>NC_064921.1:531097030-533597030 GCF_023897955.1 Schistocerca gregaria
TAAGGTTTGGGACTCTGTTTTTCGTAGACCAGTGATGGTCAGCTTGTATTTGGGAAATCTACTACCATTCTAGTTACGCATTTACGCAAGGTCAGCTGCACCTGAGATTTATTATTTTACTTCATGCTGAAACGAATTATTGTAGGCCCATCAGTCTTAACAATTTCTGTGTTTCACTGAGAAAATTAATTACCTTATAGCTTCGTCTACATCCGTTGTTCAGTAAAAAATAACCCTTTTTTTAATTATCATCATCTTCTTCTTCTGCCTCTGCCTATACGGCCTCACTGGATCACTTCAGTCAATAACTTTCTAATTACCTTCTTCAGTAGGTTTTCTTTTTGAATGCATCATTTTTTTAGTTTTGATTTAAGTCTTATTTTTATGTTTTTCGGTTTCTTTAAATTTTCTGGTTTGTTTTGCAAATCGTCCGGGGTTACTTCTAGCTCTTACAAATGCACACTGATTTCATTTATCCGTCCTTCTTGTTGCTTCTGTTCCAAAGTCTCTTTGTAATTTTTCTTTTCTGGTTTCAGGTGCCCTTCCGCATAAAATCTGTAATAGGCTACAGTTCGCTGTATACTACTTCATTTGGCACTATTCACCATCGTCCATGTTCTTAATTTTTCTTATTCATGCATGTTCTAGCTATTATTTGGCCTACTTTTAGTATTTTGTCGATTCTGTTTTTCTGGGTTACTTTGAAAAGAGTTTCACTTCTATATATGGCCTCTGGTGATATTATTATTTCATCTCATTGTAACTTGTTTTTACTTAAAAATTCGCATTACATGCCTATGGTTGAACGATTAGACTGAAGGATCACATGTTACAATTATATCTAAAGAGAGTTTAGCTGCTGGGCATGAAAGTAGACAAGTATGGCTCGGCCCTATAACTACATCGAGCAACAGATCTAAGTAGAGCCATGCACCGCCCAGCTGTGTCTAGTGCTTAATCTCGTCTCAGGGTTCTTACTTAGCGCAAGACATTAGTACCGGTAAGTCGCAGGTGTCAATATCATTTATTTATTGGTTGTGCTTTCTCATACATGCACTTTTTTTACTGCATGGTACATACTGCTAATAATATTAATTTGCGTTTTGTTAAGAGTTGCCGGCCGCTGTGGCCGAGCGGTACTAGGCGCTTCAGTTGGGAACCTCGCAACTGCTACGGTCGCAGGTTCGAATCCTGCTCGGGCATGGATGTGTTTGATGTTCTTTGGGTTAGTTAGGTTAAAGTAGTTCTATGGGACTGGTAGTCCCATAGTGCTCAGGGCCATTTGAGCCACCTTTTATTAAGGGTTCTCGCTCACATAACCATTAGCCAAACTCCACACCCAAAGTAATCCAGCCACAGAGACCATCCTAACATAACCCTGAACCATTTCAAGGTAAAAACAGAAAGAAAACGTTAATCTTGATGAATTATGTGGAACATCAAGCACAGTATAGTAGATATTGTACCGCACGGCAGGACCCGACACATTGTTAGATAAACTAAAGCCATCTGTTTTTTATGTAGTACCACACAGATAGGAGTCCCAGTCTCTGAACAAGTATGGGAAGCAGAATGGTTATTTACATTATTTGGAATTATAGTATTCTTTCCATAGCTATAATTAATAACAATCAGTTTCAGAGTAAGTGTATACATATATTCTTATAGTCATATGTTGTTAGGCTGCATTATATGTTCCATGTTGATCAGTTACAATACTATTTTTATTTTGAACGATATGTCATTATCTATTTTACACAAATTTCCAACCACTTAATAAAATAGATTATTTAGAGCACAAATTACATTGGCTAATGACTGTAATGTAAACAAAACCTCCTTTATTTCCACATATGCTTGCTAGAAAGGGAGGAATATTCATACTCTCCAGTCCTCTGTTTTTTGTGTTGTTTTCCTCTTATGCCTTGTATTTTCAAGCGTTTTTTCTTTAAGACATATTAAATACTAACACAACGTCAGGTGACTGTCTCTTGTCAACATGATGTATAGTCGCTGTCTGGAAACAACAAAGGGCGTTGAATAACCGAAGGACATAGTAATTAAAATACTGCTTGAATATGCAGCTACAAATCAAAGAAGAGAGCCTGTCCGAACCCACAGTAGCGGGCAAGCTGATAAAATTAACAATCAAATAAAAACGGAAACAAAACGCATTTATTCATTTACTTCCATATACGAGCACATCATTAAAGCTTTCATTATGCCGTTGACTACACTCATATTCCGAAATAACGAAGCAATAGGAATGGCGCAGCGCAATTTCTCTTTACTCAGCGTACAGGCAGTACTTTATAAGCGAACGAAACGAAAGTAATCAAAGTACAAATTAAAATGGACGGTACTGAAATATAAATTCCAATTTCTCGATTGCGAAAATGCTTAAACGATCGTCAGAAAAATTTTAATTACTTTACCCCAGTTTGTCACTGCAGCCGTAGGACGATATTTTTGTACTTAAGAGACGAACTTCCAAAATAAATATTGGGAGAGATGGTCCTCTTTGAGCTGGCGAATGAAATATATATTATCTGCAGAAACACTTGAAAATCATTACAGTACCTTGCTCCGAAAAGTTAAGGAAAAATATCATTTAGCGGTTTGCAACGAACTGCCAGGAGACATGTACACGTGGATTTAAGACTGTCGAGCAGTTTCCCTCTTTCACCGCTAAGTACTTTATTCACTCTGTAAAACACAATAGACAGTAACACAGTGATGGGTTTCGGAGTTATGAATTGAACATCAAGGCTGATGCTGCTAGATAACCACAAATAATTAGAGAAGCGCCGACGGCTTAAAACGTTTCTGTCTGATTGGTTTAAAGGCATTTCATGACGTGTTTAAATAGTGCAATTGGATGGAGTGAGAAAAGCAAAATGTCACTAGAAAAATTCTGTATTTCAAGTTCAGACTTCTCAGTCACTGTATTGCTTTAATTTCGAAAACATTAATTCTCTTTGCAACATTGTTCCAGGAAAAATAGTGAGCTATTAATTTTATAACTTATTGAATAAACACAGTCGTGACCGCATTTAAGTAGCTAATTTTTATTTTTTAAAATAAATTTTTATTTTTAAAAATAAAAATTAACAACTTCAATGCGGTCACGACTGTTCTTATTAAATAAGTCAAGAAGACTTAACTGCAGATGACGAAGGATAACAGCATTTAGTTAGAGCTTGATTGGGAAGAGCGAGTCTGCTGCAAATAAATTCACAACGTTTCTTACTCAATTTGCAACGAACAAATGGTCAGTACACTGAATTCTCATCCGAGAAAGAAAGGTATTTTCTAGAAGACCATGTACATCTGCTCGATCAGAAGCGTATCTGATCTTCCGTTGTACGGACACCTGTTTCCCAGTCAGTAGTGGAGCCAACCCGTTTCGGTTTACAGTTTATGGGCTCCTTACAGCGAGGTAATCGGTGCGTGTTTCAGACTGTGTGATGCCGATCATGAGCAGACCAGTTGCGTTCTTCCGCAGCTGTTGCTCGTGGTACATTTAAAATGCTGGATACCAAAGTGCAGACACATTGCTTAGTGCACATACTTCGCCACCAGCTCATTGGAGACAGATGATAAGCAGCAGCCCAGAGATAATCTTTCGGAAAGAAAACAGCAGTTCGAAATTACTCTAGATTGGCGCAAAATTCCTCTAGAGCTGCCGCAGAAATTCCACAAGCGATGTGTTTTGACATAATCCACTGCTTGCCTAAGCTGATGAGCAGTAGCAGCTCCTATTTCATGCCGTGTGTCCGGGTTTGTTACTGTGTCCTGCGATTCGCGGCAGATTTTATAACTGACTGATCTGCAGAAAACATTTTTTCTCCTTCGGCACTGCCTCCACGTTTGCTGAAATTAAGTACGTCCAACATAACGTTGTTGTCTGCCTGTGCCCCCGTTATAGCGTCATGCATGAGTCTCAGAAAGCGCCAAGCGCAGCCTAGTTCGTGTCATTTCTCCTCCTGAAACAGGACCATCTACACGGCCTTGTCGAACTATACTCTGGGACAAACTCTGCTGTGTCCAGTTCTGCTTACTTGTTCTTTAACAAGCTATCAGAACCTACTGCTGCATCAGCCCAATGCGTTCGAGATGGACAGCTGATTGATACACATGATATTTCTGGGTCTTCTGCGTAACAGTTGCCTGCACAAATTAGTATCCGGCGTCTAGAACGCCTCTCCCAAGTGCATATTTCGTAGGTAGTTCATAACTAGGCATCTTATCAGTAAATATGTTCTAACACTGAAAGCGGTACACCTACTGCAAACACTGCTCTAGCATTACTCTCGCCACCGTCTTCTTCTATGACAGCGGTAGATGGAATGGAAGGCGATGATACGGGCAGAGCTAGCTCCCTCTGCTTAAAATACCTCTGCAGACGACGGCGTGCTTGCTGACGTAGAAGATGTAGTCTTAACACTACTTCTTTTAACTACTATTTTAGACTCCCTATGTTCCTTTCCTCTCGTAGGTTGTGACGAATCAATGAGTTTAACAGATTGTAGACGTACCTCATTTCATAATTATGATATGCAGCTCGTTGTATTGGCCGTGTTTGCAGTTAAAATTGTTGGATGTGAGGTCCGCCAGTTACGCAAAACACCGTTTTTTCTCAGTACCCAAACATGTTTCGGCACCACTGTGCCATCATCAGTGCATTTTCGTTTTTATTTATTCTGCAATGTGAACATTTTTGTTAAATGATTATACAATTATGTGCATCTTTAGTTCAAACAACAGATCGTTTCTTTTTGTAAATACCTTTACATTTGGCGTGCATGAATTTTCTGGATCACTTGTGTGTTAATTATTACAGGTAGCTTGTCATCTGCAACCAAACGATGTTTATGAGAAAGTTTTTTGCTGGGATTTAACCTATCTTCTAGAATCTAATTTAGTTTGTCTCGATGTTTTCGCGCCTATATTCTTTTTTATTTACGTTTTCGTGTGGCAAGTACTTCCATTCTCCGCGTCATGCTGAGGTGCTGTAATGCACACGTAGCTATAATAAGTATTTTCCACAAATAACGTAGTAAAATCCTTTTCACCTCATCAAAACACGGTATGATTGTGGTTTGTTGTGTGTTCCAGCCGAGTCAGTGTTTATTTGTTCACCAGAGAGTTCGGTGCGAAATTTGAATTTGCTTGTGTGTGTGTTTTCTGTGCGCTTATTATGGTATTCCTTTTGTGTATAAATGGTGCGTCTTTGCAGATTTTAGTGTACCTTTTTTCATATAGATATATATATATATATATATATATATATATATATATATATATATGTGTGTGTGTGTGTGTGTGTGTGTGTGTGTGTGTGTGTGCTGTTTTTACTTGTAAAGTTCCTTTAACACATCCAACAATTTTGTAATTCATATTCATTGACATGCCAGCGCAGTCGAGACACCAGTGTAGTGATATAACATGTAGCAACTGGCTTGTGTTTTTCGTGTTTCACACTCATTCCACATACTGACATGGGGCCGCAACGCTGCAGAAAGCTTGAAATCAACGATGGCGACAGACACTTCAGCGTATTTATATAACCGCTCAACGAGTAAACAATTGCTTTACAATATCGAGCCGACCTTGGTGGCCACGCGGTTCTAGCCGCTGCAGTCCGGAACCGCGCGACTGCTACGGTCGCAGGTTCGAATCCTGCCTCGGGCATGGATGTGTGTGATGTCCTTAGGTTAGTTAGCTTTAAGTTCTAGGGGACTGATGACCTCAGATGTTAAGTCCCATAATGCTCAGAGCCATTTGAACCATTACAATATCGAATGTTCTACCTCCAGCACCTTGTATTTCTTACGTTACCTCGTCTAGGGGTGTTTCGTTACAACCAGGACACACCGAACTTCCAGGTTATAGCAATTTAAGCACACAAATAAACCTTTTATGAAAACGTAATGTTTATTCGCAGGACATATGGCCACTAATTGAGATACAGTCGTGATGAACAAACCATTCTGGATTAGTCCGCCATTCGGATCTGCTGCAGGGGACTGGAAAAGAGGATGTGACAGTGAGAAAAATGATGGAATAAAAAAGATTAATATTCTATATGTCGAAACGTGAAATATCGAAAGTTTGAATGTGGTAAGGAAGCTACAAAATCGTAAATGGGATATTCGATGTCTTAATGTAGATACAATGGCAGTCATTAAAATGAAATGGAAAGAAGATAAAGTTTTATGATCAACAGAATATAGAGTAGCTGTGTTGGGAACGTACCAGAACTCCAGGCGCTAACAGAAAGCACACTGACACTCATATTGTTATAGGCATTGAAAGCTGGCTAAAACCGGAGATGCGTTCAGCCTAAATTTTTCCGAAGAACCTAACTGTGTTCCGAAAAGACAGACGAAATAGAAGTAGGTAGTTCCTGTGAGTTAATATTGGCGTAGGTCATTCTTGGCTACCGGAAAAAATAATAATTGGATCCTTTTACCGACGTCCCAATTCAGATGATATAACTGCTGGAGGGTTCAAAGATCACTTGAGTTTAATTTCGAACACGTACCAGACTCACAATTGTAGTTGGTCGTGAGTTTAATTCACCCTCGATATGTTGTCGAAAATACATTTTTAAATCCGGAGATAGGGCTTAAATATCATACGAAATTATGCAAAACTCATTCACTGAAAATTATTTCGACCACTTACTTCATGAGCCCAGGCGAGCAGTGAACGTTTGTGAAAATACACTTGACATCTCAGCAACAAATAATTCTGAGCTAATAACGAGTATCGAAACGGATACACGGATTAGTGAACACAGGGTGGCCGTAGCGGTATTGAATATTGTAACCCTGAAATCCCTCAAAAATAATCGAAAAATATACCTATTCAGAAAAGCAGATGAAAATTCCCTTGGCGTCTTCCTGAGAGACATTCTCCACTCCTTCCGGATCAACAATATAAGTGCAGACCAGAAGTGACTTGAAGTCAAAGAAATTGTATCGACAGCAATTGAGTGATTTATACCAAATAAATTAACAATCTACAGAGCTTATCCTCCTTGGTACACAAAAAGAGTCGGAACACTGTTGCAGAAACAACGAAAAAACCATTCCAAATTCAAACGAAAGCAGAATCTACAAGATTGGCGATTTTTTACAGAAGCTCGAAATTTAGCGCGGACTTCCATGCGAGATGCTTACAATAGTTTCCACGACTAAACTTTGTCTCGAAACCTGGCAGAAAATCCAAAGACCTTCTGGTCGTATGTAAAGTATGCCAGCGACAAGACACAATCAATCCCTTCTCTGCGCGATAGCAATGGAAATATTATCGATGACGATGTTGCCAATACAGAATTACTAAACACACACTATCGAATTTCCTTCACCAAAGAAGACAAAGTATATATTAAAGAAATTCGAGTCAAGAACAGCTGCCAACATGAGTAACATAGAAGTAGATATACTCGGTGTAGTGAAGCAACTTAAATCAATAAAAGGAAGTCTTCTGGTCCAGACTGCACATTTTGTAGTTCGGTTCCTTTCAGAGTATGTTTATGCAATAGCTCCATACTTAACTGTCATATACAACAGCTCGCTAGACGAAAAATCCATACCCAAAGACTGGAAAGTTGCACAGGTTACACTATGAATCACACGAACTAAACAGTTAGGTATTACAATTACGACCAACTTAAATTGGAAAGAACACATAGAAAATGTTGTGGGGAAGGCAAACTAAAGACTGCGTTTTATTGGCAAAAACGCATTGAAAATGTAACAGATCTACTAAAGAAACTGCCTATACTACTCTTGCCCGTCCTCTTTTGGAGTACTGCTGCGCCGTGTGGAACCCTTATCAGATAGGATTGACGGAGTACATCGAGAAAGGTCAATGAAGGTCAGCACGTTTTGTATTATCGCGAAGTAAGGGAGAGAGGTTCACTGACATGATACAGAATTTGGGGTGGACATCATTAAAACAAAGGCAGTTGTCGTTGCTGCGGAATCTTCTCACGAAATTTTAGTCACCAACTTTCTCCTCCGAATGCGAAAATATTTTAGCCGGCCGAACGGTTCTAGGCGCTTCAGTCCGGAACCGCGCTGCTGCTACTGTCGCAGGTTCGAATCCTGCTTCGGCCATAGATGTGTGTGATGCCCTTAGGTTTGTTAGGCTTAAGTGGTTCTAAGTCTAGGGGACTGATGACTCTGATGTTAAATCCGATAGTGCTCAGAGACATTTGAACTATTTTTGAAAATATTTTGTTGACGTCGATCTACGTAGGGAGCTTTCGTTTTTTCCGGGCGCTGTTAGAGACTGGAGTAAAAGAGAATTATTTTGAAGGTGGTTCGATGAACCCTTTGCCAGGCACTTAAGTGTGATTTGCAGAGTATCCATATTAATGTAGATGTAGAAATTCCGAAATCTGGTACTGGACTGAAAGGCGCACCCAGGAGCATAAATAGCACAGAACAAAAATCAGTAATGAAGATTAGACCTTAGATTAAGAATATCGCCCAGAAGAATCATTGTGGGGAGAAGTACTGAGGGTTAATGAGATGCGTTTGAAGTTTTCTAAGGCTGCAGATACTGCCATAATGAATAGCGCATTATGCAGCTCAGGTGAAGCGGACTGGACATCTCTGAAAAGACCAGTAATAAATATGGGTACCAGGAACGCATATGAAAAGAAACATTGGGTAACAGAAAAAATACGTCAACTGGTGGACGAGAGAAGGAAATATAGATATAAATGCAACCAATATACGTCAGGAATGAAATAATACAAGTGAATCAGAAATGAAATAAATAGGAAGTGCTGGGATGCCAAGGTGAACAGACTTCAGGAAACACGTGAAGAAACCAAAAAAGAAATAGTCGTCAAAAGTACTGATTCAGCATGTAGAAAAATAAAACCAAGCTTCTGTGAAATTACGCTATCTAGAAGGGAGGAGGAAACGGAACGAAACTTCAGGGGATGAGAAGGTACGTGATAATATTGCAGTGATTACAAATTAGCGTCCAGTATACAAATAACATGGTATTATGAGCCCCACTTGTCAGTAAGGTGTTGCACCCCTTCTGGCCTGGATGCATGAACCGATTCGGTTGGGAAGTCTATCTCGAAGCCGTTGTATCCTGAGGCAAACTGGAACTTAACTGGTCTAACTAGTTGGTTCAAATGGCTCTGAGCACTATGAGACTTAACTTCTGAGGTCATCAGTTCCCTAGAACTTAGAACTACTTAAATCTAACTAACCTAAGGACATCACACACATCCATGACCGAGGCAGGATTCAAACCTGCGACCGTAGCGGTCGCGCGGTTCCAGACTATAGCGCCTAGAACCACTCGGCTACTCCGGCCGGCGGTCTAACTAGTCCTCGATAGTCTGGATATTGACACTGGGACGGAGTTGAGGTGCTAACTGATGCCACACGTGTTCTGCGGGGTACAGATCTGGGGATATTGCTGGTCACGGGAGTACCACAACGCAGAGTCCACAGAGACACGTGCCTGTTTGGATGAGGATTGCTCTGTTGAAAAATTGCTCTACTACATTGTTGCACAAGGAGTCAACACATGAGGATGCACGATGACCGCGGCGTGCCGTTGTGCCGCTAGAGTTCCATCAATCACTACCAACAGTGACTTTAAGTCATACTCAGTGGCACCGCACACCGTGACACCGGGAGAGACACCGCTGCATCTCTCCGA
Organism: Schistocerca gregaria; assembly: GCF_023897955.1. Taxonomy (NCBI): domain Eukaryota; kingdom Metazoa; phylum Arthropoda; class Insecta; order Orthoptera; family Acrididae; genus Schistocerca; species Schistocerca gregaria. The sequence continues at coordinate 531,106,736 of NC_064921.1, forward strand.
TACATTGGAAGAATGATACCTTTCCGTAGGTCGCCACTATGCTCGCTGACATAGGTCATACGAAGTAATGCAAACCCACGATTCATTGCTAAACACAATGCGATGCCGTTCATCAGGAGTCTATGCCCCCAGTCACAGCACCATTCCAGACACAGTATTGTGGTGTTAACTGCAGTCTGCGCAGGTGACGGACTTTCCCAGTCCGATTGGTGTTATTCTTCGACCAATGGTGCGTCATGATGCAGAAGCTTGCAGGGAGGACATTATACTTTCCCTGATGGCAGGCGCAAATGTGATAGGATTACTGTGTACTTGGCGCACAACACTGCGGTCGACCGGAGCCTTGAGGACGAGTGTGGATGCCCTCACGTTCCCATGAGGTCCAACATCGGACCACTCTCACGTTCGAGCCCTGCCAATCCAGATACTTCTCGTTACGACCTGCCGGTCAAATGGAAACCCATAATGAGGCCACTTTCAATTCTGTGAGATGCTGATGTAACTATCTCATATGAATATGTGGCATCCCCTTGTACTTGATTATTCAATATCTGACTTTCCTCGCTCCTTATAACTCCAACAGGCACGGTAACAATACTAAAACCGAATAAAATTAATGTAGTGTGATGTGAGTTTCACTTGTTACAGAAAATTGCAACCATAATCAACTATATACCCGCCGATTAGTTACATCGATATCCGATCATGTCTTTTGGGTACTTAAATTTTTGTCAGGCAGTATAAAAGCAAAGTTGTCAACAGGGCAAATTCCCATGATCAAAATAGAGGAGAGAATGAATAGATAGGAAGAGTACAATGCAAGCCTTTACAACATGTCTGATGTGATGAAAGAAAAAATGGGAGTCGATATGAAAGACGTAAGGGACCCATTATTGCAGTTCGTGTTTAACAGAGCTACGGATGAGTTGCCATTAACTTAGGCACATACATGACACTTCCTCGGAATATCCTAAATGATTGGCGGAAGCTACAACCAAGTCACTACTCATGTTGATGTTTAGAATCTATAAAACTACAAAAATGCCACCACATTCGGAACAATATAATTCACAGAATCTAAAAGATAATAAGGACAGACAGGTGCCAGAATTAAAGTACAGTCACCCTAACATCTCGTGCATCCAAGCTGCTGACAAGAATAATATACAGAAGAATGTCAAACAAAGTTAAGTTATCTGATATACAACAATCAGCTTCGCTACATGAAAGATAAACGCACCAGAGAAGAATTCTGACCATGTGCTTGATAATAGTTGCAAGACACCTGCATAGCATTTGTCGAACAACAAAAAGCCTTCGACAGTGTAAAATGATGGAAAATATTAATAAATCTCAGAAAAATACATTTAAGCTATAGGGAAGGACGGTTACAGGGGCGACTCGAGAAAGTTTTTCCGCACAAGCAGTATGTCATCCCCCTCCCCTCATCCCCACACAGAAACACGCACGCACACACACACACACACACACACACATACACACACACACACACACACACACACACACACACACACACACACACATTACTTGCCTTTCCTGGAGCTCTCGGTAAGACCTTTAGAAATATATCTCAATCTAGTGATTTTGGAATTGAGTTGCTTTTTCTTTTAAAATATGTACTCCATAGACATTTCTCTGTTACAGATACTGAATTTTTAAATCTTCCCATTGTTAAATATTAAAAGAAGAAACAATTCATACACATTTAAGGTAAACCTTGAGGCCTTTAAAAGCTTTCAGTAAAAGCAGGAAGACTAGACATTATATTTACCAACCTTCAACAAAAATGTGCTGTCTATTAAAGCAGGTGAAAAGAATGAAAATATAAAATTTCTGTAATTATTTTTGTTTCTTAATTGAATTTTTATTTCCATAATTTACAAATTAATTCACTTCTAATAAAAAAGGTCAGAAATGAAACAAAAGTCACAATTTTATAATGGCATGTTAAACATACAATACAGTTTAACTGTGCGAGTTGTATGTCACAGCCGGCCGGTGTGGCCGAGCGGTTCTAGGCGCTTCAGTCTTGAACTGTGCGACCGCTACGGTCGCAGGTTCGAGTCCTGCCTCGGGCATGGATGTGTGTGATGTCCTTAGATTAGTTAGGTTTAAGACAGTTCTAAGTTCTAGAGGACTGAAGACCTCAGATGTTAAGTCCCATGGTGCTCAGAGTCATTTGAACAATTTGATGACACATCTATTGAAAACTCACCAGCAAGTAGTTAAATCTTAGTAAATTTGCCGTGAAAGAAGTTGCTAATTGATAAACATGGTGAAACATTAGTTCTGAAAAACTGCTTTCACCACCTGCTACGGGAGGAGGAGGAAGAGATTAGTGTTTAACGACCCGTCCATAACGAGGTCATCACACACGGAGCAGAAGCTCTGATTAGGGAAATATGGCGAAGAAAATCGGCTGTGCCCTTAGAAAAGAACCAGTTCAGCATTTTCCTGAAGTGATCTATGTAAACCATAGAAAACCGAAATCAGGATGGCCGGACGCCGTCTTAAACCGTCATCCTCCCGAATGAGACTCCAGTGTCCTACCCACTACACCACCACGCTCGGTGCCACTGGATGCCGACACTGGTAAAGTCAGTCCGATTCATAAGCTTATGGAAGTATTGGGGGAAATGTCAATGAAATTTCTGTTTGTTATATAAGAGAATGGCCTTTGTGGAGGACTTCCAGCAGGAATAATTGGTGCTTAGAAAAGAACTTCATCGTATAATTTCCTCCGATTGACGTCAAATTCATCACCATCACTTAACACTCTCTCAAGAGCTATGCATGCAGTTTTAAGTTATTCACCGTTCCACGTCTGAAAATCATTAATATTGTATAAAAAGTTGATGCTCTTTTTATGACTGTTCAAAAGCTCAAATCTGTATTTTAGTGAGCAGATAGCTGTACCGACTATAAGGTAGAAACAAATTTACCTTCAAGAAGCTTTCTGCTTCACCTTAACCGAAAGTTTCATCGTTGAGACTCACAGGTAAATTGATTCTTCACTCTCCTGGGACGCATTTTCTCTTATTTTTCAAAGGCTGGAGGAGGTTTATAGTTTGTCAGCAAGCACTTTCGCACCCGTTACGACACAATGAAAGTCCTCTTCTGATTTCATCTTCTTCAAAAAATTTCCAACACTTTCAACTAGATCGACAGCATTCTGCCGATTAACAATAATTTATGGAGAGCTTTTCTGACCTATTTGATCTTAAGCACAATTTCACTCCAGGCCACTGTACAAAAAATAAATTTGTATTGCTGCAACTTTCTTACAATACCAGTGGCGCCGTTTGTTCCAAAAGAACCCGATTTATAACTATAGCTGGCTTCATAAACAGCGTCACACACTTCTATTTAGCACTGAGAGGCTCTAGGCATCTATTCGGCTTTCCCAAATTTTACCGCTGAGAGGATGCAGAAAAGAAACTGAAAAATTCTTGAACAGTATCGAAAAAGTTGACTGCAATAGGACGTGACAGCGCTGCATCATTCACTGCAAGGTTCAACGAATAAGACCCACAAGGAATAAAAAATGCTCAGAGGTTAATATCCTTTCTGGACCACCTTATTAGGTGGGGCGGAGAGCTCTTCTGAACAGCGCGTTGCAAGGCATCCCAGATAAGTTAAATAATAGGGAATTTCATGGCTAGCGGAAGTGTTTAGACTCACAAGAGTGTTTCTGAAGCCACTCCGCAGCAATTCTGGACATTTGGGGTGTCGTATTGTCTTGCTGGAATTGCCCAAGTCCTTCGGAATTCACAATGGACATGAATAGGCACAAGTGATCAGATAGGATGCTTATGTACGTATCACCTGTCAGAGTCGTATCTAGACGTGACAGGGGTCTCATATCATTCCAGTTGCATATGTCACACACCATTAAACAGCCTGCACCAGCGTGAACAGGTACCCCTGCTGACATACAGGGTCCATGGATTCGTAAGGTTGTCTCCACACCCATATACGTCCACCTACTCGATACAATTTGATACAAGACTCTTCCGACCAGCCAACATGTTTCCAGTCATCAACAGTTCAATATTGGTGTTCACGGGCCCATGCAAGGCACAAATCTGTGTGTCGTGCAGTCATCAAGGGTACACCGCTAGGCCTTCAGCTCCGAAAGCCCATATCGATGATGTTTCGTTGAATGGTTCGCACGCTCACACTTGTTGATAGACTAGCATTGAAATATGTAGTAATTTGCGGAAGGTTTGCACTTCTGCCGCGTTGAACTATTCTCTTCAGTAGTCGTTAGTCCCGTCCTTGTAGGATCTTTTTCCAGTCCCAGCGATATCGGAGATTTGATGTTTTGCCGGATTCCTGACATTCACGGTACACTCGTGAAATGGTCGTACGGAAAAATCCGAGATGCTGTATCCCATCGTTCGTGCGCCGACTATAACACTAAACTCACTTAAATCTTACAACCTTCCATTGTAGCAGCAGTAGCCGATCTAACAACTGCGCCAGACACTTGTCTTATATAGGCATTGCCGTATTCTGCCTGTTTACATATTTGTATTTGAAAAGGTATACCTGTACTAGTTCCTTTGTCACTTCCCTATATTTTTCCTTGTAATGAGGATATGATATCTCAGAACTGTTTGCTGTATAGAGATTTTCCTTGTCGAAATAAAAAGAAGGCTTACATGGTTTCCTGTAAACATTGTCTGTGACGTACTAAGATCGCTCTCCAGCTGCAGATGTTACGGCCAATATGACTGTACACTGCTGAGCCCAAGAGGTCCCTGGACAAGCCTGCTACATTGTTTAAAAAAGAGTGCATGGCGACAGGTCACCAAGCGATCACACTTACAAAAGTTATTTATTGGCAACCGACTTCGTCATGTTTTTCACACGAAATAGGTGTGTTTAATCCTTCCCACCCTGAGGGAAAATTTTTTACAGCTTTATGTGAAATGTAGCAACTTCCAAACATTGTGACCTGTAAAATCAGATAAAAATACTGAAAAAATTCTCATGATGACAATTTGTTCTAAATGATGTGTTACTCAAAATACAGACATGTATAAAATACCTTTGGCACACCATGCATTTGTCTAGACACCTTTTATACATTAAATGATACATTCCGAGTCTAAAATAATGCAGGAATTGCCTTGGAAAATATATTGTATTTATCTCCGAGATGCATGACTTTGTCTGCCCATTGAAGTTTGAAATGATGTGTTTCGCTCTGGTAGTCACAATTTGAAACAAAGCGGCTGCCAAATTTGAGCTTGACACTCGCGAATCATCGCACTCTTATGTGGTGGAGAAAAGTGATGTTGTTGAGCCATGGCAAATTTAAAATCAAATCCATGAGATCACTTGGGCTAGGATGGAAAGGTGTAGCACTATAAACTATTCTTTGGTTATGGTAAATGCTACTACTCGCGAAAAATATTTTATGAGCCAAAAACTGACACAATTACAAGGGCTGAAAGAAACTGATGACCCAAAGGGTTAAATAAAAAGGGCTGGGATGGAAATATATGGTCGATAATACAGTACTGACATGTCAAGGCGCAATGGAGTAACATCCTGAAAAGGCAGGTTAAGATTCTGCAATTTCTCATTTGCAGGGCCATATGTACCAGTAAAAATATACCTTGCTTGCGTAAGAACATTCAGAATTTCGAGGCCGTCCGTATAGATTTCCCCGCAAGTTCGACAGTTTCCTGGCGTTTCGCTGCTTGTCAAAAGTGTAAAGAGAGAAATAGTTGAAAATGTCAGCATTCTGAAAGGTTTGAAGGGAAATTATTCAGACAGTGCGAATCAAATACATCAGCGAAATGGTGGGAAGAAACCGTAGGTACTCTCGGCGACTGCCAATATACCCGAAAAACGAAATTGCACGTAATTCTATACGTTTTTATTCAACAAAACACGCTCAAATTCATACTTTTCTAACCTGTGTAGTATACGCTAGTAACTACTTTCATAAATTGTGGTTACGTTTTAAAACTGATTTCATAAAAACAAATCCAAGAGTAATGGTACACATTAGAAGATAAATGTTATAACGTTTAACTTAGTTACACTAAGCGTGGAATGATGGACACGGTACAGAAGGAAATCCACCCCTTCCATTGTGCAACAGATTTTCACACGGGATCGAAGCATGCCATCGTTTGCAACGCGTTTAAAAATTTGCGTTTTTGTGAATATTGGCCCTGAATAGTGTGGAGGGCTCGATGGTCACCAGCCGGATAGTCGAAACTTCATTGCATGCCTTGTTTCTTAAAAATGATACTTTTGCTCATTTGATAACAAACTGTTTACTGATTGTAATAATAAATGGTAGCCCCAGTATAATTTAATTTTCATATAAAGTTCGTAATTTTTTAGAAACAAGAAACTGAGTTTAGCACCTAGTAACTAACATAAGGCATTATGTCACGCGTAACATAAGCGTTCACCTTCAACGTCAACGATTCACTTCACGAAGAGACTGTTGTAGTTGTAGGGAGGTCATCACCTACGGTGAGAGCATTATATTGGGAGAAATAACATCTTCACAAGAGTTTTGTAGAAGGCGGCGTAAAATAATTTTTATGGCCTTAGCTTGTTTTCCGTCTTCCTTCCTTTCTTATGCTTTCTTTTTCGACAATAAGCGCCAGATAGTTTCTGTATTTCAGACACATTTTCGTCAGATGGTTTGTTGGTATGAACACATTAAAATGCAGAGTAACTTCACAGAAGTACTGGAGAAGCGGACATAGGACAACGTACTAGCAGGGAATAACTATACTCTTACAGACCAATTCAACATTGCGGTCTGGAATCCGATGTCGCTACCCATTTTTTGGATGCCATTGTTGGCCACGCAGTGAGTGAGGAGAGCTGGATGGGGGCTTGATTCTATGTCCGTGGAGAGAGTATTCCTGATCACTAAGCACTGGCGAAGCGCTCTGCATTTTTTGAACCAGCCCTGCACGTGTAATTGCAATATTTACAGACCAACAACAAGCACAGAAAAGCAACAACCGAGTGTTCGGACTACAGTCAGTGTAAGACAGGAATGTGGTTGTTCGACCCTTGTGTTCAATCTATACGTAGTAGGAGCAATAAAAGAAATTAAAAAAAAAGATTCAAGAGTGGGATTGAAATTCAGAGTGAAATGATATGAATCATAAGATTTGTTGATGACACTACTATACTCCCCGAAAATGAAAAAGAATTAGAGACACTGTTGAATCGATGAACAGTCTAATTAATGCAGAATATGGATCGAGAATATACTGAATAAAGACAAATACTAACGAGTAGTAACACAAACGCGATTAGCCATAAAGGTAACCTCATGTTGGTGTCAAGAGGTAGACGAAGACAAAGGATTCTACTGCCTTGAAAGCAAAACAACACATGACGGACGAAGCAAGGAGAACAAAAGTGGAGTAGCACAGGCATTCCCTCACTTATTTTAAACATCAGCTTTAATTTGAAGGAGACATCTCAGAGAATTTGTGTTTGAAGTACAGCGTAGTATGGAATCCAATTACAGACTGTGAGAAAACCTAGAAAAGAAGAGAATCAAAGCGTTTGACATGTGGTGCTACAGAAGGATGCGCAAAATTACATGGAACTGAATGTTGGATTGTGGGAATACTGGGACAGCAAAGAATCTAAGTGTCTGAGACGTGGTGCTAAAGAAATACTGAAATTTAATCGCTGACTGTGAACTACTTGACGTCAGTTGGATAAGACTTAGATCTAGTACCCAACAGTGACATATGAAAATTTATGCCGGGCCGGGCCTCGAACCCAGAGTATCCGCTTATCGCAAGCAGTTGCCTCAACCATTTCGCGGCTATACGTGCACGCTTCCCGGACTGACCCAAAATTCCACATGCCACACTGTCTGTATCATATAAATATTGCGGCACAAATTGTCACATGTCGCTGTCGGGTAGTACACCTATACCTTATGTCAAAAGAAGTATTTCGTACAGCTGTAGATCGTCAAAAGTGTTTGTTCTTTCGACAAGCATGTAACACAGAACTGTGTGGACAGATAGTAGTCAGTTATTACATGTTCCATCCATCATGTCAACGGTACTTTTATCGAAATAATGTGAAACGAGCCAGTTTATACGAATTGTGCACATGATCGGTGTTAACATTAATGAACACTTTTCTTTTAGTCCTATTTATGCAACTACACTTAAAAACAAGATATTTCATGAAGGCTACCAGTTTTAAATACAAATTCTCCCATGGAACAGGAGGAGCTGTCCAGGAGAAATTATATAATGTTAGATTAAATACTTGAATTGCTACCTGTGAGAAATTTTAAGTGATTGGGCGGGCGATCAAAAAGTTTTGTTGCTGCATATTGCACTCCTTTCTCAGCCACCTACACATTTAGTTATGATGGATTATTAATGACGAATATTATTAGTGAATATATGTATCCTACGTCTATAAGACAACTCTACAATTCACACGTAAGTGCCTGGCAGAGGGTTAATCGAACCACCTTCAGACCATTTTTCTATCTTATCACACTCTGGCAGTGCATGGGAGAAATTGATACTTAAATCTTTCCGTACGAGCTCTGAGTTCTATTATTTTATTATGATGATCATTTCATCTTAAGTAGGTTAGTGCCAATTAAACATTTTCACTTTCATATCAAAAAGTTGACGATTACCCGCCAGGTTAACCGAGCGCGCTAGCGCGCTGCTTCCTGGACTCGGTTAGGCGCGCCGGGCCCGGATAGAATCCGCCCGGCGGATTAACGACGAGGACCGGTGTGCTGGCCAGCCTGGATGTGGTTTTTAGGCGGTTTTCCACATCCCCCTAGGTGAATACCGGGCTGGTCCCCACGTCCCGCCTCCGTTACACGGCTCGCAGACATCTGATCACTTTCGCACTATTCCATGGATTCCACTAGTCTCAGATAGTTGGGGTACACTAATTCTTCCTTATTTAGAGTCGACTGCCACTTTTCGCACCTTACAGATGTCGTACCTAAAGCATTTTGCAATTAGGTTTGGTCTTTACTGCAAGCTAAATGACAGCATCATCTACAAACAATCCAAGAGCTGCTCAGATTGCCTCGGAAATAGTTTCCCGTCAGAAAGGTCGCGATATGTAGTATTCGACTGAAGGTAGTCGAGTGAAACAGAAGTGGTACCTGATGTTTGCTTCGGAAGGATGAAACGCCCTCTACTCCAGGAAATCTAGAAATATGAAATAAACTTCAGATCCCCTGTCGATAACGCTCACTACTTCGTGTGATAGAGGGTCAGTGTGTTTCACTTCACTGAGATATTACGAATCCTAGCTAACTGTGCGCCAATAGACCGTTACTTCGAGGTACTTCAAAAATGTTCGAACAGAGTATATGTTACAAACCCCAACTGCAAATCGACGTCAGTGATATGAGTCTGTAATTCATCGGATTACCCATATTTCCTTTATTGAGTATTTGTGTGACCTGTTCACTTTTACAGTCCTTAGGTAACGATCTTTCGTCGAACGAGCGTTTGTACATCGTTCCTAATTATGGAGCTACTGTGTTAGAGTATCTGACAGGAATCTGATATGCAGTCTAGCTGTCTTTATTAAGTGATTTAAGTTGCTTCGCTATACCGAGGGTATGACTTGTATACCCACAAGTCAAAACCTGCTTCCTAAGTCATTCATAAAAAATTTAAAAAAATTATTCCAAAGTTAACAGTGCTCATATAAATGGAAATTATATTCTATTGTCACTAAAAATAACTCTAAGTATAAAATACGGAATCGCGAAGGGTCATTAGATGTGGAGATTTCGTGTTATGGAAATATTTATTGAAAATGTGGCCTTTTGAATGCTACAACAGTAAAAATGTCGCGTTTTTAAACTTATTATAAGGCCATATGTTCCATTTTAGTTAAGAATATTCATTTATTCAAGATGGATATAAAACATTTAATAAGTTATGTTAGTCTCCTCAATTTAGGCTCTGTTTCATGTTATCATTAGTTGATAACATGTCGGACAATATTTATATGCTCAGATTATATTCGTCTTCCTGTGGTCCGCAGATCCGGATCTGGTTTCACTTTGCTCCTCCTCCTTTTCCACCTTCTCCTCCTCCTCATCACCATCATAAACAAGATCTGTCACACTCCTGTAATACTCCAAGGACTCTGTCTCCAGCTACCTCCAAATGTTTCCTAAGTAATCGCCCAACATCAGGCAGTTTTTCTTTTGTGATGATGGAGGCATCTACGGGAAGTTCCATTTTTTCCATGTTAAAAAGTGGGTTTCCCCGTTTCAGTATTCCTCTGTACATATTCGCGTCACTTCTGCAGTACTTCTCATTTCTATTAATGAGCCCCAGAACAAGAGATAAGTCACATACCGAGAGACATCTGTTCGTTTCCACATTCTAGTGCGTGGAAGTGCTTGACGTCTGTGCTGATCTACCTGATTGGCTTTCGTCAGTGCTAATTTAGTCGGAAATGGCGCAACTTATCGAATTTTTTTCTTAGCAAATGCTTCTCAGCACAGCCTTTCCTGAAACACCCGTACAAGTTTTTAAGACTATTTCTGACCACCCTGTGTAATAAGATAGATGAATATAAGGCGTTATGAATGGGAGGAAGCATAATCAGCTACACTCATGTACCGGAGAACCCGTAAATAGCACCGTATATTCCCGAAAAATACATATAATCAGCTCACCTTCAGTGTTTGTTTGGAGTTGGATAAAGATTATTGTTACGTATAATATATTAACATAGATACAATAGGTAATGGAATGAATAATATTAAAACGGATGAAATATACTAACACATGAGTGATTCTCGTACTTACTCTACATTTCATGTTGGATCCACCATCACCCTACGCGAGTGATTGTTTCACTTCTACGCATCTATAGCTCAACAGTAGTTCAGCATTCGTGCACCAGTTTCAATGGAAATTCGAATAATACAAATAATTTCCCTCAGGTTCTAATGTATTCGCACTGGACGTCGCCCTGACACGGATGTCTCTTACTGTTGAAATTAAAACGAGTCTGAATCATGAAGTGTTAAATATTTACATACTTTTTGTCTACAGATTCTCCTTACAGTTTTTCATAGTGTGATTTGAAATTTCATAACGAAGACACAACATTATAACTGTTTCATTTTATTATTTGTTAGTTATAAGAAGACTTTTATAGGTTTAACGCAAGCTCGCAATTCAAAATGTATTAGAAGTCTGACAGTGTTGTGTCTGCTTAGAAATTAAATTACAGGTCTTCTTTGTTATCGCTTGGAACGGAGCGTAGCTGAGCGAACTGTGGTTGTAGAACAGAGTCATTAAAATTGTAGCGTCCAAACACACTGTCTAATAAGAGAATACGCGCCGGTACTGTTTACCACAACAGTTGTCTCGTGTATCACTCCTCAAACTGAATCACGGTTCACCACCTGACTGCTAAGGAAAATCAAGCCGATGTCTTACGGTCTGGTAACTGAGACACGAAATGGCAATAATCCACAACTCTATTAGTAGCCATGCATAAATACGTATACATATATAACTCGGGGTCTGGCATAAATTCGAAATAAATAAGCTGTTACAGAAATAATTCCGACATAAACGTTTGCTTTGAAACGTAAAAATTCCGTTTGGCCCGGTGGTATACATGGCAGGTTGCCAACAGAATATACGCTCCACGTAATAGTCGTTCACAATCTCACTTCATGCTGGAGATCATCTCCAGCATGACTGGGTAAACTTAAAAATAAAAATGTCTTACAATAGCGTTATCTCACAGCATTCTATAACCCAGTGCGTCAATAAACTACCAGTTAAAAAAATGAAACTTCCTGACATTAAAACTCTGCTAGTCCTGATTCTGTGAAGTATGGAATGTAGGAAATGAGGTACTGGCGGAAGTAGCATAAGTCTGTGCTGGGGTAGCCCAATTGGTAGAGCACATACCTGTGAAAGGCAAAGGTCCTGGATTCGAGGCCGGTCCAGCACACAATTCTAATCTACACTCCTGGAAATTGAAATAAGAACACCGTGAATTCATTGTCCCAGAAAGGGGAAACTTTATTGACACATTCCTGAGGTCAGATACATCACATGATCACACTGACACAACCACAGGCACATAGACACAGGCAACAGAGCATGCACAATGGCGGCACTAGTACAGTGTATATCCACCTTTCGCAGCAATGCAGGCTGCTATTCTCCCATGGAGACGATCGTAGAGATGCTGGATGTAGTCCTGTGGAACGGCTTGCCATGCCATTTCCATCTGGCGCCTCAGTTGGACCAGCCTTCGCGCTGGACGTGCAGACCGCGTGAGACGACGCTTCATCCAGTCCCAAACATGCTCAATGGGGGACAGATCCGGAGATCTTGCTGGCCAGGGTAGTTGACTGACACCTTCTAGAGCACGTTGGGTGGCACGGGATTCATGCGGACGTGCATTGTCCTGTTGGAACAGCAAGTTCCCTTGCCGGTCTAGGAATGGTAGAACGATGGGTTCGATGACGGTTTGGATGTACCGTGCACTATTCAGTGTCCCCTCGACGATCACCAGAGGTGTACGGTCAGTGTAGCAGATCGCTCCCCACACCATGATGCCGGGTGTTATCACTGTGTGCCTCGGTCGTATGCAGTCCTGATTGTGGCGCTCACCTGCACGGCGCCAAACACGCATACGACCATCATTGGCACCAAGGCAGAAGCGACTCTCATCACTGAAGACGACACGTCTCCATTCGTCCCTCCATTCACGCCTGTCGCGACACCACTGGAGGCGGGCTGCACGATGTTGGGGCGTGAGCGGAAGACGGCCTAACGGTGTGCGGGACCATAGCCCAGCTTTATGGAGACGGTTTCGAATGGTCCTCGCCGATACCCCAGGAGCAACAGTGTCCCTAATTTGCTGGGAAGTGGCGGTGCGGTCCCCTACGGCACTGCGTAGGATCCTACGGTCTTGGCGTGCATCCGTGCGTCGCTGCGGTCCGGTCCCAGGTCGACGGGCACGTGCACCTTCCTCCGACCACTGGCGACAACATCGATGTACTGTGGAGACATCACGCCCCACGTGTTGAGCAATTCGGCGGTACGTCCACCCGGCCTCCCGCATGCCCACTATACGCCCTCGCTCAAAGTCCGTCAACTGCACATACGGTTCACGTCCACGCTGTCGCGGCATGCTACCAGTGTTAAAGACTGCGATGGAGCTCCGTATGCCACGGCAAACTGGCTGACACTGACGGCGGCGGTGCACAAATGCTGCGCAGCTAGCGCCATTCGACGGCCAACACCGCGTTTCCTGGTGCGTCCGCTGTGCCGTGCGTGTGATCATTGTTTGTACAGCCCTCTCACAATGTCCGGAGCAAGTATGGTGGGTCTGACACACCGGTGTCAATGTGTTCTTTTTTCCATTTCCAGGAGTGTATCAGGACGTTTCATATATGTGCACACGCCGATGAAGAGTGCAAGATTCATTCTATAACTTTTTTTGAAGTCTTTTCTGTCGTCAAACATGTCAATGAAATCAAAATTCTGCCACGCTCGCTGGTATGTAAGTTCTCATGTGCGTGGATATTGGCGTGCGTTAGCGAGGGAGAGACAAAGCAATAAAAACGTCACTCCTTACACGATACCCGAGTTCCTCAGGCGAAGAGGCCGCTTATCTGACTGACAATTTATCACATTCTCTCATACATATTCCACTGATTTATTTATTTCTACTCTTTCGAGTAGAAACACCATAACATCTCATTTACTCACTGACAATGGAACTAATGAAAGATTTTTACAAATTGAAGCATGTCAAAGCTTATCTCTACCACGTTCATATCATAAATCTTGGTCGTGGTAACAAATACAGTCAGTAATGTTCCCTTAGTTAACATAGATCACTAAACACGTCGATAAACAGCAGGTCATGACTGATAATGATTGATAATGATTAATCTGTTTTAGATAAATGTTGCATTTATAGCTGCGATCGACACTTATAAACATATGGAAATGCAGAAACCGGTCTAAGGAATCAACATTATTGTGATCGTCCTCTTCTGCACAGAACACAATATGCAAATCGCAATGATAACCTTACATTCGGAGGCGTCAGTGATCACCAAATTGTTCCAGATCTTATAATCACAAACTTAATCAAATAGTTTTTGACCAGTCAAGAAAAGGATAATCCATCAGGCGAAACCTCTGTTAGGAATGATGAAGTTACTGGGACTTTGTTATGAAAACTGCACAGTCAGCCGGGGTGGCCATGCGGTTCTAGGCGCTACAGTCTGCAGCCGAGCGACCGCTACGGTCTCAGGTTCGAATCCTGCCTCGGGCATGAATGTGTGTGATGTCCTTAGGTTAGTTAGGTTTAAGTAGTTCTAAGTTCTAGGGGACTGATAACCTCAGAAGATAAGTCCCATAGTGCTCAGGGCCATTTGAACGATTTTAAAACTGTACAGGAGAATGAACGATCACGTTACGACATGGGGTCAAATGAAAAAACGACGCCCGTGCAGTAAGCGGAGATGTGGAGAAATGATTTTAAGGGGCAAATACTACTAGTAACCCCCCACCTTTACGTTAGTACCGTTAGAAAGTTACTCTGTGAAATTCACAAGAGCTCATCTGAAATAGATACTGTTAATTATATTTATTCTTCCGAATCGCCTCATGTGAACCTAAGACTGTAAAGACAACAAAAAACATAATACAGAATAGACATATTTTCACTTCAAATTACTAGTTACTATATTTTCAAAATACGCTACAGGTCACATTTGAAAGCCCACGTCATTACTTACGTTTTACTCGCCGTAACTGAGATCTCATTTACAAAATTACTGTATGATAGGCTTTTACACTCTCCCGTATTATTATAATTCTGAATTTTTAACCTAAAACGCTTCTCACTTTTTTTTTATTCGGGAGATTATATCTACCGTTTTTGAGAAAATGACAGCGATTAACAGCTAAACCTACTGCATTGTTTTCAATCTCGTTCTGGATGGTCGTTAAGCATCGGTTAATCCATATTGCAAACTAACATGGATACAATGATTACAGCGATGTACAGTGAACACAGAACAATGTTTAACAAGGCATCGCGTCGCTAGTCACATTGTTATTTTCTTGTTAGAATGAGTCGTCGTAGTCTCCATTCCGCCTAATGAGAGTAAAATGGCATGGATGAACAGAAATCTCCGCTAAAAATATAGGAAAATAATTCACCTGCCCATCAGAAGAAGTGGGAAGAAACTCCCTTATGGGTTTATCAGGTAAAAGGTAACAATTTTAAACAGTATTTCTCATTTTGCAATCATGAGGTCAGCATAGCATGTGATGGCCATACAGACTGTCAACAGCTCGCCAAAACAGAAGGACACAAAAGCATAGTTAGGGGAATTAATTCTACTCCTAAGCTATTTATGCAGCTATTTTCAGTGCTCAGGTGATAGTTCTAATGGTGAATCGGGCAAAGCTGCAGTAGGTGATTAGTGGTGGTGTATCATACAGTGAAACACAACCTCAGTCATAGTAGCATGGACTGTGCAAAAAAAAACTTGCAAAGAGCATGTTTGTGAATTCTGATGTGACCAAAAAATGCATTGTGGTAGGACGAAAGCAGAGCCTACTGCTAAAAAAATGTATTAGCGCCAAGAAGTGTAAGCGATTCTCTACATCCACATCTACATTTACAAATTCCGAAAGCCGTCGTTAGGTGCGTGGCGGAGGGTACCCTGTACCACTGCTTGTCACTTCCTTTCCTGTTCCATTCGCAAACAGAGCGAGGGAAAAACGACTGTCTTTTTGCCTCCGTATGAATCCTAATTCCTTGTACCTTATCTTCGTGGTCCTTACGCGCAATGTATGTTAGCGGCAGCAGAATCGATAGACAGTCAGCTTCAAATGCCGGGTTCTCTAATTTTTCTCAGTAGTGTTTCTCGAAAAGATCGTCGACTTCCTTCCAGGGGTTCCCTCAGCATCTCCTTAACACTTACGTATTGTTCGAACCCACCGGTAACAAATCTAGCAGCGTGCCTCAGAATTGCTTCGATGTCTTCCTTCAATCCGATCTGGTACTGATCCTAAAGACTAGAGCAGTACTCAAGAATAGGTCACACCAGCGTCCTGTATGCGGTCTCCTTCACAAGTAAACCACTCTTTTCTAAAAGCCTCCCAACAAACCGAAGTCGACCATTCGCCTTCCCTACCACGGTTCTCACATGGTCGTTCCACCTCATATCGCTTTGCAACGTTACGCCCAGATATTTAAACGACTTCAGTGTGTCAGACAGGACATTAGTAGTACTGTATCCGAACATTACAGGTTTAATCTTCCTACGCGTCCGCATTGACTTACATTTATTTGCTTTTAGACCTAGGTGCCGTACATCACACCAACTAAAAATTTTGTCTAAGTCATCTTGTATCTCCCTATAGTCACTCAGCTGTGACACCTTACCGTACAGTACGCCATCATCAGCAAACAACCGCAGACTGCTGCCCACACTGTCAGCCAAATCATTTATGTATATAGAGAACAACAGCGGTCCTATTACACTTCCCTGAGGCACTCCTGACGATAATCCTGTCTCGATGAAGATTCGCCATCGAGGACAACATACTAGGTTCTATTATGTAAAAAGTCTTTGAGGCACTCACATATCTGTGAACTTATTCCATATATTAGTAGCTTCGTTAACAGCCTGCAATGGGGCACCGTGTCAAATGCTAGATTTGCTTAACGAGCCATAGACGTGCAGCACCTCTTTTTCTGTGCTTTCAGATGAAGGGCCTAGCGAATTACAAGAACAAGAACTGAAGTAATCAGTTATTTTTAACTTTGTGTTGGCATCAGAAGTAAACTATTACATTCTGCGAAACAAGCAGATGAGAGTGCTTTGATAAAAAAAAAATTTGTTCAATCATTAAATAACATCTCGTCTTACAGCGCAGATACTGCTAGCGTCGTTTGTGGCAAAAGTAAATCCGTGATGAAATTCTTAGGTTAGGATAATAACAAAATATTTACAGCAAGCTGCAAAAACTACATCTCTAAAAATCACGGCACTAAATACATTTTTGATGTCTAACGTCAAGACACAGAAATGATAATTGTTACGGTTTATGGGCACTTTTCAGCGTCCGCAAAAGCACTAACGGCTAAGATCTTTATTGGTACTAAGTGTTGTTAAATTTTAAGGCATATACCTACTAGGCGTCTGTCCCTCACACTACTGCTGATAGGCTAATAAACAACTGGGAGACAATAATAAGTTATTGTCAAAGTATAAATGAAAAACCTAAACCGTTAAGATTGCATTTCGGTGATGAGGATGCGTGTTAAATATTAATTCTTGAAGCATATCTTCATTTTTTCTATGTTGTAAATATTCTTTTGGAAACCTCAAAGTGTCTAGGGATTTGGCATTTAACTCTAGTGGAATCCTGTAATGCTACTGAATCTTTCAGAAGAGGATTCAAAATTGTTTTCTTGAATTCTATGATACTTTTCATACTTACACTGAAAAAAACGTAAACATTTCTGACAACGCAAAACATTTCTGACATTGCTACAGTTCGGTCCTTGGTTCCACCGTTCTTAAGTATTCTGTTAATTTTAATGATATTTAGAATATGCTTCTTCGTATTCAGGTAGTAATAAACAAGGATAAACTATATGATGAATGTTGTTCTTTAAAAGATATAATAAGTACCGAAATTTCCATTGACAATAGCACAGTGGGAAAGTGGGTAGCTTTGATGACTGACGCAGATGCCAAAGGTATTGAAGTCGGAACAAGCCTTGACAACCCGACATTACCGAACGGCCCCGTGTCACCCTCACCCCATAGGCGTCATCGAATGCGGATACGGACGGACTGCTGCGAAAAATGTAAGCAATATAGTTTGAAGTAAAAAATTCTGTAGACCTCCAGTTTTTGTTTTGAAGATGATGTTTGATAGGTTGATACAATAAACCGGTTTTAAGTTCAAAGCTTTATTATGCGTGTTCAGTTTGAACGGTCAAGGTCCGCCTTATTTTGGCAAAAACATTGGGTACGTCCTCTTAAAACACTCTTTAACACCTTCGGTCCTTTAAAGTCACGAGGCTGATTCTATTCCTTGCATATGAGCGACGTTAGTGCAACGTGAACTAACATCTGTAAACAACAGATGTGCATGCGAACAGTCAGTTGTGAGCAGGCAGTGTTAAGTTGTGGACGTACGGCTGTACTGTGTCAACGTTGTGTCACAAATAGCAGTGGAGCAAATCTCCCATACTCTCT
Source organism: Schistocerca gregaria (assembly GCF_023897955.1). Lineage (NCBI taxonomy): Eukaryota > Metazoa > Arthropoda > Insecta > Orthoptera > Acrididae > Schistocerca > Schistocerca gregaria. The sequence continues at coordinate 531,125,052 of NC_064921.1, forward strand.
CAAGAATGTTTCGAGGAAGAGGAAAGTGTCTGCAAGTCTTATGTTGCTCACACTGATTCCCGAATAGAAACTACACCTCGTGGACGCCTGCAACCACTTGCTTGGAATTCAAAGTGCGGACAATTCTCTTGTGGAAAAAACTATCAAAGGTGACGTCATTTGTTGTAATCAGTACGAACCTACCACAAAACGACGAAGTACAGAAATTTACACAAGGTCAGCGCTTTGACCACATAAGCCACATTCAAGACAATGTGAGGTGCGGCGGGTTGAACACCATTCGAATGAAGGGTCTTCCTGACATTTTTCTATGGTTGTATGAACTTTCCGTAGCTTGTGTCGAAGTGAGAGGAGACTACTTACAACACATGAAGTACTGAAACCATCATCTTCACATTTCTCCAGTTCTTATTAATCAGTCTCAAAACTTTTCGGGCTGATAGGGGTATTTCGTGGTATTTGCTTTTAAATCACCTCCGAAAAATACGAGCAACAGTTCAGTTTTTTTTATCGCTCTGTCTTCCATTCACTTTTCTCCTGACAGCGATCCTAATTTTCCGGAAAGTCTAAACGTCGATGTCTTGTTGTTGTGGTCTTCAGTCGAGAGACTGGTTTGATGCAGCTCTCCATGCTCTCCATGCTGTGCAAGTTTCTTCATTTCCCAGTACCTACTGCAACCTACATCCTTCTGAATCTGCTTAGTGTAGTCATCTCTTGGTCTCCCTCTACGATCTTTACCCTCCACGCTGCCCTCCAATACTAAATTGGTGATCCCTTGATGCCTCAGAACATGTCCTACCAACCGATCCCTTCTTCTGGTCAAGTTGTGCCACAAACTTCCCTTCTCCCCAATCCGATTCAATACTTCCTCATTAGTTATGTGATCTACCCATCTAATCTTCAGCATTCTTCTGTAGCACCACATTTCGAAAGCTTCTATTCTCTTCTTGTCCAAACTATTTACCGTCCATGATACACTTCCATACATGGCTACACTCCATACAAATACTTTCAGAAATGACTTCCTGACACTTAAATCTATACTCGATGTTAACAAATTTCTCTTCTTCAGAAACGCTTTCCTTGCCATTGCCAGTCTACATTTTATATCCTCTCTACTTCGACCATCATCAGTTATTTTGCTCCCCAAATAGCAAAACTCCTTTACTGTGTCTCATTTCCTAATCTAATTCCCTCAGCAGCACCCGACTTAATTCGACTACATTCCATTATCCTCGTTTTGCTTTTGTTGATGGTTATCTTATATCCTCCTTTCAAGACACTATCCATTCCCCTTTCAAGACACTATCCATTCCGTTCAACTGCTCTTCCAAGTCCTTTGCTGTCTCTGACAGAATTACGATGTCATCGGCGAACCTCAAAGTTTTTATTTCTTCTCCATGGACTTTAATACCTACTGCGAATTTTTCTTTTGTTTCATTCACTGCTTGCTCAATATACAGATTGAATAACATCGGGGATAGACAACAGCCCTGTCTCACTCCCTTCCCAACCACTGCTTCCCTTTCATGTCCCTCGACCCTTTATAACTGCCATCTGCTTTCTGTACAAATTGTAAATAGCCTTTCGCTCCCTGTATTTTACACCTGCCACCTTCAGAATTGGAAAGAGAGTATTCCAGTCAAAATTGTCAAAAGCTTTCTCTAAGTCTACAAATGCTAGAAACGTAGGTTTGCCCTTCCTTAGTCTAGCTTCTAAGATAAGTCGTAGGGTCAGTATTGCCTCACGTGTTCCAACATTTCGACGGGATCCAAACTGATCTTCCCCGAGGTCGGCTTCTACTAGTTTTTCCATTCGTCTGTAAAGAACTCGCGTTAGTATTTTGCTGCTGTGAGTTATTTTACTGATAGTTCGGTAATTTTCACATCTGTTAACACCTGCTTTCTTTGGGATTGGAATTATTATATTCTTCTTGAAGCCTGAGTGTATTTCACCTGTCTCATACATATTGCTCACCAGATGGTAGAGTTTTGTCAGGACTGGCTCTCCCAAGGCCGTCAGTAGTTCCAATGGAATGTTGTCTACTCCAGGAGCCTTGTTTCGACTCAGGTCTTTCAGTGCTCTGTCATACTCTTCACGCAGTATCGTATCTCTCATTTCATCTTCATCTACATCCTCTTCCATTTCCATAATATTGTCCTCAAGTACATCGCCCTTGTATAGACACTCTCTATACTCCTTCCTCCTTTCTGCTTTCCCTTCTTTACTTAGAACTGGGTTCCATCTGAGCTCTTGATATTCATACAAGTGGTTCTCTTTTCTCCAAAGGTCTCTTTAATTTTCCTGTAGGCAGTATCTGTCTTACCACTAGTGAGATAGGCCTCTACATCCTTACATTTGTCCTCTAGCCATCCCTGCTTAGCCATTTTGCACTTCCTGTCGATCTCATTTTTGAGACGTTTGTATTTCTTTTTGCCTGCTTCATTTACTGCATTTTTATATTTTCTCCTTTCATCAATTAAATTCAATATTTCTTTTGTTACCCAAGGATTTCTACGAGCCGTCATCTTTTTACCTACTTGATCCCCTGCTGCCTTCACTACTTCATCCCTCAAAGCTACCCATTCTTCTTCTATTGTATTTCTTTCCCCCATTCCTGTCAATTGCTCCCTTATGCTCTCCTTGAAACTCCGTACAACCTCTGGTTCTTTTAGTTTATCCAGGTCCCATCTCCTTAAATTCCCACCTTTTTGCAGTTTCTTCAGTTTTAATCTATAGGTCATAACCAACAGATTGTGGTCAGAGTCCCCTGGAAATGTCTTACAATTTAAAACCTGTTTCCTAAATCTCTGTCGTACGATTATATAATCTATCTGAAACCTGTCAGTATCTCCAGGCTTCTTGCATATATATAGCCTTCTTTTATGATTCTTGAACCAAGTGTTACCTATGATTAAGTTGTGCTCTGTGCAAAATTCTACTAGGCGGCTTCCTCTTTCATTTCTTTGCCCCAGTCCATATTCACCTACTACGTTTCCTTCTCTCCCTTTTCCTACTACCGAATTCCAGTCACCCATGACTATTAAATTTTCGTCACCCTTCACTATCTGAATAATTTCTTTTATTTCATCATACATTTCTTCAATTTCTTCGTCATCTGCAGAGCTGGTTGGCATATAAACTTGTACTACTGTAGTAGGTGTGGGCTTCGTATCTATCTTGGCCACAATAATGCGTTCACTATGTTGTTTGTAGTAGCTTACCCGCATTCCTATTTTCCTATTCATTATTAAACCTACTCCTGCATTACCCCTATTTGATTTTGTGTTTATAACCCTGTAGTCACCTGACCAGAAGTCTTGTTCCTCCTGCCACCGAACTTCACTAATTCCCACTATATCTAACTTTAACCTATCCCATTTCCATTTTTAAATTTTCTAACCTATCTGCCCGATTAAGGGATCTGACATTCCACGCTCCGAACAGTAGAACGCCAGTTTTCTTTCTCCTGATAACGACATCCTCTTGAGTAGTCCCCGCCCGGAGATCCGAATGGGGGACTATTTTACCTCCGGAATATTTTACCCAAGAGGATGCCATCATCATTTAATCATACAGTAAAGCTGCATGTCCTCGGGAAAAATTACGGCTGTAGTTTCCCCTTGCTTTCAGCCGTTCGCAGTACCAGCACAGCAAGGCTGTTTTGGTTATTGTTACAAGGCCAGATCAGTCAATCATCTAGACTGTTGCCCTTGCAACAACTGAAAAGGCTGCTGCCCCTCTTCAGGAAACACACGTTTGTCTGGCCTCTCAACAGATACCCCTTCGTTGTGGTTGCACCTACGGTACGGCTATCTGTATCGCTGAGGCACGCAAGTCTCCCCACCAACGGCAAGGTCCATGGTTCATGGGGGGAACGTCGATGTAGTGAAACGAATATTGTCTTGAATACTTCAACAGAACAGCGCTTTTCAGTAGTTAGGCGTGCGTGATAAAGGCTTCCTAGATCACCACGTCTCCGCTCTCTTTCTCTCTCGAGGAATGCACTAGATATTTTATAGAGGCATCAAGTTGTTGAATGTCTAGTGTGGCCTGGGGCCTTCAAACAGATGTAGCTCAAAATAAATAAGTGCAAGACAATGGGAAAGGAAAGACGTCCATCGTAAATTCATTTGAAGGGAAAGGTAAGATTAAAGGTACATCTTGGTTGTCTCCAGACACTCGAACAAGCAACAAATATAAGGTTTGAAAAATAAATATTCATATAAGATTAATAAGACTGCCACAAAATAGAGGAGACCGAGGACGATGCTATAACAATCAAAGGATTTACGATTGAAAAAGTAGAGATAGCGAGACACGAGATTGTAGTTGAAGCTACACAACATAAACAACATTTAAAAAGCAATATCTAAGTTTCCACATTAATGGAATAAAATTGTTGCCACAGATAAGTCTTAAAGTTTTATGAATAATAAGAATAAGAAAAATTAAGACACGTTTGTAAATCGAAAAGCTTAACTTCCCGCAAGAAAGTTCCAGTCTGTAGTGGAATGCGCTCTGGAACGAATTCCCTGACGAATTCAAACTCTGAGGCGCATCAAGTCTCAAACAGATGTTGTAAGTCAGTCTTTATCTCAGTTCACGAATTTAAGTGGCGTTACGGGTAAACTATGACTCGACTCCCATTAAGCTAGACTGCGGTTCTAATCCTGAACTGCTCTCGATAATTCAAGCTTTCCGTCTCGTCAGTCTGAATACTGCGGTTACTGCTTACGGCAAGAAACATTAAATTTCTCACCCGTTCTCGTTAACACAAAGAAACAACACTCTGTTCATCGCAGGTGTAAAGCTCAGAATTCCTGTCGCAGTTGTCGTTTGATCGCGTAGGCTATAAACGAAGTCAGCGGAGTGAGATCTAACGACGTGTACGGATTGTCGTTAGCGCCTCCGGCGCCGGCGTACGCAGAATACAGAACAGCTGGCGTGACGTCTGAGACGAGGCGTGAGCTGAAGACAAAGGGCGATGAGAGGGAGAGAAAGACCTTCTAATGGGGCCAGCACTCGAAGCGGAAAAACCGTTTGTTAAGCCGGCACAAGAAAATGGGAGAGCCTCTACTGAATGGGGAGACCGTGGTGAGAACTTGAATTGACTGATGGGTGGCTGGAGTAGGTGTGTTCGAGTACTGCCAGGATCAGCAGGGGGGGGGGGGGGGGAGGGGGTACGGAAAAGAAGTGGGAGGCGGAGCAACAATTGTAGTACAGTGTGCACTATCCTCCGCACTCAAGGTTGATGACTTCTATAAGATGTTCCTCCTTTTTCGAAATACTGCAATTAATTTGTTTTTAGGGCAATTGGATGTTCGAAGGGAGGCATCTCACAAAGAGAGCACGCCTGACCAAAGATGAAAACGTGTGCCTACCGCCCGCGATGTGCCTGTAATTAATAGCCATTACAAAAGTAATAACTCGTGATGATAAGGATCCGCTACAACAGAAAACCGATGTACACTGACTTTAAACAAAAGAAGACGCGTAGGTATGTCTCCTCATTCACACAGATACAAATCACGAATCAAAATATGGATATTTCAGAAAGCCAGAGTTTGTTCATAATCGTTCAGTACGAATAGCGTAAGCTGATATCTGGGACCATACACACTACTTGCCATTAAAATTGCTAAAAGAAAGAAGAAATGCAGATGATAAATGGGTATTCATTGGACAAATATATTATACTAGAACTGACATGTGAATACATTTTCACGCAGTTTGGGTGCATAGATCCTGAGAAATCGCTACCCAGAACAACCACCTCTGGCCGTAATAACGGCCTTGATACGCCTGGGCATTGAGTCAAACAGAGCTTTGATGGCGTCTACTGGTACAGCTGCCCATGCAGCTTCAACACGATACCACAGTTCATCAAGAGTAGTGACTGGCGTATTGTGACGAGGCAGTTGCTCGGCCACCATTGACCAGACATTTTCAGTTGGCGAGAGATCTAGAGAATGTGCTGGCTAGGGCAGCAGTCGAACATTTTGTGCATCCAGAAAGGCACGTACAGGACCTGCAACATGCGGTCGTGCATTATCCTGGTGAAATGTAGGGTTTCGCAGGGATCGAATAAAGGGTAGAGCCACGGGTCGTAACACATCTGAAATGTAACGACCGCTGTTAAAAGTTCCGTCAATGCGAACGAAAGGTGACAGAGACGTGTAACCAATGGCACCCCATACCATCACGCCCGGTGATACGCCAGTATGGCGATGACGAATAAACGCTTCCAATGTGCGTTCACCGCTATGTCGCCAAACACTGACGCGACCATCATGATGCTGTAAACAGAACCTGGATTCATCTTAAAAAATGACGTTTTGCCACTCGTTCACCCAGGTTCGTCGTTGAGTACACCATCGCAGGTTCTCCTTTCTGTGATTCAGCGTTATGGGTAACAGCAACCATGGCCTCCGAGCTTATAGTCCATGCTGCTGCAAACGTCGTCGAACTGTTCGCGCACATGTCTGTTGTCTCGCAAACGTCCCCATCTGTTGACTCAGGGATAGAGACGTGTTTGCAGGATCCGTAACAGCCATGCGGATGAGATGCCTGTCATCTCGACAGTGATACGAGGCTGTTGGTATCCAGCACGGCGTTCCGTATTACCCTCCTGAATCCACCGATTCCATATTCTGCTAACAGTCATTGGATCTCAACCAACGCGAGTAGCAATGCCGTGATACAATAAACCGCAATCGCGATAGGCTACAATCCGACCTTTATCAAAGTCAGAAACGTGATGGTACGCATTTCTCCTCGTTACACGAGGCATCGCCGGCCGGGGTGACTGAGCGGTTCTGGGCGCTACAGTCTGGAACCACGCTACTGCTACGGTCGCAGGTTCGAATCCTGCCTGGGGCATGAATGTGTGTGATGTCCTTAGGTTAGTTAGGTTTAAATAGTTCTAAGTTCTGGGGACTGATGACCACAGCAGTTAAGTCCCATAGTGCTCAGAGCCATATGAACCATTTGAACACGAGGCATCACAACAACGTTTCACCAGGCAACGCCGGTCAACTGCTGTTTGTGTATGAGAAAGCGGTTGGAAACGTTCCTCATGTCAGCACGTTGTAGGTGTCGCCACCGGCGCCAAACTTGTGTGAATGCTCTGAAAAGCTAATCATTTGAATATCACAGCATATTCTTCCTGTCGGTTAAATTTCGCGTCTGTAGCACGTCATCTTCGTGGTGTAGCTATTTTAATGGCCAGTAGTGTATATACTTTCGCTCAAAGCGAAAGATTTGCCAGTTCACTAATATTTATATAAATAATAATAATAATAATAATATACTTCTCGATATAGCGCCTTACCTATTCTTTCACGGATCTATTTCCTATTACTCTTTTTCCTTGATATTAACTCAGATGAGTTCAACTTCACACAACGAAACCACTAATATCCTCGGGTATGCGCTATCAACCATTGGCGGAGACACACTATCATGTTCCAGCGGCCAGAAGAGGAAACGACGAATAGAGAAAGTATTGGCTTGGTGCATAAATTCGTAGCGATTTCCCATGAGTTTAATAAACACAACACATACGCATAACAGGGACTTAAGTCATCAGTAATATAGTCTCCTTCACTATTCATAAGTATGCCAACGCCGGGGTAATGTTTCGATTCCGCTACTATAGAAACCATGTGGTTTTGAGGCGAAGAACTTGTCGAGTCGTGTGCGGAGCGCATTCTCAAACAAAAAAGAAGTTCCTTGAAGGTTCTTCGATAGAGAGAGGAAAAGCTGAAAATCTGGGGGCGCAAGATAAGGTGAATAAGGTAGGTGCGGAATGACTTCCCAAAGTAACTCCTGCAGAGTGTGTTTTCTCAATGTAGCAGAATGCGGGTGAGCGTTGTCGTGGAGTACCAACACGTCACTCAGCCTTCCTGGCAGTTGTTCATGGATTGCGTCTGCAAGACTGCTTAGTTGATACATAATAAATGTCAGCAGTGTCACTCGGGAAAGTAATTCGTAATGCACCAAACCGTCGCTGTTCCACCAGATGGATAACATTATCTTTTGTGTATGCACACAGGTTATTGCAGGGGTAGTTGTTGCTTTGAACTCCACCACTCTTTTCTTTTATTTATTTTAGCATAGTGACACAATTTGTCACCATCAGTAACGATATACAACAGGAATGGTCGGTGCTGTTCGCGAGCCAATTGATGATGAGCAAGCAGAGACGCACATATGGCCACAAGCGGATTTTTGTGATTTTGGTTTAGAGCGCGCGGTACCCATACACCCGATTTTTGTACCTTCTCCAGCATGCAGAAGTCGCACGTTGGTGGAATGGTCAAAGTTCATCACATTTTCCGATTGTCGAGAACAGTGCCGTGGATCATTGTGGATCCACGCATTTAAACAATGTTCACATCTACATTTATACTCCGCAAGCCACCAAACGGTGTTTGGCGGAGTGCACTTTACGTCCCACTGTCATTACCTCCCTTTCCTGTTCCAGTCGCGTATGGTTCGAGAAAAGAACGACTGCCGGGAAGCCTCCATGCGCGCTCGAATCTCTCTAATTTTACATTCGTGATCTCCTCGGGAGGTATAAGTAGGGGGAAGCAATATATTCGATACCACATCCAGAAACTTACCCTCTGGAAACCTGGACATCAAGCTACACCGCGATACTGAGCGCCTCTCTTGCAGAACTGCCACGTGAGTTTGCTAAACATCTCCATAACGCTATCACGCTTACCAAATAACCTTGTGTCGAAACGCGCCGCTCTTCTTTGGATCTTCTCTATCTCCTCTGTCAACCCGACCTGGTACGGATCCCAACTGATTAGCAATACTCAAGTATAGGTCGAACGAGTGTTTTGTAAGCCACCTCCTTTGTTGATGGACTACATTTTCTAAGGACTCTCCCAATGAATATCAATCTGGCACCCGACTTACCAACAATTAACTTTATATGATCATTCCACTTCAAATCGTTCCGTACGCATACTCTCAGATATTTTACAGAAGTAACTGCTACCAGTGTTTGTTCCGCTATCATATAATCATAGAATAAAGAATCCTTCTTTCTATGTATTCGCAATACATTACATCTGTCTATGTTAATGGTGTGTTGCCACTCCCTGCACCAAGTGCCGATCCGCTGCAGACCTTCCTGCATTTCGCTGCAATTTTCTAATGCAGCAACTTCTCTGTATACTACAGCATCATCCGCGGAAAGCCGCATGGAACGTCCGACACTATCTACGTCGTCATTTATATATATATTGTGAAAAGCAATGGCTCCATAACAGTCCACTGTGGCACGCCATAGGTTACTTTAACGTCTGTAGACGTCTCTCCATTGAGTACAACATGCTGTGTTCTGTTCGCTAAAAACTCTTCAATCCAGTCACACATTTGGTCTGATATTTGTTTATCAGGCAACAGTGCGGAGCTGTATCGAACGCCTTCCGGAAGTCAAGGAAAATGGCATCTACCTGGGAGCCTGTATCTATGTTCATCAAATCCCCGAGGTTCTTCCTGAACGTGGAGGGTCAGTAATTATGGAGTGATCCTCCTTAAAGCGAGAAAACCGTTCTTGCCATGCTCTGTCCAGTGGCTTGATCTCCATACACGGCACAAATGTTTCTGGCTGGCTACGCTGCTGTCACGTCTCTATAAAATTCAAACAGAAGAATATGTTGGAAATGTTTCGGTTTCTCCACTTGGTACTCCACTTTCTAGGCTCCACCGTTCTACACACTATCTCCAGATGACAAAACGACGATTTGTAAAATCAAATAGCAACAGTGAACTATAAATGAATGATGACAGTTAGTAAATAAATCCATAGCAAACGGGATATCAACATGCAAAACAAGAACGCTACTGACTTACGCATCAACCTATTATTAATGTGTAGCAGATATTAAATTGGCGACAAACCTAAATTGGTGACCATGTGGTTGATTTAGTGAAGGAATTCTGACAATGGATGCAAAAGAAGCACGGCGAGCGAACTAAAGCGGATATAAGAAGCAGACTAGTCCAGGCAAAGAGAGGATTCCTCAATAAAATAAGTCTAACAGTATCAAACGTAGGCCCTAATTTGAGAAAGAAACTTCTTAGAATATTTATGGAGTACACCAATGTATGAAAGTAAATAATGGGCATTTGAGATATCGTCGAACACAGAAGTGTGCCGAAAATGAAAGGAATGATAAGAAATCATGAAGTTCTTCATAGAATCGGCGAGGGAACGAAAATAGGGAGAAACAGAACACGAGAATAACTCTACGCTACCAGTGGGCGCCACGGAGGGAAAATATTATATGAGTAAACAGAGATTATAAAATATCGAACAAATAATTGTGAACTGGATATAAGTACTACTCTAAGAAGGAAAGGAGACGAAATCGTTTGGGGCATAAATCTAGTTGTGAGAGAGATGACCCAAAAAATTGTCTACAATTGCAGCTTTGCTCACAACTTATCTATCGTCTGTTATTGATTAGAAGCCAGATTCGTTGTAGAGAACCTACACTGCCTATAAATTCGCTACCCTCTGCTTCCCTGATATTCTGACATCGATCAAAGTAAACCAGATTGGAAATATTAAGAGTGCGTCTATCATTTTGGAGCCGCCTCCTCAAGCTGTATGCAGTATGAAAGTGTAGTATGGGGTTACTATAAGCTTTATTTACGCCTACAACATTTCTGTAAAATCGGGTAAAAAAAGTGAAAGAAATGTATATTAAAAATTCCAGTCACAAAGACGGATTTGCCAACATGAAACCTGGGTAGAAACAGGAGGAAGAAGTGCTGAAGTTCCACCAGGTAAATTAGAGGGTCAGTTTCTAACTTATTCCTTTGGAAAGCTTCACAATTATATGTAAAAAGAAAACTTTAGCGAACCTCACCGGTGCGGTCTTCAGGAAAATTCTAAATATCTTGAAAACAGAAAAAACAGTAAATTAATGTTGCCTGGCATAATAATTCACAAAACTTTAAAAACTGTTTGCTACTATTCTGTGTGGTTGTCTAGTTGTATCTCAGTGGCACTGTATGTCTAGAAGTATGTGTCCTGTTTGAAGGCGAGATTTCCAAAATCGTGGTTGTTGATATGTACTGTCTTCGTAAATGATTTTGTTGTGAAACTTTTCTGTTTTTATTCTCATCTCTTAATGTTTCGTTTTGAAGAATACATCATAAAGCTCAAACTGTTTAATTAGAAAAACTTTTCAGTAAACACGTCCCCCGTAACATCACAACGGCTCGCCACGTCACATTTTCCTGTCTACATAATTATTTCTGAAAGTAGTCACCTTTAGTGACGAACACATTTCTAGTAACGAGAAACAGTTTGTTGATACCGTCACTGTAGAATATTTGACTTTGTTGACGGGGCCAAAACCTCATGTCCTCGTGCACCGCTTCATCACTGTCAAAGCAAACTCCTTGAAGAAGTTTTAGAAACAGTTGAAAATCGGATGCGGACATTTCGGGACAATGTGCAGTATAATCGGCGACAGTGAACTCAGGGTGTCGGATCACTGCAGATGTCGCAGTGCTCGTGTGTGATCTGGAACTGTCGTACTGGAGGACAAGGTGCTCCAAGAGTTGACGAACTCTTTAGCAGTTCGAAAAGATGTTTCTCACGCACCGTTATTGTTACATAATACGCCGCCATGTTACACGCTACCGTTGGGAGCTGAAAATATGTTGACATTAAGAATAAAGATATGGAATGTTAATAACTTTTGTTTTATTAGCCTGCAATTTTATTAAATAAAATATATTTAAAAATATTCGGGGGCAATACTTTTCAGCAAGCTCTCGTGTGTTTGACAAATTTTTAGTATTACAACCTTCTCTATGAAACAACTTTTCGTTACATATTTTTACATATGAATGTAAATAAATTATATCTCACCATCTGTTTAAAGGTAAATGAAAATTAAAGTTCATTGTTGTATCACTGGATCGTCTAGTGCTTTATTATAATTATGCATCTTGTTGCATATTAAAAATTAAAATTTGTCACTGATCAGATCCATTATAAGGCCCAAAAATTTGTGAACGTATGGCGCACTGTGTAAGACCGTCGCCCCTGCGACAGCCAGCCGACAGCCGCTGCTGGTACCGTACCTGGCCTCCGGACTATGGCGCGCATGCGCAGTGCAAGCTCCGCTAGAAGGTGGCAACGGCGGTGGCGGCGGTGTCGATTCAGTAGCGCAGACGAGGCGTGTCTGGCGCCAGCTGAGACCACATTACGGCTCGCCAGCGGCGCCACCTGCGCCTTGAGTCTCTGCAGAAGGCAGACATCGAGTGTCCTGTGGCCGTCTGGTAAGAAGCTTTCCTTCCAAAAAGAGAATTGTAACGGCTGCTATAAGCCCTTAACGAAATACTTCTAACACAGTAATATTAAGTCAGTTTCTGTAGTAGCTGGTCTAACTAAACATGTGGAAATTTTAGGCAGTTAACGTAGCCAACGACTGCGCCACTAATATAACGTCCAAGTGAAGACACGGAGGGGCTTTTTTTTATTATTTATGTTCAGTGTCAGTGGACCTGTTCGTCTATGATACAATGGCATGGAATATTTCGTTATATATAAATATATAAACGAAAATTCAGAAATATAAAAACCTCAAAATATAAAGTGCCGAATGGAGAATATCAATAGCAGTAGTAACAGTAATAACATAACGGCAGCTATTCATCACATGAATGTACATAATTTGAACAAGATTATTAACGGGCAATGAACCGTTGACGCAGTGATCATAGCTTGTCTGTAGAACTGAAGTTAGTTTTCGCCTTGAACGATTTCGGAAAAGTATGACAAACTCATATGAGGACGGCTGCATGAATTGAACCGATTTGTCACACTGACAGCTTGTATCTACAAGTACTGACGTCGATGAACATAATAGTAACTAGTGCTGCGACGTTCTCCTACTTACTTGTGATATAGGAGTGAATATTAGTAACCCCGTCTCCTCCTAATGCGCCGTCCCGATAGTTAACCGAACCCATACAAGAATTAGTTACCTCAAGTGATCAATGCGTATGCAAATGTATTTGTTTCACAATTCGTGATAGCCAATACAAGACTAGACATATACTTATTTTCAACATTCACAAATGAACCGTTAGATAACATTAAATGATCCAGTGCATTGCGCGTTGGACTCTTCAGTTTCACAAGCGAACAAAAGACAGAACAAAAATAACGAAGAGTCGTAATTCTGAATGCCCAAGAAACTAGCCATGTGAACGAAAACGGGAGCCTATTTTGTCATTTTTGCTGCTAAAAGTGCTCTGTTATAATCATATTCATGTTTCAGAAAAACGTAACGTTCTATACAGCATGAAACACAATAAGTCTAACTAAACCTTAGTGAATACCGACAATAGCACTGAGGAAAAGGACGCCAGTCTAGAAAAATAATTAAATTGTTTAAGCTACACAGGAATAACATTAACTTAGAAAAAACGTAAAGATTTGAGTATGGAAAATTGCTCACATTAGTCAACAACATGTAAACGGACCGTACACGTTCTCAAGAGTCCGAATACGTTTAAAAATGAACCGTGACAGAATCTCAGTCAGGCAGTAAAAAGTTACACAGTAAAAATGATCATAAAATAAAAACTGTATGTAAAAATGTGTAATATTCTAGAGATTTTCGTTGAAGAATTTTAAATTTTCGTGTCATCTTTGGCAAGGAAGCTGTTGCCAGCACAGATTACTCAGCACTGTCAATCCAGTGACAAACAGGGAACGGTGTACCGCATCAAACGGCGTCACGCAATTATCTTGATACGACTGGGATTCAGAGAGGATGAAGCAGCGGGATTAAACTCGAGTGCTCGCACTGCCAGAACGTTCTTTGCCTGTGCACCGAGATTTGCCTGGATCTGCTATAGCTAGTACGTGTCAGTCATAAAAATACGGGCAGGTAGGCGAGATCACTATCACATTATAGCAAATGAAATGCTCAAGGAAACCTCAAGCTCAAACAGTTAAGTCTCATAACCAGTCAATATTATAGAGTTTCTCTGTAGTGAAGAGAAGAGAATCAGTGTTAGTTTCGTCTTAGCTAAAGTGATTATTCTAATTCAGTCCTACTGTTACAAAACTTTTTTAACAACCAGCGGAAAATCATCCTTTCGGACAAAAGAGACGAATATGATCCTCCTTATTAAAAGACTGAAAATTGGTGTACCAGTGGGCTCAGTCTATCTTCCTCAGCACCTTTAAAAATTTTCGCAAAATATTGGCATGTGAACATATCAGCACACATTCAGCCTCACAAATTGCCCTAATTGTAATTCCCTCACAACCACTAGCCCACTGCTTAAGTCTCTCATGCACACCCAATCCCAGTGTTGCCCATTCTCACTCACGCATTCGGCCAACTCATTGTCATTATGTCTTTGTGGCTCTCAAGCTGCCGCTATCTCCTGTCTCACAGTCTTCGTTCTGTCTTACTCCCGTTGTCTTACCTCGCTGTCACCGTCTCTCTCTTCTTCTCTCTTACTACTGCTATATCATTCATTCCTTCCCACTGGTGCTGCCTCTTTTCACTGTCACTATCTCTCTCTTCCTTCTTGTCATTTTTATAGACTCTGTCTCTCATTATCACTGGCTTTCAGCCATTTCCATATTCTTCTTCTCTTTATTCCTCTTCCATTGTCAGTGTCTACTGCACTGTTTTCTCACTATCTACCATACTCCAATGCCACTATGTACCTCTCTGTCTGTCATACAACCATAGTCTCCTTCGCTCTTCCTATACCACTAACTTCCACTGTACTACTATCTTCCACTAGTTTTTACTTCTCAGTCTCTTTCCATCTGTCCCTGTCTCCTTCTCTCCCAGCATAAAAAAGCGTGAATAAGTTCGCATGCCAATAATTTTGCGTAAAATTTTTAAGGTGCTGAGGAAGGTAGAATGAGACAGCTGGTACCCCCAATTTTCAGTAAGAATTTTTTAATAAAGAGAAAGATATTGGCATTTTTTGTGTAGCAATAGGAGCATTTTTCCTCTGGTTCCCTTCTTTTCCCCGCCACAGCAGATTATGTCACTCATATGAAACGAACTTGATGTGTCAGTACAATTTTGATAGTTTACTCATGTGAAACTGAACTAACGTAAAACTAGTTTTACACCTCAGTCCCGAATTTACGTTCACAACAACTTTGCATCTCATTACACTCCACTTTACACGCACAAATAGTGTAACTTTGAATCTCTGTATCTAGGAAGCGGATAATGGTACCTATAAAATTTACAAGTGTTATTCGAGACCAGAATCTTAGGAATATATCGTAAAAATTACAGCCATTTTCTGTGTACAGCGGTCTGGGGTTTGGTTCGCTGCTGACGGCGAAACAATGGTCAGAAATGCTTTTTGGGGGGTTTCCTCAGGAACTGCCCAAATGCACCACTCAGTCATTTATTGTCGGGTACACCCGTCTGCAATTAAATAATGGGTATACCCGTCATCAGTCACTATATTTAATTTTTACATGCACATTTTACGTGTACGAGTATGGTAACTTTGAACCTCTGTACCTGGGAAGACGATAAAGATATCAATAAAGTTTTCAAGGCTATTCGAGATCGGGATCTTAGGAACACGTCATAAAAAGTCAGCCGTCTTCTGTTCATAGTAGTATTGGTATCGGCGACTGGAATTTGGTATCAAAATATCATGTTTTCAACAATTTTTAAGCCTACAGGTAAGAGGTAATACGATTTTGACGAATTCTACCCGCAAAATTTACGCCGATGCATCATTCATTCATTCATTCATTCACCATGGGAATACCGGTCATTTTAACTTGGGAAAAATCACGGTATAGCCATCATCAGTCATCATTCAATTTATTTAATATGTTTTACGTGTGTGTTTTACTTAAATTAGTCGTGTAATTGCGACACTCTGCATCTTGGAAACGGATAAACACATTGAGAAAATTTTCAAGGCAGTTCCAGATCAGAATCTGAGGTATATATTGTGAAAATTTCAGCCATGGCTGTGCATAGCGTTCTTGGAATCCGCGACTGGGGTTTGGCGAGAAAATGGTGAATGACGCGTTTTTTGTAGTTTTCTCAGGAACTGCCCGTGAATATACGCAAATGCATCATTCATTCTCTCATTCATTTATTTATTTACCGATATACCAGTCAGTGTAATTGAATCACTGGTTTTTGACACGTGCACCCGTCATCAAACAGTTTATTTAATTTTTACGTCCATATTTTACGAGTAGAGTGACTTTGAACCTCTGTATATGTGAAAGGGAGATAGGTATGAAGAAAATTTTCAAGGTTGCTCGAGATCTCAATCTTAGAAATAATACTAAAAGCTTCAACCATTTGCTGTTCGTAGCCATCTTGGAATCCTCGGCTGGGTTTTGGTCCACTAGTGACGGCCAATATAATATGGTAAAAAGCGTTTTTTGGGGGTGTTCCTGGGAACCATCTATGAACTAATGCTATCTCCATAAGTTCCATCAGGCCCATCGTACACCCCATCAGTTGCAAAAAGAACCAAACGATTTGCTCCATCTGCCTAAGAAGGAGGAACTGTGTAATAGTCATACCTTGACCCTTTACTGCACGACAGTGAAACTAAGACGATCCTTGTGTTGGGTACACAAATGGAACGTAGCCCAAGGGCTAACCAAAAACACTTGACCTTACCTTTTTATCAGTAGCAGAACCCGATGTATGAGCGCCGGAAAATTCCGTTTTTATGTGCGGCGTTTAGGCAAGTATTGGTAAGCATACTGACACATGCGTACCGATACACAACGCGGTGTCTCTCTCATAGTGCTAATTATAGGCTATAATTGATTTCAGAATTACGTTACTAAACAAAAGAAAGTAGTAGGAAAGGAAAGGGAAATTGAGGGAGGAGGGAGGAGGAAAGTAGCAGGCAACTAGCAGGAAAGGAAGGAATATGAACAGAAAAGAAAGGTGACCGAAAAGAAGAGAGGGAGTGAAGCAATTTCGATTACAAGTGACAGGACGAGTAGATGGGTGCGTTTGTGTCAAGGCCAGCCATTGAAAATACGTTAAAATAGTGCTGGAAAAGGGGTACATAATTGTGGAGTTGTGGATTACAGTAAGGTATCAGTGAAGGTGCGGCAAACTTCTAGAGACAAGCGGCCTAAAAATTTGTATTTTGATAGGAAATTCAACAGAGTAATATGGATAGAGAGTACAGGTGTTCTATTTGGAGTAACAAACGAAATTTGACAACATGGTAGATGATTGCTCATAAAGCAGGTAGCTGGATTTGGGAAGCTTAGCAAAGGTGGTAATGTTTTAAGATTTGGAAATAGTTATCTTCTTTTTGGGGAGAATCTCTTAATTCTGGGATGGAAATAAGGCTTTTCCTCCACTGATACAACTACTCCATCATTGATGCTTAAAATGGCTTCAGTAGTAATCTATACTAAGCGTAATGGTAGACTGTGAAAGAAATGAATCCTGTAACGTATCGACAAAGTAAGAAACTTGCTGAATTTTGAAATACACTCCTGGAAATTGAAATAAGAACACCGTGAATTCATTGTCCCAGGAAGGGGAAACTTTATTGACACATTCCTGGGGTCAGATACATCACATGATCACACTGACAGAACCACAGGCACATAGACACAGGCAACAGAGCATGCACAATGTCGGCACTAGTACAGTGTATATCCACCTTTCGCAGCAATGCAGGCTGCTATTCTCCCATGGAGACGATCGTAGAGATGCTGGATGTAGTCCTGTGGAACGGCTTGCCATGCCATTTCCACCTGGCGCCTCAGTTGGACCAGCGTTCGTGCTGGACGTGCAGACCGCGTGAGACGACGCTTCATCCAGTCCCAAACATGCTCAATGGGGGACAGATCCGGAGATCTTGCTGGCCAGGGTAGCTGACTTACACCTTCTAGAGCACGTTGGGTGGCACGGGATACATGCGGACGTGCATTGTCCTGTTGGAACAGCAAGTTCCCTTGCCGGTCTAGGAATGGTAGAACGATGGGTTCGATGACGGTTTGGATGTACCGTGCACTATTCAGTGTCCCCTCGACGATCACCAGAGGTGTACGGCCAGTGTAAGAGATCGCTCCCCACACCATGATGCCGGGTGTTGGCCCTGTGTGCCTCGGTCGTATGCAGTCCTGATTGTGGCGCTCACCTGCACGGCGCCAAATACGCATACGACCATCATTGGCACCAAGGCAGAAGCGACTCTCATCGCTGAAGACGACACGTCTCCATTCGTCCCTCCATTCACGCCTGTCGCGACACCACTGGAGGCGGGGTGCACGATGTTGGGGCGTGAGCGGAAGACGCCCTAACGGTGTGCGGGACCGTAGCCCAGCTTCATGGAGACGGTTGCGAATGGTCCTCGCCGATACCCCAGGAGCAACAGTGTCCCTAATTTGCTGGGAAGTGGCGGTGCGGTCCCCTACGGCACTGCGTAGGATCCTACGGTCTTGGCGTGCATCCGTGCGTCGCTGCGGTCCGGTCCCAGGTCGACGGCCACGTGCACCTTCCGCCGACCACTGGCGACAACATCGATGTACTGTGGAGACCTCACGCCCCACGTGTTGAGCAATTCGGCGATAAGTCCACCCGGCCTCCCGCATGCCCACTATACGCCCTCGCTCAAAGTCCGTCAACTGCACATACGGTTCACGTCCACGCTGTCGCGGCATGCTACCAGTGTTAAAGACTGCGATGGAGCTCCGTATGCCACGGCAAACTGGCTGACACTGACGGCGGCGGTGCACAAATGCTGCGCAGCTAGCGCCATTCGACGTCCAACACCGCGGTTCCTGGTGTGTCCGCTGTGCCGTGCGTGTGATCATTGCTTGTACAGCCCTCTCGCAGTGTCCGGAGCAAGTATGGTGGGTCGGACACACCGGTGTCAATGTGTTCTTTTTTCCATTTCCAGGAGTGTATTCTGGTACGCCACTAAGGAGAGACGATTGCTGTCAGGTAATAGTAAATAATTGGAAGATAATGAAACAAGTGATGATTTAAATTTTCTATTAACTTGTGGCTCAGAGTGCAGTAAAACGTTAGTGGTTAAAGCTACTGAAAACGGTACACGTTTATAGTTACAAAATAGCTGTCCGAAAGCGTGGGGAAGCGTCAGTAATTATGCTATGTATATAGTGTTTTAATAATACATTTCAGGAACTTACGTAACGGACGGGGAATAATAGAATATTTTCTAAGCTCAGACTTAATGAGGTATCTCAGTGAGTATGTGCTATTCCATGTCAGCCAGCCTGGATCTGGAAAACACTGGAACATCGTTCATGTGGTGCTCAGCTCGTGCTTTTCCCACATGACATCCTGAAAGCCACGGTTTAAGGCAGGCCCATAGATGCAGTGTTTCTTGACTTCCGAAAAGCATTTGAGTCATTGCCACTCCAACGCTTGGTAATCAAAGTTCGGTCATATGGGGTAACTAAAGAATTTTGTGACTGGTTCGAGGAACGGCGCATGTTACCTTGGATGGAGACTCATCGACAAAAGTAGTAACTTCAGACCATAATGTGAGGAATAAATTTCTGAGGCTGCACGTCTGGAGCACGGCACTGAATGGAACTGAGTCGTGGATTGTGGGAGAACTGGAGAAAAGATGAATGGAAACTTTTCAGACGTGGTTTTGCAGAAAGCTGCTAATAACTGAGTGGATTGATCAGGAATGAGTAGGGCAGGAATATAAGAAATACACTGACAAGCAGAAGGGTAGAACTCTTCATGGTACTGGAAGGAGTTGTAGATGGTAAAACCTGCAGATTGGAATACATCCAATAAATAATTGAGGACGCTGGATACAACTATTATCTTTTACCCGTTTCGTTATACTGTGTTATTCGTAAGAGTTGTTTTACGTAAGAGTCAGTCCTTTATTGAGCCTATGTAACTTACACCACGGTACAACTTAAACTACTCTGAATTATCACAAGAAACCGTATTATACCATTTCTATTGTTGAGAAGAAGTTAACACAGGAGACGAAGTCGTGGCGATCCACATCACACCTGTCAGGAGAGTGATAATTTAAAAAAGACTGATAAATAAAAAGGAAACAACAAGCGTACACACTGAGAAAAATTTAAGGGTCTCTTACCAAGGTACATATTTACGCATTCTCAAGATTAGTGCCTTAACTTGATGTTCCATTACGACAATGACAAACTGCAAATTATCAGCTAGCAAAATAAATGCGCATTATGATATTACAGAGAGGTAAAACAATGGCTCCTACGAGAAACATCCACTGTTCAAGTACCGTGCTTCAGGAGAATGAATTAACTTCGCTGCGTGATACTTCGCTCAAAAGTTTGTCAGAAAAGTGTTGCTAGTGCTTCTAATAAATGTTGATAGAATAGTTCCTAAGAAATAAAATGCTTTTTTACTGTAAAATTGTTGTGAGATTAATGGAACCATCGTTTTTAATTAAAAGTTGTATGAGTTCACAATATAAAAGAATCTCCGTGGCATGCTGATGCAGTACGAGTTGAGACCTCATTTACATTGCTGAATGGCTCTGCGAAACTCTTTCTCTTGTTGTATCACTTTATTCCTTCTCTCTAAAAGGAAACACGCTCACGACTATCTGCTCGGCAAAAGTTTTCGTGAAACGATAGACGAACACGTTTACAGTACATTTAAACTTGGAATATTTATTATGAAGTCATGGCGGACAATTCTCTCTCTCTCTATCCTGTAGAGACATTTCTCAAAAAAGTCCAGGAAAACCACATGGAAAGACCATATGTATCCGGAAGTGATCACTGACTTTATCAGTCAAGGGCACCTCTGGGCTATCATTTTACCTAGTTCGATGGTTATTTATTGTATGTCATTTGCGCACAACAAATATTTTTTCTGAAACCCTTGTAGTCACTTGTGTTACGCGTTTTTTCGATTGTGTAACTTAATCTGGAAATACTACATATTGCTCAATCAGATAGGTAAGATTCGGAGAGAGAAACAAGATCGTTATATTCCATTATCTTTCGGGCTTGCTTCCGGGATATTGTTAATTCTTGTTCTGATATTTCTGCTGACAAACTTTTAGCTATTTCTAGATCATTATATGTTCGATGTAGTTAGAAGTGAGTTTTTGCCGGGAACGCACTTGAGAAAAAAAGTATGACATTATATAAAACTAGCGAACTCGGTAATGCTTCGCAGTGGCGAAGTACGCGTGGGAAACGGATGTAGGTCTGAATCTCCATCCCCCCCCCCCTCTCACTATGTCCGTGTACTCCTCCCCCTCTATCTGTCCACCTCTCCTTCCCCTTTTCTCTGTTTATTTCCTCTCCCCTCTCTGTCCACCTCCTCTTCCCTACTCTCTATGACTTGAAGCCTTTGGTGTTGCAAAGGAAATCATCGGAAATTGAAATCGCTTAAAATTAATGGGTAATTCTATTGGAATCATTGGTATAAAGGGTATGAGAGAGACCTCCCTGGCTGCTGGATCTGTGAGGATACTAACTACAGTGACAACATTTCGCATGGTTTTAATCTGAGAATCGGTATGAATAAACATGTTGGGCGATTCAGATACCATACTAGTATTTTATTCATAAGCCGATAAGTCAGAAATACAACTTTGCTACTTTCTGTTAAAGCAGACTGTGAGAAGTAAAACGAATCGGTACATTGTCGCGCATACAAATTTTGTATGCACAGCAACGCACAATTTTCTTCTCGCAGTCAGTTTTAACAGAATATCTGTACAATGCCGATTCGAAAAAGATGTATAGCTTATGGCCACCCGTAGTTTTACCAAAGAATTGTGCAAAAAATGAAAATCGGTGAAGAAGTAAGTTTCTCTTCCCAGGACGTTCATAACTGTTATACATTGTCAGTGTTCAAATCTGCTGAAGTGCTAAACTGACGGTAAACAACGTTTGGAAATATTTACAAGTGATGCAATAAAGGCTATGGCCTGTGAGCGTGCAAATGTTGTTAGAGAATCATTTAAAAGTTTGATGCAAAGTGGTCAAGAACTTTTGGACGTTTTTAACAATAACTTTTTGCCTTTAAAGAGTATATAGATCTTTATATACCACATGTATATAAGATATGTAGTCTACATCAGTCCGAATGTTATAGATATTTATATACCACATGTATTATAAGATATGTAGTCTACATCAGTCCGAATGTTTACTAGAGTATGGAGTAAAACATTGAAGTAAACTGGTCAGGAACATTTCGAGCTTTTGATAACTATTTTCGTTTCACACTACATTTATTTCTGTACTAAATGTACTCTGAAGAGGCAAAGAAGATGGTACACCTGCCCAATATCGTGTACAGGGCCCCCGCGTGCAGGCAGAAGTGCCTCAGCACGACGTGGCATGGACTCGACTAATGCCTGAAGTAGTGCTGTATGGAACTGAAACCACGAATCCTGTAGGGCTGTCCATAAAGCCGTAAGACTACGAGGGGTGGAGATCTATTCTGAACAGCACGTTGCAGGGCATCCCAGATATGCTCAATAATGTTCATGTCTGGCGAGCAGAAGTGTTAACTCAGGAGAGTGTTCCTGGAGCCACTCTGTAGCAATTCTGGATGTGTGGGGTGTCGCATAGTCCTGTTGGAATTGCCCAAGTCCGTCTTCATGCTCAATGGACATGAATGGATGGAGGTGAGCAGACAAGGATGCTTACGTACGTGTCAACTGTCAGAGTCGTAACTAGATGTATCAGGGGTCCATATCACTCCAATTGCACACGCACCGCACCATTACCAGCTTGAACAGTCCCCTGCTAACATGCAGGGTCCATAGAGTCATGAGATTGTCTCCCTTCGGGTACATGTCCATCCGCTCGATACAATTTGAAACGAGACTCGTCCAACCGGGCAACATGTTTCCAGTCATCAACAATCTAATGCCGGTGTTGACGGACCTACCCGAAGCTCAAAGCTTCGTATCGTGCAGTCAAGAATACATAACTGGGCCTTAGGCTCCAAAACCCCATATTGATGATGTTCCGTTCAATGTTTCGCATGCTGACGGCCCAGCATTGAAATCTGCAGCAATTTTCGGAAGAGTTGCACGTCTGTCACACTGAACGACTCTCTTCTGTCGCCGTTGGTTCTTGCAGGATCTTTTTCCGGCCGCAGCGATGTCGGAGATCTGAGATTTTACCAGTGCGGTGCACTTGTCAAATGGACGTACGGAAAAATCCCCACATCACCGCTACCTCGGAGATGCAGTGTCCCATCGGTCGTGCGCCGACTGTAACACCACGTTCAAACTCACTTAAATGTTGATAATCTGCCATTGTAGCAACAGTAACCGATCTAACAACTGCGCGACACACTTGTCTTATGTAGGCGTTACCGACCGCAGCGCCGTATTCTGCTTGTTTACATCATTCTGTATCTGAATACGCATGCCTATACTAGTTTCTTTGGCGCTTCAGTGTACATTAAAAATATGTAGCTTATGTTCGTGAAAACGTTTATTAGTATTGTGTAAAAACTTGAAGTAAATTGGCGAAGAACTTTGGGAGATTTTTGCTAACAACATTTCTCTTGAAACGTCCCATTAGAAACATCTATATATGAAACGTCCCCTTTGAACAACTATACAAGGCTGTGCTTAAGCTGACACACAATATTTTTAGCGCAACGCAATCTGACTTCTAAAAATCCCTACGAAAGAACGGCCCTGACTAACATTAACCTATACGTTTCACAAATCACTTACCTCACAAAAATCTTCGTTACTCAAGCTACTGCAATACAGCGAGTGCCACTACTGCCAACTAAATAAAAGATTCAAACTACTGAAGGCACTAACTACTGATAGGCATAGTTAGCAAATGAAAGGTTTTAATACAGAACAAACAATGTATTTACCTTAATAGTCATAATATATATATCAGTTCGTGACACCAATTCTTACAAATTTCAAAACTCCGCCATCTCTCTCCCCACGTCCCCCACTGCTGGCGGCTCACCTCCAACTGCGCAACGCTACGCGCTGTTCACATCCAGCTGCCGCTGCCCAACACTACAATGACAGACAAGAATGCAAACCAGCCACAGACTGCACACAGCACAGCCAGCAATTTTCATACAGAGCGCTACGTGGCGTTACCAATAAGAAAACCTACACAGCCTACTTACACTCTCTTACTTAATATAGATGTCTTTATATGCCATATATATTAAGAAATATATAGCGTTTGTCCGTCCGTATGTTTCTTAGAGTATAGTGTAAAAATTTGAAGTAAACCGGTCAAGAACGTTTGGAGACTTTTGCTAACAATTTTCCCCATTTATAAAGTATACACATATTTTTTTCGTGGTGTGAATTAAAAAAGTGTAGCCCATCTCCGCCAAAACGTGTAATAGAATATCGTGTAAAACTCTGAAATAAATTGCCCGAGAACTTTTCGATATTCAAGTAACACTTCTCTTTATATAGTAGCATGCATAAATAAATTTTTCCGATGACGCAGACGTCAGCTAATTTTGTATGTTAACATGTCAATAAATGTCTGGGAATTATAGAGATTGCCCAGGAATATCATGCGACGCTCTTGAATTTAGATATGCAGGTCTTATTACGTGAGGAGAAAGGTGAGCATTCGTGAGTGCGTTGATACCCGCACATTATAGCTGTGCGTCACTATAGGGGGCTACAACACGCGTCGTCTTTGTACTGACGTGTGTAACATTTTTAACGTGTTTTTGAAAGTGGCGTGTGGCAGTCGCAGAGTACAGACGAAACGGGGATGACTGTAAAAAACGTACTGATGAGCACGAACGCCATTCGCATCTAAATAATGTGTGAAATCTGTGGAAGCAGGATCTCAGGTAAACTGCAGCCAACATATTGATTTAGACAACGGAAGTATGTTAACAAAGGAAGCCAATATTTGTAGAATGAAAGTCCGAAAAGCAATTCCACGAACGAATGTAATTTCAGTAGAGAAGGCGGCTATTAACTTCCAGCTTCGTAGCTTCCCGCCATTGAGAAAGTAAATACGCACCCACTGCGCCCGAGAAATACAAGCAACCTCTGCGACACGAGACCATCATTTTTATAAAAATTCCCCCTCTGGCCTTTTCGCTTTCTATCGGATGACAGTGGCCTACCAATACTAGTGGGAATAATTTTTCCCAATAAAACTACTTTTTGAGCATAAGCGGGGGACACTCTCTTTTACAAATGAATGCGACATTGGTCTTCGCCAGAGTTCCGCTAACCTTGCACTAGAAGATCCTGAGGAAGACCGCAGCAGACGGGTCGAAACGGAGATAGTGCAGAAGAAATTTAAGGGGAACATGAGGCGGCCTAATAACGTAGAAGATTTTACCTTCAAGTGTTTTACATTTTCCATGTCGTTACCGAATTTGAAAACGCTGTGAGCGAATATAGAATCCATTTTTTTTCAGAGGCAAAACTTTTTGTTTCGTAGAATGTGCATAGTATGTAAATCTATATTATATGTACCACAGCTGCGGATGCCGGATGGTACTTGTTTTCCGAACATGTCCGAAACAACAGACACCATGCACATATAATGTGCATAGACTTAGGAAGTGATTAGACATTTCTTGGACCTTAGCGAATAAAAACACATACTTAACATATATAGACAAGTAACAATACCTTTAGTGTAATCCCTGCGAGCTCCCAGAGTCCACAAAGACGCAAACATACAGGTCTCCGCTCGATTGGGTATTGCTTCACATCAATTCCATTATCTGAATATAGCTCCGAGCTCATTAATAGCATTCCACAACTTCGTAGGCTTTCCCGGCGTAATGAGTCTTGAAAACCTCTTTGGGTTTGCTGCCGGATCCTAAAATCAACTCGATTCGATATTTCAGAGATCCAAATGTTTGTTATCTTCAGAAGCGTCATCTCAACTTGACTCATCAGCAGAAGCAGCAGTCTCCTAAAGATGCCGAATCGAGTTGAGTTTAGGATCCGGCAGCAAACCCGAATAGGCTTTCAATGAAACCCTTTGTTAATTGCAGTTGCAATACATGGAACAGCACACTAAACTCTTAGTAAGTTACATTAAGAGAAGACGACCGGTGAACTACGCTTAATGGAGAAAACTGGATGAAGAAAGGAACTTGAAAATAAAAAGACATGGCAGAGGTAAAGATCGTAGAGATTAGAGAAAAATCTACAATAAAGAAATAAACAGACAGAAATGGAATATTACCTCCAAACTTGCTAACAGGCTACAACATTGGAGCCTACTGTAACATGAAGGTTAAATAATATTTCGTTGGAGCTAAGAAGAAAAATGTTTTATGTCTCGTCGATGTCTTTTCGTGAAGTGTACATGGAGGGTGGAATTAAAGTAATGCATTTACTTTTGCGAATAGTTCGAATTTATTATCTTCTAATTAATCTTGCAAGATGTTGCTAATCAGAGCATAAGCAAGTGTCCCACTCTCAGGTTTTGCGTGACTATGCAGTATATTTAATTACTGCGGACGCTCAGTGAGCGCAGATATAGCCTATTCCCTTTCGACTACCGTAATTTTATGGGTTTTGAGTTCATGTACCATCCACAACGAGGCTTCCAAACAGTGTCGGGTGTATGATATTACTTTTGTCCTAACATCACCAGCCTGAAAAGGAAAAATGACTCCAAGTGACCACTCAAACCACTAATGGAAGAACTCGCAGAGAAGCACTTAGGAGAACGAATAAGGATGACTGTAAGCACGCCGGTGCTCGAGACTGCAGTTGCACCCTGGGAACGGTAAGTAGAGAACCAACCGGGCTCTCTTATCCGGTCTCCTGGACTGGAGCACTCAGTGGACAGAGGCGGACTAATGGAGTGCCCAACCAGTAATGGGATAAGCACTCTGAGGCCGGCTGGAGAGCTTCGGAGGTGCTAAGGTCTGGAGGCCCGAAAAGCTTGATCACGTTACGCGCGCCGCTGTGCTCTCCAAACTCCGAAAGCGTTCTGTCTGCTGCGCCAACTCGCACTATCGTTTCTCCGTTCGTTGAGTAGAAGCCACTAGTTACGTGGCAGGCGATGGTATTGCGATTATTCGAAAAATAAAAAGCAAAATTTGCCTGAAATATTGCAATAGAGACAATAGAAGATTATGATCAGGAATAGCCTGAATTCTTCAGTTGTACGTAAATAATGGTTTCTTGTAACAACTTCTAGTATAAAGTAGTCCAATACAGCTAATAAGAGCTACACAAATATTAAGCTAGAACTTAATAAGATTTCAAACTGGTCCAAAGGTAGGTAACTTGCCTTAAACGTTCAGAAATATACCGGGTGATCAAAAAGTCAGTATAAATTTGAAAACTGAATAAATCACTGAATAATGTAGATAGAAAGGTACAAATTGACACACATGCTTGGAATGACATAGGGTTTTATTAGAACCAAAAAAATACAAAAGTTCAAAAAATGTCCGACAGATGGCGTTTCATCTGACCAGAATAGCAATAATTAGCATAACAAAGTAAGAAAAAGCAAAGATGATGTCCTTTACAGGAAATGCTCAATATGTTTACCATCGTTCCTCAACAATAGCTGTAGTGGAGGAATAATGTTGTGAACAGCACTGTAAAACACGTCCGGTGCTATTGTGAGGCAATGGGGTCGGATGTTGTCTTTTAGCATTCCTAGAGATGTCGGTCGATCACGAAACACTTGCGACTTCAGGTACCCCCAAAGCCAATAATCGCAAGGACTGAGGTTTTTAGGGGCGTTAAACGGACAACTCTTAGTTAAAAAAGGTCGCGGACTACGGTTCATCGGTAAAATACTGTGAAAACGCATCAGTCTACAAATAAGATTGCTTACGAAACATTTGTACAACCAGTTCTAGAATATTCCTCTAGTACGTGAAACTCAAACCACATAGAGAACAACGGATACTGAACACATAACAAGAAGGGCTGTGTAAATTGTCAGGTATTTCTCTGGACCACAGGAGAGCGTGCTTAGAAACCTGTACTGGTAGACGCATGGAGGTAGACGTCAACTACTCCGCGAAAACGTACTTATCAAATTGTAATTAAGTGAGGTATCTGAGAATATACTACAAAATTCAATGTATCGCTCTCGTAGGTACCACGACGGTAAGATCAGACTATTTACAGAGTTCACAGAAGCATTTCAGAACTCATCATTTCTGTGCTCCATGTTCTAATGGAACGGGAAGAAGCCCTAACAAGTGGTCTGATGGCAAATATCCTCTGTTTTCCAGTTCACAGTGCTTTGCAGATGTGTACATCAGAGCACACATAAAAAATAATTACTGATTTTAGAATTTTTGCAAAGCCCCTGCACATATCCCATTTCTGAGTCTATAAAATTGCAGTAGTCCTCTTTTCCGTCTTTTATTTTACTAGGGTATCAGAATATCACTGTCTCTGTAGCTCTGTAACTGGAACCGTTCTCAAGTTCTACGCTGTCCTCAAATGTACACTATGTTTTCCCAACAGGCGACATTAGAAACAAAGCTACGTCACTTGGATCGAAATATATTTGTTTCCAACATATATTTGATGGTGAGCCATTCAGAGATTGATGAACAACTACCACTGCATTTTTATTCAAATAATGAGTCATATACCTAGCAAATTTGGTTAGAATTGCTCCAGATGTTTCAATGACACTTATTTCTATCCTCATCTCTATGGGATATAGGCGGTCCTTAATCCTACAGTGATTGTTCAAGGAAGTAAGTAACAGGTAAACAGGATCCTCGAATCAGTCGCACTTCCCTCTATAAAAAAGCTTCAATCTTTTGATTAAATCTGATTGCAATTTTCCATTAATATTTTTTCCAAGTGACAGCACCTGTGTTTTATCTAAACTACTGGCCATTAAAATTGCTACACCAAGAAGAAATGCAGATGATGAACGGGTATTCATAGGACCAATAAATTGCGTGAAAATGTAATCACATGTCAGTTCTAGCATAATATGAGTGCATAGATCCTGAGAAATCAGTACCCAGAACAACCACCTCTGGTCGTAATAACGGCATGGTACGCCTAGGCATTGAGTCAAACACAGCTTGGATGGCGTCTACAGGTACAGCTGCCCATGCAGCTTCAACACGATACCACAGTTCATCAAGAGTAGTGATTGGCGTATTGTGACGAGCCAGTTGCTCGGCCACCATTCACGAGACGTTTTCAATTGGTGAGAGATCTGGAGAATGTGCTGGCCAGGGCAACAGTCGAACATTTTCTGTATCCTGAAAGCCCCGTACAGGACCTGCAACATGCGGTCGTGCATTATCCTGCTGAAATGTAGGGTTTCGCAGGGATCGAATGAAGATGGAAGCCACGGGTCGTAACACATCTGAAATGTAACGTTCATTGTCCAACGTGCCGTCAATACGAACAAGAAGTGACTGAGACGTGTAACCACTGGCACCCCATACTATCACGCCAGTATGGTGATGACGAATACACGCTTCCAATGTGCGATCACCGTGATGTCGCCAAACACTGACGCGACCATCATGATGCTGTAAACAACCTGTATTCATCTTAAAAAATGACGTTTTGCCACTCGTGCACCCAGGTTCGTCGTTGAGTACACCATCGCAGGTTCTCCTGTCTGTGATTCAGCGTTATGGGTAACCGCAGCCATGCTCTCCGAGCTGATAGTCCATGCTGCTGCAAACGTCGTCGAACTGTTCGTGCAGATGGTTGTTGTCTTGCAAACGTCCCCGTCTGTTGACTCAGGGATCGAGACGTGGCTGCACGATCCGTAACAGCCATGCGGATAAGATGCCTGTCATCTCGACTGCTAGTGATACGAGGCCGTTGGGATCCAGCACGGCGTTCCGTATTACCCTCCTGAACCCACCGACTCCATATTCTGCTAACGGTTATTGGATAGCGACCAACGCGAGCAGCAATGTCGCGATACGATAAACCTCAATCGCGATAGGCTACAATCCAACCTTTATCAAAGTCGGAAACGTTATGGTACTCATTTCTCCACCTTACGAGAGGCATCACAACAACGTTGCACCAGGCAACGCCGGTCAACTGCTGTTTGTGTATGAGAAATCGCTTGGAAACTTTCCTGATGTCAGCACGTTGTAGGTGTCGTTACCGGCGCCAACCTTGTGTGAATGCTCTGAAAAGCTAATAATTTGCATATCACGGCATCTTCTTCCTGTCGGTTAAATTTCGCGTCTGTAGCACGTCATGTAGCAATTGCATGTGATGTAGCAATCTAAATGGCAAGTAGTGTATATATTACAGGATGCAACTATACGAAAAAAATCACTTTCACAAAATACTATTGTCATTTCTTTTTATCTGTTACTACACTAATTATTTGAGTAATGGGATCAAGTGTTTCCAGTACATCGACGGCGTTAAAATTTCAGAGGTTGTTTCTTCTATAATTTAAGCAACTTATGGCTCATCCTTCTGCCAGTGTTGATTGGAATACACACTTCGAAAATCTGAAGTTAGGAAGGATATACTACATGAAGGGAACTACAACTTCTACAGCAACCAAGTTGCATTTACAACCGACATAGGACATGGAATGGAAGTACAATCTGCAGGTGGAGAGAGAGAGAGTGCTATAGGCTATTCCCCATGTTATTCCACCTGTAAATTAAGCAAGCAGTAAAACAAATCAACGAGAAGTTTCGAAAGGGAATTAATGTTCAGTGAGAAGAAATAAAAACTTTGTTGTTTGCCAATGGCATTATATTCTGCCAAAGACAGCAAGGACCTTGGTAGAGCAATTCAGCACAGTGGGTAATCTCTTGAAAAGAGGTAATAAGGTAAACCTCGACAAAAGAAAAAAAAGGGTAGAGGACTGTAGTTGAACGAAATTATACCACCGCAACATTTTAAATCCCATCTGTGAATTTATTACCGTTTATATGTTATACCGAGGCTTAACTACTGAAATGTCAGCAACCAACATCACATCAGTGCTTCACAGATGCCTAACACACGGTGGACAATTTCCTGGAAGAAACAGTTTCCCGACTGTCCACGAAGAGGCGATCCTAGCGCCTCTGGAAGCCGTGAGCCAAGCAGACCTATTCTCTTCCGCAAGACACATGATCGAAAATAAGCTTGGCTGTATTGGCTGTAACCTAGCTCCGAGTGGAATTCAGGGCAGCGCTAGAATCCGACCAGACCAGTTTACTCTGAGTGAGTTTTCCTGTGCCAGGCTCCTATTCCGCGTGAATTCCATCAATCACGGCTGTCCCTCGAGGGCCACCTTCACCACGTCCCTGCCATTCACATTCTGTTTAATTTTCAAACTTCTACAAGCAGGACTTACACAATTTTGTCTCCTATGGGACTTACAATTGTTCACCCAGTTTGTACTTTAGTTCTGAGCATTCCACAGAACTTTTACTTTTATGAAGTGAGAGTTTCATGAACTTAGTAACAATCTAATCAACCTTCCACTGCTAGAGGTATTATTTTTCTGTTTCCAGAAGTGACTCATTGTAAATTTTGTTACCATTCACGTCAGAGTAGACACACTATTAATTTTTTATAAATAAACTTATTCAGCCGTTGCTACCTGATATTTTTTATGCCATCAGTGGACATATCATTACACATGATGCTCAGGTTAAGACCTACCACTATCATCACTTTCTGGAGAAAAAGTAAAATGCCTCGAAACCGTTCTTGCGGTGTAGGACAGAACAGAGTGCATGGTACAGTAAGCTTAAGACTAGCAGATGTTTGTGAATGGGTCACAAGACACAGCTGCTGTGCGTTCGATGTCAGTCTGCACGTACTAGACCTATTAACCTAACCTGCTCGTACCTGTTTTGCAGTTGTTCATTCCCTGCGCACCCACTCTTGCAACTTGATTAAGCTTTGCAGTAACGCAACACAATTTCAGGAGAGGTTACTACACATTTTTAAAAAAAAGCTAATCTTGTAAAATCATACTATATTACGGAGGCCCGATGTCGTCCAACTTGTTTGGTGTACATTAGTTCCAATACATATGCAAAGCTACAAGTGACACTAATCAGAACTGAATCTGCCTACACGACCGACGCTACTTCCAACTGGCAAGATATTGCTACCTTTACCGAAATAGCGTCTACCGCACAACATTACAATAATACTGCTGCTGCCACGTAAGACTGGGAAACAAAACTCGAGGATAGTTCTGGATCCGCTTGTCAAAAAGACGCACGATATTCTCCAAGTCGAGAACCAATTTACCACCGCATTGTGGCGACCATATGATCATCAGCGACGACTTAATTACAACACTGAGAAAGTACGTATCGTCCAATAGCAGCAAGAGAGATAATGTAGTGACGTGACGTAAACTTTGTTCATTTACAGTACCAATATATAAGTCTGTAGATACTCTTTCCATTAGAAGATAACTTCAAAACATCAATTAAAAGCAATGCCTATGCCACTGAACGTATTAAAGCCTTGCATCATAAAATGAACAACTAAGAAGCTAATTGCGCAACGGAGATGCAACTGCCCTTTGACACAGTTCCTGCTACATCCACCATGCGAAGCTTTCTGTCCCCATAATGGTCGTTCACTCCTATTTATAACTTTTATGCCTACTGTCATGTCAGAATAGTCACTTTACTAATTTCTATATTTTGTCCCACACTGCTTCATCCACTTGTGACCCTTTTGGAACACTTTTGGAATTAATTTTAACCTCATGCTATCTTCTTAAGAACACATTATTTGGATGGACTATTTTTCTTTTCCGTGACTGCAGACCCAGGGACAGGTCCACCTGCAAAGTGTGTCTGCTCCTGCAGACTGCGTTCTTTGTCGTCAGATCAATGTGCCAAGACTACAGAACATCCCAGGTCCGTGTGCCAACCCTTTAGCACCTCACCAGCCACACCTCCCCTCCCCACAGTGACTTCCAAGATAGCGAGCGCTCCCGACGCAGTTAATTCAGATTCCAGAGCTTAATTAAAATTTGTTTCAATATCTCGTGATCCAAAGATCGGATCATGATGCGTTTTTTATCTATCCGTCTTGGTTAAGGAGCTTAAGCAATCGGAAATGTGTGTGGTCAGTGAGACAGACGATCACTGCCACATCCAAAATACTAATGGAATCACATCATGAAATGAGACATGAAAGATAGTGAGTAATATTTGCTATTGGGGCAGCAAAAATCTGTCGGTGAACAAAGCAGGAAGGACATAAACTGTAGATTGCCAATGGCAAGAAAGTGTTTCTGAATACGAGAAATTTGTTAACATCGAATATAAATTTACGCTTTGGGTAGTCTGTTCTGAAGATTGTATGGAGTGTTGACGTTAAACAGTCGAGAGAAGAAGAGGAGCTTTACGAAACGGATGCTACAGAAGTGGGAGAATACTTAAGTTTGGGTAGATAAAAAGGATAACTACTGAAGAGCTGCTGAATCGAATTACGAAGAATCAAGTTAATGGCATAACTTAACTAAAAGAAGTGGTTGGTTGATAGTACACAACCGGAGCCATCACGAAATTGTTAGTTTGGTGATAGTAGAATGTGTGGTGGGTGCTACAATGAGCAAGTTAAAATGCACGTAGGTTTCAGTAGTTACAGAGAGATGATAAAGCTTGTACGGGACAGACTAGCGTGGACACACATGTCAGACCAGTCAGCCACACCAAAATACTTACGCTCTTGAAATGTTATGAGTCTATTCGAAGCGAGCGTATTCCATATCTACACGTAAGTACATACCGCGTAAACCACTATACGGTGCATGGTGGAGGATACCTTGTACCACTGCTGGCCATTCCCTTTCCTCCATTCGCAAGTAGAGCGAGAGAAAAGCGACTGTTATATGCCTCCGTAAAACCTCTAATCTCTCTTATCTTGTCTTAGAAGGTCTTAAGCGAAATGTGCACTGGCGGCAGTTGATCCGTTTTGCTGTACGCTGCAAGTGCCGGTTCTCTAAATTTTCTCAACAGTTTTGCGAAAAGAACATCTTCTTCCCTCCAAGGAAGCCAGTTTGGCTTCACCAATCATTTCCGTAATACTCTCTTGTTGACTAGATCTGCCGTTAATAAATCTAGCTACATGCCTCTGAACTACTTCGACGATTCCATTAATGCAACTTGGTGGGTGTGATGACATTTCTAATCCAACACTATTAAGACGACGCTATTGCGGAACTAGTTATTTCTGATTTTATGATATGGCGAGGGCTCCAATTGGTTTGGGAAAACTAGCTACAATTGAACCTCGAACTTCACTGCCCGCTGAGAACTGCCACCTGTTGCTTCAGTCGCTCTCGGAAGCCACAAATCTCTTAGCTTTAGAAATGGGTCTTGCCGTAGAATTTTAACTCGTCAAGTTAGTAATTTCTTCATTAATGTCCAACCACAGACTGGTTTATAGACTTCCAATCATTTCCGGGATATTAATCCCGACATTTCATTAGCTAAATAACTAGTGTTGTATTTGGACGATGATGTCGTGCCTATTAACAGCTAGTAATTGCAATAAATGTTTGCTTTGCACATGTTGCGTTTGGAGCCAGAAACCACTAGATCCTTAAAGGTAACATATGTGGCTTATTGTATAAAAAAGAACAAAAAATTATTCATTCTGACACTTGTGAAGAATGGAAAATGTGCAGATGGCAAAAACACTTGCTTGACTTCCTTGCTTTCCGTGCTTCCTTTAATGGTAGGCCACCCGTAGAACGTTTTCCGTTGCAATGATGAGACTGCCCTTGCATTTTTATCATACATGCTGATACCTGGTAGTTTATGTAAAAATATAGCAAGGAACTAATTTATCTTGAAATACTGGAAAACCAGTTTCAAGATGGACAATAATTATATTCGATTTTTACGAATATCTAAGACACTGCAAAAACCGGGTCGTCGAAATCTATCAGGTGCGAAGGTGTGGCTACAGCTGATTAAATCAACAAGATAAATGCCATAGAAAAATGAATTAAATAGTTTTCAGCTCAAGGTATGGCCGCCGAGGCGTATTAAATTTACTCACTAAAATACAGCTGATAATAAAGGCCAGCGTCGGGTTCGCTGAAATTCAGAGAATCGAGGTTGGCACTACATGAACCGCAAGACTCGTAGTAGCCTGTAACCTGAAGATAGTTCAGGTATTGAAAGACATTTCATCTTTTTTTTTTTTCAGGGTGAATCCGGGATATTATTAGTTCTTGTTCCGATATTTCTGCTGACAAGCTTTTAGCCATTCTCAAGACTTTGTAATCGCTTTACAAAATGCTGCTGAGCAAACGTGCATGCATTAGAGGTAACAAGAGCGTCAGTCATACATTTTATGCGTCTAAGAGTGAAACAAAGCAATTGCAGAATGAGCAAATACACAATACGTGGTTGATTATTACGGATGCCAGTGAAGGCTTAGAACAATTTTTCCTTTGAGAGAGCAGACGTGAATGAGGGGTTTCCGTGATTTGTCTAACTGGAAACCCTCATCCTGGATGAGCAGGCTGTCTGCTAATTGTATATAAACAGCTTCTACGATCACTCAATACCAGTAGTATGAGGCTGTGGCCAGTGTCTTAACTTTCCCCTAATCCACGAAATGGCCAGTGGAAACCAAGTGTTTAGCCACTGTAGATTTATTGAGCTTTAGGAAGCGGTATTGTCGCAGGCGTGCAATGAAGCGTTCTTGTACACTGATGATTATGATGATGTTGGTTTGTGGGGCGCTCAACATCTTGGTCGTCAGCGACCGTACAAGTTCCAAATCTTTCCATTTCCCATCTAGGCACTTCCGAATGATGATGGGATGATGAGGACAACACAAGCACTCAGTCATCGAGCGGAGAAAATCCCCGCCCTGGCCGGGAATCGAACCCGGACCCAGTGATCCAGAGGCAGAGAGACGGCAACGCTAACCACTGGACGACGAGTTGCGGACTTCTTGTACACTGCGTATTGTTTGTCCTATGTACCATTCACCACAGCCATAAGGAATTTGATACATAACCGCCTATCATAAGAGCAGATCATTCTACGCATATACAAGATGAGCTGCCATCTTGTCCGGTGGAAGGAAGATCACATCCACTTTATGCTTCTTTATTCTTGCAATTTTTGAATAAATATTGCCCACATACTGTATAAAGGCCGTAGATATTACATTTATTTCCCTAGTGCACGGCCGAAATATTCGACCCGCCGAGAAAACTTCAAGAAGCACAATAGACGATATTGTCAACTACGCCTGTTAATATGCACTGACTTTTGGGTTCGGAAATCAAGCAAACAGCAGTAGCTGAAGCGGCTACAGAAGTTCGTAAATGTATGAACCCAGAATTAGGATACTACCGTGGCAGTTCTTAGTGCAAGAACATGCGCCAAAGCCTTGTGCAGAGGAGAATGATATTTGCCTCACATAGAGAAAGTATACCTACCCGATGACTACCATAGTCCCACGACAGGTTATGAGATACCAGTGGGAATCTTCTGTATATCAATGTCCCACTGGTAAATGGCTGCCTGCGAATATTTTGCAGCATTTCTATAGTTACAGATGAGCCTGTAGATTGCGCTGCCCTCACGTTTGTCAGTCTCGTTTCCGTGTTGTCGCATCGCATTAGTTGGCGCCTGCAGATAGGCAACCCAATTATCAGATTTGCAAAGCGGACTGCCGTCGCGCTTTCCCTGACACGTTGTGTCAACTGATAGCATGCACGTATTGGCGTTTCTCACATCACAAGCGAATCCCATGTCGTGCACCTGTAGTGTGAGTTACAAACTTGGAGAAATGCTCTGTCCACTGCTATGTGTCATTTCTTTATATGTCTTCAATTTTTGTGCGTCATGATGTGAAGCGCCGATGGTACATATGGCTAACCCTGTAAGTCGTGTCCCTCCCCTTTTTGGAAAATGAAACGCAGGGAAGTATTCCTTTCCTATTGCTGCTCCTGACTGCAACATTAGTTGAAATAACCAGACATTAAGAGCTTTAAAAAAATTTGTAGTCAGCGTGTTAAATCATTCACAACAATATACCAATGTAACAATGTAAAAACTGACTTCTAAAACGCACGTTAATGCGTTCCAGTAGACCTTGCGAATGTAACGGTGGTGATGAGGTAGTCATTCGCCGATGGTAGTTGGAATTAGGCACAGATCTGGCCAAAGCTAAATCTGCTCCTCTGTGTCCTTGTTCATCCATGGCCAGATAATGTGTTTATTCCAAGTTTTTTGATACAGTAAACGTTCATCATGAATGAGGACTAAGTCCTCTAATGAGCGCTTTGCTTACATAACCAGCTGATCATAACTGTTGGATAGAGGTGAGCGCCTTTACGAATATTTAAGACATACAGAGTCTACAGAAACGTTTAGCCCCTCCCCCTCCCGCCAACTCCGAATCTTTAAACATTCGAACTCCCATATACAAAACAGCTTCAAATTACATACAAAGTTTGTGGGAAGTCGCTAAGTGCTCTCATTATCAAGCACTTAGTGAGTATAGTCTCGGCGATTTGCGCTCCATTATTAGAAAAGTTAGTTTTTCACAAATATCAATATTTATGACGTCACGTGTCCTGAACTATGTGTCGTTCGAGGATACAAGTTGTCAGGTTCATTTTCTGGTACATAAAGATACTGCTTGTAACATGTATTGTGAATAGAGTTTGGAGCAAAGAAGTAAAAAATTAAAACGTCATCGTTTGCCCGCAGTGAGTTACACCACCTCAAGACGTAAATAGAGTTTCTAATTTAGATCTTGGATAAATCCTTAACATAAGATTTTATCCCTTAGTTAGTAAATTACGACAGTATTTCAAATTTTTAAAATTTGAAACATGAACTATTGAAACATTTTTTTTTTCTTTTGCTACTGGATGTCGTTATACAGGCAGTCTGTAACTACGAATATGTGACTGTAGCTGTTCAGTGATATATAGAGGATGTTGGGGGTATATGTACAGATACTGCCATCACTGGAAATTTAATATGCACCTGCTGCAGGGTGTTTGTTTTTTTCTCTGTGTCTAATGGTCTTCCCACAATCATATCACGTAATTTACTACCTTGCTTGTGCTCAGCGTACTTGGAGGTACCAACCAACTTTAAAATATGCTAATTGTAATTGCTATAATTATTAGTCTGCAAACGAATTAAATACTAAGGTAATGTTCTTCAGTAGACTGTCCAGAGTTATCAATATAAATACGAGGGCTGTTCGGAAAGTAAGTTCTGATCAGTCGCGAAATGAAAACCACTGTGAAAATCAAAATTTTTTTATTCGCAGCAGTGAACCACACCTTCCAGCTACCTCTCTAAATCGAAGCCGCTCCGACTGAGGACATTTGTCGTGGTGTTGTACAATCCTTCCAGCACCCTCGTCACAGGAAGCAGCCGCCTGTGCTTGCCACCAATTCCTTACACTGGGCTGCCTTCGGTTGTTTGTGCCATCATGTTGTCTTCGTAGCCCGCGGTTCGTGTGAGCAGAGAGGAACATTGGGGGGAGTCAATTAAGGACTGTATTGTGGGTGATCAAACACTTTCCATTGAAAAGGCTGCAGAGACGTGTTCATTGCCCCTGCAGAATGTGGGTGAAAATTGTCTTGAAGAAAGAAACGCATGACATATATGTTATGTAGACTGCATAGCTTCAGGCGTAATCTCTCAACAGATCCACATACTTGGTGGGAGACACTATTCTT
The DNA here is from genome assembly GCF_023897955.1 of Schistocerca gregaria. NCBI lineage: Eukaryota > Metazoa > Arthropoda > Insecta > Orthoptera > Acrididae > Schistocerca > Schistocerca gregaria. Next base: position 531,163,723 of record NC_064921.1, read on the forward strand.
TTGGGCATTTCCACGTAATCACTGTGCTCTCTGAACTGAAAACAGAGGCCCTGAAGCAATCGACAGGCACACTAAAGACACTCCCCAACACATCTGTGCAAAGTTCCATCGGATTTTCACAGTGGTTTCCATTTCGTACCTAATCTGACCTTACTTTCGAATACGCCTCGTATCTGCCCGTACCTTTAACACTCTGTATGTATCTCGTGTAATGATACAAGCGCAGGCCCCTGTTGAAGGAGTTGGGAACTGGTGAACATTTAATAGTAGATTTACAATGTTCATAGAACACTAAATCTATAGTCAACAATGTACCTCTGTAGAGGTATTAAAATTGTCACGAGGTCACACGAGGAGACAGAATTAGGCATCTGCATAAACTACTTTTGCCATACCCCTCATATTCTACAGAACTGTTCTTTGGAGTAGTGTAGCATACCACTTATTACATGTATTACTGCAACTTTTTCTTATTTCATATCAGTATCTCATGTATCTAACTTTTCCTATCGGTCTTATATGGATTATTAAGTCATATGACAAAATAGCTATGACTCGGACGTTTTCTAGGAACCTAATGAATTACAATAAAATTAAATTGTGCCTCCGGGTAATGTTATTCACCACTGTACGATTACGCCAAGGCCAAACGCTGCAATACCTGTTGCAAAAATGACTAGATTACCTTGTGTAAAGGGTGTCACTTACGGCACCCGAAACAGGCAAGCTTCAAGTGATAACAGGCTTGTTTGCACTATGAAGTTTAGACCAATGGAACGTTACCTTCCGCGGTGTTGCAACGCTCGTGGCATGAGTGACTAAATTTACATGTATCTGTTCATTTCAATAACTCACTGTAAATATGTAATGTAATGGGTTGCGGGAACAGTTGGTTGGCTCATAGAAGAAACTTTGTAATCTCCTTATCCCAAAATACTGCGATTGAGGCAAGAAAAAACTATTCTTTTGCAGCCTGTAATACACACCAGTCCACTGTAGTAGGCACCACAGATTCAGAAAAATGACTAGAAGCAAATGGCAGTTCCGATATTGGTACATGACAAACAGAATGTTAATAAAGATGCTTCTGCTGAAGATATGTTTAAATCGATTTTTGAGAAGCAGTGAACACATCCCAAAAATGTGACTAACTCTTCTGATCCTGCCAAAAGTTATGAATCCACTAGTCTATGAGAGTTTTCTAGAAATTGGTGCAGATGCGCAAGGGCCGAGAAAATCCACAAACAACAACACCAGGACCCGCCAAAGTACGGCTAAGTCATTGGACTTTTAAAGACGAGACTCACTTCTTCGTGAGAAACGTCACGAAGGTGGTATCTGTGTGACGTGCACAGTAAAATGGCAGAACAACGTCGGGGTGAAGAGTGTTGTAGCTTGGAAATATTTTGAATGACAATGAATGGCCCTCAACTAGGATATGCCTCTTGTACTGCACATTGACGTGGAGGCACCTGTTCCATATGGTTGAAACCGGTAATCTAAAAATATAAATGCGTTTATGTCTGGAAATGAAGTGTTGATAATTATCGCAATCATGTCTCCACTCGACGAAGACGCTGAATTGCATTCCTAGGCCACTCTGTTGATTAAACGCTTGAGGGAATTCAGTAAATTATTGGCATAAAATGGTGAAATATATTGCGTTAAAAATGTGCTAGATGTCATTTTAAGTTAAAATCGCGGAGTTAAAATACAGTTTTAATATTTTTTCGCCTCTTGTTTGCAGTTACGTTCATTACTTTGACTGTTGTAATTCTACACTCATGTTCATAAATTAAGGATAATGCTGATACATGGTGAAACAAAAGTCTGGTGGGCGGTTTGCGGGTTTAAGTCACCTCGGGGTATGACCATGCGGTGCATCTGATCTGCGGTCGTCGCACGGTGGCGCTGACAGCAGTCGACATAGGCAGTGGTGTGTTGGTGCATGTCAGAGTACGGTGCAGCGAGTAAGGGGGCAGACGTTTTCAGAGGTGCTGATGGTGACTGTGTGTTGAAAATGGCTCAAAGAAAACATGTTGATGACGTTATGAGGGGTGGAATACTACGGCGACTGGAGGCTGGTCAAACACAGCAGGTCGTAGCACGGCCCCTCCGTTTGCCACAAAGTGTGATCTCAAGATTATGGCAACGATTCCAGCAGACAGTAAATGTGTCCAGGCGTTAGTGTACGGAACGTCCACAGTGTACAACACCACAAGAAGACCGATATCTCACCATCAGTTCCCGCAGACGGCCACGGAGTTCTGCAGGTAGCCTTACTCGGGACCTTAGCGCAGCCACTGGAACAGCTGTCTCCAGACGACTGAACAGACACGGTTTGTTCGCCCAGAGACCTGCAAGGTGCATTCACCTGACCCCTGGTTACAGGAGAGCTCTTAAAGCCTAGTGTCAACAACACAGTACATGGTCAGTGGAACACTGGTCCCAGGTTATGTTCACGGACGAGGCCAGGTATGGTCTCACCGGGTTTTCATCTGGCGTGAACCAGGAACCAGATACCAACCCCTTATTGTCCTCGAAAGGGACCTGCATGGAGGACGTGGTTAGATGGTCTGGGATGGGATTATGATTTGTGCACGTACACCCCTGCATCCCTTGGACAGAGGAACTGTAACAGGTCAGGTGTATCGGGAAGTCATTTTGCACCAGTATGTCCGCCTTCTCAGGGGTGCAGTGAGTCCCACCTTCCTCCTGATGGATGGTAACGCACGGCCCCACCGAGTTGCCATCGTGGAGGAGTACCTTGAAACAGAAGATATCAGGTGAATGGGGTGGACTGACTGTTCTCCAGAACTAAACCCCATCGAGCAAGTCTGGAATGCTCTCGGTCGACGTATCGCTGCACGTCTTCAAACCCCTACGACTCTTCAGGAGCTCCGACAGGCACTGGTGCAAGAATGGGAGGCTGTACCCCAGCAGCTGCTCGACATCCTGATCCAGAGTATGCCAATGTGTTGTGCGGCCTGTGTAAGTGTGCATGGTGATCATATCCCACATTGATATCGGGGTGCATGCGCAGGAAACAATGGCTTTTGTAGCACATGTGTTTCGGGACGGTTTTCTCAACTTATCAACAATACCGCGGACTTACATATCTGTGTCGTGTGTGTTCCCTATGTGCCTATGTTATTAGCGCCAGTTTTGTGTAGTGCCACGTTGTGTGGCACCACATTCTGCAATTATCCTTAATTTATAAACATGAGGGTAGGTGGGCCTGGCGGCGTTGCGAGCTCGCGAATGAGAAATCACTGTATGGGACGATAGATCCACAAATTGGGAAAGTCACTGACGAAAGCGACCATCACAAAGAGCAAATTGTTATGGCAAGGCATCTGGGTACGAACAGCTGGGACACGGTGAAGCTGATCGTGCATTTAAGGAAAGTGGTTGAAGGACGGTGAAACATGAGTAGCGACAAGGTGCTGGAAGCCTACGCTTCGTCACTGAACGTGCAGGACGGAGGGTTGCCCGCTCTGCAAGACCACCATTCAGCCTACGTTACTGAATATGAAACTCCGCAAAACGACAGCTATGTGTTTTTGTGTTGTCCCAACGACATCGTCAGTTAAGGTTGCTGTGGGCAAAGGTTCATTTGGATTGGACTGTGTATTTATGGAAACGTGTCGCCTAGTGGGATGAATCGTGTTTCTTATTACACCAGGTAGATGGCCGTGCCCTGACAGGCAGTCAGCCAAGAGACCGTGTGCTCGAAATATGCACCGCTTCTCTGACGCAGGCAAGGCAGGGCCGTATTGTGCTGCGGAAAACATTTTCCTCGGATTCTGTAGCATCTCTGGCTGTAGTCGGAGGCACCATGACAGCTGTGGACTAAGTGAACATTATTGCGGAGCACCTGCTTCCATCCATGCTAATGCCTTCCCTAACGCCAATGACATTTTCCCGCGGAATAACTCGCAGCATCACAAGGCCATAAGCTTGCTAGAGAATTAAAGTTGATCTCTTGGCCACAAAATTCCTCTGACCTTCCCGATGGAATTCATCTCCGGCAATATCTGGCGCCAGTTCGGCGCCAGCGGGAATTAATGACCCAAGCATAGAAATGTGGTACCACATACCTCCTGAAACCTACAAAGGACTTGATGAAACCATACCACGCAAAATCGCTGCTGTAGTGCATTCCAAATGTGGGTGAGCACGTTATTAAGCAGGTGGTCATAATTATCTTCGATCTTTAGAGCACATGTCGTCGTCAAATGTACTCCATATTATATTTGTTCGTCGTCTCCTGTGCTAAAGTCAAAAACCATTTTGCTACCTCGGTATCTACTAAAATTAAAAGTATCTTGGCTTAGTAGGTACTTATGACAAGCCAGACATAGTGTGTCCTACATATTAACTTCCACACTCTTCATTTATGACAAAATTTTCCTTAATAAGTTCAATTAAAGCATTATGCCATTGACAACAAGTTAGGGGTTACAATTAGCCTCATCTGATACTGCTTGGCTAATTTTTTGAACTGTCGCTTCCCAATTATAAGTGTGGACAACTTAAATTTTCCGTATTTCTCCTAATCCTCGATTGGTTTTCGCGAAGTGTGCTTAACTTCTTTACTTATGAGACTTCTTTAATTATGAGCGTTGATTATGGCCACGTACGTAATCTCCGAATAACCTCATGTCAGTGGACGCTGAACTCTGAGAAAAGTGATTAATCTGCAATCATTTTCATACGACGCTGATGCGTGCACATGAGGAGACTGCTGAAACGCTTACCCAGCCATCTTCCTTCAGCTGTAGGTTGCGTATCTAAGGGGCAAAAAAATTATTTCGAGGATTTGATATAATTACTGACAGAATTTGAAAATTTAAAATGCTTAGTTCTCATTCGAGTCAACGGCGATGCCGAAGTGGTAACACTGGTTCCCGTCAGATCACCGAAGTTAAGGACTGTCGGGCGGGCTAACACTTGGATCGTTGACCATCCGGTCTGCCGAGAGCTGTTGGCAAGCAGTGTGCACTCAGCCCTTGTGAGGCACACTGAGGAGCTGCTTGACTGAGAAGTAGCGGCTCCGGTCTCGGAAACTGACATACGGCAGGGAGAGCAGTCTGCTGATCAGATGCCCATCCACATCCAGATCCAGTGACGCCTATGGACAGAGGATGACACGGCGGCAGGTCGGTACATTGAGATGCGTGGAAATTTACAGTGTCTACAATCATAAAGCTTTCATGTGGTTTATGTCAAATACATTCACTCATTTGGCAAGCAGTCAGACGTTTGAAACTGTTTTATACATGGCAATTTCATTCTTTAAAGTGTGAGAGGATACTGGTTTGTGTGGAGGGATACTGGCTCGGGCTGTCTGAAAGTGTCTGAAGCAGACAAAGGGAGCCCTTAAGCTGTTCTTAGGTACATTAATAAATATTTGCTTTCTCAGGATGGGTAATCTATTAAAGAGGATAAAGACACCATCTCCTAAAACAAGTAGTGAAACCCTAAACCATTTGTTTGATGAAGACGTGTTAAAAGACATTATATTACTTTTAACTAATGTATGTGATATCTGTACCAACATACATTTGGAATTTCTCTAAATATTCCTGGAAAACGGTGGATGCACATTCAGGAAAACTACAACAGATCTTCGTCCCTTTATTTTCTCTCATGGAAACTTTGCTGATATTCTGTCGTGATCTCTCTTCTCATGGGCTATTAAACGTGATAGTTAATCTCGGTATTACGTTCCATTACAAAATTCTTTTTATATTGCAGCTGCGGTTGTCACTTTGCACGTGCCTCGAGCAAAGAATTTTATTTTTGCTTGTAACATACTCCATCATCGTCTATTTAGAAACTGTAACCAGCTGAGATAGGTTTTTATTGAGATCAGCACAATCGAAAAATCCCCTTGTGTGAGACGGTCATTGATCGACTCACTGAGCACATGGAACACGCTTGCAACTTATACCCACTTTCATATACATCACGTTTATGGAGTTATAGCAAATATGCTGCATCGCTGAGTTCAGAAGTTTAATTAAGAAAGCTGACGAAGCAGGAAACTACCAACATCAAAAGTGAGTCAGCAATTTCCCGATGCTGTTGTTCCAGTAACAGCGAAAACTATTATGCCATTGGTACTTTCATAACAATGACAAAATGAAATAAACTGTCTTAAGTTCCATTGCAAGTGACAGATTTCTGTGTCGAGAGTATAAAAGTCATTGTTCCACACTATGACAAGTGTCTTAGCAATGAAGAGTCAAAATGAGGTGTACAAATATACGGAAACACCACAAATTCACTACTATACCTAATACGGCGTAGGAGAACGGTGTCATTCAAAGCAGCTCCCAGGCATCTCAGAAAGGATAAATACAAGTTGTACACAGTTTTCAAGGGAATCTTATACCGTTCTTTCTGTGAACTACTGACAAGATCAGGTAACGGTAATGAAATTGGATTGCGCTCACATGTCGTTCTTTCCAAAGTAGACCACGAAGGCTCAATAATATTGATATCTGGCGGGTGTGGTGGTCAGAACAGATGCGACAGTTCATCCTCGTGATCACAAAAGCAGTCCTAGACGATGCGAGCTGTGTGAACAACGGCTCTCTCGTCTTGAAACACAGCTTCACCACGGGAGCTAACATTGTACCATGGGATATATCTTATCAGCCAAAATGGTCACATAATTCTATCCAATAATGCGACGTTGCAGATTAACCATGGCGTCCATGGAATACCACAATATCGCTGCCCTGTTCATCACCGTACACCTACCACAATTCACTCTTCGGACGTAAGCTCCGCCAGAGCTTGGAAAGAGTGTGAAAAAAGACTCATCCGACCAAATGACTTTCTTCCATTGCTCCACAGTCCATCAATTACGGCTTCGGCACCACGTCTTCCTGTTATGAGCATTGTGTTCAAGCGTGCATTTCTGGCGTCGTACCCACCTCTCTGTGTACAAGAGTAATAATTAATTAGTGAACTATTTATAGTTTTGTCAATGAACAACAGTTTCGATGCTGTAGTATGAATAAATTATCACTTATGTAGAACAGGGGAAGAACTCTTCACCTGTAAAAAAACTTACGAAGAAAATTTTATTGACACAATATAAAGAATACACACGATACAAAGTCGATGAGAGTAGCCAGTTCGTCGTGACAAAATCCAATCATCGTTGCTGATCTGCTTCATGCAATGAGCAACTCCTCTATCTATGAGCACAACCGAAAGATTGGAGCCCAGGCGACAGCAACTGATACAGCGAGCTACTAGAAACTAAGCAGCGTCGCTCCGATCTAGTGGAATTGAATACTTCATAATTATTATACTTGTTATTTACATTCCTCATAGATGGTCGCTCTTCAGCCTTTGATTTACAAATAAAAGAAATATAAAAACTATATTTACAAAGCTAAAACAGCCATCGCTGCCAGTGGCGTGATATTACTAATATGGGCTCTTCTGCTTTCTGGTTGGTGGGAACTCGCAGTTACTGCAGATAAGGAATTTGAATGTGGTAAATATTGGAAAAGATGTTGTATGCAGAGGGATATAGTAAGAGTAGGATGTAATATGTGTATGTGATAGACGGAATACAGGTGTTCGGAGAAGCTTAGCTTAGGAGCTACGCAGAGCAAACATTAGATGAGCAGAGTAGGTTAATGATGTCACTATTCAAGCTGAAGTTGGTAAGGAGAATGTTTGAGGGGCGGTTTTGAGGCTAACAGGGGTACACAACTTTGATTTTCAACATTGAATGTGCTCCCTGCCGCCGTTGGATAAGCAGCTGCAGCAGCAAGTCGTATACTCCTAGCTCACTCATTTGTTACATAGTTTAATTCTTAATTTCTTTGCGTGTTTTTGGTACTTGCATTGTTTAATTCATAGATTTGGGGCGTATTATAGTATTTGAGAGTTGTAGAATCGCGTTTTAGTACCTGAATAGTGTAAAATCGCGTAGTCTCCTTCCGCCGCCGAGCAGTGTGTCAGCAGTGCGCAAGTAGCAGCATTACTGCATTTACTAGGCAATCTTGTATTTTAATAACCATTTAAATTTTGTGTCGATTTGTTTGAACTCTCTGTAGATTAGTTCAGACGCTCTTTGCACAATAGTTTTTAGCATGGATAGGGACTGCAACTGTTGTGTTCGGATGCAGGCTGAGTTGGCTGCCCTTCGCTCCCAGCTTCAGGCAGTGGTGGCTTCGGTCACACAGTTTGAGGCTGTTGCCAGTGGGAATCACTGTGGGGGTCCGGATGGGGGTTTGTCAGGGACGGCCAGCTCGTCCCACGCATCCCCCGATCCGATTACGACTGTGGTTGCCCGGGATACTACCCGCATTGAGGCTGATCCCTCACCTGTGGTAGAGTGGGAGGTCGTCTTGAGGTGTGGCAAGGGGCGAAAGACATTCCGGATGGCTGAACGGAAGGCCTCTCCAGTTTGTCTAACGAAACGGTTTCAGGCTCTGTCTCAGGCTGATACTGATCTTCGGCCTGACGTGGCTGCTTGTCCTGTTCCAGAGGTTGCCCCTCAGTCTGCAAGATCCGGCAGTTGGGAGCTCCAACGTCAGGCACGTAATGGGGCCCCTTAGGGATATGTCAGCAAGAGAGGGGAAGAAAACCAATGTGCACTCCGTGTGCATACCGGGGGGGAGTCATTCCAGATGTGGAAAGGGTCGTTCCGGATGCCATGAAGGGTATAGAGTGCACCCATCTGCAGGTGGTCGCTCATGTTAGCACCAATGATGTGTGTCGCTATGGATCGGAGGAAATACTCTCTGGCTTCCGGCGGCTATCTGATTTGGTGAAGACTGCCAGTCTCACTAGAAGGATGAAAGCAGAGCTCACCATCTGCAGCATCGTCGACAGGACTGACTGCGGACCTTTGGTACAGAGCCGAGTGGAGGGTCTGAATCAGAGGCTGAGACGGTTCTGCGACCGTGTGGGCCGCAGATTCCTCGACTTGCGCCATAGGGTGGTGGGGTTTCGGGTTCCGCTGGATAGGTCAGGAGTCCACTACACGCAACAAGCGGCTACACGGGTAGCAATCGGTATTGTAATTGTAAACTGTCGAAGCTGCATTGGTAAAGTACCGGAACTTCAAGCGCTGATAGAAAGCACCGAAGCTGAAATCGTTATAGGTACAGAAAGCTGGCTGAAGCCAGAGATAAATTCTGCCGAAATTTTTACAAAGGCACAGACGGTGTTTAGAAAGGATAAATTGCATGCAACCGGTGGTGGAGTGTTCGTCGCTGTTAGTAGTACTTTATCCTGTAGTGAAGTAGAAGTGGATAGTTCCTGTGAATTATTATGGGTGGAGGTTACACTCAACAACCGAGCTAGGTTAACAATTGGCTCCTTTTACCGACCTCCCGACTCAGCAGCATTAGTGGCAGAACAACTGAGAGAAAATTTGGAATACATTTCACATAAATTTTCTCAACATGTTATAGTCTTAGGTATAGATTTCAATTTACCAGATATAGACTGGGACACTCAGATGTTTAGGACGGGTGGTAGGGACAGAGCATCGAGTGACATTATACTGAGTGCACTATCCGAAAATTACCTCGAGCAATTAATCAGAGAACCGACTCGTGGAGATAACATCTTGGACCTACTGATAACAAATAGACCCGAACTTTTCGACTCTGTATATGCAGAAAAGGGAATCAATGATCATAAGGCCGTTGCAGCATCCCTAAATATGGAAGTTAATAGGAACATAAAAAAAGGGCGGAAGGTTTATCTGTTTAGCAAGAGTAACAGATCAAAACGAAAATTTCTGTTCTGACACTGACAATGTTGAGTGTTTATGGAAAAAGTTCAAGGTAATCGTAAATTGCGTTTTAAACAGCTACGTGCCGAGTAAAACTGGGAGGGACGGGAAAAACCCACCGTGGTACAACAACGAAGTTAGGAAACTACTGCGAAAGCAAAGAGAGCTTCACTCCAAGTTTAAACGCAGCCAAAACCTCTCAGACAAACAGAAGCTAAACGATGTCAAAGTTAGCGTAAGGAGGGCTATGCGTGAAGTGTTCAGTGAATTCGAAAGTAAAATTCTATGTACCGACTTGACAGAAAATCCTAGGAAGTTCTGGTCTTACGTTAAATCAATAAGTGGCTCGAAACAGCATATCCAGACACTCCGGGATGATGATGGCATTGAAACAGAGGATGACACGCGTAAAGCTGAAATACTAAACACCTTTTTCCAAAGCTGTTTCACAGAGGAAGACCGCACTGCAGTTCTTTCTCTAAATCCTCGCACAAACGAAAAAATGGCTGACATCGTAATAAGTGTCCAAGGAATAGAAAAGCAACTGGAATCATTCAACAGAGGAAAGTCCACTGGACCAGACGGGATACCAATTCGATTCTACACAGAGTACGCGAAAGAACTTGCCCCCCTTCTAACAGCCGTGTACCGCAAGTCTCTAGAGGAACGGAAGTTTCCAAATGATTAGAAAAGAGCACAGGTAGTCCCAGTCTTCGAGAAGGGTCGTTGAGCAGATGCACAAAACTATAGACCTATATCTCTGACGTCGATCTGTTGTAGAATTTTAGAACATGTTTTTTGCTCGAGTATCATGTCGTTTTTGGAAACCCAGAATCTAGTCTGTAGGAATCAACATGGATTCCGGAAACAGCGATCGTGTGAGACCCAACTCGCTTTACTTGTTCATGAGACCCAGAAAGTATTAGATACAGGCTCCGAGGTAGATGCTATTTTCCTTGACTTCTGGAAGGAGTTCGATACAGTTCCGCACTGTCGCCTGATAAACAAAGTAAGAGCCTACGGAATATCAGACCAGCTGTGTGGCTGGATTGAAGAGTTTTTAGCAAACAGAATACAGCATGTTGTTATCAATGGAGAGATGTATACAGACGTTAAAGTAACCTCTGGCGTGCCACAGAGGAGTGTTGTGGGACCATTGCTTTTCACAATATATATAAATGACCTAGTAGATAGTATCGGAAGTTCCATGCGGCTTTTCGAGGATGATGCTGGAGTATACAGAGAAGTTGCAGCATTAGAAAATTGTAGCAAAATGCAGGAAGATCCGCAGCGGATAGGCACTTGGTGCAGGGAGTGCCAACTGACATAGACAAATGTAATGTATTGCGAATACATAGGAAGAAGGATCCTTTATTATATGATAATATGATAGCGGAACAAACACTAGTAGCAGTTACTTCTGTAAAATACCTGGGAGTATGCGTGCGGAACGATTTGAAGTGGAATGATCATATGAAATTAATTGTTGGTAAGGCGGGTACCAGGTTGAGATTCATTGGGAGAGTCCTTAGAAAATGTAGTCCATCAACAAAGGAGGTGGCTTACAAAACACTCGTTCGACCTATACTTGAGTATTGCTCATCAGTGTGGGATCCGTACCAGATCGGGTTGACGGAGGAGATAGAGAAGATCCAAAAAAGTGCGGCGAGTTTCGTCACAGGGTTATTTGGTAACGTGATAGCTTTACGGAGATGTTTAATAAACTCAAGTGGCAGACTCTGCAAGAGAGGCGCTCTGCATCGTGGTGTAGCTTGCTCGCCAGGTTTCGAGAGGTTGCGTTTCTGGATGAAGTATCGAATATATTGCTTCCCCCTACTTATACCTCCCGAGGAGATCCCGAATGTAAAATTAGAGAGATTAGAGCGTTCACGGAGGCTTTCAGACAGTCGTTCTTCCCGCGAACCATACGCGACTGGAACAGGAAAGGGTGTGGCACGTAAAGCGCCCTCCGCCACACACCGTTGGGTGGCTTGCGGAGTATAAATGTAGATGTAGATGTGGTAGAGAACCATCATATTACAGAAAGAGTTGAAGCTGTTGAGTTGAGTCGGGTGGAGATTGGGATGGTAGCATGGGCGTCCGCAGGGGAGGAGGCGAATGCTGTAAAATTGTCATTTTTGATACAAATTAATTTGTCAGTTTCGAGACGTGTCATACCACAAGAACTTAATTTTGTAAGTGACACAATAAACTTATTATATCTTAGAGAAAACGAATGGTTATCTAAGCAGCATTTATATTTGTTACAGATAGGTTACTTTGATACTTAAAACCTAAGCATTGTTATCTTCATGGTAAACCTTATTGTAGTGTAAATGAGTAGGTATGTGACATATTTCTTAAGTTGGCGATCTAAAGTTATTTCCTTCTGCGATTACATATGTCATGTATCCAATAAAACGATCAACAGGGTCGCAAGTAAACCAGTAACATCTTTCGAAAGAGACTTTCATTAGTATACCAATACCGTTAAATTTCTAGTTACTGTGAAACGCCTGAAGCTGGAGAAAAATAAATTGAGGAAACTGCTCTTTTTTCAACAAAAGTATCCGATCACAAAAGGGTTTTGACTGATCTTCCCCAAAAGTAAAAATACAGAGGAAAAAATGTAAGAATGTTTCTACACTATGATCATAGTCTGCAAGAAACACATCTATTCATATGCACAAAAAAAGTTGTTTGCGTTATATCAAACGAACTTGATAAAGCCTAATGTTACTCTAGCCAATGGCAGAACTGCATTCATGTTAAAAGACATAGCTATGTCCAGCATTTCTAATTAATAATTTACTTGTTGTTTATGTGATTCCAACACAAGACGGTTTACCAATTTGTAGGAACACTGAGGTATTCGGTTTGCTGAGGTATTTGGTTTGCTGAGTATGACAATGGAGCCGATTTCGCTCAGGCAAGACTTAGCTTTGCCAAGTTGTAAAGTATCGACTTCATTACAAAACAGCAACTGTGTTTTGCAAATCGTCTGGTCTACCTTACCCGGCTTTTTCTGCCTACGTCGGAACCACCCTTAAGGCTCACTACTGACAATGTTCACGCAAATGACTAAGCAAAACTAATAATCGAACTGTTGCCCCCAGCAGTACCCTTATGTTGGGTATTTTAACAGAAGAATCCTACCCTCTTAACGCATTCTCAACTTAAAAGAAAATTACTGAACTGATAAATAACCAGGAAGGAAAAGCTACTTCAAAAATGGTTCAAATGGCTCTGAGCACTATGAGACAATTTCTGAGGTCATCAGTTCCCTAGAACTTCGAACTACTTAAACCTAACTAACCTAAAGACAACACACACATCCATGCCCGAGGCAGGCATCGAACCTGCGACCGTAGCGGTCGCGCGGTTCAGGATTGTAGCGCCTAGAACCGCTCGGCCACTCTGGCCGGCAGAAGCTACTTCCTCAGGCAGTTTATTATTATATAAAACATGAGAATACACTGAAAAAGAACATCAAAAATAAATAACAAACACGAAACAAATTTACGGTTACGGATGACACTGACGGTTGGCAAAGTTATTAAAGGAGAATGGGGTGCGCAGGTTAACTCGACGCGTCCCACACAATAACCGCAACCATCGCTATCTCAACTGATATATGGTATGTTAATTGGCAGATATTGTGAAACTATAGCTGAAGGTTCAATACGACACAGATTGGCTGAAATACACTCCTGGAAATGGAAAAAAGAACACATTGACACCGGTGTGTCAGACCCACCATACTTGCTCCGGATACTGCGAGAGGGCTGTACAAGCAATGATCACACGGACGGCACAGCGGACACACCAGGAACCGCGGTGTTGGCCGTCGAATGGCGCTAGCTGCGCAGCATTTGTGCACCGCCGCCGTCAGTGTCAGCCAGTTTGCCGTGGCATAAGGAGCTCCATCGCAGTCTTTAACACTGGTAGCATGCCGCGACAGCGTGGACGTGAACCGTATGTGCAGTTGACGGACTTTGAGCGAGGGCGTATAGTGGGCATGCGGGAGGCCGGGTGGACGTACCGCCGAATTGCTCAACACGTGGAGCCTGAGGTCTCCACAGTACATCGATGTTGTCGCCAGTGGTCGGCGGAAGGTGCACGTGCCCGTCGACCTGGGACCGGACCGCAGCGACGCACGGATGCACGCCAAGACCGTAGGATCCTACGCAGTGCCGTAGGGGACCACACCGCCACTTCCCAGCAAATTAGGGACACTGTTGATCCTGGGGTATCGGCGAGGACCATTCGCAACCGTCTCCATGAAGCTGGGCTACGTTCCCGCACACCATTAGGCCGTCTTCCGCTCACGCCCCAACATCGTGCAGCCCACCTCCAGTGGTATCGCGACAGGCGTGAGTGGAGGGACGAATGGAGACGTGTCGTCTTCAGCGATAAGAGTCGCTTCTGCCTTGGTGCCAATGATGGTTGTATGCGTGTTTGACGCCGTGCAGGTGAGCGCCACAATCAGGACTGCATACGACCGAGGCACACAGGGCCAACACCCGGCATCATGGTGTGGGCAGCGATCTCCTACACTGGCCGTACACCTCTGGTGATCGTCGAGGGGACACTGAATAGTGCACGGTACATCCAAACCGTCATCGAACCCATCGTTCTACCATTCCTAGACCGGCAAGGGAACTTGCTGTTCCAACAGGACAATGCACGTCCGCATGTATCCCGTGCCACCCAACGTGCTCCAGAAGGTGTAAGTCAACTACCCTGGCCAGCAAGATCTCCCGATCTGTCCCCCATTGAGCATGTTTGGGACTGGATGAAGCGTCGTCTCACGCGGTCTGCACGTCCAGCACGAACGCTGGTCCAACTGAGGCGCCAGGTGGAAATGGCATGGCAAGCCGTTCCACAGGACTACATCCAGCATCTCTACGATCGTCTCCATGGGAGAATAGCAGCCTGCATTGCTGCGAAAGGTGGATATACACTGTACTACTGCCGACATTGTGCATGCTCTGTTGCCTGTGTCTATGTGCCTGTGGTTCTGTCAGTGTGATCATGTGATGTATCTGACCCCAGGAATGGGTCAATAAAGTTTCCCCTTCCTGGGACAATGAATTCACGGTGTTCTTATTTCAATTTCCAGGAGTGTACAAGTGCTGGATGTCAGATGGACTAGCTGCAGTGAAGACTAAGCTGCTCAAAGAGAACATCTCTGATATGCACGGGTTGCAGACATGCTCACCATTGTACAGCTCAACGAGAAATGCCGAGTCTGCTCGAAGGCACACAACTGCTAAGACCCCAGAAGCAGTGAGCCCCTGCATAAAGCTGGGTGTAGAAACATGGCTGGCGCCCGTCGAAGATACAAAAATGTCTTCTCTGGCGAACCTCCGACGATTTGCCACCAAAAACCTTCCCTTCCCTTCCTTCCCTTCTCGACGCCATCGCTGCTTCGCCAATAATCGCCTCCAGTCGACAAGCGGCTCCCACAATTCGCGCTAATGGAATGATTATAACAATGCCACCGCAGAACCCCAGTGGGAAAATTTGTCACCAAAACTGTGCACATCCTCACAACGAGTTCTGACGTCGACGGTGGCCATGCGAGAATTCCTCCCCTACGGCGGACAATGCCCCTCTTCCCAGAGTGATAGTTTAAATAGGCGCCAGACTGCACTACTGACCATTAAAATTGCTACGGCTGTTGATATACTTTCCGGGATGTGAGGTCGTGGTCCAAGAACTTTTTCTGCTCCTTACGTTTCGTACAGGACTGCGCTGGACTTCCTCAGAGGCGCTGCTCCGCTGAGTCTTGCCGGCTGACTGGTCGGGTGTCTGATAGCGACTTATATATTGTGAGAAAGGGGGGCGTGGTTCAGGTGAAACGTAAGGAGCAGAAAAAGTTCTTGGACCACGACCTCACATCCCGGAAAGTATATCAACAGCCATGTCACCCGGTCGTGAAAGCCTTCATTCTAAAATTGCTGCACCAAGAAGAAATGCATATGATAAACGGGTATTCATAGGACAAATATATTATACTAGAACTGACATGTGATTACATTTTCACGCAATTTTGGTGCATAGATCCTGAGAAACCCGTACCCAGAACAACCTCCTTTGGCGGTAATAACGGCCTTGATACGCCTGGGCATAGAGTCAAAAAGAGCTTGGATGGCGTGTACATGTACAGCTGCCCATGCAGCTTCAACACGATACCACAGTTCATCAAGAGTAGTGACTGGCGTATTGTAACGTGCCAGTTGCTCGGCCACCATTGATCAGACGTTTTCAGTTATTGAGAGATATGGAGAATGTGCTGGCCAGGGCAGCAGTCGAACAGTTTCTATATCCAGAAAGGCCCTTACAGGTTCTGCAACATGCGGTCGTGCATTATCCTCCTGAAATGTAGAGTTTCGTAGGGATAGAACGAAGGATAGAGCCACAGGTCGTAACACATCTGAAATGTAAAGTCCACTGTTCAAAGTGCCGTCAATGCGAACAAGAGGTGACCGAGATGTGTAACCAATGGCACCCCATACAATCACGCCCGGAGATATTACAGTATGGCGATGCCGAATACACGCTTCCAATGTGCGTTCACCGCGATGTAGCCAAACACGGATGCAACCATCATGATGCTGTAAACAGAGCCTGGATTCATCCGAAAAAATGACGTTTCGCCATTCGTGCACCCAGGTTCGTCATTGACTACACCATCGCAGGCGCTCCTGTCTGTGATGCAGCGGCAAGAGTAACCGCAGTCATGGTCTTCGAGCCAATAGACCTTGCTGCTGCAGACGGTGTCGAACTGTTCGTGCAGATGGTTGTTGTCTTGCAAACGTCCACATCCGTTGACTCAGGCATCGAGACGTGGCTGCACGATCCGTTACAGCCACGCCGATAAGATGCCTCTCATCTCGACTGCTAGTGACACGAGGCCGTTGGGATCCAGCACGGCGTTTCGTATTACCCTCCTGAACCCACCGATTCCATATTCTGCCAACAGTCACTGGATCTCGACCAACGCGAGCAGCAATGTCGCGATACGATAAACCTCAATCGCGATAGGCTACAATCCGACCTTTATCAAAGTCGGAAACGTGATGGTACGCATTCCTCCTCCTTACACGAGGTATCACAACAACGTTTCACCAGGCAACGCCGGTAGACTGCTGTTTGTGTATGCGAAACCGGTTGGAAACTTTCCTCATGTCAGCACGTTGTAGGTCATGTCACCGGCGCCAATCTTGTGTGAATGCTCTGAAAAGCTAATCATTTGATATTACAGCATCTATTTCCTGTCTGTTAAATTTCGCGTCTGTAGCACGTCATCTTAGTGGTGTAGCAATTTTAATGGCCAGTAGTGTAGAAGGCCCGCGTTCGAATGTTCCTTACTTTATCCAAGTAAATAACACCGTATAATAAGGTTCCTTACTTTATTGAACTAAGCAACACGCGAAGTTACAAACACACAAAGGACGGGTCCGGACGTGGCTGGAGCATCACAAGCGTTTTCCGGTTCAAAATGTGAATCAGTCACTCACTCGGGGTGCGAATGCAATTTATAGTCCGCATAGGAGCGCGACGCGAATACATTACATCCGCGGCGACTGCGTGCCAGGCGTAAAGACGGCATGGCACGGGTGTCTTGCTGCGACGCGAAAGCCCCAGCCTCCGGTGCATTGCACGTGGCCAGTTTCTCACGGCACGGGCGCGGAGCAGCAACCGAAATGGACGGTGCGTCGGACGGACAAAGGTTGGTAAGACCTGGTCGGCAGCAACCTCGCTAGGGGCAGCTACTGCTCCGCACCGGTAGTAAGTGACCGTAGCAATGAAGTATCCTGTCACACGGCAGGATCGACAGCCGTGAACGGAAGAACTGCGTGAGGGGGTGTAACTCGCTGCCTTAGCAGACGGCGGTAGCGATTTGTGAGGTTACGGAACTGCTAACCCAACTGCGCGGCGGAAAGCCACCACACTGCTGCGAGCCCGTATAAAGGAGCTGCAGGTGTAGAAACACTTCCTTTCTTTTTTGTAGCAAACTTATACGAAGCCATCGTTCCAAGTATTTTTGTTTTCATCGACCCGAGAACGACTGCAGAGACACCCTTTCGAAGAACCAACGAATTTTCTACCGATCCTAACTTTACTTCCGTCGTCAGCAAGTAACTGAGGGCAGCTTCTCCAAACACATCTATAAATTCGCTAAAGAACAGTTTCCATCCGAACCGACTCTGGTCTGGAGTTACGTAACTTCGATATCTAATGAATTCAGTGCGTCTTCATCAGATCGTGACCAAGAATACGTTCCTTTAAAACAAAAATTAAATTTCTGTCGACAGTGGTTCACTTTAGTAATCTATTCTTCAGATTTCTTTGTTATAAACATGACCTATAAGTTTACATGTTACGTCCTGTTTCAGGTGTTTCATGAAATGACTGACCTCTGCAGCGCCGATCGTCTTCTCCTGCTACTGCTCTTGTTGGGTGCATCCTGCTCCGAGGCCGCTGACACAGGAAGCCGTAAGTTTCAACAACTACTTCATTCTTCTCAGTTAATACACGTGTATGTTTTATACACAAGGAACGCACTCTTGAAAGCATTCTGTCGTTTCAAAAATGGTTCAAATGACTTTTAGCACTATGTGACTTAAGTTCTAAGGTCATCAGTCCCCTAGAACTTAGAACTACTTAAACCTAACTAACCTAAGGACATCACACACACCCATGTTCGAGGCAGGATTCGAACCTGCGACCGTAGCGGTCGCGCGGCTCCCGACTGTAGCGTTCAGAACCTCTCGGCCACCTCAGCCGGCTCTGTCGTTTCAACGTAACCATTAAGTGCGGGTCGATTTGATCATCTATTTACGCATTACCTTAAGAGCTCCTGTGTCACTATCGCTACTAAGTTTGTATTACGTATGCAATGAGTTTTTTATCTTATAAACTGTTCCCTGCGTGAGGTACGTTGTTAATCTATATGGTAAATCATCTAAGTAAGTTAAAATATGAAGTCAATAATGTTCTCTTTATGACAAACTCTTTCGACCAACTGAAATAACTGTAAGAAAAATCATAGACAACAACTATAAAAAGACTTATTTGATGCTGTCAGTGTTGTGAGTTGATTTCCCCACATAAGGACCAAATTGTGATGGAAAAATGTAGAAGTAAATGAAACGACAAGAAGTATAGAATGGAGAATTGTATCTCCTAATGGTGAATACGTAAAATAAAGTGATACCAGAATGTACTGCACTTATGTTACTTAAATGAATAATACTGATCGTCCGGATTGTGTTACTAATAAATTAATCCTCCATCTGCCTTGACTAAACGCACATCAAAACAAACAATAACAAAACAGCGGTACATCTTCAGCTTTCAATGGTCAGTCTCAAACAGAAAAGTTCATGAGATAGTTCTCACGAAGTATACCATAACTTACGGATGTCCCATCATCCTCAACCGATAATAGTTTTTATTTTTTATTTTATTTATGTATTTATTTATTGTTTTGTCAATTCGAGACGACTTTATGTAATTTCTCAGGACATTGCTAAATTACCTTAGTTACCACGCCATTGAAAGTCATTTAAACCATTCGCGTACTGTTTCTCATGCATAAAAATCTCTGACAGTCCGCTTGTACATTGTGTCAAATCTCTGAGTAGCCAGTTTTGTGGTCTTATTCTGTCGCCTAAAAGCAGTGTAGCCATAATGTCCAGCCCCTTAAACAAACAAATAAACATTTGTACCATTATACACGCACACGAGAGACTTTACTTGCTGGGAATGGAAAGAAGCAGTAGGTCGTAATACACCTAGACTATGCTTTGTTGAGTTATTCACACATGGCGAAAGAGCAGCGGCCACCTACATATTTCATCTTACGCAGGTACTGACATATACGACTGTTTGTATGTCTCCAGGCTGACCCTATCTAAAAGAAGACAGAATATGGTACTATAGTCTGCCAGCACACCATATTTCAATTCACAAATGCAGTGTGCTTCAGAAACGAGCAAACGTTGTTTTAATTTGTTCCGTCCATATGAGTACAGTTAGAGATGAATTTCACATGGCGCGCGAAAACACAAACAGGCAAATGCACGCACGGTGATACGTACAAACACACACACACACACACAAATAGGAACATACACGCACACCCATACGCACAAAAACACAAACACACACACACACACACACACACAATACGGAGGTGGCTTCGTGAGTTAAGCAGGTAGCAAGCAATGCTAACCCGTGACAGAATATTAGCAAGCTGCATGTCACGGTACGATACACAGTCATGTTAGTATCGTAGATCGGTTCTGTTACCATCGAGGGTCCTTCTTTTTTTTACCGAAACTGTACCAAGCAGATGAAACAGACCTAATAAGTCTATTGAGGTGTATGTGCGAGTTATGGTGCAACAAAAGAGTTAGCTAAATCAAAAGGATTACGTTCGGATGCATTGTTCAGTGACAGTGACAATGGTTTTCCGTGTTGCCACTCACTGTCATGGACGGAACAGAACAATACCCACAGAATACTGAACCGCATCCTACCCCACCACAGTAAGTAACTGTTCACTGTAAATGCCGTAATTCCCACCTTCTTTGCGAGTTTTGGTGCGAAGTTCGTGAATTTCTCTCTCATATTTTTGAGAATATACATCTTATACTGTTTCGCCCGTCAAGTCAAAAAACCTCCTATAGTCTCGCATAGGTACGGACTGTGCGTTCAGTGTCAAAATTGCTTGGCTGGCGGCTGCATTTGAGGATTTCAAGCACATCGTGTAAGGTCGTATTGTTACAGACTTGGCGTTTTTGTGCGTCTGTTATTTTCAGAACAACGACGTGTCACAACCTGATTCAGCTACGATCATCCTGAGAAGACCAAGTGACAGACTTTGCTCTTCCCAAAGGCAGTGACAGGGAATCAATAGCACAAATACAACAGGATTCCAAGTAATTTTTACCGCAAGCACTCAAATGCCGTACAGATCAAAGTGTACTTGCCACGGGCTAGTCTGTTCAGTTCAACTGCACAGTATATTCGTTTTATCTGTTTTTCTCCAACCAATTGGGAGCCATCGGCGAATTATGTACTGCACGTACTGCACGTATCCCTTGAGCAAATGAAAATTAGTTTTACTTACTGAATAAACAGTACCAAAACGCCAGGCTTAAAAACAGTATTCTTCCAGAGCACATACCTCGGGTTCTATTGGTGATAGAAAGGTAGGGTAAAGCGTTTTGAATAACTGTTGGGCTAGGAACCATTTGTACATCGAAGAGAAGTATCGTCTTACTGTACCTACCCTACATCACAGGGACAACGTTGGAACGCCAGATACTTCCCTCGGTAGAGGCAAATAAAGCAAATCGGTTGGCTGTTTTGACATTAGTGTGGTCTACGGTACCCCTTCAGGAGCTTAAAGAGGCACCATTGGAGTTCATGGGCGGTGCCTGACGAAACCATAAAAACCTTGTTTTTGGGCACCAAAACCGAGCCACGGATTCCAAAAATATGACTGAAATTTTTACGATATATTTATAAGATCCCGATTTCGAACAAACGTGAAGGATTCCCTGATAACTGCATCTGGTTCTGCGATACAGAGACTCAAATTTACCCTGCTTGTAGCCCCAAAATCCGTTGTTAAGGTAAATAAATAACCTCAGCAAACTGCCTAATTTTCAACGGCATATTCTCTAGGCATTTATCTAGAAATGTCTTCTTCCCGTTTTCAGAAATATTGATTCTTTATAGAGATGCAGCGGAAAATCTTAGTGGCTGGGTATGAAAACCTAGACGTGGAATCCAAGAAGACTATGCACAGAAATTGGCTATGATTTTTATGATTATTGGAAATTGGAAATTTGTGATAAGTTCCTATGGGACCGAACTGCTGAGGTCATCGGTCCCTAGGCTTACACACTACTTAATCTGAGTTAAACTAACTTAGCTAAGGACAAAACACACACACACACACACACGCACACACACACACGCCCAAGGGAGGACTCGATCCGCCAACGGGGGCCCCCGCGCAAACCGTTGCAAGGCGCCCAAGACCGCACGACTAACCCGCATGGCTATGATTAATCCCAAGATCCCTAGCTCGACAAAACACCAACATTTTCGGAGATCTTTATCGTTTTCTGAGGTATAGAGGTTCCAAGTAACCCTACATGTGCCCATAAAATACGCAAGTAAAACCCGGTGGGAGGGATAAATGTACTTTACACGGCGATGTAGCACGAAGAAATATGGTATAATGTGTCTACGTTATCATCAGAAGAGTTCGGGAGCCACAAGTTGTTGTAGTATTGAAGCACATGCCAAATTTGTGTGCACATAAAATCCAGTTTGAGGTGCAAAAGTAGTGTGTTATTTCAATTTTACATAAGCAAATTATCAACATTTTACTGACCCATGAAGTTCTTTTCATATGCTATAGCAGCAAAATGAGGGGAACCAGTCAAAAAATTCTCCTGTTGGAGCACAAAAGAGGCTAATACGCTCCTGTTAAAAGTACATTTACTGAAAAGTGGGGTACCAGAGCACATTCTACCTTTCTCAGCACCTTCAAAAATGTTCCGAAAAATTTTGACACGCAAACATGCCTGAGCTTCTTTACGCTGAGAGAGAAAGAGACATGGCAACACGAATGAGGCAGAAAGTAGTAAATACTGGAAGGTACTAGACAGTGGCTGTGGTGTAGAAAGAGCAAAAGACGCAATAGCAGTGTGAGAGAAAGAGAGGAACACTGTGGCATTGGATCATAGTTGACAGTGACAGACAGCGCTAAGAAAAGAGAGAAGAAGACAGTGCCAGTGAGAGAGGAATAAAGACAAGAAGAATGTGGAAGTGGGTGAGAGCCAGTGATAATAACAGACAGAAAGAGATAGTGACAGTGAGAAGAGTGGGCAGCAATGGGAAGGAATGAATGAGACAGAAGCACTAAGAGAGAGCAGGGGCGAGACAGTGACAGAACGAAGGTGGCCGTGACTATGAGACAGGAAACAGTGACATAGTGACACTGAGGAATAATGACATTGAGCTGGTCTGAAAGAGTGAGAGTGGGCAACTGGGAGTGGATCGGTATATGCGACTTGATAGACTAGTGGTTAATGAGGGGGTGAGCTTGTGGGAGAAATGAGTTGCATATTAAAAATATATCGAATATGTTCGCAGGCCAAAATTTTCAAAAGTGCTGAGGAAGAATGAGATACCTGGTACCCCACAATTCAGTCAGTCTTTTATTTGTGTTCCGATAGGATCATTTTTCAGCTGATTTATTAAGGCATCAGTGTGCAGCTGTTTTAATTAGTGCTATAGCAACCTATTGCACTAAGTAAAACTTTACGTAATGATAAATACCTTCGTCTCCGTTTCACGCGCAAGAAAGTGTATTTCAACACACGTCTCATGGCGACACGTAGCCTACGTACACGAAATCTCAGCATGCGCCGCATCAGCGCTGAAACTCACAGAATCGGAGGTCAGTAAACTGGCAGTGCCAACGAACTTGCAGGGAGGCACGCTCATCAGCGCGGTAATTTCTGTGGGCTACCACGTCGTTCATACAGCAGAGCAAAAATTTCTGCAGTGCGTAACTGACATCGCTCATTACTGGGTGGAAATGCGGTGCTCTCGCCAGCGAAGCACCCTTGTACGTATTTTCCGTCCACATGTCACGTCGTCGTGCATCGCATTTACATTATAAGTAGTGTTCCTCCACAACGATAATATTGTTCAAGCAAGAAATTAGTTTATCAACAGAATACGAAATCACTACTTTACTACAACTCAACTAAGTCTACTTCGGTACTGTACGAGAAAAGCGTTCATTACTTGTATTTTCCCTCTTTAATATTCCACTTCCGGATGGTCCGAAGGAAGAAATGTTAGTACCCACAACAAGCTGAATGGTATTTCACATGTTTAGTAACGAAAATTTTTTCTCGGCTGTTGTGTGGATTGTACGCAGCGAGTTCAGAAAGTAAGACCCACATGTTGCCCCACGCTAAGACCATTGAGCAAGAAGAGTGAAGCATTGTCACTAAGCCGGCCGCTGTGCCAGAGCGGTTCTAGGCGCTCAGTCCGGAACCGCGCTGCTGCTACGGTCGCAAGTTCGAATCCTGCCTCGGGCATGGATGTGTGTGATGTCCTTAGGTTAGTTAGGTTTAAGTAGTTCTAAGTCTAGGGGACTGATGATCTCAGATGTTAAGTCACATAGTGCTTAGAGCCATTTGAACCATTGTCACAAGAGAACATATGTTTCGTGTATCCTGCAAACGCAGTTTTGCTGCGGTACTCGTAGCAGGTGCACAACAGTGTGCAAGTAGAATGGCGTGGCAACTGGAAACGTACTTCAAAGTTGAAGCATGAAGGACGGTATGATTCTTGTGTGCAAAATGTCTAAATAAACTGCACGCAGATTTACCACGAAATCCAGCGGTATATGTACCAAATGAGTTGTCAGGTCTAGCTGTAGTGAAACGATGCAATAATTTGACCCAAGCTGCACAGACGTGTGTGATCCTGACACGCAATAAAGTCCAGGTTTTTTTCTATTCCGCGAGTTGGATCTGCAGAAGAGGAGTGTCGGAGGAAAAGATTTTCCAACGGCGGAGTCGTTTAGTCGTTTACATTATCGATTCTCGAATGGCTCCGTAACCAAGGTGTGGATCTCTATCATCGAACCGGCCGCTGTGGCCGAGCGGATCTAGGCGTTTCAGTCCGTAACCGCGCTACTGCTACGGTCGCACATTCGAATCCTGCCTCGGGAATGGATGTGTGTGATGCCCTTAGGTTAGTTAGGTTTAAGTAGTTGTAACCATTTATCATCGAGGAATTGAACGACTGGTAGAACTTTCCGATCGTTGTTCACAAAGACTTGGTGACTATGTTAAAATATAACGTCATATATGAAATATATCCGTGTCACTTCAAAGCATAGTGTAGCATTCAATAAAAGTTAGTTGGCCTGTCAGAATAATGTGTAACTTAATTTTTGAAGTCCCTTCGTGTATATTAGCATGTTGAAAAAAAAAATGTTGTGCGGATTTCCAAGAACAGTAGACAGGTAAGGTTAAAGTGAAGCATACGTCATATCCTGAGCTCCAGTCGATAAATCGATGGGAGAACGTTGGTGATGTCGGTCAGAGTTCTAATATTCGAGTTCCGGTCAGGTAAATGTAAGTACTTCTGTGCCGAAAATGCTATATTTAATTTATATTTACAAAACAGCTTAACCTCATTTATTGGTAGAGATTATAAGACTTACAGAATACAGTTTATGTACATGTCTGAAACATCAAGCAGAATTCGAAAGAATTTTAAATTAAGTTCAGTTTGTCTAGCTGCTAGGCACTAAATTTATGTTTACTCACAAATACTTTTCACGTACTGTGTAGGAATTTCTTCCCTATGAAACAAGTTATAATCTATATCCTGAAAGATCAAATGCAAATACGAGGTCAGATTAGAATTTAAAAGCAGTGATAAACCTCGCAATACTGTTTCCAATTATGTGCTGTTCACATTAATTTCTACCTGTGAGTAAAAACACAACCAGCGAACCTACGAAAAGTAACGAAAGAAGCACAAGAATCACGTGAGCGTAACAATGGTAAGTTAACCGAACTCGTTTACATATGTAATACTGAGATGCTCTGTAAGAGCCCAGCTACTAACTAAAATTGTGCGAACATTTAGAGGAGCAGATATCATATATTATGCCAAGTGTTGTTTCATCCCGCTATATTCATGCGATCCCATTTGCTTCTTTTAATTTCGTGTTGTCCAACACTTAGCTTTCATCCAGTTTTGACATATTGAAACTTCTTTATTTAAATGTGTGAATCTGTACTTACATTTCTGAATAACTGAGAAGATGAAACTTCTACCTTATTTGATTCTGAAACAGCTCAGTAAAACTGAATGTACTGTGCTTACTTTCTCTTTACTTTTTTCTTACAGGGTGTTTCAAAAATGACCGGTATATTTGAAACGGCAATACAAACTAAACGAGCAGCCATAGAAATACACCGCTTGTTGCAATATGCTTGGGACAACAGTACATTTTCTGGCAGACAAACTTTCGAAATTACAGTAGTTACAATTGTCAACAACAGATGGCGATGCGGTCTGGGAAACTCTATAGTACGACATTTTCCACATATCCACCATGCGTAGCAATAATATGGCGTAGTCTTTGAATGAAATTACCCGAAACCTTTGACAACGTGTCTGGCGGAATGGCTTCACATGCAGATGAGCTGTACTGCTTCAGCTGTTCAATTGTTTCTGTATTCTGGCGGTACACCTGGTCTTTCAAGTGTCCCCACAGAAAGAAATCACAGGGGTTCATGGCTGGCGAATGGGGAGGCCAATCCACGCCGCCTCCTGTATGTTTCGGATAGCCCAAAGCAATCACACGATCATCGAAATATTCATTCAGGAAATTAAAGACGTCGGCCGTGCGATGTGGCCGGGCACCATCTTGCATAAACCACGAGGTGTTCGCAGTGTCTTCTAAGGCAGTTTGTACCGCCACAAATTCACGAAGAATGTCCAGATAGCGTGATGCAGTAATCGTTTCGGATCTGAAAAATGGGCCAATGATTCCTTTGGAAGAAATGGCGGCCCAGACCAGTACTTTTTGAGGATGCAGGGACGATGGGACTGCTACATGGGACTTTTCGGTTCCCCATATGCGCCAGTTCTGTTTATTGACGAAGCCGTCCAGGTAAAAATAAGCTTCGTCAGTAAACTAAATGCTGCCCACATCCATATCGCCGTCATCAATCCTGTGCACTATATCGTTAGCGAATGTCTCTCGTGCAGCAATGGTAGTGGCGTTGAGGGGTTGCCACGTTTGATTTTTGTATGGATAGAGGTGTAAACTCTGGCGCATGAGACGATACGTGGACGTTGGCGTCATTTGGACCGCAGCTTCAACATGGCGAACGGAAACCCGAGGCCGCTGTTGGATCACCTGCTGCACTAGCTGCGCGTTGGCCTCTGTGGTTGCCGTACGCGGTCGCCCTACCTTTCCAGCACGTTCATCCGTCACGTTCCCAGTCCGTTGAAATTTTTCAAACAGATCCTTTATTGTATCCCTTTTCGGTCCTTTGGTTACATTAAACCTCCGTTGAAAACTTCGTCTTGTTGCAACAACACTGTGTTCTAGGCGGTGGAATTCGAACACCAGAAAAATCCTCTATTCTAAGGAATAAACCATGTTGTCCACAGCACACTTGCACTTTGTGAACAGCACACGCTTACAGCAAAAAGACGACGTACAGAATGGCGCACCCACAGACTGCGTTGCCTTCTATATCTTTCACATCACTTGCAGCGCCATCTGTTGTTGAAAATTGTAACTACTGTAATTTCGAAAGTTTGTCCGCCTGAAAATGTACTGTTGTTCCAAGCATATGGCAACAAACGGTGTATTTCTATCGCTGCTCGTTTAGTTTTTATTGCCGTTTCAAATATACCGGTCATTTTTGAAACACGCTGTATCATGTCAACTCTGGCCCACAATATTTTAGCACAACGCAATCTGACTACTGAATAAAAATTACAACCTGTCTTCAAATAATTAATTCAAGAGAATGGCCCTGACTAAAAATAAATCTTAACAATAGCCTATACATTTCATGAAGCACTTACCTCACAAACATCTTCTTTACGCGAACTACTGCAATACAGCGAACGTCAATACTGCCAGCTAAATAACAGATTCTAACCATGAAGCCACTAAGTACTAATACGTAAGTGGTTAGCAAAGGAAAGATTTTATTGTAAACCAAATAATGTATTTTTTACCTTAATAATGTTACATCCAGTTCAAACACGAATATAAATCGTCATTGACGTCCGGTACAAAGATACACAATCATGAATAATTTTCAGTCTCCAAGTCGGATACTCCCAGATCGTTAACCTACGCTAACACTTCAGACCTCTAACCTTTGTCAATGCTAAATTCTGACATTTAACATCCATCACTGCAGGCTGTTCACCTCTAACTGCCCAACAGTACTTTCATCACTCTTGGCGACTAACTTCCAACTGCCCAACACTACTGGCGACTAACTTCCAACAACGAGTCCAACCAGCCACAGAGTATCAACACAAATAAAACGCAGTCAGAGATCCAGTACAAAGCATTACACAGCGCTGCCAACACAGGAGCAGCCCACTTGAAATATGTCTGTTCTTTATCCTGGTCCGGAATGATATAACGAGATACATCGATTTTTCAGCCTTGCTGAGGGGCAAGAATCACTTGAGCCACCATTAATTCAATACTGGAAACGTATAGTAGCTTATAATACGATCAATATTGGAATAGCACGTGGTACGGTGCACGCACAGACCAGGACAGGTAATGCTGATACTGGTCACCTCCGAGTCGCGCGTCTCTTACATCTTGGATTAGGTTTACCCCAATCGTTGTTAAGAAACAGGGTAGGATATTTCTTGGCAAGCCGGAGCTCTGACCGTGGGCCAGTCTTTTTTCTTTTTCATCACAATGGCTCGATAACGTACAATTATAATCACTCCCTGGCAATAGATTCCAGCGACAAGTTACTACTCCACGGGAAAGAAACCACAGCTCCTTCCGAACGCAGCTCAATCCAGATACACAACAACAGACATATGTATAATTGGGTCTGCATAGAAGTAAACCGTTGGGAAGATTATGGTCACTTTCATTTCATCCAGATGACTATGTCAACGCAGAAGAATACAGTTATCAACCCGATGGGATACCTGGAATTATATTATCCGTTCCTGATGATACAAGTCATTTCGCAACCCCCTCTTGCCCGAAAACGGCACCACCTCTGCATTTATTCTCTGTCGAGTCCATCAGCGAGCTAATGAAGGTACGTGATCTTCAAACATCGAATGTGTACGCCTAGAAATGACGTCAGAAAGATCTTTCCTTAGTCACACGTGTTACATTCCGTGTTGAGCAAGTACAGTGCTGCTAGCAAAAATCACTCAGGCCCTCTCATCTGCGCAGTATCCTCCAGGCTGTCGCTGTAATGGTGAAGCGAGCTGAGCTGGCCAAGTCGCTGCCGCGAGTTGGACTCAGAGAGTGATTGGTGGTTTAGACGGCTGTCGCTCATCGTACACTCCAGAAGCGGCCGCCCGCCTATCTTCGGCTCTACAACTATTCTGGTGCAGTTTGTTTGTTATACACTTCATCCTCACGTGCCCACAGGCATTTCGTGTGCACATAAATAGATACTCGCTGTTCTAGAACCAAAGAGTGTTAGCGTAGGAGAAATCAAACAGGATGCTAATATCTAATTTTTATGAGATACTAGGAGTGAGTCATTAATGTGGAGCGGTATATTAACATATCGGGTTCTCTGTCTTTTCTTTAGTCGAGTCATCAAGCTGTCGGCTCCCTCACCCTGTATGGAACGACTGTTGTAATATGTCTCCCAGTCGGCGCGATTCCTCACACACTAGCAATACAAAAATGTCTGTAACAAAATTTCATCCTACGCATATTTCTGGCTGTAAATGGACGTGAAAGACTGGGAGCCTGGGAATACTGTAATCACATGTACGCTAAATAACTCTGTCAGCACATAGTAATAGTCCTTTGGAGATGGTGCTGTGGATAGAGTTTCGGGTTAGCAAGCAGGAGGTCGATTATGAGTCGAGACGTACTCGTTTTTATTTGTTAAACGTACCCTGCGTTGTGTGGTATCTGGTATCTTAATCGTTGTTTCACACCACTACAGCGACTGCATTTTTTTTTATTTGACAATTTAATTCTGCAGTATAATACTGTAGTGTACACCGTTTCTTAATCCACATGTATCCCACATATACACAGTACATGTTTGGAAATTATTTGGAAAGCACATTGCTATCCCTGCTGGTGACGTAAGGCCATAACGAAATGTAAGGGACCTGAACGTTATAAAAATAACAGTTGGTACCAATGGATGAGACCATTGGGGAAAGGTACACAGAAAATAGGTTCGAGATCTAGTCGCTGCAATGGCGCGAAAAACTTAGCGTTCACAATGTGCAAAAGGCTTCTTTAAAAGCTGACCAATGAAAGCGATTGTACTACTATTTCTATATTCGTAGTATGTAAGTGCAAATATTTCGTAGAAGACCCACTGTAATAGCTGTATGGCGATTAAGACACCAGATACCGTACGACGCTGACTACATTTAGAAAATAAAACACATGCACCTCGACCCAGAACCGAACCCTTGACCTCCTACATGCTAACCCAAAACGGTATCCAATGCATCAATTGCACATCACTACTCCTACATGCTGACAGAAGTAGTTATCGCACATGTGATTACAGTGTCGCCAGATTGCCAATCTTTAGCGTCCATTTACTGCCGGAAATATGCGAATAAGAAATTTTGTAAGAGATATTTTTGTTGCTAGTTTGTGAGGAATCACGCTGCGAAGTCTGAATGCGTGAATTTTTGTTCGCCCAACCTGTACGTAGAGGGTGTCTCAAAAAGAATTATCCGATCTGTGATGTCTATATTCCTGAAACCAATAAACATATACAATGAATTTTGTTTTTTGATGAAGGGGAAACTCAAAAAGTTTTTTCATACCTTTTCGTAGATGTTCGATATGCCCCCTTGAGATGCACGGCAGATAGCAATGCAGTATTCAGATTATTCCCACAATGCAGGGTGGATGTCTTGAGTCACAGCTTCCAAAGCTGCTGTTATGTAATGTCTCAGTTCATTCATTGTTTGTAATGGAGGCACAGAAACGGTGTCTTTTATAAAAACCTACAAGAAATAATCACATACAGTCAGGTCTTAGGACCTTGGAGGCCAGTAATGTAAGGCTGCATCATTTGGTCCAGTACAACGGATCCATCGTTCAGTAATCCTTTGATTTAAAAATTCCCGCACTTCCAGACGTTAGTGTGGCTGGCGGTGTCCGATCCTGTTGGTAGATAAAGAAAGTTCTCAAGCGTATCGAGATGTGTGCTTCCTGTAACAGTGATCTTGGCAAACAAAATTTGGACGATACATTTTCCGTGAAACTACACAAAACAGATTAAATCCTGGAGAGTCCCTCTCATGTCGTAGTACTTCATGTGGTTGTTCCGTACCCCATATTCTCACATTTCCATTTAAGTGGAATGTTGCCTCGTCACTAAACACTAAGCGTGGAAGAAAACTGTCATCCTCCATTTTGCCAAGAACTAAATTACAGAACTGCACACGTCGTTGTTTGTCAGCTGCACTAAGAGCTTGCAGTAGCTGCATTTTGTGTGGGTACATGTTTAAATGTCGACGCAACACACCCCAGGCGGGCATGGAGGCAATTTAAGCTGTCGAGTTTCACGGCGAACGGTTTTCTGCGGATTCCTTGTGAAACTACGGTGGATGCGATCAACGTCTGAGTCAGACTCTCGGGAACGGTCCGGCGATTTGCTTTTTCACAAACAACCTGTTTCCTGGAATTGTTCGTGCCATCGTCTATTGCTCTGTGCTGCCGGAGGATCCACACCGTACCTAGTACGAAAGTCACGCTGAACAGTTACTACTGTCCAAAACGTAGAACACAAAACGCTTTCAATTGCCTCTACAACATTTTAACTAGAACTGAAGTGGGCGCACACTGCTGCTACCTAGCAGGAACCACATAAAACTAGAGAGCTTGCTTTTTCCAACGGTATGTTGTTCACGCACATGTCTCAAATAACACAATAGTTATGATTTTTTTTAAATCGGATGATTCTTTTCGATACATCATATATATATATACGCATCTTCCGCATCAACTCCTAAATCAATGGACCAATTTCAACAAAAACTAGCTGCACATATCATTTACCGTCTGGGAAGAGCTGCTGTAGGGGTAAGAATCACCTGTCTGTACAAGGGGTGGAGGTGGGCACGAAAAGGCAGTCTGGCTCACGCTGCACGAATACCCGAACTTGATTCATCCAGTATTTGATCATGAGGGCACTTAGCGACTTACAACAAACTTTGCAAACAATTTCAAACCTTTACAAATGTTTTTCTCGCTGACAAGCCCCACAAAAAGACGAAAGGGAAAAGGTTTATCGCTTACTGCATTTTCGACGTTCATGCAGAAAAACCACTGCATGATATCTTCGCAAAACATATAGTAGACGGTATTCACATATACCACTGAATGTATGTCATTGTACGACACATGGGTCAGGCGATAAGATGTCATAAGCAATAAGCTGCGTGAAAATGAAACCACACAGCGCAATTCGCTGGAGATTCAGATGAAATACGTCTAGAAACATGTGCGAAATACGAGGGTTGGAACTTTAACAATGGCAACTATTTATTTACAGCTCGTACAAAATAGATTCATGTTTCAAAGTTTTACTGCCGTTCAAAGTAGTCACCAGCATTGTGTATAACCCATTACCATAGATGTGGAAGTCGTGGGACACTCTTAGCAGTGCCAGTTGTATTGACAATTCGAGCGGCTCGGTCTATTGCCCGACGAATTTGTAGCACTTCTGAAGCGAATGCAGTGAAGTGTTTTCTTCAGTTTAGAAATCGAGCTGCACTCACGAGGGCTTCAGTCAGGAGGGCGCTATAGATGGTATAGCACTGACGAGGGCTTAAGTCATGGGAGTGCACTAGGTGGTATAGCACTTAGCACACCCATAAGTCAAACAAATCAGTAACAGCTTGCACTGTACCAGCTGGGGCATTGTCCTGTAAAATGATGGTCAGGTCCCGCAGAAAGTGCCATCACTTCTGTCTCTAAGCTGGTCGTAGGTTGTGTTCCAAAAATGAACAGCATAGAGACAGAAGTGATGACACTTTCTGCAGGACCTGACCA
Organism: Schistocerca gregaria; assembly: GCF_023897955.1. Classification (NCBI taxonomy): domain Eukaryota; kingdom Metazoa; phylum Arthropoda; class Insecta; order Orthoptera; family Acrididae; genus Schistocerca; species Schistocerca gregaria. The sequence continues at coordinate 531,196,359 of NC_064921.1, forward strand.
TCATTTCGCACGTCAATGCTCATGCACGTACAGTACAAGCTATTCCTGATTTGTTTGACTCATGGGGCTGCTAAGTGCTATACCACCTACTACATTCCCTGACTTAAGCCTTGTAAGTTCAACTAGATTTCTGAGCTGAAGGAAACACTTCACGGCATTCGCTTCAGAACTGCTACAAATTCGTCGGTCAATAGACCGCGCCGCTCCAACTGTCAACACAACTGGCACTGCTAAGAGTATCCTACGACTTCCACATGTCTAGCAACGTTTTATACACAATGCTGGTGACTAATTTGAAGGTAAGTAAAACTTTGAAACACACACCTAATTTTTAGGAGCTGTAAATAAATAGTTGCCACTATTGAAGTTCCAACCCTCGTATATTAAACATATGTGAAATATGTTTGACATACGCATATGCAGTCTGGGGTAAACAGCTCTTCCTAAGCCCCTGGAATGATTTCCTCCAAATTTCGCTGTCATACAGTATTAGTTTTGATCTGTAAAGAAATATTGTAGTTGTAAGAACCGTCAGCCTGCTAGTTGGGTGTGTTAACACGGGGAGGGAAAAGAAGAGCAGGGAGAGGAAGTATGGAGAGAGTGAAGGGAATAGTGAAATGGTCAGAATGAGGGGAGTGGAGGATACAGACAGAGACAGGGGGCACAGGGAAGATAATGCAACCCAGGGAGGAAGAATGGGCTGCAGTGGTACCACATGTCCTCCATGCACCAAGTCATGAAAGGGTCATTAGCCGCTGGGAGGCCCGACATAGTCGCCACCGACATTGACACATTTGTCGTAGTGCGCTATAAGCCTGAAGAAAATACTTGATGCCCTGTGATGCAAGGTATTGTCAGACAGCTTGCTCCACTTCAGCATTGGTTTGGAAATGAGTCCTGAGAATGCGACTTTCAGTGAAATTCCAGTGGACAAAGATCGGGGCTATAAGCTGGGTGATCCAATCTCTCCCATCCAGAGAGACGAATCTTATCCTGTGTGAGCCTTTCTGTCTGTGGTTTTCGTTTGTCGTCGAAGAGCACAACACCTTCACTCAATAGCTTTGGTCTCTATCGTCGAATGGCAGACCTAAGTTTGGTGAGGGTGCTGCAGTAGCGTGCCGCATTGGTGGTCCTTTGCTAGAGGAAACAAAGGAGAGTCACACATCTCGCATCCCAGAGCACTGTATCCGTAACCTCTCTTGTAGGGGTAAACTTCGAATTTTTTCTTCACTGTTCCGACCTCCACACTCTGCCTGCCTTCTCTGAACATGCAACACCAGCAACCAACCGTTTTACAAGACATGACCACCTCACCATAAACGGTCTGTAGGTGTTCATGGGTGAAGAACAGACTATTCCCATGTACCCATTCACCTGTCATCGATAGATACAGATGTAACTTCAGGTGTGCCACAGGAAGTGTGTTATAACCCTTGCTGTTCATGTTACAGACAATAGTAGTAGTAACCTGAGATTTTTGTTGATGTTACAGTTCTTTGTGAGTAAATAATGACTGAAAATAGTTCTAAATATATGTTGAAAATATTTCAAGGTGGTGCGAAGTTTGGCAACCTACTTTAAAAGTTCATAAATGTAAAATTATGCATTTCAAAAAAGAAGAAAAACTTAACACCTTATGAATATAGTACCAACGAGTCACAATGTGAATCGGTCATGTCATACAAATACCTAGTGTAACAATTTGTAGGGACATGAAATGGAACGACAGGCGCATTCGTGGGTACATCTGGTGTCAAACTTCGAGCCATTAGTAGAATGCAAGGGAGTTTACAAAACATTTGTTCGATCCATCATAGAATACTGCTCAAGTGTACAAGACCTGTATGAGATAAGAATAAAGAAAGACTTTGAACGTATACCGATGAGGACAGCACCAATGGTCACAGGTTTGTCTGACCAGTGGGAAAGCATCACGGAGATGCTGAAGCAACTGAACTGGCAGACACTTGAAGCCGACTATCTACACCTACGTACATATTCACAAGGCAGCGTATCATGCTTAGCAGAGGGTACCTGAACCACCACTAGTCATTTCCTTTCCTGTTCCTCATACAAACAGAGCGAGGGAAAAACGACTCTCTAAACGGCTCCGTATGAGTCTCAATTTCTCTTATCTTCGTCGTCGTCAGGCGAAATGTACGTTGGCGGCAGTAGAAACGTTTCGCAATCAGCTTCAAATGCCTGTTCAAATGGTTCAAATGGCTCTGAGCACTATGAGACTTAACATCTGAGGTCATCAGTCCCCTAGAACTACTTAAAATTAACTAACTAAAGACATCACACGCATCCATGGCCGAGGCAGGTTTCGAACCTGAGACCGTAGCGGGCACGCGGTTCCAGACTCAAGCGCCTAGAGCCGCTCGGCCACAACGCCTGGCTGAAATACCTGTTCTCTAAATTTTCTCAGCAGTGTTCCTATAAAAGAACGTCGCTTTCCTCCAGGGATCCCCACTTGAGTTCTTCAAGCATTTCCGTTATACTTGATTCTTGTCCGAACCTATCTATTAAAAATCTGGCAGCCCGCCTTTGAATTGGTTCAATATCTTAATATCTTCCTTTAATCTCACCTGGTGTGCATCCAAGACATTCGAGCAACACCCAAGAATGGGTCGCACTGGTGCACTAAATGCGGTCTTCTTTACAGCGTATCCTATAGACTGCACAAATTCGGAAGCCATATCACATGTAGTGGTGTGGTTCTATAGGCCTGGAAAATGATGCACGCAGTCGAGTAGTTATTCATGTATTATTGACCAGTGAGGGACCGTGGGATACTTAACTGGGTTCTCATTTAGTCCCAGTTACACAATATTTCCTCCATCAGTATCCTAAAAGTGTCGTCTCAGCAGTTTGAAGGTGCATTCGGCACGCATGATAATCGACGTACCCTGTCATCAGTATGCAACAATTTATATCGTAATTCATTCTTTTAAGTGGTCTCCTATCGTTTCTTCAGTACCCAGATATTATGTACTTGCGCCCGTCTAATCTATGTGCCCTGTAATAGATGGCAAACAGGTAAAGTCTGAACCGGCGTCTATTGTATCCCACATCAAGGAAGAGTTTATGTATGGTATCGCTGTTTTTCTGGTTTTGAAGCCCATGGTTGATTTGGTATGTGGCCTGCTGAGCAGCGGTCCTTCTACCCGTTGTTACGTTCTACGAAGTCGACGGACCCCGTTATTACCACGTCTTTATCCATAACAATTATGACACTGTCGGCTTTGCCTGAATGAAGATATACACAACAAATCATTGCTTGCTCGAGGTCTAAGATGCAGTTTTCAATTATTCATATGTGTAAGACATGGCCGTAATCATGTCGACAGGCCGTAAAGGACTTGACAATATCATGAACACGTGACACGCCAAATTATTCCAGTCAGTGAGGCGAGTAGAGCGGTCTTTCTCCAAGACAACAGCTACTACCCCAAGGCGTTGATCGCCAAATAGGATCAGCAGCTGCGTAGAACGATAATCTGGCGCAAATAATTTGTGTTAATCCGTAAAACTGATACTGATGATGCCGTAGGTGCTGTTGTGTTTGCGAAGCATGAAAATCTAACCTATAGCCCAAAATGTTTTTATCTGTTTTGTCACAACCGTTTCCGCCTACATCTGTACTATGCAAGCCACCTTACGGGCCACCTTACGGCGTGTGATTGAAGGCACTTCTCGTACCACTGTGTTCCCCTTTTCCTGTTGCATTCGCAAATGGCGCGTGGGAAGGATAAATCTCAGTAAACTTCCGTATTAGCCCTAATTTCCTGGCTTTTCTCGTTTTACTCATTTCGCGAGACGTATGTGGGAGCACGTTACATGTTGCCGGACTCTTCTCCAGCAGATGGCCTCTCTCGGAATTTGAACAGTAAACCTCTCTGGATGCAGAATGCCTCTTTTGTATCGTCTGCCACTTGGGTTCGTTGAGTGTCTCCGTAACGCTCTCGCGCCAACTAAACGAGCCCATGACGATACACACCGCTCTTCATTACATTTTCTCTGTGTCTTTTATCCTACCTGGTAAGGGTTCCAGTCAGATGAGAAATACTCAATAATTAGTCTAATTAATGTTTTGTAAGCCACCTCTTTCATGGATGAGTCATGTTTCCTTACGATTTTTCTGAGCAGCCTCAGTCTAGAATTTGTTTTTCCTTCTATTTATTTTATGTGGTCAGCCCACTTTAGCTCCCTCCAGATGATTACTCCTAGGTAATTTACTGTAGTTGCTGTTTTCAACAATTTGCTGCCAGTAGCGTAATCAAACCGTAGAGTATATTGTGATTTTTGTTTTCAGCGCATTAGGTCTTGGTGCAACAGATATTTCCCTGTTTAACGATTCGTCTTCCAATTCTGTAACGGCTCAGTAAGCCGTTAAAGTCTCAAACAAGCCCAGCAAGCCGAACTGTTTGTATATATCCAAGCAACGGTCGGTTCGAAATGTCATCGAGCCGCTGCTTATGGAGTTCCACCAACGTGTTGTATGAAAGTTCTGCAGGAGAGGAGCTGGCAATGTTTGTTTTATTTAGACTTGTTTATTTTCAGTCCTTTTCTGTTGCTTTATTCTTTTGCTATTTTTTCGATTTTTTTTTCAAGAAAAAATTCTATGGCCTCTGTATATTCTAGAACAGTAATGACTGGATTGAGGAATCGAATTTGGTGTTTCCCTACTCGCAGTGCATCATCTGCTATTGCAGATTCATCCGCATTGCTCCGACGACAATTTTCTTTTAGATAGCTGTCAATGCTGTTTTTTGTAGTTTCTGCGTACACTTGAACGTAGATGCAAGGGATTTTACATATTATCGCTACGGCAAGCGGAGGACTATGTCCTCTACATTGTTCATACATTCGCGCACTGTTCTTGTTGGTTTAAACACAGTGTGGATACCGTCTTCTAAGAAGTGTACTGATGTAATCTGTGATTGTTTTTGCGAATGGGGTGAATACATTCCCTTTAGTTGCTTGTTTTTCACTATAACCTCTAGATATTTTAGCGTATAGAGCCATAGTTATGTCTTCACTAGAGCAGCTGCTTCTTCTGAAAGCAGTACTTAATAAATCGAGCTGGTCCGGTGTGCCAATTTAATGATCATTCCTCTTTTCTGGCTGAACACAGCGATAGGAGTTTCGCAAGCACTCTGTCGGATGGAGCGTCAATGGCTAAAAACAATGGCTCTGAGCACTGTGAGACTTAACTTCTGAGGTCATCAGTCCCCTAGAACTTAGAACTACTTAAACCTAACTAACCAAAGAACATAACACGCTTCCATGCCAGAGGCAGGATTCGAACCTGCGACCGTAGCGATCGCGCGGTTAGAGACTGTAGCGCCTAGAACCGCTTGGCCACGCCGGCCGGATGGATGCAGCATCCATTTCGACTATAATAGAGGAGATTTTTTTCTCCAAAGTCGTCGTAACAAGTGAGGATAACACATGTTCCTAAATTCTATCACATATTGGCCTCACCTGTCCTGAGACCCTTCTTAAAACGTGAATGATCTGCGCTTTTCCCAGTCTTTGCTCCAACGACCTATAATACAGTTCTGCTAGAAGGGAGAGGAAGTTCTTTGAATAGTCTTTATAGAATCTGAGAGAAATCTCGTCCCGTCCATATGTCTTTCGACTATTAAGCGATTGCAGTTACTTTTCTATTTCTGGATCAAACATGCCAAAACCTTTTGTTTCAGTGTTCGTGCCATAATTGACAAGAGGAAGCGTATTGCGATCATGCGGAGCGAAACAGCTTCGAAAGACCGACTTCAGTGTTTCGCCCATCTCTCTGTATCTTTCGTTTCGGTGACAGTATGATCGGTGATCGCCTGAATAGATGATGTCGATCCGCTTAGTAACTTTACATAAGGTAAAAAGTACTTAACGTTTTCCGGTTGGTTGGTAGAATTTTACTTTCAATTTCATTGGACACTCCTCTCAAATCCCTCGATATTATCTTTTTAATTTCGTTTAGCTTTTATCAGCTACGTTTTGAACTTAAGTAAACCTCTGATGGGCCGACCTTTGTGACCGAGCGGTTCTAGACGCTTCAGTCCGGAACGGCGCTGAGGCTACGGTCATAGGTTCGAATCTTGCCTCGGGCATGGATGTGTGTGATGTCCTTAGATTAGTCATGTTTAAGTAGTTCTAAGTCTAGGCGACTGCCGACCTCGGATGTTAAGTACCATGGTGTTCAGAGCCATTTTGAAACTTCTGATGAAGCTGTCTTTGTTTTTGTAGCAACAATCTAATACGATTATTAAACCATAGTGAGACTTTCCCATGTCTTTAAATAATGCTCGGTACATGCTTCCCTAAGGCATCTTGAATAATGCTTTGGAGTTTATCGACTTATGCTTCACATTTTGCTTTGGATTTTATCGACTTGTGCTTCACATTTTTTATCTCTATCCGTAGCAGCCGTTACTGCCAGTGAGGTATCTTGGTACTTGGTGTTATGACCAGCACAAAATCCAAGATAGTTAATCACTTGGAGTTCTGACAGTGGTTGTTAGAGCTGGATGAAGATTAAGCATTTCTGTGACAAGGATGAGGAATATGAACAGTAGTTTTGTGGAAAGATGGTTTAATATACACTCCTGGAAATGGAAAAAAGAACACATTGACACCGGTGTGTCAGACCCACCATACTTGCTCCGGACACTGCGAGAGGGCTGTACAAGCAATGATCACACGCACGGCACAGCGGACACACCAGGAACCGCGGTGTTGGCCGTCGAATGGCGCTAGCTGCGCAGCATTTGTGCACCGCCGCCGTCAGTGTCAGCCAGTTTGCCGTGGCATACGGAGCTCCATCGCAGTCTTTAACACTGGTAGCATGCCGCGACAGCGTGGACGTGAACCGTATGTGCAGTTGACGGACTTTGAGCGAGGGCGTATAGTGGGCATGCGGGAGGCCGGGTGGACGTACCGCCGAATTGCTCAACACGTGGGGCGGGAGGTCTCCACAGTACATCGATGTTGTCGCTAGTGGTCGGCGGAAGGTGCACGTGCCCGTCGACCTGGGACCGGACCGCAGCGACGCACGGATGCACGCCAAGCCGTAGGATCCTACGCAGTGCCGTAGGGAACAGCACCGCCACTTCCCAGCAAATTAGGGACACTGTTGCTCCTGGGGTATCGGCGAGGACCATTCGCAACCGTCTCCATGAAGCTGGGCTACGGTCCCGCACACCGTTAGGCCATCTTCCGCTCACGCCCCAACATCGTGCAGCCCGCCTCCAGTGGTGTCGTGACAGGCGTGAATGGAGGGACAGCGATGAGAGTCGCTTCTGCCTTGGTGCCAATGATGGTCGTATGCGTGTTTGGCGCCGTGCAGGTGAGCGCCACAATCAGGACTGCATACGACCGAGGCACACAGGGCCAACACCCGGCATCATGGTGTGGGCAGCGATCTCCTACAGTGGCCGTACACCTCTGATGATCGTCGAGGGGACACTGAATAGTGCACGGTACATCCAAACCGTCATCGAACCCATCGTTCTACCATTCCTAGACCGGCAAGGGAACTTGCTGTTCCAACAGGACAATGCACGTCCGCATGTATCCCGTGCCACCCAACGTGCTCTAGAAGGTGTAAGTCAACTACCCTGGCCAGCAAGTTCTCCGGATCTGTCCCCCATTGAACATGTTTGGGACTGGATGAAGCGTCGTCTCACGCGGTCTGCACGTCCAGCACGAACGCTGGTCCAACTGAGGCGCCAGGTGGAAATGGCATGGCAAGCCGTTCCACAGGACTACATCCAGCATCTCTACGATCGTCTCCATGGGAGAATAGCAGCCTGCATTGCTGCGAAAGGTGGATATACACTGTACTAGTGCCAACATTGTGCATGCTCTGTTGCCTGTGTCTATGTGCCTGTGGTTCTGTCAGTGTGATCATGTGATGTATCTGACCCCAGAAATGTGTCAATAAAGTTTCCCCTTCCTGGGACAAAGAATTCACGGTGTTCTTATTTCAATTTCCAGGAGTGTAGTTCCGGGAAATTACTGTATCAGTCGCCCAAGATTTAGAACATGACATTGGCGGTAATAAGACTTCTGTACGGAGGGGGATAACTGAGAGAGGGCGGAACTCTTAATGGCTCCACATGCTGCATGATATTACGCATGTGACTGCTATTTTCATAACGAACCCATGAAATATTTTTGTGGCTAGCAAGTTTCGGGCCAAATGATTATTCTTTCAGTTTTTGCAAGTAACCATTTTGCATTTTTAGTTTAATTCTTCCAGGGCAGGAAAAAAAGACAATAGAGGAAACTTTTTATTTAAAAATCTTATTGTTTATGTTGTAAGTAGGCTGTTTAGGTTTTTTTATTGGTAACGCCGCCGCCACGTAGCGCTCTGTATGAAAATCACTGGCTGTGCCGTGTGCAGTCTGTGACTGGTCGGCATTGTTGTAATACTCGCCATTGTAGTGTTGGGCAGCTGGATGTTAACAGCGCGTAGCGTTGCGCAGTTGGAGGTGAGCCGCCAGCAGTGGTGGACGTGGGGAGAGAGATGGCGGAGTTTTGAAATTTGTAAGAATTGGTGTCATGAACTGATATATATATATATATATATATATATATATATATATATATATATATATATATATATATATATATAATGACTATTAAGGTAAATACATTGGTTGTTCTCTATTAAAATCTTTCATTTGCTAACTATACCTATCAGTAGTTAGTGCCTTCAGTAGTTTGAATCTTTTATTTAGCTGGCAGTAGTGGTGCTCGCTGTATTGCAGAAGCTTGAGTAACGAATATTTTTGTAAGGTAAGTGATTTGTGAAACGTATAGGTTAATGTTAGTCAGCGCCATTCTCTTGTAGGGATTACTGAAAGTCAGATTGCGTTGCGCTAAAAAAAAATATTGTGTGTCAGTTTAAGCACAGTCTTGTATAATTTTTCTAAGGGGACGTTTCAAAGTCATTAGGTGATATTATTCGTCTTTGTCTCTACAGTGTTTCAATGAATGTTAACTCTTTATTTTCATTAGGCACAATCACAAAACGCTTCTTAGTTATTGGCTTAAACTAACTAACATCAGCTAAAACATGAAAAAAACAAATGGTGATCACAACTACCCGTAATGCTTTTGGTGATTGTGTCAGATGAAAATAAAGTTCTTTGGTAATAATATCTTTACTAATTTAATATAATGAAAATATTCTTCTGTTTTGTACTTGTTGTGATAACTGTGACATACACACCTAGCCATTGTTGTTGAGCTCATACATCTGGCGTTAACAGAGCCACGACCACTTCAACCTGTATTATGGACCGTGAAAAACATCGGTGGGATATTCTGATGCCGTTCTCTGTCGCAAATGATATACGGCCTGATACACATACAGTGCCGGAGGTGCCAAATTACGACAACCAGTAATTATGTGTCAATTCGATATCAATAACAGTATTTAAACTCTAGCGCTGCTGACATGTCACTCGTTGCAAAATTACTCGAGAAATCTGCTTTATGGCGGTTATAAAGCTCCTGCGGTGCGTCGCTGACGAGAGAGTCAAATTATGAAGTGTGTTTGCTAATATCGTAACAATTTCCCGCTCGAAATCTTCCGTCAGCAAGGCCTCCAGCGATAACCTTAGGTTATTCACGCACCTTCTCCTTATCGCATCTACGTGGTCGCTGACGCTGGCGGATTTGTGATGCCGCTCAACTGAGAGAGATGAGTGCAAGTTTAACTCCTTTTCGACTCCATCATTAATCTAAGAATATTAAATTAATTGGGCAAATGCTGCATAATATCAGCCTAGATCATTTTGAAGAAACACGGAATTTACAGGAATTTATGTATAGAAAATGTGAAATATCTACATGAAGATCGATTACGATCCCAGTGTGTTAAGAGCGGCATCACTGCAGTCGATCCCCTCCATATAGACACCTCTGACGGGTGTAGCGGAGGAAATGGGGCACGATGTTAAATGTGAAAATTTATGCAATCTTAGTTATTTTTGATCCGTTACATTTCCGGCTAACGATCACAGAAACCTTATCTCTTTACCTCATAGTTCAGCCGTATAACTTTCGACATCTTCTGATTGAGACGACAGATTGAAGTTAAGGCTCTGGTCCTGTCCTCTTAAATTCATGGACTGTTTAACCGTAGATTCAATTTTTGCTTAGTTCTTTCCAATTGAGCACCGCTTCTGGCGCTTATGTATCTGTGGCCGCACATGCAAGTGACACGGTGCGCAGGTTAATAAAGAACGGAACAAGTGCTGTAACGTGTCTGTTCACGCAGAAGCTGGTAGAAAGTTGTGCGGCCGAAATATCAGGTGAAGAAATAGAGTTTCTGCGGTTGCACATCCGAATTCTAATAAATCATTCATTCATAGCACCACGAAATGACAAATATGTACATTTTCTGCTTTCGTTGGTTATTCTTGTTTGATCGCGGCAGAACCAGCGTTAAATGTGAAGGCGAAGACACAAGATGACAAAGGTCTTAATTTGTCTATCACGGAGACTGCGCCTATTCGCCCATTATAGTATATGCGGGGCCTATCGAGAAATGAAAGTGACACAGTGTGGAATTTGGAACATCTTAATGGTTTTCTCAGTCTTGCACTGTATAATGCGTTTCGAGTGAATAATTGTATTCAACTAAAAAGAAAATAACACGTTTTCACCGAACGAGAAACTCGAAAAAATGCTTAAATATGTGTACATCTCAGGTTCATGTAGTCTCTTTATAGCGCTAATTAGTTTTTCATTTCCATATGCGAAAAAGATCTGTCCATTTCTTTGTTTCTGTTTCTTCTTACATATAGCTTTTCGTACGGAACGCCCATGTAAGTTTTCTTAACAAGGAACGTTTCAATAATCAGATATTGTATCTCTTTATTTCAGTAACATAACATGCTCACTAAATATTGAATGCTTATTATTTTGTAGTTGCTCATCGGTGAGTTTTTTGAAACAAGAATTAGCCTGCTTGGTCACGATTTTGAAAGTCGCCATTGTGGCCATCTCATTGAGATAATAATCATTTATATTTACTATATAGAACCTCCATATTTTATCTTACCGAGGCCCGATCTATCATCGAAAACAAAGATTGATACGCTCAGAATTTGGGACGTTCAGGGACATAATATTTTTAAACAAGCCAGTTAATACTACAAGAAATATTTGAGTTCAGATATTTAGTTACGTCGAGAGAAAGATAAGGAGACAGAGAGATATCCAAGGGCAGTAATATTATTGATACGCTCAGAATTTGGGACGTTCAGGGACATAATATTTTTAAACAAGCCAATTAATACTACAAGAAATATTTGAGTTCAGATATTTAGTTACGTCGAGGGAAAGGTAAAGAGACAGAGAGATATCCAAGGGAGTAATATTATTATGAAAAATTCAGCATCGTTTTCCCTCTTACCTATGCTACGCGCATTTTCATTAGGTCTGAAACCACTGCTGGCTATTATATTACTGATATTGGACATTGTTAAAGCTAAAACAATTTTCATAATTTCTTCTTTATCTCAGGTGCCATATAAACGATGTTACAAGATCCAGATGGCCAAGCATTGCAAAGAAAAAGGACGTTTTTGGCGGGAGCGGATGGGTCATGAGACATTTATGTTAGAGTAATTTCAAGACGCACCGGAGGGAGTACAGAATGGTAATCCGAGGGGCGTGGAGTCGTGTCCCTAAGCAGAAACTTTTCTCTCTTTTTTATTATCAGTTTTTGTGTTACTTACATTGCAAATAAATATAAATAATGCTCAGCATATTATATGTATTAGTATTTTCAAAGGAAAGGAAAAGAATAATTTTTGAGTGGGACTGTAAGGGAATACAGGAATCCTGTACATAAAATCACACACCTTTGTTATTTTTCAGTTGACGATGTACACGTGGAATGGGACAGAGAGTGGGGTGGGGCGCTATTCATCGTAAAAAAAAGGAAGCAGAAATTTTATCCGTATCTTGCACGCGTTACAAACGTAACATTTTTACAGTTACAAGGTTGCTTTACGTTGCTGTAAAAAAGCAGTCTTGGTTTACAATCATATAAGGTTTTCTCTCGCCGCACAGTATGGCAGAAAACAACACGTAACACACCACTTCGCCAAATATTGGCGAGAATAGCTAATGAGATACAGTGGAACGAATTTTAATCCTGTCTTCTCGGGATGTGATTTCTTTTTCTCTCTTGGTGAGGGAAGAGCAATTTTGGATCTTTTTGATCAAACCATTTACCCGACGATAAGAATAGACATCACAGGGTTGTAGTAAATGGGTGCATTTGGGGTGGGGTGGAGGAAGCGGGAGGTAGCGTCAGATCACAGAAGTTTAGCGCTGTTGGACTTGGCTCTCACTTGGACGGGTCACCTTCCGGGTGTAGTCACCAGGTGATTCCAGAGACGTTACTTACCAACTCTTCAAAAGGATGCGCACATTACTTCGGAAAAAGTACTCTTGCCAGCTCAAGGAGAAGTCCCGTAGGCACGAGGGCTTTGTCACCGAGTACCGCTTCAAGGCTGTACCTCAGAATACCGATCCCTCTAAATTCAATGCGCTACACCCGCCCCCGTGGTTAGAACAAGAAACTGGGCTCCGAACGTATGAGGGAGAAGACGGAGGAAGAATAGGGCCCACGCTACACCAACAATTCGTCAGTCGAAAGACAGAAAATATCAATTTATAAGTGACACCACCAGGGAAACGCCCGTTAAGGCACCCGTTAACACTGTGGCTCACTGCCTGAGTATAACAGTCGTACGAACGGTCACTGCGAAAGACCCACTTGCGTGTGTTGTTTCTGACAGTCCATACCATCTCCAGTTCCGTATCTGTTACGCTATACATTGCGTAGAATGATGGAAGCCTTGACCTATAACAGTAGGGCTGTCAGTAAGTTCGTAGTTCCGAGTGTATGTGACTTGCCAATCATGTTTCCGTTCAGCAACCCGCCTGAATCCAGTGGACTCCTTCAGATGCAGGTATTCTGACTTTGAGGCGTTTCCAAGAAGCGTCCTGGCAAAGTTTTTAGAAAGCTGCCTTTCGGATACAGAGAGCTGGACAGACATTCGACAGTACCGACAGGCAGCACGAAGGTCTACATATGACTGTAATCGCTATCATAACTCCGTTGAAGTAATCCTCAACCTTCTTCAGTTGCGCACTAGGGAGCCATCTAAACTGGTGCACAATACACACGTATTGCTGTGGAGTATACCAACGCAAGGGATGCTCCACGGAGGACTCTTGTATTTGAATTGATGTACTACCTTCTTCACCAGGTTCGCTCATGTTTCTTGTCCTACTTACCTGTGTCGGGAAGGTGTTTATGGTATGACAGAGTTCTGGCTAATGTGACACCGAGTTATTATGTTTTATGGTTCTATTTTATTATGGCTGCTGAGAGAGGAATGTTTCAGAAACATCAATTCCTATAGTTTGCTGTGTAGTGATTGAATACAAAAGGAGCAAGCCATCACTGGGATAGTTCTTGAACGAATACATAGAAAAGAACATGATACAATAGATGTGGCAAGCGGCAAATGAGCTCCATGAAGGAGTACCCACAGAGTATAGAATCATCGCCTGCTCTGGTCCTTGACTGACCATATGAAGCAGCAATCTGCTGCTTGGCCAGTTAACTCACCCGACCACAGTTCTACTGCGCTCCTCTGGGATGTTGACGGGGAAGTGCACTACTCGTGTCTTGCTCAGACTTCCATCCGTGAGTATAAACGTAGATGTAAAATTGTGGCCATAATGAGCGATCAACGCCCAGAATTTTGTGACAAAACTCATGAGTTCGAGTTTCTTGCACTCGATCGATGGGCTGTACTTTGAGGACGACACTCGTTCTTTCCATTAATTCCGCGCATGTTCTTTAGGGACGGTCTTTTCTCATCGCACTGCCACTTTTTCATTACCGAAATCATTTAGTCGCCAGTTAAAGAACAACGTTGTGCGCTTAAAACGGTGGACTATTATGGATACTTTCTGCAGGATGTATAGCTCGAAGGCAACCCCACTACCCACCATAAATATGAGAAGCGAACACTATTCGCAAATCCCTTCAATGGTGAGGTCGTCTGGGGAAATTGTCTCTCTCTCTCCGCTGCTAGGTTATTGATGCTGCACTACCAGTAATTATCATCCACTTGCAGTGGAGTGTAGTCCATATCACAGGAGCTTTAATGCTTCCACGACGCTAGTATAGGTGGCATGGAATTTATCTTTAGCTGATAACAGCAGATCATTCTTCTCGTTTATCCACAGGCATCATAGAGAGGAATTTTAGCTTGAAGAGAAGATAAAGAACTATTTTCATTATAACGTCAGCTTTTTTTCTGTATTTTGGTGCTGTTGTTAAACACTCCACAAGAAACTATAGCAGTGTGATATACATAGCGGAAAAATGCTCCTGTCGGACCACAAGAGAGGAAAAAATCTTGACACTGTCTTCAAAAGACTCTAATAGAAACAGGGGGAACCAGATACCTCAGTCCACATTCCACCTTACCCAGCAAACGTTTTCGCATGCCAACGTATTCGTGCTCTTTTAACACAGAAAATTCTAAATCCTTCTACCGGTCTCTCATTGTAGTTAAGCCTTCGAACGCACCATTGAACTCTCACTGCCACTGTCTATGTACTACACTGTCCTGTCTCTCATTTACACCGTCTCCATGTCTTTCTTTCTGACTGCCACGGGCTCCTTCGTATCTAGTGTTGTTACCAGGTCTGGTAGGGTACATTAGGGGCGTCAACGGCATCGGATATTGGGAGGTCACTGTGAAGAACAGATATCTACAATCTACACATATCTACATATATACTCTGCTAGCCACCAAGCGGTGTGTGGCAGAGGGCACAATTCGCGTCAAAGTCATATTCCCCCCCCCCCCCCCCCCATCTGTTCCACTCGCGGATCGCGCGAGGGATGAACGACTGTCTGAACGCTTCAGTACGAGCTCTAATTTCCCTTATTTTTGAATGGTGATCATTGCGCGATTTCAAAGTTGGTGGTAATAACATGTGCTGTAGATCTTCGGTGAAGATCGGATTTCGGAATTTAGTGAGCAGCCCCTTCCGTTTAGCGCGCCGTCTATCTGCAAGTATGTCCCAATTCAAACTTGCTCTGAGATTTGTAACGCTCTAGCGATGGCTAAATGTACCAGTTACGAATCTTGTCGCTCTTCTTTGGACCTTCTCAATCTCTTGAATCAGAGCCAACTGGTAAGAGTCCCATAGAGACTAACAATACTCTAAGACAGGACGAAGTAACGTATTATAAGCTATTTCCTATGCTGAAGGACTGCATCGCTTCAGGATTCTACCAATAAAGAGCAATCTAGAGTTTGCCTTACCCGTTACTTGTGTAATCTGATCATTCCATTTGAGATCATTTCGAATAGTCATACCCAGATAGGAGCCCCGTACTCGTGTGAGACAGCGTTACCAGCAACTGACAACAAGCCTAATTGTAGGTCTCCATTACGATGGTTGGTCGTATTACGTAAAATTCATATTTGTACGACAATCGGATATGGCAGTGACCCGATGATGGACTGCGTGGGAATGTAGGGGCAGGCATGTCCGTCGCCAAATTTCCAGTTGACCACATCTAACCACCATAAAGGAGGATCGCCGTACGATGCAGTGAGCAGATCGTGGCACTTTCACACCCACGCCTGCCAACCAGGAACAAGTAATGGGTTTCCTGCAACATTCTTTGTCAACCCTCACCATTGCTCGGAGATTAGGAGAAGCCGCACCAGGGACTTCCCATCCCATGTGTAGGTTGTCAGTAACACCACAAAACAAACGGCTGTATTTGGAGTGGTGCCGTGACCTGGAATTGTGTCTCATTGTGTTCAACAATGAATCACGATTCTGCCTTACCGCGCATGACCATCGTTGGCGAGTATGGCGGCGACCTGGGGAGAGATCCCATTCTACAAATGTTTTGGAGAAGCACAGCAGTGCTGCTCCTGGCATAGCGGTGTGGGGTGTAACTTCAAGTGACGACTGGTAATGCCTCAGCGAACTCTGAATGCACGTCGCGGACATTCTGCGTCCTTGTGAGTGACATCTTAACGCTACAGCATAGTGATGCCATTTTTCAACAGGACAATACTCGTCCACACATGGAACACCTCTCTATGAACTGTTGAACTACTTCCTTCACCAAAAAGATTCCCAAACCTGTCCCCAATGGAACATGTTTGGGTCTAGCTCAGCTCCTGATGCCAATATCCAGCGTGCCAAGGACTAGTTACAATAGTTGTGAGTCAGACCGCCTCAGGAGAGGGTACAACCCATTCATGCAGTTACAGTGCTACTTGTGCTATAAAGAAGCATGATTAAATATTCTTTCAGATATACATTACATCGTACTTTTTAATAGCGCAGGAACTGCTATTTCGTATTTATTCTCCAATACTAATCACTCGACTCTCTATATACACATTCTTCGTGCACAGGAATATACGTAAAGTGCGAGTGCAGGTCGTGACACGTGGACGACAACATGTGGAAGCTTCGGTCTCGCTGCGATTCGTACTCGAATGGCAGAAAAGATTAACTCGACCGCTTGCGTAAATCGGGAAATGTGAGGTCGAGTCCCGGTCGAGAACGAATTTTCATCGTCGTCCTTCCAATATGCAGCCGAAAGTGGTTCATATTTGCAGCTCCAAATACATTTCTCACATTCATTACAGCTCCCAGTCGATTCAGTGCATGCATCCAGGCCATAGCAGGTGCAACGTCGTATTGATAAGTGGACCCGACCTACCAAGTTCTTTTTAGATTAGATTCGATTTTACGATCACTGAAATACCATCGTATACTCTCTCAAGCCGTTACGTTTCATTTCGTTTCCTCCTCCGCTTCTGAACGGTTCCCTTTTTTGTTACTTACTGTACTCGGATTATTTTGTCCGATATGTTAACGACGAATTGCGCATAATATCACAATTTCTTGATGACTTAATCTTTACTATCTGCGTTGAAAAATCTTAAATTGCATAAGGGTAATGCTTCCCAAGTTTACTTAATGGCTGTATACGATATCTGTAGCAATGCCATTCTATACAGCAGTCAAAAGAAGACATCCTATCGACATCACATCTATGACGTTAAAGATAGTGAAGAAAGTGGAAATGTTTTCAGATATACCTGAGGCAGTTTGGAGAAACTGCAGGAAACGTCAATCAAGATAGGGTCTCAAATCCATTCTTAACCAGGCAGTCGATGCAGAAATTTAATATTCAACTCAGACAGATATCGCGTAACAGTAAATGGGTGTACCCTACGAGTGCCAGTGGTTTCCTTACGTAATAATTCATTATGACTGAATGTAAAAACAGTGAATAAACTAGGAAATCTGTATTACGTTGTCTTTAACTGATAACGTGCTCTTATGGATCTTCGAGGCTAGAATTGTGTCATGAAAAGCAATAAGTCACTTTCTAACATTTATGTAGATTATTAATTATTCATACTACAGTAATTGAATTATGTAACTTCCCTGCCTTGAAGTGCATGTAAGAGTTTCCTCATATTCTGCCATTTGATGTAACCTCAAAATATTTTGTAAATGTCTTTTCTGGAACTACATCATTTTATGTACCGAATTGTGGTACTACCTGGTTCACACCTGAAGGATATAGGATTGTATACAACAGGACAGCTGAAAGAAAGTCGTTCCGCAATGAGAAGGCTTGTGCAGCAATGTTAAAAGGTGGAAGCACGCACGTAGTTTTTGCGGCAAATGTAGTACGTGGCCAGCGGCGAATGAGACATCATCTCGAGTATTCATTGAAGCTAGAATTGCAGAAAACTGGAATAAATATGCTTTGGATATGGATAGCTGTTTGCCGCTAAATCGTGGCATTTACTAAATTGTTCTGAAATTTGTATTTCCGACGCCAAGTAGATTTTGTATAGAGCAGTCACCCTTCAAGACCGTGATTACGTCATACAGTTTCGTTCCTCCGCCACAGAAGACCGCCACTTCAACCACCTTCAGGCAAAGTAGCAATTTTATTTGTATTTATGAGCATAGACCAGATTGTGCTGCTAATCTTCTCGTCAAGTTTCTTTCTTGCTTTGGGCCTAGTCTCACCTCCCGTGGGGTCGGTCATGTTATTACGGACTTGACAGTGTTAGTTGCAGAGGGTGGCAGGATGCCCTTCCTGACGCCACCCCAAAACCCCTGGGATATGAGTAGTGTATCCCAGCTGTCTGCATCTAGTTTAAGCCATGGAACGGTGCGAACGTTTTCAAATGTCTGCTCGTCATGTAACTGAGGCGGAACGTGGGGACCAGCTTGGTATTTACCTTGCGGTATGTGGAAAACTGCCTAAAAACCACATCCAGGCTGTCTGGCATACTGGCCCTCGTCGTTCATCTGCCGGGCGGATCCGATCCGGGGCTGGCGCGCCTACCCGGGTACAGGAAGCAGCGCATTAGCGCTCTCGGCTACCCTGGTGGGCCAACCTTCTCAAATAAAAAGTACTTACCACTACATTTGTGTAGCTAACTCTCATTTATTCCTAATAATTTGCCTTGATAGGATCCTGCTCTGTTACAGAAACGTTCATAATTTTCATCTTCAATCCACGAGAAAGTGTCTAACTGAATCTCTAGAATTATTAAAAGCACTGCTAAATTTTCATAGAGCAATAACGTTTTAGTTTTACAGGTGGTCTTTAGCGTGGAGTGCTTTATGTGATAATCATAGTTCATGAGCCTGTGCATAATAAAGGAATAAGTGATTAATGCTCCTAATTTTCAATTATTAAAATCATTGTACGGTATACTAATTTTATAGTAATACAGTGGTCATAAAATAAATACCATACTATAACATTTCCAAGGCCTACAACAATCTTACCTGCAGCACAGGTTTGAAAATGATTTGTATTTCTATTGCTTTTTTATGTATTCCGACTGTTTACTGCTAAAAATGATCATCGAGGAGTGTATCAATAGACAGAACCGTTTCACAGTCTTCCTTTCTGTTTAGCCAGTGTGATAGTAACTATACAGTGAATGTTTTTGTAAAACTCTCTAATTAATTTTGAAACATTAGTGCATCTGAAAACATTCTTTGCATTATTTTACTTGAACTATAGCAGACGCATGGTCTCCATGTACAACCCATATTCTGTGCTACGCCAAAGTTTACATACAGTCTGTAAGAGCCACTACTGTTAGTGTTAATAAAAACAACAACTTGGCAACTATACCGAAATTACTGTCTTTTACTAGTGAAGTCTTAGAGCCACCCCATGTCGAAATTATCAGTACTTGCCTTCTGCTGATTACTACTTTGCAATTATCATTATCCTTCACACTCTAAAGTATGCAGTATATGCTAGTGTGGAGTAGTTTGTTGCCACTAAACTTAACCAGATGCTAGCTTTGCTCATGAATAGTCATTTTGCTAATACATGCTAGAATGTGCAGTTCTTTTCGCTTTACAGCTGTCACCTTACCTTGCTTGCTGTATGTTTAAGTGAAATTACTTTCGCCTGATGAGGCTGGCGACCGTATTTACTTGCATGATAGTAGCTTTTATGACCAAACAATATACTACAGGTTTGTCCGATTTCTTTCCAAAGATACACGATTACGGCCTAACTTAAATCCTGGTAATGAGGTAGCATTATAGACAGGATATGCTTGTTGTGGTAACCTCCCTAGAGTGCTATAGCTACCGGTGATAAATGTTCCATCTTTTAGTGCCCGTCTGCTTTCTCCCTTGAATATGAATCCAGGGTACTCGTCCACGTGTGAGCTTATCGATAGCATCTGTTCCGTTCAGCAGATGATAAAGGAGACCCTCACGGCTTAGTGAGCCGTGAAAGGCAATTCCCGAAGAGCTCGACCATCATCAATTTATCCACTGGCAGCTGTGGAGATCCTGGAAGCAGATTAATGAGATACGTCGGACCTCGCTGTCGTTGGCGGCAACGAGGATTCTCATTGATCTCTTCGTAACTGTGCCTCTCTTCAAGCGTTATCAGCGGCCACTTTTTGTTAGGCTTCAACGTGTTATCGACACCCGCGTCCTAAGAGAGACAATATAAAATCAGTTTTAAAACTTTATTTAAGGTTGAGAATCTTATAGAGAAATTTAGAAAATTTCGGGATCTCACAGTTTTATCCAGTGAATATAGAGAATTTCGAAATGAATAGTGAATAGTTTAGAACGTGGTAGCACAGACTGATTAGAGTAAAACAATCAAAAGAATCCACATAGCACATGTTTAATTTTTACTGATTACTTTAAGTGAGACGGAAAAGGGGCCTCGTGTCACAAATTTGGATTTTGAGCTGGTGTGATTTTTACGTTCAGTGTTAAATTCTTAACATTTTGTAAAAAATAAATAAATTTCTATCTCTAAATTTGAGTGATTTATGACAGGTTGAATACGGATTATGGATAATAGGTGTTTTGAGATAATACGTTTTAAAGTTTGACTTGATTATAATTGTTTAATTTGACATTTTTAAGAGATAAAGTCTGTAGATATATTATCCTTAAAATAACCTTTACCAAACGATAAATTAACATTACTCATTCAGTGGTTATCCCCCTTCAGACCAATAGCATATTATAGTGTACAAAAATTTAAAACCCAATAAATAATAATTTAAAACCAAATACAGTATCTGGAGAAACATTCCTTCTTTTTGGCAGACTATTGATATTTTTACTGTGTTGTATGGCATATTTCAGGCCAAATTTTGATTCTGAAACCATTTTTGTATCAAAAACCACCTAGCATTTTGAAATCAGAAAACCCCCAAAGTAGATAAGTGAGATTAAATATTTTATGTTGGCCAAAGGATTTGATTTTCTAGTTCTAAAATACTTGCGCGTGAAGAGGTTCACTATCGTTCACAGGCAGCATTTTCACCTATTCTTCTTTGGTTCTAGATGGCTGGTCAGGTTCCCCCTCAGCATCCTCATTGTCACTGATTTGAGCTCCTGGTCCAGGTCTTTCTTCTACTTCAGGACACAGAATGTCTTTTTATTCCTCTTTGCGGTAGGTCCTGATGTTGTCAAAAACACGTTCGTTGCTCTTGTCACCCCTGATGGAATTATTACACTACGAAACCCAGTTGAGAAACATATTTCTCGTGCTGTTTAAGAGTTGCTTTCCATTGAAACGTTCTAAACGGGGTACTAGCAGTAACAGGCAGCCCAAGTGACTGACTAGTGGGATAAGGATATCACATAGAACAAAGTGGGAATTACATCAATATGTTAGACATAATCACAATCAAGCTACAGTATCCCATTACGATCAGTACTTTAAGGTGCTTAAAAATGTTATTAGGAAGGCAAAGAGTATGTGGTATACAAATAGAATAGCTGATTCAAAGGATGAAATTAGAACCATGTGGTTAGTTGTGAAGCAAGTGTTCAGTCAGCAGCACATGGTCGACGACATGAAGTCAGTTAGCAGTAAAAATATTTCTGTTACTGATAAATCAGATAAATGTACAGTAGTTAACAACCATTTTCTGAACATTGCTGGTGAATTAAATACAGGGAATCATATAACTTTGCTGGCAAATACCTTTCCGAGATTGATGTCTGAAATACTCCTCTGTGATATAGTCAAGGTGGAGTTGAGTCAATAATTAAATCACTGAGGACTAAGGGCTCTCATCGACATGATGGAGTGCCTATCAGAATACTAAAGTACTGTACTGCACATGTTAGACCTGTATTTAGCCTTATTGTTAATTTTTCCTTTAGGAATTGCCAGTTTCCTGAACGAGTGAAGTACTCAGTAGTAAATCCGCTTTATAAAAAGGGAGAAAGGGATAATGTAGACAATTTTAGATCTGTTTCTGTGCCATCAGTTTTTGCTAAAGTTATTGAAAAGGATATGTATGCAAGTATGACTGATCATTTTATATCAAACGATTTGCTATCAAATGTATAGTTCGGCTTTAGAAGTCGTTTAATAACTGAAAATGCTACATTATCTTTTCGCTGTGAGGTACTGGATGGATATAAGAAAAGGTTTCGAACGCTAGGCATATTTTTTGACTTAACTAAGGCATTTTAATGTGTTAATCACAAAATATTGCTCCAGAAGCTGAACCATTACAGATTAGGGGAGTAGCTCTCAACTGGTTCAGCTCTTACTTGAGCAACACACAGAAATGGTCATTGTTGAGAATGGCTGTGAAATGGGGTCTGAGTGGGGTACGGTCAAGTAGGGGCTGCCCCAGGATTCAGTTTTTGGGGCCACTCCTGTTCCTTATTTATATAAATGACATGTCCTCTAGTATTACAGGCAAATCTAAAATATTTCTGTTTAGTGATGACAATAGCTTGGTGGTAAAGGATGTTGTGTGCAACGTTGCCTCGGTTTCAAATAGTGCAGTTCATGACCTAAGTTCATGTCTTCTATAAAATAAACTAACGCTAAATCACAGTAAGACTCGGTTTTTACAGTTTCTAACACACAATTCAACAAAACTTAACATTTTAATTTCACGGAATGGGTATATGAGTAGTGAAACTGAACAGTTCACATTTCTAGGTGTTCAGATAGATAGTAAGCTGTTATGGAAACCCCACGTTCTGGATCTTATTCAAGGACTTAATACTGCCCTTTTTATTATTTGAGCGGTATCTAAAGTGAATGATCGTTCGACAGGAAAATTAGTCTAGTTTGCTTATTTTCAATCGCTTATGCCATGTTGTTGTTGTGGTCTTCAGTCCTGAGACTGGTTTCATGCAGCTCTCCATGCTACTCTATCTTGTGCAAGCTTCTTCATCTCCCAGTACCTACTGCAACCTACATCCTACTGAATCTGCTTAGCGTATTCATCTCTTGGTCCCCCTCTACGATTTTTACCCTCCACGCTGCCCTCTGATACTAAATTGGTGATCCCTTGATGCCTCAGAACATGTCCTACCAACCGATCCCATCTTCTGGTCAAGTTGTGCCACAAACTTCTCTTCTCTCCAATCCTATTCAGTACTTCCTCATTAGTTATGTGATCTACCCATCTAATCTTCAGCATTCTTCTGTAGCACCACATTTCGAAAGCTTCTATTCTCTTCTTGTCCAAACTAGTTATCGTCCATGTTTCACTTCCATACATGGCTACACTCCATACAAATACTTTCAGAAATGACTTCCTGAAACTTAAATCTATACTCGATGTTAACAAATTTCTCTTCTTGAGAAACGCTTTCCTTGCCATTGCCAGTCTACATTTTATATCCTCTCTACTTCGGCCATCATCAGTTATTTTGCTCCCCAAATAGCAAAACTCCTTTACTACTTTAATTGTCTCATTTCCTAATCTAATTCCCTCAGCATCACCCGACTTAATTCTTCTACATTCCATTATCCTCGTTTTGCTTTTGTTGATGTTCATCATATATCCTCCTCTCAAGACACTGTCCATTCCGTTCAACTGCTCTTCCAAATCCTTTTCTGTCTCTGACAGAATTACGAAGTCATCGGCGAACCTCAATATTTTTATTTCTTCTCCATGGATTTTAATACCTACTCCGAATTTTTCTTTTGTTTCCTTCACTGCTTGCTCTATATACAAATTGAATAACATCGGGGAGAGACTGCAACCCTGTCTCACTCCCTTCCCAACCACTGCTTCCCTTTCATACCCCTCGACTCTTACAGCTGCCATCTGGTTTCTGTACAAATTGTAAATAGCCTTTCGCTCCCTGTATTTTACCCCTGCTACCTTCAGAAATTGAAAGAGAGTATTCCAATCAGCATTGTCAAAAGCTTTCTCTAAGTCTACAAATGCTAGAAACGTAGCTTTGCCCTTCCTTAATGTAGCTTCTAAGATAAGTCATAGGGACAGTATTGCCTCACGAGTTCCAACATTTCTACGGAATCCAAACTGATCTTCCCCGAGGTCGGCTTCTACTAGTTTTTCCATTCATCTGTAAAGAATTCGCTTTAGTATTTTGTAGCTGTGACTTATTAAACTGATAGTTCGGTAATTTTCACATTTGTCAACACCTTTCTTTCTTTGGGCTTGGAATTATTATATTCTTCTTGAAGTCTGAGGGTATTTCGCCTTTCTCATACATCTTGCTCACCAGATGGTAGAGTTTTGTCAGGACTGGCTCTCCCAGTAGTTCCAATTGGATGTTGTCTACTCCGGGGGCCTTGTTTCGACTCAGGTCTTTCAGTGCTCTGTCAAACTCTTCACGCAGTATCGTATCTCCCATTTCATCTTCATCTACATCCTCTTCCATTTCCATAATATTGTCCTCAAGTACATCGCCCTTGTATAGACCCTCTATACACACCCACCTTTCTGATTTCCCTTCTTTGCTTAGAACTGGGTTTCCATCTGAGCTCTTGATGTTCATTCAAGTGGTTCTTTTATCTCCAAAGGTCCCTTTAATTTTTCTGTAGGCAGTATCTATCTTACCCCTAGTGGGATAAGCCTTTACATCCTTACATTTGTCCTCTAGCCATCCCTGCTTAGCCATTTTGCACTTCCTGTCGATCTCATTTTTGAGACGCCTGTATTCCTTTTTGCCTGCTTCATTTACTGCATTTTTATATTTTCTCCTTTCATCAGTTAAATTCAGTATTTCTTCTGTTACCCAAGGATTTCTACTAGCCCTCGTCTTTTCACCTACTTGATCCTCTGCTGCCTTCACTACTTCATCCCTCAAAGCTACCCATTCTTCTTCTACTGTATTTCTTTCCCCCATTCCTGTCAATTGCTCCCTTATTCTCTCCCTGAAACTCTGTACAACCTCTGGTTCTTTTAGTTTATCCAGGTCCCATCTCCTTAAATTCCCACCTTCTTGCAGTTTCTTAAGTTTTAATCTACAGGTCATAACCAATAGATTGTGGTCAGAGTCCACATCTGCCCCTGGAAATGTTTTACAATTTAAAACCTGGTTCCTAAATCTCTGTCTTACCATTATATAATCTATCTGAAACATGTCAGTATCTCCAGGCTTCTTCCATGTATACAGCCTTCTGCTTATGCCATATTGTATTATATTTTGGAGTAACTCCTCCCATTCTAAAAGGATATTTTTGGCTCAGCGGTTCGGGCAATAAGTGGTATAAGTTCACGAATCCCTATTCACGGGTCTGGGTATTTTGACGTTGGCCTCTCAACATATAAATTCCTTACTGTCATTTCTTGTTAACAATATTAGCTTATTCCCAAGAATAAGCAGCTTTTACTCAGTTAATACTAGCCAGAAATCGAACGTGCATTTGGATCGGACTTCCTTAACTCTTGTGCAGAAAGGTGTGCGGTGTACTGCTGCATGCATTTTTCAATTAGCTACCTCTCGCGTTCAAAAATCTTAGTAGTAATCCAGGTGCTTTCAAATGTGAACTGAAGATTTTCCTCATGGGTCACTCCTTCTATTCTATCGATGAGTTCCTTGAAAAATTAAGCTGATTCTTGTTGTATTGTTTATTGCGTTTACTTAAACTTATGGATTGACTTTCTTCGCGTTCATAAACATTTTATTTTTATCTGCTATTACTTTTATGTTGTAATTTCATGTACTGACTCTCTCCATGACCTTGGAGATCTGCTCCTAAATTTGTTCTTACGGAAGTTGAAGTGTAAATAAATAAATAAGTTCATCTCTTCGGGAAAGATTCGGTGTGCAAATTCATTTCCATCGATGTCCATCTTTCAATGTAAACTTCTTTGGAAGCTGACGATGAACTAAAAGTGGATTTATTTATTTAGGTGGAGTACTTTTCCAGCATTACCATTCTTCATGAGATTTACACAGACATATTTGCCCATTCACAGCGACATCAGCTTTTTTCATTTCTAGCAGCAACAACACCGTTAACTTGTAGGTGTAGGTTTCTGCTGCTATAGTAAATTCAGATGTCTGCTGGCGTTTTAGGGCTTTCAGTTGCAAATTTATAACACCTGTAGGGATTTATAACTCTCATACTTTTTTTGTTTTGTTTGTTTTGAGTTTGAAGTTTTGAAACTGTGTTTCAGTTTACATAATTGAATTTTTAGACTTTAGTTGTGAATGTAGGCAATTCTCTTGTATTGTTCATGCAAGCCGCACTTACTTACAGATGGTTAGTATGCCTATTTGACATTTGTATATGAGGTCTGTAATGGAAACACTGCTGCCACTAGTGGAGAATATGGTAGACGAGTTTCTAACCGCGGAATACCCAAGTAAGATAGTGTTCACTGATGTCGTCACTGAAATACGTAAGTGTTGCAGCGACCAGCAGTTGTACCCCATTTGAACGTACAAATAAAGTTAGTGCAACGTAGTCCTTACACAAGAATTTCTACACACGTCAGTGTCTCCTAAACAAGTATATGAGGGACATTAGGTATATATGGCCTCTGTGCTTATCATTTACGGCGTATTTGACATCTTCGACAAAGAGATGAATGTTGACGACTGAAATTTTGTTTTGGCTAAATGCAGATCAACAAGTGAACGCATTACCACTGTTTACTATTGAAGTCACTTTTACTTATGACCATGTCGGTCACAATTGTGACACACATAGGTGATCCTGTGAAAACACACGGGCCATATTGGAGACACATTTTCAAGAACTCCTGTAGCTAAATGTGTAAAGCGTCTAAGAAAACGTGGGTTGTGGATTCATACATAATCACTTCATTGAGCTTGTTGTGTTTCCGCATCGTCTTACAGTGTATAACACAATAACCAATGTAGTCCCTTCGACGGTATTTAGGAAGACCATGAACACATATGCTGTTGGAAATTAATCGAACCATATCTCGTTTCCTGAATGCTGAATGTTTAAGTATTGGAAGTATTGAAATCTATAAGATCAGGAATCGAACCAATATATATTGTAGTTGAAAAGTAACGGTGTGGTCATACAGAATAAAGATGTCTCCAGAGTAAATTATATTAAAGAAATTCAGCTAAATATTTAGCGAAAAGTAAAATAACTGCTGAATTTAATTTAACTGTGTCCAGAATTCAGTTTGGGAATCAGACACAGTACTAACGATGATGTAAACAGTCACGAATTGATCTGCTTTCTGCTTAAGTAAATACGACAGCAGCTACACCGTACTAACGAACGCTGATTGCTCCAGAGTGCAATGAAAATGTGTAATTGCCACTTAACTGAAGAAAAGTATTTAACAGTCTGATATGGGTTGGCTCTGAAACTTCACTATTTACACACAGTAATTTTGAAGTAGTTACCAAGCTTTTATACTAACTAACAAAAACACTAGTTATTTTCATTGATTGTTTGTGGCCCTCTGCATTGAACAGATCATGAATTGTATCTGGTGAAACTGTTACTGTGCAGCTCAATTATTAAATTTCGTAGTTTTAAGAGCAGAGATATTTCAAGATTTTCACTGTAGAATTGCTCAAAGCATGTGAGGGACCAAGTATAAATACACCAGTGCGATACTACAAATCTGTTATACAAACTGTAGTAGGCCTGTAATCTGTTATGGGCTGGAATGTAATTTGTAATCACTCTTTATACTAAGTAACTTATATTCTGTGAAAGGGCTTTAATACTTCTTGGAAATTAACATCTTCCACAAATTTCTATTACACATTATTTATATACACTTTGAACTTATACTTTAACTATAACACGAAGCACTCTACACGAAATATTCCCTCAAAACCAAAAACAATAGTTCCATGAAACTTTACAATACTTTCGATTTTTGCAGCTATTCAGTTCGATCTTTAATTGGTTTACCAGCCTGAAAAGGTTACTTGGAAACGAGGTTAGTGACACAAAACTTAAACTGAGCACTTATGATGTGGTAACTTCAGCCAAACACTGGTGCATGCACGTATAAACTAAACTAAATACCACTTTATTTGAAGGTGGATGCGGACACGATCTTCTACAGAGTTAGAAAAATGACGTATGGTGCAGTTTTAAATGATGTGCTCTGAGTAATTCTTATTTCAAAAATGGTTCAAATGGCTCTGAGCACTATGGGACTTAAGATATGAGGTCATCAGTCCCGCAGTGGTTAGCACACTGTACTCGCATTCGGGAGGATGACGGTTCAATCCCGTCTCCAGCCATCCTGATTTAGGTTTCCCGTGATTTCCCTAAAATTGTTACAGGCAAATGCTGGGATGATTCCTTTGAAAGGGCACGGCCGATTTCCTTCCCAATCCTTCCCTAACCTGAGCTTGTGCTCCGTCTCTAATGACCTCGTTGTCGACGGGACGTTAAACACTACCCACCACCACCATCAGTCCCCTAGAACTTAGAACTAATTAAACCTAAATAACCTAAGGACATCACACACATCATGCCCGAGGCAGTATTCGAATCTGTGACCGTAGCAGCAGCGCGGGTCAGGACTGAAGCGCCTAGAACCGCTCGGCCACAACGGCCGGCTAATTCTTATTTGCTTCGGAAATACAAATCTCGAAGCAATTCAATAAAATGCCTTAATACAATGGCTAATAACAATTCACATCGCAGGCAGTTTCATCCACTTTTACAGAAATCCTTTACTCATTGCAGGCTAGCGATAGACTTCTTGTCAGGAAGACATGCGCACCGGCTCACGCTTATTCACCTTTTACACACCAGCCTCAACATTTTTCTATTGTATACAATCCATTCGCCAAATGTGAACAAGTTATTTACTTAACAGTTTAATACAAATATAACAAGACACAATATTTCAAAATAACAAATTTACAGTGTGAGAGAAAGTATTTACATTCGTCTCACGTTAAAGAAACTAAAGATTACAGATGTTACAGAATTAATAGTAGACTTAGGTGATACAAGTGCTCCATTATCTACACTTTATTGACAACAAGCGTCCAGCATTAGTAAAAGAGAATCCTATGGCTTAAGGAATGTATACGTTTATCCATGATGACGGGCCTTAAGCACATTCTACTCGTTAGGTGATACGTCTAAACCTAACATTACCCGAAAAATGGACCGACAGAAATGCTCATGATTCTTGGCCAGTGAGACCGCCGTAACTTAACACTTTCGATTTTTGCCTGTGGGTACGGTTGAAAGGCCTGAAAGGTAAACAACACAAATTTACATAAATATTAAAAGCAACACTTCCTTAAAACAATCACATATGACTTTAAACCCAAATATCACAGACGATCTTAATAATAAACGCTCACATTCTGTCCTCAACAAAACATGAAATCTTTTTACTCGACAGCAACGAGCAGAACGCATTTGCACAAATAAAACCAATCACTTTTTAAAACTTGTTAGTAACGAAGTTATAGGACGTCCCCCAGAGACACAATAGTTTCCTAGCGAGCCAAAAATACTCTCGAGTTCCATTTCATACAAACCAAAATGGGACGACTGGGATCCAAGGCAAGATGCACATGTTGAATCCAGTTGATGAAGAAAGCTTCATGTTAGGCTGATGGACGTCGCACAATTACGCACGCGCCGCCTGTGTGATCGTAGAAGATTACTCGACAGGGAAGAAGGCGCTCAGATCAACGAGCGGCCGAAGTCAGCCACTCAGCGCTCCAACCGTTGAGGCGAGTGTGTATGCTTCTGGGCAGCGTCACCGGACAATCAACTGTCTAGTGGCGAGGAGAAGAGGTGCCACAAACGTCCGCCGCATTACTGCAAACGTAACTCAAACCATAACTCAGCAGTACGACAGTCGAAACAGTGGGTATTTATTTCGATTATAGCGCAAGTCGCCAAACTGTTACAGCAGCAATGCTGTTGCAAGCTGGGAGGTATTTTGACTTTGCCAAGCTCTTGCGACCTGCATATTTTCTTTCTCCGTATTACTCGTTGGACTTTATCTGTACTGTCGTCTCCACTTGCCGCTCAGTCGTTACGTCTTTCTGTTCGCGCTTCGTTGATCTGCTGTTGACTGCCCCAGACAGATGGTCTTCTTCTGTGTCGTTCTCAGCATTCGGTTCAGTGAGGGTCACAATATTTGGCGATGAGCAAAAGGTTAGCGGAGTACCATGGAA
Source organism: Schistocerca gregaria (assembly GCF_023897955.1). Lineage (NCBI taxonomy): Eukaryota > Metazoa > Arthropoda > Insecta > Orthoptera > Acrididae > Schistocerca > Schistocerca gregaria. Next base: position 531,226,377 of record NC_064921.1, read on the forward strand.
AGCAAAGGTTGCGAAACGCTTGCAACACCAATAGCTTCTACTTCAACAGCAGTACTGACAACAGTTTCAGCAACAGCAACAACATCGACATCGAAGTGAGTTGCTCCGTCAAGAAATTCAGTTTCTGAAAGATTCATTGCACATACGGAGTACCCACCCCATGCATGTAGTAGTTACTTCCCAGGTGGAGAACCGCGGACCGGCGCTTTCGACCTTCACCGATGCCAAAGAGGATTGGGACACGTATTCCCAGCGGCTGAAACAGCTCACTGATAACAGTCTCAGTTTGGCATTCTACCTGTCTTGGACTTCCCCGCGGACTTAATCCTTACTAAAGAATTTGACTCATCTCTCGTATTCAGTCGCCCTCACTTTCGAGGATATGCGCACGTTACTTTCAAGTTTCGAGTCTCGAAGATTCCACGTGATAGCATCGCTATTCGAACAAGAACACGAAACCAAATTACCTTAAGGAGGACTATGTGTGAAGCCTTTGGAGGACTAGATTGAAATGGCTCTAAGCACTATGGGGCTTAATATCTGAGGTCATCAGTCCTCTTGATTTAGAACTACTTAAACCTAACTAACATAAGGACATCACACACATCCATGCCTGAGGCAGGATTCAAAACTGCGACCGTAGCAGCATCGCAGTTCCGGACTAAAGTGCCTAGAACCGCTCGGCCGGCAGACAAGAAAGAAAAACTCCAGCTACCAACTTGACAGAAAATCTTGCAAAGTTCTTGTCATATGTTAAATCGGCATACTGATCTAAGCCATCTGCCCGGACACTATGTGACCATAACGGCACTGGGACAGAGAATTACACAGCAGAGGCCGAAATACTAAACGTGCCTTTCCAAAACTGTTTCACAGTGGAAGATGACACTGTAGTTCCTCGTTTAAATCCTCGGGCGGGGGACATAATTACAGATTTCTAAATAAGTGACGAAGGGATAGAAAAGCAACTGAAATCCCACAACAGAGGAAAGGCTACAGGACCTGTTCGATTACAAACAGAGTATGCAAAAGAATTTCCTCTCTTCTAACAGCAGTGTACCGTAGTCTCTTGAGGAGCGAAGAGTTTCTGATGATTGGGAAACAGCAAACGTCTTCCCCGTTTTCAAGAAGGGTCGTCGAACGGACGCACAAAACTATGGGCCTGTGTCTGACGTGGGTCAGTTGTGTAATTTTAGAACATGTTTTACGCTCGCGTAATATGACATTTCTGCAGACCAAAAACAGGAAATAACACGGGTTTCATAAACAACGATCGACTGAAACCCATCCAGCTCTGTTCGTCCACGAGACCCAGAAAAACGTAGAGACCGGTGCCAAAATTCGTACTTTATTCCTTGATATCCGTAATGCATTCGATACACTTCCCCACTACAGCTAAATGTACAAAATACGAGAGCACAGAATATCAGACCAACTCTGGAATTGGACTAGATAGAGTTTCTAGATAACAGAACAGAGAATGTCAGTTTCTACTGAGAGAAGTCTTCAGACGTAAAAGTAACATCGAACGTATCGTAATAGTATTTTAGGACAATTACTTTTCACAATATATATAAGTGATCTTGTAGATAACGTCCGAAGTTCCATGAGACTTTTCGTGGATGATGCCGTTGTATACAGAGAAGTCGCGACACAAGAAAATTTTTGGGAAGTGGAGGAAGAGCTGCAGAGGATTGAAGCTTGGTGCAGCGAGTGGCAGTTGACCTTCAAGGTAAACAAATGTAATGTATTGCGTATACAAGTACAGAAAGAACCTGTATTGTACGGTTAGACGATCGCAGAACAAGCACTGGAAGCAATTATTTCCATAAATTGTCTAGGAGTATTTGTACCGAACGATTTAAAGTAATAAACATAAAATTAATCCCAGGAAGAGCAGATGCCAAAGTGAGATACATTGGAAGAATCATAAAGAAATGGAGTTCATCAACAAAGAAAGAAGTTTTCTAAACGCTCGTTCGACCAATACTTCAATCAATACGCTCATCAGTACGTAGTGTCACATTTCAGAAGCTTCTATTCTCTTCTTGTCTAAACTGTTTATCGTCCACGTTTCACTTCCTTACATGGCTACTCTCCATACATTTCACAGAATACTTCCTAACAGTTAAACCTATAGTTGATGTTAACAAATTTCTATTCTTCTGGAACGCTATTCTTGCCATTGCCAGTCTACATTTTACCTGTATATTCTCTTTACTTCGACCATCAGCAGTTATTTCGCTGTCCAAATAGCAAAAATTATCTTCTACTTCAAGTGTCATTTCCTAATTTAATTCCCCTAGCGTCACCTGATTTAATTCGACTACATTCCATTATCTTTTTTATTGATATTTATCTTATATTCGCCTTTCAAGACGCTGTCCATTCCGTTCAACTGCTCTTCCAAGTCCTTTGCTGTCTCTGACAGAGTTACAGTGTCATCGGAAAATATCAAAGTTTTTATTTGTTCTTCCTGGACTTTAATTCCTACTCCGAAAAAACCATCTTTTGTTTCCTTTACTGCTTGCTCAATATACAGACTGAAAAACATCGGCTATAATCTACAACATTGTCTCACTCCTTCTCAATCACTACTTCCCTCTCATGCCCCTCGACTCATAACTGCCATCAGGTTTCCGTCCAAATGGTAAATAGCCTTTCGTTCCCTGTGTTTTACGCCAGCCATCTTCAGAATTTGAAAGAGAGTACTCTAGTCGGCATTGTCAATTCTCTAAGTCTACAAATGTCATAAACGTAGGTTTGCCTTTCCTTATCCATCTTCTATTAAAAGTCGAAGTATCAGTATTGCCTCGCGTGTTCCTACATTTCTCCGGAATCCAAACTGATCTTCCCCGAAGTTGGCTTTTACCACGTTTTCCATTCTTATGTAAAGAAGTGTTGTATTTTGCAACCGTGACTTATTAAACTAATAGTACGGTAATATTCACATCTCCTTTCTTTAGAAATGGAATTATTTTAATCTTGTTGAAGTCTGAGGGTATTTCGCCTGTCTCATACATCTTGCTCACCAGACGGAAGAGCATGTCACGGCTGGCTCTCCAAAGGCTATCAGTAGTATTGTCGAAATGTTGTCTACTCCTGGGGCCTTTTTTCGACTTAGATCTTTCAGAGCTTTGTCAAATTCTTCTTGCAGTACCACACCTCTCTTCTCATTTTCGTCTACATCCACTTCCCTTTCTGCAGTATTGCTTTCAACTTCTGTTTCTTGTATCGATACTCTGTTTACTCTTTCCACCTTTCACGTTTACCTTCTTTTCTTAGGACTGGTTTACCATACGAGCTTATGATATTCATAGAGCTGCTTCTCTTTCCTCCAAAGGCCTCTCTAATTTTTCTGTAGGCGGCATCTATCCTTCCCTTAGGGATATGTGCTTCTAGATCCTTACATTTCTCCTCTAGCCATTCTAGCTTAGCCATTTTTACTTCCTGTCAATCCCATTTTTTAGATTTTTGTATTCTCTTTCGCCTCCTTCATTTACTGCATTTTTATATTTTCTTCTTTCATCAATTAAGTGCAGTATCTCGAATGTTATCCAAGAATTTCTACTAGACATTGTCTTTTTGCCTGTATATTCTTATGCTGCGTTCGCTATTTCATCTCTCAGAGCTACCCATTGATCTACTATATTCCTATTCACTGCTCTTCCCAATCGTTTTAATTTTCCCTCCGAAACTCTCAACAGCCTCTGGTTCTTTCAACTTAAGCAGTCCCATCACCTTAATTTCCTACCTTCTCCAATTTCTTCAGTTTTAATCTACAGTTCATAGCAGATACATTGCGGGTGGACTCCACATCTGCCCTTGGAAAAGTCTTACAATTCAAAATCAGGATTCCAAATCTTTGTGTAACCCTTGCATAAGAAATCTGAGACCATCCAGTGTCTCCAGGTCTCTTCCACGTATACAACCTTCTTTTATGATTCTTAAACGAGGTGTTAGCGATGATTAAGTTATGCTCTGTGCAAAATTCTACCAGCCGGCTTCCCCTTTCATTCATTTTCACCAGTCCATATTCACCTATTTTTCCTTCTCTTCCTCTTCCTACAACGTATATCTCGCGAAAAGACCATGAAGATGATTTAGAGAGATTGTAACTTACATGGAAGCTTACTCGCAATCGTTCATCCCGCGAACCATTCACGGCTGGAACAAAAAGTACCCCCTGCTACACACCGCAGGAGTATAGATGCAAGATAGTTTCCTTAAGACATCGTTGCCGAAGTTAAATATTTCTTTTCTGTACTATTATTGAAACGTATGAAATAACTGATTGGAGAGAAATCCACTTTTGTCTTGTACCTGTCCTGTTTAATTGTTTCGGGAATACTGTACGTTGCACTCTCAGTAAATTTTCTAGAAATACCGCTTTATTTAAAATAATACAGTCTTCATACTTGTAATTCTGGAATTGGCTGCATGTTTCAGATTCGATACTGTACGTATATATCCTGTAAGTTTTTTCAACACCATCTTAATTGTGCATTACTATCTCATTATGTTTTTAAGTACTCTCCACCACTGGCTAAATAGTGTTTGGCGTCATCGTTTATACTGCATCTAATCATATTAATTAATGCAAAAAAATACTTTATGTTGTCACTAATCGCTATAACTTTCATTTCTTAAAATGAGTCCAGGAAAGTACAAGCTCGTTAAAATTTAGAGCTGGCGTAGAATCCGCAGACTGCGAAAATGCATCGAAAGTGATATGCTTAAAACTAAGAAACATCGTACTGATAACAGAGCAGCAAGAGGAAAACGCAAATAGTAAGTTCTATTTTTTGTAGGTACAACGAAGTAGCTTTATGTGCAAAATTTAGTATCTATGTGGACTCAAACTGATAAAGAGACACGTATATACTTGTGACAAGATATGAAAAACTTCGTTTGGCCTTGTAAATATTTTTCTTCTAGCGAGATACTGAAGAGATAATGGTATGAATTCGTCACGCTCTTCAGTGTGATCATAGTTAATTATACCGACAGCATTCGAGATAAAACGACTATGAGAATATGTATTGAGTTCATTTGCAATTGGGCCGGCAGTCGTGGCTGCGTCAAATTAATATCCCCTGCAGCAGATGCGCCTCTTGATACGCAACAGATAACACTCTCTCCTTTCCGCATACAGTTAAGTCCTTCCAATCCCTCTTTAAACACACTCTAGTACCGTCAGTCAACGAGTCTATTGTCAATATTGTCTCTCCAACAATGAATGACAGCAAAATGTCAAAAAGTTATTTGATTTCGATCAGTTACAACTATTTTCAGATCTCTACTCAAATGTACACAAATGTGTACGAAAACCTTTCACTGTATGAGATGTTTAGAATACTTTCTGTAGCATTCGTCTGATGGTGATATGAGGTTTTAGCATATTTGCTGCTTCCAAAGGACGCTGTTGTCCTTCAACTCAGTGATGTCTTACTTGACATTGATAAAACAAACTGGCTTGTCATTCTGACATTCTTATAAATATATTCGAAAACGGGCCTCTGAGTAAATGATCAACTTCGAGAGGAATGAAACACACGAGTTACTTAAGAGTTTCCTTGAAACGAACAAGGCTTTAGAACTTCTCCAACAACATACCTCATACACAATCGAAGATATTCAGTAGCCAGTTCCAGATTTTCTTGATAAGGAGCTCAGTAATAACAGTTTTGACGACGGGCGAGCCTACCAAAACGATAAGGGCCTCACGTAGCCATATACTTTTACTGAGTATGTTGAGGGCGTGTTACAAGAGCAACGGCATTTACAGTGATAAAGCCACTGTCTTCTTCCAGCGATAACTCAAATGTGTCGCTAACTAATCTTCATCTCGCTCTCCGAACCACAAACTGTAACGTCTTTGGCATCGCTCTGGCTTTTGACTAACGTCATGGAAATACTGGCTTCAATCCCTGTGAGAAACATCCTCCGTTCCTTCTTGTGTACCTATGAAAATCTAACAAACACGTCACCTTTTGCATGTCAATGTCACTAATCTTCCTTTCTTTGTCATCTGTGGAAGGGCAATGACTGGTGACTACAGCGCTTTCATCACGACTGTGGTCTGAGCTTACTGAGAAGTGGACAGTCGAAACACCATTCTGTGTAGGGGACAAGTCTCAAAAACAAAATTATATTCAAACATCCAGAAAAGCGAATGTCTTACAGATCCTCTATGGTGTAATAAACCACTCTATGCATGCTTTGGAGTAACTGCATGAAGTTAAAAAAAAGTCGTCCTTTTTGAGAGGATCGTTGTGTAACATTTCTATCTCACTTTGCTCCATTTCGATTTCCAATGGCTCAATTATTCCATCACATTGTATTTAATATAACCATAAATATACTGTAAATCCTGTGAGTTACCGTTGGAGAGAGAAAATAGTAGCACTGATATTCAAAAAGAGGCTTCTCTCGAAAACATTTCGATCGTGTGGTTGCCTTAGGTACTCCATAATACTCTGCCAGCTGTCAGAGAACTCTCACAAAATGTATGACATGCTGGTAAGGCGAGCACTGATCAGTGGCCGTGTAACCTTGGAAGCGAAATAAAACCATACAACTATATACCCCCCCCCCCCCTCCACACACACACACACACACACAATTAACTTGTAAGTGATTTCCAGCGGATATGTGAACTCAGTCATAATTTATTGGTCACTAACTGCAGATTGAAACTACGAAAAAATAATAGGAATTTAGGGAGATGGGGCCTGGAGAATTCAGAGGAAGCATTGACCATCTACTGACAGAAACGAGGGAAAGGAAGAATAGCAGCCGAATGGGTAGCTTTGAGAGGTGAGATATTGAAAGCAGGTAAGCAGGTAAAACGACAAGACATAGTATATATCCTTAACTAACACGAGAGACACTGAATTTAACTGACGAAAGAAGAAAACAAAAGTATAAAACTGCAGGAAGTGGGGCAGGCAAAAGAGAAAACAAACATCTAAAAATGGGATTGCCAGAAGGTGCAGTAGCTAGAGGACAAAATCAAGGCTTAACAAAACAAGTATCACTTGGGCACGGTTTCCAAAACTGTCTTTTTAGAATAATGATGTTTTTTCGACACTTTTTCATTTAATTAATACTGTGTTGCCATGTGATCTCTTTTCCCCAAAGGTCCCCTTAATTTTCCTATAGGCGGCATCTATCTTTCCCCTATTCTAGAGGTTCCCAAACTTTCCCTATAACGGAACATTTTTTGAAGGTTAGTAAAATTTGAAGAAATGAGACAAACTTGTTTTATTCATTCACTACTTTCTTTTTAACAACACAGAAATCGTAATAACATTTAATGAATGAATAAAACAAGTTTGTCTCATTTCTCAAATTTTACTAACCTCCAAAAAATGTTTCGTTATAGGGAAAGTTTGGGAACCCTTCGAATAGGGGAAAGATAGATGCCGCCTATAGGAAAATTAAGGGGACCTTTGGGGAAAAGAGATCACATGGCAACACAGTATTAATTAAATGAAAAAGTGCTGAAAAGAGGAGGAAATATACAGAGTGAACCAGAACTTCTCAGACAGACGTTCAGAGATTGTTCAGGGGTAGATCCTGACTGTTTTAGAATAATCCGTTGGCAGGTCATTTGGGATATACTTCCCACTAAAGGTATTTCGTTACAGCGTTTAAGGGAATATGTGTTGCCTTTTCTGTACGCACCTAGCATCTAGTGGCAGTCCGATTCACCAGTTGTAGTTTCGGTTTGTTGTGAAATATAGCCTTCAGGACTGTGGGAAGTATACAGCCCACCAAACAACGGTGTTGCAAGGGTTAATGGGAAGTATGGTTACCACCAGTGTAGATTCTGGACGCGGCTTGGGAAGTATACTTACCACAAAATTAATCTGTCGTTTGTGGTCCTTGGTAAGCATACTTACCACCAACTTCAGGGTATCCCAAAGCTTTTGGGAGTACGTTTTACCATCTCTGTCCACGGCTGACATCTTTTGGTAGTACACTGCACCAGGTGTATGAAAATACTACAACACTCAGTTCCTTTTAGTCGCGGGATCACTACTGCTGTCCGAACACATTGCGTCGCTTCTGCAATACACATTTTTGTGATCTATATCAGCTCATATCATTATTGCGTGATAAAGTTACAACGACTGTTATGCCTGTTATGCCATTGTGGTAACTAAACTTTAATATTGGTAAGAAATATTTTTACATCAAGTAAAAGAAAACGTAAAATAAAAAAGAAAACACTGTTCATTTTTTTTGCGTGTAATGGTAACACATAAGGACCTACAAAAGAGAAGTGGAAAATCCGTTTACCACTAGTTTTAATACCTCAAAAGGTGTCATGGTGATATGAGTACCACCATAGCCTTTGGTCCTAAATCACAAAAAAGTTATCCGAACTTAAATATAGTCAGTTGATGACATTTTTAACGAGATAGCAAAAAAATTATCTTCGCTGAGTCGCTACAAAAAATTTGCCCGCGAAAGGGATAAGGGGTCGAAGGTCTCCAACAGCTCGTTGCAGATATACTGCATGGCATTTGGTTTCTGTCTCGATTTAGTTCTGTATCTGTACTGCACTGGAAGTAATGCACGAAGTGCAAATATCGACGGAATGCTCTTGTGTGTCTCGTTTCCGTTCGCTTGCGGTATCTGCTGTGGACAGCAGTAATACCCTCTTTAAATCGTTGCCCTCAAGTTTTTATTCACAACTGCTCGCTTCTGTCTAGGGTTTTGCTTTCCGCCAGTGTTAGGTGTGTGTTAAAAGTGATGCACAGCAGTACAATGGATAGATTTACTGAGGAAGAGTTGGCCGATATGTACCTCTTGTGTAGAGTCACTGAATGCAATAGACGGGTGGTACAACGGCACTATAGTGAGATAATGTAATAAAATGGAAGTCCTTCAAATCTCCAGCCGAGAGATAGACATGCAAAAACTATAGTGAGCTGTTGCCGCACCGCTAGGAAGGTAGGATCCACACCACAGCGTTTTTGCGGTTGGAGATTGTTGCATTAGTCTGTGTTTTGTGTTACACGTCTTGAATAGTTCATATTATGTCTTCTTCACTGTTGTGAAGATATTTTTCACAGAAACGTGGCTGACTGCGGTAAAATCGAATAAATCACAATTACATTAATACTCTTTAACGAGCCACCGAAGACCATGGGAAATTTCAAGCAAAATATTCAGAAGGTATCCGTAAACAGCCCCTGAAAGTTTGGAGCCCTGTATACTAGACCAAAATAAGGGACACAAGCTCAAGGATAATACTTTTGAAAGAGAAGAGGAAATAAGAAGGTATGAGACCTCGAGATGAATTTGACGGGCAGTGAAAGACCTGTGCAGAAACAAGGCACTTAGAGTAGACGATATTTTTACAATTACTGGGATCCTTAGAAGAGACTGCCATGAGAAAACTATTGCACGTGATGTGCAACATACAAACTACGAAACAGGGAATACCGTCAGATGTGATGAATAACGTAATAATTCCAGCTGCAAAGAAGGCAAACGCTAATGTAACAGCATACAAAAATGCCGACAGATGAGGTTATCACAGAACTATGGTTGCAGAATGTTTACGCGAATCGTTTTCTGAAGAATGGAAAAACTGGTACGAGCCGATCTCGGAGGTCCGTAGAAGTACAGGAACACGCGAGGCAGTGCCGACCCGAAGTTTTATCTTAGAAACTGAGCTGAAGAAGGACGACATTCGTCGAAATTTTTAAGCAAGGATAAACTACTAGAGCTGAAGATCTAGAACTTGTGCAAAAACCAGACTACAGTTATACGAGTCGAAGGACATGAAAGGAAAGCAGTAAAGTGAGAGTTATCATCCCATCCTATGCAATGTTTGAAAACATCAGTAGCGTGCCTGCTACTGTAATTTGATATGAGACAACACTGCCGCAGCTGGTCATTTATCGTCAGCACGGACTCTAGGCAACAGCGCGAGTCGGGACCTAAGCAATTAAACAGAGCCGTCATCGGGAAGTGCTAACCTTTTACTAATGCTTTCTTGGACTGTGATCTGACCATTATGAAGAAGTGGATGAAATTATTCTTACAGAAATGTGTTATATTAGAAACATGTTATATTCGTTAACATATGGAAAGCGTTGGTACTCGCTGTATTGACGTACACTATCCTATCGATGATATTTGGACACACATTAGTGAACATTAATATGGAGATATGTCCTGCCTTCGCCTTTGTGACGGCTGTAACACTGCTGGTGTCACTTTCAATGAGGTTTAAGTTAGAATGAACAGTCATGATCGCAATAATATTCATACGTTAACTGGTTTCGGCTCATGTAAAAGCCATCTTCAGAATATTTTGCCCCCTATAGTTCGTGCTGGCCGCTCTTCGGTTGTCTCATGATAGCACGAGACAACCGTGGTATCACGAGACAACCAAGGAGCCGCCAGCAGCAGCCATAAGAGGCCAAAAATTCTGAAGGTGGCTTTTACGTAAGCAGAAACCGATTCATAAACGAATATTATTGCGATCTTGACTGTTTATTCTAACTTAAACATACCATCAGATCGCTGTTATCCATAGACCATGTAGTCTAAATTTATGAATTTCACTGAGGTGTCTGAATGTTGAGCAATGGTGAGCATTCGTCTTCAAGAGTCAGACCAGAGAAGAAGGTGATGTTAGACGCCGGTTCCTGGAGCGAGCTTGACGTCCTAACTCATCCCCAAGGTGCCATTCCATTTCAGAAGTGCTATTGTCCATCAACCATTTCGTCGCTGATGCTTTGTGACAGAGTTCACAGTCATCCTGATACAATCATTGCCACCTAACTTTTCACTTACTGCACACAGTACTAACTAATGTAAAATACACTCCTGGAAATTGAAATAAGAACACCGTGAATTAATTGTCCCAGGAAGGGGAAACTTTATTGACACATTCCTGGGGTCAGATACATCACATGATCACACTGACAGAACCACAGGCACATAGACACAGGCAACAGAGCATGCACAATGTCGGCACTAGTACAGTGTATATCCACCTTTCGCAGCAATGCAGGCTTCTATTCTCCCATGGAGACGATCGTAGAGATGCTGGATGTAGTCCTGTGGAACGGCTTGCCATGCCATTTCCTCTTGGCGCCTCAGTTGGACCAGCGTTCGTGCTGGACGTGCAGACCGCGTGAGACGACGCTTCATCCAGTCCCAAACATGCTCAATGGGGGACAGATCCGGAGATCTTGCTGGCCAGGGTAGTTGACTTACACGTTCTAGAGCACGTTGGGTGGCACGGGATACATGCGGACGTGCATTGTCCTGTTGGAACAGCAAGTCCCTTGTCGGTCTAGGAATGGTAGAACGATGGGTTCGATGACGGTTTGGATGTACCGTGCACTATTCAGTGTCCCCTCGACGATCACCAGAGGTGTACGGCCAGTGTAGGAGATCGCTGCCCACACCATGATGCCGGGTGTTGACCCTGTGTGCCTCGGTCGTATGCAGTCCTGATTGTGGCGCTCACCTCCACGGCGCCAAACACGCATACGACCATCATTGGCACCAAGGCAGAAGCGACTCTCATCGCTGAAGACGACACGTCTCCATTCATCCCTCCATTCACGCCTGTCGCGAAACCACTGGAGGCGGGCTGCACGATGTTGGGGCGTGAGCGGAAGACGGCCTAACGGTGTGCGGGACCGTAGCCCAGCTTCATGGAGACGGTTGCGAATGGTCCTCGCCGATACCCCAGGAGCAACAGTGTCCCTAATTTGCTGGGAAGTGGCGGTGCGGTCCCCTACGGCACTGCGTAGGATCCTACGGTCTTAGCGTGCATCCGTGCGTCGCTGCGGTCCGGTCCCAGGTCGACGGGCACGTGCACCTTCCGCCGACCACTGGCGACAACATCGATGTACTGTGGAGACCTCACGCCCCACGTGTTGAGCAATTCGGCGGTACGTCCACCCGGCCTCCCGCTTGCCCGCTATACGCCCTCGCTCAAAGTCCGTCAACTGCACATACGGTTCACGTCCACGCTGTCGCGTCATGCTACCAGTGTTAAAGACTGCGATGGAGCTCCGTATGCCACGGCAAACTGGCTGACACTGACGGCGGCGGTGCACAAATGCTGCGCAGCTAGCGCTATTCGACGGCCAACACCGCTGTTCCTGGTGTGTCCGCTGTGCCGTGCGTGTGATCATTGCTTGTACAGCCCTCTCGCAGTGTCCGGAGCAAGTGTGGTGGGTCTGACACACCGGTGTCAATGTGTTCTTTTTTCCATTTCCAGGAGTGTATGTTCGTATCCTTCCGCACGTACCACAAGCTTCTCTGTACTTCACTGTTAGCACTAATCTTGATGACAGGTAACGTTCTCCATGCATACGCCAGGAGTCGCTTGTCACTGATTACGGAGACGTGTCGCGTGTGAGCAGCTGCTCGACCGTTGTGTCTCGTTCTTCTTGTAACACTACGCACAGTCATTTTGATAGCTGTTATGTTGGCAGCACTTCGTAACACACAACGGAATTTTTTCCGCTGAAGTTATACTATTTCTTGCAGCCACTCTCTGAAATGTTCGATGGTTCCTATCCGTCAGTTCATGAGGACTCATCGGTCTTGGTTTAACTGTGGTTGTCTCTTGCCGTTTCTACAGCACAGTCACATCACCAAGCTTTAGAAAAGTTGAAATCTTCAAAAATGGCTCTAAGCACTATGGGACTGAGGTCATCAGTTCCATGGACGTAGAACTACCGGGTGATCAAAAAGCCAGTATAAATTTTATAAACCACGGAATAATGTAGATAGAGAGGTAAAAATTAACACACATGCTTGGAAATACATGGGGTTTTATTGGAACCAAAATGCAGGATGGCGCTCCATTCCATATTGCTACACGAGTGAAAGATCTCTTGCGCGCGTCGTTTGGTGATGATCGTGTGCTCAGCCGCCACTTTCGTCATGCTTGGCCTCCCAGGTCCGCAGACGTCTGTCCGTTCGATTATTGGCTTTGGGGTTACCTGAAGTCGCAAGTGTGTCGTGATCGACCGACATCTCTAGGGATGCTGAAAGACAACATTCGACGTCAATGCCTCACCATAATTCCAGACATGCTTTACAGTGCTGTTCACAACATTATTCCTCGACTATTGGTGAGGAATGATGGTGAACATATTGAGCATTTTCTGTAAAGAACATCAGCTTTGCTTTGTCTTACTTTGTTCTGCTAATTATTGCTATTCTGATCACATGAAGCGCCATCTGTCGGACATTTTCTGAACATTGGTATTTTTTCGGTTCTAATAAAACCCCATGTCACTCCAAGCATGTGTGTCAATTTGTACCTCTTTATCTACATTATACCGTGATTTATTCAGCTTTCAAATTTATACTGACTTTTTGATCACCTGGTACTTAAACTTAACTAACCTAAGGACATCACACACACCCATGCCCGAGGCTGGATTCGAACCTGCGACCGTAGCAGTCGCGCCGTTCCCGACTGAAGTACCTAGAACCGCTCGGCCACAACGGCCGGCTAGGTCACGGTAACCACAAACATGAATTATTTTCAAGATATTTGTGATGCATTACAGAGAAACTTTGATAACGCTACGAAACTGAAGTTTGATTCTTGTGTATAAATGTGTTTGCCTACAGAACGACACCATTAGTTATAAATCTTTTTACAGTACCACACTACTAAAAACATTTTTATTCTGAAATTACTCGGCAATAGTGAACAACGAAGAGTTAGTTTTGGCTGCCTACGTACGATTAACAACTACTGAATGGGAAGTGCAATTGGCTACTTCCGTTGCAAGATTTTCAGTACATACGACGGTGTAATTTCGAGTTTGTAGTACCCTATTCGATACTGACCTTGCTACCTACGCAGTTATACACTTTGAGGTAAGGTCAACGGCCAAAAACTTAGGCACCCTTTGCGAAACCATAACAAGCACCATTTAATACTGCGTAATTCCGCCCCCGGACTTGATAATCGCCTGGATTCGTGTAGGAAATGAATTCACAAGGTTGTGCAGGTATGTCGCATGCAGGTTGAATCACTCGCTGAGGATTTTATATTGCAGTTCCTTTTAATTGCGGGGATGCTGATGTACATGGTTCAAATGATTCAAATGGGACTTAACTTCTGAGGTCATCAGTCCCCTAGAATGTAGAACTACTTAAACCTAACTAACCTAAGGACATCCCAAACATCCATGCCCGAGGCAGGATTCGAACAGACGACGCGGGACCAGACCAGACTATAGCGCCTAGAACCGCTCGGTCACCCCGGCCGGTGTTGATTTAGGTGTTTTACCCGCTGTTCCTACGTGTCCCATACTTTTTCTATGGGGTTTAAGTCAGGTGATTTCGCAAGCCAATCGAGATGTAAAAGGGTGGGGGAGTGTTAAGAGAACCAGTCACATATTCGTCCGACCCGATGAACTTTGCTTTTGTAGTCTTCATGTGCCTGTATGAGCAAAGGCTTCTTGTGAGGTGACAGACTCCAAATGTTCACTCTTTATTCACTTCCTGCTGCAACTCCCGTCGGCTTCGCAGGCCATTTTGATTCATTGGCTGTGAAAAGCGTTTCCGATCTCTCTCAGGCAGGATCTTTTTCTGATCACAGCTCTGACGTAGTGTTTTGTGGCCTTGTCTGTTACACCACTGCGTGTAGGCAGGTTGAACAGTCCGCCGCAAAACACCACCAAATCCATCAACTCCACTTACCGTATCGCCACGGTCGCCGCCAAACATCCCTGTTGTCACTCTGTCACGGTTGAGCAGGTGACTCGATCGCTGCGCCATCTGTACGGTTGCAGCCTATATACCGTGAAAATGTAACTGATACAAACTTAGTCGTGGTCTGGTTGGGCATTAGTGAATATACATAGACACAACACAGTTTTATTTCGTAAAATATTCACAGTTATAGGCAACGTGTGAATGCGATCAAATTTCATAACAAAACCAGTAACATACGAGAGGCTCTTACAGTAGTTCAGATGTGGTTGTATTCTATCCTTGGTGTTATTCAATCTGAACATTCAACAAGTAGTACAGGAAGCAAGAGATAAATACTGAAAGGAAATTAAAAGTTCAAAGAGGAGAAAAAATTATGTACGCCAACCACATTGTAAACCTGTCAGAGATGGCAAAGGACGTGGAAGAACATTTGAAAGGAATGAATAGCATCTTGAAAATGATTACAGCATGAATACCAAGTAAAATGAATAGAGAGTTGTGGATTGAAGTCGAAAGAAATAGGTGATGCTGTGGGAAATGGGTTAAGATACGAAACACAAAGTACTAGATGAGTTTTGCTATTTAGACACAAAAATAAAATACAAAATGAAATGAAGCGTGGTTATGGCAAGAAAAACATTTCTAAAAGTGAGGGTTTTGATAACGTCATATATAAATTTAAGTGCTAGAAAGTATTTAGGTAGGTACTTCTGTGGAGTGTAGCCCAGTATGGAAGTGAAACAGGAACACTAAGCGGTTCAGACAAAAAAAGAAGAGAAGCTTTTGAAATGCGGTCCTATATGAGTGCTGAAGGTTAAATGGGTAGGTCGCATAACTGTAGGGTGGGGTGGGGGGGAGGGTGGGGGGTGGGGGAGGAACGGAAGAGGAGGTTATTGGAGCGCAAGCTCGAGTGAGGGAAGGATGGGGAAGGAAATCGGCCGTGCCCTTTCAAAGGAACCATCCCGGCATTTGCCTGAAGCGATTTAGGGAAATCACGGAAAACCTAAATCAGGATGGCCGGAGACGGGATTGAACCGTCGTCCTCCCGAATGCGAGTCCAGTGTGCTAACCACTGCGCCACCACGCTCGGTAGGGGGGGGGGGGGGGGGTACGGAATAAAACTATGGAAGAAATATATTTATTGCATAACTTGACTAAAAGAAGGGGTCGGTTGATGGAACTCATCATAAGGAAGCAAGGAATTGTCAGTTTCGTAATGGAGACAAGGGTGAGGCCGTAAAAATGGTAGGGGGCGACTAGTGCTTCAAAATAGTAAACACGTTCAAATGAATTTAGGTTTCTGTAGTTATTCAGAGATGAAGAGGCTCACACGGGATAAACTGGCATAGAGAACTGCATCAAGCCAGTCTTCAGATTGAGGTCACAACCACAGTTACTCCCGCTGGATTACCTGAAATTTGCAGGCCAAATAAGGATGTCCTACAGGGACTTCTTTCCTGCGGGTGGTACAGTTTAAAGCAGAATTAACTTAATCGTCAGCATACACAAAGTGTAAACATGTAAAGTGTAAACATGTAAGTTCAGATATTTTAATACGTGATACCTTAACATGGACACACATCAGTCTGTTGGATCTTTTCTCTCAGTGCCGAACAGTCAACCCACAAACACGTCTCAAACTTCTTGACCTGATGATTTCCGCACGATCATACTGCTCTACTAAGTGGACTATGCCTGTCACTATAGACTAACTGTTTTGTATACATGCATCCACACTTCAACACCTGACCTGGTGCTCGGGGCAAAATAAGCATTAATGGTTTGCTCTTGGCACAAATACTTGGATGTACTGATCAATCTACAAAACATAGAGCAAGGCTGCTCAAGTCGTAGCCTGTAAGGGAGAATTATTGTATTTGATAGGGCAATTAAAGTAACGCAGTTTGTTCTGCGTAAACTGAATCTTTATTGCTTAAGCTATCAACAAAATTCCACACAATTACAAAAATCATTTATTAAAATGAGTTTTCAACCTTTTTCAGATCTGTACTTCCGGAACGATTAAGGCTTCTGGTTTACTAATTCGTAAACCTATAGCCTACGACGTATTGAGGATAGGAATTCAGCGGCAACATAATAAATCTATATAATAATGTAACGAAACGTCACAATAACAAATTAGGAACTGTAAACGTAACGATACTTCCATAGTTACACTTGATGCAATTACACATAGCAAACAACATAAAAACTCTTAATAAATTGCTGAGATTGGTTTATCGAAGATCAGTTTGTTTCTATACTAATATCACAGAAATATTTCTTAATTTTACTTTGCACGCCAGCGCATAACTCGTAAACCCAACCTTTACATTTCAAACACTGAATAATATCTCGATCTTCCTTACACAGTTGACGTAACGTATTGACTCGGTCCTTTGGTTATTTTTTCTTGTTTTTATATCTCTGCCTTTTTTTCACAGGTTTGTGCACATGTTTCTTCTTTTTATTTGCCTCTTTTTTGGCTTCTATTTCTGTTCTCTAACCTGATGTTAATTCCATTGTTGGGTTAGGTCGTTTCGTATGTTTATTGATGTCTGTTGTTATACGCGGGATAAGAGATAATGCGTTTAAATAAGACTATTTGTTGACTGTCTGTATCGGCAACAGCTGGAGTACTGCCTGCGGCTCCACAGTCTTGAGACATTGTAGAAGGATCAGACTGATCATTGAGTGGCGTTAGAATGCTGAGCTGCCTTCCATATTTTTGCACTGTTGCTTCAGTTACATCAGTCAGTTCTCGACCTGATCGACCAACAATGTATATTGCAATAGCTACAAAGTCCTCTTCTGTGAAGATATTTCTGTCATATGACCACAAGCCTGTTCACTTTAAAACCGTTTAGCGCAATGTTTATACAAACTGATCTGGGGTATGCATTAGCCAGTAGTTTTACAATGTTAGCTTGTTTTATGACATTGCCTGGTTTTGAAGATAGCCACGAAGATCCTCTTCATTATAGTTGTTTTAGTGTTTGAAAGAACAATCTGTTCAGTGACTGTAGGCAAAGAGTCGTGTGAGCAAGAAATGATAGCACGATTATACCATTATCACCAACCAGCTGGACTGCCTCTGAATTTTTGGTGTGTGTCCTATGTTCAACCAGAAAAACTCTTGTACACTTAACGAAATTTTCTAGCCATAGGACAAACAGTTATAACGTTATCGATCCATTCGTCGAGCATCCAAATGCTATATTTGGTGGAGCTCCCCTTTTTAAGACATAATGCCTTCTGCTGCGCTTAAATATTAACATCGGAGGTGCGAATTTGCCTGCTGCAATCACTGCTTGTACGCATGCAATTGTAAGATCCTTTCTCCGCTTGTGGCTGCGCCCACTTGGTGCTAGCCTTTTCGGCCAACTATTTTAGACGGTTTGTAAACTGTGGATAATAAACTGTGGATAATACCAGTTATCTTTTTAATTTTATTGGAGCCATGCAGTAGGTGATACTTCTCAGCAAGTTTCCTTAATTCAGTAACATAGTTACTCGAAAGAAACTGGACTCTAAGTTAATTATATGCTGTCCTAATTCATCTTCCATCTCTGTTGTCAAAATCCAAATTTTTTAGTTTTACTGAAACCCTTCAAATGTTGACGCACTGTCAGCTTTGGTATATTGTATCTTGTACAATGTTCTTTAAACTTACTTTCACCATTCCGATATTTCAGTGTAGCTTCCCCATAACGTCCTGCTTCCACTTGCTGTACGCTCTCTTCGTCATAGTGACCAGCTGAAACAAATTATTTTTGGTTGGTATGTAATTTCCATCAACGCCTAAGTCGTACAGGTACGATTAATGAATTCTCCACAGTTACGACTTAGACAGTGAAACCTTTAACATTTCAGACCCGAATTAGAGGCATAACCACAAAGTTTTCTACCAATTCATTTTACTTAAATGAACGGCTGATTACCACGAAAACCGATATTATACACAGTAATTACTTAATCATCATATTCTTCTCTGTAGTTGCTTACAAATGATTGAGAGAAAGTAATAAAAACAGACAAACAAAACTAGCTTCTTAATTATTTTTCTATCACGACAGCCAGCGGTACGCTCACTTATTTTTGTTTACTCGCACGACTGTATAGTTCAATTTTAAGTCACTTGATGTGTCAGTTCGTAAACATGGGATCAGATATTACTTGAGGACGACTTAGGCTGTGGTACGACTAACGCAGCTTTACTCTACTACTCCTAACAGCTATAATTATCAGTCTGCAAATGAAGTAAATACTGCTGTAGTGTTATTCAGTACACTTTTCTCAGTCACCAATAAAAATATCTGCACTTACAGGCCTCTCCTTGCAACCTGTTTATTTAAAATAACAATTTTTAACAGTATAGGGAGAGTTGGGATGGTAGTAATACACTGGACAGGTATTTAATAGAAATCAGTAATCAGTTCTTACTCCACAATGTCGGATCGGTATTGAAGGCATAAATTTGGGAATAGGCCAAAAACATCTCGTGAATATACCAACCTTAAGTGCACGCGAAACACTATTGTAGAACCCTATAATATTAGCAAGTTCGTATAAAACTAGGACATGGCTGGAATGGTCGGCATAAATTTAGTGTACGTGACGGTGTAATCAAGTGGTGATCTAATATCATTATGTTATGCTGAGAAGGGAATGGTCCAATCCGACAAGTCGAAATTTGCCTTGAAAAAGCACATAATTCTAAATTAATGTTCAATGTGTTTTCCTAATATATGCCTGTTTGCAGCATCCGTCTTTGTTCCAAAGTTTCAGACTAATGTTGAATTCAAATAACTTCTCAATATTTGCAAAGATGAAATATGAAGTACGTGGCTTCCATCCGAAAACACCTACTTCTCCTGAATATATGTACTATTTTCTAGTTAATTTCTTGGATATCCATTCGAATGACGTCGGCATTTCGTTATAAATTGTGGAAACTTTGGAAGAAATAGGAAATAACGCTGATGATGCCTTGAAAAATGGTTTGGAAAACGACAGCTGTGCCAATAAGAGTCTTGAACTTGTATACTTTCCCAGCCCAAAGAAAACATATACTGCAATAACTTTCAGTGAGAAAGTAAAGGCTATGAATTTTTGGTTAAACGAACGAGGAAGAAAACGCTCAAATTTAAGTAGTATGCAAAACTGCTTTCGTTTCATAAAACTGGAACGTGAACTGTATAAATGGAAGAAAGAGACACACGAAACAAGTAATATACCCCAAACAGAAACTCGCAAAAGTATTGAAGAAGAGCTGTTTGAGAGATTTAGAACTGCTCGTGAGAAACAATGATCCGTTACTTATAACTAGAGACCGGATAATATGCACCATAAAAACCATAAGATATGCATGCAAACATGGGTGCAAAATGTTGTGGTTGGCAGGAGAGCCAACACAGGGTTACTCAAGGAGGCCGAAATGCACGCGTTTTAGCTCACGCAGGCTGCCGTGAGGTCTGGAACATGGCAAGGGAATTAGAATTGAGAAAAACGGACGTAGCTGGTGGAATACTTAACTTTAATCCATTAATGACGAACGTCGCTCTTGACTTTACATGATTCACAGTACCAATAGCAACAGATAATGGCGCCTTGGTAAGTCGTAGCAATTGACGTAGCTGAAGGCTATGCTAACTATCGTCTCGGCAAATGAGAGCGTAGGAGTCAGTGAACCATCGGTAGCAAAGTCGGCTGTACAACCGGGGTGAGTGCTAGGAAGTCTCTCTAGACCTGCCGTGTGGCGGCGCTCGGTCTGCAATCACTGATAGTGGCGACACGCGGGTCCGACGTATACTACCGGACCGCGGCCGATTTAAAGGCTACCACCTAGCAAGTGTGGTGTCTGGCGGTGACACCACAGAAAATATATAAAAATTGAATGAAAAGCGTCGAAATATGCAAAATCAAATACTAAAAAAAACATGGTAGTTACTGCTTACATTATATCTCAAAGTCGAACCTGTGAATATCAATTACTAGGAAGAGTCCGGTTACGCGAAACGTCGATATATTTAGAACGCTGATACATTTTCAGGATACTTTCTGGTGTAAGTTAGAAAGGGTGGCTTTATGGGATTATTTTCCAAAAATTTGGAAAATGGGGATGCATACCGTGTTTCAAAGAATTGTTCCTTCTCTGCTATTGTTGTAGGTAACAAGCGGGTGCGATGCGAACGAAACAATCGATATATACGGGACCAGCTTCGAGATATATCACACGCAGAAGAGCACGCTCAAAAACTCCGTAATAGTTATTTAAAAAGCAACATACAACCATGAATTTTGTAACAGCATTAACTTTTAATTATACTATTGGACCAAAACATAAACGACCAAGTACTGTTCCAAATCTTCGGTAGTAACATTATGTCTTCGATCACTCAAAACATTTTTATAAGCAGAAAAGTACCGTTCTACATCAATTGAGATAACTGGGCAGTATTTGAATTTGGGTGATATGTTGGCACTTATTATTTCCGGTAAAAGTTCACCTGTCCCACTAATAAAGCTATCAAGTTGGCACAAGGGTTCAAAGATTGGGTTATTGTTTAAAATGTTTTCGAACTTTTCTTTAAGTGTTCTTGGGAATACTTTTAGTGAGGAGTTCACTGCAATGATTTTATTCATTAACTGAATACATTCATTCAAAGCCAAACCTCGAGTTTCAAGCTTTTGAATACTTGCAGGTATATGATGAAAATGAGTGCTAATTATAGCAATGTCTTTTCAATACCGGAATCATTAAAAGCTTCCTTGCACTTGGAACCTGCCAAAGCCACTGCCCTATCGAAATCGTTTACTACCCCTCTAATGGCCTCGACTGCTCATTGTAAACCAACACAGCTTCGACCCACGTACCACAACGAGTTACCACCGGTTCTGGAGGTAAAGGCGCATTTGGTAGTTTTCCTTTGTAGCTCTTGATGCGAGCAGTATCCTTTAGAAAGACTTTATTTGTGGATGAAATCAGTTTATTTTCGTTCACTAAAGTGGAAAGTATTTCAGAATGGCGATGTACTCCATGAGCAAAGCAAGTCACATGAATCAAATTGGTATAAAATACTCGCAAGGCCTTTCATACTTTAAACATACAGGGAGCAGCATGTGAAATAAACACAAAAACCCCCTTTCATCTGCAGAAGATTCTGGAAATATTTTTCTAATGCCCTCGTTTACAAATCTGGCGATCGTAGAGTTATTTACTTTTTCAAGTTCTTTGCAGGTCGCTAAATAAGAAGAAGATGACTCTTCTTTTAAAGCACGATCAATTAAGTCTGTAATGTAACAGCCACAAATGTCTGTAATTTCGTCACCTGAAATCCAGATAATGCTGTCCTTGACTTCATTGCATATTTCTTCCAGAACATTTATGTAAATTTTCTGTATGTAATTTTCACGCAATGTTGATTCATCTGGTAGCTACATTTTCATTTAAGCCATATTTGCACAGGCAGCCTTTGAGGATAGCATTTGTAAGTTCATGAAGAGGAATATTGCTTGCAATGAATGCTTCACGTAGAATCATGTTAAACTAACTTTTTTGGTTACCTTTGGACAAAACCCTGCTACTGAAATTTGCTGCTGTCAGAAGCTGTTGTCGTGGTCCTTTCTTCTGCAGTCCTTTGATATAAAGACTTGTCTTGGCATGCTGATCTATTTGATTTTTTTTTTTTTTTTGCACGAAACGTTCTTCTCGAAAGCTCGACAATATAAAACAATTCCAGAATGGTCACGTATCCACAAAATGTTTTCGGGTGGCATGCAAACAACACGTGAGTGTCGGAAAGTTCAAATGGTTCAAATAGCTCTGAGCACTATGGGACTTAACTTCTGAGGTCATCAGTCCCCTATAACGTAGAACTACTAAAACCTAACTAACCTAAAGACATCACGCACATCGATGCCCGAGGCAGGATTCGAACCTGCGACCGTAGCGGTCGCGCGGGTCCAGACTGTAGCGCCTAGGACTTCTCGGTCAACCGGGCCGGCAGTGTCGGAAAGGCACCCAGGCGTGTTCTGAGTACAAGACTATTGTGTCAAGGCATGTAGCAGCTCACATGGAGCCGTTACACCATACTGATTACTTCGCTAGGAACGGTACACCCGTTCCCTCTCTGAATATCAAACATCTGCATTGTGGCCCTAACAATAGTGCTGTAGCCTGCATGCTGATTACTAGCTACAACAAACAATAACGAAATGTTGACAGACAACGTTCGTTATGTCGTGCTCTTTCTCTTTCCTCTTGTTTAAACGCTTGTACACAGAGATACAAGTGAATGGCAATGAACATTGGCGACTTTTCTGCGAGAGCTCATTCGCTTGTGTTTGCATCCGTTCTCCTCGGTATGAGGCCTTAGATGCTTGAAACTGGTGTATTTACGCTACGTGGCGCTGCTTTTTCTAAGTCACAGAATCGCGCGATCGGCAGCAGCTCTGTACAAACAGCTGTTATAAGCTGTCCTTCCTGCTGCAAAAATGAGTTGGAAAATGGCGTCATTATCATATTCAGGATGCCCCTGTCATGAAAAACTGTGAAAAGTCGGCAAACATAAATTGCACCCCGTTGTCGGAACAAACTCCCTCCAGAAAACTGATGACATGGCTGACACTGTACTAGCGGTTGTGGTGGAATGCATTGGCACTACAAAGGGTAACTTGCTACAAGCCTCTACCATCGGCAACCATTGTGTATCCAACAGCGTCCTGCGAAATCCACATGTAGTTGTTACCATGATTCTGTCGGGCGCTGTCACGTGAAAGCTACTGCGATGGAGCAGACCGGTGCCACGCACAGATTGAGATGCCATACGGTCGTTTCATTTCTTGCGTGATGGGAGGTCATCCGTTCAGCTTGGGCGTCCTTGCGCAGCTACGTACAACGGCGCCGAGATACAATAGCGTCCATCAGTATCAGTGTCGCTTCACACCATCGCCGAGCACCGCTGCTTCCTGGACCAGTGCCGGGTGGACGGTCTGCCCGCGCCCAGCTATACACCTAAAAAGCGGCCGAGAACACCGGCGGAAAAACCGACACAGTGTGCGCGCCTGCATCTAGGTTCAAATGACTTAGAGCACTATGGGACTTAGCTTCTAAGGTCATCAGTCCCGTAGAACTTAGAACTACTTAAACGTAACTAAGCTACTGAGCCGTGGTCTAGGGGTAGCGTCTTTGATTCATAATCAAAACTTCGGTCCCGGTTTCGATCCCCGCCACTGCCTAAATTTTGACAAATAGTCACCATTGGCGGCCGAAGACTTCCGGCATAACAAGTCAGCCTCATTCTGCCAACGGCCTTGTCAAAGAGGGCGGAGGAGCGGATAGAGGTTCAGGGCACTCTCTTGTCCTAGGGGTGGAAAATTGCCCCTAAAGGAGGAAGAATCAGCAATGATCAACGACATGAGGATGCAGAAGGTAATGGAAACCACAGCATTGAAGACACGTAACGTGTATCCACAGGACATGTGGCCTGTAGTTGAAGAAGTGTCATGATGATCTCTCCATTGGCAACAGATTCCGGAATAGTCCCCCATGCGGATCTCCGGGAGGGGACTGCCAAGGGGGAGGTTACCATGAGAAAAAGATTGAATAATCAACGAAAGGATAATGTTCTAGGAGTCGGGGTGTGGAATGTCAGGAGCTTGAACGTGGTAGGGAAACTAGAAAATCTGAAAATGCAAAGGCTCAATCTAGATATATTAGAGGTCAGATTTGTATCGGGTAATATCAACAGCAGCATAAAAAGGTATAACAGGTGTAGGATTCGTTATGAATAGGAAGGTAGGGCAGAGGGTGTGTTACTGTGAACAGTTCAGTGACCGGGTTGTTCTAATCAGAATCGACAGCAGACCAACACAGATGAACAGATAGAGAAAGTGTATGAGGATATTGAAAGGGTAATGCAGTATGTAAAGGGGGACGAAAATCTAATAGTCATGGGCGACTGGAATGCAGTTGTAGGGGAAGGTGTAGAAGAAAAGGTTACAGGAGAATATGGGCTTGGGACAAGGAATGAAAGAGGAGAAAGACTAATTGAGTTCTGTAACAAGTTTCAGCTAGTAATAGCGAATACCCTTTTCAAGAATCACAAGAGGAGGAGGTATACTTGGAAAAGGCTGGGAGATACGGGAAGATTTCAATTAGATTACACCATGGTCAGACAGAGATTCCAGAATCAGATACTGGATTGTAAGGCGTACCCAGGAGCAGATATAGACTCAGATCACAATATAGTAGTGATGAAGAGTAGGCTGAAGTTCAAGACATTAGTCAGGAAGAATCAATACGCAAAGAAGTGGGATACGGAAGTACTAAGGAATGACGAGATACGTTTGAAGTTCTCTAACGCTATAGATACAGCAATAAGGAATAGCCCGGTAGGCATTACAATTGAAGAGGAATTGACGTCTCTAAAAAGGGCCATCACAGAAGTTGGGAAGGAAAACATAGGTACAAAGAAGGTAGCTGCGAAGAAACCATGGGTAACAGAAGAAATACTTCAGTTGATTGATGAAAGGAGGAAGTACAAACATGTTCAGGGAAAATCAGGAATACAGAAATACAAGTCGCTGAGGAATGAAATAAATAGGAAGTGCAGGGAAGCTAAGACGAAATGGCTGCAGGAAAAATGTGAAGGCATCGAAAGAGATATGATTGTGGGAAGGACAGACTCAGCATACAGGAAAGTCAAAACAACCTTAGGTGACATTAAAAGCAACGGTGGTAACATTAAGAGTGCAACGGGGACTCCACTGTTAAATGCAGAGGAGAGAGCAGATAGGTGGAAAGAATACATTGAAAGCCTCTATGAGGGTGAAGATTTGTATGATGTGATAGAAGAAGAAACAGGAGTCGATTTAGAAGGGATAGGGGATCCAGTATTAGAATCGGAATTTAAAAGAGCTTTGGAGGACTTACGGTCAAATAAGGCAGAAGGGATAGATAACATTCCATCAGAATTTCTAAAATCATTGGGAGAAGTGGCAACAAAACGACTACTCACGTTGGTGTGTAGAATATGAGTCTGGCGACATACCATCAGACTTTCGGAAAAGCATCATGCACACAATTCCGAAGACGGCAAGAGCTGACAAGTGCGAGAATTATCGCACAATCAGCTTAACAGCTCATGCATCGAAGCTGATTACAAGAATAATATACAGAAGAATGGAAAAGAAAATTTAGAATGCGCTAGGTGACGATCAGTTTGGCTTTAGGAAAAGTAAAGGGACGAGAGAGGCAATTCTGACGTTACGGCTAATAATGGAAGCAAGGCTCAAGAAAAATCAAGACACGTTCATAGGGTTTGTCGACCTGGAAAAAGCGTTCGACAATATAAATTGGTGCAAGCTGTTCGAGATTCTGAAAAAAGTAGGGGTAAGCTATAGGGAGAGACGGGTCATACACAATATGTACAACAACCAAGAGGGAATAATAAGAGTGGACGATCAAGAACGAAGTGCTCGTATTAAGAAGGGTGTAAGACAAGGCTGTAGCCTTTCGCCCCTACTCTTCAATCTGTACATCGAGGAAGCAATGAGGGAAATAAAAGAAAGGTTCAGTAGTGGAATTAAAATACAAGGTGAAAGGATATCAATGGTACGATTCGCTGATGACATTGCTATCTTGAGTGAAAGTGAAGAAGAATTAAATGATCTGCTGAACAGAATGAACAGTCTAATGAGTACACAGTATGGTTTGAGAGTAAATCGGAGAAAGACGAAGGTAATGAGAAGTAGTAGAAATGAGAACAGCGAGAAACTTAACATCAGGATTGATGGTCACGAAGTCAATGAAGTTAAGGAATCCTGCCACCTAGGCAGTAAAATAACCAATGACGGACGGAGCAAGAAGGACATCAAAAGCAGACTCGCTATGGCAAAAAAGGCATTTCTGACCAAGAGAAGTCTACTAATATCAAATACGAGGATGTACGTCTGGAGTACAGCATTGCATGGTAGTGAAACATGGACTGTGGGAAAACCGGAACAGAAGAGAATAGAAGCACTTGAGATGTGGTGCTATAGACGAATGTTGAAAATTAGGTGGTCTCATAAGATAAGGAATGAGGAGGTTCTACGCAGAATCGGAGAGGAAAGGAATATGTGGAAAACACTGATAAGGAGAAGGGACAGGATGATAGGACATCTGCTAAGACATGAGGGAATGACTTCCATGGTACTAGAGGGAGCTGTAGAGGGCAAAAACTGTAGAGGAAGACAGAGATTGGAATACGTCAAGCAAATAATTGAGGACATAGGTGCTAATCTCAGATGAAGAGGTTAGCACAGGAAAGGAATTCGTGGCGGGCCGCATCAAACCAGTCAGTAGACTGATGACCAAAAAAAAAACCTAAGGACATCACACATATCCATGGCCGAGGACAGGATTCGAACCTGCGACCGTAGCGGTCGCGCGGTTCCAAACTGTAGCGCCTAGAACCGCTCGACCACCCCGGCAGGCCCTGCATCCAGGGATTCTGATGCTGTAGACAGGATATTGACAACAGTTGCATCTCCCCTCAGAACATCGTGGTGAATGTGCAGAAGCAGTACCTCCATAGACACAAGCCTGGACTCAAATTGGAAACAGCTGCACCTCGTATATCTCCATATGAGCCTCTATAAGAGGTCACTACCGAGCTCCTCAAAGAGAAAACCTGCAAATTGCTGGCTCTGCGAACAAAATGTATGTGGTAGAATCACAAACAGAAGAACGCCGCACCTGGTTCTCACAACGCCGGTGCACCCCTGTCTGACTTTGACCGGTAGATGATCTGAATAAAACTCCCTTCACGACACCACGCCCCACGATGCCTACCCTTGTCAGACGATGTGAAAAAGACCTTGTCCTGGCTAAATGATGGAACATGAAAAAATTACTCTGTCCTGGGGCTGAAATCTTGTTAGGC
Source organism: Schistocerca gregaria (assembly GCF_023897955.1). Classification (NCBI taxonomy): domain Eukaryota; kingdom Metazoa; phylum Arthropoda; class Insecta; order Orthoptera; family Acrididae; genus Schistocerca; species Schistocerca gregaria. The sequence continues at coordinate 531,254,036 of NC_064921.1, forward strand.
GTGGCACAAAGCATGGTCTCTAATTTTACATTCGTGATCTCCTCGGGAGGTATGAGTTGGAGGAAGCAATATATTCGATACCTCATCCAGAAACGCACCCTCTCGAAACCTGGACAGCAAGCTACACCGTGAGGCAGAGCGTCTCTCTTGCACAGTCTGCCACTTGAGTCTGCTACTAAACATCTCCGTAACGTTATCACGCTTACCAAATAACCCTCTGACGAGACGCGCCACTCTTCTTTGGATCTTCTCTATCTCCTCTGCCATACCGACATGGTACGGATCCCACACTGACGAGCAATACTCATGTATAGGTCGAACGAGTGTTTTGTAAGCCACCTGCTTTGTTGATGGACTACATTTTCTAAGGACTCTCCCAATGAATCTCAACCTGGCACCCGCCTTACCAACAGTTAATTTTATATGATCATTCCACTTCAAATCGTTCCGTACGCATACTCCCAGATATATTACAGAAGTAACTGCTACCAGTGTTTCTTCCGCTATCATATAATCATGCAATAAAGGATCCCTCTTTTTATGTATTCGCAATAGATTACATATATCTATGTTAAGGGTCAGTTGCCACTCCCTGCACCAAGTGCCTATCCGCTGCAGATCTTCCTGCAATTCGCTGCAGTTTTCTAATGCTGCAACCTCTCTGTATACTACAGAATCATCCTCGAAAAGCCGCATGGAACTTCCGACATTATCTACTAGATCATTTATATATATTGTGAAAAGCAATGGTCCCATAACACTCTCCTGTGGCACGCCAAAGATTGCTTTAACGTCTGTTAAAAATATAATGACGTTTATCTTGTAAAGGCTACAATAGAAAGTCGCTGCCGGGGATTAGGAAGCGTTAGTACAAAAATTTATTTAGGACTTAATACTATACGTGTGACGAACACAGCTTCTCCGTTTGCACCTTGAACGTTCATACAGAACTTTCATTTTCATCGTCTGACTGTCGCTGAAATTGCGCCATTGTGATATTCTGGATGCCTCTATCATAGTAAAGCTGTCTAAAGTCGGCCGACTTAAACTGCGGTCCGCTGTCGGAAACAACGGCCTCTGGGAATTTTTCAATATACAAAAAGGAGGTGAAGGCTGACACTATACTAGCGCTTGTGGTGTAATGCTATAAGCATCTACAACAAGCAAGCATATCGTATCCAATTGGGTCCCACGAAATCTATATCTGATTGTTGACATGGTCCTGTCGGGCGTAACCACTACTGCAGTGGAGCTGACTGGTGTTCCGTGCAGGCAGTGTGACAGATCATCCGTTCACGTCGGATATGCATACCCGCCCCTGACCTACAGTGGTGTCCGCAGCATGACCGTCCCTGGTTGCGGGCGTCCATTCTGTGGTCGGCTTTCTGGTCTGTGTTTCCAGCCACTCTCGAGGAGTGTATCTGTGTATGGACAGAGGTCTGACCAACCTGTGATGTCTGTTTTGGACCTTTCCGCCTCTGCCGGTTCAGGAACCAGCAGTACCCGACCACGGTGCGAAGATTTAGGGTAGGGGTGGGGGAAGAAGGAATCTCCCAAGTGACTCACTTCCCGCTGGAGGGATTGAGGCCCACAACATGCGCATCGACATTCTCAGACACTTAACTTGTAAGGAATGGGTCGTTACATCGATACACATACAAAGGACGTATGTGCAGGTCACTGATAACTGTTCTAAAAGCATCCTAAAGCCAAAATCGCATAATATTTCATTTAAAAATCCCATTTCTACAGATTTTGCTCTCACCTTCAGGTTTAAAAAATCTTTCTGCTATGAAAAGAATTCATTTTGAAGTTGGACCTCACGCCAAGTTGACATGTGACAACTGTACAGTAATATTCAGAGTCGTTCTGTGTGGAGTAAACAGACTATACTGACAGTGATTACACGGTAGCTTGCTGACAACTCTATAGCACGCTCGAGAAGCTCCCTAGTAATCGGACCCGCGACCGAACGCAGCCTGCGGACGGGAGTAAATACTCGCTAACGGCGGCGCAATCAAGCCTCTCCGATGCCGCGTCGTGGTTGGTCTCTCCGGCAGGTAACGACTTCCGCGATAGACATGCCGATGGTGTTTCCAACAGTCAGAACTGCGCTTCGATATATCGATAACACCACAAGTTCATTCATGAATAAAAGCACTGCGTACAATTCACTCCATATTAATCATTGGCTTTCAACAGTTCGCTATCAATACGGTAGTGCACATATGTTTATCGCTGCCTTTAGACATGAAAGCCAATCCATCAGCCATGCCGTCACGTCAGAAATCCACGTCCCATATTCATCATCGTCGTACCACCCGACTGTTCAGTCTCAATAGAAGAAAACAGGCTCTCGATGGCAAAAATACGCACAAATACGTTGAAACAGTTACAATCTTGTAGGTGTATTGTTGAAATATACTGTCATTTACTACTAGCTATAATGAATAAAAATAATAAAGGAAAAATGTGTGTAGATTCCTTACAGCTGTACCTTTCCAAGGCAGAACTCACATCCTGAGCGCATGACTCACTAAAAAGAGAAATGCTTATTGCGAAAGTCACGAGTATGTTATTTATGGCTCTATTTTTTAGAATCTAGAAAGTGATAGAAAATTTAGCCTGTGGAGTTCGTGAAGTGGGTCAGGCACTATTGCGTCCAATGTGGCCTAATGTAATACATCAAAAGTGTTTATCGTAGCCTGTGATTCCATCGGATACTATTGTATATTCGGACAAAGTTGCTTTTAGAAACTAATTTCAAAAAGAGTTATTTTCGTATGATCAAGTACATCTATTTTAAAACAATGTGATAGCTTGAATAACTATTATTACTGATCTCCAGCGAATCTATTTTTAAACATTTTGATGGCTTGAATAACTATTATTACTACTCTCCAGCGATACTTAAAAGAACAGGCTTTTAAACATAGCGTTGGGTGTGAACTATCGACCTTTGTATTCTGCGCACTCATTTCTTAGTTATCGAGCAGTATCACAAAAAAAAAACATTAACCATCTACATCCACACCTATATTACGCGAACCACTGTGATATGTATGGCAGTCCCACTGTGCAAGTTATTAGGGCCTTTTCCAGTGCCGTTGCCGTATGGAGCACGGGAAGAATGATTGTCGAAATGCCTCTGTGCGTGCTGTGATTAATCTAATCTTGTCCTCACAATCCCTGTGGGTGTAATAAGTAGGAGATCATAGTACGAGTATTTGTAGAGTCAACATTTAAAGCCGGCGCGTGAAACATTGTTAGCTGACTTTCTCTGGATGGTTTTCATCTATCTTCAATAGTCTTTCAGTTCAGTTCTTTCAGCATCTCAATGATACTCCTCTCGCAGGTCAAACAAAACTGTGATCATTCGTGCTACCGTTCACTATGTGCATTCAACTACCCTGTTAGTCCTGTTTGGTACGGGTCCTCAACACTTTAGCAGTATTCTGGTATGGGTCACACGAGTGAAGTGCAAGAAAAGTCTCTTCTAGACTGATTGCTCTCCCTTTGAAACGTCCCCTTAGAAAAACTTATACATGACTGTGCTTAAACTGACACACAATATTTTTAGCGCAACGCAATCTGACTTTCAGTAATCCCTACAAAAGAATGGCCCTGACTAACATTAACCTATACCTTTCACAAATCACTTACCTCACAAAAATCTTCGTTACTCGAACTACTGAAATACAGCGAGCGCCACTACAGCCAGCGAACTAAAAGATTCAAACTACGGAAGTCACTAACTACTGATAGGCACAGTTAGCAAATGAAAGATTTTAATAGAGAACAAACAATCTATTTACCTTAATAGTCATAATATATATCAGTTCATGACATAAATTCTTACAAATTTCAAAACTCCGCCATCTCTCTCCCCACGTCCACCACTGCTGGCGGCTCACCTCCAACTGCGAAACGCTACGCGCTGTTAACATCCAGCTGCCCAAAACTACAATGGCAGACAACAATGCAAACCAGCCACAGACTGCACACGGCACAGCCAATGATTTTCATACAGAGCGCTACGTGGCGGCGGCGTTACCAATAAAAAAACCTAAACAGCCTACTTCTAGACTGATTGCACTCCATTTTATTCTACTAATAAACCTAAGTCCACTACCTGCTTTACCCACGGTTGAGTCTATGTGATCGTCCCATTTCATGTCCCTGCCAAATGTTACACCCATCTGTTTGTATTAGTTTGCCGATCCCAGCTATGACCCACTGACATGAAATTCATAGGGTACTATGTTATTTCGTTTTGTGAAGTGCGCTACTTTACATTACTGAAAATTTAAAGCAAGTTTCCAGCCTTTGCACCATTCTGAATTCTTATGAAGGTCTAACTGCATATTTGTGCAGCTTCGTTCAGACGGCCCATCACTGTGGACAACTACACCATCTGCGAATAGTCTGATGTTTGTATTCTCGGCAACATCATTAATATAAAACAGGAACACCGAGGGACCCAACACACTTCCCGGGGTCTATCCGAAGGTATTTCTACATCTACCGATGATTCCAAATCAAGAAAACATGCTGTTCCTCCGAACAGAGCAAGCCTCCATCCAGTCACAAATTTCATCTGATACCCATACGATCCTACTGTTGATAGTAAGTGTAGGTGAGATGCTGAGTCATTTTCTTTCCGGGATTCCACAGGTATTGCATCTACCGGACTGCCTTGATCCGTGACTTTCAGGATGTCATATGAGAAAAGTGCGGAAAGTTGGATTCCACATGATCTATGTTATAAAATTCCTTGCTGATTGGCATGGAAAAGGTCTTTCTGTACGAGATAACTCATTATGTTTCTCAACGCCTTTGACGCTAATTTCTACTTCATTCATCTTTCCAGTGGTATGGGAGTTAAATTGGGACAATACTCCTGCGTTTTCCTTTGTAGAAGAACATTTGCAAACAGAACGGAGTTAAGTGTTTCAGCTTTTGCTTTTGTATCTCAGTTTGAGTTCCTGTCTTGCCCGTGAGAGACTGGACGCTAACTTTAGTGCCATCAACAGCCCCTTAAATACGATCAGAATTTCTTCAGATTTTGAGAAAGATCTTTCGACAATATTCTGCTTCTGTAGTCATTGAAGAAGGTTTCACGGATTGCTCTCTTGTCAACCAAACTCGTTTCATTCAACATTTCTCTAACTATGGGCCTAAGCTTTATTTATGCTTTTTGCGCAGCTGTCTCTCTTTGTCAGGAGTTTCCTTACAGCGAGTGCTATCATGAATTGTTACATATCTATACACTGCATGGTGAACTGTATCTTAAAACTTGAGCCATAGTTCCTCTACTCGCACCTGTTCCAAGCTAAAAGTTTGAGGTTTTTTTTTACTGAGATACGACACTACTGCTTCTTTCCGTAGCTCGCGAGCTTATAAATCTTTCTGCTTGTTTTAGTTGCCCTTTGTACTTTGGCATTCGTTACTGCTACATGATATATAATGCTGTAATTGAATAGAAAGTGGAACAAAGGTAGTATTACTACGGTACTTTGTATGTCAGTTCTACGCTGTACGTCATTGATGAAGTCCCAACTTTCTCTGTCATATATAAATATCTCCAAGCACAACTAGAGAATGAAATTTCCAAGGTTGTTCAGGTATATTTTCTGAATACTTTGTTGAACAGGACCCGATTTCTTACCCCATTTATTTTTGTATGTATGTTGCATTGAAAATATTTGCAGAACCGTACGAATGTCGACGTTATATGCTGGGTGTCCTGTCTGGAAAGAAACTTGTTCCACTCATTGTACTTGCCGTTGACAACGGTAACTCCCACTCTACACTTCATCCTCAAGCTTGCATTCGACTCTGGTCGGTTTTGTCTCAGGCTTTGTTTTCCAGCAGAATCAGTTATACTTTAACAGGAGCACGAAGCAATCTGGATGTGCCTACGGATAAAGAGTTGGAGGATACGCTTCCCTCGAGTGGGTTCACTGACTACAATTCAAGAGCGCCACAATGGCGCTATACCGAGCTGTTACCACGACGACGGTAAACACTTAATAGCACTTCAGTGCTTTTGTTTGGCACATTTTGGCGGTTGTATAATACAGGAGTCTTCACAGAATCGTAACTTAATTGAATAACAAACTAAATATATCAGATTTATATTGTGTAGCGAGGCAATGGAGTCCACTGGTCCTTTACAGCAGAAAACTCAGAAAATATCGCAGAAAAACCTTCGAAATCTTGTCGGTGGTTTTTGGGTTCCTGTTGTGGTGTCACCGCCAGACACCACACTTGCTAGGTGGTACCCTTTAAATCGGCTGCGGTCCGGTAGTATACGCCAGACCCGCGTGTCGCCACTATCAGTGATTGCAGACAGCGCCGCCACACGGCAGGTCTAGAGAGACTTCCTAGCACTCGCCCCAGTTATCCAGCAGACTTTGCTAGCGACGGTTCACTGCCTACTTACGTTCTCATTTGCCGAGAAGATAGTTTAGCATAGCCTTCAGCTACGTCAATTGCTACGACCTAGCAAGGCGCCATTATCAGTTGCTATTGATATTGTGAACTATGTACCGTCAAAAGCGACGTTCGTCATTAATGGATTAAAGTTAAGTATTCCACCAGCTACGTCCGTTTTCTAAATTTTAATTTCCTTGTCCTATTCCAGACCTCACGCCAGCCTGTGTGAGCTGAAACGCGTGCCTTTCGGCCTCCTCTAGTAACACGGTGTTGGCTCTCCTGCCAACCACAACACTTGTTGTCCATGCATGCTTAAAATTTAAAAGACGAAAAGCGGAGCATATAAGACTGAAGCATGAATTTGAGGTCACTACTGTCGTTAGTGCAGCTCTTGTATGTAGATAATTGGACACAACGGTGTACTTTCGCACATTGTCATCCGACGAGAGGGAAATAAAGAGCTTTAAGAGTAACTGTACACAGTATAGCGCCTCAAGTGTCTTAGAAAGTCGGGTCGGTATGACTCGAGTGTTCCTCCTTCAGATTCTGCTCACTTTTGCATTCTGCTCTCTGGATAAAGTATCCAAGTATATACTGATCTACCGCATTAGCGTTAGAGTAAGCTCTCACACACTGGAAAGAACTACAGATTTATCCAGTAGTATCCAGTAGAGAGACCTGCTGAGGCCAGCTGGTCATCATGTGAAGGAAAGGATCCGACAATATCCAGCAGAAGGAAGATGTCACGTATGTGCTTAAGATCAAATGGCGCAAAACATCCTGAGTGTGTGTAATACGTTCCAAACTTATACGTGAAAAATACAAGAAGGCCATGTGCTCATTCTGTGAGGCAGGCAATAAGGAATGAACATTTTACTCTATGCAAAGTGAAATGTATTACTCCCCTTTCTCTTAAAGTGTTAATGAAACTTAATGTCTGAAAATTAAATTTTCTCTTTCGCCAGGTAAAAGCATTATTTTTCCCTTCAAATGAAAATACAAATAGTGTCTACAAATCAGTATTTTATGCAGAGACAGAATATTGTTTTTCTTCATTTTTTATATTCGTGTCAAACTGACACAATGCAAATGGTTGCTTATCAAGATAAGACACAACTACTAAACAACCAACTGGAGATTCTGTAATTTTCAGCCTATTTAAGCACAAAACAATATTTGCTTATAACAAAACCACCACTTGTGTACTGTATTACAGAAGTAATTCTTGTTTACAATAATTTACTTCTTACACTGGCTTTTGTAATAACTGAGCCAAAGGATTTAAAAGTAATAAGCATTTACAAGCTATTGTTGATCCAACTTATTACCATAAGTTGGTTCAACAATTGCTTGTAACAGTTCAACTTCATCATATAAATTGTATTTAACAGTAGATTTTCGTACGTAATTACGTTGTCTGCGAGCTGATAGTTGTCACCATCCAGCTCAGCGTGAAGGTGTACTTCGCACCTTGGTTCCCAGGGCCCACGTTATTTCAGACCCTGAAAGTTTGGCAGCTGAGATTGCACATCTCGAAGTCACCTTTCGTCAGAATGGTTATAGTTAGAGGCAGATCAAACGTGCGTTGCGCCATCAGCTTTATGTGCAACGGGTGAGTGACGATAGCAACGAGGTGGCACCTAAGTCCACGGCCTTTTTGCCTTACACAGGAAGCATTTCCAACAGGATTGGCCGTATTTTGCAAAAATATGATGTGAAATGTGTTTTTTGACAACCAGTTAAGATTAAGGCCCTGTTGGCGTCCGTAAAAGATGACCTTGGTTTGAGTAAGGCTGGGGTCTATCGTATTCCCTGCAGTTGTGGCATGTCATGTATTGGTCAGACAATCAGGACTGTGGAAGACCGGTGTACTGAACATAAGCGTCACACACGTTTACAACAGCCGAGCAAATCCGCTATTGCAGAACATAGCCTTGACACCGGTCATCCTATGGAATACAACAACACGGAGATTCTGGCTTGCACGTCCAGCTATTAGGATAGTGTTATTAACGAAGCTGTTGAAATCAGACTATCAAGCAACTTTATTAACAGAGATGGTGGATTTTGTTTAATTGCTGATCTGTCTCTCATCAAAAAACAGAGGGTCAAATTAGTGCTACCTCACCTGTTGATTAATAGTAACTATCGACTTTTCTGATGTTGGTTATCTTTGGTTGTGTTGACACTTGTTCTGTGTGTGGTGTCTTCCTTGTTTCTCCTCTGTGAACCGAAGTATTAAATTTGCTTGCACATTTTTCTTCCTTGCATTTGTGCCTTGAGAATGGCAGGATGTGCTCCTGTCGAAATATCGGCGGTGTTCGACGACGTCACCCGGCAGCAAACCTGTAAGTTATTTGAACATTCGATTCGCCGGGAAAAGTTAAGGTCTCACAACTTTTGATTATATTGTAATTGCACATGTCTATCAAATCATCTGTTTTTCAAGATGCGTCTGTTTCTTATCACTTGCGGAATTATCCAATTTTGTGCTCGTAGTAAAGCCAATGAAGTGTTTGTCAAAGTCTTCCATACTTTTAGCCAGAATGCATATTTCGCAGCTAGCAATGTCCACATGTAAAAATAAGTCTCTCCCCCCCCCCCCCCCCAATTTTTCCCTCCAACCACTGCTCCTATTTAAACAGACAAACACTTCATAAGCTAAAGTAGACGAACAATGTAAACGAGACAAATATCATACAAAATCGCTTGTTAAGAAGAAATGTAAGTTACCACTGAAAGAAATAATAATGAAGAATGACACTGTAAATGTTATACGAACAGTTTTGACAAGCTTTTAGCCGCGCGGGGTAGCCATGCTGTCTCAGGCGTCTTGTCACGGTTCGCGCGTCTCCTCCCGTGGGAGGTTCGAGTCATTCCTCGGTCATGTGTGTGTGTGTGTGTGTGTGTGTGTCTGTGTGGTCCTTTGCGTAAGTTAGTTAAGTTAGATAAGTAGTGCGGTAGCCTAGGGCCCGATGACCTCAGCAGTCTGGTCCCATGGTCCTTACCACAAATTTTTAACATGCTTATAGCCACACATCCGGCGGTAAAAAGTATCTAAAGCTCGTTTTAACCGCTAGAGAGTATGTAGGATAACATCGCAACAAACACTAATTGGGCCATTCCATGACAAGTGTCTAGTTTCGGAAAAACGTTCCCGCAACATTTTTATGATTTCTATGTAAATATTCGCACACGTTTCCAATAAACATTGGTAAAAAAATTTATTTTCGGCAGACTTGCAGAGATACAATAAATCGTTTGACTCCACAGCAAAGCTTTCAGCATTGCACCCCAGAGTTTTCAACAACTTTGAGACATTATAATACTGGCATATTTTCTTGAAGGAAACAAAACTAGACGTTCTTATATAACGTTTTGCGGTCTCTTAAGTGAAATAATAAAAGATTTCATGAGCCATTTTTGTATAGATAACTTGAAGCAAAGTCGGCTGAAAAACTAGCCGCTTGAAAATACTGTTAAGTTTATATATGAAACTAATAGTTCGTTCAACCTAAAACTTTACATGTAATAACTTATCAACATAAGGTCTTAGAATACAAAATCTAATTGTCCTACTGCTTTCAAATAGTTTAAAAACTGAGGGTAAATTTTACATTGTTGTAAGATGTACGTCAAAGTGGGTATTTTTAGCCCACATTTACAAAAAAAAATTTACCTCGATTTTTTTCGCACCACTTTTATTAGAGAGGGCACCCTCCAAAAAATCTAGAAACGTAGAATTCGTTTCACAATGCGAACGTATAAGGCTCTAAATAGCAGCAACAGAATGGAACCATAGTTACAATGCGTCGATAGTCAGCAAGTACTCAAATTTCATTCGCCTCTCTTGTTGTGCTTTACATTTTTTAGTAGTTTCTGGTGAATGTGAAATCATAAGTCCCAAGAATAGAAAAGGAATTTGACTCATAAAAACTTAAAAGCTGCAGAAAAATGGTCTTATTGGATTTTCTTAAACATCTATAAATCTTTAACTCTATGGAGCTCTTTTTACAAAAAAATGAAATGGCATAATGAAACCAATACAAAAGGTGGTATTTTTTTGTGTTTCTAATAATATGAGCTAACCACAATTGAAAATTGTAATTTTTTGGTTGTTTATTTCCTGCTCAATTGGACAAGGAACTGAAGCATCAAAGGGTTCAAGTAATTTCCTAAGCAAAGAAATCTGATATGAAAGTGTTTACAAACTTTAGTGGCTGCCAGCAAGAGTTACGATCCGACCTTCTGAAACAAAGCTGGACAGTACATCCCAAGTTTGCCTGCCCCATGAACCTCTGATGCTGATTCATTACTAGAGTTATAAAAGAATGATCTAATCACTTGGCAAAAAGCATCATAATGTAAAAACATAAATTCGCACAGTTGACACTGAAACAGGAGATGAAGATTGTGCTCAGAGCATAAGGCCAGGTCAGACAATTTGCCCAGCTTCAATGACAGCATAAAATAAATATCTTGATGCAGTTTCATCAGCCTCATTATCACAATTTGACGAGGACTTCGTACGAAATGAAGAGTTAAGCATTGACTCATCACCACTCGTATTTCACCCCTGAAATAAACAGTAAGCACCAGAGATAAGCCTCATAGGGTAAGTCCGGGAGAGTTGAACCACGTTTTTCTTCAGCATAAAATATGTGTTTTTTTAACTTTTTGAATTCTGGAAGCATTTTCGTATGGAGCGCTATTTAAACTACAACACACTATTGAGCCACTTAAAATACAAGAGATATGATGAAATGAAAATAAGTAAGTGTGGATCACCTCAACCATAGGTGTATGGGTGAGATGGACCAGTGTATTGGGTGAGACACACCATGTAAAAATGTGTGTACATGAAGAAAAGTGTCAATTAAAATTATGTATTTCTATTTGGTATATGTTGCAATGAGTAAAGAATTATACTGTTAAATATTTTAGCCCAAAACTAATTTATATGGTAATTAATTGAAACCCTCATCTGCCGACAGGGGTTGTTGATATACCTCGATGGGGACAGCTGAAAATGTGTGCCCCGACCAGGACTCGAACCGGGGATCTTCTGCTTACATGGCAGACGCTCTAACCATCTGAGCGACCGAGGACACAAATGGATAGCGCGACTGCAGGGACTTATCCCTTGAACTCTTCCCGTGAGACCCATATTCCCAACCGTCAACAACTCTGCATATGTAATGTTCCTCAGTGACTCATATGGATAAAGCGTTTGCCATGTAAGCAGGAGATCCCGGGTTCGAGTCCCGGTGGGGGCACACATTTTCAGCTGTTCCCATCGAGGTATATCAACAACACCTGCCGGCAGCTGAGGGTTTCAATTAATTATCATTTATTCTAGAGAAGCTGTACGGTCATCAGTGGTACCTGTTCTGTCGAGAACAGTTACTATCTTCACAAATTTATCTGTTCATTATAAAGCTTGCTTGTACAAGGGTTTTTCTACTGAATTGTTTGCTTTGTTCAAACGTTTTTAAGTGTTGAATTTGGAGCAGTCAGTTTCGAAGTCGTAATCTTGGAAGTTTTAGGTTTAGTAGAAGTGGAGTCCGAAGTTGTGTCCGTGAAGGAATTTGACTTTTGCAAATAACTCTGCTCTTTTGATGTGCTTGGATTCACTAGGTATTTTGTTGAGCTTCGAAGTGGTTGGTTGGCCTCTGCATAAGATTCAGCTCTTCCGTTTGTTGGCACATGTACATCTTCTGACAAATAAGCATGCTCTGCGACTTCGGGTATATTCAGTGACATTATTCCACTTGCCTTGAAGCCCCTTTCAACATTTTCAGTGTTGGCTGATGTAGCCCACGCCGTCGTGAGCAGTTTTCGAAATTGATGGCGGTTAATTATTCTGGCTGGATTGTGAATCACGAATATGCTGCAGGCGCTGTAATAATTTTTCAGTTATTTAAAAACGTGCGAGCCAGTGACTGCAACCAGTGTGTTGTATTTGGAGGTAGGATCTTTAAAATAATCCCTTGTTCCTCTGCAAGTAACTTGCAAGTAACTAACTCCAAGTACAGGTAATACCTTTCCAGCTGGTTCATCCGGCGTGACATGGGTTTTAATCAATACAATACTACCAATGAAAAAACGCATATCATTCGGTTCTTCTTCACAACATAAATTAAACTTCCATTTTCGGCTAAGCAAAATTCCATTGCTGTCTATTTCTCCTACATTAAAACATATGTTCCAGCTCTCCCAAATAACACCAGTCCATATCTCCCAATTGTCCGGGAGACATGGAACACGTCGACTTCTGTCTGCAGGTAACGAGCTCAGTGGCCTTTTTATGTTAGTTTCGTGCCTACAAATTTGTCAATTTTGCAGTAAAAAAACTGCAACGATACTGTGGAAACCAATCTCTAAAGTTAAAATTATGTAACTACACAATAAAATATCTCGCTTTATCGGAACAGATAATTGATTTTTATTGAGGAGTAATACGAAAACTACAGCGACACTTTCGCACCCTGTTCCTTCACAAAAGAGCTACTGACTAGCGGTGCATTTGTGAAACACCCACTGGTCTGTCTCATCTAGTGGTCTAACCCTTCCTGAAGCAAAAACTCAGAAGATACAGAGTTCTATAGGAAATCAAACTGCAAATACTATTGGTGTAAATCTGCAAATTGAACAAACCAGTAGAAGTAAGCAATGTAGAAACTGTGCTAACTATGCATATTTGCTGGCTGAATTTAAGGGCCAGATGCACGAATTCAGTCATAAAGAACAGACGTAAATTTTAACCTTGGCGTTTCCACGCTGAACTCTGAGAGAGATTTGGACACATTTTGGAGTATCATAAAGAATGGTAAAGCGTTCTGGAAAGATTACTGCAGAGAAGGGAATTCTAGCACTTGCTTAAAATCGAAGAGTGGAACAACTACCTACAGAAGTCACTAGCAAAGTGCAAACGTTTTTTAAAGGTGATGAAATTATCAGTATATCCCCTAGAAGAAAGGATAGAATATCATTAGACATATACGCAGAAAATGTTATTGCTTTACAACTTACGGAAACTGTATATGTGCTACAGGAATCGAAATAAGTGAGAAATGTGACTGTCAAAATTTTGTGCACCTAGACCAAAATTATGTGTAATAGTTGCAGTTCACTAGAATCTTAAGGTCATATTTAGAGCCTTAGCAATAAGTGAGAATTATAAGACAGTTCTCAGCAATGCAATCTGCAGTGTGGAGTATTGCAGTGGAAAGCTTCCTTGACCCGAGGCTGCAGGATCTGCTGTTGCCAGTTGGTTCGTAGAGAATTGTCCACAGGAAATGATTGTATATGAGCAATGGATCCATATCTTTCAGGCCATTCTGGACATGACGCAAATGGCAGTGAATGAATTTATTGAAGAAGTAGAAACAATAACTTGGAGTCTATCATTCCATCATTACACAGCAAACATCGGAGTTTACATCTTAAAGCTCTCAAATGTGGTATAGATGAAGGCGAGCTAATTATCTTAATTGATTTTTCCGAAAATTATTCATTTATCACTCAGTGCAAGGTAGCCGCAGTGAAAACAGTCAAACAAACCATCCATTTTACGTCTGTTTTAGTCAGAATGAGAAGGGGGAATCGTTGGCCGTCTGCGTTGTCAGTGACTGTCTGCACCATGACACAAATAAGTGCATAATTTTATCAAGGAGGTGATGAAATACTATAAACGAAAAATACAGTTTGCTCCCATATCCCACATCCATTATTTCAGTGATGAATCCAGCGCAGTACAAGACTTTCAAAAACTTTCTCCATTTTCGCAACCATAACGGGACATTGGAATGAAAGCATAATGGAATTTTTTGTTTCAAGTCATAAAAAGTCACCTTGCAATGAGGTTGAAGGTACAACAAAGCGATTAGCAGCGACAGCAAGCTAGCAGCGGTTGATAGGCAGATACTTAGGCCTATTTATCTGTTTCGCTTCTGCACTGAGGGCACTAATGCCACTAAATTTACTTTCAACAACAAAGAAAATATTGAACAAAATACAACGTCAACAAGAAGAGACGTTTAAACACAAGCATATTCTAGCAGGAATCGCAGAAAAATCATCATTTTGTGCGACCTGATTTAATTGGAAATCAAGGAGTGACAAGTGCTGGGTTCGGGGACAGCACAATATTGCAGCTATTCCAAGCTCCAGCTGGCAGTAAAGTTAATCTCGTGACATTCAAATGCAAATTAATGAAAAATCTAAAACACTCAAGCATCTTGGAGCAAACGTAATCTCAGTATCCTAAAAGACACATTCTAATTCTCATTAACACGAATACTTTCCCACAAATGACAGGCAGTCTAATAAAAATTTCACCAAAATTTACGGAATGGGAAAGAGGTACAGGACTTGAAGGTAGTTTATAGGACGTGTGTTGCAGCTGTTCTCTAACAATTTTACTACGATAGTTTCCAGTACCTTCGTAAGATACTGTTAAAATTTAAAGTTTATGACTAGTTTGATTCTATAGTCAGTTCTGTAGAAAAACTGGCTGCAGCAGGGCAGGAAGCTTTTAGGAAGCTTTAATTGTCGAGTGCTAGTAATAGTGTTCCATAGATTTCCTGTTTGTTTTGAATACAGTCAGAGAGAGTCCCTTTAGTCAACCACAGTGCCAGTAATGCTAGTGTTTGTTTTCAATACAGTCCAGAGACAGGTAGTGTTATTTTCATTGTTTTCTACAAGAAGTGGTTAGCAATCACAGTTTAGTCAATAATCAGCCGCCTTTAGTGAATTAGCAGTCTAGTTAAAAGTTGATTAAGTCTCTTCAGTAAATTGATTCCTTAGGATGGATAGGATGTGTGACTGCTGTGTACGGACGCAGGAGGAGCTGGCCACTCTTCGCGAACAGCTAAGCGTGTTGATATGGCCGCGGTCAGCCGTCTTCAGGCTGCTGCCTCGGAGTGTAGCGGCAGTGGGGAGTCTGGTGCGTCGCAAGGTACACCCCAGGTGTTACATGCTTCACCCACTGTCCCTGCTGTCGAGACATCTTCGCGGGTACCGGACGCGGTTGGGCCACCCTCTCCCCAAGGGGAATGGTGGGTTCAGCGGCGTTCACGGCGCACGAGGCGGAGGGTCAATGTGGAGGCTGGCCGTGTGGCATCGCCCGCTCTGCCTGTGAGTGGACATGTGGCTGCTCCTTCAGCAAGGTCCGATAAGGCACACGGGGGGAGGAGTTTATTAGTTATTGGGAGCTCCAACGTTAGGCGGGTGATGGAGCCCCTTAGGGAAATAGTGGAAAGGTCGGGGAAGAAGGCCAGTGTTCACTCTGTCTGCTTGCCGGGGGGTCTCATCCGAGATGTGGAGGAGGCCCTACCGGCGGCGATAGAGAGCACTGGGTGCACCCAACTGCAAATTGTTGCTCATGTCGGCACCAATGACTCCTGCCGTCTGGATTCAGAGGTCATCCTCAGTTCGTATAGGCGGTTGGCGGAGTTGGTGAAGGCGGAAAGCCTCGCTCGCGGGGTGGAATCAGAGCTAACTATTTGTAGTATCGTTCCCAGAACCGATCGCGGTCCTCTGGTTTGGAGCAGAGTGGAAAGCTTAAACCAGAGGCTCAGACGATTCTGCGGAGAGCTGCGGTGCAAATTTCTCGACCTCCGCTATCGGGTGGAGAAATGTAGGGTCCCCCTGAATAGGTCAGGCGTGCACTACACGCCGGAAGCGGCTACGAGGGTAGCGGAGTACGTGTGGAGTGCACATGGGGTTTTTTTAGGTTAGAGAATTCCCTCCCTAGGCCCGACAAGACGCCTCCTGAGACGCGGCAAGGCAGGAGTAGGCAAAATGCAACAGGGAATAACAATATTAATGTGCTAATAGTAAACTGCAGGAGCGTCTATAGAAAGGTCCCAGAACTTCTCTCATTAATAAACGGTCACAACGCCCATATAGTACTAGGGACAGAAACTTTGCTGAAACCACATGTAAACAGTAATTAAATCCTAAATTCAGATTGGAATGTACACCGCAGACAGGCTGGACAGTGAAGGGGAAGGCGTTTTTATAGCGATAAGAAGTGCAATAGTATCGAAGGAAATTGACGGAGATTCGAATTGTGAAATGATTTGGGTGAAGGTCACGGTTAAAGCAGGCTCATACATGGTAATTGGATGTCTCTATAGGCCCCCGGGCTCTGCAGCTGTTGTGGCTCAGGACCTGAAGAATAATTTGAAAAATATTTCGAGTACATTTCCCCACCATGTTATACACTCCTGGAAATGGAAAAAAGAACACATTGACACCGGTGTGTCAGACCCACCATACTTGCTCCGGACACTGCGAGAGGGCTGTACAAGCAATGATCACACGCACGGCACAGCGGACACACCAGGAACCGCGGTGTTGGCCGTCGAATGGCGCTAGCTGCGCAGCATTTGTGCACCGCCGCCGTCAGTGTCAGCCAGTTTGCCGTTGCATACGGAGCTCCATCGCAGTCTTTAACACTGGTAGCATTCAGCGACAGCGTGGACGTGAACCGTATGTGCAGTTGACGGACTTTAAGAGAGGGCGTATAGTGGGCATGCGGGAGGCCGGGTGGACGTACCGCCGAAGTGCTCAACACGTGGGGCGTGAGGTCTCCACAGTACATCGATATTGTCGCCAGTGGTCGGCGGAAGGTGCACGTGCCCGTCGACCTGGGACCGGACCGCAGCGACGCACGGATGCACGCCAAGACCGTAGGATCCTACGCAGTGCCGTAGGGGACTGCACCGCCACTTCCCAGCAAATTAGGGACACTGTTGCTCCTGGGGTATCGGCGAGGACCATTCGCAACCGTCTCCATGAAGCTGGGCTACGGTCCCGCACACCGTTAGGCCGTCTTCCGCTCACGCCCCAACATCGTGCAGCCCGCCTCCAGTGGTGTCGCGACAGGTGTGAATGGAGGGACGAATGGAGACGTGTCGTCTTCAGCGATGAGAGTCGCTTCTGCCTTGGTGCCAGTGATGGTCGTATGCGTGTTTGGCGCCGTGAAGGTTAGTGCCACAATCAGGACTGCATACGACCGAGGCACACAGGGCCAACACCCGGCATCATGTGTGGGGAGCGATCTCCTACACTGGCCGTACACCTCTGCTGATCGTCGAGGGGACACTGAATAGTGAACGGTACATCCAAACCGTCATCGAACCCATCGTTCTACCATTCCTAGACCCGCAAGGGAACTTGCTGTTCCAACAGGACAATGCACGTCCGCATGTATCCCGTGCCACCCAACGTGCTCTAGAAGGTGTAAGTCAACTACCCTGGCCAGCAAGATCTCCGGATCTGTCCCCCATTGAGCATGTTTGGGACTGGATGAAGCGTCGTCTCACGCGGTCTGCACGTCCAGCACGAACGCTGGTCCAACTGAGGCGCCAGGTGGAAATGGCATAGCAAGCCGTTCCACAGGACTACATCCAGCATCTCTACGATCGTCTCCATGGGAGAATAGCAGCCTGCATTGCTGCGAAAGGTGGATATACACTGTACTAGTGCCGACATTGTGCATGCTCTGTTGCCTGTGTCTATGTGCCTGTGGTTCTGTCAGTGTGATCATGTGATGTATCTGACCCCAGGAATGTGTCAATAAAGTTTCCCCATTCTGGGACAATGAATTCACGGTGTTCTTATTTCAATTTCCAGGAGTTAAGTTCTGGGTGGAGATTTTAATTTGCCGGATGTAGACTGGGAGACTCAGACGTTCATAACGGGTGGCAGGGACAAAGAATCCAGTGAAATATTTTTAAGTGCTTTATCTGAAAACTACCTTTAGCAGTTAAACAGAGAACCGACTCGTGGCGATAACATATTAGACCTTTTGGTGACAAACAGACCAGAACTATTTGAATCAGTTAATGCAGAACAGGGAATCAGCGATCATAAAGCGGTTACTGCATCGATGATTTCACCCGTAAATAGAAATATTTTTTAATATTAGGTAGGAAGATTTTTCTGTTTAGCAAAAGTGACAAAAATCAGATTACAGAGTACCTGACGGCTCAACACAAAAGTTTTGTCCCAAGTACAGATAGTGTTGAGGATCAGTGGACAAAGTTAAAAACCATCGTACAATATGCGTTAGATGAGTATGTGCCAAGCAAGATCGTAAGAGATGGAAAAGAGCCACCGCGGTACAACAACCGAGTTAGAAAACTGCTGCGGAAGCAAAGGGAACTTCACAGCAAACATAAACATAGCCAAAGCCTTGCAGACAAACAAAAATTACACGAAGCGAAATGTAGTGTGAGGAGGGCTATGCGAGAGGCTTTCAATGAATTCGAAAGTAAAGTTCTATGTACTGACTTGGCAGAAAATCCTTAGAAATTTTGGTCCTATGTCAAAGCGGTAGGTGGATCAAAACAAAATGTCCAGACACTCTGTGACCAAAATGGTACTGAAACAGAGGGTGACACACTAAAGGCCGAAATACTAAATGTCTTCTCCAAAGCTGTTTCACAGAGGAAGACTGCACTGTGCTTCCTTCTCTAGATTGCCGCACAGTTGACAAAATGGTAGATATCGAAATAGACGACAGAGGGATAGAGAAACAATTAAAATCGCTCAAAAGAGGAAAGGCCGCTGGTCCTGATGCGATACCAGTTAGATTTTACACAGAGTACGCGAAGGAACTCCCCCCCCTTCTAGCAGCGGTGTACCGTAGGTCTCTAGAAGAGCGAAGCGTTCCAAAGGATTGGAAAAGGGCACAGGTCATCCCCGTTTTCAAGAAGGGACGTCGAACAGATGTGCAGAACTATAGACCTATATCTCTAACGTCCATCAGTTGTAGAATTTTGGAACACGTATTATGTTCGAGAATAATGTCTTTTCTGGAGACTAGAAATCTACTCTGTAGGAATCAGCATGGGTTTCGAAAAAGACGGTCGTGTGAAACCCAGCTCGCGCTATTCGTCCACGAGACCCAGAGGGCCTTAGACATGGGTTCACAGGTAGATGCCGTGGTTCTTGACTTCCGCAATGCGTTTGACACAGTTCCCCACAGTCGTTTAATGAACAAAGTAAGAGCATACGGACTATCAGATCAATTGTGTGATTGGATTGAGGAGTTCCTAGATAACAGAACGCAGCATGTCATTCTCAATGGAGAGAAGTCTTCCGAAGTAAGAGTGATTTCAGGTGTGCCGCAGGGGAGTGTCATAGGACCCTTGCTATTCACAATATACATAAATGACCTGGTGGATGACATCGGAAGTTCACTGAAGCTTTTTGCAGATGATGCTGTGGTGTATCGAGAGGTTGCAACAATGGAAAATTGTACTGAAATGCAGGAGGATCTGCAGCCAATTGACGCATGGTGCACGGAATGGCAATTGAATCTCAATGTAGACAAGTGTAATGTGATGCAAATCATTTAGCTACAAAATAGCAGCTCAGCAACTGGAAGCAGTTAATCCGATAAATTATCTGGGAGTACGCATTAGGAATGATTTAAAATGGAATGATCATATAAAGTTGATCGTCGGTAAAGCAGATGCCAGACTGAGATTCATTGGAAGAATCCTAAGGAAATGCAATCCGACAACAAAGGAAGTAGGTTACAGTACGCTTGTTCGCCCACTGCTTGAATACTGCTCAGCAGTGTGGGATCCGCACCAGATAGGGTTGATAGAAGAGATAGAGAAGATTTAACGGAGAGCAGCGCGCTTCGTTACAGGATCATTTAGTAATCGCGAAAGCGTTACGGAGATGATAGATAAACTCCAGTGGAAGACTCTGCAGGAGAGACGCTCAGTAGCTCGGTACGGACTTTTGTTAAAGTTCCGAGAACATAACTTCACCAAAGAGTCAAGCAGTATATTGCTCCCTCCTACGTATATCTCGCGAAGAGACCATGAGGATAAAATCAGAGAGATTAGAGCCCACACAGTATCATACCGACAATCCTTCTTTCCACGTACAATACGAGACTGGAATAGAAGGGAGAACCGATAGTGGTACTCAGGGTACCCTCCGCCACACACCGTCAGGTGGCTTGCGGAGTATGGATGTAGATGTAGATGTAGATGTAGATGATGAGTCGCTACGAAAGACGCAGCGCCCTCTTTTCTCTAGTTTATCTTCTTCTTTCTTGAGGTCACTTCCTGTTCTTAGGATCTTTGATATTATCTTCTGCAGAGAATGCTAAGCAGTCGTCAAATATACCTAATAAAAAATTTCATTACGCTTCCACTTTGTTGATTCTTTTTAGGGTCCTATATGCGCACACTGCAAAACCCAAACTACATTTCAAAATTTTTGAAGAGTGATTTTTGTATGAAAATTATTCGAAAGAGTTAACAATAAATATCCTTTAGCAAAAGTGTGCTAATAATATCCTTTTCTGCCTTTTTTATAAAAACAGTCACGTTTATCCTGAATTTTTAAACAATTGATAATTAGGAGGAGGATTAAGTTTTACGTTAAAGGACTTAGAGTTGGTAAATTATTACATCCAGAGTAAAATATTTCCGGAGATATAAAAAGCTAAACTTCACCTTCTTTCAGGCTACTTTTTCCAGCCGACTTTGCTTCATATTATTCATATAGAAATTGATAATGAAATATTTTATTATTTCACGTAAGACAGCGCAAAAATTCCTACAAGATGGCCTAGTTTTGTTCCTTTCCAAAACAAAATACTGTATGAGATATTAGCTCTCAAAGTTGCCAAAAACTCAGGAGCACGATATTCATAGCTTCACTATGGGGTCAAACAAATGATATACATTTGCAAGTATTGAACTGATAATTGTAGAAGTTTACAAGCGTTCATTGGGAACGTGTGTAAATGTACACAAAAAATTTCATCGAAACACACGATAGTCATGCAGGAACCTCTATATCACTTGGCATGGAGTTACGTAATTCTCTCTGCCTGCTCTAGGTTCATTAGTATGCTGCTTAATACTGGTATATTTCGGGAATAGGATGAGAAAGACAAATGCCGTCCATTTCGTATTGCCGCGTTCCGCAGCGAATTAAGGGAACGGAATGCTGCACCCCGGATACGTTTCAGATGGTGTACGACACCCGTGAATTAGAGTGCCACTATATAGTATGCAAACGAAAGGGAAACGAGCTACCATGCTGCAGAGCTCGCGAGCAGTTACACAGTTCCACGGTCTGCCAGACAGCTTGGCAAAGCAGCACCAGGCGCGTTTCTTATTTATGACAGAGCAACGCAGCTGCTGCAGAAATGCACGCGCGTATTTAATGCCACAGATTTACACAGTCTGGAGCTTCGTCTCTGAACTCCGAATGGAATTCGTGATTCATTCCTCACACAGGCCACAAGCACGTGACGTGGCGTTTTCACAAAGTGTAACATCCCCTTAGAAAAGTTAGTGAATTACTGCGCTGATAAACCTCTTACGCTATTTTATTTTCAAACAGCTGAGCAGAACTGAACGTACTCAGACATTTCGCTCTTTACTTATTTTGATCAACACTAAACTGACAAATAATATTTTTAGCGCAACACAATCTGACTTTTCAATAATCCCTAGAAAAGAATGGCCTAGACTAACAATAACCTATACCTTTCATGAATCAGTTACCTCACAAAAATCTTCGTTAGTAGAACTACTGCAATACAGCGAGCGCCAATACTGCCAGCTAAATAAAAGATTCTAACTACTGATAGGTATAGTTAGAAAATGAAAGATTTTGGTAGAGAACAAACAATGTATCTACCTTAATAATATTGAAAAGGTTAGACACGATGGAACAAAATCAGAGACAAACCCAGCAAAAGCTTCAAAAATTAGACACAATGGAACAAAATCTTCAAAAGTTAGACGCAATGGAACAAAATCAGAGACAAACACAGCAAAAGCTTCAAAAGTTAGACACCACACTTGAACAAACACGTTAAGATTTAACTACTGAGTTACATAACATTGAATCGAAATGTCAAAAAGTCCGTAATGACGTAAAAACACAAATTTGTGAGCATTTCCAACCTATTTTTTCGCGGCATGAAAATGCATTACAGAATCACGGAGCAGCCATAAAAGAACTGCAAACTATTGTTCATGAAAATCATGAGACCATGGAAGCTAAAATTGACTCAGTTGCATCTACCGATTCGGTTACGCAACTTGCAAAAACTCAGATACTCTGAAAATTGGTTCAGAAAGACACATGGAGGAAATTAGTTCATTATCAGAGGAAGTAGTTGAACTTCCGGATCAACTAAATAATTTATCTACGAAAGTAGATGATAATCTGAATGACACAAAACCGGTAGTCTTTAATGACACAGAAGAGTGCGAACAAATTAGGAAATTCAAACAAAATCAGAATCAAATTAATACGCAAAACCAAAGAGAAATCCAGGAAGTACAAGATCAGCTGACACAGGTAATACAAGAATTACGTATTTCAGAGGACACTCGCTCTCCAATACGGGAAGAGGGACATAGAAATACGGAACAGCAACAAAATAATAACACAGAGCACTTCGGAAATTATGAAAGAAATTGGCAAGGTACACCGATTTTGAGATGGAACCGCCGACACGACGTAACAATGAGCGATGTGCGACTCGACGACACGATGATTTTGACTATAAGCTGTTCATTACTATACGTAAATTCAAAACATTTAAGAATTCTGGGAACGACATTCATCTACAAGCGTGGCTTCATCAATTCTCTCATCGTTTTCCTCCCAACTGGTCATTAGAACACAGATTAGAATTTATGTGTGGCTACTTAAAGAATGAACCAGGTGTAAGAATGCGATCGGTCATTCACGATTGCCACAGTGAAGGAGAATTTTACCATGCCTTCCTCTCAGTTTACTGGTTTCAAGCCACACAAGACCGAGTAAAACATGGCATCATAATGATGAAACATTTCAAACAACCTGAATTTTCCAGTCTTGTGAAATATTTTGAAGGCATGTTGCATAAGAATCAGTATCTTTCAAACCAATACAGCCCCTCAAAACTCATCCGCATTTGCTTAATCAAACTGCCTGAACATTTACGACATATTATTTTAGCAGGACGATGCAAAGACGACATTGAAGCTTTTCAGGGACTGTTACAAGAACTGGAAATTGACACTGACAATCGCGCAACCGAAAACAGGAACACAACAGTTACAGGTCACATCCGTCACATTTCTGCGATGAGAGAAATAATAAGTGGACACGATAAGGCTATTCTCACAACACAAATCGTGACCAAAACAGACACCACCCGTATGGCAACCAATGGCAGAATAGTGGTTACAGAGGAAGATCGCATTTCCGTAGTAATGAATATGACAGAAACAATCATAGAAACAGACAATATAGCAACCAGAACTATTATTATCAAGGGAGACACAATAACTTCAGACGCAACAGTTTAGCGCGCAGTTACGATTCAGGGAGAAATTCTCCACCACATGACCGACAAACAAGAAACTATGTAAACTACCGACAAAACGAGAGACCTGAATTTCATCAGAACTGGCGAGCTTTAAACAGGGCAGGGCCTTCTCGTGAAGGAGAATTTGTAGAAGTTAGGTCTCCTAATCCCAATAACGACGCGCGCCAACAAAGAGACAGACAATGACTCGCACCGCAGGCAGCCACGTGCGCCGGCTGGTTCAGTGAAAAGCAATATAGACGCTAACCTTGAGAAAAGTTTTAGCATTCCTTACCGACGTATACAACGTGATAATTGCTGTGAAGTTTAAACTCTGTCCACTAGGAAGAGTAAAGGATTGCACCACATTTCACATGTAAAACCATTTATTGAGAGATAATCTGCCTTTTAACTTAGTCTTCCCTATAAAATTTTTCTCTTCGCATTACTAGTACTCTTTGTCACACTTAGAAACTGTTAACATGTAACTATGTTTTAAAGTTAACTATCCAGTCTAGAACCTAGGGAACATATTTAGACAGTAATTACAAATGCATTGTTATAGTGAACAGACGACACAGTGTTATTGTGTGTGTACATTCTTGCTTATTAGTTGCACGATTACGAAACGACTATAAGGCTCATATACTTCGAACATATACCGGTACTTCTAATGAGGTTTTAATGCAACATTTTGGTTTACTTGAAAATACATTATGGATTTAAAGTACTTTCTGAGAGATACCAGACGACACAGTGGTTAGTTTATTTGACAGCTACACGATTATATCACGACGATACTAATGAGTGATATAATTTATATTATTGCTGTTGTACTGTATCTGTTTTATATCTGTTTTTATATTTGCACAGTTTTTCTGAATTCTTCCGGAAAGTAAAACATGTTTTAGTAGTAACTTTTGTTGTAAAGCTACAATGAGACAGCCTTTTTCGTAGCACAACAATACGTTACATTATAGTACTTTCTTGATCACGGTAAGGTACGTAATAACTACAATATCTATACGCAAAGCATTTCACTTTCGTTTATGATGAGGTAAGTACATTGACTTCAGCAGAACTTTCGTTACAGAGAACGATAACTACGATACTTCCACAGAATTATCTTACAGCAAGACGCACATTTAGCGCTACAGGATACGCATTTGAGAGATTAATTTTGTACTTAAGCCATTTATTTTTCAAGATTTTTGAATTACAAAGAAAGTATTCCATGATACATTTCATTCCATTGCTGTAATCTGTAACACCTAAGGGTATAATTACATTAATCCTCACTGGGGTACACGCTTACTTTGTGTACCATGTGTTTGGCAAGCACAAGGAGCCCTAGCCAATATGGTATTTGTTTGTACAACTTTTCACATCGGTACCATATTTCTCTAACACATAAATTACACATCTATCTCATCATGTAACTGGGAGAGACAAACATTTATTTTACTACATCACTGACAGATGTTTATGTAATTACACAGTTGGATAACTTCACACTTATGAAACTGTATTTTGTCTGTACTTTGCGAACTGTTCATATTTTTCGGAACCATTGTGATACTATGAGAGCTTGGAATGATGTATTTGGTATGAGATCATGATTTTTAAAGTACGTTTGAGGTAAATGACACTATTGAAATGAGCAGAGAATTTTTTCTAGGTTTTGAAATTATTGGAAGAAACTACGACGATTTTGAGATTTGGCTGAGGTTTTATGAGAAAAACTATTTTTGAAAGAGGATGTGAACAGAATACAGAAAGCAGGCTTAGATAGGACTTTTTGGGAATCATGATGGACGAAGGGAGATCTCTATGCAAAATACTGCAGAAAAACAAACCCAGTCCTTTCCTTTTGTGTTATCCTTCTAAGTGTTTGTGTCCCCTTGTGTATTTCTATTTTTCCTGTCTTTATGTGTTTAGCTGATACGAGTTATGTTGTAGAATTTTTCTGATATACACTCCTGGAAATGGAAAAAAGAACACATTGACACCGGTGTGTCAGACCCACCATACTTGCTCCGGACACTGCGAGAGGGCTGTACAAGCAATGATCACACGCTCGGCACAGCGGACACACCAGGAACCGCGGTGTTAGCCGTCGAATGGCGCTAGCTGCGCAGCATTTGAGCACCGCCGCCGTCAGTTTCAGCCAGTTTGCCGTTGCATACGGAGCTCCATCGCAGTCTTTAACACTGGTAGCATGCCGCGACAGCGTGGACGTGAACCGTATGTGCAGTTGACGGACTTTGAGCGAGGGCGTATAGTGGGCATGCGGGAGGCCGGGTGGACGTACCGCCGAATTGCTCAACACGTGGGGCGTGAGGTCTCCACAGTACATCGATGTTGTCGCCAGTGGTCGGCGGAAGGTGTACGTGCCCGTCGACCTGGGACCGGACCGCAGCGACGCAAGAATGCACGCCAAGACCGTAGGATCCTACGCAGTGCCGTAGGGGACCGCACCGCCACTTCCCAGCAAATTAGGGACACTGTTGCTCCTGGGGTATCGGCGAGGACCATTCGCAACCGTCTCCATGAAGCTGGGCTATGGTCCCGCACACCGTTAGGCCGTCTTCCGCTCACGCCCCAACATCGTGCAGCCCGCCTCCAGTGGTGTCGCGACAGGCGTGAATGGAGGGACGAATGGAGACGTGTCGTCTTGAGCGATGAGAGTCGCTTCTGCCTTGGTGCCAATGATGGTCGTATGCGTGTTTGGCACCGTGCAGGTGAGCGCCACAATCAGGTCTGCATACGACTGAGGCACACAGGGCCAACACCCGGCATCATGGTGTGAGGAGCGATCTCCTACACTGGCCGTACACCTCTGGTGATCGTCGAGGGGACACTGAATAGTGCACGGTACATCCAAACCGTCATCGAACCCATCGTTCTACCATTCCTAGACCGGCAAGGGAACTTTTGCTGTTCCAACAGGACAATGCACGTCCGCATGTATCCCGTGCCACCCAACGTGCTCTAAAAGGTGTAAGTCAACTACCCTGGCCAGCAAGATATACGGATCTGTCCTCCATTGAGCATGTTTGGGACTGGATGAAGCGTCGTCTCACGCGGTCTGCACGTCCAGCACGAACGCTGGTCCAACTGAGGCGCCAGGTGGAAATGGCATGGCAAGCCGTTCCACAGGACTACATCCAGCATGTCTACGATAGTCTCCATGGGAGAATAGCTGCCTGCATTGCTGCGAAAGGTTGAAATACACTGTACTAGTGCCGACATTGTGCATGCTCTGTTGCCTGTGTCTATGTGCTGTGGTTCTGTCAGTGTGATCATGTGATGTATCTGAACCCAGGAATGTGTCAATAAAGATTCCCCTTCCTGGGACAATGAATTCACGGTGTTCTTATTTCAATTTCCAGGAGTGTATGTTATTTACTTTGTAAAGATGTTTAGACGTTATTTATTCTGTTTTGCTTTAATGCTCATGTGTGAAGTTGATGATTCAAAAGTTATTCACACCTTTTATGTGTTTACTTATGTCAGAATTCCTGTTACACTGATGTATCTGTTTATTTCTATTCTTTTATAAAGCCTGTATTACTACAAATTTATCTGTATTGTTATGTTCTTTAATAATGTATATTGTACCTTTGTTATTGTATTCTCATGTTATAAAATTGTAATTGACACCAGTTCATCAAATTTCTGATGGTCGTAATATGTGTAAAATATGTGAGAAGTTAGTGTTTGGACGTGTGTTAATAATTCAGCAAGGGACTGATTAACATCATTTCTGGTTCTAAGGAAAATTCCAAAAACTTTGTGAGTGCACAAGTAGTGGTTTATGGACTTGCTATATTCTCCGCAAGTCTCTTCGATGGTGATTGTGCACCTGCACAGTCGCAATAGATGGCTGCTGGCCATCTCTGCAAGGACTATAATGGGTCTGCATCTTTGATGGCCCACCAATACTATAATCTGTACCAGGACTGCAGTGGGTCTGCCCTGTGATGACCTACCTACAAATATTCTTCAAAACTTCGACTGACTCTGCGGTGGGTTTGCTCTGTTGTGGCCCATTACCTGTCAGCATGTCAAGAGTCACCACTGTCCTTCCATTGGAAGGACAACACTACTTTTTCAAGACTGCATAGAAATCCACTACTTCCGTGAGCACTTTCTTTTGATGCTCAGGCTTTGAGAAAAAAAACACTGCAAGTTTACTGTGATGAATGATCAGGACTGTCTTTATGGACTGTGAGAAAATTTTAGCTTTTGACCAACATTGTATCAATAAGTGTGTGCATTTGATTTCTTTGTTATTGCAATCATAATTATGAAAACATTTTTTCAAATCTGTATTGGCCAGCGCACAAAACAATTTTTAAAATTTTTTGTGTGGAGCATGGGGGCTATGTAAGTAAGCTGTTTAGGTCTTTTATATTGGTAACGCCACATAGCGCTCTGTATGAAAATCACTGGCTGTGCTGTGTGCAGTCAGTGGCTGGTTCGCATTTTTGTAATACTCGCCATTGTAGTGTTGGGCAGCTGGATGTTAACAGCGCTTAGCTTTGCGCAGTTGGAGGTGAGCCGCCAGCAGTGGTGGATGTGGGGAGAGAGTTGGCGGAGTTTTGAAATTTGTAAGACGGATACTGATAGGGATAGTTAGAAAATGAAAGATTTTAATAGAGAACAAACAATGTATTTACCTTAATAGTCATTATATATATAGCAGTTCATGACATCCCGTCTTACAAATTTCAAAACTCTGCCATCTCTCTCCCCACATCCACCACTGCCGGCGGCTCACCTCCAACTGCTACGCTCTGTTAACATCCAGCTGCCCAACACTACAATGGCGAGTATTACAACACTGCCAACCAGCCACTGACTGCACACAGCACAGCCAGTGATTTTTATACAGAGCGCTATGTGGCGTTACCAATATAAAAAAACCTAAACAGCCTACTTACAATTCTTAATAACCGATATTTTGTAAGAGACTGGTA
Source organism: Schistocerca gregaria (assembly GCF_023897955.1). Taxonomy (NCBI): domain Eukaryota; kingdom Metazoa; phylum Arthropoda; class Insecta; order Orthoptera; family Acrididae; genus Schistocerca; species Schistocerca gregaria. Next base: position 531,282,812 of record NC_064921.1, read on the forward strand.
ATATACACTCCTGGAAATTGAAATAAGAACACCGTGAATTCATTGTCCCAGGAAGGGGAAACTTTTTTGACACATTCCTGCGGTCAGATACATCACATGATCACACTGACAGAACCGCAGGCACATAGACACAGGCAACAGAGCATGCACAATGTCGGCACTAGTACAGTGTATATCCACCTTTCGCAGGAATGCAGGCTGCTATTCTCCCATGGAGACGATCGTAGAGATGCTGGATGTAGTCCTGTGGAACGGCTTGCCATGCCATTTCCACCTGGCGCCTCAGTTGGACCAGCGTTCGTGCTGGACGTGCAGACCGCGTGAGACGACGCTTCATCCAGTCCCAAACATGCTCAATGGGGGACAGATCCGGAGATCTTGCTGGCCAGGGTAGTTGACTTACACCTTCTAGAGCACGTTGGGTGGCACGGGATACATGCGGACGTGCATTGTCCTGTTGGAACAGCAAGTTCCCTTGCCGGTCTAGGAATGGTAGAACGATGGGTTCGATGACGGTTTGGATGTACCGTGCACTATTCAGTGTCCCCTCGACGATCACCAGAGGTGAACGGCCAGTGTAGGATATCGCTCCCCACACATGATGCCGGGTGTTGGCCCTGTGTGCCTCGGTCGTATGCAGACCTGATTGTGGCACTCACCTGCACGGCGCCAAACACGCATACGACCATCATTGGCACCAAGGCAGAAGCGACTCTCATCGCTCAAGACGACACGTCTCCATTCCTCCCTCCATTCACGCCTGTCGCGACACCACTGGAGGCGGGCTGCACGATGTTGGTGCGTGAGCGGAAGACGGCCTAACGGTGTGCGGGACCGTAGCCCAGCTTCATGGAGACGGTTGCGAATGGTCCTCGCCGATACCCCAGGAGCAACAGTGTCCCTAATTTGCTGGGAAGTGGCGGTGCGGTCCCCTACGGCACTGCGTAGGATCCTACGGTCTTGGCGTGCATCCGTGCGTCGCTGCGGTCCGGTCCCAGGTCGACGGGCACGTACACCTTCCGCCGACCACTGGCGACAACATCGATGTACTGTGGAGACCTCACGCCCCACGTGTTGAGCAATTCAGCGGTACGTCCACCCGGCCTCCCGCATGCCCACTATACGCCCTCGCTCAAAGTCCGTCAACTGCACATACGGTTCACGTCCACGCTGTCGCGGCATGCTACCAGTGTTAAAGACTGCGATGGAGCTCCGTATGCAACGGCAAACTGGCTGACACTGACGGCGGCGGTGCACAAATGCTGCGCAGCTAGCGCCATTCGACGGCCAACACCGCGGTTCCTGGTGTGTCCGCTGTGCCGTGCGTGAGATCATTGCTTGTACAGCCCTTTCGCAGTGTCCGGAGCAAGTATGGTGGGTCTGACACACCGGTGTCAATGTGTTCTTTTTTCCATTTCCAGGAGTGTAGATTGTTTAAGAAAGCATTACACAATTAAAGTTTTGAGAGAGATATGAAGATCAAATACGCTTTGAAACAATTTTCACGCATCGAAAGAAAAGGTACAAATACATTTTTACAATGCCACCGTAACACTGCAATCTGAGCGCAACGGAACTGATCTGGAGCCTAGTTAAGCGATTCGTCTCGAGAACTAAAAAGATATTTAAACTGTCAGACGAACTGGAACTAATGTATGAAGCTTTGCTACACGACACTGCCGAACGCTGGCGAAATGCAGGACAGCACTTCATAAAATAGCAGAAATTGTGATGGTTGGCTGGCATCGTGGATTCTGTTGTTGATCGACTCGTTGACAACGTAGCAGATGACAGTTCCGGTATTGAAACGTATTCTTCGGATTCGGGTAGAGAACGATTTCAGACTAAGTGTTACGTTCAGTGGTTTCAACATTTAAATATGTGGTGAAATCCACGCTATATGCTTCTACGTCACACGTAGAAAAATTGCACTGTGTTTAAGAGAGGAATTGTAGTCGTTCTTTTTTTTAATTAGAGTACTGTAGTACCTAAGGACGAGATCTTGTCGTTTTCTCTTTTGTCACCTTAAAGCGTATTGCCGGAGTTTTGCCGTATATTATTTCATTCTGTTCAAAAATTAAATGATATTCGAAACTGTATTGTTTCTCTGCTAATCTGTTGCTCCGTACCATAGCTGAGTTGATGTGCGCATAATGCGAAGCATGAAACGTTTCCTCATTATACTCTTCGACTGTACTCGAGACAGCTGGCTCCCGCTCCATGTGAAATGAAATCCAACGTGGTTCCAGCAAACGCGGAAGAGTACATAGTGTAATGGTTACATCAGGTTTATTTTTGTTATGAGTGCAATATATCTACAATTTCAGTGACAAATGTTTTAGTAGAACATCATTGCGCTGAGTCTGTTGTGACTGATGGTTCAAATGGCTCTGAGCACTATGGGACTCAACTGCTGTGGTCATTAGTCCCCTAGAACTTAGAACTACTTAAACCTAACTAACCTAAGGACATCACACACATCCATGCCCGAGGCAGGATTCGAACCTGCGACCGTAGAAGTCGCACGGTGCCGGACTGCGCGCCTAGAACCGCGAGACCACCGTGGCCGGCTGTTGTGACTGACTTTGATTAACTGTAAATTAATGGGTATAATATTTAATTTTGTAGTTCTTATGTTCGAACCTTTGCACTCCATGTCCTTATGGAATTGCCATTGACGTGATGAGGAGTAGAAGGAGGAGAAATACTGTTGTACACTGCAGATCGCAAAAATCGTGGAAACGGTTTCCAGTGATATCATTTCACGAATTTGCATTTGCAGTGACTTTACTTCATTGCTTTTAATTTATTTCATATACTGTACAGCCTTTATGGCAGTGTAAACCACGGTCCTCCACAGGTTCCATTACTCCAGTGATGCTACGCAAACAACATAACGTGGCCCCTTAACCGCGCAAAAGGGTAGGGTAGGGGGTTCCCTCGTGAATTGGCGCGCAAGGCAAGGGACATGGCAGTTGCGAGAGGAGAGGCCTTCGCTCCAAACACATCTCACATAACTTGTTAGCTTCGGCTAGTTAGTCTGTAAAATGAGAAGAATTGTCTCAATTTAATACTCGTACCACAGAGAAGATGAATGAAGGAAGTACTATTGACAGCGGTGTTGAGAAACGGGTGAAATCGTTAAAACTGAACAATGTTGTAGGGCCCGATGAAATCCCTATCAGACCCTATACTGAATCCGGGAGTGAGTTAGCCTCTCTTCTAATATTAATCTACCGTAGATCTCTCGAACGTACAACCATGCCCACTTCTTGGAAAAAAACACAGGTCACACCGGTCTGCAAGGAGAGTAGCAGAAGCGATCCTCAAAACTAACGCCCAATATCCTTGACATCGATTTGTAGCAGAATCTTACAACATGTTCTGATCTCAAACATAGTGACGTATCTACAGAATGATCTCCTCCTTGCCAACGAGCATGGATTCCGAAAACATCGATCATGTGAAACCCAACTTTCCTTACATAACATACTGAAAGCTTTCGACAAGGTAGCTACAGTATTTCTTGATTTCCGAGAAGCATTTGACTCAGTACCACACCTATGCTTATTATCAAAAGTAGGATCATATGGGGTATAAGTGAAATTTGTGTCGGGATAAGGACTTTTCGGTAGGGAAGACGAGCATGTTATTTTGGATGGAGAGTTATTGTCAGCTGTAGAAATAACTTCGGGTGTGTCTCAGGGAAGTTTATTGGGATCTTTGTTGTTCAAATTGTATATCAATGACCTTGCAGACAGTATTTATAGTAACCTGAGTATTTTTATAGATGATGCAGCTATCTATAATGATGTACTGTGTGAAAGAAGTTGCATAAAAATTCAGTCAGACCTTGACAAGATTTTAAAGTGTTGCAAAGATTTAAAACTTGTTTTAAATGTTCAGAAATGTAAATTGTTCGCTTCACAAAATGAAAAAACGTAGCAGCGTGTAATTATGTCAGTGAATCACTGTAGAAATCGGCCAAATGCCTGAGTGTAACACTTTGTGGGGATATGAAATGGAACGATCACATAGGCCCAGTCTTTGGTAAAGCAATTGGTAGACTTCAGTTTCCTCGTAGAGTAGTGCGGATGTGCAACCAGTCTGCAAAGGTGATTGCTTAGAAACACCTCGTGCGACCGGTTGTAGACTACTACCCAAGTTTGCGGGACTCTTACCAAATAGAACTAACAGGGGATATTGAAAGTACACAGAGGATGGCAGCACAAAGGTTTGTTTCATCCGTGAGAGAATGTCACAGTGACACTCAAGCAACTGCTCTGGCAGGCTCTTGAAGATAGACGTAAACTATCTCGAGCAAGTCTACCAACAAAGTTTCAAGAACCAGCTTCAGATGATGATTCTAAGGAATTACAGCAATCCATTACGTATTACAGCACGCACAGAGGCAATTAATCATTCTTCCCGCACTCTGTACGTGAATGGAACGGGAAGATACCCTAATACCTGGTACAGTGGGACATACCTTCTGCCATGCACTTTACAGTGGACTGCAAAGTACATATGTATATGTAGATGTATTAAAGGCTGCCTCAGTATGACCAATAATTTAATAAATACAAATTTTCCAATAGTTTCATCACGCACGTTAACTTAGTATCTGGGAAGTTTGGGTACTGATTTCTGTTACAGCCACTTGACACAATAGAGGCAGTAATACAGCCGAATTGGAATACTGCTTTATGCATGCATTTGAAGTGAATGCTAATAACTCAAATAATTACCGTGAGAGGTTTACAGCAATCATGTTTTTACTTCCTGGTTGGACGTTAACAAACCATGTTTTCCTCCTCTAGAAGAATCATTTACTTATTTTTGAAGGCAATGTTAAGTTTGCTATATGTGTAAGTTTTCTATGTTGGTTTTCAGGTGTAAATGGAGGCGAGGAAATATAATTTTTCAAAAGGAAGTTATATCTTTTATATTTAAGAGAAACTAAGCTGAGTGTGTATGTGGTGTAGCTTTAGGCTCACTAACGGCTGTGTTTGACCCGCTACTTATAATGCACGTGAAGCTTTTGTGTTTAACAAACCTACCTGTATTATTACGAACATTAAACCCAGTCATTATGAACAAACTACATCTGACCACCATATGTAATAATTATATTGCTGTTTAAACTTTGTAAGTACAGTAACATCAGTGCTTACATTTCCAGCAAAAACGAATACACAGTCACTGAGCTAAACAACATCAAAAGGTTTGAATCCAATCTGAATCTACAATCACAGATCACTAAGTGCGCAGCACACTGTTCAATTGTGGCCCTAATTATCACTTTGGCTTACCTGTGTAATAACGGATAGACAGCTACGCCTTGTAACTGCTTGCCTGAAAGAGAGCATGCTGCTTTGCCATCATTTAATACACTTAATATAATCTTGCCATCTACAATACTAGATATTGCACCATCTTAAAATGCATTTAACAGTCGGATTTCACGAACTGCAACGCGAATCTGAAACACTTTTTTATTAAATTTTTTAAGACCAGGTGTGATGTAGAGGTTAACGTCGACTAATTTGAAAAAATAATTGCACTTCAGGTTTGTACTACTCACTGGAAATCAAATATGAGCATACGCACATCGGTGGAACATTGTTATTAACGAACTGTTGAAATTTGGAAATAAACAAGTAAATTTACAAAGTTACCTCTTCGACAAAACTTCCGTGAAACTTGCTTCTTTAAACATAATTTTATATTCATCATTTAAAGAAAGAATAGGGGAGAAGAGTAGTGTATTTCGTATCTGAGTTCAAGCATTTGCGAGATAACGAAACAAAGGTACCGCAAAAGTCAAGCAATGCGCATTACGAAAATTCACGAACCTAAACTGAAAATGTTTTCTACATGCGACACTTTCTGCAAAGTAGGCACACGTGGCTGGGTATTACCTCCTTTATTAAACTCCAGGTTACAGTAACCGCATTCCGAAATTAAGCCTCAACACCAGTTCACACGTCTTCTTCTAATCATGCTCGTCACCGTAGTCACTCCCTCACTCCCTTTCTCTCTCTCTCTCTCTCTCTCTCTCTCTCTCTCTCTCTCTCTCACACACACACACTCTCTCTCTCTCTCTCTCTCTCTCTCTCTCTCTCTCACACACACACACACACACACACACACTCTCTCTCTCTCTCTCTCTCTCTCTCTCTCTCTCTCTCTCTCTCACACACACACACACACACACACAGACAGACAGACAGAGAGAATAATGACTACTTGGCAACAACATGAACTTTGCAGTCTGGAGCGCCTCCTTTAAACATGCACACAGGAAAATGGTTACTGTGGCCAATATCGCATACAAAACTGCCACTTCTCATACTACAGCAATCTTTGAACAGGAAAAAAACTCTTATATTCAAAATTACAGATTTATATGATACACGATTTTTACTTTGGTAGAATACAGCGAGAGGTTTTCGTCTTGTAAGTTCTGCTTTTATTCCTTTTCTTGATCCACCTGACCACTCGTTAGGACATATGTGAGACCCATGAATAAAGCATGAATCACCTAAAAGTTGCATTGAGATGCTGTTTTGTCACTGGATATGCCTCATTTTCTGATATCAGAGACGTGTTCAGATTGGCATTAATATTGTACTGTAAGTAACATTATAAACTCTCAAAGAGCTGTAAGAGGCCATCTTTGAGTTGTTTTCAGAGCCCGCCATTGCTGGAAGCATAGCCGGCCCTCTTGAAGCGATCGAGACGGCGTCCAAATTCCCCACACCGGGATTTTCCCCACATCCGGTCCTTTGCAGGCGCCCTTCCACCTGGCTCGCCTGGAGCGGCCTTGGCGGCCCATCCTGCCATGACGTGCCCTCGGCCCTGGGGCCGCATAGCTTCGCAAACAAATTCACCTTACCTTGTACCAATTCTAGTTGGCCGATTAGCTCACCTATATACACGTAACGCTACAGTCGGTATAAAAGAAAACTCATAAAATTATTTTTTTCAACGGCTATGTTAGTATTATGTATATTATATATGGCTCAAAGTATTTGTCATCTTCCAGTGTGGACCAGGCAAGCTAAAAGATTGTACACCCCTGCTCTACATCTTCCGTGAAGACTCCCATCTTCCAACAAGACAAGAGCCATGTTGACAGGGTTCCACACATTTATTCCTGATTTGACGAACGCTCAGACATCCTGTAGGAACTCGACTGACCCCCTGGATCACTTGATCTTAATCCAACTGAAAATGTGTGACACTATTTGAAACTGTGAGTGAAACGTAGATCCCTGCGGTTGAGTTTCTACAGCTGGATATGGCACACATCAAGAATCTTATGGACTCTCTTACTCGCCGAACTGAGTCCGTTATCGAAGCTACAGGCGGTGTATTTGCGTAATGTCTCCTGAGGGGTCACAAATGTTTTGAACGCCGCTCTTGTTAATTCGGCAACGGCCTTGCCGCACTGGATACACCGGTTCCCATGAGATTACCGAAGTTAAGCGCTGTCGGGTGTGGCCGGCACTTGGATGGGTGACCATCCAGGCCACCATGCACTGTTGCCATTTTTCGGGGTGCACTCAGTCTCGTGATGCCTATTGAGGAGCTACTCGACCGAACTGTAGCGGCTCCAGTCAAAGAAAACCATCGTAACGACCAGGAGAGCGGTGTGCTGACCACACGTCCTTCCTATCCGCATCCTCAACTTCGGATGACTCGGCGGTCGGATGGTCCCGATGGGCCACTTGTCACCTGAAGACGGAGTGCTGAGTGCCTTATTAATTCACGTACAGAGAATAATTTGATTGTTCTAGTCAGATATTTTTTCGTCCATCGAAATATTCAGGTTTGTTCCCTATTCAGCATTATTAAATTATAGGTTCAGACCGTGCTACAAAGAAACCGCCGCAAGGAATTACATACTGTTATAAGTGACACATAAATTTCATGTAAATAGGAACAAAAGAAAATAACTCCAAGGTAGCCATGGCTAACGAGAGCTTTCGGTAGGGACTGGCAGAAGCAGTTCAATAAAGCTTTCGACCAGCACTCAGATACTAATGACGAACAGTAACAAGGTCCGACCAGCTGTGCTAACAACGTAATGCATGCACTTAACGTGGCGTATTAGAAAGTTCCTTTACTGAAGAGATGACATGTGAAGCATGAATGTTAGCGGTTTCAGGCGATGATTGCACAACTGTCTTCATTACCTGTAGATAATAGCTGTAGCCTCTCTCTACTCACACATTTCGTAATGGCCGTTAAACTCCAACGGCAGATTATTAATGTGTTGCTTTCAGCTGCGTAATGTAAACTCCATCTTATACGATGCACGACTGCAAAGTACACAAGACGACTATGCAGCACTGGAGACATAATAAAATTTCTTTTTCTCTGCGCACAGTGTGACTATTGACAGCCTAAAAATTACATAGAAATACTTAAAACCACTATTTTTGAAGTTACCATTTCCTATTCTTTGGGAGGGCAAGTTCCTATGACAAAATGACACATTTTCTAGGTAGGAGTATCGCTTTTGTCCTCAAGTCAAGTGAAATAAATTCGCATCGCGTATCCATTATCTCATCAAAAGTATCCGGACACCTTATTAACGGGCATTAATATGTTGTGCTCCCAATCTTCGCTTTATGACGTACTGATCTCTGCAGTGGTTACTTCAACCAGATGTCTGAATGTCTATGGTGGAATGACGGTCCTTCTTCCTCAAGAACTGAAACCAGCTACTTTGTGATGCTGGACACTGCCATCTGGAGTAAAGTGTACGATTTAATTCATCCCAATGACGTTTTGTTACATTCACGTCGGAACTCTGGGCAGACCAGTCTATCTCAAGAACGTTATTGCCCGCAAAACATTATCTCACAGTTGCTGCTTTGTGACAGCGTGCATTGTCGCCTGACGCAAGTAGCCATCGACTCCGAAATGTTCCTTTACTGTACACGGTCCACATTGCCATAAAATGTATTCATATCCTTTCACAATTATCTTTCCCTACAGTGCAATAAGGGGACCACATTCTAACCATAAAATTTCCTTACATCGCAACATCACAGGCATGGCAGCCCAGACTTCCTCGACGGCAGAAGTCGGAGAAGGTAGTGATGGTGGACTCTGGGATCTGGAGCAAAATCGACCTTCTGACTTATCCCATAGGTATTCATTTATGTACCCGGGGCAGGCTAGTCCTTTTCAAGAGTGATATTGTGCTACTTCGTGACAGGGTGCATTGTTATGCTGATACGAACAACCATTGTCTCCGCACTGTTCCTCTGCCGTACACAGTACACTATGCTGTAAAATATACCATACCGTCCATCCAGCACTTGGCGTTTTCTTAGGCGCAAAAAAGATACCACACCATAACCACGAGAAACACCCCCATGTCATGTCACCGCCTCCATCGTACTACTATTGGCAATACATACGATGGCAGGTTATGTCCTACAGGTATTCGCTGAACCCAGTGTCCGCAGCTCGTGGTCTAGTGGCTAGCTTTGCTGCCTCTGGATCATGGAGTCCAGGGTTCGATTCCCCGCCGGGTTGGGGATTTTCTCTGCCCGGGGACTGGATGTTCGAGTTACCCTCATCATTTCATCATCATCATCATCATCACCATCGCCAAACCCAGACGCCTCCATTGGATCGTCACACGGAGTCGATTGATTCATCACTACCTATCACTGGTTTCCAGTCATTCACTGTGCACCAGTGTCACTGTTTACGCTACCTCTATTGTCCATTACCCTTGACTACAGGAAATTATGGCTCACGCGGAGGTGCTCGATGGTTGTTCCTCTTTCTTTTCAACTCCCTACGCACAGTCGTTGTACTGTCTGGACGGCTGATAGTCGTCCCGCCGATTTCACGCGATTTTTCACAATCAACCTTTGTAATACTCTATGGTGCCTGTCACTCATTACATCAGGTCTGCCTGGTCTTGAGTTAACTGTGGTTATTACTTCGTTTTTCTACTTCACAGTCACCTCACCAACAGTCGACTCTATCAGCCTTAGAGGAGTTGAAGTGTGACTGGTGGGTTTTCTACTCAGGTCCACATTAGAAACAGATGAGCTCTACTCACTGACCCAATCTGCTGTTGCTGCTTTCCTACTCCCCGTACTCCGTGCCTCCTTCAATACTCTCGGGGCCGCCTCTCTAACATCTAGTGGTCAATTCCACAGTACATAGGTGTGTCTGGATATTTTTTACCAAATACAGCACAGCATAGTGAATTAATATGCAATGAATTTGACCGTCCTTTGATGATTTTTGTGTGTTGCACACTAATAAAAAGTATTTATTGTAACTGAGAGCCAGTATATTATTCGAAAGGGAGGTTGGCACTGAACGTCTGACATATGGCGTGTGAGAGGGCTGAAATGTCCAACAACGTGTAACTGAAAAGATTTGCCCGAAATGTACAGGTGTGTTCGCAGCAGAATAATGTTCTGCAGGAGATTCCACATGGTTGAATTACAACACGTTTTATACGCACACGGGTAACCGCTCTGAAAATGTCTGAGAGGACTGTACAGTCGGCTGCACCTTCACTTTTTTCGTAGCAGGTAAGCATGCCCAGCAGCAGGTGGGCGAGTATATCACACAAGTGGAAACACTGCGGGTTAAGACTGCTAAGCAAGGGGAAAAAGCCAGTCCACTGTTTAAAGCGCAGTTGGTGTAAACTCTTCACTCTCATAGCGAAAATTCACTGTTTAGCTTTCCTGCTGTCATTGCAGGGGTAGCACTGAAAGTGAAAAGAGACCGTAATACTACACCGTTTATTGCGAATCTTCTGCACGTTTCGTAGCAATGAAAGGTTCTCGGCACCTTATAGGTCGGCTTCTCGTTTTCTTCTTCGGCTATTCAGACTGTTTACATTAAACATGTGTTCTCCCTTTATATGGAATCGAAACAAAAGTACAGTATCTTCTATTTTTGTGTGTCTTTCTATCGTTCCCGTCCGTTTCTTCATTATCGTCATTATTATGTTCTAGCGAACCCGGCAATGGTTCGCGAGAGCTAAACATGGTTCAAATGGCTCTGAGCACTATGGGACTCAACTGCTGTGGTCATAAGTCCCCTAGAACTTAGAACTACTTAAACCTAACTAACCTAAGGACATCACACACATCCATTCCCGAGGCAGGATTCGAACCTGCGACCGTAGCAGTCACGCGGTTCCGGACTGAGCGCCTTAACCGCGAGACCACCGCGGCCGGCAGCTAAATATGTATGGAAACTGTATACACGTTGTAATCTCCTCCTCCCTCCTCTCTCTCTCCATCTCCTGCTTCACTCTCTAATTCTTCTAAAATGGCAGAAAATCAAGAGAGTGTTAATGCGTTGGATACTGGCGTAATATCGAGCCTCGAGAATCTATCTGTCGCTAAGCGTCATGCGAAATTCCTAAGATTACTGGATACAAGCATAAAAAACGGTGAGATAAGCAATTATGCTATTAATCATATCAGGGACTTTGTAGCCAACTGGGCAATCGCCCACTCTCAGTGAGAGGGTAGGGTAACTGAACTAGACAAAGAAAATGAAAGACTCAGAGGTCAACCGGCCCGGACTTATGCTGCGGTTGCAAGAGCCCCAGTTGCCAAGGCACCGACAGCGAAAGAAACTATACAGGACAATATCAAAAAGTTACTCCCACAGTATTCCTAAAACCTAAACCAGGCGATGACATTAAAGCTGTTAAGTCAGTCTTTGAGAAGTGCATTGATCCTAAGAAGGATAAGATAAAGATCAACAATGTACGTACGGCAAAGAATGTGCTGATAGTAGAAACAGCTTCACAAGAGGACTGTTAAAAGATTTTAAACAATGAACAATTAAGTAATAAAGTGAAGTGTGAACCTCCTCGCAAGCGTCGACCTTTGATGTGTCTGTATGATGTACCTACATTCATGACAATCGGGTGGACGCAATATATACACAAAATTTTGATGCAGAAATGTCAAGAGGAGAATTTGACGAACACTTCTAGTTACGCTTCAAAGTAGGACCACGTGAGAAGTTGACAGTACACCACGTGGTAGACGTCTCGCCAGATTTATGGAAATCACTAACGAGAATGGGTCGGTTGTATGTTGGCTACTCTGCGTTGAACATAAAAGATTACCTGGCGGTGCCACGATGCACCAAGTGCCAGGATATCAACCACACTAATAAGTATTGTACGGAACCAGAAGTCATATGCGGCCATTGTGGCCTATCTGGACATATTAAGAAAGGTTGCCCTAATAAGGACAAAGCAGGAGTATGTGTACCATGCAGAAGACGAGGCCGTAAGTGTGGTGGAACCAAAGATTGTCCAACCCACAAGATGTTCGTAGATAGACTTATTCAAAGAACAGATTACGGCGATGTATAAGATTTTACAAGTAAACGCAATGCGCAGCCAGATGGTTGCGCATGAGCTAAGGAAATTAGCGGAAGAAGATGGAATAGATGTTCTTCTGATACAAGAACCGAATTCCTGTGCGAGTCGAGTCCCTGGCTTTCCTGCAACAGCACAAGTGGTTTCCTCGGGTTGGAACCCTATGAGTGCAGTTATAATATTGAACAAAACTATAAAAACTACGATATTAAGTCAATTCAGTACCGAGCATATTACGGTTGTACAACTTAATTAGTTGTCTTACAGTATGTACGTTGTTAACGTCTACTGTCAATTCAGACATGACATCGAGATTTATCTTGAACAGTTGCATTGGATACTAAGAGTTTTAGCCGGGCAGGCTATAATTGTAGCTCTGGATGCCAATGCTAAATCTCCACTCTGGCACTGTGATGTACAGGACGGTAGGGGTGCGCAGCTTGTTGATCTGATAATGGAAACGCACATGCATGTGCTAAACTTGCCTGGGTACCCCCCGACCTATTCAGGGAGGGCGGGTGCAACATCAAATATTGATGTCACACTTGCAAGCGAGAGGGTAGCACCCCACGTTCATAACTGGCAAGTAAGGGAACACCTAACTGTCAGTGATCATAACTATAACATTTGAAACAGCGACAACCATCGCGGATGTGCCAGGCGAATGGGTGGAACGATTCAACTATGCTCTGACAGACTGGGACCGCCTCGTGTAGGTGTTCAGTCCTCCAGAGTTCGGGGAGGACACAGGTAACATTGATGAAACTGTGGAGGAGCTTGTAAGCTCCGTGCAAACAGCTATCACACTGGCTGTACCTCGAATAGCGAGATACATCTGCAGGGAGTTCACCCCATGGACCCCTGAATTCACTGTGCTTAAACGGTTGGTCAGAAGGGCGCGAAGCAACTATCAAAGGAGCTTTTCCCACGACGAACGACAATACCACCTAGGTATTTATCGTCGTCTGAAGCAGAGATACAAGGATCAGTTGGACATCACAAGGCGCCAATCCTGGGAAAGATTTGTTAACGATCAGCTGGGAACAGACCCTTGGGGAGTTCCCTACAAAATCGTTCGAGAAAAAATCAGGTCGCCCATGATGTTGTCTACACTACATGCTGGGGATGGTGGCATGACCAAGGATTGGGTAGAAACAGCAAGACTGCTGTTGGACACACAACTGCCAGATGACGACGACGACCAAGATTCTCCAGAGCAGCGGGAAACACGTCAGGCGCTCTCGAATCCGTATCTTAACGATACGAACGTGTGCCCTTTCCCTGCAGAGGAGGTGGAAGCAACCATCTACACCTTTGCAAGGAAGAAGGTACCTGGTCCTGATGGGATCCCTGTGGAGATATTACAGGGACTCGCGCACTTGGTCGCCCCAGCATTAAGTCGTATTTACAACGTCTGTTTACAGATGGGCTACTATCCACAGAGGTGGAAAACTGCAGAATTTGTAATCATCAGGAAAGGCCCTGATAAGGATCCAACGATGCCGAAACCCTATCGGCCTATCTGTCTGCTAGATGTAATAGGCAAGGCATTTGAGAAGTTGCTGGCTGACCGACTTTTGAGTCACAGAACTCTGCACGGTATGAGTGATAGGCAGTTCGGATTCCGAAAGGGTCGCTCCACTCAGGATGCGATCAATGAGGTTTGCCGGATTGTTCACTCTGCGACATCGAAGTATGTCCTTGGCATAGTGATAGACATCTCAGGGGCCTTCGGCAACCTGTGGTGGCCGGCACTCTTCTCTCGACTAAGAGAGATTGGGTGCCCGCGGCTATTGTATGGCTGTCTGGAGGCCTACTGTGATGCAAGAACTGCTAAAATAACGGCTCCCGGAGCCGCCGTATCAAAAACAGTATCTCGTGGTTGTCCCCAGGGATCGGTGTGTGGTCCCATTTTCTGGGATATCACCATGGAAACATAGTTGAACGTTCTGCAGGGAGAGACTGCAGTTCTGGGTGTCGTTGCTTATGCGGACGATCTCGCAATTCTAGTGGACGGTGACACTCGCAATGTGATCGAAGACAGATCACGACTGGCTATTGGACTGTTAGCCGACAAGTGTGAGAAGACTAAAATGTCTATTGCACCACAAAAATCGCTATATATGCTCTTAAAAGGCAAGTTAAACAGGGACCCTACAGTCAGAATTAATGGCCAGGCTCTGTCGCGACAGAGGTATGCCCGTTACCTAGGGGTATATCTAGATGAGAATTGGAGTTTCATTCCGCATATTGAGCAAATAGCGACAAAGACCTTAGCTCTGTTCAACAAGATAATATCAATAGGACAAAGAAGGATTAATCTGCCGTCAAAGGCAATAAACATCTATCATAACAGTATATTGGCACCTATAGTAGGGCACGCATCCAGTGTGTGGGTCCACAGGCTAGCTCTGGTGAAGCCTGCGGCTGCTGTCAGGCGAATACAGAGGAACGTTCTGTTGAGATGCATTGGTGTATTCAACACCAGTCCAACAGATGCACTGTTGGTAATTATGGGTCTATGTCCACTAGACCTGATAATAAGGCAGCACACAGCCTCCTACTGGCTCCGCAAACAAAACATTGACATGGTGGAAAATATAATGGGCACTCCTCTGGCTAGCGTCAAATCCATCCGAGAAAAAATGCTCGACATTTGGCAGGACGAATGGGATGGGTCCAGTACAGGCTGTAGAGTCCATGGGTTTCTACCCACAGTAAGGGAAAGACTAAGGAACAAGATAATGAAGCCCTCACAGGGCCTGGTCCACTTCCTTACAGGCCACGGCCCATACCCCACGTACCTGCATAAAATAGGTAAAAAGACAACACCGGAGTGTGACTGTGGTGCCCACGTAGGATCGCCAGAACACAGTCTTTGAGTGTCCAATATATGAACAGGCTGCCTCAGTTGAGAGACAGCTTCTCCAGACAAGGGACATAAATGTTATACTAACAAATGGCGAATTATTTAGCAATTTCGCAAAATTAGTGAATAAAATCTCAAGGGAGGCCCAGCGAGCCTACCTTGGGA
Source organism: Schistocerca gregaria (assembly GCF_023897955.1). Taxonomy (NCBI): domain Eukaryota; kingdom Metazoa; phylum Arthropoda; class Insecta; order Orthoptera; family Acrididae; genus Schistocerca; species Schistocerca gregaria. The sequence continues at coordinate 531,298,243 of NC_064921.1, forward strand.
GAGGGTAAATGCGCGTCAGATCTAACGCGCAATTGTAAATATGTAAATACTACGTTGTTTAAGTCTTGAGTTGTAGTAGCTAGTAGTTGTAGTTAGCTCAGTATGGTGGTGGGGGGAATAAAAGAGTAGTACAATGGAGTGGTTTCTTCTAGTGGTAGCGGCCCGCCTCCACGCGGCTAGGGACGGGCAACTCTCTGGCAAAATACCAGAGAGGCTAATAGGCCGACTGTTCATATAGTAAACAAAGTAGCGGAATAAACATATTGTGTGCATGCATTTATAAACCACTTCTGTAGCACTAATAGCAGAGATAGTTAGTCTTAATACACCCACTCAGAAGTGTCAGAAAGTGGGTTACGTATGTTTCAAAACATTCTGGGAAAAAAAAATCCTCCCTCTTTGTCTCGTACTCTTCCCCCCGCTCTTTGTCCATTTATCTTTCTCCCCCTCTCACTATCCATTTCTGCAAATGAAACCTCGACTGGGAAAAAAGTCGCTTAAAATGAAAGGGTAATCGGTTTGGATCATTAATTTAAGGGGTACAACAGTGCTCTCTCCAGCTACCGGATCTTTGAGGATAGTAGTTTCAATGACAGTACGTCTCATACTTTTAATATGTGAACGGGTAGGTTTGCAAACTTTCCGATTGAGATTCCATAGCAGTATTCTAATCAGAAGTCGATAATTTACAAACACAACATTCCTCTTTCCTCTTGTAACTGACTGCGTCGAAGAAAAGAATCTAGAAGGCTCTTTGTTTACATTTATGTTTAAAAGTTCAAACGTGGAAAATAACGTACCTGAGAGAAACAAATTGTCTAGCAGTTTAAATTCCGATATCCGAAATAAATCTCACTGCGAGAAAGAAAACGAAACTGCACTTTTTCACAGCATAGCATATTTGCCATTATGCGTCCGAATGTTTATTAGAGCATCAAGTAAAATTTGAAATTGGCCGGAACTTTTCGGAATTTTTGCTAACAACGTTTCCCATTTACGTAATACTAATATACCACATATATTTAAAAAATGTGTAGCCTACTTAAATCTGAAAGTTTACTGGGAGAGAGTGTAAAAATCGGTCAAGCACTTCCCGAGATATTTATTAACAAATTTCTCCCTTCATGTGTTACACATATATATTTATGTACCTTTTTGCTAACAAAGTTTCCCCTTTATTTATTATATATACATTTATGTACCGCAAACATTAGATAAATATGTAGCCTATGTCCATCTGATAGTTGTTGTTGTTGTGGTCTTCAGTCCTGAGACTGCTTTGATGCAGCTCTCCATGCTACTCTATCCTGTGCAAGCTTCTTCATCTCCCAGTACCAGTAACTTGTGAAGCTCTTTCTCTTAAATAAATAATCAAATCAAATGGTTCAAATGGCTCTGAGCACTATGGGACTTAACATCTGTGGTCATCAGTCCCCTAGAACATAGAACTACTTAAACCTAACTAACCTAAGTACATCACACACATCCATGCCCGAGGCTGGATTCGAACCTGCGACCGTAGCAGTCGTGCGGCTCCGGACTGAGCGCCTAGAACCGCTAGACCACCGCGGCCGGCTTTAGTATGTAGGGCATCATGTAAACATTACATATTTATGTATATATTGTAAAATACGTAGCCTATGTCAGTCAGAGCGTTTGTTAGAGTACTGAGTAAAAATGTGTTTCCTTTTTTCCTTGTTGTCATTAATATCAGAAAATCCATTACATTTTAGCTTTTCGAACGGATTGTTCGGAACTAAACAGTACGATACTCTGAACTGGTCAAAAGTGTTAAAATAATGTTATCTGGTTATGGATGAGATGAAAGATCCGAAGAGTAAAATGTATAAATAGTAATAGCATTCAAGGTATGTTTCTGAACACGATGCATGTTTAGTAAACGATAAACTGCTCTTGAGTACATTAATTTCACTAATGTTTTGGAAAAAGATGCCATAATAAAACTTGGTCCGTAATAGTTTCATCCTTCCTGCTCACTTCTTAGAAAAATATTCTACTATCGTATATTTCAATATGACTGGAAAAATTCTCCTGACCTAGTAATTCATTACATGTTACTAATGACATGATCCCTTGAGCTACTACTTTTCAGAATTATGTTAGAAATTCCGTCTACACCATACAGGCTTTTCTCTTTGCACACTTTTTAAGACGGCATTAATTTAAGAGAAGCACAATGATTTTCCCATTGGTTCACTTTTTGTGGTATGGCATTCTTAATCCATCTACTTGCTTCTATGACTAATTTGTTACAATCAGATTTCTGTACTACATTTAGGGAGTATAAAAACTTGCAACTTCTGAATTGTCATTGACTAACTAACAGGACTCCTTTCAGCACTTCTGATAATTCATAAGTTCTAATTACTACAGAAGGAAGGAATTAAATAATGAGCAACCAAAGACATAGTAGTAATTATTGCAAACTAGCATGTTATACAGTATTTTAGGTTGTTTACTTATAAAAATTGCACAGAAAAAGGGCTTGTGACAATAATTTTTCACAGTGTTTTTCTCTGGGAAATTCTGTACAATTAAATTTGATCCTCGTCGGGTAAGTCACCAATTATTTTAGCGACCCACCAACTCGACACTAACATTATCCATTTCACTTTTTTTTTATGAGTAACTCCCTCCTCTATTAATCTTTCGATCCCTGCGAGGTATTGATTCGCCGTTAATTTTGTCTACTTGATATTGTTTTTCCTGGTAAGTTCCTTCAATCATCTAAACGTTTCTCAATATTCCCTTCAAACACCTAAATATTCCCCAAGGAGAGAAACTCAAGCGTAAATTCCATAAACCAACTTAGCGATTCTAAAACCATTGTTTTAACGCAAATATCTCTCATTTTCCATTATTTTTGTTTCCATGGCTTCCACCCCACTCACGTCCCTAATGATGAAAAGTCATCGGGACCGACAGTCACCTATAAGCCTACCGACCTGAAAATTACAGATTCAAAATATTTACAGATTTTTTAGATAGTTTTCATTATGTCACCTGCTTCTCATACGAGCTCACACACCAATAAGTGTACCAACAGTGCCTTATTCTAGAGTACTTTTTGCCAGTTAAACGATCATCTGACATCATCTAATGCTCCAATTAAGGCTGTCAACTGTGACTTGAAGCAGTCGCTAACTTAATTTCTTAATTTATCATTGGAATATAAAATCATAGGAATCGGAAACTTCAAACTCTCAAATCGAGACTGTCTCTTCGACAATTCGCTTAATCCCCAAGCAGACTATTAGTCAGAACCATTTTCTAATGAGCGAATGTGTCCACAAGCAGCAGCAATGTAAGTGACGGCTACTTATGCCTCAAAGTACGAACGTAGATCAATTTGAAGGAAATCGATGGTTTGTTCACTTATGATTCAGCCAGTTTTACAAAAGGATAGTACAGTTCTCCATTACATCACTCTCAGTGTACAAGCATTTATTACTTGAGCAACAACATACTATCCAGTATCTTACCTATGGCTTCCTTCCAGAAGGAGTATTTCATCCCGTCTTGGAACTTACACAGTAATAAAAAATCTACAGGGAGTTGAAAAATGTATACCAGACTGTTACTGAACCAGGGAAACATGCGCTGTTTCCGAGAATGTTACAAAATGAGCTATCCAGACATTATTGAGGGTTATATATAAAATATAATTTTCTGAATGCACCATAGTCGAATTCTGGGACACAGGATGCATTTGATTTGAAGGAGCCCCGCTAGTAACACAAGAATCCTCGCTAGTCCATCATAGTTTATCTCGACGACAAAGGATCCTGCAAATTTTTTTAATTATTGTAGTTAACTGTAGTGGCTTTTGAAAGTCTGAAATCGTTACTGATACAAAAGGTCCCTCCAGTTACATCGTAATTTATTTCGAAGAGTCCAACTTGACACGCCAGTTTAATTCTTTATGAGATAATATAGCAAGATACTTGCTAGCGTGTCATAGGATACAGTACTAAAATGCACAATCGGATTTTGCAAGTCTTTAAGTCATTTCATGTACTGTCTAGAAACTGAACACACAATGGTGCAAAAGTCGTTTCTGTTTTAGTCTATCAACAGTACAGGCTCATTATCAGACATGTATAACTCCAGAAATTGAAATGGGAAATTACGGCCCCTCTTAAGTGGCTACAAGACTGTACGAGAAGACTGGGCCAAAGGGTATTAAACGCCTCATTCACTGGTTTAATACACAATTTATGAACCAGTCTTCGTTACAGATTACATAAACTTTTCGATAAAATTTATTGGAAGGCAATAAAAACAAGGTAACCACCAGAGCAATTACCCCAAGTAACAAATCACTGTTATAAAACAAATGGTTAAGAATTTTAACAGGTGCGATAACTTTCAGCACCTCATAATCAAGTGAACTTTGCGGACAAGCCTTGAGACACCGGTATATAGTACATGCTGAAACAGATGTTGCTGCGTGAGCGACTGTATTGCAATAAGCACATATCAATCAGCCCAAGCGGTTCTAGGCGCTTCAATCCGGAACCGCGCGATTGCTACGGTCGCAGGTTCGAATCCTGCCTCGGGCATGGATGTGTGTGATGTCCTTATGTTAGTTAGGTTTAAGTAGTTCTAAGTTCTAGAGGACTGATGACCTCAGATGTTGAGTTCCATAGTGCTCAGGGCCATTTGAACCATCAATCAGCCACTGCAGCAAAAGACAACATAAATTTTAATTTAAGGCTGATATTTAAGAAAAACTGTATACCGTAATTAATCTCGCATTAAGCATGCATTAACGAATAAGGCCACATCAGTTGGATTACATAATTAGTGCCGACATGGCAAACAGAATCCAATGTAAATATGAAAATTCATTCCACTAAATAATTGGACATAGGCTACAATTTACGACTGATTCGTGATCCGTGCCTTAGGCATGCACTAGAATTACTTTGAAATTCCTTTAAACAGCAATATGAGTCGGAGGCTTCCTCCTTTCAAGAACACTTGACATCAATTACAGGCCAGTAAAATAATCCAATAAGATAACCAAAATTCATACACACGTTATATCACAGCAAAAGTTCCTGTACACAGCTTTAGAGTCTCACAAAAACAAAATTTAACAGACTGTAATGTCAACTCGCTCACATAACCGCAGGAAAGCCATTGCGATCTACCACTATGGAGGCGAGAATAGCCACGAATCGAAAACAGCAGGAAAACGCCCTTCCATCATGGTGAGCACTCCTCTGAGAGTCCGATACTTCCTTCATAACCATCTCCACTCTCCTTGAAGATGCCCAAAATAAATATCACACCGACAGACCGGACGCCTGCAGAAAAATTTTTTTTGGTTCAGCTCAACAGCCGATACTGCCATGACCAAAGACAACCACAAACTCGGTTCGCCACCATGCCCCCAGAGGGAGCCATCCACGATTCAAAGCCCTGCATCCACAGATGAGAGGCGACTACCAAAGCCGATGTAGCCCGATAAGACGCTACGGCTTAAAAATTATATTAAAAAAAAGGCCAGACGCAAGTATAACTAACGCAGTGATGGTTCCCTACTGTTTACACGCTCACGAGAAAAAAAATCGCAACAAGAAGTTGTGGGACGTAAAGAAAGTTAGAAGCCGAGTTACTAAGTCTGAAAAATGATGTATATTCAGATTTCGCGCCAGTACCGTAAGAGTTGCGCTAATAGCACCACTATGAGAATGCAGATCAGGTTTGCTTTAAATACTCGCTGTAACGGTCGTGAGCGATGGTTACCTCTGAGACTGGACGTGGTGAGTTGATGTTAGTCAGGAACGCTTTTAAGACGACAAAGATGCCATTATCAACACCTTACTCATTTTGAACGAGGTCGTATGATAGTGCTACAAGATGTTGGATGTTCCTTCTCCGAATAATGTAGGAAGACGTGACTCTAATGCAGCCACTGTACTTGATCGCTTTCAGCGATGGTCACGAGGAAGTACGGTCCCAAAAAGACCGATCTTCTGACTGCCACGTGGCACTGCCAAGAGGGTCGCTCACTGTGTCCGGCAAATGGATTTGGCGCACCGTACTGCTTCTGCAGCAGCTATTTGAGCAGCAGCTGGCACCTCAATGACACAGTGAACTGTTACAAATCGGTTGCGCCAAGGACAGCTCCGAGCAAGACGCCCTGTATCGTGCATTCCACTGAATCCAAACCACCACAATTTGCGAGTTCAATGGGATCAAGCAAGAGCTCATTGGTGGGCAGGGTGGATGTCTGTTGTGTTTTCTGATGAAAGTTGTTTCTGCATCGGTGCCAGAGACGGCCTGCAACCAACCAGTCTGCTGCCTACACACTTGACCTACTCCATGGTCTGGAGTGTCATTTCTTATGCGAGCAGGAGTACTCTCATGGTTATCCCACGCACCGTGACTGCAAAACTGCGTATCAGTCTGGTGGTTCGATATGTTGTACTGCCATTCATTAATAGCACCCCGCGTGGTGTTTTCCATCAGGCAACGCTCTACAAAGTGTTGGCCTGCTCGATCACCAGGTCTGTCCGCAATCGAGCACATATGGGACGTCATCGGACGACAGCTCCCAAGTCATCCACAGACAGCGTTTACCTTCCCTGTCCAACAGACAGGGAACTCGGTCCCATAAACTGATATCTGGCATTAGTACAATACAGTGCATGCATGTTTGCATGCCTGTATTCAACATTCTGTGGGTTACATCTGTCATTAATGTGCCACCATCTGACATTTGTAGTGGCTTACATTGGGCTTGCGTTTCCTGCGATCTTGCAGTGTTAGTCACTAGACAAGCGTATTCCTGGAATTTCATTACTCTATGTTACTTAATCTTTGGTACTGTGTTTTTTTCCGTCAGTGTAAATAGACAGATTTTCCAGTAAGTTTTAAAATCATGCTTGATTCAGGCGACCATTATTATAAAAATGAGTAGTCCTGCATTCAAGCTGATTAGGTCACAATGGTAAAATTCAAATATCAGGCAAGGGATGACTTTGTTGTTCATATGACGCGTTTCGGAATTTATCCATCATCACATATCCAGGAGCTATTGCTGCAGGCCGTTCAAGTTGTATTTGAAACAACGTTAGCATTTGTCATATCTACGTGTAGCATTAACTCCTTGATATCTGATGATGGGTAAATTCTGAAACGCATATGACCAATAAAGTCGTTTCTAGCCTGATGTTTGACTTTGAGCATTGTCATCCAGTCAGCCTGAATGCAGAACTACTGATTGTTTCAATTTAAAATTTGTCATTTTCAACCACTTACACCTTACTTTAAGGTGTAAGAGGTTGCTGATGACAAACTGGTAAAGAAAACAATCACTGCAGAAACATAACACATCAGGAAAAGGTATGAATTCATAATTTTTGGTGTTTTTTTTTCTTCACATATCTGTAATTACGATTTAAAAACTAATATTTACATGTATACAAACAGTAAAGAACATTCTTTATATTTAACAGCCATAAAATAGAAGCCCACTGAAGATACTGCAACTGCAGTGAAACATGTTTGGGTTAAAAAAAAATTCTGTTTTGCTAAAGGCGGACCCCATCCAAAAACATATGTATAGTGTTCTAGACCTCAAGGTCTCGCCATCAGCGAGACTCTAATCCTTATTTCTTTCACCTTCCGGTAACATACATTCTTTGGCATGTTTACTTTTTCTAAAGCAAAGATTTTCAAACAGTTACATATCAGACTTAACCTGATATTTTGATAGTTCTCGCTCTTTCTTTTTTATCATGTCTTTTATAGACATATGAAAATGTTCATCTGTGTATCTCATAGTAAATCTCCTACCACATGTCTGTCGAAGGCCATATCAAATAATCTATTACCTATGCTCTGCAATAATTTCAGCACATCTAATAGTGTATTATCAACTCCAGGAAAACAGTGTCGAATCAAATACCCCATGCTCTACCAATCTTCTTGAATCACAACAGTAGACATGCAATAATAACTGATTGAAACTATCCGGATAGCTGTTAGTGGACATTAATACGTGGTGTGCCCATCCTTCGCCTTTCTGAAGGCTTCACCTTGCTGGGGACTTTTTCAATGAGCCTGCTGAGTGCCTGTGGTAGAATGGCAGCCCATTTTTCACAGGAGTAAAAACAACAGTGACATTGGCCGCTGTGGTCCGGAGCAAAGTCAACGTTCTGACTCATCCCAAAGGTGTTCCTTTGGCCCCAAGTAGGAGCTTTTGGCAGGCCAATCCATTTCAAGAGCGTTATTATCCTCAAATCAGTGCCTTGCAGATGCTGCTTTATGACAGGGTGCACTGTAATACTGATACAGTCATCCACTCCTAACTGTTACACTACTGCACGAAGTACGCAATGCGTTCATATCCGCTTAAATACAAAATTCATGGAATATCGTGTCCGACCTTTTGCCCAGCATACTGTAGCAACCGACAAGACTTGCACTCAACAAGCCGTTGGAAGTCCCCTGCAGATATATTGAGCCATGGTGCATCTATACCCGTCCATAATTGCGAAAGTGTTGATGGTGAGGGATTTCGTGCACGAATTGACCTCTCGATTATGTGCCACACATGTTCAATGGGATTCATATCAGGCAATGAGCGTCCCAAAATGGCTGAACATGGTCCCGCAGTAGCCATACGTAACCATTTCCAGTCAATGATTGGTTCAGTTTGACTTACACCATTATGTAGTCACCACCACACTCGTGGCACTCGCATTCGGGAGGACGACGGTTCAATGCCGTCTCCGGCCATCCTGATTTAGGTTTTCCGTGATTTCCCTAAATCGTTTCAGGCAAATGCCGGGATGGTTCCTTTGAAAGGGCATGGCCGATTTCCTTCCCAATCCTTCCCTAACCCGAGCTTGCGTTCCGTCTCTAATGACCTCGTTGTCGACGGGACGTTAAACACTAACCACCACCACCACCACTCGTGGCACTGTGGATCTCGGAATATTGAATTCTCTAACGATTTCCGGGCAACGGCCTTGCTACATTGGATACACCGGTTCCCGTGAGATCACCGAAGTTAAGCGCTGTTGGGCGTGGCCGGCACTTGTATGGGTTACCATCCAGCCGCCATGCGCTGTTGCCACTTTTCGGGGTGCACATAGCCTCGTGATGCCAATTGAGGAGCTACTCGACCAAATAGTGGCGGTTTCGGTCAAGAATACCATCATAACGACCAGGAGAGAGGTGTGCTGACCCCACGCCCCTCCTATCCACATCCTCCACTGAGGACGACACTGCGGTCGGATGGTCCCGGTACGCCACTCGTGGCCTGAAGGCTCAGTGCTTTTTAACGATTTCTGAAATGGAATGTCCCATGCGTCTAGGTCTAACTACCATTTCACATTCAAAGACTGTTAATTCCCGTCGTTCGGTCATAATCACGTCGCAAACCTTTACACACGAATCACCTGAGTGCAAATTACACCACCACCATTGCCCCGCTCTTTTATACCTTATATGCGCGGTACTACCGCTACCTGTATAAGTGCATAGTGCTATCCCAAGACTTTCGCCACCTCAATGTAGTTCTGTGCACTCTGTAACTAATTCTTTGTTCGCGGTATGGATGGGAGCAAAACTTAGCGGACTGTAACGCGCTCCTAGATTCCTCGCTTAATACTGGCTCTTGAAATACTGTAAGTTGGCCTTTGCGTGGTTGCTTACTTTCACATTCTTGCCACTGCTAGCTTGTGTCTTTCAGCATATAAGCGCCGCCATCACACGAATCTATGCATAGCCTCAATATCTCCTGTCAGATCTAATTGGTATGAGTTCCAGAAGACTGAGCATTATTCTAAGATGGGTGCACAAGTGATATGTCAACAGACTCCTGTGTAGGCTAACAGCATTTTTCCAGTATCATGCCCATGTGATCATTTCATTTCATATCACCACAAAGAGGTACACTCAGGGATATGTATGAGTTTATTGATTCCCTGTGACTCATAGGGAACTACATTTTTGTTTTGTGCAGTGCACATTTTTTAAAATTTATTTTCTGTACATAGATAAATGTGCAAAGCGTTATGCAGAGGAAGTGTGCTGCAGGAACACAAGTGGCAGAGTTCTTTAGATAGCCGTCCGCCTGTGTTGCAGAGTCTACTACGGCCGTGGAAGCGTCGCGCTGGCTGTGCAACAACACGCAGGTGGAGCCTGGAGGGCGGGAGGTGAGCTGCGGCGACGGCTGGTGCGTGGCGGAGAGTGCTCTGTGCAACGGCGTCCCGGACTGCGCCGGCGGCGAGGACGAGGGCGTGCCGCACTGCGGTGAGTGCCGACTCACATTCACCAGCGCATAGGCCAATCAAATGATTCCAGGGAATATCCCTACTTCCACATCTTGTAAGATCCCTTGCGCTTCTTGCTCCTCCTCCTCCTTCTCAGACGGGTTCTCTTGACTGACGATATGCACTGGGTGCACCAGAAAAGAAATTAATGCAAAGAAAAAAATTTTAATGGGAAAAGAACAAAATGTTTGCTGCTAAAACAGCCATTTTTCCTATTTTTATTTGCCATAATAACTTATTTAAATGTAAGCTTGTTTTTCTTCGTATGGTATCTGGAGTGTGTGCTGTGTGCTATGTGTATGAAATGTTATAAACCGTGACAAAAGTATATGAGTATAACCATGTTAGGTCTAACTAAAAAAAGCTAGAAAAATAAGACAGACTCAGAAAAAAAATGTTTTATTTAATCTTGTTTTTAAAGTTAAACAGAAAAAAGTTATTCAATCGTCATCGAAAAGTAAAATGTAAAGTGGTGGAAGAGAGGAGTGAAACGTAAGACAACGCCAGCAATGATACGACTATCTTATCGATATATTGCTCCTAGTGTCGGGGTCCTGTAACATATCATGCATCTCGCCCCTCAAAGGCAGGAATCTATTGGCTATTATTTTATTAATTATTATTTCAATTGAATTTAAATAATTATCGTGAGAGTTAGGTTCATTGAAGGTGTCATCTGCATTATTTTATTCCAGTGGTATTTTTATTGCTTGCTTCCTGTGGTAATAAAAGTTATGACTGAGCACTTCTTTCACGGGGGTTGAAATCGTGGAGGTAAAAATCGAAGTGATATGGCACTATAGACTACGGAGATAAGAAAAGAAGGGAAGTGGTACTACAGACTTACGCTGTAGGTTGTTTTGAAGCCAAGAGTTGACGGGGCCTGCCGCCATTTTAAGTAGCCCAAAACATTAGCAGACTACCGTTCGGGATTGTGTCTTGCTGATTGTTTCTGTCGTGTGCATGCAACGGCTGTTTTAAATACTACTCGTAAAAATTACAGTGCTTGCTTGAATAACATAGTATCAGGAGCGCAATTTCGAATTTGATGTAGTAATGCGACGTCTTTGGTCTCGTTGATGTAACTTGTTTATTTTAATGCATTTCGAATAATGAAGAAGAGAGGGACGTGATGTGAAAAGGTTGCTTTCAGGAATTTTATTCCACTTGTACTATACTTGTATCGATAGCAAATGAAGCTGGAACTCCGAAACTAATGCCTGTTTTCTTACTGGTACCTCTTTTTGTTAGTGATATTTTCAGTTTTCAACTCGTATGCACAACATTTTTAATGTCCATGTTTACAAAAAGTCTATCTATGTGTTCTTTGTTAGCCTATAAACGTGCGCATCGAGGAAAGAAGGAAAGCGGCATCGTACCTTGAGCATGTCAACGAAGTGAACGATTATTGAAATGTCAAAGAATCAGAACTGCATACTGGTATACCTACATGCAGAATAGAGTTCTTGTTTTATTAGATTGTTAGTGGTTTAGTTTCACTGTAGTTTACACATCTTCTCACTTTGAAATCTTACCTATGATGTCTCATTAGTGTGTGTGTAATTCACTACGCGGGCAATACTGGGAGTGGTGATCGTACTGAAAGTCGTGAGCTACCCATTGTTAAAATAACAATTCCAACAGTGTAACAGAAAAATTGCTGGATTGTAATCTACAGACCTTGAACCTAGTGTTGTCATATTCTGACATCATTAGCATATATCACGTGATCAAAGACAGTACTTCCACACTGGCCGACCGCAATGTTGTGTTTTGACAGAGTGCTGTCATGGAATTCCTTGTTAAAGAGGGAAAATGTGCTGGGTGGCAAACTGGTCCGCATGCTCCCAACACTCGCGACTTGGCACCCTCCGCCAAACCGTCTCTTCGGATCTGTTACGGAACAGACGCGAGGGCAACGCTGCGAGACTATAGAAGACGTCCGGCAAGCACTCTTCAGTGTCTTTGGGAATCTGGAACGAAGTTCTGTAGTAAGGGTATTCTAAAACTTACAGGACAATGGGCAAAATGTGTGCAAAGAAATGTAGTGCTCATTGGTTTCAGTATGATTCTCGTAGATCAGAATTTAAGACAAGCTGTCGAACAACTGTTGATCTAACTGTAACCCCCCTCCCCCCATAAGCGACGAGACTACACCTTTTTATCTGCCATAAATTTTGAAAGCTCTTCTATCTGTTAGCTCTTAATTAAATTTCATAAGTAATATGACTCCGGTGTAAACGTCCTGAAAATATTCACCTTCTTTTGCAAAAATGTTGACCCTTGAATGAAAAGCAACTCTATTTGTCTCCAGTAAGTGGTGTATTAGATAATAATCATGGTTTCATAGCACAACGGAATACATGAAAAAAAAGTCAAAATGCTCTGAGCACCATGGGACTTAAATTCTGAGGTCATCAGTCCCCTAGAATTTAAAAGTACTTAAACCTAACTAACGTAAGGACATCACAAACACCCATGCCCGAGGCAGGATTCGAACCTGCGACCGTAGCGGTCACGCGGTTCCAGACTGAAGCGCCTAGAACCGTATGGCCACGCCGGCGGAATACATGAAGAGGACCACTGACATGGGTTAAAGCAATGCAAAACTGTAACCATTAAATATTCATTCTGACACAACTTATAAGTCTTCTCTTATAGAAAAATGTCTCAAAGTTCTCTGCAGATTATACCTACCTTATTTTGGCTGAATGTTCTACGCAAGGAAGAAGGATACTCTACATGCCGGAAGCAGTTTCTCGTTGTTAATTCTATGGAAGGCAGATTCTTCTCAGTGATTCTAAAGATAACCCGAAGTCGACCATTCGTCTCCCGTGCAATCAGTATAATTCTTTGCTTTGTCGAAGAGTGATCTGAGACCTCATTTGGACTTCCCCTTCTCAGAGACAGCTGCAGGACCACATCAAAGCTCCCTACATTCTTTTACTAGCAATGAAAGACAGACGGCCACAAGACTTACTATTAACAAAGACGGCTGCAAAACAGGAGACACTATTAACAGTGACCTGCTTTTTCCATTAATGAACTAAAATATGTAACTTTCCGCTACACACGTATCACCAAAACCAACGACAGCATACAAAAGAAACAGCTAACAACTCATATAGCGGGGCTCAGAGCAAGTCCACTACAACCAGTGTAAGAATATACGCCATTGTGTTTCGTTTGTGCGAGGGCTGAATAAAACCTTCGTTAACTGGGTTTGGATGGGAATATTTTAATAAACAAAAGTAGAAATAATCGTTATAATGTAATCTTTAATTACCAGTATTCACTTTTCCACATAATCACCACGCCAATTGGATACATTTCTGCCAACGATGAACAAGTTTTCTGAAGCCGTCACGGAAGGAGTCGACACAACTACAGTCTCACAGTTGTCTCAACGTTTTCATAAGAAGCGTAATGATGTCCCTGCAGATCGTTTTTCATTATCGGGAACAGATAGAAGTCAGACGGAGTTAAATCTGGACTGTATGGAGGATGCCGTACAGTGGTGAGCTTTCATTTCAAGAGTCAGCATGCAGGGTACCCATCGTGCACAGATCTCCCCATAGCCAAGCAAAGCAATAATGTGACCCACACGTTCTTGTGAAATGGCGATTGTGGTTGCTATTTCTCTCTGAGTGATACGACGATCGTCCTAAATCAATCTGTCACCATTTTGCTTGTGAAACTCGTTGGTTGCTGTGACAGGACGTACAACGTTTTGACTGTCACGCAGGTCAGATGTTCCCGCCTCAACATCTTTAAACTTACTCGCCCAACGATGCACAGTACTCACATCAACATAATCACCATAAACTGCTTTCATTCTCTGATGAATCTCCTGTGGGGTGACACCTTCTGCGGTCAAGAATTCAATGGCTGTACGTTGTTTAAATCGCACTGATCGACCGTCTGCGCAGGGTTCCATACTTTCCATACGTTACACTGCAAGAACACAACTGTTCATTGCTAAGGCTTCGCGCCAACTAGAGCTGTAGAGAAGAGGCTATGGAACAAGCCAGTACCTGCCGCATACCAATGCTGCCAACTGTTGAAGAGTTACAAAGGTGGAGGCATTACGTTTCCGTCAACCCTCGTATTTTCTTTGTTTCCCATCTATTTATCAGCGTTAACAGTTAGCCCTCATTTCCGATACAGCAGATGTTCTGCAAGTGACATTTTGTTCTTAGCATAGACCTATGGCTAAAATGGACAAACTATCGCAGAAAAACGAAAATGTAAATGAAGGCAAGATGCAAGAGGCGTAAGTGAAATGTAAATGGTATTGATAAACTTAGTGATTTCAGATTTGAGTTCACTCATCTTCTATAGTCTTATTTTCAGAAAATTATTAATAAATGCATACTGATATGGAGAGTTATGGTTGAGTAGAAACTAATTCAAACTGTTCTTTTGCAAGACGGTTAATAATTATTCTCTGCAACCACAGGAACTGCGAAGGAAAGAAGAAGCTTAGAAACCTGTTCACGTCAATAACGGATTCAATTCCACATTCTTTGACTAAATTACTGTTCTACAATGTCTTACGGCCCCTGGTAGTGCGCCGTCTGTTGAATATGGTGTAGGCAATGCACTGACACCCTCTCCGTCTTCCGCCAACTTCGTCACCTACAGCACAAACACAACTGAACTCTCTGCACTCTAAACAGATGATGCAGCCACAAGGCTTACATTAGTCGGCATGACTAATGACGACGAACAGTGAAAAACACCCCATTTAAGGAAACTAATTTACCTGGCGGGATATCATACAAAACAATGTAGCATGCCTTTCTATATTTTTACTGCCTTCATGGTTCGTTGGTTAGCATCGTAGGCTACAGATGACGTACCGAGTTTGATTCTAGTTGATCACCTCCTCCCTTTCTCTTGCGAAAAACTGTGAGAGGAAAGTTAAAGAAGCCAACTGACCATCAATAGCAATAAACAAGTAGCATAAGTCGTGAGTGTGTGGGCTTTATTTTGTCAAGTTGCGCAATGGATTGATCCAACAAGTACCCTTTGGTTCCTGCAAGAAATAATTTCCACCTCACACTACTACAGAAGTCAGACAGACGCTCCTAATGTACCAACAACAACTGCTTGAAAACATTCAGCAATAAATATCATCTGAGTCGTCTGCTGTAAGGAAAAGACACAAAAATATTCCATATTCTTACATAACTTGTGGGATACTTGGGTACGGGAGTATTGCTAATTAGTGTAAGAAAAGCACTAAACGAACGAAAAATATCATTTATTACAAAAAATTCAGAGAAATCAAGTGCACCTTTTTCTTATAAAATAATAATAAATTTCCGGGTTCTTTTCGAAACAGTAGATTGCCACTTATGGATAGGAATGCTATTGTTTTACATAGTATGCAAAGATTCTATTCTCCCTTTTCTTTAAGAATGTTATTTACTCGGCAGAATGGCTTAGAGCCGCGCCTACACAACTTGAATAACTTTTATAGGTACGGTCAAGGCTGTTGTGTGAGAAATGTAGTGGAGTGTACTGTTAAGGAGGACATATGGGGCTCGGATACGCTATAGCGCACAGTACTCTGAACTGCGACGACTGCTGCCTGCGTCGCTCGCTGCTGACAAATAACACAACTCTCTCTTTCTATCTGGATTGACCTTCGCCGCCGGCCAGAGTGGCCGAGCGGTTCTAGGCGCTACAGTCTGGAACCGCGCGACCGCTACGGTCGCAGGTTCGAATCCTGCCTCGGGCATGGATGTGTGTGATGTCCTTAGGTTAATTATGTTTAAGTAGTTCTACGTTCTAGGGGACTGATGACCTCAGAAGTTAAGTCCCGTACTGCTCAGAGCCATTTGAACCATTTTTTTGACCTTCGCCAATCAAACTCTCCCTACGCCTTGATGAGGTCAAGGACTCCTATCCGCCCCTAGTCTAACTATTGGCGTGGTACACCGGTCAGATAACCAGCCCACCACTCAGTACTCGCTCGCAGGCGTTTCACTAGTACTCTGTCCGTATTCACACTGCACAATAAGTGTGGCGGCAATTTTACGTGCTCTGGAATGGCTCCTTCTTCTGGAATAGTTGTAAGGGTATATCATTCACTGTCTTCCCTCACTCCTTTAGCTGCTTGAGTCAGAAATATTCCGCCAGTCAGAGTTGGTCTTTTAAACGAGAGAATGACGTTTCATTTAATTCGACCAATGCAGAAATCTGTAGCATCTCCGTTAGGCATATACTGTCCTCCTGTGAGAACTCCGTAACTACTTCGGTCCGTGAAAAAAATGCGTCTTCTGGGGGCTCCCATACAATGTAGCGGAATTTCCTTTTAAGCCGAACATGGGGGTCATTATCCCTTCACTCTGGCAAAAGCTCTCTTCTCTCTGGGCGGTCGCTTCGGGCCAAAGTAGGTGTTGTAGGGAAGCAGCATACTCACGCCTTATAAAATTCACATCAGTCTTTCCATTGCGTGCCAGCCTAGTCCGCTGTAACTAGCTCTGTCGTCATAAATGTTGCGCAATGCTTTAGAAATCAAGTAAATAACCTGAAACGTTTCTAGCATGTCAGGAGTAATACTAAATCAATATGTGTTGAATATCAGTTCAATAACTTTAACCATTTCCGAAATTTGGGCTTTTTTCCAGAAAAATCATTGGCGCAACAGAAAAGAGCTAGAAACTTAAAAATTTATATTTAGATTCCTTTTTCATAATAATTTAGTAGAAACAGTATTCTGGATCTCACAAATTACAATTTTAGTTTAAATTCATGATTTTCTGGTTTTTATCTTAGAAATTAAGGAAGCAAGATAGATTAAGTAGGCGAATAAATAAGTCTAGGATGTTAAAATTTAAGCAGAAGGGAGATCCGCTATAATCATAAAAATGTGAGAAGTTTCAACAGAATAACTATAAAACTATATCTATAGCGTATCTCCAAAGAGTTAGTTCTGAACTCGTCTACTGTGTGTAGTGTAATTAAATTAATTATCTCGCCCAAAATATTTGACTCAGCCACATCAGAATTTTATTGTGATTACTTACCTGTGTGCTGATTGTACATTTACATTGAAAGCTTCATCGGCCATCAGCAAAGGAAGCAATTATTTATTCGATAACTTAAAGTGGTGCATTACTAGCCCAGCGCGTAGTCGGGAGAGCGGATTTGATCAGGCGTTCCCTTAGCCGTCCGCACCGCGGCTTTATATGTAAGAACG
This sequence comes from Schistocerca gregaria, assembly GCF_023897955.1. NCBI lineage: Eukaryota > Metazoa > Arthropoda > Insecta > Orthoptera > Acrididae > Schistocerca > Schistocerca gregaria. The sequence goes on from NC_064921.1 coordinate 531,315,769, forward strand.
CTGTGCGAGCGGAGGAAGGCCCCAGTTCTCTCCAGACGCTGATTAGCGCACCACCTGTACTGGGAGTCGCGTCGCGAAGGTATCGTTGATATACACAGCCTCGGATGCAGTAATAAGTTACTCGGGATATGCGTAACCATGAAACCGTTTTCGAGTGAAGTGTTAATTTTGGGATGACGTTAATGATCTATCTTTAGTTTGCGTATGTCGTATTTTCACGTGCCGCCGCAGGACAGACATTCTACCAATATTTAGTGTGGCGTTTGATGAACATTATCATCAAATTATGGCGAGCATTCACTTAAACATTTAATTTGAACAGTTATAGTGGCATCAGCGCATTATTCTCTGAACTGCTCTGGTAGTTGGATTGTGAGGATTCTTTTTGGTCTGTGACTTTCAGAATATAGTGAACATTTGAGAGAGAATGGTTTTTTATTATGAATCCCAGACAATCTCCTAATTCCTCAGACCTATAAGCTGTAGCTATAAATGTATTTCTCAGATGAAGTGGGCACTAGGAATCCTAATTACAGGCTTCACGTTTTGCTAATCACTTTCTGGTTGTCAATGTTGTAGTTAGAGAGCCAGTGTTGAGAACCGCAAACAGCATAGAATACAAAACATTTATTCTATTATTCTACCCGCCGCCCCACAGTGTGTTGTTGACCCAGCCATCTGAAGGGACAGTCTTCCCAGTGGGCTAGTTTCCTCTTTGGAACGAAATTTCCTGTGGTTGTCATGTTGTGTATATCGGTGCGCACTTGCGATTTACTTATTAGATTTGCATATCACTTACATGAATTCTTACAAAATTGACTCTACCTTATCGAGTTTCAGTTCGAATGAAGCGTCTTGCTATGCAGAATACGATTGTGAGGACGGATTATGTAAGAAATGAAGGTCAGGAGACCACGCCACCTTACAAAGTAATATGCAGACATCTGCAGTTGACTTCAAACGAAAGTTTTGTACAAACTGGAAATGTTGTAGAAGTTACGATATCATTCAAACGACTACGAATTGTATTTAACGGAGTGTTATCGCACAAGGCATCTAAGGATGTATTAGATATGTTTTTATAGGTGGCAAATGGTAAACAACGTACACTCTAAGGCAAAAGGGGAAAAAAAGACACACCACGAGGGAATTAGAGGAATGGGAGGGAAATCGATAGATGTTGATTACATGTACAGGCAAACAACAAATTACTACAACTTCAGGCGAATTCGATTATTTATTGGGGTGGCCATGCGATTCTAGGCGCTACAGTCTGGAACCGAGCGTCGGCTGCGGTCGCAGGTTCGAAGCCTGCCTTAGGCATGGATGTTTGTGATGCCTTTAGGTTAGTTAGGTTTAATTAGTTCTAAGTTCTAGGCGACTGATGACCTCAGCAGTTAAGTCGCATAGTGCTCAGAGCCATTTGAACCATTTGATTTGATTATTTATTTAAGAGAAAGAGCTTCACAAGTTGAGCTGGTCAATAACGCCCTGGCCCATCTCTGGTCCTAGTAAGTAAGCGGTTATTCCACCTGGCATTGAATGGTAGAGTTTTTGGATGTCCTCCTGAAGAATATAGTACCAAATTCTTTCTTCCCTCATCATGACGCCTCAGTTCGAAGCGGGACTCATGAGTGAAGAGAATTCTACGCCTGTTAATGAGATTCCAGGCCGAAGACGTGTCTGGAGACGCCCAGATATCGGTGGGATATCAATCTGACTGTCACTCGCCATACGGTTCGACAACCAGAAGTGAAGATCTGGGGTGACATTTCTTTTCACAGCAGGACACCTTTGGTTGTCATCCGCGGCACAATTACAACACAACGGTACATCGACGACATTCTACGCACCGTTCCATTGCCTCCCATGACAAGCCATCCCAGGCCTACATTTCAACAAGATAAATTACGCCCGGACGGGGCGAGCCTTTCTGCTGCTTCTCTTCGTGTCTGTCAAACCATACCTTGACCGGAAAGGTCGTCGGATCTCTCCCAAGTCGAGAACGTTTGGAGCATTATTGGCACGACAGAATTTGGCGCGTTATCGTCTGGAGGACATCCAACAACTTTGTCAATCAGTGCAAGCCGAATAACTGCCAGAGGTTGACGAACGCGTTATTGGCTCGCTCAATTCGTGAGACTCTTGCTCTTGAATGAATCATCCAATTTTTCTCTGAAACTGTAATCATTTGTTTGTACTACAGATCATCACATCTATCGATTTCGGTGCATTACGGATAACTGGTTCATAGTGCGTCATTTTTGTGAGTGTGTGTTTAAGTTTATGTTTTAAAGCTCATATTTACTGAAAACAAAAACTGCTTATATCCTCGTGACAATCACTTGCATGTTCCACTGTTATAACTATTTCTAGTTTAATTTAAAACCAGTCCTTAGATTATGCCAAAAAGACTCTTTCACGAAATAAGTTGTAGATCACTAAAGTAAATGCATGACATTAATATAAACTGTAATGAAAAACTGATCGTGAGTACCCTTTACTCACTTTTTATTTAATAATGTAGCAGTATATGGTCTTTCAGGCCGTTTGCCGCACGAACACGTATAACAAAGAAAGAAAAAAACAGGACCTTGGTGAAAGCTCTCTATTTACGAACGACGACATCGGATACCGGAGGCTAGGCAGGACGCCCGAGAGAGTCCGTCTTCTCGCACCTACTTGGCAATAGCCGCTCCACGGCGACTCTGGAAGAAAAGCAAACAGCACAGCTAGCTCAATATCTGGACCGCCATGCTTTTTGTGGCTATCGAGAATTCAGAAGACGAGTGAAAATAAGCAAAGTAGCGCGAATCTTTAGATAACACACTATCGACAGAAATGGAGTGGGTTCGGTATGTGGCAGCTTTTCGCAAATAAACACTGGCGCCTGTGTTTGGAGATGCCGCAGCCGGGGGCCCGCCACTCAAAAAGCCACCCCCAACTGACGCAGCGGTGTAAACGTGTACCGCTCCGTTTATTTACTAGCACTTCCCGTATCTTGAGACGCCCATCCGCCCGCCACTTTTTCAGCTGAGACACTCACTCGGCTGCAGCGAGTTCGATCGACGAGTGAGGCTTGTTTGAGGTATTTTCGCGCCTGCCTCTTGACGTGGGTCGGCACTTAGCCAGCCAGCAGTATCGCTAACCTCTTTTCTCCGCCCTAGCATCAAACGAAAGACGAAACTGCTGCAATTTGAACCGGCAAAGTCGACGCAAGCTGTGTCACAGACGCCAAGGTCGCAGTTTAACGTTGCTAAATCCTTTGCGAAGTAGAGGACGACATCTTTCGGAGCGGAGAACAAAGACTGGAAAGTGTAACGTTTTTTGATATCCTGCTGTAGCACTAACTAGCAAAATCCAAGCTTTCCGTTCTTTATGTTTCATTATATTAGATGCTCCATCCGTTACTAATCGTCAAAACAACTTCAAGTCTTACAACGAAAGACAAAGAGTGGATATTCTGTCGTCTTCATTCTTTATGTTAACCGCCTTTTTTTTCTTATAAGTCGTCATCAGAGATCAATAGCACAATATTGTTGCCATTGACCATACCCTGGTAATAGAAAGTTCTGGAAGGTAGTTATCAGAATGTAAAAGTCCGTTGGCAAACTCACAAGGTAAAAGCTATATTTTATAACGAAAACAGACAATAAGAGAACACTTAGAAGATCAGAGCCGAACTTGTGCAGATAAGACAAATAAAGTTATATGTAGTAAGCTATGTTACAGCTAAATTCAAATTTCTACTTCAAGAAAAACGATACAGTTACAAGTAACAAATATAGAGAACTAGAGTGATGGAAAAACGTATGCACATATTGAAACAGAAGAGTGTCCGGAAATGTAGTACACATGTATATTAACTTACGAAATAACGTGAACTCCTAGTATGTGACAGACCATCTTAAGTGATCAACTTGACTGAGTGGATTACCTGAGAATAGGAGAGAAGCGACGGGTGTTCCCACATTGTCCCCTGCTCGTCCATGTCTCTTGTATATGTACACTAAATTTATGAGTATTCCACTGTCGCTACAAATGTGTAATGCTTTTGCAGTTATCGTCCACGAGCTTTTGACGATATTTGAAGACCTCCCTCAAAGAAGATTGTGTATCACATTTTTGGCAATACTGAGTTGTCACTGGACTGTAGTGCTACATCACATGAGACGCGCTACCATAACGATGTATGTCTTTTTTTCTTTTTACAAGTTCAGTTATTTGCAGCTGTAAAGTCGACCATTTTGGAAGAACATCGTGTATCAATGAAAACGCCGGATCTGGCTGATGTAAGTTTCACTCCATAGAATATCGCGTCATTAAATAAAAGCATAGAAAGGAAAATGAATCGATAATATTGGGCGCGGAATGTCAAGGAAAGGAGAAGGAAGAGCTGCAGCTGGTAAGGATGTGCCTAAAAAAATTGCACTAAACGTGATACGTGAAAGAACGTGGTACATTATTATAATGTAAAAATTATACCCCAGAATAATATGGTTGATCCGGTCATTGGCCTGGGCAAACTAACAACCGTATAATGACACTTTTGTGCGACTACTCTATCTTGAGAGTATATTTTATAACAGTACAGCAGAAGTTTATTGTTTCTGGACATGTATTTCTCCCCTGGAACAGTACTTCTGAATAAATCGTAAAAAGAAGAGCAGTGGATACCATGATTACCTACGAATGGGAGTAGGGTAAAGTTACGTTAGTCACACCACAGCCTAAGTCGTACTCCTGTAATAAACAATCGTGCTAGAAATCAAAAAAAAGTGAGCAGACTTTTGGCAGCCGTGGTAGGAAAATAATTAACAAGTAAGTTTGTTTGACTGTTTTTATTATATTCTCTCGCTCATTTGTAAGCAATTTCAGAGAACAATATTGTGGTAAAGTAATTATTTTGTATCATGTCTATTTCCTAGGTACTCTGTCACTCATTTAAGCATAATCAAACGGTAGAAACCTTTGGGGTTATGCCTGTAATTCTGGCTTGAAATGGGAGACGTCTCATTGTCTAAGTCGTACCTGTACATAATTCGTTAATCGTACCAGTGCCACTTAATCGTTTATGGAAATCACATACCAACTAAAAATAGTTTGTTTCATCTGATCAATATGACGAAGAGAGCGTACAATAGCAGGATGATATGGAAGAAGCTTTATTGAAACATCAGAACAGTGAAATAGGATATAACGAAGCACGTACACTACGTGGTCAAAAGTATCCCTACACCCCCAAAAACATACGTTTTTTATATTAGGTGCGTTGTGCTGCCACCCACTGCACTGCCAGGTACTCCATATCAGCGACGTCAGTACCAATTAGACATCGTGAGAGAGCAGAATGGGGCGCTCCGCGGAACACACGGTCTTCGAACGTGGTCAGGTGATTTGGTGTCACTTGTGTCACGTATGTACGCAAGATTTCCACACTCCTAAACATCCCAAATCCAGTGTTTCCGATGTGATAGTGACGTAGAAACGTGAAGGGACACGTACAGCACAAAAACGTACAGTCCGACATCGTTCGTTGACTGACACAGATCGCCGACATCTATGTAGATCATCACACAGGAATTCCAAACTGCATCAGGTTCCACTTCAAGTACTATAATAGTTAGGTGGGAGGTGATAATAATTCGATTTCATGGTCGAGCGGCTGCTCATGAACCACGCATCACGCTAGTAAATGCCAAACGACGGCTCTCTTGGTGTAAGGAGCGTAAACATTGGACGATTGAACAGCGGAAAAACGTTGTGTGGAGTGACGAATCACGGTACACAATGTGGCGATACGATGGCAGGGTGTTGGTATGGCGAATGCCCAGTGAACGTCATCTGCCAGCGTGTGTAGTGCCAACAGTAAAATTCGGAGAAGGTGGTGTTATGGTGTGGTCGTTTTTTTCATAGAGTGGGGCTTTCACCCCTTGTTGTTTAACGTGACACTATCACACCACAGGCCTACACTGATGATTTAAGCACCTTCCTGCTTCCCACTGTTGAACAGCAATTCGGGGATGGCGATTGCATCTTTCAACACGATCGAGCACCTGTTCATAATGCACGGCCTGCGGCTGAGTGGTTACACGACAATAACATCCCTGTAACGGACTGGCCTGCATAGAGACCTCACCTGAAACCTACATAACACCATTGCAATGCTTTGGAACAACGACTTAGTACGAGGCCTCAGTGCAGCACTCTGTGAAGAAAGGGCTGCCACTCCCCGTGAAACCATACAGCATATGATTGAAAGTATGCCTGCGAGGGCGGAAGCTGTCATCAAGGATAAGGGTGGGCCAACACCATACCTGTATTGAATTCCAGAATTACCAATGAAGGGCGCCACGAACTTGTAAGTTCAAAATGGTTCAAATGGCTCTGAGCACTATGGGACTTAACTTCTGAGGTCATCAGTCCCCTAGAACTGAGAACTACTTAAACCTAACTAACCTAAGGACATAACACATCCATGCCCGAGGCAGGATTCGAACCTGCGACCGTTGCGGTCGCTCAGTTCCAGACTGTAGCACCTAGAACCGCTCGGCCTCTACGGCCGGCGAACTTGTGAGTCATTTTCAGCCATGTGTCCGGGTACTTTGGATCATATAGTGTAGGAGTTATACCGGAACCTACATTGCGTCGTCATTTGAAGGGTTTAAATAAAACACCAAAATTTGGAAGACCTAATGATATGAAAGCATAGATGAAGATCAATTAGGACAGCATATAATTAACTTAGAGTCTAATTTCTTCGAACTATTACTCATTTAAGGGAACTTGCCTACCAACTTGCTGAAAAACCGCATCATTTGAATAAAGAACAAAATATAGCCAGTAAACAATGGCGTTGCAGGTTCATGAAAGATCGTCCCATTTTATCCTTGCGAGTGCGATGGCACGGGGGATGGGTCTTAGTAAAGAGCTTGTTACTGATAAATATGAGGAAACACTAAATCAACATGAGTTTACTGCTGATGAAATATGTAATGTGAAGGAAACCACATTATCCATAGTTCACAAAGCCTCTAAAATAATTGCCCAAAAACCAAACACCAAGTGGGCGCTATCACAAGCGGAGGGAAGGATCTTATGACGACATGTGTACGTGCGATGGATGTAGCGAGCGAATTCATACCTCCGATGTTAATATTTAATCGCAGGAGAATTACTGATGTCTTTAAAAAACGAGTTTCACCAGACACAGCACTTGGAGGCTCGACAAATGGATGGATAACATCATATTGTCCAATGGCAAGAACGTTTTCTAAAATATGCAAGAGTAGAAAAAAAGAAACCAGAAACATACATTATTTTGCTTTTGCGGGATGAACATAGCAAGCGCACCAAAAATTGCTAGTATTATCATGCAATCATTTCCTGCTCATAGGACGCACCGTCTTATAAACACTAAATGAAGCGACATCGTCGTATATACGTTCAAATCCTTGAAGTGCCACAAAATAAGTTAACATTGCAGAACTCCTGGGTAATGCAGACTCCAGATCAGGTTGTATGGATGTGTCACTAAACAGTTTTAAGGCAATTTAAGCAGTTTAACTAGTTAAGAAACTATATTTCGATTCCCATGTGCAATGCTGTTACGTGAAACTATGGAAGTAACGTTACGTTTATAATTCGTAATCTCTTACTGTGGAGTTTCGTTAAATTAGTTCATGGATTTATTATATCGTCGCAAGCTTCGTGTCCTAAACACGACTTATGCTATAATGGGTACGAATTAGGACACCAGAGGACTTTTTAGCTACTACTGTACATATTGTTGATCAATCAGACCAAGAATCGGCTGATGGAACTGAAGTCACAACGCGACAATATGGAAGGCCTCCTATCGTTGTAACACCACTCAGTTATCAGTCTGGATCTTCTACCTTGTCTCAAGAATGTGGATCAGGAAACAATATTGCAACAGTTGTGGAAATTATCAGTCAATAAATAAAGTGTTACTTCAAAATTTATCTCCTATTCCGTATATAACAACAGTCATCAACAAAAATTCAAAACTACCTAAACCACGAATGGAAATAACGTCAAGTCCTTGCAGAAAGGAAACAGAAGCCAAAGAAAAGACAGATTGAAAGAAGAAATCTGTGCACCAACCTATAAAAAAGAGGTACATAGATGAAAACTTCAACGAGAATAAAAAACTAAAGTACGTTGTAAAGTGCTTATGCCAACTGTCTGTGGAAGACCGACAACACAAGATTCAGCGTATGAAATGTGAAGGATGGGTACGTGACGTATGCCCTGATGTGTAAAGTACAATTAAGAGTTATTTCTGTGATATCTATTTTCAAACCAGCTGATCTTCAATATAACAATTTAAGCAGTTTCATTTATTAACAAACTATATTTCGATTCCCATGTGCAATTCCGTTACGTGAAACTATGAAAGTAACGTTACGTTTATAATTTGTAATCTCTTACTGTGGAGTTTCGTTAAATTATTTCATGGATTTATTATGTAGTCGCAGTCTTAGTGTCCTAAACAAGACTTAGGCTATAAGGGGTACGACTTAGGAAACCAGGCTCCTTAATCGTACGTATTTGAAAAAAGTTGAAAACTCATTTTTCGGAAAGATTCTTGTATTTGAATAGAAGCTGGTTGATAGCTTAAGAAATAAAGATTCAGTGTGTGCAAAACAAACTGTGTTATTTAAATTACCCTAAGAAATAAAGTAAATCTCCCTTAAGAGGTACGACTTGAGCACCTTACCCTATGTGATATCTGAAGCTTGATTAAGTACATCTTTCATTATGAAGGAAATGAGCCAGAATGACTACGTCGCTCTTAATGTTGTTGAAGTAATTAGAAAGTGTGCCCCAGACTTGAAAACTGCCAGTTGCATGGTTGGATATCGCTGCAGATGATCCAAATCAGTTTTTCTGCGTCTTATTCATAATATCACTCACCCTTGGGTACGTCATTCTTTGCTAAAATCAAAAGAGTAAATCAAATTTAATTTTAAATCTCTACATCTGTTATAAGCTTTCTTACACCTAAGTCTGCATGATTACTCAGAAATTCACACTTTCACACTGTTTCTGTACCGTTCTGCTCTCTAACATTGACCGGGAAAAGCGCTTACTTAAAGCTTTCCGCACAGCCTCTGCTTTCTCTTATTTTATTACAATGATCATTTCTCCCTGTGCAGACGAGTGCCAATAAACTACTTTCGCACTCAGAGGAGAACGATGGAGAAGGAAATTCCGTGAAAAGATATCGCCTCAATGAACTTTCTTGATGTCCTTCGTCAATCCTAAATTCCATCGTTGTATAAGGAGCTTCTTTCTCTATCAGTAGAGAAAATAAGTTGCTTTTTGGATATGTGTAAATACCATGATATCCAATACTGGGAATTTTCCGCGAACGTACCTTCTGAGTGAACAGTTCAATTTCTTTTTTCTTCGTTGACTCTTCCTTCGTTATTATTTCTCGACCTGTAGAGAAATAGTTTCCTTTAGTTTGTAGGGTAGTTAAATAAATACATTGAATTATTCAGTATGTCAGATAATATATTCTGTTAATACTTCCCATTATTTTTGCCACTGTAAGAGAAAATTATTTTTTTTATATACAACGTTATTTCACAATGTACGTTTGCACGATATCCAACGCACTGACATGAAAAGACATGAAAATTGAAATAACATTCTAAATATTGTAAAGTATGCCAAATACATGTTGTTGTTCTATAATACATACTGTATAAATTGATAATACGTAATAAAATGTATAAATAAAGTGCCAAGGAAAAACAACAATTATTTTTGCTTCAAAAAAATTATGAAATTGTGATATACAATCTTCTTTGAGGGATGCAATCATTTATAAATAACGGCTGAAAAGTCATTAGTACAAATTAAAGTCAAATTACAGCCTGATTTCTGTCATATGTTCACTGAGCAACATTAATTCAGTGCTTAGGTTTGATACTTTTTGATGTCATCGTCCCTCCATTAATAATGATAGCATTTACTCTACGCTCTTTAAAGGACACATTTATACTACAATATATATTTTTTACGCTTGTGCACCTGAATACTGACTGCTTTGGCGACGATAGCTGTCGCATCATGATGGCCCTGTAAGCAGAAATCAGATAACAGGAATAATAAACTGCAGTAGTTAAGTAACTGTTTGTTTTCGTACTTCATTGCTTAAAAAAATACACTCTGTCTTTACGAAGGAAGTAGTCCAGGTCGAGCGACTTGTTTTTAGTGTCACTATTTATTTTTCTCATGGTAATAAGATTCAGGAGGTCTAAATCACTCACTTAGACAGTATAACATACAGAGTCACGTGTCTCATTCACACGTTTACGGACGCACGAACACAGACGGGGGAGGGGGGGGGGGGGAGTAGGTGAATTGAGGGGTACGCAACATGTTGTGACTCCTGATTCCGAATACATGTGCATATTTTGTGAGGCTATAGTATTACTGCCCCCGACAACTACCATTTGTATCCGACGCGCAATGACAAAACTATGAACAAGAGGCAAAAAAAAGAAGAATTGTTATACAAAAAGAAACATCAATGAGTAAAGACAATGCCCATATCCATACAATTATTTTATAACCGACACTGCCGACTGTAGATGTTCTGGTTTGTATCTCATGTTCCCTCTGTACCTGTGATATTCGTGCAGCGAGACTACGGACGGTACCTAATCCATTGGCTGTCCTAGAGAAAAAGTGCCCTATAATCGTTATATGAAAGAAAGAATTAAACAATTTTCTGCATGTTCTGAAATCGTTCGTTCAGTTACCTCTTCGTTTTGGTTATTCAGATTTCTTTTTGCATTATTTTGATTTGTAGTTCAGCAGTACCTTTGGTACACTGTGTCTTCCATTTGTTTCCATGTCTTATTATTGTTTCCGTGTTCAGATGAAAATGTCTTTTGTCCTCATTTGACATATTTTTCCCCCCATTCGTGACTGAATCTTCTAAACAATCATATGGCTGCCCCCTGAGGTGTTTGGCCTGTTCATTTGTTGTTGCCTAACGTACAGGTCAAAACAGCAAGGTCGCCACTACTACTACGTTATAGAATGTAACCTTTGTTCTTCGTCAGCTAGCTCCAAATCTCTCTTGACTGCGACACAAAGGTAGCGAAAGTTTCTTAAAAGCAAGTTTCATGTGGTGGGCATTTTTACACAGTACTTACCAAGAGAACGCCTTTTTGCATGCTGCACATGAATTCATTTTTTAAATACGTGTTTCGCCTTTTTAACAAGTTATCTCAGTGGGTGTTATTCGTTTTCATACATTGGTTTTTAGATTTAAAGCAGTTCCCGTAACCATTTTATAATAAAATGTAAAGGAAAACGTCTGATTCATAACTTGAAGATCACGCAGTTTTGCCCTATGTATAAAACTATGATTACAGTGACTACAAGAAAAGTCCTACTTCCAACCGGTTTTCCAGACTGGGGACAACTGTACAACTGTGTGATCTTCAAGTAACGAATTAGTCATTGTACTGTAAATAGTTTTTTTTTTAAATTTTACTGTAATATAGTATTTACATGAACTGTTTCATATCTAAAAATCAATACGTGGAAATTAAGGTCATGTTAACATTCCAGAGCACTCACTGTGGATGCCTTTTAAATGAGGCGAAAAGCGTCTGGATGTGTAAGTAAAAGTTCGTGTTTACCTTGCAAAATGACGTTTTCTTGTAATCTACTACAGAAACGTTTGTTGACCTGTTGTACTGTTCTTTCATTGTTTCGCTTGTAACTGGCTATCATTTTTCGACAAGTGATTACATCAGAAATCGCTACATTAAATGTAATTTTGTAATTACGATTGATCTATGGCAGCCAGGTTCCAGTGCCTACTTCAGAAGGATTTCCTTGCACAAATACCCAGTGATAACACGAAATAAAATGCCATATTTTTCCCACCGTGGGTCTGACCGGCAGCGCAATACGATATGATTTTGCAACGCTTGTGTTGTTCAGAAGGTCGATGCAATGGTCCTTCGGTCATGCGTGCATGCATCTCTGAAGGAAGATTACGTCGTACTGCTGAACAACACAGGCGCTGCAGTACCGTATTTATCCACCGATACCGGGCAAGCGACTTTAAATGAAAATGTCTCCCCTGCATGGGAATTTACATAATCAATGTAAGGGCTGCAGACGCATGGTGACGACATATGGAAGTACGGATACGGCCGTAAAGCGTACTCCGACAGCCTAACGTAAGGAGATCGCTCGCGCTAAGCGGGACATCAGGGTTCAGTCGCGGCCCGGCAATAATCTTCATTCTCTTCATTGTTTTCTACAGTTGATGGTTATCCATATTTGCAGCTGCGAATGCATTTCATGTGCACTAGAGCCCGACGAATTGTCCTTTTTGTAATACTGATACATAGGTCAGCTCTAGTTTTTTCCCCATTTTCTGTCATAATTTACAACAACACGATACAACTGTTCATAGACGCACACTACATTGTCAACAGTCAATAATTATAAAGCTGATACAGTTCTGTTATTACTTTACGCAGACACTGAGAAACACGACGGTATATTTGAGTCTCTCTCTCTCCTTAAGTTAACGTACTGAATGTGTGAATAAATGTGCTTGCCACTAAAGAATAATAGCCAGATGGAAATGTGCATTATCGGCTGAGTAGCTATGAACTATAAAAATACGGTTCGGGATTTCTTTATGTAAACTACATGTCTTTATACGCTTAACGTAAGATCTGGAGTTTATTAATAAATTTTAGTGGTATGTTTCGCGTCCCAATTCCATTGTTTTGTTTTTAAGATGGTTCAAATGGCTCTGAGCACTATGAGATTTAACTTCTGAGGTCAACAGTCCCCTAGAACTTAGAACTATTTAAACCTACCTAACCTAAGGACATCACACACATTCATGCCCGAGGCGGGATTCGAACCTGTAGCGCCTAGAACCGCTCGGCCACTTCGGCCGGCTGTTTTTAAGACATTAGTACGACACTCGAATTCTTACTAAGACCGCAGCCGGGATTTTATTTGGGGGAGGGAGGATCATATAATAAATCCTTAATTACATATTCTAGCTTCTAAAGTGTTGTAATATAATGGCATCTAAATGTGCACATATATTTCAGTAGAAAAAAATTGCATGACATTACATGGAAACTCTCCTAGGAGCAATTTGAGCATATTTTTCAGTTACCTTATCAGGATGTAGCAAATGCCGAGGCTCCTATGAACAGAAAATAATGCTACGGCAGACAGTCTGTTTTTCCCAGCGCAACTTTTCAAATTGTTCTTCACTCTTCTTAATCTTGAGAAAGTTGTGTCAGTTGTTGCAGTGCATTAGTCAAGAAAAGTTCCAATGCAGTGACCTAAGGCTGCAAGAGCACAATCAGGCCGATTAGCCTTCGATATTTTATTCAATATGCATTGCGCAATTACATTTCTGACGTTAATCCACTTTATCAGTATGGAATGTGTGGAAATTTGTAGCGATGGATTCTATGTCAGCATGATATTCCTCGGTGTATTGTTTTGCCAAAAACTGAAGTTAATTCAGAAATAAATGACTTACGATTCACAAAACTTTCAATAAGTTGCACTGTTATGTCGTCTAAAAATGAAAGGTAAATATTTCTTCTGAAATAGTCCTTTGGAGTAGTGGTATCACGTGGTAATCCCACATTTGATGCGTGTCTGCTGCTTCTGCTACCACTTTTGGTTCAGAGAATTGTCCTTTGAATCTGCAATCTGCATCCTCACGTATGTCACTCAAGACGTCACAAACATGTTACGTGTTTTCGCATGCCTGTGAAAGATCATAGTCGACTTTTTGAAATTCTGTGCTCATAGCAAATTTGATGATAAGATCGGAAAGTGAGACCAGTAATTCATTCTTTTGGAATGCAGAAAGGTACTGGCTGGTCTTAGTCGATGTGTACTGATTCAGGCTCTATCTCAGCACATCCAGAGTGTAAAACATTGGAATGTAAATATTCTTAAATGTTATTAATGGGGCTTGTCTTTCAAGCCGTCTGGCGTCGCACATGGGCAAAAGATTTTTATTTCGGACATGCTTATCACAGAACTCCTTTGTTGTTGTTGTTGTTGTTGTTGTTGTCTTCAGTCCGAAGACTAGTTTGATGCAGCTCTCCATGCTACTTTATCCTGTGAGAGCCTCTTCCTCTCAGAGTAATTACTGCAGCCTACATCCTTCTGAATCTGCTTACTATATTCATCTCTTGATCTCCCTCTTTAATTTTACCCCCACACTTCCCTCCACTATTAAATTGATAATCCCTTGATGCCTCAGAATTTGTCCTATCAACGGATTCCTTCTTTTGGTTGTGACACAAATTTCTTGTCTCTTCAGTTCTATTCAGTACCTCATTAGTTAGGTGATCTACCCATCTACTCTGCAGCCTGCACAGCATTTTGGAAACTTGTATTCCCTTTTTGTCTAAGCTGTTTATTGGTCATGTTTCTCTTCCATACATTGCTACATGCAAGACAAATACAGTCAAAAATACTTCCTGACACTTAAATCGATATTCGATGTTAACAAATTTCTCTTCTTCAGAAATGCTTTCCTTCCAGTGCCAATCCACATTTGATATACTCTCTACTTGAGCCATCATCAGTTATTTTGCTGCCCAAATAGCCAAACTTATCTACTACTTTAAGTGTATCGTTTTCTGATCTAATTCCGTTAGCATCGCCTGATTTAATTCAACGACATTCCATTACCCCTCTTCTGCTTTTGTTGATGTTCATCTTATATCCTTCTTTCAAGACAATTTCCAGTCCTTTCAACTGCTCTTTTAAGTCCTTTGCTGTCTCTGACAGAATTACAATGTCATCGGCATTCGTCCAAATTTTTATTTGTAGCCCCTGAACTTTAATTCCTATTCCAAATTTTTCTTTCGTTTCCTTTATTGCTCGTTGAGCGTACAGATTCAATAACATCGGCCATGCGCTACAACCCTGTCTCACTCCCTTCTCAACCACTGCTTCCTTTTCATGTTCCTCGACTCTTATTACTGCTGTCTCGTTTCTTTCGCTCCCTGTATCATAACCATGCTACCTTCAGAATTTCTAAAAGAATATTCCAGTGAACATTATCAAAAGCCTTCACTAAGTCTTCAAATGCTAGAAACGTATATTTGCCTTTCCTTTACATAACCTCTATGGTAAATCTTAGAGTCAGAATTGCGTTTTCTACATTTCTTCAGAATCCAAACTGATCTTTCACGATGTCGACTTCTGTCACTCTTTCCATTCTTCTTTTCACAGTATCTTACCTACATTCCTCTTTTCTAATTCGTTCCTCTCCTGTATTACCCCTATTTGATTTTGTATTTCATAGCCCTGTATTCACTTGACCAGAGTTACTGGTTTCACTAATTCGCGCTATATCTAACTTCAGCCTATCCATTTCACTTTTTAAATTTTCTAACGTATCTGCCCGATTAAGGGATCTAACATTCCACGCTCCGATCCGGAGAACGCCAGTTTTGTTTCTCCTGATGACCACATCCTTAGTAGTCCCCACCTGGAGATCCGAATGAGGGACTATTTTACCTCCGGAATATTTTACCCAAGAGAATGCCATCATCATTTCAGCGTACAGTGAAGCTATTATGGCTGTAACCTCCCCTTGCTTTCAGTCGTTCGCAATACCAGCACAGCAAGGCCGTTTTGGTTGATGTTACAAGGCCAGATCAGTCAGTCATCCAGACTGTTGCCCCTGCAACTACTCAAAACGCTGCTGCCCCTCTTCACTTCTTAACTTTTTCTTTGATACAACTTGTGGGTTTTGAAGAAGCCTTAATGAAATTTATGGCTGAGTGTACTATTCCCACGCAGTTTCGAACTGGTTAAACACAGCAAGCGTGAGACAGAGTTGACTTGTACTGTAAGTACTGCAGTATACATATTCAGCTTGAGGAAACTTTTCACAAATTATAGCTTTCGCCCGTGAAGATTCCACTCTTTGCGAACGTCGCATCACAACCCTGCCCAGACACATATGACATATAAAGTACAAAACTTTCAAGCTTGTCCGTGTTCACTGTCAGTAACCTTCGACCTGTTATGTCACGGAATGGAACAAAATCTAAGAACTTGTCGTCGTCAAATGAACTCTCAGCACAGCGTAGACACAGTGACATTTGCTGTCTTCCTGATAATCACAGACTTCATGTGCAACGAATTTTACGAAGGTGAATATCGTGAACTGACGAATTTTTTTTAAGTTAGTCTCTGCCTGTCAGCAAAATCGGATCTTTATAGAGTTCGGATCTCATTCACATCTCAGACGCAGGAGAGCTGTTGTAGAACTCTTTGATTGTTTTCAGTCATCTCCCAGTGAACCTTTGTCGGGAAAGGTGGACGGGACTTCTTATTAATGTGGCATATAATTGTGGGACAATATGAACTGGGGGAAAAATGAAGACGTAGTGGATGTGTGTGTATAAGTGTGTGGGACAGAGTAGAAAACTTGCTCAATATGTGTTTAAGTGTATCTTTTTGAGCTTATTTCTTCACTTCATTCATTTTCAATCATAAAAAATAGAACTGGCTCTTTGAGACGTTGCCCGTTCTAGAACATTCTTTTCGGTCCGGTCTCAAATGGCAGTGGGGCAACTTGGGGGCGGAGGGACTACCAGCTCTGGTATTTCACTTATAATCAAAAATGGCATCATAAAAACCTTGATCGGAATGGGGAATTGAACTATCTTGATTTATGGATCAGTGTATGTCAAACAAAAATATGGGAGCCTAGTGTGTGTGTGTGTGTGTGTGTGTGTGTGTGTGTGTGTGTGTGTGTGTGTGTGTGCGTCTGTGCATCTGTACCTCTCAGCTTTATCAGCTCTACAGAAATACGTTTAGGAGGAGCTTTTTAATGGTTGTGACGTCATATCTCCTTAACTATATGTTGTACATTGATTTATATTTGAGGGTACATTCAGTGGTATATACGAATACTGTCTGCAAAATGTGTAACTAATACAGTTAGTAGTGAAGGAGTAATAAATTAAAACGTTATGCATGATGCGACCATTTTATTCCAAGAACAGCAAAAATGTAGTAAGTGATTCTTCTTTCCTTCTTTCCTCTCATCATTTTGTGACGGTTATCAGCGAGAAAAAATTTCATAATGGTTTGAAATTACGTGTACATTTTGTTACAAGTAACTACGTGCTCTTATTCTCAAATATTAGATGAATAAAATCTGGACGTTCGTGCGCCTTGGGCTACACTTTTTTTTTCTCCCCCCACTCCTTTGCTTTGTGGGTGGTTCTTTCTCCCACAGTGATTCTTTCAAGATATGTGTACAAAGTTGTGCTGAAATTGGTCCGTTGGTTTATCAGGAGATGTGGAACACACGTTCAGACACACATTTGTTATATTTTTATTCTTTTTAATATCACCAAAATTTATCTGTGCACACGGTCTACTATCATTTTTCGTGATTAATTTCTTAGTGTTTGTTGCATTTAAAATTATTTAGAACTCTCTCCATAATGCTGTTAAACATTTGAATTTTGACTTGGGATACAGGAGCGTAAAAATGCAAATACTCTCATAATAAGTCCTCAATTGGATATAAAAAACAACAATTTACTGTCGCGATTTCAATTCTGAGATTTATTAACTAAAGAGGCCTTACAAGTGAGTGAGTTGCGCTCACTTAAAATCTCGCTGCAGGTTCCAGAGAGTCTGGGTATACGAGTATATACACAAACACACACACACACACAGCGCTGCCACGTGCGCGGGTAAGCATGCGCAAACAGCTGCACACGCCAGTCACGTCCTGTCGAGTTGGTATTTCAAATAATGATACGTCACATGATAACATCGTAGAAACTCTCTGTCTTAACGGAGCTTGCCGCGAGGTTGCACATTGTCGAATGGTAAACAAAGTTCCGAGAACAGCACGTAAATATTGGATGAAGTTTCTCCTCTGCTTTCCTTTGATCTTCTTGCGTCTGTTTCTTGAATCTGAGCTTTTGTAAGCTGAACTTACACTTTCAGACGGTCTTTGATACTCGTGTTGTGTGCAGGCGTCCCTGTGTTTTCCTCCTGAGTTAAGCAAAAAACGGTCTCACTTTCCGAAGATGAGGTGTATCCTAATCTCGAAAGTAACGGAGCCCATCGCCATTTCGAGATGATAGCACTGTGAATTAAGCATATGTGCGCTTTATACTACTTACATGTTTGCTTTGATCTTCCGTATTTATTAATCGCGAACAGTAGGTACCGTTGTAAAGGAGAATCTTGAAGCATGTGGGTCGAGTTGTGACATACGTTAACAAAGAGAAATACGTATAAGAATCTTCAGTAAGTATGTTAGCTGCATTAATAATCTTATTCGTCTTTAAAAGGCTGCAAGTGAATCATATAAAATCAGCAGGAAGTCTGTTACGTTGAAAAAGGTGTTGATTGCCAAGTTACACTAAGCAGATATTTCTTTCATGTAATCGTTTTCCTAAATTGAAATAAGCGAACTGATGACTATCAAAAAGCAATCGCTGTAAATTTTCCGTTACAACGACTTGGCTGCTTGTTCATACTGTTAGACGTTTGCAAGATGTGTGATTGTGTACCTTACATACATTACCAAAGATGCCTATTATGAGCTTCTTAAATGTTTACTCTTGATCCCGTTTCACTGCTATACTCCACAAAATAATTCAAGGAATAACCAGGCTAAAAATATTCCAAATAGGTTCACATCATCATATGAATTCAACATAGTGAGAGATACCCCAAATTCGAAACGCTTCGAATCATATGCCGCTGGAAACAAAATAGTCCACCCTTTTAGAAGTTTCCAATTCACTCAAAATTTACTTTTGCACCAGTGCACATGAAATGAGTGCATTTACGAATCAATAGCACAAACGATTGTGAGGTATCAGGTATCGACCGAAGGCGAAACAGCAGTATTAATACGTGGTGCAGCCGCCCTGGGCTGCAATACAGACGCTGACTCAGGCATCCATTTCATAGTACATATGGCGAATACTATCCTAGGATTCTTTATGCCACACTTGCTCGCCTTGTTCACGTAGTTCTGTAAGAGTGGCACGACTCACTTCTTGTCCCATTATATCCCACATGTGTTCGATTGGAGACAAGTCCAGAGATGGTGCTCGTCAGGGTAGTTGCTGCATGTCTTACAGAGCATACTGAGTTTCAAGGGCAGTGTGTGGGCGAGAATTATCGTGTTGGAACAACAAATCATCTTCTCTTTCAAGAACGGCAAAAGAACGGGTCTAATAACATTCCAGATACACGGAGCACTGGTTAGCGTGCCCTCCAGAAACACCAAAGGTGAAAGAGATTTGTAGCTTATTGCACCCTGCACCACAAGATCCGGGGGCCAAGGTATCTTGGACGATTACGATGCAGCGCTCACCAGGTCTACGTCGTATGCACAAACGACCACCACTTAAGTGCAGGCAGAACCTGCTTTCAATCATGAATACCACAGCGCGCCTTCCCATCTTCGAAATGGTCTCCTGACGGCACCATCCTAGCCGTGAACGTGGATGCTGTGCCGCGAATGGATGATGGGCACTGGTTAGCGACTCGTGGTCTTGCGGTAGCGTTCTCGCTTCCTGCGCACGGGGTCTCGGGTTAGATTTCCGGCGGGGCCAGGGATTTTCTCTGCCTCGAGATGACTGGGTGTTGTGTTTCTTTCATCATCATTTCATCCTCATTCACCCGCAAGTCGTCGTAGTGGCGTTAAAGAACTTGTGGAGCGGCGGCCGAACCGTCTCTCGAAGGGTCTCCGGCCACCAATGCCATACGCTCATTATCATTATGGGCTATAAGCATGCGTGCCCGTAGTCTCACTGCTAATAACAGGTCTGCTACAGCACATCGTGTCGACACGTCCGGATTCACAAGCCCTCCTATTTGAGCTGTGTTAGCTCTGCGATTTATCACTGCTGCCTTACAGTACGATGATCCTGGCGGGTGCCTGTGTTGCGTGGACGTCCAGAATCTCGTCTGCGGATGTAAGAGTGTTCTTGTGACCGTTGATACCAGCCTCGCTGCACAACTGACACAGCACGACCAACTTGTATGATAGTTCTCCGAATGGACCGTCCCGCCACTCGGAGGATCACAATTTGACCCCTTTCAAACTCGTTCCGTTGCCTGTAGAAAGGACAGTACGAGTGCGTCTCTGTCACATGGTTGCCTGCTTGTTTCACATGTTTATACCACACTGAGCAATCTGGCTATGAGCATTCCCCTTTAAAGGGCAGATACAAAGGGCACTCTGGTAGTTACGTCACTATGCTATCTGTGGGCGAACGGCGCTGAAAGCATTAATAGTACATCTACTACACTATATGCAGTCATCGGATGAAAATCGGGTAGTCTTTCACGACGTTTTAACTTTTACTGGCAGGGCAGTAGAAAGCCGCTGAAAAAATTGCTCAATTAATTGTGTAGTTGCTAAACTCTTCTCGCTATGAATAAAGAAGTTGTAGCTGCAGATCTTGTAATAATCATTTCGGCCACTTTGATAGCTCTGCACAGTCGCGGAAACAGGCGCGTGCCCTGCCTTGGCGGTGGACACGACCTCACTACGCGGTCTAATTCCATCACTGTTGAAATCAGTGAAACCACATCAACCGTCAAATGTGCTACTTTACTGAAAGTGCTATTGTGAAGGGTCGCCAACTCATTTTGAGCAATGAGACAGTGCTAAAAATGGCATCCATATAAATTGCGAGATCCAACTACTGGACTAGCAACATACACCGATAAAACAGTTCCGTTCGATGTCCGACAAACTCCTTGGAACGTATTCGATAGTCTCAACAAACAAAAAGATCCTGGGATGAGAATTCAAAGTTATAAAGTCAGAGGACGCTACCAAACCATAATACATAAAACGTCGCCCTTCATACAAAACTTCGTATCGTTTATTTCCTCTTGTATAACTGTTCAAACTCATTTTCGTCATTCAATAGTTTCGATACCCTAAGGAACCAAAATCATGGAATATGCGCATATACAGATGGCGGCGGTTTCGCGTACACAAGGTATTTAAGTGCAGAGCATTAGCGGAGCTGTCTTTTGTACTTAGGTGATTGGTATGAAAAAGGTGTGCGATGTCATTATGGCCGTACTGCGGGAATTAACAGACTTTGAAAGCGTAGTTAGAGGTAGACGCAAGGGACATTCCATTTCGGAAATCCTTAGACAATTCAATATTCCGATATCCACACTGTCAAGAGTGTGCCGAGAATACCAAATTTCAGGCATTACCCCTCACCGTGCATAACGCACTGGCCGCCAGCCGAAACGACCGAGAGAAGGAGCGTTTGCGTAGAGTTGTCGGTGCTAACACACAAGCAACACTGTGTAAATAACCACGGAAATCAATGTGGGACGTACGATGAACGTATCCGTTGGGACAGTGCTGCGAGATTTGGCAGTAACGCGCTATGGGAGCAGACAACAGACGAGAGTGCCCTTGCTAACAATTGTTCGCCTGCAGCGCCTCTGCTGGTCTCATGACCATATCGTTTTGACTCAAGGCGAATGGAAAACCACGGCCTGGTCAGATGACTCCTGGTTACAGTTTGGTAGTGTGTGAATTGGCACAGACCCCAGGAAGCTATGGGCCGAAGTTGTCAACAACGCATTGTGCCAACCGCTGGTGGCTCCATAATGGTGTGGGTGGGTCCTCTGGTCCAACTGAACCGATCATTGACTGGGAATGGCTATGTTCGACTACTTGGATACCATTAACAGCTATTCATGGACTTAGTATTCCCAAACAACGATGGAATTTCTATGGATGACAATGTGCCATGTGGGCAGGCCACAATTCTTCGCGAATGGCTTGTACGAGGTGCATTCAAGTTCTAACGCCTCCGATTTTTTTTTCTCCGGACTGGAAAGAGATCGAAACATGTGCATTGTTTCAAAATGAGGCCGCGTTCATTGTCAATATGTCCCAGAGATGGTAGCACCGTACCGCAAATGGAATTTTACCGCCAGCGGCGAGAGTGAGAACTGTTTTAAATACTTAAAATGGCGACATTTCCCTTACTTGAACAGCGTGCAATCATTCGTTTTCTGAATTTGCGTGGTGTGAAACCAATTGAAATTCATCGACAGTTGAAGGAGACATGTGGTGATGGAGTTATGGATGGGTCGAAAGTGCGTTCGTGGGTGCGACAGTTTAATGAAGACAGAACATCGTGTGACAACTAACCGAAACAACCTCGGGATCGCACAAGCCGGTCTGACGACATGATCGAGAAAGTGGAGAGAATTGTTTTGAGGGATCGCCGAATAACTGTTGAACAGATCGTCTCCAGAGTTGGCATTTCTGTGGGTTCTGTGCACACAATCCTGCATGACGACTTTAAAATGCGAAAAATGTCATCCAGGTGGGTGCCACGAATGCTGACGGACGACCACATGGCTGCCCGTGTGGCATGTTGCCAAGCAATGTTGACGCGCAACGACAGCATGAATGGGACTTTCTTTTCGACGGTTGTGACAATGGATGAGACGTGGATGCCATTTTTCAATCCAGATACAACGCGCCAGTCAGCTGTAAGTACACAGATTCACCGCCACCAAAAAAATTTCGGGTAACCGCCAGTGCTGAAAAAATGATGGTGTCCATGTTCTGGGAGAGCGAGGGCGTAATCCTTACCCATTGCGTTCCAGAGGGCACTGCGGTAACAGGTGCATCCTACGAAAATGTTTTGAAGAACAATTCCTTCCTGCACTGCAGCAAAAACGTCCGGGAAGGGCTGCGCGTGTGCTGTTTCACCAAGACAACGCACCCGCACATCGAGCTAACGTTACGCAACAGTTTCTTCGTGATAACAACTTTGAAGTGATTCCTCATGCTCCCTACTCACCTGACCTGGCTCCTAGTGACTTTTGGCTTTTTCCAACGATGAAAGACACTCTCCGTGGGCGCATATTCACCAGCCGTGGTGCTATTGCCTCAGCGATTTTCCAGTGGTCAAAACAGACTCCTAAAGAAGCCTTCGCCGCTGCTATGGAATCATGGCGTCAGCGTTGTGAAAAATGTGTACGTCTGCAGAGCGATTACGTCGAGAATAACGCCAGTTCATCGATTTCGGATGAGTAGTTAATTAGATAAAAAATCGGAGGCCTTAGAACTTGAATGCACCTCGTAGAACCTTCTGCCACCTCGAGTGAATGATTTGGCCACTCACATCGCCCTACATGAATCCCATCCCACATTGATGCGACATAACCGAGAAGCTGGTTCGGGTACAAAATCCTGCACAGGCAATACTTTCGCAATTTTGAACGGCTATAGACGCAGCAAGCTCAATATTTCTGCAGGGGACTTCCAAAGAGTTGATGAGTCTATGCCAAGTCGAGTTGCTGCAATACGCCGGGCAAAAGGAGGTACATCACAATATTAGAATGTATTCCATGACTTTTGTCACCTCAGTGCAGTACCTATTGGTTCCCTGATCTAACACAAAACCGCTGCCAAGCAATAACATCAGCTGAGGCTAAATCACGATACACTCGACCATGGAAGTTACAACTGAGGACTGTTATTTTTCATGTAAATCTCAATCAGGTAAAATCAATTGCGTCTTCATTAAAATGACAAATGGCCTTGTAAGAAACTAGCAGCTGCCGTTAAAACTCCGCTTCCAAATCGCGCCCAACGTACTTTGATTTTTCGATGTTATGTACGATCGACTCCCCAAATCTGCTAGTTCAGATCTGCTCATGAGATTAATCAAACATTTTGGCTTCTTAGTAAATCGGAAAAGCAGCTGTAAAGTGCTGAACTTGTTTCTCACCTGCGGGCGTTTTCATTGTTTAATGCCCTTAACAACTAATTACAAATCTTTGTTCAGTGCAGCCGCCCGACGGAAACAACTTCTAACGAAATTCGGTAAAATAATGGTCAGAAAAGATTTCCTTGCCATGAAAGAAAAACTCTCTGAACACACCGGGGGTAAAAGTACTTCCTGTCACAGGCCAGCGCTGTTGGGATGACAAGCCAATATAACCTGTACGGCCGCGCGGGATTAGCCGAGCGGTCTTAGGGGCTGCAGTCATGGACTGTGCGGCTGGTCCCGGCGGAGGTTCGAGTCCTCCCTCGGGAATCGTTGTGTGTGTTTGTCCTTAGGATAATTTAGGTTAAGTAGTGTGTAAGCTTAGGGACTGATGACCTTAGCAGTTAAGTCCCGTAAGATTTCAAACTTCACACAAATTTGAACATTTTTTTAACATGTACGAAAGTCTAGCAGAAGTCCTCGGGAACTGAAGTGACAAGTTTCGAGGAAGACATCGTGGTTCTCTGTTTGGTACATTTATAGTACCGCCACTTGAGGAAGACTGTGCAAAAATTCTGTTGTCACGATCGTCTCTAACGCTTAGGGGTCGTGAGAATAAGAGAGGTAAGGGTGCGCACAGAAGCAACCACTTTTCTCTCGTTCATTATGCGAATGGAAAGTACAGAAAACTTCTAATACTTGGACGAAGTATCTCCCGCCCCGCCCTCTAGACGGCTTGCTTGAAAATATACACTGCCTGAAAACTAGAAGTGAAGCGCCCAGAAGAGGAAGAGGAAATGATATGAAACTTCACGACCTGAGAAGGTGAGTGATGTCATTTCAGTGATTATGAAGTCGAGTCAAATTTACAAAGAACTTGGAAGTAAGAGACAACTTCAAGTCACTTCTGACTTCAAGTCAGAGAAGTTACGTGAATCAGATACTGTGATATCAATAATTTATAATCTACATAAATGTTACAAAGTGACTTATTGTCTTTTATGACATCATACTAGAGCCGAAGAACCAAAAGAGCATTCTATCAGTTAAAAACTAGGTAATGCAGCTTTCTTAGTTTATTCACTATTTTTACATCCAGTCGCAATGAATTAACATACAAGGAAACCACTGGCACCGGTAGTGTTAGATGTATTTGCTCTTATGCTATATCAATCTGAGTTGAAAATGGTTCAAATGGCTCTGAGCGCTGTGGGACTTAACGTCTGAGGTCATCAGTACCCTGGAACTTAGATCTACTTAAACCTAACTAACATAAGGACATCACACACATCCATGCCCGAGGCAGGATTCGAACCTGCCACCGTAGCGGTCGCGCGGTTCCAGACTGCAGCGCCTAGAACCGTTCGGCCACCCCGGCCGGCAATCTGAGTTGATTGTTAAATGAATGATTTCTGTGTAGAGTGCCTGATTATGTTTTAAACATAATGACATCATAACTGGGAGGGGGGAGGGCGGAGGTGGCGTAGTAGTTTGCGCACTGTTTTCACAGTAGAGAGGAGAAGAGTTGAGACCTCATTTTAACTGAGGTTTTTCGCAGTTTTTTTAAATTGCCTCAGGTAAAGCTGAAATCATTTCCACTTAATTCTCTACCTTTATAGACATAGATGTGATGCCGACAGATTATAGTACACAGTCTACTAGGTACCACGGTAAGCGTTGCCGTAATGAAATTTAAGATTTTTCAGTCAACAAAAAATTATGATATTATGTGCAGACCTTCTTTTACAACTCGGACGAAATATTCCGAATATATTATGTGCAGACCTTCTTTTACAACTCGGACGAAATATTCCGAATACATTGAGTGACAAAAAATGGAGCCACTCAGAAGCGGAGGAGGTAACGATATGAAACTTAACGGCTTGAGAGCATATGCTTTGATATTTCAGTGATTCGGCTGACCAAAAGTCTTGTTCCTCCTGCCACCGAACTTCATTAATTCCCACTATATCTAACTTTAACCTATCCGTTTCCCTTTTTAAATTTTCTAACCTACCTGCCCGATTAAGGGATCTGACATTCCACGCTCCGATACGTAAAACGCCAGTTTTCTTTCTCCTGATAACGACGTCCTCTTGAGTCGTCCCCGCCCGGAGATCCGAATGGGGGACTATTTTACCTCCGGAGGATGCCATCATCATTTAACCATACAGTAAATCTACATGCAGGAGTAGGTTTAATAATGAATAAAAAAATAGGAGTGCGGTTAAGCTACTTAAAAAAAATAGTGAACGCATTATTGTAGCCAAGATAGACACGAAGCCCACGCCTGCTAAAGTAGTACAAGTTTGTATGCCAACTAGCTCTGCAGACGACGAAGAAATTGAAGAAATGTATGATGAAATAAAAGAAATTATTCAGATACTGAAAGAGATGAAAATTTAATAGTCATGGGTGACTGGAATTCGGTAGTAGGAAAAGGGAGAGAAGGAAACGTAGTAGATGAATATGGATTGGGGGGGGGGGGGGAGAAATGAAAGAGGAAGCCACTGGTAGAATTTTGCACAGAGCACAACTTAATCATAGGTAACACTTGGTTCAAGAATCATAAAAGAAGGTTGTATACATGGAAGAAGCCTAGAGATACTAAAAGGCTTCAGATAGATTATATAATGTTAAGACACAGATTTAGGAACCAGGTTATATATTGTAAGACATTTCCAGGGGCCGATGTGAACTCTGACCACAGTCTATTGGTTATGAACTGTAGATTAAAACTGAAGAAACTGAAAAAATGTGGGAATTTAAGGAGATGGGACATGGGTAAACTGACTAAACCAGAGGTTGTACAGACTTTCAGGGAGAGCATCAGGGAACAACTGACACGAATGGGGGAAAGAAATGAAGTAGAAGTAGTATGGGTAGCTTTGAGGGATGAAATAGTGAAGGCAGCAGATAATAAAGTAGGTAAAAAGAGGAGGACTACTAGAAATTATTGGGTAATAGAAGAAATATTGAACTTAATTGATGAAAGGAGAAAATATAAAAATGCAGTAAATGAAGCAGGCAAAAAGGAATACAAACGTCTCAAAAATGAGATCGACAGGAAGAGCAAAATGGCTAAGCAGGGATGGCTAGAGGACAAATGTAAGGATGTAGAGGCTTATCTCACTAGGGGTAAGATATATACTGCCTACAGGAAATTAAAGAGACCTTTGGAGAAAGGAGAACCACTTGTATGAATATTAAGAGCTCAGATGGAAACCCAGTTCTAAGCAAAGAGGGGAAAGCAGAAAGGTGGAAGGAGTACATAGAGGGTCTATACAAGGGCGATGTTCTTGAGGCCAATATTATGAAAATGGAAGAGGATGTAAATAAAGATGAAATGGGAGATACGATACTGCGTGAAGAGTTTGATAGAGCACTGAAAGACCTGAGTCGAAACAAGGCCCCGGGAGTAGACAACATTCCTTTAGAACTACTGACAGCCTTGGGAGAGCCAGTCCTGACAAAACTCTACCATTTGGTGAGCAAAATATGTGAGACAGGCGAAATACCCTCATACTTCAAGAAGAATATAATAATCCCATTCCCAAAGAAAGCAGGTGTTGACAGATGCGAAAATTACCGAAATATCAGTTTAATAAGTCACGGCTGAAAAATACTAACTCGAATTCTTTACAGACGAATGGAAAACTAGTAGAAGCCGACATCGGGGAAGATCAGTTTGGATTCCGTAGAAATATTGGAACACGTGAGGCAATACTGACCCTATGGCTTATCTTAGAAGCTAGATTAAGGAAAGGCAAACCTACGTTTCTAGCATTTAGAGACTTAGAGAAAGCTTTTTACAATGTTGACTGGAATACTCTTTTTCAAATTCTGAAGGGGGCAGGGGTAAAATACAGGGAGCGAAAGGCTTTTTACAATTTGTACAGAAACCAGATGGCAGTTATAAGAGTCGAGGAATACGAAAGGGAAGCAGTGGTTGGGAAGGGAGTGTGACAGGGTTGTAGCCTCTCCCCGATGTTATTCAATATGTATATTGAGCAAGCAGTAAAGGAAACAAAAGAAAAAATTTGGAGTAGGTATTAAAATCCATGGAGAAGAAACAAAAACTTTGAGGTTCGCCGATGACATCGTAATACTGTCAGAGACAGCAAAGGACTTGGAAGAGCAGTTGAACGGAATGGATAGTGTCCTGAAAGGAGGATATAAGATGAACATCAACAAAAGCCAAACTAGGATAATAGAATGTAGTCGAATTAAGTCGGGTGATGCTGAGGTAATTAGATTAGGAAAAGAGACACTTAAAGTAGTATAGGAATTTTGCTATTTGGGGAACAAAATAACTGATGATGGTCGAAGTAGAGAGCATATAAATGTAGACTGGCAATGGCAAGGAAAGTGTTTCTGAAGAAGATAAATTTTTTAACATCAAGTATAGATTGAAAGGTGAGGTAGTCGTTTCTAAAAGTATTTGTATGGAGTGTATCCATGTATGGAAGTGGAGCATGGACGATAAATAGTTTAGACACTAAGAGAATAGAAGCTTTTGAAATGTGGTGCTACAGAAGAATGCTGAAGATTAGATGGGTAGGTCACATAACTAATGAGGAGGTATTGAATAGGATTGGGGAGAAGAGAATTTTGTGGCACAACTTGACTAGAAGAAAGGATCGGTTGGTAGGACATGTTCTGAGGCATCAAGGGGTCACCAATTTAGTATTGGAGGGAAGCGTGGAGGGTAAAAGTCGTAGAGGGAGACCAAGAGATGAATACACTAAGCAGATTCAGAAGGATGTAGGTTGCAGTAGTTGCTGGGAGATGAAGCAGCTTGCACAGGATAGAGTATCATTGAGAGCTGCATCAAACCAGTCTCTGGACTGAAGACCACAACAACAACAACATTTCAGCGATTATCAAATCGAATGAAATCTACAAAGAACTCTGTAGAATGAGTCCACTTACCAATACGACGTTGCACCTCCTATGGTCTGGATGCATGCACTGATTCGATCGGGAATTGTCATGAATACGGTAAATGCATTTGCAGTTGCGAATATGAACCACCTTTGACTGTATATTGGAATGACCACGATGAAAATTTGTGCTGTACCGGCACTCTAACCCTAGGTATCCCGCTTTACGCGAGCGGTCGAGTTAACCGCTTCGGCCATCCGAGCACGAAACGCAACCAGCCCCACAAACTTCCAAATGTTGTCGTCGTCCATGTGTCATAATCTGCACTCACGCTTTACATATTCCTGTCCAGGAAGCACACACACACACACATACACACACACAGAGAGAGAGAGAGAGAGAGAGAGAGAGAGAGAGAGAGTTGAGGGCCTGGTATTGGAGAATAAATCATTTAACCGTACTTCTTAATAACACAAGAAGTACTATTTCGTAATTGTCATGAAGGGATTGTATCCTCTCATGAGGCGAGCTGACTCACAAGTGTTGTAGTTGGTTGTTGATGTCCCGGAGACCGGCATTGGGACTGAGTTGACGTCCCAGCTGCACCCACACGGGCTCTTTCGGCGATAGATATGGGGATCGCGTTGGCGACGGGTGTACTTCAAACTGGTACGGACGTTTCATGATGACAGGTGCCATGTGTGGGCACGCATTATCCTGTTGAAAAAACCACCATTATACTCTTGCATGACGAGCAACACATGGGGACGCAGTATGTCGGTGACGTGCCGTTGTGCCGTCAGAATTCCCTCAATCACTGTCAGCTATTACCTGAAGTTTCACCCGATGGTTACCCACACCATACTCCCAGAGTAGCACCACTGTGCATCTCCAAAATATTGACGGAATAGGACTTCTCCCCATTTCGGCGCGACTTCTGGTTGCTTCACTTTTTTTGTCAGGCAGCGTATGAAGATGTAGATGCAGATGCTCTGATCTTGAGAACACGTCTCCATAATCACTCCTACGACAAAGTTTACATGTCGGTATGGAAAATAATACGTTCCAATCTGACATATTTCATAATGTTACCCACAAAGAAAATCTTCACAGCAGGGTTCCAGAACTTTCTGCTGTATTAGTTCACGTATTCAGAAAGAAGAACACCGTTTCAAGTAGAACACCAGGGCACCAATAAACGAAGAAGACTGAACTGCTTGTGAGATTGATAAGTATACCAGAAATTAAGACTATTTCATGAAAGAACGAGTCCACGTATATGACTGTACAGAAACGATCATGACGGTACGATGTATTGGTAGAGTATAGCCTTAGCTGCAAAGAGTCTGCACTATGGACTCTAAACAAGCAATGGAATGAGTACATTCAGTATCCTGTCTCAAAGAAGAACTCGAAGGATAAGGGGAATGTGATTCTAGGGCAGTATAACAATAAACTCGTTGTATTCACATAACTGTGCAAGAAATTTTTCTTTAGCGTGGTAACTAAAAAGAGGGATTGTTTTTTCGACCATTAATTTTCTAATCCAGAATGATATTTTTACTCTGAAGCAAAGTGTGCGCTGATATGAAACTTCATGGCAGATTAAAACTTTGCGCCCGACCGAGACTCGAACTCGGGATCTTTGCCTTTCACGGGCAAGTGCTCTACCATCAAAGCTACCGAAGCACGACTCACGCCCGGTCGTCGCAGCTGTACTTCTGCCAGTATCTCGTCTCCTACCTTCCAAACTTTACAGAAGCTCTCCTGCGAACCTTGCAGAACTAGCTCAGATGGTAGAGCACTTGCCGGCGATAGGTAAAGGTCCCGAGTTCGAGTCTCGGTCGGGCACACAGTTTTAATCTGCCAGAAAGTTTCATATCAGCGCACACTCCGCTGCAGAGTGAAAATCTCATTCTGGAAACATCCCCCAGGCTATGGCTAAGCCATGTCTCCGCAGTATCCTTTCTTTCAGGAGTGCTAGTTCTGTAAGATTCGCAGGAGAGCTTCTGTAAAGTTTGGGAGGTAGGAGACGAGATGCAGAAATAAAGCTGTGAGGAGCACACGTGAGTCGTGCTTCGGCAGCTCAGTGTATTCTCGCTTCGCGCGTCGGTCGACTAGGTCGTGCTCTTAGTTCCGCCTCTACCGTAGCGCAGCGTGTTTTCCTCCTGTCAGTTTAGTGCCGTGTTGGTCTCCGTGCGCGTCGCATCGCTGGTTGTCGGCTGGTGTTTGGTGTTCGTGCGGCCCTTCCTGTCGCGGCGTCGTCTCTCGCCGTGATGTCCACCATGGTTCCCACGAAAGTTCCGCGTACAGGTACAGTCAGTTTTACCTTTGACAAATCCACGCGTCACGTCCAGCCCGGTTCTTTGGAGATACATGACTGGTTAGTCGATACAGTTAAGGTCACTACTGATCAGGTGCATACCGCATATTTCGACAGCGAATTATATGTGTTTTTTGTTAAGTTTCTTGACCCGCTCCAGGTTGATAGGCTACTTTCTCGTCATGGTTCTCAGGTACCCTTTACGCACCGTGATGGTTCCACTAGTATGGTTCTCTTGGCAAATGCAGAAGTGGTATATACGAATGTTCGGGTATTTAACCTTCCGCCCGAGGTTGACGACTCTTTTCTGAAGTCCGTTTTGCTTCCTTATGGGGACGTACGCCATATTCGAAAGGAACGCTGGTCTGCTCAGCACCGCTTACAGGTATATAGTGGTATTCGGTCGGTGGAAATGGTGGTCAAAAAACCTATTCCTTCTCACCTACAGGTATGTGGTTATAGGGTCCATATCACGTACAGTGGCCAGGAAGGAACATGTTATTATTGTAATGAAACTGGTCATTTCCGTACTAATTGTCCGCGGCGTGTGGTGGTATTAAAACCTACATACGAACAGCGTAAAAAATTGACTTTAGCTGATCTTCTCCCGCAAGGATCTCGGACTGAATCGCACACTGTTACTGAGGGACGCAGTGATCCGTTACCCGACAACGGCCGTGATTTTCCCCCGTTGTCCTTGAGTAGGGATGTTGCTGCCCATAATTCCGATGTTCCCGCGCTGATTTCTCACAACAAGCGTCGGCGAACACAGGATGATGCGGCTGATGAATCTTCCTTATTGGCTCGCCCTTCCGATGGGCCTCCGGTAAAGGACTCTCTTTCTCAGTCGGAAATCGTGGATGAGGAAGCCACAGGTGCTATCACGCCTTTGCAGAAGCTCCCTGACACCTTATCTGACGTTATTCCTGCTACCGCGGCAGCCTCTTCGGAGACGCCAGTGACGGAACCTGCTTCTGGTTGCCACGTGTCTTCTCCGGTGCTCTGACACTTCTCCTATTGACTCTGTTTCGCATCCCCCTTCTGGAATTTCTGTCGCCCCCTCTGGGTCACAGCCTCCTCCCATCAAACAACTGATTGATTCTCCAGAGCCAGTGGATCCCGTTGTTATTCACCAACTGTCCCACCGTGAACCCATGTCTGCGGACGAGTGGGATGTAGAGGCCTCTCTCTCGCAATCTGACACGGAATGTCTACATGATGCTCCTACGCAGCCGAACGCTGCAGCGTCGGCATCGCGGAGCCGCAGTCGAATCCGTAAACAGCCACGGAGAGCCGCGTCACGGCCGAAGAAAAAGCAGTGGGAAGATGAGGGTTCTGTATCGTAGTTTTTCTCTCTGTGGTTCAGCGCTTGTTTCTGGTATGATTACTTGTATGCTGCTCCGTCAGCTGACGGCTCTCTACCGATCTTTGTTTTTCTTTGTAGGTTGAAGTTCCATGCAAGCATATACATTTCTTACTCTGAATATTAACAGAATATGTTCTGAGCTTCGGCTCGCCGCTTTGCGACAGTTTATCTATCAGTCTGGGGCAGATGTTGTTTTTTTACAGGAAGTCCTATTCGACCAGTTTTCCATTCCTGGGTTCTCGACGTTTTTTAATGTCGCTTCCGAACTTTCTACGGGCACTGCCTTGTTTTATAGAGAAGGCATTCCGTTGATGAATTTCGAAGTACTTGACAGTGGAAGGGGGATCGGGTGCACGTTTTATGATCTCAGTTTACTCCTTCTTTATGCCCCTTCTGGTTCGGGTTGTACTACCGCACGCTCGAGTTTCTATAAAGAAGAAGTCATTTACCTGCTTCGTAAATCCCCGACAAAGATAATTTTAGGTGGGGACTTCAATTGTGTTCTACGGCCGGTAGATCAGTCTCCTAATTTTAATTTCAGTAAAGAACTCGACGACCTTGTGCGCTCCTTGCACCTGCGTGACGTGTGGGTTTCTCGCTATCCTACACTTGTGCGACATACCTACCTTACTCCCACGTCTAGCAGTCGCCTCGATCGCTTTTACCTTTCCGATTCCTTGTGTGGGCAACTTCTGGCTGTTGATGTGATACCAGCCTGTTTTACTGATCATTGCGCTGTAGCCGTTACGTTTAATTACGAGCGACAACCGGTAAAATTGTTTCGTCCTCCTTGGATGCTCAATATCGCGTATTTGCAAGATACCTCCCTTGGTATCGTCCTGGAGGACATTTGGACACGTTGTTCTCGTACTATGGACCGGTACCCGTCTATCGTGGCATGGTGGACACTGTATGCAAAACCTCACATCCGTAGGGCTCTCATGCGTTTTGGGGCTGCGAAGGTGGCAGAAGATCGACGAACGCAAGAATTTTACTATTCTGTCTTACGTCAACTGTACGATAGTGCTACGCATGCTCCCCTCCGGGTTACTGATATACAGCGCATCAAAGCCAAATTGCTGCAGCTCAAACGCATTCAAATGGAGGGCCTGCGGACGAGGTCTCAACCACGTTCCCTTCTACAAGAGGAACTGACGTCACTCTACCATCTAGTCCGTTTACGGTCGCGCCGGAAACGTGGGTGCCTTGCCTCCCTCACAACCGCTGACGGCCGCGTGTTCACCTCTCACCGTGACATTTCTGACTTCGTTTACACCTATTTTACTGATCTGTACGATACTCATGTCCCGGCGGAAACCTCTCTTGACGACTTTACCTCCTTGCTGCCTCGCGTCGTCACTCCTCAATTAAACGACGCCTTTCTGCGTCCCTTTCAGAAGGATGACATATATGATGTTGTTGCAGGATCGCAGTCCCGCAAGTCGCCTGGATTAGATGGTATTCCTAAGGAGTTCTATGTTCAATTTTGGCCGCTCATTGGTGACACCTTAACGTCAATGGTAAATGAAGTGATGCGGGGAGTCTCACTTCCTGCTCCTTTTCAGGAAGGCAGAATGGTCCTCCTCCCGAAATCCACAGGTCGACCTGCAATTGACTCCCTCCGTCCTATTACTCTCCTTAACTTTGATTATAAACTTGTCGCTCGAGCAATTAATATCCGTCTCTCTAAGCTGCTCGATACCATTATTGCCGCCCACCAAAGCTGTGTGCCTGGACGCACGATACTGACTTCCGTTCTCGAATGTCGCGATGTAATCTCGGTGGCGGCTGCCGCTAATATCCCAGGGGCTTTGCTTTTTCTTGATTTCCAAAAAGCGTTCGATCGCGTCAGCCATGATTTTTTATCGAGAGTGCTCACCGCTGTCGGCTTTAATAATGATGCTCGACAAGTCTTAACTAATCTTTTTACCGGTATCAGTGTCTCGGTGATTGTGAACGGTCACCCTACCCCCCGGATATCGATCAGACGGGGGTTACCCCAGGGAAGCCCCTTATCCATGTCACTTTTTGTTCTATCCTTAGAGCCCTTACTTCGCCATCTCACCATGCACTTACGTGGCTGGAATATATTGGGGGAAATTTTTGCAGTCCGTGCATACGCCGATGACGTCATGGTTTTAGTACGACATGCCGAGGATATACCGCGGCTTAAGGATACCTTGGATTCATTTTGTGGTCTTGCTGGTGCTCGCATTAATGATCGCAAATGCACGTTCCTGCCGTTGAGAGGCTTTGATCATGTCGTCATTCCTTGGGCGACGGTTGTCGATCGCCATAAGACCTTGGGGATCATAGTGGATCGTAATCCGATCAAAATGGCGGCACTAAATTGGCGTGAGGTTACGAGTCGTGTTCACGGGGCGATCCTTGAACATGACCGCCGTTCCCTTAGCCTCCTTCACAAGGCACGGGTTTTAGAGACCTATGTCTTCA
This sequence comes from Schistocerca gregaria, assembly GCF_023897955.1. Classification (NCBI taxonomy): domain Eukaryota; kingdom Metazoa; phylum Arthropoda; class Insecta; order Orthoptera; family Acrididae; genus Schistocerca; species Schistocerca gregaria. Next base: position 531,350,624 of record NC_064921.1, read on the forward strand.
GTAAAATATACTACGTTGCGCAGGTCTTCCCGCTTCCCGCGATGATGGCCCGCAGGCTGAAACAGCTGTCTAGTCGATTTCTGTGGCGCCGCCATGTCTTCCGTGTCCGATATGAAGTTGTGGCCAGGCCTCGGAAGCTTGGAGGATTGGGTCTTTCAGATATCAAAGTGAAGACGTCCATCTTATTTGCCCGCCGCAATGTTTTAACCTGTACGCGGGCTCCGCATTCAGTCACCTCTCGTTTACTTTCCCGCCTCCGGCCGGCCAGTCTGACCCCTCCTGTTGATGTTGGACGGATTAATCCTAAATTGCGGCACATTCGTGAATACTTTGTACTTGTCGGTATTCTGGGTGCTGATATACTTTCTATGACGCATATAACTACCAACATGCTACAAATCCGTTGGGGTACAGCATGTTTCCCTTCTTCTGTTGAACTTGCTTCCCCGTCAACGTCATGGAAAACGGTCTGGTCTCATCTTAGTCTTCCCATTTTGCCGATGGAGATTGTTTCAACGTGGTATAAGGTCATTTACCGTCTGATACCTACTGGTGATCGTCTTTTTCGTATTGGCCTTCGTCCGACTGATCAGTGTGAGGAATGTCATCAAACTGACACCTTACTTCACAGGCTAGTTGCTTGCGGACGGGATCATTGGCTCTGGGTCCGCCGTCAATTAGCTTTTCTTACTAGAGGGCCTGAAACCGCATTCCCAGACGACATCTTCTTACATCCGGACATCTCTTATTTTCCTCAGACGAAAACGAACACGATTGTTTGGCTCTTGGGTTACTATGTCCATTACGTCATTGAAGGCGGTAATGACCCAGATCCCCGCGTATTTCACCATTATTTGTCAACTGCGCATTGGAAATGGCAGCGGTTACCACAATACCGAACGCTTTTTGCGAATATGCTTTTTCTTGTGTTTAACCGTCAAGGGGTTGGTTAAGTTCCCCTGTGATTCCTGTTTCTTCCCTGAGCTCGAGTCCCCTCCCTTGTTGTATTTTTTCGTAATTTTTTTTTCTCTCTCTCTCTTTTGCATGTATATATATACACCCAAAATTCATACGGGTGGGGTAACGGGTTGGTCTTCCCCTTCAGAAGAAATGTTTTATTTGTGTTTCACCTAATTTGTTGATTTTCTTTTTGCAGCTAATATTAAATGATGATTTGACTATGGTTGTCTGAATTCTCATGAAATATACCAAGTCAATCTGATAATAAAAAAAAAAAAAAAAAAAAAAAGATGGAAGAGTACTTGCCAGCGAAAGGCAAGGTCCCGAGTTCGAGTCTCGGTCGGGCACACATTTTTAATCTGCCAGGAAGTTTCAGTTTTCTAATGTTTCCGTCTATTTTTCATTGTTTCTTGGGCAAGGTTCATAGTCGCACATTACTTTTTAAAAGACGCCATTGGAGTCCCCGACTGTTAAAATTATTTATTTATAGATTCCATGTTGTTAGAAATGAGCCATGTGCCGATAGCATGTATATATTATATAATATTTATATATTTTTGTAATATTTTTTCTCTTGTCTGTCTATTAAGGTCAAGGACAGAGTACTAGATTCTGCATTAACTGATTGTTTCGCTGTTATCTGGTCGAATGAAAAAACACAAGACACAGGTGTAATATTCTACGATCGTTTTAGGCGTTACGCCACACCCCAAAAATTTCGCAGCGACACACGTTTATCTTTGTACATGAGTATTTTCACTGCCAAAAACCGGTTTGTAAAATAATAAATATTGTAGAATGTCACACTAGTATTGTTGGTTTTTTTCATTCGTAATACTAAAGTTTACATAACAAACGGTTGGCAACGAATCAACAGTAGAGCAGCCTGAGGAACTTTGGATTGCCCAGGGGATGGGGGATAGGCAGACCGGAATTCGATGCATTCCCGTCGTATGTTGTGCTCGGCGTTCCTCTAGAGCGGTAACTAAATACTACTCCGCTGCCCCCCCCTCCCCTCCCCCATTCCTCACGGCATTGGTACTCAGCACCTTAGCAAACGGCCAGACGCCCGCCTTTGATATGACACGGCATCTCCGTAGTGGATTCGCAACGCTATATTACACTTCTGTGGCAGTTAGGTATCGAGCGAGCCGCATATTCTCTCACAGCTCACAGCCTTTGCTGCTTCATGCAGTTCCACACAATTGGGATAGAGGATGACAGTCCCTAAATTACATGCAGGTCGTTTTGCGTTTACTTTTACACTCACTTTTGTTGGTATCGTAGACGCGCCAATCGTTATTCCTTCAAAGATCGATCAGCATTATATTTCCTCTAGGTGTTAACAGAAATCTGTTCCCAAGAATGAGCTGAGACTTCGATGGAAATTTGCAGATTTTTTTTTTTTTAATGTCATTCATTCGACTGGTTTTGGAGCTACTCTCCAGATCGTCTTGCGTTTTCATCTAAGAATCTCACTAACACTATGCACGCTGTCGCACCACCAGCTCAGAGTTGAGAAATCTACCTTCAGCTTCCACCTGCAACCCTTCGGGCCTCTGACTCTGATCGGCTCACCAGTCTATTAGGAAGTGGCCACTAGACTAGTCCTCTGTGTAAGAACGGAAGTTTCGAAGAGTAGCATCTTCGGTGACAATTGAAGACTTACAAGAAAACCATACGCACGGAAGGAGTGCAAGAACATCACTGGCACACGTGCGAGCTGCACCACGCAACGAATAAACGCGGTGAACCAGTTGCTGTGCGATCTGTGTCACGAATCTGATACGGTTCATTGAGAGAGGAGGTCTCTGTGATCACCTATCTGGAAGAAACGAGGTTCGAACACTCATGCCACTAACCAGCTATTTTTCCGTGGTTTCCCTAAATCAAGTAAAGCAAATTTCGGGATGGTTGTTTTAAAAACTCTATGACCGACCAGACAAGTAAAAGCTTTCTTTTCAGTTGCAAAAATGGAATTCTGAACTAAAGTACATAAACGTAATCCAGCTAGCGTCTGTGAAACGACTGTAGCCAAGCAAAATATATTTGGTAATTCTTCCGCATCTGCTAAATCCATCATACAAAAAAGCGTTAGCAGCACCGGAAGTAGAGATGGGAAAACCGATACTGGTATATCAGTTCTGAATAACTGGTATTTTTCGCTATTTGTTTGGTCTCTGTTACGACAGATGTTTTTATTTTTTACTAAAAACCAGGTAATAAAACTGATGTATCAATTAGTAACAGCAGTGCTAAAATTTTCCGTTTCTTAAGAACCTTGTTTTTACGAACAGCTAATTTTCATTCCCAAAATTTGTATTGTTTTGATATATTGTGTTTTTATAGGACATGGGCCAACTGCTCAGTGCTACTTTAATAACAACGCCGACAGAAAAACAACAAACACGTGGCGCGATAATTCGAACAGCGTTGGTGAGACAGTAATGTACGTGTTACCACGTGGCGTGGCCTGTTAGATGCGCGTGTACTTGCAGGCAGTGTGCAACACGTGACCCATCTGGTGGTTTCTCACTGCCGTCGTCGTACACTGGTTGCATTACAGAATGGCCCCATTCCTAACTAGTCTCGAAGTATTTTACGACGTGCAGGATCACTGACTGAAATACACTGCTCCGTTTGCTTCAAGAGATTAAAAGCGGGGGGGGGGGGGGGGGGGGGGGAGGGGGGGGGGTTACAACGAGCTTGCGAAATAATATAAAGAGAAAACATAAGTGTTAACAGTTCATTCATAGTTTACAATAAAACTAGAAAGCAGCTGACCTACTCCCTGTATCTAGATAATGTGCCTTCATCTGCTTGTAGTCATTGAAAAAGGATAAATCAACACAAAAATAGAGCACTGGCTATTGGTAATGTCCTGCTATTATCCCCGGGTTACATAACCTTTGAGCAGAGTTTCAAAAAGTTAGATTGAATAGAATAACACATGAATTTTTTGTGGTAGTCAGCCACCGAGCACTTTTCGAGAGAAACAGCAAATGGTGGACGGACAAAGCTTTCTTTTGTAAACGTAGGCTTCCGTGGCCATTGTTACAGTCAATAAATCTTTTCTGCGGTTGTGACCGCATTGTCAGGATGTAAAACTACAGACGTTTCGGCCAGTTTGCAAGTGACTTTCTTAAGAGTGTTCTTGTTTACTGAACACATCCTGAAAAAGTCGCTTGCAAACAGTGACCGAAAAGCCGGTAGTTTATTTATTGACAATCCTGTCACAAATCAAGAAAAATTTATTGAAAGTTTTCTTTTATTTGCCTATTTAATTTAATATTTTGATTCTATGTATATTGAAACTGAGGAGTCAAAATTCTTCGGTCTTTGTTCGAGTCTACGTTTTTACAGGAGATTATAAGCATAAAAAACCGAAAACCGATTATTTCAGAAATAGTTATTTTGAGAGATTTTAGCAGTCTGGTTAAACTAGCGTTGAAAAGCACCGATATTATAGAAAACCGGTTGTTTCAGTGATAACCGCCTTCGCAAAGGGAAAGTTCGGACACAAATCAACGCTTGCGAAGACCTGCTGTCCCAGTAACCGAATTTGATAAGCAACGTGTCAGTTCGCCGTGTACGAATAGGCATGGATCAGCTATATATTTCACCAACTGCGTCTGTAATGACCTCAATGTCAACGGGGCATTAAGTTCCAAAAATCTTTCCTTCTATCTCCCGATATGGTGGCCGCGCCTGGTAGCCGCGCGGTGTAAGGCGCCTTGCCACGGTTCGAGTGGCTCCTCCCCTCGGAGCTTCCAGTCCTCCCTTCAAGCATAGGTGTGTGTGTTGTCCTTAGCGTAAGTTAGTTTAAGTTACATTAAGTAGTCTGTAAGCCTTGGGACCAATGACCTCAGCAGTTTGGTGCCATACGAACTTAGCACAAATTTCCGATTTTCCCAATGTGGTTGACAAAGCACTGACATCAAGCAATGTCATACAAGCTTAATGTTCACTTTCTGGAAGAAGAATCGATATGCATTATGGAGAAAGAACTACACTGAAAACCATTATGAATACAGATTGCGTGTTAAGAACCGATGCAAGTTGGCACACAAAAGTCAGTTGATTAGCCTCAATACTGTTCGTTAACTGCGGAAGTGTGTGCCTATGTGTATCAGAATTTCTATAAGTGCGGGTCTAAATTTAATCAAAGAGGCTTGATCAAGAAGCTACGCAAGCGATTGCATACAATAAAATTTGCATTAGTAAATACGGCTGCAGAAAAAATTATTTTAATCTACCGTTTGAGTGTGGCTACTGCTACGTGGAAAGAGGGCGCTGTGGAGCAACGACGGATAGAGCTAGAAAACAGCTCACGTGTACGTCGTCCCCAAAAATGAGGTAGGGGAAAACACGCTTGTGAACATTTTCAACTTTTGTGATCCTGTCGTCCACACTTACGTAGAATATTGTGATATATTCACAATTTTTATTTTGAGACAGTCAAATTACAACAGAATGAAACACAATTTTTTGTGGCATTCGCCTTTATTCGTTCCAACAAAATATGAAAGATATCAGAGGAACAAAAACACGACATGTAGAGCAACATCTACCAAATGTGTCACTGAAGATGCCTTGAAAAGAACCGAAACGCTCATAGCACAAAAATTGTGCTTCATTCGTCTGTAATCAGAAAGTCCCAAAATAAAAATGCTCAACAAACCGTAGCGGTTTAGAAAGAGATCGCCGAATGACTTTCTTGTACAAATCTATCATTACGAATAATAATCGAGAATAATAAATGATATCTAATTAATTAAAGAAATTAATAAATTATAAAATACGATTGTAATAAAAATATTGTAAAACTCCCAGAATAAACATGTTAGCTTGCAACTTGGTTTGTTATATCACGCGGCCATCACGAAATACAACACTGCTTTACGCCTCACTTGGGCTCGTCAACATTGACATTGGATTCTTGATGGCTCAAAACATGTTGCCCGGTCGCACCAGTCTCATTTTAAATTGTATCGAGCGCATGGAGGTGTACCGGTATGGAGACAAGCTCATGAATCCATGGACCCTGTACGTCAGCGGAGACTGTCCAAGATGCTGAAGGTTTTGTAATGGGGTGGGACGGTGTAGTTGGAGTGATATGGAATCCCTCACATGTCTAGATACGAATCTCACAGGTGACACGTACGTAAGCATCCTATCTAAGCACCTGCATCCATTCGCGTCCATTGTGCATTCCGACTGACTTGGGCAATTCCAGCAGGACAATGCGAAATCCCACACGTCCAGAGTTGCTACGGAGTGGCTCCAGGAACACTCTTCTGAGTTTAAATACTTCCGCTGGCTATCAAACTCCTCAGACATGAACTATATTGAGCTTATCTGGGATGCCTTGCGACGTGCTATTCAGAAGAGATCACAACCCTCTCATACTCTTACGGATTTATGGACAGCTCTGCAGGATTCATTGTGTCAGTTCCCTGCAGTACTTCTTTAGACCTTAGTCGTGTCCATGCCACGTCGTGTTGCGGGACTTCTGAATGCTCGCTGTGGCGCTACGCGATATTAGGCAAGTGTACCAGTTTCTTTAGCTCTTCAGTGTATAACGAATGGGGTGCAATGGTAGGGCAGAACTAAAGGCCACACATTTCTGTGCTAATGCTAGCGACGCTTGAGGTGGTGTAATGGTTCAAATGGCTCTGAGCACCATGGGAATTAACATCTGAGGTCATCAGCCCCCTAGACTTAGAACTACTTAAAACTATGTAACCTAAAGACATCACACACATCGATGCCCGAGGCTGGATTCGAACCTGCTACCGTAGCGGTCGCGCGGTTCCAAACTGAAGCACCTAGAACCGCTCGGCCACAGCGGCCGGCATGAGGTGGTGTAAAGGGCGACGCCACTGGACAGTGAACGACTAGAGGCGAGTGATTTGGAGGGATTCCGATGGAAGGGTTTGGGTTTGGCGAATGCCTAGAGAATGTTACTTGTCATCATTTGTATTTCCAACAGCGAAGTACGGAGAGCGGTGGTGTCACAGTATGGGGGGTGTTTTTCGCAGTTTCCGTTGGTCCCCTTATTGCGCCTAAGGAAACTCCAAATGCGGAAGGATATGGTACATTTTACAGCTTGGTGTATTGTGTACGGCAGAGGAACAGTTCGGAGACAGTGATCGTTCCTATCAGCATGACAATGCGCCCTGTCACGAAGCAGTATCTGTGAAGCACGGTTTGTGGACAATATCGTTCTTGAAGTGGACTGGACTGTCCCGGGCCCATAAATGAATACGTCTGGTGTGAGTTAGAACGTCGAATTCGCTCCAGACCTCAGCGTCCAGAATCACTACCTTCTCTGACTTCGGCACTCGAAGCCTCGGCTGTTATTCTTCCATAGACATGTAGACACCTCATTGAATGTATTCCCAGTCGAGTTGGAACCGTCATAGAGGCGAATGCTGGACACACCCAATATTAATGTTCATTGATATGCGTCCGGATACTTTTGATCAGATAGTGTACATGGAACTTGATTAGACAGTGTACACGGAACATTAATATTAATGAAAAAGGTTAAAGAAAACAGAGAAAATAAATTCTAAAATTATTGTCACTGGCAATGAAATTTAGAATTTTTGTACATTCGGTTTTGTCTAGCACAGAGGTTCCCAAACTGGGGGGCGCGCCCCCCTGGGGAGGGCGTGATGATGTTGCAAGGGGGGCGCCATATGAACCTAATATTTCTTTTTAATGTCGATATTTCAATAGAAATGAATATGCAGGTATTAATGATAGATTATGGTGCTAAATGCAATCGTTTGGCGTCCCACTTCCAGCAATCCTATCTCAATAACCCATCCTAGAACATACAGCTTTTGAAGGTCACGTTTGGAATGTCACGTTTAGAATGTCACACGCAGAAACTCTCAAAATTGCGAAGGTGATAAGCGTTATTTCTAATATATCAGATTTGTAAACAACTTACTTCTGACAATTGCAAAACAGAAAAGTCAGGTATTAACTATTCTGTACATTTGTACACATGAACTGAACGTAATCATGTTATAACTTTCAGAGTAACAATCGCTTATACTGTGTTAACTACAAAAATGCCGTTTTATTACACTGTCAACCAGCGGATCCGCATGTGATGCGATTACAGCGACTTCAATAGACAGTATACGCTTCAAATGAACTGGTGGGTTCGTAATTTGGACGCCAGGGTTATGCCTTTTGTCTTCAGAAAAATGTGCACAACGTGAATGCGAAACTAGTACAAGTGTTCGTTCTGAGCAGAGTACTTCATGCCATTCTGTGTCGTGAGTGCTAACATAACCCAGCTAGGTAGACAATGAAGTCCATTAGTAAGGCTTTAAGGCTTTTTTTTCGAAATTTGACAAGCAATTCACTGGTGTTATCTCAAAACTTATAACGTTTCGTTTATAAGGAACGAAAGATAGGGGCACGAAAACGATTTTCGCATAAAACCCCAGGCTGCACTGCTGAGAACAGCACCGCAGAACAGGTAGCAAATTCTTAGGGTACCTGTGGGCTGTTTCCGCCCCAATCCGGGAAAAGCCCGTTTCTCCCAGCAAGAGCCCTGCCCGGCCAGCAGGTCGCAGACAGACAGTGCACTGACTACCTGCGCTGCGGCTGCGCTTCCCCGTTCTTCGCCCCACTCCTCACAGGCAGTCATCTGAGGTGCCGACAGACGACAGTAGCTTTTATTTATTTCAGTCGGTTGCTTGCATTTGTTGACACATCTGATGTATTGGATTTTGCTGAAATCGTGTTGAATCTTTCACAGTTGTGCGTCAGTAAAATCAGTGTTAGTGCGAAATTATAATGTTAACTTCTCGTTTTCTTTTTACTTCACCATGAGTGTCGTGAAAAAACGTAAATATAATGATGATTATATCAAATGCGGTTTTGCTTCTATACAAAAAAATTGTGTTGACCAGCCGCAATGTGTTACTTGCTATGAGGTATTGAGCACTGATTCCATGCGACCTACTCGTCTGGAACGCCATTTGAGGGCAAAGCATGGTGCATTGAAAGAGAAGCCGAAGGAATTTTTTGCTGCAAAATGTGATAGTTTGAAACGAATGAAGTTGGACACTGCTCGATCCTTCTCTCACTGATGAATTCGAACGATACTTCCCTAATAGTTGTGATGATAAAATTTATTATAGGTTAGCGACGGATCCATTACACATTGACGTGGATGTGTTGCCAGGCAGACAACAAGAGGAAGTCTTAGAAATTAAAAATGATTCTGCAGCGAAGTATGACTTTGAGAAGATGGATAATCTTTTATTTTGGGTGAAATATTTAACGGTGTATTCCAGAACAGCAGAACAAGCACTGAAACTGTATTTACCATTTTCAAGCACTTATTTGTGCGAAAGAGCATTTTCAACGGTAGTGGCGAAAAAAAATAAGCTTAGAAGCAAACGCAGTATTGCCAATGATTTACGTTGCGCAGTTTCTACTATTCAGCCAATAATTGAAAATCTTGTAAAAAATATGCAAGCTCATCCTTCACATTGATTTATTTGTTTCTTTCTTGCCATATGTGTGGAAATCATATTTTCATAATAAATACGTCACATTATAAGAGAACTTGTTATTTTCCTCCTAACTGTCCTTACATGTAGGTAATACTGTGAAAATATATATAAAAAAAAAAATGAACATAGTGAATTTCATTTAAATATAAATACTGCATGGGATCCTTATGGATTCTGATGTTACGTGTGGCACGTTATTTCAACTAATAATAGTATTTCTTCTGGATGAAAACACAGCGAAAGTTTATCCTAGATATGGCAAGCGAAGAGTAGTCCTGAAATCGTATACTGGTGGAGAAATGGTGTTCAGCAAGGGAATGTAATCAAGGTAATGAAGTTGTTTTATTCATATTTTTAAAGTTCTGTGTAGTGTGCAAAATTATTTCGTAATACTTATTTATTATTTTTTGTCTGGTTCTGGGAACTGGGCCTTTGTCGCCGTTCGGTAACTGTCGTCATTGACATAAATGCCAACCTATGTGCAGTGACATTGGGGAGTGTTATAGATGTACAAATCAGTGATGTTCGTTAACACCGTCACTGAGTGACTATTTCTGATAATGAGTGAAAGTAATAAGCTTCTAAATATTCATGGTGGTGTCTGTTTGTTCTATATCGTGTCTCCCTACCACTTTTGCGCAACGACGCTCTGAGCATGTTTTTTAGGGAATTAACTAGTTTGAACCTGGGCCCTGTTGCTGGTAAGGAGACGCCAGACCACACATGACATGTAGAATTCAGAAGGGTTCAGTGAGACTAGCGATGATATAACCAAATACTTAATGATCTCAGCGTCAATTCCACTGCACTCCCTGTAAAATAATCTTAATACTAACTAAATTTAGTGGAAAGGGTTCAAGGCTTTCCTATTTTTAGTTAGCTGGTAAAATAACGTCGAAAAATCAGTTAAGTTTACCATTGGAAATTTTATTCTACTCACAAAACATTGTTTATAAATTGCACTATTGATAAAAGGAGATGTTTTAATACAGGATGGTAAAAACCAACTGCGTTCAACAAAAAAGTGAATGAATATTCACTGAATGGGTTTCCAAGTTCTACAATCGATAGAAGGATGACTTATGTCATATCACATCTGTAATCTAGGTTTAATTTAAGTATCACAAAAGACAAAACTATCATAATGGTCTACAGTGACCCTCAATTATCTTTAATTACTTATTTAACTTGTCGTAAATTACAGTGGCTTATGTGGCTTTTCAATAACTATATAAAAGAAAAATCATCGCGTTTCAGATTTTTACTTCAAGTGGCAAATGTGAACACCATGAGTTTTAATTAACGATCGACACTAGTATTACGCAAAAAAGGGGTGTAACAGATGAGTCTTCTGCAGTTCTGAGTGAAGCCTTATGCGCTCAAAAATGCGGCATCGCGTGCGTTCATTACCTTGTCGATGTTTAGGCAGCGTCAGGGCGACAGCGACCGGCGCACCAGCCATCCAGCTCGCCGTCTCGGAACTAACTCTCATCTAACTTCTCCTTACTACAATTTACCGAAGTTGGTTTAAAAAAAAACTATCTGGCTGTGTTTTAATCTGACCAATCAGGGTCTCAATGTTAACCTTAAGCTCCGCCTACAAAAATTCTGTCTATCCAATGAGAAACGTTATACTTTTCGTGGAGGGGCAATGTTTTTAAAGTTTGCAACGTAACAGAGACGCTAAAAGGTCTCACGCTAAAACGTGCGGGTGGTGTGGTCCTTTTAACGTTATCGTAAGATCTATACTGTTTTTCTGGAGGGCTCTAGCTTTTAACATGGGCTGGGGGGTGGTCCTTGACGTAACAGAGACGCGAAAAACCTCACGCTAAAACGTGCAGGTGGTAGCGGTAGGCTAGCGACGTGGGTGTCCACTCCGCCCGTTATCGTAGGGCCTTCTAGCTTAACACGGTTCTGCTCTCGGCTTCTGTCCTCGTTTCTCCCCTCGGAACTGCGTCGGTCTCACGGTGGGAAGGTACGACATGCATTTAGGCATTCTTGTGTTAGTCTGTGGTATTCCATTTGCTCACTTGTTACTTGTATTACTCTGTTTAATTTAATGTCACAATTTATTCAGAGCAATACGACATACTACTGGATTTGCTTATCATGTCAGGGTTTTCATGGAAGGTGTTGGATTTGCCTGACACCTTACATATCACCACCCTTCGAACTTAATTTTTGCACTGAATTTAGGCAATGATTGAATCGTTGTCTAAGTTGGTCAAAAATTATTCCTGTGCCTACTGTTCAGCCACGTTATTCTGTTCTATGCTAGTTTGTATTACTAATTTATATTTTTATATTCCTCCACATTATAATTAAAAATGACAAGAGAAGAATATTTTTCTACTATTATTGATTTTTAATTCTTTTCTTTCTTTATTTAAGTGTGAAGTTTGTTTTTTAAGAAGTTTTTTTATCGAAAGTGAGGAGTCTTTCACATCGATTTTCTTAGAAATATTGTTTTTATAAATGTAGTAATTAAGTAAAATCTATTGCTAACAAATTTTCTAAATATCATGTACAAGTAAAAATGTTTTTGTTTCTAGACACTCATTTCAACATTGTTACACTAACAAATCAGAATTATTTCCTAGAATTGCTTTGACAAAGAAATATACATACACAGGTATTGTGATATTATCCTAACAAATAGTACAAATGTTAAAAAAAAGGAAAACATCCAACAAGATATTTTTTTATTCTTTGTTTTTATAAGGAGAAACTAAGTAAAATATAGTTATTCCTTCATTTTTATGAGGAGAAAATAAGTGGCATATTGTTTCTTTATATACTGTCCATTTCAGAACTGATGACTTATTTTTATCGATAGTCTATTTTTTTACGTAAGTCCATAGTAAATGACCATTATTTTTTTAGTTTATTAGCTGTCTGGTGTGCTTTACTTATTTAGTTTTTCACACGTTTCATTTGCACAGTTCCTACATCACCTAATTTGATTTCACACGTTCACACAATCCTATGAATGTTTATGCATGTGAATGGCGAATGTTTTTGTACGAAGGTGATGGACTTGAGTGAGATGGTTGTGGGCAAGTATTTGATGTACAGCTTCGTTCGTCGTTCCTTGTCGGCTTTGCAAGTGTGTGTTGCTGTTGTGGAGGTCCCATAATGGAATGGTGCTGTGAGTGCAGAATCTCATGGGTTACTCGCTTTGTATGCGTGAAAGTCATCGTTATATGTCGCTGAAAGCGGTCGTTTTTCGTTGTAATACTTCGCAGACGACTAGTTTACAATAGGATAGGGATTTGGGAAGGTATGTCGTCTATTCTTCACCCATCTTCTTTCTTGGTCTCAATCTTGCGAATCTTCAACTTCTGTTCTTCCTGCTTTTTCTCTGCTTCTTACTTGCTACTTGGTTCTTCTCTGGGCAGGATATGGAAATATTTATTGATAACTAGTCGCTTTGAAGCTCTCCTCCTAGTAACAGTTTGATAAATTGTTTGGATGCGTCATTTTTAATTTGTGGAAGTTCTTCTTCAGTTTCGTGCATCAGCGTGGTCTTTAGTAGCAGTAGTGTGACTTTTACGCATATTTTTTGCCAGTGGTGCCTTGCCCAAGCGGTCTTCTCGTCGGGCCATTTTTTGCTCGCTCCACTGAGTCGGGGGGCGCCCTGGGGTTTACGAGCGGCAAAAGTGGGGTGTCTTCTTGTCTGTCCATACTGACGTTCGGCGTTTCGTCGCGTCTCTGAAGGGGTCTGTCACTGTGCCGCTCGGTGTTCCATCCCAGCAGGGTTCCTCCTAGCAGGCAAATTTATTGCCCACTTTCGCTACAAGGGCCATCTGTTAGTTTCGCTGTCCCTTCCCTTCTCTCGACGCTCCTGCTATGTAGGAATCGTGTCTTGCTAATTACGTCCTTTTCTTTCTTGATACTTCTCGCGTTCCAACTTGTGGGTCGTTGCATCTCTTCCTTGCTGGAGTTTTTACAATGGTTCATACAAAAAGTTTTACTTAAATCATCTAACATATACCTAGTACCTACTTATTTTACGCCTTCTTAAAAAACTTTACAAATTCGGCGCCCTTTCCATGTTACAATTCTAAGATATTTTGAGTCTTAACGTCTACTCAAGAATCCTCAAATTCGTTTTTTATTTTTGTGTAGTGTCATGGTGTATAGCATTTTAGTATTTCATGCTGTTAGACTATCTACACTTTATCCCTTCACCTTAAGCTATGGTACTATTGGTATTATTATTGAAACTACTTTCTTTTTCCCACCTTCCTCTCTCTTCATTCTTCTTTCACCTGACGATCTTATCTGCAACATAATCTTGAAATATTGTGCTGATTATTTACCAGTAATAAAATTAATCTTCAAACTTGCACTGAAAGTGTTTAATACTACCAGTCTTAGGTAGAAATACCTCTGCTTTATCTCGTAAAATACCCTCCAATTCTCTTTTACTGTGTTCTGAAACACCTTGAACTTCTTGCAATTTTTCGTCGATTTCTTTATGGACTTCTAACATGAGTTGAGGCGATTCCTTCTTTTGTGCATACCATTCTAATTCTTCATCCTCTTTATCTCGCATCATTCTTAATTGTTTATTTATAACTGGTATATCTTCTAATTTTAGCTTTTGCTCAAAGAGAAGTGTGATATTCCGGAATTTTACGCTACCTTTCCCCATATTTATTATCGCTCGTCTCTCATTTAAAAAATATGCACCTATAATCAAATCTACAGTTAGTTTAGGTATAATTACGAAGTTGGCTTCGATCTTTTGACCTTGGCACGAAAGAGTTAACCTTGTTTGTCTCGTAACTTCCACAGCATTGTTTCTAATAGGACCTCTTACTTTAATCTTACATGTTTTCAGAACTGGCAATTCCTCATTGACATTACACTGCATGAATAAATTTTCTGAGATCGCAGTCAGTTCACTTCCGCTATCAATTACAATATTGACTGGGATATGCTTCACCATGGCCTTCACAATTGGTTGAATTTGAAAGGGTTGGTTCTGTTCTTCTTCTTCTTGCATCAACGAATCCTCCACTGAATCATACATGAGTCTTTTTAGGAATTTCCCTTGTGAATTCGAACTTTCTGTAGGATAAGCTTCGACTGCTACTTCTCTCTCTTTTATTTCCTCTTCTCTATTTCTTCCTTCATTTACGCTTTCTTCTGCATCCTCTACTTTTTCCTCATCCTCGTCTATCTTCTCCTTCTTCGTTGCTACTTCCACATAATCGCATCTAAATGCTCTAATTACCGCTTCATAACTTCCTTCATTATATACGTTGGGTTGTGTGCCCACTCGTAACTTATTTTCACCTCCTGTCGACTGCGCATTATCCTCATTGAATTCGCTTTCCCTGGTTTCCATCTCAAATAGCTCTGCAATACTCATTACTTCGTCCTTTCGTCCTACATTCGTTGTGCATGCCTCTGGTAATTCATCTTCCTCGTCAGTATTCTCCCAATTAATTTCGTCTCAACATTATATTCTTATTTTCTTGTCTTCGTTTTCATCTGGTCCCTGCGGATTTGTTTCGTCCTTCTTCTCTTTTCGTGATAAGATTTTTACTTCTCTGTTCAAGGTGCTGCAATTGTCCTGGGTCAGTGCGTCATTCTCTTTGGCATGGGCACTTAGCTGTCAATTCGAACTTTTATTGGGGTTTGGTGGTCTTACCTCCATGTCTTCTATCTGTATTCGCTTTTCTTGTTCAGCTTGTTGACAGTGGTTTCTTTGTTGATAATTTGTCGGTCTATTGGTTCTCCAGATGAAATCTGTCGTCGTTTCTTGGTGCGAAGTTATCACGTGGTTCGTAATTATTGTTTCTTCGTACTGTGTCTTGTGGATTCCTCTGCTTTTTGCTTTCATTTTCACGTGCGCTTCGTCTTTTTCTTGCGTCATCTTCCGAAAATATGAACTCTATTTCCCTTAGAATACCTTTAAATGCTTCGACGTCATTGCCTCCGCTACCTACTAATGATTGCTGGTATTTCAATGGTAGCTTCATCGCTCATAATTTAATCAACTCTCCGCCACTGTATGGCACATCTGAGCATTGATTTTTGTTTGTCATTACTTCGAAAAATTTCACGGGACTCTTCTCTCCTGAATTTTCAACATATGGGTTCTGTAATAATCCGTACTTCACTCTGTTCTGTGCTTCGCTGGACCAATATCGTGAGAGAAACTTCTCTCTGAAAACTTCGTACGATCGGCATGTTGCTGCAACATTCTGCATGATTTCTGCGACTGTTCCTGACATGTGTGCACATAGAAAGTCTAATTTGTGTGCTAGCGTCCAGTGTTCTGGTAATCCTACTCGGAATTGATCAATAAAAGTTCGTGGATGTAATGAGTTTCCTTCTCGAAAGTGTAGAAATTTTCTGAGTGTGAGGAAATAATCGTCGTCGTACTTCGTCATAGTTCCATATGAATTTCGCGATTCTTCGCCACTTTTGTTTCTGATCATTTCTCTCGTCGTTCTTTCCGGTTGTGGTAGATCCATTGGATATTGTCCACTGTAACTTTCGCCTACCCGCGGCGCAGGCTGTCTGATTTCACTTATGTTACTTTCCGCCTGTGATTGGAATCGCAAATGCGTAATATCTTCGTTAATTGCTTGTTTTTCCGGTGCTGTTACAGATACGGATGTGGTTGCAGACTCTGTGCTTGTTCGATCCTGTTCACTACGCTCTTCAATGGTTTGCAACAACTCTGTTCGCAATTTCTGAAATTGTCGCTTCGTTTGGGCTTCCATTTTGACTATGCGGTTACCATATCTTTTCAGTGCTGCTTTTGTGATACGTTTGTGTAACACACTGTTTTCAACAATTTCGCGCGCTGTATCTGCTGCTTGTCTAGTAATTACGTTTGTCTGTTTCTCTAGTTTCTTGACTTCTGCCTGGGTGTTATTACGTAATGTTTTGATCTCGTCCTGAGTGTCATTACGAAATGTTTGTGCGTCCACTTTTACCTTGTCAATGTCTGTTCTCAATTGATTGTAACCTGTTATTAAGTTTCCTACCACTTCTCGAGATTCTTTTGCCTCGTTTCAATATGACTTAAGTGTAACTGAATTTTTTTGTTTTGTTCTTTAATCTCACGCATTTGTCTCGTGGTTTCTGCATTCTGAATTTGAATTTGGTTCGCTATGTCTTTATTTTGCCTTGTCATCGTTTCCGTAATTTGTTGTAATAATTCTGCCAGATTGGTGGGTCCTATTGCGTTTTCTTCCGACGTCCTACGCTCTGTGTTTTTGCCCAAGTGTTGGTTCGCAACCGATTGCATTGAACTGTGCTGTGACACGTTTCTGCTCGCAGTCCTTGTACTCTGTGGTGAGGGAGCTGTGATTACATGTACTATGGGTTCTACGTATTCTACACGCAGGTTAGAATCCTCATCGATTGTCTCTCTACTTTCCTGCTCCTTTGTCGTACGCTGACCTAGCTTTTCAGTGCCTTGGCGCACATTATCCTCGTTATGGTGCGTTATATGTCCTCTTTCTCGCGATACTGCATAGTTTGTTGTACTGTCCTCTATTCTCTGTCCATTTTCATGCTGGGTCTCTATCTCAATTCGGTCAAGGTCTCGATCTGCCATTGCTAATCTTTCCGAATCCCTTATTTTCTGTTTTAAAAGCAATTCAAGTGCCCTACTTCGCGTCAACATGCGTTCATACGATCTCACGCGTTTCATAAACTTTTTGTTCACAGGGCGCTCATACGATCTAACAAATTTCATAAATTTTTTGTTCACACGACTTGACACTACCAAGACTGACAATCCATTCACTTACTTGTTGGGTCAGAACCAACTTGTCAACGATGTATCCGCCACCTGTGCGTTTGCATTGGAGAGAAAACTTAATTCTAACAATTTTCAAAATTCATAACTTAATTATGCTATTGTTTCTGGTAGAATGTCTTTCTTGAATACTTTGACTATCTATCGCTGCAGCTACTTTTTTCGACTATGTATAACTTTAAGGGAAAAAAAAATTTTACTACGAAAATTTTTCAGCAGGTATTTTTTTTGACCTAGTTAGGCATGTGGTCGACCTTCAATCATGGTATTTTACCATCCTGGCAGGGTCACCATTTTCTAAACATTCATGGTGGTGTCTGTTTGTTCTATATCGTGTCTCCCTACCACTTCCGCGCGACGACGCTCTGAGCGTGTTTTTTAGGGAATTAACTAGTTTGAACCTGGGTCCTGTTGCTGGTAAGGAGACGCCAGACCACACATGACATGTAGAATTCAGAAGAGTTCAGTGATACTAGCGATGATATAACCAAATACTTAATGATCTCAGCGTCAGCTTCACTGCACTCCCTGTAAAAGAATCTTAATACTAACTAAATTTAGTGGAAAGGGTTCAAGGCTTTCCTATTTTTAGTTAGCTGGTAAAATAACGTCGAAAAATCAGTTAAGTTTACCATTGGAAATTTTATTCTACTCACAAAACATTGTTTATAAATTGCACTATTGATAAAAGGAGATGTTTTAATACAGGATGGTAAAAACCAACTGTGTTTAACAAAAAAGTGAACGAATATTCCCTGAATGGGTTTCCAGGTTCTACAATCGATCGAAGGATGACCTATGTCATATCACATCTGTAATCTAGGTTTAATTTAAGTTTCACAAAAGAGAAAACTATCATAATGGTCTACAGTGACCCTCAATTATCTTTAATTACTTATTTAACTTGTCGTAAATTACAGTGGCTTATGTGGCTTTTCAATAACTATATAAAAGAAAAATCATCGCGTTTCAGATTTTTACTTCAAGTGGCTAATGTGAACACCATGAGTTTTAATTAACGATCGACACTAGTATTACGCAAAAAAGGGGTGTAACAGATGAGTCTTCTGCAGTTCTGAGTGAAGCCTTATGCGCTCAAAAATGCGGCATCGCGTGCGTTCATTACCTTGTCGGTGTTTAGGCAGCGTCAGGGCGACAGCGGCCAGCGCACCAGCCATCCAGCTCGCAGTCTCGGAACTAACTCTCATCTAACTTCTCCTTACTACAATTTACCGAAGTTGGTTTAAAAAAAACTATCTGGCTGTGTTTTCATCTGACCAATCAGGGTCTCAATGTTAACCTTAAGCTCCGCCTACAAAAATTCTGTCTATCCAATGAGAAACGTTATACTTTTCGTGGAGGGGCAATGTTTTTAAAGTTTGCAACGTAACAGAGACGCTAAAAGGTCTCACGCTAAAACGTGCGGGTGGTGTGGTCCTTTTAGCGTTATCGTAAGATCTATACTGTTTTTCTGGAGGGCTCTAGCTTTTAACATGGGCTGGGGGGTGGTCCTTGACGTAACAGAGACGCGGTAAAGCCTCACGCTAAAACGTGCGTGTGGTAGACTTAGCGGTAGGCTAGCGACGTGGGTGTCCACTCCGTCCATTGTCGTAGGGCCATCTAGCTTAACACGGTTCTGCACTCGGCTTCTGTCCTCGTTTCTCCCCTCGGAACTGCATCGGTCTCGCGGTTGGAAGGTACGACATGCATTTAGGCATTCTTGTGTTAGTCTGTGGTATTCCATTTGCTCACTCGTTACTCGTATTACTTTGGTTAATTTAATGTCACGATTTATTCGGAGCTATATGACATACTACTGGATTTACTTATCATGTCAGGGTTTTCATGGAAGGTGTTGGATTTGCCTGACACCTTACAAGCTACACTCAACTTAAAATAATGGCCCGCATCCACTAATCTGCAAAGATAACAAATATTTTTCCTTGTTTACCAAGGACTTTCTTTACTTTAGGAGTGACTTATAATCACTAAACTAGACTGATGACGTAATAACTGCGACTCGATACATTAACAGCCCACCATGTTACATGACGTCACCACCACAAATTTCTCAATAGTTTCTTAATCATTAATTAAAATCTCTATATTTTTTAGGGGGGGGGGGGGCACGGGAGTTTTCTTTTCAGCAGAAGGGGGGGCATGACAAACAAAAGTTTCGGAACCTCTGGTCTAGCATGTCATGAGCGTAGTTTATAGTCCTTCCAGAGGAGGCAAATAGCTGCCTCCCTTTATTGTTGAATTTTATCTCTGTCATGAATTTCCAGAAAGACATGCTTCCAGAATCGTACGAGCTCATAGCATGAGTAGTAGATGTTTTTCTATTTTAATTAGTTATTGCGGGTAAGACTCGTATCCAAGCGGCCTCTGTCCTCGGTAGGGAAATGTAATCATCGTCCTGTTCCACGCCGTTTTCCAGCTTTTCTACCATTTATCGAGAATAGAATCTGTAACTTGCTTCTTCGTTGGCATGAACCGCCCCAAATTTTCCTGTACAGATAATTTCATCATGCGAGGTTAAGTTTGTGTTATTGAATTGTTCACATGGATAAATGTAATTAATTCAGATAAATTTAATTAAATCACCCTCTAATGGAGTCAGTTTAATATGGATGGAATACCTCAGTTAAGCTTGGACACGTTTTGTAGCCCAAGGGGCAGCGAATGGTGTGTATTAATCATAGTTTTGTTCGTATTTGTCACAAGCTCATTTTCAGCAATAGCATCGCCAATACGCACAGGTGCTGATACTGTTGCGTTTAAAGAAGGTGTTTTGAAAGAAAAAACAGACAGAATTTACTGAAGCATTGCTGAAGTGTATGAATTTCAGGGAACAGTGTAAAAAGGTGCAGCACAGAGGGCCACATTTTTGTCGGGCACACGAGAGAGAGAGAGAGCGAAATGTAGCGGAAAATATGTATTGCTACATCCTGAAAAACACAAATGAAAGTATTTTCACGATTTCTGAAGAACTGACTTTGCACTCGAGCCTAGGAAAACCTGCTACACACTATCTGCGTCGTGATGAAGCCTGGATGAATCCTAAACTGCAGTGATATGTAAGTCAGATACTTGTCACATATTCAGTCCGTCTTAAATACAGTATTTTTTGCAAATTACGGAAAATCACAAACAATAGGAACAGTCTTAATAAACATAAAGTATTTGACTCAAAAATTGAATCTCTCATAGTACCAGTAAGACTACGAAACACTGGCATGTGAGTCAACAATATGATGGCTCTGTGTACAACGGACAACTACGTACCAGAAATGGACACAATTTGATGGCTCTCTGCATACAACGAACAACTAAATATCAGAATTGAACGGAATTGGTTCACTGAGACGGAATCAAAGCAGCTACGAATGTTCAGTTGGACGAATTAAACGAGAGACGTGGTGCAGCCGTGAAGATACTGCGCTTGGGAAGATGAGGACCATATCCTCATACGTCATTCATGTGCAGCTTCTCTGTGGTATACCCAAACCATGTACGGCAAAATTGGGGGTTCAAATTACGCAGCCGATTTCCCTCGTCTTAGTTCGCTAATCTCAGCCTGTGCTTCGTCTTAAATGACTCATCGTCTACTGGACGTTAAACACTAAAGTTCCTTCCTTTTTGGATGAATGACGTATTAGTATAACTGCAGTAGAGTCATTAACACATTATAGTCATGTCAAATGCCAAGTGTCAGGTGGTTAAACGTCGTCTTTTAATTGTCTATAGATGTTGAAAACAGCTTCTCACCACAGGTTAGATCTCTGAAACGCTAAGCCGAGATGGGTTGCTGATTATTAATTACCGTTGGGCTATATTTGTATTAAGGGTGATACACGTTTAGGTGGAGAACTTATTTGCATTTCTTTCCCGCTGGATATGCGAACTCGCACGTTAATAGAAATCCATGGTTATGAGTTTTACCCTACAGGATTAGTTTCCTCGTGAGCAAACATCTTTAAAAGCCAATGATTCAGCTCGTGGAATGGCCAGCTTCCTCCTTTGTACTGCATTCTGTAATGCATGTTTGAGATACCTTCAACATGGCATCTATCGCAGTCCTCTTCCCCAAACCCATTTTCGCCGACAACAGCTCGTGGAAATAATTGTCGACATCGCTCATTAATGAAATTGCAGTAGTCTTTATGCTCGGGATATTCATAACATGTACTTCCTAATCCCATACCAATCTTATCCATTCATTTTGTACATTCCATAAGTTTGCGACCATCAACTGTTTTTCTGGAACTATCTTTTCATTTTTATTACTGCAGCCACATATGATCTACACTTCGAATACGTCTGATACATTCAAAAGGTAAATTTTTCAGGTACAGTAATTCTTGTCATTGTGGAAGCCAATGGGTAAGGTGTTTGGACATTTATCTTTACCACCCCGTTCACGGTTGTTTGGAAGGTACCAGCCTACATGTGGATGTATTAGGCTTTTCCGCTGTTTTGTAACAGATAACAGTAGCAGCAAGTGGTGGTGCGAATTGAACGTGCCATCTTATACGAATCCATTTCACGTCATTTGCGGGAAGGTTTAATTTTCTGCTTTAACGTGAAGAAATCTGCGGCTAAGGCTCCTAAAATGTTGGATAAGCCCTATGATGGGGCACCTATTAGTGAAAGAGCGCCCGAGAATGGTTTCAACGCTTCAAGAACGGTGATTTTGACACCGAAGACTGGTATGGAAGTGAAAGAGAGAAAGCTATTGAAACTGACGGAGACAATCACGGGAGATGGTTATCGAAAGCAGTTTATGAGCTAGAGCCAACCACTGATAGATAAACGGCCACAATACAGAGATAGATACGAAAAGGTGATTTTGTATCATGACACTGCTCGACCCCATGTCGCAAAACCCATCAAAACATTCGTGGAGACGTCGAAATGGGAAGTCCTACCCCACCCGTCGTATTCTCCAGACATTGCTCCCTCTCACTACCATCTTTTTCGATCAGTGGCTGACGGCGTGTCTGGCCAGCACTTTTGGTCATATGAGCGACTGCAGAATTGGATCGATTCATGGATCTTCCCGAAAGACGCCGAGTCCTTTTACCGCGGGATTCGTATGCTTCCGGAAAGATGGAGAAAGTAGTGGCCTGCAATGGCTACTACTTTGAATCGTACTTTTGAAAATAAGTTTTACACGATAAAGCCTCGAACTTCGAGGAAAGAACGGCAGAAGTAAAGTCGTAGACCTAATATATGTGGAGAATACTGTAACTTTTAGTCGATTAAGATTTCCGTTTATGTTTACACTGCAGATGGGCTTCACAGTATTGCTTTCTCGGCCCTAGTGATAAATTTGATGTGGGGATGACCTGAATACTTGATGCAGCAGTAACACCGGTTCCCGTCAGATCACCGAAGTTAAGCGTTGTCGGGCTGGGCTAATACTTGGATTGACGACTATTCGGTCTGCTGAGCGCTGTTGGCAAGCAGCGTGCACTCATTCCTCGGGAGACAAATTGAGGAGCTACTTGACTGAGAAGTAACAACTCCGGTCTTGTAAACTGACACATGGCTGGGAGAGCTGTGTGCTGACTACATCCCCCCCCCCCCCCCCCCCTCTGTATCCGCATCCCGTGACGCCTGTGGGCTGAGGATGACACGGCGTCCGTTCGGTACCGTTGGGCCTCCATGGACTGTTCAGTGGAGTTTAGTTTTTAGATGTACTGATTCGACCCTGTTACAGAAGAGGGGTACGTTTCACAAAAGAGAGCACAGATAATACTGTGCACGTTGTTCCAATAACTTACTCTGTCGTATGAAGCGATAATTAAATCAAGACCCTAAGCTGCTGACAGGCGTTGATATATATCGAAGGGGGACAGTTGAAAATGTGTGCCCCTACCGGGACTCGAACCCGGGATCTCTGCTTAGATGGCAGACGCTCTACTCATCCTTTTTTTCCGATGATATAGTTCGTTTTCGTTTGGTCTGGGCGGACGTCACATGACATCCGTTCAAAGTTGATCGTTGATTCCTTGACTGTTTTTTCTTTTATTACAGAGAGCATGCAGCCCTCTGCCCGAACACGCTGAGCTACCGTGCCGGCATAAAAGATCCATAGTCCGTAATAGTCTCAACTTTATGTTCGTTTTTTTTTTCATTGATCCTATTTTGTCCTATATTGTTCGTTGAGCTTCTTCGTGGCGGACATCCGCTGACACTCCTTCAGGATCGTCGTTGATCCGTTCACTCAGCTTTTTATTACAGAGGGCAGCTAACCCTCTGACCAAACACGCTGAGCTACCGTACCGGCTGAGCCACCAAGGGCACAGAGGATAGAGCGACAGCACGCTCCCCGTGAGACCCACATTCCCATCTTAATGTCTACACACTACATTCGTAGCGCCCCTGCCCATTACACTCATTACTCGTTGCAGACAATCTGACCGAGTCCCGTAAGAGTTCGCTCAATGCGTGTGCATCCGCACAGAAGAAGGTCAATGGCCGGTTAGCCTAAACTACACTCCTGGAAATGGAAAAAAGAACACATTGACAACGGTGTGTCAGACCCACCATACTTGCTCCGGACACTGCGAGAGGGCTGTACAAGCAATGATCACACGCACGGCACAGCGGACACACCAGGAACCGCGGTGTTGGCCGTCGAATGGCGCTAACTGCGCAGCATTTGTGCACCGCCGCCGTCAGCGTCAGCCAGTTTGCCGTGGCATACGGAGCTCCATCGCAGTCTTTAACACTGGTAGCATGCCGCGACAGCGTGGACGTGAACCGTATGTGCAGTTGACGGACTTTGAGCGAGGGCGTATAGTGGGCATGCGGCAGGCCGGGTGGACGTACCGCCGAATTGCTCAACACGTGGGGCCTGAGGTCTCCACAGTACATCGATGTTGTCGCCAGTGGTCGGCGGAAGGTGCACGTGCCCGTCGACCTGGGACCGGACCGCAGCGACGCACGGATGCACGCCAAGACCGTAGGATCCTACGCAGTGCCGTAGGGGACCGCACCGGCACTTCCCAGCAAATTAGGGACACTGTTGCTCCTGGGGTATCGGCGAGGACCATTCGCAACCGTCTCCATGAAGCTGGGCTACGGTCCCGCACACCTTTAAGCCGTCTTCCGCCCCCGCCCCAACATCGTGCAGCCCGCCTCCAGTGGTGTCGCGACAGGCGTAAATGGAGGGACGAATGGAGACGTGTCGTCTTCAGCGATGAGAGTCGCTTCTGCCTTGGTGCCAATGATGGTCGTATGCGTGTTGGGCGCTATGCAGGTGAGCGCCACAATCAGGACTGCATACGACCGAGGCACACAGGGCCAACACCCGGCATCATGGTGTGGGGAGCGATCTCCTACACTGGCTGGACACATCTGGTGATCGTGGAGGGGACACTGAATAGTGCACGGTACATCCAAACCGTCATCGAACCCATCGTTCTACCATTCCTAGACCGGCAAGGGAACTTGCTGTTCCAATAGGACAATGCACGTCCGCATGTATTCCGTGCCACCCAACGTGCTC
Source organism: Schistocerca gregaria (assembly GCF_023897955.1). Lineage (NCBI taxonomy): Eukaryota > Metazoa > Arthropoda > Insecta > Orthoptera > Acrididae > Schistocerca > Schistocerca gregaria. The sequence continues at coordinate 531,375,435 of NC_064921.1, forward strand.
TAGAAGGTGTAATTCAACTACCCTGGCCAGCAAGATCTCCGGATCTGTCCCCCATTGAGCATGTTTGGGACTGGATGAATCGTCGTCTCACGCGGTCTGCACGTCCAGCACGAACGCTGGTCCAACTAAGGCGCCAGGTGGAAATGGCATGGCAAGCCGTTCCACAGGACTACATCCAGCATCTCTACGATCGTCTCCATGGGAGAATAGCAGCCTGCATTGCTGCGAAAGGTGGATATACACTGTACTAGTGCCGACATTGTGCATGCTCTGTTGCCTGTGTCTATGTGCCTGTGGTTCTGTCAGTGTGATCATGTGATGTATCTGACCCCAGGAATGTGTCAATAAAGTTTCCCCTTCCTGGGACAATGAATTCACGGTGTTCTTATTTCAATTTCCAGGAGTGTATATGAAGATGGTATCTGTTCTTTCGGACATCTTCGCCGACTGAAAGTTCTGAGGAGAGGCCCGATGCCATTGAATGGTTTAAAAGAGATGATAAAGAAATTCTAAAACATGGGTGAGGTTGGTGTAGTACCTGGAAGCGAAAGGCGTCCTATCCCGGTGGAAGTTGTCGGGGGTTGGAGCTGCTCTAACTGATGATGCAGTGTTACGAGAACTGTGCATCCCATGTTCAATAGAGCGGAAAGTTTTGGATCTATTGTAAACTAGTTCCCGTACGACCTTACGATTTTCAGCAACGTTCTGAATATACTCTTCGGTTTTTCGCATGGATCAAAGTTGGTGATACGTCGCTTCGCAATATTCCATGGTGTTACGAGGCTCAGTTTACACTAGAGGGTGCAGTGAGTACACAGAACTGCCGAATTATGGGTACTTTAAATCTCGTGTTGTGAATATACAAAACTTCCGAATTCGGGGTGCTTAGTGCAGCCTTCCACGAACGTTTTATCGCCAGATATTTTCCAAGTCCGTGGCCTACAACAAGGCCCTGATTTGGATCAAATAGACTATTGGCTCTGGGAACATCTAAAAGAAGGTGTTTACCAGGGACACATTTGGTCTCTCCTCATTTGAAGGTCGGCACACACGAACACATTGCTCAGATTCCACCGGAACTTCTGCTAGCAACTGTCGTTTTGTGAATGCCGCATTGTGTCAACGTCTCTGATGTTCATACTCAGCAAATTGTGGAAGTGACTGTTAATAATAAAAATCAACGTTATTCCTTTCTCACTTGTTTGACCTTTTCCGCCTCCGTCGCGTTCCTAATTCACTAGATGTGGAAACATTTTCATACATCTTATTTACGGATTCTTCGGCTACTTTTCAGTAGAACAATTCCACATTTAAAGTTGAATAATACGAACACTGTTTTTGTTCTACTGAATTTTGTTCGTTTCAAACTAGTTGTAGGCTTATTAGGCCATCTTCAGGAAACACTTGAATAGCTTCTGAAAGGGGCGCTAGTTCTCAGGTAACCAAACATTATAAGCAAAGATGCAATCCACTTGCATTGGGTGTACTTCTTTTTTAAAGCTGAAATTAAACTTTACACAGTGTACGATATTAAACAGAATAAGTAAATGAACTTCACCATGTTACAAGTTAAATGACTATCATATTAAAGTTCGTGAGATCATTGACTGAGTAACTGTTTAACTGAGCACTCTTCATTTATGTTGTGCAGCAAACATGTTTTTTAACTTTATAAATTAAACTTTAGGCAACGGACAATATTATACACAATAGTTAAAATACACAATCTTAAAGTATTAGAAATTATATGGTTATGCTGCCATAGTTTGTGAGGTAATGAAATTGGTTAAGAACTGTCTAACTGAGCATTAGTAACTTATGTTGCAACAAACATGTTTTACTTTGTAAATTACATTTTATGCAATGGGCAATATATGACGCCTTCCTTGCATTCAGAGCGCCAGATCTGTACTTAGTGGCAAAAATTTGAAGCATTTTTCCCCATTTTCATTAGCATATCTACCAAGTATGGCTGCCATACGATAAATACAGTCCACACTGGACCTCCGTGGGTAGTTGCACGTTAATTATGACCACCTAGCACACAGGGAACGAGAGCGCTCACACCACATTTCCGCAGGGAACTTCTGATGATTCCTCAGTCTAAGATGTACATTCGCGTCCGAGTTAAAGTGTCGGGTTCTACAACTTCGAAAGTCTTGGGGTAGAAGTTCATGTTTGATACTGTGTGCGTTAACTGTCATCATACAATATTTCAAAAGTTACGATGGTAACATAGTGAAAATGTACACAACTTCTCCAATATCTTACGCGACGGAACTGAAGATGCACGCAATGGAACAACGCGTATGCTGAATTTTTTGCGGTTTCAGTCCTGCGTATATAAACTTGTAAGACCACCGCGCGCCCGGCGCATGAGTAGAAAATTAAGGATAAATGTTTCAGTTCCGGGAATGTGGTGCCTGTGTCGGTAGAGATTGCCGGAATGAAAGCGTGCAACCGCGTAACAGAAGAAATATTTCAAGGCGAGGCGGTGAGGGAGGGAGCCGAGCCTCTCATATATTCTGGCAAACATGGGCGCGTTGCAAAATTCGGTTTCCGCGCGGATATAAGGAAGACGATACGTTATGAGCTTGAAGTAATCCCACTTGAGAAGCCGTACCTTTTAGGAGACTACACAGAGCAGAAGAAGCAGCGGTTCAGTTTTTAGTTGTCGATCTGTGCGTACGACACCATTATATACAGAACTGCCTTCGAAAATGTGTTTCGTTACTATCTCCTCCATTCCTTTTATTGTTAAGTGCATTATTTAAAACTTTTTTTATTTTTTATGTGCGTAACAAAGAAAAAGGTATTTATGTTTACCCGCTTCTGCTGCAGTAAAGCAATGTCAGTTGCTTTAAAATGCACTGAAACTTGTTAATGAAACCTTACTTTGGATCAATAGCGTCTGTGACAATTGTAAGAATTGGAAGCCGATTTAATTGTTAGCTGATAAGCAAAGAAAGGTATTTAATTATAGCTTTCTATACAGTGCCTATACTTTTACAAGTAATAAATTTTCTGTTTTATTGTTCATGTTATAACATTTCAGCTTCCTCAACAAAATTATAACGTCCCAGGACTTTCTGCACCAAATTATAACATTTCAGCTCCTCAACACCAAATTAAAACATTGCATTAGGAGGTGTCTGCTTCGTGCAAAAGGTCTTGAGTTCATATTAACGACAACAAGTAATTTTTCATTACAGACGTTTATTTACAAACAGAACTGACAGACTTCACAGACTCAAAGACTGACTCTCAGAGCTAACCGCACTGCATATCCGAACTGGCAACTGACAACTCCTAGGTGTATTAATATCTTTCCAAACAATGAGAGTCTTTGACAATGTTTTGTTTACAATACGATAGCAATTCACGACTTAAAACTAAATTAGACATTACAGAATTTTAGTACAGATTAAAGTAAGTGAAAGGATCAGTACATATAAATTCTTACAAGCATAATTTCCAAAAAGATTTTATAACATTTTTCTACCAGCTTCTGGATAACCTTCACCAGATTTGTACCGATGTTTCCAGAAATATCTTGACATTTGATTCTGGATATTTCTTGAGTGATTTAGAACAACTATTTATATGTAAAATGATTTAAATCGTGTTTCAAAACGTAAATAAATCTTTTTAGCAATATTTCTTGATACAAATCGTCTTTCGAAATTAGGTTATGAAACAGTTTTCACAAGTTTTCGTATTTTTGCGATCATAATACAAATTTTCTCCATAGAAAGTTCCAGAAGTGTGCACCAAACGTTCATCTACAGACCTTCTCCCTAGTTGGTGAGTCCCGAAAAGCATCTTGTCCATATCACACGAAATAATCCAGCTCAAAACTGACAATTTATACAACTAATCAGAGCCACAGCAAACAGTGAGTCCCTCTTTTACAAAATGAAATATAACTAGAAAATTGAATGAAAATAGGCTACTAACACTAATATACATTTACATCAATTCCACTTTTGTTCCTTCTGCGCAAAACGTCCCAACACCGACACAGCACAATATTTAAACATCACCAAAGTCTCCCCCTACACCTTGCATATCTGTATCGACATCCCCCAAAAGTCCACAGTATCGAATACTTCAATATGTCCTGTAATGTTACAATGTCTTAAGTACTGTATGTTGTTCACCACCTATGGAGGAATGTAGGTACGGATTTTTAGGTACTTGTAAGAATAATGTCAACGTAGTTTTGATTATTGTCGTTCTCAACTGTCACTTTCCAGAACTCTGATTGGTTGAAATAGCGTTTACATTTGCATGCCTATGGTGTGTGTACATTGCATGGGGGCTTAATTAAATAGAATGCTAATATTTTTTAATTTTAGTCGCTGTTTGTCCGGTTACGCAGTCTCGTAACCGGTTAGCCCTGAATAATATTAGTACGCAATCTGACTGCATAGAATAACAGAATGAAAGGAAATTTCCGTTAACACAATTAATTAATTAAGTCCCCAGCAACTATAAAAGCTACGAAACAAGAAAGCATAAGTGTAACTGTCACGGTTCTTCTTCCATACGACTAGATGCTTTAAACCCCATTTGCAATGAAGTAATTAAAAAAAAAAACAGAAATACTATGATTGCGCATAGAAACCAGAATTACACTCTAATACATGAACACAAGCCAGATGCTTTGTTGACTGAACCTGTGGCCAAGAGGCATTGTTATTTAGGAAATTTGGAATACACAATTTCTTTCTATTACCTCACATATATTGACGAAAAATATACTCTAATCATTACAACATCCCCAATCGAACAGCATCGGCTGTCTAGACCATCATAACAACTGCACACGACATGCCCACAACTAGTACTGCAACTACGCCTACCTCAGAACTACAACTGCCCACAGGAACTTCTCAACAAGCACTGCCAGTAGAGACGGCTGAATAATTCTGTTTGGCGCAATCTCTGGCACTGTGACAGTGTAGCCACCTTTCATATGCCCCTCCTCCACGGGCTACAATTAGATGGTATTTTTGCCAGCATTGGTGGTGAAAATACCACCAAATTCGTCCAAAAAATACAGACAAAAATTAAAGATAATATTAAATAAGCAAATACCACATAACTAAATAAAATTTGGCTTTGCACTGACCCTTCAATAACCTAATATATAAAATACAGTAAGGAATACAAATGCTTGCATTCATGTGATTTTACATATTAGTTTACACAAGTATCATGTAGTTAAACAATTCAATCAATAGCGTCAGCAATGACGAATAGGTGCAGGTAAGAGTCTCATAACATAAAAAATCAGTTTATACAAATATTCACATAAAATCCTTTCAATAATTCGATAAACAAGTAGGACTCCTCAGAGTAGTTGACAGTTCCAGCAGTAGCACGCAGCAATGGTCAACAGGTGCGAAAAGCAGCCTCATAACATTTCATCGGCAGTATTTAAACGCTCCAACAGTGGCACCCAGAAATGACGAGCAGGTGCAGACACCAACAAGTGACATTATTTCAGTAGAAGCAGTTCCAACAGTGGCACCCAGTAATGTTGAGCAGGTGCAGACAGCAACAAGTAATATTATTTCAGTAGAAGCAGTTCTTTCAGTGGCACCCAGCAATGTTAAGCAGGTGCAGACACCGACAAGTGACATCATTTCAGTAGAAGCAGTTCCATCAGTGGTACCCAGCAATGTTGAATAGGTGCAGACAGCAACAAGTTGCATTATCTCAGTAGAAGCAGTTCCATCAGTGGCACCCAGCAATGTTGAACAGGTGCAGACAGCAACAAGTAATATTATTTCAGCAGAAGCAGTTCCATCAGTGGCACCGAGCAATGTTGAACAGTGGCAGGTAACAGTCCATAATACTCACAATCACTAATCAGACAGTTCATCAGAGTTTATCAGCAGAAATTAAACATTTCCAAGTGGCACCCACCAATGTTAATACGTGTAAGCACGAACAACAGTTTGAATGCACACACAATTGCTTTTACAAAATTGTTATCAATGCTCTTACATTAAACATACAAATTATAATAAACACATAAATGATATCAGATAATTGTCATTAACTATTACAAATACACAAATGTCAGTAAACCTATAATATTTATGGGTGTTAGTGCAAGCCACAACAAACTAGTAAAATAATATTTAGGAGGTAGCTCGGTACCAATTATTTGGGATTGGGAAAGGAAAACACGCAAAACACACTGACTCATCTCTCATCAACATTTAAGTATTAGTGTGTAATTGAATAGTGTTAACTGTGTAAATGCAATTCTGTCAAAATTTGATGTTCAACATGTGTCTCAATTAGTAGTGGCAACAGTGTATAACAGTCTATAATATTTAGTCAACGTCATGGCCATCATGTCAAGACCAATGTTTGCTAAGCCAAATCAAAATGTACGGTTGCTGAACAACTGTCAGTGTGCCAAGATATGCAATTACTTCATCTCTCCAAAAAAAGTATATACTGCTTATTGATTTAACAAAGTGTGTGTGTGTAGACAATCTTCCTTCTACTTGAGTGTTCTAGTCTGCCATCTTCATCCTGCTTGTTCCATATAAACCAACAAAAAAAAAATCTCCTCACTTACTTTACCTCTTATCCACCAAAATTCCAATAATCATCAGCATCACATAATCTTAATACTTCAATAATACCTCATACGTCGATACATACAAACCTTATCACAATATCATTTACCTTACCTCTTGTCCACCAAAACTCCAATAATCATCAACTTCACACGATCTCAATACCTCAATAATACCTCTTCAATAAGTCGCCACATATAAACCTTATCGCCAATATCATTTTCACTTCCATAACAACTCTTTCCTCTAGTACAGATAAAATCCTAGTGCAAACTTCAATTCATCATCCCACACAATCCAAAGAAATAATGTCCACACACAACCTCTTTGTAATCCATCTGACCCAAATCTTCTACTCATTATGAATTATAAAATACATTTTGGTTACCTTGTCCATCATTAACTAAAAGAAATGCATGACCTCTACAGCCTTTAGTTTGAATAACTTTCAGTAAGTAAGGACGAGTACGGAGTGTGAATGATCGTAATATTTCACAGTGTGTACACAACTTCAAGGACCAGGGCAAAACAGAAGCAAACATGTGGAGTATTTCTTGTGTCAAGTGTCATTTGCTATTTCAATTGCTCACGAAGAATGCAGTGTAATAACTGTCAATGGTCTAGACCTAGTGTTAGTATGTCATGTCGTTAGCTTCCTTCCTATTAGCATAAATTTATACAACTTCCATAAAACTTCCAGCTCATGTCACTTCGATGAAGTTTCTTGTACCAATGTCGTTCGTAGAATTATAGCAGTTCATTTTCTTACCTTAAAATATACAGCACTGAGCGTAAGCAAAACATACCAGTAGAGAAGAGAATGTTAAGAAGTGGATGTAGTACAATCCCTATAAAAAGGCTGTGCCAAGCGAACAATTTATAATTAATACCATAGTGTGGCCTAAACTCCATGTTCGTACACTGTACATCAGCATTTCTATATACCAAATTAAAGAATAGTTATGACAACAAAGCAGAAATGTGTAAATATGCAATCCATACGTAATGCAGTAAATATATATCTTAAATAATAAACAGGTCATTAGCATCATATCAGCATAAGCAAATAAATGTTCATATGTAATCTTAATAAGTAAACATGAAGGCGCAAGCAGATAAATCATAAAGTATAACCTACATACATAACTATATCAGCACAATTAATCAGATTACAATTATAATTTAAACAAATAAACACAGCAGGCACATAATTAAAAAATATGATATCAGTGAAAAAGCTTAGCCGCCAAGCGATGCATAATATAAGTAACAATCCTGTTCATTAATCAATCATTGTCAAAATCAGTTAACACAAAGTATAAATCACGTAATCGCGAGCAGCAAATTACGTCTAAAATACGTACCTAAGTGGAAATATGTTACCTGAAAAATAAACTCAATAGTTACCTTTTTAGTTTATTACTTTCTTCTTCGAAATTACATTCTTCCTGAAATTTTTCTCGATGGCAAGTCCTCTTAACGTCGGACACACACAGAATTTACCAGAAGTTCTTAAATATTTTATACAACTGTATCCTGAAAAATACTGAACGTTAATAACATAATTTATCAAGTCAGTATAGCTTTATACTGAATTTAATCAGAGAAATTAGACAGTGTATTTGTTTACGGCTGTCAGTGCATTCGCACTGAGCGCTCGATCAGCTGTAGGTGCACGTGACGTAGGAAGTAATTGTTGGCGGTCGCGACTGTCTTGTGCGGCGCGCAGACTTGACTGTTGCTTTGAGTATGTGCCGCCGCCAGAAAACAGCGCGGTATCCCTGTGCTCTCCGTGTGTTTACGTATAACTGTTAGTTTCTCAAAAGTATGTCATTCCACAACAATTTTAACGTTTGATATGTGATGTATTCCCTTAGAGCGCCGTGATTTAAGAGTTTCTACTTCAACAGTGTTATCATGAATAATTTTGCGAATTCTATATGGAACGTTATAAAGCAGAAAAAATTTGCGACACACGCCTTTTCCTTTGTGAGTCAAACGGTGAGACTTAATTAACACCTTTTGACCAACTGACAAGGTTTTTAAACGACCAGGACGTTTAGCTGATTTCTCTCTTCTAGCAGCCGCAGATGCAGAATTTTGTAGAGCCAGGTTGACAACTTCAGAATTCCGCAGTTTCCGTGAAGGCGGAAAAGGAACGATTTCAGAAATGCGATTTGTCGGTGCTTTATTTTTAATATCAATATAGGCGGTAAAGAAGTTGAATCATTAGGGAGTTCATTCAGAATGTTTTGAAAAATATGAAGATAACGTTCTGTGATTCTGATGACAATAAAGTCGACACAATTTATTGATTTCCTTCATCCATCTCTCTGAAGCGTTAGATTGAGGGTGACAAAGTGAAATGGAAATTGGTTTAATCTTACGACGCCGTAGAGTACGAAGCCAAATATTGCAGCGAAACCTGTGATCCATTATATGATATAACCTCATCAACATGCCCCACTTATTTAAGAAAATGTTTAATGAAAGCATTAGATAGTGAACGAGCTGTTGCTTTGCGTAAAGGTGTAAAACACACATATTTTGATGTCAATTCCACTGCTAACAAAATGTACGCAAAACCATTAGTAGAACGAACCACTGGACCGAACAAATCGACTGCCGCCATCTCCTTTAATTTCGCTGGAATGATAGGAAACAACGGTGCTCTGTGAGAAATAGATGGCGGCTTAGCCTTTTGACATATTTTGCATTTGGCAAGAACAGATCGAACACGTTTTTTCATACTACTGAAGTAGCAATTTTCTCGTAATTTATGAAAGCATTTTCTGGGACGAAAGTGTGCATAACTGAAATGTGTATACCAAATCAATTTATTAACCCACTCATCAGGATTGCAAACTAACCAAACAGAGTTGTCGACCGATTTTCGTTTAAAAAGAATATCATTGCGAACTATATAATACTGTCTAATCGCTACGCTTTCCTTTCTCCTCCACTTCTCCTCAATGTCCTTCCAGATTGGATCCTTGTATTGCTCCTTATCGATGTCCTGGAGCGAAGACGAAATAAAATTTTCAAACGCAACACCTTGAATATACATCAAACAGTAATTGTTTTCTTTGCAGTTCTCCTCAGCACTTTGTTTCAAATCCATAGGTGCACGTGATAAAGCATCAGCAATAATATTCGAAGAACCCTGTATGTAAACAATACTAAAGTCAAATTCCTGTAGATACAGCACCCATCGTGACAATCTTCCATGAGTTAATTTTGTTGACATAAGAAATTCCAGAGCTCGATGATCGGTGTAAACCTTAGTATGTCTGCCATACAAAAATATGCGAAATTTTGTGAAAGCCCAAACAACAGCCAAGGCTTCAAGTTCCGTAATCGAATAATTCTTTTCTGATTTAGAGAGAACACGACTTCCAAATTCAATAATTTTCTGTAATACAACGCCGTTTTCTTCTATCTCTTGAAATAAGTGTGCACCTAGGCTTTTGTATGATGAGTCCGTCGCCAAACAAAAATCGTTAGATAAATACGGATGTGAAAGAAGTGGAGCGGCAACTAAAGCATCACGAAGTTGTTCAAATTCTGATTGAGCTTCCTCATCCCAGCACCAATTAGAATCCTTTCCAGATAGTTCACACAAACGAGGTGTGGCCAAATTGTCCAATCTAACAAAGCGTCTAAGAAAATTACAGACACCAAGGAAACTACGAACATCACGTTTTGTAGTAGGAACAGCATAATTACGAATAGTGTCTAGTTTCTCTGGATCAGGAAAAATACCTTCTGTAGCAATAATATGACCAAGAAATTTCACCTGAGAACGACCAAAATCAGATTTTTCCAAGTTCACTGTAATGCCAACTCTTGCAAAAATACGTAATAATGAATCCAAAATTTTGTTGTGCTCACTCCAAGAACGTTTAGCAATAAGAATATCGTCAACATATGAAGTAATATTGTTACGAAGATAAACAGGTAAAATTTCGTTTAAACTACGAATGAATGCTGCTGGAGATACAGTAAGTCCAAACGGTAATTTCCGAATTTGATAACAGATACCAAAGGTTAAAAAGGCAGTGTATTTTCTACAATCAGGGTGGAGTTCTATTTGCCAAAACTTGCGCGCATATCAATCGAGGATAAAACTTTAATTCCATGGAAATGTTGAAGAAGTTCATCTAAATTTTGTGGACGGTCAGTTTCAGGAATGATGATATTATTTATCTGTCTGGAATCCAGAACCAAACGAATTGACCCATCCTTTTTAAGAACGTCGTGTAATGGGCTGGTATAAGGACTGACTGCTGGCTCAATAATGCCTTGATCTAACACACATTGAAGTTCACTCTTGACCTTGTCTCTATAAGCCAAAGGAATAGCGTACGTTTTTCCTCGAAATGGTGTGTGTCCTTTTACTTTAAACAAATATTGTAAGCCTTGTATAGTTCCTGTGTGATGACTAAATACTGTAGCATGTGAAGTCAAAATTTGGTGCAGTTCTTCTCTTGCAACATCAGGTGGCACTTCAACTTTGTTAACCTTTTCATTAATTAATTCTTCGCTATCAATTATATCATCCAACGCGCCTCTGTACCTATTGTCGTTGTCATGAATGAACACATTGTCGTCATAACGCTCAGAGAAAACATCAGAAGTAAGAAACCTTAAACATTTTGCGTCTGATTCAGATTTCGTTAACACTCGAAAAACAAACATCTCGGCATTCCGGCAACAGTCAAGTTCACACTTCCTTCCTTAAAGTTTAAAATTGCCTTGTGTGTTAATAAACTATACCTAATATAATTTGAGTACTGAGTAACGGAACAATAATAAAATTAGCAGAAAATTAGTATCCTTGAAAAATGAAATTTAAGTTGGTCTGTTGTTTGACTTCCACACTTCTTCCAGAAATAGCTCCTCGAATTGTAGTTTTAGAAACAGGTAACACAGGACAAGCAATAGTTCTTACACATATACGAAAAACTGAGTCACTAGTAACATTCAATGGGCTCCCAGAATCTAAAACCGCAGTGAACTTATTCTTACCCACACATACTTCAACAACAGGATGTAAAAATGCGTCTACATTATTTTCCTTTTCGTCTAGCAAAATGTCTCTCACGTCTTCCAGGCGTACGTAGTGTAAAGTCGTAGTGTCATTACTTTCTGAACCGTCTATATTGCTGCCAGAAGCCGAAGCTACAAGTCATTGTCGATTGTTTGTGTCACGTCTTTGATTATTCGCGTCATTTCGCGGATCACTTTCTACGATTTGCACTTGTCTCTCTGAATTTCTGTCACGCGGAGGATGCCAATTAGGTCCCTCCTGTCTGTTAGATGTAAATTCTTGGTTGCGTCTGTCATTAAAATTTCTATTTTCCTGTCTATCTGCATGACTGCTTCTTGTGTAATTTCGACTGTCACTTCTGAAATTATTGTTATATCTACTCCCCTGGTTATTTCTGTAGTAAGAATTTCTATTATTGTATGAATAATTTCTGTCTTGATGATACCGATTGCTGTTAACGTACGATTGATCATTCCGGTAGGAATTCCTGTTATTATAATCGTCTGTGTAATTTCTGTTAGAACATCTGTTATTGACATAGGGCTGGTATCTACTGCCCTGTCTGTTACGTCTGTCATTCTCAAAATTACCCATATAACGTCCATTACGATCATTATACTTTCTCTCTGAAAATCTATTGTGATTGCCGTTACTGAAAAAATTACAAGAAGTCCCGTCGTCGTTGTCATACTCAAGTTCTTTTAGCAAAGTCTTAAAGGTCTCAATGTCGTCTTTACATCTTCCGGCTAAAGCAATTTGTCTTATGGATTGTGGCAACTTAGTTAAGCAAATGTGAATTAACTCAGTCGGGCTATAACGGTTGGAAAGGAATTGATTCTTTAGAATCATGTCTTCAAATTATTCAGCCGGCGTGCGGAACTCAGACTGTTTAAAATTACGCTGCATAATAAGACTGTTTGACTCTGTCTTGCGTGTTTTCGGACCAATATGCCGATAGAAATGCATGATAAAAATCATTTACGTTATTACAATCTCTAATAAGTGCGCGCATCCGCGTAGCCGGTTCGTTTTCTAAATATCCACACATAAATTCCAATTTGTGACTTAGTGGCCAATTTGGTGGAAGTGCGTACATAAATTGATCTAACCACGAACATGGATGTATGTCATTCTTAGAATTGCGAAAGATTTTAAATTTCCGAACAGTTAAAAAGTGTTTATAGTCAAAGTTTTCGTCTCGTGGCTACAAAGACCTACCGCGTCTGTCCCAGTCCCAATGTCGATTATTGTCAAGTTCGCGCGCCTGGCGCTCTCTTGTTGTTTCTCGTAAATGAAATAAATTATTTTCTTCAAAGCCCTCTGCTATCTGTGATTCTAAATTTCTTCTGCTGTCTTTTCCTACTATTTCGCTTTCAATTTGTTTGACTTACTTTCGTAACGCCTCAAATTCCCTTTTAACGCGTTCATTAAATTTTCCCTGATTTTCAACATGTTTATTTATGTTCTGGTACTCTTCGGTTTCTGCAAATGGCAATGGAGCTGTATCGTCTGAATCTCTGTCCCCATTTAAACTAAGACTTGTAAATTTATCTGAAATCTCCTCAACTCTTTCCGATAAGCCACCTATTTGTTCTTTCTGTTTATTTACGTCTTCCGTAAGTGTCGCAACTCGGGTTTCAGTATTGACACATTTAGTAGTTAACTGTTCATACTGTTGTGTTAGGCTATTTATTCTGTCATTTGGCACCGATTCCTCGATTCTTTCAAATACTTCTTCCTTATTGTGTGCACGTTGTAAATTTAACTCTGAAAATTTTTGTACTATCACGCGATCTCTTTCTTCCTGTTCTCTATCCTGTTCCTTTTGTCTAATTTCTATTGAAATTAATCTATTATTGTGAGCATTCAAAATCGGTTGTACTTCTCTAATTTCTTTCTTTAATTCATCTTTCATGTTTTTGAAACATGTCCCTATTCGTTAGTCTAACCGTGTTTCCATTGTTCCCATATCAGTTTTAATTGTTCCTATTTGTGATCCCGCAGTTTTTAATTCAGATCTTAACTGTGTTTCCATTGTTCCCATACCAGTCTCTAACCGTGTTGCCAAATTTAATATAGCACCCATCAACTGCCCCATATTAACTGGTTCAAAATTCTTTTCGCCCCTAAAATTTCCCGTATAACTAACTTCCTTCGGCATGGCCGTAAAGCTATCTGTGTTCGATACTATTTCAGAATCTTCTATCGTTAATCTCGTATTCTGTGAATTTTTTGATTGAGAAAAATTTTGAACTGGTTTCGGACTATTTTCCCGGCTTATTAAATTGTTTTCTACTTCATGATTCATCATACTGTTCTCCTGTGTTGGCGAGTTCGCCATGTTAACAATTTCGTCATTCTGACTATCCATCATTTTTGCCTTTTTCATCGATCGCGTAATCATTTACAAAACATACAAAACTCGTCACTATACGAAAATTACACACAAAATGCCACTTTATCACCAACAATACCATTCACACGAAATTCTTCCCGACAAAAACGCCTAACGAACACTTAAAACCGTCACAATTGCACAAAATTGTCAAACCCGTATACAACACATCAAAAATTAAATTCTGCCAAAATATCATTAAAAGAATGACAAGACAACTACAAATGTGCAATTACCAAATCTACACATGCAATATAGACTACAATTACTAAACTACAAATTACTGCAACAATACTACTGTCTACTATTTTTACTATCAAAGGGACGATCCGAAGCAGCAGGGTCGCCACGTGCAGGGGGGCTTAAATAAATAGAATGCTAATAATTTTAATTTTAGTCGCTCTTTGTCCGGTTACGCAGCCTCGTAAGCGGTTGGCCCTGAATAATATTAGTACGCAATCTGACTGCATAGAATAACAACAAAGAATGAAAGGAAATTTCCGTTAACACAATTAATTAATTAAGTCCCCAGCAACTATAAAAGCTACGAAACAAGAAAGCATAGGTGTAACTGTTCTGTGTGTGGAAGTGTGATTCAACGTACACATCTGGCACGGTTCTTCCTCAATACGACAAGATGCTTTAAACCCCATTAACAACGAAGTAATTAAAAAAACAAAACAGACATACTATTATTGCGCATAGAAACCAGAATTACACTCTAATACATGAACACAAACCAGATGCTTTGTTGACTGAACCTGTGACCAAGAGGCATTGTTATCTAGGAAATTTGGAATACAAAATTTCTTTCTATTACCTCATATATATTGACGAAAAATACACTCTGATCATTACAACATCCCCAATCGAACAGCATCGGCTGTCTAGCCCATCAGAACAACTGCACACGACATGCTCACAACTAGTACTGCAACTACACCTACCTCAGAACTACAACTGGCCACAGCAACTTCTCAACAAGCACTGCCAGTGGAGGCGGCTGAATAATACTCTTTGGCTCAATGTCTGGCGCTGTGACTCGGTGTAGCCACCTTTCAACATGTGAGGATCTTACTGTACCTGTAACTGTTTCCTGCTTTCACGAATATTTCTCTTTGAGATTTATCTACCAGTGTACTACGGTTTCATTCTTAAAGGCTGTTACTGAGCAAATTGAGGAGATGGGGACCTGGACAGACTGAAAGAAACAGAGGTTGTTGAGAGTTTCAGAAGTATTATTAGTCAAGGGCAGACTAAAACAGGAGAAAGGAATACAAAAGAAGACAAGTGCCTAGCTCTGAGAGATGAAACTGTGCAGGCATCAGAGGAACAACCAGGTTAAAAGCTAAGTTCCAGTAGAAATGCATGGATAAAAATCATATTAAATGTAGATGCCGAAGAGAGGACACATAAAAAAAAATGGCAGCAAAGGAAGCAGACAAAAGAAAATACACGCTGATCTGAAACACGAGATAGTGGGTAGGGCAAAATCCTTAAGCGGGAGGAAAAATGCAAAGGTGTAGAAGCATGCATGACAATTAGAAAGATAGATGCAGCCTACAGAAAAATTAGAGAGACCTTTTGAGATAAGAGCAGTACTTGTATGAATGTTACGAACTCAAGTGATAAGCACAGAAGGGAAGGCTGAAGTGCTAAAGAAATATTTAGAGTGTCTGTACAAGGGAAACAAACAAGAAAACAATTTTATTGAAATAGAGGAGAAAGTATAGTAAGATTAGAGATATGATACTAAGAGAACAATTTGACAGAACTCTGAAAGACTTAAGTGGATACAATTACTCTGGAGAATTTTTGAAATCGTTTGGAGTGTTAGCCATGACAAAAGTATTCTGTCTTGTTTGCAGACATCAAGAAGAGAGTAATAATTCCTATTAAAAAAAAAAAAAGAAAAAAAGATAGAAAATGCTGATAAGGTGCACGTTTACGAACCAAGAATTTAATAACTCATGGTTGCAAAATACTGACTTGGATTATTTACAGAAGAGTTGAAAAACTAGTAGAAGCCAAATTCGGGGAGGATTAGTTTGAATTCCAGTGAAATGAAAAAAGCACACGAGGCAATACTGACCCTACGATTTATCATACAAGACAGACTGAGCTAAGGCATACAAACACGTTAATAGTGTTGGTAGTTCTACAGACAGTCGTCGACAATGTTGACTGGAATAAGATAAAATAAAGGGAGCGAAAAATCTACAAGTTGTACGGAAAGGAGAGTGCAGTTACAAGAGTCAAAGAAGCGAAATGGTTGTAGCTTCTCCCTTGTGTGAACATCGGTGCATTGAGTAAGCAAAAGAGGAAACGGAAGAGAAACTAGGAAAAGTAATTGATGTTCAGAAAGAAGAAAAGAAAATGAGGTATGCCGACAACATAATTCTGTGAGAGAGGTCAATGAACTTGGAAGATCAGTTGCAAGGTCTTGACATGAGATTGTCTGATGAACATCAACAAAAACTAAACAAGAATAGTGGAATGTAGTCGAATCAAATCAGACGATGCCAAGGGGATTAGATTAGGAAAAGAGACACTAAAAATAGTAGATGAGCTTTGCTATGTTAGCAACAACTGACTTTTGCCGGAGTGGTGGGGGTGTAAAACACAGATGGGCAATCCACCACTGACATCTCCGGGACGCGTCACCACCGGCTGCTGAATGAGTGCCTGGGCTCATGACATCCAGTCTGGTACCGAGTGGTCTGCGCGACGGGATTTGATGCCTAACAGCCCGGGTTCGATTCCGCTCAGGGACTGAGTGTTGTGTTGTCCTACTCATCATTTCATCCCCGTCGACACGCAAGTCGCTGAAGTGGCATCATCGCGAAAGACTTGCACCAGGCGAACGGTCTACCAGACGGGAGGCCTTAGCCACACGGCATTTCCATTTCCATGGCATCCAGTGCCGTCCCCCACAACGAAGAGGTAGCGAAAGCTGAAATCTGCCGTCCTCGAGAAACTACTATACTGGTGCGTCCTTCCAGAGTGCTCGGATCAGAGTGTTATCGCCCGTTGTCTGCTGCCTGCATGCTGCAGGCAGAGTACTTTTATGACGGTTAAGAAGGGGTTTTAGATTATGAAAGAAAACACATACAACACTGGTGTAATGTTCTAGAATATTGTAGAATATTACACAAGTGGCCTTTTTTTCAGGGCGCACAACTACAATGGTCATTAGCGCCCAGACTAAATTATGAATCCACTGAGAGGTACAATGTTAAAACAGCAACTAAAAAGAACAACACTATAAAAGGCACATTAACAGGCAAGAGATCAAAAGAAAACAGCATAATCAAAAGCCCTTAGACAGGTTTGTCAAGTGGATAAAACGAAGAACGCTAGCAGTTGCTCCTGGGTCATCCGCTAAAATTTCATCTAGAGTACATGGCAGGCCAAGATCATTGCGCAGTGTATTAAAATTCGGACAGGACGTTAAAATATGGCCTACCGTCAACAATTGCCCACATTGGCAAAACGGCGCCGGCGCAGCCGTCAGGAGATGGCGGTGGCTGAACCGACAGTGTCCAATCCGTAACCGGGCCAAAACGACCTCCTCATGCCGAGAAGGGCGTGAAGAGGTCGTCCTAGCCGTGGGGAGAGGTTTCAAGGCCAGAAGCTTGTTTTCAGTGAGTGTAGACCAATCGGCATGCCACAGCGATAAAATGCGCTGACAAATGTTGTGTATGCTTTCATTCATCAATGTATAAAATACTCTACCAAGAACCGACGGAACAGTCAATCAACGCAAAAGATTTCAGCAACAAGCTGGCTACCTACATCGCCTTCACCTTCACTCACTTCCGGCAGAGAGATTCTCAGCCACACCTTCCTATCTACACCCGCTGCACAATGAGAAGTAGGGGAGAGCGAGATGGTGGGAGGGACAGCTCTGTATTAAAGGCACACGTCAGGAAACACGGCTATTTTGTTATACACTGCTGGGTCCGTTTATTGTTTTAACGTTTTCTGGAGAGCAATAATAAGAATTCGTATGTTGCCCGGTATTCCTGCAAACATCTCGATGCTGACGCTTGCGTCCCTAGAATCAATCATCCCACACGTACGGTACGTCCAGTATGCAGCGGCAGGAAATTTCCAGCGATGCGTACGTCCAATTTCCGCCGGTGATAGCTGTGCACACGTTGGGGTTCATTCGGCACGGCCCGCTGTGTCTCCGCCAGCACACATTTGCTCTGCGACGCTCTTCCCGGCGCGAGTGACGCACGGCAATTATTCACGGCAACCGAGATTGATCACTCGCAAAACAGCAAGTCGGGTTTCAGCTCGCCTCTGGTCTCGTCGACGCCCCAGCTGCACGCCGTGTGTGTGCGCACGCGCTCCCTTGTTTTACGTTTCAGTTCACAAGTGGAGTGGTCTTTAGGTTGATCTAATGCAGCTCTCTGCGATAATCTACCTAGCCGTTCTTCCCGCGTACCATACGCGGCTGGAACTGAAAAGGGAGGTAATAACAGTGGCACGTAAAGTGCCCTCCGCCACACACCGGTGGGCGGCTAGCGGAGTATAAATGTAGATGTAGATGTAGATGTTGTGAGGCACATCCTCGTTGCCCACAATTGACAATGATGAATTATTTCATCGTTAGCATTATTTAATGATCGGTTGGGTGAAGTTCATTAAACAGAATAGATAGATTGAGATGCCACTATTAGTTTATTATAGTAACCAAATCATGCCACGAGACTCGAATACAATTTTCATGAATACTTCAATCTTGGACGTCGTTCTTTACTTACGAATTACAGTTAAATATTCCTTCGACAAGTTAACTTCCTTCTCTTCCGAATACTTCCTCCGTCCGAGTGTTCGCGACCGACGACATCCGAACACACTAACGACTGTTGCAACGTACATCTATTTCAGTCTCCTTACGGTACTCAAGCCATTGTTCCCACTCTACAACTTTTACCCATCCACAATTCCTTCCACTAGCAAATTGACTTTTTCCTAATGTATCAGTGCCAGAGCGTCTGTCTCCGCAACACATCCCTTCTCTTTGTCGAATTGTGCCACACAGTTCTCTTTTTTTTCCATTCGACATTGTATCACCTCATTAGTTGTACGGTTTATCCACTGAATATTTAGCGTTTTTCTGTAGCACCACGTTCTCGTTTCACCTCCAAACAAACTACCTCCAAGGCAGTTACCTTCAGAAGATTCTTCTAACACTTATATTTGTACTAGACGTTAACAACTTTCTATACTTCAGAAAGTATGCCGTAAACTGGTACAGGCTGGGCGTCATTACGTAACCCAGCTGTACCGTCGATGACGGTCTGCTCCTGGTTGGTTTAAATACCGCTGTCTGGTGCCGACTATGTGCAAAGGGCCACGTTTCTTCCACGCTTGGAAACGTCTCGAACGGATCCCGGAGGTCGTTATGGAAGTACCGAACTGAGAAATACTTAAACCTAACTATCCTATGGACATCACACACATCCGTGCCCGAGGCAGGATTTGAACCTGCGACCGTAGCAGTCGCGCAGTTTGGGACTGAAGCGCCTAGAACCGCTCGACCACCGCGGCCGGCCCCCAACAGGAAAGGGCTGCTTTATCGACAGGCCATCGTCTGCAGTTAATGATGGAGACCATAGCCTGGTGGAATTATAATGAAATTCAGACCTCTAGCTGCTTACAGGTGTTGATAAATGTCAACGGCGACAGTTCAAAAACGTGTGCCCCAACCGGACGATAGTGCGCCTGCAGCGACTTATCTCTGGCACGCTCCTTATGACCCACACTTCCAACTTACTGTCCACACATTACATATGTAGTGCCCCTGCCCACTATAGTCTTTACTCGCGGCAGTCAATCTACCGATTCCCGTAAGAGCCGCACTGGAGAAGATCATTGGCCGGTAAGCCTTATGTACAGGAAGATGATATCTGTTCTTTCGGACATTTCCAAAAGAACAGATTCAATTGGTGATGTTGCAGCTCCCGAAGAATGAAATTGCAATGAAATCCATATTTATCAACGCCTGTAAGAAGCTAAGGGTCTGGATTTCATTACAATTTCATTCTTAGAGAGCTGCTAAATCACCAGTTGCATCTGTACAGGTAGCAGCTTCATATAACCTTGTGGAGTTTCAAGCAATTACACTTCCACCCTCCCTAGATAAATCAGGCCTACCGGATTGCTGTTTAAGAGTCTAGCTGTAACAGAGACACTGATATATCCATCATTGTTTCTACATTTTACATTCGGTTGCACGTATTTGGAGTAAACACTTCCTGCATAACTTTCCCCTCTGCATGTCCTCCTTCCGTTTTATACTACCGTACGTACACTACGCCATTCTTGCAATGCTGAAGTACAGAAATTACACGACCCCCTTGTTTTCCTTTTCCACAACTTTACTTCATTCACTGAGGTTGAGTCACTTCTTCACTAGTGCTGACACGACTGCTGTGGACTTTCATGTTAAACGAAGATAAGATTAGGATGATATTATACAGACGGATGAGGTGGAAGTTCCAGTGGTGATCACCCGGTAGCAGTGTTCGGTCCGATAGTTCTTCATGTGGTCGAACAGGATTTCCATCGTCACGCGACCACATCATGTGGCTGTCACCTGGTCCAGGGAAGTGAGCAGCGCAGCGTGTCATTTAAGTAGGCGATGTTTTCCGTCGTCGCGCTCGCATAGGTATGACAGGCAGATTAGCGAATAGTTGATGTTTAAGGTTGAGGTTCTGCTATTGGTGGCGGGTTGCTGGAAGGAAAGCACTGAAATGTCACGTCTGTTAACAACCGTTGCCCCAGAGGCTCTATCCGCTATGCGCCGCTGAAATACCCGTCGTAGCAGGTGCGATGGCGACTACCAATTTTGGTACTGAGAGCAGCCATTGTTACTCCATCTTTCGAAGGAATTCGACTTCATTTGTAACGACCTCCGTGGAAGTGTACTTTCATGACTAAGAGAGGATCTTCTGCTTGGGTAGATTTGCATAATTCAAAAGGGAAGAGCATGTTTTGGCCTAAAAAAAAAAAAACTCTCATATGGTGAAAAGCCAGTATTTTTCTGGATATGCGAGTTACGTGCTGTTGCTACTACATATGGTAGTGGGGCATTCAAATCATTGCTGCTGTTATTTACATAACAACTTCCAATTTTTCCTAATACTCAGTGTATCCTTTCAGACCTGCCATTTTTACAGGTGTATTGCACTAGATCGGAAGTTCCTAGTTGACATACTTACTTCTGTACCTTGGACATAAAGTTAATGCTTGCGTCTGTTCTTTCAGCCTCTGAAGTTCTGAATTTCAATAACTGTTAGTTAATCATAGTCTGTGCCATTGTTTCTGCCTCTTGGCTGGGTGTGACGATTATGGCCAAGAAACACGGGATATGATCAGTTATAGTTTATTCATATCGATCCCTGCTGGTGTTTGTGCAGAGGGACCAAGAATATCCACACCAGTCATTTGGAGTGGTCTATCCATCTCAGGTAGCCATTTTAATAGGACTTGACAATGACTCAGTTTGGTTCTTTGAGGGCAAGGCATGCAATATTTTATTTACGGTCTACATCTTGCTTCCTTCTCTGTCACCAATAATTTTTCACAATGTGGTACTCGGCATGACAGTGTCTTACACAATATACTCCGCCAAATGAAATCATGAGCTTCCCGCAGTACTTCGTTCAGCAAACGAGCTATCACAACTATGTAATGACAGCATATTGTTTGCTTGTTCAGTTGTCCATCGTCAGAGTTGAACTGCAACTACTTCGCAAACCGCTGACAGTCTAGATCACCGGTTTGGGCTCTGTGCCATTCCTCCATACTTATCCCAACACCTTCTTTGGCACGTATTTTACGACTTAGTTTGCCTACATTAACATGACATTTCCCTAGATGATGCACAAACTCAAAATCAAATTCATTTATTTGTAAGGCCCAGTGGGTAAAAAGGTTGGGCGATTCTTTTGAATCCATTTCAGTACTGCACATTCTCTTATGACCTTAAAATGTAGCCCATATGGATAACAACAGAAATAAGTGATGCCAAAAATTAGTGCGAGAACTTCTTTTTAGTAGTTGAATAGTTATTCTCTGAAATTACAATGAAATCCAGACCATTAGCTGCTTGCAAGCGTTGATAAATATGGATTTCATTGTAATTTCATTCTTCGAGAGCTGCTAGATCACCAATGGTATCTGTTCTTTCGGACATGTCAGAAAGAACAGATACTTTCTTCATATATTCATAGTTCTTCTCTGCGTGATCTATTTAGAAGTATAGTCTATTGTGTATTCTTCCCGTCTACCTCTCGACTCAAAACATAGCCTAGAGCGTGATTGCTTGAGTCACATGACAATATGAATTGTTTTAATAGGAAAAGTGAACATTGGACCACTGGATAATAAATCTTATAATCGTTCAAGTTCTGCTTCACAATATGGAGTCCAGTGAAACTTTTTTTCCCTTCTTTAACATAGACATGAGGGGTCTCGTCACATTCACAAATTTTGGAATATATTTTCTATTGACATTAGCTGTCTAAGAAACGACTATTCCTTTACTGTGCTTGACATTGGGAAATTCTCTACAGCTTGTACAAGTTGTGGGTCAGTTCATACGCCGTCTCGTCCATGCGCATGGCCTAAATAGCGCACCTCCTGTAATATGAAGTAACACTTTTCCACATTACTAGTCACTCATGCCACACATAACTCGTCACGTCGACACACTACGTGCTCCTGGATGTCCTTGGAGAATACAGTGATATTGTCTAGGTTGAACATGTATTGTTTCGGTTTCAGATCCCGTAGCACCCCGTCATAGCACCCCATCTACCATGCGCTGGAAAGTCATTGGTGCATTTTTCAAACCGAATGGTATCCGATGATACTTGAAACTGAAAATCCCGTTTTGGTCGATCCTCCGGTGCTATCTTTAATTGCTGGTACCTGCTTCGTAAAACTGTGGTAGTAAAATAACAGCATTGCCCCAGATTGTCAGAGAGTTCCGTAATGTTAGGCATTGGGTAAGCATCTATGTCTGCTGTTTTAAAAATGTATAGTTGCAGCAGAATCCACAAGCTCCCTTACCATCTGAGAATTTTTTGAAACAATGACTGCAGGTGTTGCCCAGAGACTGGTGCCCGCTTCTTCTAATCCATCCTACAGTTGTTGATCAGTAAACTTCTCCATCATTGCTTTTAGATGGTGTTGGACTCGATATGGCTTTTTTTATATGCAGGAAGCTCGTCCTCAGTGGCAGTTATGTGCTACACTAGTGTAATAGCTGGCAGTAGTCCAGGATGGTTAAATAATTCCGTGTATTCCACTCTATCACGTCCTTTCTGATGGGACATCTGTCCACTTAGCGCAGTTAAATTGACAGACTGTCCCACTTTCCAGCATTTTACACTGAAATCACTGTTCAACTCATACTCCTGTAACATTTCTAAGTTGTCAGTGAATGAAATCTTGACAGCCTCTCTTCTTCCGAACCAAACTTGTGTACACTGTTGGGCACTACTTGGCTTCTGTCAATTTCCAGCACAAAGGATAAACTACGTCATATGAAACACTGGTCTTGATACAGTTCCTCGTTTTCTGGCAAGGGCTCTACTACATATACAATGTTAATTGGCGTATCAGCTCCTACGTTCATCCAGAGCAGCTACCCTATACCCTTCAGTATCGTATCTCACGAGTTGAATCTAAGAGACTATGTACACAGTTTAATTGGCTTACTCAAAGTCTCGGATGTACCTTATAACATTATTATTAAATATGCGGCAGTGAGAAACCACTTTAGAAATACAAATACAATATAATACAGTGTGCACATAAGAAGCAAATTTACAGATATATTATGTATATAATTTATTACACATGCTGTAATGTCCAGGTGTTATCATAGTATTACACTACTGGCCATTAAAACTGCTACACCACGAAGATGACGTGCTACAGACGCGAAATTTAACCGACAGAAAGAAGGCGCTGTGATATGCAAATGATTAGCTTTTCAGAGCATTCACACAAATTTGGCGCCGGTGGCGACACCTACAACGTGCTCACATGAGGAAAGTTTCCAACCGATTTCTCATACACAAACAGCACATGACCGGCGTTGTCTGGTGAAACGTTGTTGTGATGCCTCGTGTAAGGGGGAGAAATGCGTACCATCACGTTTCCGACTTTGATAAAGGTCGGATTGTAGCCTATTGCCATTGCGGTTTATCGTATCACGACATTGCTGCTCGCGTTGGTCGAGATCCAATGACTGTCAGCAGAATATGGAATCGGTGGGTTCAGGAGGGTAATACGGAACGTCGTTCTGGAACCCAGCGGTCTCGTATCTTTAGCAGTCGAGATGACAGGCATGACAGGCATCTTATCTGCATGGCTGTAACGCATCGTGCAGCCACGTCGCGATCCCTGAGTCAACAGATGGGGACGTTTGCAAGACAACAATCATCTGCACGAACAGTTTGACGACGTTTGCAGCAGCATGGACTATCAGCTCGGAGACCATGGCTGCGGTTACCCTTGACGCTGCATCACAGACAGGAGCGCCTGCGATGGTGTACTCAACGACGAAGCTGGTTGCACGAATGGCAAATCGTCATTTTTCCGGATGAATCCAGGTTCTGATGGTCGCATCGGCAAACGCACATTGGTAGCGTGTATTCGTCATCGCCATACTGGCGTATCACCCGGCGTGATGGTATGGGGTGCCATTGGTTACACGTTTCGGTCACCTCTTGTTCGCATTGACGGAACTTTTAACAGCGGTCGTTACGTTCCAGATGTGTTACGACCCGTGGCTCTACCCTTTATTCGATCCCTGCGAAACCCTAAATTTCATAAGGATAATACCCGACCACATGTTGCAGGTCATGTACGGGCCTTTCTGGATACAGAAAATGTTCGACTGCTGCCCTGGCCAGCACATTCTCCAGATCTCTCACCAATTGAAAACGTCTGGCCAATGGTGGCCGAGCAACTGGCTCGTTACAATACGCCAGTCACTACTCTTGATGAACTGTGGTATCGTGGGCAGCCGAGTTAGTATTGTTGCTAAGATCTGCAAATTCTAATACTTTCAGTCAGAGCACATCCGATTGTAATGTGGTCCAGATGTAATGATACTATTTATAAATTAAACATGACCTGTGGCAAAGAGTACTTCAGAGTATTTGTCGACAAATCGAGAACTTTACAGCAGCATATCTGCAACGTGGTAGGGAGTTGATGTTCAGTGGAAGGATACTGGGATACAAATTTATTACCGTATTAATTAAAAATACAAACAAATTTATTAAAACACTGAAAATGATGTTGTAAACATTCATGGTGGTGTCTGTTTGTTCTATATCGTGTCTCCCAACCACTTTCGCGCAACGACGCTCTGAGCGTGTTTTTAGGGAATTGACTAGTTTGAACGTGGGACCTGTTGCTGGTAAGGAGACGCCAGAACACACATGACATGTAGAGTTCAGAAGAGTTCAGTGAGACTAGCAATGATATAACCAAAAACTTAATGATCTCAGCGTCAGCTCCACTGCACTCCCTCTAAAAGAATCTTAATACTAATTAAATCTAGTGGTAGGGGTTCAAGGCTTTCCTATTTTTAGTTGGTAAAATAACGTCGAAAAAGCAGTTAAGTTTACCATTGGAAATTTTCTTCTACTAACAAAACAGTTTATAAATTGCACTATTGATAAAAGGAAGCGTTTTAATACAGGATGGTAAAAACCAACTGAGTTCAACAAAAATGTGAACGAATATTCCCTGAGTGGGTTTCCAAGTTCTACAATGGATCGAAGGATAACCTATTCCATATCACATCTATAATCTAGGTTTAAATTAAGTTTCACAAAAGAGAAAAACTATCAAAATAGTCTACAGTGACCCTCAATTATCTTTAATAACTTATCTAACTTGTCGTAAATCACAGTGGCTGATGTGGCTTCTAAATAACTATATAACAGAAAAATCATCGCGTTTCAGATTTTTACTTCAAGGGGCAAATGTGAACAACATGAGCTTTAATTGACGATCGACACTAGTATTACGCAAAAAGGAGGTGTAACAGATGAGACTTCTGCAGTTCTGAGTGAAGCTTTATGCGCTGTTACGCGGCATCGCGTGCGTTCATTACCTTGTCGGTGTTCGTCAGGGGGGCGGCGGCCGGCTCAGCAGCCATCCAGCTCGCCGTCTCGGAACTAACTCTCCTAACTTCTTCTTACTACAATTTACCGAAGTTGGTTTAAAAAAAAACTATCTGGCTGTGTTTTCATCTGACCAATCAGGGTCTCAATGTTAACCTTAAGCTCCGCCTACAAAAATTCTGTCTATCCAATGAGAAACGTTATACTTTTCGTGGGGGGGGGGCAATGTTTTTAAAGTTTGCAACGTAACAGAGACGCGATAAAGTCTCACGCTAAAACCTGCAGCTGGTGTGGTCCTTTTAGCGTTATCGTAAGATCTATACTGTTCTTCTGGAGGGCTCTATCTTTTAACATGGGCTGGGGGGTGGTCCTAATGTAACAGAGACGCGAAAAAGTTTCACGCTAAAACTTGCGGGTGGTAGTGGCCCTTTTAGTGTTATCGTAAGATCTATTGTGTTTTTCTGGAGGGCTCTAGCTTCTAACATGGGCTGGGGGGTGGTCCTTGACGTGACAGAGACGCGAAGAAGTCTCACGCTAAAACGTGCGGGTGGTGTGGTCTTAGCGGTAGGCTGGCGACGTGGGTGTCCAGTCCGTCCCTTATCGTACGGCCTTCTAGCTTAACACGGTTCTGCTCTCGGCTTCTGTTCTCGTTTCTCCCCTTGGAACTGCGTCTGTATCCCGATGGGAAGGTATGACATGCATATAGGCATTCTTGTGTTAGTCTGTGGTATTCCATTTACTCACTCGTTACTCGTGTTACTTTGGTTAATTTAATGTCACGATTTATTCGGAGCTATGTGACATTCTACTGGATTTGCGTATCATGTCAGGGTTTTCTTGGAAGGTGTTGAATTTGCCTGACACCTTACAATGTAAGACAATCTGAGCAGCTATAGCCGGAATCAATGAAATGGCTCTAAGCACTGCGGGACTTAACATCTGAGGTCAGAATTAATTAAACCTAACTAACCTAAGGACATCACACACATCCATGCCCGAGGCAGGATTCGAACCTGCGACCGTATCAGCAGTGCAGTTCCGGACTGAAGCGCCTAGTACCGCTCGGCTACAACGGCCGGCTCCCTAATTAATGAAATTAATTTCCAACAACACATCTGTTGGCAGATGTAACATAACTTTCACAAATTACTGAACGAAATTAAAAAAAAATACTTTTTGAGAACGTTAAGTTAAAAAAGTGGATAAACGCTTGACACAGAGATCTAATCAGATCACAAGTCAACAAAATTAAACTGCCTATTCCACATTACAAGTTTAAAAAATATAGCGAAAACAGCTAGGAAATCATTAACGTAAGCCATGCACTATCACGCGACTGTTTGCAGATAATTAGAAGGAAGGCCACTGATTCCAAGCAAGCAGAATAACCTGGCAACATTAAATTCAAAGTATAAGTGGGAGTTGCAGAGGCAAGCTATTTCTCTTTCTTCACTTGAGTGTGGGTGGCCATAGGCACCAGAGACACATTCTCAGTAAAGGCATTTATTGTACCCAGGCCTCTTTAGCTGGACCCACCATATAAATAACATATACATCAAACCTCCAACTAATCAACGATTTGCATTAACAACACAAATAAACACTGTAAATACGCTCGAAAAATGTGAACGTTGCGCATGAAGCACTTTATTCCAAAATAAACAAGGCATTTTAATTACAGGTGTGGCCAGACTTAGTCAAACAGCTCGAGCACCACAAGTTTAGTCACACACATTCACAAAAACATAACCTGGGTGAGATAATTTAATGTATTCGTGAATGAAGCTGGTTACATGTCGTGATGGGAAACCAGGATGACTAGTTGGAACAGCCATCGTGCAAAACACAACGTGGTCACGCACACACGGTAATTGGACGCTCACCATAATTTCTTGCAGATCGAACGGTAAATAGAGAACCACTCGACTGAGGGCTGCCTTCAAGTGGGTATTATGGCGAGTTTGTTAAGAATCAGGAACTAACGGTTGCTGTTCAACAGATGGCCCTCCACCAGGTTCTTTGAACTGGCATACAGGTACCCGACCCTACACCACAGCGGACACAGCTTATTGCAAATTCAAATGTTGAGATCAAGTCGGATTCTGTGCATTGCGCACAGTCGCCACGGCCCCAACCAACACTCAATCTTCCCGAAACCGCAGCGACCAAATACGCAGCTTTCAGCAGTGAGCCAAGGATACTGTTGGCCACATCACGGCGTTTACTCCAGCCGCCGTCAAACACACCGCTCGGCACCCCGTCTCTTCGAGAGTGCCTTCTGCCCGCGACAGCGCTTAACGCTGGCCTACAGACCTGCCCTCTGCAGGCGACAAACCGATAGTTAAGTTATTGCGGCCAGAGAGGCTAATGAAGTGCGGGAACTATCGATGTCAAAACGTGTGCACATGGCACAATATCGTAATCACAGAGCTAAGGCGCGACCTTGCAAACTGCGTGCTACTTAACGTAGTGCAACTTCTCATGCTATTGAAGGGAAATTTGTATGATGTAGCTGCTTTGTTCATTGAAGTAATTCAACAGCTGCACTTGGAAATTTGTGACCTGATCGTGCCTCGAACGCAGATTCTCCGCTTCTCGCGAAACGTCACCTTTACCATTTTGCCCATCTGGACACACTTACCTGTCAGACTCAAATTCCCAAACGCTGATCACCATTGATGTTGTGCCTACTTCATCTTCGCCACTGCTCACAGCCACACTGCATTCACGCAAGGGAACTAACAGTGATATACATCTGCACTGAAATAGTCGAATTCCTGTCGAGCTGTATCTATACAATTAAGTGTATAGGGTCTGTTCTTTCGAATATGCCCGAAAGGACAGAAACCACACGTAATGATATTACTTCTTACGTGGCTGCATATTTATACAAGATGAGAGGATCCTGAAGGGAACTTCACATACACCGGTTGGTTTTTAACAGCAAGAGAATGAAGTGGCATTAATTATCAAATGGATTATTTTGGTACTACTTAACAATGGGCGAAACAGCAGTCAACCAAGTTGCTCGTTTACGAATGAAGGAGTCCGACTGTGTGTTGCTGCATTATGCCCATAAGATATACTTTAAGTAATAGTCAGGTGGTATAAGACACTATTAACGCAAACAGAACACAAACAAATATATAAAATCAAATATATGAAATGGGAATGGTCCGTTAGAACAAGGATATGCTCTGGCAGCAGACTTATATTCAAAGTCCTCTTTTAAGTATCTCAAACGATCAAGTTACCTGAAAAGGTGGTTCTGTAGTTCTGATAATACACAATAGTTAAACATGAACTGAAATAGTAGTGCAGTTAGAGAGAACAGAGAGTATGCTGGCACAGTTTCATTTCTTGACAGGTTCATAATTCACTGCACTGACACGTTAATCTAAAGAAATTTCTTTATGCAAACAGTTCACAGAAGTTCGTTAAATGATTGAATTCCGAAGCGAAGTTCAACACAAATACTCACGGTAACAAACTATGAAACACTCTTCCAGGATAGCAATGGGTTACACTAAAAATACAAAATTCAACTATATTTATATTGTGTAATCATATGTGGCTCTTAGTCTGCCCAAGATCTTAACCCATCTTTCGACAGCAAACAAAAGACGCCGAACATGTTCTGCGCCCTCCGGCCTTACGTATGCCATGTTACTACTACCGTAGCCACGCCAGGTCTTAAATTCTGTATCACTCTTGACATTTTCTACACTATTTACATATTTTTTCATATTAAATATACTATAAATATTTATACAAATCAAATACAACGAACTGATATACACAGAATTGTAATTGTGTTAAATATAAAACGTTTTATACTATGACCTGGAGCTACTAGATCCAAGTCAAATTGTATACTGCCTTATCTATGACTCTGCAGTACTCGACTACTCAATTTATAAAATAATAGTATTAAACTCTATTTATTAAACAAAAAAAACAAAGCGTCTTAGTATGAATAACTTCTTTACATGCTGACGTTTTAGAGTAAACTAGGAGAATTAGTATCAAATTATTCTTATTTAATTACTCTCCTCACGGTGGCGTATCACATGTACATGCAAATGTGTGTAATCATGACTACATATTATTACAGAAGTTCTGTAACGTAGGTATTGATAAGCATTTCTCGTAAGTGTACCACATGGGTGGTGAGAAGTGCAGCAGAATAGTACTTTATTATTAGTTCAATGATGCATTCAGATATGCTATAACTCCTCTGGGACTGACTTCGCAATTTTCTGTTGATTATTCACATATTGGCCACACAGATCGGACGTGCAGTGAGCGCTGCGTGCTGAAAACTAATGCCTCCAAATTTTTATGTCACAAATTCTTAAAGCATTTTAAAACATTATCAACATTCTACATCCTTATTCTTCATGTCTACGTATTTACTTCTCAACATAGTCACCTGGGGACGAACACATCCCTCCCAACGAGAGACCAGTTTGTTAATACCGTCTCTGTAGAATGTCTGACTTTGTTGACGGAGCCACAATCTCGCTACTCCTTGCACCAATTCATCATTATCTCAAAGTTAAGTCCTCGAAGGTTTTCTGTAAGTTTTGGAAACACATGTAAATCAGATGGGGCCAAGTCGGGACTGTATGGAGGATGGTCTGTGACGGTGAACCCAAGGCGTCAGATTCTTGCAAACGTCGTTTAGCTCGTGTGTGGTCTGGCATTGTCCTGCTCAAGGAGAGGGTGCTCCAAGTGTGGGAGAAATCGTAGAATTCGAAACTCGATTACGGCAAGCTGATTCTCAGGCACCGACGTTACGTTACGCACCGTCATGTTATGCTGCAACTGGGAGCCCTCCAGCGGCAAAGGACCGAAAACGTGCAGACATGGAAAACTTAGATGTGTAATGTTAGTAACGGTTGTTTTATTCAAAAAAACTTTAGGGGAATTCACATAAAAATGAGGAGGCATTACCTTTCAGAACTCCCTCGTAAAAATGCTATCATAACTGCATTAAGCAAGTTATTTTTGACTTTACTTGACTGTATGGTTTGCAAAAATAGGAAATAAATTGCATTTAAATATCAATTGTCAACTGATGCGAAAAACAATTATTTTTCGCTGCAGAATGTAAACTTTTTTATCGTTTACAATAGTACACCATGATTAATTTAGCCTTGCAATTTATTATTGCCTTATTCCTGTATGAAATCCAGTAATTCGTACATCATTTCTTTAAGTTTTGGCGATTTCGGTAGCCACGCTTCTTAGCAGACTTGAAACACATTTACGTCGATAATCTTCTCAGAAGTTAATAAATCACATAAATTCTTTCTTCCAGTACTTTCAGGCCTCGGTACAGGACTTTTCCGTGGCTATCTTGACTGTGGCTATCGCCACTTCGTCGCTGATAACTGAGCAGTCTTCCTATGAAACACTATTCGAAGACAGATGGACGTAGCAGGCACAGACAATTTTCTGGATAAGTTAGAATTTGCGGAAAAGTATTCCCATTAACTACGTTTAAAATTAAGAACGAAATTAAGATGTGAATTAATAACAGCCCTTTCAAGAACAACATTAAGGTACTTAAAAACACTCCGAGTTAATGGAATTGCTACCACGATTAACTTTCATGCTTAGTACAAAGTCATTTAATGCCTATTCCTGAAACAGAATATGACATGTATATAGTAACATTTTCTCCTAGACTCAGTATGACAAAAACTACTAGTCATTCAGAGTAGTCAAGAATCAAACAGGCCGCCATTATTTAAATAGTGGAAGCTTCCATTCTTGGGTCATGGGTAGTAGGCACAGTAAATCACAGAGAAATTAGAAAGAAAACAGTTACAGTGGCAGAGAAAGAAGGGAACCATGACTTCCGTGTCGGATGGCAGACTTTCGGACGGTAGGCCGACTTTTAATGACCATTTTACTCAGTACCGTGTCAGGAACTACAAAGCATAAGCAGATTTTTCATGCTTCCAAAGAAACAGGAGTCTCGAACGGTGGAGGAGGTCGCTTAAATATTATTCGTAACTGTAAATGAAATCGTCTTATGCATCGACTTGTTAAATAAAGATTCAAACTGCGCCAATTATGTGCTCTTATCACGAACAATGGAAGTAGTGCCAAATAGAGTGAAGTACGAAGCGGACAACAATCGCATTAGTAATTACCGGTGTGGTTTTGTCGTCAGTTTTAAAAGGACCAAAAATTCGAGTCATTTCTTACTTCAGCACTAGCGTTCTAATTAACCTTCTCCGCTAGGGAACGCAATAGTATTGCTTTATGATTCGCTGTCGTCCCCTTAGAGAAAAGAACATGCACGAGCTCTAGACTGTTCATCTACAGTTACCAGTTTCACTGTCTGAAGAGGTTAGCACATACAAAGTGAAAAATGTAGCATCTGATTCGCCAACAACATGGACGTTTCAAGACAGGCTTTAGTACAATAAACCAAAAGAAGTAGTGGTGTTGCAAGCAGTTCAGTCAACGGCTGTAACCGTAACTGAAATCTATCTTCATTGTGAATTCTCACAAAAATATATTTTGTCGGTAGTTTCCGAAGACCATGAGATGATCTCAGTTAAGGAGACATTCGCTTGTACAACAGAAATGTTCAAAAATATTTAATGGCAACAACTAGAAGGAAGACACTGTATATCATTCAGGAGACACGGTGTCAATAAAATATTATACAATCAGTATTCTAGGTAGATTGATCAGATCTACTCTTATCACCGTGTATTGTAATTGCGTTCACAGTTCTAGATTTGCAGGATGCTTTTGACACCGTACCTCACAAGTGACTTTTAATAAGATTGGGTGCCTATGGAGTATCGTTGCAGCTGTCGGATTGGATTCGATAGTTCCTGTCAGAAAGGTCGTAGTTTGCGGAAACTGATGCATACGCAGTCAGTGAAACAGAAGCGATACCTGGCGTTCCTGAAGGAAGTACACTACTGGCCATTAAAATTGCTACAACAGAAAGAAATGCAGATGGTAAACGGGTATTCATTGGTCAAATATATTATACTAGAACTGACATGTGATTACATTTTCACGCAATTTGGGTGCATAGATCCTGAGAAATCAGTACCCAGAACAACCACCTCTGTCCGCAATAACGACCTTGATACGCCTGGACATTGAGTCAAACAGAGCTTGGATGGCGTGTACAGGTACAGCTGCCCATGCAGCTTCAATACGATACCACAGTTCATCAAGAGTAGTGACTGGAGAATTGTGACGACCCAGTTGCTCGGCCACCATTGGCCAGACGTTTCCAATTGGTGAGAGATCGGGAGAATGTGCTGGCCAGGGCAGCAGTCGAACATTTTCTGTATCCAGAAAGGCCCGTACATGACCTGCAACATGGGGTCGGGTATTATCCTTATGAAATGTAGGTTTTCGCAGGGATCGAATAAAGGGTAGAGCCACGGGTCGTAACACATCTGAAATGTAACGACCGCTGTTAAAAGTTCCGTCAATGCGAACAAGAGGTGACCGAAACGTGTAACCAATGGCACCCCATACCATCACGCCGGGTGATACGCCAGTATGGCGATGACGAATACACGCTACCAATGTGCGTTTGCCGATGCGACCATCATGATGCTGTAAACAGAACCTGGATTCATTCGAAAAAATGTCGTTTCGCCATTCGTGCACCCAGCTTCGTTCTTGAGTACACCACCGCAGGCACTCCTGTCTGTGATGCAGCGTCAAGAGTAACCGCAGCCATGGTCTCTGAACTGACAGTCCATGCTGGTGCAAACGTCTTCCAACTGTTTGTGCAGATGGTTGTTGTCTTGCAAACGTCCCCATCTGACGACTCAGGGATCGAGACGTGGCTGCACGATCCGTTACAGCCATGCGGATAAGATGCCTGTCATCTCCACTGCTAGCCGGCCGGTGTGGCCGTGCGGTTCTAGTCGCTTCAGTCTGGAACCGCGTGACCGCTACGGTCACAGGTTCGAATCTTGCCTCAAGCATGGATGTGTGTGATGTCCTTAGGTTAGTTAGGTTTAAGTAGTTCTAAGTTCTAGGGGACTGATGACCACAGATGTTAGGTCCCATAGTGCTCAGAGCCATTTGAACCATTTTTCGACTGCTAGTGATACGAGGCCGTTGGGATCCAGCACGGCATTCCGTATTACGCTCCTGAACTCACCGATTCCATATTCTGCTAATAGTCATTGGATCTCGACCAACGCGAGGAGCAATGTCGCGATACGATACACTGCAATCGCGATAGGCTACAATCCGACCATTATCAAAGTCGGAAACGTGGTGGTACGAATTTCTCCCCCTTACACGAGGCATCACGACAACGTTTCACCAGGCAACGCCGGTCAACTGCTGTTTGTGTATGAGAAATCGGTTGGAAACTTTCCTCATGTGAGCACGTTGTTGGTGTCGCCACCGGCGCCAACCTTGTGTGAATGCTCCGAAAAGCTAATCATTTACATATCACAGCATCTTTTTCCTGTCGGTTAAATTTCGCGTCTGTAGCACGTCATCTTCGTGGTGTAGCAATTTTAATGGCCAGTAGTGTATTACCTAGTGTCATCTTAGATATGAGGGTTGAATAACACTTAGGCGGATTTTTGTTCTACTGATTTTTATTTGTATGAACTAGTTTTCGGCTTATTAGGCCATCTTCAGATTACTACTGGCTATTGTTTTTAAGGAGGTTGTGTACGAACCAAACATTTTGGTCTAAGATACAACGCACTTGCATACGATCTTTAGTTGTGGTATTGTCTTTGGAATTGTCAAACGGGTCTTTTGACTTTTTGTTCTGCAAAACTGTTCTTTAACAATATAAATCACATTTTATGGTTTGTCAGTACCATGCATGACAACAATTAGATTTATTTAGAAAATACATTATTACAAAATTACAATTTTTGGTATTTATGGAGAACAGTTGCACTGAACACTAATTATTGGTGGTTCAACAGCGATGTTTTCGTTGGGGGCTTCACTTTGTTATTAGAAAAATTGTGCATTAATAAATATCAAATATTACATTGTTATAGTTGAGTTACAGACACATAAGGGATATTACAGTATATTGGGGTGTGAACGTGTTTACTATGGGGACACTCAGTGGTTAGTAGCAGGTTTACTGTATTGTGTAAAGTTTAAGAGTGGTGATGTGCTAAGTTGCAACTGGTCATTTACAACCAGCTGGTGATTTAGAGCTAAGTGTTAATTTCAGGTGCTTCTAGTAGGCTGAGTTTTCTGTCTTTGTTGGCTGTATGTAGCACTTATGTGTGTGTTGGATATTTGTGCCCTCCTTTGAGCACATGTTCAGCAAAGGTGGAGTCTGTTTTATTTAATCTCCAGCTGCGTGCATGTTCAGTCAGCTTTGTTGATATGGCCCGGCCCGTTTGACCAATGTACAGTTTATTGAAGTCAGTGCACGTTATTTTGTAGACGTCACTGTTGTTGATATGGCCCGGCTATCATTTATCGTCTAGTAAAGTCGTCACAAGATCAAACGGAACAACGAACTGATTTAGACTAGTTATCTTATTGGTGCGAAAGTGGCAATTAACTCTAAGCAGTAAAAAGTGAGAGGTCATCCACAGAAGTACTATAAGGAACTCAGTAAACACGATAAACTGCACAAATTTAAAGACTGTCAACACAACTGATTAGCTGGGAATTACACTTATGAATAACTTTAATTCGAACGATCACTTACATAATGTCATTCGAACCAAAGACTGTGTTTTATTGGTAAAATACTTAGAAGGTGCAACAGCTCTACTGTCTACACTGCAGTTGTGGGTCCTCTTATGGAGTATTACTGCGCGGTATGGGATCCGTACCACACAGGACTGACAGACGACATCGAAAAAGTTCAAAGACTAACTGCTCGTTTTGTGTTATTGCGAAATATGAGAGAGGGTGACACTGATATGATACTCGAATTGTAGTGACTATTATTAAAGTAGCTGTTTTTTTCGTTGAGGCTAGTTCTTTTCACGAAACTGCAATCACCAACTTTCTCCTCCGCTTGCGAAAATATTTTTTGACATAGGAAGAAATTATCATTGTGATCAAATTAGAGAGTTCAGCGCTTGCACGGAAAGATTTTTGTCACCATTTTCGACGTGTGCTATTCAAGGATTGGACGGTAGAGAAACAGTGTGGTGGTGGTGGTTCGATAAAACCTCTTCCAGGCACTCAAGTCTGAATTGCACAGTAGTCGTGTAGATGTAGATGTAGATGTCCTGTAGATCTCGCGTATGATTCGTAAGATTAGGATGTGTACAGCACGGATCCATAGAGACCACCTCCCCCTCAGACATAGATACCAGATGTCCTGAATATGCTCGTGCAGTGACTTGAAGATGATTATGAAAATGTATAAAACAAATGTACAGTTGAACACCAATTCAGAAATACCGATGCAAAGTTACTGAATATCAGTGCATGTTCCTATCATAGTATGTGCATCTTTTGGGATATTCATGCTGACGTCAAAACATCCCACAGCCTTGATTCTCTTGCTCATAAAAAAGGGTCAATCGCTGAGCAGTCCACCATTTTCTCTGCGATTTACAACGCATTTGGTAAAGCCGAGAAGACATAAACGAATGCAGCTTCATTTTTTCATCAGTTTAATAGCTGCTTGGAAATATCATATGCGTCTTATTGCCTTCATTCCACCTTATCTGCTTTTGAAATGCGCCAGTAAAAAGTTTATTAATGCTTGAATCTGCCATAATTCCTAAAGCCTTAGTAGTAAGACTCTTTTTCTTAAAAAAAAAAATAATAGCGATTTTCATATAGAATAGTCGACACTGAGAGTAGAAGCAGTCGCTTATCCGAGCGTGGAATTACCCCTGTCTGGTTTTATGATGTACAGGAATACTTCTTCACTTCTCTAGTTTCCCAAATGTGATAGATCTATCAAATATGAAGTGAAATTCTCTGTCACTGTTTATGTGAAAACAGACTGTCTATCAAGCAGCCATCTAGTACATATCACGTCGAAATATTTTGTAAAAATGAACTCTTTAACCTTTCAGCATGAAAACCTGCAGTTTCTTAACTAACAATCTGCAACACTTCTGCAACCACATGGAAAATATTTATTGCTCCGCACGCATTTTAACAGTACATTTACTAACAAAATACATAAACACAGATCTTTCTTCTCTGTTTCGTTCACTGAATGGATTATGTAGTATCTTTCAAAACAAGTTGGTAAAAAGTAAATGTCGTGTGACTAGGGCCTCCCGTCGGGTAGACCGTTCGCCAGGTGCAAGTCATTCGATCTGACGCCACTTCGGCGACTTGCGCATCAAAACAATTTGGTGATGTCAACTAAAAACTTCTTATACAGTGCACGCACAGAGACATAAGCGATAAGAGCCTTCCAGCCTTTTATGTAGAGGAATCCATGAAGTTGAAGCACGAGATGAAGAGACTTGCGCTGGATAGATTCACATGGAGAGCCTCAGACTGAAATCTATAATAACAACAACAACAAAAACAAAACAATAACAACAGAAAGTTCTAGAAACATTCGTTCAATTATTCCCAATGACTCATTTTTTAAGCAAATGTGTGCTTTGTATTGAGCGGAATTCTACTCTACTAAAATATCATACTACAGCATACGAAGAAATCGAAATATACAAAGCAACACATTCCACTGTATCGTAGGTGTTGATTGTGGACAGTGATCTAATGGTAAAGGCAGCTGCATTTAGTTTTAGCAGAAGATCTTACGGTTTCCACCAGAGTTTTGCCCGTCAACCTCAATGCATTTGGCAATACGTGTAACGACATTCCTCTCAACAACGAGTAGTTCGCCTTCCGTAATGTTCGCACATACATTGACAATGCGCTCACGCATGTTGTCAGGCGTTGTCGGTGGATCACGATAGCAAATATCCTTCAGCTTTCCCCACAGAAAGAAATCCGGGGTCGTCAGATTCGGTGAACGTGCTTCGACCACCAATCCCTCTGTCATGAAATATGCTATTCAATACCGCTTCAACCGCACGCAAACTATGTGCCGGACATCCATCATGTTCGAAGTACATCGCCATTCTGTCATGCAGTGAAGCATCTTGTAGTAGCATCGGTAGGAAATCGGTACGCAGGAAATCAACATACATTGCACCAGTTAGATTGCCATCGATAAAATGGGGGCCAACTATCCTTCCTCCATAATGCCGCACCATACATAAACCCGCGAAGGTTGCTGGTGTTCCACTTGTCGAAGCCATCGTGGATTTTCCGTTGCCCAATAGTGCATATTACGCCGGTTTACGTTACCGCTGTTAGTGAATGACGCTTCGTCGCTAAATAGAACGCGTGCAAAAACTCTGTCATCGTCCCGGAATTTTTCTTGTGCCCAGTGGCAGAACTCTACACGACCTTCAAAGTCGTCGCCATGCAATTCCTGGGGCATAGAAATGCGATACAGGTGCCATCCATGTTGACATGTTGATGTAGCATTCTCAACACCGACGTTTTTGAGATTCCCGATTCTCGCGCAATTTGTCTGCTCCTGATCTGCGGATTAGCCGCGACAGCAGCTAAAACACCTACTTGGACATCATCATTTGTTGCAGATCGTGGTTGACGTTCCACATGTGGCTGAACACTTTCTGTTTCCGTAAATAACTAACTACCCGCCAAATAGCCCGGACACTTGGATGATGTCGTCCAGGATACGGAGCAGTATACATAACACACGCGCGTTGGGCATTCTGATCGCAATAGCCGTACATCAACACGATATCGACGTTTTCCGCAATTGGTAAACGGTCCATTTTTACACGGGTAATGTATCACGAAGCAAATACCGTCCGCACTATTACAGCGCCACAAAGCGAAAAAAGTGGTCCTGCTAAAACATTCATATTTCTTTACGTACTACACGAATAGGTAATAAAAATGGGGGTTCCTAGTTTAAAAAACGCAGTTGATATCCGATTGACCTATGGCAGGTCCATCTAGCGGGCCAACTATAGCGCCATCTGGTTTCCCCCTTCAAGCTAGACAAGTTTCGTTCTTTGTAGTTTTTTCGTGAGACATTTGGCCCGGTCACTATGGTGTTACAAAAAGGTACGGCCAAACTTTCAGGAAACTTTCCTCACACACAAATAAAGGAAAGATGTTAAGTGGAGATGTGTCCGGAACCGCTTAATTTCCATGTTAGAGCTCATTTTCGTTTCGTCCACCTACGCTATATGGAGCACGCTATCATGATTTCATACGGGATACTCTACCTGTGCTGCAAGAACATGTGCGTTTACAAGTACGACACAACATGTGGTTCATGCACGATGGAGCTTCTGCACATTTCAGTCGAAGTGTTCGTACGCTTCTCAACAACAGATTCGGCGACCGATGGATTGATAGAGGCGGACCAATTCCATGGCCTCCACTCTCTCCTGACCTCAACCCTCTTGACTTTCATTTATGGGGGCACTTGAAAGATCTTGTCTACGCAACCCCGGTACCAAATGTAGAGACTCTTCGTGCTCGTATTGTGGACGGTTGTGATACAACACGCCATTCTCCAGGGCTGCATCAGCGCACCAGGGATTCCATGCGACGGAGGGTGGATGTGTGTATCCCCGCTAACGGAGGACATTTTGAACATTTCGTGTGACAAAGTGTTTGAAGTCACGCTGGTACGTTCTGTTGCTGTGTGATTCCATTCCATGATTAATGTGATTTGAAGAGAAGTAATAAAATGAGCTCTAACA
Organism: Schistocerca gregaria; assembly: GCF_023897955.1. Taxonomy (NCBI): domain Eukaryota; kingdom Metazoa; phylum Arthropoda; class Insecta; order Orthoptera; family Acrididae; genus Schistocerca; species Schistocerca gregaria. The sequence goes on from NC_064921.1 coordinate 531,415,385, forward strand.
TGGAAAGTAAGCGTTTCCGGACACATGTCCACATAACATATTTTCTTTCTTTGTGTGTGAAGAATGTTTCCTTTTTGTAACACCATATATATATATATATATATAATATATATATATATATATATATATATATATATATATATAATGTGTGTGTGTGTGTGTGTGTGTGTGTGTGTGTGTGTGTGTGTGTTTGTCGGACGTCTCTCCTGAGAGCACATATTTGCCATTATTTGTCCCTTTCTTTCCACTGTGAAGCTAAAGCCAATATTCAAGAAAGGAAATAGGAGTAACCCATTGAATTACAGACCCGTATCACTGACCTCGATTTGCAGTAGGATTTTGGAGCATATACTGTACTGTAAAATTATGACTTATTGATACACAGCAAACACGGATTCAGAAAATATCGTTCTTGTGCAACGCAATGGGCTCTTTATTTCCATGAAGTAATGAGTGCTGTCGACAAGGTATCTCAGATCGATTCCATATTCCTAGATTTCCACAAGGCTTTTGATACCGGTCCTCACAAGCGACTATTAATCAAATTAAGTGCGTATGGAGTATCGTCTCAGTTGTGTGACTGGATTCGTGGTTTCCTCTCAGAGAGATCACAGTTCGTAGTGATAGACGGTAAATCATCGATTAGAACAGAAGTGATATCTGGCATTCCGCAAGGTAGTGTTATAGGCCCTCTGCTGTTCTTGATTTACATAAACGATCTAGGTGATAATCTGAGCAGCTCCTTTAGATTCTTTGCAGATGGTGCATTAAATTCACCGTTTAGTAAAATCATCAGACGATCAATTCCAATTACAAAATTATTTAGAGAGAATTTTCTGTTTGGTGCGAAAAGTGGCAATTGGCACTAAACAAAGAAAAGTGCGGGATCATCCGCATGGGTTCTAAAAAAAAATCCAATAAATTTTGGGTAGACCATAAATCGAACAAATAGAAGGATTGTCATTGGACTAAATACCTAGTAATTATAATTACGAGCAACTTAAATTAGAAAGACAACATAGATAATATTGTGGGGAAGGCGAAATAAAGACTGCGCTTTGTTGGCAGAACACAGAAGATGCGACAAACCCGCTAACGAGACAGCCTACATTACACTTGTCCGTCCTCTGCTGGGATATTGCTGCGCGGTGTGGGATCCGTGCCAGGTAGGATTGACGGAGGACATCGAAAAAATGCAAAGAAGGGCAGCTCGTTTCGTGTTATCGCGCAATAGGGGTGAGAGTGTCGCTGATATGATAGGCGAGTTGGGGTGGCAGTCACTGAAACAAAGGCGGTTTTCTTTGCGGCGAGATCTGTTTACGAAATTTCAATCACCAACTTTCTCTTCCGAATGCGAAAATATTTTGTTGACACTCGCCTACGTAGGGAGAAATGATCATCATAATAAAATAAGGGAAATCAGAGTTCGGACGGAAAGATTTAAGTGTTCCATTTTCCCACCTGCCATTCGAGAATGTAATGGTAGAGAAGTAGTATGGAAATGGTTCGATGAACCCTCTGCCAGGCACTTAAGTGTGAATTGCAGAATAACCATGTAGATGCAGATGTAGATGAGAAGCTGGAATCAGACAAACAGTTACTACGCGTCACATATCTCTTGTGACGCCTACTGTGAACAAAAAGCGTCTGGTTGTTTCCCATTATAAGCAAAATTATTTTTAAATTGGAATTTTACGTGCTCATTCGCTAGAGCGCTGCAAGATTAATCTAATCTGTTATTAATTTTACCGATACTTATTAACAGGGATAGTAAAACACTAAGAATATACAGCAATACAGTAGCGCTGTAGCAACCAGTGCGTGTCAGGGCTTCGCTGTCACTGCTGGATTACTGGTTATTTTTCTAGTTTTACAGTCCCGATTGATACACATCGATAAAGCAAATAACGCACTAATCTGGGACCGATCTATCGAATGGGCGCGTAAAATATCGCTTTAAAAATTATTTTGTTTGTAATAGGAAACAAACCAATGCTTTAAATTGGTACTGGGCGCCGTATGAAAAACGTGATGAGCGCTGTTTTTTTAGGCTGACACCGGCTAAACAGTGCAGAAATGAAATTGCAGTTACCTGCTGAGACTCCTGACAATTCTTAGAGGAGACACCCTGTAGGTGTATGTGTATGTTTGGGTGCGTCTCGTAGACTCATAATCGGACGGATTTTGTTTTCTATCTTTGATAAATAAAACAGCAAACAAAATCTGTCCAATTATGGCACCACTGAATTTATCGAGCACTCAATTTATTAAGCGTGGTTATTTTCCGATCAACAGTGAACTATCGTACTTTCATCATTGAGCTCAATGCATTCGACAAAATCGTTCGATTTCCTGAAGTGCCAGTTACGTCAGTAACGCATCAGATGAATTTAATTTATGAGTTGCGCCCATTTGCATTTAGAGCACACACTATTCGTGATAGTTGGTTTGGCCGGCCGAAGTGGCCGAGCGGTTCTAGGCGCTGCAGTCTGTAACCGCGCGACCGCTACGGTCGCAGGTTCGAATTCTGCCTCTGGCATGGATGTGTGTGATAACCTTAGGTTAGTTAGGTTTAAGTAGTTCTAAGTTCTAGGGGACTGATAACCTCAGCAGTCAAGTCCTACAGTGCTCAGAGCCATTTGAACCATTTTTGATAATTTGTAATTATTTGTGCAATTCAGTGGACCATTTCGATAGTAATGCAAACGGCCTTCTTTTGCTTCTTTCATAAAAATCACTTCTTCCTTCCTGAAATTTTCCAAGTACTTCTTCTGTAACCTGTTCACAAAATATGCGAAATATTGTGAACTGACTGTCAGATATCGCTAAGTGGTATTCTTTCATTTTTCCGCCACCATTTAGTGGTTATTTTATTGAGAGTATTGGTTATGCTTGTTTTGGAGGAACGACTTGCGTTTTTCTCGCTGGGGAAGTGCGCTCCCAGAGTAGTCTCTAGTTCCTGTTTGTCGGCAGAAAGTCTCGTTAGGAGGGGTTGGCAACCTGCGCACTTGAGCAGTTTCCCAGACGTGGGGCTGTGGCTCGCTCTGTACTTTTTGCCGGTTACAGCTGGCACCTGCTCTTGTTGAGGGCAGAGAGAGAGTCGAGCTGCCAGTACTGTCCGAAGGGAATAACTGAGCACGACGTTTCTTGCCTTTTCTGTGCTGAGACCAAAGTTTGGAATGGTGTGGCACCGTCCGAGCACGGTGAGAAAGCTAGTCGCTTTCAAAAAATTTGTATTAAGTTCTATGGGACCAGACTGCTGAGGTTATCGGTCCCTAAGCCTACACACTACTTAATCTAACTTTAACTTACGCTATGGACAACATACACACCCATACCCGAGGGAGGACTCGAACCTCCGACGCGGAGAGCCGCAAGGACCGTGGCAAGGTGCCTGAGACCGCGCGGCTACCCCGCGCGGCTGGTCGCTTTCACTTCACATGTTTGTGTATCCAGTCGAGTGAGTCACCCCACCACCATGCTTGGTACGAAGAGTTAACCAACTGGTGGTACTCTTCTGAAAGCCATTACGAACCTCATGTTTTTTACGGTGCGTTTTGCACGCCTATAGTGGGAAGTTTGTGCTGCAATCCCCCGTTTTTCTGTATTATAAGCGATGTTTTCCTTCGTCACATTGGCAAAAGCATTGAGTCGTCCACTCCAAGTGTAGTTTTTTTTTTTTTTAACTGCGCTGTTGGGGGCTGTGAAGGTAGTTTCTGGGCTATTTGTCTCCCGGCCACCCTCTGGTGCCGCTTGGTGCACCCTAGCCGATTTTTGGGTAAATGTACGTGTCGCAGTTGTGGTAGCATTATCCATATTCCGAGCAGCTCGTAATTCACTAGATATACCACGCAACTTGTATTGCCTCTTTTATTATAATTTTTGGTCTCTTTTGTCTCGTTAACTTTGAATTTGCGAGTTGCCAGATTAAATTTTGCAGAGGTCCCTCCATGAAGTCTTGTATATAATTTGTTAGACCCCCACCCACCCACAACGTTACCGTCATTTTGTGTAATTTATGTTGAGATCTTAGATAATTTTTCTGTCTGACAGTTTTATGTGAACTGTGTGCACCATAAAGAACAGATAAGCAGTTAAGAGTTCAAGATCCCTTAACTGTCCCATAACTTTTACGTGGTTAGGCAGCCCACAAATAACGAATATAACCTGTTTTATACATGAGATGTTGTTCTCACTACGAGGGTGTTTTTGTTGTGTGCAGTGACCACACGCAGCTTGCTACAGCCATAGTTTTCCTGCATCTTGCAAGTTTCATTGGAGAGAACGGCCATACATTTCCGGTACAAGATCATGAGGTGATCCGATTCTTGAAGTTTTTCCCAGCGGATAGAAACTGCCATTATTTTTCGGGCTTGCATATTCGACTACTTACATCATCTTTCGATACTTTGGCTGAAAATTTTACAGCAATTGTCAAGGTGAATCCGCAAATGCCTTCTAAGTGTGTAGACTTCTCAAGGGGGTAAGTACACTCCTGGAAATTGAAATAAGAACACCGTGAATTCATTGTCCCAGGAAGGGGAAACTTTATTGACCCATTCCTGGGGTCAGATACATCACATGATCACACTGACAGAACCACAGGCACATAGACACAGTCAACAGAGCATGCACAATGTCGGCACTAGTACAGTGTATATCCACCTTTCGCAGCAATGCAGGCTGCTATTCTCCCATGGAGACGATCCTAGAGATGCTGGATGTAGTCCTGTGGAACGGCTTGCCATGCCATTTCCACCTGGCGCCTCAGTTGGACCAGCGTTCGTGCTGGACGTGCAGACCGCGTGAGACGACGCTTCATCCAGTCCCAAACATGCTCAATGGGGGACAGATCCGGAGATCTTGCTGGCCAGGGTAGTTGACTTACACCTTCTAGAGCACGTTGGGTGGCACGGGATACATGCGGACGTGCATTGTCCTGTTGGAACAGCAAGTTCCCTTGCCGGTCTAGGAATGGTAGAACGATGGGTTCGATGACGGTTTGGATGTACCGTGCACTATTCAGTGTCCCCTCGACGATCACCAGAAGTGTACGGCCAGTGTAGGAGATCGCTCCCCACACCATGATGCCGGGTGTTGGCCCTGTGTACCTCAGTCGTATGCAGTCCTGATTGTGGCGCTCACCTGCATGGCGCCAAACACGCATACGACCATCATTGGCACCAAGGCAGAAGCGACTCTCATCGCTGAAGACGACACGTCTCCATTCGTCCCTCCATTCACACCTGTCGCGACACCACTGGAGGCGGGCTGCACGATGTTGGGGCGTGAGCGGAAGACGGCCTAACGGTGTGCGGGACCGTAGCCCAGCTTCATGGAGACGGTTGCGAATGGTCCTCGCCGATACCCCAGGAGCAACAGTGTCCCTAATTTGGTGGGAAGTGGTGGTGCGGTCCCCTACGGCACTGCGTAGGATCCTGCGGTCTTGGTGTGCATCCGTGCGTCGCTGCGGTCCGGTCCCAGGTCGACTGGCACGTGCACCTTCCGCCGACCACTGGCGACAACATCGATGTACTGTGGAGACCTCAGGCCCCACGTGTTGAGCAATTCGGCGGTACGTCCACCCGGCCTCCCGCATGCCCACTATACGCCCTCGCTCAAAGTCCGTCAACTGCACATACGGTTCACGTCCACGCTGTCGCTGCATGCTACCAGTGTTAAAGACTGCGATGGAGCTCCGTATGCCACGGCAAACTGACGGCGGCGGTGCACAAATGCTGCGCAGCTAGCGCCATTCGACGGCCAACACCGCGGTTCCTGGTGTGTCCGCTGTGCCGTGCGTGTGATCATTGCTTGTACAGCCCTCTCGCAGTGTCCGGAGCAAGTATGGTGGGTCTGACACACCGGTCTCAATGTGTTCTTTTTTCCATTTCCAGGAGTGTACTAGCGATTCGCCTTGAAAATAGCTGGAACGTTTTCAACCAAAATATGGAAAGAGAGAGTCATGATTTTTTGGGTTTATTTTATTATTTTAATAATTGTGCCTCGAATTGATATTTTACAAATTTCTTACAAATAGACTGCATTAAGCACTTCTGACATCATCAGTGTGGGGGCTATCTGTAGTATTATGAACACTGAACTAATTCTCCGCTGCCAAGATCGCTAACATCATTTATTCACATAGATGACCGGTTTCATCAATTGTCTATTGCCATCTTCGGATCTATGTTTACATCGTTACATAATCTCCCCCATCAATACAGTAAGTGGCGCTATACAAAGTGTGTCCATGTTGGTATCGTAAGTGCTCTAGAAGTTGGCATGTCAGTTTTAAATTAACAGCTATGTACACATATATTTTTGCACCGATTACAACTGCTCACATTCATCACCACTTTATGGCATCATAATATGTATGCACATAACTGTTATTTTAAAACTGGCGTGTCGACTTCTAGAGTAGCTCATGATACCATGATGGACATAGACTGTACAGTAGTATTTACTGTACTGATTGAGGGGGTTATGTAATGAAGTAAACATAGATCCAGAGATGGCAACAGAGAATTGCCGAAACCGGACATCTATGTGAATCAATAATTTTAACGATTTTGGCAGTTGATAATTTATTCATTGTTCATGATTGCATTAAAATCAAGACAGACTGCATAAACAACGTAGTCAGGTATTCTCTTTCTGCCTAACATATGTATACAGACAACATAACCATTTAAAAGTTTAGCCTTCAATTAATCTATATTTTTGTACCATTTCGTCACCTTTTCCCCATTAGTGACCGATAAAAGTAATCACGGCCAACGCGCCGCTAACTTCAGACATTTTCTTCAGATCTTTCACTTTATTGGCTCCGCTTATCGGAAGTTAAATACGGAAAGCAAAAATGTTGGTTCTCTGAATGCAGACTGGTTCCACTGTGTCAGTTTCACCACTCCCTCCTCCCCCTCTCCTCTGCCTTTCTTGCTACTCACAAGCCTTAAATTTGACAAGTTACAATATATACTCCACCACCTCCCAGTTCCGCTAATTTTGGTCGTCTTTAGGATTCAAACTGACTTTTTCGACTCTGTACCCAAGTATCCTGGCCGAGCGGTTATAGGCGCTACAGTCTGGAACCGCGCGACCTCTACCGTCGCAGGTTCGAATCCTGCCTCGGGTATGGATGTTTGTGATGTCCTTAGGTTAGTTAGGATTAAGTAGTTCCAAGTTCTAGGGGACTGATTACCTTAGAGGTTAAGTCCCATAGTGCTCAGAGAAATTTGAACCATTTGAACCCACGTCTCCAAATAGCTCGCTTCTGCACGGTATCAACGGAAGTACACTACTGATTTGGAACTCGAAATAAGACAATAACTTCGTAGTTAACACTTCATGTGTTACACTCAGCTACACTAGAGGTCACAGCAGAGAACAGAAACTCAATTAAGTGCCGTAACTTGAAACATAAGTACCATCGAGCGGATTTGGCAAGCTCGTTTAGGAAACTGTGAATCTGCAGATCCTTCACCAGTTCTGAAACTGTCCCTTTCCTACCAGAATCAAGATAGCTGGAAACTCCCTGGAAGTTCCGTGCTAGTTTCTATGTAGACAGGCTGCGCGCATTTATAGTAATTGCTCTTCTGCATGATGTCTTCCTCTAACAGGTTCTGCTAACGTCTAGTGTGACCTCAGAGGAGAGAATGAGTCTGATTTCATAAATAGTGCAGTAGATTTCTTTGGTGTCCCATATGTTGTGTTTTATGTTATATTCATCATCATGATTATCATCATCATCATCGGAATCACCACAATTAAAAAACGAAAATCATTTGTGTTACGGAGGCATTGGATTAGAGTCCGTGGAGAGCTGTAAGCTACATGCTGTGATGGTGTAAGGGCTAGCGTACCGGGTTGATAAGCAAAGAGACCAGGACTGAAGTCCTTCTCTCCCATCGTAACACAAATTTTAATTCGTTTCTTTAACTTCTATCATTATTGTAGATGCAGCCAGGACTGAAATGTCTCACGGAAAATTTAATTATATCAAATCTATAGACAGTCATTTGTAATACACTGCTGAATAAATACGATTTCTACAGTACCAAATGGATCAGGCATCCGTGTTTCCTAACGTTATCTGTCAACACTCGATCAGATCATCATTTCGGTGTTTTTTTACTTATTTCTTGGAATCCAGCAAGGAACTTCCTCGGTCCATCTACCATCCACTCATTTGGCTGCATGTCCCACGTATCGGTAACTAATTTTCATTATATTAATAATTAAGTGTTCAACTCCATGCCCAATATAATCTCTTATAGTTATTTCCACCGTACATATTACTACTGTCCACTGAGCACTCCTCAGTTCCTTAACGGTTTTCGTATTGGAAGTCCATGTCTCTCTGTCATAAGTCAAATCTGGTTATGAAATATAAACTTTTCAATTCGGACACACTTCTGATAACGCTGCTTACTTACCATATGCTATCCAAGCCATTTTTACTCGACGAGTGGTTGTAAAGCCAGTCTTGCAATGTCTCCTTTACTTGCGAAGAGACTATTTCTTTACCAAAAAACAAAAATTGAAGGAAAAAACTTTATTCCATTTGTGTTCTACGTTGAGAATATGAGTATCGATCATTTTCAATTTTTCAGTCAAACTATTAACTTCCATGGGACTTTTGAATTATTTTTTTATTTTTTGATGCTATTTTGAGAGCTAAGCGTCATTGTGTGTATGTTCCTTCCTCTTGTTATAAACGGAAAACAAATACAGAGAATATTTTCGTTCTCGGCTCTTGGGGACTCCTAATGTCTTATTCCTGCCACGTAATTTACTTTTTCCAAGTAGGTCTGCTTGATAAAAGTCTACACTGAGAATACTGTCGATATCTGAATATCTCTCAGAAGTCAAGAACTGTCCTTGCTGCAATATATCGTACTAGATGAGGGTGTATACTGCTAGCAATACACGCTGGATATACAATGTCTGGTCACATTAATGTGACCATGTGTAAGAAGCCTGAAAAATCACCTTTTGCAACATGGATAGGTCCGATAAGTGCAGAAAGAGAGTGACTGAGGTTCTGAAGCGTACCGAGAGGTGGAGCCATGTCGGATCCAGTGCCGTGGCTGGATGCACTGGGTTCTCCAATTGAGAATCCTTGGCGCGAACAGCGTGATCGAGGTGGTTCCAGAGATTCTCGATTGGGTTTAAATCCGGAGAGTCTGCTGGCGACGGGAGAACTGTTAACTCATCCTGGTGCTCTTCGAATTACACGCTTACACTGCGAGCTGTGCGACACATTGCATTGTCCTGCTGATAGATGGCATCGTGCCGAGGAAAAAGAGACTGCAAGTAGGAGTCGACCTGGCCCCCAAGGACCAATGTAAGGTGTCAGGCAAATCCAACACCTTACATGAAAACCCTGACATGATAAGCAAATCCAGTAGTATGTCACATAGCTCCGAATAAATCGTGACATCAAATTAACCAAAGTAATACGAGTAACGAGTGAGCAAATGGAATACCACAGACTAACACAAGAATGCCTAAATGCATGTCGTACCTTCCCACCGTGAGACCGACGCAGTTCCGAGGGGAGAAACGAGGAGAGAAGCCGAGAGCAGAACCGTGTTAAGCTAGAAGGCCCTGCGATAAGGGACGGACACCCACGTCTCCAGCTAACCACTAGGGCTCACCACCCGCACGTTTTAGCATGAGACTGTTTCGCGTCTCAGGTACGTCAAGGACAACCCCCAGCCCATGTTAAAAGCTAGAGCCCTCCAGAAAAGCAGTATAGATCTTACGATAACACAAAAAGGGCCACTACCACCCGCAAGTTTTAGCGTGAGACTTTTTCGCGTGTCTGTTACATTACGATAATCCTCCAGCCCATGTTAAAAGATAGAGCCCCCCAGAAGAACTGTATAGGTCTTACGATAACGCTAAAAGGGCCACACCAGCTGCAGGTTTTAGCGTGAGACTTTTTAGCGTCTCTGTTACGTTGCAAACTTTAAAAACATTGCCCCACCACGAAAAGTATAACGTTTCTCATTGGATAGACAGAATTTTTGTAGGCGGAGCTTAAGGTTAACATTGAGACACTGATTGGTCAGATGAAAACACAGCCAGATAGTTTTTTTTTAAACTAACTTCGGTAAATTGTAGTAAGGAGGAGTTAGAAGAGTTAGTTCCGAGACGGCGAGCTGGATGGCTGGTGCGCCGGCCGCTGTCGCCCTGACGCTGCCTAAACACCGACAAGGTAATGAACGCACGCGATACCGAATTTTTGAGCGCATAAGGCTTCACTCAGAACTGCAGAAGACTCATCTGTTACACCCCTTTTTTGCGTAATACTAGTGTCGATCGTTAACTAAAACTCATGGTGTTCACATTTGCCACTTGAAGAACAGATCTGAAAAGCGATGATTTTTCTTTTATATAGTTATTGAGAAGCCACATCAGCCACTGTAATTTACGACAAGTTAAATAAGTAATTAAAGATAATTGAGGGTCACTGTAGACCATTTTTATAGTTGTAGACCATTTTGATAGTTTTCTCTTTTGTGAAACTTAAATCAAACCGAGATTATTGATGTGATATGGCATAGGTTATCCTTCGATCGATTGTAGAACTTGGAAACCCATTTAGGGAATATTCGTTCACATTTTTGTTGAACGCAGTTGGTTTTTACCATCCTGTATTAAAACATTTCCTTTTATCAATAGAGCAATTTATAAACGATGTTTTGTGAGTAGAATAAAATTTCCAATGGTAAACTTAACTGCTTTTTCGACGTTATTTTACCAGCTAAAGCCTTGAACCCTTTCCACTAAATTTAGTTAGTATTAAGATTCTTTTACAGGGAGTGCAGTGGAGCTGACGCTGAGATTATTTAGTATTTGATTATATCATCGCTAGTCTCACTGAACTCTTCTGAATTCTACATGTCATGTGTGGTCTGGCGTCTCCTTACCAGCAACAGGTCCCAGGTTCAAACTAGTTAATTCCCTAAAAAACACGCTCAGAGCGTCGTTGCGCGAAAGTGGTAGGGAGACACGATATAGAACAAACAGACACCACCATGAATGTTTAGACCAATGCATACTTTTGTTGGTCCATTGTACCTTCCAGAATCACGAGATCATCCACAGAATGTCATGAAAACATTCCACAGATCATAACGCTCCCTCCTCCGGCTTGGTCCCTTTCGACGATTGTTGCAGGGCAGTACACGCCAACGACCACCTGTCCGATGGAGCAGAAAACGTTATTACCTGTAAAGGCCACCTGTCACCTCTCACCGGACGTCCTGTTGCGGTATTGGCGTGCGAATTCAGCCTTCGCCTCCGATAAACACCAGTCAGAATAGTGCATGGACCAGGGGGCGCCTGCTGCGACGTTCGCTGAACTGGCGTTGGGGTGACATTGATGGTAGCCCCCTGGTTCATCTGAGCGGTCAGTTACTCAACAGTTGCACATCTGTTCACCCGTACACATCTCCACAGCCGTCGGTCGTCCCTTGGTCTATGGCCCGTGATGAACCGCAGCTGTCTCGGCGACGGTTTTGGACAGCGTCATATTGCAGTTTACTTTAACCATGGAGACACACGAACAGTTTACAGATATAGTCGTTTTGGAAATACGTCCACCCTTGGCCCGAAAGCCGATGATCATTCCCTTTTGGACGGCGGATAAATCACTCCGTTTCCGCTTTCCGACAACGACTGCACTCTTTTCCGCGTCCCCCTGACAAGTTTTATATACCTTCCATTGCTGCTGCTGTCACCTTCCGTCTGTTGGTGGTTATTGCATGTTGACCTCGAACATAGACGTTGGTCAAATTAATGTGTCTGCACCATGTGTGTTCCATATTTATAAAATCAAGCTAAGAGCTGAATTCATAGTGGCCCCTATGTTGACAATTTTGTTAAAATTTAACAACAGCTATCTCGTATCTAGTAGGGTGCCAGCAAGCGGCTTTATGAGGTAGGGCTGTCATAGGGGACCTGTTGTTGGACAAAAAAGCATAAAGGACTTGCTCCAAATATAAATATTAACACATTTGGCACTCCCACTCGTTAAAGGTACACACTGGTCGCTATAGGGAGCTGTAGATGGTGAAGAACTGTTACCAGAGAGTGGTGTGCTACTCCACCTAAGTCATGGCAGTGATGCGGTGTGTATATGTCAGCAGGTTGTACACAGGATTAGCGCCGCCACGGAAAGATGTGACAGAATGGCGAAAAGGAGCTATCGTGCACTGAGGATAGCGTGTATGAAGCTACTACCGACCATAATAATATTGCCCTCGGCCTCCCGAGCCTACTATGGGAAACATGCATAGACTTTACAGTAAACAAGTACAGTGGCGACTAAGGAAAATGCATCACACTCTATGAATGATTGAAAGATAGTCGCGCATATACTATCAAGTGTTTCAGCATGTCCTCGTGAAATATTATTCACAATAAGTTGAACAAAGCGCCCGTACTTCCAGGTACAGTAATATTGTGGTCGACAATTACTTGGTTTATTGATGTAGTAACGCAGACTCTCTAATAAACATCGACATCAATATACGTACTCCGCTAGTCGCCGTATGGAGCATGGTAGAGGGTACTTACCTGTTTCATACGCAAATAGAGCGCAGGGAAATCTACTGTCTGTATGCCTTCGTACCATCCTCTAATTTCATTTACCTTCGCGGTCCTTACACATAATGTAAGCGCAATGTCTGCAATGATTTGTGTATCACTCATAGCCAAGTAACACGGCGTAAGGATAGTGGTCACACAAGTTCCTAACCGACTCGAACCGAAGATATATCGCCTTGCGCAAAGACACTCGGCTCCAAATCCGATAGGAATTACTGCTGCCACCGAGTGAAGGTTCAACTAAATCAGTTTACGAGAGAACAATGGAGAGGACATCCCATGCAATCAACATTTGGTGTGGGGTACCTCGCGAAAGACAATTGCTCACGTGAAGTTGCACGCCTTTAGTCGCTCAAATACCACTGAAACTGGGATTTTCTCTGCCTGCGAATGATGGAAGTAAAGCGTCGAAAGCACCAACGGTCAAATGACGTGTTTAATCTGCAGTGTATTTCAGGCCGGAGGCGGTTCTGTGAGTTCTTTTTTGAGGTAATTTGCGTACCATGAGCTAGGCCCGCTGATTCAAGTTACCGTAAACATTCACCAGGATATTTATTTCATTGCTGTTGGTGACCAGATGCTGCGCTGTCTTTGACGTCCTCAAATTCCCAAGACACTGCCAAAATAAGAACAGTCGCGTTCACATGGCTGCACGCGTACGTTGCTTGTTTACTGTCTACTGAAGACACGCTACTGCACCTCTTATGCCCCGCTAAATCACCAGATCTCAATCCCACAGGAAATGTTGCGACTATTTGGAACAGCTGGTGACGCAGCAATCAACATCCCCGCAGTGTATTAGCTCTGAGGAACCTAATAATCAATAAAGCTTCTGCTGGATAAAGCAAAGCTGAAAACAACTTGATGTTAGGAAAACGCCGCTAACTATTGGTAAAATAGTTGTTTATTAAAACACAACCGGTTTCGTGGCTTAAAGCCGCATCATCAGGTGCAACAACGTTAAAATACCATAGCCATACCGATAGTTCCTAGTCAAAATTTGCTATTCAGAGAATATCGCCAATACTATGGGGAGCGAAATGTAAAGAAGACGTGCACCGTTCTTTAAAATTTGCCTGCATCAATGTGATAGCAGGCAAGGCAGAAGCGGTGCGCGCGAACGACAGACTTGATCTTTTATCGTTGTTACACCTGATGATGAAGCTTTACGACTCGAAACCGGTTGTGTTTTAATAAACAGCAATTTTATAACCTGTCAACAGAGTTCTTCCTAACATCATTTCTTTCAACAGCTGCGATTGCCCGGAATATAAAAGAGTTACTGAAAAAAACTTGTAGATTCTCTGGCTCGCCGAAGTGAGTTCATTACCATAGCTAGACGTTGTGGTGCTATACGGTAGTACCGTCATCTCTCCTGGAGAGTAGTAACTTTCAGTCCAATGTGCACCCATTTGTCCTTTATTCTTAGTTCACAATTAGTCTTTAGAAATAACCATTTTGTGAGTAAAGCAGAGTATTTAAAGTACATTAACAGCTTCATTTTTATCATTTGTCGTTTCATCAAGATTATGTACGACAGTTCTTGCGCAAACAAACAGTGACCTTCGTATCTTGAAGAAACGTACATAAAAATATTTTAATGAGCAAGTATTACAGTCTTTTGGCTTCTTGTCAAATTTTATCGGAAGTATTTTTTGAGATGACGTATGTTTTTTACAGAATTCTCATTTGTCTCAACGATTAGTTAAGTATTTTCCAGAAAAGGAATAGCTTTGGTCGTGAATAAGATGAAACAAAAGAGCTTCTTTTAACTTATTGGCTTTCGGTTCATGCTTATTCAGCCATCTCAATGGAGAGACGATACAACAGTGTATTGGAGACGATCGTTTTGTCAGGTACGACGGTACAAACGTAAGGACGACGCAACACCCAGTCCCGGAGAGGAAACATCTCTGACCCGTCCGGCAATCAAACCTGGGCCCCCTTGGTTAGCAATCTGCCGGTCTGATGCCGCAGCTACCGAAGCGACAACAAAAGAGGTAGCAGAGGGAATCAACACGCACTACTGGACGCTGTGGAGCAGCATACAGCGGTGGGAACGATCGCTTTGTGTCCCCGTGCGTACAGCATTCACTACAAACAGCGTAAACGCCTTAATGTGTGACAGGATTTGCTCGGTTTCACCACCCGCCTGCGTACAAAGAACATTCTTTTTCACAAAGTCTGTAGAAGTGCTGTACTAGTTTTGTAGTCGCTTTGTGCCGGAGAGCGCTCTCTGAAATTTGTTGAGCCTACACTATGTGATCAAAAGTATCCGGACACCCCCAAAAACATACGTTTTTCATATTAGGTGCATTGTGCTGCCCCCTACTGCCAGGTAATCCATATCAGCGACCTCAATAGTCATTAGATATCGTGAAAGAGCAGAATGAGGTGCTCCACGGAACTCACGGACTTCGAATGTGGTCAGGTGATTGGGAGTCAATCCTCAAAGTTTTTATTTCTTCTCCGTGGATTTTAATACCTACTCCGAATTTTTCTTTTGTTTACTTCACTGCTTGCTCAATATACAGATTAAATAACATCGGGGATAGGCTACAACCCGGTCTCAGTCCATTCCCAACCACTGCTTCCCTTTCATGTCCCTCGACTCTTATAACTGCCTTCTGGTTTCTGTATTTTACCCCTGCCACCTTCAGAATTTGAAACAGATTATTCCAGTCAACATTGTCAAAAGCTTTCTCTAAGTCTACAAATGCTAGAGAACTAGCTTTGCCTTTCCTTAATCTATTTTCTAAGATAAGTCATAGGGTCAGTATCGCCTCACGTGTTCCAACATTTCTCTGGAATCCAAACTGATCTTCCCCAAGGTCGGCTCCTACCAGTTTTTCCGTTTGTCTGTAAATAATTCGTGATAGTATTTTGCAGCTGTGGCTTATTAAACTGATAGTTCAGTCATTTTCACTTCTGTCAACACCTGCTTTCTGTGCTGTCTCATACATCTTGCTCACCAGATGGTAGAGTTTTGTCAGGACTGGTTCTCCCAAAGCTGTTCTAATGGAATGTTGACTACTTCCGGGGCCTTGTTCGACTCAGGTCTGTCAGTGCTCTATCAGACTCTTCACGCAGTATCATATCTCCTATTTCATCTTCATCTACATCCTCTTCCATTTCCATAATATTGTCCTCAAGTACATCGCCCTTGTATAGACCCTCTATATACTACTTCCACCTTTCTGCATTCCCTTCTTTGCTTAGAACTGGGTTTCCATCTTAGCTCTTGATATTGATACAAGTGGTTCTCTTTTCTCCAAAGGTCTCTTTAATTTTCCTGTAGGCAGTATCTATCTTACCCCTACTGAGATAAACCTCTACATCTTTACATTTGTCCTTTAGCCATCCCTGCTTAGCCATTTTGCACTTCCTGTCGATGTCATTTTTTAGACGTTTGTATTCCTTTTTGCCTGCTTCATTTACTACATTTTTATATTTTCTCCTTCCATCAATTAAATTCAATATTTCTTCTGTTCCCCAAGGAGTTCTACTAGCCCTCGTCTTTTTACCTACTTGATCCTCTGCTGCCTTCACTACTTCATCCCTCAAAGCTACCCATTCTTCTTCTATTGTATTCCTTTCTCCCATTCCTGTCAATTGTTCCCTTATGCTCTCCCTGAAACTCTGTACAACCTCTGGTTTTTTCAGTTTATCCAGGTCCCATCTCCTTAAATTCCCACCTTTTTGCAGTTTCTTCAG
This sequence comes from Schistocerca gregaria, assembly GCF_023897955.1. Classification (NCBI taxonomy): domain Eukaryota; kingdom Metazoa; phylum Arthropoda; class Insecta; order Orthoptera; family Acrididae; genus Schistocerca; species Schistocerca gregaria. Next base: position 531,431,723 of record NC_064921.1, read on the forward strand.
TTTTAATCTACAGGTCATAACCAATAGATTGTGGTCAGAGTCCACATCTGCCCCTCGAAATGTCTTACAATTTCAAAACTGGTTCCTAAATCTCTGTCTTACCATTATATAATCTATCTGAAACCTGTAAGTATCTCCAGGCTTCTTCCATGTATACAGCCTTCTATTATGAGTCTTGAACAAGTGTTAGCTATGATTAAGTTATGTTCCGTGCAAAATTCTACCAGGCAGATTCCTCTTTCACTTCTTAATCCCAATCCATATTCACCTACTACGTTTCCTTCTCTCCCTTTTCCTAATACCGAATTCCAGCCACTCATGACTATTAAATTTCCGTGTCTCTTCACTATCTGAATAATTGCTTTGATTTCATCATACATTTCTTTAATTTATGTTAATGTGGAGCTAGTAACGGTCATAATATTGTCTGTTCCACTGTTGCACTTCAAAGGTAATTGTGAGAAGTTCATTTTGATCAAAGGATTCTGTGATCAGCTATTGTGTACTACAAGCCTGTATAGGACTCCGAACATATGGTGGTCGATGTTTGCTGTAGAATCTGCTTCAATAACACGGTCAAAAGCACAGAGGAAGTTTCCTTTGCTAAAAGGAACTCATTTCATTCGCAGAAATTCACTTAATGACGAAATGCGAAAGGCAGTGTTCCAATTCGGGAAGATCCTATAGAAGTTTTCTTTCTCTTCCATTTCAAGAATTTTACAAGCAACCGTCGGAGTCCACAGTTGCTTCTCCACCACGAGAATAACTTATCTACATGTAAGAAACTGCGTATACTGTGGGAGAAGTCGACACCGTTTGGGATATTGTCCTTCACAGAGATACAGAGGCACTACAACACTAGTTCAATAACGACGAGTTTAATATTACCAGCTTAAAACATTAATTTCTTGTTTTGAACAGTTATATTATAGTATTGATGGAAAACACACCAGGTGTACACAGACTTTGCGGGAAATGTAAGCTCGTGGATGAAAAGACTAAAAATATTGTTACATCATGAGCAGTAAATCAACAAAATGTCAATTCGTTCATTCACTCCCACCTTACTCGCACTGACACACCCAACCACAACATCACATTTTGAAAGAGAACAGAGAAACGGTGAAAGGGGATCTACTTGGAATTAAAACACAAATAAATCGACAGGGGAACTAAAATAAGTGCGCAGGTAAATGTGACTGGCTGCCCACTTACAAAACTCATTAGTGAGTCACCCCGTTAACACATTAAGAACATCTCCCTAAAATTTTAGGAAAGAAGCTGGATGTATCACAAGAAGGTAAAATTCTAACCACATTCGTTTGAATATCACTTAAAATAGTGCCGTATTATTGGGCGTACTGTCTGTCCTCTTAGCTGAGTGGTCATGGCATCTGACTACCATGCAGTGGGCCCAGGTTTGATTCCCGACTGGATCGGAGATATTCTCTTTTCGAGGACTGGGTGTTGTCCTCATCATCATTTCATCATCACCGGCAGGCAATCACCCAATGTGACATTAACTGAAAAGACTTGCTCCTCAGCAGACGCACTTCCCTAGGAAGGGACTCCCAGTCAATGCCACACGATCATTTCGTTGATCGTACTGTCAGTTACCTGTTAATACGATCGTTTGCACAGTCGCTAACTGCAACGTACAAGTTATGCGAGACATGCGTTTGTGTGACGGCTTAGGCTGTCAATTGCCCCCCTACCTCGTTCACAACGGAGCCCCCACCACTACCGCGCCACCTGTGCAAGTAGGGGTCTAGTTATTCTGAGCACTCACAACCTCTGTCCACCACATACCACTGGAATGGTACGAGCGCTTCATAAACCAGGAGTCTCGTCAATTGAGAAGGCACCTTTCAGACAGATGGTACAGGTACTCTTCTATATGGGACGTTTACGTGGAGTGAAAGTTGCCCGTCGACCTGTCTCCATCATCTCTCATTGGTAAGCGGCGCAAAATCTCGCTGACATATCATGTGCATTCATCCATTACCTTGAAGCAACCAATTTTACCACTACATGTAACCAGTATCTTCAACAAGATGCTGTACCAACCAACCTTCCCAAATTAGACATACACTCCACAGAGACTGCTAGTGTCATAGTCATCCTGTCTCACTCCAGGCGCACTGAGCACGTCTTGCAAGCTGTCGAACGAGATCAGAACTCTTTGGATTCAGCTCCGACCAAGCTTGGTGAGTTAAGAATTACAGACGAGTTGCCACGAATCTGGAAGGCTCTCCTGGAGTCGCTGCGGCGATATATCGACGCCACTATCAGGACGAGATGGGGTGTTCTATCCTACTATGTATATGTCTGTAACTCGATGGTTCACTCATCATCAGCTTCTCCATTGTCGTGAAGAGAAGTTATCTGACCCGTGGCAAATAATGCTGAACAGCGTAGCTGAGGATATATACAATGCGCAACAGAATTAAAGGATCAATTTTTCCAAATCTCGTAATTCCCACCCATTCTTACACTTAAGTCTGAAATTTATCTCAAATGTGCCTAAAACCTTCCCCTGAGATGGTGCAAAAGCATGGCGCCCTATGACGTCACTCTCAGGGTCGGCAACCCATTAAACAGCGAGGTGTCGATACATGCAAAAAACGTTCACAGCTCGAAAGGTCGTGTGAGCTTAAGGCGGATTAATGGTGTCACAATAGCACCAAATTTCACCACAGTTCTGCCCAACGACATTGTGGAATGTCACCCAATCGGAAGGCCGTCACAGCTCGTCTTAACCACATTTCACCACATCTTTCGACGCCTCTGCGATAGTGGTAAAAAACGCGACGCTCAACATTAAAAGCAGGCAGTTTTCTTACGGATGGCCGAGGAGAACATATCAGACACACCGCCGCTCGGAATCAGCACAAAAATGACGCAGGGGGTGGCGTAAAGGCCGTCTATGAAACCACCCTGTGATGTTGATTCACTTACATTTCGCGATCGAAAACAATACCAGGAAATCTTTGTTCACAACGTTTTGCGCTAATGGCACCCTCTGGGTTTCAACCCGTGTCCAGGGAAATTGCGGGGATGCGACCCCATTCAATGTGATCGCACCCCTTTGGGGCCTAGCTCGACTTTATATTTTGCTCTCGTGTACAGGATGGAACCACTAGGAACACTTCAAAACTGTTCGACGAAATCCGAACGTGATCCGAAGCAGCAAGGGTGCTTATGCTTTCATAACTCTCCTGTTGTCTACCCTCCTGTGGCGTGATCTCATGTGGTTGCAACATTGACATGTGCGTGCACAAAACGGAAAGGATCCCTCTGAACACACCCCTGCAGTTCAAAAACACCCCCTACACCACCCACGCACCTTTGTTGAGCATGCTACAAATGTACCTGTCAGAAACGTTGACACCAATTGAGCCTGTTGGTTGCTCTATCGCATGATGTTAGGCAAACCTCAGACAGGGCTGTAGAAAGAATTGCCTAACCCTCAGGCGCTGGAGCAGCCGCCGGGATGCTTTGGTGTTGAAATTTCTAACGTAGAGTTGTAATGTGATCATCAAAGATACGTGGGTGGTGCCGAGGCTGTTACTTAACTACGGGATTTGGGAGGGGGAGCGGGGCGTAGTGGGCCCTTTGCAGTTTCATTCATACGTATATCAATGTTGCACTCCCACATGATCACGCTACATAAGGCATCAAACAATAGTTTTAAAAGAGCTTAAGTACTCTTTGTACTTCGGGTCACGTTCAAATTTGGTCGAATGTTTTTGAACGGTCCATAGTGATTCAGACGAGCTCACTAGAGCAAAAGAGGCAGTCATGCTGCACTTTAAAGGGGTGCGATCCGACCTTTCCGTGCCGGTTCTGAGCGGTGGTGTGTCTGTAATGTTCTCCTCGGCAGCCGTAAGGAAACTGTCCGACGCCATCTCAGAGAAGTCCAAATATGTGGTGAAATGTGGACAAGAGGGATTGTGACGACCTTCCGATCGGGTGACTTGTCCACGGTGCCGTAGGACAGATCTGTGGTAAAATTTGGTGCTACTGTGACGTCAATAAAACACCTTACAGTTCACACGAACTTCTGAGCTGTGAGCTTTCCTTCGCATATGTCCACACCCTGCTGTCTGAATCGTCGCCAAGCCCGAAGGATAAGCCGCAGGGCGCCACGGTTTTGCACCATCACAGAAGAAGTTTGTAGGCACCTTCGAGACAAATTTCAAACTTACGCGTCTCAGTGGGAGACAATTACGTGGTTTCGAAAAAGCGATACTCTAATTCTATTGGGGAAATTTTTTTTTTCAACAACCGCGTTCGATCATTTTGATCGTCATCAAATTACTCTGTCTCCTTGAAGTTAATAAAACAGTCAAATAAAATCTCAAGGGGACAGATCATAAAAATGACTGAATCAGGTCATTGAATAAAATAAGTATTTTGCGATCATAGACTAAGTTGGAGACACCGGTTCCCGTCAGATCACGGAAGTTAAGCGCTGTCGGGCGTGGCCGGCACTTGGATGGGTGACCATCTGGGCCGCCATGCGCTGTTGCCATTTTTCGGGGTGCACTCAGCCTCGTGATGCCAATTGAGGAGCTGCTCGACCGAATAGTAACGGCTCCGGTCAAAGAAAACCATCATAACGACTGGGAGAGCGGTGTGCTGACCACACGCCCCTCCTATCCGCATCCTCATCTGAGGTTGACACGGCGGTCGGATGGTCCCCGTGGGCCACATGTGGCCTGATGACGGAGTGTTTTTTTTTTTTCATAGACTAAATTGATTTTCATACGTTGTAAAAGTAACGGCTTACAAACTGCTGAGCTACTCATCAAGTGCGATTTAACCACGATTAGTTGCAACAATCCTACGAGTAATTAAGCACGACTAGCTAATCCACATTTCTTCTACGCTTCTGCAACGTAATAAGTATATTCAGCAAAAGAGTGCGCTCAGCCCCAAAAAGGGCCTGGCAATATATTATGTCCTTTGAGAGCTCTCGGTCCCTGGCCTACAAAGCGAAATGAGACTGCTACGCCCTTGCTTGTGGGTAAAATTCCTATTTTACTGTATGAATACCAGTGAAGTTTTGAACTGAGAGCATCCAACGCTTTGTTGCTATCGCTTCCCAAAACTGTAATACCAACCTTTCCACAGTGCTTCACAGTCTATCTCACATTCATTAAGAACTTATTTGTAAGTTATAATACTGAAATCATTGTAACTTTTGTGAGCATATAGATTCTGAGACCCAAAAAGTACAATGGCATACTATTATTATCTAGGCTGTACGCAAAAGAAAAATGAATAATCAGTCGTTTCGCTAATTCCGGAGTACAAAAATGTGTTTTTGTACTCACAACGTCTTTTTTCACTATTCTGTCACTTCAACTGTTCATCAATTCACATTGACCGTTTTGAAAACATGCACTACTCACTACCTACAATAATTCTTTGCCGTAGTCTTCTGCTATCTTCGTCTTATAAACCTCATTCGTCTGAAACTTTCATACAGTTAAATACACTACATTTACGTCATTTAACTAGGAATTATAAATAACTACAACATTGCTTTTTATACTTCATGAAATTTATATTCCTTCACAAAAATCTGCCATTAAACGATGCATTATTATCTCATATTTCTTGCATTGGAGGTTCCACGACCCACGTGGTCAATAATAACAAATCCAAAACTTTTCAACAATATGTGGAAGTCACAAATGTAAAATTTCTTTTCTCCCTGTATCAGCTAGTTGGTGCTTTTTCTGAATATTATCTACTCTCTCTCTCTCTCTCTCTCTCTCTCTCTCTCTCTCTCTCTCTCTCTCTCTCTCTCTCTCTCTCTCTGAACATTTACATCAGCTTGCACCTTTACCTCTGAATACTTTGATCGTATTTTCGCCGAATCTGCTTACAATCCTTTTCAATTAGCTTCATGAGGTTTTCGTAACCTTTCGTTTGTATTAGCGTTACCATGTAAACACCTGTCACGGCATGTGAAATTAATAGATTTATTTGTTCCATCGTTGGATGCCAGCCTTACGTGAACTCGACAGACTTAGTAAAACTGGTACAACCTTCCAGATTCCAACGTCTACCATCACTCACACACGCTTGTTTAAATCGTCACGCGGGAGTAACAAAACATTTGCTCTGCTAAGGGTAACAAGAATTCATCTGTATATTGCACCGTGTTTGCGAGCGTAATACCTTCAGCTTAGTGTAACTATACTGACAACAGTAATCTCCAGGAATAAATTTACCGTCGGTAGTTGGCAGCAATGGCTGTTCTGTTATTGTTATCCTGTGTTTCTATCAAGGCGTAACCAAAACGCGACCGAATCGCCCATCAAAAAAGTACTTCTGACTCTTCTGCAAAGCGTTAAAATTTCAAATGGCCTTGCATTTAACCAAGCGTGGTGGCGCAGTGGTTAGCACACTGGACTCGCATTCGGGAGGAGGACCGTTCAAATCCGCGTCCGGCCATCCTGATATAGGTTTTCCGTGATTTCCCTTAATCGCTTCGGCAAATGCCCTGATGGTTCCTTTGCGAGGGCACGGCCGGTTTCCTTCCCCATGCTTCCCTAATCCGATGGGACCGATGACTTGGCTGTTTGGCCCCACCCCCAAATCAAGCAACCATCCTTCCGTTTCACACACCGTGCGATGGTGCTCACAGTTTGGAGTCGTTACGGAAGGAGCGGTAATCATAATGCCGTGCAGTCACCGCTAAGTATTCTGTGTGTTGCGAATGCCTGGGTGGTCCCTTATAAAGACCACGGCAGCCGCCTTGACTCACTCTATGCTGACTCAGCAAGTAATTAGTCGCTAACCTCAAAGTCCACGAGATGACCTTACTGAAATGGAAAATAATAATCTTTACCATAGAGGACAAACTTTAATTAACAAATACGAGCAATACTTACTCGCCACAGAGACCAAATTAAAGACAATAATTACGAATCATTACGTTGGGTGAACTGCCGCAAGTAAGCTAGGAGAGTTTTAAAAAATCAGTTTCTATAGTAGGACAGAATTCTTTTTTAAAATCAAATCCAAAGGAATTCTTTACATTTCATACGCTTTAGAAAATCATCCTAGAGGCACATAACTGAACAACTGTTTCACGACATTAATTAAACGTGAAAGGGTTCAAAATAAAATAATATGTGACTTATAAAATTACCGAATTGTGTATTGACACATCATCAGGCGTAACCAACTACAGGAGCAACAGAATTCAAGGCAAGGGACCGAAGCTTATGAATTAGGCAAAACATCGTAACTAGCTCGATTTCGGCCGACGCCCCATACAGTTCCTCAGGTCAGTACAGATTCAAAAACAAACACACAGGAAAATGTATTACATTTAGCTTACATAAATGGCAACACAGGAAATCAGGACAGACGACTCAGTCCGTTTGACCCATAAGTACTTCCGCCTAACAAAACAGAATTTGCACAACGACACATATTACAGCATAGACATGAACCTTTTTAACCTTAACCAGCAATAGGAAATATTAAGAAAAGCTTAAACCCTGATAGTGCAAGCATCAGTGGTGCAAGTAAATATCAAAGTTAACACGCAACGGAAAATTTTAAAAAACTTAAGGCTAGAAAGCACACGCTCCCGTAGTGCAGGAAAATATCAGAGATTCTGCTAACAGAAGACGATAAAATGTAAGCTCTCTTGAACTCCAGCAAATGCTTAACTCGTGCCCGTATTTACTACCGAAACGATGGGCAACGTTAAAGGCCTCTGCCAAACAAGAGTTAGCAGTGCAAACTAAATCAGCTTAGGGCACGAACATGAAACGGAATTCAGGAGCAAAGCACAGGGGTTTCACGAACCGCGGCTGACATTTAATTGCAATTTGCTCACCGTTGTCTTTGTGTTGGGCCCTGGTCAAGCGCACGGTCAGATTCTATCAGTCCACTTTATCCCATAACGTCCTGTGAGGCGTCATGACCTTACGTTGCGAATGATGTAAGCGGCCTGTTGTTAAATGTTACGTGTGGTTATCTTAGTAACTAGTGTAATCTACGATGTTTGTAAACTATGCTGTTTATTCCAGGTATATCAGATATATGTACGAGGGCATGGTTTGGCTGGAATCTGAGAGCTCAGATTAAACTGTCGATAGAGAAACTGGTAGCTATTATATTTTCATTTGTTCCTCACAAATATTTGGCTGTTTATTTCTGCATTTGGCGAGATTTCCGAGGGAAAGGTTAGTCACCAACTTAAGAGCTAAGTTGAATTGTTGCGAGTGACACGATTAGTGATTATTATAGTTTCTTACAATTATTTGTCTTTTCGTTGAGGGTGAGGCTATCCAGGAACCTAAGAGCGTAGCTCAAATGGGTGTAAGTGAAAAAGAATATTAATGTCATTTCTCATGTTGGATTTTACAAATAATGACTGTTTTTTGGGATGTGTCGTCGTTAAGATGCTACATATTATGAAATCGATTGTTTTTATAGGAATGATATAGTTACTACTCGTGGCTTACACTTGTTTCACATTTTTATTTTAGCTGCAGGGAATCGCATCCTTAGTATTTATTGGTTATTTATTTTTTTCGGTTTTTGACTTGTTAATTTTCGTTTGTAGTGGGATACCTATTTTTATGTGCACATTTTTTCGGTTTACTATGTAAAATTCGTGCTTTATTTTCGATTAAGTAGTCTTTTGGGAGTGAGTCTGGTATCGCTGTCTTCGTTTAAGCTATATCGGTCTAGTGTACGCTGCGATTCCACTTGCCCTTTTTTCCATTTGTTATCTGATTTACTTTAGAGAAATTCGTGTGTGCGGTTTCTTGAGGTGTCTTGTATCTCAATCTCCCTCTGAGATGTATAGGTTTAGCGTACTCTACAATTTGAGTTGCGTTTTTTTTTTTTTAATTTTCTTTCCATTTATTCTGGATGAGTTAGTGTGTGTAATTTTTTTCATTATTTGGTTCTTTTGTGTGTGTTTCAACGGGGAGGGGGAATCAGGAATCGCAGTCTTAGTTTCAGATATTATACACAGTTCACTGACATTAATGTGACTACTGCCCATGTTCGACGTCAGCGCGCAATAAACTTCACACGCGGCAGATGGCAGCACTAGCAGTGGAGGGTATATAAACGGTGTCAGTGGGACACGAAAAACAGTGCCGTCCTTGTCGTTTTGCGGAAATGGAGCGATTTATCTGACGTGCAAAAGGGCATGACCACTGGCTCTCGGGCCAAGGGTGGAAGTATATCCGAAACGGCTAAGTTTGTAAATTGCCGCCGGGGTTAAAGTAAACAGTGCATGGCATCATGCCGCTATCCAAAACCGGCTTTGAGACAACTGCAGTGCACCACGGACCGTATATAGGGGTGAAAGATGGCTGCAGAGCTGTGTACGAGTGAACAGACATGCAAGTGTTGAGCACCTGACCGTACAAGAGAAAGCAAGGTGCTACAAACAGTGTCTCCTCAATGACCGCTTAGTGAACGTTGCTGCGTATGGTTCTCCGCAGCAGGCCCCTGGATCGCGCACCCAAGCTGACTGCTGTCAGAATTTACGCTGCAATATGCCCACTAAGTAACGACAGGTGGCCTTTTCAGATGTATTACGCTTTATACTCGATCGGACAAACAGCTGTTGGCAAGGACGGCGTGAAACGACTGAAAGCAAACACCCTGCACAGCGCCGGAGGGGTCCAGGCCGGAGGAGGGAGTGTTATGATCTGGGAATCTGGGTGATCTCCTCCTTACATGTAGTTTGTTTTTCCTCGGCTCATTGGTGTCTACCATCAAAACAATACAACGTTCCACACAGCTGTCAGTGCACGTGCGTCGTTAGAATAGCACCAGGAGAAGTTTATCGTACTCCCCCGGCCACCAAAGTCCAAGGATTTAAGCCCAATCGGAGATCTGTGGGGCCACCTCGATCCGGCTGTTCGTGCCGTGCATCCTGGCCACACACTGGAGTCGACTTGGCTCCACATCGCTATCGGTACTTCCAGAACCTCACTGAGTCTCTTACTGCACGTCTCACAGCAGTTCTCGCTCCAAAATTTGGTTATTCGGGTTTTTGATAGGTGGTCACATTAACGTGAATCGGCCGTTTATAATAGCTCACACTAAGGCAGCGATACCAGACACAGACACCTTCCCACACTGTAGGATCAGCCACACTGAGTCCACTTGCGTGGTTTCCTTTTATATTTTTAGGTTTATTATGGACGAATGCTTGTCTATTATTTTTCGCCTATGTCGATTTTTTTCTGGGGGTGTGTCTAGGGTCACTGTCTTCGTTTGAGCTATATGGTTCAAATGAATTATTCCATTTCCATTTTGTGTTTGATGTATATTTATGTTATTCTAGAGGACTTCGTGTGTGTGACTTTTCGATTTTTTTGTTGGTTTCGAATGATATTATCTTTATTAGCCTCTTTTTAGTTTGTCCCCGCTCAAACTCCCTCCCTCTCCCTTCCCCCCCTCCCCCCAGCCGTTAATTTCATTTTGTCATTTGGTTGAAATATTTTGCGTGTTTCATACGCTCGTTTTCGAACGTAATGGTCTGTTTTGTGGTCGCCATCTTGAAGAATGAAATCGACCTCTTATTAAATGTTATCTGTGATTGTTTTAATAACTCGTGTAAACTATCCACTTCACTCGAAATATGGCGTCATGAGTCAAAGCAAACTGGAACTGGACCTTGCTCTGTTCCCTCTGGCTCAGGAGGACAAAGGAGGGTGTTCGTGGCCACGTCCATCATCGAAGGCAGCAGAAAACATGCCTAGTCGAACCCAAAGCTTGGCTTGGTGCTCCACAGACTGTGTGACGCTCCGACTCCCCAGTAGACACACGCACGCTCTACTATGTAAACACGCGCGATGCAAATCCGGTAGAAGAACGTCCACGCCTAGGACGCCCTTGCCGCGATCCATGAATGCTCTTTCCGAGTTACTCAGTCTCCCCAGCAGGCAGATCTCAGTGCGAGCTGCGCGAGCACTGAAAGAAACCCCGCTCGAGGCGCCGCTGAGGCACCACCTCAAGTGACGCCATAGCAGTCGTAGCTAAGCAAAGAAACCGAAGAGGTTACACAAGCATAAGAACCGATATGAGCACGTGCACAGCTCACTTACTTAAACTCCTGTCTTCTACGTCGCTCCATACCGCGGTTAGAAAGCGGTGGCTCCCTGAGAGTGCGTGCTTATTGCACGAGAGAAGTAGACTCTCAATTGCTTTTCGAATTTGCTTGTCTGTTACACGACTGCAGTACATACCTGGATTTGAAACTACTCCTCTGCTTCAATGTACTTTTCAACTGATTTCTAGGAAATGAGACACTTGGACACTATTCGAAAGGGACAGCGATGTTAGCACATCCGGTTAAAGGGGCAGCTTAGAAGTCAGGCTGTAATGCTACTCTGTCTCTTCATTTTCCTCTTTTTTGTAACTTTCCACCAAGTACTGTTACTGCAACCAACTAGATAGGAACAATAATCATGATAATAATAATAATAATAATAATAATAATAATAATAATAATAATAGTCATACATTCGTGACGAGGAGTGATATGGATTTATGATACACATTTATTTTCCGATACTCGTGGACGTATTAAAAATTTATCACACTTCCAGTTCTACCTAGTCATTGGTAAGCCGACAGCATATGGGTGGTATCCATTATAGAGTCATGGAAAATATAGGACACTTGCACTAAGCACATTTTCTGAATGTCCTTTTCTAATACGCGCATCTGGTTTTTAATAGTAATAGCCAGCAAAAAGGCTTACTAAAATTTAGAAAGAACAGCCATCGGGAAATAATTTTTGACGTGAACCTTAATATTTCAATGCAGGTACGGTGCGGTACCTGGAACTGAAGACTAGGATAGAGTTTTGTATGTGTTGTACCTGAACGATAGTATACCAAGGAACCCTCGCCGCACGAAACGAGTTTCTTTAATATCTTAGCAATTTTCCCTGTCTAGAAACTGGATATTTGTGTTAGTTGCGAACGGCTCATATTTCAAAACGCTTTTAACATAACTGGTTTTTGATAACATTTAATTTCACTTGCTGTCTATTGATGTCTACAAGAGTAATAATGTCCCACGCCCGTGTTCCCGAGTTCGATTCCCGGCGGGGTCAGGGATTTTCTCTGCCTCGTGATGACTGGGTGTTGTGTGCTGTCCTTAGGTTAGTTAGGTTTAAGTAGTTCTAAGTTCTAGGGGACTGATGATCATAGATGTTAAGTCCCGTAGTGCTCAGAGCCATTTGAACCATTTTGAAAGTAATAATGTGACAGATAGACGATTACTTGATACATGCTTACACATTTTTTGTAATTTCATAAAAAGTGTGCAGAACATTTAAGGGGATTGTTATCATTTCAAATGAAATAAGAAAGTACATAAAACCTCTATTAAAGGGCTGACCGGAGGCGAGAAACTCAAAAGCGTTACAGAGTGCATCTGTCTCAGGCAGGCAGTTTCAGGAAGGGGTTTACTGAGTGGCCATGTTCACCGTGTACGCCCCACAATGGCAAGGCAGTCGTCACACTATACGTACTTTCTATTTTTCTATCAGATTTCCGAGCATTTACATGTTTTTAACTCCTTGTGTGGACGAGATCTGAACTTCAGAATATTTGTCTACTTATACGGTATGTACAGAAAGCCACTACCTATCGCAACACATTGAAAACATTAAGGTAATCTTATCTGATTGTGATAATTATGGATACAAACACCAGAGTGCATTGCTACATTTTTTTTCAGTTGATAGCCTATAACGACTTGACCTCAATTGACTTTCAACATAACGGAATCCCACTGCATTACGCATTTCAATTTATCAACAAATATGGAAAACAATTCGAGAAATTACGTTATAAACAATCCTGTAGCTTCAAAAAGTGTTCAGTTATTTCAGAATTCCAATTGCTTGTGTTATTAGGTTACGAAGCGCGATGACTTTTGGCCCATCCTGTGTCATTATAAACTATTATACTTACGATTTTCAGGTACCTTTTTCTAGCAACCGTTTCAACTTTTTACATTTAGCAACTGTTGAGTCATACAACAATAAAATAAGCTTGATGAGAGCAGTAAATGCTATCAATTCTCGCAATAATAAACTTGAGAGGGCTTGTATATTTCCTCAGATGTCCGCCAATACATTTTGGTGTACAGAACCACTTCCATGTGAAAATCTTCTGACTGTGAAATTTGCAGGAAAACGCCAGATACTGACTGCTTTCTTGCTGGAGAGAGTACAGACTGTGCAATAATAACTTTAAATTCTGGTACATATTCCGTATTTGTAACTAAGGAATATAGAAAGAGATCGTTACGATACAAGCATCTCATTTGGATTCTAAATAGCGAACCTGAATTAATAAAAATTTGTCTGAATATAGTCACAGCGGCTAGTGCATTCGCACTGGACAGCAGCAAGTATACCTACCTCCCAAATAGATGATATGTACTGCTGCTGTTAAATTTCTAATAAGTGTATGTAGTTAATGCTGAGCTGACCTATTCTTTATAAAGAAAATATTATAAAGAAATATTATAAAGAAAATATTCTAAGAAACGGTACTAGTTTTCCTCCTGCATAGCTCTTGAAACTCAGAATTGCAGTCGACACGCAAAGAATTCTTCTCCATGTCGCTAAAAAGGTAGCTGTAGTTGTGTGTGTGTGTGTGTGTGTGTGTGTGTGTAAAACAAAGCGGGTTGTGGACTGACGCAAACTAAACGGACTTGGTGTACTACACCACTAACAGCGATACATTTTTTTTTTCCTTTCAAACTCAGATAGGATGTCAAATTGAAATCACAGTGAGAATCGAATGAAGATTTGTGCATATGTGTTGTGCAGTGCCTCTAGTATTCCCAGGGACTGCGACGCATCACACATTTCAGTTATGAGCGCACAGTGAGCAAATAAAGATGCTGTGAGCAGTAGAGTCGCCGCCAGGTGTGAGGTGCTCGCTGTCATTGGCTAAGGGTTTCCGCCTGATTTTATGCAGCCCCACATAACATGGCTGTCATGCGTGAGAGCAATGTGAAGCAGTGTTTGCAGGAACTCTAGCCAGTAGCAACAAAAGCGCTCCTGCAGCATTTTCGGTGGATAGTGTTTGATCACCAACTATACGGCTTCCTCTGACTTTCATGTCTTCGCTCGCATGAACTGCTGCTATGATGATAGCATTTTCGCACAGAGAACGAGTTTCAGACCAGTGCAGAGAGTTGGCGGAAAGTACTGGCGGCTGCCATCTATGACGAGAGTATTGGAAAGTTGGTAAAACGCTGCGTTTGATGTCTAAGTCAGAGAGACGACTATACAGAATTAGCTGGAATCTGTAGCTAAATATTGCAAATAACACGTTTTTGGTTTTCGCTATTGTTTCCATTTCGCGAACGATCGGAGCTCGAGAAACAAAACATCCGTCGTAATATGAAGTGTATGATTAATGTCACTGTTAGGGAAGTGGAGAGGACTGAAAGACAAGATCATATCACTTTAATTAATTTTAAACGGCTATGTAGCTAGGCAAATGTATAGTAATGTAGACTGAGCAATTACTATTTCTTTCCAGAATTCCAGAATACAACAGAGACAATGCATTGTTTTTTTGCGCAAGAACTGTTCCAGGAGGAACGTAATTCCCATGAATGTATCAAAGTTTCCTCAAACAGAAAAAAGTGCTTCATGTGGCCTGGATCTCAACATTCCTTTTCTCCCTTAAACTACATCATACTGTAATAGAAATAAGTTTTGTGTCGTACTTCTCTCTAACAGTTAGGCACACAAGACCATGATGCTTGACGATGAAGCCAGATGGCAGCATCGCTGTGACGTGTATCCTAGCTGTCGTTAACGAAACGCAGTTTCTTTTTTCTGGCCGCATAGCGTAGCTTTATGGGCTCGGAATTTTAGTCAGGATCTGACAATTTTAGTGTTATAGGGAGGCAGGATGCCCTTCCTGTTACCATTCTCCCTCCGCCCTCACACCTTTCGGGACGGTATATCGGTATATGTGTACGCCAACAGTCTGCGTCTAGTGCTGTCCCATGTGAAAGTGCGAGAACGTGTTTGAAATGTTTGCGAATAGTAGAACATACCGCCTACCTGAGCCGGCGCGCTTCTCCGGATCCCGGAAGCTGGGTGCTAACGCGTGCCGCTGTCCGGCGGTGTCGTAAACAACACGCAGCGCTTTGTGCCAGCGTAAATAAAAAGCATAAGTACAAGCACACGCACTGCGTCTTCTGTCGCGCGACTTACGTGACTCTTTATTCGTCATTATACTTGAAATTTGAATGAGAGTTTATGTCAACATTGAATTTTGTCTTCATCAGAGTAGCATGATGGCAAAATTTCTGTTTTCGTCTACATCATTCTCAACTTTCCTCAATTTTCAGATATTCAGGAACGAATACTTTGATTAATGTGTGCATCAGTTCCACTGAGGGGGCTTTCTGTTTCAGCCTAAGTAGCGTCACATTCAGGTTATGAGCGGTGGGTGTCCCCATCTCTATTGGTTATGTTGCGTATTGAGTGCTGCTGCTGTTTGGTTTGTGGGGCGCTCAACTGCGCGGTAATCAGCACCCGTACAAAGTCCCAATTTTTACACAGCCCATCTTTTATTTACAATCCAGTGCAATCACTGTCACAAATGATGATGAGGATAATGATGATGGAATGATGAGGACAACACTAACACTCAGTCCCCGGGCAGAGAAAATCCCCAACCCGACCGGGAATCGAATATGGGACCCTGTGACCCAGAGGCAGCAACGCTAGCCACTAGACCACGAGCTGCAGACTGCTTATTGAGTGAAAATGCTCCTTAGGTGGTACTAAAACCAGTAAGCTGTTCAAATTTACGTACTTCATTTACTTTTTACGCATTGTTGCAATTTTACGTATTTTTAGCGCCACGTATTTAGCAAACTGTTCTCCAAAGTTGTTTCCTTAGACGATAAGTTGAAGTATTATTATATCTATATTCTTTGGGTGTCTTCTTCGACAATATTTTCTGCATTACAGTTAGAACGTCAGTTGGGCAATATAACGATAAGATGATCAACAATATAACAAGGTATTCCTCACCCGCGTGGAGTTCCGCTATTCACTGAAGAGCAAAAGAAACTAGTATACCTGCCTAATATCGTGTAGGGACCCCGCGACCACGCAGAAGTGCCGCAACACTACGTGGCATGGACCCGACTAATGTGTGTAGTGCTAGAGGGAATTGACACCATGAATCCTGTAGGGCTGTCCATAAATCCGTAAGAGTATGAGCGGTGGGCAACTCCTCTAAAGAGCGCGTTGCAAGGCATCCCAGATATGCTCAATAATATTCATTTGTGAAAAGTTTGATGGCCAGCGGAAGTGTTTAAACTCAGAAGAGTGTGCCTGGAGCCACTCTGTAGCAATTCCTGACATGTGTGTGTCGCATTGTCGTGCTGGAATTGCCCAAGTCCGTCGTACGCACAATGCACATGAATGGATGCAGGTGATCAGACAGGATGCTTACATACTTTTCACCTGTCAGAATCGTATCTAGAGTATCAGGAGTCTCATATCACTCCAACTGCATCCGTCCCGTAACATTACAGAGCCTCCACCCGCTTGAACAGTCCCCTGCTGGCATGCAGGCTCCATGGTTCACATGGATCTGAGCACTATGGGACTTAACTTCTGAGGTCATCAGTCCCCTAGAACTTAGAACTACTTAAACCTAACTAACCTAAGGACATCACACACATCCATGCCCGAGGCAGGATTCGAACCTGCGACCGTAGCGGTCGCGCGGTTCCAGACAGTAGCGCCAGGCTCCATGGATTCATGAGGTTGTCTCCATTCAGGTACACGTCCATCAGCTCGATACAATTTGAAACGAGACTCGTGCGACCAGGCAACATGTTTCCAGTCATCAACAGTCCAATGTCGTTGTTGACCGGCCCAGGCGAGGCGAAAAGCTTTGTGATGTGCAGCCATCACGGGTACACGAGTGGGCCTTCGGATCAGAAAGCCCATATCGATGATGTTTCGTTGAATCGTTCAAACGCTGACACTTGTTGATGGCCCAGCATTGAATTCTGCAGCAATTTGAGGAAGGGTTGCGCTTCTGTCACGTTGAATGATTCTCTTCAGTCATCGTTGGTCCCGTTGTTGCAGAATCTTTTTCCCGCCACAGCGATGTTGGAGATTTGTTGTTTTGCCGGATTCCTGATACTCACGGTACACTCGTGAAATGGTCGTACGGGTAAGTCCCCACTTCATTGTACCTCGGAGATGCTGTGACCCATCGCTCGTGCATCGGCTATAACACCACGTTCAAACTCAACTATTTCTGGATAATCTGCAATTGTAGCAGCAGTTCCTCTTTGTTTGAATACGCATGCCTATACCAGTTTCTTTGGCGCTTCACTGTAATACTACTGAAAAATAGTTTCGAGTTCGTTTGCTTTAAATATGTATATGCATACATTTTGTTTGGTGTAGGTGTGAATAAAATCGCTGTTTCGCTGCTGTAAGGAGGGAGTCCTGACACTCGCAACTGGACTGAAAAATTCCAATATTGAGAAAAAGAAGCAAAGCAAAGACATAAAGATTCCAGATCACCAACAGCTGCAGGGATATGGGGACAAAGCATACTGTCTCTGTTGGTCAGAGAAACAGTTTTTAAGTCTCGCTACACTGATATTTTAGAACCTTATTCACGACGAAACCTGACTGTGAAAAAAAGAGTTTTGATCGATATCTTGCAATGCACCTTTGGTGTACTACTCAATAAGTGGCGTTTTTTTTTTTTTTGAGGAATTGATGACGATTCCTTCTCATGTGATTCTGTACTAATGAGATGTCTTCCACACAAATATTAGCATCATTTGTGGACAATAACATTCTTAAAACGGACTGGTCTGCTCAGAGTCCCAATCTGAACTTAATGTATCACTTTTGGGATGAATTAGAAAGTCGATTTCCCTGCAAACACTAGGCGTCCAACATCACTACCGTCTCTGGTTTGGACTCTGGAGGAAGAACTGGCTGCCATTCCTCCAAAGGCATTCATAAACCTCATTCAAAGGATTCGTAGCAGTGTTCAAGCCTTCATTAAGGCGAAGGTTGCACGCAGCCCATATTAATGTCCATTAATGTCCGTCGATACGTGTCGGTATATTTTGATCCGATGGTGTACTGCGGTTATACCTTGATATGAATATACGTCAGTTATAATGATTAAGATGATGATGGAAATGAGCGTTTGGTGTCATTGGCCGGGAGGCTCCTTAAGGAGCAGGTCCGGTCGCCTTGGTGCAGGTCTTATTACATTCGACGCCACATTGGACGACCTGCGTGCCGGATGGGGATGAAATGATGATGAAGACAACACACGACCCCTGAGCGGAGAAAATCCCCAATCCAGCGGGGAATCGAACCCTGGCCCCTTACGACGGCTGACCATTCGGCTACCAGGCTGGACACGATGATGATGAAGATGTTGGTGATGATGATGATGATGATGATGATGGTCCTCATCATTGTCATCAGTATCAATATCATTAGTAATATTACCATTTATTTCAGAAGAAACATGATTCGTTGAGGTGATACAATTTTTTGGTGTAAGGTATGAGAAGGAAGGAAAATGACGACAATCAGAAGCGCCAGGGCCTGATTGTAGTCTGACTATTTGACGCGGCTACGCTAATGCCGGTGTTTGACCAGTAGCGCTCTCATACGACAGCCTCATAAAAGTTGGAAGCTCCATTTCTCTGAAACGCTTGAGAAGCGCATGATACTAGAGCAGCATCTGTTACATCCAACCGTGCTAAAGATGACCTACACCGGCGCACCGCTGCGTGTAGGCTTACCTTGCCGTGCTGGGGGACAGACTGCAGTATAGTGGCCTGGCGCAGTGCGGAGGGCAGGAGCCATGGGCAGGCGGCGGCCGGCGCTACGGACCATAAAGCGCGCGCGCGATACGGCCGCGACACGAGAGCAGGCAGGGGGCGGGCCGCCTATTACACGGGGCGGCGCCGTCGCCGGCTGCTCGTTAGACGCCGAGCCGTGCACTCTTATCACGTCCGGTCCTCTGCTCTCCCACACTGCGACAGGCTATCTCAAGCATTTGTCGCACGGCGAACATTTTTTAGACCTATGTTAGGTGATAGAGAACTGGCTGTCCAATAAGGATAGGATTGTTACGTTGACACCGCCGTCTAACGATAGCACACTTTCCCACAATGAACGATACGTTAAATACATCTACATACATACTCCGCAATCCACCATACGGTGCGTGGCGGAGGGTACCTCGTACCACAACTAGCATCTTCTCTCCCTGTTCCACTGCCAAACAGAACGAGGGAAAAATGACTGCCTGTATGCCTCTGTACGAGCCCTAATCTCTCTTATCTTATCTTTGTGGTCTTTCCGCGAAATACAGGGTGTTACAAAAGATACGGCCAAACGTTCAGGAAACATTCCTCACACACAAATAATGAAAAGATGTTATGTGGATATGTGTCCAGAAACGCTTAATTTCCATGTTAGAGCTCATTTTAGTTTCGTCAGTATGTACTGTACTTCCTAGATTCACCGCCAGTTGGCCCAATTGAAGGAAAGTAATGTTGACTTCGGTGCTTGTGTTGACATGCGACTCATTTCTCTACAGGACTAGCATCAAGCACATCAGTACGTAGCATCAACAGGTTAGTGTTCATCACGAACGTGGTTTTGCAGTCAGTGCAGTGTTTACAAATGCGAAGTTGGCAGATGCCCATTTGATATATGGATCAGCACGGGGCAATAGCCGTGGCGTAGTACATTTGTATCGAGACAGATTTCCAGAACGGAGGTGTCCCGACAGGAAGACGTTCGAAGTACTTGATCGGCGCTCAATGGAGCACGTCATCATGATTTCATACGGGATACTCTACCTGTGCTGCAAGAACATGTGCGTTTACAAGTACGACACAACATGTGGTTCATGCACGATGGAGCTCCTGCACATTTCAGTCGAAGTGTTCGTACGCTTCTCAACAACAAATTCGGTGACCGATGGATTGGTAGAGGCGGACCTATTCCATGGCCTCCACGCTCTCCTGACCTCAACCCTCTTGACTTTCATTTATGGGGGCATTTGAAAGCTCTTGTCTACGCAACCCAGCTACCAAATTTAGAGACTCTTCGTGCTTGTATTGTGGACGGCTGTGATACAATACGCCATTCTCCAGGGCTGCATCATCGCATCAGGGATTCCATGCGACGGAGGGTGGATGCATGTATCCTCGCTAACGGAGGACATTTTGAACATTTCCTGTAACAAAGTGTTGAAAGTCACGCTGTTACGTTCTGTCGCTGTGCGTTTCCATTCCATGATTAATGTGATTTGAAGAGAAGTAATAAAATGAGCTCTAACATGGAAATTAAGCGTTTCCGGACACATGTCCACATAACATCTTTTCTTTATTTGTGTGTGAGGAATGTTTCCTGAAAGTTTGGCCGTATCTTTTGTAACACCCTGTATAAGCTGGCGGCAGTAAATTTGTACTGCTGTCAGCCTCCAATGCTGGTTCTCTAAATTTCCTCAGTAGCGATTCACGAAAAGAACGCCTCCTTTCCTGCAGAGACTCCCACCCCAGTTCCTGAAGCGTTTCCGTAACACTACCAGTAACAAATCTAGCAGCCCGCCTCTGAATTCTTTCTATGTTCTCCCTTAATGCGAGCTGTAGGGATCCCAAAAGCTCGAGCAGTACTCAAGAATAGGTCGTATTAGTGTTTTATAAGCGGTCTCCTTTACAGATGAGCCACATCTTCCCAAAATTCTACCAATGAACCGAAGACGACTATTCGCCTTCCCCACAACTGCCATTACATGCTTGTCCCTCTTCATATCGCTCTGCAATGTTACGCCCAAATATTTAATCGATGTGACTGTGTCAAGCGCTACATTACTAATGGAGTATTCAAACATTACGGGATTCTTTTTCCTATTCATCTGCATACATTGCTGGCCATTAAAATTATAACGTCAGCAAGGATAGCAAATAAATTGTACTTGCTGTGTGTATACAGTATAGTATAATGGACGACGTAAACGCTTCCGTTGGATGGCAGAACAGTCTAGAATCGGTATGCCAAACAGGCAAAATCGCCCTGAGAATTTAGACAATCATCCCACCGACGCATAGGGCTGAAGGTGGTCGTTTGGTAAAGCACTGTGTCCTGTTGCTTGAAGAAGTTCTACATTCCTTGCTGCGCATTCTCGTCCGACGCAAACTGTCCATCTATTAAGGTCTTTTTTTTAAGGACCCGAAGGTGTGATAGTCGCATAGTCCAGCACTATAGGGCGTGTGTTTCACTTGAGTTGGCGTAACTTCTGTATTACAACATTTGCGATATTCGGACTCGCGTTTACCATTAAGTACCAGCACCCCTTGGCATACCATGGAACGTGGCTTCCGACAGACATGCTGGCCTGCACACATTCTTCACTCGCCGATGAATCTCAACCCGATGTTTGTCCTTCGGCAACCAACAAAATAAGAACGACACGTTGATCTTGTTTGGACGCATTTAGTAATAACGTCGCCATAGTTCAAGTTTCGGCATTTATCGCATGCACGTCGAAAAGACGCGAATAGCACACTAATCTCTTGCTTACCTACTTATACACCCGTATAGGATTTGTCCAACGTTGAATATACACTGCTGGACACCACGAAGATGACGTGCTACAGACGCGAAATTTAACCTACAGGAAGAAGATGCTGTGATATGCAAATGATTAGCTTTTCAGAGCATTCACACAAGGTTGGCGCCGGTGGCGACACCTACAACGTGCCGACATGAGGAAAGTTTCCAGCCGATTTCTCATACACAACAGCACTTGACCGGTGTTGTCTCGTGAAACGTTGTTGTGATACCTCGTGTAAGGAGGAGAAACGCGTACCATCACGTTTCCGACTTCGATAAAGGTCGGATTGTAGCCTATCGCGATTGCGGTTTATCGTATCACGACATTGCTGCTCACGTTGGTCGAGATCCAATGACTGATAGCAGAATACGGAATCGGTGGGTTCAGGAGGGTAATACGGAACGTCGTGATGGATCCCATCGGCCTCGTATCAGTAGCAGTCGAGATGACAGGCATCTTATCCACATGGCTGTAACGGATCGTGCAACCACGTCTCGATCCCTGAGTCAACAGATGGAACGTTTGCAAGACAATAACCATCTGCACGAACAGTTCGACAACGTTTGCAGCAGCATGGACTATCAGCTCGGAGACCATGCCTGCTGCTACCCTTGACGCTGCATCACAGACAGGAGCGCCTGCGTTGGTGTACTCAACGACGAAGCTGGGTGCACGAATGGCAAAACGTCATTTTTTCGGATGAATCCAGGTTCTGTTTACAGCATCATGATGGTCGCATCCGTGTTTGGTGACATCGCGGTGAACACACATTGGAAGCGTGCATTCGTCATCGCCATACTGACTTATCACCCGGCGTGATGGTATGGGCTGCCATTGCTTACACGTCTCGGTTACCTCTTGTTCGCATTGACGGCACTTTGAACAGTGGACGTTACATTTCAGATGTGTTACGACCCGTGGCTCTACCCTTCGTTCGATCCTGGCAAAACCCTACGTTTAGCAGGATAATGCACGGCCGCATGTTGCAGGTCCTGTATGGGCCTTTCTGGATACAGAAAATGTTCGACTGCTGCCCTGACCAGCACATTCTCCAGATCTCTCACCAATTGGTGGCCGAGCAACTGGCTCGTCACAATACGTCAGTCACTACTGTTGATGAACTGTGGTATCGTGTTGAAGCTCCATGGGCAGCTGTACCTGTACACGTCATCCAAGCTCTGTTTGACTCAATGCCCAGGCGTATCAAGGCCATTATTACGGTCAGAGTTGGTTGTTCTGGGTACTGATTTCTCAGGATCTATGCACCCAAATTGCGTGAAAATGTATTCACATGTCAGTTCTAGTATATATTTTTCCAAGGAATACCCGTTTATCATTCAATGCCATACTTCATGAGTCCTAGTGACTGGCGACTGGTGGAGTGCCAGCCTCTTGGCAACCCGCGACCATATGTTCTCAATGGGTGAGAGGTCTTTAGTAAGAGCTGGCCAAGGCAACCTGTGAAGCGAGGTAAGTCAGGACATCACGGACAGCAATCGGTGTTGCGTTACCTTGTTGTTTGGAGAGTTCTAAGATAGAGAGGAGTCACAGGTGCCGACACGTCACAAATGTGCTGTCCATAACACAATTTTTCTCAAACACCCAATATTGAAATACAGGTTAAAATTGCTCGAAGCCATTTGGCTATTCTGTCGGAAGAGTGTTCTTTGTAAGACATTGCAACACCTCTTTGCTATTATTTTGTCTAGAATATTGGTTCAGCTACATCGCCACAATTTCGTGTCAGTGTATCTGTAAGTCTACTGATATATTTTGTTTGCCACACACTATTCCCCCTCGTGTCGTTGTCAAAGTTATGCAGAGTATCAGGGACCTACAGCTGATCGTCAATATTTCGAAACTGTTTTGATAACTAGGTCAGTAATTTTGAAACGTTACTTTAAATGTATGAATATGGTTCCATTGTGATGCACACCACTTTGAATGCAATCGACAATCCGCGCTCAGTTCCCATTATCCTATATTAGCACACCCCTTTTTGTGGAGCTCTGGCCAGTAACGGTCAGGTTCCTTCTCTGGTAGGCTGCTCCACAACCTACGTTTAATACTGACTCGATTACAATTGAATGAGTTGAGAAAATCAGCCAACCAGTTGCAAGTATAAAGGTTTATTAACATCGCTTGACCACGGTTCCGACAAGTGTGGATTTTCTTCTTCAGAAATTAAGGGACCTATTGAGTAAATTTTTCTTGATCACAGTTAAACGAATTCTTGGTGTGTAAAAGATGTACAAAAACACTGAATAAAAATATAATGAACGAAAGTTAATTGTGCATCAAATCACATACAGGCAACAACAAATTTCAGAGCAAATAAGCTCATATCAAATAACATGGTACACGTGACCATCAGTATAACCAAGTAAAATCCATTAAGAAACATTCCCATTGGAGCAAGGCTATGCGTAAAAGTCTTCACATTAAAATGAACCATGAACTAAAAATAATTCCTCAGTAGGTCCATGTACTTCTAAAGAAGACAGTTTTTCAGTTGTTGAAACCATGGTCAACTGTTGTTAATTAACCTTTATATCTTCAATTATAAGGCTGACTTTCTCATATCATCTGTTTACACCCTTCGTTGCTGAACAGCAGCTATACTGATTTTTTTTAAAGTCAATAAAAATTGCAATGTTTCAGGATGCCTACCCAATGAGTTCCGGTGCAGTAATTCGTGCATCGACCTCGTGCAGCGCTGCGACCGCGACGTCGATTGCCCGAACGGCGAAGATGAGGACGGCTGCGGTAAGTAGTGATGCTCGCAAAAATATCACAACACGTGACACGGTGGCCTCCTGTCTTATTGTTGAGAACACATTTCGAAGTTCAAAACCGGATGAGGATATACTGTATATTCGGCGTAATCATCAAAACCACAGCTCGTGTAGAGCAGGAAGAAGGAACTACCCAAAATGGTCAGGTTAAGCCCATATTTGTCACTACTTTCATACCTTAAAAAGTAAAATAAGAACTCTGTAATCGACTTAGAAGTTGGTCTAAATCCCTTATTGCTTAATTAGGCATACTTCTATTGAAGAGACATGCCGTAGCAAATCTCTGGCCTTGTTAATCATCTACCCAGCCAGGCGTAGCAGGACCATACTGTTTAACATGAAGTCCAAACCCTAGTCCAACTCATTAT
The DNA here is from genome assembly GCF_023897955.1 of Schistocerca gregaria. Lineage (NCBI taxonomy): Eukaryota > Metazoa > Arthropoda > Insecta > Orthoptera > Acrididae > Schistocerca > Schistocerca gregaria. The sequence goes on from NC_064921.1 coordinate 531,456,575, forward strand.
GTATCATATTAACAAATCACTACCAGAGGTAAAAAGAAAGGCTAAGAGACAGCAATGCCCTAGAAACGATTGGGTAGTGAACCAAGGGCCTTTCTATTTATAGTCTGTCATTTACCGACTGAGCTACCAAGTCACTCAGCCACACACTCCAGAGTGTACATTATCAGATAACTTAGATGTAATATCTTTTAAATTAATAATTCAAAATCAAAATCAAAACCACGTGGACTGTGCTTCATGCTGTAACAAGCAACTAGGAAAATGACTATGTAACACCTCACACAACCAGCCGCACCACATACTCGCAGTAGCAAGCAGTGATTACATAGGAATGGGCTGGAGACATACGCTCCTACCCCGCGTCATGTCGTGGGGACTGATTCCGTGGCCTCCGGAGCAGAATAAAACTGAAACTTCCTGGCAGTTTAAAACTGTGTGCCGGACCGAGACTCGAACTCGGGACCTTTGCCTTTCGCGGGCAAGTGCTCTGCCAACTGAGCAACCCAAGCACGACTCACGGCTCGTCCTCACAGCTTTACTTCCGCCAGTACCTCGTCTCCTACTTGCCACTCTCCTACTTAAACTGTGAGGACGGAGCGTGAGTCGTGCTTGGGTATCTCAGGTGGTAGAGCACTTGCCCGCGAAAGGCCAAGATCCCGATTTCGAGTCTCGGTCCGGCTCACAGTTTTAATCTGCCAGGAAGTTTCATATCAGCGCACACTCCGTTGCAGAGTGAAATTCTCATTCCAGAATAAAGCTGTCTGCACACCGATAACAGCTCATCCCTGCAAGCTTACCGCATATCTGCTGGTTACCATTCTCTTGACGATCCATGCTGCGAACATTAACTGTGTTTGATGTTTGTCTCTAGTTAGATTTCTCATAATACTATGACTGACTCGGTTCTTAAAAAAAAAAGACTTGCAGTATAGTGTTAATTCTTTGTATAATTGCCAAAGTTTTTGGTTTGCACCATGCTCTTAAACTATACAAAAGTTGGAACTAGTGTCTGTGTTCAAATAAAGGGAATGAGAACACCATTCCAACATTTAGCAAGAGCACTGCGAAGTCTTCGAATAGTATGATCTACTAGTTAAACATAAAGACAAAACGGCCCATAAGAATGAAGATGTATCAGAACCCATAAACAGTCAGATTCTGAACTTAACTCAACTTAAAATAACACCATGTAATTAAAAACGAAGGACTACAAGCATTCAGTCATGGGCACGCATATGACAGCATGTTCTGTTGGTTACAGATAGGTAGGACTAAGTCTTCTGAATAGCCGTTGAGTTAGGCAGTATCTGAATAACCAACAGAAGGATCGTCTTACTGTAACTCTCCTATAGTATACGGTTAACGTTCGAGTATTACACACTTCCTTTAACATAGGAAAGCACAGCAAATTGATTTGTTCATTTCTCAATTAGATATGGCCTACTGTGCGCTTTTAGGGGCTTATGGAGGCATCATTTAGTCTTTGGGCAGTTTCGCAGTCAGTGGCGCATATCTGAATAATTAACTTCGGCAGATTGGTCAGATTTTAACGTTGTATTTCAAGGCATTTGTCTAGAAGTGTCATCTTCCCGTTTTCAGAAATCAGAAGTACAAAACACACATACACACATTCATGCAAGCACAACTCACACACACGTGACCACTGTCTGTGGCCTCTGAAGGCGGACCTTACTGGCCAAAGACAGTGTTCACGTGTGTGTGTGAGTTGTGCTTGCATGAACGTGCGTGTATCTTCTACTTTAGAAGAAGGCCTTTTCGCTTAAATGCATAGCAATCTTCTTGTTGTTTGTGTCTGCCACTCAGCTACGAGGGCTATTCGGGAAGTAAGGAACGATTGGTCACGAAAGGGAAAACCAAAGTGAAAATCAAAACTGTTTTATTTGCAACGGTTGGGTACACCTTCCAGACAATTCTCTACACAGTCGCCGCTCAGACTTAGACATCTGTCGTAGCGTTGTGCCAACTTTTCAATTCCCTCGTTATAAAAGACAGCCGCCGGTGCTTTTTGACAATTTTCTACGCTGGACTGCAGCTCGTTGTCTGTGTCAAAATATTGTCTTCGAAGCCAGAGGTTCATTTGAGCAGAGATGAACCTCAGGGATAGCCAATTACAGACTGTATTGTGGGTGATCAAAACTACCCATCAAAAACGCTGCAGAAGCATCTTCATTGCCCCTGCAGAGTGCGGCCGAGAATTGTTGTGTAGAACGAACTGTATGACAGTTATGTTATGTGGCTTGCACAGCTTCAGGCGAAATCTTTCACCAGGCCTTCATACTTGGCGGGAGACACTAATTTCTAGCCATCTTTACGTTCTCACTGTGAGCTCAGAACTGAAAAGAGCGACATGATGTGATCAACGAGCGTACTAGACACAGTGCCCAACGCATCAGTGCAAAGCTTCATCAGATTTTCACTGTATTTTCCATTTCGCCACCGATCGTTCCTTACTTTCCGAATAACCCTCGTGTATGGCGAATAGCAATCTATTCTTCTCGTAATACTGTCGTTAACCTTGAAAATTTTCCTGTTATCTTTATCCGCTCCCAAGATACAGAAGTTGAATGTTGCACTACTTATACATGTAAAATACACACTTAAAATCCTGTTCTAGTACTGAAGAACATGCAAAATTTTTGTTCACGCAAAATCCAATCTGAGGTGTAAAATTTGTTTTCCGTTATTTCAATTTCACATAAGTAAACTATCAAAATTCTAATGACCCATAAAGTTCTTTTCGCATGAGTCACATGCACTGCTGTAGCAAGGGAAAGAAGAGAACCAGCTGAAAAATGCTCTTACTGGAGCACAAAAAGGCGGACATGCTTCTGTTTTAAACACTGACTGAAAAGTAGAGTACCAGCTGTCTCATTCTACCTTCCTCACCAACTCAAAAAATTTTCCCAAAACTTTTGCGCATGCGAATGAATTCGCACTTTTTTGTGCTGAGAGAGGAGCAGACAGTGGCAGTTGGAATGAGAGGTAAAAGTAATAAATACTGGAAGATAATAGACAGTGGTTGTGGAACAGAAAGAAAGGACACAGTGACAGTGTGAGAGAAAAGAAGGAACACACTGACAGGGGATCATAGTTGACAGTGACAGAATAGTGTTAGGAAAAGACTGATGGAGATATTGGCAGTATGAGAGGTATAAAGAGAAGAAGAACGTGGAATTGGGCAAGAACCAGTGACAATGAGAGACAACGACAGCAAGCAAGAGAGAGTTAGTGACAGTGAGAAGAGACAGCAGCAGTAGGAAGGAAGGAATGAGATAGTAGTAGTTAAGAGAAAGCGAGAGGGAGGCAGTGAAAATGAGAGGAGGGAGTAGTAGTAGAAAAGAACGAAGGAGACTGTGGCTGTGAGACAGGAGACAGTGGCATTTCGAGAGACACAAAGAGATAATGAGTTGGGCTGAATGAGTGAGTGAGTTTGGGCAAGTGGGAGAGGATGGGTATGAGCAACTTACATCGATGAACTAGTGGGTGTGATGGAGCTACAGTTAGGATAGCTTGTGCATGTGAGAGGTGAGTTACATGTAAAAAGGAGCACCTATATGTTCGCAGGGCAAAAATTTTGCTAATATTTTTAAAGATGCTGAGGAAGGTAGTATGAGGCAGCTTGCACCACACTTTTCAGTCAGTGTTTTAAACAGGGGCATACTCACCTTTTCTGTACTCCCATAGGAGGATTTTTCCGCTGGTCTTTATATGGCTCTAACTCTTTCCCAGTAAACCAGGAAAATAATTATCTCGAAAGCAAAAAATCAGATACATGCGGTAACATACCAAGCAAACTATGAAAAGCTTTTTTCGCCGATGTAGCATATAAGGGGCAGTGAGATGAAAACTACACAGATAGAGAAAAAAGTAAACTGTTCATTATTTCAAATGTAATCACGATAACTGCTAACAAATGTATCCCACTGCGAGACAAAATAGTCAATGACTTCGTGGAAAGATGTTTGGGGTTGCCTACCCAAAGGTAATTGTACGCAGGTGCGCAGCTCTTCGTGCGAAGTAAACCGATGGCCACCAACGTCTTTCTTCAGGGCTCGAAGTATATGGAAATCCCAAGGGGATATATCGGGATTATGGTTCTTTTGCAAGGGCTTCACAGTGAAAGTTGCGCAGCGTAGTCGAAAAAATGTTTGAAACGTGTGAGCGGTCACTACCCTGCACAGAATGATGGCGTCCGTCAGCATTCCTTCGTGTCCGGTCTTAATGGCGTGCTTCAATTTTTGCGAAGTGTCCACGTATTACTGTGCTTTAATTGTGGTACCGTGTGACAAAAAGTCAGTGAGCAGCGGACGCTTATTGCCACAGGAAAGGGTCGTCGGAGCTGGTGTACATGGCTTTGAATTTTTTTGGTTGCGGGTGAATCCATGTGCCTTCGTTTCTGACTCACACTCGTAATGCTAACACCGTGTTTCATCGCCCGCGGCAAAACAGGACAGGATACGATATTATTCATGAAGATACCGTTCCTGGTGCTGCAGAGATGTTGACACTCTGTTCAACTTGTGCTCCTCCGCCAGATTGTGGGGAGCCCTTTGCGCATATATTTTACGGAGCTTCAGATGCTTTGTCATTATGACTTGAGCGGTACCGTAACTGACGCGCAACATGAGCCGAATGTCTTACACTGCCCGCTGTCGTTGATGGCATCATACAGGGCAGCAATGACACGATGAACCTATCCTCGTTTCTTCAATGACAGCAGACCTCCTCGAAATCGTTTATGCCAGGCAAATATACACAGCAGACATTCGGACATGAATTTCGCTTCTTACACAGTCAAAAACTGCACTACAACTGGCTGTTTTTCTTTACCGACCCCTATGTGAAGTCGGACGCACACGCGATTTACTGACCTCACCTCGAGCACATCCAGCAGACAGATGGCAGAGTGATGAACGTTCGCAATGTTCCTTCCTGCTTCCCAATAGAGGGCACCTCTATACACCACCTACCTGCGTTACCAACGTCCGTGCCATTTTCGTTATATACTCTCGTTTTCGATTGACTGCTCGTTTCAGTTAGTCAATTCGTACATATACTACTGTTTTAAAAAAGGTTCACATATTCACACAATAGGCAGTATTGGTTATGACTAGAAGAAAAGTTCATATAATTATACGACCAGAAACAAATATCTGTTGAGATAATGGGCCAATCTGTCCTCTTACTCCCATCTCTCTGTTAAGTACAGGCAGTGTGCTTCACGTGGTTACTAAGCATCCTGGCACACCATTCAGCCATTTTTCTCGGTGAATTACGCAATCTTTCAATTCACCTGGCTCAATTCCGATTATGGTACTTGTATTGGTCACACGGTTCTGTTACGTGTGTAGTCCGGAACCGTGCGACTGCTACGGTCGCAGGTTCGAATCCTGCCTCGGGCATGGATGTGTGTGATGTCCTTAGGTTAGTTAGGTTTAAGTAGTTCTAAGTTCTAGGGGACTAATGACCACAGCAGTTGAGTCCCATAGTGCTCAGAGCCATTTGAACCATTTTGTTACGTGTGTACACTGTCAATGAGCGCATAAAAAGCCTTTAAATGTCCCCATATCCAGAAATCCATCACATTAAGATTCGATGGTAGAGATACCATGTTGTAGGACCATTGAGACCAACTCATTGCCCATGAAATGATACGGAGAGGTACTGCTGCACGATCCGCAGAAAATTGTGGTGTCCCCCGTCGGGCACGAATCGCAGTCGTTGTCTTTCTGCAAGAGTAACGGTCTCCAATAGCGCTGGTGTCATCGCGCAGAAATCGGTGATACACAGTACCTGTTAATCTGTTTTGTAAAGTGTATGACCTTATGAGTCTGTCACCGATAGTTCCTACCAATATATTGTTACTGAAGTGATCCTGATGCTTCACCTCCATGAGTGGTCGAAGGCTGGCACCTGCGTACACGTGCATTTTGTAGTAATTGTACTCCCAATTAAAATGGAAATACTACCAAGTGTGACGGTCGACAGGGTCCTCCGTGCGATGTAGCAGAATGAGATGGAAAAATCATCGTGAACATAATGCTGCCACCGCTGTTGGATAAGAAGTCTTCCGCTCAAGCTGTTGAAGTCTTTGAAGGGCAAGACAAGTTTCCCGTTTCCAAACTGCATCATCATGTTATATTATCTTTTGAATCACTGTAATATTCAGGAAAACCAGTCACAGCGAAGTCATATCGTCCATCACCAAAGCAATAGAAATAGGTAACTCTTTATGTATGAAATAGAGGAATGGGAGGAAAGATTGGGTGGAAAACTAGTGAGTTCCAATGGCACAGGGCGTTGTGGAAATGTCTTGACGTAATTTGAAAATTTTGTGCCGAACTGGGACTCGCATCCGAGTTTACCGTTTCTCATATGCCGTTAATTTAACCGCTACGGCATCCAGACCAGGGATGGGGAAAATAGACCAGTTAAAACCAATACCGGTATTTTAGTTCTGAGTAATCGGTATTTTTCGGTATTTGTTTGGTATCAATTGTAACAGGTTTTTTATTTTTTCCAATAAACCTTTTTTAACAAAACAATGCAGATTCGTAAAATCTGCATTGGTTTGAAGTACTGAGTTATTATAGAAAACGGGAAAAGTGATCAGTGCTATTTTAATATCAATGCCGTCGTAAACGAGCAGAAAACGCATCGCTTAATAACAGTTACACCACTGCTGAGACAAAAATGACCGTGTGCCGTGGCTTAAGATATGCGTGTACGTGCGGTGTGTAAGATTTTCCCACGCCTGGTCTATACGGCAGTTTGTCGCTGTCGTCGCCAGACATCCGTTGTATTGCAGAATGGCACCAACTCCAGTCTCGACATATTTTTACGAAATGACGTAGCAGTGAAGCACAATGCTTCATGTGCTTTAAAAGATTAAAAATTTGTCCGACATTTCTAGGAAATTATGAAAGAGGAAGGAAATAAAGTAACTGAAATAAATTGAAAACTTAACAGTAATTCATTCATAGTATGCAGTGAAAATGGAAAGTAGATGATCTGCTTCCTGTGACTATATAATATGCCGTATGCTTGTAGACCTTGAAAACGGATAAATTAACACTAATAATAGCGTTCATCAATCTCACTTTTCACCCTTTAGCACTGACTATTCATGATTTCCAAAAGTCGTAGGGGTCCCCGATTACAACATGATTTTTGAGCAGAGTTTCAAAAAGAATTTTAGTCAATAGGAGAAAACTAGTGATTTTTTTTGTATTATTCAGTCACTCACCCCTTTTCGAGAAAAGCCTAGAATGGTGGACGGACTAAGTTTTCTTCTGTTTGTCTATTTAGTTTAATACTTTGATCATACGTACCTTCAAACTGAGAGAGTCAAAATTTTTAACCTTTGTTCGACTGCTACTTTTATTACAAGAAACAATAGGGAAAAAGAACAGGAATCAATTGTTTCAGAAACCAGTCATTTTGTGCGATTTTAATAACAAAGTTAAACTGGCGTGGAATAAACCGGTATAACCCCAAACAGATGTTTCAACAATAACCTCCTTTCTCAATCCCGACGTGGTCCCGGACCGTCGCAAATTTCCAACTTATGGCACACTGCAATTCAGCGTCCCTTGTCCGTTAACCCTACGAGGGATTGGGGCCATTGCTGAAACAAACCGTTTTATATCGGTTTTCTCGGCTGCAGTTAACATGAGTATCAAAACCGCTCAGAATAACCGGTTTCTGAAATACCAGCAGTACTGGTACTTCAGACATTTGTCGAGTCCACACCACGTCGTGTTACGCCACTCCAGCGTGCTCGCGGGGGCCCTACACGATATTTGGGCTGTCCATAAATCTAATGGTGCGACTGGGTGGAGATCTCTTCTGAACAGCAAGTTGCAACGCATACCAGATATGATCAATAATGTTCATGTCAGGCAAGTTTGGTGGCTGGCAGAAATGTGTAAACTAAGAAGAATGTTCCTGGAGCCACTCTGTAGAAATTCTGGATGTGCGGGGCATCGCATTGTCCTGCAGGAGTTCCCCCCGTCAGTCGGAATCCACAACGGACATGAATGGATGCAGGTGATCAGATGGGATGTTTACGTACGTGTCACCTGTCAGAGTCGTATTTAGAGGTATCAGGCGTCCCATATCGCTCCAACTGCACATGCTGCACGCCATTACAGAGCCTCCACCAGCTTGAACATCGGTCATGAGCAGTCCAATGTCGGTGTTGACGGGCCAAGGCGAGTTGTAAAGCTTTGTGTAGTGCAGTCATCAAGGATACACGAGTGGGCCTTCGGATCAGAAAGCCCATATCGATGATGTTTCGTTGAATGGTTCGCACACTGACACTTGCTGATGGCCCAGCACTGAAATCTGCAGCAATTTGCGGAAGGGTTGCACTTCTGTCACGTTGAACGATTGTCTTCAGTCGCCGTTGGTTCCATTCTTGCAGGATCTTTTTCCGGTCGCTTCGATGTCGGAGATTTGATATTTCTACTGTACACTCGTGAAATGAAAACGGGAAGATCACCACTTCATCGCTACCTCGGAGATGCTGTGCCCCATCTCTCGTGCGCCGACTATAACGCCACGTTCAAACTCACTTAAATTTGATAACCTGCCATTTTAGCAGCTGTAACCTTTATAACTATTGCGCCACAATCTTGCTGCCGTATACAGGCATTGCCGACTGCGCCGCGGTATTCTCCCTCTTCACATATCTCTGTATTTGAATACTCATGCCTATACCAGTTTCTTTGGCGGTTCAGTGTATAATAACCCTATACTTCAAAGCAATGCAAATTTGACGAATAAAAACTACTCCTTTTTAAAAAAAAGGTTTATTTATAAACGGAAAGATTAACCACTTCTCCTATGGATAATTGATATTTCGGTTTTTTACTCGGTTATTAGAAAAAAATAAGACACCTGATATATCGGAGACTAAACAAATACCGAGATAACGGTTATTCAGAAATAAAATACCGGTACCCGTTTTAAACGGTCGGTTTACCCGTCTCTACACCCCACTCGCAAATTATTGATTGCCGTAGGTGTTCGGTCGATATTAGAGCATCAGCACCAAAGTAAAAAATGTCATGGTGCCATCACGCTATCACAGAAATGTATAGAGGGTGAATCATGTAAAACTTGCACCACAGATGTTGCTGAAATGGAAAGTGCTATTGATGTGCTGTTTTCACCGAATGGACTGGTAGTCTTGGGCTCATACTGTCAGCAGTACACAGATTGTAAGGTGCTTTTTTTGTGTGCAAAGGTACACTTTTTTTAAATGGAGCAATGCCTATTGACATTAACAAACGAGACGTAAGGTAAATTGGAATGTCAGTGGTGTTTGTTGCAGGATTCTAGTGCGAGCCGTTTAGGGGATGTCATATTTTGAAAAGTTTCTACATCGATACATATTCGTGCTATTCAACCTGCGTAGTTGCTAGGTACGATGTTCTTACGTTTGCTTATAGCGTGCTTGTGTTTCTTGAGTGCACTGTGACATGCTACTTAGCTAGTTTGTGAGAGTTCAAACAGAAGGTCGTGACTGGACGATGGGATTTACCAATGCAAGAAAAGCTCACATGCCCTTGATGTGTGGAGTGTGTAGGATGTGCGCAGTTCGTTCTTGTACGGTGTTTGCGGCAGCATATCGCAATAGAAGTCAACCATCTCGGCAGTTATTTGTCAATCGCTTCAAGCGGTTATGTGAAAGTAGTAATGTAACACATAGACAACGTAACAGAAGGAAACAAGTGACGACAGAAGAGTGGAAAATTAATGTCCTTGCTGATGATGCAGTTGATCCGCATGTTAGCTCCCGCGTAATCGTACGAGGAAGTGGCATGAGTCAGGCAAATGTCCTACCCATTCTCCATTGCCCTAGGTTCCACCCCTATCACATTTTTCTCCATCAAGAGCTGCATGGAAACGGTTATGAGAATCAACTTCTGTACGTGGGCGTTAGGACAAGATACTCCTGATGTATCATGTATCTTGTTTAGTTACGAAGCCACATTTACCAGTCACTGCCAGGTAAACTGCCGAAACATCCATTATTGGTCTGTTGACAATACCTTTTGACTCCGTCAGGTGGAACGGCAGCGTCCGTGGAGAGTAAATGTGTGATGCGGGATAAAGAACCAGCAGCTCCCTGGCCCGTTTTTCATAGACGAAACACAGAATGCGCACTCGTGTCGTAGCCTCCTACCAACGCATCTTCCACCGATTTTAGAATACTTTTCTCTGCAAACTAGGAGGAACTGAAGGTACCAATGTAATGGCTGTCGAGCCCAAAGCACACGAACTACTACAGTATATCTGCGTTTTCAAATCTTCAGACTGGATGCAGAGGACCTGTATCTTGGCCGGCACGTTCCTTGTGTTTGACGCCTGTAGACTTTTTTCTGTGGGCAAAGCTGAATGACGCTGTGAGACGCCCGCTAAACCCGCACGGCAGAACAGGTGTTTAGGATTGTGGAAAGGTCCAAATAAGGTGTCGGTCAGGCTCACTCGAAATTGTAATTCAATAACACCTTTAAAGCAAAACCGCACATGGGCAAACCTTTAGAACTACGAGTTTCAAAAATGAAATTATTTCTGGATTTAGGGCCTTCAAACAAGAAATCTTAAAAGTCAACAAAATAAAAATGCAGTTAAAATAGCAAATAAAATAATTAAAATATATGTGGTATCACAGCTAGGCCGAAAAGCCTCAAGGCAAAAGTAGACAGAACAAACATATGCAAGGTGGTATACAAGCGGCTGAGGGCCACAATTAAATTTGAAAACTTTAAAATATATTACCATAATCTTTTAAGGCAGAAGGCCGCAATGTTTTTACTTAAAGGGTAATTTCAAGAATAAGGTTTTAAGCGGCTTAAGGCCCACAACTGATTTTTCAAAATACATTAAGTCCAGTAAAAACATGAATTTTTAAATCATTGGCTATGATAATTTATTAACAGAGAATTAAACACCGGTGAGAAAAACACTTGACCCGCCGGAACCCAACCAGGGGACAGCCACGATCCGACCGACATAACGACTTGCTTGCCACCGATACGTACATGAGAACTCAAACAACAAAGGTTACGAACGTGATTATCCACAATGAAATATGTATTAGCTGTCAAAATTTCACACCATGTTGGACAGCTACAACAGGTGAGAACAGGACGTTGCCTGAAATTACGTTAGTGGCCAGGGCAGGTAACCAGAACAATAACGGCCAAAAGGCAGAAAATTCCGCTGGTGCACTCGAATTGTAATCAACCAATATAGTTAATTGCACCGCATGGCGGCTAAATTTCAGCAATAGAAACACTCAAGTGTTGCTCATAGGAAAACCTCCTCAACAGCGAACCACCGAAACAAACCACACAAGGTGAATGTACGTGGCTTGGGTAGTTGAAACCACTACTCAACTTTGACGTCTTGGGTCGGTGAACCACGAAGCTCGTAGCGATCGGACAGCTCCATACACGCTCCGACACTGCGCAGGGACCGCCAGCGGACCCAGACGACTGCACCGCGCGGAGATAACTTCCCTGGTCTGGAGCAACCGACCGACTGCCCTCAGGATGCCGATAACCTCTAAAATAGTCGTGAGTGGAACTAACGCCAACTACGCACACAACCTGATAAACACTTGCACGAAGACCTGAACGATACCCAGCAGTAACTAAGCCCGCATGAAGACAAATCGAGAGTCGGTACACACACATACAGCCGACTCATGACCGATCGGCGAGCCAAAACGCGTCGTTCGTTAGGACGACCGACAGACGATCTACCAAGACCGTGTCCCGGCTCAAGTGATGCGTGGCGGCAGTGGTCGGGCGAGCCATGTCGACGCAGACCTCACTGCTCCAACCCGACTGCACTAGTGCCGTATAGCAACTCCCCGACTGGCAGGTCCGGACTGCGCTCCAAACTCGTTCCAACTGACTAGCAGCCCGAACTCGTGACCCGAACTCGCTTACGACAGACAATGACCGGGAAGTAACAGCAGTCGATCAAAGATATTACGAGAGGGGATATATCGATACACGCTGCTAACGACGCTCACGGTCAGGCAAAGCAGCAACTCAGTGACAGTAGCAATTTAAATTAACCTAGCGAGGTGAAAGTACGTTGAAAACAGGGTGTAAAATACATGATGGCGGGAACAGTAGACACACACGACTCAAACTGTCTACAAGAACATACCAGCTACACACTATGATATGCAATGACGTATTACTGCAGACTGCTCGGACGTCTCCGATGAAATGCTGGCACTAATGCAGCAGTCGTTCCATACAAGCCTAGAAATGTGTATTGACACTGCCAGTGATAATTTCGAACATAACCTATGATGGTCAAATGTCCCATTACTGCTCACGAGCCACAAAACTAGTGTATGCACTCTTGTTGTTCTTTTAGTGTGTGCCACCACAGATAATGTACAAGTGTTCGGGTGGAAACATTTCAAAATGCAGTATCGCACTAGAATTCTGCAACAAAGGCCTCTGACATTCTAATTTACCCTACATTTAATTTGGTAACGTCAATAGGAACTGTTTCGTTTGAGAAAGTGTACGTTTGCACAAAAAATACTCTTTCCAAGTAGTATTACAGTCTCATTATTGGCTAACAATACGAGCCTCTGACTAGTAACACATTCTGCTAAAACCGCACATCAACAGTACTTTCCATTTCCGCAATATGTGCGGTACAATTTTTAGGTGCTGTTCAGTCAGACATGTCACACTGTGCAGAAATGTGCAGATGTACGAGCAGTGCCTGTTGTGTCGGACATGTCCGACGGAACAGACTCTACTCGTATGCATATAAATAAGTAACTCGCGGCAAAATGGTGGTCCAAGTCAAAATGATTGGACCCGAAAAGCAACCTTGTCCGTAGTCCGCTCAGGGAGGTATCACGGCGCCAAACTGAGCTAAACTGGCCTTGCTTTTCGGATCCAATCATTTTAACTTGGACCACTCCTTTACGGTGATTTATTTTTTTTGTATTGCTTTGACGATGAACACTGGCTCTTGGTTTTAACCGTTTTTCCCATGTACTACAATGATTTAATACATAATATCACCTGACGATGCAGTTTAAGGATGCGAAACCGGTTGTAATCACACAATAAAGGGCAGTAACGGCTTGGGCGGAAGATTTTTTATTCAACATTCAGAATTTCGACAGTGATTGCCATCATTTTAAAGTAACGTGCTACCACCATTATTTTGTTACAAAAATGACTGCAGGTAATTTGTCTTTTGACGTATCTCGCCGAACTTATCAGCGTCACACAGCCCTAAATGAACTCTAAAATGTTGCTCTTCGGTGAAGGCAGTCGGTCACCAAGCAGTCCATTTCAGTTATTTTAGAGGAAATTCAAGCCTCTTTTTACATATACCACCTAAAAGCTACCATAAAACTGTATTTTGAACAACTAGTTGTACTCCGGTCGCTATAGGTTTATTTATCTATTATGGTATTTATGTTTTGAGGATCAAGTTGTAAAGTTGTGACTGAGTATTCGAACAGAATTTATCAGTTGTGACTCTGGCTTGTGGACCAATTCTGCTGTATCTTTTAAACACAACGCAAACACTTCCAAATTCTAAGTATGCTTGCAGAGAATTTGCTAAACCATATCCTAACGATAGAGTACTACATTCAAGAGAATTTACTCGTATTTTACTAAAATGTACGAGATTGGTGATGTGATCAGCTGCTATATCCCATCTGAAAGAGCAAATGAATAGTGTATGGATGAAGCGGAAGGCATTATTTAGTTGGTAGAACGGTGATTTTCATCAAGCAAACGCGGAATTTCTACATGTTCAACATACAAGAATATGGTGGACATTACGTGTGAATGACCTCTATACTTGTACTATATAGCGGATTCAACACATCGAGGAGATTAATGTGGACGACTAGAATCTTATAGTTGACTCATAACACAGGCCAACGAAAAATTATGTTTTGAATTTTTTTTACTTTGATAGCTGATCTTTATAGACTTTTTTGAGCTGAATCCAAATATAGCCTCGGTTTTTATGTATCACCCATAGTTTTCGAGCAATATGCTTTTTATTATATAATGTAAAAATCCTTTGCCATACAGCAGACGGGGAAATTAATGAAACGCTTTGTTACAACATAAGCATGATTTGTATTTACAGTGAGCTACTTAAAACAATAATATAAGTTAACAGAGGTTTCACTTGTCAGCTAGAACTGGTTTTTACTTTCTTTCCCTTGTTTCTTTGAAGCTCCTTGTGCAGCTTTTTCTACGATGAGTCGCTTGCTGAACTTCTCGGTGAAGTGACCAACAGTAGTACCCCATCATGTTGGTGTTCCAGCGGTCTTCGTAGCGTTTTTCCATCACTTTAATGTCCTGGTGAAAACTTTCTCCTTACTCCTCACTAACATCTCCCATATTGTCCGGGAAGTAATCAAGGTGACTGTTCAAAAGCTGAACTTTCAGACTCATTGAGCATCCTAAAGTTTTAAACTTCTTTAACAGTGTAGCTATAATAGAAACACATTCTGGTTCATTTTCATGTCCTAAGAACTTTGAAACGACTTGCTTGAATGATACCCATGCTTCTTTGTCATTTAAGGTCATTGTGGGTTCAAAGTTAACATCAAACATCAATTTTCTAATGTGAGATCCGACAAAGTCTTCTTTTAGTTTGGCTTCTGAAATATGTGGAAACTTTTGGCAGAGATACTTAAAACATGGTCCATCTTTAGGCAAGCCGGCCGCGGTGGTCTCGCGGTTAAGGCGCTCAGTCCGGAACCACGCGACTGCTACGGTCGCAGGTTCGAATCCTGCCTCGGGCATGGATGTGTGTGATGTCCTTAGGTTAGTTAGGTTTAAGTAGTTCTAATTTCTAGGGGACTGATGACCACAGATGTTAAGTCGCATAGTGCTCAGAGCCATTTGAACCATCTTTAGGCAAAGCCTTTACAAAATGTTTCATTAGGCCTAAGTTTACATGTAGAGGTCGCAGGAGTACGTTTTTTAGATCTACAAGGTTTTTGCGTAGACTGTTCTTCTCACCAGGTTTTTAAGACTCTTTCACACGCCAGTTCTTTCTGCACCAGTGTTGATCCCTAGCTCTACTGTCCCATTCACACGAGAAACATCTAGAGCCAAGCAATTAAGCTTTTTCTTTCGTTAAGCCCAGATCCTTAATCACATCGTTAAGATCGGTCTGAGTAAACAATTTGGGCTCTAGACATTCTGTATTACAATGTAATTCATCATCATCTGGTTCATCTACCACATTGTACATAAGAAAATACTTCTATTGGAATAGAATTTAAATCATCTGATGGTTCAGGAACCGGCAAATCTACACTTGTCGGACAGCGGGCAGAAGGTTGGGATAGCTTATTACCTTCTTGTTTCTCGAATTCTGACCAGTAATATCAACCCTGCAAAAGTAGCAATCATCAGAATGATTTCTTGGCTCCCTCCATATCATGTTGTTGTTGTTGTTGTCTTCAGTCCTGAGACTGGTTTGATGCAGCTCTCCATGCTACTCTATCCTGTGCAAGCTGCTTCATCTCCCAGTACCTACTGCAACCTACATCCTTCTGAATCTGCTTAGTGTACTCATCTCTCGGTCTCCCTCTACGATTTTTACCCTCCACGCTGCCCTCCAATGCTAAATTTGTGATCCCTTGATGCCTCAAAACATGTCCTACCAACCGATCCCTTCTTCTCCATATCATAGAATCAGCAAATCTAAAGACTTTTTTCTCCTTTTTGGATCATTTTCTCAGATCTTCAACACACATATAACATATCTTATGCGGTGCTCAAGATTTATCTTGATGACCAAGTTTAGATCCAGAGTGTCATAGACAAACCTTTTTCACAAAGCCCGTAATGTTTCTTTGGTGTTTTTTAATCACAATTTCACCACAAATATAACAAAAACTTCCAGCAGAGTTTTTACAACCACGATTACACATTGTACTGATCACATGTACAGGAAACTGGAAGGTGAGGTTAGGCTGACAGTAAACAAGACACCACCTGTTAACACAAAAACAGAATCGATCTTTTTTTGCCAGCAAATGTGTTTCAGCAGTGCTACCAACGTCATCTACATTCATAACACCTCCTTTTTAAATTATTTTAACTATATAAAAGCTGTTAAATTCTTTAAAAACCGCCCAATTTAATAAATTTAACTGTAAAATGTGAAGAAATGGTGAGTGATGCAGTTTCTTAAGTATCATATTAGGATTTGCCATCCTAAAAAACTTAAAAGTAAGGTATTTACAGCAAAAAAGTAATCTTGTTAATATTGTTTACTTTTGAAGCCACTTTCACTCGTGACGGTATCAGGAACGCCCTAAGTTACATAGATGGCACCACAAAAACCCACATGCTTTTGCAGAGACACGTTTTCAAGAACGCTTCTCGGTAAATGAGTGTTGTGGTATGATAGACAATCAGTTGACTGGACCTGTTGTGTTAGCGCATAATCTTAGATGGCCCCGTTATCTAGATTTTCTTCACAACGACGTTCTGGCGTTAATGGAAGAGTGGTGTTTGGCTACAAGGGTCGGTATGTTCTTCGACCATAACAGCGACTCTGCACATTCTAGTGGTCAGGTGGTACATCATCTAAACCTATTCCCTGGGAAATGTATGGACAGAAACCGTCACACTTTTTTTTAGATTTTTGCCTATAGTGCTGGTTGAAAGGTGAAGTCCAGAAGGGAAAATTAAACACAGGAGGCGAACTGTTCGTTTGGATTACAAAATAATTCGAGCCAAAGATCAAGTACTATATTGCAGTTTCTTTGTTAACAAAAACAATGCAGTGTTCCTTTGCACACGCATGCAGACAAGCTACTTTCAATTGAAATGTCCTCCGCTGAGTGGGAATTACATAAAGTGTGCAAGAGTACAGACTGTGACGCAGGAGCGACGACGTATGGATATTTGGGTCTGGCTGTGAGTGATGTACGGATAGCCAAAACACTCTCACCCTCCAGCAGTGCAGGGGCAGATTAGGCCTACATCATGTGAGACCGTCCTTTTCGTCATCTCCCAAATGGTGCTGTGGCACCGTTGTCCTATGTACCTTACCAGCCTGTTGCTAGAGGCCCTTGCACCACGCCCTTTCTCATCCCCTGTCCAGCTTTCCGACGTCCCGATGTCCATCTTTTGCTTCCTCCTTGTTGAACTGAGCTATGTCCGTACTGCGACACTGCCAACGCTTTTGACATTCGCGAAGGCGATCTACGGCTTTCTTCAGCAGCACAAGTCGCGGAATGTGGTTGAGGGGAAGCACCCCATCGTCGACTGGCCGCCGTCTGGAGATCGGTGAGCACTCCTTATCTTAAAAAAAAAAAAAAAAAAAAAAAAGGTTCAAATGGCTCTGAGCACTATGGGACTTAATATCTGAGGTCATCAGTCCCCTAGACCTAGAACTACTTAAACCTAACTAGCCCAAGGACATCACACACATCCATGCCTGAGGCAGGATTCGAACCTGCGACCGTGGCAGCAGCGCGATACCGGACTGAAGTGCCTAGAACCGCTCGGCCACAGCGGCCGGCTCCTTATCCTTCCACTGGCGTCTAGTCTGCATGGTAGCGTACGATCAGTGGGATGCCAGTATGCCGCTCACGCCTGCACGGGACACCCCGCTGTGAGTCGCCTGTGATGTTCTGGACACGGACGAGCATCGCTTGGTGTGTGGATCAGCAGTAGGTGTCTGGTCCTTGGTTCGACAGGTGCTCGCCTTAGTTACCCGCACGAACTCCTTCTCGCCTGCTCCTATTTCCGGACTCGGGATAGTTCCACAAAAGAAGACGAAATCCGTGATGTGGATTTGTGGACACGAAGTTTGTTTCCTGAAGAAGAGAAAAATGTCCTTGGTTTTTATGACTCCCAAAATGAACGCCATTGCGGAGATATTCACAATCCCAAATACAGACAATTTTCCTCCAATTTCCTGTGCAGTGTCTTTCTTAACCCGCCCCACAGTTGGGGTGTTACTGCAATGAGTTAAACCACGCCCTTTCCACTCGTAGAATCGGTTATTCTCTCGTCATCGGAATATTCTTTTCCGAAAAGCTATGCCTCGATAGTCTCACCTAATCTGGCGACTTCCCGCTCCCTCCTCCTCGCGACGCCGGTTTCCTTCTATTCTCTGTGAAATTAATAATAATTTTTAAAAAAAAGTAAATGTAAATACACAAATTAATACTTTATGTTCTTGCACCTTTACTCCACGTTTCCTACGCTTTCGTTGGTTTCTGCGGGCGGGGGAGGAAGGGCATGGGACGTTGTGGTCAGGTCTCGGGTTGTGACCCCTGCCCACATTGGGCGGCAGGAAGGTTTCTTTGGAAAGAGAAAAAGAGCATTTAAGGCAACCGCCCCCATAAAGAGGGAAATCTGGGATTGAGACCCAGTCCAGCACACATTTTCGTTGGCATTCCCTTATAGAGCTGATGGTTGTTCGTGTTACTTGTCAACCTGAAATTGTTCACACATAGTACTGTCAACAGAATTCTTAAGCACATTGACGTGTAACGTGGGATTTATGAAAATTAGTTTCCAACATCGTCTGCCTTTGCTTAATAACTTCGGTGAGAGTTTGGGTTACATTCTAAGTGTTTTATCCCTGTAGCCAACAAAAATTGGACACATGTCACATGAAATGTTTGATTAGGATTACTCTGTACAACCACGTCCTAAACTATTTACCATTCCTCCTGTAACATCCTGTGTGCCACTTGGCTTCACCCACATACGTTGTCTAAGCTCAACTCTGATATCAGCGGCGAGTGATACTTCACATTTTCCATTGTGGATATTCCAAATCGTGCCGTTATTTTATTCCTTTCACAGTTTCTTTTCAGATGGACGCCACCAGTTCATCAGTTCACGAACTTCGTCTTTCAAAATATGATACACCCCTCCCCCCTAGCCTCGGAAGCGAATAATCGTCGAACTTCGACAGAGAACAACTTGCTTCCTCTTTTCATAATGGGAGGAAGGGAAATTGCGGAGACAGTTTCTCCGTCGCATTGTGCATTTACTCGCACACCACTCAAATGTGAGACACGAATGCGGCCCACCAGACGTTACATCTGAGGAGACGGCCATAATAATGTGGCTCTACCGAGCAAATGCTTCTGACAGACTGTGACGTTATGACCTGCGCTGAATGCCACTTGGATTTCCCGTATTTGTTGTTCTAGTAATATAGCTTAACGCGCGGAATTAATGAAGGTAATATTAACCGCGAATCCGTGAAATTGATTGTGATTCAATCAGACATGTAATACGTTATTTGCGTATATAAAACAGTTATTTGACGTTGTATTGCGCATGAGTGCTTAATGCTGTTAATTATGTTTTAGTACTCTTCTGGAAGCGGCGTTTATCCCATCGTATGGGCAGTTGCCACTCGTGTGTTTATGTGTGTGTGAGGCCGGGGAATGGATGGGAGGTTTAGTGGAGGTGAGATCCCTAATATCAGTGTATCGTCGCTTCGGCGGAAGCGTCATTACGCTCTTGCCGCTGATTTCGCTATGGAAGCAAAGCTGTTGGAGCGGCGCTGAATAATTTGTATCTGTCGAACAGGCGGCGACACTTCCCAAAAGCATGCTGACGCGGCTGCGTGCGATCAGGGGAATGCCGACGGTTCTCTAACCAAAATTGCAGCGACGGCGTAGTTATGTAACACACCTCTCAATGATTCTCTCCGCTGTTCGGAAAGGGCGATAGCTGTCACGGACCACGAACAGAAAATCCCTTTCGCTTCAGCTTTCGAGTTATAACAGCATGAAACTGTTACAAGGTACTGATAGTCAGATAAAAGTCCCTCATGCCATAGCCTAGCGAGTGGGTGTTATGGATTGATTGCATTTGCATTACAAAGCATCGGCTTTCAAATCACGTTGGGCCTCCTTCATTTACGTTTTCCACTATTTACAAAATTAACCTGAAATCTGAGTCGAAACAAGGCCCCCGGAGTAGACAACATTCCATAGGAACTACTGACGGCCTCCGGAGAGCCAGTCCTTACAAAACTCTACCATCTGGTCAGCAAGATGTATGAGACACGCGAAATACCCGCAGACTTCAAGAAGAATATAATAATTCCAATCTCAAAGAAAGCAGGTGTTGACAGATGTGAAAATTACAGAACTATCAGTTTAATAAGTCACAGGTGCAAAATACTAAAGCGAATTCTTTACAGACGAATGGAAAAACTAGTAGAACCCGACCTCGGGGAAGATCAGTTTGGCTTCCGTAGAAATGTTGGAACACGTGAGGCAATACTGACCCTACGACTTATCTTAGAAGAAAGATTAAGGAAGGGCAAACCTACGTTTCTAGCATTTGTAGACTTAGAGAAAGCTTTTGACAATGTTGACTGGAATACTCTCTTTCAAATTCTGAAGGTGGCAGGGGTAAAATACAGGGAGCGAAAAGCTATTTACAATTTGTACAGAAACCAGATGGCAGTTATAAGAGTCGAGGGACATGAAAGGGAAGCAGCGATCGGGAAGGGAGTGAGACAGGGTTGTAGTCTCTCCCCGATGTTATTCAATCTGTATATTGAGCAAGCAGTAAAGGAAACAAAAGAAAAATTTGGAGTAGGTATTAAAATCCAAGAAATAAAAACTTTGAGGCTCGCCGATGACATCGTAATTCTGTCAGAGACAGCAACGGACTTGGAAGAGCAGTCGAACGGAATGGATAGTGTCTTGAAAGGAGGATATAAAATGAACATCAACAAAAGAAAAACGAGGATAATGGAATGTAGTCGAATTAAGTCGCGTGATGCTGAAGGAATTAGATTAGGAAATGAGAAACTTAAAGTAGTAAAGGAGTTTTGCTATTTGGGGAGCAAAATAACTGATGATGGTCGAAGTAGAGAGGATATAAAATGTAGACTGGCAATGGCACGGAAAGCGTTTCTGAAGAAGGGAAATTTGTTAACATCGAGTATAGATTTAAGTGTCAGGAAGTCATTTCTGAAAGTATTTGTATGGAGTGTAGCCATGTATGGAAGTGAAACATGGACGATAAATAGTTTGGACAAGAAGAGAATAGAACCTTTCGAAATGTGGTGCTACAGAAGAATGCTGAAGATTAAATGGGCAGATCACATAACTAATGAGGAAGTATTGAATAGGATTGGGGAGAAGTTTGTGGCACAACTTGACCAGAAGAAGGGATCGGTTGGTAGGACATGTTCTGAGGCATCAAGGGATCACCAATTTAGTATTGGAGGGCAGCGTGGAGGGTAAAAATCGTAGAGGGAGACCAAGAGATGAATACACTAAGCAGATTCAGAAGGATGTAGGTTGCAGTAGGTACTGGGAGATGAAGAAGCTTGCACAGGATAGAGTAGCATGGAGAGTTGCATCAAACCAGTCTCAGGACTGAAGACCACAACAACAACCTGAAAAAATGGTGTCCTGGAAAACTACTCATACATTCCCTTGCTTATCCAGGCCGAACGCTACGTATCTGCGGGGGCAGACATCGAGGAAATATTAAATACCAATATCCCTACCCTTCCTTCTTTTATTCGCATCAAATATCTTCTGCAAGACGGTTGCCATTTAACACACATGAGCCGTGCCACGACCTACCGATAAATCATAGCACGTCTTTGAAGCAAAGATTGTGGTGCACGAAACCGGTCAGCAAAATGTGGTCCGTATTCTGGGAAATGCGGGATTTGACAGCACGGCGCGAAGCGAGGTGCAGGGATCTAAGTGGCGGTTGCTGATTGAAGCGGTGCTGTGTCAGACCGTGGCCTTTTGGCTCCAAGGTCTCCTGAGCCCGACCAGAAGACGCCGTGGTCACACAAGACGCGTGGCGTGGAGAGTGTGACGCTAATTGGGACGTCTGGTTAGAAGGAAGCAGAGCGATTCGAAGTCTGGTCTGTCTGCAGCAGAATCGAGTGTTGGAGGTGTGACCTGTTGGAATTACGTCCGCTTACCTTCCTGCCGCCGCCACCCATTTCAACTGCCTTCAACACCGATTAAGAATTCGGTGAGGACATACTTGGAATGAAATTATTCGAACTACGGTTTCGTTTTGTGCTGCATTTAAGTGGTGGTCGATGGAGGTTAATTCAAGGGCTAATTCATGGCTGCGCAGTAATGGTTCCCGCCTTCAATAGTTGTACTGTCGGCAGTCGATATTTGACTAAGTTTTATACAGCAGTTCTCCTCAGCCTTTATGTATTATAAGTGCCGGCCGCTGTGGCCAAGCGGTTCTAGGAGCTTTAGTCCGCATCCGCGCTGCTGCTACGGTCGCAGGTTTGAATCCTGCCTCGGGAATTGATGTGTGTGATGACCTTAGGTTAGTTAGGTTTAAGTAGTTCTAAGTCTAGGGGATGTTAAGTCCCGTAGGGCTTAGAGCCATTTGAACCATTTTCTGTATTATGAGTGTTTCCGGATCAGCAGTACTTGTGTCCCCTCTGAGATGTCCTATGTATGACAGATCACAATTCCCGTGCCTACCTTGCCGTTAACCTGCGGGCCCTGGTCGTATTAACGTTGCTGAATGTTTTCTGTATAAGACATTAGTGCTGTGGATACTGATTTTACTGTAGCATTTGTGCATCGTCAACTGTGAAACACAACGGGCCTGCTTGCTTGGGTCAGCTCTGTTCTGTAACTTGCCCGCCTTTCGCGGGAAGATTAAAGAGCAAAGTAGTCGGTAGAACAGTAACGCATTCGATCTGGGGTGTGCTTGTTCTATTTCAAAAGCAGCGTGAGCGAACCTACCAAAATTTGCTGGCACTTTCTGATACTCTTCTCTCGTGTTAAATGTTGTCATTTGTCGAACCTGCCCTCTTTCTGGAGCTCCTCGTCAGTCCTTCAGTATTCCGGCGGAAAGAAAGGCATATAACATCTTAACACTAATTATTCATTGCGTTCTTAGCTCGCTCACCTGAAAGTTTTGTGTCATCCATCTGACCTAAGTTCCGACGTTCCGGCCGGAGACTTCAATTGGTGTTTAAATGTTATGTGTGCTTCTAAGAGAGTATTTTACGTGTCGAGGTTAGTGTGGCGGATCGGCTGGCAGTCGGCGCTGGACGTAATAGTATACTTCCGCCCGGGCGAGTAAGGCGGTTTGCACTAATTCTATTGTTGTTTTTATGTTAGGACTGTTATCTTGTAATTTCTCTTGTTGGTAAAATTTTATTTTAACTGTGGTACAGCTATTGGAGCACTTAATCTTTCCCGTTTGAGTGTCTGATTAGTAAAGTTAACTATAATTCCTATAAAATCTAAAAACTGCTTAATAATCCTAGTTAAATTACGTTCACTTTGGGCGTTGGTTTGCCATTAGCACTGCAGAATAACTGGTCAATTGTTATTTCATAGCTTTAAGGAAGCCTGAAGGCTCTTGTTCTGTATTAGTCGAAATATTGTGTAAGTAGGCTGGTTAGGTTTTTATGTTGGTAACGCCACGTAGAGCTCTGTATGAAAATCACTGACAGTGCTGTGTGCAGTCTGTGCATGGTTGACATTATTGGAATATCCACGATTGTGGTGCTGGGCAGTTGGATGTGAACAGCGCGTATCGTTGCGCAGTTGGAGGTGAGCCTCCAGCAGTGGTGGGTGTTGGGAGAGACATGGTGGAGTTTTGAGAGCGGACGATATGGACGTGTGTCCGTCAGAAAGATGAAATTTGTAAGACTGGATATCGTGAACTGGTATATATATATGATGACTTTTCAACATTATTAAGGTAAATACATTGTTTGTTCTCTATCAAAATCTTTCATTTGCTAACTAAGCCTATCAGTAGTTAGTGTCTTCCGTAGTTAGAATCTTTTATTTAGCTGGTAGTATTGGCGCTCGCTGTATTGCAGTAGTTCCAGTAACGAAGATTTTTGTGAGGTGAGTGATTCTTGAACGGTATAGGTTATTGTTATTAGTCCCATTCTTTTTTAGGGATTATTTAAAGTCAGATTGCGTTGCGCCAAAAATTTTGTGTGTCAGTTTATTGATGATCAGTATAAGTAAAGAGAGAAATGTTTGAGGACGTTCAGTTTTACTCAGCTGTCTCTGTACCAAATAACGTAGAAGTTTGCCGGCACAGTAATTTATAATTTTTCTAAGGGGACGGTTCAATTGGTATCAGTACTAAAATTGTTTTAAATATTTCGAAGACAGCATCTCAATCTTGTTATGCAGTTTTAAATAAACTGTCTTATGTATTTAACGAATGGTGCTTAATCTCCATTTGGGTCCAACTGTTCCAACACTTGAGCTATCAATAAATTCGCAGTAAGCATGCCTCGGTATTTTTAGGGGTGCAAGTATAAGAGCTATTTTTTTCCATAGCATCGTCACTGGGACGCTGCTCAGAAACGACCTGCAATCTCCGTTGTGTCTTATACTTCATACGTCGGATTGGCGTCAATGTATGTAGCAAAAATCGTCGGAGAACAAATGGTTTGCAACCATTTTTCTAGGAAATTCGGGCGTACCTTGATTGTCTTGGAAACGTTTCTGCCTCAGTCACTAGAGTTCAACGATATAGAATGGGAAGAATACGTATAATACACTGCTGGCCATTACAGTTGCAGCACCATGAATGTGGTGTGCAATATACGTCAGATTGGCATGGGATGTACTACATCATTTTATTTGTATATATGTTTAGCACTGCAACGCAACCGGACGTGGTAGACAGTATTAGCGACATCTGCATTCAATGTACTGGTACATATTGGAATTTGAATATGGCAGGATCGTGCCCTGTCAAGGTTATGGCTTAATGTCCCACAACATTTCTCTTTGTGTCGGTCGGAATACCACGACTGATGTGTGGGTACGGAATAGATGGGTCCAGGAGGGCTGCATTCAATGCTATGCGGGAACTCAACGGCCCCACGCGACGGCTGCCGGAAGGGACGCACACACACTGCTCGATCGGCCATGCAGAATCTTACAGTCATGTTATGTACCTTGAGTGAGGAAATGGGCTTCTTTACAGAACGGCACATAGAGAGTGTGACAATGTCGGGTGCACCACTGACTTCTTCTGTGACAAGAGAATCACAAAAAATGGAAATGAGCGTACGGCATTGTGGGCTGGGAGTCCCCCATTCGGGGAAGTTCGGCCGCCGAGGGCGAGTGGTTATTGCATTCGACGCCAAATTGGGCGACTTGCGCGTCAGAGATGGAGATGAAATGATGATGAGGGACAACACAACACCCATGCTCTAAGCGAAGAAAATCTCTTGCCCCAGCCGGGAATTGAACCCGGGCCCCTTGGCATGGCATTCGGTCGTGCTGACCACTCAGCTAACGCGGGCGGACGAGAGGATCACAATAATATAAGAACACAGAAGGACAAGAATATAAGAACACAGAAAGAGCCGGACAGAAACAGAGGAGAGCACCAGCTGAAAAATCTGAAAACGTCTGTTGCAGAGGTAGATGTAACCTCGTGGCAGGGCTTTTAATTCAGTGTCATCTGCTAGGACAGGAAATTCCGCAGTCTCCAAAGACGAATAAATAGCGCTACACCATATGTAATGTGATGTGATTCAGTGTCCAGTATTGAGAGCGGTGAAAAATATAGACTGACAAACTTTTCTAAACCGTAAACTTAAGCCATTTAAATGAAACGTATTTGCATTTGCGTATCATACAGTAATATACACTCGAGTTGCTGGCGATCAGACATCACCAAGGAAAGGCTACGTAAATACGTGGATGCGTGGGTGTAATGTTGCGGTGGCTACCAGGCTCGCATACAGAGTGGCGGATTGTATCAGAGGGGCCTCGCCGTCCTGCTAGCCGTATTTTCCACACAGGCAGCAGGCAAGGACGAAATTTTTTTCCGAAATCTCCGGAACTAACAGGCAACGTGGCGCTTAGCTGCACTTCGACAAATTCCTAGAAATTTTATGTACTTTCGAGTTAATCTTTACTTACCTTATGACTTAACTCTAGTTGGACGAGATTACAGCCTAGTGATAGCAGTGAGAATAACAATGGACTAAATACACGAAACTGAACCGAGTCAAAGCACACATGGGGCGAATAAAAGAAATCTAACTATCTCAAACAATGACATATGTTCTGAAATAACTTTTTGAAACTGTTCTTTGCGTGCGATGTCGGTTGCGCTGTTTTGTATACCCCTATGAAGCTAGAGTCTGATCTCCGGTGGCGTATGAGGTTGGGAAGCACCCCATATGATCATGCAAATTAATTAAATGGAATGAAAATTTTGTGCAGTGGAAATGTCTTACTGACTGTTAATAGGTGTAGCTCGATGAAGAATGACAATATGGGTACCATACCATGCAAATCGACATATTAATGAGAGAGGGGATCATCTCATCTATAAAAGAAACAAGTGGTTTCTATACTAATCACGTTTATTATCAAAAAGCAAGACGCATGAGTTATCCACTGAAATAAACGATTGAAGATTGAACACTTCCACAAGGGGTTCAAATGGTCAACTCTTACCTTGCAACAGGTCGGTGTACACACCAAATGCAAAGTTTTGCGAATAATACAACCAGTGACTCTAAGCATGGTTAGTAAATTACGAGAAGGACACGGAGAAATAGGTTCGAACACCAGTGAGATCGCCAAATTGCATATTGAAAGTAAACTAGCATTAAAATGGAATAACTGGCTCCTGAAAGAAGTCAACTAATATCATGTCCCCAGCGAATCGAAGATCACAATAATGGCCTATTTTACCAAACTCGTAACGTAAATCGGAAGGCAGCGACATTAGCTTCCGGAAAATGACTCCAGCTCTTTCTCTGTACTCAGTACTCAAGCATAAACGTCCTTCTGCACAACTGCAAGCTTGCCTTATCAGTCGTCCAGCATCAAGTCTTTATACCACAATCTCCTGGCGGCCTCTGTCTTCACTCCTCCATCTCTTAGAAGCAAGTGTTCTCTTTCTGGACCCTCTGAAACTCTGCTGCGTCTTTCAGAGGCGGGAAGCTCGCAAGCGAATCGTGGCAGACACTGCGAGTTCTGTCCAGTAAAACTCACATCCAGTATCCTACTGTTGCGGATTTACGCTGTGTTTAACGAATAGAGCCATGGGGTGGGGAGGCAGGCAGAAGATAAAATAGAAACAGACCTATGAGATGCTAGCCACATAGGAACAGACGAGAAAGTGCTTTCAGGATTCTGAAGTTGTAATCTAATGTTATTTTGTAGCTTCGCTCCTGAGGTAATAGATTTTCACATGCTAGCCTCGGGAGAGTGACATCTGGCTAGATTCTTTATCTTCCTAAAAGGCTTCTGTGAACAGTATTGTGTTTTCCTCTGTGCGACTACTACCCTCTCCACCACTTGGAGTGCCCGGGTGGGGTAACTGAATGCCACTCTGGCTAACTGAGCTGGGACCCAGTCTTCGACTCTGATCATTTCTCTTGTTAGCCAGCTTGTAGGCTCTCAACTGTTCGAGCCCTTCACCGTATATAAAAGAGAAGTGAAAAAAAAGCAATAAAACGGTCAGTCGCTGGAGGTATTTCTTATGTAGCGTCAGAGACCAACTACAACGAATAGGGGAAAGAGCATAAAATATTCTGAAATATGTTGTCTAACAGTTTCAGAGAAAAAATGTGACAGTTGCAACACACGAATTTGTGGAACTGTCTTCGAAATGAGGGACTAACAGCACTGAAATGAATATACTGGAAGAGTTTAAACCGAGTCATATCGTACAGCGGTTAAAATTATGAATGTATTTCAAATCTGTGTCTGGTCAATCAGATACAAATTTTCTTGAACCGCTTGAGTTCAAAGTTGGCATGGCTTCTTTACCATGGTCATGATTCATTCTTTCCCCCCATCCTTATTCAATGGGGTTAGGTATCGAAAGGACATATTCTAAGATTCCTTCTTTCGAAGTGTTAAAATTTTCTACTACATGAAGCCGGCCGCGGTGGTCTCGCGGTTCTAGGTGCGCAGTCCGGAACCGTGCGACTGCTACGGTCGCAGGTTCGAATCCTGCCTCGGGCATGGATGTGTGTGATGTCCTTAGGTTAGTTAGGTTTAAGTAGTTCTAAGTTCTAGGGGACTGATGACCACAGCAGTTGAGTCCCATAGTGCTCAGAGCCATTTGTAATACATGAATATAAGATAAAAATTAAATTAGTAGATGGAGTACGAATTGAATATATGCTAAAACAACGAAGAAATGAGGATGTGAAGAACTTCTGTCTCAAGGAAAACTGTTTGTCAGAACTTGTTAACAAATCGTCAGGCAGCTCATGCAACGAACAGGCTTGGTAAACACTCAGTACTATACAACAGAATGCAGACGGAGTTGTGTGTGTGTGTGTGTGTGTGTGAACTCCTAAGGGACCAAACTCCTGACGTCATCGGTCCCTAGACTTGCATACTACTTAAACTAACTTATGCTAAGAACAACACACACACCAATGCCCGAGGGAGGACTCGAACCTCCGGCGGGAGGGGCTGCGCAATGCGTAGACGGAGTTACGTTGCACCGACCAATACAACACAAATAAGATGAAATTTGTCGAACAATATCAAATGAAACGGGCAACAAAAAATAAATAAAAAGGCATGTGGTAACTCAGCACAACTTAACATACGACGGCTACATTTGAACAGTGGTTTTAATGAAATTATAGTGATTCGCTTAAGCAGATAGCCTTTACAGATCTCAGAAATTATCAGCTGACATTGTCTTGTTTTTTACTATTGTGTTTTGGATAAATGAACTTTGCTGTGCTATATATGTTGTCACATTTGAAAATTTCTTCAAAGGTGCTGCGTTGTATCAGATTACAGTTCTGATTCTGAAATATTAACTGCTATCCTGAAAGACGATATCTTTGCTAAAAGTGCCTTATTTCCGCCAAAAACTTATTAAAACTATGTAGGATCAGACAGTGGTCCACATCATGATACACTGTCGTAAGGGTAGGAGTATTAATATTTTACAAAAGAAGAAAATTTTACTAAATGCGTAATCGGATAGTCAAAAGCCATACGTAGAAGGAGTTAGTGAATGAGAATACAAATACGGCTAATACGCAGATATGAAAGTTGCAGTAGGCTTAGTAGCTACGATGGCTACTTTTTTTTTACCTCCAATCAGTTGCGAAATTAAAACCACAGTGAAAATGTGATGAAGCCTTGCGCAGATCTGTTGTGCAGTGTCTCTAGTATGTCCTTCGATAGCGTCATGTTGCACTTTCCAGTTCCGAGCGCACGGTGACAATGTAAAGATGCTTGGAACAATAGAGTCGCGCACAAAGTATGAAGTGCCTACTGAGTGGTTTCGCCTGATTTCATGTTAAAGTAACTGTCATGTGTCTTCATGACAATGCTTGGCCGCACACTGCAGGTGCAATGACGACATTCCTGCAACGTTTCGATGAGAAGCCTTGATCACCCACCATACAGCCTGGACTTGGCTCCCTCTGATTTTCATTTCTTCGCTCACTTCAACCGCTGGCTATGAGAGCGAGCTGACGACCAGCGTAGGGAATTGACAGAAAACGGAGGCGGCAGCCTTGTATGACGAGTGTATTTAAATGTTGGTACCACGTGACGACAAATGTAAAAAATGGCTCTGAGCACTATGGTCATCGGTCCCCTAGAACTTAGAACTACTTAAACCTAAGGACATCACACACATCCATGCCGGAGGCAGGATTCGAACCTGCGACCGTAGCTGTAACGCGGTTCCGGACTGAGCGCCTTAACCGCGAGACCACCGCGGCCGGCTGACAGATGTAAGCGAAAGGTGTAGCTAAATGATGAATGTAAAAGTTTTGATTTTCACTGTTTCCATTTCGCGACCTATCGGTGGTTGAAATAAATATAGCCCTCATATATTATAAGCAAATGGCATAAGAGGAATAGGTATCGCTATGAATACTTTGATGCACTATTTCTATGAACAATTAAGGTCCATTAAAACTGTCATTCCCCTTAACAATTAACAAAAATATAATTAACATCTCGTGAGTACTGTCAGAACGTCTCTGTGGCTGATTTCTACTCGTAATAAGTATAAGGAATGTAACTATGAGTGATTCTGTTAACTGACGAGGTCTTCATTTTGAGAAGAACAAACAATAATGTGTACATCGAAGTAATCTGCAATGGTGGCCGCATATATTGTATTGAACGTTTCCAAAATGACAGATATGTTAAAAGAAATAAAATGAATTGACAAGACCATAGACAATTTGTCCCAAGTCAATCTTCAACGTTTCACTGCCTTGGCCAACGGTAGTGGTAAAAATCGGACGAAACCACAGATTCTGAATACCCTTCCTGATGCGAATACAAGGTACAAGGGTGTGCTGAATAGCAATGGCTCCGAATATTTTATGTGAAAAGTATTAAAGCTTTCTATACAAAACAAACGTTACTAATATTCTACATCTTTAATCTTCATATCTAGATATTTGCAGCCCTCTCCGGCTAGAGGGCTCCAAATTGTATCTTGCAACATGGCGGTGTATAACTTGATTACGTCGGTGCGTGAGAAACAGCGAGATGTATTCGAGTTTCGAATTCTAAGGCATCGTTTTCTCCGTCAGCATGACAATGGTTGACAATACACGAGTGCTGCTACCTCGGTAACAATCCGACGCCTTTGGTTCACTGTCATCGATTCGGTCTCCGTACAGTCCTCACTTGGCCCCATCCGGTTTCCATCCGTTTACGAAACTGGAAAAACACCTTCGAGAAATTCACTTTGGTAGTGATGAAGCAACGCAATTAGAGGTGATTTTCCGGTGCCGTCAACAAAGTCAAACATTGCACAGTGACGATATCAACAGAGTGATTTGTCAGTGGGAGAAAAGTGACTATGTTGCGAACAATAAAGATGTAGAATGGTAGTAATGTTTTTTTTTTAAAAAATCTTTAAGAACTTTCACAAAATATTCTGAGGCATTTCTTTACAGCATGCTCCGTATAATACCACTGAAAGATATCCGAGAAAGCTCTCTAATTCCTTACGGAATGGGAACAACTTTTCATGCAGTGTGCATATCTTACGCATCACGTAATTTTTTGTGATACTCTAATATTTTGTTCATGAACGTTTTGGATATTTGTTGCATATTTTTGGTACGGTAAAGTAAAGAATATCTTCACTTTCTGATGCATAGTCCTGTATACGCTGTTTTAATGTTTTTATATTATTACATCATGTTCTTGCGGATTGAATCTGATTCAGAGGGACGCTGATTCTTCATCCTCTTGTTTTAGTAGAAAACTGTTTTCACACTGTTAACGGGTGAAACAACCGCATATCAGTATTAAAATGCCCCAGCAGCATTTGCTTACGCTACGTACTTATTTCATTATTTATTTACAATTAATTGTGTATGTAAGGCACAAGAATTAATGCGGTTATTTGTGAACATACGGGCAATAGTTGAGGAAGCTCTACAAAGAACTAATCTCGAGAGAAATATAATTTCCTCTCTGATGATTAGTTAATCATTCACATCAACACAATCTACGGCCACCAAGCGTATATTGTGAACTTAAAACACATTCCGTAAAAAAATAACTCAATAAAATAACTATTGCAACCACAATTTTTTAAAACTGCATTTCTTTTATGAACATCTTATCCTGTGCCAAGAGTCTGCCAGCAATAGATGCAGATACATTGTGAGAGCAGAAAATTGTACCCCTCTGTCAGACATCCCTCACTATGCCAACAAGATGAAGCTTTTCGGATTGTCACTACCAGTATCTGTCATCACGTGCTGACGTCACAGTTGGGGCCCCATTTGCTATCACTGAAAGATGATAATGTGGCACACATAAAGATCGATACAACATAGTGGTCCATTACGCAATGTTTACCACTGGTGTAAAACTGTAGACAACAATGAACGCCCTTCTACAACGCTTTACTTGCAAGTTCAACAAGATGTTCGCGGGAATGCAGATAAGCCCATCCATTTGCTTTCGTTAATTAATAAACTGGTATTTGTACCCTGCCTCATAAATTTCTTACTATATGCTTTCTTTCTTTGTTGCGTTGCTTTTTTTCGTAAATGCTTTTCACATTTAACACACATTCAAGCGCCATTTAAATTATTGTGGAACATCTTCGCATGTGTGTGCTTAAATAGTCCCTTCTTCCGGCACGAGTTTTCTGTGGACATCACTCCATTCCTTAACGATTCTACACGGAGAATATGTCAAAACTGGCTACTCTTCTAACATCAGTCTACCGTAAGTTGCTGAACAAACCAAGCGTTCCAAGTGACTGTTAAAACACACATGTAGGATGTTCCTGCTTTCAAAAAGCGTTGTCAAACAGACGCAGACAACTATATGCCTATATGGCTGATACCTGTATGTTGCAGAATTTTGGAAAACGTTTAACTCTCGAGTATTACGACCCAGAATATCTCCACTGTAGGAATCAACATGGTTCCCGCAAAAACAACGACCATGTGAAACCCAACCCGTTTCCCCCATCCGCGAGACCAACAAAGCAGCAGATGAGTTGATCCCGTCTTCCTTGACTTCCGAAAGGCATTCGATACAATGACATACTGTAGCCTAATAGATAAACTACCAAGCTACGGAATATCAGACCAGTTTTGTGATTGGACTGGAGAGTTCCTAGCACGATAAGTCATTCTTAACGGATCAAAAGCATAAGACGTAAAAATAATTTTGGGCTTACCCCAGGGTAAAATATATATATAAATTATTTAGTGAACAACGTTCGACGCTCCATGATGCTATCCGGGGATGATGCTGCTATGTACAAAGAAGTGCTAGAAAATAATAGCAAAATGCTGGAATACCTGAAGATAATCTGCGATTGGTGCATGGATTGGTAGCTGCCTCTCAAAATAATGGAATGTAAGGTATTGTGCATGTTGTTGTTGTTGTGATCTTCAGTCCTGAGACTGGTTTGATGCAGCTCTCCATGCTAATCTATCCTGTGCAAGCTCCTTCATCTCCTAGTACCTACTGCAACCTACATCCTTCTGAATCTGCTTAGTGTATTCCTCTCTTGGTCTCCCTCTACGATTTTTACCCTCCACGCTGCCCTCCAACGCTAAATTTGTGATCCCTTGATGCCTCAGGACATGTCCTACCAGACGATCCCTTCTTCTAGTCAAGTTGTGCCACAAACTTCTCTTCTCCCCAATCCTATTCAATACCTCCTCATTCATTAAGTGATCTACCCATCTAATCTTCAACATTCTTCTGTAGCACCAAATTTCGAAAGCTTCTATTCTCTTCTTGTCCAAACTATTTATTGTCCATGTTTCACTTCCATACATGGCTACACTCCATACAAATACTTTCAGAAATAACTTCCTGGCACTTAAATCTATACTCGATGTTAACAAACTTCTCTTCTTCAGAAACGCTTTCCTTGACATTGCCAGTCTACATTTTATATCGTCTCTACTTCTACCATCATCAGTTATTTTGCTCCCCAAATAGAAAAACTCCTTTACTACTTTAAGTGTCTCATTTCCTAATCTAATTCCCTCAGCATCACCCGACTTAATTCGACTATATTCCATTATCCTCGTTTTGATTTTCTTGATGTTCATCTTATATCCTCCTTTCAAAACACTGTCCATTCCATTCAACTGCTCTTCCAAGTCCTTTGCTGTCTCTGACAGAATTACAATGTCATCGGCGAACCTCAAAGTTTTTACTTCTTCTCCCTGGATTTTAATACCTACTCCGAATTTTTCTTTTGTTTCCTTTACTGCTTGCTCAATATACAGATTGAATAACATCGGGGAGAGGCTACAAGCCTGTCTCACTCCCTTCCCAACCACTGCTTCCCTTTCATGCCCTTTTGTAATTTCGACTGAGCGGTTATGTTCATGCTGTCTGCGTACTGGAATAGGCACTCTGTCGGTTGAGACAGTGCAGAGAGAAAGTCTCCAGCGAGGGCATTAGAGTAGTGTTACGCAGTGTGTTTTTTCCTCGCCGTGTTATGCTGTCCGTACCGCGTGTAGTGCATGAACAGAAAGAAATATCCATTATTTCACAATATGGCAATCACTGGAAACATTCAATATCTGTGGGTTATGCTTATGAGATAATGTAAAGTGGCACTACCATATCAAACTACACTCCTGGAAATGGAAAAAAGAACACATTGACACCGGTGTGTCAGACCCACCATACTTGCTCCGGACACTGCGAGAGGGCTGTACAAGCAATGATCACACGCACGGCACAGCGGACACACCAGGAACAGCGGTGTTGGCCGTCGAATGGCGCTAGCTGCGCAGCATTTGTGCACCGCCGCCGTCAGTGTCAGACAGTTTGCCGTGGCATACGGAGCTCCATCGCAGTCTTTGTGTAACACTGGTAGCATGTCGCGACAGCGTGGACGTGAACCGTATGTGCAGTTGACGGACTTTGAGCGAGGGCGTATAGTGGGCATGCCGGAGGCCGGGTGGACGTACCGCCGAATTGCTCAACACGTGGGGCGTGAGGTCTCCACAGTACATCGATGTTGTCGCCAGTGGTCGGCGGAAGGTGCACGTGCCCGTCGACCTGGGACCGGACCGCAGCGACGCACGGATGCACGCCAAGACCGTAGGATCCTACGCAGTGCCGTAGGGGACCGCACCGCCACTTCCCAGCAAATTAGGGACACTGTTGCTCCTGGGGTATCGGCGAGGACCATTCGCAACCGTCTCCATGAAGCTGGGCTACGGTCCCGCACACCGTTAGGCCGTCTTCCGCTCACGCCCCAACATCGTGCAGCCCGCCTCCAGTGGTGTCGCGACAGGCGTGAATGGAGGGACGAATGGAGACGTGTCGTCTTCAGCGATGAGAGTCGCTTCTGCCTTGGTGCCAATGATGGTCGTATGCGTGTTTGGCGCCGTGCAGGTGAGCGCCACAATCAGGACTGCATACGACCGAGGCACACAGGGCCAACACCCGGCATCATGGTGTGGGGAGCGATCTCCTACACTGGCCGTACACCTCTGGTGATCGTCGAGGGGACACTGAATAGTGCACGGTACATCCAAACCGTCATCGAACCCATCGTTCTACCATTCCTATAGCGGCAAGGGAACTTGCTGTTCCAACAGGACAATGCACGTCCGCATGTATCCCGTGCCACCCAACGTGCTCTAGAAGGTGTAAGTCAACTACCCTGGCCAGCAAGATCTCCGTATCTGTCCCCCATTGAGCATGTTTGGGACTGGATGAAGCGTGATGTATCTGACCCCAGGAATGTGTCAATAAAGTTTCCCCTTCCTGGGACAATGAATTCACGGTGTTCTTATTTCAATTTCCAGGAGTGTATTTGTAGAAAAAATACATACCAGACAGAGGTTCATTCGAACAACACTCTGCAAGTCTAGTCAATCCACGCAGGAGGTAGCTTACAAAGCTATCATTAAACCATTACTTATAATAGCTCGACAGTTTGATACTCTTACAGCACAGTGAAACCGAGTTCGCACTGTTCGTCCACGAGACGCCGAAACCAGTAGATATACGCTCATACGTAGATGCTGCGTTTCTTGACTTCCGGAAAGCGTCCGATTCAGAGCCGCAGTGCGCCTAGTGAACAAAATACGAGCGTACGAGACGTTACACTGTGTGACTAGACTGAAGAGTTTCTAGCAGACAGAAATCAGCATGTCATTCTCCGTGAAGAGAAATCTTCGGGAGTAAAAACTTCTGGCGTCCCCCAAGAGAGTGCTATAGGACCAATACTTTTCACAGTATATTTAAATGTGCTAGCAGATAATGTCGGAAGCTCCATGAGACTTTTCGCGGATGATGCTATTGCATACAGAGAGGTCACGATGTAAGAAAACTGTAGCCAAATGCAAGAAGACCTGCAGAGGACCGACGCTTGGTGCAGGGCGTGGCAATTGACCCTCGACATAAACGTATGTAACGTATTGCTAATGCGTCGACAGAAAGACCCTTTATTGTAAGAGTACACGATTGAAGAACATTCACAGGAGGCAGTTCCTTGGATCACTTCTGATCATCACTGGTCTGTTGTTTTAGATTGTGATTTTCTTTTAGTCTCAAGTACTGTGCCAGGTCATCAGCCTTCTGTTAATTTAGTTTGTTTTAATGTTAAGATAAGGCCGTCAGCCGTCTTAAATTAAAACTTCGAAGATTCTTGCTTAAACTAATTAAAAAAAAAAGTATTTTGCCCAATGGAAATCCTTATTATTATCCAGGCTTTAAACATTGAGTTGTTCTATATTAAGTATGTACCCTTCAGCCGAACATAACGTGAAATATTTTAAGATAAGGCCTTGAGCCGTCTTAAATAAAAATTTGAAGTCACTTGTTTAAAACCGTTTTAAAATTTTCTTCTCTATCTGAAATTCTTGTTCAAATGGCTCTGAGCACTATGGGACTTAACATCTGTGGTCATCAGTCCCCTAGAACTTAGAACTACTTTATCTAACCTATGGACATCACACACATCCATGCCCGAGGCAGGATTCGAACCTGCGACCATAGCAGTCGTGCGGTTCCGGACTGAGCGCCTAGAACCGCTCGGCCACCGCGGCCGGCGAAATTCTTGTTATCCAGGCCTGAAGCCCACACTTCTCCTATCTCCAGAGTGTGGCCTTCAGCCGAGTTTTTATGTAATATTTTGTAACTAAAGCCTTCAGCCGTGTGTATTCCATAAGGCAATTTTAATAACTCGTGTTCGGGTTTCAGCCGTATTGTTTTTGAATCCTTTTAAGGGCGTGTGTGATTGTTTTAGGAAAATAAAGTTTATGTTTTTGTGTAACTGACAGTAACTGATTTTGTCTCCTTTCCACAACTATAAAATGATCTGCTCTGTCCTGCGAAACCTGATGTCCCTGTTTGCACGGTGAGTTATTCGCCTCCTGACAGAAGACCATAGAGAACAACGAAGGACAATCTGTGCGGAATTGCTTGCAAGTTACGATCTTGATCGTGAAAATTCTTTGTCGAACATCGTCAAAGATGATGGAACATGGGTTCAGCACTTCGAACAGGACACAAAACGACAGTTCATGAAGTGGCGCTACGCCACTTCTCCTCCGCAAAGAAAGGTCAATACCGTACCCTCAGCCGGTAAAATCATGGCGACGGCCTTCTGGGGCTCTGAGATGGTTATTCTGTTTGATAGCCTCCCTCATGGTGCAACAATCAACACTGAAGTGTATTGTGCTGTCCTCAGGAAGTTGAAGAAACGACTCCAGCGTGTTCGTTGCAACAAAATTTCAAACGAACTGGTCCTTCTCGATGACAAGCAACGCCGGAAGCTGTGGCCGAGCGGTTCTAGGCGCTTGAGTCTGGAACGGCGTGGCGGCTACGGTCGCAGGTTCGAATCCAGCCTCGGGCGTGGATGTGTGTGATGTCCTTAGGTTAGTTATGTTTAAGTAGTTCTAAGTTCTAGGGGACTGATGACCTCAGATGTTAAGTCCCATAGTGCTCAGAGCCATTTGAACCATTTTTTGATGACACGCAAGGCCTCACACAAGTCCGCGCACCCGAGATGAGATGACAAAACTTCACTGCATTGTTCGTCATTCGTCTAAACACCACGGATCTCGCATCTTCCAGCTTCCACCTGTTTGGCCCAATGAAGGATACATTCGACAGGAAGCAGTATGTGGATGATGGGGAAATTATTGACACAGCGCGACGTCGACCAGCAGGATGGCACCGTAGGGCTTACAGGCCTTCCCAGCAGGGAGGCATAAGGCCGTCGCACTGTGCGGAGATCATGCTGAAAAATAGGGTTTTGTAGCCAAAAGAGTGGGAAATAATATGGTGTATTGGAATTCTGAAGTTTGTGGCACAACTTGACTAGAAGAAGGGATCGGTTGGTAGGACATGTTTTGAGGCATCAAGGGATCACAGTGGCACAACTTGACTAGAAGAAGGGATCGGTTGGTAAGACATGTTTTGAGGCATCAAGGGATCACAAATTTAGCATTGGAGGGCAGCATGGAGGGTAAAAATCGTAGAGGGAGACCGAGAGATGAGTACACTAAGCAGATTCAGAAGGATGTAGGTTGCAGTAGGTACTGGGAGATGAAGAAGCTTGCACAGGATAGAGTAGCATGGAGAGCTGCATCAAACCAGTCTCAGGACTGAAGACAACAACAACAACAATTGGAATTCTGAATGAAACCAACCTGCTTTCAGAAGAAAATGAGTTCAATTACTTACTGAACGCCCCTCGTAAACGTAGTAGGGTATAAGGTAGATGACAGACAATTTAGTTGCAAGTATCTTTCGGATACTTCCAACGAAACTGTCTGTCATCTACCACTTTACAGGATATGTATACACAATTAGTTAACATTAATGAACACATTATCATTTTATTATTGCTCATGCAACTACACTTAAAAACAGTTCCGACTAACATTCGAATACTGTTTATCAGTCTGGTATCCGCACCAGATAGGATTAATAGGGGAGACAGACATGCAACGAAGAGCAGCACGTTTCGTTATAGGTCTGTAGCGACGCTACCGCGCGGCAATTCAAGCTAGCCGGTGTGTGTGTGTGTGTGTGTGTGTGTGTGTGTGTGTGTGTGTGTGTGTGTGTGTGTGTGTGCGGTGTGTGCGCGTGTGTCAGTGCAGTGCTGTGCTGTGCGGTCGTAATTACTGTACATGACGTCGGTGTAATTCCGCGCCCAGCCTCTAGAGGCGCTGTGTTTTCTAGCTTTCATGTACGTTCTGTTTATTATTATTATTCCTTGTTTTTTTGAGTTAATTATTAGTTCCGTGCCTCCTGGCTTGTGTGGACGAGTACTGTTTTCTCTCCAATAACTACGGAAGTTTTCTCAGGATTAAGGATCCTTCTGCAGAGGCCAGAAGCAAATTTTGTAACTCCGATCAGTCCATGCACGCCGGGCATCGTCAGATACGCGCTCGCAGTAAAGTTATTGGTGCTGAACCGAAGGTCTTTATTCTTCTGAATTACGTTAAGCAACGGTCGGACAGCCACCAGTTTAGCTGAACCCGACATGTCCATTTAGCAAGCCTGAAAGCGTCACGGAGATACTCAGTCAACTACAATGGCAGACGCTGCACAAGTGGCGTTTTGCATCAGGGTGTGGCTCACTGTTAAAATTCCCAGGGTGTACGTTCCTAGGAATGTCAGCTAAAGTATTTCATCCTCCTACACACATTTCGTGAAAAGACCACAGTGATAAAATTAGAGATATTAGAGCCCACACCTAGGCTTACCAGTAAACTGTTTTCCCGCTAACCATACGCGTCTGGAACAGGGAGAGCGTTGAAGTGACATTGGTGCCCAAAGTACCCTTCGCTACAGAAAGCGTGCTGGCGAGAGCCTTCGCCAGCACACCTGTCGGCACTAGGAAACATTCTAGAGGCTACGGGCCGGTAACGCCTGCTGGCCAGCGTGCACGTATGCCGCCGCCGCCACCGGCCTAGCAGTCTCAATCGCTCAATCTCTCAAGCTGAGTACCTCTGTAAGTTGCATTGGGACTCAGTTCACATTGCAGCTCAATACGTCGTACTGTGCTCTAGTCTTTCACAGTGACAACCGTCGCCTCGCACCTTAACTAGCTATGACGGAACGTTAGTCATTGTATATAGTTGCGAGATGGACACAGACAAGATTCAAGAATTAGTACACGTTATTTGATTGCTGTTAACCTCAGAACTTCAGACTGGACTTCATTGAAGTTAAGTTCTCAATTGGTTCCTGTAAGAAAATGTATTTTAACCACGCGTGCATTTTGTATTGTAGTAAGAGGAAACTGGCCACTCACCTTGAAACGTCGCCGTAGAAAAATTGTACAAGACTGTGCTTAAACTGACACACATTATTTTTAGCGCAACGCAATCTGACTTTCAAAAATCCCTACGAAAGAATGGCCCTGACTAACATTAACCTATACGTTTCACAAATCACTTACCTCACAAAAATCTTCGTTACTCAAACTACTGCAATACAGCAAGCGCCACTACTTCCAGCTAAATAAAAGATTCAAACTACTGAAGGCACTAACTACTGATAGGCATAGTTAGCAAATGAAAGATTTTAATACAGAACAAACAATGTATTTACCTTAATAGTCATAATATATATATATCAGTTCATGACATCCATTCTTACAAATTTCAAAACTCCGCCATCTCTCTCCCCACATCCACCACTGCTGGCGGCTCACTTCCAACTGCGCAACGCTACGAGCTGTTAGTATCCAGCTGCCGCTGCCCAACACTACAATGGCAGACAACAATGCAAACCAGGCACAGACTGCACACGGCACAGCCAGTGATTTTCATACAGAGCGCTACGTGGCGGCGGCGTTACCAATAAAAAAGCCTAAACAGCCTACTTAAAACCTATCAAAT
Organism: Schistocerca gregaria; assembly: GCF_023897955.1. NCBI lineage: Eukaryota > Metazoa > Arthropoda > Insecta > Orthoptera > Acrididae > Schistocerca > Schistocerca gregaria. The sequence goes on from NC_064921.1 coordinate 531,496,958, forward strand.
CACCCTCTCCTCATCAAACCAGGAAGCGCAAAACATTACAAGAGAGGACAGCCGATACAGAAAGTAAGGTGGTCTGTGCAGATGCAGATAGGATCAGATAAAAAAAAGAGATGAACAGCATGCTAGTTTAGTAGCCGAGAAAGGAAGATGCTATCTATCTGCTACCAGTCACAACAGGAGACACGTTGAGCATCGTGGTTCGGTTTAAATATTCTAGAGCGTACGTTCCTAGAAGAGTTAAACAATACAGTGCTTCCCGGTACGAATATTCTTGAATCGCCGCCGCGCAATAGAATCGTTACCGATAACGTCTACGAGCTACAACGATCTAGGGTTGATGCGGGTACCGCAAGGGGGCTCAAGAAGCCGCTGCATTAGCGACGCTCTGTGCCGTAAACCAGGGTACAAAATCAACTACACGGCCGCACTGGGGGCAGCACACTTTATATGAAGCTAATCGTTACATGCCGTATCTGTTAAATCTACCCGGTTGACTTGCTACTGGCACTCGGTCTGACTTAACGACAACTTAAGCTTCTCTGGCAGTTTCTCCGTGCGGTATCCTGGTCACTGGCGCAGTCCACCTGCAAAGCGGGTATTATGTACAGTGTTCCCATCTCCTTTGGTTTGTGAATTTCATCTTTCAAGTCTATATTCTACTACACTGCAAAATTGATGACGATGGCCTTCCTCAGTGTGTAATACTCGTATACACATCGAAATGTTAGGCAAACAATTCATGGACTTGTGGAAGAATCAGTGAACCTTACAACAACAACACCTTAAACAACAGCTACGGCTGGAGCACATCGTTTCACTACTGCTACTTCTCAGAGACAAGACAACCCTCGGTACCTCAGCCTGTAGCGCTTATCCGTTATAAGAATGAAAATGAAACGTGGGACATACTCGTATACCTCTGATATTTCCTTCTCCATTGCAAGGGGAGTTCCTTCCTATTATCTTCAAGCAGTCTGGTCAAATGGTTCAAAGCACTATGGAACTTAACATCTGAGGTCATCAATCCCCTAGAACTTAGAACAACTTAAAAGTAACTAACCTAAGGACATCACACACATCCATGCCCGAGGCAGGATTCGAACCTGCGACCGTAGCAGCAGCGCGGTTCCAGACTGAAGCGCCTAGTACCGCTCGGCTACAGCGGCCGGTTTTCAAGCGGTCTGTTTAACCTCATACTTAGCAAGGTGCAGCTGTTAATCGAATCTAGTAACCTTCCGTTTGAAGAACTGTGTATGGCCACAAGTCTCAAACTTAAGCAATACGCAGAACGTGTGATCAGTCATACATGTCAAGGGCACAGACCTGCAAGACCTTTCACAAGATTAACTTTTCGTGCAAATGATAGCTAGTCACTATCACCGATGTGCTCGCGAGACAGTCTCTCGATGGGACGGTTGAAGTTGAGGCATTGGAATTGGTAGACTCAATCTGTAGCCATATTCTTAAAATTACTAAGACTTTTAGTTCTATCTGTACATACAAGGCAGCAATTACAGTAACAGTGCTGTATTGTAAGTACGAATAATTTGATAAGATCGGAAGCACATTTGCTAGCCTAGATTGTAGTGGAAATTGTATTTCGAAAACACTTGACTTCAGAGAATAATTGTATTGAATCTGACTAAAACTGGTAAGGACTGTCATGCTTAGTCCACTATAATATTCTGAATCAAACTATAGTGTTCAATTAATAGTTCTTGAATAAGTCTGTTGTCTTTTCGTAAGTGAGCGACAAGAAATTCTATCGCTTCTGTATCATAAAAGCTCACTAAATTTCTTTCTGTAAATTCCAGATTTAACTGGATACTGTTACCTTGAGAATCCTGCATTCACCAGCATTGACTATCTAAAATGCATAAAGTCTGAAAACGTTGCTCTAGGACTTTATCGAAGCACTTTTCTTTGGATTTATTCATTGTGACTTGACAGTGAAACAAGGACTCTGCGCATCTGTGCCAGTACGCTTCACTGCGTGGAGGGTGAACGGGTTATGATTACTTTAATTAGAAAATCACATGAAATTGCAAGGACCATGGAGCAGAATTCGACTAACCCGTCGACCTATACACATTTCTGTAACTTACATTGGCAAAATTCATTATACTTGAAATATGTAGTAAAGGAAGTGTAAGAAAATTTTGTTAGACGTATCTTGAGCGTTATAAATACGTATATTTTGTTATTTAACAGTTCAAAATTCCTGATAATTTCCTTCACAACTATCATCGCAGACGCGCCCACATTCGATGTATTTCATTAAGTTACAATTTCTTGTACAATGGCGGCGAACAATACTATGCAGTACACATGACAGTCTCGTTACCGCATTTACTTTTTAGCTCGTCTCGCACCGAAGCTCAAAAAGAAGTCCCCTGAGTAATGTCTTTCATATACCATTTTCACTCCAAGGAACAACTCCCGTTCGTTATCCAGAGAACGTAAAGCTAACCTTTCAAAATCAATGTTGTAACATTGCTCGGTCCACCCTATCGCGTAGCGTAAATTTACATGGCATATGGAAACTGAAATGTTCTTAATAAATTTCAGCTTCTGTATATCTCAATTCACACATTAACCAGATACACGTGAAATAAAGCCCGCTAGGAGATGGAGACTCTTGAACCTTTTTTTCCTTTTCCTCATTGATTCTAGATTGAACAATTGAGGCGAAAAACTACATCCCCGTCTTACACCATTTTCAATACGAGGACGAGGACCTCGTTCTTGGTCTTACACTCTTCTTGTTATGGCAGGCGTTCAGGTGATAGCTCCATTCTCATCCTAATACAGGGCGTATCAAAAAGAATCAACCGATTTGGCTTGTGTATATTTCTAAAACTAATAAACATACACAATGAATTTTGTTTCTTGATGAGATGGAAACTCAATTTTTTTTCATACCTTTTCATAGGTGCTCAGTATGCACCCGTTGAGATGCAAGGCATGTGTCAATGCGTATTCAAATTGTTCCCACATTGCAGAGGGCATGTCTTGAGTTACAGCTTCTACAGCTGCTGTTATGCGATGTCTCTGTTCATTTATTGTTGCTAGTAACAGAGGCACATAAACAGAGTCTTTTATAAACCCCCACAAGACATAATCACATACAGTCAGATCCGCTGACCTTAAAGTCGAGTAATGTAAGGCTCAATCATTTGGTCCAGTGAGACCGAGCCATCGTTCAGTTATCCTTTGATTTAAAAGTTCCCACAGTGCCAGAAGTTAGTGTGGCGATGCCCCATTCTGTTTGTAAATGAAGTCGTTCGAGTCAATCTCCAACTGTGGGGGCAGAAAGTTCTCAAGCATATCGAGATAAGTGCTTCCTGTAACAGTGTTATTGGCAAAGAAAAATGGACAATACACTTTTTCCCGTGAAACTACACAAGACACAATAGATTTCGGAGACTCCCTCTCATGTTGTACAACTTCATGAGGTTGTTACGTACCCCCATATTCTCACATTATGACGGTTCACCTTTCCGTTTAAATGGATTGTTGCCTCGTCACTAAACACTAAGCGTCAAAGAACTCTGTCATCCTCCATCTTGCCAAGAACGAAATTACAGAACTCCGCACATTGTTGTTTGTCACCTTCACCAAGCGATTGCAATAGCAGAATTTTGTATGGTTTCGTGAGTAAACGTTGACGCAACACACGCCGGACGGACATCGTAAGCATGATGAGCTGTCGACCTGCATGGCGAATGGATTTCTGCGGACTGCTTGTGTAACTATGGCGGATGCTTTCGACGTCTGTGTCAGACACTCGGGGACGGCGCGGCGATTTGCCTTTACGCAAACAACCTGTTTCTCGGAATTGTTCATGCCATCGTCTGATGCTCTGTGCCGTAGGAGGCTCCACACCATACCTAGTACGAAAGTCACGCTGAACAGTTGTTACTGACTCGCAAGGCGCAAAACGTAGAACAAAAAACGCTTAGTGCTGTGCCGACGTCATTTTTGCAAGAACTGGAGTGAGTCCCCACTGCTACTACCTAGTGGTAGCCATGGAAAACTCGAGAGTTTACCCTTCCCAACAGTACGTTGTTCACGCACATATCTCAAATAACACAACAGTTATGATTTTTTTAATCGGATGATTCTTTTTGACATATCCTGATTTCACTGAGGTCTTGTGTGGCGGTCTGCAGGAATGCGGTAAATAGCAGGTTTAATTGTAGGAACAGCGCTGAAGATGGGAGGGATGTAAACTTCATTAAGACAATACAACGCGGAAAGATGCCATGCATTAGGACATCCAGTGTTTGGGATAGGTGTCTTTAAAATGTAAGAAAGTATCTGCAGCCGATGTGCAACCGTTGCATTAGCTTGATAAGACTTCAGTATTCCCAGACGATCGCATGCTAACCCTGTGGCTCCCATCTGTACTGGAAAACTAACCTGCAGAACTTCTCTTGGCAAAGAAAACTGGAAAAAGACACATATTTCACATCCGACACAAAAAATGTTTCCTTTTTCGCTGATCTCGATGAGAGTGTGGGTTTATCGAACCTCATAGTTAGATATTCCTTATATTGATTTTTCGGATTAATTAAAGCTCTCTACCTCACGCGTAATGCTTCGTTGCACCCTCATATGGTGCAACGATGGCAACGTTTTCTCAAAGCGAGTGCTTTATTATAGTATAACAAGGCAGCTGCAGCTACAGCTCGTTGGACTTCCCGAACAACATTCGTACACTCGTCCTCTTCCTCAATAGTAGGAACAGCAACAGTGGACTGACTTTCCGTATTGATTTCAGGAAGCACCATAGCGAATTGTCATGCACTTTTTCGACTCTGCCTTCACTTACATTTTGTCTACTGATGCAATCTCTTCTTTATAAGCCGGCTGCTGTGGCCGAGAGGTTCTAGGCCCTTCAGTCCGGAAACGTTCCCCTGCTACGGCCGCAGGTACGAATCCTGCCTCAGGCATGGATGTGTGTGTTGTCCTTAGGTTAGTTAGGAAGTAGTTCTAAGTTCTAGGCGACTGATGTCCTCAGATGTTACGTCCCATAGTGCTCAGAGCCATTTGAACCATTTTTTTTTCTTCTTGGTAATAAATGCATATCAATCACTTTCGGATTTACAGCGTATTCAACTTGATATGAGCTTTCGTCAATAAAGCTATCACGTGTTCCAAAAACAAGTGTATACATTGCTCACTGAATGCTGTATGGAATCAAAGGATCAAAATTTGAAATTTCAATGTTTAAAATCGTCGTAAGAACACGTATTTATGTTCGATGACGACGACAATGTATTCTCCATAAACATTCAAAATTTGTAACAGCTTTGTTGATATTACAGTTTTACGTGTTTAGGTGGGAGAGAGGTCTCTCCTAGCGAACAGCATGTTGCGTAGTGTGATAATAAACGGCACAAGTAGCAGGTAGCGGAGACCAACCATTGTTTAACCTTCCTGAGCAAGGAATGTGAACGATGCTGCTGCTTGCTGCAACAGCCCGCCGGTTTAAAACATAAAGCTTTTTATTCCTCCGCGTGTTGTTTTAAGAGCGGCAGTAAAGGCGAACAGAGAACTAGTAAATTAAAACGTTTACGAGGAGTGGAGAACGTGAGGAACAGGAAGACTGCGTGTTGCAATAGTCTGTCTGAAGTTAGAGCGATTTGCCTCTGTTTGGACTATTGTCTTTGTAACTGATGACAATTTAACGTTTATGTCCATAGTACTACCAACAAAATGTTAAGAATCTCCACCACGATTTTTAAATACTGAAAAATAGTCTTGTAGTTTTTAAGAAATACATTTCCAGATTTTTTTTAATTGTCGTCTTTTCACTTTTTGTGCTACTTTGGGAATCCTAGTACTCCAAATCAAAATAACCGACAAAGGAAAAGAACAAGAAACGTCTCCGGTCGAAGTTTCGCTTCATGTGAAAGCGATGTGAGCAGCTGCAACCAACCACGCCAATTGCGGGATAATAAACTCTAGGCCTTCCTAAATAACGTATACAGGACGAAAACGATGCACATATTGGGAGCAGTCGGCAACGGGGGAAAGCAGAGACGGGGGGGGGGGGGGGGGGGTGATAAATTTGCGGCCCCACAGATGTGTGACGCAGATTCGGGAGGCATTAGATGCACTTTCCTTTGCACACCAAATTCTGTAACTGGGTTTCTCTGCTACATCCCACACCAAATTCTGTAATTGTGTGTCACTTTATAGAAGCAAGAGACGCTCAACAGGAAAGGAACCGAATCAGAATTTTAGAAATTGTTTCAGTCTAAGGGTTTGCTTGTTATTTCTAGCTTTGTCAGATTTAGTTTTATACAGGAAAACACTAGAGATTCGAGCTGATTACAAACAACTTGTAACACGCCCGGGTTACAAATGGGTGGGGACCCATAAAGCGTGTTTTTTTTTTTTTTTTTTTTTTTTTTTTTTTTACCATGCGCCCTGTCCACACCACGTATCTAATAATCCCGCGGGGGTCGTACTGTTCTGCTCCACACTGTTGGTGGCTTGCCTGAAATTATCTATCGAAATATGCAAGCGGGTGTAGGGGAGCCACTCAACGTTAAAACATAACACTCTTCTACGTCTGCTATGAACTATATTCTGAGACGATAAAAGAAAATCGCAGGTTGCACTGCTTACATTCCAATTCATAAGTGTTTATCCTAATTAATGGATGATTACCAGTCCACAATGTCACTCAGACGAGCGTACGCGTAACCAACACGACGCGGGTGATTGTTGATGATGCGGTAGCCGAATGATCGCACGAAAGTTCTTACGCTCGTCACGCATACACAGATATTAGGTACCAGTCCTCCTTGGCACTAGCAATAAATTTTAACACTGTTTACAAAGTTAAATTTTCAGTTCACAGTTCTCAATTGGCGGCACTGCTCATTTTTAATTACATCATTACTCACTTTCCTCTGAATCACTTTCATATTCCATCACTTTACTGTAACAGCACTTGCAGCAACACTTGAACTTCCATAATAAAACTGCTTCTTACATGCAGAGCTACCCACAACACAACTTAACGGTTCCGTGTCCCAAGCTGGACTCGGAAAACGCGCTGCCCGCAAAGATACTCCGCAACCAAGGCAGCGATATGACAGTACACTTACAAAATTTCCCTAATTTCCAGGAAAATTTAAGATAGTGATGGCAAGACTGCAGTTTATAAGACACCAAAAAGCATCATGATATTAACAGTGTTCAGCCATATGAAGAGCAAAGCACATAACAAAGATGGGGAGACAAACAATTCAAAAGACTTCTCTTGGCCGGCCGCTGGTGGCCGAGCGGTTCTGGCGCTATAGTCTGGAGCCGCGCGTCCGCTACGGTCGCAGGTTCGAATCCTGCCTCGGGCATGGATGTGTGTGTTGTCCTTAGGTTAGTTAGGTTTAAGTAGTTCTAACTTCTAGGGGACTTATGACCTCAGCAGTTGAGTCCCATAGTGCTCAGAGCAATTTTTTTTTTTTTACTTCTCTTGGATTGAATGGACGTTAAGTGTCATATTTAGACTGTATAGAAGTGCTAGGTCCAAGGATGATGATGGCCTCTCATAACATTATCTTAGATCAGCACAAGTATAGACTCTCCAGTATCAACTTTTTTTACGGAGTGTTGTGGCCTATTACTTAATCAACGAAATTCAAAACAGTATAACAGTCAGAGACAACGGCCTTGCCACAGTGGTAACACACGTTCCCCTTCAGATTACTGAAGTTAAGCGCTGTGAGATTGGCTAGCACTTGGATGGGTTACCGTCAGAGTCTACTCAGTGCTCTTGGCAAGCGGGGTTTCACTCAGGCCTTGTGAGGTCCATTAAGGACTAACAAATGTTGGCACCGATCACGAAAACTGACAACTCAGGGGAGAGCGTTGAGCTGACCTCATGCTCTTCCATATTCGTGTCCAGTGACGTCTGAAGGCTAAGGATGACACGGCGACCGATCGGTACCGCTTGTCCTTCATGGCCTGCTCGGACGGTGTTTTACAGTCAAACACTAAACAGTTCTCTATGACTACCAATGGAACAGTGGAATGTGCGGCTAATTGAAACAATTTCGACGTGTGAATAGGGATAACTACCAGAGAAGTTGAAACGTCCCCTTTGAAAAATTATTCACGACTGTGCTTAAACTGAAACAATATTTTTAGCGCAACGCAAACTGACTTTCAAAAATCCCTACGAAAGAATGGCCCTGACTAACATTAACCTATACGTTTCACAAATCACTTACCTCACAAAAATCTTCGTTAGTCAAGCTACTGCAATACAGCGAGCGCCACTACTTCCAGCTAAATAAAAGATTCAAACTACGGAAGGCACTAACTACTGATAGGCACAGTTAGCTAATGAAAGATTTTAATAGAGAACAAACAATGTATTTACCTTGATAGTCATAATATATATATCAGTTCATGACATCAATTCTTACAAATTTCAAAACTCCGCCATCTCTCTCCCCATGTCCACCACTGCTGGCGGCTCATCTCCAACTGCGCAACGCTACGCGCTGTTAGCATCCAGCTGCCGCTGCCCAACACTACAATGGCGGACAACAATGCAAACCAGCCACAGACTGCACACGGCACAGCCAGTGATTTTCATACAGAGCGCTACGTGGCGGCGGCGTTACCAATAAAAAAACCTAAGCATCCTACTTACAAAGTGTATTGCTATTTTCAGATTAAAGTATATTTTAGATGGGAATATAAACCGTACGAGAAAAACACAGAGGACAATCCATAAAAAAAATCGTCAAAACACAGTCTTAATATTACCATATTACATACGGGAATGTAGTTCGCAGTATCAGCTCTCCGTAAAACTTTGCAATACAGAATGTCACGAATGAGTGGGTTATCCATAACTGAGGCGGTTGCACTGACTCGTGTAGCTGAAATTAAGTGCATCTGGCCGTAATTACGAACTCCATTGTAAAGGGCACATCTTTCCTGGCCGTCTGGATATCAGAAATCAATCCCTCGTTCCCGTGATGAATTTTAGATGAGACACTGCGACCGTTTAACCACGTAATCCCTCACAGTCCAGAATAATATTGGTGCACGTTGCTAAAGGCATTAATGGCCGTGAAATTAAATGTTATTGGAAACACGATTTTCCGGAGATGGGAAGTGCGTGCGTCTATATGGACATGTGTGTGTATGTGTGTGTGTGTGTGTGTGTGTGTGTGTGTGTGTGTGTGTGTGTGTGTGGGCGCGCGCTTGCGTAAGATGAAATATCACATAAGGTTCCATCAGAGACGTAACGACATAGAAGACAAAGTTTGTCACGTTCTTTAAAAAAAATTGCTTTTGGAAAACATTGAACGACTGCCTGAACTGGGAATGCATACAAAACTTGAGTTATTGTGTGGCGTGTTGTAACCCCAAGTGGTGTGCTTACTCTGTGTTATTGCTAGCAATAACTTTATACGAACTGATTGGGCAAGACAACTCCCAATACCAATTAAGAAATAGTCACTGCAAAATATGTTCAGCCCCTTAGGTACTGAGTCCTCTGGCCCTATTAAAAACTGATAACTTTGGTCCTTGTGCACATATCAAACAAATAAAATTGTGTCACTTCTAAAGCAGCAACGGTGGATCGCTATTTATTCTGTTCTCTGCTGAAGAAGAATAAAACGTACTAGCTACAAGCTCAGCGGTGTGCAATTCTGGCCGTAATACTTTGAAATATACATGAAATTCTTTTGGCTGATAGATGAAAACAGTTAAGAAAGATTCAATGTTTTTGAAAAACATATGACCTGGACAGGGAGGCGGTAGTGATTTGGGTGAATTATTGGCTTTTTTAATAGTAAAATTGTAGTCGAAGTTAAGTTTGGCTTTTCAAAACATCTGTCAACTGAAATTAAATTACTGAGAAAAAATTCATACTTTTTACTGAGTCACAAACCATGAGATTTGTACAGCAAGTAGTATCTAATCTCACTAAAAAAATCATAAAGAAAAATCATAAAGTACGTATACCTGCGTTAACAAACCTTAGAACCATTACAAAAGGGAAATATCTAACTAGCCTATACGTCAAATCTGTTTACGTAGATTCTGGGGTTACTCAATAGAGAACACAGTGTTACCATTTATCAGCCAACTCATTTACGCTAACGCGCTGGCAAACGAAAGTCATAAAAATTTAACTCCTCTACCTTACTTGCGAAAAGACTTCTGATTCCACATTTATATTTCCAATAATATATGTACTCATAATTCCTACATTATAATCTAACACTCGGTGGCTTTACAGTGCACAGCACAAAGACTACCTACTCCATCCTCTTTCGCTCTCAGACAGATACCCACTCCCGTGCACCAAGCAGCTCTTACTCCAACACTACAATTTCAGATCAGAAGTATTATCTTTGGCACAGCGGTCGTGCACAGTCAGCGAACCGCTTCATGGAGTCAATAAGAGACGTACATCACTAATATAATAGTTTCATGTTAGTTCATATTAGTATCATTACAGCATTCGAGTTCCTCATATAAGTGTAGCCCAGTAGACTCCTTTCAAGTTAAACTACAGGAAGAGGTGAGTGGCTCCCAATTAGTATGTATGTGCTTTCTGTCAGTATTTAAGGCCTTTATTGTACGTAATTTTACAAAATGAATAATAGATCTGTTTCCGCCCTCAGTACAAATAGTGGAAGCAAATGTTCCGTGAATGACAGTATCCTTCTTCAGTAATGCACAGTGAACTACTGCACAAAAGAAGTGTGTATATTGAGGGGAGGGGGGAGGGGATAATCAATTCTTCGGCCCCGTCAACTTATCGTTTTATGTTTCAGAGTCATTCGTCTGCCCAGTGACGCACTTCAAATGCGCCAACCACTTCTGTGTGCCTGAGGACGCCGTCTGCAACTTCGGAGACGACTGCGGTGACGGCTCGGACGAACAAAGCTGCTGTGAGTACCCACCACAAAGAGCCTTTCAATTCTCTTCGATGCTCTTCTCAATTTCGTTTCGTCCGCTGTGTGGTATCACAAGCTACATTCGCCGCGCGCGGTGTAAGGCGTCCAGTCACGGTTCGCGTGGCTCTCCCCGTTGGAGGTTCGAGTCCTCCCTCTGGCATGAGTGTGTGTGTTGTCCATGGTGTAAGTTAGTTTCAGTTAGATTAAGTAGAGTGTGAGCTTAGGGACCGATGACCTCAGCAGTTTGATCCCATTAGACCTTACCACAAATTTCCAAGCTACATCCACCAATGGAGAAATTTCGGATATTGCAGTTTAACCAAACAGTTTTTAAAAGGAAGGATTTTTGATGTATAAATTACTGTTATCGACGTGTTGGTAGATGGAGGTCAATAACTTGGATTGGAAAGGAAGGGGAAGGGAAACCCACCGTTTCCAAAGGAAGCGTTACCTCAGTAAATTTTTTCTAGAGTAACACCAGTAAACTAGAGATGGGTCGAACTCGTTCATTCCCGTAAACTACTTCATTCATTTCACTCTTTGCCGTGAAGCGTTCAAATGAAATAGTTCATTCATGAAGTATGGAAGCCTGACGAAGTTGCCCAGTTCGCCGCTCAGCCGCGGCTACGCTCGCTTCGCCTCGTGCGCACTATAAACCTTTGTAATACATCATAATTTTACCAACAGATGGCCGAACAATGCAGTAATGTGTATAGAGGCTCTCTAGTAACGTGCAAGCAAAGTTTTACGCCCTTGCAGCGTCTGAGTTAAATACACCATGGTCGAAGGGGACAAAGGAAAGATAAACAGAGAAGCCTGTCACATATAAAGAAGGTAATACTCTTAATTTTGCTCGACATTTTCTCATGAAGCGCCAAAACAAGTCTTTATCTGCCAAATGAAATATTATTTGTTGTATTCAAAACTAGGGCTACCAACGAAATGCAGTTCAATTTTATGTTCCTTTTAAAGTTTAATCCAAAATACACTCCTGGAAATTGAAATAAGAACACCGTGAATTCATTGTCCCAGGAAGGGGAAACTTTATTGACACATTCCTGGGGTCAGATACATCACATGATCACACTGACAGAACCACAGGCACATAGACACAGACAACAGAGCATGCACAATGTCGGCACTAGTACAGTGTTTATCCACCTTTCGCAGCAATGCAGGCTGCTATTCTCCCATGGAGACGATCGTAGAGATGCTGGATGTAGTCCTGTGGAACGGCTTGCCATGCCATTTCCACCTGGCGCCTCAGTTGGACCAGCGTTCGTGCTGGACGTGCAGACCGCGTGAGACGACGCTTCATCCAGTCCCAAACATACTCAATGGGGGACAGATCCGGAGATCTTGCTGGCCAGGGTAGTTGACTTACACCTTCTAGAGCACGTTGGGTGGCACGGGATACATGCGGACGTGCATTGTCCTGTTGGAACAGCAAGTTCCCTTGCCGGTCTAGGAATGGTAGAACGATGGGTTCGATGACGGTTTGGATATACCGTGCACTATTCAGTGTCCCCTCGACGATCACCAGAGGTGTACGGCCAGTGTAGGAGATCGCACCCCACACCATGATGCCGGGTGTTGGCCCTGTGTGCCTCGGTCGTATGCAGTCCTGATTGTGGCGCTCACCTGCACGGCGCCAAACACGCATACGACCATCGTTGGCACCAAGGCAGAAGCGACTCTCATCGCTGAAGACGACACGTCTCCATTCGTCCCTCCATTCACGCCTGTCGCGACACCACTGGAGGCGGGCTGCACGATGTTGGGGCGTGAGCGGAAGACGGCCTAACGGTGTGCGGGACCGTAGCCCAGCTTCATGGAGACGGTTGCGAATGGTCCTCGCCGATACCCCAGGAGCAACAGTGTCCCTAATTTGCTGGGAAGTGACGGTGCGGTCCCCTATGGCACTGCGTACGATCCTACGGTCTTGGCGTGGATCCGTGCGTCGCTGCGGTCCGGTCCCAGGTCGACGGGCACGTGCACCTTCCGCCGACCACTGGCGACAACATCGATGTACTGTGGAGACATCACGCCCCACGTGTTTAGCAATTCGGCGTTAGGTCCACCCGGCCTCCCGCATGCCCACTATACGCCCTCGCTCAAAGTCCGTCAACCGCACATACGGTTCACGTCCACGCTGTCGCGGCATGCTACCAGTGTTAAAGACTGCGATGGAGCTCCGTATGCCACGGCAAACTGTCTGACACTGACGGCGGCGGTGCACAAATGCTGCGCAGCTAGCGCCATTCGACGGCCAACACCGCGATTCCTGGTGTGTCCGCTGTGCCGTGCGTGTGATCATTGCTTGTACAGCCCTCTCGCAGTGTCCGGAGCAAGTATGGTGGGTCTGACACACCGGTGTCAATGTGTTCTTTTTTCCATTTCCAGGAGTGTAGAATGAGTATGTTTATCACTGTCACAAAGTCTATATACGTACGTTAAGTAATTATTCAGAAGTTTTTCTGTAGATTTTATTTTTGTTAATAATAGTAACCCTCCTTCAAAACGTTAACTGTCACCTTTAGTCATTGGTACAATTTCAGGTAAAATCCCTCTTTCATTGTTATTAACAAACCTTTTATTTTCATGTGGGCTGTACGTGCTCACACAGCCAGCCTCTTCGTTTGTATCTTTAATATTCATTTGTCTGCAAGCGCTGCTATCGGTAGGCTACCCGTAGATGCGAAGTTTAATGCACAAATAGTCACGGGTAATGCTGTCAGCACTGCAGGAAGCAACTGGCGCTGCTTTCCTCTCGCCCCTCACCTCCCCAACCCTCGTAAACCTATCGTTCCCCACAAACACCGCGCGATTCGTCAACAGGCAGTAGAGGGAGGATTGAAGTGAAGGGAGGATGAATGACGAAGCGCCGATGTAGTGGGTGAGGGAGAGGGGAAAAGAGTGAGTGAACTGGAAAAAAGTGTGGAGTGTGCTATCTGTGAAGAGTTTGAAGTATCAGTTCATTGAAATTGAGTGGGTAGTTCACACTTCACTGGAGTGAAGCGTTCATTTAAACGACTCATTCACGAGCTCCCCATCACTACAGTAAACCTAAATGTGACTGGTCAAAAGGGAATTTCTGGACCCCTCCTTCCGAAGGCAAGTCTAGTGCCTAAACAACTGCGCAGTCTAGCATGGCCCTCACTTTTTACCTGTGATCAGGTAACAACACAGCGCGTTGACCACAGTAAATTTGAAAACTGAAACTATAAAGGCACAATGTATGATCTCACAGACTTCTGGTTAGAAAGAAGGAATATGCCAAATCAGTGATGACTTGTGTTAGTTATCTCTGAATGAAGTGTCAGGTAAACAATGAAGAGGTACGCTACTAAGAACATTTTCATCACAGTCCAGCTAATTGTCACTATAGCTTACAGAAAAAAAAACCTTTGCAGTACGGTTCTCTTGCATTGTATGAATAACATTACAGAATAAACGACACACTTCCAACCAACTAAAGCCAAACATGTTGCATTTCAAAGTAAGAATAAGTGTTTTGTTATGTATGTTTAATGCGATACTAAGTTTTTTGAGAGATTTATATACAAAATAATTCATTTAGAAGATACACTACGTGATCAAAAGTATCCTGACAGATGGCTGAAAATGACCTAAAAGTTCGTGGCGCCCACCATCCGTAATGCTGGAAATCAATATGGTGTCGGCCCACCCTTAGCCTTAAAGACAGATTCCATTCTCGCATGCATACGTTCAATCAGGTGCTGGAAGGTTTCTTGCGGAATGGCAGCCCTTTCTTCACGGAGTGCTGCACTGAGAGGTATCGATGTCGTCGGCGAGGCCTGGCACGAAGTCGGCGTTCCAAAACATCCCATAGATGTTCTGTAGGATTCAAGTCAGGATTCTGTACAGGCCAGTCCATTACAGGGATTTTATTTTCGTTTAACTACTCCGGTACAGGACGTGCATTATGAACAGGTCCTCGATCGTGTTGAAAGATACAGTTGCCATCCCCGAAATACTCTTCGATAGTGGGAAGCAAGTAAGTGCTTAAAACATTAGTTTAGGCTTGTGCTGTGATAGTTTCACGCAAAACAACAAGGGGTTCAAGCCCCCTCCATGAAAAACATGACCACACCGTAACACCACCACCTACGAATTTTACTCTACACACGCTGGCATATGAGTTTCACCGGGCATTCGCCATACCCACACCCTGCCATCGGATCGCCACATTGTTTACTGTGATTCGTCACTTCACACAAGGTTTTTCCACTGTTCAATCGTTCAATGTTCGCGCTCCTTACACCAAGCAAGGCGTAGTTTGACATTTACTGGCGTGATGTGTGGCTTATGAGGAGCTGCTCGACCATGAAGTCCAAGTTTTCTCGCATCCCGCCTAACTGTCATAGTACTTGCAGTGGATCCTGATGCAGTTTGGAATTAATGTGTGTTGGTCTGGATAGATTCCTGACTATTACAGATTAGGACCCTCTTCAACTATCGGCGGTCTCTGTCAGTCAACAGACGAGATAGGCCTGCATTTATTCAAACATCGCTCCTCCTCCTCCTCTCATTTACCGTACCATTTTTCTCATTGACAAACAACTATGTTAACCAACCTATCTCTCTCTTTCTCTCTCAGTTCGATATGACTATGTACCTGCGTACGAGCACATGGAGTAAGCCGGCCGCGGTGGTCTCGCGGTTGTAGGCGCTCAGTCCGGAACCGCGCGACTGCTACGGTCGCAGGTTCGAATCCTGCCTCGGGCATGGATGTGTGTGATGTCCTTAGGTTAGTTAGGTTTAATTAGTTCTATGTTCTAGGCGACTGATGACCACAGATGTTAAGTCGCATAGTGCTCAGAGCCATTTGAACCATTTGAACATGGAGTAAGTTAACAGATATGTGAGTGGCTCGAAGACTTCTTAAGTGCCGGTACTAGAACTCAGTATGTTGTCTTCGAAGGCGAGTGTTCATCAGAGACAAGGGTAACGTCTGGAGTGTACCAGGGAAGTGTGAAGGAACCGCTGTTGTTCTCTATATACAAAAACGATTTGATGGACAGGATCGGCATCAATTTGCGGTTATTTGCTAAAGATGCTGTGGTGTGCGGTAAGGTGTCGAAGGTGAGTGACTGTAGGAAGATACAAGACTATTTAGACAAAATTTGTAGTTGGTGTTACGAATGACAGCTAGCCGTAAATGTGCAATGCGGATGGTAGGATGGAGGAAGAACAAACGTGCTATGTTCGGATACAGTATTAGTAGTCTTGTTTGACACACTGAAGTCGTTTAAATATCTGGGCGTCACGTTGCAACGCGATGTGAGGCGGAACGAGCATGTGAGAACGATGGCAAAGAAGGCGAATGGACGACTTCGGTTTATTTGGAGAATTTTAGGAAAGTGTGGTTCACATATCCTTTAGTTTTAGCTTGTTTTGTCTCTTGCTTAGCTGAAAGTAACCGAACTCCTTCTGATTTTGCTGAAGGTGAGTCTGAATTAGTTTCAGAGATTAATATTGAATATGGTGCATGCGGTTTTACTTTAATTTGTTTGGTAGAATATACTGAGATCGCACATAGGATACTGGTGCAACCTATTCTTGAGTACTGCTGAGTGTTTGGCATCCGTACCAGCTGGGATTGAGGGAGGACATCGAGACAGTTCAGAAACACGAACATCTGCTAGCATGAGTTTCTTAGAAGTAGATACCTTAGGGGTTGCGAAGCAACTCAAATCGCTTGATACGGGTAAGTCTTCAGGTCCAGATTGTATACCGATTAGGTTCCTTTCAGATTACGCTGATACTATAGCTCCCTACTTAGCACTCATATACAACCGCTCGCTCACCGATAGATCTGTACCTACAGATTGGAAAATTGCGCAGGTCGCACCAGTGTTCAAGAAGGGTAGTAGGAGTAATCCATTTAACTACAGACCTATATCATTGACGTCGGTTTGCAGTAGGGTTTTGGAGCATATACTGTATTCAAACATTATGAATCACCTCGAAGGGAACGATCTATTGACACGTAATCAGCATGGCTTCAGAAAACATCGCTCTTGTGCAACGCAGCTAGCTCTTTATTCGCACGAAGTAATGGCCGCTATCGACAGGGGATCTCAAGTTGATTCCGTATTTCTAGATTTCCGGAAAGCTTTTGACACCGTTCGTCACAAGCGACTTCTAATCAAGCTGCGGAGCTATTGGGTATCGTCTCAGTTGTGCGACTGGATTCGTGATTTCCTATCAGGAAGGTCGCAGTTCGTAGTAATAGACGACAAATCATCGAGTAAAACTGAAGTGATATCAGGTGTTCCCCAGGGAAGCGTCCTGGGACCTCTACTGTTCCTGATCTATATAAATGACCTGGGTGACAATCTGAGCAGTTCTCTTAGACTGTTCGCAGATGATGCTGTAATTTACCGTCTAGTAAGGTCATCCGAAGACCAGTATCAGTTGCAAAGCGATTTAGAAAAGACTGCTGTATGGTGTGTCAGGTGGCAGTTGACGCTAAATAACGAAAAGTGTGAGATGATCCACATGAGTTCCAAAAGAAATCCGTTGGAATTCGATTACTCGATAAATAGTACAATTCTCAAGGCTGTCAATTCAACTAAGTACCTGGGTGTTAAAATTACGAACAACTTCAGTTGGAAGGACCACATAGATAATATTGTCGGGAAGGCGAGCCAAAGGTTGCGTTTCATTGGCAGGACACTTAGAAGATGCAACAAGTCCACTAAGACAGCTTACACCACACTCGTTCGTCCTCTGTTAGAATATTGCTGCGCGGTGTGGGATCCTTACCAGGTGGGATTGACGGAGGACATCGAAAGGGTGCAAAAAAGGGCAGCTCGTTTTGTATTATCACGTTATAGGGGAGAGAGTGTGGCAGATATGATACACGAGTTGGGATGGAAGTCATTAAAGCATAGACGTTTTTCGTCGCGGCGAGACCTTTTTACGAAATTTCAGTCACCAACTTTCTCTTCCGAATGCGAAAATATTTTGTTGAGGCCAACCTACATAGGTAGGAATGATCATCAAAATAAAATAAGAGAAATCAGAGCTCGAACAGAAATGTTTAGGTGTTCGTTTTTCCCGCTCGCTGTTCGGGAGTGGAATAGTAGAGAGATAGTATGATTGTGGTTCGATGAACCCTCTGCCAAGCACTTAAATGTGAATTGCAGAGTAGTCATGTAGGTGGGCTGCTAGATTTGTTACCGGTAGGTTCGAAAAACACGTAAGTGTTACTGAGATGCTTCTGGAACTCAAATGTGAATCCCTGGAGGAAAGGCGACGTTCTTTTCGAGGAACAATATTGAAAAAAAATTAGACAATTGGAATTTCCGAACGACTGTGCTGCCGCCAACATACACCACAAAGATAACATACGAGTAATTAGGGCTCATATTCAGCCATATAGATAGTCGTTTTTCCCTCCACCATGCACCGTACGGTGGCTTGTGGAATATCTGTGTAGATGTAGATATAGATGTAGGTGTAGCTGGAGAAAACCATTTACTGTTATCCAAACCTACAGTTCTCGACAAAGGAACGAGATTTCTCTGAACAGGAGATTCAGATCTCTCACATGGGTGAAATACACAACAGAAGAAAAACCGTTCCAGTAAACATAGGTCGGCAAATGAGCCATTTGTTTGATGATTTCGAAAGTGTGATTACAAGCTGCCACTGACTTCGTTACAAAATGTGGCCATAATTTCTACAAATGTATTTGAAATGAAAACTTTTCGATAAAACCCCAACTAACTGGGCCCAAATTTTATGTAAACGCATATTCTGTTCGTGAGTAATCACATCATGGACGTTTCTTGTTGATTGAGTGGCTAGGGGTACCATGTGATGGGCTCATTGGATCACACAACACTCCAAGAAAACTTGAAAACTTGATGCGACAGGATCTTCCAGGATTACTTTACAGGATTGGCGAAAAGTCACGACCGAAAAGTACTCAAGGAACTTAACGTATATTTTCGTGTTTGCATGAATCTGGAAGTGTATTGTAGGTTGTAAATAACGTTCCCTGATGTAGTTTGTCTGCCTTCTGGTAATTCTCGTATAAATTACAACAATGTAGACGATAACTGTTGTGAGTCAGATTACAACAATGCAGTCGTCACCTCGTGAGGATACATGGAGTGTTACATTCGTTTCTGTGTTGTTCCATTCCTGCATGTATCTGTTTCTATTAAATACAATTTCTGCTGTAGCTATGGGTCGTTTCACGTTCCTGTTTGCCGTTCATGTTGCTTCCTGCTTCAATATAATAACATTAGACATTAATGCATCTGTGTTGCATGGGACGCGTCCGACTCCCAGTCAAGGAATTACGTATGACAGTCCAGTGAATTGCAGGGCGTTGAATCGCACCCCTCCCAGCACATCCTTCCGAGAACTCCGAGTGTTGTCCCTCTGTCTGCCTACGTGACTCCGCTGCTCTCCTGACTTCTGCCACCTCATACTAAAGCGCTTCCAAAGTCCTCTTATTTATTTAAAGCATGCCGTTTCGAATAAAGATGTAAATTGCATTAATTAACTACCAACAATGACTGGTACTGATATGCATTAAATTGCTCAGTGTTGAGTAATTATTCCTTTCTAATGGGTGCTTATATTCTGATTTTATATTCGCTACGTGACAGTTTTGGAAAAACGGTTGCATAACAAAACACAACAGCATTAAGATATAAGTGTCATTCGTGTCTTATAACAAGAGAATAAGGTGCTGTGCTGTCATTTCCCACTGTTTTTTAGTATATAAAATGATGCAGGGCTCTACTTTGATTTGTTAGATTGCTCAGCAACCAAGCAACTACGTAATTTAGATGTACGACTAATTTATTGTTCCACAAGAGTAAATACATGGTAATAAAAAATCATGCTTCATATAACAGTACGTCATAGGAGTTGAAAGAATGTGATGGGCGCTGTGCGTGATAAATCTGCTGCCTACGTTGTTCCTGTGGAGTTTATCTGGCAAACGAGCCACCCTGCCATAAGCAGGCAGAGTCTTTAAGTGAGACACTTGTACATTCTGTCAGTACAAGGCCAGGGCTATTACACGGGGTGTCCCAGGAGGGATGGTCAATATTCAGAGATATGGCAGGAACGATTATTCGAACACAAAAGTCTAGTAAACATGGGCTCTAAGCTGAGTACCTTAAGAACTATGATCAGTTCTTCTTCCTAGATGCCTGTGAAAAAAAATTTTTCCTTAGCGTAAGTTAGTTTATGGACCAATGACCTCAGCAGTTTGGTCCCATAGGAGCTTACCACAAATTTTCAAAATCTGATTCCTAAATCTGACTAAAACAAGAAAAAATTGTGTAGTAAACATGGGCTTCAAAATGCATACCTTAAGAACTATGAGTACTTGCTCAGTATAAGAGATGTGTTTCACAGTAGCGAAGGTGAAGAATTGGTCATAGCTCTTAAGGTAAGCATTTTAGAGCCCATGATTATAGACGTCTTTGCTCCGAATGATTGTTCTTGTCGTATCACTGAATATTGACCATTTTTCCTGGGACAACCTGTATGGGACATACTGTATAGGTGGAACACCGCTACTGACATAATTAAAATCCTCTCTGCTTGTATCAGTTTAAGTCTGCTGCGGTAGAATGCAAGTCAATGTGAAGAGTGTGACCGACAGTTCCTCTGATTCAAAATCTGGCTGGCACCCACGGTAGCCACACGGTCTACGGCGCCTTGTCACGGTTTGCGCGGCTACCCCGGCGGAGGTTCGAGTCCTCCATCAGGCAAAATGGTTCAAATGGCTCTGAGCACTATGGGACTTAACTTCTGATGTCATCAGTCCGCTAGAACTTAGAACTACTTAAACCTAACTAACCTAATGACATCACACACATCCATGCCCCAGGCAGGATTCGAAACTACGACCGTAGCGGTCGCGCGGTTCCAGACCGAAGCGCCTAGAACCGCTCGACCACTCCGGCCGGCTCCCATGGGCATGGTGTGTGTGTTTTCCTGAGCTTAAGTTAGTTTAGGTTAGCTTCAGTAGTGTGTAAGTCTAGGGACCGATGACCTGAGAAGTTTGGTCCCATAGGAGCTTACCACAAATTTTCAAAATCTGGCTGCAAGTTTTCGAATATTCATTACAACTCTTTCCAAAGGCTCTAAACAACATAACTAACTGTGTATAGAAACCTTCTTTGCTGTTGGTATAGCCTATATTCTGGTAAGCTGAAAGTGGAGTACGTTTTACAGTTTTCCTGAACCACGATGAATAAGCGTTGTTAGACTTTTCTTAATTTTTTTTTTATCAGTTCAAATGCTGGCATAGAAATTAACGTTTCAGTTCATCCCAAAGATTTTCGATGGCGTTGAGTACTCCAGCCTGAGTTGAGTATTTCATTTGATTTGCTTAGAGCCTTGGAGATGCACAGGACTGCGCCAAGTTCAATTTCAAACTGTTGCCTTATTATTGGAAGTATGTTATCTTAAATTTCTACATTTACTTTGCCACATAACAAATATAGTGGACCAAGCGCAAACCATGGAGAAAATAATCCTCACACTTTCCCATTACCTGTTATCATTCTCATCACACCATTCGCAGGCAAGTAACGTTCGCCAGGAATCAGCCACTTTCACATACACTCAAATAGTTGCTGCACTATGTATAGTGATCAACAATGGAAATACACTTTTCCCACTGACTCACTTCTGACCATTGTAACCGGTAAATACATGACATTTGGGACTATGCCTCTTATAGAAAGTTGTTGACAGTTGTACATGAGAGACAATGGAAGACCTATGCAATAGCTGATAACCTGTCTGATAATTACTTCATACAGTACAGTTCAGCTTTCAGTGGCCTTTGTCAGTTAACTGGCCTTTCCCCTGTGGTTTTGCCCCATGTGTGATCATCACATACATTTCACTCATATGTTCCTCCCCCTTCGTCGGTTTTCTCCTCCTCTCCCCTCTGCCGATCTCCATGTCACCTTATATCCGACCACCACCACCACCTCCTCCTCCTCCTCCTCCTCCTCCTCCTCCCTCGCCCTATTCATAGCCTACTCCCTCTTTTTCTGTCCATCTACTCCTCACCCCTGCCTGGCTATCTACTTCTCACTTCCGTCTCTACCCACCTCCTCCTCTCTCCTCTCTCTGTTCCTATCCTCCTCCCCCTCACACTATTCATCTCCCCCTCACCCCTCTCTGCCCCTCCTCTCCTTTCTCCCTCTCTCTGTCCTCCCCCCCCCCCCCTGCCCATCCAATCCTGCACCACTCTCTAGTTATCCATCATCTCCTGCCCCTTCCCCCCTCTCTGTCCAACCTCTCTTCTATCCATTTCATCCTTCCCTAGAGCCGTCAACAGACCAGTACTACAGCCACAGTACACCTGCCATTCAGAGCAAATTACTCTTCAGGCGAGGTAAATCATTTCTTGCATCCAACGTTTAGTCTTTCCTGCAAAAGCATATAGATCAGGCAGGCCAATACTATCCCCGCAAAACATGCCTGTTGCGTAGGGCAGCCTATACAGCAGAAGCTCAAAAACACATTTCTCTGCATATCTCAGGCCCTTTGGAAGGTAGGAGGTTATAAACCCCACAGTGCTGATACTCATGAGTCCCGCTGTTTCTGTGCCAGATTTGCCTGTAATCGATCCAGGTGCTTGGGAGGAGATCATGGACATACACTCTGTGTTATATTTATAACGTATCTTAGACCTGCTGATTCCTTACAGTCATGCCTCTTAATCACTCAGTTCTCTCCCAATACATTTTTTGAATGAAAATATTTCCTTAGCCACATGTTATCAAACTTTTGGAACATTGTATCTTCAACGAGATTTTCTGAGTTGATGTTACATCTTGAAACTTTCTGGCAGATTAAAACTGTGTGCCCGACCAAGACTCGAACTCGGGACCTTTGCCTTTTGAGGGCAAGTGCTCTACCATGTGAGCTACCGAAGCACGACTCACGCCTGGTACGCACAGCTTTACTTCTGCCAGTATCTCGTCTCCTACCTTCCAAACTTTACAGAAGCTCTTCTGCGAACCTTGCAGAACTAGCACTCCTGAAAGAAAGATACTGCAGAGACATGGCTTAGCCACAGCCTGGGGGATGTTTCCAGAATGAGATTTTTCACTCTGCAGCGGAGTGTGCGCTGATATGAAACTTCCTGGCGGATTAAAACTGTGTGCCCGACCGAGACTCGAACTCTGCAAAGGCAAAGGTCCCGAGTTCGAGTCTCGGTCGGGAACACTGGACGTTGGAACAGTGGAAAAACGTTGTGCGGAGTGACGAATCACGGTACACAATGTGATGATCCGATGGCAGCGAGCGGGTATGGCGAATGCCCAGTAAACGTCATCTGCGAGCGTATGTAGTGCCAATATTAAAATTCGGAGGCGGTGGTGTTATGGTGTGGTCGTGTTTTTCATGGAGAGGGCTTGCACCCCTTGTTGTTTTGGGTTGCACTATCACAGAATATGCATACACTGATGTTTTAAGCACCTATTTGCTTCCCACTGTTGAAGAGCAATTCGGGGATGGCGATCCAGCACCTGTTCATAATGCACGGCCTGCGGCAGAGTGTTTACACGAAAATAACATCCTTGTAATGGACTGTCCATCACAAAGTCCTTATCTGAATCTTATAGAACACCTTTGGGATGTTTTGGAACGCCGACTTCGTGCTAAGCCTCACCGACCGACATCGATAACTCTCCTAAGAGCAGCAATCTGTGAAGAAAGGGCTGCCATTCCCCAAGAAACCTACCAGAACCTGACTGAACGTATTCCTGCGAGAGTGGAAGCTGTCATCAAGGCTAAAGGTGGGCAACACCATATTGAATTCCAGAATTACCGATGGAGGGTGCCACGAACTTGTAAGCCATTTTCAGCCAGATGTCCAGATACTATTGATCACATAGTGCATATTCCAACGGTCGGCTCTAAATTTCTTGGAACAACTTCTGTCCGACAGAAGAAGTGTGCCGCGTGGATCCCTTTTTACTAGGAAGTGTAAAATTTGAAGTTTATCTCTTAGTTGTTTCGTTCCTATTTCAGGTCTATTGAAAACGGATGCTATAGAATTATATAAATCATTCCGTTCGATTGCTTTCGTATCTCATGTTCACTGTAATTGAGGCTATGGTCAGCGAAGTGTGGCAGAGGTACGATTCCTAGACCATTAATGAATAATCAAAACTGCAAGAACGTGTAACGTAATTCCCAAATTAACTGGAAACTTTGATATACACTCTAAGACAAAAAGAAAAGTTCGTACCACGATGGAATTATCTTCCTGGGATGAAAACCGGTAGATATGATTTACATACACAAATAAACAAATAATTACAATTTCAGAAAAACTGAATGATTTATTCCAGAGAAAGAGCGTCACAAATTGAACAAGTCAATAACATGTTGACCCACCTCTGGAATTTAGGCAAGCAGTTATTTGGCATGGCATTGATAGACAGAGTTGTTGGATGTACTCCTGAGGGATGTTGTTGTTGTGGTCTTCAGTCCAGAGACTGGTTTGATGCAGCTCTCCATGCTACTCTATCCTGTGCAAGCTTCTTCATCTTCCAGTACCTACTGCAACCTACATCCTTCTAAAGCTGTTTAATGTACTCCTCTCTTTGTCTCCCTCTTCGATTTTTACCCTCCACACTGCCCTCCAAAACTAAATTGGTGATCCCTTGATGCCTCAGAATATGTCCTACTAACCAATCCCTTCTTATAGTCAAGCTGTGCCACAAATTTCTCTTCTCTCCAATTCTATTCAATACCTCCTCATTAGTTATGTTATCTACCCATCTAATGTTCAGCATTCTTCTGTAGAACCACATTTCAGAAGCTTCTATTCTCTTCTTGTCTAAGCCGGCCGGGGTGACTGAGCGGTTCTAGGCGCTACAGTCTGGAACTGCGCTACCGCTACGGTCACAGGTTCGAATCCTGCCCCGAGCATGGATGTGTGTGATGTCCTTAAGTTAGTTAGGTTTAAGTAATTCTAAGTTCTAGGGGACTGATGACCTGAGAAATTAAGTCCCATAGTGCTCAGAGACATTTTTTTCTTCTTGTCTAAACTATTTATCGTCCACATATCCTGAGGGATACGATAGCAAATTTTGTCCATCTGGCTCGTTAGATCGCCAGAATCTTGAGATAAGGCTCAAAACATTCTCTAGTGGATAGAGACCCTGCGACGTTGCTGGCCAAGGTAGGATTTGGCAAACACGAAGACAAGCAGCAGCACCTCCCACGTGTGCAGGTGGACATTATCTTGCCCACGACGGCTTGCCACGAAGAACAACAAAACGGAGCATGGAATATCGGCGAAGTACCGTTGTACTGTAAAGATCTCACTGATAACAAAAAGGATTCTGGTATGAAATTAGATGGCTCCCCATACCATCACTTCTGGTTGTCAGGCCATATGGTCAGTGTCAGTCAGGCCGGTATCCCATTACTGAGTGGGGCGACTCCACACACGTTTTCGCTGGTCATTCGATTCATTTCGAAGAGGGATTCATAGTTGAAGACCTTTCTACTCCAGTAAATTAGATTCCAGGCCGAAGTCGTGTCTGGAGTAACCCTAGACAGAGGTGGGATACGCACCTGACTGTAGTCTGCCATATGGACCAACAACCAGGAGAGATGTTCTAGGGTGCCCTTTGATTTCATAACAGGACTCGTTTGATTGTTATTCGTGGCACCCACAAAGCACAGCTGTACGTCGACCATATTCTACGTCCTGTTTTGTTGCCCTTCATGGCAAGCCGTCCTGGGCTTACATTACAGTAAGATAACGCACACGACGACAGTTTGTAATGCTTGTCTTTGTGCTTCCCAAACACCACCTTGTGCCGCTAGGTCACCGGATCCCTCACCAATTGAGAACACATGGAGCATTATGGTAGGACCCTCCAACATTCTCGGTATTTTGATGATCTAAGGAACAAATTGGGCAGAATATTGTGCAACGTACCTCAGGAGGACATCCAGCAACTTTATCAAACAATGCCAAGCCGAATAACTGCTTGTATAACGCTACGGTCGCAGGTTTGAATCCTGCCTCGGGCATGGATGTGTTTGATGTTCTTGGGTTAGTTAGGTTTAAGTAGTTCTAAGTTCTAGGAGACTGATGACCACAGATGTTAAGTTGCATAGTGCTCAGAGCCATTTGAACAATTTTTTTGCCTTGTATAAGGGCCCGAGGAGGACCAATTTGATAAGCTCTTTCTCTTGGAGAAATCATCCATTTTTTTAATTATAATCATTTCTTTGCCTCTATATTTACATCACATCTACCATTTTCCCTTTAGTTCGGATAATTCCTTCGTTGTGCCTCTTAGAGTGTATTTCAATTGCAACACCTCTAATAGAAACGGCAGCCTTAGCTTCATAGGTTTGTGTGCATATGAGATTATTAGCTGATTCCACATTTGCTAAGTTATTCATTTTCGCATAGCTTTAGAGCGATACAATGTTATGTTCTGAGATTCTTTCAAGAGGAATGTCGGTTGAAAATAAAAAACTAATCTTGTTCGGCATAAGGGGAGGAACTTGTTCCATATGCAATACCAAGAGAAGCAGAGGAACAACAGTTAAGTGTTCGAACGGCTTATAGAACAAAAAAAGAAATGGAAATAGTGTCTGTATTCTCCAAATTTCAATCGTGGTTATTTAACATTCACGACGCACTCTCGCATCGTTGTGTAATTTATTTGGGGGTGGTAGAGAAGAATTCTTAAGGGGACGTAATCAACGCTGTTTCTTTGTTTACGTACTCACGAAATTAATTAAAACAAGTTGTTCTGTGACGTTTGTGCGCAGCAGAAATGACATTAACAATGAATATGGAGTCCGTCCAAGTACTGCAGAATATTTGCACCAGAGTTAATTTGTCATTACGAGTTTGCTGCTGTGCTCTCATGTGTTTACTAAATACTGTGTTACTTGCAAAGAGGCAGTGCTGAAGAGTTTTAAAGTGTTCTTTACTAGATAAAAACTTATGTTTCTTTTCGAACTTCCTCGCACAGAGAATCCTCCTAAAAAGAATTGATACGAAAAATAATGGATTATTGTCATGATACCTAGTTCAGATTGACTGGCTACTAGACTAGCGTCGTGAGATACAGGAAGTGGACAGATATATGGAAACACCAAAAGCACATGATATTAACATGTCTCATAAGTTGTAGAAAAACCACAGTCATTAAAAACAGCTTTAAGTCGTCTCGTAATGGATGAATACAGGTCCTGTATGGTTTCCAAGGAAATCGTGTATCATTCCCCCTGTGAAACAGTGGCAAGTACAGGTATTGATGGTGGAGGTGAATAGTTATGACGCACCCTCCTCTCAAAAGCATACCACAAAGGCTCAATAACATGGAGATCTGGTAACTGTGGTGACTAGCGAAGATACAACAATTTATCCTCGTGCTCACAAAACCAGTCCTACACTCCTGGAAATTGAAATAAGAACACCGTGAATTCATTGTCCCAGGAAGGGGAAACTTTATTGACACATTCTTGGGGTCAGATACATCACATGATCACACTGACAGAACCACAAGCACATAGACACAGGCAACAGAGCATGCACAATGTCGGCACTAGTACAGTGTATATCCACCTTTCGCAGCAATGCAGGCTGCTATTCTCCCATGGAGACGATCGTAGAGATGCTGGATGTAGTCCTGTGGAACGGCTTGCCACGCCATTTCCACCTGGCGCCTCAGTTGGACCAGCGTTCGTGCTGAACGTGCAGACCGCGTGAGACGACGCTTCATCCAGTCCCAAACATGCTCAATGGGGGACAGATCTGGAGATCTTGCTGGCCAGGGTAGTTGACTTACACCTTCTAGAGCACGTTGGGTGGCACGGGATACATGCGGACGTGTATTGTTCTGTTGGAACAGCAAGTTCCCTTGCCGGTCTAGGAATGGTAGAACGATGGGTTCGATGACGGTTTGGATGTACCGTGCACTATTCAGTGTTCCCTCGACGATCACCAGAGGTGTACGGCCAGTGTAGGAGATCGCTCCCCCACCATGATGCCGGGTGTTGGCCTTGTGTGCCTCGGTCGTATGCAGTCCTGATTGTGGCGCTCACCTGCACGGCGCCAAACAAGCATACGACCATCATTGGCACCAAGGCAGAAGCGACTCTCATCGCTGAAGACGACACGTCTCCATTCGTCCCTCCATTCACGCCTGTCGCGACACCACTGGAGGCGGGCTGCACGATGTTGGGGCGTGAGCGGAAGACGGCCTAACGGTGTGCGGGACCGTAACCCAGCTTCCTGGAGACGGTTGCGAATGGTCCTCGCCGATACCCCAGGAGCAACAGTGTCCCTAATTTGCTGGGAAGTGGCGGTGCGGTCCCCTACGGCACTGCGTAGGTTCCTACGGTCTTGGCGTGCATCCGTGCGTCGCTGCGGTCCGGTCCCAGGTCGACGGGCACGTGCACCTTCCGCCGACCACTGGTGACAATATCGATGTACTGTGGAGACCTCACGCCCCACGTGTTGAGCAATTCGGCGGTACGTCCACCCGGCCTCCCGCATGCCCACTATACGCCCTCGCTCAAAGTCCGTCAACTGCACATACGGTTCACGTCCACGCTGTCGCGGCATGCTACCAGTGTTAAAGACTGCGATGGAGCTCCGTATGCCACGGCAAACTGGCTGACACTGACGGCGGCGGTGCACAAATGCTGCGCAGCTAGCGCCATTCGACGGCCAACACCGCTGTTCCTGGTGTGTCCGCTGTGCCGTGCGTGTGATCATTGCTTGTACAGCCCTCTCGCAGTGTCCGGAGCAAGTATGGTGGGTCTGACACACCGGTGTCAATGTGTTCTTTTTTCCATTTCCAGGAGTGTAGATTATGTGAGCTGTGCAAACAGGAACGATGTAGTATACGTAATGCAGCATCCTCATTGGGGAACAAAGAAGTATAGCTTGGGAAGGACCTGATCAGCCACCAAGGTCACATATTCCCTTGCAGTAATGCGATCTTACGTGGTACCCATAGGAGCCATGTAATAGCGCTATATGGCTGCTCAAATCATCACCGCCTATACGTTTCACTCTTGAGATTTTCGACTACACTTAGGTCCGACATAACACATTCACAACTACACAGAACGCTGTTTTAGCCACAACTGATCCTTTCCGTGTATTGGGATTTTGTAGAGGTGCCGTTCGTGGTCGAATACAGCAGCACAACCGGCAGTCTTGGCTGGCATCTGCGTCTATGTTCGGACATGCATTTCTGGCGTCGTTTCATATTTTTATCCAACTGACTGATTGCCTGACATCACAGAGGTAATGGTACGGGACAAAAAAATATCAATATTTCTCTTAAAAATTTCTGGTAATGTGTCCACGAGGACTGTCATATTCGAAATGGAACGCACTGGGAGAATGGTACAATTTCGTTTTTATTTTAATTATTACTCTGACAGCTGATTCGATGTGTCTCCCTACCTTATGATAAAATTTTCACCTACTTGGCGGAGACTTTTGTAATAGAAGTTTGGCTGTTCACTAGAGGGTCCAACTCGAAAATCACCTCGCCATCATCCTGCAAATGCAATGGTTTTTTCTTCCAAGAGAACAAGAAGAAGAAGGCAGTGGATTCAATGTCAAGAGAATGCTGTGGATGAGGCAAAATGTGATAGTCCAAAGAAATAGCATGTGAAACTCTGTCCTGTGCAGCATGAGATGGAGCGCTGACTTGGAGCAAAAACATTCCCTTTGACAGCTTCCAGCTAAACGTCATCTTACTAACCTCTCACAAACTCGTCAGGAAATTTCGGCACTACACTCCTGTGACTATTTGCTCCTTACCAGCGTTATCTGTTAGTACGACACCATGGCAGTCCCAAAAACCACTCAGCGTCACCTTGCCCGATGATGGTAGGAACTTCGCCGTTTACAGCGGTTGTGAGTACTCATGCTTCCAATTCTCGCTTTGCACATTGTCCCTGTGACTTAGTGACGCACCAGTGAAACGTCTCAACGTGAACCGTTCCGTTGGCCCTATCAAGCTGCCGCCAGCCCTTCTATATCTCGTAGCACCTCTGTTTGACGGTATATCTATACTTCCGATCCTATAGAGAAGGATGAACAGTAGAGTGTTTCATTAGATAGCAATAGTGATACTTTAATATTCAGATATCGTGTTTTCTAAACTAATATTTTACGATTCACACATCCATGGACACGCTAAGAATACGTGAGTTGCATAACCGTGTTTATTTCGTACTCTTGCTACATTTTTGTGTCCCATGTTATACAGGGTGTATCAAAAAGAATCAGTCAATTTGGCACGTCTATGTTACTGAAACTAATAACCATCTACAATTAACTTTGTTTTTTGATGAACGGGAAACTCAAAAAGTTTTTTCGCTCCTTTTAATCGGTGTTTAACATGCCCCACTGAGATACACAGCATATATCAGTGTGGTATTCAAATTGTTTCCATACTGCAGCGAGCACTTCTTGAGTTACAGCTTCCACAGCTGCTGTTATGCGACTTCTCAGTTCATTGTTCCTGGTAACAGAAGCACATAAACAAGAGTCTTTTATAAACCCTAACAAGAAATAATCACATACAGTCAGGTCCGCTGACCTTGGAGGCCAGTAATGTAAGGCTGAATCATTCGGTTCAGTGCAACCGATCCATCGGTCAGTTATCCATTGATTTAAAAATTCCCGCACTTCCAGGCGCCAGGGTGTCGGCACCCCATCCTGTTGGTAAATGAAGTCTTTCGAATCAGTCTCGAACTGTGGGAAAACGAAGTTCTCAAATATATCGAGGTATGTGATTTCTGTAACAGTGCTCTCGGCAAAGAAAAATTGACACCATACACGTTTTCCCGTGAAACTGCACAAGACACATTAAATTTTGCAGAGTCCCTCTCATGTTGTACAACTTCATGTGGTTCCGTACCCCATATTCTCACAAGACGGTTCGCCTTTCCATTTAAGTGGAATATTGTCTCGTCACTAAACACTAAGCATTGAAGAAAACTGTCGTCCTCCATCTTGCCAAGAACGAAATTACAGACCTGCGTACATTGGTGTTGGTCACCTTCACGAAGCGCTTGCAGTAGCAGAATTTTGTATGGTTTCAAGTGTAAAGGTCGACGCAACACATGCCAGGCGGACATCGGGGGCAGACTGACCTGTCGAGCTGCATAGCGAACGGATTTCCGCCGACTACTTGTGAAGCTATGGCCCATGCGTTAGACGTCTGTGTCAGACACTCGAGGACAACCCAGCGATTTGGCTTTACACAAACAACCTGTTTCTCGGAATTGGTCATGCCATCATCTAGTGCTCTGTGCTGTAGGAGGATCCACACCATACCTAGCACGAAAGACACGCTGAACAGTTATTACTGACCCGCATGGCGCAAAAAGTAGAACACAAAACGCTTTCTGTTGTCCCGACACCATTTTTACTTGAACTCAATCTGTGCATACTGCTGCTGCCTAGTGGGAACTATGTAAAACTCAGCAGTTTGCTCTTTCCGACAGTACTTTTTTCACGTACATATCGCATATAACTATAGTTACGATTTTTTAAAATGGGATGATTCTTTTTGTGTTCCTGTTCCTCATCCTTATCTCGTCAACTAGAAAGAGTGTGAGTGTTTGTGTGTGATGCTTCCATATACTTTGGTTCGTAGGCACGAGGTCTTTGAATGGTACTCGCAGTTTAGCTAACTTTTATGTAGAGCTTAAGCAGTGTTCTGCTGCACCAAAGACACATTAGGGGACACTGGTCAGCAGCTGTTGCACAGGTCGGTACAGATAACCGGAATGTACTGTCTCTGCCCATTTCGCTACCACCTGTGTACATTCGTTCGTTAGCGTGGAACGACACTGTTCGCTGGATCTTTGGAAGGACAGGGTGTCTGTTCTTGTCATCTTTAGTAATGTAAGCTAGGTAGCTGGAATGTGTAAGGGCTTGATTGAGTCAGAGATGACAATATGATCCTCAGAAGTGTAATCATGGTAAATTATACCGGAGTGTCTGTTTCATTTAGGGTGTGCGATCTTGCTTAACGCGATTCTTTGTCCTATCACCACTTGAAAATGTGAGAGCACTTCGTCCTGCATAAGTCTCTCTTCAGGTTGTGTGAATCTCTTTTCTGTTTGAATGCGTTTTGTGTTTTCTGTTTATCGCATTAGAATTCTTTTTCCATGTTTCGATTTTAAATTCATTTCTCGTTTCTCGCAGTGTGTGAATTGGTACCAGTTCTCAGATGGTGCATTGGGGCCTTCAGCTCTGTAAATCTCACTTTCTCTTTCTGTGACTTCTTTTTATAATCTTCCATGTGTATACAATTTTAGTTTATTCGAATAACTTTCGTCAGGTAGTGATATTTATCTACATTAGGGTACGTGCCTTTCCGTCGTCTTCAGCTCAACTTTATTATTCATTCAAGCTCTCTCTTCAACTTGAATTTCGAAATGTATGTCCACCTGCTTAGCTGGATGGTAACGTGCTTGCCTCCTATGCAAGCAGGCCCGGGTTAGATTCCCTGTCGGGTTGTATATTTTCTCCGCTCGTGGACTGGGTGTTGTGTTGTCCTCATCATTCCATCCTCATACCGGCATGCAAGTAGCCCAATGTGGCGTCGACCGAAATAGACTTGCACTTGGCGGCCGAACGTGTCCGGACGGGGTCTCCCGGCTAACAATGCCATACGCTCATTTCCATTTCGAATCGTAGAAAATTTGCTTCAATCCTAAATATTTTCGTACTCTTCAAACCTCCGAGCTGGAGAATTTCTACGCGAGCTACCGACCACACGGAATAGTAAAGCTAACGTTTCTCAGGTCTATAAATTTATCATTATGTTCTCTTCTTTCCTTTGAGCATTGCTAGGATGAATATGCATGTGAAAGTAGATAAGTCGATTTCTTCCTTTCACCAAACCGAGGCTATTCTCACGTGTTACGATATACATATTTGAGGCAGTTACTGTTGTATACAAAGAGTATCAAGCATTCTTTTAGTGATCGTTATTGTTTGTAATTGAAGTTATCATGTGATTTTACTCATGAATAAATTTAAAGTAATAAAACAACCTCTGCCCTCCAAGAGAAATGTTCTCAAAAATTAATAAATGTTAAATTGTTTCTAAATTGTGTTCCTAACATTACTTGTGCAACCCGTCCAATTTTTAGTGTTGTTTCCGCAGAGCCATCTTATTTGGCTATTTAGACTTTTAATGTTTTTACGTGTTAATACGAAAGTATTATTTTGAATTTGAGCAGATGCTAGACAGGAAGATAACATTTCAGTGATTCAGTGTAATCTTAATTGAATTACTTACTCATCAACTCATAAAATCAACCGACTGAGACTTATTCCGTACAAACGACCGTTTGTGAACGGGTGCGAGCGGCAACATTCCTCATGTTGTACAATGAGAGCGTTTCATGGACTTTTGTTGAACACCATTATTAATTGTTACACGAATTTCTGTTCCACTTTATTAAAAAGGTTGCTAATTGTGTTTTGTGTAAGAATGATAGTGCATGTGTGCAACAGTTGGAAGCGGAGTGACAAATTTTATTTTCAATGTACTCTGCATCGAGAGTACTTCGAGTTCTTTCGAGTTTAGCCGACCTTTGTGGTCGAGCGGTTCTAGGCGCTTCAGTCCGGAATCACGCGACTGCTACGGTCGCAGGTTCGAATCATGCCTCGGGCATGGATGTGTGTGATGTCCTTACGTTAGTTAAGTTTAAGTAGTTGTAAGTTGTAGGGGACTGATGACCTCAAATGTTAAGACCCTTAGTGCTCAGAGCCATTTCAACCATTTTTCGAGTTTCTTCAAAGGCATCACATCTTCGATCACTGAATTTTCCCTCAGGGTCCTCTTGTCTCGAGCAGTTCTTACTGTCGTTCCTTATGACATTTTGATCACTTTGCCGGCCGCGGTGGTCTAGCGGTTCTAGGCGTTCAGGTTCGAATCCTGCCTCGGGCATGGATGTGTGTGATGTCCTTAGGTTAGTTAGGTTTAAGTAGTTCTAAGTTCTAGGGGACTGATGACCACAGATGTTAAGTCCCATAGTGCTCAGAGCCGTTTGAACCATTTTGATCACTGTACTGAGCAACTCGGAAATGAAAGAAACTTTGATTTAATGACGTATGAACGAAAACTAGCACTTTTGTTTTGTTTTATTCTGTGAGGCAGTGTGTTCTTTAAACGAATAAGTTGCAACTTAATATGACCCTATTTAATCTATCTTATCATTGGAGGTTGTCTTTGTAGGTCAATATTTTTAAATTATGGGATACGTATGTTTACCAGGTGCTTATGAACAGTTGTGAATGTGTACTACTTATGTATAGTACCTTTATTGTTGAGGGGTAGTGAAATTATTTCGTGTTGTATATTAGGTTTGTCTATTAATTAACAACTGATCTTTGAT
This sequence comes from Schistocerca gregaria, assembly GCF_023897955.1. Lineage (NCBI taxonomy): Eukaryota > Metazoa > Arthropoda > Insecta > Orthoptera > Acrididae > Schistocerca > Schistocerca gregaria. Next base: position 531,531,355 of record NC_064921.1, read on the forward strand.
ATCAGAGCATCAGCATTGTAGGACATACTCCTGATACCTCTCATGTCATTTAAACGTGTTTTACTTAATAGTTATGCACGATTTCAGCAGCGTCATTAACAACTGGTATCCTCTTATATCTGACTACTCCAACAGCATCGATATCAATGAATCAGCCTAAGAAATCAGCTAGCAAGTACTTCTGAAATTTCGGGGCGATGAGTCTATATCTATTCGACTATTCAAAGAAATGTACTGTTTCTCGTCAGAATACACTGTCATTGCTTTATAGATATTTGGAGTAATAGAATCCAAGGAACAAGACATAAGCTCAAGTAAGAATAACCGCACAACTAAGTAAATCCAGGCTGTGAAAGCCAACCTCGATGAACTTGTGGACTTTTGACAACATTTAACGGCTCTGATTAAGCTGTATGATAAACGGCATCGCACCTCTCACCACTCTTGCTCGGCAGATACATAATACTGCATCTTTTTCAGAACCGACTCTTAAAACACATATAGGGGGATTCCGCCTGGCCTTCAAATATTTCCCTTCACTTCTGATATTGAATTATTGGTTACTGAGAGTAGTTTTATATATCATGAATTTCTGCAAACAATTTCTATCACCGACAGCATTACACAGTAATTCATTCCCATTGGTAATCGTCAACGGCTATAAGGGTCCTTCGCTCTCTTTTATGTTTCACTACCTATTCCTTTCAAATTCACAAGCTACTTGCTCACTTAGGGCATTTGATGATTCACCAAGCTTCACTTTACAGACGTTTCCAACAATTTTGAAGTAAGTTTCAGTAACCAGTGAGTAACGCAATGTCTAGAAAAAATAAAAATAAAAATTATCTTGCCATATTTCGGAGACATTTGTTACCCAATTCATACAAGTAATGAAAGAGATACAACCTTTCATTTCAAACTTCGATTGAAACATCTGGTTTCTGCCTTTTCTCTCTCTCTTGAGCCGACTATCTGAAGCAGAAACAGACAGCCGTCTCGCCATCATCCTCGGTGAAATTAGTAGCACTTAAAATTCTCACCCAGCCTCCCCGAGGTACTCGGGAAGCCAGGAAACGGTTTATCTCTCTGCTTGCCGCTCGTCACTTCACTGGATAAAAAGGAAGTTGCCGTATTCAAACGAATAGATTACTCATAACGATCTTTTATAGCCCGGGCAAGGTGAAACGCCTTAAAGGCTTTAAAGAAATGAAATTGTGTTTTGCAAGTTGCAGAGTTCTCTTTACGCTCATAAAGCTTTTATTATTTTTCCTTTTGGAATGGCCGCTATCTGACTCACCTACAAAATACTGAATAAAAAAGTTTCATCTTACTTACAAGACATTAATTCATACAAAAATTCTGTATTGACGATAAAATGAGTGCTGTAAAATATGAGAAAACTTTAAGCTCGAATCCAATCTCTTTATTTGTATAATGCTTTTTACTGAGGAAAACTATGCTTTCAAACGCAGTGAAAGATATTAACATAAAATATTTTCGAAATTTTGCGTTTACCAAACAAATCCTTATTTCTCTTCGAGCACCGAGCCACAAAAAATATTATTGACAGTCGTAATATCTGTTATGGAAAGACGTTTTCCGTTTCCTCAGTAGCACAAATTAACTTACACCCAAGTCGTGTCTTGACGAACAGAATGAGTGTTTGCACAGTGAAAACAACAGTAACTCTTATTCCTGCGCCAAATGGCTTTCTTTAGTTACTATAGTCGGTTTTAGGCATAAGACAGTCTTCTGATGGCAACACATACGCCAGTCAAAACAGAGAATCAGACGAGGCAATAAGTAAAATAAGCAAAAATTCTTTCTGGCACTACACATTCATGAATATGTTTTCAGAAAAGCTATGATGTATTGCAATGTACCGATATAAACTTGTCTTTATAACTTCAGACACAAAGGGGCAATTTTTTCATCTGAGCGTTAGCTTAGAAAGAGGGGTGTGGCCCACAGACATTATACCCGAACAAGTAATTCAATCACAGCAATTGGCTAACATTACCACGACTCTTCGTGTGCCGGCAGCTGTGGCCGATCGGTTCTAGGCGCTTCAGTCCGGAACCGCGCTGCTGCTACGGTCGCAGGTTCGAATCCTGCCTCGGACATGTATGTGTGTGATGCTCTTAGTTTAGTTAGGTTTAAGTAGTTCTAAGTATATGGGGCTGATGACCTCCGATATAAAGTCCCATAGTGCTTAGAGTCATTTGAACCATTTGATCTCTTCTTGCGAGAGATTATGTAAACTATTGATGAGCTCCATAGGGGCATCCTCCCATTCCAGATGAGGTGCACTGAGGAGCTCTGGTGTAGTCGTAATAGGATTCCTTCAATACGACTAAAGGCCGAGTAGCCCTCTAAGCACGGTATTCCCGTGATATGCTCACCTTGCGATAGAGCGTTCTCCATCTACCGAGCAATATGAGAACATAGTCATTGTCAAAAACGAAAAGTTCGTCTTTGGCACCTTTATAAGAAAGAGCAATTGATTATAAATGCTAGGCGTTAAAGAATCGTTTCAGGAGACACGTAATTCGTTTTTAATTATTTACGTCCAAGTCAATAGCTCATCAATAATAAAATATTTGGTACACGAATGAGATTACTTCTCATTCCGCGCTCTTTCTACAACCTCTCTCCAGGCTCTACATTAAAGCACAAATCGTCTATCTCGAAACATAGTTGCATTCTTTCAATGTGCCCCATCCACAACGATTTTCTGTCCCTGTCTTTTGCCACTATGATGTCACAGTGGCCATGAATGGGGTGCATGGGGTGCAAGGGCACAGGTGCATCGTTCACGGAAAGCACTGAAGGAACATGTTTACAAATCTTGTTGCAATTCAGTCTTTCCTTCACCCTTTTTTATTAGGTCGCTTTCTTATCTGTTTGTCTATGCAGTATAAAATTTGCAGTACATTTCAAACTAACTACCCAATGAACTAGATACCTAAATCTTTCAACACACCTCAGAATCGGATGACAATGTAATATTAACTTGCTTTCCTGTCTGGTGTTCTTTCTTTTTCTTTTTGTCTGTCTGGTATAAATTTTGTAACTGATTTTAAACTAACTTCCCAATGAGCTAGAGAGCTAAAACTTTCAACATAGCTCAGGTCTGGATGGCAATACCACATTAACTAGCATCCGTGTCTGGTGAGTGACGGAGGGTACTTTGTTTACTACGTTTTTATGAGGCCACTTTCTTGTCTGTTTGGAACAAATTTTGCAGTAGCTTTTAAACTATCTTCTCGATGAGTTAGAAACCCGAAACTTTCAACATATCTCAAACCTGGACGACATTGAAATATTAGCCGCTTCTTGTCTGGTGTGTGGTGGAGAAAACTTTGTTTATCACGTTTTTATTAGGCCACTTTCTTGTCTGTTTGTCTATTCGGTGCAGATTTTGATATTGCTTTGAACTAATTTCTCGATGAGCTACAGACATAAAACATTCAACATAGCTCGGAACTGGAGTACAAGGCAACATAAAGTCATTTCATTGTCTGATGTGTGGCGGATAATACTTTGATTACTATGTTTTTATTAGGCTGCCTATTTATCTGTTCGGTACAAATTTTTGCAATTAATTTTCACTAACTTCCGTATGAGCTACAGACCTACATTTTTTAACATAGCTCAGAACTGGATGACAATGCGATCTTAACTAGCTTTTTTGTCTGTTGTATAGTGGGGAGAACTTCGTTTTCTGTCTGTCTTGGTGTTCAATATAAATTTTGCAAATGAGTCCAAACTAACTTTCTAATGAGCTACATACCTAAAACTTGCAACGTAGCTCATAACTGGATGATATTGCAATATTAAGTCGCTTCCTTTTCCAGTGTGTGGTGGAGGGTACTTCCTGTACCACTGCTATTTCGCTCTTTTCCTGTTCCGTTCCAACGTTTCGCAGTAAGAACTATTGCTTGTAATTCTCCACATGAGCTCGATTCTCTCTAATTTATACTTTCACGGTCTTCTCACGTACTGTACATTAGATGAAGTAATATATTGGTTTACCAGGTGAAGAGGAACTGAAATTAAACTGAAATTCACAATGTGTCTGTGTTGTAATCTCCTGAAAATGATTTAAAACGATTAAAAAATTCGCACACACACAAAACTAATAACCTAAAAACTGCTATTTAAATAAAAACATTTTTTATGTGATACGTTTTAAAAACTCACTAAAAAGTTAAAATTATTCCTTACTACTCCATACAGATCCTTATTCCCAAACAGATAATCCCGAAAATATCTGTTTGTGAATGTTTAATAGCTATGACAATACTCGTAAAATTTAAAACTAAAACCGTGGGGCACATGCAACAGATAGTAGAAAGGAGTGTAGGGATAGCTGTCGTTGAGATAAACACCTACAGTTCATATCATTTGCAGTGTAATGAAACTGTTAGTTACTTAAGTGACCCATTCATGCATATTACGGCCGCGGTGGTCCCGCGGTTCTAGGCGCGCAGTCCGGAACCGTGCGACTGCTACGGTCGCAGGTTCGAATCCTGCCTCGGGCATGGATGTGTGTGATGTCCCTAGGTTAGTTAGGTTTAAGTAGTTCTAAGTTCTAGGGGACTAATGACCACAGCAGTTGAGTCCCATAGTGCTCAGAGCCATTTGAACCATTTGAACTACGCAAATTATTTACGAGTATCTGTTGTATACCCTCACGTTTTTCGTTTTAAATTTTACAACTGTTGTCATAGTTATTAAAAATTCAAAATCACGAATTCTCATGACTATCTGTATGGGGTTAGATATCTGTATTGGTCTGTGAGCAATTATTTTATACTTTTTAGTCAGCTCTGAAAACGTGTTATATTAAGAAGTTTTTCATTTAAATAATTATTTCTAAATTTATTTTGGTTTTTCGTGTCATCGACCATGTAGCCAGTAATAGTTATAACTATACAAGCGTAATATAAAAAGAGTTAAAGTAAGCTGATGGAATTAGTTCAGCATTGTGGATGGTACCGTATACTAAGGTGAACTGATTATAGTCATGAATATATCGCACACAAGTCTATTCTTAGACTGATTTCATATGGACTACCTTTTCCACGACAATTTGACTCTTAATATACAGATATAAGTTCTTAATTTTAAAATTATACAGTTGTAACATAAATTCTTCATTTGTGTGACTAAATTGTCCATAGTTGCTTTATAATTCCTGAGGATATTTTCGTTTCTTTCTTTGTATCTGCGTCTAATAAAGAAATAAATCAAAGACGTGCTAGCAGAAGGCATTTCCTGATGTAGGCGAGAAATCAAGCAGAAATTACAGTAATAAAAACCAACAAATCGTTAAAGAACTGGTTTTCTATCTTAAAACAAATCAAATTGTAAATATCTTTGACTGCAAACCGCTGACGATGCTTTACCTCAATAAAGCGAAACGCGTCTGGTGAGAAAAACACCCATTTCTTATGGTTGTAACGACGGAACGAAAATACCCTCAGGAAAGTACAATACTTTATTCCAATAACTATGCTCTCTCCATAAGATTATTTGAATTTTAAATATTCTGCTATCAAATTGTACTTATTTAAGTCGCATCTGTACAGATGTGACACTAGTGATAGGAGAACACCCCTTGCAACGGATTCCTGAGCAGTACTTCTTGTGCTTCCTTGTACTTCGTGCATGCGAACAATACATGACTGAGATCTGTCTCGTCAGTTTATCCTGACCACAGCTTCCAGAGACTAGAATTTTTATCCGACGTAAATGTGCGGGTTAACATCCATGTCCCAGACTCCTACAAATGATAAACGTTATAGGCTTTATAGGCTTTAGGCAGTACAACAACGCTAGAGGCAGATATTCAGTTGCATGGTCACGAGGAATTAGACCTTACGTTTCTGGAATACACGCCATTCACAGTTCCAGTCATGGCAAGCAGCTTTCTTGATCGTAAGTTTGAAATCAGTATGAGGCGTTGATGTTAGATGGAGCTACAATCCGATATCAGTGAACGACTCAAGACAAATGTATATGACGTCTTTAGTGGCATTTTGGAAGCTTTCAGTAACAGTACGTTGGTGGGTGATGTTTTCATGGCCCAAAGGGTTAAGCGTATTACCACGTAACCGAGAACATCCAGTTTCAGTGAGGCAGATGTTGGCGTGTTGCCATACATGATGCTCTCGTAATAGTAGATAAAACGTATCAAGACCTTATACAGACCCAAAAATATGATCTTTCAAATTATAGCAAAATATGAAGAAAAACTGTTAAAAACGGAGAAGGAAACGTTGTACATCACGACTGGAATGAACATAAAATATCTTGTGCGCAGTCTTGAAATATTTGAAAATATAGACTGTCTCCACAAGTCACTGAATATTATACACACTTGAACTGAAACTATTACTGCTATTCACCAAGAAAGGATAGCAAGTTTACACAATGGCTTTGGGATACCACACTATGCCGATTTCTGAGACGTAAAAAATCTCTAGTCAATACTTAGCTGACTGATTTCAACTTTTCTACTAGTCTAAACATTTCACCAATGAAAGTCGACGCACTGTTTCCTGACTGGTCATAGCCAATTGGCTTAATGGTAAATTTTACTTGATAAGCTTATTTCAGCAACACCAGTATTATATAAAAAAACAGAATTTGATATAGGTATCTTCAGAAAGGAGAAACACGTACAATCCTTGCAAATGCATCTAAATACACTGACGGAAAAAAATCGCAACACCAAAAAGTAATTTATGTAGAGTAATGGAATTTCGGGAACACATTTGTATAGGTAATATATTTAAGTTATTAACGTTTCATGATCACAAATCAATGTAAGTGCGCGATAAGCCATTTCAAATATGAAATGCTTGTACATTAATATCCGGTGCAGCCGTCAGGATTTTGAATACAAGCATGAAAACATGCATTGTGATGTACAGGGGTCGGATGTCAATTTGTGCGGCGGAGTTCCGTACCTGTTGCACTTGGTCGACCTATACAGGGGCGGTTAATACTGGTTGTGGGAGACGCCGGAGTTGTCGTCCGATGATGTCCAATTTGTGCTCAATTGGAGACAGATTTAGAGATCGAGAAAGCCAAGGCAACATGTCGACACACTGTAGAGCATGTTGGGTTACAACAGCTGTAGGTGAGCGAGTGTTATCCTGTTGGAAAACACCTCCTGGCACATTATTCAAGGGGCAGCACAACAGGTGGAATCGCCAGACTGACGCATAAATTTGCAGTCAGAGTGCTTGAGATAACCACGAGAGTGTTCCTGCTCTCATATGAAATTATATCCCAGACGATAACTCCATGTATAGGTCTAGTGTGTCTACCCAGACAGGTTGGTTGCAGGCTCTCAACTTGCCTCCTCCTAACCAACACACAGACATCACTGGCACCGAGACAGAACCAGCTTTCATCAGAAAACACAACAGGCTTCCACCCTGCCCTGCAATGAGCTCCCACTTCACACCACTGACGTCGCAAATGGTGGTGGTTTTGGGCCAGTGAAATGCGCGGTACAGGACATCTGTCTCGGGATTGTTCTTGAAGTAACCGATTTGTAACAGTTCATTGTGTCACTGAGGTGTCAACTGCTGCTCTAATTGCTGCTGCAGAATCAGTACGATGCGCGAGGGCCATACATCGAACACAATGGTCTTCCCTCTCGGCAGTGCCACGTGGCCGTTCGGAGCCCGGTCTTCTTTGAGACCGCGTATTCCCGTGACAACCGCTACCACCAATCATGTACAGTGGTTACATTCGCGCCAAGCCTTTCTGCAGTATCGCCGAAGTGCCAACCAGGTTTCATAGCCCTATTACATGATCCCATTCCAAATGGTCCGAATGGCTCTGAGCGCTATGGGACTTAACATCTGAGGTCATCAGTCCCCTAGAACTTAGAACTACTTAAACCTTACTAACCTAAGGACATCACACGCATCCATGCCCGAAGCAGGATTCGAACCTGCGACCGTAGCAGCCGCGCGGTTAAAGACTGAAGCATCTAGAACCGCTCGGCCACACCGGCCGGCGATCCCATTCCAACTCAGTGTGGTGTTGAATGGCATCTTTGTCTCCTTAAAGGCATTCTTGACTAACATCAACTTGCCGAGTCCAACCCTAAACGTAACTAACGCTCAAAAGTGTTACAGCGTCTAAAACAAATCCTGTTTGCATCCTCATAGTGGCACTACTAGTGCCACTTTCATGCAATTGGCGTGAAATTTTTATGTCAGCTGTAGAAACACACCTAACAACTCCTTCTTGGTGTAGCAATTTTTTCCATCAGTGTAGACATTAACATATAGTAAAAGCGAAAAAAATGAAAGGAAAATTAAACAAGTTCCAGTCCCCCAATCTGATCAAGTATTTTGGGAAGTTTCCCTTGGTTGTCGGGCAATACCCTAATTGCATTTAACATCCCAAGATTTCCAACAGGGATTCCCTCTGCCCCACTACCAGCCTATAAGAATATTTGGTTGCAAAGTATGAAGTCTCGCAACAATCCACAGTGCTGTCATGAGTTGAGAATGAAAGATGCAAAGAAATAGTATATGAATTTTTCCAAAGTTTCCCTGCACAATTTTCAAACAAATATTATTGTAAAACTGCGAAAAAAATCATGATCGATATATGCAGACTGAAGTGAAGAACGGAAATGTGTGCCGAGGTCAGAGTTTGTACCTGGTTCTCCCGCTCACAAGGCAGATGTGCTAACCAGTAAGCCACCCTGGCACAGTGGCTTTGCACAACGGTATGGGCTACCCTAGCGAGCCTCCCTCCTCAATCCAAATTATCATTCACGTCTCATCCCATTGGTCGCATCTACCTAGTGAGCAGAAGACCTGGATTCGATTCCTAGCCATCCAGACCTCGCGGGCACCATGGATTCCAGTCCTAGATGGACCGGATCCTGTACGAAGTTCACCACTGGCTAAGCAAGGGGATGGTGTTGGCCAGATGGTTTGTGCTTCCAATGATACGAGTAATACGTCTCCTTGGCTCGTAGCCTATAACCGTTGCGTCTCCCCGCGAGCAAGCTGAGAAGCATGCAGACTCTTCTCGCTTATTTGAACTTACATACAAGCCTGGACTAGGAATAGCGTCTTTGAGTAGTAATCAAAACGTCCTCAGTCCCGGGTCTGAACTTCCCCATTGCTTAAATATTGAATAAAAATGAACAGCAATGGCGGCCGATTACTTCCGGCGTAAGAAGTCACTGTCTTTCTGCCAGAGCCACTGTCAAAGAGAGCGGAAGTGCGGACAGAGGTTAGGGCACTCTCTGCCCCAAAAAGGCGGAAAATCATCAATGATCAATGGCATGGGAATGCAGAAGATAATGTCTTTACACACACAGTGTGTACCCACAGGGTATGTGGCCTGTAATTGAATAAGTGTCACTATGATCTCTCCAGATTCTGGACTAGTCCCCCTTACGGATCTCCTGGAGGGGATTCCCAAGGGTGATGTGACCAGGTGACCATGAGAAAAATATTGATTAACCAACGAAAGGGGAACATTCTACAAGTCAGGGTATAGAACTCCAGAAGCTTGATTGTGGTAGGGAAGCTAGAAAATCTTAAAATTGAAATTCAGAGCCTCAATCTATGTATAATGGGGGTCAGTGAGCTGAAATGGAAAGAAGATAAGGATTTCTCGTCAGACTAGTATAGGGTAATATCAACAGTAGCAGAAAAATGGTAAAAACGGCAGTAGGATTCGTTATGAATAGAAATTTAGAGCAGAGAGTAAATTAATATGAACAGTTCAGTGATAGGGTTGTTCTCATCAAAAGCAACAGCAAATCAACAACGACAACAATAGTTCAGTCATACATGCCGACGTCGCAAGCTGAAGATGGAGACAGAGAAAGTAAAAATCTGGACACGTTGATTTGATTTGTCGACCTGGAAATGCGTTCGACAATATAAAATGGTGCTAGATGTTCGAAATTCTCAGGAAAACAGGGATGAGCTACCAAGGAAGACGGGTAATATACAATATGTGCAAGAATCAAGAGAGGAGAATAAGGCTGGAAGATCAAGAACAAAGTGTTCGGATTAAAAAGTGTGTAAGGAGGGGTAGAGCCTTTCGCCCCTAATGTTCAAACTATACATCGGAGAAACAATTAGAGAAATAAAAGAAATATTCAAGAGTGAGATTCAAATTCGGGATGAGTGGATATCAGTGATAACATTTGCAGATGACATAGCTATCCTCAAGGAAGTGTGGAAGAGCTACAGGATCTGTTGAATGGAGTGAACAGTTTAAAGAGTACAGAATATGGATTGAGAGTAAATCTAAGAAAGACGAGAGTAATGAGAAGCAAGATAGATGAGAACAGGGAGAATGAGGATCACGAAGTAGACGAAATTAAAGAACTGTAATGTCTAGGCAGCAAAATAACCCATGACGAACGGAGGAAGGAGGACGTAAAAAACATACTAGCACTGGCAAAAAGTGTATTCCTCGCCAAGAGAAACCTTGCTAGTATCAAACATAGGACATAATGTGAGGAAGAAATTTCGGAGATCGTACGTTTGGAGCACATCATTGTGTGGCAGTTACACATGAACTGTGGCAAAACCGGAACAGAGGAGAATAGAAAGCTTTCAGACGTGGTGCTACAGAAGAATGTTTAAAATTAGGTGGACTGCTAAAGTAAGGAATGAGAGGTTCTGTGAAGAATCGGCGAGGAAAAAGAAATGATTGTCAGACGGACTGACTCAGAATGTACTTAAGTCCTAAACTTTCGGTGAAATTAAAAATAAGGTTGATAACATTAAGAATGCAATGGAAATTCCCGTGTTAAATGTCGAAGAGAGAGCGGGCAGGTGCAATGAGTACATTGAAAGTATGTATGAGGGGGAAGACTTGTCTGATGACGTGATGCAAGACGAACCGCGAGTCGATACAGAAGAGGTAGGGGATCCAGAATTTTAAAATGCTTTGAAAGAGTTACGATCGATTAGGGCAGAAGGGATGGACAACGTTCCATCAGAATTTCTAAAACAGGATGACTATTCGCGTTGGTGTGTACCACACAATTCCCGACATTGCAAAAGACGACAAGTGTAAGAATTATTGCACATACAGCTTACCTCTATGCACCCAAGTTGCTGACAAGAATAATATGCAGAAGAATGGAAAAGAAAATTGAGGATGTGTTAGATGACGATCACTTTGGCCGTAGAAAAAGTAAAGGCGCCAGAGAGGCAGTTCTGACGTTGCGGTTGATAACGGAGGCAAAGCTAAAAAAAATCAAGACAAGTTCGTAGGGTTTGTCGACCTGGAAAAAGCGTTCGACAATGTCAAACGATGCAAGATGTTCGAAATTATGAGAAAAATAAGGGTAATGTATAGGGAAAGACGGGTAATGTACAATATGTACAAGAACCAAGAGGGAACAAAAACGAAATGCTCGGGATTAAAAAGGGTGTAACAGAGGGATGTAGTCTATCGCCAATACGTTTCATTCAATACATCGAAGAAGCAATGATGGAAATAAAAGAAAGTTTCGAGAGTGGAATTAAAATTCGAGGTCAAAGGCTATAAGTGATAAGATTCTATGACATTGCTACTCTCAGTGAAAGTGAAGAAGAATTACAGTGTTTGCTGAATGCGACGAACAGTCTAATCACCACAGAATATGGATTGAGAATGAACTGAAGAAAGACGAAAGTAACTTGAAGTTGCGGAAATGAGAACAGCGAGAAAATTGACATCTAAATTGGTGATCACGAAGGAGATGAAGTTAGGAAATTCTGATGCTTAGGCAGCAGAATAACCCATTACGGACGGAGCGAGGATAGAAAAGGCAGAGTAGCACAGGCAAAAAAGACATTCTTAGGCAAGAGATCTACTAGTATCATACATAGGCCTTAATTTGAGGAAGAAATTTCTGAGAATGTACGTTTGTAGCACAGCATAGTATGGTAATGAAACATGGGCCGTGGAAAAATCGGAAAACTAGAGAATCGAAGCATTTTGAGATGTGGTACTACAGAAGAACGTCGAGAAGTAAGTGGACTGATAAGATAAGGATGAGTCGACGAGGACAGGAATATATGGAAAACACTGACAAAAAGAGGGGGCAGGATGGTTGTGCAGGTGTCAAGACATCACGGAATAACTTCAGTGGTATTAGAGGGAGCTGTAGAGGGTAAAAACTGTAGAGGAAAATAGGGATTAGAATACACTCAGCAAATAACTGAGGACGTAGGTTTCAAGTGCTACACGGAGGTGAAGAGGTTGCTACGGGAGAGGAATTTATGGTGGGCCGCATCATACCAGTCTGAAGACTGATGACTCACAAAAATATTTAGTCGAAGCGTTGACATTCAGCCTACTTTGTTACTGTGTATATCGAACCAAACTGTAGATGTTCATCTTATATCCTACTTTCAAGACACTGTCCGTTCCGTTCTGCTGCTCTTCCAGGTCCTTTGCTGTCTCTTACAGAATTACAATGTCATCGGCGAACCTCAAAGTTTTTATTTCTTCTCCATGGATTTTAATTCCTACTCCGAATTTTTCTTTTGTTTCCTACTGCTTGCTCAATATACAGATTGAATAACACCGGAGATAGGCTACAACACTGTCTCACTCCCTTCCCAACCACTGGTTCCCTTTCATGACCCTCGACTCTTATAACTGCCATCTGGTTTCTGTACAAATTGTAAATAGCCTTTCGCTCCCTGTATTTTACCCCTACCACCTTCAGAATTTGAAAGAGAGTATTCCAGTCAACATTTTCAAAATCTTTCTCAAGTCTACAAATGCTAGAAACGTAGGTTTGCATTTCCTTAATCTATTTTCTAAGATAAGTCGTAGGGTCAGTATTGCCTCACAGGTTCCAACATTTCTACGGAATCCAAACTGATCTTCCCCAAGGTCGGCTTCTATCAGTTTTTCCATTCGTCTGTCTAGAATTCGCGTTAGTATTTTGCAGCCGTGGCTTATTAAACTGATAGTTCGGTAATTTTTACATCTGTCATCGCATCGCGCATAAATATAGATAAAATGGTGAAAGCGCTCGAACTGGGCGTTGAATTTGTTTCTCTTCCACCATATATACCAGACTTAGCCCGAAGTGTCTTGAAGCATTGGCTTGGTGGGGTGAAATTTTCATCAAATGAGGAAGTAACAGTTGCAGTCAACAAGATTTCTTTTTTTTTCAGAGTTTGACAGAATCTACTTTTTCGATGGAATGAAACAGAAAGAGGATACCTCGACTAAGTATATTGCCTTCAAAGGAGACTATGTCGGGAAGCAATGCGAGTTGTATATGAGCAAACAATTTTCTTGCTTCATTACGATACTTATCAAATCAAACAGTTTTAAAATGCAGTATCAGTAAGGAAACATCTGTGATGTAGGAGTGTAATTTAGAGGATAGATGCATGAAGGTGCCATCTTGTAAGTGGTAACATCAAAATTTTTACATCGAGTGAGGTGCGGCAGTGGTTAAAACAATAGACCTGCTTTCGGGAGGACGGCGGTTCAAACCCGCGTCTGGCCATTCTGATTTAGGTTTTCCGCTATTTCCCTAAATCGCTTCAGGCAAATGCTGGGATGGTTCCTTTGAAAGGGCACTGCCGACTTTTTCCTCATCCTTCCCTAATTCGATGGGACCGATGGCCTCGCTGTTTGGTCCCCTCCCCCGAAATCAAACAAACCAACTGACATTTTTACGATGCGACATTTGCTAAAGCGTGTTATTTCTGTTGCAGCGCACCGGTCTTGCTGGAAGTCGGAGTTCCGGTGTGACAACGGAGAGTGCATCCGTCCTGGCTTCGTGTGCGACGGCGTCGTCGACTGCAAGGACGCCAGCGACGAGGTGCACTGTACACCAGGTGAGGGTGACGAACACTCCGAATCGCTGGCGGCAGTAGCGCTGGAGCTACGTACTGTGCAACAGTACATCTTGCTCTACCTTACGTGCCTAAGAATCGACACACGCAAATCCTTTCAGCCGTTCCTGAAAACGGTCATTCCCTTCTAGGAATAGGCTTGCATGCCTTTTCGTTCCAAGAGTCCACCTCTTCGTTGGTCTTCTCCGTCAGATTTGACTATATGTAGGTCGGAACGCAGTAATACATTGCTCATTCGAAGGCAGTCTTCCCGTATTCTTTAATTTTTTCCTATTGCTGAGGAGACTATTTCTTTGTATGCTTTCACTGCGGGCGTGATCAACTGCGCTACAACTTTAGAGTCCTCTTGGAGATTACACTTCCATCGCTTTGATTTCTTTCCTATAGTTGGTTCTTGAGATCCTACCTTTCCTGACATGTGTAAGAAATGGAACTGCCATTGCCCTATACGGTTTCATCTGAAGTTTTTATCAGTGTATTCTACTTTTGTTGCACATCAGTGAGAATTTTGCGACCGTTCCATGATGGATGCATCGGTTCCCCTCGTATCACAGAGGTCAAGCACCGTTGTCAAAAGCAAGCAGCGTACCAGGACAGTCACCTATTCAATTACTGGCAGCGCTCGAAGGTGCTTAACCTCTATGGTACGAGGGGAACCAGTGTGTTGCTCCTTTGCCTTTACGGCAGAGTGGACAAGCTGGAGTGGTGGCATAAAGTCGCTGAACGCCACTTCTCTGTATGGATGTTTTGGATTCAGCTCCAAACCTATCGGCAGTGCCTCATGAAGTGAGGGCATGCGGTACTGTTGATGGCAATCCGTCCATCGGATCGGAGCGTTAAGCTCTTCAGCCCCTTTGTTTCGCTTCTGTGTGCCGGCACCGTGTTTCACACTCTTCCTTCTTTCATCACCTCCAACACGAACGTGTCGCTGCATCGTACAGACACCTATTGCGCTCACTTGCACTTAACAGAAGCGCTTACATACACAGCTCTCATATTTCACGAAGAAATGGTGCCTTCAGGTGCGAAGGACAGGGAAAACTGTTGGGTTGGCAGGAGAGCCAACACCGTGTTACTAGTGGAGGCCGAAATGCACGCGTTTTAGCTCACGCAGGCTGGCGTGAGGAGGGAAGGACTATACTTACGTGAGGTCTGGAACATGACAAGGAATTAGAATTCAGAAAGCGGACGTAATTAGTTTGATACTTAACTTGAATCCATTAATGATGAACCTCGCTCTTGACGGTACATGATTCACAATATTATCTGTTCAGAATACATTCTGGAAGATATGTCTTATAGAAACTAAATATGGCGCCTTGCTAGGTCGTAGCAAAACTGTCGTCTCTGTAAATGAGAGCGTATATAGACAGTGAACCATCGCTAGCAAAGTCGGTTGTACAACTGGGGCGAGTGCTAGGGAGTTTCTCTAGACCTGCCGTGTGGCGGCGCTCCGTCTACACTCATGGATATTGGCGACATGCGTGTCCGACGTATACTACCGGACCGCGGCCTATTTAAAGGCTACCACCTAGCAAGTGTGGTGTCTGGCGGTGACACCACACTTATTTCAATAGTGGTGCAAGTCCATATTTCTTCATTCTGAGATACAGAGTCCTCAAGTTAAAAAAGCGCTGAAAAATCTGCAGTTGAGATACCAGAAATATTCAAGTAAGCGCTGAAAAATCTGCAGTTGAGATACCAGAAATATTCACGTATATATACTTGAATATTTCTGGAATCTCAACTGCAGATTTTTCACGTTTCTTTTAACTTTAGGACTCTCTATCTCAGAATGAACAAAAATGAACTTGTACTACTATTGAAATAAACCCTTCATATGTAGGTCGGAACGCAGTAATTAGTTTTCGTAGGCATCCATTGCTAATTCGAAGGCAGTCTACCCGTATTCTTTGATTTTTTTCCTATTACCGAGGAGACTCAATTTCTTTGTATGTTTTCATTGCGGGAGTGGTCAACTGCGCTACAACTTTACTCTCGCAAACTGATTTCTTTCCTGTCGTTGGTGACACACAGTGGTTACGGTTACTACAAGCCACACCACAAGTTGGGAAACGGGCACAAATTTCTAGTAGTTTACTGTCGAGTTGAGATTTTCACAAATGTTTTATTTGTATCTTACAGAAACTAGCAGTACGGCAATAAACAGCCTTTTAAACACGCCACTAACGGCAATCAAGTAATTTATAGCAACACAACAATTTAAAAAAAAATTGTAAAAAACACAGAAGCTAGCAGTACGGCAATAAACAAACTTTTAAAACACGCTGCTAACGGCAATCAAGTAACTTATAGCAATATAACAGTTTAAAATTAAAAAAAAACACAGAAGCTAGCAGTGCGGCAATAGACTACCTTTTAAAACACGCCACTAACGCCAATCAAAGTAATTTATAGCAATACAACAATTTAAAACAATCTAAAGAACATTAGTTAACAGGCTACTAAAGTAAATACAGAACTTTGTTAATAAAGTACGGTGAGGCAGTGAAGCTTCCAACACTACCATTAAAAAAAATTAAACAGGTCTCAGCAAACACACGATTAATGGCAATAAAAGAATTTACAAACTTGGAGGACTTTAAACAAATTTTAAACAAAGTGTCCTGGAATGTCATTAGAACATAGCAGATATGACGTACCCGTTAAGGCGGCGACAAATCACTCACTCAAGGATGCTCAGGCTAGACAGAATACTGACCAATTTAAATACGCCCGTAAACACAATTGCCACTCTCTGGCTGGTCACTGCGCCGACCTTTAGCCAGCGAAAACTCGTTATAAGGTGGCTTAACTTGGTGATAGAATTAGAGCTAACCTCGTGCAAGGAAACATTACACCACAGAATCCTGAATGAGCGACCACATGATCAACCAACAAGAAGCATGAATTTACTCTTAACCCACGACAAAATAGCGAAACAATTAATCTGCCAAAACTACACCTCCCACCGGACAGTAACGAGAGGAGGAAAGATCACTGTCTTCAATTACACCGGTGCCAGGGACGGGAAACCCGGTCGCCGGAGGCCACAAGGCCGAAGAGACGCTGGTTACACAAAATTATTACTTAATGATTATACCTTCCACGAACTTAAGTTGCAATTATGCTCGAACAGGCAGTACACGACCTCCGCTGGCAAGGATCCACACATCCGACCGCGCACGCGTCGCCAGCGTACCCAACACGGCACGGTCACGCGACAACACGCTCTGTCACCGGAGTTCACGTCTTCTCTGCAACCTTGACGGGTAGTGACCGCTCCATGTTAGGTGTCTCCTTTTAAACTCCAGTGTTGAAACGGAGGATTTAAAGAAGCTTGTTAACGTCCCACCAAGGCGCAATGAACCGCAACTACTCCTGGGGCGATTGTGTACACAACCAACACGCGGTGAGCTCTTCCGTCAACTCGACCCGCTCGTTACACACAACCGACCACGCCTGCTTCGCGCTGGAGAGCCACACTGCCCTCCCGTGTCCACCACACTCTCTCTGCGCGCAACGCCCAAACTTCCGCGCCACCACACGAGGTTACAACCGGTCAAAGATCTCACTTTCTCCATAGCAGTTTCCCAGAAGCAAAAACGCAGATATCGATAGCAGATGGAAAAGACAACCAAGATGCCACTTAATGACAGACAACATATCAAACAAACAGGTCAGAGGAAAAAAAGGAAAACCAATGCAATCTAAACACAAGGTGTAGCATTAATCGATACACGGCTCAGTTGGTTCCTGAGATCGTAATTTCCATGATATGCGTAAGAAATGGAACTACCATTGTCCTGTACAGTTTCATCTGAAGTTTTCATCAGTATATTCTAGTTTTGTTGCCATGATGGATACATAGGTTCCCGTCGTACCTCAGAGGTTAAGCACCTTTGTCAAAAGCAAGCGGCTTACTCGGACGGTCACCTATTCAAGTACGGGCTGCGCCAGAAGGTGCTTAACCTCTGTGGTATGAGGAGAACCATTGTATTTCTCCTTTGCCTTTACGGCAGAGTGGACAAGCTGGAGTGGTGGCATAGAGTCCCTGATCGCCATTTCTCTGTATCGATGTTTTGGATTCAGCTCCAAACCTATCGGCAGTGTCTTATGAAGTGAGGGCATGCGGTACTGTTCATGGCAATCCCCCTTGTTTCTCTTCTGCGTGTCGGCACCGTGTTTCACACTCTCCCTTCTTTTATCACCTCCAACACGAACATGTCACTGCATCGTACACACACCCATTGCGCTCCCTTGCACTTAACGTATACGCTTACATACACAGCTCTCATATTTTACGAAGAAATAGTGCCTTCAGGCGCGAAGGACAAGGAAAACCTTTTCAATTAGTCAGCTGAACCTGCTGTTCGGGGTCTTCCAGCCACTCGTTCCATACCTTTTTTTACCAGTGAGATACTAGATCATAGTCTTTGATGTTTTGGTTATATTCGCACGTGATATTACAACCGATGTAATTAAAGATTGATATTTCTTCCGGAGAACTGACGTATAAGCACACTTTTCATTTTATTATTGCTTCGTATTGAAGCCTGTAAGTTGGCTTGACTCTTGAGGGCTGACAGATACATGATTTTCTTATGTTATGCAGGAGAGGCATTAACATTCTGTTCATCGGTAAAGAGAAATGTAATAACAGTTTAGGTTGTTCGATTTAAATACCTGCTGGCAGTATTATTTTCCACTGCTCAGCCATGTCGTCTAGACGAAAAATGCTTGCATACTCGTGCACTCTTTAAGGAACCATTTTCTCCATCTAAGAGCTAATACAATATAATCGTAACTGGCGTACGTGATGATGGCAGCATGCTGCTGAAACTCGTCGTGCTAATTAAATTAAGTAAAAAAAGTAAGTGAAGCAGTAAATTGTTTCATAAATTTAAAATACAGTTGCAGTACTCAAAGCATTCTAAACAACGTGGATAAATTTGATTTCAACACTTGAGTATACAGAATATTAAAATAAACAGCCTGGTTCATGTTGACGATAACTTGAATTGGTGACCCGAAGTCATGGCAGAAAAAGCACCGCCAGAAACATCACAGAAGGACCTCAGCCTGAACCACACCCTGTACAGTGGTGGAAAAACGCCTTATTTGGCCGTCGGCGCGTTAGAGGCCTTTGCATCATTTGAAACGAGGCAGAACTGCGAATCGTCGGGTCACACTACATACCCAAAGTCAGTTAACGTCCATTTCCTATGTTGTTTGACACACTGAAGATGAGCAGCTTTGCGTCGGCCGTGAGGACTGGAAATTTGCCAGGTACCTGACTACAGATGTTCACTGAATGCAGTTTGCTTCGTAGTGCTCGCTCCTAAACTGTTCGTGGAAGTCAATTCATCACAACTGCATACTGAATTTCCTGAAATAATTTCTTAAATAGGTGTTTCCGTTAAACATCTAGTTTAATTCTAAACCTGATATCAAACTTAGCTCTTCCATTTAAGTAAATCTTACAGCTTAGTAAATTTTAAATGAACTCAGTACTTTAGATACTCATAATTCAGTGGAGCAGTGATAGGTTCTACTATGAATATGACTTCTTTCTTAAAAAGTTTCAAGCGCATGTGGAACACTTCCTTCTGCCAGAGTTTAGTATTAGTGCGTCTGTATTTGCGTAAATTTCTGTTAACTATGCACTGTGTTTTTCGCTCCTTTACAGTCTTTTGTGTTTATCTATTAGATTTTGTGTTTTTCGCTCCTTTACAGTCTTTTGTGTTTATCTATTAGATTTTTTTCAGTGAACGTAAATGTTTCTCTATTGTAAATGGTATGTCTCGCCTTGTTGCAGCCGAGTTCCGCATTTGTGGCGACGGAACGCGAGTTCACAAGTTCTTCTGGTGTGATGGTTGGCCACACTGCCACGACAACCACGCCGACGAACTCAATTGTGAGTATCCGTAGGCTGTTGTTAGGCAACCACCCAAGACCACCCGAGTCTTCCCAGGAAGGCCGACGCAGGATGAGCACATAATCGATTCCTCAAGACTTTTGAAAGTATCTGTTTTTGGCCTGTCGTGAAGCAGTATTCCGTTCTGTGCCGTCTGGAGTCCTTTGTTGATGTCGGGAATGTTAAATGATCGCTGTCTGACTGGGAATCCCATTCTGTAACTTCCCGGCATTTAGCGAACTTCGAACGTTTCCATGGGTCCGAGTCTAGTAGTACACTGGTCAGCCACAACATTATGACCGTGGACCTACTAATAACGATAAAAGCACGTCCAAACGATAGCTGATAGAAAGCCAGACAGAAACACAGTGCATGTAGTATCAGTGAGCGTGATGTCCGTGTAAAATGGGGAAGGCGTGCGATCCATCTGAGTTTGACCGACGGCTTAGTGTGATGGCCCAGAGACTAGGACGAGCATTTCGCAAACTGCACGTGTTGGGTGTTCGAGGAGTGATGTGGTAAGTGTGTTCAACACGTGGCAGAACCAAGATGAAACCACGTCCGGACGTCGTGGATTTGGACGCGCCACATTACAGATGTCGGACGTCGTAGGCTGGGCAGACTGGTAAAACAGGGCAGGTGGCGAATTGTGGCGGAACTAACATCAGACTTTAATGCTGGGCAGAGTACAAGTGTGTCTGAACACGCAGTGTACCGAACACTCCTAACGATGGGCCTCCGCAGCCGATGACCCGTGCATGTGCCAATGTTAACACAACGACATAGGCAACTACGGTTGAAGCGAGCACGTGACCATCGGCCTTGTGGCGCAGTGGCACAGCGTTGCATGGACTGATGAATTCCTGTACCTTCTTCATCATACCAATGAGAGGATGTGAATCCTTTGTCTTCCAGGGGGGGGGGGGGGGGGTGGGGGAAGCAGCTCCTGACACCTTACTGTTGAATGGAGACAAGGTGGGGGGGGGGGGGGGGGGGGGCTCCATTATGCTCTGGGGAACATTCACGTGGGCATCCGTGGAGCCAGCGAACCGCGTGCAAGTCACCATAATGGCCAAGGAGTATCGTAAACTGGTTGCACACCACGTACACACCTTCATGACGATCATGTTTCCCGACGACAGTGGCATTTTTCAACAAGATAATGCGTCATGTCACAAAGCCAGGAGTGTGATGAACTGGCTCGAGGAACACAGTGGCGATTTCCAATTGATGTGCTGGCCCCAAACTCGCCGAATCTGCACCCGATCGAACACATCTGAAAGGTCACATCTGGGATGTGACTGAACGTGGTGTCAGAGCTCATCGGCGCCCTCCTCGGAATTCACGGGAATTACGTGAGTTGTGTGTGTACATGTAGTTGAAACTCCCTCCAGCAACCTATCAAGGCCTTGTTGCTTCCATGCCACGACGTGTCGCCGCTATTATCCGTACCAAAAACGGACACACCGGATATTAGGCAGGTGTTCATAATGTTCTGTCTGATCAGAGAGTACCTCGACGTTCTGTCATAAACCTCATGGAGAAAGTTTTTGACGACGCAGCCTTATCCGCGCTAGGGAAATGTTTAAATTTTACTCCGATTCCCAAGCGTTTGCCACTGGCTGATTTTATTAGTTCTGTTGAACAAGCTGTTTGTAAACTACCTCCTGATGTAGCAGAGGAGACTAGGAGGGATGCATGTCTTGTGTTGTCTCGGGCACGTCCGCCCAAGAGTAATATCACAGCAGCTGAGAGCGCTGCTTTACGTTCACATAGAGCTGATCCGGATATTGTTATTTTACCTTCGGACTAGAGCAATGTTACCATCGTTTTAGACAAGCAGGTGTACATTCAAAAGATGCAGTGTTTCCTGCCTGATTCAGTGTATCGCAGGATCTATGCTGACATCACAAAAGGTGTTGAGAGAAAGACTGACAGCCTACTGAAGAAAAATTCCTTATCCCAGGGGACATCAAGACTCTTAATTCGTATTTTGTGCTGTTCCCTCGAGGTTATATTGTCTCCCTAAGGTCCACAAGGGAGGGGTTCCTCTTCGTCCGATAGTAAGTAGCACTTGTGCTCCGACATATCATCTAACAAAGTACCTTACTATTCTGTTGAACCCTATAGTGGGTCGATGTGAGCAACACATTAAGAATTCCGCAGATTTCTTACGTCGATTAGAGGGAATGCGTTTCAATGAATCTCATGTTCTAGTAAATTTTGATGTGGTCTCTCTCTTGGTGTTCCTCTGCCTGTTTCGTTGCAGTTGATTGCAGTTAGGTTTGGTGCTGAATTAACGAACCTATTTCGATATGTGTTGACTTTCAGTTATTTTTTATGTAATGAGAAGTATTACAAGCAGGCAGACGAGTTGCGATGAGAAGCCCGTAGTCACCTATTACTGCCAACTTGTGTATGGAAACTTTGAGGAACGTGCACTGGAGTCGGCGGGATTGAAACCGGCGTGTTTTTCAGATATATAGATGATACTTCTGTTGCTTAGCATCATGTCTGTTAGAATTTTAACGACTTTTCAGAGCACTTCTATTCAGTCCACCAGAATATTCGTTTCACAATGGATGTCTGGCTGTTTCCCTTCCTTGACGTGTTGATCAGGAGGAAGACTGATAGTACGTCGGCGTTTAAGGACGCCTAGTCTCACTGACTTTATCTGAGGCTGATATTTGTCACCATGCGGGTCACCGTGAAGCGGTACTTCGTACCTCGATTCACACGGCCCATGTCATCTCGGATCCTGAGATCCTGTCTGCTGAGTTGGCCCATCTTAAACTCACCTTTCGTCAGAAGGGTTATGGTGAAAGATCAGGTGTGAACTGTACAATCGGCTAACTGTGCACCAGGAGTGATGATAATATCGAAGTGACACCAAAGTCTGCGGCCTCTTTGCCCTACGCAGGGATCATTAACAGGATTGGTCATATTTTGCGAAAATATGATATGAAGTGTGTTTTTCAGCCACCATCTAGTAACTTTTTAAATAGAGAAGGTGATTTTTGGTTAAATTCTGCATGGAATCCTGCTCTCTTCCTAGTAAAAAAAAGTACAGAGTTAATGCTAATGCACCCGTTTATTTTTAGTAATTTCACTATCGATAAATTCTGACGTAGCTCAGGTTTGGTTTCTGATAGCGGTAGTATTTACACTACGTGTGTTATCTTTTCGAAGTTTCTCTGAAAACCGAGGTTTTAAATTCCCTGGCACAGCGCTTACTTGCTGCAGTTATGCCTTGACATTGGCAGGATGTGCTCCCGTCGAAATATTCGTGGTTGTCGATGACGTCTCCCGGCTGCATTCCCGTAACCATTTATTTATTAGTCGTGCTCTGAGCTGATATTTTGGAAGTAAATCATTTGTAGAATGCAGATGCCATATATGAATAGTAGTTTTATGTAATTTCTTATGACATTGTCGGTAAATAATGTATTAATTAACGTAATGTATACCTCAATAAGTACTGTACAATTTCCCTGTCATAAACAACTGTTTAAGTTTTGAACGATTAAGGTCTAGGTTAAGTTGTATTTAAAACTTAACAAAATCGAAAGAAACACGACTGTCCTGAAGAAATGGAATAATACGGTAAACGTGTTTAGCTTGCATGATTTTCAAGACTGTCATTAAGAACGGCAGCCTTTAGCCATTGTACGACGATACCTTTAAAGAGATTTAAATTATCTACACACAATGTATTTATGATGAGGCAGACAGGCACTCCGTCTTCAGGCCACAAGTGGCCCATCGGGAGCATCCGACCGCCGTATCATCCTCACTTAGGATACGTATAGGAGGGTCGTGTGGTCAGCACACCACTCTCCGATCGTTGTGATGGTTTTCTTTGGCGCGAGCCGCTAGTGTTCGGTCGAGTAGCTCCTCAATTGGCATCACGAGGCTGAGTGCACCCCGAAAAATGGCAACAGTGCATGGCGGTCCGGATGGTCACCCATCCAAGTGCCGGCCACGCCCGACAGCGCTGAACGTTGGTGATCTGACGGGAACCGGTGTATCCACTGCGGCAACGCCGTTGCCCGTATTTATGACTCAAGAAAAATACAAGTTTTGCAGGAATAGCTTTAAAAAGATAATTGAGATATTGTGTCTCCTCACTTACACTGATGATTCCTACCAGTAAACCTGTCTTTTACCGCCGCCCAGAAAATCCGATATTTGAAGCACCTGCTGCAGCAAGGCAAGCTGGGAGTGACTCATTCAGCTGTTAGTAGGTTCCCAAGGATTTCTTGGACCACGTTGATCGTACTGCTTCCCACATCAACTGAACGGTGCTGGGGGGATAAACGATTCGAAAAAAGGCCCAGGTTTTCGTTTTCAGAAATGGTTGTCGGCAGATGCACTTAATTGTAGTCGTTTGTTCATTGTAAAATTATGTACCATGTTTCATGACTCTCCTTTAGGAAGGAACATGAATCTTGTGGTGAAACATTTACCTTCGTCTTCGTATGATGACCCCTTTTCTCCATTTCCTCATGATGAGCGAATTGTGTCTTCATTTCACTTCTTGAGTGGAGGTAAGTAATGAATGTGTGTGTAGTGAGTTGCCAGTTCCGTTGCAGATCGTGACAAAAGACCCATGGTATGAAGAGTAAAGAAAACTGGAAAGAGGGGAAGAGAGTGGTCCGCGATACAATTTAGTGTACGGAGGGAAGGTCTAGAGCTGGAAGGACAGATAAATATCAGGGTGGATTTCATTGGGTGGGAAAAAGAATCGGTTGTTGTTTCGTAGGGAGAGGGTTTGGAGTGTATATAGGTGTAGTATTGGAAGAATGTGTCCGTATATGTGCAAGAGCACTACGCAACTGGAAATATAGAGCAGAGACAATGACGTTATTGGAGTAGAGTTTGCAAATAGTATAGGATGTAAGTGATCAGTATGGACGACCACGGTAAAGATACAAATGAGAGAAAATGAACTGATGCGGAAGGCAAGGAAGAGAGCGCGGTATTAAATGATTTGTGGGAATGCTAAGACTGTGATGGGGAGGATAGGTTGGCTCAACATTTTGCTGGTGTGGATGATGGTAGAGGTGTTCAATCCCCAAGTATGGACAGTTATAGTTTCAGCAACTTAAGTCTTTTGTGAATTTTTTGATAGGTGATTAGTAGGTTGGGTTCCCGTGTTCGTTACCAGCCGAGCCTTAGAACAAGGTATTTTTGTGTGATAGTTAATTAAATAGTTTGGCCATAAATAGTTAGGTAAAACTTACGGACGCGGAAGCTGCGATTGGTTTGTTATCTAATTGTTCTGGAGGAATCGATTTAAAAGAACAACAGGCTGCATCAGGAAGAGAACTGCTTGAAATTTCAAAGGGAGAGGAAAGCGGTGTCATCAGCATACTGGAGGAGATGGACGGGTGGCTTGAGCCTGGGCACGCCAGCAGTGTAAACGATGTATGTGTGGAGGGAGGACATGGTCTTGGGCCATGTTTACATAGGGATGGAAGATGCGAGAGTTAGTGTTCTTGTTTTTGACAGATGTTGGTCGGTTGTATAGAGAGTACATAGTAAGGGAGACGTAATTAACTGGGAGTGAATACACTTAAGAGTCTTAGGCTGTTTCAAGATCAAGATATTCGAAAATTAATTTTTTCACTGTTAAGCTGATGGGATAGGAGAAAGAAGAAGTAAAAGAGTTTGGACAATAGTCATATTGGTTTAACAGTTAGTTATGGATTTATTGCTAAAGGAGGTATTCAAAGACCTTACTAAACACTAAAATGAGACTAATGGGGTGGTAGAAGAAAGTATCACCAGCGGGGTTTTTTATGTAAGGAGCAGAAGCAGTTTGGAGGTTTTTCACACCTCGGAAAAGTAACTTATTGTGAAGAGTGGCAACGGTTATCATTAATTGCCGCCGGCCTGAGTGGCCGTGCGGTGCTAGGCGCTACAGTCTGGAACCGAGCGACCGCTACGGTCGCAGGTTCGAATCCTGCCTCGGGCATGGATGTGTGTGATGTCCTTAGGTTAGTTGGGTTTAATTAGTTCTAAGTTCTAGGCGACTGATGACCTCAGAAGTTAAGTCACATAGTGCTCAGAGCCATCTGAATCATTAATTGCCGTGAAGGCGCATATATTTGTGTCCGAAAAACAGGCAATACACATATAAACATCTGTACGTTCATGGACGATAGGAAATAAGGAGTAGTCGAAGAATGAGGCTGGAAATTGTGAAGATATGGACGAGATATGTTGCAAAAAGTGATTGGTTCGTTCAGATTGTCAGGAAGCGGGTTGCTGTTACGGAGAAGTTGGTGGTGAGGAATGGAAGTATTTGCAGTGATACGCTGGAGTGTTTTCCAATACTTGGAGGTGTAAATGGATAATGTAGAGCTAAGTTTGGCGCATGTTTCATGCCAGCCCTGTAGTTTTTTTTAGCGGTTAGTAAATACCTTATGTATGTCTTTAGTATGTCGGTTGCGTATGAGAGTATATTGGTCACGAGTAGGTAGAAAGGAGCGGTGTAATCGACCGGATTATTGAAGAAGTAGTAGGCTACAGCTTGTGAATGAAGGATTGGTCGGTTAGGATGAATAGGATTTCTAGGAACATAGATAGATTGGCGCCTAAGAAAGTCTACTGAGGTAAGGAGGGAAGTAGGGAGAGCGTATATCAAGAGGGTATTGAAATGTTAGTGTGGGTCTTCCAGGATGGCTATCTATAAATTCCCAGTGGTCATCGGTTCGGAGGTAATTTTGTACAGTGTTTCAACGGATAATCGAATGTGATGTAGGGGAATGAGATGATATGTAGGGGACAGTGAAAAAAAGTGTACGATAGTGTACTAAAGGTACAACTAGTATACAAAAAACTGAGGTGACTGGATTATTATGTAATTGAAAAAAGATTTAAAATTGCTTCTTTTTACGAGCAGTACAACGTTCGCCGCCGTCCGTCCTTGACAACGTTTCGTTCAAATTGTCTCTCCCGCAGGCACCGAGTGCAGAGGTCAGGACGAATATCTCTGTCCAAACGGCCGCTGCATCAGGCGCGCCAATGTCTGCGACTCATACTGCGATTGCGTTCCGGCTTCCAGAGGGCAACCATGCGCAGACGAGGTGGACTGCGCAGGCAGATATCTCAAGGAGTACGGTGAGTACCGTGGACTTGCTGAAAACGAGTCCGCTCCGTTTACTCATTTGCAGGATCACAGAAAAAACCAAGGGACGCAAAAATCTACATCTTCGTTTTTACATTAACTGCGTGAAAGTGTCTGGACATAGATTTCAATTCGTTTTGAAGACGCCAACAACGTAACAAACGGCGAAAGGCTCCGTTTCTGCTGATATTAAAGCATTTAATTATTCAAAATGTCGCAGCTATTTGTGTAGTAATCTATGTACTTGATTAATCTAGACACTTCTTCATAACAGTTGATTCTTGGCCCTTTGACAGGAAAATTATCACACTGATACTGAAAGGTTCCATTTCCTGTTGCTACAGAAGGAAAAGCATACCATTGATGGTCTGCCGATTTAGATCTTATTATGATTTGTGAAAGTTGCTGAAGTTACGTCTGCTTGCAACTGAATTAATGCAATTTATGTTGTTTCATCCTCGTTTCGCATCAATTTACTAAGAAGCATTTTCAGTGGTAGTACTGATGTTGCACTTCAGGACGACCAGTGTGCGAACTGAACAATGACTGTAGTTACTCTATCCGTGCTGTTGATAAATATGAACCTTTCTGCCCGACAGTGTTTTAGTTACACTCCACACGACACCTTCCAGTCAGTATAACGAACTGCTAGTTAGGATTTTGTATGAGTATCTATGACGTTTGTTCTCTATATTTATTTAACAATTACCCCCCAACTCTACTCAACGGAGTACCAAACGTTACTTAAAAGACTGCTGGTTTGTGTTCCATATTTTGAAATTACGTGCAATTCTTTTTTTGTTTATACAAGCATCCGCAAATGAGAGAGGGAGTAGGCAAGGGTGGGACCTGCTCTCCATCCAACCCCCCCCCCCCCCCCCCCCGTCCTCCGCGCACCCTGGAAATTAGAGTAAATAGTTTTTATTTATTCGAGAATTCTGATGAGGTTCTGGAAGTTGGAATAACCATCAGTTCTCTGATATAAAAATTTTGTGTGTCGTCTATAAAAATTAGCTCTTGCGCCATGACATGCTGTAACTGACCAACTCAGTTATATCAAAAATGGCAATATTACAGTCTTCTCGCCTCCTGAATAAATTTCTGCAGACGCGAATGTTTGTGCGTGTGATGAAGACTAACGGGCCTACCTGGTCTTTGCGTAAATCTGGCCTTCTTCGGTTATGGAAACAGATTCATCAGTCACAAAGAAGAAGCGCTTTTTTAAACTCTGTGGGGTGCAACACATAGCAACATATGGTTAGAGAACAACCAAGTGTTCAGTCCAGTTGGCATGGTTACACAAAACATGTCAGACTGGCGATACAAATGTTGTGTGTGGGTTACACTTAATCCTGAGAGCCCAAAAAATGTAGCTACAAGAAGATACTTTGTTCAACTAATGTTTTTGACAGTGAAGATTAAAGAGCAAAAGGCAAAAAAGCACAATAAGTCTGTAGATATGTAGCTTTGTAAATAAAAAAAAAGTCAAAAACTAAAAATGTAATACACGTAATCAAACTTGAATAAGTGGTCTTCTTGTTTGTTTCCGTTTTCTACAATTCGAGAAATATTAATCAGTGACGTTTTTTGCTGATTATTTTTTTGATATCTAATAGAATTTCATCAATATATCTTTATTTTCAATTTGGCGTTTTAATTTTCGATACCAACCTAAAATTATGGCATATGAATAAAAAAAACTTTCGTAAATACTTGCTAGTGCATTGACTAAACTATAAGAGAACACAATTTACAAATGTTTAAATACAAAGATGCGGCATCCATATCCATCGCAATATCGAAAGATGTACTGTGCATTTACAAACGAAATATGCTTTACATATAAGATATCAGAGGCAGTCTATGTTGCAAAACATACCAACTGGATTATCAAACAGTTGACATGTTTTGTGTACTTCCTGTGAATTTATCTGTTAGGCACGATACGCTATCAAACTCATGGAAACAGTTACATAATTTAAAAAGTGAAAATTACAGAATCTTACACACCTCTTAGATAAATTTCTGCTGACACACATGTTGGTTTGACCCTACTCGTGAAGCTATGCCCTTTGCTTTTCTTCAGCTTTTTAACTGACTTACCAACCTTATTACAGGGAGACGATTAGTTACAAATGGAGTTCAATCCTTGGTACAGCTTGGCATTTTTCAAATTAACAAATCATTGCCGGGGATTAAAGAAATGAGGTGCGTCACAAAAAAACCTTAGGAACAACTAAATTTACCATTTGTTTTTCAGCCTGACACCTATCCATTCAGCCACCGAACCACACTAACGCGTACACAATGTTAATTACATTTTGATAATGATTAATAGGGTTCACATGATCCGCTGCCGTTCTTTTTTCTCTTTTTTATTGATTTGCAGATATCAAAATGATTTCTGCTCC
The DNA here is from genome assembly GCF_023897955.1 of Schistocerca gregaria. Classification (NCBI taxonomy): domain Eukaryota; kingdom Metazoa; phylum Arthropoda; class Insecta; order Orthoptera; family Acrididae; genus Schistocerca; species Schistocerca gregaria. The sequence goes on from NC_064921.1 coordinate 531,560,698, forward strand.
AAGCTGAGCGTGCATGTTTTACATTTTTAAACACATTTCACCTTTCCTCTTATGTGTAACTTTTATTCCAAAGCAACAGCAACACCTATGTATCATATGTCTGTATTATCCTCTGATAAGAATACTTATCTGTTCATTGCAGGAGTCAGTGTCTGCACACCAGGTGAAACATTGTCGTGTGTTCTGCCATCCAACAAGAAGCACCGAGAGGAACGTTGTATCTCATCAGACTTTATATGTGACGGCTATAATGACTGTCATAACGGAAGATATATCTCCGATGAATTTGGGTGTGGTAAGTTAACATACACTTTTCTCGCATCACATGTTAGAAACATTTAATTTTTAGTTCCATACTTAACCTGAAGATAATATTTATTTAAAGTAGAATAGAATTCAAGAAGTAAACAGAACTCTGAAGGAGAATCCATTCATCAATAAAGTGAGAAATAACTTAACCTGGCATTCGACTAAGCCATAGATTATTGTATAATTCTAAAAACCATTATATCTGAATTCCTGGCACTCGACTAAGCCAGAGATATATTGTATAATTCTAAAAACCAGTATATCTCAATGAGATATGATGACAACATTTCTGGCGATTCCTCATGCTATTCTTGTATTATTGCATCTGAGTGTTCAAACGAGTTGTTGAATCGATTTTTATACAGAACGTAGTGAGGGCAGACCCAGTCGTCTTCTTCGGTTGCTACGAGCTGTGTTGTTATGTGTAGAGACTGTTCACAACGAGATCTACTAATCCCGGAGGAGAAGGGGCGGGGGCAGGGCAGGGGACGAGGCAAGCAGAGCTTACGTCACGCAGTGCACACTTGGGCTCACATATTACTTTATGACCCAAGTGGCATTGACAGTGCCATCAACTGGCCGCCATACCCGTGTCAGCTGCTACGTTTTGCGTATCTACGAAACTAAGAGAGGGGCGTGTCAAAAGCTTCCGTAATTCGTGAAATTAAAAATGATAGTTTCATGTTTAAAGAAGGGTCTTGTTGCAACTAATTCCATATCAGTTCTCTTAGCCAATTCGAAATTAAAAACAGCCAGTAGCAAAAATTTACAGTGCAGCAATAAAAAGCATGAAAAAAGTTTTGAACATTTTTGACGTATGTAACACTGAATTATAAGCATGCTTAAAAATAATTATGATAATTTCTATAAAAATGTAAAAATGACTCGTATGTGATGGGGACTCGTATATAATACTCAGAAGAACCAAAAAAATTGTTCACATCGTGTAGGCACGACGTGGCATGGACTCGACTAATGTCTGAAGTAGATATGTCCAATAATGTTGAAGTCTGGGGAGTCTGGTGGCCAGCGGAAGTGTTTAAACTCAGTGTGTTCCTGTAGCCACCCTGCAGCAATTCTGGACATGTGGGGTGTCGCATTGTCCTGCTGGAATTGCCGAAGTCCGTCGGAATGCACAATGGCTATGAATGGATGCAGGTGATCAGAGTGCATACGTACATGTCGCTTGTCAGAGTTGTATCTAGACGTATTAGGGGTCCCATACCACTCCAACTGCACACGTCCCACACCATTACAGAGCCTCCACTAGCTTGAACGGTCCCCTGCTGACATGGTCTATGAATTCATGAAGATGTCTCCATACCCGCACACGTCCATCCGCTCGAAACAATTTGAAACGAGACTCGTCCGACCAGGCAACATGTTTCCAGTTACCAACACTCCAACGTAGCTGTTGACGGGCCCAGGCGAGGCGTTAAGCTATGTGTCCCGCAATCATCAAGGCCTTCGGCTCCGAAAGCCCATATCGATCATCTTTCCCTGATTGGTTCGCACGCTGACACTTGCTGAAGGCCCAGAATTGAAGTCTGCAGCAGTTTGCGGAAGAGTTGCACTTCTCTCACATTGAACGATTCTCTTCGGTCGTCATTGGTTCCGTTCGTGCAGGATCTTTTTTCGGCCGCAGCGATGTTGGAGATTTGATGTTTTACCGGATTCCTGGTATTCACGGTAAACTCGAGAAATGGCCGTACGGGAAAACCCCCTCGTCATGGCTACCTCGGAGATGCTGTGTCCCATAGCTCGTGCGCCGACTGGTTTCTCGCGCCGCGCGTCACACGTGCCTTGCTAGCACGTGGGAAATTTGAGGCGGGGAGCGGAAAAGTAGCCCGGCCATATGCTCACATCGGAACGGCGCATATGAGCAGTGGTAGTATTGCCCATACGATAAATTTTGCCTCACTGTGTACTAAATTTTATTGCCTTATGTAGTGTTTCGTTTTTTGCCGTTTAAACGCTCCGGCTTTCTTCGTTAGTACGTTATACTTTTATGTTATTTATATCTGTATAGTTTTGTCCAAATGGCTCTGAGCACTATGCGACTAAACTTCGGAGGTCATCAGTTGCCTAGAACTTAGAACTAATTAAACCTAACTAACCTAAGGGCATCACACACCTCCATGCCCGAGGCAGGATTCGAACCTGCGACCGTAGCGGTTGCCAGGTCCCAGACTGTAGCGCCTAGGAACCGCACGGCCACTCCGGCCGGCTGTATAGTTCTGTTTTGTTTTGTTTTTCTTCTGTCAAGTAAAATGTGTACTTCAGTAACTCATGAGCCGTTGGCCGCTGGAATTGTATCATATGCCTCCGCAAGAAAGGGCAGAGGGTAATGAATAAGGAAGCAAGGGATATTAAAAAAAAATCATGTGATTAAGAAGCAAGCCAGGAAAGTAAAACAAGGTTATCTTCTCGCTGCCTAGTATGCTGGCGTATCTGTACGATCTGGTACAAAAATTCAGAAAGGGATAATCTCCACAGGTGTGATCCCTTTGTGCTCCTGGTAAAAAGCTTCCAAGATCTGAAGTATAGAAGTCCCATTGTGATTACTCTGATATGGATGTAATAATGTAATACGACACACTGTACTACATGCATGTGAACATCACATTTCCACTGCAAGCTAGAAACAGTCGAAAAGCAGTCACAAATAACAATGTTTTAATTGGTTCGCCGTGAAGAGAAGAGCATTTCAGTTGTTGCATGCACATTATCAGCATTAATAAACTAATGATACAACAGGCTTCACAAACGAAGAAAATGGTCGGTATTATTACGAAAGTAGGAGTATCCTAAAAGAATGTTATGATTAGATATTTTTAATTTGTTTAAATGTACTGCTGACAAAGGCAGATCTACTTTCATGACAATGTTTTTCGAACTGCAACTCACAAGGCACACATGGCTAGCTTGTGCATTCCTGTCGCGAGCATTATTCTGCGCTGCTGACAATACACTGACCATTGTGTTGTGCGACAGATCAATTGTTAATTTTTCTCAATAACAACTATTTTTTCGCGATCACACATTGTCAGTTTGGCAAGCCCTAGGTGAGTAACCAATATCTGGCAAATTGCCTATAATTTCGCCTGAAGGAACGCTCGTCGTTACGGGATTCCTCCAAAATTCCAACAGAATTGGCAATCTTTTTTTTTTTTTTTGTTATTTTCGCCAAACTCATCTCACAGCAGATATTGAGACAGAATTTCGAAATGGAGTGCCTCATTAAACAAGTAATTGGCAATCACAGAACTCAATAGCTTCCAAATACCTCACAGTGTCGGTTTGCAGTAACATAAAACAAGAAATTTTATGTTTATTTTCATACTAGAAAGCTCTTGTTTCGCTAGCTGGCGATAACTCTTAAAAAATTACAGTCACTGGCGTGATATAAATAAAAAGGGAAGTGCAAGCACTGATATATCGCCACAGATAAGAAAGTTCCGTATGTTTAAGAATTGGAAAAAAACACTCTCCTCCTTGTATGCTATCATTCACCATACTTTCGTTTCGATGTCTCGAGCTGTTTAGGAGATACGAGAGATGTTGCGAGTATTTCATTTTCGCGGCCGTGAGATAGGAAGTGAGCGCGCTACATGGGATCCATTTTCTCAAGATCGGAGGCCGATAGAGACCTCCTCCCAAGTCTAAACAAAAATTCTGCATGTTAGCTAAATTTTGTACGCAGCAACATATGGTGTAATACGTACCAAACGCAAAATCATAGTGACCCCAAATTTTCGTTGCAAACTGTTTGAGTTTTGTGTAGTGTCTTACTAAAATGTGTTCGTCACAATAAGAATGGTCATTAGAGAGATCATGGGCACTTCGCCACGAAGCTGACATATAACGCTACAAGTAAGGCAAAAATCAAATATTTTCAGTGGATAGTTTTTGTAAAATCGTTTGAGGAAGATAACAGGTTGCGCGCTCTTCAGTTCTGTCAGCTTAGAGCGTCGCCATTCGGCGCGTGCGAAGTATGGTGTAGCGTCGCAATATGCGCTGCACCCGCGCGACCCGTGCTGCACGTGCACGTCGCGCTGTAGTGTCGTGTCACGTCACACGTGCTATACGCGTTTCAATTTGCGCCTAGCCTGCACGACGTTCAAACTCACTTAAATCTTGATAAGCTGCCATTGTTGCAGCAGTAACCGATCTGACAACTGCGCCAGACGCATGTTGTCTTGTGTAGGCGTTGCCGACCGCAGCCACGTATTCTGCCTGTTTATGTATCTCTGTATTTGAGTACGCTTGCCTATACCAGTTTCTGTGACGCCTCAGTGTACCTTCACTATATCAGCCAGTTAACTGCACAACTACGCTAAAGCAGGGCTTCAGAAACAGATTTTGTTATTGCAACTTTAGTCAACTAAAGGATCTTTTTTATTGAAGAAAGCTAACCAGGGACAATTAATGCAGGGTGTGATGTAATCCCTGGAACCTTAACACACACAACCCCATACACGAGTTTTTTGTCGACACCACCCTTTGGGACCTCCCTTTGTAAGGGAAACAATACCAGGCATTCCTACAATAAATAAGGGTGCCATTACACACACAAACAAAATTATTTTTGCGCTTGTACTCGAAAAATTCAGCGATATTACCAGTTAGTTTTTTAGCTCCACTGTGTAAAGTACTACTCCTTTCCCTTCTCCGAGGAGTGGAAAGAATAGTAACAGCTGCGCACTCATCAACAGATGTACACTGAGGTGACAAAAGTCATGAGGCACTTCCTAATATCGTGTCGGACCTCCTTTTGCCCGACGTAGTGTAGCAGTTCGATGTATCATTGATTCAAAAAACAGTTGGAAGACCCCTGCAGAAATACTGATCCATGCTGCCTCTATAGCCATCTATAACTGCGGAAGAGAGCCAGTGGAGGATTTTGTGTATGAACTGACCTCCAGATTATGTCCCATAAATATTCGGTGGGATTCATGTCGGGCGATATGGAAGACCAAATCCTCCGCTCGAACTGTCCAGCGTGTCCTTCAAATTAGTCGCGAACAACCGTGGCCCAGTAACATGACATGGTTGTTTGGGAACCTGAAGTCCATGAACGATTGCAAATGGTCTCCAACTAGCCGAACATAAGCATTTCCAGTCAATGATCGGATCAGTTGGACGAGAGGACCCAGTACATTCCTTGTAAACACAGCCCACACCATTATGGAGCCACCACCAGCATACGCAGTGTCTTGACAACTTGTGTCCTTGGCTTCGTGGGGTCCGCACGACACACGAACCCTACCATCAGCTCTTACCAAGTGAAATCGAGACTGATGTGACCAGGTCACGGTTTTCCTAGTCGTCTGGAGTTCAACAGATACGGTCACAGGTCCATGGGAAGTGCCGCAGACGATGTCGTGCTGTTAGCGAATGTGCTCGCGTCAGTCGTCTACTGCAGTAGCTCATTAACACCAGATTCCACTCCATTGTCCTAACGGATTCGTCGTATGTTCCACAACTCGACGCAAACCTCGCTGCGCGTTGTGCGTGGTGAGAGGTAATGTACGAAATTTGGTATTCTCAGCACACCCTTGACATTGTGGATCTCGGAATATTGAATTCCTTAATTATTGCCGAAATAGAATGTGCCATGTATCCATCTCGAACTTCCACTCCGCGTTCAAAGTCTGTTAAATTGCCGTCGTGCGGCTATAATCACGTCGGAGACCTGAGTACAAACAACAGCTCCGCCAATGCACAGCCCTTTTATCCCTTGTGTGAGCGATACTACCGCCATCTGTATATGTGCTTATAGCTATCCCATGACTTTTGTCATCTGAATGTGTTAACTTGTGACACCAAAACCACGGCATAATATGGGTACATATGCAAAGTTCTGTATTGCATTGTTGAGGCGATCAGGGGCCGGACACAAAACAAGAGCGGGTCGACTTCCTCCAGTCCAGACCTTCAAAGCTCTAGTTACTCTCTTTGTGAACAGACTATACTCGCTGCCTGAACTTGAAACACAGCTTGCAGCATCTGAAGAAGACTGTCTGTCGTCGACATAGTGTCCGAGAAAATAGTACCTACAACTCAGATGAACATCCGAAACGCTTTCTGAACGTCAAAAACATTTCAGCATTGATAATGCATAGAGGGACATGCATTTCAACTAAAAGTTGTAGGATCTGATAAAAAAATAAGATTAACATTTAATGCCCCATCAACAATGAAGTCATTGGCAGTTGGTTCAAATGGCTCTGAGCACTAGGGGACTCATTAGTCCCCTAGAACTTAGAACTACTTAAACCTAAGTAACCTAAGGACATCACACACATCCATGCCCGAGGCAGGATTCGAACCTGCGACCGTAGCAGTCGCACGGCTCCGGACTGCGCGCCTAGAACCGCGAGACCAATTGAAGTCATTGCGGACGGAGGAAAAGCTTGAACTGGGGAAGGTAATCGGCCATGTCCTTTCGGTGCAACCATTCCGGCATTCACCTTAAGCGATTTAGGAAAACCACGGAAATCTTAAATCTAAATGGTCGGACAGGGATTTGCGCCGCCCCCGTCCCAAATGCGAGTCCATGGTCTCATCACTGCGCCTCCCAGCTCGACTGCAGGAATGTGTCCTCGATAAAAATACTCTTAACAAAGTGATAGGTAGTCAAGCGAGGGAAGGAGATGATGATGTCGTTTCACATCTGTCAGAGCACACACAATATGGATGCGACAGCAATAGCTGAGCGCTTAGGTTCTAGATACGGTCACACAGTTAGCGTTAACTTTCAGTATTGGATTTGCTCAGCACGGTGGTAAGTCCTGCATTTCTTCTGCGCCACTTTCGCAACTATTTTTAGGACATTCTGTTGCGTAAAATAAACGCGCTGAACAGTCGAAAAGTGCAAAAAACCACAACAAATCACGATTGTTACCTTACCAGTTAGAACCATGCCCTGCAACTGAACTATGGAAACAGTCGTTTGAGGCAGCAGGCTAAGCACAGCGATATGACAGCGTTGGAAAAAAATTGAAGGTTTGACTCGATCACGCTCTGGTTGTTGGAACAGTAGCTGTCGTGTGAACATTAGCTGTCAATCACTTTGTTATCTGATCCATAGAAGCTCTTCCACGATCAGTAAGAGGAAGTACTCTACGACACGATGACTGATCTTCAGCGATCATAATCTATTCGGGCGAACGATGGTTCTGACGTAAGTTTCCCGTAATTTCCCTAAATCGCTTCAGGCAAATGCCGCGATGGTTCCTTTGAAAGGCCGTCCATCCCTAATCCGAGCTTGTCCCGTTGTCGACGGGACTTAAAACACTAATCTCCTCTTCCTCCTCTGTAATCTATTGTTAGTCAACTTTTCAGTCCCATTGCTGTCTGCTTGGCCATGACTTTTTTGTAATCCTAATAATGTATTCTTAAAAGTGATATTCCTTGTATAGATAATAAAAGCTAGTTTTCCTCCAATATCCGCCAAGATTCGCCTAGCAAGGTGACGGGAAAAATATGAATTAAATGTTTTTTTCGTATAAATATTTAGCCTTTCGCTCCATGTTCTCATCGAGCGTAAGTCCGAAGCCTTAGACGAAAGTTTCTGCATCATCGTAAAAACAATAAATATCGTATTTTTGTAAAACAATATTATATTATTTTGTACCAGACTTTATCATCAAATGGATCTATCAGTTTAGAAGGCAATATCTTATTCAACTGCGTTCGACCGCTCTATTTGTTTGTTTTAAACTCTGTGAATGCAGTCACTGTCTTCCGTTCGTGCTTTTCGTTACATTGCAAGTTCATGAGCAACGTGCCCGTCTGCGTGACAATCCTCGAGCTGAATGAGGAGTACTATCTCCATCTCCTGCACTAATTCTCTACCAATAGTAAAGAAAAATCGCGCGTATAGTACACCAAACTACTATTTTTTAGATGTGCCTCTAATTCTAAACAATATTGTGTGCAACAGCACTAGTGGTCACCATCAAATGCCTTGTTTCGTTTCGTTGTTCAGTGCTTGGGGTGTTTGTACTAGAATGAACGATGGACGAGAGTTTGGTTCGTTTCTGGACTTAATAAAGAGTGTTCCCAGAAGAAAAAAACTGTTTATCCATAATAGCAAAAGCAAAATGTGTGTGGCAGACTGAGTGAAGGAAGAGGGACAGGTTCTCTCCGCAGTGCCCATCGACTCAGAACAGTCGGTGTGCCGGGCGCAATTTTCCCTCCACTTCCGGAAATACCCACTAATAGTGGACAAGAAAAAGATTAACCACCAGGTATCCTGATCCCACTTTTCTGAAACTTCCACCATCTCTCTTAAATGCTCTCTACTACGCTGCCTGCTGCCGATATCGTAACTTTTGTTGCCAAATATTTGTCTGCATGTTTACAACAAGAGCACACCCAACGCAGTGCAGGGAAGGTGCTCTCTGTGACGCTGCCAACTGTTGACGTCGTAACGTATAGTACCAAATATTCGTCTGCGTATTCATAAGAGCGAGGTGCAGGGAAACTTTGCAAACCGAACTCATATCCTGTCCCACCAAACTCACTATCAATTCAGCATCCGTTTAAGAAAAACACAACATATGATGGATACTGATTAGTAGCAAGTCTACCCAGAGCCACTCAGCGTGAAATCCCACAACTATTTCGTCAATAACTATGGAACCAACATGAGCTGCCACGCCGAGATCAGTAAGGTCGCGATTCGCAGTATATTTAAAAGAGGGACTGACGTGTTTAATATTGGTCTTTAGAAATCTATGCTTATTGCATCCAATTCTTCTTTTTTGTGGTAAAGAAAGGAATGAAATATAGATAAACAGCTGGGCATTACAATTGCAACACCGTGGAGCTGACATGCAACAAATGTCAGATTAGCATGAAGTGGGTCTCTCTTCCAGAAACTAGGCTGAACTGTTGGTCTTTTGTGAATGTATCCCTCATGTAAAAAGAAACGTGTACCAGTACCTGTCGAAATTTAACAGCATCATGAACGTGGCCCACGGAGATCGTGGTTTATTGTTCCACGCTATTACTTCTGAGTTTGGTCGGAATCTTACGACTGTCATGCAAATTTGAAATCGATGAGTTCAGAAAGGCCATAGTGCCAGACAGCATCTCAACGGCTCTAAGTGACTAGCGCCCGAGAGGAGAGATACAGGGTGTTTCAAAAATGACCGGTATATTTGAAACGGCAATAAAAACTAAACGAGCAGCGATATGCTTGGGACAACAGTACATTTTCAGCCGGACAAACTTTCGAAATTACAGTATTTACAATTTTCAACAACAGATGGCGCTGCAAGTGATGTGCAAGATATAGAAGACAACGCAGTCTGTGGGTGCGCCATTCTGTACGTCGTCTTTCTGCTGTAAGCGTGTGCTGTTCACAACGTGCAAGTGTGCTGTGGACAACATGGTTTATTCCTTAGAACAGAGGATTTTACTGGTGTTGGAATTCCACCGCCTAGAACACAGTGTTGTTGCAACAAGACGAAGTTTTCAACGGAGGTTTAATGTAACCAAAGGAGCGAAAAGCGATACAATAAAGAATCTGTTTGAAAAATTTCAACGGACTGGGAACGTGACGGATGAACGTGCTGGAAAGGTAGGGCGACCACGTATGGCAACCACAGAGGGCAATGCGCAGCTAGTGACGCAGGTGATCCAACAGTGGCCTCGGGTTTCCGTTCGCCGTGTTACAGCTGCGGTCCAAATGACGCCAACGTCCACGTATCGTCTCATGCGCCAGAGACATTCGCTAACGATATAGTGCACAGGATTGATGACGGCGATATGCACGTGGGCAGCATTTGGTTTACTGACAAAGCTTATTTTTACCTGGACGGCTTCGTCAATAAACAGAACTGGCACATATGGGGAACCGAAAAGCCCCATGTTGCAGTCCCATCGTCCCTGCATCCTCAAAAAGTACTGGTCTGGGCCGCCATTTCTTCCAAAGGAATCACTGGCCCATTTTTCAGATCCGAAACGATTACTGCATCACGCTATCTGGACATTCTTCGTGAATTTGTGGCGGTACAAACTGCCTTAGACGACACTGTGAACACCTCGTGGTTTATGCAAGATGGTGCCCGGCCACATCGCACGGCCGACCTCTTTAATTTCCTGAATGAATATTTCGATGATCGTGTGATTGCTTTGGGCTATCCGAAACATACAGGGGGCGGCGTGGATTGGCCTCCCTATTCGCCAGACAGGAACCCCTGTGACTTCTTTCTGTGGGGACACTTGAAAGACCAAGTGTACCGCCAGAATCCAGAAACAATTGAACAGCTGAAGCAGTACATCTCATCTGCATGTGAAGCCATTCCGCCAGACACGTTGTCAAAGGTTTCGGGTAATTTCATTCAGAGACTACGCCATATTATTGCTACGCATGGTGGATATGTGGAAAATATCGTACTATAGAGTTTCCCAGACCGCAGCGCCATCTGTTGTTGAAAATTGTAACTACTGTAATTTCGAAAGTCTGTCTGCCTGAAAATGTACTGTTGTCCCAAGCATATTGAAACAAACGGTGTATTTCTATGACTGCTCGTTTAGTTTGTATTGCCGTTTCAAATATACCGGTCATTTTTGAAACACCCTGTATATTGTTTGCTCAGCTGTGCACAGCTGTGCATTAACACCACATATCCTGATTCAGGAAGTGGGATTTTCTGAATCAAGACGAGTGTCCATACGGGCAGTGTGGCGATATGTGGAGCACCACGGACTGTCAGCACGGCGACCACTTTCGTGGCTTCTCTTGACGCGGAGCAGAGGAAACGACTACCGTTGGCATGCGCAACGACAGCGCTGGACACGAGAGTGGCACCACAAAGTCTTTCAGACGACTTCTCTGGCTATAGCTACAGCATCACAATGGACGTAGCGGACCTTGGAGCGGAACGGGATACTAAATGTTAAAGATTTATTTAAAATAAAGGAATGCGAGAAAACAGTTCTTAAATGTGTAAAAAATCACCTTGTTGTATAATAATCACCTTGCCTGAAGATCACTTAAAACTGAAAGTCATGTATTTTTTTACATTTTTTTTCAAAGACATACTTACGTATTTCCCATTCTGCCGCACGCACGGGGCAGAATAGGGCAAGAGCAGTTTTTATGAAATTTGCATAAAGGTCGAAATTATGAGGAACATCACCTTAAAACTAAGACATAACGTTGGTTGATGAACAATTTAGAGTAAGGAACATAGAATCTTCAAAACAATCATTAAGAAGAAGAAAATATTTTAATGTCATTTTGAAGAATGCACAATTATATTTAATGTCTAATACCAAGTTAATGTTGCTGTATTAAATCGCATTTCTCGTGCACCAAATGTCTTTTCTATCTTCCGAATAGGCAACATAGGACACATAGTAATAAATCCCGCCCAGCCATACGAGTTTCTTTGCCAAATCTGTGCGGCAAGCCTTTTCTTTCTGGTAGCCGATAGGCTAATAATCTGACCACGAGATATTTCATCGTTGGACCAAAAGGTCTACTCTCCATTGACTTCAAGCATGCTTTTTGCTCTGTAGTGAACACATTTTTAAATATCCCAACTGACTTACGAACATTGTAGTTAGGATTATTCTTTGGTTCACCAAAGTATTTTTCCAGCGTTTCAAATGGTTCGAATGGCTCTGAGCACTATGGGACTTAACTGCTGAGGTCATCAGTCCCCTAGAACTTAGAAATACTTAAACCTAACTAACCTAAGGACATCCCAAACATCCATGCCCGAGGCAGGATTTGAGCCTGCGACCGTAGCGGTCGCGCAGTTCCAGACTGTAGCGCCCAGAACCGCTCGGCCAACCCGGCCGGCTTTCCAGTGTTTATTTGAGTACATTAAACTCCTTAGACGCTTTTTATACTCCCATTTCAGAATGTAAGACGACTGAAACTGACATTTCCATTGATTTAATATCTTACTGCTGCCTATCAGTCTCTCTAATGTAAGTTTACACCATCTGGACAAGCAAGATAAAAAATAAATATATAGTTCAGTATGTACTTGGCTCAAAACATGAAAGGATAAATGGAACACTATCCCATTTTGCCCCGTCTCGTTCCTCCCCAAGAGCACATTTCAGGTTAACAACATTTATGGGGCGCTGTAACTGAAGGATTTAAACGTGTTATATTCGTAACTGACGTACAGCGAATGGCATGCACTTTAAGAACAGTGTATTTAAGGGCGTACAATTAAGAATTAATGACTTGTTTTTCGTTTAAATTCACCTAAAGTTACAAAAAACATAACTGAATACATTTAGGACAACCGTTCACTTAAAAGTCGCACGCCAGCCTAAGTCAAAACGGCTGTGGCACCTTCCCTTCTTTTCAGAGACATAGTTACGTATCACTACAATACATTGCAGAACTCCCCAGTCTAGAAAATAGCATAACTCCGTTGTGTCCCGCTATCCCGTTCTGCCCCCAATTCCCTTGTCGATGCGTGCAGGCTCCGAGAGGAACGAACGTTGTCAGTAGCACAGCCGATAATTTTGACAGTAGGAGTTACATTTCTGTTGGTGACTGTGCCCATCTGCGATGTCAATGTGACTTTATCTTCCAACAAGATAACGCAAGCCCGCATGTTGCCTGTGCTATCCTAACCTACCTCGGTACAGAGGGTGTTCGGATGTTGCCATGACCAACAAGTTCTTCAGATCTTTCACCCATTCCAAACATCTGGTGGTCGTATGTTGCTGAGAAATTGGCACGCCAGATACTACGACTGAGGAACTCCAGCATCGAGTTGGAGCAGCATGGAATGAAGGAGGGCCTACTCACATCTGTCATTCACCCTCAGTCTGACGCGACACCCAGATCGGCTGCTGCCAGAAGCGGCAGCTTTGTTTATTATATTTCTCCTGTTGTATACCCCCAGATCACTTTCAAATTTAATCACCCAACCTTGCTCCTATATTGTGAACGCAGAAAAACTCTAATTTTGTTATTTGCTATTCTTCCTGGCGTTTCAGTTTTAATGTTCAGTATGCACAAGGCTAACATTACTTTTACGTTGCTTAAAAAATAATGTATTGTGTTACAAATGTATTTTTGACAAACACGTTGAAATGTTTGCAGACTCGTTTAAATTGGTCTCTACAGAAGATCTGTTCAATTGTTCTGAGGGACGTGCTATACCCCTGTCCCTCGTGTGTGATTTCAAACGAGACTGTCTGAATGGAGAAGATGAACAGTTCTGTGGTAAGTATAACCAGCGTCTTAACTCTCAGCAAGCGGGTATAGTTCTCAGATAAAGTGAATCACTTTCTTTTTTTAATTGTGCAAAGTGTAGCAAATAGCACTTTTTCTCTACATAACAGCTGGTATAATTGTCTCAGAACAAACAACACTTTCTTCAACGTGGACCGTATTTTATCAGATAACTGTAGTGTAGCCCTGAAGTTTGCGCAAAGAAGGTACCAGATGTGTTCTCCACACTGACACAATTTCTTCTGCAGCCAATCATAACCGTACATTGCATCACAAAGACCAGACTCCTTTATTTATTCATTTATTTATTATTTACGTTTCTCTTTTCGTGTGGTCATAACATGATGACTTTTGAGAACGCCATATTGTTTACAAATTTATAGTACATATATTTCTGTACAAAGGTTAGATACATAACTTACTTATCTACAAAAAAGTACATAATAATACAGCTTAGAATTCCTTCATTTAATACAGACGTTTGTTTATAAGAAAAGATTTGAATTTTGTTTTAATTGGATCCACAGTATGTATTCTCATAGGGTTCCGGCAATTTGTTGCAGCACATTGAGCCACTGATATATGGCTGTGCTCTGATGCTTTTAATTTGGCTCTTTCTCTATAATAACTGTGCTTAGTTCTTGTGTTGTGGTTATGCACATCATAGCGTTTGGATGCGTCATCCTGATGGCTTACAATAAATGATGTATATAAATACACACAGTGAGTATACAACGAGATGTTTTATTTTTGATAGAAACATCACTACAAGTCTCCCTGTATCCCTTAAGATGTTTCAGCGTAAGAACTCGCTTTTGTATCACCAGTTTAAGTACACATCAATGGCACGCCCCCACAGCTTTGTCCCGTAACTTATAAACGGCAAAATCATCCCATAGTCTTCACTGTTTTATTACACGAAGTTTTAGACAGCTGGATACGCAAGTATAATGCACTGTTTATTTTCCTGGATAAAAAGTAACATGGTTTCCCCTTTGAACACTGCCATCCAAGTACAAACCAACCAATTTACAGTCTTCATTGTCTCTACACGAAATGCCATAAATATTTCCTACACGTCTGTGGCATGCGTTCCTTACTGTGAAATCCAGTAACTGTGATTTGGTGGTAGGGACTTTAATAACTTGGATATTAAAATATTTAGTCGCTTCTGCTATCCAACATATTGAAAAATGTGTTATATACTCCGCATTATCACCGAAAAACAACAGAGAGGTGACACCAGCACACGAGAAAAAGAAATGATCCCAACATTGATCCCTGCAGCACGCTCTGCATTACTGTCTCAGTCATAGACTGAATCCATTACAAGCTCCAGCAGTATTATTGTCGCAAAGAACGCAAATGTGTTTTTAGTACATTTGTGGATCCTGTGTACAAAAATAAAACCTGTTGCTGTTTTCTAGTGACATGTTTTGATATCCTTGAAAATTGATATTTTTGTCATTGTGATAGTGCTTAATTTAATTATTCTGCAGGTGGTGCTTTTGAGAAGCGGCCGCTTTATTTACTATGAATTCTCATACATAATCGTCAGTTCGTAAATCAATCTACAGAAAATGATAGACATTTAGTAGCATTCTGATTAGCCATGCTCAATTGTATGAATGCAGAGTCTCGCGGCGATAACATTCAATAAAATGTTCTCGGGTTTCCAACCGCGTCAATTGCTTAAAACTACACAAGCTTTTGGCCAAGCATTCCTTGGCCATTGTCAAGTGGTATGACTGCCAGTGGGTTGTTGGTGCGCCCTTATATACCCTAGCTGCCGGATGTGACGTCACTGGTGCCGGTGACATTGCCATATATGGGCATGTTTTGAGTCGGCGTTCGATGTGCCCTCTTCAACTGTGCGATCGCTGGATCCCACGCAGCGCTGACCTGCAAGCCACCATCTCTATTCAGGGTGTTTGCGGTAATTTTTATTTCAATAGCTTCCTTTATTAAACTGTCCCAGAAGCCGTTAGTACGAGCCACGACAGAGGTATCATCAAATTTTATCTAGTGGGCGTTTGCTAACGAATACTCAGCTAACGCAGATTTCTCTGGAAAGCATAGGCGATAATACCTATCATGTTCTTTTCTGCGATGTTCCACAGTGCGCACTGTCCGATGTACTTCTGGCCACACTCACGAGGTACTCCAGGTGTTCTGAGACCTACTGCGTCTTTAACTGGTCTCAGTAATTGACGGATTTTCGTTGGAGGCCTGAAGATTGATTTCATCATGTGTCTTTTCAACAGACGGCTTATCTTGTCCGACACAGAGCCACAGAACGGCAGCAAAGCGAGTTACTTTTCCTGCTCTTCGTCGGTGGTCTTGTTCTGATATTTCCCAGAAATCACTTCTTTCACTTGATGGGCGCTGTAGCCGTTATTCCTGAAAACCTTGCGTATGGGGCTCAGTTCATGGGGCAGGTTATCGTCGTCTGATGATGCATCAATGTTTGTAATACTTTGCGCTTCTGTGCAGGATGATGATGGCTGGTGACGTGCGGGTACAGGTCTGTACGGGTGGGTTTTCTGTAGACGCTGTGGCCGAGGCACCCATTTCGTTTACGGTGGACAAGGACGTCGAGTAAGTGCAATGCATTATCATTTTCCACCTCCATGGTGAACTGGATATTACTGTTGATGCCATTGAGGTGTTCCAAAAATTCGTCTAGTTTCTTGCGCCCGTGTGGCCAAATGACGAACGTGTCGTCAACGTGTCGAAAGAAACACTTCGGCTTCAATGGCGCAGTATCTATGGCAATAACCTCAAAATTCTCCATGAAGAGGTTTGCAACAGCTGGAGTCAGCGGCCTACCCATTGCTACGCCTTCTGTCTGATCGTAATACTGGCTGTTGTACCTGTGTAAGTAGCACAACTGCTTTTTGTACATCTGCGGAGGGCTAACTCTTAGCTGAGAACTTGATCCTATCGTGAAGGAGTGCTATGAACTTCGTTTAGGGTGTAAAGTTGGCGCCTGCGAGTGGAAATGGGCTTTCAACTACGCTGTTCCACGTGTGTTACCCTACTGACAGGCTCGTCAGAAGTCTCATGTTTCCCTTTATTTGCTGTTTCGATGACTTGGAGAGAACCAACGGATCGCACAACATATTTTAAGAATGAAACCAACTGAACAATAAGAAACAATTGTGCATTAATTACCGGTACCAGTAGCTCCTAAGAAAATTCCGAATTGTGCATTAATTACCAATACCAGTAGCTCCTAAGAAAATTCCGAAAGTGATTGACGATGAATACACGATGAAAGCGCAGAAGACGGAGAAGGATACGTGTATGCTGCCCCAACATTTCAACAACGTTGTTACCCACAGTGACGGGTAAGATCATGCTAGTACCATCTCGACAAGTGAATTATGATTCGTAACTTAACAGGAGACGAAGAAAGGAAGAGAGATGGATTCCCGTTATTTCTTTCCTGTTTTCTGTCGTTCCCTTAGTTGCTCTAAATTCGTGGAGGTATGTACCGTCTATGCAACCAAATGAAGACAGTTTGTTTATTGCCATACGAGTTTCGCTTCCTTTATTTGGGAAGCACCATCAGTGGCCTGAAATACATGTTTCCTTTTATACATACAATAAAAGTATTATGTGGTAGATATAATATGCTGCTATATTACATTTTGTCGTGTTTTTCTCTTGTTTTTTAGGTTAGAAGCAACTTTTGTAGCACAAGTTCTGTACTGTACTGTGAATGTGTCTTTCGGTGTTACCATTTCCACCGAAATTTGTTGGATAAGAGGATGTCCTGCACGTTTTTTCCACTCATTAGGAATGCTGCATTCCTTCAGAGACCTATGGTACATCACTGCTAGAAGAGGGACGAGTTATTTTGCTTGCTCTATATGGAGCTGACTTGGTATACCTGCAGGTCCACTGGCACTTTCTATGTTGAGCAGTTGCAGTTGCCTTACAGAGTGGAAACTTAATACTTGTTCAAGTTTGTTTCAGCTTGGAAGAGTTCCTGGAACTACCAGTACTGCTAATTTGAAGTACCTTTTAGACCAAAGACCATCATCAGTCACATATGTTATTTATCTTGGCACACACCCAAACAGTGCTGTTTTTCTATGATATTTGAACATGAAAACCATTATGGTGTTGTGTTAAGCAGAATTAGATGTACATAATTATGATCATCCTCCAAGAATTATTACTACAATGATTCCTTCATAAGATATGTATTCTTGTGGTAACATTTGCCTGTTTACAAAGGGGTAAGCCAATATTTGTAACCTCGTCTAAACACTCATCATTCTGTACAACAGTTCCATGTTCTAATACTCACTATGGTAATCATACTACATAGCATCAAACAAATGAGTATTTGGTCAGCACTATACAGGTGCTACATTGTGTGTAATTTATCAAACAATGAAGAATCCAGGATGGTATGTAACAATATTATGAAAAGTAACGCCACTCACCATATAGTGGTGATGCTGAGTCGCAGATAAGCACAACGAAAAGACTGTCACAAATTATTTGTGACAGTCCTTTTGTTGCATCTATCTGTGACTCAGCATCTCTGCTATAGGGTGAGTGGCAACTTTCCTTTTCATAATATTGTGTGAAATTTATAGTGAACATACCTGTTGTGTTTCTCTTTAATTCATTGTATCACATGAGAAATTCATTGCTACAGCTTCAAAATCAGTATTAATAACCCATTATGAGTCTAGAGCTTAATGAGTTTGTATGTAATCAGAAAGGTAAAGTTATTTTTTTTTCTTTGTTTCAGGAAAAAAGAGTTGCTCAGTAAAAGAATTCACTTGTGCTAATGGACAATGTATTCCATTGGAGCTGGTCTGTGATCTGAGTTTTGATTGTTGGGATAAGACTGATGAAATGAACTGCAGTGAGTAAAATTACAAATTTGTTACATATTATGTAATATTACTAACTTTTGCAGTATAATATTACCATTGTTATGCAGGTGAAATCTGTCAGACTTTCCATTATTATTTTTTGTACATTGACAGAAACAGAAGTAGGCATATCCCATACTAAAATTAGAAAAAATTAATTAAAGGAAGGTAAATTAATTAATTGTAGGACAAATAACCATGAAAACAACAACATTGGTAAATAAATTACATTAACAGAATTGTATATTTTTCATTGTTTAAGTTACTGATCTGCCTAGCTCATTACATTCCAAAGGAGTAATGTATGCTGACAGGTCAGCCTGTATGCCTTTTGTTTGGTTCAGATTCATTAGTGCTTGCACGTATTCTGCTGGTTGCCTGTCTTTTAGTATACAATCAAACAAAGTTTAAATCCACTCCACTTTGGTGCTAGCAGTACGAAAAGTTTTTGTCTGCTAACTTGGCTACTTTAGTTGTTTACGTGTGTTGTATGAGCAGTGGAAGGATCTGATGTGAATGAAATTTTGCTAATAGACGACTACAGATCATAGGTGCTTCAGGGATCCAAGAGGTCCACAGTACAAATGCCAAAGAAAAAGATATATGAGTAGTAGAAAATCGCTAAAGCACTCACAAAGGTCCAACTAGTACATGAGAATTAATAATCACGTACACTGATGAAAATTAAAAATATATGAGAGACTTGATCATTCTCATTGTTTTCATTTATGACAATTGTTATTACATGACTGATGAATCATTGTTATGTGAGAGATTTCTGATGGTAAATGAAAAAGGTTTAACTGGTAACATGGCATATAGCAGATAGTTTCAAGTATCATATCTGACAGGTTGCATGTATATTTCTCATTCATTAATCATATTTTATTAACTTTAATTTCCTTATACATGCTTTAATGTACACTATCTGGTCAAAAATATTTGGACGTCTCCATGTAATGCAAAATTGACCACTAGATGTCCCGAGAGGTGGATGCACCAGTATAAATGGAGTACTGTGTTGTCATAAGAGGTGCAGTAACAGCAGACTGGATCAGTTAGGAGAACTCAGTGAGTTCAAACACAGAATAGTCATTGAATGTTACCTGATTAACAGATACATTAGAGACATTCAACTGTTCTCAAGCTGCCAAAGTCGACTGTTGATGTGATTGTGAAGGAAAACCAGAGTTAAACTGAGACCAGGCACGCCTCATGTACTGACAGACAGGGTCAGTAGAGAATTCTGTAAGATGGTTATAAATAAACATTTGAAATCAGTTAGTTACAAAGTGAAACCAGCAGTCCAGCTGGCACAATGACTGTGTGCAGGAAGTTACAATGCATAGGGTACAATGGTTGAGCAGCTCTTTGTAAGCTATAGATTTCTGCAGTCAGTACTAAGCTACACTAGAGGTAGTGTAAAGGCGACATCACTGGAGAGTGGATGACTGGAAACAAGTGAGATTAAGTGATGAATCACACTGCACCCTGTGACTATCTGATGGAAGGATGTAGATTGGATGAATGCCTGAAGAACATTGTGCATTGTGCTGCCACCTACTGCCAGGTGCTCCATATCAGCGACCTCAGTAGTCATTAGACATTGTGAGAGAGCAGAATGGGGCCCTCGACAGAGCTCACGGACTGCTCAGATGATTGTGTGCACTTGTGTCATATGACGCGAGATTTCCACATTACTAAACATCCACTGTTTCCTATGTGATAGTGAAGTGGAAATGTGAAGGGACACATACAGCACAAAATCATACAGGCCAACCTCATCTGTTGACTGACAGAGACCACTGACAGTTGAAGAGGGTTTTAATGTGTAATAGGCAGACATCCATCCAGACCATCACACAGGAATTCCAAACTGCACCAGGATCCACTGCAAGTACTATGACAGTTACACAGGAGGTGAGAAAACTTGAATTTCATGGTTGATCAGCTGCTCATAAGCCATACATCACGATGGTAAATGCCAAATGATGTCTCGTTTTGTGTAAGGAGCATAAACATTGGATGATTGGAAAAACATTGTGTGGAGTGATGAATCATGGTACACAATATGGCGAACCGATGGCAGGGTGTGGGTATGGTGAAAGCACAATGAACGGCATCTGCCAGAGTGTGTGGTGCCAACAGTAAAATTCAGAGGTGGTGGCATTATGATGTGGTTGTATTTTTCATGGAGGAGTCTTGCACCCCTTGCTTTGTGTGGCACTATCACAACAAGTATGCACTTTTTTTTCGTCACCAAACAGCAGGTTGTGTTGGTGTCAGATGCCTTCCTGAAATTTAGAAACATGGCACCAACCTCAGTGCTAATCTGTAGACACTCAGAGCATGCTGAGTTTTGCAAGATGTCTATTTTCAGAATCCATGTTGATTTTTATACAGATTTGTCTTGTCTGAAACTACATAGTACATGAACATAGCACATGTTTCATAATTGTACAACAGATTGACATCAACAGTATAGGCTTGTAATTATTTGCATCTGTCCTATGAGCCTTCTTGAACATGGGAATGACACACACTTTTTTCCAGTTGCTAAGTACCCTTCCTTGCCCCAATGACATATGATGAACATTTGTAGTGCCAGCAGTGA
The DNA here is from genome assembly GCF_023897955.1 of Schistocerca gregaria. Lineage (NCBI taxonomy): Eukaryota > Metazoa > Arthropoda > Insecta > Orthoptera > Acrididae > Schistocerca > Schistocerca gregaria. Next base: position 531,581,744 of record NC_064921.1, read on the forward strand.
AGTATGAAGGAGGTTGTGTTACAGTGTAGTTTTTTTTTTTCTTTTAAAAAAAAAAAAAAAAAGATTGTGGCTCTCTTATTGCACCTAATGAAAAGGTGGAAGGAAATGAATGTATTTTACAGCACGGTATTATGTATAGTAGAAGAACAGTTCAGAGATGATGATTGTCTGTATCAACATGACATATAGCCTGCCATAAAGCAGCAACCATGAGGCAATTGTTCATGGACATTAATATCACTGAAATGGACTGGCCTGTCCAAGGCCCCAATAGAACACCTTTAGGGTGAGTTAGAACATTAATTTCACTCCAGACACCAGTGTCCAGCATGACCATCATCTCTGTTTTTGGCTCTTGAGGAATAATAGGCTGCCATTCCTCCACAGACATTCAGAGGCACCATTGAAAGTGTCCCCGGCAGCGTTCAGGCTGTCATAAAGGTGAAGGGGGAACACTTCCCCCCTCTTCCCCTCCCCCTTGTTAATATTCATTAGTAGGTGTCCACATATTTGTAATCATGCAGTGTATTCATTGAAGTGATTCACATATGTCACTGAAGACATCAGGAACTACCTGAGATACAGCATCTATTGAAATGTGAAACAATCACTACTGGGTAAGGTAAATGTCTCATGTTTGCTAATAACTAGAGTGTAAATGCTACCCTTTCTTCAGGTTACATTGGTTATCAGTAATTAGTATTCTGCTCATCTCAGTTTTAATGAGAAGCCAGTGAAAAACAACAACCAGTATGTGTGCAAAGTTTTGGAATAATGCTAAGAAAACCTGGAGCTGCAATGCAGCACTGAGTGCAGTACCTGAACACATTCCACACTTACATACAGACACTTAAATTCTTTTTATCATAAGCCATTTTGCTTACTTAATCAAAGACAGTGTCCTTCTGATGGAAATCAATCCTCTCTGAATATCAAAGTTTTCCACTGTTGCTGTAACTAAATAGTGTTGCAAATGTGTTTTGATTATTAACACCAAAAACAATAATGGCAGTTTAATAGTCTGTACTAATTATCTCATGTCCTCTTCCATTCCATCTGGGTGTACATTTGTCCACAGATGCAAGTGAATGGTAGTGAACGGTGATAAACTGTTCATTTACTCATGTTCACATCCATTTGCTCTAGCGTAAACCAGGTTTGACAGTATAACTTATGTACCTGGATTAATTTCCACCAAACATTCTTTCATATGACCTCCCATTTGGAAAATAGTGCTATGAGGAAACACAGCCCTAGCATCATTATGGTGGGGGTGTGGTTGGTAGAAACTTTATAGAAATTGCAACTATATGTGGTGCAAAGATGACTAACCATCCAGAAGAAAATAAAGTCTTCTGTGAGCTAAAACACTTCTAGCAACCCTGGAGGTGGGAGCAGTGATGTAGATTTCATACCCTATATCCACAATTATTTGCTGTATATATTCCAATCTCTCTCTTCCTCTACTGTTTGTACTGTCTGCAACTCCCTCTGGTACCATGGAGGTTACTGCCTGATGCCTTAAAACATGTCCCATCATATTGTCCCTTTTTCTTGTCAGTGTTTTCCATATGTTCCTTTCTTCACTGATTCTGTGCAGAACCTTCTCATTCCTTACCGTATCAGTTCACATATCACTATACAGGGTGTTACAGAAAGGTACGGCCAAACTTTCAGGAATCATTCCTCACACACAAAGAAAAAAAATATGGTATGTGGACATGTGTCTGGAAACACTTACTTTCCATGTTAGAGCTCATTTTATTACTTCTCTTCAAATTACATTAATCATGGAATGGAAACACACAGCAACAGAACATACCAGATTAACTTCAAACACTTTGTTACAAGAAATGTTCAAAATGTCCTCTGTTAGCGAGGATACATGCATCCACCCTCCATCACATGGAATCCCTGATGTGCTGATGCAGCCCTGGAGAATGGTGTATTGTATCACAGCCGTCCACAATAGGAGCACGAAGAGTCTCTACATTTGGCACCGGGGTTGCATAGACTAGTGCTTTCAAATGCCCCCATGAATGAAATTCAAGAGGGTTGAGGTCAGGAGACCGTGGAGGCCATGGAATTGGTCTGCCTCTACCAATCCATTGGTCACCGAATCTGTTGTTGAGAAGCGTACGAACACTTCGACTGAAATGTGCAGGAGCTCCATCGTGCATTAACCACATGTTGTGTCATACTTGTAAAGGCACATGTTCTAGCAGCACAGGTAGAGTATCCCCTATGAAATCATGATAACGTGCTCCATTGAGTGTAGGTGGAAGAACATGGGGCCCAATCAAGACATCACCAACAATGCCTGCCCAAACATTCACAGAAAATCTGTGTTGATGACGTGATTGCACAATTGCTGGCAGATTCTCGTCAGCCCACACATGTTGATTGTGAAAATTAACAATTTGATCTGGTTGGAATGAAGCCTCATTCGTAAAGAGAACATTTGCACTGAAATGAGGATTGACACATTGTTGGATGAACCATTCTCAGAAGTGCACCTGTGGAGGCCAATCAGCTGCTGATAGTGCCTCCACACGCTGTACATGGTGCGGAAACAACTGGTTCTCCCGTAGCACTCTCCATACAATGACATTGTCAATGTTACCCTGTACAGCAGCAACTTCTCTGACACTGACATTAGGGTTATCATCAACTGCACGAAGAATTGCCTTGTCCATTGCAGGTGTCCTCGTCGTTCTATGTCTTCCCCAGTTGCGAGTCATAGGCTGGAATGTTCCGTGCTCCCTAAGACGCTGATCAATTGCTTCGAACGTCTTCCTGCCAGGACACCTTCGTTCCGGAAATCTGTCTCGATACAAACGTACCATGCCATGGCTATTGCCCTGTGCTAATCCATACATCAAGTGGGCATCTGCCAACTCTGCATTTATAAACATTGCACTGACTGCAGAACCACGTTTGGGATGAACACTAACCTGTTGATGCTAAGTACTGATGTGCTTGATGTTAGTACTATAGAGCAATGAGTCGCATGTCAACACAAACACCGAAATCAACATTACCTTCCTTCAATTGGGCCAACTGGCAGTGAATCGAGGAAGTACGGTACATACTAACAAAACTAAAATGAGCTCTAACATGGAAATTAAGCGTTTCCAGACACATATCCACATAACATCTTTTCTTTATTTTTGTGTGAGGAATGTTTCCTGAAAGTTTGGCCGTACCTTTCTGCAACACCCTGTATATCATAAAAAAGATACTGTGGCAGTTAAGACACCCCTAACACCCCTTGGAATGAGGTGGAGGTGGAAAGGTAGTAGAAGAATTTTAAAATTTAATGTTATTAGTGTTTAATCCTTGATTTTCATGATTGTTAGTCTGGTGGTGGCAGCTCTGTAGACATTTCTGCTCTAACGGTAGCTGTAGGGATGGAAAATAGATGAAATGCTAAAATAATTGAAAGTGACTAATATTAGTGACAAACCCATAGGTTTTGGCTTGCTTGGCAGATATGTGACAGCCCTGATCACATGCAAGACAATGTTTATGGAACTGTCTTTTACCTGATTGGGATCTGGAATTAGTTTTAAGGAACCTCAACCCACCAATTTTACAGCAAGAAAAGGTTGCATGTATATAAGATGAAATGATTATCATAGAAGGAAAGGGTGTGTTTCTTTATTTAACCAAGTTATATGTAATTGTGGTTGGAGGTGACTTCTTCTTTCTTCAACATCTTTTCCTATCCATATGATGTTCTAGAACATGGAATGTGATACCATATAGTTTTTTAGTGATTTAGATTGCTAATTATTGTCCAAAAATAAGACAATAATGAGCATTTATTATTGTGTTGGTGCCCAATTCTTATGTAACCTTTTGTTATAGTAAATGCTTAAAAAAAAGAAAGAAAGAAAAGAAAAGGCTTTATGGTACAATTAGTAACACTTCAGTAATTGCACTCCTACTTAATAAGAAGCAGATATTATAAATACTGATACAAATTCATTTCTTCTTATAAACTACATATGTACTCATGTTGGTTTTATGGTATAAATATTTTTTTTAGGCTATCACTTCCATGCTAGGCACAACAATAACTCCCCTCCCCCCCTCCCCCCCAAACTTGAAAGCAAAATGTCACATAGAAGGTGTAACTAGATGAACGATGAACATTAACTTCACTTAACGAATGTTTATTCAGCACTTGCACATACAAGAGCATGGAACGAACTGCCTCTGGCCTGAACACGTACAATAATATACAGTTGCAAAACATTCCTTTACAATGATTCTTGACATTTGTAGGTACTTCTAGAATGTACTCGAACCCAATATATAAATTAAAATTTTACAGTCCAGATGAGTTTTGAACTCCCAGCCACCCATGCAAAATTTTAGTATCATAACCACTACACCACTATGCTACTCATCTTCTTCTCTGACATTGCTCCCTCTCTAAGAGAGCAGCGTCTCAGTGTTACATCATCCTAGTCCGGGAACGAGTCATCGGTCCTACATCCTCTGACTCCCAATGACTGGTGCTCGCCCTTGCGGTGATCTTAGAACTTCTTTTGCCGCTATGCTCTTTGTCAACTTTCTGCTTGTTGCCTGTTGCTGGAGTGTCCTGGATTAAAGGATCCTTATAGGGCTTTGTTCGAAGGATGTGGACCGTATCTCTGATCTCTTGTCATCTTGTGTCGGTGTCGAAATCTTCAACTTCATAAGCAACATCAGAAAACTGACTTATAACCTTAATAAGGTCCAAAGTAGCACCTGAGGAGTTTCTCAGAGAGACCAACCTTCCGAACAGGGGTGAAGATCTAGACAAGGTCACCAGGCTGGTAGACAACTGGCCGGTAGCTCTCGTCATACCTTTGGTGATCGTTTCCTTGAGCCTGCAGGGTGAGGAGTCGAGCTAACTTCTGAGCTTCCTCAGCTCTGGTTAACAGTGGGCCGATGTAGTCATCGTCCATGTCATCAGAATGTAATGGAATCACAGTGTCCATCGTCGTAGCAGCCTCATGCCCATGCACCAGAAAAAGGACGTAAATCCTGTGATATCTTGTTTGGCATTGTTGTAGGCAAATGTCACGAAAGGTGGCACCTCTTCCCAGTTGCTCTGCTGAATATTGATAAACATTGATAGCATGTTGGCCAAGGTCTTATTAAGGTGTCCGGTAAGCCCAATAGTTTGCGGATGGTAGGCAGTTAGCATCTGATGAGTAATGCTGCACCGATGGTTTATCTCTGTCACAAGATTCGATTAAAAAAACTTTACCTCAGTCCATGAGTAATGACTTTGGGGCACCGTGTTTTAATACAATGTGTGCCATGATGAATTTGGATATCTCGGATGCTTCGGCTGTTTTCACGGCTTTTGTAATGGCATTGCATGTCAGATAATCAGTGCAAACAATATTCCATCTATTGCCACTAGCAGACATTGGAAATCGTCCAAGAAGGTCAGTCCCAAAGGAAAGGCGTTTCAGCTTGTGGAATTGGTATGAGTTGGCCAGGTGGTTTCTGCGGAACTGCCTTTCTCCTCTGGCACTCTCGACAGTGCAACACACAGTGACGAACACTCCTAAATAAACGCCAGCCAGTGTGGCAGTTTTATTCTAGGCACTTCAGTCTGGAACCGCGTGAACTCTACAGTCGCAGGTTCGAATCCTGCCTCTGGCGTGTGTGATGTCCTTAGGTTAGTTAGGTTTCAGTAGTTCTTAGTTCTAGGGGACTGATGACCACAGATGTTAAGTCCCATAGTGCTCAGAGCCATTTGAACCATTCCTAAATAAACCTGGCCAGAAAAATCTCTTGCGGGCTCTATTGTATGTCTTAATAAATCCTAAATGTCCGGCCTCTGGTGTGTTATGGAATTTCTGTAGAACATCTAAGTGCATGTGTTTAGGAATCACTGGTAGCTACCTTTTTCGAAAACGGATCAAAGTTTTTCTTGCAAAGTAATCCATTAACTACCTTAAATTGTCCATTCACATCTTCTGACCGATTTAAGGCAAGCATAATTTGAGATATCTCTGTCTTGCACAGGGTTTCTTGAGAGACAGTCGGTATCTTGGTGTTTTCTTCCACTTTTCTTCACTATGGTAATGTCATACTCTTGAAGACGTAGTGCCCACCTTGCGAGTCGTCCTGTTGGATCCTTAAGACCTGTCAACCAACAGAGTGAATGATGGTCTGTAACAACTGTGAATGGCTTTCCATAGAGATACTGTCTAACTCTGCACTTGGCCCAGATCACAGCAAGACATTCTCTTTCTGTAGTTGAGTAGTTTCTCTCAGCTTTTGTAAGTGTCCTAGAAGCATAGGCTATAACCTTCTCTTTTCCATCCAAAATTTGCACCAGAACAGCAACAATCCCATACCCACTGGCATCTGTGTGTAGTTATGTAGGTGATCTCTCATCACACAGACCAAGTACAGGGTCAGTCGTCATAGCTTTTCACAGCACATTGAAAGAATCTTGTTGAGCACCACCCCAGATAAAGTTAGCATCAGCTTTTAACAGCTCATGGAGTGGCCTGGCTTTGGTGCAAAAGTCTTTTATAAATCAGTGATAATAAGAACATAATCCAAGGAAGCTTCTCACATCTCTAATACTTTTAGGAATAGAAAATTCCATTATAGATCTCACCTTTTCTGTGTGTGGCCGCACACCTTCATTTGACACAAGGTGTCCAAGTATTTTGATTTCTTTTGCTCCAAAGAGACACTTTCTTGGATTAAATTTCAGTCCGCCTAGTTGGAGACACTTAAGAAAGTCCCTTAGTCTTTTTATATGTTCATCAAATGTCTCTGAGAACACTATAATGTCATCTAAATAACAGACACATCGTCCACTTCAGGTGACTTAGAAGATTATCCATCATCTGTTCAAACGTTGCTGGTGCACTACACAAATCAAATGACATTACCTTAAACTTATACAGGCACTCAGGGGTGATGAATGCAGCTTTCTCATGATCAGTCTCATCTGATTCGATTTGCCAGTATCCCGAGTACATGTCCCTGGTTGAGAAAAGCTTAGCCCCCTTCAGACAATCTAATGTATCATCAATTCATGGAAGAGGGTAAACATCACTTTTAATTATCTTGTTAAGCTTGCTGTAATCAACACAAAAGCGCCAACTGCCATCCTTCTTCCTGACGAGAACCACTGGTGATGACCATAGGCTCTGCGAAGGCTGAATGAAGTCATTCTTCATCATTTTCTTTACCTTGTGCGAATTATCCAAAATTCCGTTGCTGACATGTGGTATACTCTCTGGTTTATTGGTTGGTGGTCTCCAGTGCTAATGCATTGTTTCACTGTCGATTTGTCTAATTTGCTCTTCACCTGTGGATTGAAGCATTCAGAGAAGTCTTGAAGAATGGCAAGTACCTTCTTCTGTTATTCCTTAGTGAGATCTCGTGATAGTCGATCTAGAAGATCTTGTGTCGTAGCTATAGCACTAGTTTTGTTCACGGACTCGGTATGGGAGGTTTTTATGATGCTCAGCTGTTCTTCAATGAATGGCTCAGTGTTTACTACGCACATGCATCTTGGAAGGACCTGCGGTTCTCGGCAACCGTTAACTGTCCACAATTCACCAAATCCTTTCTTAAACGAGATGACTGAGGCTGGGATGGCCAAGTTATTCTTCATTGGTATACTTCTCTTACATTCCACTATAAGATCATGGGTTGATGCATAGCATGACATGCGACAGTTGCCTTTCTAGTGCTGACTGCAGGAATGATCACTTTATCCAGCACACGTGGTCTCCACACACTCAGATGAGCATCTTCCTGTCCACAGTATCTCATCTCATCTAGCATAACCTTCAAGCAATCACAATCTATAATTGCCTGAGAAGCTTTCAAAAAGTCCCATCTGAGAATAACATCATGACTACACTCTTGTAAGCTGGTGATTTCTAATGGCTGTGTATGGCCACTTATACCCACATGAATGGTACATCTTCCTGTAGACTTTACATATTTCCTATTAGCCACCTTCAGCAGAGATGTTTTGCTGTCGACGAATACGGTTTTCTGCAACTGGCATTGGTACTTCTCCAAAATGACTGAATATGATGCTCCAGAGTCCACAAGAGCTTGGACTGGTCAGCCATCCATGAGGATATCGACATAGTTTTCTATCATTTTTGTAGTGATCAATGGTGGAGAATTTTTCTCTTTGGAGGCCTCACCTCCAACGAAGGTCGCACCCTTTAGTTTTCCAGGTTGCGGCGGCTGGGTGATCAGCTGGAGCTTCTAGACGGTGATGGAGACCTTGATTGGTGTTTTGAGGAGCATCCTCTCCAGCGGCTAGCTTGCAGCGATGGTGACCTATGTCGTCCTGCACCCACATCTTCTTGTTCATCTTCGTAGTCCTGGAGTTGGTGTAGGCTAAGATCAGTCTGCTGTCTTCTGGCACGGGCGTCATCAAATATCCGCCACCTTTCTCGACAGTAGCGCATCACATGTCCCGGTCATCTGCCATGGAAACAAATTGGTTGGTTATCCTGGGTCCTCCAGATGTCAGTCTTCCTTGGTGCCCAAACAGGTTCCTCATGCGGTATTGTAGGAACATAACTTCGCCTGGGTCTTGACTTTTTTACTGTTTTAAAGGGAAATGAAGGATGGGAGATAGGGTTCAATGTCTGTTACATTTCCTCCCTTATGACCTCTTGAAGCGTCTCGGTTCTTTGCTCGCCATGCAATCCAATTGGAATGTCCTCTCTCACTATATGACGAACAACACTTGTGAAATCAGTTTCCTCCTCCATCACAGACATCAATACAACATTTGGAAGCCATTCAAACTTCTTTTGTGTAATTCTTTTTTGATGGATTGTCTCGATATACTGGTACCATTTTATGAAATTGTCTGCTGTTGAAACCTCCTTCAGGAGTAGGGCTCAGCAACACCCTTCATCAGATGTACAACCTTATCTTCCTCCTTCATTCTAGGATCTACTATTTTACACAGGTCTAAGACATCTTGAATGTAGGATGCTGTTGTTTTTCCTGGACGCTGTGCCCTGCACTTTCATTTATCTTCAGCCTTGCACTTCTGTCATCGTGTGTCACCGAAATACTTGTGCAGTTCCACCTGCAATACTTCCCAGCTTGTGAACTTCTCCTCGTTGTTCTCATATCACTCCTTGGCAGTGCCCTCCAAGTAGAAAAATATGATATGCAAACACACAGTGTCATCCCATTTGTTAAATTTGGCTGTATGCTCATATACCTTCAGCCACTTGTTTGGATCTTGTCCATCATCACCAGAGAACCTGGAAGGATGTCTCATGTGGTGACACACAGTTGCTGTCATCGTAACATTCTCTTCTTCTTCTGTCTCTGATAGAATGCGATCTGTTGAATATGGCTCGAACTTGGGTTTCTCGCCACATAAACAGTGGCTATGGTGGTTCTGTCATGGCCTGATGGGAACCACTGTGTCATTGATAATGTGCACTATCACAAGTTCCAGTATTCGGTGTCTCCACCAGAATAATGTCACGTAGAAGAAGGTGTAACTAGATGAATGACAAACACTAACTTCACTCAACGAAGCACTTGCACATACAAGAGCATGGAGCATGGGAAAGATGACGCCCACCAGTGGCTGAAGTGCCCAAAAGCAGCTGGTCATAGGACTTCATGGTCATCCTCAGTTCCAGAGACTGTCTCAGTGAAGCCTTCCCAGACAGAGAAACACAAGGGGCAGCGAGAAAAGTCCAAGAAGAAGACCCCTAACATCAAGGAACTTGCAGTGGCATCCACCCCACCGCTACCTACCAGCTCTGTGTCTGAGACGAGGTGGAGGTTCCGGTGTCCGCTGAGGACCTGGATCTCGCCGCACCCTCCGATACAATGGATATCGACTCCTCAGGAAATCAGTCAGTGGCAGCAGGTGACCCTGAGGCGTAAACCGCCTCATTGAATTTCAGTGCCTTCGCAGCCTCATGATCATATAATCCTCCATTGTAATTGCCGCGGTTTTTTCCACCACCTTTCTGAACTAGGACAACTTATCAGCCATCACCCTTTCTTCTGCATTGCTCTGATGGCCCAACTGCCGCCACCTTTTCTGATACTGGGCGACTTTAATGCCCATAACCCTTTGTGGGGTGGATTGGTGGCAACAGCCTGAGGCACTATCGTTGAACAAATTTTGGCACAGCTCGACCTTTCTCTCTTAAGTAATGGTGCCTCCTCACACTTCAGTGTGGTGCATGGCAAGTATTCAGCCATCAACCTTTTGGTGTGCAGCCCTGGCCTTCTACCCTATGTCCAATGGAGTGTGCATGACGACTTGTGCGGTAGTGACCACTTCCCGATCTCTCTGTCACAGCCACAGTGTCTCTCTTCTGGGCGCCTCCCCAGATGGGCTTTGAATAAGGCTGACTGGGACTTGTTCGCCTCCATTGGCACTATTGATCCTCTTTCTCATGATGTCATTGATGTAGAGGTTTACACGATAACCACCGGCATCATTTCAGCAGCGGAATCTGTAATTCCCTGTTCTTCTGGGTCCCCTGTGCCTTGGTGGTCATCGGAGATCGCAGGCAGACCCTCCAACGTCATAAGTAGCACCCATCACAGGAGCACCTCATTAACTTTAAGGGGCTCCATGCTCGAGCCCGATGCCTTATTCACAGATGGAAGCATGAGTGCTGGGAAAGGTATGTCTCCACCACTGGCATCCGTACCTCTCCATCGCAGGCTTGGACCAAGATTACGTGACTATCAATATCAGACTCCCATCAGCATCCCTGGACTTTCCCTGAATGGAGCAGTCTGTACTGAATCAGACACAACTGCAGAACTCTTAGCAGAGCATTAAGCTCAGAGTTTTGCTCCCACAAATTACCCACTGGCCTTGTACTCCCTGAAAGAGAGGTTGGAATGTTGGAGCTTTTCATTCCATATGCACCACTCTGAATCATACAATGTTCCATTCAGTGACTGTGAATTCCGAAGTGCCCTAGCCACTTGCCCTGATACAGATCTCATGCTGGATCGCATCCACTATCAGAGGCTCAAATACCTCTCGGTGAACTGTCAGTGACGCCGTCTCGATCTTTTCAACTGTATCTGGGTTGAGGGTGAGTTCCTCTCACAATGGCAGGAAAGCATCATCATACCAGTGTTGAAACCTGGCAAGACCCCATTGGAGGTGGACAGCTACCACCCCATTAGCCTCATTAACATTCTGGCTCCGTCTCAGGGTGGGTATCGTAAGTGTCACTTTGCCACCAATAATCTGGTCTGCCTGGAGTCTGCCATCCATATAGCATTTGCCGACCGTCAGCATCTGGTTGCCATCTTTTATGACATGCAGAAGGCATACGATACTACATGGCGACATCACATCCTCACCACACTTCATGGATGGGGTCTTAGGGGCCGCTCCCAATTTTTATTCAATATTTTCTGTTGCTTCGTTCCTTCAGCATACAAGTTGGTCCCCCCCCCCCCCCCTCCCCTATAGTTCCTCCCGAGTCCAAGAGAATTGGCTCCCACAAGGCTCTGTCCTGAGTGTCTACCTCTTTTTAGTTGCTGTCAATGGTCTAGCTGCAACTGTGGGAACATCCGTATCAGATTCTTTGTATGCTGATGACTTTTATCTGTACTACAGCTCCATTGGACGTGGAAATTGCTGAACGGTGGCTGTAGGGCACTATCCGCAAGGCGCATTCTTGGGACGTGACGCTCGGCTTCCGGTTTTCGGCCGCCAAGACTTACATCACACATTTCTGTTGGCGTCACACTGTTCACCCTGAGCCATGGCTTTATCCTGATGGTGAACCTCTTGCTGTAGTGGAAATGCATCAGTTTTTGGGATTGTTTTTTGATACCTGGTTGACTTGGCTCCCTCATATTTGGCAGCTTAAAAAAAAATGCTTGTGGCATCTAAACACTCTTCATTGCTTGAGTCACACCAGCTGGGGTGCCAAACGGTCTACCCTTCTACAACTGTATCAGACATTGATTCAGTCCCGTCTCAATTATGGGAGCCTGGCTTACAGCTCGGCATCACTTTCCACATTGCGGTTGCTTGGCCCCATACTTCACTGTGGGATCCAACTCGCAACTGGAGCTTTCCACATAAGCTCTGTTAACAGCGTACTTGTGAAGGCTGGTGTCTCTCCATTACGGATCCAGTGCCAACAACTACTGGCCACTTGTGCGACTCTAGTTTGTAGCTAGCCCGGGCATCCAATTTACCACCTCCTGTTCCCCAACTCAGTCGTCCATCTTCCCAAATGGCAGCCTGAGTCAGGGTGCCTGATTGCGGTACGTGTCTGGTCTCTTCTCTCTGGGCTTGAGTTTTTCCCTCTCCCATCTCTTTTCCTGGGTCCATATATGTCTACCGTCATGGTGTGTGTCCCACCCATGCCTTCAGCTGGATTTTGCACAAGGCCGTAAAGACTCAGTCCCTCCTTAGGCCGTCTGCCAACACTTTCTTTCCATCCTTGCTCCGTTTCCTGGCTCTGCTGTAGTCTATACTGACAGTTCGATGGTTGCTGGTCAAGTTGGTTATGCTTTTACTTTTGGGGAACAATCTGAACCACACTCATTGCTGGATGGCTGCAGTGTTTTCACTGCAGAGCTTGTAGGCATCTCTCACACCCTGAATTTATCCGCTCCTGCTCAGGGGAGTCTTTTGTTATCTATAGTGACTCCCTGACCAGTTTACGAGCTATCCACCAGTGTTTTCCTTGCTTTCGGCTGGTGATGGCTATCCAGGAGTCCATTCATACTGTTACCAGTTGCGGCCGCTCTGTGGTTTTTGTGTGGACCCTGCATCATGTCGTCGTCCTGGGTAATGAACATCTTGACATGCTGGCCAAATAGGCTATCAGCGCACCGGCGCTGGAGATTGGCCTTCCGGAAAGTGATCTCCAGTCAGGCAAAAAGTCCTTGGTACTTGGGATGATGAATGGTGCATCCTGCTTTTCCCCAACAAACTTCGGGTCATCAAGGAGACTACAGATGTGTGGTGCTTCTCCTTGCAAGCCTCTCACAAGGACTCAGTTGTTCTCTGACAGGTATGCATTGGTCACACCTGGCTGATGCACAGTCATTTATTGCTCCATGAGAACCCACATCTACGTCGCTATGGATCAGCTTTGACAGTGGTCCACATCTTGTTGGCCTGTCCACTTTTAACTGCGCTCAGGCAGACATTTGTGCTGCCTGATATGCTCCCTGCACTTTTAACGGATGCTGCTTCAATGGCAGGCTTAGTTTTGAGTTTTATTCACGCAGGGGGCTTTTATTGCTCGATCTGAGGTTTTGTCTCCTTTTTGTGTTGAGTCTAGCCTTTGGCCTACTGTTTTAGATTTGGGTTTTTTTGTGTCTCTTCATGGTTGGCTTTCCTTTTTTTGTTTCCATGGTTGGAAAACCACTGTAATGCTCCGTCTGTTTTTAGTTCCTCTTTTTTGGTCTTCGTCTATGTCTTTCTTGTTCTGTGTTGTTCCTTGTCATTTCCATTGCTTGTTTTTCTTCCTTGTAGGTGTTTCATGGTCATGGAAAAAGGGACTGATGACCTTTGTAGTCTGGTCCCTTCACCCCCACAAACCAACCAACCACACTTCGAGATGATGAAGCTTGCACAGGATAGGGTAGCATGGAGAGCTGCATCAAATCAGTCTCTGGACTGAAGACCACAACAACAACAACAACAATAACAACAAGAACATCAACAACAGGAAATTAAGCTGTACTCTGAAATACTAAGCAGTACTCACTGAACTTGTTTGACAAATGCCAGAAAAATAAGGTCTAATTGTATTTTAAGGCCTGGTAACAGCGAAAGTCAGCCATCTGAAACCTGCATCCTGCTACATTCTCAACAGGTTTTCTACCAGAAACAATACTCATGCCAATCAGCCATAAAATAAGGCCAAGGTTATGGAACTGGGGTGGAAATAGTTGCTTCATTCACCTTACAGATTTGATTAGGCAGACCATTATTTAATCATGACATGATATAATATTGACTTAAAGGATAGTGTTTTCAAAGTGATTCTGCATTCCAAGAAAAGAGTATGGGTTGAACCCTTAATATTGTCTCAGAGCAGTCTGTGCAGCTTTCATGTAGGGCCCCATTGTTCATGATGAGTAGTTCTAGCTATACTCATATGTAATAAGTAGACAAGACTTTACCCAGAATCTGAACTGGAAATGGGGAAGGTTGGAACTTGTATTTATTTTGTGGGAGGGGACATGGTGGTGGGAGCAAAGAACAATTTGACACAAAAAGTTAAAAAACTTGTTATTAATCACCTAGCATACTAACGGTACCACATTATAACAGATACTATCTACCTACAATGTTCTTAGCTGAGAAAATATACTTTGTATGATGTTTGTATCTATTTTTTGCTGCCAGGCAATCATGATAATGTTCAGTCATGTGGGAATCCTTTCTATATTAATATCTAGACTGTAACGTACAAAGGATACTGTTTACAAAAATTCATGCAACTCATCCTAGAAAAGTGCTCAAATGTGTGCAACTCAAACCAAATAGCAGTAACAGATGATACTGAACATGTACAATGATGGACAGTGCAAATGATCACAGGTTTGTTTGACCCACTGAGTTGTTGGAAAAAGCTAACTGCTGAAAGCTATTCCACGAAAGTGTACTTACAAAGATTCAAGAACTAACTTTAAGTGATTAATGTAGGAATACATTACAACCCACCACAGGCCACTCCCATAGAGATTGCGAAGACAAGGTTAGATTAATTACACTGCACATAGAGGCATCTTAAGCAATCATTCTTCTTACTGTCAGTGCATGAACTCAATAAGAAAAAATCCTGATAAACTGTGTAATGAGAGATACCATCTACCAAGCACTTCATAATGTTTTGAAGAGTGTGGATGTAGGTGTAGTTGGAGATATTAGAAGTTCTTCACATTTGTTGGTAACACAAGAAAAAACATTATGAATTGATGGTGCAAAGCTACTGGGAGCTTTTAGCATCTAGATCTATCACCAGTTGTCAGTTGTAAGGACAATAGTGCCTAACAGGGAATAGTTTGGAAATATCATAACAAATCATTCTGGTCAATATCTTTTACAGTTCTGGCATTCTTCAAACTGATCCTGAATTGAAATGTCAGTCTGTGTGATGGGGCAAGATACGAGTCTGGTTTGCAAATATATTATTTTCAGGTGGAGGAGGATGGTGTGTTGTTGTACCCTTACTTGTCTCACACTGTCTATGGCCCTGAATGTAGAGTTTACTGATGTGCATTAGCAAATAAAAATATTACTATATAGGAATGTTTATATATTAAACAGTTCTTGTAATTGCCTTTCAGTCAGTCTGTAATAACTTTGTTTACAGCAAATCAGAAGTGTTCTCAAGGATATCGGAAATGTAGATACAATGGTCAGTGCATCCCTGCAACTTGGTGGTGTGATTACAGTATAGACTGCTTTGATGGCAGTGACGAAGAGGAATGTGGTAGGTTAAATTTATGAAACACAATGTAAATATGTAAGTGTAAGCTGAAATAGTACATTAAGTATAAGTTTTAAATGAAAGTTAGGAGCAGTCATGTTTTAGGGCATCAGACTCATATTAATGAATCAAATACAAAATTGTTTGTCATAGCTGTTTGATACTGTGGCCTTCTGATACTGAATTGATATGTCAGTCTGTGTGAAGGGGCAAGAAACAAGTTTGGTTTGCAAATACGAGGGCTATTCAGAAAGTAGGGAACGTTTCTGTCTGACACCTCTAGGTGCACTCCGATCGCATATATTTTGGTATGTGCGAGCTCGGCAGCTCAGTCGGCATTCATCTGTGACAGTGGGAACATCTCTATGTGTCTTAGTTTTTTGATATTCAAATTTGAAATATGTGCTGTAAACGAAAATTCCACCAGTTATGAGGTGCAGTTTCTGACATGGTTTTTGTTGGCAAAAAACCTAAAACCTATAGAAATGCTTACAGAGCACCATAAAGAACAGCGAATGCAGGCCACGTTGACATTTCTGGAGGCCTACCACAAACATGGTGATTCATTACTGGACAGAATCGTAACCGGTGATGAGACTTGGGTGAAACACGTCAATTGCGAGTCAGAATTACAGTCGATCAAGTGGGGGCACAAAAGGTCCCCCCAAAAACCAAGGAAATGTTTGCAAACCTCGTCAGCAAAGAAGTTGATGGTGACAGTGTTTTGGGATAAGGCAAGGTATGCTTCTTATTGATTTTCTCGAAAGTGGAGCAACTATAAATTTTGCCCAGTACTGTCAAACTTTGCACAGCCTTAGAAGACCAGTTCAAAACAAATGCTGAGGAAAGCTGACATCCAAAATTTTGTTTTTGCACCTCAATGCCCGATCTCACATGGCAAACCACACTAAAGAACTTCTTAATTCATTCAAATGGGAAATTTTCCCTCATCTGTCCTACAGCCTCGATCTTGCACCAAGTGACTTCCATTTGTTTCCCAAGATGAAGAACTGTCTCGCAACACAGCGCTTTGATGACGACGTGAAACTCTAGGCAGGCGTGACTCATTGGCTGAAGACTCAGGTGGCAGAATTTTATGATGAAAGTCTTTCAAAGCTTGTCCACTGCTATGATAACTGCTTCAATGTGTTTGGTGACTATGTGAAAAAGCAGTATGTCAGTTGCTCTTTCAGATGTATATAATAAAATATATTTCTTATACTTTGGTTTTTTTTTGTTTTTTTAAAATGCCAGAACATTCCCTACTTTCTGAATAGCCCTCATATATTATTTTCATGTTAAATTTATGAAGCACAATCTAAATATGTAAGTGTGATCTGGAAGAGTACATTGAATATAAGTTTTAAACAAAAGTTAGGAGCAGTCATGTTTATGGCTACAGACTCATATTAATGAATTAAATAGAAAAGTATTGGTTGTATCTGTTTGATGGTGTGACCTTTTCATATTTAGTTATACTGCCTGATGATCAGGAATTACGTGCAGCATTGTATGCCATAGGAACAACGATTTCATCAACTACCTGTGGGGGAACTGGTCATCAGCCTCTTCCCGGAGGGACACTCAGTTCTCCAGTTGATTGATACTTCTTCATCATGCTGTGCACAGCAGGTGGCGAAAGAAGACTTTTCTCTGTAATCCTTTCAGCTGGCGATATTCTCAAAGCACTGCTGTAGCCTCACTGTTGTTTAGATAATAGACCTTCACCAATACTGCCCTGTTTCTTTCGTCCAAGCTCGTGTTGATACATCGAGTGCACTGCGACTGGTCAGATGTGTGAGTTTATGAGTCATGATGACAGATCAAGGCACCTGGTAACCATAGTTGGAACTGGACAGTGGCGCTGTGATGCATGGAAATCATGCACCAAATATTCAGGACAATTATGCTACCAAGTTTAATTATAACCCCCTGGTACTTCATTATTTAGTCTTTCTCTTACTTTGCTGTGATGTTGGAGTGAATATTGATAGAGCTACATAGTATAATGCTATTTGTTATTTAAGTCTTCATACTAAATTGATAACCAGTTTCATTTCAGTAATATCTGTACCAATAATCTAAGTAAATGTGTAGTGCAAGGTAGGAGGCTAACTATCATTGAACCTTTCCCAGTGATATTAGGGTCTTTTCACTTTTTGGCAATGAGAATCCAGGTGTTTCCACTGGTTGATTTGTTCCTCTTTTCTCATAGTTGTAGTGGTACATATAGCATTTGTCCATGATGATCAAGTGGCTAAAGACGTCATCTGGATTGTCCTGACACAACTGCAACTTTTCTGTTTGCTGCCTTGTTTGTGAGAGCTTTTAGAAGGTGTGCGAGAAGCTTTTGTCATGTAAGGTGTAGAAAACTGATTCATGACTGATTTTCACTATTTTCTCTGTTGCATCAGTTGTTGTAAGCTAGTCTTTGAGCACCATGGCCTCCATTTCTCTTGCAGTTTCCAGTTCTTCATTTTGATATGGGCTTCCACTTCATTCTACAGCAGTCAGACTTGTCTGACCATGCTGCAAACATCTGCACCACCTAATTAACCACTGCATCATATGATAGTTTATTGTTGCTGTACACTTTCACCAACTTAGCATTGATATTTGCACTTTTGCTCCTCTTCAAAAACAGAAACTAATTACCGCATCATGTTCAACTTTATCAATGGGCTGCATCATTTTGTTTTGGCTCCTTTAGTGGTGTGCTATGGTCCTATGGTATGAACATGTCAATGTGCTTCAAGACTGCAGACATATAACAGGTGGCAAATGTTTATTTTTCGTAGAGGATAATTAAAACTATGTGACTACTCCTTGGTCCTTGAACAAGTAATCTACCAAAGACACTGAATCCATAGTAGGTTATCTTTAAATTCACAATCCTAGGATTCATTTACAGCAACTTTCCAAGTGATATGATTGTTGGCCATTGTTGTCCATCCATGCATGTTGCAAAGATGAATTCGTGAATTACCTGTGTGAAGTAAATTCTTCCAGATCTGCTTCCTGTATTTGTACCCTCTATCAAACTTTACAGTGTGATGAAGATTGAAGCCTTCATGTCTCAGAATATACTCCATCCAGATATCTCTTCTCTTCATAATTGTCTCCAACAGCTCTGACAATTCTTCAGTTCTCATGCTTCATCCAGTGTTTCCTGTACGTAAATATTAGAGATAGCAGGCCTTCCCTTGCTCTCTGTTTAATCTTTACTTGCTGCTAATACTCACTACATTTCACTGAAACCGTATCACCTGTGTATAAATTACATAGCATATTCTGTTCTTGTGTTTGGTACCTGCTTCCTTGTATCTACTGCCTCCCTATAATAATTATTTCAGAAGAGTACCCTTATTAAAAGTCAAAAAGTAGCTGTATTGGATCACAATTAAATAATCCAGTAAACATAATACTGATTGTGATCACCAAAAATTAATTCACACAATTTCTGTTAGATGTTGGTTGTTTTCAAGATCCCTTGGCTGTAATTTCGATAAAGGATATTAAGGAAACATAGTGATATCATATCAAAGTATGTTGATGTAATGGAAATTAAGATATAATTAGCGAGCAGATCACCTGAAAATGAAGTCCACAGGATTCATATTTTGTAGAAGTAGTGATGTAGTTTCAAAATTTTTCTGATGGGATAATATTCTTTAACAATGTGCTTTCTTATCAAAAAACTGTACACTCTCTATTGACTATCAGGCATTATGCAAAGAACTTTATAAATATCTGTATGTTCAGTTGCAGCCAAATTACTCCTTAAAGCAATTCTCGAAAAGCAAGTTAAAATCAATAGTTTAAATAATAAGTATACTATTACAAGGCTATTTGGAAAGTAAGTTCTAATCAGTTGCAAAATGGAGACCACTATTAAAATCAAAAATGTTTTATCCAGAACAATTAGCTACATTTTCCAGCCACTTCTCTACATAGTCGTCACTCCGACTTAGACATGTGTTGTAGCGTTATACCAACTTTCCAATACACTGTCATAGTAGGCAGCCGCCTGTGCTTTTTGCTAATTTTCTACACTGATCTACATCTTGTTGTCTGTGCCAAACCTTTGTTTTCGTAGCCCACAGTTCAGATGAAACTCAGTGGGAGCCAATTATGGGCTGTAATCGAAAACACTGCAGGAGCACCTTCATTGCCCCTGCAGAGTGCATCCAAGAAGTATCTCAAAGAAGGAACTGTATGACAGTTATGTTATATGGGCTGCATGACATCATGCGAAATCTCTCACCAGTGACTCATACTTTACAGGAGACACTATTTTCTAGGCTTCTTTATGTGCTCAGAACTGAAAAGAGCAATGTGACACAATCAACGGGCATACTAGAGACCTGTCCAACACATATGTGCAAAGCTTCATCAAGTTTTTGCAGTGGTTTCCATTTTGTGACCAATCGGAATTTACTTTCTGAATAGACCATGTAAATTACAAAGACTTCCATTTCTTCAGATTAGAATGGTGCTACATTACCAGTTGCGTGATGTGATGGTGCAACACTGCTGCACATTGTTGAAATGTTTATGGTGGATCGAAAAATAACAGTATAAACATGTCACTCTGTTCACAGAATCTGGACAGCATGCTTGCAAATCCAATGAATTTCGCTGCAACAATGGTCAATGTGTACCTGCTGACCTACGGTGTTTCAAATCCGGTATTGATCATGCTGCATGTGCTGATGGATCTCATCTGTTTAACTGTGGTAATTAATGACCTAAATATCATCTAAATTTCTGCATTTCTAGAAGTGATAAATACTCCTATATCTGGTCCAGGCTATACAAATATTGTTCTCAGCTTTTGTGAGAAACTGAAATGTTAACTTTAGTGTTGTCTAGAACAATCAATTTTCTGTCATAAAAGCTAGATATTGCTCCATTACAATGAGAGTTTACATACCCATTCACATCCAGACCTTGGATAATATAAGACTTTGCAATGTTTATAGTGCCTATTGTTCTGATTTTGCTTCAGCACTCAGAAACTGCACATTTCTGACAAGTGCTTTCAAAGCCAGTGCTAGTCACCCAGTATGAAACTGGGCCCACATCATGAATCAGCAGTTATTTCCAGAGGGAAATGCACTTACAGATGTGTAGCTGATGAGCAATGGCAGTGTCTTAAATGATCAACAGGAGAAATTGTTTTTTGATAATATTTGGTGGCTCTCTCATCATGTCATTGAGTGCTTTCATAATTTCAAACCCTGCATAGAGTACAAAAATGTACAATGCTTAACATCCATCCAGAGGTTGAGAACTGTTATTTCAAAGAAGTTTTAACCAAGTTTTGGAGAAGTGAAAGTAATCCATGACAAACATTTGGCCTAGCCAACATAAATTGCAGTGTTTTAGTGATATCAGTTTGGTTAAAATGCACATCATGCAGAATATTCTCTCTCATATAATCATCTGTGGATACAAGGTGCATATTACTTACAGTGGACTGACAGGATCAAGTTTTATCTGTAATGAGAGTGGCCATCAGAAAAAGAACTGCCTATTGTTTTAATTCAATTCAATTCAATTCAGTTTTTATTATCACATAACATGCCTTTAACAATCAAAGGTTGTGGCATAGTTTTACACTATATATAACAATACTAAAAATAGACAATAAACTAATAATATATATGGTGTAACATCTTCAAAGAGGTATTTTAATTACAATTATAATGCATTGTTACCATTCATGAAATCTTCTACACTATAGTAACATTTATCTTTCAGATATTTTTCCAGGTCTCTTTTGGTACCTTTTACATTTGGGTCATCCATATCTTTCCATATTTTATTTAGAAATTTCATGCCCGTACAGTATAGCGTGTTTTCATATAATTTTAAACAGTGGGAAGGTAACATGTAGCTCGTTCTATGTCTAGTATCATATTGATGCAAGAAGAGGTTGCCCTCAAAAAGTTGTGGGTTTCTTTTTGTGAAAGTGAGAGTTTCATAGATGTATATGCTAGGAATGCTCATTAGATCCAGTTTTACAAATAAAGGTTTGCAGTGTTGCTTTGGTTTTGCTCCCACCATTGCTCGGATGATTCTTTTTTGTAGTCTAAAAGCTCTAAGTAAATTTGTTTTTTCAGACTCCCAGAAAATTATACTGTACCTAATGACTGAAACAAAATATACATTATATACAGTTTTTCTTACAGCTAAATCAGTAATACTATACAAGATATTCATAATATAGACAAGGCTGTTCAGTTGACCCAGTATGTTGTCCACATGGTGACTCCATAACAGGTTTTTATTGACTAACACACCAAAGAATTTGACACAGTCTGCAGTCTCTAATTTTTTGTCCATATACCTTATTTCACTTATAGAATGTGCCGATTGTTTTGTGGTAAAATGAACAATTTATGTTTTTGTAAAATTTAATGTCAAGTTATTGTTTTTGACCCATGCCTCCACTTCCCCAAGTGTTTGTTCAATATGACGAATTAGGTCTACCTCATTTTTACAACAGACTACAGTAGTTAAGTCATCTGCATAGAGGATAGTATCAGACTGGACCTGACATGGCATATCATTAATATAATATAGAAAAAGCAGTGGCCCTAATATTGAACCTTGTGGAACACCTAATTGAATGTTTTTCCAGCCAGAGAGAAATTTCTTGCCATTGATGTTAATAAGTACTCTTTGTTTTCTGTTTGCCAAGTATGATGACATCTAGCTAAGAGATTTGCCTTGAAAACCATAGTGTGCCAATTTTTGGAGAAGCAGGTCATGATTTACTGTGTCGAAGGCTTTGGACAGGTCACAAAAGATGCCTGACACACACATTCTATCATCAAGACATCTGCTGACTTTTGTGACTAATTCATTTATTGCATGGATTGTGCTGCGGCCTTTTCTGAAAACATTTTGATTGCCTAAGATAATGCTGTTAGATGAATTGTGATTTTCAGTCTGATCACATGCAGCTCTTTCAAATATTTTTGAGAAAATTGGTAACAGTGAGACTGGCCTATAGTTGCCCAATTCATCTTGTTTGCCTTTTTTATGTATGGGCCGAACTTCTGCATATTTTAATCGATTTGGGAAACATCCCTCATCAAATGATTGGTTGATTATGAAAGAGAGTGGATATGCAATACAGTGATGGACTACTTTTATTATTTCAGTGGGGACCTCATCCCACCCCGCAGATTTTGAATTTTTTAGGGACATTATGATTTTGATGACATCTGAGATGGAAACATGAGAAAACTTAAAACATGAAAACATGTGCAATTGCTATCTGTCATATTGGGCTTTGTATTTGGTGGTGAACATTTACCAAATTTGTACAGTTTATGAAAAAGTCATTGAATGATTCACAAATGGCACTGGGTTCTGTAACAGCTCTACCATTTATCACTATTTTAGAAGGGCATTTTCTCTGTGCTTCACTGCCAACTTCGCTTCTTATAACAGACCAAACAGCTTTTGATTTGTGTTTTGCATTTGAAATGAAGTTGTTATTTGCAGTAAGTTTTGCTACTTTAACTATTTTGTCAAATGGTTTTTGTATGCTCTTACATACTTACGAAATTGAGGGCTTTGATTTACTTTTGCCTCCATATGCAGTTTCCTCCTAGTAGCACTAGACACTCTAATTCCTTTTGTTACCAGGGATCTACTGTTTGGGACCAGGTCCTCAGTGTTACAAAAGGGAAGCATTCATTGAATATACCCAAGAATTCAGTTAAAAAAGTTATTGTAATTGTCACTTGTGGAAGTGTGTTTGCTGACTGTCGACTTGGTTTGGCTTAGTTTTTTGCAAAATACTTCCACATTTTCTTGACTAAAATTCCTACATATTTTTGTTGTGCATACTGAATTTTGCTTCGGTAGTGACACAAATAGTGCTTTATGGTCTGATACTCCTAAATCTAGAAGAAACTTTTCTTTTACATGATAATTATAACTACTTACAATATTGTCAATACATGTTGTAGAGCTTGCTGTGATTCTTGTATACTGATCAAAATTGAGATTTAGCCCATTTGTGGCTACCAGGTTTTTTAAGTGTGAAGAAAATTTGTCATCAGTCCTTACATCTATGTTGAAGTCGGCACATATAACCACTTTCTTGTACAGTTTCTCACATTTTAATTCATGTAACAATGTATCAAACTTGTCTAAAAATACAGAGCTTATATGGTAGCCAGGGGTGTGACATATGCTGACAATTAGTGTGTTATAATCTTTAAGTTCTATACAGCAACTTTCAAATGTACCTTCTTCATTCAGGTTGCTAAAATTCTGTCTGATATCATAGTCTACCGTGGAATGAACTAGTATGCAAGAGCCTCCATACCCATTGGTCCTACAAAAGCTGTAAGCCAGTTTATAACCTGTAAGTTTATATAGGAGACTGATATTTTCAGATTTTAGCCAATGTTCAGTAAGGCATATTACTTTCACAGACTGTTTCACACTTTCTAGCAAAATTTCTATATCGTAACTTCCTGATTATTCCTTCAGACAGACCTCTGATGTTCAAGTGCATAACGAAATTACTACTGCATATATTATTAGGTAGAGGGTCTTTAAAACTAATTTGACTATAAAGTAACGGAACATCCACCTGAGTGTTGACTGCTTGTTCTGGATTTGTTGTATTGGGCTAAATTCGGAAAGAACTGGCCTCCTTCATCAGTTTCCCTGTGTGTGAGCATCTGGATGATGAGTAGGTACAGTTTTCTTGACGATAATTTCAGTATTTGCTGTATGTTCTGAGGCTGGACCTGGCACTGTCCCATCTTCTGGACGTGATGTTCCTGTTTGAGCTGGCGCTGTGGCTGCGATTTTGAAATTGTTTTCCCGTTTATACATTTCCTTGGTCGAAACTGGTTGCACAGCAGTTGGTTTTCTTGCAACGTCATCGTCCTTTTGTATTTATTTCACTAGCATTTTGCCAACGTATGACTTGCCAGGGTTATTATAATGTAGTCCATTTTTCATAAACAAATCTCTAGCATCTGGAAGATCAAAAAATGTTACATTTTGTTGGGACTTGCATATTGTGCAGAACTGTCTGTTTACCTTTGCGAGCTCCAGATTTACGATGGAATTGTCTTGCAGGTCTTATCTGTGAGGCAAACTAGTAACTATTATGTTTGGAACTTTCAGATCAAGTAATGTAGTTTTTAAACACTGGGTCACATGTTTACTCTCATTTCTGTATACATCATTACTTCCACCCATGATTAAATAATTTATTAGAGCTAATTGACATTAACTGAACTCCTGATGGAGAACCAAGTGATAAATAAGGAAGGATCAAGCTTTAGTGTGTTATTACAACATGAGCCAAAACTACAAGCTGCATGTTTTCTTCCATTACCCTCGAAACTGGAAGCAGAAAAGCCACACCCAATACCTAATGTGCGACTGCTAAAAAGCAAAAGGTGCAAAGATGTAGTAGTAGTAGTAGTAGTAGTTTTATTCATCCGTAGGTCTCTTTTTACAAGGATATAGGACATGTCAAAGTATTTACAAGCTTAGATCAATTTACAATAAGCTAATTCGTATACACATGTGCCTGATTCAGATCAGATCATGCAAAAAGAGAACCCTAAAATGCTGCCTGAAATGAATGCTTCAAAAGCTACAGTAGAAGCAGTTGAGGCAGCAATTCAGGACATCACATAGATCAATGTGCAGGCAGCTAGCCACAACAGTCAGAGGCCAATTTGTCACTGCACATGCCACAGCAAGTTGCCAAAACAAAACAAGCAGAACTGAAGGGGAAGACTAGGAAAACAGCACTTCTGCAAAAATGGAAGAGTATTTGTGTCAAACCCAAAATAAGCACCGCAAAAGACTGAGTGACATCAAAAAAGCTGGAAACAAAAGGAAAACAGATGCAGATTACTTCTAGAGGAAAATACATCTGCAATACAGACACAGGAAGCAGGATTCTGATATCAGTCAAGTCCATTCAACATCTCGACCAGCCAAATGACAATGCAGTATGGAATAAAAACAAAAATAATGGCATCAGTATTGCTGTTGACTAAAAGTAATCCCAGTCTTAAACTCAAATAGAGATGGAACAAGACCCTGGTCATTTAGTTAGCATTCAAACCAATACTGTGATGTGCATACTTGGAAACTATCATGTAATATACGGATTTTGTAATATTTATTGGTGTGCTATGTATTACATATATATGTGAAACAAGAACTGTAGACCTTCATGGATTGAAATGTCATAGGTTTTTGGTAATAACGTTTATTTTCAGAAGAAGAAAATAAGAAAACATGAGGGTAAGTGAAAAACTACAAATCCAAAAACATGTTCTATCCCCAGTCAGTCCTTCAATTATTTGTATTACTTATCACCTCTTTAACTTTAGGCAATAATTTTTTTTGTTAAAAATGCCAAAGCACGCCATTGTTCAAAGTCTTTGTTAAACTGTAGGTTTCCTGTGTTTCATTTGTGAGTCATTTCTATTGTTGGAAGACAGCCAATAGGACCTTTTCTAGCAGAGCACTATGATATTCAAACCAATCTTCATGTTGTTATCTTTATGTGAAATTGCAGAAACAATTTGGCTTCTGCTAACTGAAAAAAAATTATTTCTAATTATGCAGATAGTAGTTACAAAGAGAAAAATAAAATGAGGAATTAAATGGAAATTGTGCCAGTAAGTTTCATCTGCGATAAATTTAATTCATACTCATTGGTAACATACAAATCAACATCATCAGGATTCCGTAAGCTGGTGCATTGTCCATTCATCCACCATAAATTTCTTCTAACTGGCATATTTTATTTTACAAGGATGTTTAGGAATATGTGTCATGTTGATATTACACCCTGTAGCAGAATGAACTTTTTTTGGAACTTACTGAGAGATCCCTGGAACAAATTATGGCCACTGTGGTTAAGTGTGCTTTCTGTCAGTGTCTGATCACATACCACCACAGTGTGTTCATCAAATTAATTATCTGTGACTCCTTAGGTTTAAAATTAAAGAAATGTGGATCATGACTGAATAAATTTTACGTGACACATTGCAAATTAATGTTTGATTTCACTGTTCATTCGGTCAACACAAAACAATACACTAAATACAACTAGTTAGTGCTTAATTGTGGGCACAGGAAGTAATACTTGCAAGTTTAATAGTGTGGAAGCACATCAGCATTGTACCCAAACTCAACTTGATAGGTCACAATTTAATGGTTAGTTTACAAGTTAATGTTTGACTTGATCAAAATTTCAACTAAGTTCAGCATTACTAATGCCACAAATGTGGCAACGAAATATCTGTACATCTGAAGTAGCTTCACCTGGCCAGACAATAATTCAATCTATATACAATAGTCCACACTGCTGCAAACTCCTAAGTCCATGAAGTGTAGTTTGTGCCAAATTCAATTACTGCTGAACCTCTGTATGGAAATTTTCCAAGTATGTAAGTCACACTTTACAAAAATGTTGAAGATATTGTGAGTCAATTGTGTTAATCTCCATTATGAAAGATTCAGCAGTGTTATTACATGAAAATTTTAAAAGTAAAGTATTGAGAAATTGTGTACCTCAACTTCCAAAAAGTATTTGATCTGTTAACATCCTGTCATAAAATAGAACAAATATCTTGCTTGGCACTATGAAAATTTGTCACTTTACTTTGTGAAACAACTACTTCCCTTGGTGCCTCTATTAAAAACACGAACACTGAAACCTCACTTTGTATACACTGAGATGACAAAAGTCATGGGATAGCAGTACATACATATGCAGATGGCAGTAGTATCATGTACACAAGGTATAAAATGGCAGTGCATTGACCGAGCTTCATTTGTACTCAGATGATTCATGTGAAAAGGTTCCTGATGTAATTATGGCCGCACAATGGGAACTAACAGACTTTCAATACAGAATGGTAGTTACAGCTCGACACATAGGACAATCCATTTCAGAAATCATTAGGAGATTCATTATTCTGAGTATAACACTCTTAGGGGTTACTTTTACTCTTTGTATCTGGCAATCTGTCACAGCAAAAATCCTGGAACAGTCACTGTAGGTTTTTACAATAAAGTAAAAATAGAATTTTATCAAGTATAATGTTTCAGTTGATATTTATTACAGTTTCAAAATAAAGGCATCTTGACAAATCTGAAATAAGTTGTAACATACTTAGAATAAATTATCACAAAAAGCTACATGCTTTCTGTCCAAAATCACACAAAGTACTGACTCCCCTATGACAATACGGCTACCCCTCTATATATATTCTAAACAATCCCAAACAATCCTCGGCACTGTTCAGAATCATTTTTCGATTAATTAATAATTAAAACTCTCCTCCTAAAACAAATGTCACATTTTAAAGATTATCTAAATTTTTTATATATTAAACACGAGTGAATTCTAGTTTATAAACTAATTGTAGAGTGTATAAACACTTGGGTGTTCAATGCTAACAATACACTAGTTATATTTTCTAATTACAGGAGATTCATATCATATAAAATGTTCCTACCAATTAACAGACTTCTACACATTTGTGTAATTAAGATTCCATAATCATTTCCTTTGTAACTTTTTCACAAGTGCATATTTTTCATACACCTCTATGTTATAAATTACTGTTCATGGCTAAAATTTACATGTTTTAATTAATTTTAATTGGACTGTTACATTTCATGAGTTCCACAGTGTGATGAGTGTACCAAAAATACCAAATTTCAGGCATTACCTCTCACCACAGACAAGACAACCACCAGTGGCCTTCACTTTATGACCGAGTGCAACAGCATTTGTGTGAAGTTGTCATTGCTAACAGACAAGCAACACTGAATGAAAATAACCACAGAAATTGATGTGAGGTGTATGATAACCGTATCTGTTAGGACAGTGCAGTGAAATTTGCCATTAACAGGCAATGGCAAATGACGACCGATGTGAGTGCCTTTGCTAACGGTACAACATTGCCTGCAGCATATATTTTGGCCTTGTGACCATATCAATTGGACCCTAGGTAACTGGAAAACTATGGTCTCATCAGATGAGTCATGATTTCAGTTGGTAAGAGTTGATGGTAGGGTTCGAGTGTGATGCAGACTCTATGATATCAACACGGCCCTGTGCAAATTGATGGTGGCTTCATAATGGAGTGGGCTGTGTTTATGTGGAATGGACTGGGTCCTCTGGTCCAAACAAACCAATAATTTACTAGAAATGGTTATTTTCAGCTACTTGGAGACCATTTTCAGCCATTCATGGACTTCATGTTCCCAAACAGTTTGTCATTTTTATGGATGACGATGTGCCATGTCACAAAGCCACAATTGTTCACAACTGGTTTGAAGAACGTTCTAGACAGTTTGAGTGAATGATTTGGCCACCGAGATTGCCTGACATGAATCACATCGAACATTTATG
Source organism: Schistocerca gregaria (assembly GCF_023897955.1). Lineage (NCBI taxonomy): Eukaryota > Metazoa > Arthropoda > Insecta > Orthoptera > Acrididae > Schistocerca > Schistocerca gregaria. The sequence goes on from NC_064921.1 coordinate 531,610,658, forward strand.
AACCATAATCAAGAGGCCAGTTCAAGCACAAAATCCTGCACTGGCAACACTTAACGCAGTTATGGACAGCTATAGAGGTAGCAAGCCTCAGTATGTCTGCAGGGGACTTTGAAAGATTCGGTGAGGCCATGTCACATTGAGTTGCTGCTCTATGCAAGAGAAAAGGAGGTCTGTCATGTTAGATAGTATCCCATGACCTCTGTCACCTCAGTGTAGATTATTGCGTGTGGTGGAGTAATGTCTCAAGGCATTTGCAAATAACATTCTTACAGTACTGATAAGATTACGTCACAGATGAACTGAAAACTAAGGAAGTTGAGTTATGCATAGAACTTAATTAAATGTAAAACCATATATTTAAAAACAAAAAAAAAAGTTTGCAATTAGGGAGTTAAAATTAAAGTCAGTTAAATCATATGAATGCCATCATGTTAACTGCTGTGAATGAAGTGATTTTTTTCAGCCTATTTGAAACCTAATTCCTCAGATGTTTACAAAAAAAAGCATCTCCATCAATCAGATGGTCATAGAATTGTAAATGCTGATTGTTACAGTATTCAGAAAGAATTTACATAATAAAAATAGGTGTTTTACTAAGTACACACAATAGATGAGAGATTAATTATTTCCCAAAAATTCTTGTACAGCATTATGAATCTAGTTTTCCTTTCCAACAAGTCAGGGCCAATTACAGAGTAAACCGAGAAAAAGAATAGTTAATACCAGGGATCAAAGTATTTCATGCCAGAAAGAGGGAGCTGTATTTAATACAGAGAACTAGTTCTAATCAAGTGTTATTACCAAATACTTCCATGGGCCATAAACAAGGCAAAAAACCTCATACTACGCACACAAAATTCAAAATTTCAAGAAAAATGAAATCTGAATTATTAGGCATGAAATGAATGAAGTCAGTAAGGCAAATGACATCAACTCCTGGATGACAGAAGCAATTTAGCACCAGTAGCTAATTTTTTTATTAACTTAAAATTGCAAAATACACAATGTTTCAATCAATTGTGAAATTAATAGCCACAGTATATGGAAATAAATCTGTGTTACCAAAGTATTCTTTTGCTAATGTTCTTACACTAGGAAGAGTCATTTGCTGACTTTGCCTTGTAGATGGTGGTAGATAGTGATTTTGTATGACATTATCTGTTCACAGATAACTGGACGTGCCCTGATGGGACTTTCAAATGTAGAAATGGTCCTTGCCTGAACAATTCTTTAGTGTGCAATAGGAACATTGATTGCAAAGATACTTGGGTGGATGAAGATCACTGCCGTGAGTAGCCATTTATGACAAAAAGTATAGCTTCTATGCTTTTATAAAGTTTGCCATCTATTATTTTTTTGTAATTGCAAAATGAATGAAACTAAATAAACATTGTGGATTATTATAAATGAAATGAGGTGGTGTTGTTACAGCATTCAGTCTTAAGACTGTTTGAAACTGATCATTTCTTTGTGCTTCAAGATGTGTCCTATTAATCTTTTAGTGAAACTGTGCCACAAATTGCTTTTCTGATTGGTTCATTTTAGTACCTCTTCATTAGTTTGATCTGTCCATCTAATCTTCAGCATTCTTATGTAACACTACATTTTGAAAACTTTTCTTCTTGTGTGAACAGTTCATCTCTCATATGTATCACTTTCATACAAAACTACACACTAGACAAATCTTTCTTTACACTTAAACCTATATTCATTTTTAGCAAATATATCCTTTCCACAAATTCTTTTCTTGCATTTGCCAGATGTCAGTTTATATCCTCTCTATTTCATCCATCATCAGGTATTTTGCTGCCCAAATAGCAAAACATGTCCACTGAGTTTAGTGTCTCATTTGCTACTCAGCTTTCCTCAGTATTGCCAGATTTAATTTGGCTACATTCCATTATCCTTGTTTTACTTTTGTTTGTGTTGATGTTATCAGTCAGTATGAAAAAAAATCTCAGTGATAAGCCCTTATTTATGGCTGTCCATGGATGTAAATGATAAGTGGATGATTATAATAATGAAGTCATATAGCCTGGTTAGCTAGGAGTCATTGAGGAGAAAGTTCAGCCACCTAATTGAAAGGTTTTTCATATCCTTGTAGCTCTCTGTCATCTTTCCTTTGCCAAGTTCAGAGTCACTTGTTAAGTTATCTGATGTAGTGATAATAATAATAATCCCCTTCATGAACCAGAGACCTTGCTGCGGTGGGGTGACTTACATGCCTCATTGATACTTATAGCTGTATAATAGCTGCAACTATTACAGAAGGATATCTGTGGAAATGTCAGACAGACATGTTTCCAGAAGAGGCAGAGCAGCTTTTTTAGCAGTTGCAGGGGCAACAGAATGGGTGACTGATTTGGCTTTGTATTGTCAGCCAACATGGCCTTGCTGTAATGGCACTGTGAACACCATGTGCAAATGTTCATAACTCATATGAAAAGGTACGTTACCAACTCTTTGTCTGACACTGCCTTGGATTGGTTTCTCTCATCATACAATTCCACGCCGTTTGGTGAGAAGAGTGAGGCGGAGCTACACCATGAGCAACAGCCAAGGACACTGTTACAATCCCTGTGTCCTTCACCCAGACATCAACCTGTGCAGCACAGTTTTGGTTGTTGCCCCAAATGGATTCCAGCTATCATTGCCAGATGCTAGCTGCGGCCTCTCTGTGACATCTGCACAGAGGATGGCCTCAGTTCAAGGCACTGCGATCAGCTTTGCTTTTGAATGGATGGTTGTACAGCCCTCAATGTCACACCGTTACCTCCAAGCCCATCCAGATTGGGTGTCACATCACCTGCTGCTGTATCAGGGCATCCTTCCTTGGTGGCTGAACCAACAGTTCCTCTGTTCCTTTCAGTGTCATAATCAGGGATTCTGTCTCCCATTCATGAGCAATCACTGATACCAGTGTCATCAGCACCATGAACACTATCACCAGAGCCTATGCCCGAGGTTGACATTGAAACAGCCCTGATGTCGTTGGTGTTGCCATATGGTTTGACACAGGAATGTGGGTGCAGAATGTGTCTGCACCCAAAGCACTTCAGACCGTATGCTCCCTTTGTAGGATGCCATGTTAGCCAAAGCCCAGCGAACAAGGGTGACAGCATGGATGTCTCAAGAATCCGTGGTCTCCCTGAAAGAGGAGGAATGCAGGGACGTGTGCACTTACTTCCGAAAGGCCGAGTGTGTGCCACAGCACTGAGCCCACCACAGGCCCAATTCTGTTTAATGCTATCTGGGCTAAACTTGGCTTCACTTCTTTATGTGTGTTACTACAGTTATTTGGGTACATAATTTGTTCCTGCTGAATGTTAATTAAATATTGTGTTCAAGTTGTTAGTGCATCCAAAGAATAATGCTGTGTTCCGTCTACTAATCGTGTTGTACTTACACCTAATCATAACACCTCTGTATTTTAATATCTACATCCTTATCTTTGTTAAAAGTAATGTAGCTCCCTAGGTATGATCTTCAATTACAATTTTGTTTCAAACCGGGTACTTTTTTCCCTCCTTCATGAAATGCCATTATCTTAGTTTTATTTACACCTTCTTTTCAAACATTATTGAAGAGTTAAGTTTTAAAAACTGTCTGTCATAATGTCTGTCATTTAACATTCTTTGTCACTTAAATTGATGATTAACAGACCATTTTCTAAATTTTGTAGACTGGAATGGTTCAAATTTAATTTCAATAACACTTACCAATGCTCATGCTACCATGCTCATATGCTAGATTAGCCAGTCTGACAGGTGACCATTTTTGTCTCTTGTATGTCTGAACTGTTTGATGCATAATTGTAGCACATATTTTACTGCCGTGGGTTGTCTTATGTTGTAAAACATGGTTTTGTTGATAATAGAAGGTTAATGACAAGTATCACATACTCTGTCATTGTTCTCCTCAAGCCTTCAGCCTAAATGTGCTTCACATAAGATGGTAATTCTTGATGAAATTACATTTCATTTCTCAGCATATTTTATACATAGAATGAATAAAAGCCATAATTTGACTCATTGTAATGTTTGCATTACTTTTGTGTGGCATTCAGGGTAGTTGGTGAAAAGTATTTTAATTACAAGTTGTCACTGCATGTGAACACTAATCTTGTAAACAGTAATTTGCAATGTAGAAGGATGAACAAATACCTAAACACAGATACTATTACCAATAATAAATAATTGAGACTGTTCACTGAGACTTACTATTTTCTTCATTTAGCATTTGAATGCTGTAGTGACAGTCGCTGTTTCTGTCTGGACACAAAAATTAACTGCAGTACTCTTGGCCTGAAGACTCTCCCAGATGGAATTGAAATTCAAATAAATCGCTTGTGAGTATGTTGTATGTCATTTACAATTTTATTTAGTCTAGAGTATGTTGACTGGATTAAGTGAAAGGATTGTAAACTGAAAAAACATTCTACTTGTTGATATCAATAATGTCCACATTTATAGATCCTGGAGATGTTTATGTGACATCAGAAAAAATGAAACTTTTTCACCTGTACTTTTAAGAATTGTAAACACACACACTGCTCTTTATTACTTTGAAAGAAGTACACCTCCAGAAAAGAAATAACTTTATTTATTTGTTTTGAGTTCTGCAGATCCATATGCGAATATTTCTCTGGATATGGAGTGAGTCAAATTTTTACAAATTATTAGTGCACAAGTACATTGTTCTTAACACATACTTGTCATCATATAATTTTACATATGAGTTATCATACTTGACTTCTGAATGAACATGCAGTTATACATACAGATATACATACATTTCAGTTTTAAATTACTGTGTGGATAGACAGAGAATGATGGTTGGGCCATAAAGGCCACAAAAATAGATTTAAGGATACTCAAGAGGTATTATGCATTTTGGCTTAGAATTTTGTCTGTACTATAATAAGATCCATCTAGAAGGAACTGCCTCAGCTTTTCTTTAGACTTGGGTATGTTTCCAGCCACTTCTTTAATTATTGCTGGAACGGCATTAAAAATCTAGATGCCACTGTGTAAAACCCTATTCTTCCTTGTTTTTAGATCATAATGAATATCACGTTTTCTTCTGGTGTTATAATGATGGTACAGACTATTGGTTTTAAATAAATTGCTATTTTTTTTAAACAAAGCACATCAGGGGAAAATATATTGAGCAGTTGTTGTAAAGATTTGAAGCTCTCTAAATAGATTTCTGCATGAGTGCCTAGAATGTACTCCACACATAATTCTCATGGCTTGCTTCTGAGCATGGAACATTTTTCTTGCTATCAGTTGATTTTCCCAGAATATTACTCTGTAGGCCATAAGTTGATAGAAATAGCCAAAGTATGCTGTTTTTATTGTGGTCGTCTCCCTACTGTCTGATATGATTCTCAAGGCAAATGTTGCTGAGATTAACGTTTAGCACAGATCTTGAATATGGTAGTGCCACTTAAGTTTGCTATCTATATGCAGACTCAAGAATTTGGAGGACTCAACTGTTAGAATCTGATGCACCCATTTTTGGATTCATTTCATTGGTAACATTTGTATTAGAGGGAAAATGAACATAATTTGTCTTTTTTAGATTGACGGAAAGACCATTAGTTTCAAACCATTTTGTCATATCTGCAAAAGCCTTATTTACTATCTCATTTGACACATTCCACAATGTGTTATTAACTGCTATGGTAGTGTCATAAGCAAACATGGTGATTTTCCCATTTTCTGTGCATAGTGGCAGATCATTTATAAATATTAGAAAAAGAAGTGGGTCCAGTACTGAACCTTGAGGTACTCCAGTGGCAATGGAGCTCCCAGTCTGAAGACACCTGGCCACCATGCAGTCTTTCCATGATTACTTTCTGCTTTCTGTCACAGAGATAGGATTCAACCCATTTGCCTACTGTTCCACTCTTTCCTAGGGTGTTGGCCATATTCAAGAGAATATGGTAACTTACACTGTCAAAAGCTTTTGACAGATCACAAAATATTCAAGCTGTCAGAATATTATTATTTATGGATTTTAAAACATTGTTAATAAAAGCATGTATTGCATCCTCAGTTGATACCCCTTTTTGAAAGCCAGACTGGCTACTGCTGAGGGTGCTGTATTTACTAAGATGCCCAACCATTCACCTGTGCATCAATTTTTCTAGTACCTTAGAAAAATTGATAGTAATGAACTGAAATGAATTTGTACCATCAGTCTTTTCTCACTTTCTATAAATTGGTCATATAAGTCCATATTTTAGCCTGTCAGGGAGTACACCTTTCTCCATTGACATATCACAAATATGGCTAAGGACTGTACTTATTTCTCTACAACAATATTTTAATAATTTGCTGGAAATGTGATCAACTCCAGCAGAGTTTTTACTTTTTAAAGACAGAATTACTTTTTCTATATCTTCCATTGCCTTTTTCAGGACACGCATCTCATCTAGTTATCTAGTTAAGGTGTTACGCACAAATTCAGTATCTTTCTTTACGGAACGCAGGCATCCTATTTGATTTGAGACTTTTAAGAAATGATTGTTGAAAATATTAGCCAGTATTTCAGGACCACCCACTGTATTGCCCCCTTTTCTTAAACTAGTTATTTCTTTGGCAGCTGATCTTTTTCCAGTCTCACTTTTCACATATTTCCATACGGTTTTTATTTTGTTACCACATTTACTAGTTTTCTCTTTGATGTACATGTTTTTTTGATTTCTGTATCACTGTCCTTAGTAACTTAGAGTACACTTTATATTGCCTCATTCTTTCAGTATTGTTAGACAATCTAGCTGACACATACAATTCTCTTTTTCTTTTACATGAAACTTTATTGCACTGGGTAATGCATGCCTTAAATGTAGCATTAAACTGGTTTTCTATGACTCTTTTCTTTGGAAACACTTCCTCAAAAGGACTTCTTATTTGATTAATAAACACATTAAACTTTGATTTAACATTTGTTGATTTGCATACCTCAGAACAATCTGCTAACTACAGCTTCTGCATATGTGTCTAGTGCAACTTGCCAGCAATAAATGAAATAATTTGACAGATGTGTTTGTAAAGAGATGAGAAAAAGAGGTTACTGAAGGAAGAAGGACTTTTTGGGAAGTGACAGTGTGGGTTGTGAAATGTGAATCCTTATGATTCAAATCAAAGTTGGCATGCATCATACAGTGTCATGCTAGTGATGAATCAAAAATGTGCTGCCTCTGGACTTCTATATTTCTTTGAAAACTAGTGCTGAAATCCATGATGGAATATAAATACACACACACACACACACACACACACACACACACACACACACACACACACACACACAAAATAGTAATAGATTCCAAAAAAGTGATAGCTTAAATTAGTGAAATGGGGAATCAAGTTCCAGACTTGATCTGGCACACAGATTCACTTCATTGGATGTGAACTTATCAGCAGGGAGTTAAAGTTTCTCTCCAAAAAAACTTATGTCAAGCACTGACATAGCTATTCTCAAGCCTATTCTTTCTTTCATAATTGCTAGTTATGCAGTACACAGAACTGAAGCTAAATGCAAAGAACAAATTAATAGCAGATTGAAACTAAAAGGTGCACTATGAGTCATTCTCGAATAGCACTGTAAAAAACTGTCCACAAACTGCACAGATCTTGGATCTGGTTCTAATTTGCTACAGTTTTTTATATTTCAGATGAATAAATCTTACTATAGTTTTTACATAAAACTACAGAAAGGTTTTTTTTAATTTTATTTTAATATGAGAACACAGAAAAGCTGTTAAGATTTTTTTGTATGTTAGCAGGACTAGAAGTAGTGGCAAAACGGACGCCCTAGTAGAAGTTATAAAAAACGTGTCAGTCACAACCAAGAACATCATTATTCTTAGAGACAGTGAAATCAAACTGTTTGAAAGGATGTTTGAAGAAAGGCTATGGTGATTAATATTTTATTATTTTTTATTACTTTTTTTGGGGGAGGGGGCAGTACTGTTATGTAAATGGGGGTTGAGTTCAGGGGGAGGGGCAGTTGTGTAATTAGATAAAACCTTACAAATGAGATACTTGAATATTTTCATTTGTATGAAGAGGCATAAATAAGTGATATATTATCTTGAGAATATTATGAATAGGATAGATTGTAACTCATCATATAGTGGAGATACTGAGTCACAGGCAGGCACAACAAATAGACTGCTAAACAAGTAAGCTTACTTGTTTAGCAGTCTTTTTGTTGTGCCTATCTGTGGCTCAGCATTTATCCTTTCCATAATATTGTCAGCCTAGATTTTCCACTGTTTATTATCTTTGGAGACAAACTGACCATGTATTAGTGCTATGAATAAAATAAATAAATCAGCTAAAATGTAACAAATAATAAATAAAAGTGGGATATGTTTTCCTTCCCTTTCGAATGGGTCATATTCAATTATTGAATGGATTTTTGTTAAATCAGATGAATTGTTTACCTACAATCACAGTATCTGTTTCTACAAAGTTTGAATTTAGAATAAATAATCAAACCAGTTACACTTCCAGAAAAGCATAGTGATAGGACACTTTTGTGAATAGATTGTTTTCTTAAAGATAGCTGCATTATTAATTTTCACATGTGGTAAATATTGGAATCCTGTCTCAGCATTTTCTTTTTTCAACTGATAAGGTTAACATAGGATTTTTTCCTCATTTTATTTTTATGAAGAGCTCTGTTCCATTATAAGCAGTGATCAAACTTTCATGGACCTCATCAAAATATTGATTGTAGTTTTATTTTGGACATCCTATTAGAAAAAAATATTATGAGTATACTGAAGATGATGTAATGGATTTATGTTAAATCAGGTTTAGATAATTCTGAACAGTGGCTCCAAGTCCAAGTCATGTGCTATATGATGCAGTTCTCTCAGAGCAGAGATGGAAGAGCTGAGCAATAGGTTTGGAGTAGGTTGTAATAGAGTATGTACACTGCAATTTTGCCATTAGAGATGGGAGTGGGGTAGGTGTCATAAGAAACAGTATCGTAAGAAAATACATTTGTGTTGAAGAAGAGTCTCACCAAGATGTTAGGGGTAATGAGGAATAAACTAAAAGGTGCTCTAGGTCATACAGGAACAGTAGTGAATATAGCAAACCTCATTTTAATGTATGACTTTAAGAAAATTGCAACACTGGCAGAAAATTTGGCTTATGAGATCCAGGACAAGAGCAAATTATGTAATAGGAAATAAGTTACACTCTTGTGTTCTTTAGGAGACTCTATAATTGGGTGACAGGAAAGTAATCAATCAACCCCTTAAATTAACCATGTCTGATCCATTATCAAACATGCTGACACTATACCAATGCAGGACAAAGGCACAACGTAAAGGAAAAGAAGGAGATTCACTAATTCCAAGGTGACTCTGTTACACTTTTGCAATTAATCCCTACTACTCTGATTTCCTTCAATTCTTTTCCCTCTTTTGCCATTTGAAGAGACCTTTTAATCAACACGCCCATCCCATTATTATTACATATAACTTTACTTTAGCTGCATGACATGCTGTGTTCCTCTTCACACAATATAGGTGTCTTTTCTTTCAGCTACATGGCCAATAACTTGCTGAACTACTCACTCAATGTTGATACCTTCTCAAAACTAGACCGGCTGTTATACTTGTAAGTAGTATTCATCTGTACACACCTTAAAAATATTATATTATCCACCAGATGGTCATTTCTTGTGATATAATAAGTCATATACAAGGATGAATCAAATAAAACAAGCCCTTTTTAATTTGAAAGTCTACTGGAGTTGTGACGTATTTGCACTTTTACAATCATAAGAGAATGTATATCTGGATAGGAACACTGACTTCTGAATCCCTTATTTTCTCTGTGTTCAGTAGCTGCTGCAATGAATGAGAGAGAGCACATTCTGGTGTTACTCAATGCATCTTATTGAAGTTTCTCATGAACAAGAATATTAATGCTGCTAAAAATACTCACTAATTACTCTAATACCTCACAGAAAGAGCCTTTTTATAGCCTTTTGTGAAGGGTTCATCTTAAGACCTCAAGAAAAAATGATAGCATGTTAAAAACATGACCAATTTACACCATCCCTACATCAGTACCAAAGCACGGAACACCAAGGTTCTTTGTGATCCTGCCTAAAGTGACAGGCAGCTAACTGTATTTAGAATCTCCCAGACACTTAAAATCAGTTATGAACACATTCAGACAGTCATTCATGGTGAGTTGAGATTCCAGGAAATGTCAGCTCATCGTGTTACAAACTTGCTGAAAAAGGAGCAGAAAATTTTGCTGATGGAAACTGGTTCATCATTCACTCCTGAACAATAGCTGTAGGAAGTCTAGAGGTATCAGTGTAAGATAAAAAAATGCCTTCCGTAGGTGAGTGTATTGAAATTCCAGTGGTAAACTGCTGAAGCATTCAAAGCCAGAGTTGGAAGTGCTCCTGAAAAGCTGTGAAGTTCACGTAATACTAGGTACAGAAAGCTGGTTGAAACCTGAAATTGATAGCAGTGATTTTTTGAGTAAATTTAAGTGTATATCAAAAAGATAGGCAAATGGGAAATGGAGGTGGTGTATTGGTTGCAGCAGACAAGAAACTCAAATCCACCATGATAGAAATTGAAGCTGCATATGAGACTGTTTGGACAAGATTCAGTATCAGTGTTGGCATAAAATAATAATTGGATCCTTCTGTCACCCACCTGACTCATCTCCTGATGTAAGTTAAAGCTTTCAAGAAAACCTTAGTTTGCTTGTACATAAGTTCCCAAATCAGTAATGATCAGTGGAGACTTTAACCATCCAACAATTAACTGGAAAAATTACAGTTTTGTTAGTGGTGGGCATGTTAAGGCATCCTGTGAAACATTACTAAATGCCTTCTCAGAAAACTACCTAGAACAGATAGTTAGGAATCCCACTCATGATTGAAATGTGTTGGATCTAATAGCAACAAATAAACCTGAACTCTTTAAGGACATCCACATCAAACAAGTGACAATGATGTGAGTATGGCAACAATGATTATCAAGTACAAAGGACAACTAAAGCAAACAGGAAGATATATGTGTTCAGTAAACTAGATAAAAAATCAGTAGTGTCATATCTCAATGAGGAACCTCAACCTTTAAGCTCAGGGCAGTAGCATGTACAGGGACTATGGCTCAAGTTTAAAAGAATAGTACTGTATGCATAGGTATGTATCCGGTAGAACAGTTCATAATGGGAGGGAACCTCTGTGGTGTAAAGCTACTTGTAGAGAAACAGCGACTACTGCATAATAGGTGTAAAATAAAGCATAGGACTATACATAGAGAGATGCCGAATGAAACATGTTTAACTGTCAAAAGTGCAATGTGTGTTGCCTTCAGTTACTACCATAGCAAAAAATTGTCAAATGGTATTTCACAAAAGCCAAAGAAATTTTGGTTGAATGTAGAGGCTGTTAGTGGCACCAAAGTTACTGTCGAGTCCCTAATGAATGAGATAGGAGCTGAAATTGTGGGTAGAAAAGCAAAAACTGAAATGGTTAAATTCATTTACAATGTTGCTTTACAAAGGAAAACTGAGGAGAATTGCCCCAATGTAATAAACATACCACTAAAAAGATGAATGACATAGGTATTTGTGTTAGTGGTGTGGAGAAACAACTGAAATCATTAAAACAGAACAAATCTCCAGGGCCCAGTGGAATCCTTGTGAAATTCTATACTAAATGTCAGTTAGCTCGTCTTCAAACTATAATCTATCATAGATCCCTCAAACAAAAGACTGTACCCAGTTCTTGGAAAAAGGCACAGGTCACACCTGCCTACGGATGGGCAGTAGAAGTGATCCACAAAACTAATGTCCGATTTTCTTGACATTGATTTGTTGTAGAATCTTAGAACATATACTGAGCTCAAACATAATGAAGTATGTTGAACAGAATGACCTCCTCAATATCAACCGCCATGGATTTAGAAAAAATCGATCATGTGAAACCCAACTCATATTTTTCTCATGTGATATACTGAAAGCTTTGGGTCAAGCCAACCAGGAAGATGCAGTATTTCTTGACTTCCAAAAATCATTTGACTCAGAAACACACCTACACGTATTGTAAAGAGTACAATCATATGGGGTATCAAGTGAAATTTGTGATTGTATTGAGGGTTTCTTGCTAGGGTGGATGTAGCACGTTATCTTGGATGGAGAGTCATTGTCAGATGTAGAAGTAATTTCACATGTGCCCCAATGAAATGTGTTGGGACCCTTGTTGTCCATGTTGATATTAGTGACATTGCAGACAATATTAATAGTAATCTCAGGCTTCCTGCAGATGATAGTTATCTATAGTGAAGTAATGTCTGAAAGAAGCAGCATAAATATTCAGTCAGATATTGATATGATTTCAAAGTGGTGCAAAGATTGGCAGCTTACTTTAATTGTTCAGAAATGTAAAATTTTGCACTTCACAAAATTAAAAAAAACATAGTATCCTATGACTATGACATCAGCGTGTCAATGCTGGAATTGATCAACTTATACAAATACCTGGTTGTAGCACTTTGGAGGGATATGAAATGGAATGATCACATAGGCTCAGTCATGGCTGAAGCAGATGGTAGACCAAATGGAACTAGCAGGGGATTGAATGTATATGGAGAAGGTCAACGTGAATGGTCGCAGTTTTGTTTGATCTGTGGGATTGTGTCACAGAGATACTGAAGGAACTGAATGGAAATACTCCTGAAGGTAGACGTAAACTATCATGAGAAAGCCTACTAACAAAGTTTAAAGAACCAGCTTTAAATGATGACTCTAGGAATATACTAAAATCCCCTACATATTCCTCACATAGGGTTCATCAGGATAAGATGAGAATAATTGCTGCATGCACAGAGGCACTGAAACAGTCTTTCTTCTAATGCTGCCTATGTGAATGGAACAAGAAGAAACTAAATAACTGGTGGAATGGTACATACCCTCTGCCTTGCACCTCACAGTGGTTTGCAGAGTACAAATGTGGGCATAGGTGTAAAGGTAGGTGAACTGAAGGATTTCAGTAAGGATTGTCAGAGGAGCCGCAAGGGGGCTCTAGTGGGGAAAAAAATAGTGGATATGCATCAGATTGCTCCTGAACATCCAGCCTATAGCCCATCTTGTCACATTGTGATTTCCACTTGTTTGGGCTGCTTAAGGAAACTGTTGCAGGAGAGTGCTTCATGGGTACCAGAGAGGTCCAATAGTACCTCAGTCAGGTACTGACATTTTCTTTGAAAATTGCATTAAAGTTTGATTGTCCTGTGGCAGGAGTTGTTCAGTTAGAAAAATAAGAAAACAGTAGATCTAAATTAATTATGAATAATAAGAATTTTATTGCAGAAGGCTTGTTTACATTTGATCCACCCTTATGGTTAGTTTAAATATTTAGTAATGTCTATTTCAAATGGTGATGTCCTAGCAAAATTTCTTATGTCTTTCTGAGAATACATATAGCTAATAACAGATATCACACAAGAATTCAATGATTAGTCATGAATTTTTATCTGAATCTGAAGGGAAGTGACATCACTATAATTTTTAAAATGATATATTGTTCATTGCCTTCTTATGAAATGAACTATGTGCTATTATTAGTTATGCTTTCATTTGGAAGTTACTCAGCAAAACCAGACGATGATCAATTCATTAAATTTTCTGTTCAGTAATACGTAACTGGAAAAAAGAAGCTTCAGAAGACCATAAAAGTCAACACAGAAGTAGTCATACTAAGGAATAAATAATGTTACACTGGCAATAATTTGAAGTATTTATGTTAAATTAGGTTGTAAGCAAACCAAATAGTTAAATTGAGCTATAAGAATCATACAACATGTGATACAAGTTGTGGGAAAAAGTCTGTAATACATTCCTGTTTCTCATTAAAGGCATTTCCACTTAAAGGTTATGAAATAAAAGGTGTATGCAATAACTGTGTGCAACATACCACAGTGGGGTAGGGTAAGTCTAGATGAACAATTTGGTAGAAACACTTGTGGTCTGTCAAGTTGTAAAGAGCCTTAAATAACCCTATAAAAGTCACCTAATCTACAGCACATGTGTGCTGCATAAGATTTTTAACATGTTCTTACCCTAGTGTGCCACCAAGATTCATTAACATAAGTAAATTAAACTTTAATTAAACTTTCCTGTTAGAACAATGAAAGGAAAATATTTATAACACATTATGCAAAAACTAATTACATTTACAATTCAGTCTAACCTTAAACTTAACAAGCACTATTGTGTCATGGTTAGAAGGCCAGAGAAACAAAATGATTTGAATGATAATTTTACACCAATAAAATACATAAAATTGAACCACTGCAGTTGAACATTTTAAATCTAAAATACAATAGTGGTAATTGAAGATATTAATTTACTTCATAGTTTTTCATTTCTTTTGTTTATCTTTCTGCTATTTTTTTCATTTTGTTGGTGTCTCTTATTATTGTGTGTTCTAACTTCAGTCACAGATATCAGTGTTTGTTCTTTTCTGTTAATAATTTAAGTTCATGTTTATGAAGGATTGTGAACTGATATGAAGAGTCATGTACCAGTGCTTACTAAATTATCACTTATTTGTAAGTTTGAAAAATTATGATAATTTACATAAAATTTCTTCAAATAAAATGGTGTCCTAGTTCTTTATATGCTTTAAAAATTTTATGGATTTTTTCTTGCCTATGAAAACTTCAGATAAATCTGCTTAAGAGAAGACATTAACATTTGATTGTGTATATTGTTCCTACCCTCCCTAAATTAAAATTATGCTATACCCTAATTACTAATGAATGCCACTGCTGTAATTATCTTATGTTGTGCTCTGTTGTACATCTCGTAACACTTTATGAAAAATTTTGCTATAATCATGTTTAACTTCCTTTTATTCAAAGTATACAATTACTTATTACCAGTTGTTACATACATTGATAATTTCACAGGGATCTGAGAAACAACAGTATTTCATGGCTACCTCCAATGATGTTTCGTAATCTGTGGCGACTGCACATCCTCAATTTACAGAATAACAACTTATCTGTAATTAGCAATGGTACATTCTTTGGATTACCTAAACTTGGAACACTGTAAGTTCAGTTATATATATATACATTTATTTTGGTACTATATAATGGAAATTTTACAGTGGAAATAATAACAAAAAATACCAAAGGGCACTCCTCCCCCTCCCCAAATCCCCTCTCCCTTTATTTCTCTCCCTGCAAGTAACCTGGTTGCAAAATCAGAAATATAGAGATTTATAGCCTCATTGTCAGAATTTTTGTTTTACTTGAGAGTCTCTATGAAAATTTTGAGATATGCAAAAAACTAAAGGACATGTAACTAATTTTATCACTGTGTTTTCTCACAGTACTCATGATGAAAATTTATCCCCTTTTAAATTCAACTAAACAAATTTTTTAAATAGTTTGTCCATTCTACTGTTGACTACTATAACTAGTTCAACATCTTCTTCTGAACTGCCAGATCTTCTTCCATGCATAAAATTTTTCATTTTAAGCAACAGGGTATAATCACATCAGGCCAGATCATAAGTTTTGTTTTCTGTTGACTCCAGGATCTACACAATGAGGTTAGCATTAGGGATACATTACTGTGATGTAGGCTGATCATCTGCATTTCTGTTGTTGGTTACTGCTTGTAACACTTCTTATGAAATTTTGTAGACTTGTGATTGTCATTGATTTCTGCTAGTAAAACTTCTCAAATAAGCTTTGTAGAGATGTAATTGTGTACTAATAAGAAGCAACAGTTCCTTTTTCCTCAAGAAATACAACTGCATGACCCATTTCAAGGAGATTTTTTATCACCATTTTCTTTGTGACACTTGAAAACCAATTGAGTTTCATTGGAAGACATTCTCTGGGAAAGTCCGCAATATCACCTGATAATTATTTTCTGCATTGAATTGATAAACTCAAGTTTCTCACAAGTAGATGTATTATATGTACATCTAGAGTTGTATTTGTGGATCTTGTGTAGAATTTCTTCATATTATTCAAAGGATATACCTTATTCTCCTGTGTTCAAAGTGGGACATCCCACTGAAACAAATTTACATAACTCAGAAACTATCACCCAGTACTGTGAACACAGCAAATGAACCAGCCTTCATATTCTCTTAGAATTCATTATAAGTCAGCATGTTTTTAACTGTTTTCTCCATTCTCCATGTGCTGAAATTTCTGTCTCTTCAAGAATCCAAAAACTGTTGAAATACTGCACTGCTGGACAGGACAGAGAAAACTCATTACAAATAATTTCAGACAACTCATAAAATATCATCACATTCAAACAAATTGTTCTCAGCTTTATCCTGACGATCTTGCATGATTGGAAACTTCACAGCCCTTCTAGTAAAATAATAAGCTGAATGAGTTGTAGTTATGTAGATTATTACTGAAATACATACTGATAGATGTATTTTTTCTCAGTGTCCTGTAGCTTGATAAATATGTATTCAGTTATACTTTTGTATGTTGTATAAATACCACGAGAAACTTCCCTGCAGGTCTGAGGGTTAGAATAGGCTCGAGGTATTCCTGCCTGTCATAAGAGGTGGCTAAAAGAAGTCTCCCACTTTTTGGCCTAATACATTATGGCCTCCTTTTAGGCTTTGACATCTACAGTGTCCGAATTTTTCTGAAGTGCGGGTCACTTGGGGAAGAATGCCTTACATGGCACTATGATGTTCTGCACCTGTTGTTGTCATGGCACTGCAACTCCACCAATATTCCAGCTGTTTGAGTGAGGACACCTTACAAGGTGCACACTCTCTATTGATTGTTCACTGTCCTCTTTTGCCCCCATGACAATACTTGATTTCGACGCAACCAGTATCCAGCAAGGTACTCAGTCCATACTAGAGAGGTTGTTATGTACCCCCTTGATCGTAGCCCCTTGGCTACACAGGGATCACACTGCTGATACCTGAGCTGCAACCTCCCCACATATGTCATGGGGCATCAGGACTCACAGCAATGTTCATCATGCCAGGTGGTCTTTGCTGTGGCTGGGTGGTGCCTGTGGGGAGAGCCGCTGATTAAACTGTTGGCATCAGGGCGGATGGCCTACAGCGAAGCAGGCCAAGTTATCTTTTGCTGGGGACCAAATGATCCCAGCAGTCTCTAAGAAAGGAAAAGTAGAATTTAATGCTGAAAAATATAACCCCAAATCATTCCAATCCCTCACTACACCATGGTAGGAATGCAGGTCTATACAATGAAGAGAGCCATATTTGCCTTGTTATTTAATGTGCAGCAGAACTGATGGGGGCTCCTTTCTGTCTACAAAGCGTCCTCTTTTTTTGTTGAACACATGGAGGATAAGTTTGAGGAAGCACAGCACTGTCCAAAATGTGCAATAGGTCAGTCCTGACTCAGACGGCATCCCTGACCAGTCATGGCCATTATTTGCCTGTGACAGGATGGGTGATATTTCGATTGGTCACTCCCCATAAAGGCCTCAACATAGTGCAAGGAATTATGTTTTATCATGACCTCCCTTTGAAGTCCAGTGACAAGCTACACTCCAATTTAGAATGACGGGGTGTCCACTTCGTCCAGAACATCTATAGGGGGCCTCAGGGTAACAGGGTTCCTACTGATGCCATCATCTTGGCCCATGAGGCTGATTGCTTACCTGAAAAGGTCAAAGTGATGGTATAGTGATGTGATGTAAATTGATATGTGCCTCCCCCTATGCTGTGATTTTAAATTCTGGTAATTCTGGAACATGTCCTTCCAGTGCAATTTTAGCACCACATGTTGAGATTTTGGATGCCCACTGCATCCGAATACTCCATGTGCCCCTTCTCCCACCAGTGTCAACTGTGGAGAGCCCACTCCCACTGCTCACCAGACTGAATGGTACTTGAAAAGGAGGAGAAAATTATGGAATAAAAGACCTTGGACAGGATGACTTGCTGAGAGGCTAAACTGAAATATGAAGGTTGAACCCTGTTCAATTGATATCATCTTACACTGCCACTACGATGATGTTGCATTCATTGGTTATGGTATGCTCCTCATCTAAGCCTCCTCCAGTAGGCCCTCAGGGCTGCCCATTTAAATCCCCCCTCCAGGTGTTTGGCGGCACACCTTCCTTGCTCCCAAAGCTAATATTTTGGGAGCACTGCCCCCCTAAATGCTGGAGACATTGGTCTCCTCCCCCTACTGGATAAGCACCAGCCTCTGCCAGCTCATCTTGCATGGAAGGGATCCCTTGGGACTCTACCTTCCACAGTCTCCCACACATGGTAAAGTGGACACCAGCCTGTACCTGAAGGAGCCACTAACTGCTGTTCTTCCTCTCTACCTGAAGCTACTTCAGTGAAGCCCTCCCAGCAAGCCCTTAAAGAGCAATGATAAGGCAAACAGACAAAGAAGTAGTCTGTTAAGAAATGAGAGACACCAGTGGTCCCCACACCACCACTCCCTTAACAGTTTCACTTCTGAGGATGAGGACACAGAGCTCCTTGACACCTCAGACTCAATGGTACTGCACAACAGCTCCCAACTGATGGCAGCAGGTGACTCTGAGACGTAAACTGCCTCCTTAGTCCCTTCATACCTTCCCAGATGAGAGAGAGCATCATCCTCCAGTGGAATTGCGGTAGTTTTTTTTCTCCCATCTGGCTGAGTTGTGACAACTATTAAGCATTACACCTGCTTTTTGTGTTGTCCTTTAGGAAACCTGGTTTCCCGCGGTGTGGACCCCCACACTTTGTGGCTATCGAGGGTACTACAAAAACTATAATGACTGTAACAAGATGTCAAGTGGAATCTGTATTTATGTCCTTACCTCTGTATGTAGTGAACCTGTGCCCACTTCAAAAACCTTTAGAAGCTATGGTTGTCACGGAGAGAACAACACAGGAAATTACCGTCTGCAACATCTGCCTTTCTCCAGATGGTGAAGGGCCATGCCATGTATTGGCTCCATTAATTTACCAACTCACCCTACCTTTTCTACTTCTGGGTGATTTTAACACCTATAACCCCTTGTGGGGTGGAACCAAATTGACTGGCCATGGTAAAGATGTCAAAGATCTGCTAACACAACTTCACCTCTCCCTCCTAAATACGAGGTGCATTCAAGTTCTAAGGCCTCCGATTTTTTTTCTCTGGACTGGAAAGAGATAGAAACATGCGCATTGTTTTAAAATGAGGCCGCGTTCATTGTCAATATGTCCCAGAGATGGCAGTACTGTACGGCAGATGGAATTTTACCGCCAGTGGCGAGAATGAGAACTGTTTTAAATACTTAAAATGGCGACGTTTTCCTTACTTGAACAGCGTGCAATCATTCGTTTTCTGAATTTGTGTGGTGTGAAACCAATTGAAATTCATCGACAGTTGAAGGAGACATGTGGTGATGAAGTTATGGATGTGTCGGAAGTGCATTCGTGGGTGCGACAGTTTAATGAAGGCAGAACATCGTGTGATAACAAACCGAAACAACCCCAGGCTCGCACAAGCCAGTCTGACGACATGATCAAGAAAGTGGAGAGAATTGTTTTGGGGGATCGCCGAATGACTGGTGAACAGATCGCCTCCAGAATTGGCATTTCTGTGGGTTCTGTGCACACAATCCTGCATGACGACCTGAAAATGCAGAAAGTGTCATCCAGGTGGGTGCCACGAATGCTGACGGATGACCACATGGCTGCCCGTGTGGCATGTTGCCAAGCAATGTTGACGCGCAACGACAGCATGAATGGGACTTTCTTTTCATCGGTTGTGACAATGGATGAGACGTGGATGCCATTTTTCAATCCAGAAACAAAGCACCAGTCAGCTCAATGGAAGCACACAGATTCACCGCCACCAAAAAATTTTTGGGTAACCGCCAGTGCTGAAAAAATGATGGTGTCCATGTTCTGGGACAGCGAGGGCGTAATCCTTACCCATTGCGTTCCAAAGGGCACTACAGTAACAGGTGCATCCTACGAAAATGTTTTGAAGAACAAATTCCTTCCTGCACTGCAACAAAAACGTCCGGGAAGAGCTGCACATGTGCTGTTTCACCAAGACAATGCACCGGCACATCGAGCTAACGTTACGCAACAGTTTCTTCGTGACAACTTTGAAGTGATTCCTCATGCTCCCTACTCACCTGACCTGGCTCCTAGTGACTTCTGGCTTTTTCCAGCAATGAAAGACTCCGTGGCCGCGCATTCACCAGCCGTGCTGCTATTGCCTCAGTGATTTTCCAGTGGTCAAAACAGACTCCTAAAGAAGCCTTCGCCGCTGCCATGGAATCATGGCATCAGTGTTGTGAAAAATGTGTACGTCTGCAGGGCAATTACGTCGAGAAGTAACACCAGTTTCATCGATTTCGGGTGAGTAGTTAATTAGAAAAAAATCGGAGGCCTTAGAACTTGAATGCACCTCGTACAGATGCCCCCACTCATTTCAGTGTGGCACATGGTACATACTTGGCCATTGATCTGTCGGTTTGCAGTCCTGACCTTCTACCATATATCCACTGGAGAGCTCACGATGACTTTTGTGGTAGTGACCTCTTTCCGCTCTTCCTTTCCATCCCCCAGGATCACTCACCTGGACACTCATCCAGATGGGCTCTTAACAAGGCTGACTGAGACACTTTCACCTCCGCCACCACCATTGAATCTCCATTGCATGGCAACATCGATGAGGTGATCCATCACTACTACCATATTTGTGAAGCTGAATCGGCAATCCCCCAGTGGAACACTGTGCCTTAGTAGTCACCTGAAATTCGTTAGAGACTGTCAGTGGGTCTTCCAATGTCATAAGTGATACACGCCACTGGAGAACCTCATTGCCTTCAAACGGCTGTGTGCGTGGGTCCGTCAGCTCATCAGATGAAGGAAGCAGGAGTGTTGGGAATGATACATCTCCACCACTGGAACCTGAATTTCTCCTTCCCATGTTTGGACCAAGCTCAGATGCCTTTGCGGATATGAGACCCCCGCAGATATACATGGAATTTACACAAATGAAGCTTTATATACCAGTGAAGATATAATCGCATAGTGTCTTGCTGAGCTTTATCCTTGCACATCTGCATCTGAGCATTATGACCCCACCTTTTCTCTCTCAAAACAGTGCTTGGAACGACAATATCTAGCTTTTGCTTCCCCGCACTGTGAGCCACATAATGCTCCATTCAGTGAGTGGGAATTTCTCAGTGCCTTTGCTGATTGTCCTGACATGTCTCCTGGGCCAGACTGTATCCATCACCAAATAATTAAACATATGTCAGCGGATTACCAGTGCCACCTCCTTGCCATATTCAACTGGATCTGGACCGATGGGGAATTCCCGTTGCATTGGCAAGAAAGTATCATTGTTCCAGAGCAGATAAGAACCCACTAGAAATGGATAGCTATTGTCCTATCAGCTTCAAAAATGTTCTGTGGAAGCTACTCGAACATTTGGTGAGCCAGCAGTTGTGTTGGCTCCTTGAGTCTCAGGGCTTTCTGGCTCCATCCCAGGGTGATTTTCAACGAGGTTGCTCCACCACTGACAACTTGGTATACCTGGAATTTGCTATCTGAATGGCTTTCTCCTGTTGTCAACGCCGTATTGCCATCTTTTTTGACCTGAAAAAAGCCTACTATACCACTTGGCAACACCACATCCTCACTACTCTGCATGAGTGGGGTCTCTGGGGCCCACCCCTGGTATTCATATGGAACATTTTGTCCCTTCACATTTTCAGAGTTCGAGTCGGTGCTTCACACAGTTTGCCCTATATCCAAGAGAATGAAGTACCACAGGTCTCTGTACTGAATGTCCCACTCTTTATAGTGGCCAGTACTGGTCTCACAGCAACAGCCTTCTTATAAACTGACAATTTTTGTATTTCCTTCTGCTCCTCTTCTATTGGAGTGACTGAACATTGACTGCAGAGGGCCACATGAAAGGCACAGTCATGGGCCCTCACCCATGACTTTCAGTTTTCAGCCGCAAAGACTTGCATTGTGCACTTCTGTCATCATCATACTGTCCACCCGCACCCAGAACTTTACCTTGATGGCCGACTGCTTAATGCAGTGGAGACTTATCACTTTTTACGACTTGTCTTTGATGCCAGCTTAACTTGGCTTCCCCATATTCATCAGCTTAAGGAAAAATGGTGATGAAATCTTAACATTCTCTGATGCCTGAGTCACACTGACTGTACTGCAGATTGCCTTACACTATTGCAGCTGTACAAAGCCCTAGTACAGTCCCATCTTGACTATGGAAGCCTGGCATGTGATTCAGCATCACTCTCAGCATTGTGGGTACTGAACATTTTACACTACTGCATAGTTCAACTTCCAGTGGGGGCTTTCTGAATGAGGCCAGTGAACAGCCTCCTCGTGGAAGCTGGGTTCCTTCATTGCAGATAAAACGACAACTGCTTGCAAATTATACTGCCCACATCTGTAGTTCATCTCAGTATCTGAATTACTTTCTCCTTTTCCCTAACACAGTAATCCATCTCCCACAGTGGTGACCCAGACCAGGGATTCTTGTTGCAGTCCTTGTCCAGTCCATTCTCAATGAACGTGAGTCCCTCCCACTTCTACCTTTCCTCTGGGTCCACTCATATACACCTCCATGGTCAATGCCTCGGCCATAACTTCTTCTGGACTTACAGCATGCTCCAAAAGACTCAGTTCCCCATGAGACCCTCCACCACCAATTTTTCTCTATTCTCGATGAGTTCCAGGGCTCATAAATAGTCTACTCTGATGGCTTAATAGTCAATGGTCGTGTTGCCTTCACGTATGTCCAAGTTGGACATACTGAACAGTGCTCCTTGCCAGATGGCTGCAGTGTTTTCACTGCAGACACTGTAGCCATATGTCGTGCTCTTGAGCACATGGGCTCCTGCACAGGTGAGCCCTTCCTCATGTGTACTGACTACTTAAGCAACCTACAAGGTGCTTCCCACACCATCCTTTCGTAATGACTATCCAGGAGTCTGTTTCTGCCCTCAAAAACCATGGACATTCAGTGGCCTTCATTTGGACTTCAGGACATATTAGAATCCCTAGGAATGAACTTCGTGACTGGCTCCTTACCAGTAAACCAACTCTGGAGATCAGCACACTGGAGAATGATCTCTGAGTAGTCTTACGCCATAAAGTTTTGGGGTCTGGGATACTGAATGGTGCACTCTCAGTATGCCAGGTAAACCATGTGTTACCAAGGAAACAAAAAATGTGTGGAGGTCATCCATGTAAGCCACTCGCAAGGACTCCATTTTCCTTTGCCAGCTCTAAATTGGCCATACTTGGCTGACTCGTGGTCACCTCCTCGGTTGTGAGGACCCACCTGTGTCACTGTGGTTCCCACTTGACTGTGGTCCACATGTTGTTGGACAGACCAATATTAGCCACCCTGAGGTGGACTTTTAACCTTCCCACCATACTGCCTCAGTGGCTGATGTAGTTTCACGTTTTATTGATGAGGAGGGGGGATTTATCGCACCATCTAAGGATGAGCATCTGGCCTTCTCTCCTAGGCTTTCACCATCCCTCCATTGTAACTTTTCCACCCTCATTCTTTGCTGTTTGTTTGCCATGATGTTCACCTTTTCCCTACCTGTGTTCCTTTAGCCTTTTTTTGAGGCTGGAGATTTTTACGTGCTGCAGAGTTGCTGGCTCATTCCTTTTTTTATTCATGCGATCAGCAGCGCAGACCATCCGAAGAATTATTTTATTACCTTTTACTGGTTTTTTTTCCTTTTAGTGCACTTGTTGTCCTTTTGTCTTGCTTCTTTCATGTTCTCTTTCAGTGTGGTTCCCAGTTAGTTTTCTGCCCTTTTTACATTCCCAGACTCTTTTGGGAAATGGTTTTAATCTACAACCTGTTTGAATGTGGAAAAATGGCCCCGAATTTTGGATCCTCTCTCTCTAAACAAATTAATCAACCAACCATAAAAAATCATAACTTTCTGTGACCTGCTATAAAATCATAGAGTTTTGTTCATTCCTAAGTACTAAAAGTGAAACATTAAGGTGACTCACAATAAATTTCTTAGTTCTTATATTGAATTGATGACAGCAGCTGACAGAGATGCAGCAGATGCATTGGTTAGGAATTTTCTACAAAGGCCAGCTTCAGTCTGGAACCACACAACCACTACAGTCGCAGGTTTGAATCCTGCCTCGGGCACAGATGTGTGTGATATTCTTAGGTTAGTTAGGTTTAAGTAGTTCTAAGATCTAGGGGACTGATGACCTCAGATGTTACGTCCCATAGTGCTCAGAGCCATTTTGGTACACAAAGGTACATGCATTGGAACCAGTGAGTTTGTGCAATGCATGATGACAGTGATACAAGGGAGTAAATCTGAAGAGAGCATTGGAACAGGTGGAAGGGAAATTGGGGAAGAGGGTGTGGCTGCAAGAGGTTAGCAGAAACTAAGTCCAAGAGAATTATGGGAATTAATGAAGTGTAGCAAAGATAATTCCCAACTACGCAGTTCAGAAAGGGTTAGGGGGTAAAGGATCCAGATGTTAGGGGTTGTAAAGAATCCAATGAAATTAAGCACTTGCTCAGTAGCATGTTCCACCATTGGGTGGTCAGCTATGTGTAAATGAGCAGGGTGGGCTTAGTCCATTTGTTTTTGTACCACTCCCGATATCAATATATATTTTTCTTTATTTGATCCTCTTTTGTTAATATTGCATATATAACAGTTACACAAAATAGACAGTTTATTATTCATTGAAATATGTTATTCACAGGATGGGTTTTAGACTATTAAGAATAATACCTGTGATTCATGTGGTTCTTATGGGAACAGTTTCTCTAAATAAATAGTCATGATTTTCCAAAAACTTTATGTTTAAAAAATTATTCATGTACAAACTTTTCATGTTTTGGAAAATTCCAAACTTAAATTCTTATTATATCCTAAATTTGGTACCATAGTTTTGTAGTCAAGATTTTTCTGATTCGAAAAACTGTCTACTTCAAAATTATTTACTTTGAAAAATTTCCAAAACTTTTTGTTGGGCTTAGGGAATCCCTGTGTACATAGAAATCATCCTCACAAGACAGTACCTATAATTTTGCTACTTTCTAGTTATACAGACTTACTCATTTGCCTGTTATATTTTTGTGTCTTTTAATTTTCTTGATTTTTATGTTAATATTCAAAATATAATACAACAGTATTTTAACATTTTATGCCTTCTGATATTATACATGTCTATAAATAGGTGTGGTGCACAGCACCACAATGAATCTGTGGTTATGTATCGGAAATGAACAACATGTTGTGAGTCAACAGTAATCATTTTGTTAACATCATGTAGTCCATATCTACTACAGAACTAGTTCATAATGTGTGTCACATAACATAATTTTCAGTTAGTCCATAGTGAGCATCCAAATTTTACAGTTACTATGTAAGAACTGTCTCTATGAATTAGTCTGTATTTAGACATCAGAATGTATATTTCCTACCAAAGAGTTTAAATTTGCATTTTAGTCTCCCACCAGAGAACATCATGATATAGTGCCTATTGGATATAACTTGTCTTCCTAGTTAGAATGTTTAAACTATTTCCAGTGACAAAGATGATCATCAGACATGTAACATTGATTATAAAGAAAGATGAAGAGATCAAAAATTAGTTAACATGGTGTGGTGTACATTATTTGAATCATGTTTGCTAGATCCTTCAACAGCTAGAAGACAAACCTCACAAGAGAATGTAAGACTACGAAAAGGTTAATGCCTGGTGACCAGCCTTACATCTACTATTAGCCATAGTTTGGCAGTGCCCATTCCCTTGGGTGTTTAGTTGATTGGTGGTCATTCCCAAATAAATTTCTGTACAGAAATTGCAACAGAGCTAGTATGTGACACTGGTGCTTTCACAGGTAGCACTGCCTCTGATGGGAATAGATAGGCCTTTGGCATGACTGGAATAGGATGTGCTGGGTGGGTGAACCATACAAGCCTTGCCGTTATGTGTGCCACAAGGATGTGCCCATGCAGCTAGGAACTTGCAGTGGCTGTGGCATAGAGGTGGACTAGGTTGTTGTGTCCAAGTATATGCCTGTCCATGATAACAAGCAAATACTAACAGTAACACACACACACACACACACACACACACACACACACACACACACACACACACACATACACAGACCCACAGCATCCCTCTTCAACACATCTCAACTGCTGCAAGTAATTATATATTAAAAATAATGCTGTAAAATTTTCCATTTCAGACTTTGTCTTAAACTCAATATTTATTTATAATTTCATTAAAACTTTGATACTGAACCATTTATGGTAGAAATGTTGTGGATCTGGAAAACCTGCCACTTATGACATGTTTTAAAGTATCATATGCAAGTGTATACATGATATATTCATGTCTATCACGAAAGAACATTTTATTTCAGATCTTTGGGTGTTCAGTTTCAGTTGTAATAATAATAATAATAATAATAATAAAATAAATTTTCTTACAGAAAGAAAAATTATTATTTTCAGTTGTTCTGCTGTCTCATACATAATTGAGTCATTTGTAAACAGTTTGTGTTGCTATGTCATAAAGTTATTCTCTTTCCCTCAGCTTTGTTACCAGATTGTTTTGTCTTTCCTGAACAAACATTAACAAACTTAAATCACATTCTTTTATTTCTCAGTTGTGAATTTTTTTTTTATTTTCTGAAAAGTCCACCGAAAGTAGACCTGTATTGTTGTTAGTTGCAAAGAAACATTTTCTTGAGGTAATGGTGTTACTTCCTTCTGACTAAGTCCCATAAAAGTTGTGTATGAAAGAAGTTGGAGAAATGAGATATTCCTTTGCTTAGAATTCTTAGCCATATGATGCAGAATTTGTTTTGCAGCTGTAGAAATGTGTGGATGACTGTTTTTATACATAAGATGGTGATGCTGATTATTTCTAGGAATGTAGGTTGAATTATCATTCAAATTGGACAATGAGTTACGTTTTTAAAATATCACATTCATGATAAACTTTGTGGTGTGGAATTTACAACTGAAAAGACATAGAAGACACATTTAAAAACATATGAAAACATTTATGTGGCTACATCCTTGCCATTTACAGATTTTTCTGTAAAAATCAGTACTTACTTTTATTCAAGAATTCCTCTGTGGTATAAAGGCTTATTTGTGCAATACCAGTAAATAACTTTAAAAAAAATATGTATTCCAGTATTTTCTCTGTTGATGCTTTTATGTGTGATTTCACAACAGGACTAATTCTACCTTCCTGATTGATACAGTGGTAAATCATTAACACAGTACAAGCACAGTAGTGGGTCAGTGACTGAACCCTGTGGGACTCTCATTGAATAATTTTCCTATGCAGAGACTGATGACCTCAGACGTTAAGTCTCATAGTGCTTTGAGCCATTGAACCAGCCCTATGCAGATGGTGTGATATCCCTCTTTGTATCACTCAACCAGCCTGGTGTAGCTTTCTGCAGTCGGTTTATTAATAAGAATTAAACCAGGTATATGCTCAACTAAGTACATACCTAACAGAATATTATGATTGGTGCAGTCAAATGCATTTAATAAGTCACAGAAGATATCAAATGGTGATATTTTAACATTTAAAAAATCTATTATGTATCTAGTAAATAGCTGTTTCAGTAGTTCACTAGAATGGCCCTTTTGAACATCAAACTGTTATTGGCTAGGTGTTCCATTACTACACAGATGGGTAATGACTCTGGAGTACATTACCTCCCTAAAAAATTTAGGAAATGAATTAAGGAGTGACATTGTGTAATAGTTATTGGAATAAGTGGAGTCATCCTTCTTACAGAAAGGACTAATATTAGCATATTTTAATCTGTCTGGGAAAATACCTTGAGGTAATGTTGCATTACATAAGTGACTAATTACAGGGCTACAAATCTTTAGGATATTTGTAGGGATATTAACCACCCCCATATGAATTTTTACTTCTGAGAGTCTTCCTTATTTCAGACAGGGAGATGTGATTAATTTTTATTTCACTAAATGTTTTCTGCATAAGTTCTTTGACATATTGTTTTGCATTCTTTTTGTATTATTTTCACATTTTTTTAAACATTTGTTAAAATTATCTAGTCCATATGAACTGTCTTTTACAATACTCCCATTCTTTTTAACATAAATAATGTCATCCTGTATGCTTCTTTTCCTGTATCTCTTAAAAGTATTCCATATAGATTTGATTTTATTGTTGATCCATTGATTTCAGACAAAAAAAGCATACTTCTGTTTTTTGAATAATTTTCTTGACCTATTAAATTATCGTTAATAAAATGAAAGTATAGTATATGCCTGGTTATGCAGGTTAATGTGGGGAAGAAGATGCATGAATAATTGAAAAACACAAATAATCAAGATATTTTCAAACATGTATTCAGGATAATGTCTACTGGATTAGCAGTAATGGCAGCATTGGCAGCTGGTCCTTGTGTGTGTGATGCATGTGTGCTCTTCCTCTTCTTCATCTTCTTTTTCTTTTTCTTCTTCTTTTATGCATGAATAATTCAAAAACCAGATAATCTGCACATGAATAATCAGAAGTACATTGTATTTTGTTTTATTAAACTATTTTTACATGTTTGTTTTTCATTATGAAATACTCTGATACCTGTAGTTACTCAAAATTTCCTTAATGCCTTCCCAGTGTTATATTTAATCATCTTTTAAGGCAAACTGCTTTCAAACATGGATTCAGACTCATTACAAAATATGTTTAATTCAGAGCTAACATTACGATCATTGTAAAACTTACATAAATTAACATTTCTTAAGTTTTTAAAAAACTTTGTGTTGGTTTGTCATTAATCATCATTGTTGTTTTCTTTGAGTGTTTCTAAATTGTACATGGAGCCAACTTATGTATTGTGGCTAACTGCTCATCATAATCTGATAGTTCATTTGTGGCATGTGTTTCTTTAACTTCTGCATGATGTGTGAATACATTACCTGTAAGTGTACTACTATCATGAGCAGTCAGATAGGGAAATTTATGGCCGATACTAAATTATATGTGCTCAATAGCACCTGTGGATTGCTTTTCCTGTTAGACTCTGTCAAGAAACTTACATTAAAATCACCACAAATTATTAATGCCCTTTTTCTGTCTCACTGGCCATCAACATTTTTCATGAAAATTTCTTTTTTACCCAGTGGGAACTTGAATACTGTAACAATTAGAAGTATTACAGTACTCAATATTAACCCTCAAGTGCATGCCTCTGTGTCATGATCTCTTCAGAATTCACTTGGCGGGTTCAGCTAAACTGGTAGCTGTCCGACCTTTGCTTATTGTGATTCAGAAGAATGAAAGCCTTCAGTTGAGCAACAATAACTTAATTGTGGCGCGTATCTGACGACGCCCGGCATGCATGGACTGATCAGAGTTACAAAATTTGCTTCCGGCTTCTACAGAAGGATCCTTGATCCTGGGAAAACTTCCGTAGTTATTTGAGAGAAAACAGTACTTGTCCACAAAAGCCAGGAGGAATGGAACTACTAACTAACTCAAAAAACTAGGAATAATAATAATAAACAGAATGTATATAAAAGCTAGAAAACACAGAGCCTCTAGAGACTGGGCACGGAACTACACAAACGTCGCGTACAATAACTATGACCGCACAGCACTGCACTGACACACGCGCACAGCAGACACACACACACACACACCGGCAAGCTTGAATTAGCACACGGCAGTGTCACTACACACTTATTTTGATACTTTTTAGTTTTGTTAACATTTATGGAATTCTGGTAGCAAGCAGCAGAACTAACACATGATGAAAATCTGGAACAAGGAAGAACTACCAGAACACTGGGCCACGGGTATAATATATCTGTTGCACAAGAAGGAGAAAAAAGAAATCTGAATTTCTACATATGGATTTCCCTCTAGGATTGCAAATGTAAAGTCTTGTCATGAATTCTATACAATCACTATAAAGATCAACCTGAAAAGGAAATGGGAGACTACCAAGGAGGATTTAGACCCTGAAAAAGCTTTCCAAATGAAATAGTCATTTTAAAATAAGTTCTGACTGTCTACAAAACTAGACACAAACAATAAGTTACAAGCATTCCAGACTCCAGAAAAGCTTACAATTCTATCCACGTATCAACTCACACACCCATGAGCAGTGTTACCAAATGCTAGGGCCTTTTTTGTGCCTGTCTCTGACTCAGCACCTTCTCTGTATGGTGAGTAGCAATCTGTCCTTTCCATATTACTGTCAACATTTTTATTTCATTTTCATTATATTCTTGTTGCTTTCCATCTTTTCCCTTACCAAATTTTCATTGCACCCCCTCACATCCTCTCAAATGTATTTCCAGACAGCTTTGTTTAATATAATCTGTTATGCTAGAAAATTTCATTTCTTTAATAGCTGTCTTATTCAACCTGAGATTTTCTTTACTTTTTCTTCTCCACTGCTATAACATCTTTTGCAGTCTGCTGAAGTTTGTTGTTCTTGTGGTTGTCACATCTTACACCTGCTAGTGACAAACAGTCCAATTTTTCTGACTCTTATAATAGAACAGGGACTCAGTGATCACAAGGCCAATACAGCATCACTGAACATAGCTGTAAATAGGAATACGAAGAAAAGCAGGAAGATCTTTCTGCTTAACAAGAGTGACAAGAAGCAGATTTCAGATTGCTGGAGTGGTCAGTAAAAAAGTTTTGACAATGGAGAAAGTTCAAGAGCATTCTGCAATATGCTTTAGACATGTAAATGCTGAGGAAAGTTGTGAAGGATGGAAAAGACCCACTGTGGTTTCAGGTTTGACAACCATGTTAGAAAATTGCTACGAAAGCAAAGATGGTGTTACTGCAAATTTAAACATAGCAAAAGCTTTACACACAAACAAAAGTTAAAAGAAGCCAAAATTATTGTAAGGGAGCCATGCATGAAACATGAAATGAATTCATAAGTAAAATTTCTGTTTGATGAGTTGACAGAAAATCCATAGAAATTTTGCTCTTATGTGAATCAAATCAAAGCCATCTTTTCAGGCAGTCTGTGACATTAACAGCAGTGAAATGGAGGATGACACAGAGAAGGCCAAAATACCAAACATCCTTTCCCCAAAACTGTTTCACAGAAGAACATCACACTGTTATACCTCTTTTAAGTCATCGCACTAATGACAAAATGGCTTCAACAAAGGTAAGGCCACTGGACCTGGTGGGATAGCAATATGATCCTATGCAGAATATACCAAAGAACTTGTGTCTCTTCTAGCAGCAGTGTACCATAGGTCTTTGTACGAGTGAAGTGTTCCATATGGTTGGGAAAAGGCATTGATGATACCCCAAAAATGTCTCTCGAACAGGTGCGCAAAACTATAGGCCTATATCCCTGACGTCCTTAAGTCATACAAGGTGTAAAACTTTGCTTCCGCCATTTTATTCCCAATATTTGAGGTTTTAATGAAACAAATTGGTTACACATGTATCATTAAAGGTATTTTCCATCACTGGCCACTACTTTCTCCCATCTTTCAGGCAGTCTATAAATTCCACGTCGTAAAAATTATTCATCTTTTGAAGCAATCCATGAATCAATCCAATTTGTGACTTCCTCATGAATCAGCCAGGCCATGCGCCACTGATCTAAACAGGTGATGGTCAGAGGGATCAATGTTTGAAGAATACAGTGAGTAGGGTAGGACTTCCCATTTTTCACGTTTCCCAGTACGTTTTAAAGTCTTTTGTAATGTGGGGTTTAGTGTTGTCATACTACAAGATCACTTTATTGTGCCTCTTGCTGTATTGCGGCCGTTTGAGTTTTAATGCTCTCCTCAAACACATTAATTGCATTCGATAATGGGCACTTGGGATTGTTTCGTTTTAACATCTCATAGTACATGACATCGAGCTGGTCCCACCAAATGCAGAGCATGATCTTGGAGCCATGAATATTTGGTTTGGCCATCGGCATGGAAGCATGGCCGGGATATCCCCTTCATTTTTTGCATTTAGGATTATTGTAATGAACCCATTTTTCATCACCTGTTCATCTGTTTTTGCCTCTGAAGCAACTGTTCACAAACACACAAACACCGTTCAACGTTTCTTGGTTTCAGCTCACACAGTATCCAAGTTCCTTCTTTCTGATCATGCCCATACCCTTGAGACATTTTGAAATGGATTGCCATGTCACTCCCACTAATTGTGCCAATTCGTCTTCAATTTGATGCCAGTCTTCACTCAGCAATGTCTCCAATTCTACATCTACGAAAACATTCTCTCTTCCACTACTATGCCAGTCAAAGACATTAAAATCACCGTTCTTGAAGCATTGAAACCACCCACGACACATTCTGTCACTAATAGCGTCCTTACAATATGTACTTGAGAGCATTTGATGGGACTCTGATGCTGTTTTCTTCATATTGAAACAAAACAGTAACACCTCCCACAAATGATGAGAATTAGGCTTGTAAACTGACATTTTCAATCAAGAACAACTGTATGATGCAGACACAAATCGACTAATGTTTGAATGAATTTATGTTGACCAAGGTCCAAGCTAAACTGCCTGATGTCTACGATCTGTTTCTTTTAACAGCTACTTACCGTTGTCGCCACCTATTGGCAGACGGTGGAAGCAAAGTTGTACACCTTGTAGAATTTTGGAACATGTTTTATGCTTGAGTGTTATGACATTTGTTAAAGCTGAAAATCTCCTCTTTTGGATCCAACATGAGTTCCAAAAACAACGACCATGTGAAGCGAGACCCAGAGAGCAGTATATAAAGGTGCCCAGGTACATGCTGTGTTCCTCAACTTCTGGAAGGCATTTGATAAAGACAAGCATATCAAACCACTTGTACCTTGAAGAGTTTCTAGCAAACGAAGCACAGCATGATGTTCTGAATGGAGAGGAGTCTTCACACATAAAACTAACTTCAGGTATGCCACAGGGGAGTTTAACAAGTCCATTATTTTTCACAACATATATATAAATAACCTACTAGTAGATTACTTAAAAGGTTCCGTGAAGCTTTTAATGGATGATGCTGTTGTATGAAAAGAAGATGTGATGCTAGAAAATTGTAGTGAAATGCAGGAAGACCTGCATAGTATCAACGCTTGGTGCAGGGAGTGGCAATTGACTCTAAGCATATTGTGAATATGTAGGTAGAAAAACCCTTTATTGTATGATTACACAATTGTAGAACAATCACTGGAAATATTTACTTCCAGAAAATACCTAGAAGTATGCATATTTGATTTGAAATTAAATAACCACATAAAATTTGTCATGAGTAAGACAGATGATGGGCTGAGATTCACTGGAAGAATCCTCAGGAAATGTAGTCCATCAACAACGGAAGTAGCTTACGAAACACTCATTTGACCAATACTTGAATACTGCTTATCAGTATTGGATCCTTAACAGATAGGGCCGACAGAGGAAATAGAGAATATCCTAAGAAGAGCACTGTATTTAATTACGGGGTCATTTAGTAAGCATGCAAGTGTCACAGAGATTAAAACTAACTCCAGTGGCAGACACTGCAATGGGGTGTCATGCATCATGGTATGGATTATTGTTAAGGTTCTGAGAGTGTACATTCCTAGAAGAGTCAACAAATTCATTGCTTCCTCTTACATATATATCTCAAAGAAGACCATTAAGAGATTCAAACCCACGTGGAGGTTAATTGGCAATTTTTCTTCCTGCGAACTATTCGCGACTGAAACCTGAAAGAAGGATTAAGTGACAGTGGCACACAAAGCAACCTTCACCACACACTGCAAGATGTAAGTGTCAATCTAAAGACTGTTTTGACTCAGATTTGCACGCTAGTTATCTTGTGCAAGCCTCTTCATCTCTGCATAACTTCTGCTAGCTATGTCCATTTGAACTTGCTTATTGTTGTCAAGCGTTAGTCTCCCTCTTCATTCCTGTCACCCCCCCCCCCCCCCATCTCCCCCAACCCACAAACTCATACACACACTCTTCCCTCCACCCACCACCAAACTGAAGATTCCTAGATGCCTAAGGAAAAGTATTCTGTCAATAGATAGCTTCTCTAGGTTAACTTGTGCCATAAATTTGTTTTTCCCCCAATTTGATTGAGTACTTTTCATTAGTTATCCAATCTACCCATGAAATCTTCATGATTCTCCTAGTGCCTAAATGCTTACCTTTTTTGTCAGTACAATCTTTTCTTCCTAATCGACTGAACTTGTTTCATAATTTGGTCCATTATATCTCCCTGTTCTTAAATAAGTCCCCATAATGTATATTCTTGATTTCCTGCCTGACAAGCTTGTTACTATCTATCTTCTGTAGATTATTACTGTGAACTTTACTATTCTTTTATTGCTTTGAATTCTAAAGCTTTTAATGATTGTCACATACTGTGTAGTTTCCTTATCTTTCATAAAGCGTAATCAATTTTTGTTTTAGATCAATTTGGTCTTTCCCAAGTCCATTATCTATTTCTTTTCACCTATAGGAATGTGCTAATCCTTTGGCTGCTGCTTATGAGTCAGCTAGATTCCACATTGATAGCATAATCCAAACATCTGAGGTGAATTGGGGCAACTACCTGACACTGAATTGACCATGTGGCCTGCCTCATTCTCAGCTGAATATTTCTGAATATCTGGTAGTGATGATTTGCTGTTTATCTCTGAGTTTCGTTTCTGCAGAGACAAAATAGATATAGTAACTAAAGTTTTTTCATATCCTTAAGTCTGTATTTTCTTTGTAGACAGATTATTGCACTGGCACATGCACAGATATCTTAAAACAGCTTCGGTGGTTGAGAATTCCCCCTTTCCTACAGTGTTTGCCACAATTTCAATAGTCCACAATGAAAGCAACACAAGCCTTCCGATTCATTTCATTACTGAAGTGTACCTTCTTAACTACTGTATTGAGTGAATTCCTCTTGAAATTAGTAAGTCTCATGTTACATAGGGTATCTTTTTATCATGAACAACTATTTGAAGTGGTCCAAGCAATACCATTTAAGTACCTCTAAGTTATGTTGTTTCTTATTTTAGTACGTTCTTACAGTCCAAAGCATCCTACTATGTTAGATATAGAGAAACGAAATATGCTGTCCATCTGTTGTATCACTCTAATACAGCGGCATCACCAGCAATTTTTTTATCCCTTTTATCAGATATGTATCCTGTGTGATAGCTTAATGTGCAATTTATTTCTTAAATATTTACTTGCATGACCGGATGAGCAGACATTGATGACAATTGATAGCTGTCCCAAATTAATTCAGAATAATAAATAGTACATCTATACCTAACACAGTTCTTGCTAGGATATTTGCATTTAGAAAATTTATTTTAAATTTGTTTCTTAAATTATTGGTGAGTGAACTTGTAGAATGTCTTTTAGTTAGATTGGATATGTGTGTCTGAGCTTTTTTAATTCAGCGATACGTTATCCTTTTTTATTTTTAGGATTTATGTTGCTTGCAAAATGAACAAGCTTATTTATATTCAGTCATACACTATCTTTTTATTTTTATGACTTCTGTTGCTTACAAAATGAATGGCATGGAACTAAAAATGTATAATTTTGCTCTTTGTTTGTATTAGCACAATAATTCATCAGACTTCAGAACGAAGACAAATCTTTACTGGGACCCCTTTCCAAAAAGTAAAATTGGTTTTTGAACAGATAGGCCCAATAAAAGGTCCCTACACTATCTTCAGATCTAAAAAAAAATCTATACGTCTGAAGTCTATTAATAAATGGAAAAATAAATTGTGCATGTCTGAAATAGAAGCTAATTTGTATATAAAGGAAAATTCAGTTGTCAAAACAGTAAAATTATGAAACGACAGAATGGCTGGGTAGTACTTACATCCATGAGTCAAAATGGAAGCACCGCTGACAGGCACAATTAAAAATGAAAATCATTTTCCTTAGTCTTGAAACCATTATTTCCTTCCTCAGTGAGGAAAGATGCCCTCACAGTATGTTGGTTTCTCTCATGCTGGGGTCTAAGTGACCTGACCCTCCTTTCTTATCTTCCACAGCCTATCTCACCTTTTGTTCCTAAGGAGGGAAATAATAGTTGTGAGAGCAGGGAATAGTTTTTTCCACTTTTAAATGTGTAAAAGCAGTAGGCCTACTGGAACTTAGCCTGCTAAAGGTAAGTACAGGCCAGCCACGAAAGGTTGTTTACAGATTTTACTTTATTAATGAAATATGAGTGTTTTTTATTATTGCTAACACTGTATATATATATATATATATATATATATATATATATATATATATATATATATATATATATATATATATATATATATAAAACAGAAAGAAACTTCCACATGGGAAAAATATATTAAAAATAAAGATTCCAAGACTTACCAAGCGGGAAAGCGCCGGCAGACAGGCACATGAACAAAACACACAAACACACACACAGAATTACAAGCTTTCGCAACTGGCAGTTGCTTCGTCAGGAAGGAAGGAAGGAGAGGGAAAAATGAAAGGGTGTGGGTTTTAAGGGAGAGGGTAAGGAGTCATTCCAATCCCGGGAGCGGAAAGACTTCCCTTAGGGGAAAAAAAGGACAGGTGTACACTCGCACACACACACACACACACATATCCATCCGCACATACACAGACACAAGCAGACATATTTAAAGGCAAAGAGTTAAGGGCAGAGATGTCAGTCGAGGCGGAAGTACAGAGGCAAAGAAGTTGTTGAAAGACAGGTGAGGTATGAGCGGCGGCAACTTGAAATTAGCGGAGGTTGAGGCCTGGCGGATATCGAGAAGAGAGGATATACTGAAGGGCGAGTTCCCATCTCCGGAGTTCGGATAGGTTGGTGTTGGTGGGAAGTATCCAGATAACTCGGACGGTGTAACACTGTGCCAAGATGTGCTGGCCGTGCATCAAGGCATGTTTAGCCACAGGGTGATCCTCATTACCAACAAACACTGTCTGCCTGTGTCCATTCATGCGAATGGACAGTTTGTTGCTGGTCGTTCCCACATAGAAAGCATCACAGTGCAGGCAGGTCAGTTGGTAAATCACGTGGGTGCTTTCACATGTGGCTCTCCCTTTGATTGTGTACACCTTCCGGGTTACAGGACTGGAGTAGGTGGTGGTGGGAGGGTGCATAGGACAGGTTTTACACCGGGGGCGGTTGCAAGGGTAGGAGCCAGAGGGTAGGGGAGGTGGTTTGGGGATTTCATAGGGATGAACCAAGAGGTTACGAAGGTTAGGTGGACGGCGGAAAGACACTCTTGGTGGAGTGGGGAGGATTTCATGAAGGATGGATCTCATTTCGGGGCAGGATTTTAGGAAGTCGTATCCCTGCTGGAGAGCCACATTCAAGGTCTGATCCAGTCCTGGGAAGTATTCTGTTACAAGTGGGGCACTTTTGGGGTTCTTCTGTGAGAGGTTCTGGGTTTGAGGGGATGAGGAAGTAGCTCTGGTTATCTGCTTCTGTACCAGGTTGGGAGGGTAGTTGCGGGATGCGAAAGCTGTTTTCAGGTTGTTGGTGTAATGGTCGAGGGATTCAGGACTGGAGCAGATTCGTTTGCCACGAAGGCCTAGGCTGTAGGGAAGGGACCGTTTGATATGGAATGGGTGGCAGCTGTCATAATGGAGGTACTGTTGCTTGTTGGTGGGTTTGATGTGGACGGATGTGTGCAGCTGGCCATTGGACAGATGGAGGTCAACATCTAGGAAAGTGGCATGGGATTTGGAGTAGGACCAGGTGAATCTGATGGAACCAAAGGAGTTGAGGTTGGAGAGGAAATTCTGGAGTTGTTCTTCACTGTGAGTCCAGATCATGAAGATGTCATCAATAAATCTGTACCAAACTTTGGGTTGGCAGGCTTGGGTAACCAAGAAGGCTTCCTCTAAGCGACCCATAAATAGGTTGGCATACGAGGGGGCCATCCTGGTACCCATGGCTGTTCCCTTTAATTGTTGGTATGTCTGGCCTTCAAAAGTGAAGAAGTTGTGGGTCAGGATGAAGCTGGCTAAGGTGACGAGGAAAGAGGTTTTAGGTAGGGTGGCAGGTGATCGGCGTGAAAGGAAGTGCTCCATTGCAGCGAGGCCCTGGGCGTGCGGGATATTTGTGTATAGGGAAGTGGCATCAATGGTTACCAGGATGGTTTCTGGGGGTAACAGACTGGGTACGGATTCCAGGCGTTCGAGAAAGTGGTTGGTGTCTTTGATGAAGGATGGGAGACTGCATGTAATGGGTTGAAGGTGTTGATCTACGTAGGCAGAGATGCGTTCTGTGGGGGCTTGGTAACCAGCTACAATGGGGCGGCCAGGATGTTTGGGTTTGTGAATTTTAGGAAGTAGGTAGAAGGTAGGAGTGCGAGGTGACGGTGGGGTGAGGAGTTTGATGGAGTCAGGTGAAAGGTTTTGTAGGGGGCCTAAGGTTCTGAGGATTCCTTGAAGCTCCGCCTGGACATCAGGAATGGGATTACTTCGGCAAACTTTGTATGTAGAGTTGTCTGAAAGCTGACGCAGTCCCTCAGCCACATACTCCCGACGATCAAGTACCACAGTCGTGGAACCCTTGTCAGCCGGAAGAATGATGATGGATCGGTCAGCTTTCAGATCACGGATAGCCTGGGATTCGGCTGTGGTGATGTTGGGAGTAGGATTAAGGTTTTTCAAGAAAGATTGAGAGGCAAGGCTGGAAGTGAGAAATTCCTGGAAGGTTTGGAGAGGGTGATTTTGAGGAAGAGGAGGTGGGTCCCGCTGTGATGGAGGACGGAACTGTTGCAGGCAGGGTTCAATTTGGATAGTGTCTTGGGGAGTTGGATCATTAGGAGTGGGATAAAGATTCCAAGACTCACCAAGCGGGAAAGCGCCGGCAGACAGGCACATGAACAAAACACACAAACACACACACAGAATTACGAGCTTTCGCAACTGGCAGTGATTACCCTATCTAAAATATTCTGACAATTCATTATTACACAGTAATTAATCTGATCAGAAGCTTTATTAAGTCTATTACAACAATTAAGAATTTTTGTACACAGTTACTCTTAGCGAGTTTGTCCATGATTTCTTCATGGCTGCTACCTCAAGAATGCCTGTTTGTCATTGCAAATATGAATTTTTCTTCACCTACACAGAATATAAAATCAGTGAGAAAGAAACTCTGATGTTAATCCTAACAAATATATGAACTCAAAACTAAAGTTGAAAACAGAAACAAGAAACTACAACAGCAGTTCACAAATGTAATAAAAAAAGTGATCTGCCTTGAGCAAACATAATTTTTCTTGTTTTAATAACCAAACATGTTTCAGAGCTATGCTAAAACAAGGAATATTGTGTTTAGTCAGGGCAGAACCACATCTCCTTATTACATATTAGGAAGTGAATGCAGGCAAGAAAAGAGCTGCAACCACAAAATGAACAGTTCACTTGTGCTCTCCAATCAAATGGGCCAAAATCTGAACAGAATCTAGAAAACATGGACATAAACTTTGCCGTGTATTTTAAAATATCCACAGCTTACAACTACTTGAGTGGCAAAATGTCTGAATATGTCCTAAATGCCATTGTTTTTGTCTTTTTAGTGGATGTGTTCAGATCGTATTCTCTGCCTATTTTACTTACATTAATAACAGCCTCTCGTAAGTTAATTCAATCAAACCAACAATTTACAATCTGCAATTTATTTTCCCAAAACAAAAAACAATGGAAGCAGTTGAGTTTCTAAGAAACATATCGTTATTTAGTTCAACATTGTGTTACAGGCTGTGAACAGAAAAGTAGTGTGCTGTGTCCCATGATCTAAGAGTGTGTGCCCCATGGCCTACTAAAGCCATTGAGTGAGTTCCCCCAGTCCATTACTCTGAATATTCTTTCACACAAACTGCAATACTGACTTAACATAAACTCGTACATAACATTAGGATCATCTACAATGCTACCTGTGATACATGGTCCTGCCAGAGCTTGAAGTGTCTGGTGTTAAATATGAGCACATTTAATAATTATATCAGTAAATTGTTTGATAAAGATACAGGGTGCTCAGTGTTGTGTTACCATCTTTAATACGAACCCTCTCAACAAACATGTGAAAACTGAATGTTGTGGGTATCTGAAGCTGACTGTTTCTAGGTCAAAATAGTTATGTATTAGCGATAAATAACCACAAAACTAAAGTAACTGTTTTTTGTGATTATATTAAAAAGTAAATTTGTATTCCACAGTCATGTCCCTAATAGATAAATGTAATTTGAAGTGAATTTTTCCACAATCTTTATTTCTTTGGACAATGCTCTTAGATCTCTCTAGCTTGCTTTTTTATTGAGATTCTAAGTAATACAAGGTGATCAAAAAGTCAATATAAATTTGAAAACTAAATAAACCACGGAATAATGTAGATAGAGAGGTAAAACTTGACACACATGCTTGGAATGACATGGTGTTTTATTAGGGGGAAAAAAAAGTTCACAAAGGCACTGGACAGTAAAACTGCTACCGTGACAGGTGACAGGTATGCCTATATGTTACAGAATCACATCATCCCCAGCCTGGCTGATAAACACCTGCTGGAATGTACGATGTTTATGCAGGATGGCGCTCCACCCCATATTGCTAGACGCGTGAAAGATCTCTTGCGCGCGTTGTTTGGTGATGATCGTGTGCTCAGCAGCCACTTTCATCATGCTTCACCTCCCAGGTCCCCAGACCTCAGTCCATGCGATTATTGGTTTTGGGATTACCTGAAGTTACAAGTGTATTGTGATAGACTGACATCTCTAGGGATGCTGAAAGACAACATCTGACACCAATGCCTCACCAGAACTGCGGACATGCTTTACACTGCTGTTCACAACATTATTCCTTGACTACAGCTATTGCTGATGAATGATGGTGGACATATTGAACATTTCCTGTAAAGAACATCAGCTTTGCTTTGTCTTACTTTGTTATGCTAATTATTGCTATTCTGATCAGATGAAGTGCCATCTGTTGGACATTTTTTGAACATTTGTATTTTTTTTATTCTAATAAAACCCCATGTCATTCCAAGCATGTGTGTCAATTTGTACCTCTCTATCTACATTATTCTATGATTTATTCAGTTTTCAAATTTATACTGACTTTTTGATCACCCAGTATTATGATTACCCCATTACAGGATACCAGCCTGTAGCCAAGGTATAGCTAAGTGGTGGGGCACATTTTAAAGTTAGTAATAGGAATGTTAGTACAAGGTGTTTTGCTGACAACCAAATAATTGTTGGTTTGAGAGAAAATGACTTATGAGAAGCTTTTTTTAACTTGAGTAAAATAGCCAGAAAATACAGTCCGAACACATTCATTAAAAAGACAAAAACAATCGCATTTTTAAGGCCACAGCCCATACTAATTACACTGAAATCGACAAGCAGATCATACATCAAGTTAATGCATTTAAGCAGCAAGTTAATACATTTAAAAATTTCAGAATTGGGGAAGTAATGAAAAACAAAGTAAATTAGCCCTATTCAGCTACCTCTTTGGAACTGTATGCTAAATATTTGGAAAGAAAGTTCACTGAAATACTCTGCTGGGGTTCTATAAAGTTATGCCTATACCTGCACTGCTCTGTGGTTGTGAAAACTGGGTCCTTCAGAAGAGATATGAAAAGAGAATACAAACATGTGAAATGAACTTTCTTAATAACATTGTAAGATATACTTTAAAGGATAAAAAGAGAAATGATAACATTCACGCTGAAATGAATACACACAACATAATTGTCATAATAAAACAATGTCAGTTTAAGAACACACAAACTAAAGGCCAGATGCAAGAATCACTAAAACCATAAAAATATAAAAAAGAGGCAAAAGATTTTCAGGAAGACCAATGAAGAGATGGCTTGACCAATTTGGAGGAAATGAAACAGACCAAAAGGCCCAACTCTTCATGTAGATGGTGATAATGATTATGGCTAAAATATTCTAAGGTATTATTTCTGATATAAAACTTTATTCCTGTTTCTTTGTCAAAATCATTCCGGTCTCTTGCTTCATTATTAGAATCTTGGCTGTTTAATGTGGAAAATCTCCCTTGTGATGTGAGAAAATGTACTGTAAAATCTAAACTATCTTGCTTGGACTGTTAACATATTAAAATTTTTTTGACATGGTCGTTAGAGGACGATGGTGACTTATGTCTTTCATGTCTGATTATTGCAAACTGTGACCTACATTGGTCATACATAAAATCCACCCTGAAGATGTCATCTGCATATGTCGACAAAATACTGTAATTTTCAGGAGAATTCATTGTGGCTTGTAATACTTTAACTCATTTGAAGATGTAAATCTATACCTGTGACAATCATGATTTTAAATTATTTAATATGGTTTCTGCACCAACACTTACCAGCAACATCATTTTTATTCCTTTCTTCACATTTTTTAGTGTAAGTGATTGTTTTTCTAAACTACTGTTTCCACAGAGAATCACACAATTTCTTAACAGAGTATGTACCATATACATGTGCATCTACTTCTCCATGTCTACTTTGCAATTCATGCATAAGTGTCTGGCAGAGAGTTCATCAAACTTCTCTCACACTATTTCCCTGCCATTCCAGTTTCTAACAGTGTGAACACTTAAATCTTTCCATGATAGATCTGACTTCTCTTGTTTTACAGTGACCATTTCTTCCTATGTAAATAGCTGTCAACAAAATATTTTCACATTCATAGGATAATGTTGGAGATAGAAATTTCATGAAAAGATCCTGCAGCAACAAAAATGTCATTGTTTTATTGATTTGCCATTCCAGTTTGCATATCAAATTCGAAACACCGTACTCCATGTTAATACAAAACAAGCTGCCCTACTGTGAACATTTTTGATGTCCTATGTCAATCCTATGTGGTAAGGACCCCATTCAGCACAACCTTACTGTAGGCAATCTCTTTAGTAGACATGTTGCATCTTCTAAATGTTCTGCCAATAAAACACAGTCTTTAGTTTGCCTCACCCACAACATTATCTATGTGATCATTCCAGTTTAGGTTACAGTGAGGATACAATACTATTTCATTACTGTAGCAATCATCACACTCATAAAATTATGTCCTTGGTCTTTTCCTAATATGGTACCAACAGAGAAAAATCTGTTTGTGAAGTGGCAACAGATGGAAGTTTGTAAAAAACATAAGATTTATATCTTTTGAAACCATGGCCACCTTCTGATAAGAAAAAAACTTGGTAAGGCTTAAGGAAAATGGAAAAAGCACTTAATTCCATGTGTTGTAATGGCTTCAAATAATGAGATCCAAGATGAGACCGAAGAGAAGGAACAAATGGAGTGTTGATTTTGGATGATATATGGAAACCAGAAACATTATATGTGGTCAAGTAGGTAGTTAGCAAATCAGAGAGAAGTGGAAATACATCATAAACAAACCAAAAAGATAAGAAAATTGAGTGAAGAAAACTGAAAAGAATGGTTCAGGTGAGAGCAGGTGGGTGGCAATAACCAAACACGTTCTGTGTAGAGCAAGTTCCTGCCTATAAAGTTCTTTTAATTGAGAACAGGCAATCCAGTTGACACCCATGTTAAAACAGGCATGAATGTCATGACATGGCTCTCATGAATCAAAACGTACCCTGCAATGAGTTACTGAGTGCTGCTATCATATACTTTCTAACAATATTCATTCATTCTGAAATTTTCTAGCAGATTAAAACTGTGTTCCAGACTGAGAGTTGAACTCGGGAACTTCGCCTTTCACGGGCAAGTGGTCTAACAACTGAGCTAACCAAGCACAAATCATGACCCTTCCTCACAGCTTTACTTCCATCAATACCTCATCACCTACCTCCTCCATCTGCAGTTCTTTCTTTAATGGTGCATGTGTTGCCAGTAATAGATATTATACAGGTAAAAGCAGCAGGGTGCATATGACAAGTGATGGTAGTCACAGCGGTAAGTTTCATAAGGCAAGGAAGTAAGTTCAAAAGGGGCACAATGGCCAAGCAGACTGTTGCACACTTTGATATATGAAGGAGAATGGTGACTTCAAAGTCACAGCACATTATGCCTTTTGTCATAGCACTACAGTTGATTTCCTTCAGTGTGCTTCAGCTGCTCTGAAAGTTACTGTACAATAGAGAATGTCTTGCATCTTTTTAAGAATGCTAAGCATGGGAACTCATGGTAACAAGAAAAAAATCGTATCCTGAAGCTAAAAGGTTGTGCAAAGTGTTGTAGTTAAAGGCATTTGTCACCTTACTGGCTTAGCCATTTATTATTCAAGTTCAAAAATTTGACTCCTCACCATGAAATTAGGTTGGCAGTGCTAGAATAAATGCCTGTTGTTACTATGTCAGCTGTAAAACATTGTTTGTCTCTAAATCTGTCATTCCTTCCAGACAGACCACAAAACATTATTGGCACTACGCAGACAGCAGCAAGTGACAGATGTTAGAATGTCTCTTTTGGTGAAAAGGGTATCAATACCAGCATTGTCAAATTTGCCCTTTACCCTAAAAAAATCAACATAAAAAATTTAAATACTGAGAGACTAAAACAAATCACACAAAGGTCATAAACACTTGTGACTGTAATAGTTTTGAAGAAATCTGATGACAGGTAACACTCCTTGCTTCTTTCCCTCTAAACTTGCAAGTTGTTGCTGTAAATGCCCATGTGGAAGATGGGATAACTAGGCTCTGGGGCTGTACGACTGCCTGCTGCAATGGCTGAGCTGTTGAGACTTATAAACATAAAAATGCTTATGATGATGGAAGAAGACACTGTGATGTGACCTGCA
This sequence comes from Schistocerca gregaria, assembly GCF_023897955.1. Lineage (NCBI taxonomy): Eukaryota > Metazoa > Arthropoda > Insecta > Orthoptera > Acrididae > Schistocerca > Schistocerca gregaria. Next base: position 531,655,508 of record NC_064921.1, read on the forward strand.
GTATTCTGTAAATTGTCTCATATAGTCCACATTAACATCGGGGAAGAGAGAGGTACTAGGTTCCAAGTCATTGATGTAATAAGAAATGGTAATACTCACAACAGCTAGAAATAAAATACGGAAAATGACAGCAGAATACATCTCAGTAGTGAAAAACACAACTACCACCACCACCAACAACAACAACAATAACATATTATCCTTCTTTTCACCACCATATTACATTCTAATAACAAGGAAATTTACAACTTCCCTTCTTCAAGTGAGAACTGGGCTCAGTATTGCCTGCAGCTCATGACAAACAGTTAATCATGATAAAATCCATTATCCAATGTTGTGGCACCTGACTGGGACAGCTGTTTGGGAGAAAGACTTCTAGCACTCATGGAGAGATGCAATACTAATACCCCACCTGAAACCACTGAAGGACTATACATGCCTGAGTGTTTATTATAGTGTTGCTCTGATGAGCTACATGAGAAATACCTGGGATTCAATTACCAGTTAGTGTCTTGTCTTTGTTCTTGGACCCAGACAGCTCTCAATCCTTTCAGTCTCCAGAGATAGTCTGCCACTGACAATTTAGCTTTTCTGGAAGCAATCAACAGCTCATTGATATTTTTTTCATAATTGAGAAGACTTAAGGTATCCCTTGAAGGAATAATATTCTCAGGCAGTTCAATCAGTAGGGCTTCTGATTCTTTCCTCTCACATTACAATTTCAGATGTAATGCTGGAGAAGTTCTGTAACTTTTGTTCAAACAGTAGGAGAGAGAGATAGTCACTTGTCATTACAGAACTATGTTGTTAGTTTGGTGTTGTTTGTTGTGTTTTAGTTGTCACATGTATTCTTTCGAGATAGTCATACTTTTGTGATTTTTAAATAAATGTTTTGTTTTAAATGGCATTTGGTGTTTTATTAATGGGACAGTAGAGTAAGGTTGGTCAGGTTTTCAAGAAGTGTGACAATTGTAGCCAATTTGGATGATAAACTCAACATTATAGCAGTGCAAAAGATGAATAGCTGACAAAAGACAAAAAATTCAAAAACTCATTGGCAAAAGAAAAAAACTGCAGAAGCTAGGGAATTATAATGAGAACTAATTGAAAACGTGAAAAAATCTTTGATGTCTAAATGGTTATGTGATTAATCCAAAAGAAACGGCACAAAATTGTGAAAGCAATTTGGTAAATGGACAAAGCCCAATGCAAAGCAAGGAAACATCCAGTTCTATCTGTTGAAACCAAGCCTTTACATTGTGTTGGGGAATGCAAGAAATTTGAGATAAACAGTGTAAGCTTTATGATGTTCACTCAGCTGAAAACATTGATCTGCTTAGGCACAAATTCCATGACATTGTATGGGAAGCATCCACTACTATACAAGGCCATCTAGCCAAATTTGATGATGAAATACAAACTCAACATTCTTTGTTAGATGAGCTGATCTATGATGGTAACCTTTGTGCAAGATATTTGCAAACTTTACCCAAAGAATTTGATTATATTTGTATTACTTCGCACAATTTACCTGCTGAAGAGAAAATGTGGAATAAGATGCAAATATGGTATGTAAATTGTAAGTTGAGATCAACAAGCCATGATGAAACTGTTGCTACACCAATGTAGTCAAAAATGAAGATTAACAAACAGCAAAAAAGGTACAATCAAACCCTACTTGAAGCATATATATCAAAAACATCTCATTATAAAATGAATGAAGATAGAAAATGCTGCTCCTATTTCCTTTCATGTTCCACTCGCAAATGGAGTGAAGGTACAATGACTGTCTATATGCCTCCATAGAAGCCTTAATTTCTCATATCTTGTCTTCATGGTCCTTACGTGGAAAGTATGTTGGCAGTAAAAGAATCATTCTGCAGCTAGGAGCAAATGCTTGTTCACTAAATTTTCTCAATATTGTTTCATGAAAAGAGTGTCATCTTCCCTCCAGGGCCTTCAATTTAACTTTGCAAAGAATATCCATAACATTTGCATGTTGGTTAAATCTATCGGTAACAGATCTGGGAACCTGCCTCTGAATTGCTTTGATATCTTCCATTTGTCTGACCTGTTAGGGATCCCAAACACCAGTGTGTGTTAGTGTGGTGGTCTATAGCCTTTTGACTTACAAGGGTAGTAAATGTTACTAAATTGAATATATTAAGTTTATTTATATAAAGTGAACTATTTGAACATATTTAAATTTTATAACTAATCATTTAACATTGCAAGAAATAAAATAAAATGAAGAGGAAAAAAATGGTAGCAGTGGGAATCAAACCAAAGCCAATGAACTGCCAGACAGTGTGCTTGACCACGTGGCTACCATGCTGTTAAGAGAACTGCTGCTCAAAAATACCTTATACTCTATGCGTAACTCTTCAGAGAGCATCTTACCTTCTCCTAAGGCCCAATCAGGTGAAATATTCTAGAAAGTTGAACAGGTTATGTACCTGCTTCTGCTCACAATCGGTGAGCCATGTTCCATACTCTCCTGTTACTAAATACACCCTTCTAGTAGGTCTATTTAACTCTTTGAGTCTCAGTTTCTCCTCCAAAGATTTGCTGGAAATCAGGCTCTTTAGCAGATCATCTACAAGAAACATTTTTGTATTAAATTTCCTCATATACAGGCTTTTTTTACCATTGTCTACAGGCTTTTGACTTACAAGGTAGTAATCAGACTAAATTGAATACATTAATTTTATGTACATAAATTAAATTGTTTCAGTGTATTTAAGATTCATAATTAATTATTTAACATTGCCCCTCATATTCTATGCTTGCACAATATGCTACACACAATTCCAAATAAAAATACTGGCCTGGTGCTGTGGGCAATGAACCACTCATAGTGCTGGAAGGGATAATGTCAAATCAGAGCATGTGCAGTTGACATCTCTTCTCTGAGCTGATCATAGCACGGCTGATCATCATTTCAGCACTCAACTCTGGTTTCTGGTTATTGAAGAGATAGCAAAACATGGTTTCATCCATTTTATTTGCATAGCAACATGCATTTTAAGAGAAAAGGTGTGATTTTAGTGTGGTTTCTGGCTCTCATTCAAAGATAAATAGCATCATTTCAGTGTAATATTTACAGTGTCTTGTAGAACATGATTACTGGCCAGCACTGCAATACACTCAAGCATTATTCAAGAACAAGTTGCACAAGTGTTCTATATGCTGTCTCCATTGTTGATGAGTGCACTTTCATAACACTTTCTCTATAAACTGAAGTTGGCTCTAACCTTTGCATTAAATGAATGGGACTCGAACCCTGAGTTCCTGCTTATCGCGAGCAGTTGCCTTATCTTTTGGCTATCGATGCACAACTCATGGCCAGACCCAAACTTCCATATGCTGTCAACAATGTTTCTATGACCTACACTTATACTTCCATTATGTATATTCCCGTACAGGTCAGATGTTGTACTTGAAAGATACTTGCCCAGTAGCAGCAGATAAATATGATATTGTAGTGCCTGTGTTGTTCTGATTATGATGCAAAGTTCCTTTGGAGGAACTGCATCATAAATTTTGCATCATACAGTATGCATCATACAGTTTGCATGATAATCAGAATAACAAAGGCACTGCAATATCATAATTATCTGCCGATACTGGGCAAGCGACTTTCATGCACAACATCTGACCTGTATGGGAATGTACATAATGGATGTACTAGTGTAGGTTGTAGACATGTGTTTAATGACATATGAAAGTTTGGGTCTAGCCATGGGTCATGCACAGGTAGCCAAATGAAAGGCGGCCGCTCGCGACAAGCGGGAAATCTGAGTTTGAGTCACGGTTTGGCACAAAGTTTCATTGTCATCATTCCATCCTGCAGCTGATGGTTGTCCTTATTTGCAATTGTGAATTCATTTAATGTGTTTCATATCAACTGCAGTCACCATAATGCCTGACCTTTGAACATGCATACATGTCCAAAGGAACTTTGCATCATAATCAGAATAACACAAGCACTGCAATATTGTGCATGTTGTATATCTTTGCTGCTGTTATTCTTACATGCTTGTTCCATTAAATATCACTTTGCAGTGTTATGCACAGATATTTAATCAATGTGATTGAGTCCCATTTCACATCATTTTACAGCATTATGCCTAGATATTTAATCAGTGTGACTGTATTGAGCAATGCACCATTAGCACTATATTCGAACATTACACAATTGCTTTTCCTACTCATCTGAATTAAATTGCACGTTTCTACATTTAGAGCAAGCTGCATTGATGATAGCAAATAAAAATTCTGTCTAAGTCATCCTGAATCCTTCTATAATCACACAACAATGATCCTTTCCCTCTACTACAATACCATCAGCAAACAGTCGCAGATCATTTATGCATATAGAGAACAAGAGCAGTCCCACCACACTTCCCTGGGGCACTCCTGATGATATCCATGTCTCTGGACAATTTTCACTCATACTGAGTCTTAGTACTTCAGAAGTCTTTAAGCCACTGACAAATCTGAGAAACTGTTCTGTAAGCTCAGACCTTTGTTAATAGCGGCAATGGTGCACCACGTCAAATGCATTCCAGAAATCTAGGGATAATGAAATTGCCTGTTGCCCTTCATCCATGGTTCACAGGATATTATGTGAGAGAAGGACAAACTGAGTTTTGCATGAGCAATGGGTTTCTAAATCCACGCCAAAATATAGGTCGAAGGTTTCCTCTTTCAAGGAAATTAATTGTATTCCAGCTTATAATACATTTGAAAATTCTGCAGCATACTGATGTTAAGGATATGGGACTGTAATTTTGCATGTCTGTTCTTTAATGCTCCTCGTATACAGGAGTCAACTGCACTTTTTTCTATTCGCTTGGGACTTATTGTAGGGTGAAAGATTCACAGTAAATGCAAGCTAAGTAAGGTGACAATGCCGTAGGGCAGCCTCATTAAAACCGAACTGAGATTCTGTCCAGACCTGGTGAATGATTTGTTTTAAACTATTTCAGCACTTCTCAATGCCAAGGATGCCTATTTCTATGTCCTCCATTCTAGAGTCTGTGCAATGGTCAAACAATGGTATGCCTGCATGATCATCCTGTATGAATGATATTTTAGATGTGAAATTTAAAACTTAAAAGTTTGTTTTGGTATCTTCTGTTGCCACAACAGACTGATTGATAAGTGATTGGACAGAAGCTTTTGACATGCTTAGTGATTTTTTTAAAATATATAAACATTGCCAGAAATTTTGAAAGTATCAGTATTTTCAAATAATCTTTGAAATTGTGTCTTGCACATGGTGTTACAGAAAATCTTTGGTTACTTCAGTGGTATTTGTTGTGCTTTAATTGTTTGATATGGGCTTCCAAGAGTGTTATAATTTTGTAGTTTTGAATTAAATGCTTTGTTTTAAACAGCATTTAGAGTTTTATCAACAGCACCAATAGCTTTATATTCACTTTTAAGGGGCCAGTGCAGCTTTCAGGATATGTAAATGATTGATTTATAAACGTTTTTTCTGCATCTGTAATCCTGCAGCAGTTGTTTATCAGATGTAATGAGCACTCATGTATTTGCGGACCATTTATGAGCAACGAAGCCATTCGGTATCTGTGTGAGAACATATTTTGTGCCATTTGGTGTGGATCAACTACAGATTATTCTCTAGTTCTGGGGTGGGCTATGATCCTGGTCGCAGAAGAAGCTGAGAGTGACTTTAAAGTTAGTACATAACAAGAAGCAATGTAATCCCAATAGTGTTTTCACAAGCACTGCAACTATATGCTTCTGTGTCCAGGCTGCAGAACTATGTGAACTACTGTGTGGTTTGCCCTATTTTTCTCATTAAGATCTGATTACCATACACTTTATAGTTTATGACCCATGCATACAAATTGTCATGGGGGCACTAAAGGAGATGTGTTAAATTCGAGTTATAAAATTCCACATCTGTTCCGATTACCTAAGCTCATTTTCAGCCATCCAGTGGATGTACGCAGCAGACCAACAAGTCCAGTCCATTCAGGACACTATCCTTGGACAGCAACATCTAGGGAAATAAGTGATATTCTAATAGTTACTAGGGCATGATGGCCTATTGGAGAATATTGAAACAAAGAGGCAGATGCAGCAGCCTTGGAAGCAGGCCCAGTGTTTTCAGGTGCATAATATCCAGTGACTCTGCTGCTGAAGCAGAAGGCCTGGTGTAAAAAAAGGAGCAGTGGCTTGGCATAAGGAGCAGTAAGCTGTGAATACTGAAATGAACTATTTTCTTCGGTGTAATTCTACTTCTGATGCAAACCTCTCCACTTCTAGGATGTATCCCTGTTTTTCTCTTCCCTTGTGCCATTTCCTCACCTTACCATACTTCTTCCTTTCTACCATCCCCTGTTCCAACATAATTTAGAGCAGCATTTGTGTGAAATAGGAAGAGAGGAAGGAAGAGTTGAGGGTGGGGGGTGAGGGAGTTGCAATTGTGCACATCTTCGTCCGTGCACCTGGGCTGTGTATTTGGCAGTTGTGAGCAGAAATCACCCTGTGACTTGATTGTGTGCTCTATGAGAAATACATTGTCATTTCATGCAGAGAACTCTCTCACATTTTAGAAATTGTTAGTTGCATTACCTATGAGGAATTTTAAAGCCTTCAGGAGATGACCATCTTCTTCAGCAAGAAGGACATATAGTCTACATGTAACTATACCATGGTTTCAGAAACTTAATATTTCAGAATGCAATGAAGTCTTCTGAATGTTTAGTCATTGTGATGAAGCAGCAATGGTTTCTCATTTTACAATCATGATTTAATATTTTTAATTGTTAGTAATCTTTATTACAGCTAATTGCAGATGTGCATGTGTGTTCTTGAAAAATATGATGATCTTGTTTTACACTCTTAAAGTTTCATCACATGATGCTGTGGTTTGTTTCCTCAGTCACTACTGAGCAGTTGCAAAAGTTAGTTTTTAATGACAAACCTTAATAATCAAAGTATTAACAGTTTCTTTACTTTCTAAAAAGTTGACTGTTGGTGCTTGAGTGGTTCAGTGGCGCTAGAATCATTTATGAAGAGAGACAATTGCCACAAAATCTTTATTTTTGTTTTTATTCAACTAAAATTCATGTTATACATTAAATTACCTGTTTTCAAATGGTGTGATTCTTTCAATGGAAGATTTATTGGTCGTTATGTGCACATTTTGACCTGGTTAAAAACATCCTAAGAAAGTACCACTGCCAACAAGACTGGCCCATTTCTGATGCTCCTAAAATGAATAAAAAATACTGGTGCTCGCTGAATGGTCACTGACTTCTCAGGTAACCACTGCAGAATAGTCATATATAGGTTGTACTGAATATAAGTGATTATATTACATAACTTTTAGTTACTTTATTTTCTTCATACTTTTCTGTTTTATCTTTGTATCCTTTTTAGTTTTAAGATCCAGAAGATGTATCACATTAAAGTAAAACACAGGGTGTGGTAGAGGAACTTCCTTATTTTGAAAAATCATATAACTGAAGGTATTGGAGATATCAATTTAATTCTCTGTTTTTTAAACAGAGGTACTTTTCAAGTTTTATTTCATTATGTTTTGAAAATAACATATTGAAGGTGGCCTCCATTCTGCTCAGCACATTTGGAGAGTCAGATTCAGGAGTTTCGGTCCACTTTGTCCAGCATACTTCCGTCTATGCTGGCAACAGCTGCATAAATATTGTTCTACAGCTCACTCATGGTCTGTGGACATTGTTATACACCAATGATTTAAGAGTGTCCCAAAAGATAAAGTAGGAGGGACTAAATCTGGTGAATGTGCTGGCCAATGTACATCAGCCCTCAAAGAGATGAGATGGTTGGGAAAGTGTTCATGCAAGAGAGTCACTGACATTCGTGGTATGTGAGCTGTGATGCCATCTTATTGGAATCAGATATCCCCCAATTCCATTTCTTCAAATTTGGGAAGGAAAAACTCCTCAATCACATGACACAAGAAGAAGTGACCATAACTGCCCTGTCACCCTCTTTCAAACACAATGGGCCAATAATTTGAATTTTTGGTAATGTATACCACTCACCTACTCTGTAAGCAGGGGCTGCTCATGAAGTTCTTCAGGTTGATGCCTCAGTATCACATGTTTTCTTTATTCACACATCCAGACAAATGAAAGAGCATTGTTGCTAGAGAACACAAGGACATCATGAGGCAGGTCTTTGATCAAGAGTTCACATGGATTTTTTCATGAAACAAAATAACATAGATTGTGTGCACCATTGCCATTTTGTATGGATGAAATGTCAAGTCTTCATGAAAAATTATCTCACTTTGCAATCAGAAATTGCAAGAGTAGCTGCATGTTTGTGTGTGGATCACATGGGGGAATTCGAAATCACCAGCCTTACTTTCTTGATGTTTTATAGCATCCTGCTACGCCTTGAAGGTCCTGGTTTTGTTTTCTGCACAATCCCAGTATCCATAAACATATCCACCAACATAATAAGCAATTTTCAATGGTCATTGGAAAAGTAAGTTGCCATGGCAAATGTGCACTCCTCTCTCATCCACTGCATGATTGTTACTAAACTAACCTTAAAAACAAAAATTAGATCCCACCCTTTTGTATGTGCTCAACCTCACACAAAAATGAGTAATGGCTGCTGTGTGGTGTGCATTTCAAATAAGGAAGTTCCCGCCCCACACCCTGTATTTCTTACAAAAAGAAATTTCAGAAACATTAAAGCTAGACTTTATTTAATTGCAGGACCGAACGAGGTAAACCTGAAAGAGATTTCTACAAAATCTGGGTTACTGTAGATGACAGGCTACATAGATAAAACAGGTATGATTTAGACCAAATACATTAATCACAGAACTCCATTGATAAGGGGACTGCTTTCTCGGCTTCTTTCGTAAGATATTCTTTACAGACATATAACACAGATATAATTTTAACACTAGTGCTGAATTCATTCTATTTAATTAATGAACTATGGGGTTGAAACCATCAGACTAATGATTAAAAGTAACTCATGTACTTTTGTTACTATTCATTGTTTTTACTTAATTTTCTTTATACCATACTGCATGAATAAAAAAAAAAAAACAGTCACATTGTAGGTGTAAATAGGACACCTAAACTGAAATTCCAGAAGTATTTATAAGCTACTGCTTCAGATGAAATTTAAGTCAGTTTTAGTGTTTAGTGCAAATGTGATCACCATGAACTGATACAGAACAAGTCTCACTGATATGCCCACTAATTAACTTAAATAAGCTGTTGTATATCAACTTAAGAGGCCAGGAAATGTTCACAAAATTCACTATGAGCGCAAAGGTTAGTAAAGAAAGAAATTCTCATTGCCATCATATAGCCTACCCAAGAGTCATAGGTCTGTATGATGAAACTGACAGTATTATCTTGTATCTCTATCCATTTCCCTTATAAGATTTTTCTTGGATAAATATTTCTACACTTCCCTTGTTCTGACTACTTATTCAGTCTTTTAATTTCCTTCTGATTGTCTTTCAATGAAAAACTTTGGTTGACGTCATCCTCAATGTCTGACTATTACATTTCTAGTGTGATGTTTCTAACACAATTCCACTAGAGTTCTAAGAAGTTGCATCATCATGTTGTACTCTAAGTTGTTTTGAGACTTACTTTAATTAACTCCATTACCTACATATGACTCCGATATCTTCTTCTCAATGCTGACTCTTCTCGTTGATAAGGTTCTTATGATCTTGTCTGCTTACTATTACTTTTACTGTGTCCTACATCTTGTATTCCATTCCCTCTCAGTACCACAACCAATTTTATTCCCCGCTGTTGACAGCTCTTGGTATTTACGTGTCCACTTTAACGTTTTTTACATCTTCTTAGTTCTTACTTTTTCTTTGCAAATCATTTTATTTCCCTCCACATATACAATTCAGTAGCTTGTAAATACAGTTTTAGAAATCTTCTAATATTCCTTTTCTAGAATCATAAAAGCTACACTTAATAGAAGCCACTTCACAAAGCTGTTCCCTCAGAGAATTTTCTCATTATGTGTAATGGTTACTTTTTCATTAACATTCTTGCTGCTGCTTGTTTTATTGAGCATTTTAAAATGTTTAATACTGACACAATATTATGAAATACTGTGTAAGTATGTGCAGAAACTTATAAAGAAACAGAGATAACTTTATAACAGGTGTAAAACAAAGCATAGGCTATAGACAGAAATGCTGAACGAAACCTGTTTGGCTGTCAAGAGAGCAATGCATGATGCCTTCAGTGACTATCATAGCAGAATATTGTCAAGTGATCTTTCACGTAACTCAAAGAAATTCTGGTCTTATGTAAAAGTTGGTAATGGGACCAAAGTTAGTGTCCAGTCACTAGTGAATGAGACAGGAACTGAAATTGAGGGTAGCAAATCAAAAGCTGAAATGCTTAACTCCATTTTCAAATGTTGCTTTACAAAGGAAAATCCAGAAGAATTGCCTTAATTTAGTCCTCATACCACTGAAAAGATGAATGAAATAAGTATTAGTGTCAGTGGTGTTGAGAAACAGCTGAAAACATTAAAACTGAACAAAGCTCCAGGGTCGGATGGAGCTCCTATCAGACCCTATATTGAATTTTTGGCTGATTTAGCCCCTCTTATAACTATAATCTATCATGGATCTCTTGAACAAAAAACAATGCTCAGTTCAAGGAAAAAGGCACATGTCACTCCTGTCTACAAGAAAGGTACTAGAAGTGATCCACAAAGCTACCGTCTAGTATCCTTGACATCGATTTGATGTAAAATCTTAGAATATATACTGAGTTCAAACGTAAGAAGTTATCTTGAACAGAATAACCTCCTCAATGCCAACCAGCATGGATTTCGAAAATATCGATCATGTGAAACCCAACTTGCACTTTTTTCACATGACATACTGAAAGCTTTGGATCAAGGCAAGCAGATAGATGCAGCATTTCCTGATTTCAGTACTGTATCTGTACTTATTGTCAAGAGTATGATTGCAGAGGATATCAAGAGGTATTTGTCACTGGATTGAGGAATTTTTGGTAGGGAGGACACAGCATGTTATCCTGGATGGAGAGTCATGGTCAGATGTACAAGTAACTTCGAGTGTGCCCCAGGGAAGTGTGTTGGAACCTTTGCTGTTCATCTTTATATTAATGGCCTTACAGACAGTATTAACAGTAAAATCTTTCTTTTTTTCGGATGATGCAGTCATCTGTAATGAAGTACTATCTGAAAGAATCTGCATAAATATTCAGTCAGATTTTGATAAGATTTTAGCGTGGTGCAGAGATTGGCAACATGCTCTAAATGTTCAGAAATATAAAATTTTGCATTTCAGAAAATGAAAAAAACATAGTGTCCTATGAAAATAATATCAATGAGTCACTGTTGGAATCGGCCAACTCATACAGATACTTGGGGGTAACATTTTATAGGGATATGGAATGGAATGGTGATGTAGGTTCAGTTGTGGGTAAAGCTAGTGGAAGACTTAAGTGTTTTGGTAGATTTGCTTTTCAAATCACTCGTGTGACTGGTTCGAGAATATTGCTCATGTGTGTGGGACCTGTACCAGATAGGACTAACAGGGGATATTGAACATATACAGAGATGGGCAGCATGAATGGTCTCAGGTTTGTTTAATCCTTAGGAGAGTGTCAAAGAGATAATGAAGGAACTGCACTGGAAGACTCTTGAAAATAGACATAAACCATACCTAGAAAGTCTAATAACAAAGTTTCAAGAACCGGCTTTAAATAATTACACTAGGAATGTACTACAACCCCCTATGTATTGCTCACATAGAGATCGTGAGGATAAGATTAGATTAATTACAGCACGTATAGAGGGATTCAGACAATCATTCTTCCCATGCCCCATAGGTGAGCAGAACAGGAAGAAACCCTAATAACTGGTAAAATGGGACCTAGCCTCTGCCATGAACTTCATGGTGGTTTGCAGAGTACAGATATAGATGTAAGTATTGAGGACATTTTGTTGTGGAAAGTGCAAATACCATTTTCAGTAGGAACTGTTGTCTGGAAAATGACCATTTCTGTGCTATAAAACCAAATCTACATCCATACATTATGAGAGTTCTGGTAGAAAACAAATAATTTAGGAGTAATGGAGACCACTGGCCAAATAGCAGAAGCATTTAGTTATTGACAGGCACAGACTAAAGAGAAATAAAACTTGTTAGCTTTTGGAATTAATCCTCTGTCCAGCTAGAGTACAAATACACAAAACATGTGCACTTGCACACATATGCCTGTGCCCCTACATATTGCTGGGTGGATGCAAATTGCCAAGATTGCATTTTGACAGGTGGACTTGGTAAGGTGGGTGTTCTGTTGGGTGGGATGGCTAGAGGGAGAGACTGCAAGTATAGGGATTGGAGGTTGCATGGAATGGGCAGCCGATTTGCTGGCTGGGAATGAGGGTGTGAAGGATGGCAGGTGTAAGGGCTAGGCATGTAATTGCACAGGTGCTAGAGCCAGTGGTGAGTAGTGCACGTTGAAGTTGACATGGAGATGTGAATTGGGAGTGGATTATAAGACAGTGGAAGGGCAAACTGTTGAAGGATGTGCATACAATGTGTTAATGGAGACAGGTCAGGAGGAAGCAAAGGATGTGTTACAAGGATAACCCCCATATACATTGTTTAGGAAATCTGGTGGTGAAGGGACAGATCCAGATGGCTCGGGTTGTGAAGCAGCCATTGAAACTGAGCATGTTGTGTCACTGCATCATCAATTTTGTTTTTGAACACAGTTTGGCAGTGCCAAAAATTGTCATCACCCAATATCATCTTGGACTAGAACACTTGAACCGCATTCTTTGCCGTGATTTTTGATTATACATCATCAAGCCCTGAAATGAGGGACATCCTACCCAAGATTCTTCTCACACATCATAAAGTGGTATCCCATCACCCACCCAAACTGCATAACATCTCAGTCCATTCTTATGCCAGTCGAATTCTCAAACCCTTGCTACTGGGGTCAAACCCCTGTGGAAGACCCAGGTGCAAAACCTGCACAATCTACTGACTCAGCACTCCCTAATCCAACCTGGTCACAGGCTTATCCTGCCCCATCAGAGGCAGGGCCACCTGTGAAAGCAGCTGTGTCATACACCAACTCTGCTACAATCACTGCGCAGCTCTTTGTGTCAGTATGAAATATCTTTTCACCAGAATGACCACCCAGTTCATTTGCTGAACTAATATTGCAGTGCTGTGCATCCAGATGGCACTATGTAGAGGCTCAGGCCTGTGTGTATGTGTGTGTGTGTGTGTGTGTGTGTGTGTGTGTGTTTGTGTGCACATGCACATGGCGAATGGATTGTATCTAAAGTTAGCAAATTTCCTCTCTCTTTTGTGTGTGCTTGATTACTCCTAAATTATTTAAATCGACATCCACATACATATTCTGCAAATCACTGTGAAGTGCACAGCAAGGGGTACTTAGCATGATTTATATTATGGTTTCATTTTGTTCCAATTGTGTATGGATTGCAGGAAGAAAGCCTGCATAAATGCTTCTGTCAAGCTGTAATTAGTGTTATCTTATTATCACACTCCATATAGGATCTGTGGGACACTGAACAATGAAAATCTTATATGTGTAAGTGGAAAAGTTGGTTAGCTATCACTAATGCCTCATCAGGATGATGGCGACATGTCTGATCGCCTGTTGGACTCTATGGACCAGTTGTACACCCGTGGACTGTTCGAGCAAGAAATATGCCGGGAGAAACTGAAGAATCACAAAGAATTTTTGTGTTATCAGTTCACACTATTTCTTCAATTTAATAATAACTGATACATGTAAATGAAAATATGAATATTACTTAAAATCTGTTGTTTTTCCCTATACTCTTAAGGGTCACCAATACTCATCAAGTTTTCAAAAATTCCGTTCATTGTAGGATTTGGAACATGAAAACAAGATGTGGTTTACATCAGCTTGTGACTTAGAATTACACTCACCTGCAGGAGAACATGGCCTTGAATCTGAGATTGTAATGCTGCAAAATATCCATCATTTGTATGTTGGGGCAAATATGTACATCACTTGCTATTGTTGTTTCCCATGACTCTTTGACCTCACATAAGTAATTATATGGTAATTATAGATGCAGCTTACTTCTCTACATCAACAACTTCCTTATTATGGTGGATACCTGTATGGGAATGCATCCACAGCAGAATGATTTTCTGCCTTCTCCATTTACAGCAAACATATTCCAGTACCACATCAAAATATAACAGTTTGTTATTGTATTCAGTCTTTGGTATAGAATATATTTAAGAGCTCTGTGGGAGTTGGACATGATTGATATCTTTAAGAAGGGCATTGAACATACTAACTTGATTGTGCCGCAGTCTCCACCATAAAAATTGAAGCACTTTTAGGCAATTTGTATTCTCTGATGACTTGGATCTGAGAGCATAGAAAAGCACATCCAGTATACTCCTGTTATGCAATGCTGAATCCATAAGTATTTATACAGATATAACCAGGCTACTGAGCTTCAATGAGACAATTAAATCTGAAATTTACATTATCACACATTAAGCTTGTCATATTATAATAACAGATGGGAATCTGGAAGCTGAGTGTGTAAAGATCATATTGAAATAAAGGTAAACCTGAATAACATTGCATAGAATGTATAAGACCAAGAGTCAGAAGTGCTACAGATGGCTGGAATTTTATCTCTTCTGTTGGGAGCACTTTGTAATTGGTAAATTCAGTATCTACTTTTATAGGCAGTACTATTCGTGGAGGTCTTGCCTTGGATGAAAAATTGATCTAACTGAACCTGATGTTTAATAATTAAAAGCATCTCTCCTGCCTCCACTAAAAGAGCATTTCTGTACTGAAGAGTATCTGATTTGGTGAGATAATCTTAGGCACATTGTGATACAGTATATAACCATAGTTCATTTCAGTTTGAATAATATATCAGTACATTGTCAATAGAATACTTTGATACTCTGCCCATTGCACATGGGTGAGAGGGCAAATTACATTTGGTCTTTCTTTGCATTTGTTAATGATGGATTGTACATGAAATGCCCAGCTGAGTTTGGAATCATGACTCAGGGCCAGACTTTCTCTTTTATGAAAATGCATATTATACTATTGTATGTTAATGGTAATTAGCCAGAAATGAAAAATGAATTTAAGGAGGCACATGACAAAACAAAAGAGGAAATAAAGAGATCAGAGCTTGCTTTGCCACATACTAACTGCTGCTTCCCAAAATATTTATTCCTCAATGAAATTTGCCACTATTTTTCCCCACCACAGTTCATGGAATCAATACTAGAAATAAGAATAACTTTGACAAAGATTTAAAGTTACTTTCTTTGGTTCAGAAAGGTGACAACTATTTCGGACACACATTTTTGATGACATGCCAGCAGCCATAGAAAGTTTAACTAATAGTAAAGTTTAGTTTGGGAGGAGTCAAAAGGACTTATTGATGGCCAACATCTCCTACTCCCTTGATTAATTACTTAGCAGAACCAATTGATGTGTATATGTTATTGAGAACATCACATAATGTGAATATTGTGTATGATCCGACTTCTGTACCAAATTTCTGAGTAATGCAATTATTGCAAATAAGTGCTGTAAAACGTTTTTTATTTGTTTTATTTGATGATGCATGGCTACAATAGCCTAAGAATTATCATATGCACCTATATATATATTGAACATTTAATGTTTGGTGACAAGTTTTATATCTTTTTAAATGTGAATATGTTAAAGATTTTGTTTTCTTGCCCGATTTCGCATTCACAAGAGCAATTTCATTTCAGATTTGTGGAAGGTTCTTATTTTGTAAATATTTATTATGTATTCTTGTTTTTTGACATGTTCCATGTCCCAGAGGATCTCCTCAGTGTGGATCAATTAGAATGAAAAATACATCTGATCTTATCTAATCCTTAGTATTCTTCATAAAAATCTGCCTTCCTGATACAGTGATTGTGTGATTATTCCACCTTAAATTGCTTTAGTTCGCTGCTCTGGATATTATATACTAGTAACAGATTGATGGTTCAGCTAAACATTATCTCGATCGTTTTACCTATTTATGTGACACATGACAGTTGGTTATGTGTGGCTATGTTTAAACTCTTTACATTACACAGAGACCATCTGCCATCTTGATGCATTTCACATTTTTGTAAAAATGTTTTCTTCCTGTAGACACCTTCAGACATTGATTTATTAAACAATTGTATCACATAAATTTATGCATTTTCTTTAGATCTCACACTCAGATTTACTTGATGAAATCTTGAGCAGGGTGCCCCAAACTGTGTTCCACAGGAAGTGAGTAAGTGCTCTGCATAAAACTATTAACAACATGTAATTATTTCAACAATTTTTCTTGCTTTTTAAAAATTTCATCATAATTTGTGTGTTATTAGTTCTAATAAATTTGGAGTAATCACTGAATAAAAATATTTGCTCATTTTTTAATATTTTATTAATTTTATTGACCTTCAAAATAAGCAAGGAGTTCCATCAAAGTAGCAGAATTCTAAAAGTATTCTGTCAGAGGGAATGTTCTGGAACTCCTGGTCTAGAGAATTGTATGAGATTTGTCCAGAAAATAATGCACCAAATTTATTTCTCAGCCGAAAACAATGATATTAATGCAAAACAATATCTATGTATTATTTGAAGTCTCCTGAGTGAGTATCACTTCAGCACTTCCAACAATAGCGTGGCCACAGGACAGTTTGAAAATGGCGTCTGTAGTTGATGTACATTACAAGCAACATGCCATTATTGAATTTCTCACTGCAGAGAAAAAAACTGGGTGGAAAATTCATAACTGCTTGTGCAAACTTTGTGGAGCATCTTCTGTTGACAGAAGTACAGTTAGTTGTTGGGCACAGAGGGTGAGGTCATCAGAAGGCAGTTTGGCGGAGCTCCACAATTTGCAGTGGTCAGGGAGACCACCCACAGCTGTCACACCTGACATGTTGCAGTGAGCTGATGTTGTCATTCATGAGGACAGATGCATTATGACTCAGTGGTTGGTGCTGCATCTGTCAATCAGCTGAGGAAGTGTGGATGCAATTATCCACACTCTTGAATATTCAAAAGTCTGCGCAAGATGGGTCCCACAGTGCCTAACAGTATCACAAATCATTGACAAAACGCAATATGCGCTTCTGGTGACTTTGGCTCCACAGGAACCCAGGAGATGTTTTGCTGCAACTTGATAATGCTTGGCCCAACACAAGTCTGAGGTCTGCTGAATACATTCCAAAATACGGTTTGACAGTGTTACCCCATCCACCCTACAGCCCTGACCTAGCCTCCATGGACTTCCACTTGTTTGGGCCATTAAAGTATGTCATTTGTGGAAGCCATTTTGAGGACAATGAGGAAGTGATTCATACAGTGAAGCACTGGCTCTGTCACCAGGACAAGGATTGGTACCGACATAGCATAGACACCCTTGTTTCACACTGGAGGAATGCATAGAATGGGATGGAGATTATGTGGAAAAACAGTGTGTTCATAAAACACCATTCTTTCATGTGCGTAATTCTCATTATGTTCAATAAAGAATTGTTGAAGAAAAAAAATGTGGTGCATTGCTTTCTGGGCAACCCTTGTAATTCACACTTGAAAGATATTGGTTACAAAACCCTCATTAACCAGTTCTTGCATATTGTTCATCAGCCTGGCACTGTTACTAAGTTGGAGTAACAGAAGAGGCAGAAAAGACTCAAAGAACAGGTTTGTTTAATCAGCATTAGAGTTTCATGAAAATGTTCAACAAATTGCTGTGGGAGACAATGCAAGACAGGACAATCTTAATCACAAATTCCTGAGAGTCCACATTCCAAAATGAATCAAAAAACATATTACATGCTAAAACTTATACCTCACATAATGACCGTGACAGTACTATTAGAGAGGTTGGACACACATAGTAGATTAAAATTAAACAAGGAATGGAAATGGAAGGGACACTGTTTACCATCTGGCACATTCTATTCAGTGGCTTGTGGAATACTGATGTAGATGTCGATTGCATTTATTCTTAATGGACACTTAATTCCAGGAAAATAGCCAAAATAAATAGTATAAAAATAATGTCCATCTATATTTTACATATTTGTTTATAGTTTAGGACTGTGGTAGTCAATCTGGTTCTTACCACTGACTAGTTGGTGTTCCAGCTTTCATAGTATGCAGTGGGGATTTTAAAAACATTTTCATAAGGTTTTCATAAAATTTTGACACAAAGTATTTGGTAAGTAATTATTATTATATTCTTTAACTAATTATGATTGAGCTTTATAAATTTCATGTAGTTACTTCCTTACTTTATAAATTGCCACTGCTGTTGAACTGGTGGGCAGTTACAAAATATTACTACTAACAGAAATACAAAAGTGGGTGGAAGTTGGTTTGAGTGTATTTTGTAATCTAACATAAAAGCTAACTGCAGGCACTGGGTGGGCAATCTCAGAGGCCTACAAATTTACAGTTGCATGTATGACATATATAGTTATCTACTCCTAGTACATGTGGTTAAAACAGTTATGTAGCTGTAGTGTGCCAAGTAATCTCTTTGATTCATTTACTGATTTTTCTCCATTCACACTTTGTGGTCCATGAAACCAATGTTGAAGAAGAGCCATCAGTGATATAGAACAGATCAGATTATTCATCAGTTGATAGAAACTGCCAAACTCATTGCAAACAATTTCTTTACAGTATATTGATAATGAGTTACAAATAGTGATAACACACTCATAATGACAATTATGAGAAATGTACTTATGCTACTTTTCGAAAATTCACTCTTCTGATTGCTCAGATACTGCTTTTATCTAAAAACTCTCTCTCTCTCTCTCTCTCTCTGTCTCTCTCTCTCTCTCTGTCTGTCTGTGTGTGTGTTTTATACAAGGATGCAGTCTCATGAAGATTAATTTCGCTTCTGATATTGTGTTTTTGGATTTTGCACTTCATTCTTAATCCACTGTTAGTTGTCCAGTCATGAATAGATCATTTTCAAAATGATATCAGACATATCATCTTAACTGAAAAAGGAAACAGTTTTTAAAATAAAGTTTAACCATTTCATGCATACAGGAATATTATCTTAATATATTCCTTTGTATCACATCACTAGGTAACACTTTTTCAGCTGGCTCCAGGACTTTATGATACTTCCACCATTCTATCAAGCTGAGTCAGCATCTCACCATAATGAATGAGATGTTGACCTCAAGGAAATGGAAAGAGTTTACAATTTTCTATCACAGATCCTGGACATAATATTTTTCAGTAAGAGTCATTAAACCATGACAGTTGATTGCAGAATGATTATTATTTATTTCTAAATGATGATGTTTTAATGTGTTATCTAAATAATCATTGACCTTATGATATGAATTATTTGAGAGGTATGCCTTAAGTAATTTCTGAGAGTATTGCAAGTTCTCTCAGCATTTTGCTGTCTGTGTATGAAGGTAAATCTCATGAACTATACTGTATGCATTTTGATATGGTTTTCACTAATAGTTAGACTGATTCATGAAAAGATTTGGGTGTATAATTTATTACTTCTATGCCAGACAGAGCCATAGATACTTAGTGCTACCCACGTGAAGCTCAGATGATATGCTAATTTTAAATATTTAAATTTCAGTTGTTTCTTTATTCTCCTTGGGCAGTTTGTCATACAGTTTTATTCCCTTGTAGAAAATATGGATTGGCTCTTATTCCATATGATGAATGCTGCTGTTCATGAGACAATTGCTGATGGTGTTCTTGATGATCATTAGTGATCCCCAGCTGTTTAAACTGATCTTGGATAAATCACATTATTCTTTTAAGTAAATTAGAATATTATGGTCTCACAGAATATTGTCCTAAATGGCTCAGGTCATGTTTATCTCTAATGGGAAAGGAAGGGCATCTAGGGGAAATAACCCTGCATTTTCCTAACACTTGTCATCCAAATAAGAACTGTTTACATGTAGTTTCCCATTAGATACAGTACAAGTACAGAAAGGGCAGCAGCCTCAAAGGGTGCAGGGCATAGTCACCAATGGGTATTGTAATTGTAAACTGTCGAAGCTGCATTGGTAAAGTACCAGAACTTCAAGAGCTGATAGAAAGCACCGAAGCTGAAATTGTTACAGGTATGGAAAGCTGGCTGAAGCGAGAGATAAATTCTGCCGAAATTTTTACAAAGGCACAGACGTTGCTTAGAAAGAATAGATTGCATGCAACTGGTGGTGGTGTGTTTGTCACTGTCAGCAATAGTTTATCCTGAAGTGAAATAGAATTGGATAGTTCCTATGAATTATGATGGGTGGAGGTTATACTCAACAACCAAGCTAGATTAATAATTAGCTCCTTTTACCGACCTCCCGACTCAGCAGCATTAGTGGCAGAACAGCTGAGAGAAAATCTGGAATACATTTCACATAAATTTCCTCAGCATGTTATAGTCTTAGGTGGAGATTTCAATGTACCAGATATAGACTGGGATACTCAGATGTTTAGGACGGGTGGCAGGGGCAGAGCATCAAGTGACATTATACTGAGTGCACTATCCGAAAATTACCTCGAGCAATTAAACAGAGAACTGACTTGTGGAGATAACATCTTGGACCTACTGATAACAAACAGACCCAAACTTTTCTACTCTGTAAGTGCAGAACAGGGAACCAGTGATCATAAGGCCATTGCAACATCCCTGAATATGGAAGTAAATAGGAATGTAAAAAAGGGAGGAAGGCTTAGCAAGGTTTGTTTAGCAAGAGTAATAAGAGGCAGATTTCAGACTACCTAGCAGATCAAAATGAAAATTTCTGTTCTGACATAGGCAACATTGAGTGTTCATGTAAAAAGTTCATGGCAATCATAAAACGTGTTTTAGATAGGTACGTGCCGAGTAAAACTGTGAGGGACGGGAAAAACCCACCATGGTTCAACAACAAAGTTAGGAAACTACTGCAAAAGCAAAGAGAGCTTCACTGCAAATTTAAACGTACCCAAAACCTCTCAGACAAACAGAAGCTAAAAGATGTCAAAGTTAGCGTAAGGAGGGCTATGCGTGAAGCGTTCAGTGAACTCGAAAGTAAAATTCTATGTACCGACTTGACAGAAAGTCCTAGGAAGTTCTGGTCTTATGTTAAATCAGTAAGCGGATCAAAACAGCATATCCAGGCACTCTGGGGTGATAATGGCATTGAAATAGAGGATGACACACGTAAAGTTGAAATACTAAACACCTTTTTCCAAAGCTGTTTCACAGAGGAAGACCGCACTGCAGTTCCTTCTCTAAATCCTCACACACACACACAAAAAAAAGGCTGACATCAAAATAACTGTCCAAGGAATAGAAAAGCAACTGAAATCACTCAACAGAGAAAAGACCACTGGACCTGACGGGATACCAATTCGATTCTACACAGAGTACACAAAAGAACTTGCCCCTCTTCTAACAGCTGTGTACCTCAAGTCTCTAGAGGAACGGAAGGTTCCAAGTGATTGGAAAAGAGCACAGGTAGTTCCAGTTTTCAAGAAGGGTCGTCGAGCAGATGCCCAAAACTATAGGCCTATATCTCTGACATCAATGTAGAATTTTAGAAAACGTTTTTTTGCTCTCGTATCATGTCATTTCTGGAAACCCAGAATCTGCTCTGTAGGAATCAACATGGATTCCGGAAACAGCGATCATGTGAGACCCAACTCGCTTTATTTGTTCATGAGACCCAGAAAATATTAGATACAGGCTCCCAGGTAGTTGCCATTTTCCTTGACTTCCGGAAGGCATTCGATACAGTTCCACACTGTCGCCTGATAAACAAAATAAGAGCCTATGGAATACCAGATCAGCTGTGTGGCTGGATTGAAGAGTTTTTAGCAAACAGAACACAGCATGTTGTTCTCAATGGAGAGACGTCTACAGGTGTTACAGTAACCTCTGATTTGCCACAGGGGAGTGTTATGGGACCATTGCTTTGCACAATATATATAAATGACCTAGTAGATAGTGTCAGAAGTTCCATGCGGCTTTTCGCAGATGATGCTGTAGTATACAGAGAAGTTGCAGCATTAGAAAATTGCAGCAAAATGCAGGAAGATAGGCACTTGGTGCAGAGAGTGGCAACTGACCTTAACATAGACAAATGTAATGTATTGCGAATACATACAAAGAATGATCCTTTATTGTATGATTATATGATAGCAGAACAAACACTGGTAGCAGTTACTTCTGTAAAATATCTGGCAGGATGCGTACGGAATGATTTGAAGTGGAATGATCATATAAAATTCATTGTTGGTAGGGAGGGTGCCAGGTTGAGATTCATTGGGAGAGTCCTTAGAAAATGTAGTCCATCAACAAAGGAGGTGGCTTACAAAACACTCGTTCATCCTATACTTGAGTATTGATCATCAGCGTGGTATCCGTATCAGGTCGGTTTGACAGAGGAGATAGAGAAGATCCAAATAAGATCGGTGCATTTCATCACAGGGTTATTTGGTAAGCGTGATAGCACTACAGAGATGTTTAGCAAACTCTCTGCGAGAGAGGTGCTCTGCATCGCGGTGTAGCTTGCTGTCCAGGTTTCGAGAGGATGTGTTTCTGGATGAGGTATCGAATACATTGCTTCCCCCTACTTATACCTTGTGAGGAGATCACGAATGTAGAATTTGAGAGATTCAAATACCCATGGAGGCATTCCAGCAGTCATTCTTCCTGCAAGCCATACACAATACAGTGGCACGTAAAGTGCCCTCCGCCACACACCAATTTGTGGGTTGCGGAGTATAAATGTAGATGTAGATGTAGATTACACCTTAGGGCCCAGACTTTTCTTGTGTATATTAATGACCTTCTGTCAGTAACATTACTGGATGCTATGTTTGTTTGGTTTGCAGGTGGTACTAACAATGCTATAAACAAAAATCAAATAAGTTTTAAAAAGAGCTGTTAATGACATTTCTGTGGACATAAATGGATGATTTCTAGCCAGTCATTTCTCATGTAAATTCAGGAAGACAGACTATTTGCAATTCAGAACTTGTAATAGGTTCACAGTGTTGAATTTTATAGAATATGAAGTTTTGCATGTACTTTGTTCTTGTTTAAGAAACAGTATGTGGTGTCACCCTAAATGGTTCGAGTAATACAAAAATGGATACCACACCATCTTCATTCAGAGAAATTACTATAGGAATCTCCAAAGATTCAATCGTTGGTGCACTACTGCACTGTTTGCAGATGATACAAATATTGTTGTGAAGCTCAGCAAAGAATCATCAACAGAGAAAATAGTAAATGATGCTTGTGTGAAAATTACTGAATGGTTTTACTTTAAATTTTGAAAAACACAGCTCATATAATTTTGTACAGTCAAAAATAACCTACCTCCTATTAACCTAATGCACCAAACAGAATTTATATGCAATGTAGAAAATTCCAAGTTCTTCAGTCTGCATAATGACGAAAACGTTAAGTGGGTAAGCCATACAGTACACCTGCTAAAACATTTAGGTTTAGCTAAGCTACTTATGCCACATGAATAACTGACAATGTCAGGGATATAGAGGTCATTAAGTTAACTTTTTTTTTCATATTTTCATGTGGTGATGGCTTATAGGATAATAGCTTATAGGATAATATTCTGGGATAACATGTCATTGAGGCAAAAAATATTCACTTCAAGAAAAGTAATTAGAATTATGTGTAGGGATCACACATGGAAACCTGTGGCCATCTCTGTAAGCAACTGGTAATGTTAACCACAGCCTCACAGTTCATTTATTCACTTATGAAATATGTGATCAACAATCCATCCAAGTTTGACTGTAACAAAGATATTCACAAATACTACACTAGAAGGAAACATTATATGCATTATTCTTTAATGAATATAACTTTGGTACAGAAAGTGGTGAAATATGCAGTTATAAAACTCTTTGATATCTGACAGATAGTGGAAATGTTTTCAAATGTAGATTAAAGATGTTTCTCCTTACCAGTGCATGCGCATGCGCGTGCGCGTATGTGTGTGTGTGTATGTGTGTGTGTGTGTGTGTGTGTGTGTGTGTGTCTAATAACTGTGGCATGAATTTAATCTATGGAAACAGTGCTGTCTCACGGAGAGGAGATGGATACAATTTTTGTCAGTTACACTTCATGTCATTACCAAATTAACAGTTCCTTGATTCTCCAGAATGTGTCCTACAAACAATCCTTTCTTTTAGTCAGTTGGTGGAATAAGTTTCTTTTTACCCCAGTTTGATTTAGTACCTTCTCATTTGCTATTCTATCTATCCATCTAATCTTAAGCATTCTTCTGTAGGGTTTCATTTCAAAAGTTTCTATTTTTTTCTAGCACGAATTGCTTATTGTCCATGTTTCACTTCCACACAAGGCTACACTCCAGACAAATATCTTCAGAAAAGAGTTCCTAACACTTAAATTTGACATAGATGTTCACAAATTCCTCTTTTTCATAAAATTTTTTCTTGCTATTGCCAGTCTACATTTTATACCTTAGTGCTTCAGCTATTTATCAGTTATTTTGCTGCCCAAATGATAAAACTCACTTTTAGTGTTTCATTTCCTAATCTAATCCCCTCAGAATCACCTGATTTACTTTTACTGTGTTCCATTATCCTAGTTTTACTTTTATTTATGTTCGTCTTATACTCTTTTCAAGTCACTATCACTCCAGCTAACTGCTCTTCCATCTCTTCAGCTGTCTCTAAGAGACTTACGATACCATCAGCATTCACAACTGGTGGAGGCTCACTTTGGGGAAACTGGAAGACCTTTGGACTCACAAAATTTTTGCTTGGTTTGATGAGTAGCCCTGAAATATGATCATGTGTAATGCTAAGTTTGAAATGTAAGCAAGTAGATTTTTTTTCGTTTTATATCACCTATGTTTGATAATATCAACATTACCAATAAAGGTTTTAAAAATTATTCCATTCCATCTTAGCATGGTGGTACAGCAACCTTATTATTGCTGTTATTTAAAAAACAGTCTTAGGTTGCATATGTTCGTTATTAACTCAAGAACAATAAATTTTGCCGAGATAGTGCATCATCAGGTTACATCATGGAGGTGATGACAGGCATGGTAGCACAGAACGAGGCCTTATGCACAAAATGTAAACACGGCCATACATAGAATGATGCTGGAGGCTCGACTGTATTGACATAGTGCATTCAGATTGTCATATGGCAATGGCACCATTTATGTAACTCTACTTTACTAAATAGCTAGAGAGGCCGCAGACCTAGTGCCATCTGCAAATTGTACTTCGGTGCCCGTAATAGACATCTCCAAGGTCAAGGTGCAGGTAGAACAACATAAGACTGCATGCGTGAGAAGTATGTCAAAACCTGCCCCTGACAAGCCGACCTCACCTTCTGTATCCTTGTCTGTGAGGTGCATACTATGCACATTCATCGTGCAGACAGTATTGCAGATCTTGGCTTTCTGACCCAACTTCCGACAATGTGAACACTTAACCTTCTGGAAAGAACACTGTTGACATTTATATGTTACAAAACAATTTGAACAGGAGGATAACTTTCTGGGGGCTCAGAGACTCAATGTGTCCAGGAGGCGTGGGACACTTTCCAGTGTCATTGTGATTTTGGAACAAGAGCTGTTCAAACCTTGTAAGGTTGCTGAGTCATAAAGACCTGCAACAGATCCTATAGGGCCACTGACTATGTCTTATTGTTCAAATGCCAAAATGAGAACCAAACAACCACACACAGAGGTGTCATTTAGTTTTGGTAAGTCACTTCAAAGACCCTCACCTGGTGAATGGACCAAGATCATACCACACACTGAGTATTCTGCACATGATCTCTAGCAGCATTTGGACACTGAAATATGCAATATTGTGACAATACCTGCAACTTTGTGATCCAATCATGATAGCTTTGGGCATTTTTTTAGTGCAACTAAAAAGTTTGTGGCGTGCTACTGCTGCACGAATTTGAGAATCAAAATAGTCTTCCAGCTTGTCCTTAAGTTGTGCATATGCACCATTGGGTTAAGTGGCTGGAGCAGTCTGTACATTTCTGCTCCTGAACATACTAGTAAAAAAGGATTTGATGGGTGTCACTTGCTATGCCACAGGCCACAAAATTTTTTTCTGGCCACTCATTGTAGTTCATCCATGGTTGCCATTTCTTGTCAAAGCTGGGAAACGGTGGCAGCAATGGCCAGATCCACTTGATCATGGCACCAGTCCTGAAGAGATGATTGGAAACTATTTCTGGTGCCATGTTGATGCAGGCTAATATATCCAAAAGCAGTTTCTAGGTCTGTTGCATATTTTTTAATAGTAAAAGTACTTGAGTAGACGCATTCTATTGGGAAAAGCGATATTGGAAACTGAAAACATATAATTAGTAGAATTGCATATGTAAATTATACACCCAAAACCCTAGGAACTTGTGAAAGAATCTTTATACAAGTTAACTACGCTAGAAATGTATGCAAACTTAAAGGTCCAACATCCACATTGCCACTGAATGTGGTAACCAAAGTGGAACCAAGCATGCTAATTAAGAATCACAGGCATTAATGTACAACCAGAAATTTTATTGCAACAAGATCCAACATGAATAAAATAATTTTCATTTATATTTGCAGAGTTATCCTGAATGGTGTGAATACTATCCATCTCAGTAACAAACCCATGAAATATTATTTTTATTGCTGAGTGTGGATTTATGAACAACTAGTTGAAAAGTTTAGCAATCATTTTGTTACAAATGTAATATAGTTTAAAAATTATCTTTGTTGCAGCAGCAGTTACAACAGAACATTTAATGTTTGATGAATTGATAATGTTGATTAATTCATTGGTAGAACACAAGAAACAGAGTAAGTCAAAAGATCCCCCCCCCCCCTCTCTCTCTCTCTCTCTGTAATTGTGTGTGTGTGTGTGTGTGTGTGTGTGTGTGTGTGTGTGTGTGTGTGTGTGTGTGTGAGTGAGAGAGAGAGAGAGAGAAAGATAATACATGTACACGAGTTGTATACTTCTTAACGAGTTGCTTGTAGTATCCATCTGCAGTTGGATTTGTAGCATCCCAACAATGTTTTAACTAATTGAACTTTTTAACTGTAGAGATCTAATTTCAATTTAAAGAGAGTAAATAGTCATTTTTCCCTTTTTTTCTAGTCATCTACATGGTAACAACATCCAGAGCTTAGAGCCAATGGCCTTTTATGGTCTCTCTTCACTGAAAGCACTGTAAGTTTTTATTTCATTACTGCTATAATATACTACTGTACATTTAATGAGTCAGAAATCACATTTTTCTGATGGAGAAAATAACATGGCAGGATCATTTTAATTTCAGTGGCTATAATAATCATCAAGATATCTTCCAATAAAGAGTAGCTATCCTGGTCGTATTTGTACTGGACGAGACCTTGTGTTTGAGTAGAGAAAAATTTTGTCATATCTGCTACCTAAATGCTTTACAAGAATGTTGAAACTATTAGCCCAACACTGAAGAAGTCTCAAACATTCAATAACAATAATTTGCTTACAGGAAATAAGAGCAAGTTAGTACATTTTTGTTAGTTAACTTATGTTAAAAAATATTACAAAATGATAAACTGATGCTGAATGAGGTAACTTACAGCAGATATATTTTGACACATTATGAAATCTCTTTCTGTAGAGGTACCACTCCTTTTAGAAATACATCTATTATTTGTTAGGAAGGTTAGACTTCAACTGTCATATTGCTATATAGTCCAATAAGAGATATATGTAACTGTTATATTGCTATATAGTCCAGTAACAGATATGTGTACAATGAAAACCCTGAACAAAGAGAGGACAGGAGGAGGATGTGTGTACATTTAATTTAGAGTTGAATGAATTTAAACCACTGCCATGTGTAACATTACTGCTGGGAATGTTAGTAAACATGACTATTTCAAACTGCTAAATAGTAACATTCACTTCGAAATCTCATTGAGTGGTCTCTCCAAAAAAGAATAATAAAAAAGGTTCCTCCACCAGGTACCAAACACAATGTGCTTTTACCAAAAATTTTGACTGAAACTAATAAGAATGAAAATGTTAGCAAAGCTCTTGGGTCATGTAAACACAATGGTAGAATTTAATTCAACTTTTAGATCTTCATACCTTCTTTGTTGCTGATGTCCTGTTGTTCATGCTTTGTTGCTGTATGAAAGTGTAGCCATATTGCCGTGCTGTAGAAATCGTCAATGAAAGTTCAGAAGTTACAGTGATTTCTTTTGTTATTGTATAGGTGGTGCAATTGGTGTTAAAAACTGACTACACCTTGACTCTTTGAAAACTGGCTACAATCTGTGTAATGACAGTGCTGTTGCACTTCTATTTGCATTGTTTAAGACACAAATTTCCAAACCTGTAATCCAAAATTAACACACAGAGATAAATTGTGGACAGTGTAATTTAAGTATATTACTTCCTGTTGAGTATATGTAGGTAGTTTGTGAAATAAATAATTTAGAAGTGTGAAACAAGATAATAATGGAAATTAACAAGGTAAATTTCATTTGATTAATTGATAAGTAAAATATAATTTGTGTTATTTTCATAATATAAATTGGAGTTAAAATCAAATATTTTTTTCATTTGATAGTAGCCACATAGTTCAAAATTAATACTAGGGCCAAAAATCGGTATATATTTACATTTGTTATGAATAACTGCATAATTTGTCTTTAATTATAAATGATGTTGCAAGTATTTTGCATTGATGACCTATTACACTGCAAACTTTGATGAAATTATGTATATAATGCGAGTAGAATAAGAGGAAAATATAAATTCTAGCGCACATTGGTAATCATTAAAAAAAGTTAGCTAATTAGTGGCTTCAGTGTTAACAGAACATATTCCTACCAGTTTCAGTCTGGATATTAAGTATACTTGAATTTGATGTAGTCTTGAGGTTTCTATTTGGCTTCTAACCAAAACTTCCTTATTAACTGCTGTATAAGTCAGATAGTAATTAATATCAAATTGCAATAGTCGAATATTTTACAGTATTTTATTTGTGTATATGAGACTTAAATGGCTCTCCAGAGAGTGTTCTGTAACCCATGTTTTGTTTGTAAACTGTTTTTGTATGAAATTAAGGCTACTAAGATAAAATACAGTTCCATATATCTAACGGAAGCATGAAGTAGGTATATCTAACGGTATATCTAACATACAGTATTCAGTTTTTCATTTTTGTACAGGATTTGTGTATCACTGTAACTTTCTTCTTATCAAATATTCTACTTTTGATGAATGCATTTCCGTATAAACTATTACGTAGCTGTTTAAATTTGATGAATTCATTATGGTATCAAAGTGTGCAGGCAGGTTGTAAATATAAGAAAAAGGAAATAAGTTACTGGTTCAAGGTGTAAGTTACTCATAAAATGGAGAAAAGAGTAGTGACCAAAACATTGGTTGACTAGGCTAAGAGAATCTGTGAACCATAGTACTTGGAGGACAAACTCAGTCATTTAAGAACTTCTTTCAGAATAAATGACTACTCTGATGAAGAGGTAAATAGAGCACTACACTTTAAAATATCTGAGCTTCTAGTTCAAAAAGAACCAACTTTGGTACAGTTTTTCTCTGATTCATAAAAACACTTATGGATCGCTTCAGCTGAGTACTCAGAGAAAGGCACTTGAACATTTAAACACTGTGAAGGACTTCCAACCAATGCTTGCCACAGCACAAATATTAAAACAATCCCTTGAGCATGTGGTCTGGTGTACATAGGAATTACAATGAAAAGCTTTAAGGAACACAAGAGCAATCATTGCTTGAGCAACACAGATAAATAGACAGTAGCATCTCATACACTGGGACCAGGGAACAATCAAATTCATTTTCTCGAATCCTATGGTTTTATCAAGATCAAATTGTTACTACACTCAGATGTACAGAAAGGCGCCAGAAATCCTACAGCACAAAAACAACATAAATAGAAAAGAAGGATTAAAATTAGACAAATTGCAGCTCTTGGTGCTAAATAAAGCAAAGGGTGTCAACTCTTCCCAACTAAGAGCTCAGAAATACATGTCAGCCCAACTCTGCAATATTAAGTGGCAGTTTGGTAATAGCAAGTGTTGACTGTTGCATGTGTACATATAAACAGTTAAGTTCACTGAGCGTATTTGAGGTGCAGTGATTAGCACATTTTACCCACATTCGGGAGGCCAATGGTTCAAACCAGTGTCCGGCCATCCTGATTTAGGTTCCCTTGATTTCCATAAATCACTTCAGGCAAAAGCCAGGATGTTTCCTTTGAAATGGCATGGCCAATTTTCTTCCCCATCCTTGCCTAATCCAAGCTTGTGCTCTATCTCTAATGACCTTGTTGTCGATGTGACATTAAACACTAATCTCCTCCTCGTACTCCTTCTTTGAGATTTTAACTGTCTGAATCATTATAGCCTCAAATGGTGTTTCCAATATTAGAATATGAAATTTTAGGCAGAGAAGTACATCTTGGGCAACAGCCAATGACCATAAAACAAAAGTCACCAGAGACAAACATATAGTTGTTCATGATACAATGGCTTGTACTTTGAAAATGTAATTACTGTACAGTAAAGCAAGGACAGGTAACTCATTCAGTCATAAATGACAGCAGTTACAGCCTCCAGCATGCTTTTAGATTTCATTCCCAATTAGTCCTGTCGTGACTTTCTTTACAAGGAACATGAGGTGACAATCCTGATTAGCAATAAAGAGATTTTATCTCTTGTGATGAATTATGTAAATGAATGTGTGTGCCATATTTGTTAGTGATTGTGTCTGCTGATAAGTATAATATTATTTTTCTATCTACATTTTATTGTATTTTCACATTGGGTGTTTTTTGTAAGATATTTTAGCATTTGAAACAGGAGTTGTGAAATGTTTTTGTATTAATTTGGCATTTACTTGTTTGACTCTTTATAAAGCTTACGTATTTAATTTGATAAGACTTTATCTACCCATTCATAATATAATTTCAACAATGTTTGTATCTTGTAATAATCGTTAAATCAGTAGAAACTTCCAGATGATGATTATTATTGTTCCTTTCTGCAGTGATCTTAAACGCCAAAGGATAAGCAACATTTCCCATGGTGCTTTCATTGGGCTACGTAGCTTAGTGACACTGTGAGTATGTGAAAGGTGAAAAACAGTTTACAGTATTATATGAACTGCTTACAGTGCCCTCTCTTTTATTGCTGCTATGTATAAGGTTATATAAGTATCAAACAATGGAAAATGCAGGATGGAATAATTACAAAGGAATGATTACTACTCACCACATAGAGCACATGTTGAGTTGCAGACAGGCACAACAAAAAGGGGAATATACACTTTAGCTTCTTCTGAAGTAGCACACACACACACACAAAAGAAAAGCACAACTCTCTCTCTCTCTCTCTCTCTCTCTCACACACACACACACACACACACACACACGCGCACACCCACTGTAGCCAGAGACAGTGGTCATGTGTGTATAAGCTGTGCTTGTTTGTGTGTTTTCTCTTTCAGAAGAAGGCCTTTTGATCAAAAGTTAAAATGTTTAGCAGTCCTTGTGTTGTGCCCATCTACAACTCAACATATCCTCTACATGGAGAGCAGCAATCTGTAGTTTTCATAATATTGTTAAATGGCTGAGTAATATTTGGCTTAAAATGGTTTTGCACATCCTGAAGAATCACATTAAAAATATGTTTTGAAATATGATACTGTATAATATGCAGGAAGTTATGTAAAATTACACATGATCTGTTTTGGAAGTTTCATGTTGACTTCTTTCATAATCACTTTCCCCTGAAACTTTAACTACTGGTATAGCATTTTTTTATCAGATTCTAATATTACTCTCAGTGCCTGTGGATACTGCAGTATGGAATACCATAGCAGCTAGTTTAGGTATGGAGGAATGAACATCTGGAAAAAGCATAATCACAGACATTGAACAAAAAAAATGTGGTTACAAGAGAGGTAACTTAAATGTAATTGTGTACAGCAAAGAAGTATGTCAATCGATTGATAAAAAAAAAAAAGGCAAAATTTCCAGGAAAATAAATGAATGTGGCAGTATAAGCAACTTAGAAATTGAATAATAGGATGAGCAATGACTGCAGAAAAAAGTAAATAAATGAAAAAGAGGTGTTTGCAGAAGGACAAATTCAATACATAGAAAAGTAAAAGTAACTTTCAGATAATTTGAAAGCAAAAGTCATTTCAGTGTTAAATGCAGATGAGAGAGTGGATAATTGGAAAGAATACACTGAGGGCCTCTATAGGTTAAGAACCTTCCAGTAATGTTACATAAGATGAAATGTGTGTAGATTTGGGGGCATAAGGGATCCAGTATTAGTGTCAGATACAATTTTGGGAGACTTACAGAGACAGGAGAGTTAGATAATAAAATCACAGGAAGAAGTGATAATCAGATACAGCTTAAAGTGTATTTTTAATGAAATTGGGGACATGCCATCAGACTTTTGGAAAAATATCATCCAAATAATCATGGAGATAAGTGCAGATTGATGTGAGACATATAGCTTAATCTGCTTGATAGCCTGTGCATAAAAGTTACTGGCCAGAATAGTATATAAAAGAATTGAAAAGAAAGGAGGATCTCGTAATTAATGATGACAGCTTTAGGAACAGTCAAAATGGTTCAAAGGGCTCTGAGCACTATGGGACTTAACATCTGAGGTCATCAGTCCCCTATAACTTACAACTACTTAAACCTAACAAACCTAAGGACATCACACACATCCATGCCCGAGGCAGGATTCGAACCAGCGACCGAAGCAGTCACCTGGTTCGGGACTGAAGCGCATAGAACCACTCGGACACAGTGGCCAGCAGGAACAGTCAAGATACTGTCGCAGGATTTGTTGACTGCAATAACCTCTTGACAATGCAAAGTATTGTAAGACACTTGAAATCCTCAGGAAAATAGTTGTGTGCTATAGGGAGATATGGAGAAGATGGAATATTTAAAAACCAAATAGGAAACAGTAAAAACTGTATTAAAATTCAAGTACAGTTACACTTCAGTAGTCATGTGTATACTGTAGAATGACTTGCCTGCAGTGTAAACTTGAGTAGTACAGTCAAACCTCCATATAACGATTACTGATACAACAACAAACTAGGGTGCAGCAATAATTTCATATGACCCCTGCTGATTTCCTATGTCTACTGTGATAATTACCCTTCATTATGATGAAGTAGCAAATATAACAACACCCTGTTATAATGAAGACAAAATTTCAGGGAATTTACTATTACCTACTTCTATGCAGCTCGCTATAGCAGTAGGTATTGTTTATTTAGCTACTAGACTTTCAGTGCTTTATATCCAGAAGCTTTGCTACCTACTACAGTACTGTATTTATTCTAGTGGTAAAGGGAATAGCGTACAGCTGCAGGTGAGCTAAGCTGAGCGGCAAACATCAAAGAGCTCCTTTGTTTGGATGAGTGTTTAGTTTGTCCATTGTTGAGCTTGAGTAGTAGATAGAAGTGTTTTGTTGGGCTCATATGCAGCTTATCTCTGTGATTTTTGCAATCTGTGAATGTTTGTAGTTGATGTAAATGCTTTGGACTTCGCTAAGATTTCGACAAAGGCTGGGAGTCGGAAACAAATAAGGTTGGAGATGAAAATGGAGGTTTTCAAAGACACTAATAATGGAATGAAACAAATAGATGTGGCAAGAAAGTACAGACTTGCACAAACAATGTTTGCTACATTCCTTAAAAACAAAAAGAAATTGAAGAAAGTTTTGTAGGTGGCAAATTTAACCACTCAAGAAAAAGAATGAAGATGGCTGCTACTGACGATGTGGACAGTGCTACACTGCAGTGGTTTAATGAGATGCATGCACAGAATTAACCACTTAATGGCCGTTGATATGTCAAAAAGCCTTAGATTTCGCTAAGTTGCTTGGCGATTTTGCTACAGTTGTACTGTATATGTGATTTCTTTTATTGAACCAGTTACAAGGCAAACAGAAAAGCATGGATGATGTCTACTCTTTTTGGTGAGTGGCTGCTTTTGCTTAATAAAGAGATTGAAGAATAAGAAAATTGGGTTGCTGGTTGATAATTGTAGTACCATAACAACATGCCAGTGTTGAAGAACATTGAACTGTGCTACTTCTCCCTGAACTGTACTTTGATTCTTCAGCCATTATATATGGGGATAAATAAGAACTTTAAGACAAAATGTCATTCACGTTTAGTTCAACATGTAATCGCAGACATTGAAAGAAAGGTGAGCAATCCCTACAGTTTCAATGTAGAGCAGTCTTGTGACATGATTGCTAGTTCCTGGAACAATGTACAGCTGAATGTGATTGTGAACTGCTGGAAAAATGCAAGAATTTTCAAAAGTTAAGATGTTGGTGAGAATGTTGTGTGGATGAAATAATGCAGGATGATATTCAAAGTGGAGATGTATTCAGCAGTTACTGGTAAACCCATAGATGCTTCAGTAGTTGAATACTTTTCAGTGGATGATGAGGTACTGGTGTTTGAAGCATATGTAGATGAATCAATCATCAAGGAGTTAAAGGGTAATTAGCCTGTTGAAGATTCTGATGATGACAATGATGTGAGCTGATAGGTCAGTTGGAAACCATTCAGCAAGTAGCACTTCAATCCCCAGTGCTTCAGTGCAGCAGTTGAGTGCATTAGAGGAGATAAACACAATATTCACAAGATAATCTTTAAGAAAACAGAAACAGAGGAAAATAAGTGGTGGTGGTGGTGGTGGTTAGTGTTTAACGTCCCGTCGACAACGAGGTCATTAGAGACGGAGCGCAAGCTCGGGTTAGGGAAGGATTGGGAAGGAAATCGGCTGTGCCCTTTCAGAGGAACCATCCCAACATTTGCCTGAAACGATTTAGGGAAATCACGGAAAACCTAAATCAGGATGGCTGGAGACGGGAATGAACCGTCGTCCTCCCGAATGCGAGTCCAGTGTGCTAACCACTGCGCCACCTCGCTCGATAGGAAAATAAGTGAATTTTTCTGTACACAAAAGTAAGATATTCTACAGGTACAGTATTAATAAATGAAGTGAACAAAATGTGTTTCATTATTTGACTTTTACCGTTATTTTTCATCAGAAAAGTACTACAGCAATGTACTTCTCAGCCACAAAAACATGGCTCCTTCCTCTGAGTCACAATAACAAAATCTCGTTGTAACAATAACCCTGGTACAACAATTTAATTTTCATGGTCTCATGAAATTCATTATATCAAGGTTTCACTGTATATCTAGACTACAAAGGCTTGATTTTAAATTTTGAAAGAAGTTCTGAATTAATATTAATTAGTATTTTACGTAACTAAACATTTGTTGATAAAATTGAAATACATTCTCCATTTTTTTCAGTGACATGTCATACAACTGTATAGCTTATCTAACAGATGGAACACTGATTGGAATGCCCAAGCTGGAGACACTGTGAGTACAAATTTAGCTGCTCTTAGATAATAAGTATATATAATGAAAAAGTAAATTGTCTCTATAACTGCAGGAAAGATAGGTAACTTGAAGTTTTATCTGTGATTCATTCTCCAGTATTTCTCTGTAACATATTTTATATTATTTATCCCATTCCTTTGAAAACTGCTCTATATTTCTTTATTTCTCCCACTTCATCAAGATCTTTTAATGAAGCTACCACTGAAGGAGCATGATAATCACTGCACACTGTAAATGTAAACATGAGAAACCTGTAGCTAACACCAATGGTGGATTATTGTGTCACTGGCAGAACAGGGGAAAAAAATGTAAATTCCTCTTGGAGACAGTGTCAAATAATTATCAGAGGGTATTTGGAACCGAGAACATCAACCCTTCAAGTTTCAGATTAAGAGGATTAGAAGGGGATTGAGAAAATTATCTAAGTTTAGCATGGTTTAGTTTCCAAGTGGTAAAGATGACTTCCATGCTAGGATGAAAGTGTTTCCCCAAGTTGGCAGTACCTGTGACATAGTTTTCAGGATTGATTTATTTGTAGCAGATCATTGAAAAATTGATTTAGAGAAGTATGTAATGGAGCTAGATGGGACATCATTCCGACTGAGTGCTATTGTTGAAAATACTAAACTGCTACAGGCAAATCCTTAACCAGGTGAGGCCAACTAGACAGCTGGCATGGTCCCTTAGGGCTAATTCAGGTGATACCATACCACAAAATATAGGGAAGCTAATTAATATGAAAGTGTTAGAAGAGTTGCCAGTTGATAAGTTCACCAGAAAATGAGGCACTAGATGAGGTGTCCTGCTTTGTGTGCTAGATCATATTGTATGTATAGGAAAGAGATGGGAGCTTTGTGGTATCTATAGGCCTAGACAAACTTTATACAGCAGAGGCAGAATTATTATGTGGTTGTGCTCACAGCAAACCTGGAGATTGTTGAGGAAAAAGAACCAGAGGAATGGATTTGTGGAAGCCTCAACCAGAGCAATCTGCTAAATCACTTGGACTGTGGAAAAAGTATCCTATTTCCTGGACAATGATAGATAAGACATGGTATAATTATTGATTAACCCTCACAGACCATTTCCAGTCACTCCAATAATGCAAGACCATATTGCTCTTTTAAATAAATCATCAAAATAAAAAAGTCCATATTGAACTGTGTGCCATCTCCAGGCATTAACAGCGCAGCACTTGTATCATAAAAGAGAGTACTTTCCTTTGAAAACTTCTGTCATTATTTTATCAAAGAAAACCACAGGTGGAAGCAAAATGAATTGGTTTTTTGCAACTACTGGCACTTAATTAACAACTTGTAATGGATACTTACTTATCCCAAAATTATGAAAACTTTGCTTAACTTGGGATAATGGAATTATTTTACAATGATACACTTGTGAAGTAAGTACCGTAAATTATCACAAGAGGCTAGACTTAAAATCACATTGGTGTGCCAAGAGGACATTACCAATACAGCTCAATGCCACTGGACCTTTTTCTTTTTTTAAGTGCCAGAGACGTTTTAACACTTCCAAGATGGGATTCTATGACTCCTACAACCAAGGCAATGTAAGGTGTACTTATACATTGACCAGTCACATTAATGTGACCACCTGTCAAAAGCCTGAATAACCATCTTTTGCAGTATGGAGCACTGCAAGACAGACAAGAAGACAGTTAGTTTAGGAAGATACCAACAAGGATGTCGTGCCATAATGACTCCAGTGCCATGGCCAGCTACATTAGGTTTCTCGGTCGAGGATCCATGGCATGAACAGCCTGATCAAGGTTATCTTACAGATTCTTGATTGGGTTTAAATGCAGGGAGTTTGGTGGGCAAGGGAGTATGTTAAACTCATCCTGGTGCTCTTTGTACCATGCACATGCACTGCGAGCTGTGTGACATATAGCTGCTGGTAGATACTATCATGCCAAGAAAAACAAACTGCAAGTAGGGTTGGACATGGTCCTCAAGCATAGATT
This sequence comes from Schistocerca gregaria, assembly GCF_023897955.1. Taxonomy (NCBI): domain Eukaryota; kingdom Metazoa; phylum Arthropoda; class Insecta; order Orthoptera; family Acrididae; genus Schistocerca; species Schistocerca gregaria. The sequence goes on from NC_064921.1 coordinate 531,693,083, forward strand.
CATACTTGCGTTGATCTATTTGCCTTCCAGAATGACAAGATCACCCAGGAAATGCTCTCTGGCTTGGATCCGTCTGAAGAATGTTGCAAGGTGTTTGCTTTCAAATGTTTCACTCTATACTTACCAACAGTCATCTGCTCAGTTGACCATAAAACATGATTCATCTGAAAAAAGAAAGAAAAAAAAAGCACCTTTTGGCACTCGGTGGACTTCCAGTTTTGGTACTGGCATGCAAATTCCATTCTTCATTGTTGACAAGCAGCAGTCAGCATGGGTGCATGAACAGACACCTGCTGCTGAGGGCCATATGCAGAAACATTTGCTGAATGGTCATTGAGGAGATACTGTTGGTGGCCCCTTGGCAGTTAGTTGCTCAAAAGCTTCATATCTGTTCACCTGCACACGTCTCCACAGCTGTTGTTAATTGCTGTAATCTATGATTATGGTCCATGGTGCACCACAGTTGCCTTGGTGTCAGTTTTGGATAGCACAATTTTGCTAAGCATGGTATATTTTAACAACTGCAGCATGTGAACAGTTTACAAAGTTAACCATTTTAGAAATGCTTTCACAGTTGGCACTCTTGTCAATGATCATGCCCTTTTCGTTTTCTGATGAATCACTCTATTTCTGCATTACAACAACAGCTGCACTACTTTTCACCCCCCCCCCCCCCCAAAAAAAAAAAAATCACACATTGACATCGAAGACCTGCAGTGGTCACATTAATGTGACTGGATGATGTACGACATTGTATTGTTTTTCAATTTCATTGGGGAGCACAATCTACCATTGTGAAACATGCTTAGCTAACTGTGAATGCCATGTGCAGCATGTGCTGCCACTTATAGAGGTTCTCCAACATTGTAGCCACAGCTGGCAGCTCTCACACAAATAGCTGGGTGACAATTGGTAAAAAGTCCAAAGTAGCAGAGGGAGTGAATTCTGCCTCGAACTTCACATATCTAGCTGTGTACATTAAGACCATAATAATTACAGACAAGGTATTGATTGATTTTAATTTGCCTTACCTGAAGAGCCTCTTCTTGCGTGCCTAGACCATCTGCTTATGGCTCAACAAAACTGCTTCCATTTGGAGCACTTATGGCAGCATGTACAGCAATATCACAACTATTTGCACTGAGGTATTGTTCTGGGTACCTCATCTCTAGCAACTGTCTCTGGTGTTGCCATTTCTGCTACAAATGGAGAACATTTCACAACTAAGTCCCACCATCCTTTTACTAATCAACTAGTGCTGACACTGACTGTGACAGTTTTAGCTCACTGTAAGTGGAACAATATTGTTTGTGTTGCACCATCTAGAGGTAGTGAAAGACCATGCAGTGCCATCTAATGATAAAGTTATAAAGAGACCGTTTCAGAATTGCCTTTTTTATTTGTTCTCATTTTGTACATAGACTGCAAGCAAATGAATGTAAATAAAGGTAAACTGCCCCAAATCAGTGTACCCGTTTTCTGAAGCAGGGAGGGATGAAATAGGTCCCCAGCACCCACTTGGCTCAGGGATGGCTCAGTAACTGCATTAATGTAATAACACACAGCCCTATGTGAGCATCACATTATTGCTGGCCGAGTGACTGTGGCACTGTGTGAGGGTATGCAAAATGATAACTCAGTGGTGCCCAATAAAACAATGCTCAGCAAGCTATTTAGGAGATAGGCAAGTCCACCTAATGACACTAGACCTGCAGCAGCCACCACTTTCACTCCAGGTCATGCTAGTTGTGTAAACTTCTGCTGCGATGCCTATATCACCACCATCTCTGCTGCCTCTGTTATTGTCACTGCCAACTTGGAGTAGCACTAGAGATGTGCCTGGATGCAACCTGGCATGACCGTAACTCCAAAAGCTTTTGCTAATTAATTTTTTAATCATCATCTTGGTGTTTGACTACTTGCAGGCTCTATCCATTAGAGTCTACCATCTATTTAGTATTGTCATGTTACTCTGATGTTGTGCTTGACAACAACCAACTGAACCCATTTCAGCTGTTGGGTATCTAAGAAGCCGTCCTGACATGACACTCACATTAGCTACCCTTTCCTGTAATGCCACCTTGAGGCCAAACTTCGCTGAAATCCACAAGGGTTCCCTACAACTGCATCTGAGTTGTACCAGCAAATGTGGTGTTATTGCATGTGACCCCCTGTTGGACTGCACACCTGCTTATCACTGGGTACATTATTTTATCTTCATGAACAATCTAAATAAATGACCTTTTGTGAGTCTGTATATGCATTTCTTCCAATTTTGCAATAGACTGAATTGTTTCTGTCTGAATGGTTTGAACTGATTAGTAAGCATTGATGTTGACTCACTCTTCATTGGAGTCCTTCATATGAATTTGTGATCTCTCATCAGCTATAAATTCAAAGCAGTGAAGCATGTTATGTCAATGTGAAAAAGATTACAAGGGCCACACCACATACACAATACATGAAAGGTGTGTGAAACAAAACCAACAGTTTTACTATTGCAACCAAGAAATGCAGCCATAACTGAGCATGAAACATAGTGAAATGGAATTATGCCATTTACTAGCATTCTACTTCTTAACAAAACTGTTTCTTTTTTTCCTTTCAGTAATTAGAATGGTAGCAGGTGTACACCGTTTACTAAAAATGTCAAAATTTCTACCTAGGCAGTGTTTTATTGAAATTCATCTGTCACTAGGTTATTGGGACACTGTTTGTACTCTTCTTGAGTGTCCAGCTGGCTGCAGTTGTCATCATAACATGATATTTCAATAGCATGCATACCTTGCCATCATCTTCAGGTGGTACTTGTAGAATGAGTGTCTTCAGTACATTCTACCTCCTTTATACTTTGTTCTCCCCCTGCCCCTTCCCCGACTACCTGCTCAAATGATGCATAAGTGGAGTCTTTGGGAGACAGCACCATCGAAGACTGGGTATGAATCATGGTCTCTCAGTGCTTCTGTAGCCCCCATTGGATGTAGAACTGACTCTCAGCTGACACTGTAATTTTAGTTGGCTGAGTAATAGGTCCCAAGCTTTGCTTGGGGTGTAGCCACTGTCTCTATAGATCAGCCCATCGGTCATTCAGATTTCAATAGCCTTCTTCAGAACACAGTCCCATAACAATGAAGTCTCTCTTAACACTTCCGTTTCTTTATGCTCCCTATACCTGTGCAGTGTTCTGCAACCACAAGTTTTTGTTGCTTGCTTAAGTTCATTCCGTCTTTAATGTTCCTTGCACTTTTCTCTCACTGTCCACACAGTGCACTCAATATACGTCTTACATATTTACATGGATTACAGGAAACACACAATTTACAGAGCCCCAAGTCACCTTTCACCATAGGTAATAGTGCTTGTGTTTCCAGAGAGGACAGAAAACACATTCAGTGTTATGTCAAACCAGGAATCTGTCAATTTTATTCAGTCTTTTGTCAGCATGTGGCAGATACGACATTGTCTTATCCTCCTCATCATGTTCTATTCGTTGGGCCTTTACTTTCTGCCTGAAGACACACTGGATTTGTCTCCCACTGTATCTGTTGTTCTTGAATATGCCTTTAAGGTGGTTGAGGTCTCTTGGTAACTTTCTTCAGCCAATATTGCTCGAGCCCTGTGTACCAGTTTACATAGTACACCCTCACGTTATGAAGGATGATGTCAGTTGGCAGCATGCTGATACAAATTGGTGTGGATGGCTTTACTGTACACACTGTCCCATAACACCATCCATTTTTAACTTGACCAATATGTCCAAAAACGGTATTTTTCCAGTCTTTTCCACCTCCATTGCGAATTTGATACTGGAGTGCTGAGAGTTCAGGTGCTGGAGGAACTTCTAAAGTTTTCCCCATGTGGCCACACAACAAACGTATCACCAACATGTGTGAAAAAGCATACTGGATTTAATGCAGCTGTTTCCAGAGCTTTCTCTTCAAAATTCTCCAAAAACAAGTTTTTCACATACAGGTAAAGACATCTGAACTCTAGGCACCCCACTATCAAATTCGCCATGGAGGTGGAGGAAAATGGCAAAATACTCTTTTTCAACATCTTAGTCAAGCACAAAACAAAGGCACTATGGGACACAGCAAAGCATGCTGCCAACTGCCATCATGCTTCATAATGTGGGGGGTGAACTATGTACACTGGTACGCAGGTCTCATGCAGTATCAGCTGAAGAAAGTGTACCGAGGGATCTCAAGCACCATAAGGACATATTTAAGAAGAACAGATATGGTGGGAGACAAATCCAATGTGTCTCCAGGCAGAAAGCAAAGGCCAAGCAAATAAAACGTGATGAGGAGGATAAGACAATGTCATATCAGCCATATGCTGGCAAAGTATGGAATAAAATCAACAGAATCCTGGCTTGACATATCATTAAATGCGTTTTCCGTTCCCTATGAGAAAGTGCATGATTAGCTATGGTGAAAGGCAATTTGGGTTTCCATAAACTGGCTGTTTACTATATTCTGTGTACTTGTGTAAGGCTTATATTGGGCAGGCAGTGTGGACAATCAAAAAAACTTGCAACGAACACAGAATACATATTGAACTAAAGAACTGACAAAATCTGCATTTATAAAACACGTTGCAAGTCTACAGGAGTCTCAATGCAAGTATAAAGAAATGGAAGTGTTAAGACACCTCATTGTTTCAAGACTGTGTTCTAAAGGAGCTATTGAAATTTGAGTGGCCAATGGGCTGAGCTACAGAGACAGTGGCTACACCCTAAGCAAATTTTGGGACCCAGTGCTCAGTCAATTAAAGTCACAGTGCTCACTGAGAGCTACCTTTGTGCCCAACAGGGACTACAGAAGAATCAAAAGACTGGGGTTTGCACCCAGCATTGGGAAATGCCATCCCCACCACTCCACACAATGCTTTGTGTGAATGGGTAATGATTGGGTAGATTTCATGATATAAAGGAGGCAGGATGTAGTGAAGACACTCTTTCTACAGGTGTCACCAAAAGATGATGGCAAGACACATTGTAGAAATATCATGTTATGAAGACAATTGCACATGGCTGGACATCCAGAACATTACAAACAGTTGATTCACCAGGAAACCTTAACATTACAAATTTAAGTGCTACTTATTTCCATGGCATAGTTAGTTTTGGTTTTCCATAAAACATTGTCCTTTAAGAGAGATCTGTAATTGGAGTTGTTCCAATATCTAGTGATTATACACAATGCTATGAGCTAATAAAAGTTTATTCACAGAAGACCTAGCTCATTGGATAGCCCTAATCTTACTCTCTCTGATAAGTTGTTTACATTTTCTGAAAATTTATGAAAAAGTTATTACAAATTAAAACCCCAACTCACATTATTCTTTCACCTGCTTTATAGACTCCCACCAAACAATGGGTCATCAACTGGTATCTAGCCCCAACCCAGTTAACATCTCCTTTAGTTCACATAATCACCAAGCAGCAGGTGTTGTGATAGTGTATCAGACAAAACGTTTGTGACTAGCAGTCACTTGATAAGCATCTTGGTATCAACGTCTGCACTTTAGTATGAAGGTTTGATGGTGTAAAAGTTCACATTTAGCCCTGAAAACATCTATGTGTAAATATCTCTTGTGACCTCCTTTCAAGCCTGCTCTCAGCATTCATTCAGCTTCAGGATAGGAGTCTATTTTGGATAAATTGCTGCTATTTAAATCTACTAGGGATGGTACCTTACTTGGTGTAGTACTTTAATGTTCAAAAACTCTTTTAATAATCATATTCTTACTAAGAAACGATTTATAATATGAAGAGGCTGTTAGTGATCTGTCCATTGCTGGAAAATACTTTAGTGAACCAATATCCAACTTAAATCAGCAATGATGGGTCAGTCATTGAACAGTGAGACTACCAATCAGAACAATTTCAGAGTGTGAGACTTTATTTCATTGTTCTCTAATGGTAAATTACAGTTACATCATCAGGCTAGTTCCATTCCAAACACTGTATCTCCATTGGAAATTCTGTGGATTATTCTGGCACAAAAATGTTTTCTGTGACCAGATCATTTTGGGATTTTCTTATCAAAGAACCTATGGAAGTATTTTGAGAGAAGACTAGGTAACTTTCAACTGATAATTCATGAGATTCAGTCATTTCTTTCTAAATTTGTTTGTAAATACTATATTACTGCCTAATGTCATGTCCAGCACCAGTTCCTTTTATCAATTTGACTACTTTTCAACTGTTCTCTCTCTCTCTCTCTCTCTCTCTCTCTCTCTCTCTCTCTCTCTCTCTCTCACACACACACACACACACAAGTAATCAGAGAGTAAGTGTGCAATAACACAATTACACAAGCTAGTATCATCTGACATCAACCCTGAAATCTCATAAGCTATTCATTATTCAGGAAAACTTCAACATTAAGTGAAGGTCTTCATCTTTAACTACAAACAGTAGAATTATAGACAATGGCTGTGATGGAAGAAAGCACTCTTGCCACCATGGCAAATAGAATAAATCAGCATATAACATAACTGGGATATCATCAAACCTTGTGGCGGTTGTCAGCATGACAGTTTAATGAGGAATGGGACAAACACATCATATTAGCTAGTATGATCATGGCAAGATTGTGAGTAGAAATGCTTGAGGTACTCCTGTCTCCATGGTAATGCAGTTTTCAGTTTTCGCCATCTCGACAGTGTATAGTGAGTATGTTGCTTCAAGTATCACCGCTGCCGTCAGAGCCATCTACCATGGGCAAAAATGTGTTGATGGTGGGAATCATTGTTAAATATTTCTGACCATGATGGTGGACAGATGGGACATGATACAGTAAATCACTCTCAGAGTCAACGCTGAACAACAAGATTCGATGAGTATTTATGCCATCCATGATCACCTCCTTGGTATGTAGTAGAGAAACCACCAACTTACATATTAACTCTCTCACCACGGAGGACAGAGATACATCATGAAAATGACCTTTGGGTACAAGCATTAAAAATAATTTCCTACACTGATGAGTCACAATACACCTTCTTACGTGCCAATTGCGGAACATGAGTACCTTGAAAACTGCATGATGCAATGCATTTGAATGATCAGTAGTGCACTGTCTAGGCAAGTGATGGATGTATTTTGACATTGAGGATTTTTACATGGGAATAAATGTGACCTCTTATTTGGTCTATCATCATCTCTCTTAAGAAAGAGCCAGAAAAATATCATCTAATCATGTGTGTCTATTTCTTGACGTGGGCCTTCAGAAAGATTTTGTATTTCCCCAACACTCAGTGTGTCAGAATGATTTAAGGATCACATCAGGGGGGACAAGGGTGTTCCCTCCCCCCTTGACACTCGCCCTTTCCTTCCCTACCCAAATAATCTGACCTCAGTTCTGTTGTACAAGTCAGGAATATGTCAGCAAGATCATTCGCTGCTTGGATCCAGTTCCAAACAATGTCTATGAGTTGTGAGTGTTGCTTAAGTGGTAAGGATTAGGATGGCTTCCTGTCCTGCTGGCTTTTGTGTCACGGGGAGTCAGTGCTCTCACGGGTTATCAATTTTGTTAGGGTACAAGGGAGTGCTACACACTACTGCCTAGATGTCTCTAGTTCAATTGCTCAGTATATGTTGCAGTAGATCCTGCTCAGTTTATTTTGTTTCAAGAATAAGTCAGTAGGTAGTACTCAGCAGCATGTTTATAATTTTTAGTTTTATATTTGTCTACCACTTCCTGAATGTAAATTCTAGAATGATACATTTGAAAATCATTTAAAAATAATCAACAAATCCTAACACATTAATCTTAACAATCAACTGTTTAATGCTCAACAGGGATCTGAGTGGTAACAGCATTAGAACTGTTGGCAGTACTGTCTTCAAGAGTGTAAGGTCCCTGAAGAGATTGTAAGTATTGCTATTAATATTAAAATTAAAGACTGTTGGCCATTAAAATTGCTGTGCCATGAAGACAGCATGCAACAAACATCAAACTGGCACCAAGGGTACTACATACATGCATAAGCAAACAATAAGGATTCCAGCACAACCACACAAAATAGATAAGAGTAATGTCATCTATATTCTGTATACGTGTTGATTCAAACTGCCCCTACCTATGGGTTTTATGCAACCTGCAACACCAACAAATACGATGTATAGGATTTTCATATCCTCTCACTCACTACGTGCAAACTATTACTCTTACAGAAAAAATGAACAGGACCTTTTTGAAGGAAATCTAATGTAGTTATATTTAGTACTAGGATACATCTTCACTGGAGACCACAGTTTTCAAATTAATCAAGGAAAATGAGCAAAAGTGATCTTCAAATTGATTTTTCTTGAATAACTCAAAACCGTGGCCTCCAATGAAGACATATCCCAGTACAAAATTTAACTACATTAAATTTCCTACAAAAAGGTCCTTTTCATTTTTCTCTAGAGCTGTTAGTTCAAGCTTTGCAAGTGAGAGAATATAAAAATCTCCCTTGTTGTTTTTGAAGGTGTTGTGGGTTGCATAATACATATGGGTTGGGACAGCTGATTTGCACTGTATAAGGAAAGATTACAGAGTGAATTTCTGATTTGGAGATCACATTTGAATGTTGCTTGTTTGTGAGAAGACTGCATTGTGCCTCGTGTAAGAAGGAGAAACTTTTATCAGTACGTGTTGTAATTTGGCACTAGCACTGTTGTGATCTATCAAGACTACAGTTTATTGTTCCATGACATTGTTACTCACTTTGCACAGAATCTGACTACTGTTGTGAAAGTATGGAAATGGTGGGTTCAGGAGGGCCATAATCAGTGCTGTACAGGATCTTAGTGGCCTTATGTGACAAGCACCCAAGAGGGCTGACATATTGTTTACTCTTATGTACAGGATCATGCAGCCATGTTATGTACTCTGAGTAAGGAAATGGGCTTTTTGCAGCAAGACAAGTATCTACTAGGACAGTACAGTATTGTCTGGAGGCCCACAGGCTCTCAGTACAGTGACCATTGTTGCAGTTTTCCTTGATGTGACAGTAGAGAGAAATGTGTCAATGTAGGTGCACCAGACAACAACACTGGACACTAGAGTGGAATGCATTTGTCATCATCACACCAGTCCAACACTTGATGTGATGATATGAGATGCTGTTGGGTACACAGCATTATCACCTCTTCAGACAGACAGTAATTTGGACAGCAGGCATTTCTCTTGTGTTATGGTTGGTGGCTGGGTTCCATGACATTATCTTTCAACATGATAATGTATTAGAAAGTTGATGCAAAGGTAAAGAGCATTTCAGCTCTTGTTTAAGAAAAGTTAAAGTCCAGGAGGCAAACAATATTTGAATGAAAGTAAAATGAGTGTCAGGAGAGTGATGTGAGGAGAATTCAATGAATTTCAGAGCAAAAGTTTTAGAAATGATCTAACTACGAATCAAAGTGCAATCACTCACTGATCATATTGGCACCAAAACAAATGACAAGGAGTAAGATGCAACACTGAATCTAGTCTTCAAAAATTGTTTCACTGCTGAAGCTCATAATACTTGAAAGAATTAAAACTGCTCAACAGTGGAAAGGCACCTGGACCCTGTGAGGTAGTGCAGGAATTATAGGAAATAACTTGCTCACTTTCTAGCAGCAGTTTATTGATGGACACTGGTATAATGAAGGGTGCCTAGCAATTAGAGAAAAGCACAGGTGTTCCCATTTGTCATTGGGCAGGTGTAGATAAATTGTAGGCCTAGGTCATTGATGTCAGTGTGTTGTAGAATTATGAAATGTGTTTTATGCTTATGTATTAGGACTTTTCTGATAACAAAACTCTCCCCTCTAAAAATGAACTTGAATTCCCAGACAGAGCTGTGTTCCTTCATAGATCCAGATTGCTGTGGACAAAGGCACTCAGATTAGAGTAATGTTTCTTGACTTCTGGAAGGCAGTTCATACAGTTCCCTAATTTCATTTAGTGAATGAAATATGAACCTCCTGTGTATCTGACCAAATCTGTGATTGCATACAGGACTTCCTTGCAGGTAGATCAGATTGTTCTTAACAGAACAAAATGATGAACATTAGAGTAATTTCTGGAGTCTCCAGGGGAGTGAAATGGACTTCTGCTACTTACAATTTATAAAAGTGATCTGGTGGGTAATATAAGTGGCTCTGTCAGGCTATTCATGGATAACGATGCTGTTCTATAGGAAGTTTGCAATGCCAAAAGACAGTAATGAAATTCAGGAAGACCTGCAGAGGCTTGGCGATTGGTGCAGTGTCTGGCAATCGACCCTGAATGTAAAAAAAATGCAATGTAATGCATATAAATGGGCAAAGAGACTCAATACTGTGCAATCACACTATTGGCAACATGTTACTGGACACAGTAACTATTGCAAAATATCTAAGTTTAACCATCTGGATGAAACTAAAGTGGAATGACCATATAGAAAAAAAAGTAGTAAAAAAGTAGAGGCCAGTCTGAGATTCATTGGAAGAAGAAGTTGTTTACAAAACACACATTCAACAAATTCTGAATTATTATTCAACAGCTGGGTGCCTTACCAAACAGGATTAATAGATGAGACACACACACACACACACACACACACACACACACAGAGAGAGAGAGAGAGAGAGAGAGAGAGAGAGAGGAGCACAAAGATCCAATGAAGAGCAGCATGTTTCATCACTAGGTCTTTTATTGGGTGTGAGAGCATTACAGAGATGTTCAACAAAGTGCAGTAACAGATGTTACAGGAGAGGCATTGTGAGCCATGGAGAGGTTTACTGTTGAAAGATGAAGAGTGTATGTTCCAAGATGTGTCAGGCAAGGCATTGTGAGTTGGAGAGGTTTACTGTTGAAATTTCAAAGGAGTATGTTCCAAGAAGGGTCAGCCAATGTACACATCCTCCCACATACACTTAACAGATGATTACAATGACAAAACCAGTGACGTTAGATATCATATGGAGCTTAACTAGCAGTCATTCTTCCCACATACTATTCATGAATGAAAAAGGATAGGAGGAAACAGAGAGTGTTTCCCAAGGTACCCCCCCTCCCCTCCACCATATTCTGTAAGGTGGCCTGTGGCGTATATATATGGCTGTGGATGTATCAGTTCATGTGTTGCCCGTGCTGTTCTGATCTACCTCACTTGGAGGATGTTCAGCTGTTGCCCTGGCCAGCACTTTCTTCAGATGTCTCTTGTATTGGCAGTAGTAACAGCCGACCGAGACAGATGCAGCAACAGGGAAGTAACTGCTTTGGTGACATTTACAAGTTCCTAACCAGGAGAGAATTTTATTATATCATCTGTGTGCTTTAATAGTTTACTTTCTTGGGTTAATATCTAATAGCCACAGTTCTTGTATTTTTGTTTGCATCAGAAAGTAAACCAATTGTGTGACATATTACAAGTTGCTAATCAGGGCCAAACAATTTAGTTTCACCTGAGTGCTTCGGTAGTTAGGTTTTTGAATATCTGCATATTACTAGACACAGTTCATGCATTTTCGTCAGGGTCTACAATAGAGTTGTGCAGCATGTGCCGATAGTCTGTTTATCTGCATATTTTAGTTTTCCATGGTCTTTAGTGTGGACAGGGACTGCAATTGTTGTCTGTGGATGCAAGCCGAGTTGGTGACACTTTGCTCTCAGCTTCAGGCTGTGATGGCTTTGGTTACACAGCTCGAGGCTGCAGTGGATGGGCACCACTGTTGTGGGCCGGCCATGGGGATCCAACAGATGTCCAGCACCTCAGAGTCCTCCGATAGGTCCTTACCGGTGCCCAACCCAGTTACTGATCGCACTGTGGCCCACCCCTCACCTCTGGTTGAGTGAGAGGTCACCCCGGGGCAAAGCAGGCAACGAAAGACTTCCAAGGTGGCCGCATGTAAGGCCTTCCCAGTCTGTCTGACAAACAAGTTCCAGGTGCTGTCGGTGGCTGACACTGTCACTGAGCCACATACTGTCATCTGTCCTGTTTTAGAGGAAACCATTCAGCCTGCAAGATCTGGTCAATCACAGAGGGTGGGATTATTGGTAGGTGGGAGCTTAGGAATGTTATGGGGCCCCTTAGGGACTTGGCCGACAAGAAGGGTAAGAAAACCAATGTGAAATCCATGTGCATACCGGGTGGAGTCATTCCAGATGTGGAAAGGGTCCACCCAGACGCCATGTAGAGCACAGGGTGCAGGCAACTGTAGGTGGTTGCTCACGTTGGTACCAATGATGGATCAGAACAGATTCTTTCTGGTTTTGAGTGGCTAACAGAAGTGGTAAAGGCTGCCAGTCTTGCTTGCAAGATGAAAGCAAAGCTGACCATTTGCAGCATGGTCGACAGGACCTCTGGTACAGAGCTGAGTGGAGGGTCTGAATCAGAGACTCAGACTGTTCTGCGACCGTGTAGGCTGCAGATTCCTTGACTTACATAAAAGGATGGTTGGGGTTTTGGATTCTGCTGAATAGGTCAGATGTCCGCTATATGCAGGAAGCAGCTACACGGGTAGCAGGATCTGTGTGGCGTGGACTGGGTGGTTTTTTAGGTTATAGGGTCTCGGGAAACAATCTCCACTCATTCCAAATTAATAATATAAGTGTAGACCAGATGTGGCTTAGATTCAAAGAAATAGCATTGGCAGCAATTGAGAGATTTATACCAAATAAATTAACAACTGACGGAGCTGATCCTCCTTGGTACACAAAATGGGTTAGAACACTTGCAAAAACAACGAAACAAACATGCCAAATTTAAACAGACACAAAATCCCCAAGATTGGCGGTCTTTTATAGAAGCTCAAAATTTATCATGGACTTCAATGCAAGATGCTTATAACAGTTTCCACAATGAAACTTTGTCTCAAAACCTGGCAGAAAATCCAAAGAGACAAGAAACAAACAATGCCTTCTCTGCGCTATAGCTATGGAGGTACTATCAAAGACAGTGCTGCCAAAGCAGAGTTACTAAACACAGCCTTCCGAAATGCCTTAACAAAAGAAGACAAAGTAAATATTCCAGAATTCAAATCGAGAACAGCTGTCAACATGAGTAACACAGAAGTAAATATCCTCAGAGTAGTGAAGCACCTTAAATCACTTAATAAAAGCAATCCTTCTGGTCCAGACTGTATACCAGTTAGGTTCCTTTCAGAGTATGCTGATGCATTAGCTCCGTACTTAACAATCATGTACAACCATTTGCTTGACGAAAGATCCGTACCCTAAGACTGGAAAGTTGCACAGGTCACACCAATATCTAAGAAAGGTAGTAGGAGTCCCATATATCATCAATATTGATATGCAGCAGGATTTTGGAACATATATTGTGTTCAAACATTATGAATTACCTTGAAGAAAACTGTATATTGACACACAGTCAAAATGGGTTTAGAAAACATAATTCCTGTGAAACACAAGTAGCTCTTTATCCACATGAAGTGTTTAGTGCTATTTACAAGGGATTTCAGATCAATTCTGTATTTCTGGATTTCCAGAAGGCTTTTGACACTGTACCAGACAAGCCGATTGTAATGAAATTGCATGCTTATGGAATATCATCTCAGTTATGTGACTGGATTTTTGATTTCCTGTCAGAGATATCACAGTTTGTAGTAATTGACGGAAAGTCACGGAGTAAAACAGAAGTGATTTCTGGAATTCCCCAAGGTAGTGTTATAGGCCCTTTGCTGTTCCTTGTCTATACAAATGATTTGGGAGACAATCAGAGCAGCCGTCTTCAGTTGTTTGCAGATGACGCTGTCATTTATAGACTAATAAAGTCATCAGAAAATCAAAACAAACTGAAAAATGATTTAGAAAGATATCTGAATTTTTCAAAAAGTGGCAGTTGATCCTAAATAATGAAAAGTGTGAGGCCATCCACATGAGTGGTAAAAGGAACTCATTAAACTTTGGTTACACAATAAGTCAGTCTAATCTAAAAGCCATGAATTCAACTAAATACCAATGTTGGAAGGAACAAAATGCTGTGGGGAAGACTAACCAAAGACTGTCTTTTATTGGCAGGACACTTGGAAAATGTAACAGACCTCTTAAGGAGACTGCTTACACTACGCTTGCCCATCCTCTTTTAGAATACTGCTGTGCGGTGTGGGATCCTTACCAGATAGGACTAATGGAGTACATCAAAAAAGTTCAAAGAAAGGCAGCACGTTTTGTATAATCGCAAAATATGGGAGAGAGTGTCACAAAAATGATACAGGATTTGGGCTGGACATCATTAAAAGAAAGGCATTTTTCATTGCGACGGAATCTTCCCACAAAGTTCCACTCACCAACTTTCTCCTCCAAGTGCGAAAATATTTTGTTGACACAGACCTACATATGGAGGAACAATCATTGTGATAAAATAAGGAAAATCAGAGCTCGTATGGAAATATATAGATGTTCATTCTTTCCGCATGCTATACGAGATTGGAATAATAGAGAGTTGTGAACATGGTTCAATGAACCCTCTGCCAGGCACTTAAATGTGATTTGCAGAGTATCCACATAGATGTAGATGAAGATGTAGATCTGGTTGCCAAAAGGCTTGAATGCCACCACTCATAAGCCATGACAAGTGATGAACTCTGGCACAGAAGAAAGCAGCTTGGGATGATGTACCAATAACTGTCATCCAAGATTAGTTTGATGCATTGCCAGCTGAGTTAGAGCCATTTTTGATGTCATAGGTGGCGGCTCTGTTTACTTAATTTTGTACACTATACACCTACAGAGCTCCTAAAAATTTAATTGTGTTCTTCCCACTATACTGTATATATATAATAAATAAAATTTCATTGTTTTATTTCCTTTGGGGTTTCACAGTTTTAATAGCCAACAATGTATATTAATACAACGTACTGTATGTAGATAGAAAATACTTAGTCTATAGATGTATCAGATAAATTACACACAGTAAATAAGAATCCTTGTTAAAGTTTCTCTCTGGAATTGGTACATATCCTTGTAGGATATTCATGTGAAGTCAAGTACTCTCCATGGTATCACAGCAACAGTGATTGTGTCTTCTTTAAATAAGGGTAATGAGTAGGCATCAGATCCAGAGGATGATTGGCTCTATGTAACCTATATCCTACTCATTAGCTGCCATTGTTGTGCTTACTGCTCCCTTATTACCCATGAGTGTTGCTTTTTTGAAAAGAAAAATTCCAAACTACTTGCCTTGCTGAGACATAAATAAGTGTATTTACTTTATTGGTGCCACAAGCCGCAATGCACAATGAATCTTTCAGGATGCAGTACTAAAAAGAGACTGACCATTCCGTTTCATTGTTGTGTGTGATGTGGCCAGTGTATTTATTATACTTTGCAATGATAATTTCATTGGATACAAAGTGAAAGTGACTGCCATGAAACCCCAGTTTTAAAGACCTGAATCATCATCTGCTAACCCATTTCGTCTTAGTGTTCATATAAGGGTAATCCCAAAAGTAAGGTCTTCTATTTTTATAAGTATGTAGACCTGTTTATTTCTGCAATAGTTTACATCAGTTTACAGCTTGAACATTTAGCTATTTTTCGACATAATCACCATTTCTGTTAATGCATTTTTGTAGACTCAGTGGCAATTTTTGTATGCCCATGTCATACCAGCACACCACCATGCCTTTCAGAAAGATATGAACCTCTTCTTTCACCTCCATGTCGGAGCTGAATCATTTTCCGGCCAAATGTTATTTTAACCTAGGGAACAGGTGATAGTCACTGGGCACCAAGTCAGGACTATAGGGTGGGTGAGTGATTATGTTCCATTGAAACTGTTGCAAGAGAACAACGGTTCGCTGAGCGATGTGTAGGCAAGCGTTGTTATGGAGAATGTGTATGTCCTAGCTCAATATTCCTCTTCTCCGGTTTGGAATTCCCCTTTTGAGTTTTTTCAGAATCTCACAGTACCTGTTAGCATTAATTGTGGTCCCAGCGATTCATCTGTGATGACAAGGTGAAAGAAGAGGTTGATAACTTTCTGAACAGCATGGTGGCAAACTGGTATGACATGGGCATACAAAAATTGCCACAGCTTCTACAAAAATGCATCGACAGAAATGTTGATTATGTCAAAAAATAGCTAAATGCTCAAGCTGTAAACTGATGTAAGCCATTGCAGAAATAAACAGGTCTGTGTACTTATAAAAAAATAGGAGACCTTACTTTTGGGATTAGCCTTGTAGATACCTTTATTTTATTACTTTATTTTTTTCCATATCATCACTATAACATTGACCTATGTTTATTACACTAACTGTATTACAAGGATGATTATAACAATAACAGTAATAATAATATGTCATTTCATTTTTGTTCCAATATTCCTCACATTATAGACAGTTATTTTCATGTTCCATGGATCATTTGTGTGATAAATTGTAAAGATGTGGAATGAGTCATTTTATATTCATATCACAAGCTGTTTTTTAAATATGGCTATATGCTGATAATTTAGAAGTGTTTTTTTTATATACATTAATTTACATAGAGAAGTGAGTTAGCAATTCCTTTCACATGTTACAATAGCAAAAATTCTTCTGTGGAACAGAAGATGTTGCCAAGGAGAAACTTTTTCAGTTTGTTTTTAAATTTTACTTTGCTACCTGTAAAACATTTTATAACATTGCTTAAGTGATCAAAAATTTTGGTTACAGCATAGTGCATCCGTTTCTGTGCTAGAGAAAAACTCATTGTGGCATAATGAATGTTATTTCTCAAATGGTTCAAATGGCTCTGAGCACCATGAGACTTAACATCTATGGTCATCAGTCCCCTTGTTATTTCTCACTCTGGTTTCATAATTATGTACATTGTTTTGAGCTGCAGTGGGTTATTTAGAACAAACTTCATGAGGGAATAAATATACTGTGACGCAGTAGCCAAAATGGCCACCTCCTTAATCCCATGTATCTGTTTGCTGTAGTTCTTGATGATTAAGAAATAGATTAAGGTAGGACCAAGTTGTGTCAGTAAACTGGCTTGAAATTTTCACTTTTAGAACTAGGGATTTAGTGAATTGTTTCCTCCTGAAGAAGAAGAAGAATTCATGTATCAGGACTTGAGTTCTTATAACGGTTGCACTGAATTCTGAATGTGATTCTGGTATTTACTGAGGAAGAGCCTCAGTAGTGCTGTTTCAAGCTAATATCCTAACACTGTGGTATTGTTGACAGTACTCATTATTGAATATCCTTTCCATAGATTTACAGCAATGTCAAGATAATGCAAACAAAATTCAAATAAAAGTTTTTTACACTTTCTTTTTGACAGGAAATGTGAAGGTTTGCAGTTACTTTCCTTTTTATTTGCTTTCTTGCTGAGGTGAGACACTACTCTAGAATACATCATATTCTCAAAAATTTTGGAAAATTCTGTTCAAACCACTTTGTGAATTGGAACATATTTCAAAGAAATGACAGAGTGTGCTCACACAATGTGGTTTTGAATGATTAAACATTACTAGTTCAGGTATTTTGTGATTTCTCAAAGGCTTTTGACTGTGTGAATCATAAAATTCTTCTAGATAAGATTGTGGAGTGAGTGGGACAGTGCACGAATGGTTTACTTCATATTTAACTGGAAGAATGCAGAAGGTTGAAATTAACAGCTCAGATAGTCTGCAAAAATCAGCAGAGTCCTCTAACTGAGGTGTTATTAAGCATGGTGTCCCACAGGGTTCAGTGTTGGGTCCCTTATTGTGCTGAATATATATTAATGTCTTTCCACTCTGTATTCATGAAGATGCATAGCTAGTTCTTTTTTCTGATGGTACAAACATAGTACTCACACCCAAAAAACAAGAATTAGCTGAGGAAATTGTAAACAATGTCATTCAGAAAATTATTAACTTGTTCTCCATAAATGGTCTCTCACTAAAGTTTGAGAAAACACAGTAAATGGAATAATACCATTCATAAATATAGACTTTAAGCAGAACTCCATTGCTAAGACAGAATATTTCAAATTTCTGAATGTGTGCATTGGTGAGAAATTTAATAGGAGGAAACAAATTTATGATCTACTGAAATGATCAGGGTCAGGAACTTATGCTATTAGGATTATAGCAAATTTTGGTGATAAATATGTCAGTGAATTAACCTACTATAGCATCATATTTTGGGATAATTCATTTTTGAGAGAAAAAGTGTTTATTCCAAAAAAGTGCAATCAGAATAATAACTGGAGCCCACCCAAGATCACCTTGCAGACATCTATCTAATGAATTCAGGATATTCACATTACATTTGCAATAGGTACATTCAGGTAATAGTGAAGTGCATAGCTACTACACTAGAAGAAAGGATGATATTTTCTAGTCTGGGTTAAATATGAATCTGCCACTGAAAGGAGTGAATTATGCTGCCACAAAAATCTTTGGTCATTTGCCAAATAGCATTAAAAGTCTGAAGATAGCTAACCAACATTTAAAAACAAATTAAAAGAATTTGTGAATGACAATTCCTTCTACTCAATAGCTGAAAAAAATTATGCTATGTACTGAAAACTTATGTTAAGCTGACAAGTTCCTCATCATTATGAAAAGTCATATTCATGATATATGGAACAAGTGTTAATATAATGTAATGTGTTACAGCTCAATGTGCCCCACTTTCTATTACTGTGCTGTCACAGATATACAGTGACTGAGTGTTGCAGGGTTGACTATGTCAGTAGTACACAAACCAGCTACATTATTTTGGATTTCATTGAAGTATTTGAAGGCTCAAATGATGTGTACTAAAATGAAGCATCAGTTGTAAAGGTGTGCTTGAGTTATGTGGCACACTTAAATGTAAATACACTGAAGTGCCTAAGAAACTGGTTTAGGCATGTGTATTCAAATACAGAGATGTGTAAACAGACAGAATATGGCACCATGGTCAGCAATGCCTATATAAAACAAATGTCTGGTGCAGTTGTTAGATTCGTTGTTGTTGCTACAATGGCAAGTTATCAAGACTTAAGTGAGTTTGAATGCGGTGTTGTAGTTGGCGCACAAGCAATAGGACACAGCACCTCTGAGATACGGTAGAGATGAAGTGGGAACTTTCTTATGCAACCATTTCATGAGTGTACCATGAATATCAGGAATCTGATAAAACATATCTCTGACATTGCAATGGCTAAAAAATGATCTTGCAAGAACACGACCAATGATGACTGAAGAAAATCGTTCAGTGTAACTGAAGTGCAACCCTTCAGCAAATTACTGCAGATTTAAATCCGGGGCCATCAACAAGTGTCACCATACGAACCATTCAACGAAACATCAACAATACGAATTGTCAGATCTGAAGAGGGCCCACTCATGTACCCTCAGTGACTGCATAACACAAAGCTTTACACCTCTCCTGGCCCTGGCAACACCAGCATTGGACTGTTGATGACTGGAAACATGTTGCCTGGCCAAATGAGTCTTGTTTCAAATTGTATCATTGGGATGATCATGTACGAGTATGGAGACAGCTTCATGAATCCATGGACCCTGCACGACAGCAGGGGACTGTTCAAGCTGGTGGCGATGCTCTAATAGTGTGGGGCATGTGGAGTTGGAGTGATATGGGACCCCTGATACACCTAGATACAACTTTGACAGGTGACATGAATGTAAGCATCCTGTCTGATCACCTGCACCCATTCATGTCTATTGTGCATTCCGACGGACTTGGGCAATTCCAGTAGGACAATACGACACCCCAATGCCCAGAATCGCTACAGTTTTGCTCCAGTAACACTCTTCCGAGTTTAAACACTTCTGCTGGTGACAAACATAAACATTATTGAGTTCTCCACCCCCTCTCACTCATGGATTTATGGACAACCCTGCAGGATTCATGGTGTCCAGTACCCTCCAGCACTACTTCAGACATTAG
This sequence comes from Schistocerca gregaria, assembly GCF_023897955.1. Lineage (NCBI taxonomy): Eukaryota > Metazoa > Arthropoda > Insecta > Orthoptera > Acrididae > Schistocerca > Schistocerca gregaria. The sequence goes on from NC_064921.1 coordinate 531,712,941, forward strand.
TCTAGTCCATGCCACTTCATTTTGTGGCACTTGTGTGTGCTCACAGGAGGCCTACATGATACTGGGCAGATGTATCAGTTTCTTTAGCTCTTCAGTGTATGTGTAACCATTCTGCACCAGTACGATGTACACTATTGTTGCATGTGAACAAAGTGATCAGTGCTGCTAACAGACAGCTATCAAATACACACACCAAAAAAGTTGTGCATCACCTTGGTTCCTAGATTTCCAGAACCTGTACAGAAAATTGGAATAGAGATTAACATAAACATTATTTCCGCCCTTTTTATTGCTCATGAAATCTACGCATTGCATGTTGTACCACCACATAATGAGACCTTCAGAGGTGGCGGTCCAGATTTCTGTACAGATCAGTACCTCTAATACCCAGTAGCATGTCCTCTTGTATTGATGCTTGCCTGTATTTGTTGTGGCATACTATCCACAAGTTCATCAAGGCACTGTTGGTCCAGATTGTCCCATTCCTCATGGGCGATTCAGTGTAGATCCCTCAGAGAGGTTGGTGGGTCACATCATCCATAAACAGCTCTTTCCAAACTACCCCAGGCATGTTTGATAGGGTTCATGTCTGGAGAACATGCGTCCACTCTAGTCGAGCGTTGTCATTATCCTGAAAGAAGTCATTCATGATGGGGACGAGGCAAGTCATCGACAGTTCCTGTCTCTCTGTATCTCCTCCATGTCCAAACAACATTGCTTTGGTTCACTCCGAGACACCTGGACAGTTCCCTTGTTGAGAGCCCTTACTGGCACAAAGTAACATTGCAGACACGATCAAACTGCAGTATTGACTGTCTAGGCATGGTTGAACTACAGACAATATGAGCCGTGTACCTCCTTCATGGTGGGATGCCTGGAAGTGATTGGCTGTTGGATCCTCTCCATCTAATAGGCACTACTCGTGCATGGTTGTTTACATCTTTGAGTGGGTTTAGCGACATCTCTGAACAGTCAAATGGACTGTGTCTGTGATACAATATCCACAGTCAATGTCTTTCTTCAGAAGTTCTGGGAATCGGGGTGATGCAAAACTTTTTTTTATGTGTGTACATGCAAACTATTTGTAGACATTAATGTTCTGGATATCATCAATATTGGCTGAAGATTTCATGGCATGCATATAGTCCTTTATTTGAATGGTCATGGAAAAATGTTCATAAAACAAGACTACTCAAAACAATTACACGCAATTCCTTTATGTCAAATATGAGAGAAGTGGTCAAAAATGTTGTATTGCCTGTTAAAAAAAGAGAAAAATGATTTTTTGAATCATAGCAACATATACTAGTAACAGTTAACACTCAAAGAGACCTTTTTTACAGCAAGGAACAGTGAAAGGTACAGAGTAAATACTGTAGTTTTTGACAATAATTTAGCTCATGTCAAATGTAACATTAAGGAAATGTGAAGATGAAAAAGAGGAAGTATGATGAGTCCTACATCAATCTCACATTTGTTGATTCTAATGGCTCACATCTCTGTACTTTATGTTGCAAGCTACTTCCAAAAAGTTCCATGGTACCCACTAATATGCACTGACATTTAGGAATCATACACCCCAGTTGCAAAGATGAGAATGAAGAATTTGTTTAAACATAAGAAAAAACAATTATTAAGAATTCAAAAAATTATGACATGTGTGACCCATGGTGTGAATGAAAAAGCCAGAGACATTGCAAAAGTGGGTGAAGTGCATAGTATTACTGAGAATTTGATAAAACCATGTATGGCAGACATAAGACAATGTTTGCTTGATGAAAATTCTGCAGAACATTTTTATACAATGCCACTTGTGAGCAAAGCTGTTTCCACACATATACATACAATATTTTGTAGTTACTGTAGTATTTCACTTGACTTGTCCTGTATACTAATGTATTAGTTTACACTGTGTAATCAATAGGAGCAAATAAAAAGCAAATCAAATCAGATCAGCTCTCATTCTCTGACCTGAGAACTGTCTCGCACTCAAGTTACAGAAGTACTTATATCTTAACACAGAGTGTGTGAAATTTGTTTGTTCACATAAGCAAAGCAACACTATAGCTGATAGTCACAGTAACTGTCAGAAAAAATCCAAAGTCCAACCAAGAGCTGTGCCAGTTATTTTGATTTATTGTCTGCGACTTACTCATACCCCTACTGAAGTACAAAAATGTTTATTAATTAAGAATTTAGGAGGCAGCAAACAATTTACCCTTCATTCAGCCTCTTAGAATAAAATAAGTTGGTGTTTTATATAAATACCCATATGGTTTGGTTTAAAGCTATGGTACATTATAATCTTAGCCATGATGGTCCTTTTGCTTAATGGAACATATGGAACATGATGAGTGAATTAGTGAATGATTGTGTTTCTTATCTCAGGTGTATGTTATGTGGATGATTTTTTTATTTAACTGTAAAATGCTTTTATTTGTTGTCAAAATAACACAAACAATTTTCAGAACAACTGATGAATACAGATTCTGCTGCTTGGCACGACATGTTAGTGTCTGCATGCCACCACCTGATGAGTTTTCTTCATGTGAAGATCTTATGTCTAATTTGGTACTTCGTGTATGTGTATGGATCCTTGGCATCATGGCAACTTTAGGAAACACATTGGTCATTGTGTGGAGAAAGTGTTTCAGGCATCCTAATAAGGTGTGTACCATTATTCAATATATTTTTTGGGGGCATACATGGAAAGTTTTAGATTTTAGAGTCACACTGATGTTAACCACTATCTGTATTTACAACGCTTACATCAAAATATATCAAAGATGTGAACCAATCAGAACTCCATTGAGGCATGGTAGTAGAATACATCATATTAAAAATAGAGAAAAATATGAATGTGGGTTGCTGTGATGATTCACGGAGAAAAACAGGAAGGTGGTTTGCTGTGGTAATTCATATGATTAATTAAGGAAGAGAATGAGAAAGAACTATATTCACATCATTATAATAGCCCTACTGGAAGAAGTTGCAGAGCTGAAAGAACATTTTTGGGTTACAGCATGGAGTTTGTAATGATATGCCAGATCTTATAGAATGTGGTCTGGGTCATTGCTGTTTCACTACAATACTGGAGGTACAGTAGGATACCACTGTTGTTCCTTCTCACACGTGTATTTATTTATTTAGTTTCTTGAATGAACATTCCAAAGGGAACAGAATTTCATAAATATTTGTAGAAGTATTGTTTTTTAAAAAAAGCCATCTAATTCCTGCCACAAAGTTTCTCAAAAGTATTCAGAGTGAGCAAAATAAAACTAGCCCACAAAATATTTACATAAGATTGACATGGGATTGACCCTTGCTGTTGAACATCACAGAAGGTGGTGGAAATGGTCACCACTAATGTCAATGCAGTGCTGTGTTTGATATATCAAGCTGTGAGACACATGTAGCAGCTTTGCCTGAGGGATATCAGCAATAGTGTTTCCAACATTCTGTTGTAGCTCTTCAAATGTGTGAAGATTGTTTGACTATACCTGATCCATCAATATGCCCCACACATAACAATCTAGGGGAGGGAGATCAGATAATTGAGGTGGCAAGGAGATTGCACTGAGCAGTTCTCTTAGGTTGTTCGCAGATGATGCTGTAATTTACCGTCTAGTAAGGTCATCCGAAGACCAGTATCAGTTGCAAAGCGATTTAGAAAAGATTGCTGTATGGTGTGGCAGGCGGCAGTTGACGCTAAATAACGAAAAGTGTGAGGTGATCCACATGAGTTCCAAAAGAAATCCGTTGGAATTTGATTACTCGATAAATAGTACAATTCTCAAGGCTGTCAATTCAACTAAGTACCTGGGTGTTAAAATTACGAACAACTTTACTTGGAAAGACCACATAGATAATATTGTGGGGAAGGCGAGCCAAAGATAGCATTTCATTGGCAGGACACTTAGAAGATGCAACAAGTCCACTAAAGAGACAGCTTACACTACACTCGTTCGTCCTCTGTTAGAATATTGCTGTGCGGTGTGGGATCCTTACCAGGTGGGATTGACGAAGGACATCGAAAGGGTGCAAAAAAAGGGTAGCTCGTTTTGTATTATCATGTAATAGGAGAGAGAGTGTGGCAGATATGATACGCGAATTGGGATGGAAGTCATTACAGCAAAGACGTTTTTCATTGCGGCGAGATCTTTTTACGAAATTTCAGTCATCAACTTTCTCTTCCGAATGCGAAAATATTTTGTTGAGCCCAACCTACATAGGTAGGAATGAGCATCAAAATAAAATAAGAGAAATCAGAGCTCAAACAGAAAGGTTTAGGTGTTCGTTTTTCCCGCGCGCTGTTAGGGAGTGGAATAGTAGAGAGATAGTATGATTGTGGTTCGATGAACCCTCTGCCAAGCACTTAAATGTGAATTGCAGAGTAGTCATGTAGATGTAGATGTGTGCTGTTGCTCTGTATTGCTGAAAATATCCTTACAGTTGTTCCTCTTCTGTGAAATGATCCAAATAATTATGGATTACATAATTTGAGATTAGCATAACAGTATAATAAAAGAAAGAGCTGTTTTACAATACAGACACCAGACAGTGCACTTTGAACATCAGTCTAGCGATGATGCAAAGGATCTTCGAAGTACTGATGGGGGTTTTGTGATGCATGATGGCAGATGTTCTGTGAGTTCACTTTCCCTGACAGGATGAATCAAGCCTCATTTGAAGAAGTGCAAAACTGAGGATCTAAAAGTTCTGATTCCACTTCTTTCAAAAACTACCAGCAGAACACAGCACATGAAAGTTTATCTGGATGCTTTAACTCATGCACAACAGTAAATTTGTAAGAATACAGATGCAGGTCCTTTTTGCCAATGTTTTGGCACAATGATATCTTAATTCCCAGAGGCAAATGGCATTTAGATTTCATTGAACTTTGTTCTAAGCTTCTTGACTTGAGCAATGTTTTCTCATATTTGAACTCTCTTTGGATAGTTACAGATTTTATTCACTACCGAATCTATTTTGTACCATTTTGTACTAAGTTTTTTTTGTAAACTTTGCTGGAGGTTTTGCCACAACAATTACAGCCTTAAATTCCTGTGAAGAGAACTCCACACACATTTTCCATGAATTGCTTTGCATAACATTTGACAATGAACACTGTCTGTCTTATTGTGAGCACCATTTTGTGTTTCATTGAACTGGTCACTAAACACCTCTACTCCTCTCACTCACTCAAATGTAATGAAACAGCAAAATACTTTGGACAGAGCATGGTGGATATCCACATGCACAGATGTGTGGCAGCAATGAATTGTTGTATAGAAATCATGGATCCCAGCATTTTCTATGACAGTGTTCGTTAACAATTCCACATTAGTCTTGTAAATATTTTCTAGGTCACCCTATATATAAATGATGGCAGCTCAGAGCAAAGTTGCACAAATACAGCGCAATATATTCCTATGAAGCCTTAGAAGACATTGTTATTTCACAGTTGTCATCTGACTGGGTTAGAGCAAACAACAATGGCTTTGAAAATAGTTGCTCCCATCAGTTACTTGATTTTTTTGTGTAAAACACTTTACAGCTGCTCAAATTCCTTAGAAGTTATGCTTAGTTCATGGGCTGACACTAATGGCTAAAAAATAGTGTAGAGACTTTAAAAGTGGCTGTACAAATATGAATGATCAAGAGCAGAGTGGTAGTGGAGTATCCAGACTGATGAAATAATGCAACAAATCGACCAAAAACTATTGTGATTGATGATTGGTGCTCTGACTGACGAATTTCCTCATTGTTGAATGCACCATTATTTACACAATATTCACAGAAAATATAAGATACAGCAAACTATGCGTGAAGTCATTACCAAAACTGTTTGCTGACAGAAACAAAGAGCAAAATTTGTCAAACATTACCAGTTTAAGATCATTATCGACAAGATGGATATGATTTGTTTTCCCACATTGTTGTGAGTTATAAGACATAGATATCCTATAAAAATATAGAACCAAAACAACATTCAGTGCAGTGGTGCCACTAAGCTTTGCTGAAAATAAAAGAAGTTCAAACAGTTCCCTGACTCAAGCTGAAATAACAAAGCTACTAATTTCTGGGATGAAAATTATATTGTGTTGATTGATTTCATTGAATGTGGGTCAGTATTTGCATATTATGTGTACTGAAAAATTTTCACCACTCCGAGACATGCTGTCCTGAATCAATAGTGTGGGAAACTGTCACCTGGTGAAGTCCTCCGCCATAAAAATGTATGTCCACAGAGTGCTATCCATACCAATGTTAACATTCAGTATTTCTGTTAGAAACTTTCCAACTGTCTATGTTACAGCCTCAAAGCTTTACGTAGTTGGCTATTATTACCTTTTCTTGTGCTTGAAATTATGATCTGTCAGAGAAAGGTCTGAAGATGTCAAGAAACTCAAGATTTCCATTGTCAGCTGGTTCACTTCCCAGGCTGAGAACTTCTAGACTGAGGGGATGAAGAAATAAGTAAAACATTATGAGAAGTTCTGAGAACTGCATAACAGTTATGGGGAGAAGTCAAGTAGGTTTGTAGAAAACTAAAACTGTTACAAATAGCTTTTTGTGGCTAAATGGCCCTTACTTTTTAAATACATCTTGTACTGTGGGTAGAAGGCACATAACCTGTGATTCATGAAGGGCTGGTGTAAGAAAATAAAACTTTTTGTATGTTTGAATGATGATGATCATCAGAGACATTATGAAATCTTTCAAGAGCTCTTCTGATCTGTCACATTTCTGGTATATTTTTGTGATGCACATGTGGGTCTTTGGTAAAGTGACTGATACTTTGAATCAGAAACATCACTCCATCAAACTAATTGTCAAAATAACAATACTGGAAAGAGTAGATTGCTATTCATGAGTCACAGGCAGACACTATAAAAAGTAATGCTAGAAATATTCAGCTTTCAGACTAAGTCCTTCATAAGCTGTAGAAAACAACACATACATGCATAGCCACTGTTGTCTCCTCCCAGCTGGGTTGGGAATTTTCTCTGCCCAGGGACGGGTGTTTGTGTTGTCCTCATCATTGTATCATCATCTTCATCATTCGTGACAGTGGCTAGATTGGATTTTGAAAGAAATTGCACTGTCAAAATATTGGGCACTTTGTACGAGAGCTGATGACCATGCAGTTGAGCACCCCACAAACCAATCATCATCATCATCATCATCATCATCATCATCATCACTGTTGTCTCCAGGCACTAAGTCCTGATTTTGACAGCGTATGAGATGAGTACAATCTAGCTCAGGTGATAATGGAGATTTGAGAGATTTGTGGGGTGGGCAGGGGTTGGAGGAAATGCTAGTGCTGTTTGTGGGAGCCTGCAAGGATGTGGTTGGGGAGAATAGAGCTATTTGGTGCTTCATCAAGGGGGAGGGGTGAAGAAGGGGATTTGTGCAAAGGGGAGAGGAGACAAGAGGGAAATAGAGAAGAGGGTGTGCTGGTGAGATAGAAGTTGTGTGTAGTACTGGAGTGAGGATAGACAAGGGGACTAGTGAAGGTTGAAGCCAAGAGGTTATGGGAATGAAGGATATGTTGCTGGAAGAGTTCCTACTTGCTCATTTCATAAAAGCTGGTGTTGATGGGAAGAAACCAAATGGCACAGGCTGTGAAGCATTAATTGAAATAACACATATAATGGAGGGTTCCATGCTCAGCAATTGGATGGCCCAACTGTCACTTAGACAGAGTTTGGCAGTGAGCATTCATGCAAACATACAATCTAATAGTTGTTATGCCCATGTAGAATGCAGCACAGTGGTTTCAGCTAAGCTCATAGATAACATGGCTACTTTCACAGGTGGCCTTGCCTTTCATCATGTAGGAGGTGCTTGTAACAGGTCTGCAGTACTGGGTGCTGAGAAGATGTATGGGACCAGTTTTGCATCTACATCTGATGTAGGGATATGAACCATGAGGCAGGGATGGAGGATGCAGGGATGTTGTGGTGACAGAACAGAACTGTTAGGTGCATCATCAGGAGGCAGTGCCACAGGAAGTTGGGGGGGGGGGGGGAGGAAGGGGGAAAAGGAGGAAAAGGAGAGAGGAAATAAGAGGGAAGTAGAGAAGAGACAAGTGCATTGGTGGGCTAAAAGATGTGTAGCACTGGAGTGAGCTGGGAAGGGAATAGGCAGGTGGAGGACAGGGACTAGCAAAGTATACTGCAGGGGTTGGGTGGGCAGCAGAATACCACTGTGGGAGGGGTGGGGAAGATATTTCTCATTTAAGGCCATGATGAGAATAATTGAAAACCTGATGGAGAACGAGAGTCAGGGATGCTTCTAGTTACAAGAGGTCACTCCTTCAAGACCAGACTGAGTGTATGGGGTTGGTAGATAACTGGGGGAGGGACAAAGGCACGGAGATCTATTTTTGGACAAGTGTAGGAGAGTAATTTCGTTCTGTGAAGGCCTCAATGAAATCATTGGCATATGCAAAGAGGAAGCGCATGTTGCTACAGATGCAATGGCCATGGGTGTCTAGCTGTATGTAAAAGACTTGGGGTGTGAAACAGGTGGAAGCTGTTGAAGTGGAGGTATTTTTGTTTTTGGTAGGGTTGGTGTAGCAGGGATAGTGAGGTTGCCATCCTTGAGGTAAAGTTACCTGCAGACGGAGAGAATTCAAAATACATGTGCTGGGTATTGTGAGTGTCAATCACCAGTGTGGCTGGGCTGAGAACAGGTGACTGCAGGTGCAGGGCACAGCACTGTGAACGCATATAATAACACTGCTGTGAAAGTAGTGGGGGGTGCAATGTGGCCTCAGGGGCATAACTGGAAGATGGTAGCAGCAGAGGCAAAATCTCTGCATTGAGCATTGACTACATGATAAGTAGAGGCGCAGGGGTGTAGCATTCTGGGTGCTTGGGGTGCTGTCACTGACCAGTGGGTTGGGAGCAGTACCAGCATACCATGATTGCTTTCCTGCAGTATTCTCATCCATAGTGTGATAGGTCAGTGACCTGAGGCTTCAATTGTAGGGGTGCTTAACATGCTGTCGGTGATGGTGTTGGTGACAGAGATGCTGGTATTAGCAGTGGTGTACATTTGCGTGGTTTCAATGAAGCCCTGTTGAGGAGTGTGAGATCATACAGTATGTATGTGGAAATTCACCCAATCAATTGAAATGCTGGTAAAGGTGCTGTAAAGATGCAGGTAAACATAATGGATTCTTATTCAGGACCAGGACCTGGTGGGGCCTGGAGCAGTGCAGGTTAAGTGGGTGCTGGTGGCTATCGACTGGCGCATAATGTGAGTGCATGATGCAAGACTACTGTGAATTTATGCCCTGCATTTGCTGTGGCGCTGGGGAACAGTGGAAGACATGCAAGTCATGCAGTCCTGCTAGCTGGCAACTTGGGGATAACATGAGCTATGGCCAGAGGCCCAGAAATACCAACGATAGGGCAGCGGTCCACTTGCTGTTGTGGCACGCAAGAGTGGCCTTTAAGGTATAGTGGAACTGTCCCACCATGCTGTTCGTAGCTGGATGCTAGCTTAATGTCTGGTGCATATCAGTCCTACAGAGGTCTGTCATTGCACAAAAAAGGACAGTTGTAAATTGGTGAATTCAAGCAGTAGCATTGCCTCAGAACAGCTGGTGGATCTGCCCACCATGGTGAGGTTGTAGCAGCAGCTGTCAGACAGATAGAGGGCTGATGATGTCCACATGAATGTGAACAAAGTGGTGCCAGATGTCTGGGAAGGCAGTGATGGGTGTGTGTACATGGTGGGCAATCTTGGTGTGCTGACAGGTGAGACAGGTGTAAACCCAGGAACTGCAATCCCTCTGAATATCTGGCCACATGAAATGCCTAGTCATGAGAGTGGTAGATGCATGCATGCTGGGGTGTGCTAGGTTGTATACCAGTTGAATGTGGCCTTGTGGAAGGCAGCAGACATGATGGCCGTGGTGATATATCACACCAGATATTGCTGTCTGAGGTGGAAGTCAACGTACATTGAAGGCAGAGTCTGGAAAGGGTGAGTTCCAGGTTGTGCTCATGAACAGTGCTAAGTGCCTTGTAATCCAGGGATAATGTGATGGTGCATGTATAGCTAAGGTAGACAGCAATGATATTGTCAATTCTGGCACCATGATGTATATCAGTAGTAGATTCTGAAATGGATGACAGCTGATAGATTTGATGTGGGGAGCACTGTCATTATCTTTCAAAATGTGAAACATGATACACTTGTGGTCAGTGAGGACCATGAAGTGACAAGCCTCCACTGACAGCCAGCCAAAAACCTTTGATTGCCTCATAGATGTTGAGTATTATCTGTTTTTTGTGCTCCATTACCAGTGAGTGGCAGAGAGCTTGCTGGAGAAGAAAACGAGTGGCTGCCAGGTGTTGCTGACATGCAATTCCGGGAAAGTGCTGATGGCCATCTGAATGGATTACAAGATGTCAAGCAGCGCAGTAGCATAGTGTTGGGAAGCAGGGTAGCATCTGTCAAGCTACACTTGGCTGCAGAGAAGCTGTCTTTGATCTTCTCCTTTGTTTTGGTGCTGTGTAGGGCAGCAAAGTGTCATCCAGGAAATGATGCCACATTTGGGCAACGTTATGGAGGTCAAAAATTATAAAAGTGCTCTTTAGAGCATCATGATGATGGTGGTCCATGGGTGTGGTGAGAATCTGTGTGAAAACCTTGGTGTAGTCGATCATGCTGAAGATTGTAGCCCCAGACAGCATTTTGTTGTACTCATAATTTCATAGTAGGGCCACCGGGTACTGGGCATGGGTGGTATGAACGTTTAGCTTCTGGTAATCATCATATGGGTGCCAAGACCCAACGTTTTTTCTTGGAAAGATGAAGGGTAGGTGCTCAAAGGCTCTTCAAAGAATCCAGCATGCCAGCAGCAAGCAGCTCATCAGACTCAGCATTGGCAGTCTTGAGTGTGGCCAGTGTAAGTGCCATATCAGCACTGCAGTGATGGGTTGTCGGGGGATGGTGTCAATGTAGTTGACAGCTGAATGACAGACTTCTCAAGGCACACTGCACAAGTGTGTGAGAGAAGGAAATTGTGCCAGGAGTTGAGCATATGGGCTAGGATATGCCACCTGCTTCACATCAAAGAAAACTGTGGAACAAATGGTGTACTTCATTGGTCTCCCAGTACATCAGGAAGCAGGTGGTAGTGCTGAATGAAGTTCACTCTAATAATGGGATCAGTTATGTCAGCGACAGTGAAAGGACAAGGGAGGTCCTACTGTAGGCTGAGGTCAAGGGCATGATGATGATTATGGGATTGTTGAGTTATTTACTGCCATCAAGAGGATACCTGAGGCAGTGCCAGAGTCCTGTTCAAGCCACTGCAGGAAGATAGACATCTTGGAGCCAGTAAAGGTCAGGAATGGTGTGGAGGAGCAAGCAGCAGGGTGTACCTGATCACTGTGGCTATTAGCATTTGGGTGCCAAGTGCATGGTTTGCAGCATATGGACTGCAGCACAATTGGTATCAGCAGAGGGTAGCGTGGTGACAGGTTTTGGCAAAGTGGCTGGAGCTGCAGCAGTGGTAGCCATTGTTGTTTCAGTGTCTGACACTGCCTGGGCAGTGGCAGTTGGAACTGAGGTGGTCCACACATTGCCATGTGAACGCTGAGGTGTGCAAGAATGGCATATACTCTCAATTGCTGGGCACTGTGCTGTGGGCCAGCTCGGAGGCGAGCAGCTGGTGATGTCATTAGTGGCAAGGTGAGAGACAGCACAGGTTGATGGAGTGGTTTAGGCAAGCTGGGACAGATGTCAGCAACTTGAGACCAGGAAGAATGGCAGCAGGGACCTGTGCAGACTTCAGTATGGAGCTAGCCTGCTGGTGACCACATCGCTGTTGGGTCACCACTGTAGAAATGTTTCCTTACCTAACTTACAAAATTAATTATGGAAGTGTAAAATAGGGCCTGATAGCTATCACACAAAGATTAGTTTCCACACATGGTTAAGGACGCAACACATTCATTATAATGACTAAACAGCTACAAATGAAATACGAAGTGGTCTTAGTATTAATATTTGTTGGGGTAAGTCACTTTCAGATGTGATGGTGCTAAGTGAAAGGAGGGAGGTACGATAGGAATAATGAACAACAAATAAAGACTCTACATTGTCCAGAGTATCCACCAGCACAACACAGATTTTTCTAATGTGAAGTATGGAATTAATAGTCCCTCATTGGAGAAATGGGTAAGGAAAGATCCAAACAAAAAATACTTGGGTATCACATGGATGTACTTTATTATTACCTTTATTACCAATTCTATGTCATTCACCAGCCACAGCTGGACAGACAGCATCAAGATACAACATTATCAAAATACATGAATACAACTCTACTATGATGGTAATTTAATACTGCAAGACATATTTATGTTATAAATTAGATTACAATACCATCACAACAATAAAATAAATAAAAGTATATAATGAAATTAAATATAATGGGTGCTGTTGGAATCATGGAACTGAGCTGCAGCTCAAGTAAACACTATGCTATTACTAGAAAAGAATTCTTCAATATTGTAGAAGGGTTGCTCTTTTAGCTTACACAAAATAGTAGTTTTAAACTGCCCCCATGGTAAAGACTGAATTTCATCAGGTAGAGCATTAAACAATTTTCGGGCCACCATTGGGAAGCTGGTTTGTGTCTTTGCTAATTGAATACCTTGGCATGTCAATACTGTCTTTGTTGTGAGTGCTGTATTTGTGAACTTGATTTCTCTTTCTGTAGATATCATGGTTTCTCTTTATGTGGAAAAGGCAGTTCAATATATACTGGCTGTAAACTGTGAGAACTCCTAACCTGGTGAAAATTGGTTTACAGTGGTCTGTCTTTTTGCTTGAAGTAATCATCCTCATAGCTTTCTTTTGCAGTAAAAGCACATTCTTGCAGCCTGCAGAATGGCCCCAAAACAACAGCCCATAACTGATGTGGCTGTGGGACCTTGCATAGTACACGGTTATCTGGTGCTATAGTTTCCTCAAGAGGACATGTTTGGTGTACTGTTGCCAAGTTAATTTGGTATCAATGAGAAAGCCCAGAAGTTTAACATGTGCTACGTTACCCAGTGCTCCAGTATTTCTGAGGCTGCATATCATCCTCTGAGTTTTGTCTTCATCACTTTTTATTTTGTTCATGATAAACCAGGTCTTGGCTTCATTGAACAAGACTTCTGCTTGTTGGACTGCTTGTTCAACATTCTCTCCTTTGAGAACAAGGTTGTATCATCCACAAACTGCAAAGTGTGCCAATTGGAGCTTATGTCATTCACAAAGATAAGGAACAGCGGGGGCCCTCTTACAGATCCCTGTGGCACACCATGCTGTAGCTTCTTCTCACCTGAGTCACCTCCTTGCACAGAGACAGTCTGTTGTCTGTTTCTCAGGTAGGATTCAAGAGTTTGCAGGGTGGATCCCCTTATACCATATGTTTTTAGCTTTCTGAGCAGGGCCTTATGTGGGATGCAGTCAAATGCCTTACTAACGTCACAGAATACTAGAGCTATAGACTCTTTGTCTTCAAAACCCTGACTTACTTTTGTAACTAAGTCAAGTACAGCTGTTGTTGTTGACCTGCCCTTCCAAAAGCCATGTTGTGCATCATAAAAGAGACTACTTCCTTCAAAGTAACTTAATAGTTGTTCTTTCATTATCGACGCCATTACCTTCGCTAGTACTGGCATTATAGATATGGGCCTGTAGCTTGACACTTCATGTGGACTGCCTTTTCTGTAAAAAGGCACTGTGCGTGGTGCTTTCAGGAAGTCTGGAAATTCCCCTGCACAGAGGCTTTTATTTATTACTACTTTTAATGGCTGTGCAATTTCACTGATTATAGTTTTTAACGTAGTACAGGGCATGCCATAAATATCAGGGCTCCCTGAAGATTTGTAGCTTTTTACAATTCTTATTGCTTCTTTTGGATACACAGTCTTCCACATTACCATGCTGCATTTATTCTCAAATTTCACAGCAGCTGCAGGATCTATTCCAAAGTCAGGAATTTCATCTACTGTGTTTTCCATTATTTTTATAAAATAGTCATCAAACTCATTTGGCCTGCAAGAATTAGAGCAAGAGGTGGGCTTTTTTCTGTGCTCATTAACCAGATCCCATGCTGCTTTACAAGGATTGTGAGCTTCTTCAATAAATCTGGCATTGCTTTCCTTCTTTACTTTTTCTACTTCCTTTCTGTAGATCCTTTTGGTCTGTAAATAACTAGAGTACAGTCTATCCTTAAAATCTATATCTTTAGGAGCTTTGACCTTGTCATTTAGTATTTGGACAATACATTTTATTTTGGCTAGACTAGGAGTATACCATGTCTTTACTTTGTTAGTTTTTTGTCTACATTTTAATTTAACATTAGAGTATCCCTTGGGTTTTAATGGAAAATGTCCATCAAATTTCACTTTTGTGATTGAATGCAGAATTTGGTGTCAATTCATCAATTATTTGGTGCCAATCTATGGAATACACTGTAGTTTTGAAATCATCTAAGCTTTTCTTTGTAATAACTCTATTTCTGAATACATAATTTGAATGCCAGCTGGCAATTTGTTGTGTACTTACTGAGTTTGTCCATAACTTCATGATTACTGGATGGTGATATCCTAGTATAGGGTCCACCACACTTACTTTGTAGTCCAAACTATTTATGTTTGTCACAATTGTGTCAACACAAATAGCTCCTCTTGTTGGTAGAGAGTTTCCTACGAATAGCCCATAGCTCCTTACTAAGTTCATTAAAGCTATTTCTTTATCATTACCTTCTCCAATATGAATGTTGAAGTCTCCACATAAAGCAATTTTTGTCCCTAAGTGCACTAGATGACACAGACAGCTTTCCAATTGATTGAGGAAATTTTCGAAATTTCCATCTGGGGAATGGTACACAGAAACAACAATTAAGTTGGCATCTGACACTCCTGAAGCAGCAAATTCTTATTGGCTCTGAGTTTACTATTTACATACACAGCCACACCACCATTGATAGTAATTTCTCTACACCATGCATTCACCTTTTCTAAATATTCAATGTTTCTTTAGTATTCAGTTTCTGGTTGGGCTAGCCAGTGTTCACATATACATAATACATCAGGTCTCTCTTCATCAACAAAAAGTGATAATGTATCAAGTTTTGTTCTGAGCACTGCACTTTTTCACTCGCTATAACTAAGACAGCATCTTCTTCAGTGACATCATTTCCTTTTTCACTGGAATGTTCTTGGCCTTGGGAGTTTATTGCACTGGTGCACTGGGCATCCTCTGGAATAAAAAATGTTTTATCACAATGTTCTTCAGCCATATACTGTTGTCCATTATTCTATCTTTTAGGTCAAAATCAACACCAATTTTGAAGCTATTATTTATTCCATTTGTTTCCAGTTTTTCAACTGTAAAATTGTTGTGATTTGGGAAAGTGTTCTGTAAGAAGTTAGTTATAGTTTCAGCTGTGGTGCCGCATCTTAGTTTGCATAGGTGGAACCATGGTTTTTTATCACCACACAGCATTCCTTTTTCACTGCCAATACCTATTATGGCTTTAATTCTGTTTTCAGTACTGGCACTCACAAACGTTTGTATAGTGACCCTCAAACACCATTCACCAGATTTTCCATTTTGTAGCACAGTCTTGTAAGATGTTTTGTTTTCTTTTTCTGTGTCTTCAGTGGTTTTGGCCAGTTCATTTTCTTGTTTCACTATAGTCAAATTTCTTCTGCCTCTTCGCTTGTTTTTCACTTCACTGTATTGATGCCGTCTGAAGAGTTTTCATCCATCAGATTGTCTACGTCTATATTTGGTTTGTTTTGAATTTGGGGTTGAGTTTCACTGACACACTCATTGTTTACATTTCTACTAAATGCCAGTCTAGCAATGTTTGGGTCTTCAACATTATTTCTCACTGGAAAATTACCACTTGATGAATTTGCATGCTTTTTGCTGCTGTTTTGATTGGTGATGGTGGTAGGTGCTGCTTCTCTGACACACTCCAGACCTGTATTTGAACTTTTCCCCAGATCAGCGATGTTTATTTCTTTATTTCCAGCTATAATACGTGGCCTGTTGTTTTCTACATCCTCTGCACACTGTCTTGCTGTTTTTCTCGATGATTAAGATACTTCTTCACTTTGTGGTACCAATATTTCTAACTTAGAGTTTGCGGCAATCACAGTGTCTAGTTTTTCTTTTATTTGTTTGTTATCACTGGTAAGTTTTTTCACAATCTGCATAAGATTACTCAGTGATGCAACTAGATCAACACTGCGTTGCTGTGTAGAGTACAAGATTTGTTCATGTTTTGCTGTATTAATGTCTTCTGAGATTTTGTCAGCTAACCCAACTTCACAGTTGTCACAAACGTATTTTAAGCGACCTTTTGAGCACTTTAGAATGTGAACATCACTCTTGGTGAGCCCCAAACATTCCATGTGAAACGATTTTCCACACAAAACACTGAATTCCTTATTTTTAACCTTTTTCTCGCACTTAGCACAAAGCATGCTTTCACAGGACGCTATCTTTCCAAAGTGATAGGCAGAACTTGGAAGTCAGGCAGTGCCCATGTGGGCACTAACACTCACCAATCGGAATGTCTTGTCGAGTGAAACACTGTGGATTTTGTGGTAGGTGTGGAGAAAATGCAGATGAGTTTTAAATTTTATGACAAAAAGTCTTGGTACAGAGTGTGTTATCACAGAGTATGTCCTTAGCATGCGAGGCCAGAGTTGATGTTGATGCTGGAGAAGACCAGGACAGAATGAAATTAGGTTGGTGGAAGCCTTGCTATCAACCAAACTATTGTCCTGCACTGGTAGCAGAGATGGTAATAAGCTGGTATCGAATCACATGATGGAATCAGCAGCTTGAGGTGGAAGTGAGCACATGAAGACAGAAAGCTGCTGCCTTAGTAGATGTTCTTAGTGTGCCATAAATGTACAGGACTGCTAAGACCTGTGTGCAGCAAAAGGCTGCCACAGTAATAAAAATTTACAGTCCTTATAAATAGTTTGGTGACAGGAAGTTAAGCTACTGCAGAGGTGAAGTATTCAAGAGGTGGAAAGATATACCAAGGAGTATATGTAACACAAAGCCTGAAGGTTCACGCTAATTAGAGAGATATTTCATGTTTTATGTGTGATTTATCTTTATTTATAGCAATGCAGACTTATTTGCAGGTAATGATTTTCAGCTGGAACTATTCCATCCACAAAGAAATTCCATGTTTCCCTCTCACAGATTGAAATTGCTTCCTTCCTCTTTTAAAGCTCCAGTTTAGTATTTCTAAAAACAAACTGCACTCCATACATGTGCATAACTACTACTTTTCAATAACAAAATTTTTAGATGATGCTAGTATTTTCTGTACTGAATAATGAAAGTGGGTGCTGGGGGCTCTATATTGACATTTCTTTAGGTATTTCAGGTTATATACTATGTGTCTCAATTATATCACTCATCTTTAAGAAATATTGTAGCTCGGTTACTCTCATAAGTCTAAATAATGGTTCAATTAGTTCATAAATGAGATACTAAAGTTGTGTTTCTACTTTAAATATTTGACAGATATCAGTGACTGTGCAAATGTCAACAAATCTGATGTTAATTTAGAAACATTATGAAAGAGTAGAAAGTACTGTTATAGTAGCATATCATCTCACCTTCTCCATTCTCAGCCTTTTTGGTCCTAAAATAATTATTAAAGCTGTAATTAAATAAACAAGCATATTATTTTTTGGATATATTATTTACATATAACACATCCTTTTGTGTTACATTTATTCCTGGGTACCAAGGAAAACATTTCTCATGACAACTGCTTTGGTATTTTCAGGTTCATTCGTTCCTTATCACCAATCTTGCTATAGGAGATTTATTAATGGGAGTTTACCTTCTCATAATTGGAAGTGCTGATACTTACTACCGTGGAGTTTATTCCGTTCATGATCGTGACTGGAGAAGTAGTGGATTGTGTCATACTGCAGGATTTCTTAGCACCTTCTCTAGTGAATTCTCAGTGTATACACTCACTGGTTGGTTTCTTGAAATGGTTGATATTTTTTCTCTGTATAACTATTTAATTTATATATTTAACTTATTTATGTCATGTAACTGTTTTTCATAATATTTCTTGCACCTGAAAGTTAAATTAATGATCCATTTGGTACAACAGGCCTGACAGACACAGCTGACTTTCTTTTCTTTTCTTTCTTTTTTTTGCAAGCAAAATAAACCAGAGGTAATCATTTTGAATAATTCAACAAAAGATCAAATTTGTGATGCTTACAGTATGCCATAGAAATGGGTCACAGAAGGATATCAAACTAATGTCAAAAAAAGTCATAACACAATCTGCATATTCCATGCAAATTTGATCTATTAGCCTTACATCAATGCATTTCTTCTGCTAATTCTGAGTGCATGGCTGTAATACTATCAGCATAAAAAGACCTTAAAACTAATTTTTTCCTAATTTTACTGCTTAATAAAATTATGTCTTGAAAACTGAAACTTTGGTAGTGGTTTAAAATTTTTGGTCCTCTCTACTTTGTTACATTTCTGGTTGATAAATGACTTTTTTGGTATCCAGTTTTTAATTAATCTTTCTGCACTGAAGGTAATTGATTACATTTAGGGCACAAAAATTGGTTAACTGAAATAAAAGGCAATTTCGAATCTGTGCCTTTCAGGTGCATTGTGTCGGAACTCAGGAATCTCAGTGTTGTGCTTGTGACCTCCTGATCATAGATTTACAGTTTCCTTTTTTAAAAAATGTAACCCTTTTTTCTATAAACATTGTTCTTTAAAGTTGATTTCAGCTCCAAATATAAGTATTTTGACAGAAACTCTTTCTCCAGTAGTCTTCTTTTTCTCTGTTTTTGAAATATTTCATTTGTTCAATCTTCTTTTCATTTTGTAAATAGTAAGTACTAACATTAGTTTCTAATGAATACAGACATTGTGTACCCATCTCTTCTATCTATCTGAATTATGCAGAAACTACAACTTGTAATCAGTATCTCCATTTCTTTTTGTTAGGAGGGAAGGGATATTATTTGAAATCATACTGTATGATATTTTACTTCACCGCTTCAGTTATCAATTTATTGTCTCCAGCTTGTAAACATTTTTTACTTATGTTACATACTGTTGTTACTGAGAATATATCCGAATGTAAAAAAAAAAATGCTTTTTTGTTACATTTTATTGATGATAATTGACTATGATTAACATAATATCTTCCTAAGTGCAAAGACAATTCACAGAGAATTTACTTATAGAACTTTTCAGTGTAGTTGACACTATTTCTTCTCTTACAGTTATTGCTTTGGATAGATTCTTGGTGATACTATTTCCATTTCATGTGAGGACAATGAAAATGACAAAAACCCGAATATTGATAGCAGGAGGATGGTTGGGTGCTGCATTTTTATCAGGTCTTCCGTTTATACACATCAGCTATTTTAAGTGAGTGTCTTTTATGTAAAATTATTTTATTTCCAAATTTGTCAGTCATTCTTTCATTGAGTCATTTTTTTATTTAATATCACATTTTGTATCTAATAAGCACAAAACTAATGTATTTAATTACCAGTTTTTGGCTCTAGAATTATGTTAATGAAACAGTTCACTAAATATGATGTCATTAATGGGTCTTACTGCCAGTGAATTAATTTCAGTTGGAACACACACACTTTTCAATGCTGCTCCTAAAAAGCACCGTATTATAAGTGCAAATTGTGAAAAATACCAGTACTGTAGACATAGAGTAACAAATTTGATGGTTCCATGCGTAATCTGATTCTATGGTTTCATCAAGATCCAAGCATTATTATGTTAGATTGTACAGAGAGGCCATAGAAATTCAAATTCACTAATACAAAATTAATTGAAAAGAAGAACAACGGAAATGAGACAAGTTGTGGTCTGTATTGGGAAATGAAGCAAACAGCACCAACTCTTCCCCATGAAAAGCTCCATAACCAACGCCATTGTGACTATGTGATGTCAGTCAGTGGTCTGATGATGTCACAACTTAACTGCTGTGTGAATATGTACAAACAGCTCAGCTTCCTGACCTTGTTCAAGTTTGAAATTACAGTTTGAATCTTCAGAGGCTCTGAAGAGATGTCTAGCATTAGGAGATGAACATTGTCATGAAAATATGCCTTGGACCAGAGCCTGATGTCCATAAAATGAAATTCACAAAGCCCATAAATACTGGGTTTAAACACCTATATTGTATGTCCACATATTACTGTCTTTAAGGGGTTCACTCTTAATAGTCATGTGATAAAATTCTTCAGAAACTACTAATGACCATGACGACAGATAAGGCCAAGACATAGTGTTGGCTAAACAATTTCATGAAAAGTGTTTGGTGTTCTTTTTTGTTTTATCCATTTTAAGAAGGTTGGTGTGTCAATTATCAATACTTGTAATCATATCAATGGTTAAGATAATGAAATGATATCACATTGTAACTGTTTAGTCTCCAAACCATCTTTGATATTAATAACATTAAACTATAATGCATTTTACAGTTGCTTCTCATTCTGCGCAGGAATTTTTATGGAAGATCTGGAGTTTGCCTTGCACTTCACATAACACCACAGAAATATAATGGATGGGAATATTCAGTGTTTGTATTCCTCTGTAAGTATGTAAGGAGACTTTGGTCTTTATTTAGAATATTATCTCTGTTATTTAATCCATTTTGTGTGACTTTGACTCTGTATTATGGCAAGAACCAGTAAGGTATTATGGCTTATGGTAAGTTGAAATTAATTGCTATATAAGAAAACACACACACAGAAAGAAACTTCCACATGGGTAAAATATATTAAAAACAAAGATTCCAAGACTTACCAAGCGGAAAAGCGCCGGCAGACAGGCACAATGAACAAAACACACAAACACACACACACACAGAATTACTAGCTTTCGCAACCGATGGTTGCTTCTTCAGGAAGGAGAGGGAAAGACGAAAGGATGTGGGTTTTAAGGGAGAGGGTAAGGAGTCATTCCAATCCCGGGAGCGGAAAGACTTCCCTTAGGGGAAAAAAAGGACAGGTGTACACTCGCACACACACACACACACACACACACACACACACACACATCCATCCGCATGCGGGTGTACACCTGTCCTTTGTTCCCCTAAGGGAAGTCTTTCCGCTCCCGGGATTGGAATGACTCCTTACCCTCTCCCTTAAAATCCACATCCTTTCGTCTTTCCCTCTCCTTCCTGAAGAAGCAACCATCGGTTGCGAAAGCTAGAAATTCTGTGTGTGTGTTTGTGTGTTTTGTTCATTGTGCCTGTCTGCCGGCGCTTTCCCGCTTGGTAAGTCTTGGAATCTTTGTTTTTAATATATTTTTCCCATGTGGAAGTTTCTTTCTATTTTATTTCCATCATATTTTTTGTATGATAAAACCACACCCACACTGCAGACTGACACATCAATTTCTAGCATCTGTTGTTTGGGGAGCATGTACATCGCTAAACAGGATACCAATTTGAGTCAGTTGTGTAGCAATGTGAAAGCCATGTCGCCACTATAATGCTCTCTGAAACTCTATCCCTTTCTTTAGCTGTGCTTAAAAGAATAAGAAACATCTGTACTTTATGTTGTCCATAAACAGTTGCTACTCCTGCAAATTGTGGGGTTTAGGAGTTTTCTCTATGGGTGTGAGATGGTGACTGATTTCTTTTACTCCATCTTTACTTGTGATTTGGCCCACATATTGGTAACAAAAGCTGCACTTCCTCACATTTTATGCCTGTTTCCCCTAACTGATGGAACAAGACACTTAAATTGTCCATGTGCTCCTCTCTGTTTGTGCAAGTAATAATTACACTCTGAGATAAAAAGAATGATGCTCCGTGGTGTTATGCAAATTGATATTCTTACAAGTATTATGGAAAACACAAAATTGCAATCTTTGGTTGCTGATGGGTGAAGCTGTGATGCTGCAGTGCAATTCCACTATGCACCTGGCAAGGGTAGTAAACAGGGAACATGTTGATACTGGGGCATAAAGTCTTTGCTAATTTCATTTAATGTACATGGTTTGGCAGTAACTGTGCCTTGTAGACAGGTGAACAATATATGCAGATGTCAGCATTTGAGGTAGGATGTGCAGCTGGGCTCAAAGAAGCCAGTTGCAGTAATCAGCATGTTGCTGAACATTTGAATAAGAGTGATGCTACTATTCAACGATGTTGGTAGGATGTGTGAACCATGACTGAATGGGGCATCAAGATGGATGCTATTGACCTAGAGAGATGACTGAACATGAGGACCAAGCAATCATCAGAAAGACACTCAGAGCTGAACAAGCAGTCATCGTACAGGGAGTCAGAACTCCAGATTCATTATTATCATTGATCCAACATATAACTGGTGCTTCAGAGATCACAAGGACCTTTCATAGGTGGCTCACAAAAGGGGCTTAAGCTCTTGGTGCCCCTTGTGTTGACCACCATTGACCTCTGTACACCAACAAGTTTGTTTACAGTGGTGTTGGACGCACTCAGCCTGAAACCTCATTGAATGGAGTCGAACCGTCTTCAGTGATGAGTCCTGCTTCAAATTGAGCCCAGATGACCACCAAAGATGTGTCTGAAGACACTGCAGACAGCAGTGAGACACCACTCTGAATGTCACTCACCATATGGCCCAACAGCTGGGAGTGGTGGTCTGGAGTGCCATTTCATTTCATAACAGCAGCCCTTCTGTTGATATCCATGGTACCCTTATAGCACAGCAGTACAGTGACTATACTCTATATCCCATTTTGTTGTCCTCCATGCCAAGCCATCCTGGGTCTACATTTCAGCAAGATAATGGCTGCCGTAACACAGTGACAGTATCTACTGTTTGTCTTCATGTTTTCCAATCCTACCTTGGCCAGTAAGATTACCAGCCCTTTTCCGAATTAAGCATTTTTGGAGCATTATGCCTGGACCCTGCAACCAGCTCAGGATTTTGATGATCTAACATGCCAAATAAACAGAATTTGGCATTACATCCCTCAGAAGGATATCTAACAACTCTGTCAATCAATGCCAAGCTGAATAACTGCTTGCATAAGAGCCAGAGGTGGAGAAATCCATTATAGACTTGCTCAAATGGGAGGGAGGTAGTGGTCTTTCTCTTGACTAAATTGTACAATTGTTTTTGAAATTGTAATCATTTGTTTGTCTGTACCTGTACATCACATCTACTGAATTCCATCCCATTCAGATAATTCCTTTGTGGTGTTCTTTTTTTTTTAAAAAAAAAAAAAAAGAAAAAAGAAAGAAAAAAGTTCCATATCACTCAAATAATAAGTGGTAAATTCTGCGTGAGGTTGTATCAATTGGCCAGTAGTATCAGAAGATGGAAGGATGCTGGAAATGGCAATAGGTGAAAGTAAATGTTGATTGCCACTAATATTATGTGGTTTGTTGCCTAATGGTAATGAAATAACCAGCTGCAATATTAATCTTAGAAAAATTTTTGCCTCACATTAGTTTCAATCTCAGTTTCTTTGTGTGAGATAATCAGGTATTCTATTATTCTTTGGTCATTAATTACAGATTTTTAAGACACTATAGAGGTGAAAATTGCCATAACCTTCATGAATTATGATTAGCTAAGTGGCACATTAACTTAAACATATACAAGTATACCTACACCTGTACTCCATGAGTTGCCCTAAGTTACTGGTGGAAGTTATACACTGAGATGACAAAAGCCATGGGGTAGCAATATGCACACATATAGATGACAGTAGTATCATGCACACCAGGTATAAATGGGCAGTGCATTGATGGAGGAGTCATCTGTACTCAGGTGATTCATGTGAAAATTTTTCTGACACGATTATGGCCACATGACAGGAATTAAAAGACTTTGAATGCATAGTGGTAGTTGGAGCAGGCACATGGGGCATTCCACTCTGGAATTCATTAGGATATTCAATATTCCAAGATGCACAGTGTCAAGAGTGTGATGAGAATACCATATTTCAGGCACCATCTCTCACGATCAACAATGTGGAGAGAGTAGTGGCATTGCCAGTGCTAACAGACAAGCAGCACTGCAAGAAATAACTGCAGAAATCAATTGGGACATACAACAAATTTATCTGTTAGGACATTGCAGTAAAATCTGGCATTTACGGACTATGGCAGCAGACAACTGACACAAGAGCCTTTGCTAATGGCACGACATCACCTGCAGCAGCTCTCCTGGGCTCATGACCATCTCAGTTGGACCCTAGACAACTGGAAAACAATGTCCTGGTTTGATGAATCCTGATTTTATTTGGTAAGAGCAGATGGTAGGGTTCAAGTGTGGTGCAGACAACATGAAGCTGTGTGCCCAAGTTGTCAGCAAGGCATTGTGCAAGCTGGCGGTGGATCCATAATGGCGTTGGTTGTGTGTGTATGGGATGGACTGGATCCTCCGGTCAAACTGAACCAATCATTGAGTGGAAATGTTTATGTTTGGCTACTTGGAGACCATTTCCAGCCCTTTGTGTACTTCATGTTCCCATATAATGAAAGAATATTAAGGACGACAATATGGTGCATCACTGGACCCCAATTGTTCTAGACAGTTCAGGCAAATGTTTTGGCCACCCAAACTGCCTGACATGAATCCTATTAAACATTTATGGGGCATAATCAAGAGGCTGGTTCATGTACAAAACTGGCAACACTTTCGCAATTATGGATGGCTATAGAGGCAGCATGGCTCATACTTCTACAGGGGACTTCTGACAACTTGTTGAGTCCATGCCACATCACATTGCTGCACTGTACTATACTAAAAGAGGTCCAACATAATATTAGGAGGTATCCTACAACTTTTGTCACCTCAGTGTAAGTTTCGCCATTATTATTTCCTTTATTTTTTATTCCAACACTAAATGTCCTCAAATAGAACCAATCAGTAAGACCTATTAACTCAAATTTCTTTAATTTTACTGTCATAGTCATTTCATGATATATATTCAGAAGCTAGTATATGCTGTTTTACTGTCCTCAAAAGTATGTCCCCAGAACATTAACAGGAAACCACACCTGATCCGCATCTCACCTCTTGCAGTGTCTGCCATTGGAGTTGGGTGAGCATTTCTGTGACATTCTCACACTTGACAAACAATTCTCTGGCAGATGATGCTGCCATTCTGGATCTTCTCTATTTCTTTTATTAATCCTAGCTGATAAAGGTTCCAGACTGATGAGTAATACTCAAGAATCAATCAAACAGTGATTCTGTAAGCTGCTGGCTTCACAAGCAAACTAAATTTCCAATACTACAGGTTCAATCAGGTTAATCTTGGATAGGTGGACCTTGGTGTCAGTTGATCTCTTTTTTTAAAACTATTCCTTTACTGAAAACGCCACTGAGTGACCATGA
Organism: Schistocerca gregaria; assembly: GCF_023897955.1. NCBI lineage: Eukaryota > Metazoa > Arthropoda > Insecta > Orthoptera > Acrididae > Schistocerca > Schistocerca gregaria. Next base: position 531,738,377 of record NC_064921.1, read on the forward strand.
AAGGGACATTGTGATAAAGACAAGAAAAATAGAAAAAATAAGAACTGATTGACTAAAAACAAAAAATATTGAACAGTAAACAAACAAAAGACAGTGAAGTACATTTAGTTTACAGAGTGTACATAAATTAGAAGTCTAGTGGTTGACAAGCATGGAGCATCTGCTTAAAACACATTAACACCTCTAAACTTCTAATCTATTGGTACTGAAGCAGGGGATGGTACAATCCAAACTGTATCTGTGGTGAAGCAATTGCCCAGCACCTTATTAATGTAATGCGTGTTATCTTTGGCGACAAGGTTGAGTGTTACTAATGTAGACATTGTAGTAAATTAAATAGAAAGAAACTTCAAATTAATGATGTAAATCCTGCCCCGAAATGAGATCCATCCTTCATGAAATCCTGCCCATTCCACCAAGAGTGTCTTTCCGCCGTCCACCTAACCTTCGTAACCTCTTGGTTCATCCCCATGAAATCCACAAACCACCTTCCCTACCCTCTGGCTCCTACCCTTGTAACCACCCCCAGTGTAAAACCTGTCCTATGCACCCTCCCACCACTACCTACTCCAGTCCTGTAACCCGGAAGGTGTACACGATCAAAGGGAGAGCCACGTGTGAAAGCACCCACGTGATTTACCAACTAACCTGCCTACACTGTGACGCTTTCTATGTGGGAATGACCAGCAACAAACTGTCCATTCGCATGAATGGACACAGGCAGACAGTGTTTGTTGGTAATGAGGATCACCCTGTGGCTAAACATGGCTTGGTGCATGGCCAGCACATCTTGGCACAGTGTTACACCGTCCGGGTTATCTGGATATTTCCTACCAACACCAACCTATCCGAATTCCGGAGATGGGAACTTGCCCTTCAGTATATCCTCTCTTCTCGATATCCACCAGGCCTCAACCTCCGCTAATTTCAAGTTGCCGCCGCTCATACCTCACCTGTCTTTCAACAACTTCTTTGCCTCTGTACTTCCGCCTCGACTGACATCTCTGCCCGAACTCTTTGCCTTTACAAATGTGTGCTTGTGTCTGTATATGTGCGGATGGATATGTGTGTGTGTGTGCGAGTGTACACCTGTCCTTTTTTCCCCCAAAGGTAAGTCTTTCCGCTCCCGGGATTGGAATGACTCCTTACCCTCTCCCTTAAAACCCACATCCTTTCGTCTTTCCCTCTCCTTCCCTCTTTCCTGAAGAAGCAACCGTCGGTTGCGAAAGCCAGAAATTCTGTGTGTGTGTTTGTGTGTTTTATTTATTGTGCCTGTCTACTGGCGCTTTCCCGCTTGGTAAGTCTTGGAATCTTTGTTTTTAATAATGTAGACATTGTATGCATTCATCATAACAAGGTTTTTATTCATTATGCCAGTATGTAAGACTGAAGCCGTGATTCTATGGTAACTGCTATTTAACTGGAGTCCTATCATAAGGGACTTTCATTGCAATACTATAGCTCTTCACAGTGTCAGGATTTAAACAGCAGCCACAGGAAGCATGGAACAAATTTTATCCAACCATACCTTCCCCATGAACCATGGACCTTGCCGTTGGTGGGGAGGCTTGTGTGCCTCAGCGATACAGATGGCCGTACCGTAGGTGCAACCACAACGGATGGGTATGTGTTGAGAGGCCAGACGAACGTGTGGTTCCTGAAGAGGGGCAGCAGCCTTTTCAGTAGTTGCAGGGGCAACAGTCTGGATGATTGACTGATCTGGCCTTGCAACATTAACCAAAACGGTCTTGCTGTGCTGGTACTGCGAATGGCTGAAAGAAAGGAGAAATTACAGCCGTAATTTTTCCCGAGGGCATGCAGCTTTACTGTATGGATAAATGATGATGTAGTCCTCTTGGGTAAAATATTCTGGAGGTAAAATAGTCCCCCATTTGGATCTCCGGGAGGGGACTACTCAAGAGGACATCGTTATCAGGAAAAAGAAAACTGGCGTTCTACAGATCGGAGCGTAGAACGTCTGATCCCTTAACCGGGCAGGTAGATTAGAAAATTTAAAAAGGGAAATGCATAGGTTAAAGTTAGACATAGTGGGAATTAGTGAAGTTCGGTGGCAGGAGGAACAAGACTTTTGGTCAGGTGAATACAGGGTTATAAACACAAAATCAAATAGGGGTAATGCAGGAGTAGGTTTAATAATGAACAAAAAAAATAGGAGTGCGGGTAAGCTACTACAAACAGCATATTGAATGCATTATTGTGGCCAAGATAGACATGAAGCCCATGCCTACTACAGTAGTACAGGTTTATATGCCAACTAGCTCTGCAGATAATGAAGAAATTGAAGATATGTATGATGAGATAAAAGAAATTATTCAGGTAGTGAAGGGAGACAAAAATTTAATAGTCATGGGTGACTGGAATTCGAGAGTAGGAAAATGGAGAGAAGGAAACATAGTAGGTGAATATGGATTGGGGCTAAGAAATGAAAGAGGAAGCCGCTTGGTAGAGTTTTGCACAGAGCATAACTTAATCATAGCTAACACTTGGTTCAAGAATCATGAAAGTAGGTTGTATACATGGAACTATTCTGGAGATACTAGAAGGTATCAGATAGATTATATAATGGTAAGACAGAGATTTAGGAACCAGCTTTTAAGTTGTAAGACATTTCCAGGGGCAGATGTGGACTCTGACCACAATCTATTTCTTATGAATTGTAGATTAAAGCTAAAGAAACTGCAAAAAGGTGGGAATTTAAGGAGATGGGACCTGGATAAACTGAAAGAACCAGAGGTTGTACAGAGTTTCAGGGAGAGCATAAGGGAACAATTGACAGGAATTGGGGAAAGAAGTACAGTAGAAGAAGAATGGGTATCTCTGAGGGATGAAGTAGAGAAGGCAGCAGAGGATCAAGTAGGTAAAAAGACAAGGGCTAGTAGAACTCCTTGGGTAACAGAAGAAATATTGAACTTAATTGAAGAAAGGAGAAAATATAAAAATGCAGTAAATGAAGCAGGCAGAAAGGAATACAGACGTCTCAAAAATGAGATCGACAGGAAACGCAAAATGGCTAAGCAGGGGTGGCTAGAGGACAAATGTAAGGATGTAGAGGCTTATCTCACTAGGGGCAAGATAGATACTGCCTACAGGAAAATTAAAGATACCTTTGGAGAAAAGAGAGCCACTTGTATGAATATCAAGAGCTCAGATGGAAACCCAGTTCTAAGCAAATAAGGGAAAGCAGAAAGGTGGAAGGAGTATATAGAGGGTCTATACAAGGGCAATGTACTTGAGGACAATATTATGGAAATGGAAGAGGATGCAGATGAAGATGAAATGGGAGATACGATACTGCTTGAAGAGTTTGACAGAGCACTGAAAGACCTGAGTCGAAACAAGGCCCCGGGAGTAGACAACATTCCATTAGAACTACTGACAGCCTTGGGAGAGCCAGTCCTGACAAAACTCTACCATATGCTGAGCAAGATGTATGAGACAGGCGAAATTCCCTCAGACTTCAAGAAAAATATAATAATTCCAATCCCAAAGAAAGCAGGTGTTGACAGATGTGAAAATTACCGAACTATCAGTTTAATAAGTCACAGCTGCAAAATACTAACGCGAATTCTTTACAGACCTCGGTGAAGATCAGTTTGGACTCCATAGAAATACTGGAACACATGAGGCAATACTGATCTTACGACTTATATTATGAGAAGAAAGATTAAGGAAAGGCAAACCTATGTTTCTAGCATTTGTAGACTTAGAGAAAGCTTTTGAGATTGTTACCTGGAATACTCTCTTTCAAATTCTAAAGGTGACAGGGGTAAAATACAGGGAGTGAAAGGCTATTTGCAATTTGTACAGAAACCAGATGGCAGTTATAAGAGTCGAGGGACATGAAAGGGAAGCAGTTGTTGGGAAGGGAGTAAGACAGCGTTGCAGCCTCTCCCCGATGTTATTCAGTCTGTATATTGAGCAAGCAGTAAAGGCAACAAAAGAAAAATTCGGAGTAGGTATTAAAATCCACGGAGAAGAAATAAAAACTTTGAGATTCGCCGATGACATTGTAATTCTGTCAGAGACGGCAAAGGACTTGGAAGAGCAGTTGAATGGAATGGACAGTGTCTTGAAAGGAGGGTATAAGATGAACATCAACAAAAGCAAGACGATGATAATGGAATGTAGTCAAATTAAGTTGGGTGATGCTTAGGGAATGAGGTTAGGAAATGAGACACTTAAAGTAGTAAAGGAGTTTTGCTATTTCCTGAGCAAAATAACTGATGATGGTCAAAGTAGAGAGGATATAAAATGTAGACTGTCAATGGCAAGGAAAGCATTTCTGAAGAAGAGAAATTTGTTAACATCGAGTATAGATTTAAGTGTCAGGAAGTCTTTTCTGAAAGTATTTGTATGGATTGTAGCCATGTATGGAAGTGAAGCATGGACGATAAATAGTTTGGACAAGAAGAGAATAGAAGCTTTCGAAATGTGGGGCTACAGGAGAATGTTGAAGATTAGTTGGGTATATCACGTAACTAATGAGGAGGTATGGAATAGGATTGTGGAGAAGAGAAGTTTGTGGCCCAACTTGACTAGAAGAAGGGATCGGTTGGTAGGACATGTCCTGAGGCATCTAGGGATCACAAATTTAGCATTGGAGGGCAGCGTGGAGGGTAAAAATCATAGAGGGAGGCCAAGAGATGAATACACTAAGCAGATTCAGAAGGATGTGGGTTGCAGTGAGTACTGGGAGATGAAGAAGCTTGCACAGGATAGGGTAGCATGGAGAGCTGCATCAAACCAGTCTCAGGACTGAAGACCACAACAACAACATGGTAGGATCTGACAATGAAAGGCTTGAGGAGATACATGACTCTGAGGAAGATGCTTTGGAGATTTTAAGGATAAGAGAAACTACTCCAATTTGTGTGTAATATTAGAGAATAAGAGCAGGCCTCATAATGGGATTGCATGATGTAAGATGGTTAATCTATTCCTCATTAGGATCATTGTGCAACTAAGCAATTTTATGATTAAACATCAGTTTGGAAATGATGAATATTGCATGATAAAATTTGTTTGCGAACATAGCTAGTGATGTAACTGTGAAGAATGAAGGATGTGCTCAGATTTGCTATTAATTTTTGTGTTATATCGTACTTTAAACAAGAGCATCTACTGTGTCTGGTATGTGGCCTGAATGATGCAACACGTGACACACCATATCCAGCTTGACTGACTGCTGTTGCTATCAAGCCTATTCAAATTCAAGTGGTTAGCCCCACCTCACTTGAGAGAATTCTCACTCAGTGTCAGCATTTCACAAATGGCCCTAAGTTTTCAATTGTTAACCATATTGTGTAATAGAAAAAAGGTGGTTTGGCAACTACTTCATTTTGCGTACCAAAGTCATCACAAACAAGGAATTTGTTAATAATTAGCCCTTTTTTCTCATATTTATCCAGATGCAGCTTCATTTTGAATCATCCTCTTTTTAGAAGGTTTATATGTGGTGAATGTATTTTGTGAAACTTGATTTATTTAAATGTGTCTCTTTGCAACTGTGAGCTACATTTCCATTTTCAGACATCTGTGATTTATATTGACCAAGAGTACAATATTTCTTACAGTCTTGAATCTGGCATCATTCTCTGTTATTGCTGTTGGGTATACGTCAATGTTTGTGATAGCGAGGACAACTCAACAAGCAGCACAAATGAATCAGAAAACTGCTGAGTCAGCAGTGATTGCCCGCCGAATGACTCTTATTGTTGCTACAGATGCAGCTTGCTGGATGCCTATCATATGCTTGGGGATACTGTCTTTGGCAGGAACGACAGTCCCTCCACAGGTAAACAAGACGTTCTTTTCTAATATATAGCAGGTTTTTCAGCTATTGTTGGAAAAACTTTCTGTTGAGTTCTTCTCTTTCATTTGCTAGAAAATGCTCAGTCCCCCTTTTTTTTTTTTTTAATAGGACTGATTTCTTTTAGGACAAACATCAGAACTAGCAAATTTTAATGAGACTTTTTCTTTTGTATTATCTAATTTTAATACCATACTGAGTACATACACATTTTATGGGTTTATGCTGCCCATGGAAAACTTAATGACAATACAAAATGTGTACTTTAAATATACAATGAGCTGATACTATAACAGTAATGCTGTTTTGTTGCTTCTTCACAAAGGAATGCAACGGCAGAAAAATGTTAGCGCTGGCCCTGCTTCCAAAATAACTGCTTCCCTTGCTATCCTTACTCAAGTGATGCATCACGTGTTGTTGTTGTTGTTTTTCTGGTCTTCAGTCCAGAGACTGGTTTGATGCAGCTCTCCATGTTACTCTATCCTGTGCAAGCCTCTTCATTTCTGAGTAACTACTGCAACCTACATCCTTCTGAATCTGCTTAATGTGTTGATCTCTTGGTCTCCCACTTTAATTTTTACCCTCTGTGCTTCCCTCCAGTACTAAATTGGTGATGCCTTGATGCCTCAGAATTGGTCCTGCAACCAATCCCTTCTTCTAGTCAAGTTGTGTCACAAATTCCTCTTCTCCCCAATTCTACTCAGTACCTCCTCATTAGTTACATGATCTGTCCATCTAATCTTCAGCATTCTTCTTTAGCACCACATTTTCAAAGCTTCTCTTCTTGTCTAAATTATTTATCAGCCACGTTTCACTTCCATTCATAGTGACACTCCACACTATACTTGATGCTAATAAATTTCTCTTCTTCAGAAACGCTTTCCTTGCCACAGCCAGTCTACATTTTACATCCTCTCTACTTCAACCATTGTCAGTTATTTTGCTTCCCAGATAGGAAAACTCATCTACCACTTTAAGTATCTCATTTTGTAATCTAATTCCCTGAGCATCACTTGATTTAATTTGATTACATTCCATTATCCTCATTTTGCATTTGTTGATGTTCATCTTATATCCTCTTTTCAAGAACTGTCCATTCTGTTCAGCTGCTCTTCCAGATCCTTTGCTGTCTCTGACAGAGTTACACTAGTGTTGGCAAACCGCAAAGTTTTTATTTCTTTTCCGTGTATTTTAATTCCTACTCCAAATTTTTCTATTTCCTTTACTGCTTGCTCAGTGTACAGACGGAATAACATCACTTTCTTCTCAATCACGGCTTCCTTTTCATGCCCTTGACTCTTATAACTTGTTGTAAATAGCCTTTGACTCCCTGTATTTTACTCCTACCACCTCAAAAGCTTTCTCTAAGTCTGCAAATATTAGAAATGTAGGTTTGTATTTCCTTGACCTATCTTCTAAGATAAATCATTGGGTCAGTATAGTTTTGTGTGTTCCAACATTTCTACAGAATCCGAATTGATCTTCCCTGATGTCAGCTTCTACCAGTTTTTCAATTAGCCTGCAAAGAATTTGTGTTAGTCTTTTGCAACCATGACTTATTAAACTGCTAGTTTGGTAATTTTCACACCTGTCAGCACCTGCTTTCTATGGGGTTGGAATTATTATATTCTTCTTGAAGTCTGAGGATATTTCACCTGTCTCATACATCTGCCTCACCAGATGGAAGAGTTTTGTCAGGGCTGGCTCTATTAAGGCTATCAGTAGCTCTAATGGAATGTTGTCTAATCATGGGATCTTGTTTTGAATTAGGTCTTTCAGTGCTCTGTCAAATTCTTCAAATAATATCATATCTCTCATTCCAGCTTCAGCTATGTCCTCTTCCATTTCCATATTACTGCCCTCAAGTACATCACCCTTGTACAGACTCTCTATATACTCCTTCCACCTTTCTGTTTCCCTTCTTTGGTTAGAACTGGGTTTCCATCTGAGCTCTTGATATTCATGCAAGTGGTTCTCTTTTATCCAAAGGTCTTTTTAATTTTCCTGCAGGCAGTATCTGTCTTACCCCTAGTGATATATGCTTCTACATGCTTACATTTATCCTCTAACAATCCCTGATTAGCCATTTTGCACTTACTGTCAATCTCATTTTTGAGATGTTTGTATCAGGTGCTAAAACAATTAAAACATTGGACTTGTATTATGGGGAATGGTATATACATTTAGTTGTGGCTATAAAGATTTAGTTTTGCATAACACATTTCAGTTGACTATTGCAATGGTTCCTTGAATGAGGTTTCTCAAAGTGACATTAATTTCACTAATTGATTAGAAAGCGTTATGTCAGTTACATACAAACTCAGCTGGTTACATGAAAGAATGGTCATATATCTAATTACTTTTTAATGTACCACAGTGATATCAAATGTAAGCTACATGTATTATTTATACAATAAGTATATCAACAATTATGATTATTTTACAAGTGAAGTGCACATGTAGTTTACGATTGATTAATTTTATTTCTTTATGTGTTCCACATTCTTGTGTGGAACATAATGAATCTTTTATCATTCTTGACAGTGGAGCGGAGTAAAAGGATTGAGTCTCTATTTTTTACTTGACTGTCAAGTCTGGGAACAATAAAATAAAACAGTGTTACATGTTTTGTTAAACTCTAGTTTTTGCAAAATAACCTAACATCATTTGCTCTTAATGTATAAATACAAAGTATGTTGAAAAGCAGTGTAATATTATTTTAAAAGTGCATCTTATAAATCTACTAATCTGAAAAAGTGTCAGAAAAGCTGTTGATTTACTTTTGAGAAATAAAAAGAAGAAACAACCAGTTTCCAGAAAAACTAAAAAATTGAGAAACTGTTCATATCTCCCCCAAATCTTTTTTCCTCAATTTTGTAAGTGCTTTAGATATCACTGTGTGACAAATTCACACACTTTAAACAATAAAATGAACAAATACAACCCATTCACTATGTTCAGAAAGTGTTAAGCACTGGACAGACACAAAATTAAGAAACTTAACTCCATAGCTTAGCTATTGAAATAGTATTCTCCTCACACACAACTGAATGTGGATGACTCAAGTGTTAGCAAGAATGAGAGATGAAGAAACACCAGAAAAGGAGGGTAGCAATACACAGCTAGAAATTATTTGACCATGCATATATTGTCAGAGGAGAATTACTTGAAAATAGGCTTCTTGATGAGTGAAACTGATCATAGATACTTTAAAAAAATGTTTAATTCTCCATTAATAGTTATTCAGTCCACTACCATCAATCATACATCTGCCATATGACTGTGACTGTGATATTGAAAACTAGTGACACATGGCACAAACACTGTTTCAGTGCTGCTAATCAGCTGTATCAAGAATTTAATGCTAGAGAAATTCTTAGTGTGATTTATATGATATGCTTCATCTTCCCATCCCTGATTATGGAAAGGTAACCAGTCATGAATTTCTGTATTTAGAAAGCACCTCTGGACAGTGTATATGTTTGAACCCCATGGCAATTTTACATTTTGCTGTGTACTGTGTTGAATAAGTAACTGAGTAGTGCTTTTTGTGAGAAGAGAGCAGCAAGTGTTTGCACAATAATTATGAAATAAACATTTAGTAGATTTGATCAAATAAATGATGTACCTAGAAATAGCCAATTTTCCAATTTTAACTGTATATCATTTTACAAAATAGGTTCAAGAAAGCAATAGCTTTGTGTTCTCTTAAATGGTTAATAGTAAAGGGAAACAGTGTTTACTCTGATATTAGAGCAGTACCTCATCAAACATGTGCCATCTATGGCACAAATATAATTGGAAGGAATGTATATATTGTGGTAGTTGAAAATTTGTGCCAGACTGGGACTCAAATGCAGATTTCCTGCTTATCATGAGCATTTTCCTTAACATTTAAGCTATCTGAGCAATGGCATCACAAAGAACAATTGTTTTGCTTCACATTTGAATACACTCTAATAGCTGTTTTGTTATGATATGTTCTGTTAACGCAGACGAATAATCTTCTTCTAAATAAAGCTGTGATGCAGGTTCAGTCAGTTCCATTCTGCCCAGAATTCTCTTAAGATTCAGTCATGTATTTGTAATTTTATGCATTTTGCAAACATATAGCTGGCCATTCTCATTGATTTTATTCTTGTAAAAGTATGAACTGTGTTACTTCAAAGTTTCTGGAAGTTTTTATGTAAACTGTTGCTCTATTGCATTGTAAATCATAGAAGCACATGGCAATGAAGTAGACAAGTGCAATAGAAACAATACACTGAATAGTTTTGCTAGCTTAACAATAAAAATCAGTACCATCTTACTTGAAAGTAAATTACTCAATGTTCAGCAATGGATGAACATATGTCCTTACACTTAATGAAGAAATTATATATATATATATATATATATATATATATATATATATATTAAAAACAAAGATTCCAAGACTTACCAAGCGGGAAAGCGCCGGCAGACAGGCACATGAACAAAACACACAAACACACACACAGAATTACAAGCTTTCGCAACTGGCAGTTGCTTCGTCAGGAAGGAGGGAAGGAGAGGGAAAAAATGAAAGGATGTGGGTTTTAAGGGAGAGGGTAAGGAGTCATTCCAATCCCGGGAGCGGAAAGACTTCCCTTAGGGGAAAAAAAGGACAGGTGTACACTCGCACACACACACACATATCCATCCGCACATACACAGACACAAGCAGACATTTGATGTCTGCTTGTGTCTGTGTATGTGCGGATGGATATGTGTGTGTGTGTGCGAGTGTACACCTGTCCTTTTTTTCCCCTAAGGGAAGTCTTTCCGCTCCCGGGATTGGAATGACTCCTTACCCTCTCCCTTAAAACCCACATCCTTTCATTTTTTCCCTCTCCTTCCCTCCTTCCTGACGAAGCAACTGCCAGTTGCGAAAGCTTGTAATTCTGTGTGTGTGTTTGTGTGTTTTGTTCATGTGCCTGTCTGCCGGCGCTTTCCCGCTTGGTAAGTCTTGGAATCTTTGTTTTTAATATATTTTTCCCATGTGGAAGTTTCTTTCTGTTTTATATATATATATATATGCTAATAATACTTGGATAGAATATACAGAGAGGAGGTCCAAATCATAAGTGAATAGCAACAAAATTTTAAATTTAAATAAAAATGCATAACAGAAGGATAGACTGAATGCTAGATGTGTCAATGTATTCATTTCTGTAATAAATGCAAGTCATATCAAGCTATAGTAGAGATTTTTTCTGAATACAAAATAACTTGAGTAAAGATAAATGCTGAAGTTATGTCAAACAATCAAGTAGCTTGTTTTTATACATCACTTTTTTGAGACACCACAGTGGGAGAACACTTTGGTGTCGTGTAACTACTATATAAAGAAAAGGATAGATTTCTATTCTCCATAAAGATGACATGTTGAGTTGCATAAAGGCACAGTGAAAAGACTGTTACACATTTAGCTTTCAGCCAAAGCCTTCATCTGAGCTGCCGAGGAGGCTGACCATGTGTGCATGAAGTGTGCTTGCTTGTGTGAATGGATGTGTATGTGTTTTTTTCTCAAGAAGGTTTTAGTGATGAAAAGTGTAACAGTCTTTTTGTTGCACCTGGCTGCCACTTATTGTGTCAACTTTATGGTGAATAGCACACTATCCTTTTCCTTATATTGTTGATATTTCAACCTGGAGCTTCCATTGTTTGAAATATGTAACAGTGTGAAGGAAAAGTAATAAATCACCTCAATTTTCTGCACACAGGTTTACGCATGGATAGCTGTATTTGTTCTACCACTAAACGCAGCTATCAATCCTATTCTTTACACAATATCAACTACACCTTTCCTAGAACCAACTCTAAAAGGACTGAAGACTTTGAAGAGGTCATGCAGGCTGTCGCTTACAACTGAACAGCACCACACATACTCATCTGTTACAGGTAAAGTCAGTCAGACAAATAATTCATTTAAAAATATAAAAATATATGTTATTGTCTGATAGTTAAAGCACATCTCTTCCATTTTTAGTGGCTGTTCAATGATTATAGTTTCTAAAACATGCTTTATCAACCCTTTATTGACCTTACAAATTTCTATGCACACTATTTGATCAAAAGTATCAGGACACCCCTGTGTAATATGGAACTGATCACTAGAGGTCATGAGATATGGACCCACCAGTATAAAAAATGCAGTATTTTGTTGTCAGTAGAAGTGACAGTCAGGAGAGCTCAGTGACCTCAAACATGGATTAGTCATTGGATCTCACATGAGTAACAAAAACGCCAGGGACATCTCAACCCTGCCAAGCTGACTGTTGGTGATGTGGGTGTGACTGTGTGCAGGGAGTTAAAAACAATGGGATACAGAGGTTGAGTAGCCTCTTATAAGCCACTAATTTATGTAAATCTGTTGGAGGAGCTTGAGTTTGGAAAATGCCTAGGGAATTTTATCTGCTATCATATATAGTGCCAAAAGTGAAGTGTGGTGGTGAGGATTTTACAGTAGTGGGATATTTTTCATGGTTGGGGTATGGTGTCCTTATTGTGCTTTAGAAAATGCTAAATTCTGGAAGATATGAACACATTTTACAATATTAAATTCTGTGTACAGTATTAGAGAAGTTCAGACACTGTAGTTGTTTGTTGAAGGATGACAATGCACCCTATAATTAAGCATCATCTCTGAGGCAATGGTTTGTGGACAGTGACACTTCTAAAGTGGGTTGGTCTACCCAGACTCCTGACTTGAGCTAAACTGAATACCATTGGGATGATTGAAGATGACGGCAAATAGTAATGGTAAAGTTCTTAGCTTACGTAAAAACTCATGTTTTGATAGGGAAAAGTGTAAAAAATGTGGAAAAGTACTAAAAACTGGAATCACATGCAAAAAATGTAATAACTCGTATCATTTTCAATGTGCAAAAGTGGACTCATATGTGAAAGAAAATAATGAATTTATAACATGCTGGAACTGTAGTCAGTGCTGCGTTAAGAACTCAGATAACTATCATAAAGCAAAAATTTTTGACTGTAGGTGTGAATTATCTTCCCTAGTCAGCGATACAGTTAGTGAAATCCAGAGCCTAAAGGCTGAAGTTAATTTCTTAAATAAGAAGGTGTGTGAATTTGAACAACAGCGCCTGATGAACTACTGTAGGCCTAAACTGAAAACCAAGGAAAGCTTTCCTGCCATCATTACTCAAAACAGGTTTCAAATTCTCGACGAAATAGTGGAACAAGAACAAGTTCAGTCCTTACAATAATCCTTCAAGCAGCAAAAAAACTGTCAGTCATAAGTTCAGAAAACACCATGTCCCAAACTCGTGTGCAAAACGTGAAATTGAATGTAAGCAAACCATCCAAGCAAATGGAATCTGTGAAAGTACATGCAAGAAATTGTTCCTAGAGAAAAACAGAAGAAACGACGACACTCACAAACACAAGGCCGGATTCTATTATATGGAGACAGCCATGGACGTGAAATAATGCAAAACATCGCAAATATGCAAGACAACTTTGCAGCTGTAGGCCAAATCCAGCCTGGAACCCCTTTTTCTGCTGTGGTGAAGTTGTGCATGCAGGATTGTGACTCCTTCTCATCCAATGACTGTGTCATTATTATGGGAGGTTCATATGATGTAGCAAGAAATCAAGCAAATGATGGAATTAGACATATGAAAATGGTACTGGGTAAGTTAAATGACACCAAAACAATTGTTGTCAACATTCCACAGCCTTATGAAACAGTCTATTGTGAACCGAGAAGTTCATAAAGCAAATGATAGGATTAAAGTTCTATGTAGTAAATTTCAGAATGTGTCGCTAGTAGATGTCAGCTATCTAGAAAGGGAGCTGCACACATCTCATGGTCTGCACATAAACAAAAGAGGCAAAAAGATTGTTAGTAGCAACATTATTGAGGAAGTCAGGAGACATTGTTCACAAAGTGTTGAAAATAAGTCCATTTACATGGGGTGGTACAACCCACCTCAAAAAAATCTGCCACAACACCAGCCACTGCTGGCAAGCCAGGGAAACTTGTAAAGCCTGCTGGCCTCATTGCTAGTCCAAAATTATCCTCTAAGGCCCAGCAGGTAAAACTCAGCCTTAAAATCATACACCAGAATCTTGGTAGTCTTAAAAATAGGGATAATGATCTAGATGTAATTTCACAGATTGACAAACCCGATATATTAGTTGTAACTGAACATTGGTACAATGAAGCTCTCATTAGCATTAGTCAACCAATGTGTATGAAATTCTGCACAGCCTTCAGTAGAAAAGACAAGAATGGGGAGGTATATCAATTTTCACTGTAAATGAAAGTAATTTTAATGTTATTGATGTGAGTCCCTTCTGCTTGGAAGGAGTCTCAGAATTTGCTGCAATGAACCTAAAATGGGGTAGAGATAACATAACAGTTATCAGTGTTTACAGGCCACCTGCAGCAAATGCAAATACCTTTTTTGTAAATCTTTTTGGCTTACTTGTATATATAGACACAACATTTTTTGTACCAAATGGTCATGTAAATATTGTAGTTACAGGGGATATAAATATAGATTTATTAACAAATAATGTCAGCACCAAAAAGTTGCATCGCCTGTGTGATGAATTTAACCTGACCCCATTTATTTGGGAACCCACTAGAGAAATTGGCAATAGTAAAACATGTCTTGGCAACATAATAACAAACATGACCCACCTATCAAACAGTGGATCAGTTTTAAAACTAGCCATCTCAGATCACCATGCAGTACAGCTTAAATTGGAGCTCCATGAGGCCCCCACTGTCACCACAAAGCAACAGTTTCTAACTAAAAGAATAATGTATAATGACAACATAAATAGACTAAACTGCAAGCTAGCACAAATAAAATGGTCTGAAAATAATAGCTTTTCATGTGATAGATTTACTGGTGAATTCTATTACTGCTTTGATACCACATGCCCAGTTGTAATCACAAAAAAGAAACAAACAAAAAATATAAACAAAAATATTTGGGTAAATAGTAATGTCACTGAAGCGAGGGAAAAATTAAAATTACTCCACAGTGCAATGTTGAATAATAGAGAGATTCCTGAGCTAAAGGAAGCCTTCAAAATATATCAAGCACACTATAAGGACTTACTCACACAGACCAGGAGCAACTACGTTGCAAATAAGCTTCAAAGCTCAATCAACGTAACTGCTGGCATCCGGGCAGTCATAAACAGTTTTAGAACGTGCAATGACAAATCCTGTATGGACTTTACTATTAACCACAAACTCATAAAAGACCAACTGGAAATTGTACATATTTTAATGAATATTTTTCTTCCTTAGGGGAAGCCATAATGACAAACATAAAAATATGCACTACAGTTTTAAAGGTAATACATGTGACTATAGTATATATCTAGCCCCCACAAACTGTGCAGAAATAATGGGCATATTAGCTCTCTAAAACCCTCTAATTCAGCTGGGCATGATGGCCTAAATACCAATGTTTTAAAAGCCTGTAGCCAAAATGGCTCTGTACCTCTGCCTGTAGCAGTCAACAATATATTAGAATAGGCACCATTCCAGACAGACTAAAAATAGCACAGGTAACACCCATTTTTAAGAAAGGTGACAACAACAAAATAGAAAACTACGGACCAGTCTCAGTCTTTCCTGTCTTTTCAAAAATAGTTGAGAAAGTTATATGCAACAGGATTATAAACTTTCTTAACAAACACAACCTGATGTTTGAAAATCAAAATGGATTCCTAAAAGGTAAATCAACTATCACTGCAGCTGCTCAATTCATTGAAGAGGTGTTGGGGGTATTGAAAGCAAGGAACATGTGGCAGGTGTATACCTAGACCTGGAAAAAGCCTTTGATTGTGTGAATATTGACATTCTATTAGACAAGCTATGGAACAGGGGCATTAGAGGCATTGCTTATGACCTAATAAAGTGTTATATGAGCAACAGAAAACAGTTTGTTCTACTTAAAATGGAAAGTGGTGTCTACAAATCAGAGATCACTTGCATAAAATATGGTGTGCCCCAGGGCTCGGTGTTGAGCCCCCTTCTGTTCTTGATCTATGTAAATGCTATTAAATATTGTACTATAAATTCCAAAATTGTTCTGTATGCCAATCACACATCCATTGTGTGTAAAAAGGAATCGTGTAATGAACTAGAGGCCGAGTGTAATAACATGACAAAAGAAATTGTTCAGTTTTTTAATGAAAGCCACTTAAATGTAAGCACCAGTAAAACATGTTTGATGGAGTTTAACAAAAGTAGTTTGAATAAAGAAATTAAATTATACATTGGCAATGAATTGGTAAAGAAAGAGTCTAGTGTAAAATTCCTTGGCATAACAATCCAAAGCAACTTGAAATAGGACCCACATATTGACTCCCTAGCAACTAAGTTGTCGAAAAATATATTTGCAATCAGTGTTATTAGCAAGTTCTGTAGAGACACTGTAGTCCTAAAGACTGCATACCATGCTCTTTTCTCCTCTCACTTGAACTATGGTATTGAAATTTGGAGGGGGAGGGGGGGGGGGGGGGCAACAACCAAAGCTAATCTATATAAGCTACTCATAATTCAAGAAAGGGGTGTGAGAACAATCTGTGGAGCAAAATATAGAGAATCTTGTCGCAACTTGTTTCCAAGAACAGAGGTGTTAACTGTTATATACACTTATATTCTAAAAGCTATATTGCTTGTGAATAGACTGCTTATTCAGATTTCCACAAGTACAATACTAGAAGTGTTGTTTTTGTTGTGGTCTTCAGTCCTGAGACTGGTTTGATGCAGCTCTCCATGCCACTCTATCCTGTGCAAGCATCTTCATCTCCCAGTACCTACTGCAACCTACATCCATCTGAATCTGCTTAGTGTATTCATCTCTTGGTCTTCCTCTACGATTTTTACCCTCCACACTGCCCTCCAGTCCTAAATTGGTGCTCCCTTGATGCCTCAGAACATGTCCTACCAACCGATCCCTTCTTCTCGTCAAGTTCTGCCACAAACTTGAACATGTCCTACCAACCGATCCCTTCTTCTCGTCAAGTTCTGCCACAAACTTCTCTTCTCCCCAATCCTATTCAATACCTCCTCGTTAGTTATGTGGTCTACCCATCTAATCTACAGCATTCTTCTGTAGCACCACATTTCGAAAGCTTCTATTCTCTTCTTGTCCAAACTATTTATTGTCCATGTTTTACTTCCAAACATAGCTACACTCCATACAAATGCTTTCAGAAATGACTTCCTGACACTTAAATCTATGCTCCATGTTAACAAATTTCTCTTCTTCAGAAACGCTTTCCTTGCCATTGCCAGTCTACTTTTTATATCCTCTCTACTTCGACCATCATCAGTTATTTTGCTCCACAAATAGCAAAACTCCTTTACTACTTTAAGTGTCTCATTTCCTAATCTAATTCCCTCAGCATCACCCGACTTAATTTGACTACATTCCATTATCCTCGTTTTGATTTTGTTGATGTTCATCTTATACCCTCCTTTCAAGACACTGTCCATTCCATTCAACTGCTCTTCCAAGTCCTTTGCCGTCTCTGACAGAATTACAATGTCATCGGCGAACCTCAAAGTTTTTATTTCTTCTCCCTGGATTTTAATACCTACTCCGAATTTTTATTTTGTTGCCTATACTGCTTGCTCAATATACAGACTGAATAACATCGGGGAGAGGCTGCAACGCTGTCTTACTCCCTTCCCAACAACTGCTTCCCTTTCATGTCCCTCGACTCTTATAACTGCCATATGGTTTCTGTACAAATTGCAAATAGCCTTTCGCTCCCTGTATTTTATCCCTGCCACCTTTAGAATTTGAAAGAGAGTATTCCAGTCAACATTGTCAAAAGCTTTCTCTAATTCTACAAATGCTAGAAACGTAGGTTTGCCTTTCCTTAATCTTTCTTCTAAGATAAGTCATAGGGTCAGTATTGCCTCATATGTTCCAACATTTCTACGGAATCCAAACTGATCTTCCCCGAGGTCGGCTTCTACTAGCTTCTCCATTCGTCTGTAAAGAATTCGTGCTAGTATTTTGCAGCTGTGGCTTATTACACTGATTGTTCGGTAATTTTCACATTTGTCAACACCTGCTTTCTTTGGGATTGGAATTATTATGTTCTTCTTGAAGTCTGAGGGTATTTTGCCTGTTTCATACACCTTGCTCACCAGACGGTAGAGTGTTGTCAGGACTGGCTCTCCCAAGGCCGTCAGTAGTTCCAATGGAATGTTGTGTACTCCGAGGGGCCTTGTTTCGACTCAGGTCTTTCAGTGCTCTGTCAAACTCTTCACGCAGTATCGCATCTCCCATCTCATCCTCATCCACATCCTCCTCCATTTCCATAATATTGTCCTCAAGTACATTGCACTTGTATAGACCCTCTATATACTCCTTCCGCCTTTCTGCTTTCCCTTCTTTGCTTAGAACTGGGTTTCCATCTGAGCCTTTGATGTTCATACAAGTGGTTCTCTTATCTCCAAAGGTCTCTTTTTCTATTTTACCCCTAGTGAGATAAGCCTCTACATCCTTACATTTGTCCTCTTGCTATCCCTCCTTAGCCATTTTGCACTTCCTGTCGATCTCATTTTTGAGACATCTGTATTCCTTTTTGCCTGCTTCATTTACTGAATTTTTATATTTTCTCCTTTCATCAATTAAATTCAATATTTCTTCTGTTACCCAAGGATTTCTACTAGCCCTCGTCTTTTTACCTACTTGATCCTCTGCTCCCTTCACTACTTCATCCCTCAATGCTACCCATTCTTCTTCTACTGTATTTCCTTCCCCCATTCCTGTCAATTGTTCCTTTATGCTCTCCCTGAAATTCTGTACAACCTCTGGTTCTTTCAGTTTATCCAGGTCCCATCTCCTTAATTTCCCACATTTTTGCAGTTTCTTCAGGTTTAATCTACAGGTCATAACCAATAGATTGTGGTCAGAGTCCACATCTGCCCCTGGAAATGTCTTACAATTTAAAAGCTGGTTCCTAAATCTCTGTCTTACCATTATATAATCTATCTGATACCTTTTAGTATCTCCAGGCTTCTTCCATGTATACAACCTTCTTTCATGATTCTTAAACCAAGTGTTAGCAATGATTAAGTTGTGCTCTGTGCAAAATTCTACCAGGCGGCTTCCTCTTTCATTTCTCTCCCCCAATCCATATTCACCTACTACGTTTCCTTCTCTCCCTTTTCCTACAACCGAATTCCAGTCACCCATGACTATTAAATTTTCGTTATCCTTCACTATCTGAATAATTTCTTTTCTTTCATCGTTCATTTCTTCTATTTCTTTGTTTTCTGCAGAGCTAGTTGGCATATAAACTTGTATTACTGTAGTAGGTGTGGGCTTCATATCTATCTTGGCCACAATAATGCGTTCACTGTGCTGTTTGTAGTAGCTTACCCGCATTCCTATTTTCCTATTCGTTATTAGACCTACTCCTCCATTACCCCTATTTGATTGTGTGTTTATAACCCTGTAGTCACCTGACCAGAAATCTTGATCCTCCTTCCACCGAACTTCACTAATTCCCACTATATCTAACTTTAACCTATCCATTTCCCTTTTTAAATTTTCTAACCTACCTGCCCGATTAAGGGATCTGACATTCCACGCTCCGATCCGTAGAACGCCAGTTTTCTTTCTCCTGATAACGGCATCCTCTTGAGTAGTCCCCGCCCGGAGATCCAAATGGGGGACTATTTTACCTCTGGAATATTTTACCCAAGAGGACGTCATCATCATCATTTAATCATACAGTAAAGCTGCATGCCCTCGGGAAAAATTATGGCCGTAGTTTCCCCTTGCTTTAGCCGTTTGCAGTACCAGCACAGCAAGGCCGTTTTGGTTATTGTTACAAGGCCAGGTCAGTCAATCATCCAGACTGTTGCCCTTGCAACTACTGAAAAGGCTGCTGCCCCTCTTCAGGAACCACACGTTTGTCTGGCCTCTCAACAGATAACCCTCCATTGTGGTTGCACCTACAGTACGGCTATCTGTATCGCTGAGGCACGCAAGCCTCCCGACCAACGGCAAGGTCCATGGTTCATGGGGGGAGGATATTAGAAATAAAGAAAGATTTTACATTGGCAGCCACAGAACAGCACTTTACGAAAAGGGGCCTCAGTACACAGGTATAAAATTAGCTAATGCACTGCCTAGTGCCATCATGGCTCTTCCTACAATTAAACTGAAACATCAGCTTAAGAAATTTTTAGTAAAATACCCTTTCTACATATTAGAAGAGTACCATATTGATATGAAGAACAACAAATGGTTTGTGAAATTATGTGAATAGATATCTGTATACATCTTATTGTAATTTTGTTGTAAATTAATGATGTATTCAGAATAATGTGTCTTGTGTATTGTACAAATAACTTTAATCATTACGGTTTCTTTGTACATGTGCAGTGTACAATTCGATGTTGAATAAAGCTATTATTATTATTATTATTATTATTATTATTATTATTTAGAATATTGACTTCACTCCAGACTCCAGTGTCCATCACTGCCTTCTCTGCTTTCAGCTCTTGAGCAAGAATGGGCTGCCATTTCTCCACAGACATTCAGAAAACTCATCTAAATTGTCCCCAGCTAAGTTCAAGCTGTCATAAAAGCAAAGGATGACCACATCCATATTAATGTCCACTAACAGATGTTTGGATACTTTTGAAAAAAATAGTGGAACAGTTTGTTAAATATTTTTCAGCATTCACATTCTTTAACTGTTTCATATTCATTATTACTATACCATTACAATTAAAGAGACAATTAATAAGGTTCTGTGGGCTTAACTAATGACTCATTCTTTCTCAAAACTTTCAAATTCGTCATTTATAATGCTCTTTTAGTTACATGGCAAATTAAATTATGAATTTTAAGTAACAATGCAGTATTGAAATCTCTCGTGAGAAGTATGTCAGTGATAGCAACTTTCTGGAACCTTTAGTATTGATACGCTGTCAAATAGTGCCAAGCAAGGACATCTGGAGTTGTTAATTGCAATCCTTTGATTATTTTGCACAATAAAGTTCTCAGCCAAGATTGAAAGTCATAGTGTGAAATTATCGGTACCGTTGTAAACAGGAAAAATGGCAGCATCAGTTGTAAAAGTTTGAAATCATTTATTACAGCAAATCAGTTTCAGTCTTTGAGTGAGCACCTTCATTGTTATTATTAAAGTCTTGAAGACTCGCATAATAAAAGCACATGGAGTCAATTCAGTGCAGGTTAACCTCAATTACTGATTTTTTTTATATGACTCAAATGGCATCAATGATTTGGAGGTAACTTACTATAAGACAATGAAAAAGATTTATAAAACAGAAAGTATTGATCAAAAATTGTTTCTTGCACATATTTTTCTAGCAATAGGAATCTTGTTATATTCTGTAAAACGATCAAAATGTTTCCATTCAAAGCCTGTACAGTCCACAATTGGTATGCCAATCAGGCAAAATTGCCATGAATATTGAGGCAATCTTCTCATCAGTGGACTCGGTTGAAGACACTCATTAAATAAAACACCATGTCCTACTGTGTGAAGAAGTCTGTAACTGCCCACTGCACATCCCCATCCAACAGAAATTGTCAATCCTTCAAAAAACTTTTTTAAGGGACTGACGGTCTAGTAACTGCATGGAGGGAAATCAGTACTGTAGGGCAGGTGCTTGAGTGACTCCCAAGTGAGTTGGCATAACTTCTGCATTACAACATTTGTGATATGGGGACGTGAGTTACCATGAAGTAGCAGCAATTTTCTCAGACATTTTGCTTTCGTGCACACCATAATTTCTCCTCCTCCTCCTCCTCCTCCTCCTCTTTTCTCCTCCTCCTCCTCCTCCTCCTTCTCCTCCTCCCTTTCCCTCACCACCCATATGTAATCAACCTCCTCCTCCCTCCTTCCTCATCCCCCTCACAATCCATGTGTACCTACCCTTTTTTTCTACCTGTAATTATTGTTGTTGTTGTCTTCAATCCTGAGACTGGTTTGATGCAGCTCTCCATGCTACTCTATCCTGTGCAAGCTGCTTCATCTCCCAGTACCTACTGCAACCTACATCCTTCTGAATCTGCTTAGTGTACTCATCTCTCGGTCTCCCTCTACGATTTTTACCCTCCTCGCTGCCCTCCAATGCTAAATTTGTGATCCCTTGATGCCTCAAAACATGTCCTACCAACCGATCCCTTCTTCTAGTCAAGTTGTGCCACAAACTTCTCTTCTCCCCAATCCTATTCAATACCTCCTCATTAGTTATGTGATCTACCCACCTAATCTTCAACATTCTTCTGTAACACCACATTTCGAAAGCTTCTATTCTCTTCTTGTCCAAACTAGTTATCGTCCATGTTTCACTTCCATACATGGCTACACTCCAAACAAATACTTTCATAAACGACTTCCTGATACATAAATCTATATTCGATGTTAACAAATTTCTCTTCTTGAGAAACGCTTTCCTTGCCATTGCCAGTCTACATTTTATATCCTCTCTACTTCGACCATCATCAGTTATTTTACTTCCTAAATAGCAAAACTCCTTTACTACTTTAAGTGTCTCATTTCCTAATCTAATTCCCACAGCATCACCCGATTTAATTTGACTACATTCCATTATCCTCGTTTTGCTTTTGTTAATGTTCATCTTATATCCTCCTTTCAAGACACTGCCCATTCCATTCAACTGCTCTTCCAAGTCCTTTGCCGTCTCTGACAGAATTACAATGTCATCGGCGAACCTCAAAGTTTTTACTTCGTCTCCATGAATTTTAATACCTACTCCAAATTTTTCTTTTGTTTCCTTTACTGCTTGCTCAATATACAGATTGAATAACATCGGGGAGAGGCTACAACCCTGTCTCACTCCTTTCCCAACCACTGCTTCCCTATCATGCCCCTCGACTCTTATGACTGCCATCTGGTTTCTGTACAAATTATAAATAGCTTTTCGCTCCCTGTATTTTACCCCTGCCACCTTTAGAATTTGAAAAAGGGTATTCCAGTCAACATTTTCAAAAGCTTTCTCTAAGTCTACAAATGCTAGAAACGTAGGTTTGCCTTTTCTTAATCTTTCTTCTAAGATAAGTCGTAAGGTCAGTATTGCCTCACGTGTTCCAACATTTCGACGGAATCCAAACTGATCCTCCCCGAGGTCTGCATCTACCAGTTTTTCCATTCGTCTGTAAAGAATTCGCGTTAGTATTTTGCAGCCGTGGCTTATTAAACTGATAGTTCGGTAATTTTCACATCTGTCAGCACCTGCTTTCTTTGGGATTGGAATTATTATATTCTTCTTGAAGTCTGAGGGTATTTCGCCTGTCTCATACATCTTGCTCACCAGCTGGTAGAGTTTTGTCAGGACTGGTTGTCCCAAGGCCGTCAGTAGTTCTAATGGAATGTTGTCTACTCCGGGGCCTTGTTTCGACTCAGGTCTTTCAGTGCTCTGTCAAACTCTTCACGCAGTATCGTATCTCCCATTTCGTCTTCATCTACATCCTCTTCCATTTCCATAATATTGTCCTCAAGTACATCGCCCTTGTATAAACCTTCTATATACTCCTTCCACCTTTCTGCCTTCCCTTCTTTGCTTAGAACTGGGCTGCCATCTGAGCTCTTGATATTCATACACATGGTTCTCTTCTCTCCAAAGGTCTCTTTAATTTTCCTGTAGGCAGTATCTATCTTACCCCTAGTGAGATAAGCTTCTACATCCTTACATTTGTCCTCTAGCCATCCCTGTTTAGCCATTTTGCACTTCCTGTCGATCTCATTTTTGAGACGTTTGTATTCCTTTTTGCCTGCTTCATTTACTGCATTTTTATATTTTCTCTTTTCATCAATTAAATTCAATATTTCTTCTGTTACCCAAGGATTTCTAGCAGCCCTCGTCTTTGTACCTACTTTATCCTCTGCTGCCTTCACTACTACATCCCTCAGAGCTACCCATTCTTCTTCTACTGTATTTTTTTCACCTATTCCTGTCAATTGTTCCCTTATGCTCTCCCTGAAACTCTGTACAACCTCTGGTTCTTTCAGTTTATCCAGGTCCCATCTCCTTAATTTCCCACATTTTTGCAGTTTCTTCAGTTTTAATCTACAGGTCATAACCAATAGATTGTGGTCAGAGTCCACATCTGCCCCTGGAAATGTCTTACAACTTAAAACCTGGTTCCTAAATCTCTGTCTTACCATTATATAATCTATCTGATACCTTTTAGTATCTCCAGGGTTCTTCCACGTATACAACCTTCTTTCATGATTCTTAAACCAAGTGTTAGCTATGATTAAGTTGTGCTCTGTGCAAAATTCTACTAGGCGGCTTTCTCTTTCATTTCTTAGCCCCAATCCATATTCACCTATTATGTTTCCTTCTCTCCCTTTTCCTACACTCGAATTCCAGTCACCCATTACTATTAAATTTTCGTCTCCCTTCACTATCTGAATAATTTCTTTTATTTCATCGTACATTTCTTCAATTTCTTCATAATCTGCAGAGCTAGTTGGCATATAAACTTGTACTACTGTAGTAGGTGTGGGCTTCGTATCTATCTTGGCCACAATAATGCATTCACTATGCTGTTTGTAGTATCTTACGCGCATTCCTATTTTCCTATTCATTATTAA
Source organism: Schistocerca gregaria (assembly GCF_023897955.1). Classification (NCBI taxonomy): domain Eukaryota; kingdom Metazoa; phylum Arthropoda; class Insecta; order Orthoptera; family Acrididae; genus Schistocerca; species Schistocerca gregaria. Next base: position 531,762,852 of record NC_064921.1, read on the forward strand.
ACCTACTCCTGCATTACCCCTATTTGATTTTGTGTTTATAACCCTGTAATCACCTGACCAGAAGTCTTGTTCCTCCTGCAACCAAACTTCACTAATTCCCACTATATCTAACTTTAACCTATCCATTTCCCTTTTTAAATTTTCTAACCTACCTGCCCGATTAAGGGATCTTACATTCCACGCTCCGATCCGTAGAACGCCAGTTTTCTTTCTCCTGATAACGACATCCTCCTGAGTAGTCCCCGCCTGGAGATCCGAATGGGGGACTATTTTAACTCCGGAATATTTTACCCAAGAGGATGCCATCATCATTTAATCATACAGTAAAGCTGCATGTCCTCGGGAAAAATTACGGCTGTAGTTTCCCCTTGCTTTCAGCCGTTCGCAGTACCAGCACAGCAAGGCCGTTTTGGTTAATGTTGCAAGGCCAGATCAGTCAATCATCCAGACTGTTGTCCCTGCAACTACTGAAAAGGCTGCTGCCCCTCTTCAGGAACCACATGTTTGTCTGGCCTCTCAACAGATACCCCTCCGTTGTGGTTGCACCTACGGTACGGCCATCTGTATCGCTGAGGCACGCAAGCCTCCCCACCAACGGCAAGGTCCATGGTTCATGGAGTGGTAATTATTATGTGACAAATTTCAGAAGAATTTTTAGCAATTTTGTAACTAAACAAAACAAAGTTACATCTAGTTCCTCTCTAGTATGCTAACATTTCACCTTATGAATTCTTCCTTTTGTGTATTAAGACAACATGACTCCACATCTTTTGGCAATATCTGTGACCATGTCATCAAGGAGACCAATACTGTGTGATGTACCACATTGTCTAATATATCTGAACACACACACAAAAAATATATACTCACCAAGTTGCAGCAAGAGGAAACACATGTAAAGGTTAAACAAATGTGCTAGCTTTTGGAACCAGTGGCTCCTTCTGCTGGCAGAAGGAATAAAGGGGAAGGAAGTGGGATGAAGGAAATGGACTGGTGAGGCTAAGGAAATGGGGAGAGTTTATAAAAGTCAACCATAGCCCCATGTCAGGACGACTTGCTGGATGGTTTGAAAAGGAAAGACTCATTTTTGCTGGGTGCACCAGATGAGATTTGAAAACCTGAGAGCCTAAACGTGGAAGATAGAATAGTAAGTAAGGCAGAGATTACTGACAAAACATTGCACAAGAGTTAACAAGAGCGGAAAGCTCAGTGTGTTCCATGTGGTAGATGAGGGCTGGAAGGGGGAATACAGACAGATCAGAAAATAAAAGATATAGATATAGAAAAATAAAAGGAAATGAAGAAAGGAATAGTTACTAAGAAGAAATGCTGAGATCAAGAAAATTAGAAAAGATAATTAATGTAAATTAAGGCCAGGAGTGGGCGAGAACCAAAGACCATGCTTCTGTACTTTATAGTGTGCATATGTGAGCTCCCACATTCTGTGCTTATGCAGTATAAAAACTGAGATCCTACATTCTGTTTCTTGAAACTTGCTTATCCCTAGGAGTTACCTACCAAGGCTTAGCACTGAAAGTCACTGTTTACAGTTTAAAATACAGCAGTCAATTGTACTTTCCCAGATAAACTGTGACCTACATGCTTCATCTGCCAATTTCGACTCTAACTGTCCACCATGTGTCCTTGGATGGTACCATTTGCCAAGATAACTGCAAACCGTAACAACAGACCAGACTTTACCTCAAAACGCTATTCTGCATTGTCCTAAACTCTCTCAACAGTTGTTGTGTTTCCCTACCTATCCCTCTCAGCTCCTTAAACAGTCACACTATCAACCACCACTACTCTCCCACAAACTGAGGTTGCCCAATCTTCGCAACATGCCCCAGCCGTCACCTCTGCCTGATAACTCATGATCACAATAGTGCAGTGTTCTCAACCTCTCATCAAAGGCTCTTTCCTCCTGAATTATCTGTATTATCGAAGGATCATTCTTGCAGCACTAAACCTGCATTTAACTATGCTGCTTTGGTGAAGGAACTACTTTCCTTCACGTAAAATGTCAGCTCGAAATATCACTCTGCAACTCAGTTCCAAAACCTTTGCAACAGCAGACCTGACATTGAACCCTGCCTTGAACAGTCCTGACCATGATCCCATCTTGATCCACCACCACCATCTCAAAATCCCTCCTCACAACTCTTCCTAAAATTCAACATTGCTTTACAATCCATTCTCGGGTCCATACAACATTACCCTAAACTGTCCTCTGCAAAACTCCAGGCTGTTTGTTCCCTAAAAATTGATGACTGCATCATTATCCTCCCAGCAAATAAGGGACCTACTGGTGTGGTATCTGAGGGACAGGAGTATGTAAACGAGAGTCTCTGCCAGCTGTCTGACACCTCTACGTACAGTATCTGCCATCAAGATCCCATTAAAGTGATACAAACTGACCTACAGTCCTTCCTTATAGCCTCTGGCCTCTCACAAGGACTAACACCTCAATCCACAGAACTTATAATCGCATCCAAACGATGCACTCCCCCCTTCTATCTTCTTCCTAAGATTCACGATCCCAATCACACTGGCTGTCCCATAGTTGCTGGCTTCAAAGCACTCACCAAATGTTGTTGTTGTTATTGTGGTCTTCAGTCCTGAGACTGGTTTGATGCAGCTCTCCATGCTACTCTATCCTGTGCAAGCTGCTTCATCTCCCAGTACCTACTGCAACCTACATCTTTCTGAATCTGCTTGGTGTATTCATCTCTTGGTCTCCCTCTACGATTTTTACCCTCCACGCTGCCCTCCAATACTAAATTGGTGATCCCTTGATGCCTCAGAACATGTCCTACTAACCGATCCCTTCTTCTGGTCAAGTTCTGCCACAAACTTCTCTTCTCCCCAGTCCTATTCAATACTTCCTCGTTAGTTATGTGGTCTACCCATCTAATCTTCAGCATTCTTCTGTAGTACCACATTTCAAAAGCTTATATTCTCTTCTTGCCCAAACTATTTATCGTCCATGTTTCACAAATACTTTCAGAAAAGACTTCCTGACACTTAAATCTATACTCGATGTTAACAAATTTCTCTTCTTCAGAAACGCTTTCCTTGCCATTGCCAGTCTACATTTTATATCCTCTCTACTTCGGCCATCATCAGTTATTTTGCTCCCCAAATAGCAAAACTCCTTTAATATTTAAGTGTCTCATTTCCTAATCTAATTCCCTCAGCATCACTCAACTTAATTCAACTACATTCCATTATCCTCATTTTGCTTTTGATGATGTTCATCTTATATACTCTTCTCAAGACACTGTCCATTCCATTCAACTGCTCTTCCAAGTCCTTTGCTGTCTCTGACAGAATTACAATCTCATCGGTGAACCTCAAAGTTTTTATTTCTTCTCCATGAATTTTAATACCTACTCCAAATTTTTCTTTTGTTTCCTTTATTGCTTGCTCAATATGCGGATTGAATAACATCGGTGAGAGGCTACAACCCTGTCTCACTCCCTTCCCAATCACTGCATCCCTTTCATGTCCCTCGACTCTTATAACTGCCATCTGGTTTCTGTACAAATTGTAAGTAGCCTTTCGCTCCCTGTATTTTACCCCTGCCACCTTTAGAATTTGAAAGATAGTATTCCAATCAACATTGTCAAAAGCTTTCTCTAATTCTACAAATGCTAGAAACGTAGGTTTGCCTTTCCATAATCTTTCTTCTAAGATAAGTCGTAAGGTCAGTATTACCTCATGTGTTCCAGTATTTCTACGGAATCCAAACTGATCTTCACCCAGGTCGGCTTCTACCAGTTTTTCCATTCGCCTGTAAAGAATTTGTGATAGTATTTTGCAGCTGTGGCTTATTAAACTGATAGTTCGGTAATTTTCACATCTGTCAACACCTGCTTTCTTTGGGATTGGAATTATTATATTTTTCTTGAAGTCTGAGGGTATTTCGCCTGTCTCATACATCTTGCTCAGCATATGGTAGAGTTTTGTCAGGACTGGCTCTCCCAAGGCCGTCAGTAGTTCCAATGGAATGTTGTGTACTCCGAGGGGCTTTGTTTCGACTCAGGTCTTTCAGTGCTCTGTCAAACTCTTCACGCACTATTGTATCTCCCATTTCATCTTCATCTACATCCTCTTCCATTTCCATAATATTGTCCTCAAGTACATCGCCCTTGTATAGACTCTCTAAATACTCCTTCCACCTTTCTGCTTTCCCTTATTTGCTTAGAACTGGGTTTCCATCTGAGCTCTTGATATTCATACAAGTGGCTCTCTTTTCTCCAAAGGTATCTTTAATTTTCCTGTAGGCAGTATCTATCTTGCCCCTAGTGAGATAAGCCTCTACATCCTTACATTTGTCCTCTAGCCACCCCTGCTTAGCCATTTTGCGTTTCCTGTCGATCTCATTTTTGAGACGTCTGTATTCCTTTCTGCCTGCTTCATTTACTGCATTTTTATATTTTCTCCTTTCTTCAATTAAGTTCAATATTTCTTCTGTTACCCAAGGAGTTCTACTAGCCCTTGTCTTTTTACCTACTTGATCCTCTGCTGCCTTCTCTACTTCATCCCTCAGAGATACCCATTCTTCTTCTACTGTACTTCTTTCCCCAATTCCTGTCAATTGTTCCCTTATGCTCTCCCTGAAACTCTGTACAACCTCTGGTTCTTTCAGTTTATCCAGGTCCCATCTCCTTAAATTCCCACCTTTTTTGCAGTTTCTTTAGCTTTAATCTACAATTCATAAGAAATAGATTGTGGTCAGAGTCCACATCTGCCCCTGGAAATGTCTTACAACTTAAAACCTGGTTCCTAAATCTCTGTCTTACCACTATATAATCTATCTAATACCTTTTAGTATCTCCAGGGTTCTTCCGTGTATACAACCTTCTTTCATGATTCTTAAGCCAAGTGTTACATTACCAAATGTATTTCTGCCTTAAATGATCAACACCTGCAACCTACAGTACAAAGACTCCTCTCCCTTATTAAAGACACCAACTATTTCCTAGATCATCTGAAATCTGTGCCTGTTCCAATCCCAATAAACACTTACCCTATCACCATTGATGCCATCTCTCTCTGTACCAAATCCCCCAAGTACATGGTCTGTCTGCTACTTAACCCCAACCAGTGCCCACCTTATTAAAAACGTTGATGTCGTTCCTGTTCACTTTAATTAACTTTATACTTACCAACAAATACTTTACTTCTGAGCGGCAGACATACAAACAGATCAGGGACATTGCAATGGGAACCAAGACATCTATTTCTAAGCCTTCAGGCCTGGGTTTGGTTTAGAGACACTGATGACATCTTTCCTATATGTAGTCATGGTGAAGGAGACCTTTCAAAAATTTGCTTGGGACCTTTTAATACATTCTCACAGTTAAATTTCCCATGCCACTATCCTTGACATTGACCTCATCCTCCCTGAGGATCAGTTACATACATCCATTCACATTAAACTTGCTAACAAACAATGGTATTTACATTTTGACAATTGCCGTCCTTCCCATGTCAAAGAATTCCTCCTGTACAGCCTTGGCAGTTGAGATAAATGTTAAGGTGTGACTTCTTTACAGCAATAAACCACCATTCTCACCTCAGCCTTCACTGGATGTAATTACCTCACCATCATAGCTCAAAAGCAGATTTCCCTGGCCATCACATCCAATCCTGATCCCTCCAAAAAACAACTTGAGGGTACATTCTTGTTACTCAGTATTATCCTGGTCTTGCATGTATTAATCAGCTACTTTGACAAGGCTCTGAATTTCTAAAAATCTGTCCTGGAAGGAGGTCCATTCTGTGTTACATTTTATCCACTGTACCTAGGATAGCTTTTAGTCACCTGGCCCCCACCCCCAATCTCAGCAGTATTGTGGTCAGTCCCTGTGCCCCTTCTGCACCCAGTTTCCTACCCTTTGCCACCTACCTCTGTGAACATACCCACTGTAAGATTTGCCCTATGCACCTTATTACCACTGCCTGTACCAGCCCTATAACTGGCAAAACATACACCCTCAAAGGGAGAGCCACATGTGAAATTATACATATCTTGTACCAACTGCTATGTACATCCTGTTCAGCTTTCTACATTGATATGACTACAACCAAGTTACCAGTTAGGATGAGTAGGCACAGACAAGGGGTGTATTCTGGCAATAAACAATACTATTCCAGTGCATGCCCTACAACATGACAATCATGAGCTCAGTGCCTGTTTCACCACACATGCCAGCTTGTTTCTTTTCCTATAAACCACTTTCTCAGAACTACACAAGTGAGAACTGGTGTTTCAACATGTCCTTCTACCTTCCACCTTCAAGCTCTCAGGTTTTCAAATCTCATTTCGTGTGTCCCCAACAATCGGTGTTTCCTTGTCATCCTGTCCAGTCAAGTGTCCCCTGACTTGGGGCTCTGGGTGACTTTTCTGAAATCTTCCCATTTCTTAAACCTTGACAGTCCTTTTCCTTTATCCTTCTTTCTTCCCCCTTAACCATTCTCCTAGAAGAAGGAGCCAATTGCTCCAAAACCTACACATTTCTTTAATCTTAATATGTTATTCCTCCTACTGCCACTTGGTGACTAGATTTTTTTTTATCTGTCAGATTACATTATATTTTCAAAAATTTATTATTTTCATTGATATACTACAGTGTATGCCTCTTTGACACTCATGGAATATTTAAACTATTAGTAATAAAATTAAATGAAACTCTCTAGTTCTTTGGTATAGTACCCATTGTTACAAGCTGAATACTGATGAAACACTGGGAATTTGTTCCCACGTACAGCCTGGTTCCTGTGCACCATCAATTAAGACTGTTACTCTTATAATTTCCTTCATAATCAGTTGTGGTCTCACTGAGATAGAAGTCTTACTGTAACTATTCTTAACATATTGTATAATGATAATCTTTCATTACAGCCTCTGAACATCAACATGATTATAATCTCCATGGCCATCCATTTATGATTGATGCTGGTCATTCAATTGGAAACGACAAATACAAAAAGAAACAACAAGAAAATTGTAATGATACCAGTGAAGAGGACGGAGAACATTTCTTTTCTGCCAGTGAATGGTAATTTGTAGTATAGAGAACACTTTGTTAGCACTTTTAAAGCTAATAGATTAACATTGCTCCACAGCTGTACTGTTTAATTATCACCAATTTAGAATGACTGTTCTCTTACTTATGAAGTAGTAGCATATTCTGCTAAAAATGATAATCTCATTAAAATTTAAAATGTCATAAGGAATAAGGATGAATTATGGAAGCTCAAATGGAAAAATTGGTGTTCATTGTGCAGTCAGTATATGATTAGAGGTATCATTTACAGGGAGTGTAGACCTGTCCACATTGATGGTTTGATGACAGTTGTTGTGGTTTGGACTGTTAGCCATACGGTAAGTTTTGTAGTGGAGCCGGAGACTGCGACACAAATGTTTTTAACAGCGTGGATTTTTTTATGGCAATGCATCATTTTTTTAGAAGATTGAAACATATTGTGATCATAAACACAATATTAAATGTAAAAGATTAGAATTGTCAAAAGACAGCATGTGCAACATGGAAGATCATGTTTCCATGTCAGTGCCATAGACTATCTTACGGCTTAGTTTCAAATGTTAAGGGGAATAAACAGCCTTCATTGAAGTGATTTATTTGAAATACTACCCATTTGTGGCATAGTGTTACTACAGTGATGCATGTGTGTAAGACATGAGATCTACACCTACCAGATATGTCCAAATGTTAAAATTACTGGGGCTCTTCCCATTCCATTTGCTAATGGCACACAGGAAGAATTATAGCTTAAGTGTCCATTCATGCTGTATTTATCGAAATATTGTCTTGGTGGGCCTTACAGTATCAATACACAGAGTTTTGTGGCATTTTCATCATTACATGATTGTTCTTGAAACTTGTTAAGTAGGCTTTGGTGGGGTAGTTGATGTGTGTCTTTAAATGTCTGCCAGTTCAGATTTTGCAGCAGCTCCATATTCTTGTCCCATGTGTCAAAAAAATCTCAGAACATTTTTGCTGCCATGGGAACATTCCACAAGCTCTGGTAGTCCTATTTGGTAAAGGTACACCTTGTTAAGCAGCATTCTTGCTCAGGTCACAGTCTCCTTTGTAGTCTGATTGTATTTTCTGAGTATCCTTCCAATGAATCAAATTCTACTATCTGCTTCCCATACAAGTGAAAAGATGAAGAAAATTGAACTTACAGAGGATTATAAAATGTATAACACAGCAAATGATGTTTTGTCAAAGAGTTACTTATCAGGTCCATTGTAGTGATAGCTGTGATCATTATCTTGGATGTTGAACCTTGTTCAAGCACAAATACATGTATGCCATTGTCTGACCCCAGAAATCCATCAATGTCCACTTCACTGTGGACTGACATCAATATATTCCTTTGGGCAGTAAATCTGTGAGGTGACATGAAGCCCGGTACATCTCCTCCTTGAACAGGCTCATAAGTACAGATAGTGATGTGTCAGTTGGTAACAGATTTTGAATTATTCTGCACAAATTGAACAGGTGTGTGAGAGAATTTCTTCGATATTTAAAATAAATAAATATAAATCACATACCATGGGTACACCACACTGCAGGTTGTCAGAGTATCTGTAAAATTGGCTCAGCACAGGAAGTTCAGTGAGATGAAGGTTGCATGGAAAATTAATTATGTAGAATTTCAGCAAAGGTACTGATGATGTTAACTGCATATTTTTTATTAGAGTATCTACAAAAAATAGTGACCCAAACTGAAATTATTATAAAAGAAAAGGTAGACAACGCATCAGCTTATCTGGTGGCAGCAATCTGATGAAAGCATACAACAGCTATATTACTCACTGACCTTTTGGGATCTAATAACCCTTCATCTTATGGGGGGAAAATGCAAAGAACTAGAATTTATGAGAGTACAATGAAAATTGTATTACAGTACCGAGTTAAGGAAACATGACATTGCAAGCTGCCTTCCTAGATTTTGGACATTAACAAGTTATTATGACTAATCTTTGTAAATTCCTTTCCTTGTGAAATCCATTTTCTCTTTGAACTCATCAAAAGATTATCAAATTTTAAAACTTCTATGACTTTAATTGGATAACACACTATAACATTGTCTGATTACTGCATAGTTTTTCTTTGATGTTTTGAATACATTGACACTGTCATAGAAACAGTTAATTTGCTCTGAGACAGGGTTTAGGGAAGGGAACTGTGGCACTGGTGAGAAGATTGCCCAGCATTTCTTAAATACAGTCTGGGGAAACCATATAAAACTTAACATAATAGTCATATAACAATTTGAACCCCTTACTTTTCAAATAGGAATCTAAACTCAACAATAGTGTCACATTAATAGTTAATTTAAAGCACTCTTGAGGAGAACCATTCTTCAGAATTGAAGTATATAAAAATCTAAATTGCACATAGATTCACCATGAAATTCTCAAGATATGTGGACCAAATGCAGTGTCACATCCGGCCTTAGTGAAACGGTCTCAACAATTTAATGCACACCTCACAAACATAGGTGATGCTGACTGAGAAGTCCACATCTTGCAGCATGCAATTTGCTTCTTTTCAGCAAGATAAAAGAAAAATTGGCACAAAAGAGATTTTCCACCAATGTTTACACAGTGGTTCTCAAAATACACCATGACCATGGAGAGGATTTCTGTCATTGAGGAACTGAGTGACTGGTAAAATGTTCGGATTGTTGTGTACAAAGAGTTAATGAGTATGATGAAAAAGAGACATGGTCCTCATAGTTATATGATAATTTTTTGATTAACACAATTAGAAAATAACATTGTGCAACTTTGAAACAAGTAACTATGTGGTAAGAGTGAAGTCTATTAATACTGCAAACCAGAAAGTTTCTTTGTAGCTTATTGGACTGGGGGATAGAGTTTTCCAATTTTAGGTGTTTAAGAGGTGGTAAAGCTCATACCATAGATTTTCTATGTTCATTTGACTGAACTGGAGAATCACCTGTCCCATCAAAGCCTGTGGAACCAGTCAAGTTATGTACCAGCTAAGCTGCAACCACTTTGCCGCATTCTACGTGGGCATGACAAACAACAAGCTGTCTGTCCACATGAATGGCCACCGACAAACTGTGGCAAAGAAACAGCTGGACCGACTTGTTGCTGATCATGCCCCCCAACACAACATTGTTCATTTCAGCGACTACTTCAAAACCTGTGCCATCTGGATCCTTCCCACAAAAAACAGTTTTTCTGAACTGCACACATGAGAATCCTCCCTGCAGTATATCCTAAATTCCTGTAACTGCCCTAGCCTCAGCCTTTGTTAGTCATTGTCTTTACCCATCTAGCTCCTTCCCTGTTGCCATTCCAGGACAACACAGCCCTCTATTCCACCAACGCACCCTGTCTTTTCACTATTCTCCTTTTCTGTTACCCCTCCCCATTGCCCTCTGTCTAACCTCCCAACTGCACCTAGCTGCACTATCCTCTCTCCACCTCCTCTCTGTATGCTCCCACAAGCAGAACTTCACCGCCCCCACTCCTACTCTGCTAACCCTCTGCACCCCAGCCTCCTCCTTACATCCACCACCAGGTTGCCCCCCCCCCCCCCCCCAAAAAATCATGTGCTACTGCTCACAATCTGGCTTCAGCAGCCAGAGATTGTGTTCATGTGTCAGTGTGAGTTGCATTTGTGTGTGTGTGTGTGTGTGTGTGTGTGTGTGTGTGTGTGTGTGTGTGTGTGTGTGTGTGTGAGTGTGTGTGTGTGTGGGGCGGGGGTGCCTATTTTTGATAATGGCCTTGTTAGCCTAAAGCTCACTTTCTGACAGTCTTTTTCTTGTACCTATCTGCTATTCAGTGCCTCCACTTTATGGTGAGTAGCAACTATCTTTTCATAATACTAATTTTTTTTTTATTCGTTACTTAATGTATGCCTGCATTGTGAGTAGGTTTAATAATTAATAGGAAAATAGGAATGCAGGTAAGCTACTACAAACAGCATAGTGGACACATTATTGTGGCCAAGATAGATACGAAGCCTGTGCCTACCACAGTAGTACAAGTTTATAAGCCAACTAGCTCCACAGATGACAAAGAGATTGATGAAATGTATGATGAGATAAAAGAAATTATTCAGATAGTGAAGGGGGATGAAAATTTAATAGTCATGGGTGATGGAACCCAATAGTAGGAAAAGGAAGAGAAGGAAATGTAGTAGGTGACTGTGGAATGGGAGTAAGGAATGAAAGAGGAAGCTGCCTGGTAGAATTTTGCACAGAGCATGACTTAATCATAGCTAACACTTGGTTCAAGAATCATAAAAGAAGCTTGTATACATAGAAGAAGTCTGGAGATACTGGAAGGTCTCAGATAGATTATATAATGGTAACACAGAGATTTGGAAACCAGGTTTTACATTGTAAGACATTTCCAGGGGCCGATGTGGACTCTGACCACAATCTATTGGTTATAAACTGTAGATTAAAACTGAAGAAACTGCAAAAATGTGGGAATTTCAGTAGATGGGACCTTGATAAACTGAAAGAACCAAAGGTTCTAGAGAGCTTCAGGGAGAGCATTAGGGAACTATTGACAAGAATCGGGGAAAGAAATACTGTAGAAGAAGAATGGGTAACTTTGAGAGATGAAATAGTCAAGGTAGCGGAGGATCAAGTAGGTAAAAAGATGAGGGCTAATAGAGATCGACAGCAAGTGCAAAATGGCTAAGCCGGGATGACTAGAGGACAAATGTAAGGATGCAGGGGTGCATATCACTCAGGGTAAGACAGATACTGCCTACTGGGAAATTAAAGAGGCCTTTGGAGAAAAGAGAACCACTTGCATGAATATCAAGAGCTTAGATGGAAATGCAGTTCTAACCAAAGAAGGGAAAGTAGAAAGGTGGAAGGAGTATATAGATGGTCTATAGAAGGGCGATGTTCTTGAGGACAATATTATCGAAATTGAACAGAATGTAGATGAAGATGAAATAGGAGATATGATACTACATGAGGAGTTTGACAGAGCACTGAAAGACCTAAGTTGAAACAAGGCCCCGAGAGTAGATAAAATTCCGTTAGAATTCCTGGCAGCCTTGGGAAAGCCAGGCCTAAGAAAAATCTACCATCTAGTGAACAAGATGTATGAGACAGGCAAAATACCCTCAGACTTCAAGAAAAATATAATAATTCCAATCCCAAAGAAAGCAGGTGTTGACAGATGTGAAAATTACCGAACTATCAGTTTAATAAGCCACAGCTGCAAAATACTATCACAAATTCTTTACAGGCGAATGGAAAAACTGGTAGAAGCCGACCTGGGTGAAGATTAGTTTGGATTCTGGAGAAATGTTGGAACACATGAGGCAACACTGACCCTATGACTTATCTTAGAAAATAGATTAAGGAAAGGCAAACCTACATTTCTAACATTTGTAGACTTAGAGAAAGCTTTTGACAATGTTGACTGGAATACTCTCTTTCAAATTCTGAAGCTGGCAAGGGTAAAATACAGGGAGCAAAAGGCTATTTACAATTTGTACAGAAACCAGATGGCAGTTATAAGAGTCAAGGGGCATGAAAGGGAAGTAGTGGTTGGGAAGGGAGTGAGACAGGGTTGTAGCCTATCCCCAATGTTATTCAATCTGTATATTGAGCAAGCAGTAAAGAAAACAAAAGAAAAATTCAGAGTAGGAATTAAAATCCATGGAGAAGAAATAAAAACTTTGAGGTTCGCCGATGGCATTGTAATTCTGTCAGAGACAGTAAAGGACCTGGAAGAGGAGCTGAACTGAATGGACAGTGTCTTGAAAGGAAGATATAAGATGAACATTAACAAAAGCAAAACAAGGATAATGGAATGTAGTCGTACTAAATTGAGTGATGCTGTGGGAATTAGATTAGGAAATGAGACACTTAAAGTAGTAAATTAGTTTTGCTATTTGGAGAGCAAAATAACTGATGATGGTCAAAGTAGAGAGGATATAAAATGCAGACTGTCAATGGCAAGGAAAGCGTTTCTGAAGAAGAGAAATTTGTTAACATCGAGTATAGATTTAAGTGTCACTAAGTCATTTCTGAAAGTATTTGTAAGGAGTGTAGCCATGTATGGAAGTGAAATGTGGATGATAAATAGTTTAGACAAGAAGATAATAGAAGCTTTCAAAATGTGGTGCTACAGAAGAATGCTGAAGATTAGATGGACAGATCATGTAACTATTGAGGAGGTACTGAGTAGAATTGGGGAGAAGAGGAATTTGTGACACAACTTGACTAGAAGAATGGATCAGTTGGTAGGGCATATTCTGAGGCATCAAGGGATCACCAATTTAGTATTGGAGGGCAGTGTGGAGGGTAAAAAACATAGAGGGAGACCAAGAGATGAATACACTAAACAGATTCACAAGGATGTAGGTTGCAGTAGGTACTGGGAGATGAAGAAGCTTGCACAGGATAGAGTAGCATGGAGAGCTGCATCAAACCAGTCTCTGGACTGAAGACCACAACAACAACAACAATTACTTGTCTTTAATTTGCAGTTCAAAATACAAAATTGTCTTCCTATCCTCTTCCAGTCACTACTGATTTCATTTAATTGGGTTGTATAAATGCCAGAGTAATTTACTATGAAAATACTATATAAATACTTTTCAGTAGGAAAAATGTAAAACATGCATACTTTTTAAGAAATATATGTGTAATGGTTAGCTCATCATTGTATTGCATACATTTTTTACCTCAAATTATGGAAATAATGTATCTCCTCATTGTTTTTCTGATATCACCTTAAAAGTTGAAACTATTACAAAAAGAATAAAATTATTAAATTGTCAGCTAGTCATATTAATATTTTTCTGTTTCCTGTATGCAGCCAACAGCATCTACACCTCACTTCTAAGAACTGTCACACAGAAGCAATGTGTCATTCCTTCCCATCAGCTGAGTTGGTGATGTCCAACTCACACTTCAGTGAGAGATGTACTTACCCTGACATCCAAGTTCAGGTTGAACTTCTACCATTGCAACAAATGCCTGTGGATATGTGACTGCATGGCTTAGCAGATTTGTGATGGCTGCTAATCAGTGGACGATTTTATGAGAAAGTAGGATTTCTTGGCAAATTTCTTTGATGTAATTTTCTTGAGTTGCAACAACACAACTCTGCTGATAATCTGAGAAAATTTCATTAATGGATGATTAATTATATCCTCTGAAGATGAAACACTAGGAAGAAAAACACTCAACAATTAATTGTACACATCTGACAGTGAGTGAAAATAAAAACATTGTAGTGTCTGCTGAAACTTTTGTGGTTAAAAATACTAGTTTTGTGAAATACAAAGGTAACAGTAGTGTGCCCCCATGTGTAAGAGAACATGAGAAATGACATTGGTAAACTATACAGAAGTAAAGTTTTTGCATTAACAAGAGTGTCTGAGCCACCTGGATCATTGCATGTTATATTCAGTTTACAGGTATTCTGTACTAGGAATTTTGTAATTTTTTAGGCATGAGAAAACCACTTTATTGATTTTGTGTGTGTGTGTGTATGTGTGTGTTAGGTATTTGACTCCACCATAATAAGTTCTGTTACCTTTATGTATGACTAATTTTAATTTCATCACCATAAAATATTTTTCAGGGATGTATCTGGACTGATATATATATTCTGTCATAGTCTCTGCATGATACATGGTGGTTTCATGCTTATCAGCACAACTGAAAACAATGACACTTTAAAAAATCATTCAAACAAACTAGACAGAAAGATGAATATCTACTATAAGGAAACTTCCTGGGATATTAAAAGTGAGTGCCAGAATGGGACACAAAACTTGAACCTCTGCCTGCCATAGGCAGTTCCTCTACTGAATGAGCTACCAAGATAGAGCAGTTGCTGACAAAAGGCAAAGGTGCTGGGATCATGTCTTGGTCCAGCACACTGCTTTAATCTGCCAGGAAGTTTCTGATCGGTATATATTTTGCTGCAGACAAAAAATTCATTCTGGAACTGCCATATTCTTCAAATTAAATCTTGTCAGCTAGAACACATCCTCATCAGGTGTTTGTATAGTCTACATATAATCAGAGGTTTGTGTATTCTCAAAATCTTTAATTTTATTGCCCAGAATTATATATGGTCAGATATAAGTTTCATTCTTGATGAACTTGAAGGTTCCTGATTGGACTGTGCATGAAAAAAAAAGAATGTAGAATTTGCAAATTGGTCTTAATGACAAGTAACAATGTTTTACACAAAGTCAAACTTGCACATATGATATTATAACTTATAGTTAAAATCATCTTAACTACCATAAAATGAGGTGAATCTGATCAAAACGGCAGTTAAAAAAAAAAAAATTGTATGTTAATTTTGCAATCTTGATAATGATATATTCATTTATTTTGTTATTGTTAGTTCATAATTACAGTTATTATTTTAAGTTAATTGTTGATCAGTTTCACCTCCTCAGTTGTGGTGAATCTTGTCCCCATTGTATTTTGTATGCAAGAACGGGATCAGACTTCTGATGGAGTGAATCCGATCACTATTTTGATTTTTGAGAAATATATCATCTTGTATTTGCACCAAAATTTTACAATTTCTAGACTAAACAAATTTTTACAAGCACATTAAATTTGAGGTTTTTGCTATAATAACACTTATATTCACGAAATTAGACATATGAATATTAATTTTTAGTTACTGTATATCATAATAAATGTGAAGAGTATTTACTCATTGTCATAATCATGTGTCCCTTCAAAAATAAAATTAGCTCATCTTGTTCTGGAACAAGTTTTTTCAATATTTTGGGCTCTTTAGACTTCAGTTGCATTGTCTGTATCTGGAAAGACAAAATAAACATTACCATCAAGAACTTTCTTTCTCAGAAATGTCATTTCATAGGTGCCACTAGAGATGCTTTCAGTTTTACCAATAAGAAACCTGAACCTTTTTTCTGTACAAAATTTTACTATTGTGAAACCATTTTCTTTAAATTCATGCCAATCTTTATCCTTCTCCTTGTCTGTTTCTTCAATTTCATTTGACTCATGCTGTTCTAGATCACTATTGGATGTTCCAGATAGGGACTCCCTGCTTGCAGTCCCGTCACTATCATTTTTGTTGAAGCCGCTTGTAACAATTCCTGTTCCTGTAGTTAATGCTAGGCAATTCGCTTGGTGCCGCTTTCCTTTTATTTCATCAGAGCGAACCTGTTTCATTTGCATTTTGAAGACTGCTGCCCAAGAAACTTCTGATGAGCTGGTGCCATGAGCATTGTCATTGGTTGCTTCTGGAATCCATGAAATGACTTTACCAGGGCAGAAAAAAAATTCCTGTTTTTCTGAATCCTGATATTACATTTGTTTTGGATGTGATAGCTATATTTTGAAAGGTTGTTTTTCAATAACCTTGGAAATTCACATTTTGGTACTGCTCCTCTATTCTTCCTTTTCCAATCATTTGGCACATTCCTCCAAGCAAATTTTAAAGGTCTAAAAAAGAACACATCAAGTGACTGACACAAATGACTAGAATTAGGTGGTTGAAGCACAAATGTAATGTCCTGTTCCTGGCACAATTTAATCATGTTATATGACAGATGACTCGAGACATTGTCACCTATAATCACTTTAGGTCCCTCTAATTTCTGGGTACAAGACCAGACAATTTCAACAAACCATGATTCAAATACTTTTAGTTCAAACCAACCACTTTGATTCCTATTATAACATGCACTAGTTGTTCATCCTTCAGTCCAAGTGTTTTAGAGGTGTTTTGCCCTATAATCTGTGTATGGTGGGTGGACTGAGCCACTTGCAGCTGCTGCTAGCACTATCCACTATCCTTTCAGGATGTCTTGTGCCTCACTTCACTATTACTTTCACTTGTCCTGGATTATCACGAAAGTTTATAATGTTGGAGGGAGGGACATCACTCAAGGTCACTTCCAGGTTTTTGAAATAATCAGTCATTATTTCTCAGCTAACTGCTACCTTTGCCATCTTCACATTCTCACTTACTCTAACTGTTAGTTCTTTATTTCTTTCCAGAAATGATTTTACCCACTCATGCCCAGGTCAATCGTCATGAAATCTTTTTTCAGTCCTCCCTGCTCAATTGAGATATACCTGTACACTGTCCCTAACATGATTATTCCTCAAATGAAGTCCCTGTTTTGCACAACACAATAAACTTTCAACCAGGCTTTCTTCCTCACTATTGGTTAACACTGGTTTGTCACCTATTTTGTATTTGTACCTTTCCTGGAGTTTGTCATTTAATGTGGTGTATGGAACTGTGTATTGCTCTGAGGATTTCTGGATCCTTAATTGTCTTGATTTGACAGTTTTCACTGCATTAAAATGGTTTGTTGTTAGATTTTCGTGTTAGTACTAGAACCTTTTGGTATACTCACATAATCAGATTCACCCTACAAAAATGCTAATTTTGTAATCAGGCCTGCATAGTGACTAAGCAGTATTAAAAAAAAACTGTATCACTTAAAATGTCCATATGCAAGCAATAATATTGCAACTTACCAATTACACTTTGGAAGTAACAGACACCAGCAGAAGTTTTCACACTGTTGTGTTGACTACACAAGTGTAGTGCAAGAACCAGACACCTATTGACAATGCGATTTGCTGCTTGCACACTCCAACACACGATTGTTGCTGATAGATTAGTCAAGAATTCATGAGAATGGTCAGCTGCAATGTAACTGCTATGTTCAGTTATCCAAATGTGGAAAAACTGATAAATGATCAGATTGACACAACGTGATCAGATCCACCTCATTTTCGCTGCTGTGCATAGTTGTAAGCAAACATATAAATTGCACTGTTAAATGTAAAAAGTCTGATCTCTTGAGAACTGTCACATATCCAAGAAAGTTTTAAATGATTATGTACCCTTGCACAAATTATGGTATTTGATATTTATTATTTATATCCCATTGTATAATATTTTGTAAATTGTTTAAAATACAACATGGACAGTAAAAAATAAAAATACATATGTTCATTTAAAATCTTGTAAGGCCAATTACCATTACCTTAATCTCAGAATATGCATTAATGACATATGGCACTTTCTTCCTGTAGCATGAAAGTGACTTATGAAATGACATTTCAGAGCAATAGTAATAGTAAATGCTAACTTAACATTCTTTGTCCTGTAAATGTTCAGGATCAAAGTTTGACTTGTACCATATATTAATTGTTCTGTTTTAAAATTCATCTCTTGCTTTGGGTAAAAGATTTCTGCATGGCTTTTTTACAAGTTGTATGTGAATCTTCTTTCCTGACTACTTCTTTGTTGATGGTTTCTCCTACTGTGACGAGATAATGGAGCATACAGTTGCTAGGAAAGGAGTAAGTTGAATATCATATCCTTTGAATATTTTGATAACTAACAAATAAATGGAAATCTCCAGTGTTACATGGTTTGATGTTTAAACTTGTAGGATTTGCTAGCAATTGGGGAATGCATATTAAAGAAGTGATAATCATAAGTTTTCAAATGAGTGGACTGACATTTAAAAGAGGGAACCAAGACTGCTGAAAGAGTGTAAATAGGCATTCTGTATCAAACCAGAATTGGTTCAAGGGTAGGTGTGTGTCAGAAGAGAAAAAGATATGTAATGAAGAAGAGCAGCAAGTTTTCAGAATCATTGTAGATACTCATATGTTAAATGAAGCCTTTTTGGGAGAACAAGTGTCTCTGGCAGAGATGGAGAGACTTCATATATATTTCTCAGGTTCCTACAGCTGGCAACAAGGAGATAATACTGCACCCAAAGTCTTATCTGTGGATTACATTCTAGTTTGATAGTTATTCTTATAAATTCTGTGTATTACTATTTGACCTAAATGTTTTCATGGCTAAGTAGTAGTAGTAGTAGTAGTAGTAGTAGTAGCAGTAGCAGCCATTTTATTCATCTATGGATCAGATTTACAAGCAGGTTGGGTATGTCATGGGAGTATTGCTTAAGAACAATAAAATAATTCATATAGACAAGTATTTTTGTACTTGCAGATGTATTTGGAAGAATTACAGCATTGCCTGAAATGATTTAGGGAAACCATTGCCTGAAATGATTTAGGGAAACTGTTGTGGAACTAACCTGGTTCTGGTAGTCTCATCCTCAGTAATTCCAAACTTCATCACCTCACAGCTGGTAGTTTAAATGTGTGATGGATGGTGTTTTCTCAGATGTGTACACAACACCATATTTTAGATGACATTAACACACAAATTGTATTCCTTTTTAAATTCTGTTATTAATTATTAATTTTTACATTACAAAAAATTATTAGTGTAGCCAAAGTTCAATGGGACAGTTAACTGTTTTACTGTGGCACCAAAAATTCAGTTCACATTTAATAAAATTACTGTCATGTTGTAATTTATTACAGTACCATACACCGTAGTAATTCAGTTAAGTCAATCTCTAATGAGTATGAACATGTCCAACAACGCCTCACTCAGATGACAATGACTTTCCACACTTATCTTAAACACTATTTGTTTAAAAATATCCTTAATTTAGGCTGCAGACATCACTCTGAGGTTGTTAAACATTAATATTAATGAGTCTTGCAGTTGTTGGTGCATGTATTTCTGCATACAAACTGTAAATAAAATAGAAAGAAACTTCCACATGGGAAAAATATATTAAAAACAAAGATTCCAAGACTTACCAAGCGGGAAAACGCCGGCAGACAGGCACAAGAACAAAACACACAAACACACACACAGAATTACTAGCTTTCGCAACCGATGGTTGCTTCTTCAGGAAGGAGAGGGAAAGACGAAAGGATGTGGGCTTTAAGGGAGAGGGTAAGGAGTCATTCCAATCCCGGGAGCAGAAAGACTTCCCTTAGGGGGAAAAAAAGGACAGGTGTACACTCGCGCACACACACACACACACACGCACACATATCCATCCGCACATACACAGACACAATGGATTTGTGTGTGTGTGTGTGCACGAGTGTACACCTGTCCTTTTTTTCCCCCTAAGGGAAGTCTTTCCGCTCCCGGTATTGGAATGACTCCTTACCCTCTCCCTTAAAACCCACATCCTTTCGTCTTTCCCTCTCCTTCCTGAAGAAGCAACCATCGGTTGCGAAAGCTAGTAATTCTGTGTGTGTGTTTTGTTCTTGTGCCTGTCTGCCGGCGTTTTCCCGTTTGGTAAGTCTTGGAATCTTTGTTTTTAATATATTTTGCATACAAACTGTGCATGATTGTGGCATGAGCCAACACTGGAAGCATGCCCAACATAAATCTTATTCTGCTTTCAAATCACAAACTTCCAATTCTGAATGACACCTGACTATTTATAAATAGGCATAAAAATAAACTGTTATTTTGTGAACTACATTATGATTTAAAAATGGCTATTTTGGATTTTACCATTGTAGGTGAACTACAAGAACTAATGTGATTTTGGCTTATAGAAAATGTCACAGGTGAGAAATTAAAAAAAATACATGGTCACTATTATCCTTATACAATGTAATTCCCCTTCTTCATATGTATGAGCACCATATTGCAAATTAGACTAAATAATGTTAAATTATATCATATTGTACAAAAAATCTAATATAACAAAAGTATGTAGATGAAATTCAAAATCTAACAATGTTAATGATAAAATCTGTGATAGAAAATAGGGACGCTTAAGAATTTAAAAGTTGATTATTGTGGAAGATAATTACTTTTAGATGATTTAACATACTTGCTCAAAAGTTAGAATGCTTAGTTCTGGACAACATAAGCCACTTTCCGTAAATATAATTTATTTATTTAGCGTCCAATAGATCACACATGTGATATACAATTTGTCATGATTAGCTCAAAGAGTTTTCACATGTAGTGAACTGTGGTGCTAGCAACAATTAATTGTGTTTTCTAAATTTGAGTTCCATAATGAAAATTAATTACATCATTAGAATTAGAATTTCAATAACAAACTTAAGTGAAATCTAGTCTAAACAAGAACTTGAGATTTTCATGTATCTGCTACCATATCTTCACAGATAAATGTATTGAAAGTAATATAAAAACTAGAAAAATATCTGTCCAATCATGGGCCCAGAAAAAACACAACATATGGGGAGAATTTACCATACTATGTCACAAAACCACAGAAAACCTGAATCAGGATAAATTCTATGTATGTATAAATAGTACTCTGCTGAGACAGGCACATCATTATGCATGTACATTAAAAGTGTGTGGTCAACATATGTGCTGTCAGTATGAAGTGTTGGTTATTTTTGACACCTATGAGATCATAATTGTTTTCTGTATTCTATTCAACACTCTTCTCTTCATTTTCTGACACAGATTGCCGAAAAGGACATATTCTATACTTTATTTAATTTATACACACATGAACTCTGCAATATATCATTAAAATATCTATGCCATACAAAGACAGAAGTGCCGGTACATGCTTGCATATACATCAGTAGTCATATTTTGAGATTACAGGGTGTTTCCACTCATATTCTGCTATCCTTGAGGTAATTAAAATATTTGAACAGCAATGTATTTGAACATCTATACCTTCTCTTTTTTTCACTGATCCCTTTTAAGAACTCAAAAAAATTTAGGTAAATAAACTTTTACTAGTTAGATCAATAGATTATCTTGTTCAGATCTCAAACAACTATATAGTACTGAAAAGGAAAGGAGAAATTGATGAATAACTTCTACTTTCTAACAGAACATCCAGTCTGTATGTGGACATTTCAAGAAAATGAGATGTGTTCTTACATGTAACTATCTGGATTTTCAGTAGTTGTGTGTTATATATGTATGTATGTTATATTGTGTACAGTTCTTCCACATTAATGATAAACATCCTATTACTATTTGATATATATCATGTTAATGTTTATATGTGGTCCCATATGTAGGCTGATGGGTCGAATTGTCTATGTACATCTGTTGTTATGTGTGACATAGAGGTTTTCTCAATGTCGCTTGGTAATGACAAGAAAAGTTGAACGTGGCCAATAGCAAATAAACTGAAATTAGTACAGCCCATAATGCACAACATTTTATTTTGATAAAACTATATAACGAGTAATTAAAAGAGAAACTGGGAAATTAGTTAAGCTGTTATTAAAAAAACAATGAAATAATAAATAGTAACAGTTAGCTAGCCAATTTGTTTAATAATTGCTTCTTTAAAGTAGCTCAGAAGACAGATATGGAGACTTCAAGGGATAAAGCAATAGAATACTTGCAAGAAGAATGCCACATACTTACATGTAAATCATAATTACTTCAGACTACCACAAAACAATTAAAAAAAGTGATTAACTCCCTCAAAACTAAAAATTCTCCTGCAATTTACAACATATATACAATATATTCTCTCTCACATACAATATATCACTATCACTGGGGATATTTCCAGACAAACTGAAATATGCCTTTCCAACAAAGGCAGTAAGTCAGATGTTAATAATAGCCAGCCAGTCTCACTATTTATCTACTTCTTGAAGGTAGTGGTAAAAATTGTATAAATAAGATACATTATCCATCTAAATTTGAGTTTACAAAAGGTCTCTCAACAGCACATGCTATTTTTTCCAACTCATGAATCAGATGGTGCAAAATTTAAACAACAAAATATTTCCAACTAGTATTTTCCATTATTTGACAAAATGATATGACTCTACAGTTCACAGCACTCTTCTAGAGTAGCTAAAATGTTATAGTTTCAGATATAGTGCTGATAATTGGTTTTCATCCTGTCTAACTAAAAAGATGCAAGGAGTTATATAAAGAAACTTAGGGTGAGTGAGCAATGAAACAGCATCTCCAGAATGAGTAACAATCGCTATAAGTGTAGAAGTAGAAATATTTTTCTTTCCTGACAGCCATTATTGTCAAGCCTATAAGCATTATAATCAAGCCTAATGTTATAAGATTTTATTGAAAATTAATAACTGGTTCTCTGCAAATGCATTGTCAGTGAATACAGTAATAATCCATGAGGGTAGATCAATAAATGAAACTGAATATACAAAATTCTTTTGTGTTTATGTTAATAAGAACCTGAACTGAAATGTTACAGTGTTTCTTATAGTATAAGGTCTGCAACTTACATTTGAAGATGAAAATGTCCAAAATTTGACTTACTTGCATTCATTACTGTCATATTCTGAGATGACTCATCACTGAGGAAAAAAGTGATAGTTGCACACAAGCTTGTAATGAAAATATGTGGCTGCCACTCTAGAACCCCATGTAGATGGCGCCTTAAACATTTGAGCATACTGACAACAGCCTCACACTACACTTACTCCATTATGAAGTTTGTTGTCAACAGTCAGTCAGTCAGTTTGAAAATGACTGCAACATTCATAAGATAAGGAGATATAGGTAGAACACACTTGACTATAAATCACTGCATGCATGTGGAAAAAATGCCCTAACTTAAGCTATCATGTAAGTGGTAAGCATGTTTCCAGATTTTTAACTGTGAAAATGGACTATGATATAACAATATAACTGTAACACTGACTTAGTCTGCTTCATAGTAGTAGGTCATAATTATGATTTGCAGAACTTACAAATAATTAACTACAAAAATTTTGATGTGTTGAGGAAAGAAATAAGTGAAATATTTGAAGATCTGACCAAATAACAGTATTAAAGTCTCATGTTTGTATTATTTATGACAGAGTTATCTTGCTTTTGTGTCTTATTTAGTGCTGAATCATGAACCTTGTGGTGTAAAATCTCAAATCTAAGTAATAAAATGTTCCATGTGTACCATTTAGGCTGACAAAAGATATGTATGTAAACTGCAAATGTTCATAAGTGTGGAACGTCCCACTGTGCATGCTCTGCTTTGTCATATGTTCAGATGGATGTAAAAGACAGCAGCTCAGATCGTTCACAAGGCACAATGGCAAGTGTGCATCTTCACCTGCTGTGGAGACTTGGTGGTACCTTGGAAGCCAGACAGCAAAGGGTGTGGGTGACAATGTCAACACTTGAACCATATAAGATCATAAATAAGAACTGCCATTCTCTTATTTGGTTCTGAAATATGGAATCAATAGAACAGCACCAGTTGTGATCTATTCGGAGCTACTAGTTAAGAAGGATCATTTCATATGCAACTGTGGTGGAAGCTTTAAACACAAAAATCATGTGTAAGATACAGAAGAGTTGTGGCGAAATTGTTTATGTCATTTAGTAGCTTGAATATATGGGAGCTGTCTTTCAGCAACTGCCCCACTGCAGAAGGTAAAGTCAGAGTCTAGTGATACTGCACAGCAAGTCCACTAAAACTAAACTCTGTCTGAACAGGCCTTGGAAGGCCCAACGGTACTGACTGACTGCGGTGTCACCCTCAGCCGACAGGCATTACTGGATACGGATTTGGAGGGGCATGTGGTCAGCTCACCACTCTCCCAGCTGTACATCAGTTTACTTGACTGGAGCCGCTACTTCTCAATCAAGTAGCTCCTCAGTTTGCCTCACAAGGGCTGAGTACACCCTGCTTGCCAACATTGCTCGGTAGACTGAATGGTCACCCATCCGAGTGCTAGCCCAGCCTAACAGTGCTGAACGTCAGTGATCTGACGGGAACCAGTGTTATCACTGTGGCTAGGGCGTTGGAATCGCAAGTCCACTACAGAAAATAATTCAAGAACTGTGACTGCAAGATATAATTAAGGCTGAAGCTGACATACCTAAAAGTGACTTGACAGATTGTGTGTGGAGTGGAACACAACATAACTAAAATTCAACTTGCAAAACTCCATTTTGATGCCCTAGTGCAGGTTGGAAATCAGAGATGCTGAGATGAGAGAACTTTATTTATAGTGACAAGAAATTTCAAGAATTTTGAAGCAAATAATGGAAGAAGATACATATACGCAGACTGAAGTGACAAATGAAAATTTGTACCAGAGCTAGGATTCAAACCATGGTCTCCTGTATAGTAGGCAGATGTCCTAACCATTATGTACAACTGCACAGACTACCCTGACATGCGTCCCTCCTCAGTCCATATTCCCATTCATGTCTCAAGGCTCGAAGTCAAACCCAAGTCTCCTGCTCAGTGGGCAATCTATATTCCAGTTCGTGCCTCAGAATGTGGACTGAAAAAGGAGGCAAGTTACAGTAGCCCATGCAGTTGTGCAGAGCTACTGTGCCAGGCATAGCGGTTACGGCATCTGCCTAATAAACAGGAGGCCCAGGTTCGAATCCCAGCTGTCATTCAATCTACTTACATACATCACAGATATTTGAGAACTGAAGAGGTCTCTTGAACAATATAGTTTCATTTGGAAGAAGATACGACAATTCCCCTGAGCAACCCAAGTCAACAACTGAGGAGATATAAGATGGCACAGGCAGTGTTGTTGCTTAAATTAATTCTAATAGTTAAAAACAAATAAGTTTAATTTGATTAAGGCCAAAGATGTGTTAATTGATACCAAGAGCTGAGAGAGAATACTAGTTGACCACAGCAAAAAGGTTGACAGGAAAAGAGATATGCGTTCTAAAATGACCTTTAGCACATGAGGAAAGAGGAATTTCATTGATAATGCAATAATTAAAGTTGTGAAGAATTGAACAGGCACATTTCAGTGGCTTTAAATAGTCAAGTGGGAATTTAGTGACATTGTTTAAATACAAATGAGGTTATATCTGTTGTTGTTGAAGTTGTATGCCAATTTGTGCTTGGAAAATGGATGAGTTAGGGGCTCTTATTCATGTGCTCAAAGAAAGTTGTCTAACAGCCTTAAAGGCACCAAAGAAGAGTTGTCTAATAATATTAAAACCCAAGGGGAATCATTATCAAGAAGTACTGAAACTCAACAACAAGTGTTGCCAAATTAAAAACACAAGAGGAAGAATTAAAAAGACAAGGGGATGTGGTAGCTACATAAGTAGATAAAATTTCTACTATAGAAAAGACCTTATTTAGGTTACCTAATGAGTAACAGGCTGAGATAAAAAAAACTGTGTGACTCAGTCAGGAAATAAGCTCAAGAGCAGTTTAAAGATGTAAAAGATAAGCTGCAACAAACAGAAGAATCCTTAACCTATGAATCTGAAAGTATACATAATCAAAACTTAGATATGTGGGGCTGAGTAGAGTTGTTGAAAAAACAGAGAGAATTTGGTGGAGTAAAGTGTCTGCAGGAGCTAGCTGAACAAAAAGCATGAAAGAAAGTTGAGTCTACCAGCACTGCCCCCAATTCTTTGGGCAATACTGAAGAAAACCTCAAATAATTTCAAAAGTTATGGGAAGAATTAGAATGAGCCTTTCAGAGATAATTTTAGTGCCCAAGTGAGCTTACTAGAGTATACAATAACTGTAAACCTTATTTGAAAAATCTGTAATGAGTTTGCAGATAAAGATTTGAGTTTGAATGCATTGTGTATCAAGGAAGTAGGCTTACAAATGGAATACTAAAAATATAGTTGTTTTACAATTTATGGAAATGAGAATAGGGGCATTAATGAATATTTGAAAAGAGCATTATGTCATGAACACACATTGTGGAAGCTATTGGGGTGAATTACCGTCATATGTTAGAAGAAAATTGTTTAGTGGTGTACTATGTGGAATGTCAGGCATACTATGTCATGTGGATGAAATGTATTTGCTTATGAAATGTGCATTGTTTAATCAAATGGTAGAAGCTAAAGATGTAAAATTCTTCTGACCATGGAGGAGGCTACAGTGTATTGTGTTTAGGGCACATAAAGAACATTACAGTAATTGTGTGCTTCTCCTAAACCAGTGCCACAGCAAACAGTCTAGAGAGTAACAGAATACTTGATTCAGCAAAAGAATCTAAACCTAAAGTTGAGCAGTTATTGAACTGAAGAAAGTCTAGAGTTCATTTTGAAGCTGGAAGTTGAGATTTTATGCTTCTATTTATTTTTATTACTTGCTTGAGACTCTGTGGCCTTATTACGCATTTATTGAATGGTTAGTTAAAGGTACAGGAGAGGCTGTGAACCACAGGTTGAACTAAGTGAGAAGCACCTTCAGTTGTCAAGAGTCAACTGTTAGGTTATATGAATTAAAGTTGATCACTAAATCTGTAAGCGTAATACATGAGTATTGTGTAACCTATGGACTATAGTGATTACATTGCACTATCATAGTTTAGCTATAAAGAACGGGACTAGAAAATTGTTCACAAGATATTGTGGAAAATTTAAAAATAGGGTATTTCACATCCTGAAACTTTGTTTCTTGCAGATCTCAGAACAGATTAAGAGAAAGGTTTATGTAATACTGATATTGTGAAAAAATCCATATTCCAAATAAAATCCAAAATCTTAGCGTATTTGGTGGGTTGACAGCTTTTGGGTGTCCAAGTGGTGCATGTTTCAGTATTTCACATTTCATTTTCCTTGGAGAGGTTTCTTTTACTCTTTCTATCCTGTCGCCTCAAACATATCTTTCACTGTCCTATCCTAGTGTTGAGTCAGTGGTAAAATGAAGGTGGGATGACCAATGTCCTATTACAAAGAGACTATACCTAGTTCTCTCACAGATGAAAGAAACAGATATGATAATACAAATTTCAAGTAACTGTTTGGTGTGAAAAGACATGTTAGGCATATCATGTAAACAGGGGTAAAAGGACAGGAAAGTAAACTATTCCCTAAGTGTAGTTCAGTATGATGTGCTAACATTTGAGCGAAAAAAATCAGTAGTCTGGAGAGTTAATTTTTTGCCATTGTAGCTGAAACTGTTGTTTGCAAACTCTACTTTTGTATGGTTTTTGATGTGGACCGAATGTGACCATTTTCATAATAAAGAAAGATAAACTCTGTAATTTAGTTGCAGTGAATAGATTCCTGATGGACATTCACTAACAACCAGTACTTATAGGAAGGTGAAGACCACGCAGAGAAGTGGTTATAATGACATAGGAAGAATATCATGAGAGAAGTCTTACTATTAAATGATTAAATATATGTAAGTCATTGCTGTCACGCAGTATACATAATAGGGTTTAAAAGGAGGCATCAGGAAACAGACGTTTGGGTTAACCAGATAAAGGAAGACTTTTCCTTCTCATCCCATCCAGTAAGTCTCCCCTGATCTGGGGTTCTGAGCGACTTTTATAAACTGTACCCCTTTCCCTAAACCTCTCCAGTCCTTTTCCTTCACCCCTCTTCCTTCCCCTTTTACTCTTCTGCCAAAAGGAGAAGCCACTGGCTCCGAAAGCTTGTAAAAGTTAAATCCTGTTGTGTGTGTGTTTCCCTGCCACCGCTTGGTGAGTAGATCTTTTTATCTAACCATTTTCATTATATTATCAGTAACTGATTATTTTCATTGTGACATTTTGTTATGATGCCTCTGTTGTATAATAAGTACGAACTTAAATAATCTATTTCTGTAGCAGTGAACATTTTCTTGTGGCATATAATCTTTATTTACCAATTCTTTATATTAAATAAATTATTTTTACAAATCATGTGAATGAAACATTTCATGCACAAATTTAACTCTCTTTCATTTTATGAAGTACTTGTAGTCTTTCATGAAATAATTTTCATTTCCCATCAATGCAAACACCATTCATAGGTTAGGCCTTAGGTCTGTTCTGAATTGCCAAGTGCTGCCTACATTGCAGTATCAAGAGCGAACTATGATTGTGAGATATGTGATAAGCATGTCACCAATCCCTGCAGTGCTTATTGCCAGTAGATGACTCTTGATGATGCCACTGCTTCTTAATTCAAGTAACTCCTCATTTGTCTTCATGAGGCTGAGAGGGTCACTTTCCAGACTTCCCTACCTTCTAGGCCTCCCTACCTCGGAAAAAATCTGATGAGATACCAGGAACCTAACCCAGGACCTTCCACATTAAAGGCAACAACCATAACCATTTGGCTACAGAGGTGGTCAATTTTGTATCATAAGTAAATTTAACTGTATAAAGTATTTAAGGTCAAAATTTGCTTTGTAACTGTGTTCTGCAGTTTCCTGTAAACAATTTTCATTTACACATTATTTCACCAAGAAACTGGATTTAGAAATTCCTTAATTGTCTTTCATTTAACAGAGATCTTTAGTCAAATAACTTCAGCACAACATTACTATCAAAATGAACAAATGTGCAAAATTCTGGTGAATCATCAGGAATGGAAATTAATGTGATGAATGTTAGTGTTGTTTTCATGAGGGATATTGTAATAAATTCTAAATACGGAATAATGCTGGTCACTTTTGGAGATGCAGTGATTGTTCCTACCACTGCATAATAAGCCTATTGGGAAAAGAGCAGCTTGTCTCGAAAATTTGAGCAGATTCTGCAGTACAGTAACACAAGGAGAGCTGGCATAATTTGTGGTATAGATCAGAAGACTGAATTACAGTCAAGCATTCCAAATCAGTGAACAAATCCAGGATGCACCACAGTCTAAATAGCTCCAATAATTGTCAGTGCTTTGGAGACAGTGGATAAAAGAGTTCTGAAGTTTAGAAGTAGTTTGATAGTATAAGGATTATGGTGAGAATTAAGTCAATAAAGAGAAGTTTTAAGAAGAACAGAAGAGGGTCTTATTTCTATGAAGTAGTCATGGAAGAGAATGTCAGAACTTTTTGGGAGGAACTGCATACCAGGAAACAATACTTTCAAACCAATTGCAATGCTCAGTGATGTCACCTGTGATTATAGACTCTTTGGCCAGGATCTTGTAAAATAATATCAGGTAATAATGGTAAAATGAAGAATGTGAGGGAGAATGAAGTAGTCATGGAAGAGAATGTCAGAACTTTTTGGGAGGAACTGCATACCAGGAAACAATACTTTCAAACCAATTGCAATGCTCAGTGATGTCACCTGTGATTATAGACTCTTTGGCCAGGATCTTGTAAAATAATATCAGGTAATAATGGTAAAATGAAGAATGTGAGGGAGAACTCAGATTGAGGTCAAAGAAATTCTGCAGATGGAAATCCACTGCAAAAATGGAACTACTAGAACAGTTTAGGCATCATAAGAAAGAAACATTCAGAATATTCTGTAAGCATAAAGGAGTATTAGGAATAGTACGGTTAGAAAGCTTCCAAAGTGTCTTCATTAATTATATTTCGAAGAGTTCTATCACACTTTAAAAACAAACTTAAGAAATTATCAAGCCCAAGTATGAGTTTTGGAAAAAAGCAAGAAAGACTTGGACTTAACAATGACAAAAACTGTGAGATTCTTGCTAGGTACTTTCAAAATCCCTTGAATTGAGCACTTACAGCTTCTTGATAAAAAATCCCAGACCCAGACAGTCACGAAACACCATCAACATAAGAAATCATACAGTGGTGTACCATTAGAACCCCCCGAAAACAACAATGCCACTGGAAAGGCCTTAACAACAAATATGTAGAATGGACAGAGACAGAAATTCTAGACAGCCTTCATCTATTCATTGACAAAGTCTGAGAAACAAAGAAAATCCCAAAAGAATGGAAAACAGCAATGATCCACAAGAAAGGGCATGAGCAAGACATTG
This sequence comes from Schistocerca gregaria, assembly GCF_023897955.1. NCBI lineage: Eukaryota > Metazoa > Arthropoda > Insecta > Orthoptera > Acrididae > Schistocerca > Schistocerca gregaria. The sequence goes on from NC_064921.1 coordinate 531,793,387, forward strand.
ACAAATACAGAGTTGTGTCCATCCTTTCAGTTACTTATGAAATTCCCTCAAGGATACTTCTAAATGGCGGCTTCAGTGTAACACGTGTTAAGTTCGGCTCGCGAAATTTAGTCGAATTCGAAGGTGTTCTCGCAGGTGGTGTTGTCTAGTACAAGTGGAAATCGTGTAAACAACAGTGTTCTGTGCAGTAGTGCTATTTTTTTTCTGTGCTCCGCCAATATCTGCGAGAAAATGGTAAACAGAAGAGTCAACAGCAGCGCGTCCAGCAGCAGGTGCGGCGGGCCTGCTCCTGGCGGAAGGTGCGGCCACGGCTCCCGGTATAGCGGAGCTGGTCCGCTCTGAGGTAAACGCTGCGCTTCGCGATAAAAACAATCTCAATCTGATAGCAGGCACCATATCAGATACTGTAATGGAAGCAGTATTGGCCAAAATGCGTGAAACTGTTGAGGCCAATACTGCCGAAATTACAGCACTAAAAAAGTCTGTGTCTGAATACGAGAAAAAGGCACGAGAGTTGGAAGTGAAACTATCTGCCGCCACAGACAAGCTAGAACAGTACCAAAGGCGAAATAGTCTACGACTGTTTGGAGTAGCAGAAAATAAAGAAGAAGACACGGACAACCAGCTTATACAGGTTGTGCGTGAAAAATTAGGCGTTGAAGTGACCAAGGCAGACATTGACAGGAGCCACCGGGTGGGACGAAAACTACCAGGTGCTACCAAACCTCGTCCAATAATAATTAAATTTGTGTCGTAGCGAAAAAGGGCTGAGATCTTTACCCAGAAGAAGAAGTTAGCAAGGACAGGGCTTACAATAAGGGAAGATCTGACACACGAGCGGCTAAAGATTTTAAACAGTGCCATATCCCATTTCGATCTTCAGAATGTGTGGACTCAGGATGGCAGAGTAATCATTAAGACTGCAGCTGGAAAGAAGACAGTCACAAACATGACAGAACTAAATAGTATTAAGTGAACCTACTCGAGCCAAAAGTCAAACTTAACACCATTTGCAAATTTTAACAGTCCCATACTCAGATATAGTCTTGTAATTGTATTAACTTTTTAATTATTTGTACCTTCAACTAATTGTTTTTGTAACTGTATAAACTTTTTATTATTTTTTTGTGTCTTTAGCTATAGCCATTGCTTAGTTTTAGTTACTGCTAATGCTTTTTTCATTTTCTCAGTTTATTCTCTTCCATTCTGTAATAGTTCTATTGCAATTATTAGTCTCTCCTTTAGTTCATTAGTCAACCATCTCTTCGCTTTAAATTGTTCATAACAAAAACCACTATCAGTATCACTTTAGCAAATTTAAATCTAATTGTAGCTTACTACGATAATCACTACCAGTATCACTCTAGTAAATTTCAATTTAATTCTAGCTTCCTACGATAATCTATTAAATATTAAGCTTACTTCTCTCTGCTGGCAGCATCGGCCTCTTAAATCACTCCCCTTTCCTTTATTTCCACCCTAAGCTGTTTCAAATACTCTAATTACATTTCTCCTCTTACGACATAGGATACTCAGTGACACACAGCCGTCACCATTTTGGTCATATTCTCCCTGCTCCGAATACCACTAATCCATTTTCTATACTCCCGCAACCTCAGGAAATCTCTTGCAGTCGCCTTTCTTTCGGCACTCGTGGAGTCACAAACAGGGCGCGCAAAATCTCGCGGAGTCACAAACAGGGCGCGCAAAATCTCGGACACCCCTGTATTATGTCACTTGGCGGAAACACCGGCCAGTGCCCCTCGCGGCAGGTAATGCCTAACAAAGGGACAAACCAGTCTGCCACCCTACTCCAGGCTGCTCAGCGGAACGCGTCCGAGCTTTTAGCAGCTCACTGCAACATTCAGTCTTTACCTGCGCATTACAAAGAACTTAGCCTCCTCTTCAACCAACTAAACTACCACGTAATCCTCTTATCCGAAACGTGGTTGAAACCACACATATCCTCTGCATCTATTCATCTCCCAGGGTACACATTTCTTAGGGCAGACAGATCAAAAAAGCGAGGTGGCGGGGTCGGCGCATATATACGAACAGATCTCAAAGCGAAAGTCTTATGTACGTCAAATCCTGCTGAAGACAAAGAGGCTGAATTCATGTTCATTGAAATAAATATACAAAGTCGGAAATTCTTGACTGGCGTCGTGTACAAGCCACCAAAAATAAGCTCAATGAGTTCCTTCCAGTCGGAATTACATTCACTTCAGTGTCAATACGAACATGTCATCGTAATGGGTGACTTGAACATAGACCTCGTAATGGATGACTTGAACATAGACCTGCTAAGAGACACTCCCTCCGCAATAAACCTAAGAAGATTGTTTAGTTGCAATAGCATGAACATTCGTCCATTACAACCTACACACCATATGGCGCACAGTCATACTCTTATAGACGTGATCGCAACAAAACAGACTGACAAAGTAAGAGATGTTGGTCAATCATCGGCCCCTGGCCTCTCAGCACATGATGTAATATTCCTGGCCTACACTGTGCAGCCCCCAAGGATCAAATCATGTTACATAACTTGTAGGAACATGAAACGTATTGACCTTGACGCTCTAACAGCCGATTGCTCAGAAATCTCATGGCATCAAATAATCAGAGAACCTACAATCGACCGCAAAATTAATGAACTTGGTGATAAACTCACTGCCCTCTATGACAAACATGCACCTGTGCGCACAGTCCGTGTAAGAAAATCTCCTGCTCCATGGCTGACAGCTGAATTACGTCAAATGATGACTAATAGGGATGCTGCCCACAGGCGTTTCAAGGCAGATCCAAAACCCGAGTGTTTCGAAGAATATAGAAAGCTACGGAACAGAGTGAAACAATGCATTCACAATGCCAAAATCAGGCAAGCTCACACCTTTGTATGCAGCGATCTGACACCCACGACTCTATGGAAGAATCTCTGTAGCTTGGGGGTCGGAAAGGTAAAATCGGAAACTACTTTTCATGTGTCAGCTAACGAATTAAATGAATTTTTCTCTGTACCTCTGAATACCAGCACGGCTGATAATTACCGTCCACAAGAATCCCCAAACAGGATAACTAACAACGATACCTTCCATCTAAAACATGTAACAACAAATACGGCAATAAAAGCAATAATGAGACTCTCTTCTGATGCAATAGGCAACGACAGTATCGGTATAACCATGATTAAGAATGTTGCCGATATCTTAGTACCTGTCTTAACTGACATATTTAATTTTTCCCTCGTGAATGGAATATACCCCACTGCATGGAAAAGAAGCATAATTCGACCCATCCCTAAGATTGAAAACCCGCAACTGCCTAGTGATTACCGACCAATTAGCATACTGCCTGCTGTTTCCAAAGCACTTGAAAATATTGTTCATGACCAATTCACTGAACACTTGCATGAATTCAGTCTATATGACAAATTTCAATCTGGTTTCCGTAAACATCACAGCACAAACACTGCTCTAATTAAAGTAACTGATGACCTGAAATATGCCATCGACTATCGAAAGGCAACAATATTGACGCTACTGGACTTCAGCAAAGCTTTTGACACTGTGAACCTTGACATATTACTCAGAAAAATGCAACAGCTTAATTTCTCTGATAGTGCAATGAGATGGTTTGAAAGCTACTTAAAAGACAGACAGCAATGTGTTGTCTGCACAAATGAAAAATCTTCCTGGAAACATGTTTCTTCGGGAGTGCCACAAGGATCAGTCTTAGGACCACTTTTGTTTTCTTCATATGTCAACGATATTTCGTCGGTCTTGTCCTCCTGTAAATATCATTTCTATGCCGACGACCTCCAGCTCTACCTAAGCATCAGACCTGAAGACGTAAACACTGCAATCGCTCTGATGAATGATGATCTGTCTTCAGTAGTGACATGGGTGAAAAACCTGGGGCTTAAATTAAATGCAAAAAAGACGCAAGTAATCTTAATAGCCCATCAGAAATTAATAAGTTCAGATTTCCGCAAACGGCTACCTCCTATTCTGCTCGAAGGTACTCCAATACCATATCAGAAAACAGTGAAGAACTTGGGTGTAACTTTGGACGAGCATCTCAACTGGGCGGAGAATACAGTCGCAGTGTGCCGAAAGACGTCTGCTTGTCTCTATGCTCTCAAAAAGTTTTGGAACATATTCCCACAGGACTTGAAACGCCAGCTCGTGCAAGCACTCATTCTACCGAACCTCCACTATTGTGATGTGATTCAACAAGGCATGAGGAGTGAAAACAAAAGATGGCTAGAGCTAACCATGAATGCCTGTGTGCGTTACACCTGCAACATTCGCCGATATGATCATGTTAGTGCTTCATACTCCGAGCTAGGGTGGCTGCGGCCAGACAAACTGCGTGACTACCACACTCTATGTCTACTTCACCGACACCTCGTCGCGCAAGCACCCCAGTACCTAGCTTCAGAGATTAAAAACCTGTCATGCCATCATAATCGAAACACGAGGTCACTCTTATCTGGTATCCTAACTGTGCCCACTCACAAAACAAAAACTTTTGCAAACTCCTTCTCAGTTGCCGCTGTCCGCCTCTGGAACAAACTGCCCCTTACCTTGAGGAAAATTCAATCTCCTGTTGCTTTTAAGAAGAAGTTGAAGCATTTCCTACTATCATCCGCATAAAATTCTCCACAAAATTAATGTGCAAGGCCAATCCTCTCATCTGTCAAATAGCAAAGCTAGCGTCTCCTATCTTGCTCCTGAGATGCCTTCCACTTCATCTATCTCTATTAGCCACGCAGTCTTCTTTTCCTTTATATTTTCCTTAATTATGTTTCATCATGTCTCTCTATTCTTCTCCTCCCTTCACCATGAGTCTCCCTCATACTCCCTGCTGCCAGCACTCCTATCTAAAATCTTTCTCTTCAACAATGTATTTTTCGAGGTGTACCTTTCTAATTGTTTACCTCACTTTTTGTATTAGATGTAGTTTAACATGCCTACTAAAACATATGACTGTAAAATAAGTAGAATGCCTGGTTAGATGTAAGAGAGGGCCTGATGGCCCTAATCTTGCCAGGTTAAATAAATAAATAAAAATAAATAGAGTAGGGGATATCCTGGACAAACATGCAAATTAACACCAATGAGGATTAGCAAAAGGTTACTTCTGTATTGAACAGAATGGATGCTGAGTGACAAGAAAGTTGTGGTATTTTTATTAAACTTTCAAAAGGCCTTCAATTAGTGGATGGAGAACTTGAGCAGGTTCATAAAATCAAAAGATCCTAAAACACACAGTCGGCAGAATGAAGTTCATGGGACAATTCTGTTTAAGTTAAGACAAGAGTGAGACATTAAAACTACCTGTCACTACTCTTATTCAACTACACCTTAGTGATGGATGTGAGAATTTGGAACCTGAAACTGGTGAGTTGGAGAAAACATTAGTCAACATAGGAAGAAGGTCAGGAGGAATTAGAGTAAGCTACCTGTCTTTCACTAATGATTTTGCAGTACTATCATACATCAGAAATAAGTAACCATACAAATCAACATCTTCAAAAGGATCGACAGCTAAACACCATTCTCAATCACAATTGCAAAAAACAAAAAGACAAAAAAAATTGGCAAATAACAGATGTGGAGCAAAATTGCTTGAAAGGTAGAATAGCTTGAAACGCTCAACTAGTTTAAGTGCCTTGGTGAAACTGTAGAGAGTATCTCTGAAAAAGCAGCCATTGAAGATTGGTAGAAAGAACATTGACGAATAGTATCTATGAGAAGTGTATCATGTAACAGGCTAAAATAATGACCAACAAGATTTAACTTCAAAATGGGATGTTTCTATGCTAATGACAGAAGCATTGAGTCTGACCCAAGCAGTGTCTGTCCTATCCCAGCGATTTCCAATGTCTTTCCTAGGTTTTTATTATGATAAATTCCTCTGAAAGACAGAGCTGCAGAGCAAATATAGTTACAGTTTAAAACAGCCTCTAACAAAACAAGTTACAGTAACTTGAACCAAGCCATGCATATTAAGGAAACAGCATTGAGTATCTTTCATCAAAAAAATCAAAAAAGGCTTTTAGTGTCTTACATCTAAATATCAGAAGCCTTATTAAATAACCCCCCCCCCATGATCCATGGGCCTTGCCGTTGGTGGGGAGGCTCGCGTGCCTCAATGATACAGATTGCATGAAGAGTTTGACAGAATACTGAAGGACCTGAGTCGAAACAAGGCCCCGGGAGTAGACAACATTCCATTAGAACTACTGACAGCTTTGGGAGAGCCAGTCCTGACAAAACTCTACCATCTGGCGAGCAAGATTTATGAGACAGGCTAAATACCCTCAGACTTCAAGAGGAATATAATAATTCCAATCCCAAAGAAAGCAGGTGTTGACAGATGTGAAAATTACCAAACTATCAGTTTAATAAGCCACAGCTGCAAAATACTAAAGTGAATTCTTTACAGACGAATGGAAAAACTGATAGAAGCCAACCTTGGGGAAGATCAGTTTCGATTCCGTAGAAATGTTGGAACACGTGAGGCAACACTGACCCTACGACTTATCTTAGAAGAAAGATTAAGGAAAGGCAAGCCTACGTTTCTAGCATTTGTAGACTTAGAGAAAACTTTTGACAATGCTGATTGGAATACTCTCTCAAATTCTGAATCTGGCAGGGGTAAAACACAGGTAGCGAAAGGCTATTTACAATTTGTACAGAAACCAGATGGCAGTTATAAGAGTCGAGGGACATGAAAGGGAAGCAGTGCTTGGTAAGGGAGTGAGACAGGGTTGTAGTCTACCCCGATGTTATTCCATCTGTATATTGAGCAAGCAATAAAGGAAACAAAAGAAAAGTTTGGAGTAGGTATTAAAATCCATGGAGAAGAAATAAAAACTTTGATGTTCACCAATGACATCGTAATTGTGTCAGAGACAGCAAAGGACTTCCGAAGAGCAGTTGAACGGAATGGATAGCATCTTGAAAGGAGGATATAAGATGAACATTAACAAAAGCAAAACAAGGATAGTGGAATCTAGTATAACTAAGTCAGGAGATGCTGAGGGTATTAGATTAGGAAATGAGGCACTTAAAGTAGTAAAGGAGTTTTGCTATTTGGGGAGCAAAATAACTGATGATGGTCAAAGTAGAGAGGATATAAAATGTAGACTGGCAATGGCAAGGAAAGCGTTTCTGAAGAAGAGAAATTTGTTAACATCGAGTATAGATTTAAGTGTCAGGAAGTCGTTTCTGAAAGTATTTGTATGGAGTGTAGCCATGTGTAGAAGTGAAACATGGATGATAAATAGTTTAGACAAGAAGAGAATAGAAGCTTTTGAAATGTGGTGCTACAGAAGAATGCTAAAGATTAGATGGGTAGATCACATAACTAATGAGAAGGTATTGAATAGAATTGGGGAGAAGAGGAGCTTGTGGCACAACTTGACTAGAAGAAGGGATCGGTTGGTAGGACATGTTCTGAGATGTGGAGGGATCGCCAATTTTGTATTTGAGGGCAGTGTGGAGGGTAAAAATCATAGAGGGAGACCAAGAGATGAATACACTAAACAGATTCAAAAGGATGTAGGCTGCAGTAGGTACTGGGAGATGAAGAAGTTTGCACAGGATAGAGTAGCATGGAGAGCTGCACCAAACCAGTCTCAGGATTGAAGACCACAACAACAAAAACAACATTAAATAAAAGTATCAATTTCTCATATCCTTACAGGAAAGTGAAAGGATAGATGGAATGTCAGCTGAAGTGTTGTACATCTCAGAAAAATGTATGGAAATTACTGAAATTGATTTCTCTTGATAGATTCAAGCTAATAGTGTATGAGGTTTATTTTTTAAGTAAGGTCTAATTGTGGATGAGTGTGACAACGATAAGTCACCACCATTGTGTGCATGCTCTCCATACATTTAGTTGCCTTTGCAGCTATAGTTTATGCCTGTGCACTGGGCTGTAGAACTTTATAACATTTACTTGGCAGCATCAGAAATTCACCATCAGATTTATGAATCTTATGGTGATAATGCTGTGGGTGACATTAAAGATTGAAAGTGGATGAAAATGTTCAAGAATGGGCAGGTTAATGTGCGTGATGAGCCAGCCACTGGCTGATCAGCTCTTCATTTTTGAAGATTTGATTTGCGATGTGAACAACAAAATGTGAGAGGGCCAATGATTCTTGATTTCAAAATTATCAACTGAATTTCCACAAGTTTCAGGATCAGTTTTGTACATCAAGGTTTTGAAGAAACTGAATTATTAAAAATTATGTTCTCAGTGTGTTACAAACTGCTCTCTGATGATCACAAAAGAAACTGATTGACCTACCTGAATAGCCACACGCAACAGCACATTATTTCCAGGTTTCATGGGGGCACACCAGCTCCAGATTGACCCGGCCTGATGGATTAATGATGAAGGCTGGTGTGCCAGCGTGGATGTGGTTTTTAGGTGGTTTCTCATATCTACACTACTGGCCATTAAAACTGCTACACCAAGAAGAAATGCTGATGATAAACGGGTATTCATTGGACAAATATATTATACTAGAACTGACATGTGATTACATTTTACGGAATTTGTGTTCATAGATCCTGAGAAATCAGTACCCTGAACAACCTCCCCTGACCATAATAACGGCCTTGATATGCCTGGCATTGAGTCAAACAGAGCTCAGATAGCGTGTACAAGATACAGCTGCCCATGCAGCTTCAACACAGTACCACAGTTCATCAACAGTAGTGACTGGCATATTGTGATGAACCAGTTGCTCGGCCACCATTGACCAGACGTTTTCAGTTGGTGAGAGATCTGGAGAATGTACTGGTCAGGGCAGCAGTCGAACATTTTCTGTATCCAGAAAGGCCCGTACAGGACCTGCAACATCTGGTCATGCATTATCCTGCTGAAATGTATGGTTTCGCATGAAACGAATGAAGGGTAGAGTCACAAGTCGTAACACATCTGAAAGGTAACGTCCACTGTTCAAAGTGCCGTCAATGCAAACAGGAGGTGACCGAGACGTGTAGCCAATAGCACCCCATACCAACATGCCGGGTGATACGCCAGTATGGGAATGACAAATACATGCTTCCAATGTGCATTCACCATGATGTAGCCAAACATTTATGCGACTATCATGATGCTGTAAACAGAGCCTGGATTGATCCAAAAAAATGACGTTTTGACATTTGTTCACCCACGTTCGTCGTTGAGTACACCATCACAGGCGCTCCTGTGATGCAGTGTCAAGGGTAACTGCAGCCATTGTCTCTGAGCTGATAGTCCATGCTGGTGCAAACGTCGTCAATCTGTTTGTGCTGACAGTTGTTGCCTTGCAAACGTCCCCATCTGTTGACTCAGGGGTCAAACATGGCTGCATGATCCGTTATAGCCATGCGGATAAATGCCTGTCATCTCGACTGCTAGTGATACGAGGCCATTGGGATCCAGCATGGCATTCCATATTACCCTCATGAACCCACCAATTCCATATTCTGCTAACAGTCATTGGATGTCGATCAACGCGAGCAGCAATGTCGTGAAACAATAAACCGCAATCACGATAGGCTACAATCCGACCTTTATCAAAGTCGGAAACGTGATGGTAAGCACTTCTCCTACTAACACATGACATCACAACAATATTTCATCAGGCAACACCGGTCAACTGCTGTTTGTGTATGAGAAATTGGTTGGAAACTTTCCTCATGTCAGCACGTTGTAGGTGTCGCCACCGACGCCAACCTTGCGTGAATGCTCTGAAAAGTTAATCATTTGCATATCACAGCATCTTCTTCCTGTTGCTTAAATTTCGTGTCTGTAGCACATCAATTTCGTGGTGTAGCACTTTTAATGGTCAGTAGTGTAAGAAAACAAATACCATGTTGTTACCTACAGCCCACCTCAGTTACATTATTTACAAATGCTTCAAATATTTTCTCACACTTTCACTTGGGATAACACAAGACACAGACAGGTGGGGTGCACAGATTTTGTACCAGGGAGGGGGAGGGAGGTGGGGACATAAAGGGTGGTGACAGCAAGGACATCAAGCCACTCTCTACCACTAACATCGTCAAATCCAGAATAACATGCTGACCCCATGACAACACAGTATAAGGCCATAATAAAGAAGAAAAAAGAAGATGGCAAATGAAACATATTGGGGTGTGCTTTAACATTTTTGACTCTATATAATCAAAAAGGATATTAAAGTTTGGATCATATCATCATATCAGATAAGACTTAGGTGCCTCTCATGACTCCTGAGTTCAAGTAACAGTCAACAGAATCACATCACACAGCATTGCCAACCAGAGTAAAAGTGAAACAGACAGCTTCAGCACAAAAAATCATAGCATCTGTCTTTTGTGACAGGAAAGGGATTTTGTTAGCAAATTTTATGGTATGAGAGACAATATTTAATTCTGATGCATATTATGTGACCCTGAGAAAATGCCTGTATACCATGCAAGACAAGTGACATGGCCCACTGTATTCTGGTGTGATCTTGCTCCATGGCATGTCGAGATCACACATTACTGCACAGACATGGGTTGAGTCACCTCTTTTGGGTGAGAACAAATGGATCTTCCACCTCTCATGGTCCAAACATTGCACCTTGTGATTTTCACTTGTTACGGTACATAAAGTTCCTTGGTGATCAGTGATTAAATGATGAAAATGAAGTGAAAACTGCAGTCATGAATTGAGTTCATCACAGATGGCAGAATTCTTTGACACTGGAATTCAACAACTCCTTGTGTTGTATGACAGATGTTTGAACAACAATGGAAACCACATAGAAAATACAAAAAAGTATGTAGAACATGGACAAAAATATATTTTAATGATATTTACATTATTTTTGTTCTTATTAAAAATGGACCTCATTTTTTAAAAAATACCCCTTGTGCTAACGTATAATCAGTAAGGAAACGTGAGGTTTAGTACTGACAGCTTACACATCAAGAAAAGAAATATTTTAAGTTTCACAAAGCATATCCAACAACCATCAATAATTTAGATGTAAAACCTGTAGTCTACATCTACATCTACATGACTACTCTGCAATTCACATTTAAGTGCTTGGCAGAGGGTTCATCGAACCACAATAATACTATCTCTCTACTATTCCACTCCCGAACAGCGAGCGGGAAAAACGAACACCTAAACCTTTCTGTTCGAGCTCTGATTTCTCTTATTTTATTTTGATGATCATTCCTACCTATATAGGTTGGGCTCAACAAAATATTTTCGCATTCGGAAGAGAAAGTTGGTGACTGAAATTTCGTAAAAAGGTCTCGCCGCGCCGAAAAACGTCTATGCTGTAATGACTTCCATCCCAACTCGTGTATCATATCTGCCACACTCTCTCCCCTATAACGCGATAATACAAAACGAGCTGCCCTTTTTTGCGCCCTTTTGATGTCCTCCGTCAATCCCACCTGGTAAGGATCCCACATCGCGCAGCAATATTCTAACAGAGGACGAACGAGTGTAGTGTAAGCTGTCTCTTTAGTGGACTTGTTGCATCTTCTAAGTGTCCTGCCAATGAAACGCAACCTTTGGCTCGCCTTCCTGACAATATTATCTATGTGGTCCTTCCAACTGAAGTTGTTCGTAATTTTAACACCCAGGTACTTAGTTGAATTGACAGCCTTGAGAATTGTACTATTTATCGAGTAATCGAATTCCAACAGATTTCTTTTGGAACTCATGTGGATCATCTCACACTTTTCGTTATTTAGCGTCAACTGCCACCTGACACACCATACAGCAATCTTTTCTAAATCGCTTTGCAGCTGATACTGGTCTTCGGATGACCTTACTAGACGGTAAATTACAGCATCATCTGCGAACAGTCTAAGAGAACTGCTCAGATTGTCACCCAGGTCATTTATATAGATCAGGAACAGTAGAGGTCAATGGTTTATCTAGTGTAATAGTCACGTAAACAATAACATGCATGAATCCATTAGGTACAGAATATAGGAAAAAGGTATTGTATCAAAGAATCATAAACAGCGAGTCATTTATAGTGCATAGTGAGAACTTACAGGAAGAATGCTAAGAGAAATCTGTAAAACAGGCAATGTGGAAAACATAGCTCTGTTTTCATCATATTGCAACAGCACTTTGAATCTTGTTTCCCCCTAAACCAGACAAGGATAAAACTGAACATCAACAATGATAAGGGATGTATAATTCCTGGAATTAAAGTATTTTCCACTAGGAAAAAAAGCTCTCTATCTAATTCAGTATGTATGCCATTGTCAACTGTTGAAACAACATTCCCACCTTAATTGTAAGATCTAACAGCATATATATTTTAAATAAAGCATATCCACTGTGCTCAAAAAATAAAACACCCAAGATTACAGCAAAAACTATGTGTAATGGCATTAAAAGGAAACAAGTGAAAACAAAGTAGGAATGCAGAATCTCAAAGAGGTAACATTAAATAAAAAATTCTTGTGTTTCCAGCTGTATTAAGTGATTAAAATTAGATGACTTTTTAGTCAAGCACTCCTTGGCCATTGTCAACAGATATTACTGCCTGTGGGCCTCTGTACATCCCTTACATACAATGGCTGCCAGTTGTGACATCACTGGTGCTTGTGGTTTGCCATATATGGGCATTCATTGACTCATAATTCAATGTGTCCATTTGAAACACATGATCGCTGTATCCCAAGCTGCGCTGAGTTGCAGGCCACTGTCTCTATTTAGATGTTATCAGTAATTTTTATTTTGGTGCTTCTCTAATTACACAATCCCAGAAGCCTTTAGTGCAAGCCACAACATGGGTTTCTTCAAATTTTATACAGTGACCATTTTCTAAATCACACTAAGCTAAAGCAGATTTCTTGGGGTAGCATAGGTGATAAAACCTCTCATGCTCCTCCTTGTGTTATTCCATAGTGTACTGTTTGTCAGATGTAATACTGGCCACACTTACAAGGTATCTTGTAGACCGGCATTCGCAGACCTGCTGCATCTTTAACTGGTTTCAGTAACTGACAGATTTTTGTCAGAGGCCTGAAGATTTATTTGATCTTGTGTCTTTTTAGCAGGTGGCTTATCTTGTCCAACATGAAGCCACAGAACAGGAAAAGAGCAAATTTATTTTCCTGCTCCTTGCTGGTGGTCTTAATATGATTCTTACAAGAAATCATGTCATTTATTTGATGAACATTATAGCTGTTGTTCATAAAGACCTAGTGTAGGTGACAGCTCATTGGTCAGGTTACCAGCATCTGACATCGGTATTTCATGATGCACCAATGTTTATAACAGTGCACTTTAGTGCCAGGTGACGGTGGCTGATGGTACACAAGTACAGATCGATGTGGGTAGGTTTCTTGTAAATGCTGTGGCCAAGGCATCCATTTCATTTGCAGTGGATGTGGACAACAATTAAGGGCAACACAATGTCTTTTTCTATCTTCATGGTGAACTGGATATTGCTGTTAATACCACTGAGGTTTTCCAAAAACTTGTCAAGTTTCTCATTCCCATGGGGGTCAAACAACAAACATCATCAGCGTAACAAAAGAAACAACTAGGTTTTAACAGCACTGTCTGAGACAATATCCTTAGAGTCCTCCATGATGAGGTTGGCAACATCTGGAACTAATGGGCTACTCATTGTAATAGGGTCCAGCTGATCGTAATACTGGCTCGTGCCACACCAGTCTGCACTTGCATGCCATCAGCCATCATCACCCGGTTCAGAAGCACACTGTATGCATTGGTATGTCATGCAAGAATCATATCAGATGCTGATAACATGCCCCATGAGCTGAGCCACCTACGCAAGGTCTTCAGGAACAATAGCTATAATGTTCGTCTAACAAATGAAGTGATTTTAAGCAAGAATCACAATATGATCACCAATGAAGAGCTGTAAAAGACACTTGCTTTTTTGCCATTCTGTGGTTTTGTGTTGGGAGAGATAACCCACCGATTAAAAAAGACACAAAACCAAATTGATCTTCAAGTCTCTGACAATAATCTATCAATTACTGAGACCAGTTAAAGATGCAGCAGGTCTCAGAGCACCTGGAGTCTACAAGATACCTTGTGACTGTCACCAGTATTACATCGAACAAACAGTATGCACTGTGGAACAACAGAGGAAGGATCAATAGAGAATTTATCACCTAAGCTAACCTGAGAAATCTGCTTTAGCTGAGCATGCTTTAGAAAAAGCTCTATTGTGGCTCGCATTAAAGGCTTCTAGGAATGTGTAATTAAAGAAGCCATTGAAATAAAAATCACCAACAACACCCTAAATAGAGACAGTTGCCAGCAGCTCATCAGGGCATTGGATCCAGTGATTGTGTAGCTGAAGCAGGCCCTTTGAATACTGAATCAAAGTATGCTCATATATGGCATGCTGCTGGCACCAGTGATGTCATAGTTGGCAGCTAATGTATACTGGGTGGACCATTGATAGTGATCAGGCCAAATATCTCACAAAATAACCACCAAACGAAAAAACTACAAAGAAAAAAACTTGTCTAGCTTGAAGGGGGAAACCAGATGGCACTATGATTGGCCCGCTAGATGGCGCTGCCATAGGTCAAATGGATATCAACTGTGTTTTTTAAAATAGGAACCCCCATTTTTTATTACATATTCATGTAGTGCGTAAAGAAATTTGAGTGTTTTAATTGGACCACTTTTTTCTCTTTGTGATAGATGGCACTGTAATAGTCACAAACATATAATTATGTGGTATCACGTAACATTCCGCCAGTGTGGACAGTATTTGCTTCATGATACATTACCCATGTTAAAATGGACCATTTATCAATTTCGAAAAAGGTCGATATCAGGTTGATGTATGGCTATTGTGGTCAAAATGCCCAACGGGCGTGTTCTATGTATGCTGCTCGGTATCCTGGTTGATATCATCCAAGTGTCCAGACCGTTCGCTGGATAGTTACGTTATTTAAGGAAACAGGCTTGTTCAGCCACATGTGAAACGTCAACTATGACCTGCAACAAATGATCATGCGCAAGTAGGTGTTTTAGCTGCTGTCATAGCTAATCCACACATCAGTAGCAGACAAATTGTGTGAGAATTGGGAATCTCAAATCTGTCGGTGTTGAGAATGCTACATCAACGTCGATGGTACCCATACCATATTTCTATGCACCAGGACTGCGTGGCGATGACTTTGAACATAATGTACTGTTCTGCCACTGAGCACAAGAGAAATTATGGAACAATGACAGATGTTTTGCACATGTTTTATTTAGTGATGAAGCATCATTCACCAATAGTGGTAAGGTAAACCGGCATAATATGCACTACTGGGCAACAGAAAATCCAAGATGGCTGCGACAAGTGGGTAAATGTACATAAGGTACTACCGATGTTACTACAAGATGTTTCACTGCATCACAGAATGGCAATGTACTTCCAAGATGATGGCTGTCCGGCACATAGCTCGCGCGCGGTTGAAGATGTATTGAATAACATATTTCATGACAGCACGTTCACCGGATCTGATGTTGTTGAAGGATATTTGCTATCGTGATCCACTGAAAATGCCTGACAACATGCGTCAGCGCATTGTCAAAGCATGTGCGAACATTACAGAAGGCGAACTACTCGTTGTTGAGAGGAATGTTGTTACACATATTGCTATGTGCCTTGAGGTTGACAGACATCATTTTGAGCATTTATTGCATTATTGTGGTATTTACATGTAATTACGCTTTAGCAGCATGCATTCTCAGAAATTGCTGCATTCTCAGAAATTATAAGTTCACAGAGGTTCATGTATCACATTGGAACAACAGAAATAAAATGTTCAAACGTACCTACATTCTGTATTTTAATTTAAAAAACATGCCTGTTACCACTGTTCATCTAAAATATGTTTGTGACTATGACAGTGCCATCTATCACAAAGAGAAAAAAAGGTCCAACTAAAACATTCATATTTCTTTACATACTACACAAATATGTAATAAAAATGGGGGTTCCTATTTTAAAAAATGCAGTTGATATCCGTTTGACCTATGGCAGCGCCATCTAGTGGGCCAATCATAGCACCATCTGGTTTCCCCCTTGAAGCTAGACAAGTTTCGTTCTTTGTAGTTTTTTCGTTTGACGCCTATTTCTTGAGATATTTGGCCCAGTCACGATCAGTGGACCACCCTGTTTAAGTGGCATATCAGAAGCCCACTGGCAGTCATATCACTTGACAATGGCCAAGAAGTGCTTCGCTGAGAGCTTGTGCAATTTTAAACACTTAATACAGCTGGAAACCAGAGAACCTTCTATTCAAATGAAAACAGTGATCAAAATTAGACTGAGCCCCAAAATTGTGATAAACTCAAATCATTAGCTACTAAGTTCAATGATTACTTGCTCACAGTAACAGCACACACTGCACTCACTAGTAAACAACCAAATACAGATGCTTTAGATTTACTTACGCAGAGACTGCACGAATCAACAACACACATTAGTTTAAAAAATATAGCTTCTAAGATGAATACAAAATTCATCTGGTCACTAGTAGTAATTCTGCTGGCCATGATGGTGTTTACACCTGAATGTTGATATCTTGTGTCAGCTTTGTAGGACTATCGCTAAGCTATCTTTGTGATCATTGAATGACTCTGAGCATATTTCCTGATGGATTTAAATATGTATTAGTAAAACCCGTCTATAAAACTGGAGTTAAGCAAACCACCTCTAACTATAGTTCCATTCCTTTTCTTCCAAACATTTTGAAAGTGGCTTGTGGTAGAATAATGACTCATTTATATGAGCAGAACTTATTAATTGCCTCTCAGTTTGGCTTTCATAAATGATCCTCCCCAGAGAAAGCAATACAAGACCTCACAAATGAATTCCTAGCAGAGAAAAGCAAGAAAAATCATTGGTGCATTTCTCAATCTTGGCAAAGCGCTTAATTGTGCAGATCCAATGGCTCTATAACTCCCCCTGCTGCTTGGATTGAGGACCTGCAGAGCCTCATGCACAAAAGAAAATTTATGTGTGAAAATCATGTGTTTTAAAAATGATATGTAGGTTGTCTTACCATGGAAGTCATGATTTGGTTCTCATCAGAGAAATAGGCCCAAGCAAAACCACAAAGGAAAATGGCTACAACAACTGACAGATGTTACAAGCCATTTCACCAAAGGTACATAAGAAGAAAGCCGCTGAGGAAAACATGAAGAAGCTTCCATTTTTGCCATTCTGTGGCTCAATTATGGGAAAGATTAATGGCTCATCAAGAGGTATGAAACTGATTCACTCTTCAGGTCTCCAGTAAGCATCTGACAACTCAATGTCTATGGTGGATGATGTAGGATTGAGAATGCCCAGGATATATACCAAGATACTGTGTAGTTGTGGAGCGTCTTACGTTGAATAGAGGCTTGTGCACTAATGTATATTCCTGAAAAATCAGCAGCAGCAGAAAATTCACTGCCAAATGGACACCAAATACATTAATGAGACATCTATCATCTATCATGGAGTCTGGAATAGCATTATAAAATAAAGAGATAAAAATAAAAATACATAACAGCACCCTGAATAAAGAAAAATGGTAGTACAGCTATATAAGGGCAGAAGCAGCAATCACATGGCAGTTTCCACTTGACAATGATTGAGGAGCACTTGTCTAATCAGTCATGGAGATTTAACCACATAATGCTGCTGAGAGCTAGAGAAATTACTTTATATTGCCTTGAGACAATTTACCAACCTAGAAGTGCTAATGCTTCTAGATTCTGTACCAAAAGATATGCTGTGTGTAGCCCAATTGCTTGAAGTCTCTAATGCAGCAAGCAGCTACATGCAGAGAACAATGGAAGTGGCACTGATCGAACTTCAATACTAATGTCATGCTTTCCCTCTGACATCACATCTAACTCATCTAATAGCTCAGTATGAGGATTTGACTTATGCCATCACTTAAAATGTACTTTCAGTTACATAAATAATACAGTTTCCTCTATCAACAACAGATTTGTTCAAAAAGTTGAATACCCTGACATGTTGCCTCCATCTGCCAGCACTGTCACTGCTGCCACAGATCATCAGAGCTATGGATACAAAGCACAAAATAGACAGCACTCAACTTCAGCAATCAAAACTATCCAGTTCAGCACAACATAGGTTTATAGACTTCAACATGGCATTCATACGTACATACAGATCATGAATACGACATTTCGTTATGATGTGGAATGTGTCACCTTAACATAAGTTCTCTTTACACAAAATAATTAATTAATTTTTTTCTTTGTTCTTTTTCTTTATCTTTTTATTTTTGTTTATTTATTTTTGCAGTTACTACGTCATACCTAAGAATTCATCTATTGAGTATCCTTTTCATTTGCTTTCAAATGTTGGTTGGCTATCTGTCAGACTTTTAATACTATGTGGCAAATGACCAAAGATTTTTGTGGCAGCATAATTCACCCCTTTCTGTGCCAAAGTGATATTTAATCCAGAATAGTGATGATCATTCTTCCTTCTAGTGTTGTAGCTATGCACTTTGCTGTTATTTTTGAATTGGGATAGGTTATTAACGACAAATTTCATAAGTGAATATATTTATTATGAAGGTACTGTGAATATCCTGAGTTCCTTAAATAAATGTCTGCAAGGTGATCTTGGGTGGCCTCCAGCTATTATTCTGATTACACACTTTTGTGCAATTAATACTTTCCCTCATAATGTCAAATTGCCCCAACATATGATGCCATATGAAAGCAGTAAATGAAAATAGGCATAGTAGGCTAATTTACTGATATGTTTATCACCAAAATTTGCAATAACCCTAATAGTATATGTAGCTGCACCTAACCTTTTCAGCAGATCATCGATGTGTTTCTTCCAATTCAATTTCTCATCAATGCACACACCCAGAAAGTCTGAATATTCTGCCTTAGCAACAGACTTCTGTTTATAGTCTATATTTATCAATGGTGTTATGCCATTTACTGTACAGAATTGTATAAACTGTGTTTTCTCAAAATTTAGTGATAGTCCATTTGTAGAGAACCACTTAACAATTTTCTGAAATACATTATTTACAACTTTCTCAGCTGATTCTTGCTTGTTGGGTGTGATTACTATACTTGTATCATCAGCAAAAAGAATTAGCTTTGCAGCTTCATTAATATAGAGTGACAAGTCATTAATATACACTCCTGGAAATTGAAATAAGAACACCGTGAATTCATTGTCCCAGGAAGGGGAAACTTTATTGAAACATTCCTGGGGTCAGATACATCACATGATCACACTGACAGAACCACAGGCACATAGACACAGGCAACAGAGCATGCACAATGTCGGCACTAGTACAGTGTATATCCACCTTTCACAGCAATGCAGGCTGCTATTCTCCCATGGAGACGATCGTAGAGATACTGGATGTAGTCCTGTGGAACGGCTTGCCATGTCATTTCCATCTGGCACCTCAGTTGGACCAGCGTTTGTGCTGGACGTGCAGACCGCGTGAGACGACGCTTCATCCAGTCCCAAACATGCTCAATGGGGGACAGATCCGGAGATCGTGCTGGCCAGGGTAGTTGACTTACACCTTCTAGAGCACGTTGAGTGGCACGGGATACATGCGGACGTGCATTGTCCTGTTGGAATAGCAAGTTCCCTTGCAGGCCTAGGAATGGTAGAACGATGGGTTCGATGACGGTTTGGATGTACCGTACACTATTCAGTGTCCCCTCGACGATCACCAGAGGTGCACGGGCAGTGTAGGAGATCGCTCCCCACACCATGATGCCGGGTGTTGGCCCTGTGTGCCTCGGTCGTATGCAGTCCTGATTGTGGCGCTCACCTGCACGGCGCCAAACACGCATATGACCATCATTGGCACCAAGGCAGAAGCGACTCTCATTGCTGAAGACGATACGTCTCCATTCGTCCCTCCATTCACGCCTGTCGTGACACCACTGGAGGCGGGCTGCAGGATATTGGGGCGTGAGCGGAAGATGGCCTAACGGAGTGCGGGACTGTAGCCCAGCTTCATGGAGACGGTTGCGAATGGTCCTCGCCAATACCCCAGGAGCAGCAGTGTCCCTAATTTGCTGGGAAGTGGCGGTGCGGTCCCCTACGGCACTGCGTAGGATCCTACGGTCTTGCCGTGCATCCGTGCGTCGCTGCGGTCTGGTCCCAGGTCCACGGGCACGTGCACCTTCCACCGACCACTGGCGACAACATCGATGTACTGTGGAGACCTCACGCCCCACGTGTTGAGCAATTCGGCGGTACGTCCACCCGGCCTCCTGCATGCCCACTATACGCCCTCGCTCAAAGTCCGTCAACTGCACATACGGTTCACGTCCACGCTGTCGCGGCATGCTACCAGTGTTAAAGACTGCGATGGAGGTCCGTATGCCACGGCAAACTGGCTGACACTGATGGCGGCGATGCACAAATGCTGCGCAGCTAGCGCCATTTGACGGCCAACACCGCGGTTGCTGGTGTGTCCGCTGTGCCGTGCGTGTGATCATTGCTTGTACAGCCCTCTCGCAGTGTCCGGAGCAAGTATGGTGGGTCTGACACACCGGTGTCAATGTGTTCTTTTTTCCATTTCCAGGAGTGTATATTAAGAACAATAAGGGACCCAAGACTGAACCTCGTGGGACACCATTTTTGATACCTCTCCAGTTAGAGGATTCTGCTGATTTTTGCTGACTATCTGTACTGTTAATTTCAACCTTCTGTATTCTTCCAGTTAAGTATGAATTAAACCATTTGTGCACTGTTCCACTCATGCCATAACACTTAAGCTTAATCTAGGAGAATTTCATGATTCACACAATCAAAAGCCTTTGAGAGATCACAAAATATCTGAATGGGTGATGTTCGGTTATTCAATGCATTTAAAATCTGACCCATGAAAGCATATATAGCATTTTCTGCTGAAAAGCCTTTCTGAAAACCAAATTGACATTTTGTTAGCACTTTATTTTCACAAATATGTGATGCTACTCTTGAATACATTACTTTTTCAAGAATTTTAGGTGAAGCTATGCAATGGTTTAACAATAGGGTATTTCAGTCTATCTATACAAATGCCCTGTTTCAGTGAGCTACTATATATAAGGCTGAGAATCCTAGTTATTTGTTGAGAACAAGCTTTTAATACTCTGTTGGAAATGCCATCAATTCCATGTGAGCTTTTACTTTTGAGGGAATTTATAATTTTCCTAATTTCATAAGAAGAGTTGGGTTGAATTTCAGTTTTATCAAATTGCATAGGTACTGCCTCTTCCATATACTGTCTTGCATTTTCTAATGAATAGCTTTGATCGTATTTTTTCTACAACAATTAAAAAAATGATTATTAAAAATGTTTTCTACTTCTGGCTTTTTGTTAACAACCTTTTTATTGTGTTTGATAGAAATATGGTCTTTTTACACTCTTGAGTGCCCTGTTTCCCTTTTAAGAATATTC
The DNA here is from genome assembly GCF_023897955.1 of Schistocerca gregaria. Taxonomy (NCBI): domain Eukaryota; kingdom Metazoa; phylum Arthropoda; class Insecta; order Orthoptera; family Acrididae; genus Schistocerca; species Schistocerca gregaria. The sequence goes on from NC_064921.1 coordinate 531,814,860, forward strand.
CAAATTGTTTTAATTTTATTACCAGTTGTACTAATCTCAGACATAATGCATATACTTCTGGACTTTTTAATAACTTTTCTTAATACAGTGCAGTAGTTTTTGTAATGTTTCACTGCAGCATAATTAATCCCATTCCAAACTGACACAGGCACATCAGCCATGCTAATTAACCTTCGCGCCAGCTAGTGGTTGGAGTTCTCCAGTCTTGTCCCATCTAACATAAAAAATAATAGGATACAGTAGCCACCAGATTCCATAGGTGCCAACACTTCCAGCAAATGTCAGCTACAAGTGTGTTTATGTCATTTAAAAGTAGTAGTTGTGGACTGCCAGAGTATGAAAAATATCCTTGGGCTAGATGTACAAATTGCTGTTTCAGATCTCATAAATTTACTGTCAGATGTCAGTGCTATTCAATCTGTGGACCTTTTATGTACAGAATTTATTGCTATATCCTCACCAGAACTCAGGTGTGTGGTGAACTGTGCCACACCACTTGCGATTACACAGAAATAGAATGAAACCTGTGCAAAAGTATTAAGCTCAACTAGAACAATTTCAGTTAAGAATGAGTTATTCACAGGATGTGAACTATTAAATAACAAAATGAATTTAGACGAGCATTCATAAAAATCAAGTATGTTTCAAGAATACTATGGAGTAACTGTTTACAGTCAGCCCTCAAACATTTTATCCTGTTACTGCAACACAAAATTAATCAAATAAACAAACAAAGAGCTACTATTTGATTTCCTGCATGCCATCTTCTGCATGTATTAAATTGAACTCAACTCATTCAAGTGGCTTCATCAACAGACCTTCCAACTGGTTCTTTACATCCATATGTTCCAACAGAATTTCACCATTTGGAAATCTTTCATGAACATAGAAGTGTCAGACCTCTATATGTTTTGACTGCGAATAATATTTAGGTTTTTTTGATAGTTTTAATGCACTGGCACTGTCAATGTGAAGTACTGGAGAGTGTCTTGGCATTTAAATTAATACCTTTAGTCAGAGATCCAACCAAATTAATTCTTTGGCTCTTCCATTTGCTGAAATAATTTCTGCTTCAGTTGCACACATATCCACTACCTTCTGCAACTGACTGTTTCATGATTTTGCCCCACACAAATTACTATTGAAAGATACACTACTGGCCATTTACAATTGCTATACCACAAAGTTGACGTGCTACAGATGCGAAATTTAACCGGCAGGAAGAAGATGCTGTGATATGCAAATGATTAGCTTTTCAGAGTATTCACACATGGTTGGCATCGGTGGCACCACCTACAATGTGCTGACATGAGGAAAATTTCCCAGCCGATTTCTCATACACAAACAGTAGTTGACCGGCATTGCCTGGTGAAACGTTGTTGTGATGCCTCATGTAAGGAGGAGAAATGTATACCATCATGTTTCCGACTTTGATAAAGGTCGGATTGTAGCCTATCACAATTGCAGTTTATCGTATCGCAACATTGCTGCCCGCGTTGTTCGAGATCCAATGACTGTTAGCAAAATATGGCATCAGTGGGTTCCGGAGGGTAATACGGAACGCCATGCTGGATCCCAACGTCCTCGTATCACCAGCAGTCGAGATGACAGGCATCTTATCCACATGTCTGTAACGGATCATGCAGCCACGTCTCCATCCCTGATTCAACAGATGGGGATGTTTGCAAGACAACAACCATCTGCATGAACATTTCAACAATGTTTGCAGTGGCATGGACTATCAGCTGGAGACCATGGCTGCGGTTACCCTTGACGCTGCATCACAGACAGGAGCACCTGCGATGGTGTACTCAACGATAAGCCTGGGTGCACAAATGGCAAAACGTCATTTTTTTGGATGAATCCAGGTTCTGTTTACAGCATCATGAAGGTCGCATCCATGTTTGGTGACATTGTGGTGAACGCACATTGAAAGCGTGTATTCGTCATCGCCATACTGGCGTATCACCTGGCGTGATGGTATGGGGTGCTATTGGTTACAAGTCTCGGTCACCTCTTGTTCGCATTGACGGCACGTTAAATAGTGGATGTTACAGTTCAGATGTGTTACGACCTGTGGCTCTACCCTTCATTCAATCCCCACGAAACCCTACATTTCAGCATGATAATGCACAACTGCATGTTGCAGATCCTGTAGGGGCCTTTCTGGGTACAGAAAATGTTCAACTGCTGCCCCGGCCAGCACATTCTCCAGCTTTCTCACCAAATAAAAACATCTGGTTAATGGTGTCTCATCACAATACACCAATCACTACTGTTGATGAACTGTGGTATTGTGTTGAAGGTGAATGGGCAGCTGTACCTGTACATGCCGTCCAAGCTCTGTTTGACTCAATGCCCAGGCATATCAAGCCCGTTATTGTGGCCAGAGGTGGTTGTTCTGGGTACTGATTTTTCAGGATCTGTGCACCAAAATTGCATGAAAATGTAATCACATGTTAGTTGTAGTATAATATATTTGCCCAATGAATACCCGTTTATCATCTGAATTTTTTCTTGGTGTAGCAATTTTAATGACCAGTAGGGAAAATGTGCAGCAACTGTAAATTCCTAGGTATATGCATAGATAGCAAACTACTATGGACACAACAAATTGACAATGTATGTGCAAGGCTATCATCTGGCCTGTATCGTTTAAGAAGAATAGCTCCATATGTCAATACCCAAACAATGAGGATGATGTATTTTGGTTTAATACATCCATTTCTAGCATATGGTCTTGCACTGTGGGGCGGTGCTTCCAAAACTCATGTAGCCCAAGTATTTAAACTCCAGAAAAGAGCTTTGAGAATATTAGGCAAAAAAGACGCTCGAATATCATGTAAAGAATTCTTTATAGAATTTAAAATTCTGATTATCTATTCAATGTATATGTTTGAAATAATAGCATTAACTGCAGAAGATAAGAAATATACCTGTCGTAATGCAGAAATTCATGATCACAATACTAGACAAGTACAAAATTACCATATGACACACAGAAGACTGAAAAAAACTGCAAACAGTCCAAATATTAATGGAGCAAACTACCAATGCAGTGCCAAATGAACTGAAGGCAATAACTGGAGAGACATTCAAAAAACATCTAAAATCATGGCTCATTGAGGAGTGCTTCTATAGCCTACTGTAGAAACTAAAATCTAAAGTATTATTATGCCAAATAATTTGGACTACATTCTTAAGTTCCTATTATAAAGTAAAATTAGATTGTATACTGTCATATTGTACTACCAATTGCTATGCATGTAATTACATGTTTCATGCAAATAAATTACAATTTACACATTAAATTACAAATTAGTGTACATAAGGTACCCAGTTGCCTCAAGACAGGAGATGAAGGATAAAACTGCATCATTTTTATCTTTCTCTTCACATCTAATGGGAAACATATTGGATCTTGCTATTTAAAATTTTTCCAGTATTAGTTTTGTGTATTTTTCTGGGCTTATCAGAATTGCTCCATCTCCATTTTGTCTTATTTTACTTCTGAGGAGACTGTCCAGAGTACCTGTCATTATATTAAATCCATGTAGCAAAGTGTTCAGAAGAACTGTAGTTTCTGCCTTGTGTGCAGAAGAGCTGGAGCTTTTTTCTTGTCATTGACAATAATTAGGCCATCATTAACATAGGTTGATTCATGAAATTTATTTTATTGTGTTTGCAATAAAGTAGACAAGGATCTGCTGCACTGTTTAGGTCATGACTTCCATAAGTTCCATGTTCCAGCTGCGTGGCACCTGAGTCCACAAAGACTCCATTTCAAAACACATACTCGATCACCATAATCTCTGAAATTTTGTTTTTGTTCTATATATATCATCTTCTCAAATAGGCAATCTTCACACCAAATTGTTTCACCAGCATCTTATTTTAAGCAGCTATTGCTAACAAAGTTTGGAGTAATGCAAATAGCCACAGGATTAAATGCATCTTCAAGCTTCTTGAACAAACCACCAGTCAGGCTCTGAAGCAAGCTTTTCCATCAGCTGCAACGTTCTGGTATAGAACAGCAGTTATGTAATATGTTGTCATTTATAGTGCATCAACTAACATTCACATATTGTTTCCTTAAGTGATTACATTTCTTTATTAACATCTTGCATCCCTTTTTCTTTCTCATTTGGCTGCAATATTTGGAAAAACAGTTTGGATCTTTATGATCGGTAGGATCAGCTTTTGTTAGCATCAACAATTCATCACTTTTTGCTTCATTGACTTCTGTTCTCCAGATTATCTTAGTCATAAAATCCAAATGCTTCAGCTTTCTGGAGTCTGTTGACTCCTTGATACCACTTTCTTTGACTTTCTGCAGAATCAAGTGTACCAAATTTTTCTTCACATTTACTTCAAGTTCATATAAACAAAGCACCATAGGGGTGTGCCATTTCAGTTTTCAGGTATTTGAAGTCTGCCATTTCAGTTTTCAGGTATTTGAAGTCTATGAATATTCAATTTATAGTCACCATTGGTAGTAACAATCTTATGGAAGGTTCCCATTAATATACAAGTTGTTTCAGTGAAAAATTTCTTCTATGAGCACACACTGGATTGCGTCAACCTTCTTCTAAAATTGTATTTTGTTCATTTTGATGTCGTCTGGGCCCATAAGCTATCATAATTATTAACTTTGACCAACACAGTTTCATTTAAGAATGATTTATTCACAGAATATGAACTATTCAGCAGCAAAATTAATTTCAAAGAGTTTTTATAAATCAAGGATATTTTTTAAAAAATACTATAGAACAGTATTTTATAATGAACCATAAACATGTTTCTTTGGTCTCTATAGTGAATTTAAACTGATCAAAAATCAACAAGTAATCAGCATCTGTACTTGAAAGAACTGGCAGACAAACTATCTAGTGACACCTCACGGGTGTTTGCTTGCAGTTTCTGTTGTATGAAGAATCGAATGAAATAGCAGTGACTAATGCCCCATTTGACCTCTATTGCTACAAATACTTACTGCTCAGGATTGCCTGCTTTTCAGTATCAATTCATCATTACTTAGAGGCACTGATGTGAGACATTCCCTCATGTGGTAACCATATAGATAATATTGTGGTGATAGGTGCTACACAACAATAACATCAAGCAAACTTGAAAACAAGAAATGGAAACTCCAAGTTGGAATATCAACAATATTAGGAAAAGGATGATTGCTACTCACCACAAAGAAGACCCATTGAGTTGCACATAGGAACAATGAAAAGACTGTTACATGTTACAGCTTTTGGCCAAACCATTCTTCAGGCCAAAGCCGGTCAGAGTTGCCAGTAGTAGTGGTTACATGTGCTTGAGGCATGATTCCTTGTGTGAATGTGTGTGTGTTTCCTTTGCTAAAGAAGCCTTTGGCCAAAATCCATAATGTACAACCGTCTTTTCATTGTGCCTGTTGCAAGCTCAACAGGTCATTTTACAGTGAGTAGCAATCTACCTTTTTTCTAATAAACTTGGAAACATTATTACATATGTAAAAAGTGGCAACACTGCATTGCAACGATAGCAAAAGCAAATTCTTTGAAGCTGAAATAGAATAATGTGCCACAACCTGAGTAAAAAGATACAAGACCCATGCAACAGCAGTTCGCTGCCACGGAGAAACTGAGACTATCTAAAAGCTTAGAAGAATTGCAGATATTCATGGATAAAATCAGTTATTACACAAAATTTATTCAATTTCTCACCCCATGAACCAACAGCAAAAGAAAGGTGTGAACCAAATGGACAACATTACTTGAGAAAGAATGAATTTTCACTGTGCAGTGAAATGTTCACTGATTTGAAACTTCCTAGCATTAAAACTTTGTACCAGACTGGGTCTCAAACTTGTGATCTTTGCATTTTGCAGGTAAGTCCTTTACAGATTGAGCTATCCAAGCATGACTCATGACTCAGGTCATGAGTTGAGCTTCGATAGCTCAGCTGGTACAGTGCTTGCCCACGAAAAACAAAGGTCACAGGTTCAAGTCACGGTGTAGCATACAATTTTAATCTGCCCGGAAGTTTCAAATCAGTACACACTGGGCTGCATACTGAAAACTCATTCTGGAAACCATCCCCCAGGACTGGCTAAGCTGTGTCTCTGCAGTATTCTTTCTTCCAGGAGTGCTAGTCCTGTAAGTTATGCAGGGGATCTTCTGCTAAGTTTGGAAGGTAGGAGATGAGGTACTGGCAGAAGTAAAGCTGTGAAGGTGGGTTATGAGCTGTGGTTGGATAGCTCAGTTGGTGGTGCATTTTCCTGTGAAAGGGAAAAGATCTGAGCTTTAATTCCCAGTCTGACATACAGTTCTAATCTGCCAGGAAGTTTCAGTACATGAAAAAGTGTACAGCCAATTGCAAAATAAGTTTCAAACAGTTTCATACATAGCGATATTTTCATCTGGTATCTGACTGACTTTGGCTGTTGACAATTCCCATTATGCCTACAAGGTTTCCTTATATGAACAGCTAATTCATTATGTATCACTGTAAAACTACTCACAATTTAAACAGGTGGGACTAGCTGTCATATGTGATATGGCCAAGTTCACAGATATCATTATGATATACAATTTCATCTAATTGCAGATTGGAGTCTACTGTTAGCCACTTTTTGATCTCAGGAATAAGTTACAAGAACAGGCAACTCAGTGCTTTTAATTATAGGTCATGTTGCTCTGCAACTACAGCTACAAGATACATTACAAGCAGACCAGCAGACTCAAATGTTAGTGTGCTATGCTGGGTCTCAATGGAAGCTAACCCACTGCTCAGCACAAAAGCAGAAACAAGTTTTCATCAGGATAAGACAGAACAAAAATCCCCAGTTACAGCATCCAAAGTGGCTTCTTCTACAGCACTGGGTACAATAATGCTGGAGCTGGCACAATGGCCAAGGTAAAGGTGGCCAGTTAGATTACCAGCTTTGACTGAAGTCCTACTAGAAAACATATTTTCCTCATGGCAGGACCTGTGGTGGTTGTCAGCATCATTCTATGTACAATTCAGAGAGGTGAGCTATATGTAGCTATTCTCAAAACATAAATACCATGGGTTTTATCTAAGTTACACCAAAATTACTGAAGAATGACTGGCACCAAAAACCTGGCAGTGAGACCTGTCTATTGAACAGAGGTAAATACAGATATTCAGAAACAAGTTCAAGCTTGTACTCGGAGCACCAAAAACTAAACCGATCATGTCTGCATTTTGGCTACTCTGTGACAGAATAGATCTATAATTTACTAGTCCCTTCTTAAGCACAATGCAACTGATTATATTAGCAGCAGTATCAAACTATCTATACACAGTTAGCATGAGATCCATCACCCCAGAAGTCACTGATCAAGTCCTGAAAAAAAGAAGCATGGCATTACAAAGCTTACCTCACACGTCATACTCAACAGGAGCCCCAATTTTTCTAGTGTCTGTTCCTGCAGTGATCATATTAGTTACAAGAACAGCCTTATAACCATCATCCAATGTACTTATGGAACAAGTCAGCATATGGTTGCACAAGTACAGCATGTGGTTGCAGCCCTGTCAAGATATTCCATGGGTGACAACCATACACTCTTCTACAGCTGTTTATGCCATCACCTTAGGACACCAAGACAACAGTTTCATCACCATCAGAACAGCGTGAAGGAAATAAGGTTTGAGCCCATACATTTGGTTATCTCAAAGGATGAACATTTGCAGTGGTCACCAGCTGGCAAGCACATCTGACATACATGGTTCAGCTGAAACCAGAGATCACTAGTTGTGACCCTAAAAAGAAGTTCAGTTCCCACACTACAGTCTTCATGTTGTTTGTGGACTCCACTTCGTTTCTTCTTACAAATTCCAGTTCATTGTGTTACAAGTGATAATCTGAAGTTTTATTGCATTTGTGTCTGAGCCATTGTTCACCCTGACAATAAATTTCATTGATATTCAGACAGATTTTGTTTTACTTGTAACCTGTAGATTGACCATTGTTGGACATACATTACCTGACAAAAAAAGTGAGGCACCCAAAAGGGGAGGAGGAAACAAAATGAAACATCATGGATTAAGAGGTTAGTCTACTTGATGTTGTTTCAATACTTAGAAAATCAAGTCAAATTTACAAAGAACATGGCAATGTGAGCCTACTTATCAGTATGACATTGTACCTCCTCTGGTCTGAATGCACATACCAACTCAGGTAGGGAGAATGTTGTATAACCTTTGTAATCTCTCGTGAGACAAGGTGGCCCACAACTGCAGTAACTAGTCCTTGGATACTGGTACTGGCATTGAATTGATGTCCAACCTGGTATCACATATCTTCTATCATTGACAGATCCGGGAATCTTACTGGTCACGTCAGTTTTCTCAACATCACACATGTGTGGACAATCATTGTTCTGATGATGGTCATCCAGGGCAGTATAGAATAGTCATTCAACACTGAACACAATGTGATGCCATTCATCAGTGATCCATGGTTCCTGGCCATGGCACCACTACATACACAGCCATTTGTTTTGTGATGTTAATGGCAACCTACGTATGTGATGATAATTCCCTAGTCCAGCTACTGCTAGTCTCTGACCAAATGGTATGGGATAACACAGACCATTGTGGAGAGTCCATTAGTTGTTCTCTAATGGTATGTGATGCAAAGAGGTTATGATGAGCATGGTGCACATTATGGCAAACCTTCCCTGTAGTGGTCAGATGTGGTTAACCAGAACCTAGATGATGAGCATGTTTGCCTTCATGATACCATGCAGTCCAGCATCAGGCAACAGTCACATTTGAATGCCCCACAAATCTGAATATTTCACTATTTTACCAGCTGAGCAAATGAAGACCTACAATGAGGCCCCTGTCAAACTCTGTCAGATGCTGTCTTACGTGAGTACTATGTGGTCTCCATGTCCTCCACAGTGATTACTCAACACTCAACTCTTTGCACCACTTATACATGGTGATTTTTTTCCACTGTGTACAAACTCTAGGGATTGATCAATGAGAGAACATGGAACCAAAACTGTATAATGAACTTATGTCCAGAAGTGCATGATTTCCATGCTGGAGACCATTTATTCATACTTTGTTATGGAGAATGCTGTCTAATATGCCACATTTACAGTAGGCATGGTTTCCTCCTAGAGTGTTGTGCTATCACTCATATGTCATGCCCTAACACTGTCTCCTGCCATAATAATTGGTAATGTTAAGTCTATTTCACTTCTCTTGCTCGCATACCTTGTAGGGGATGTGATACATTGATGTACACAGTGGTTAAGTATTCGAATCAAGAGCTTGCCGAGTTGGTGTTTACTTGCAGAAAGGCAAAAGGCAATGGGCAAGGAGGAGCAGGTTTGTATGAGGAAAACTATTCCTGCTGGCAATAACCACAGCATTCAATATTTGCAACAGTGTTCTGCCATTTGTCTGAGACAGGGTCATTTCACAATGCAGGAAATCATAAAGGACATACCCGAAATATTCAGACACAAGACTTGGATGAAAACGTGATTAACACTGTGGAAGACAGCTGCTGAGTCAGTACCAGACAGTTGGTCTTGCCGTACAGGGTAAGTCAGATGGCCATGTGGAATATTCTCCAAGACAACTGTCACTACTGTCACTACCCTATCTCTTACAGCGTGTTCAGGGTTTACTAGCAACAGAGTTTCCACACTGTGACTAGTTTCGTCACTGATTTCTTCACCAGGCAACCATGATTCTGGAATTTGTATCATCCATCCCATTCACAGATGTGGCCACCTTGATGCAGAGTGGTATCTTCAACTTTCATAATAGTCATCTGTGGGATAATGTGCGGAACCTCCATGGTATGGTGATAGTGAATCACCAGCATCAGTGCAGCCAGCATGTGTGGCCCACGATAATTGGTGACTGTATTTTTGGGCCAGTCTTCCTTCCTGATCACCTAACGGACCAGAACTATCGGCTTTTGTTGCAGGTGATGTTGCCTCCCCTGTTGAAAGAAGTGCCATTGTCCAGCCCACTTCACTTTTAACATATGAATGCATAGCAATCACGTCTTCCCTGGTTGATGGATCAGTTGAGGGGTCTAGTTGTATGGCCTGCTCATTCACTGGATCCCAACCCGTGTGGTTTCTGGATGTGGGGCCATCTCAGAAGATGTATGCAGAGCCCATTCGACATGTGAAGACACTGGAGCAGCGTATTTGTGCTGCATTTGACACTGTTTAGATGCATCATGGCTGATGTGAACATGTGAAATAGAAGAGACTACAGTGTGAGCACGCATGTATTGAAGCACATGGAAACTATTTTCAGGACATACTGTAACTGTGGTTGCATGGTACATCACAAATTAGACTGCAGTCTCTGTAACACCGTAGGATTGAATCAATGGTCTCTAGCATGTAAACCATGCATTTCTGGACATAAGTTCATTAGACCCTTTTTGTTCCTCTCATCAATCAGTCCCCAGTTTCTACACAGTGGAAAAAATCACCCTGCATACCTACCAGACTTACCGTATTTACTCGAATCTAAGCCGCACCTGAAAAATGAGACTCGATATAAAGGGAAAAAAAATTCCCGAATCTAAGCCGCACCTGAAATTTGAGACTCGAAATTCAAGGGGAGAGAAAAGTTTTAGGCCGCACCTCCAAATCGAAACGAAGTAGGTCGATTGTAATATCAGACACAATTTAAGTCGAATGAATAATGACAATACAGCTACAGCAGTTTGGTTCGAGCCGTAAGCGTAGCAGTTAAGCTTTACCACGTAGCCATTGCTATGTGTCAGGCGCTCCGTCCGTATTTATACGGGTACCCTTCCTTTTTCACGTGCTTCATCTGGTTTGAGTCGACTGCTTATTTTGCTTTGATCTGATAAGTGCCGTTTTATTTGTTATAGGTGTTTGCGTCACTCTTAAGCTTATTGTACTGTGTCATGCATTGTTTGTCGCATTCTGTTAGTGCGTGTTTACGGCTGGCGGATCGCCGCATGGCTTGCTTTTGTGCGCGCTACCGCCGCGTACCAAAAAAAAAAAAAAAAAAAAAAAAAAAAAAAAAAAAAGAGGAATCGTCTCATTAGCGAAACAATGGCAAGAGACTGCTATTTGTTGCTACTTACACTGCTACTTTCATTCATAATGATCAACAAGAACCAAATAATAGACTGCGTATGATAGAACATGTTCTGAACGAGGTTTAGGCGAAAATTTTTCTCCGTTTGAAAATCTTTGCGGTCGCTTCTTTATTACATCAAATTCTGCACAGAAATTAGTCATCTTAGATTTAAAAATCAAGTCAGTGGCCGTGCTTCATTTCTGACTGTGTCACTATTACGCATAAGAATAATACGAATATAAACATCACACGATACGTATATTCTTCCGCCTTTGCAGTTGTCTCACTCTAGTTTCGTAGTTTATTAGGCAGACAGGATTTAAATGAGATAGCAACAAACACGAAAGAATACATGGCAAAATGTTTATATTTGTATTATTCTTATGGTGAAGAGAATACAGTATGTGATTCAAATTTCATCACGTTCCTATTAGCAACCATCTCTTCTCACAGATAGGAAAAAATTCAGAACGTAGAGTAGGCCATATTGACAAACATCCCAGTTTTGCCAGTCGGATTTTCGTAGTACACTGAAATTCTGCTACATTCGAAGATGAACAATACGGAATTTGTATTTACTTCGTTGGATAATGTATGAAAATGCAGTGGTCAAAACTCGGGGCGGAGAAAAAAAGCTCGTATTCCACCTCTTTTTAAAAAATTTATTTACTGACGCAGAGGTTTTGACGCAAGTATTTATCTTTGTGCCTACAAAGCATGCCTGTGTAGCGCTACATATATTCAACGGCAGTTGTGGCGGCACGTACCAATATTTTTCAGAACTTCCGCTTGCTTTGCACTCGATTCCAAGCCGCAGGCAAATTTTTGGACTACGAAAACCGGAAAGAAAGTGCGGCTTAGATTCGAGTAAATACGGTATTAATCACACTGAACACAAGCAACACTAATGAACTCTGGTGGCTGTTCTACCTGTCACAAGGAACTGCACATTTAGGTATCCACCAATGGTGTACACATATAGAAAGTTACATTGACAGCCAATCATCTCTTCTGGGCGCTTCTCTTTTTTTTCTCGTGCAATGGCTGTCCCTGTGTAAAATTTTATTTGCTAAATCCCTTTTACAGCCTGCTTATAATAGTAATTTAAGGTATCTGAATTATTTTCTGAATCTTCTGCCATTCTACAACAGAATAAGCTTCATTAGTCACAATAATGTTTATTAGGGGCATCAATGCCTTTATATTCAGTGGTGATCTTTAAAGAAATCTGTCCTTGTAGCCAAAGTCACTAATGTGCAATTGTTTTTGGGTGCTTGACTCAAAAGTAGAGACTTCGAATATTGGTAGTAGAAGAAATTTTCACCACCAGTATTTGGCTAAGGGGTGTCATACTGTTCATGATCACTAAACACAGTGCAAATTAACTGAGTTAAAGCACAAACATCTCCTCAGAGAGTAAGGTATGCAACACTTTTGGTGGTAATCTGTTCATGATCCAGAGATGGACATTAAGCTTCATGGCCCCTTGGTACTATTTAAGAGGAGTGGACTATGTATCAACACTTGGTTTTATCGTCGCCCATATCTCATTATACAAGACAAATATGACAACACTCTAAACACATTACAGTTACCTACACTCAACAAGCACACTATAGCACAACATTTACATTTCATGAAGGAAACGTGCCATTGTGCACTGACAGGGTGTATACACAGACAAAAATAATTCTCGGATTTCCCAATTAAAAAATACACTGTTTCCCAGATGGAAATACACTTTTTCCATGTTATTTGACAGTAAACTTTCCATTGGAATCATAAAATTTATCAGTCCTTTGAATGGTTAAGGTTTTATTAATTGGAGTAGAACCTCCCACCACTTTAGGAAATGAAAACCAGAAAAAAAAAATGAGTTTTCAAAAGATCTTTGACTTGGAGCAACACGTACGGTGCATATTTTCATTTTATGAAATACATAGTCAAATTCCACCAAACATGGAATGTTAGTTTCCAAAGCATTGGAATCGATATTGCGATGCGCTATTGTAAGCCAATCATTGCTCATGTCACATTATCTCACCAGTGATGATAGCAGATATTTAGCGCATTTACATGAGGCTCCCAAAAGCGGATTTTGTAAACCAAATACTACTTCTGGCTGGGTAAACACTTCAAAATCGATTCTGGAAATCCGCTTCTAGTTGGCAGTTTTCCAGTTCTAATTGGTTTTCGCTCCCATGTAAATGTAGCGGTATTGAAACGTGCTTGGGCTGTCAGGTTTCGTCTAGTTTTTTAAAAATTTCAGCTAATATTGATGGAGTGGCTTTTTGGGCAGTGAAGGATAAGTAGAAATATTAGACTGAAGCTGTTTACACCTTGTGTAATTGAGGAGAAGTAGCAATTGTGCTGACTAAATCATAAACTATATCAGCTGTTTCCAGGCACTGTAGTTAACTGGGCTAGCAGATCCGCTTCAGACCTTAACATGTAAACACGACAGCAAAAATCAGTTTCCAACATTCAATTTTCATCTTTCGGAAGATGTGTCAAATGGAAACGTAGTGATTCAGAGCATAGGACATGTGATGGTGTCAGCCTATAGCAACATCACTGTTAAATAGCACGAATACAAAATAGGAAAAGTTAATGGTTTAAATTAATGTATGTAGTGTAGCTATAGGAAAAGCTAAGATTTCACATTTTTTGTATCTGTTGCACTTTGATACATCACACAATTGAGCCAGTAAAATTTTAAGTAATGACGTAAATGTCTGGTCTTCTGGGCTTGAAATTCTTCTAAGTGACTGGCCATGAAACTGTTAAGTTTAAATGAAAGACAAATGTTCTGTTATTTAAGAAATTCAAAACTTGTTCACTCACTTAACATAACTCATATTGTGTAAAATGAAATGCACTTAGAAATTAATGCTTTTCAAACAACCAATGGCAATATTTTCTTGTGACCTTTTACAATTCGTTTCAGCTGTTGTCAGAGCCAAGGAACGGTATTACTGTGGCTGCGCAGCTATGACGACATAGGTAGCCTGTATTTTCATACGTATATAGCATAGCATTAAGAGATCTTACATTATGTCTTAAATGAAACAGATACTCCAAGAGCATCAGAATTTCGTAAACCCTACTAAAAGGCATAGTTCAACTTAAAGGACACATTCGTATTTCCATATTCATGAAGAAGTAGGCCTCAACCTGATATTAAACTTTTCAGTATAGTTTTCAGGAATCAAATTTTATTGGAGTACCAGTTCTGTATTATCTCATGTTTAGTTCTTTATTATGGCATAATGCCATAAGTCCCAGATGATAACAATGTGCACTTGAAATTCTGTGAACAGCAGACACTAGCAAGAGTGTTTCAAATAAAGTGACTGCCTCTGTGGGAAAGATTAATTAAACTCAAATTTTTTTTTAGCAAATCAACAAAAATAAATTCATTTTTCTGCAAGGCAATTAATGCATGACTGCCTAAGACCTGGAAATAAAATCAAATCAGAAAAGTAAAACTAATAACCATTTTAGCCTTCCTTGATTATTTAGGTGTATTTTAATTCAATTTATAACTCCCAGCCACAGAAATATGTTGTTTTCATTTGACATGAGAACTGTAAACCAAGAGGAGACAGCAAAATCACTAAACATAAACACAGTTCACATGGAGACTACACCTCAATCCACTACAACTCAGACTGCTCTGTGCATGCGCAAATCGGGCAGCATGGGCCTGCCAGAAAATTTTTGCCGTGTAGCATCTGGCTGCTTGTTGATACTGCTGATACAGCTAACAGCTATGCATCAAGTAGCCAGAAGCAGGAGAAGGTACTGCTCATAGGTGACTCAATTGCCCTGGCAATTGCTCAAACAAACCTAATATAAATTGTTGTGATGTCATGCCCATTGGAAGCAGTTTTTTGTTATAAAGTATTGTATAGCCTTTAACGCATTTTGCTGTTGGCACACGTTTGTGTGTGTACTGTGTTTTGTTGCTGTAAATGACACATTTCCTTTGTATCTTAAGCTGTATTTTTTTCCTCGTTTATGTTTTTATTGATGCAGTATTATTTTACAGTAGCGGGCTTAAGTAAAATTCTTTGTTAGAACATCAGTTCTTACCAGTCCAAACTACAAAAATTTAACCGAAAACTAAAACAATGAAAAATTCCCAGAATTCTAAAAATTTCCTGGGTTTTTCCCAGTTTTCTCTTAGCCGCCAACTTCTTGGGATTTTCCTGGACTTCGCAGTTCTCCCAGATCGTATATACCCTGACTGATGAAAAGCAACTTTTCCAATCATGTGGCTGAATCTACTCTTTGTGATCTCACAGCCATCAACACAATAAACTTTCCTTTTTACTTCAAAAAAATTTATTAACTTGCACTAGTCTGCCCGAAGGCAACTAAATTTGTCAGCTGACCTTCTTGTGTTTGTATATGGTATATATCCTGTAATTGCAGAGTTATTTCATAGATAACCACTTCCTCAAATGAAAAGTGAACACAGAGAGTATTAAGTTTGAATTTATTAGTTTCACATTCCAGTAATTAGCTGCTACTCACTCAGTGCTGCCACACTTCTGAGTAAGGCCCTGTAATAACAGCTAAGGTAATTAGGCCCAACAAAAGATAACTGTATAGTAAATATGTCAGTGGCTAAGGATGTGTTGGGTATGAAGTCAGTGGGTTGTGATGGATGATTTTGTTGAAGAATTGTAACTGTAAAACAATATCTATTTCAAAGTAATATCCCAGCTGAACTATTTTGAAGACACAGGTCCTTAAAAGTCAAAAGAAGTTTAATATTACTTGGACTTTGCAGAACACAGAGAGATAATACTGTACAACAAGTGTGTGATGTAGGTAACATTAGTTTAAATGAGAAGGCAGCTGGTGGGAAAGCAGTAATAAAATGTGATGACTAGTTGTAAAATAAATTAGAAAGGTGGATGACCATTCACTGTTAATAAGCTATGAGAAAAACTATTCTCTTAAATTAAATACTTTCTAATTATTATCTGAAATTAAACTGTCCATAAAATGTTTACAAATCTGAAAATGAATTGGTCATGTAGTGGGATTTCAGCATGAAAATTAGCTAGCAATGAACTCTTCAAAATATCATACTTTCACGTATGTCCATTGTTTCAAGAAAAAACTACATTGACAGCCATTAAAAGGCAAAACTGAGGGAGTGTAATCTAGGTACAGAATGATAAAAAATTTGTGACAGAAAAATTGCTTTTAACTGTGAATGGGATAACCCAAAAATTCACTGAAATTACAGAAGTATTGAAAAAAATCATGTCACGTCTGCAGAAGATAAAGCATAAAAGTGACACTTAAATAAAGTGCAATGCATAATATTTGTAAAAGTGAATATTCTGAGTGATAATGTCGAAAATTTGTTATACATGGTGCAGTCACATTAATGTGACCACTTGCCAGAAGCACCTTTTGCAGTGGGGATGTGCAGGAAGAGACAGTGAGGTTCTGGAAGTTTTCAACAAGGGTGTGAAGCCAGGATGATTCTAGGGTCACAGTCATCTGCACTAGATTTCTTGTTGAGGATACATGGCATGGACATGCCAATCGAGGTGGCCCCATAGATTCTTGATTGGATATAAATTCAGGGAATCAGGTAGCCAGTCGAATACGGTAAACTAATCCTGGTGGTCTTTGAACCACCCACATACACTGTGAGCTGTGTAACACCTTGCACTGTCCTGCGGGTAGATGCCACTGTGCTGAGGAAAAAATAAACTGTATGCAGAGGTGAAAATGGTACCAAGGATAGACGTATACTTATGTCAATGCATTGTGCCTTTCAGAATGACGAGATCACCCAGCGAATGTCATGAAAACATACCCCAGGTCATAACACTACCTCCTCCAGCATGGACCCTTCCAACGATAGTTGCACATCAATGGTCCTTGGTGCGATCGAGCATAAAACATGATTATCTGAAAAGGCCACCTATCACCAGTCAGTGGACATCCTGTTGTGATACTGGTGTGCAAATTCAAACCTTTGTCACTGATAGACAGCAGTCAGCGTGGGTGCTACCTGCTGCAGAGGCTCATACACAGCAATGTTCACTGAACAGTCATTGAGGAGACACTGTTGGGAGCCCCTTCATTCATCTGGGTGATTGGTTGCTCAACTGTTTTGCATGTCTATTTGACCATACACATCTCCACAGCCATCATTCATGCCTGTCATCTACAGTCAATGATGCACCACAGTTGCCTTGGTGCAGGATTTGGATAGCAGCATTTTGCCATATGCGGTATACTTTAATCATGACAGTATGTGACACTTAGCCACTTTGGAAATGCTTCCAGTCTTGGCCTGAAAATAAATGGAAAGCAAATGATCCTGCCCTCTGAGTGTCTGATAAATTGCTCTGTTTCCATATTATGATAAAGACTGGACTGTTTTCTGCATTCCCCCAACACAATTTACATACCTTCCTCTGTTAGTGCTGCTGTCTGAGTTATTATTGCATGTTGATGTTGAAAGAGGTGATAGTTGCGTTAATGTGACTGGACCATGTAAATATGAAGAGTGTGCACAGAAATTGGGGTTGCAGAGCACGTATTGTGTTAGGATCCTAAATGTGACTACAATGGGAATATCAGAGTGACCCAAGTGAGAGGAAGAAATGAGAAAACATAGTATAAATGTAACTGTCTCGCCAGTTTAAGACTCCTGCACACAGAGCTAAAAAATTATGCTAATTAATAGTGTGAGGTGACATGATGTATGTCTGCATAGCACCTGACTAATAATGTAAAATCTGGACAGAAATACACAATCCAGTATGCTATATTAATGATTTACTTTATTCTTACACAAAAATTACCCCATCTGTTTATCTTCTCATATAAAAATCTAGGTTGGGGAGGGAAAAAATCACAATTACACATAAACTTCCAGTATAATAAAAGTTCTTCTCATGTTCATTTCATATTATGAACAATAATGGAGAACATAAAGCATATTACATTTTGTTGTTTAACTGCAGAATTGCCAAATATTCTCATCAGTCTTAATGATGACCTGAAACATGCTCATATTTCTAAACATACTTTCAGTGACCAGCTCTGATTCTACTCAATCCCAATAAATTAATGTGACATATTCCCAAACATATGTGGAATATGAGACAAATTAAAATTAAGTTATTTTTTTCACATGATGAACCACATTATTAAAAAGAAAAAGCTAAAAGCATTTGTTTTTGGAAATTGAAAACCTGCACTTCATAGTTTCAGGAAGTACAGCCATTTCCAGGTGTTCATGTTAATAATTATGGAAACATATTTCAAGGTTACTTCAGTTTCAAAATATATTTGGTCACATGTAAATGTTATTGTACAGAAATATCATCTGATAAGTATGTTGCACAAACACATTACATATTTTAAGATTAGAATACTATTTAAATGTTCTTACTGTTTCAATACATATGGGAAATCTCAGGAGTGTTATATATTAAGCAATGTCAAATCCAAATTAAAATCTGACCTGAATGAAAAATTAACTTTGAAGTAGAAACAAAACTTACTGTCTTAAATGGCAAAATAACATCAGACTGAACTGCTGCAGGGTAACTTTGCATGGCTGCATACAAATAAAATCCGAATGCCATCCGTAAGTTGTATAACATCATGAATAATTTTGTAAATGAATTTTACTATGCAGACATCCCCTGAGATTTCTTGAGGAGTACTGTTAATTTCATTGATCTACAGCAAGGGGCATGTGTGAAATTTCCACAACACAAGGCTTAAGGCCAAGAAATTTGTATGATGTTTGCTATCAGTTTCAAAAAAAGCTTCAGAAAATTAATTAATATAACAATAATAATAATATTTCTGACACAAATACAGAAAATATATAAGATCCACAGATAAATAATCAACAGCTGAATGTCATCCTTTAGTATACATCATTACCTTTGTACAGAATTGTGGCTTTGGGAAAACCTTCATTACTTATGTAAGTATCTTTGGATTCTTCCTAACACTGTTATCATTCATCAAATATTAAGAATAAGAATGAGAGAAGACAAGCAGGCATTCACCATCTCAATTACTTTCAAGAGATGCAGCCATTTCAATGAAAGAAAATACTAAATTCTGATGGGAAGAAAATGCTCCATTAAACCTTAAAGTACTTCATTGTTTGAGCAACACTGACACAATAATGTATAATTGCCCTGTAGTATGACGAAATCTGTATTCAGAGGTTAATGTATGGTACTGATGATCACTTAAAATTCAGATCAAGCATAAATTTTTACTATACAACAGACCATCCGCAAATATGCATTTAGTACATGGACACAGACTAGTGGAAGGTCATTTGGCCTTAAAATATTAAGCCTCTATAAATAAATTTAAACAGATTGTGCATGGAAACTTAAGTTCCTGAAACTGAGATCTTGAGGACATATGATAAAACAATGTCTCATTAAAAATAATAATAATAATAATAAATGCAAACAGTTTAATAACTGTTGTGGTCTCTAGTCCTAAGACTGATTCGAGACATGTGATAATCACATAAATCATGTTCTATGGGTATTGATTAAAAATAGGATTGTTGGTAATGTGAAACTGAACATTACACAATGAAAATGTAGATGTAGAAATACCAACTAAGCTTCACCCTGCAGGCTCAAATAATGCAGATCAAAACGTACAGCTCAATATGAAAACACGTTTTAGTATGAAGGTTTTTCCAGTTCCATTGCAGAGTTTTATGTATGTATACAATTTTCAAACATATAACAAAAGAAAACATTAATTAAAAGAAGTAAATGATTTTAAGATGTAATGACATTACATATTTGAATTAATGTTTCAAAACTTGTTTCCCTAGGGAAAAGTAACTTTAAACTTTAAGGCTGACAAATAAATTTTTAATGAGAGCATCAAGCATGTTCTTATTTGGAAGCTTGCGAGAGAGTCCCAAAAAACAGCACAGAGTTTTCTTCAACAAGTTTTAAACTAAATAAACATTATTACTATTGTTGTAATTATCATAATTATAATTACTGTTATTATTATTACTCTTACTTTTGTTGCCATTAGTACAGAAGGCAAGTGCACACTTCAGTCTCATCAAACAAAACTGAGAATGATAGGTAAATAGAATATGTGATGAGTAATTAATGGAATTTGTGAGTAAAAGCACACATTCATCTTCCATTATTATAAAAAAAGACACTCAAAAAGATTTTTTACATACTAACGGAAGACACATACCCCATGCTGTATAATGCTGAGCTGACTCATACACAGATTCCTCAACATGCCAATGACCAACTTACATCACTTTCATATCATACCATTTCATTTCAACATGAAGTCTTGCAGTGTGATGGAGTGATTAAAAAATTGTTTATCACATGCTCAAAAAAGCATTTTGGATGATTTGTTTATAATATATATATATATTTATATTTATTTATATATGATGGAAAAAATATCACAAACTGTACATGATGAGTCTTTCTATATATTTTCAGTTTCTATACAGACACTTGTGTGTAGCTTTATTTTTTATATCACTTTTGTAGATTTTTTTATAAAAGACTGAAGACATTGTAAAACAATGTTGCAATCATTTTTGCGATTTTTTCGTTACATATAAAAGGAGTCATTCCACAGTCCTGCCTTCTGTCACATCCTAGAGCCTTAACGTGTGAAATCGTTCACTATGGGGTGGATACTGGTGAGAGTGATGACTTTTGAGACTCAAACAAAAGAGATTTTAATTATATCCTGCTTGTAGAGATCTCAGAGCAAATATTATCATTAACTCACAAAAATAACAAATATAATTTAATTTATGATGTGGCATTAATTTGTAAATGAAAAATCACCAAAAAATCTTTTTGATTAATGCCCCAAAAATATAAAAAATAACTCGTCTTCCCAGGGATGAGGCATTCTATCAAAATGAATATGTTCAATGTGCACTTAATGAGTAAAATGGCTATATACTGGATAAATATGGGTAATAAAACAAGAATTCTCACAGTGGAATGCAAAGTTTTGACACATGTTTCACCAGTATTATGTTCTGTACATTTATCTCTGTCTCATCCCTAGGTTTAAATAAAATAGTGTTGATAGAAGGATAATCATAAATATAAAGCAGCTGAAACAATTAGTACAGTTTACAAAAGTTTTCTTCACTTAACAAATCTCACAGGTTATCTCTTACATCATTTCAGTTTGAAAGTTGGCACATTCTCTTTCCTAAAAACAGTTTGTACCACTCTTACCCCCACTGGTATTAGAAACACAATGTGAAGTTTTATTTCTCTGACATGTTCCTATTAACACTGACAGACTTCATAACAGAGAACAATTGCATCTTATCAGTTTTTTAAGCCACAGATGCAGAAGTCTGTCGTTACAGTTTTTTTATTAGTATATTGTCTTCATGTATTTTGAGTTCCACACTAAACACTTCTATTATATGTAATGAACAGTATTTTCAGAAAGCATTAAAGCTTCAGAGTTAAACATCTGGCACATTATAAATCCGGCAACGATGGTAGTATAAAACAATCACTCAAAGGCAAAGATCAGCACTCATAACATACACTTTTGAAAAAACAGGCTGTAATTCTTGTGAAACATAGTTGGAAGGAAAACTGCAGTTATCATTTTGTAGGAATTTAGTCCAAGTAAAACAGTATTCATGTGGCAGTCAGTCTCAGATGGCATAGAAGCATCAGTACAGGAGCTCATCCGACTGTTCTTGTAGTCTCGTTTCCAACTGTCCACATTTGTTTGGAAATCAGTGTACTTCCCACAAGAAAGCATTTGTAACCCAGCTGACAGGAGCCTGATGAAAATAACGGTTCCTCCCAACCGTTGCCACATTTGTCATACCACAGGTTCCTCACGTTTGAAGTTGATGTTCTGGCTGGAGCAGAAGTCCCGAGTGATTGGGAGGCAGTTGAAATAAGTACATACTTCACAGTCATAAACAGGGACAATATAAAACAGCACGATAAGAGCCGCAAACAAGAAGGCTGCTGAAAGCAGGCAGACCCAGATGAGGGCTACTTTCTTATGACGATCATACTCCCCAAATGAAACAAACGGTAGCAATGCATATGACAAGAGAAAGCCAAATATGAACCCAAACAAGTGTGCATAGTTGTCGACCCAAGGAAGCAGGCCAAAAACAAAAAGTACCAATGTGATACAAAGCAGCTTCAAAAGAGCGTGATCTGGATGGCGTAACATCTGCCACACATTAAGCACCTCTACAATGAGGCACGCAAGAAGTCCAAATTGTGCACCAGCAGGACCCACCTGAAAACAAAACAGAAAGAAGCTCCTTTTAATTACTGAAAATAATTTTTTTTGTTATGTATATGACAACTGCTAGTTTAGTCATCTCAGTTTTAAATAATCTGTCTTTCATTCATTCAAGCTGAAACTTACTACTACTAGAACTGGGCACAACAATGAAAATGAAATTCATAACATCAGCTCCAGTTACCAGCACTATATGCACTGAGTGAACCGAGAGTAGTATATAGCTCAAAACACATTAACCTCCTGACAGGATGTTCTGCCAAGTAGTGGCCATAGTCATACTATTACCTGCTGCTGTTGCACTGCTGTGCAGGTATTTGTGCGCACAGCTGTCTGTTCTCACCTGTGTAATTATTCCTGTGTTTTGCAGCACTTTCTTGTGGGGCAACATAATCTGACCAGTTCTGCCACACTTTGCTCCTGTCAAGTGATTGTTGTGATTATCAGTTGCCAACAATTAAAAGTTTTTTCAGCAGCAGTGTGATTTTGAAAACAATCAAATTAATTGTGATTTATTTTGAGAGTCTAATGAAGTATTTTATTGAAGGACTTCATGCATATACGGTACACTACTTTTTGTAAGATCTGTGTTTAAAGAATTTCTTTCCTTGAGTAATACATTCAGGTTTCTGAACAATACCTTGTAGGATTAACATTGTGAACAAAGAATAAAATTCTTCATTGTTTGTTGGTACCCATTTGTGCACACGCAATCATTGTTTCTGGGTGTCTGCATGGGAACTTACAAATGGATCAGCACATGTTTTGTTGGTCTCATTGGTCATCATTGTCAACATAAAATAATGTGAAAATACCAAGTGGATTCCAAGTATCTGAAAAATGTATTTTTACACCTGGTGTCTCTGTAAGTGCAAATTTACTCCTATCACTGTAAATATTAGTTTACTCCCATCTGCACTAAAATTGACAGACCATGTTCTTGCAGAGCCACAGTCAGCAGTCACACATCTTTTGGCACTGCTTTCGCCACTTGACATTTCTGTATCAATGCCATTAAACTTCCCATCAACGGCCTTCTTCTCCACACAACACACATGCCACTGATATCTGTCAGATAACACTTATAAAAGGTAGTGTGGACCTTGTGGCTTATATACAAATATAAATTCAATTTGTAGAGCTTCCCAAATTTTGCTGACTGTGAGCCCAAGTGCCACTGTATTCCGCACGGCACACTGACATCAAGCAGCCTGAACTCAGTCTGGAGAGCACGTGCAACAAGGCAATGGGCATGCCTCAGTCCAGCTCATAAGCACAGCAGCAGTGCTGCAACAGATCCCAAATTCAGCTCCCAGATCACAGACCACGGTTGAGAATATAAGCCTAGTGCATATTATGGACTACTACTTACAATAAGAGATAAGAAATAATATATCCTTTTTTCCCCCAAGGTAAGTCTTTCCGCTCCCGGGATTGGAATGACTCCTTACCCTCTCCCTTAAAACCCACATCCTTTCGTCTTTCCCTCTCCTTCCCTCTTTCCTGAAGAAGCAACCGTTGGTTGCGAAAGCTTGAATTTTGTGTGTATGTTTGTTTGTTTGTGTGTCTATCGAACTGCCAGCGCTTCTGTTTGGTAAGCCACATCATCTTTGTTTTTAGATATATTTTTCCCACATGGAATGTTTCCCTGTATTAGATTCATATCATTAGGGAAACATTCCACGTGGGAAAAATATATCTAAAAACAAAGATGATGTGACTTACCAAACAAAAGTGCTGGCAGGACGATAGACACACAAACAAACACAAACATACACACAAAATTCAAGCTTTTGCAACCAACGGTTGCTTCTTCAGGAAAGAGGGAAGGAGAGGAAAAGACGAAAGGATGTGGGTTTTAAGGGAGAGGGTAAGGAGTCATTCCAATCTTGGGAGCGGAAAGACTTACCTTAAGGGGAAAAAAGATCAGGTATACACTCGCACACAAACCCATATCCATCCGCACATACACAGGCACAATTAGACATCAATGGTACTTTGAAGATGAAATCTAAATGGATCAAACAGAGGCTG
Organism: Schistocerca gregaria; assembly: GCF_023897955.1. Classification (NCBI taxonomy): domain Eukaryota; kingdom Metazoa; phylum Arthropoda; class Insecta; order Orthoptera; family Acrididae; genus Schistocerca; species Schistocerca gregaria. The sequence continues at coordinate 531,839,337 of NC_064921.1, forward strand.
TGATGATGGTACACAACATGTATATAAATTACTGAAGAGTTTGTATGGTTTAAAGCAAGCCTCAACATGCTGAAAGTAATTTATGACAGAGCTGTTCAGATCCCTATATGTTTTATGGTGAAAACTTGGTACTGATGTTTAATGTTGACAATGGACTGGCTATGGGCTCTATTGATGCAATAACTAATTAATTGAGTAGCAGAGTAAACATTTTCAGATCACTGTAGAAAAGATGGATTATTTTATGGACTTGTAAATCAACAAATTCGACAACTGTATTAAAATTAATCAGTACAAATATGTGAAGAGAATGTTAGAGTGCAAAACCATTATCTTTATTCATTGAGCCAGGATGGGAAACAAGGTGCATAATCCAGAATGAGATTTTCACTCTGCAGCGGAGTGTGCGCTGATATGAAACTTCCTGGCAGATTAAAACTGTGTGCCCGACCGAGACTCGAACTCGGGACCTTTGCTTTTCGCGGGCAAGTGCTCTACCAACTGAGCTACCGAAGCACGGCTCACGCCCGGTATTCACAGCTTTACTTCTGCCAGTACCTCGTCTCCTACCTTCCAAACTTTACAGAAGTTCTCCTGCGAACCTTGCAGAACTAGCACTCCTGAAAGAAAGGATACTGTGGAGACATGGCTTAGCCACAGCCTGGGGGATGTTTCCAGAATGAGATTTTCACTCTGCAGTGGAGTGTGCGCTGATATGAAACCTCCTGGCAGATTAAAACTGTGTGCCCGACTGAGACTCGAACTCGGGACCTTTGCCTTTCGCGGGCAAGTGCTCTACCAACTGAGCTACCGAAGCACGACTCACGCCCAGTACTCACAGCTTTACTTCTGCCAGTACCTCGTCTCCTATCTTCCAAACTTTACAGAAGCTCTCCTGCGAACCTTGCAGAACTAGCACTCCTGAAAGAAAGGATACTGCGGAGATATGGCTTAGCCACAACCTGGGGGATGTTTTCAGAATGAGATTTTCACTCTGCAGTGGAGTGTGCGCTGATAGCATCTGTAAAGTTTGGAAGGTAGGAGACGAGGTACTGGCAGAAGTAAAGCTGTGAGTAATGGGCGTGAGTCTTGCTTCGGTAGCTCAGTTGGTAGAGCACTTGCCCACGAAAGGCAAAGGTCCCGAGTTCGAGTCTCGGTCGGGCACACAGTTTTAATCTGCCAGGAGGTTTCATATCAGCGCACACTCCACTACAGAGTGAAAATCTCATTCTGGAAACATCCCCCAGGCTGTGGCTAAGCCATGTCTCCACAGTATCCTTTCTTTCAGGAGTGCTAGTTCTGCAAGGTTCGCAGGAGAGCTTCTGTAAAGTTTGGAAGGTAGGAGACGAGGTACTGGCAGAAGTAAAGCTGTGAGTACCGGGCGTGAATCGTGCTTCGGTAGCTCAGTTGGTAGAGCACTTGCCCGCGAAAGGCAAAGGTCCCGAGTTCGAGTCTCGGTCGGGCACACAGTTTTAATCTGCCAGGAAGTTTCAAGGTGCATAATATTCTTTTAATAATACTGAACTACTGAGGAAGACAGCAGTTGGAAGTTTGATGTATTTAACACAAGGTGCAAGACCAGATTTGTCATACTTAGTTAATGTCACATCAAGATTCAAATGGCTCTGAGCACTATGGGACTTAACATCTATGGTCATCAGTCCCCTAGAGCTTCGAACTACTTAAACCTAACTAACCTAAGGACATCACACAACACCCAGTCATCACTAGGCAGAGAAAATCCTTGACCCCGCCAGGAGTCAAACCCGGGAAACCAGGCGCGGGAAGCGAGAATGCTACCGCACGACCATGAGCTGCGGACGTCACATCAAGAGTTTAAGATTCACCCTTACAGACACATTTTCCATTGCTCAAACAAATATAGCACACAGGTATCTTAAATCAATTTTAGGCCCTGCAGATGGCAGTAAGATTGAGAAGGATGACTACTGCAATATTTAAGCTTCTAGTGATGATGATCATGGTGGAGACAGAGGCACAAATGATCAACAAGTGGCATTCTACTCAACTTTCATGGAGGGCCAATTAAGAGTAAATGTAAATTAAAGCTCTTTCTTTAATGGAGGCAGAATACATGACTGCAAGCAAAGCTTTCTAATCACTTGTGTTGTTAGACTGACTTCTGAAAGAAGTAGCAGCTGTTGATGAATCCTCAGTTCCTACTGTGCAAAGTTACAGGTGTGTGTGTGGAAGACTGTGGAAATATCAGTATCAGTATTTATTCAGTGTTGTTAGGAAGATACATACAGTGTGCATTATTAATCTTCAAAGGTTGTCATCACAGAATCTTTCTTACTTCACAACAGAATGGTGTTGGGTGTGCTTTGATGGTTTTGACATATTCTTCCAGTGCTGTCATACTTTTGTGGGATTTATATAAAAATTTTGTTTAAAAACAGCATTTGATGTTTTATCAACAGTTTAACATAAAAAGTGAAAGAAACATAATTTTTCTATTGAACACTGTACTATAAAATGTTTCATATGCATGTGCAAACACTTCTGTGTCATTAGCTTTTGAGAAATTAGTCCATGTTATGCTCCTTCCAATAACACTGCATTCACTCTTCCATGCGATGCGTCATATTCAAAGATATATACAGTGAGTAACTTTACATTACTTATATTACTGGGTAGGGTTATTGTTCTGGAAATAAAATGTATAGTGTGATTCTGTTTTATCTTTGAATTCACATACTTCTGGGAATGTAAGTGCCACCTTTACTTTTGACTGCTGCATTGGTAAACTGTTAACACTAACAAGCACTAAATTACTATCTGTTATTATAGGTTATCTGTCTTGAGGTGACTGCAATGTAATTAAACGGAATTACACCAGAAGCGTTTCGCTTTTATTTATAAAGCATCTTCTGTGACATTCTGTAAATTGGATACATACATTTATTTTTTGATTCTTTTAAGTTAATAACAGTGCTTTCTTTATGAAGTTAGTCTGTAAGCTACTTACGATGTTTCTTTACATAGTCTGCACCTTGCCCTCTTGCAAGCAGTGGCTGATGTCAACAGGCTTCATTTCAGATGTACAGTTTTTGGCATTTTGCGTTATTTCCTGTGCTGCAGCATTTATAATTGACTTTCTTGGCTGTTTTTGATTCATCACTGCTGCAATGTTTATGCCTATTTGTTTGTTTACGTTCATGCTGTGAGTGTTGCCAACCTATGAAACGGTTTTGTGTGTGTGTGTGTGTGTGTGTGTGTGTGTGTGTGTGTGAGAGAGAGAGAGAGAGAGAGAGAGAGAGAGAGAGAGAGAGCGGGAGTTAGTGAAAGTGTCTTATATGTAGATAGAGATGTGAGAGGTGTTGGGTGGTTTGCCCCCCCCCAAGAATGGGGATGGGATGGAGGGAGGGGGGGGTGGGGGCAATAATGAGAGGGATGGCCTGGACAGTGATTGTGGGATAGATTTGGGAGGCAGTGGTAAATGTCTTGTTTTTTGGAAGTATTGGATGTTTTGTGTATGTATTTGTGGTTGTATGTCATTGTGTACCATCTTTTACCATCTGTTTCTTTCACACATTGTGCTGTTTCTATTCTTGTATTTGTGTATTTCCTTGTGTGTGAGTTTATGCTTGTGTTGGTGACAGTTGGGTGTTTGTTCTTTTCTATTTCTTGTTTTTATTGTTCAGCTTTGTTACTAAGTTCTCTTTGTATTCATTGTTTGTGGCTATTTGTATTATAGTATTCATTTCTTTTTTGTAATTGTCTGTATCTAATGGTATTGCGTTTAAACTGTGCAGCATGTATCTAAGTGATGCCTGCTTTTGAAAATTTGGGGTGTTGTGATGTCTCGTGTATAATTATGTCTGTTGTTGTCAGTTTTCAGTATATGGCAAATGTGTGTTGTTTGTTTTGAATCTTTATGGTGATGTCCAAGAAATTTAACTGTCTATTTTGCTCTTTCTCTATTGTAAAATGTATCTTATCATAAACAGAATTTATGTCTGTGTGTAACTGGTCAATTTTATTGTTTGGTTCATCTATCAGGCACAAGATATCATCCATATATCTAATCCAGTATAGGATGTTGTACCTTTTGGCACTATTTAGTTAAATATAATCTGTTCTACATGGGTCATAAATATGTTTGGTATGTTTGCTATACAAATAGCCAGAAACAATGTATACAAAGAGAACTTAGTAACAAACCTGAACAATAAAATAAAGAAAAAGAAAAGAACCAACACCCAACTGTCACCAACACAAGGACAAAATCACACACAAGGAAATACACAAAAACAAGAATAGAAACAGCACAATGTGTGAAAGAAACAGAAAGTAAAAGATGGTACACAATGACATACAACCACAAATACACATACAGAATATCCAATATTATCAAAAAACAAGGCATAAAAATAGCACACCAAACCAACAACTCAATTCAGAAATACTTTGCAAAAACAATAGGAAAAACTGGTCTGTATCAGAAATCAGGAATATACCAACTGAAATGCAATACATGTGGTGGAAGATAGGACATTTGACACCAGATACAAAGAACATGTAAGAGCATGGAAGTATAGGACAAATCATGCAACTTTTACAGAACACTTACAACAACACCAACATAGAATTACAATCAGAGACACAGATATGGAAATCAAAAGGATAAACAACAACAAAAAACACCTCTCACCTTCTGCACAATTTCAGTGCAGTACTGTGTTCATTGTAAAATAAATGTGTGTGTGTGTGTGTGTGTGTGTGTGTGTGTGTCTAAGTACAATTAACTTCTGCACCAGTTCAGTGCAGTAATGTGTTCATTGTAAATAAGTATTTATTAGTTGTATTACACGTTTATTACCTAATAAATAAATAAACTTTTTTATTTTAAATTCAGTGCATTAGTATTTGTAAAATGATTCTTTCATATAGCGTACATTAAAAAATGACGACCATGCCACTTGGGACCTGTGGAATGGGACATTAGCTTATTTGTTTGGGTTGTAAATACTTGTCACCTATTGTTTTTTTTCTGACATGTTCTACAACCTGGAGGACCTCCTCACTACGGATCAATTGGAATGAAAGTAAATCTAATCTTACCCAACAACTCTCATGTCTCTATCTACATACAAGACATTTTCACTAAATCTCTCTCTCTCTCTCTCTCTCTCTCTCTCTCTCTCTCTCTCTCTCTCTCTCCCCCTCACACACATACACACACACACAAAATCATTTCATAGGTTGGCAACGCTCACAACATGAACAAAAACAAACAAATAGGCCTAAACACTCCAGCAGTGATGAATCAAAAACAATTACGAAAGTCAATTATAAATACTGCAGTGCAGGAAATCATGCAAAATGCCAAAACCTGCAGATGTGAAATGAAGCCTGTCGACATCAGCCACTGCTAGCAAGAGGCACAGAGTAAGCTGTGTAAAGTAGCTTACAGACTAACTTCATAAAGAAAACGCTATTTTTAACCTAAAAGAATCAAAGAATAAATGTACAAACGTATGTATCCAATTTACAGAATCCCACAGAAGATGCTTTATAAATAAAAGTGAAATGCATATGGTGTAATTCTTTTTAATTACATTGCTGTCATCTGAAGACAGATAACCTATAATAATAGATGTTAACAGTTGCTGTGGAAGATGGCCACACAAACAAATGTAATTACTAATTTTTACAATATACTGAACTTACCTCTGCTCGGTAGGGTACAAAAATGGCACTTGCCAGGTTTCCAGCCATGCCTGAACCCAGGTATATGACAGCTATTCGTAGGGGACCTGTGAGTTTCTCCAAATCTCTCATCAGAAAATACTGAATCACAAGGGTTATTGCAAGGTGTAGTACTCTGTACAGAAAGAGAAAGAAATACCTGTCACTATAATGTAACAAGAGAAAATACAATCAAAATTAATGTAGTGCAGGAATTAATGAATTAGTTTTGAACATTTTGGGAATGCTAAAAATGTTACTCCATATTCAAGAAAATAGTATGAATTTAGGTCATTGTTATGAAACTGTTGGACATGCAGATTCATTTACTATTAATGTAACATTTGCTAACAGTAACATACATAATAATGGACACTGCTGCTCAAGCAAATAGGAGTTGTTGCAAATGGGTGTGTTGGAAGGGCACCCAAGAGTCATTTACCAGAGATAGCAACAATACCTCAAGTACTATAATCTCCTACAGATACTGATTCTTCTGCAGGAATACAGAATCTATCACTACTCGTCCACTTGACTGTGAATGGTATGTCAATGTGTGATTAGTCCTATGTCAAGGGAGGCAAGCAGAAAAGCATAAAGATCCACTAGCCATCAACAGTTTGAACACATAGAAAATAATGGTACCCCTTAGCGAAGAGGCAGCAAGAAATGGGAAGGTACATCATGTGCACCGAGTGTGTATGCCTCGATGCCTCACTCAATATGTTGAAGAGGCTACCCGAACAACCAATGAAGGAACAGGGTTTAACAAACTGCAGACTGTGGCACATGTTGGGGTTAACCATGCCTGTTGTCTGGACTCCATACCGTACTCAGATCATTCCACTGAATGACAGAAGGTTGACAATATCAGTCTTGCTCACAGAGTTTCAATGAAGCTCACAATCTGCAGTACCCAGAACACATCATGGCACTCTGATTTTGAGTGAAGTGGAAGGTGCAAACCAGAGACTGAGAAGGTTCTGTGCCAAGCTGGACTGTGACTTCCTAGGCTTGTGGTACAGGGCTGAGATACGGAAGACCTCCTAAATGGGAGGTGTGCACTATACATCAAAGGCTGTTACACAGGTAGCTGATTGTGTGTAGGGTGCACACAAGATCTTTTTACATTAGTCAACCCTCCATCCAGTCCAGATAACAATAGCTGTAGGAGACCTGGAAGTATCAGTGTAAGATCCAAAGAAATAATAATACAGGATACATTAAAAAGAATCACCTGATTTTAAAAAAAGCCGTAATTATTATGTTATTTGAGATATATGCATGAACAACATACTGTTGGAAAGAGCAAACTCTCAAGTTTTGCACAGTTCCTGCTAGGTAGCAGCAGTGTGCGCCCCCTTGAGTTCTAGTAAAAATTGTGTTGGGACAATAGAAAGCATTTTGTGTTCTACATTTTGTGGAGTGCAAGTTAGTAACACCTGTTAAGCATGACTTTTATACTAGGCATGGTGTGGATCCTCTACAGCACAGAGCATTAGACGATTGCATGAACAATTCTGAGGAACAGGTTGTTTGTGTAAAGGCAAATCACCAGGCCATCCCTGAGTGTCTCACACAGACGTCAAACTCATCTGTCATAGTTTCACAAGGAGTCCGCAGAAATCTGTTCATCATGGAGCTTCACAGCACAACATGCCCCCAATGTCCGTCTGGCATGTGTTGCCTCCACATTTATACATGAAATCATATAAAATTCAGCTACTGCAACCTCTACGTGAAGGTGACAAACAACAACATTTGTAGTTCTGTAATTTAGTTCTTAGCAAGATGGAGGATGACAGTTTTCTTCTACACTTGGAGTTTAGTATTGAGTCAACATTCCATTTAAATGGAAAGGTAAACAATCATAATGTGAGAAAATGGGGTACAGAACAACCACACAAAGCTGTACAACATGAGAGGAACTCTCCAAAATTTAATGTGTTTTATGTAGTTTCAGGGGGAAAGGTCTATGGTTCATTTTTCTTTGCCAATAACACTGGTAAAGGAAGCACATATGTCGATATGCTAGAGAACTTTCTTTCCCACAATTTGAGACTGATTTGAATGACTTCTTTTACCCACAGGATTGAGCACTGCCACAATGGCATTTGGAAGCAGGAATTTTTAAATCAAAGGAATACTGAACAATGGATTGGTCACCCGAGACCAAATGATTCAGCCTTACATTACTGGCCTCCAAGGTCACCGGATCTGACTGTATGTGATTATTTCTTGTGGGGGGTTTATAAGAAACTGTTCATGTGCGTCCAGTACCAGCAACAATGAATGAGCTGAGACATTGCATAAAAACAGCTGTAGATGCTGGTACTCAGAACATGCTTGCTGCAGTGTGCGAACCGTTTGAATACAGCATTGACATATCCCATGCATCTCAGGGAGGGGGGCTATTGAACACTTATGAAAAGGTATGAAAAAAAAGCTTTTTGCGTTGCCCGTTTATCAAAAAACAAAATTCATTGTATATGTTTATTAGTTTCAGAAATATAGACATGGCAAATCGGATGATTATTTTTCATACACCCAGTATTAAAATTCTAATTGTTATCTGTTGAAGCATTCAGAAGTCAGCACCTGAGTTTGAAGCGTCCCAAAAAGCAATGAAGGTCACATGATACTAGGTATAGAAAGCTGGTAAAAACTTGAACTTGACAGCAATGAAATTTTTGGGGGAAATTTAACTGTATATCAACAGGATAGGCGAATGGTAAATTAGTGTGGTGTCTCAGTACACAAGAAACACAAATGTACCAAGACAGAAATTGACACTGTATGTCAAATTATTGGGACAATGCTTGGTATCAGAGGTGGGCATAAAATTATAACTGGAACCTTGTACTGACCACTATACTCACCTCCCAATATACATGAAAACTTAAGAGAAAACTTTAGTTCACTAGCACATAAGTACCCCAACCATACTGTGATTATGAGAGGAGATTCAAATTCTTCATAATTAAAGATAAGAAGGAGTGATCTGTAATTGCTTTGAAGAAAAGCTAAGATCATGTTCAGTACTATTTATTCATGATGACCAATTCCAACAGTTAAGACTGTTATCTTCTGATCTTCAAAAAAACTTGTTGTATTATGACTGTGTGGCACATGTGATGCAGTCATAATGGAACAGAACAAATAACAATATGTTTTTAATGGTCAGAAGATGACAGATTTAACTGTTGAAACTGGTCATTACAAATAAATATATTGAATACAATCTTGGCTTTTAAATTTTCTTCACTGTATGAGACTTTAACCATCTAACAATCAATTGGAATAATTACAAATTTTTATTCGTGTGCTTGACAAGTCATCCTGTGAAACATTTCGAAATGTGTTCTCTGAAAACTACCTAGAACAGATGGTTCAGAACACCACTGATTATGGGAATATTTTAAATCTAACGCCAATAAACAGATCTGGCTGCTAAACAGATGTAACAGCAACAAACAGATATGACTGCTAAGGACACCCACATCAAAACTTGTATCAGTGACCATGAACAAGTTGTAGAAACAGTGATTGTCATGGTAAAAAAGGGCAACTAAAACAAGTAGAAAGATTTATATGTTGAATAAACAAGGTAAAGGAGCAGTGCTGTCATATCTCAATGAAGAGGACGTAGAGGAATTATGGCTCAAGTTTAAAACAATATAGCTGACGATGCACAGGATATATGAACCCAGTAGAACAGTTCAAGATGGAAGGGACCCTCCAATGTATACAGTCATTTTACAGAAACCTCTAAGAAAATAGACATAATAGGTGCGACCGAGCAAGGTGGTACAGTGGCTAGCACACTGGACTGGCATTCGGGAGGATGATGGTTTGATCCCATGTCCAGCCATCCTGATTTAGGTTTTCCATGATTTCCCTAAATCGCTCCAGGCAAATGCCGGCATGGTTCCTTTGAAAGGGCATGGCCAACTTCCTTCCCCATCCTTCCCTAATCTGAAGAGACCGATGACCTCACTGTCTGGTATCCTCCCCCAAACAACCCAAACCGAACATAATCAGGGTGTTTACGCAGACAAGGAAAAAAATTCCCAGATTTTTCCCGGATTTCCTGTTTAAGAACTATACTTCCTCCCAGGTGAAAATTCACTTTTTCTGTGCTAAGTGAGAGTAGGTTTCCCATAGATTTTTCCTTTGGAACTGTAAAACTTATCAATCCTTTGAGTGGTTAACATTTTATACACTGGCATAGAACTTCCCGGAAAAAAAGGAATAACAAGGGAGAGAAGTTTTGAAAAGGATTTTGAGGAAAAAAAAAGAGAGAAAGAAGTTTTGGAAAGACTTTTGATGTGCAGCAACATATACACTGCATATTTTTGTATTATGAAAGTATAAATTCAAATTACACCAAACACAGCACGTTAGTTTCCAGAGCATTGAAATAGAGATTGTGATGTCCTTTTGTAAGCCAGTCATATCTCATGCCACGTGATCTCGCCAGCCGATGACAGCAGATATTCATAGCATAGGACCCGTCTTATAGTCAGCCAATAGGAAGATCACTGTTACGTAGCGTGAATACACAAAGAGGAAAATTTAATGGTTTACATTAATATACATGGTATAGATACAAGAAAAGCTAAGCTTTCACATGTAATATTGGTTTCAAAGATTAATAAGCTATAAAGGTAGCTAAGCTTTCACAGTTAATATTGAACTTTTTTTGCGTGTGTTATACTTGAAGATACATCACACAAATGTGCCAGTAAATTTAAAATAATGACATAAATGTCTGGTCTTCTGAGCTTGAAATACTTATAAGTAGCTGGTCCTCAAAGTGTTCAGTTTTAAATGCTCTGTTATTTAAGAAATTCATCCCACTTTCTCACACGTAACATAATTCATCTTGCGTAAAAAGGAATTTACTTTGAAAATAATGCTTTTTGAATCACCATTCGCAATACTATCTTGAGACTGTTAGAAATAGATTTGACTTGGCAGTCGCCAGAGAGCACCAGAAAACAAGTATTATTGCATGTGCGCACCTGCAGTGGTGTAGGAAGTCTGCAGGTTTGTATGTATAAAGCATTAAGAGAGCTTACATTACGCCTTAAAAGAAACAGGACATCAGAGGATACTCCACAAGCATTGGAATTTTGTAAAACATACTAAAATGCATAATTTGGCTTGAAGTGCACATTGGTTTTTTCCAAATTCACGATGAAGTGACATTAAGCTTTTCAGTGCGGTTTTTGGGATGTAATTTCTTGGAGTACCAGTACTATATTGGTTCTTTATTATGGCATAATGCCATACATGGCAGAAGATGAAAACATGCACTTGAAATTTAGCGAACAGTTGGAACTAGTTGATACCGTGGGACAAAACACTTCATTTCAAATAAATCGATTGCCTCAGGGGAAAGATTAATAAACCCAAATTTCTTTAGCAAACTGACAAAAATAGCTTCATTGTTCTGCAAGCTGATTAATGCTTGACTGCTAATAACTTGGAAATAAATTAAAATCAGAAAACTGAAACTAATAATATATTTTTGCCCTCCATAATTATGTGAATGTATTATAATTCAGTTGATAGCTCCCAGCCGCAGGAATCAGTTTTGTTTTCATTTAACGTGGGAGCTATAAAGGAAGAGGAAACAGTGAAATCACTTAACACAAACAGGGATCAGGTGGAGACTAACCCCCTCCCCACAACTCAGACAACTCTGCACATGCGCAAATCTGGCAGCTAGGGTGCGCGAGAAAAATTTTTCTCATTAGAATGTGGCCGCTTGCTGCTGCTCCCCATACAGCCAACAGCCACATTTCAAGTAACAGGAAGGGGGAGAAGGAACAGCTCCAAGGCCCACGAGGAAGACAGGCTGCGGCACGTACATCACGAAGGTAAGCCTGATCTCTGCAAGCTTTCAAAAATATAATGAAATGATGAGGTGTGGTGCCCCTCAAATATGCACCCACAGACTCAGAGTTGAAATATTAAAAGTTTTCGCTGGTTTCATTGTCTAGGGGCTGGGATACATAGTTGCCACATTACAAGTCAAGTACTGCTGAGTCTACAGTATACAATATGAATATACACATGATTCGAATGGTCGAAGATTCCTATCACTTGACAATGCGAATGTAACTTAGAAACTTATAACTAAAAGATTGCAATTAAATAAAATGTGCAGGAACTATTTTTAACGACTTGAAATGGTAAGTATGATAGTAGATGTACTTTTGAGAATGTGGGATATTTCTGCAAAACACTTACTGGTGTCGATGGTCCAGCAATTAAACAAAATATAAGTTTAATAACAGGGAACCAATAGATTCCTACTTCTTGTAATTAGTTATGAACAACAACATAGCTCACAAAATATTCACTTCTAAACATATACTATGTCTTCACTGCAGAAGCCATGGAGATCACACAAGAACACAAGTCAGCACTCCAAAATATTTCTATCTCCTGTGATCACATGTAAACCGCTCCACACTCTCCAAGTCTCTCCCGCGACTGTGTGTCCCCATCGCTTCTCCACATCCAGCACTCCCTCATGTCCTGTGCAACCGTCCATCATGCCACACTGTTCAGAACTGCCCCTCCATTCGCTTTGGTATTAGCTTCCCTTAGTAACGAGCACTGTGATTGGCGATAGTGCTCCTACCATGTCTCCAAGCCAACGCACACTCACAAACATTTTGAAACACATTCAAAATACTTTATTTACATTTAAATAGCTTGAAATTAAATAAATATTCCTAAGGCTGGACCATAAACATACTCTAACACACATTATTAAATACATAAACATATATCAAAGAACTAGCAACAAAAGGTAGGCCAGTAGCCTAATGTCTCTGTGCTTTCTAAAACACAGTAAATATTTGACCAATTTCTTCATGAATAGTATATGTCAGATACAAACAAAGACATAGATGAATAAATATATTTATAAGCATGCTGCTGCCATTTTCTCGTGTAACTGTAGAGTAATTATGGACTGATGCGATCGATAGTAATCAGCCACTTTGACCTCCAATAACTCATGTACTATTCAGTTACATGCCTGTAATTCATACCAATTTAGGTTTACACTAAATAGCATTCTAAAGACACTTTGATCGATGAAATTGGATGAACTGTTTAGATTTTGGAAATTCGTTGCTGGGTGTTCCTAGTATAAATTACTATCAGATTCTAAACTTTAAATTAATAGAGATATTGAAAATCTGATTACACCATCAGAATCATCATGCAAATAATGGTAAGGCAGTTTTTTTTTTTTTGAGGTATCATGATTCATCTGGCTACTATTAAATTCTATATGAACTGTGAAATGTCTCCCATGATGGTTTTACAAAGTCCACCCTCTTTGGAACTCTTGGTATACAAGTCTCTTTCATCAACACAGCATCACCAAGAAATTCCCAACCTCGTGGTCGGCCTGGAGCCCGGCTAACGTTTGGCACCACGCAGCTGCTGATGAGCCGTGAACCACCGAGAGGCCCCAGCGTGGCCACACAAACTCCGAACTTTGAATATTTTCAGAGCGCCACAACTCGCCCATTACCTCACAACTCGCTCGCCCATCTCAGCAGACAAAATGCATTTCTAAACCTGTTAACTCCCAGCTAGGCATATACGTACTAATGAGAATTGCATCTTCTACTGGAATACAAGAAGTGGTGCCTTAAGCAACTGATAATCATTTTGGCATGATTCTAATTTTACTGTAACCTAGTAAAGCTGTAACAAATTATAAGTAGATCTGTAGACTTCTGATCATTGTAGGACTAATAACAGTAAGACTCCATAATAACGGATTCCAGTAGAAGATGCAATTCTCGTATGTACGTACACACCTTGTCTCGAATTAACAGGTGTAGAAACCCATTTTGTCTGCTGAGTTGAGCAAGCGAGTGAGCGCAGGCCTACCTTCATGACGTACGTGCCGCAGCCTGACTTTCTCCTAGGCCTCATACTGTTCATACGCAAGTCAACTCCACTTTGCGCTTGAGCCCGCTGGCAACTGGTCAAACGAACCTATGTAAACAATTGTGACATCACACTTATAGAAAGCAGATTATTGTTATGAAGTATTACATAGTCTTCGCCCTACAGCCTTTGACATATTTATGCTGCTTGCAGACATTTGTGCATGCACAGTGTTTTGTTGTTGTAAATGGTGAATTTCCTTTGCAACTAAAGTTTTATTTTTTTCCTTTCCTTTATATTTTATTGCTGCAGTATTATTCTCCAGTAGCAGGATACAGTAACATTCTTTGTTACAGAATCAATTCTTACCAGTCAAAATTACAAAAATTTAACTGAAAAAACAATGAAAAATTCCCAGGTTTTTCTTGGCTTTCCCCGGATGAAAAAATTCCCAGGCTTTTCCCAGATTTCCCGGGTTGTATAGATCCTGATAATAGGTGCCAAAAAAAGCATAAGGCTTTGAAGACAGTGCCCCGAAGATTGTTACTAATCAGTGATGACAGCAGAGAGTGAAGCGTTTGTACCCAAAATAGTTAGTTCAGGCCAAGAGACTGCAGTAACAAGATGTTTGTGTATAATGCTGTGTAAAACAAATCACATGTGTTGAGATTCTTTGTCCATGCACGTCTAATCCATGGAGGGAATACCCACTTTGATTTTTAGTGCGTGCAATGCAACCAGCAGATATAACTTGGTGCCCACCAACTGTTTTACAAGGTTCGATGATTCCGATTGTATCACATATTAATCCTGCTCAGTATCCACAGTACTCAGAACAACAAACAGTGTGCAAATTGCAAATTAGAATAGGACGTGGGTGCTGACATTACTGTGCAGAATACAGTGACTGTGATGCAACAATGGATACTTTCAACAGGTAACTGGAGCTCTGAACATAATACAAAGACTTTTAGTGATCCATCACAACCTATAAGTGTACAGAATGATTTTACACCTTCCACATCTTCTGCACCTACTCCATCACATACACAGACTTCTGTTAAGACCACTCCGTACTAATAACAATTGTGTAACACCGACAACATGTGCTGCGAAACTACAAGTTTAGTGTTTGCAAAGGACAAATAATATTCCAGCTGCCAATCCTAAATCTACAGTAATGTACACCCCTACTGCACCTCTTATGCTCTGTGATAACAAACTTTTGATGTGACCATTCTGCAGCACAACCTAGGGCAAAGGTAATGCCATGTTTCATTGAACAACTATGTCATGTCTACAGGCAAAAGCCATGGTAGTGCCTTATTATCCAGGCCTCACAGGCAAGTAACCAGTGGACTACACTGCACAATGATGGTTAGTAACATAACCTAAAATCCCTCTGTTCAGGCCTGACAAAGTGACATTATGGTTTGCAATGACAGAGTGAATATTTGCGACGTTAGGAATTGCCGATGATAGCTTTAAATTTGTGATGCTAATATGCCATCTCGCTGAGCACACAGAGTTGATCATTAACTTTATACTCACCCTTTCTACCAGTGATAAATTCAACACATCAAAGGCACCACTCTTGCAATGTATTTCACACTCACCGGAGCAATGGGTGCAGAAAATGATTTACGAGGAACATTTACTGGACGGCACACCCTCTCAACTGTGGCACTGCCTTATGGTCATTAGTGGATCCATCCTGATGCCAGACCTTGCCCTCTGGACACTATGGATTTTGAAGCCCCCTTAGCAAACACAGATGATAATGATCGCACACAAAAAGATTTGCTGGACAGGAAATTGGCTCCAGCAGACAGACACTTTACAGTCACGCAATATAGGTAGTGAATCAGCACAAGTGAGGCTATCCCTCTTCCCATCTGAGCAACCCCTGGCCCGAGCGCTGGCACCCGGAGTGCGCACTGCATGGCCCCACCAGGCCAGCTGATTCTGCCAACCTGCTTGCACCCAAACTTCAAGCACAGACTGATATAGGTGCACCAAGCTGGCCAGAACTGACAAGTCAACTCTTATCCAGAACGATAACACACACTGGAGGGTGTGTGTACATCTGAAATGCATTCACTAGTACATAGTCCCTGATCAACACAGGCTTGGAAGCATGTACAGTATCATGAGACATACCTAAACCTTGGTATGAGGCTCTGGGTTTACAACTTGGTGCGGCAAATGAGATCAGCATCCATGTGCATGGGAAAGCAGAACGTACTGCATAACTCATGACCATGTTATGTTGTCCTTGGATGTTCTATGTCACCAATGTAGCAGATAGTTCTGTCTCTCCCTTGGGCTCCATTCGGCCACTCTATTCAACCACATGACCCAACTGTTCATCCTGGTCTCTTTGCCTCAAATCTGCCACTGGCCGTGAGACAATATTCACACATGCTTGGGGCTGCCAGCATAAAAGCTGACAGCTTAACCCCACTACTACACAAATGCAAAACATATGACACCTAACACACATAGCAGTGGCTGTGAATATCACAGCCATGTCCCCGAGAGGCAACAATACCCTTTCACAGTATGCAAAGGATACAGTGCAGCCTGATTACTCCAATGACAACAAACACGTGCTGTGGTAGCCACAAATGATGTAGCTATGCCCCCGATGGACATCAACACCCTTTCACCACATACAAAGATAGCCATGCTGCATGAGCTGCTACATGAACAACTCTCTCATAGTAAAGCACACTTCAGGTTACCTCTCGCGTCTTCCCTAAAACTCCCTGACACCATCAGTGATGTGCCTCAAGTTCTACTTTATCACTGCATGATTAAAAATGGTATGATGCACCACATAAAAAGAACAATGGTGCCCCTGTCTAGCACAAAGCATGCCATCCTATTACAATCCTGCTGCTTGGCAGATGAGATGGCTGTAAATGACATGTTGCAAGTGGGCATCATATAGCCATCAGACCGTATGTGAGCATCTTTCATGAAATTACTAGCTAAGAATGGTGGTTCTATTTGATTATGTGGAGACTACAGAACGCTTAACTGATGCACAATTTATGAGAGTTACCATGTACCAAAAATACAGTGCTTTACCCATAAGCTTGCGGGGGCAACTGTTCTTTCCATATTTGATTGTTAAGAGGCAAACTACCAGATTCATATGCATTTAGATGGTATTGGTAAAATGGCCAGCATTATGTCATTCAACTTCTTTGAGTATCTGGGGATGCAGTATGCCCTCAAAAATGCAGTGTACACCTAGCAGTGGTTCATCGATGGAGGATTATTTAAATTAGACTGCTGCTAAGCTTATTTAGACAACATTCTAATTTTTTGCTATGACCACCAGACCCATGAAGTTCATCTCCAACACAATCTTATTGGCCTCTGTGATGAAGACAAGTCACAGTTACATACAAACATGGTCATGTTTTTCAGACATACATTAAACGTGGACTGCACTCAACTGGTTTGACAGCTGCTGTCTCCTCGCACATATCATGCATGACCTTCAACAATTCTTGAGAATAATTAATTTTTATAAATATCTCCTACATGCTGCACAAGTTCAAGCAGCACATGTCCTCATGGGCCCTCACCTGGAATGGACACTGGCAATGCAGACAGCATTTGCTCATGCAAAGGAGTGCCTGACAGATGCAGTTGCTCTGGAAAACCTGGTACCAGATGTACAGCTTACAATTATAATGGATGCAAGCGACACAGCCATAAGTGCCATCCTCCAGCAGGCAGCTGCAGGCAATGCACAACCTCTACAATTTTTCTCCAGAAAGCTTACAGCCTCACAGACAAAATGTCCATCTTTTAACCATGAATTACTCATAGTTTACAGTCTGTATACTATTTTTATGAGGATATTGAAGGCCATCACATAAATCTTTATACAGTTCATCAATGATCAGCCCGAGACATTTTCACCACCTTGGTTCGGTTGCACATATTCTACAGATGTATGACACTTCCATGGGGCAGATAACAGTGTAGCAGATTACCTGTCTTGAGTCAGCACCATCTCCCTCACTCCTGAACTCAGCAAAGTTGCACAAGAACAGGAACATTGTCAGACAATTGGTACATTACCTCAAGTCTGAACTCAAACTGGTCCAGGGAATGGATGCAGCTGTCCTCTGTGACAGGTTGCAACAATGTTGTTGTCATATTATACCTTCATTGATGGGACACATGATTTTCAGCACAGTATATAATCTGAGCCACCCAGGCATATGGCCGATGACTTGGATCATTACTTTGTTTGGCTGGGTGTTAAGTTTAAATGAAAGAGGCAATGAAAGCAGGCCTGAAGTGGAATATGGATGTAACAAAATACCTTGTAGTTAGCAGAGAAAATGACGCCGGCTCCCTGAAGGTGGAAGACAAAATCTTTGAAAGGTAAAAGACTTTAAATATCTTCTGGCTATACTCAATGAAAGGAGCAAGATAGACCAGAAAATTACTGCATGAATACAAGCAGGAAACAGATCAAGGTTTGCTCTGAGAAAGCTGTTAAACTCCCAGCTTCTATCGAGAGCCTCAAAGACCAGTCAACAAGACAATAATACAACCTGTGGTCTTATATGGAGCAGAGACCTGGACCATCACCCAAAAGCTGGAAAGAAAACTCCTGACATTTGAGAATGCCATCCTCAGACAGATTTTTGGGCCAGTGACGGATGAAGATGAATGGAGGAAAAAGAAAGAACTGTGGAAATAACTGTGAATTGCAGGAGCTGTACAAGTCGATGGACAGTGTGGCAGTGATCAAGGAAAGAAGATTGAAGTGCTATGGACACATAATGTGTCAAGAAGGTCAGATCATCAGGCAGATATTAGAGGCAAAAGAGCATGGGGAAGATGACGACTCTGATGGATTGAGTAGGATGGATGAGTAGGTTGGAGCTATCTGAAGAAGAATAGATGGACTGAGGATGGTAGAGGATGCTGATTGGTGCGGCCCAAGACCAAATACAGTTTGTGTGACCACAGCAGTAAGTAAGTAAGGGTGTTAAGTGTGACTGTCGGCAAGAGAAAGGGTATGCCTGGACTGTAATACAGCAAAGTGGACCTGCACATACACACTCACCTTGGCAAGTTCGAAATTCTGTGTGGGCACTTTTCGCATGTACACTTCAATCTACTGGGATCCATACTAGAATCAGAAGGCTACAGGTACACACTGTCAATGATTGATCGCATAACCCTCTGGATGTTTGGTGGGAGTCTGCTTCAATTATTGAAGTGGAATCTACAGCCCACACTTTCAAGACAAACTGGATTGCCATATTTGGCTGCCCTGACACAACTACAGCAAATCAGGGCCACCAATTTGAGTCTTCACTTTTTAATTCATTATGCAACTTTTGCAGAATCACTCATCATCATTTCACAGCTTGTCATCATCAAAGCAACGGCCAGCTGGAATGATGAAAACTGCAGTCATGTGGCATGGGGGTGAAAGAATGGAGATGCTCCCATGGCTTTTCCCTGGAATCCACATGGAACACAATGATGATTTAAAAGCATCACTTGCAGAGATTCTATATGAGGAGAGTGGCATTGCCAGTGGAGTTTGTGCTGTTTATACTCGTCCCCTAGCTCATCTGACATATTTAAGATGGTACAGAGGGTCAAAAGAAATGTACAGAACACAAGTGTACCTTCTATCCTTTTTGTCATACTGTCAATATTCCATATTGGATTTTCCATTGTTTGACTGTGACTAAGTAATGATTTGAGATGATATTGTACAGCCAGCACGGCAACCACCTTATAATGGCCCACTTTGGGTGACGCAATGGTATAGCCACACTTCTGATTTAAGCTCAAATGGCAAGATAAGAACAGTGTTTTTCAACAAACTAAAGCCTGTATGGATTCTCCACTCTTTGGATGACATGAGTCACCTCCAACAAGACAACACCTCAGGCAACATGCCTGCCACTAGCTGTCTGTTGGCACAACCGGCATGTACTAGCTGTGGGAAGAGCTCCCAAAAGCTATCACTGACCAGCAATGGCAGCACAGAGTGTCAAGAGAGCAATGCTTGAAGCCTTCAGTGACTACCATAGCAGAATATTGTCAAAAGATCTTTCTCAATACCCAAAGAAAGCCTGGTTGTATGTGAAGCCTGTTAATGGAACCAAAATTAAGTCCAGTAACTCAGTGATGAGACAGGAACCAAAATAAAATGTCTCAAAGTAAAAGCAGAAATGCTTAACTTCACTTCCAAATGTCCCTATACAAAGAAAATCCTAGGAGTACTGCCACATTTTAATTCAGTACCACTGAAAATATGATTGAAACAGACATTAATGACAATTGGATTGAGAAACAGCTGAAATCACTGAAACTGAATAAAGCTCTAGGACCTGGTGGAATTCCCGACCCATTCTATACTGAATTTGCAGCTGAGTCAGCCCCTGTTTTAATTATAATATACCAGAGCCCTCAAAGAAAAACCTTGCCAAAAGGTTGAAGAAAGTATACATCACATCCATCTGCAAGAAGGGTAATAGAAATGATCCACGAAACTACCACACAATATCCTTGACATCCATTTGTTGTACAACCTTACAGAATATTTTTGATGATGGGACACAGCATCTATGAGGTAGCAATGGAGAAGGGATTTTCCTGTACATCCAGTTCAAGAGTGTACTGTGAATATCAGGACTCCAGTAAAATGTCAAAACTCAAACATCACTGTGGCCGGAAACAAGTCCTGCAAGAATGGGACTAATGACAACTGAAGAGAATCATTTAACGTGACAGAAGTGCAACCATTCTGCAAATTGCTGCAGATTTCAATGTTGGGCCATCAACAAATATCAGCTAACCATTCAATGAAATACCATTGATGTGGGCTTTTGGAGTCAAAGGCCTACTCATGTATCCTCGATGACTGCACGACATGAAGCTTTATGCCTTGGCTGGATCCATCAACACTGACATTGGACTGTTGACGACTGGAAACATGTTGCCTGGTCTGACAAGTTTCATTTGAAATTGTACAGAGCAGATGGACGTGTACGAGTAAGGTCAGAACCTTGTGAATCCATAGACCCTGCATGTCAGAAGGAGACTGTTCAAGGTGGTGGTGGCTTTGTTATGGCATGGGGCATGTGCAGTTGGAGTGATATGGGACCCCTGATACATCTAGGTGTGACTCTGACAGGTGACACATACATAAGCATCGGGTCTGATCACCTGCATCCAGAATTGCTACAGAGTGGCTCCAGGAACACTGAGTTCAAGCACTTCTGCTAGCCACCAAAGTCCTCAGACATGAACATTATTGTGCTCATCTGGGATGCATTGTAATGTGCTGCTCAGATGAGATCTCCACCTCCTTGTACTCTTACAGATTTATGGATAGCCCTGTGGGATTCATGGTGTCAATTCCTTTCAGTACTACTTCAGACATTAGTTGAGTCCATGTCACGTCATGTTGCGGCACTTTTGCATGCTTGCGGGGGCCCTACATGATATTTGGCAGGTGTACCAGTTACTTTGACTCTTCAGTGCACAAAAAGAAGCAAGCAGGGGACTTGAGTTTACATATCTAGAGAGAGATGATTTATAATACGTTTTTTGTTTATTCACTTAAGCATGACTACAACTTACATTTTGTGTTTGCATGCAGTAACGTTCGTCTGTTACGTTTTTGACAGATGATGAATGCAATGTATGTTCAGAGGGAAAAAGATATGTTTTATGTAATATAGTTACAATTTAATAAGTTTAAGGTATTTATTTTACTTGTACTGTGAAACCTTGCTTATTGCTGACTTTCAAGGTTCTATGTCATCTAGACTTATAGGTTTTTATGAGTGAGTTTGTGAGTATCAAAATACGTAACATAAATGGTCATATCTTTTGGGTGCAATGACTTGGAAGCTTAAAACTTTTACATCATCAAGGGCCTATAGACCTTAGTATGTGATATAAATTTGAACTTGGTGCATCAAGCTACTCCAAAGAAAAAAGGTCTTAACAGATGGACAGACAAAGAGACATACGTATAAAAAAAATGACAAAAATTTGTTCTTTCATGTGATATAATTACAACTCAACAAATTCCAGATTTTTCCTTTACTTTTAGTGTGAAAATTTCCTGCTCCTCAAATTTCATGATTCTGTCTCAACAGGAAGTAGGTTTTGATGAGTGAGCTTTTGAGTATCAAAATACATTACATACACTAAGTGATCAAAAGTATCCGGACACCTGGCTGAAAATGACTTACAAGTTCATGGCGTGCTCCATCAGTAATGCTGGAATTCAACATGGTGTTGGCCCACCCTTACCCTTGATGACAGATTCCGCTCTTGCAGGCATACGTTCAATCAGCTCCTGGAAGGTTTCTTCTGGAATGGCAGTCAATTCTTCACAGAGTGCTGCACTGAGGTGAGGTAACGATGTCAGTTGGTTAGGCTGGCACAAAGTTGGTGTTCCAAAACATCCCAAAGGAGTTCTATAGGATACAGGTCAGGACTCTGTGTAGGCCAGTCCATTACAGGGATGTTGTTGTTGTGTTTATGCATTATGAACAGGTGCTCAATTGTGTTGAAAGATTCAACTGCCATCCCTGAATTGCTCTTCAACAATGGGAAGCAAGAAGGTGCTTAAAACATCAGTGTAGGTCTGTGCTGTGATACTGCAATGCAAAACAACAAGGGGTGCAAGTCCCATCCATGAAAAACACGACCACACCATAACACCACCATATCCGTATTTTATTGTTGGCACTACACATCTGGCAGATGACATTCACAGGGAATTCGCCATATCCACACCCCACCATCGGATCGCCATATTGTGTACCATGATTCGTGTGTGTGTGTGGTTTGAGGTTTTCGGGCACTAAACAGCGTGGTCATCAGCGCCCAGCCATGATTCGTCACTCCACACAACATTTTTCCACTGTACAGTCGTACAATGTTTATGCTCCTTACACCAAGCAAGGCATTGTTTGGCATTTAGCAGCATGATGTGTGGCTTATGAGCAGGGCAGTGGATCCTGATGCAGTTTGGAAATATTGTGTGATGGTCTGGATAGATGTCTGCCTATTATACACTCCTGGAAATGGAAAAAAGAACACATTGACACCGGTGTTTCAGACCCACCATACTTGCTCCGGACACTGCGAGAGGGCTGTACAAGCAATGATCACCCGCACGGCACAGCGGACACACCAGGAACCGCGGTGTTGGCCGTCGAATGGTGCTAGCTGCACAGCATTTGTGCACCGCCGCCATCAGTGTCAGCCAGTTTGCCATGGCATACGGAGCTCTATCGCAGTCTTTAACACTGGTAGCATGCTGCGACAGCGTGGACGTGAACCATATGTGCAGTTGACGGACTTTGAGCGAGGGCGTATAGTGGGCATGCGGGAGGCCGGGTGGACGTACCGCCGAATTGCTCAACACGTGGGGCGTGAGGTCTCCACAGTACATCGATGTTGTCGCCAGTGGTCGGCGGAAGGTGCACGTGCCCGTCGACCTGGGACCGGACCGCAGCGACGCACGGATGCACGCCAAGACCGTAGGATCCTACGCAGTGCCGTAGGGGACCGCACCGCCACTTCCCAGCAAATTAGGGACACTGTTGCTCCTGGGGTATCGGCGAGGACCATTCGCAACCATCTCCATGAAGCTGGGCTATGGTCCCGCACATCGTTAGGCCGTCTTCCACTCACGCCCCAACATCGTGCAGCCCGCCTCCAGTGGTGTCGCGACAGGCGTGAATGGAGGGACGAATGGAGACGTGTCATCTTCAGCAATGAGAGTCGCTTCTGCCTTGGTGCCAATGATGGTCGTATGCGTGTTTGGCGCCGTGCAGGTGAGTGCCACAATCAGGACTGCATACGACCGAGGCACACAGGGCCAACACCTGGCATCATGGTGTGGGGAGCGATCTCCTACACTGGCCGTACACCTCTGGTGATCGTCGAGGGGACACTGAATAGTGCACGGTACATCCAAACCGTCATCTAACCCATCATTCTACCATTCCTAGATCGGCAAGGGAACTTGCTGTTCCAACAGGACAATGCACGTCCGCATGTATCCCGTGCCACCCAACGTGCTCTAGAAGGTGTAAGTCAACTACCCTGGCCAGCAAGATCTCCGGATCTGTCCCCCATTGAGCATGTTTGGGACTGGATGAAGCGTCGTCTCACCCGGTCTGCACGTCCAGCACGAACGCTGGTCCAACTGAGGCGCCAGGTGGAAATGGCATGGCAAGCCGTTCCACAGGACTACATCCAGCATCTCTACGATCGTCTCCATGGGAGAATAGCAGCCTGCATTGCTGTGAAAGGTGGATATACACTGTACTAGTGCCGACATTGTGCATGCTCTGTTGCCTGTGTCTATGTGCCTGTGGTTCTGTCAGTGTGATCATGTGATGTATCTGACCCCAGGAATGTGTCAATAAAGTTTCCCCTTCCTGGGACAATGAATTCACAGTGTTCTTATTTCAATTTCCAGGAGTGTACAATCAGTGGTCTCTGGCAGTCAACAGACTAGGTCGGCCTGTATGATTTTGTGCTGTTGATGTCCCTTCACGTTTCCACTTCACTATCACATTGGAAACAGTGGACCTAGGGATATTTAGGAGTGTGGAAATCTCGCATACAGACATGACACAAGTGACACCCAATCACCTGACCACGTTCAAAGTCTGTGAGTTCCACGGAGCACCCCATTCTGCTCTCTGACGATGTCTAATGACTAATGAGGTCGCTGATTTGGAGTACCTGGAAGAAGGTAGCAGCACAATGCACCTAATATGAAAAGCGTATGTTTTTGGGGGTGTCCGGATACTTTTGATCACATAGTGTAAATGGCCATATCTTTTGATTGTAATGTCTTCATAGCTTAAAATTTTTACATTACCAAGGGACCACAATTCTTAATATGTAAAATATGTCTGAACTTGAAACGTTTACCTGTTCCTGAGAAAAAGAGTTCTTAAAAGTTGGAAAGATAGACAGAGAGAGAGCAGACAAATAGAGAGACAATAAAGCAATCCTATAAAGGTTGCAGTTTTGCAATTAAGGTATGAACCTAAATGTGTATGATGAAATTTAAAGCATAGTTATTAAGGTCAGTGCGACATACATTAATTCTGTGCTTAGTCACCTGGGCAACGTGTCTTCCAGGTGTGGCCAGTTTGTTGGTAGATTGAAATACTCATTATTGAAATCACTTCAGAAAAGGGTGGAACAGATAACATAGACAAATACTAGCCAATTTCTTTGACACTAGTATTTCTGAAAGTTCTTAAGAAAGCAATGTAAAGGAGAGGCACATCCCAGTACATATAATTTGCTATTAGACAATCAGTCTATAGGAAAGACTATTTATTCTTTTATTGTGTGGAGTATTCAATACCTTTGCACAGATTGGAACTTTATGCGACTGGGATAAAAGCTATACAATTGTTATTTCATATCTGGACAGTAGGAAGAAGAAGGTTGGCCTCCAGTGTCCACAAACAGGAAGGAGGTTTGAATCTGACTGGAGCTATGTAAAGTAGATGGCTGCCACAGGACTCTATTCCAGGTCCATTGCTTTTCTTGACATTAACATAATATATGATACAGAAATTGTTCTCTTTGTGAATGACACAAATGTTATTGTGAAAGATGTGGAATGTATTATAAAAAATTTAAATGATTTACTCAATGAATGAACGTATGGTTTTCAGAGAACAGATTAACGCTTAACTGCAACAAAATGCAGAGAACACAACTTCTGAAACAGAACTCTTGCACAAGTGATATTTTATTGTCCACAGATAAACAAACAGGTGGTGAAATCAACCATTTTAAATTCTTAGGACTAAGGGCAGATGGACTGCTTTCTTGGAAGTA
This sequence comes from Schistocerca gregaria, assembly GCF_023897955.1. Lineage (NCBI taxonomy): Eukaryota > Metazoa > Arthropoda > Insecta > Orthoptera > Acrididae > Schistocerca > Schistocerca gregaria. The sequence continues at coordinate 531,864,870 of NC_064921.1, forward strand.
TCATATTCACCATTTTTTGCAGAATCTGACTACTCGTATCTTCACTAGAAGAATGATGTCTGCTGTCACTGATATTGAGAAACAAAGGCTTGTCTAATATGTTTACTTTCACTTTATTATCCCATATGGTGTTTGGGGTAACTCTGTGCATTCACCAAGAATATCCTTATCCCAGAAACAGCTGATCAGACTGATCTGTGGTGTCAGTTCATGAACTTGCTGTAGGCCATTTATACATACATTCTATTGAGAGATTTGTTTTTGACAATACTGACTCATTCAGAAAAAACTGCAATGTTCATTCCATGAAAACAAAATAATGATATGCACTTGGGACAGCATTTCCTTAAGCCTCAGACAGAAAGATGTTCATTACTCAACATTTTCAATGGGTTCCAGAAGAACTGAAAACACTGAGTGACAAACCCTAAGTATTGAAATCCACATTGGAAAGTGCCCTTGTAGCACACTTCATCTGTTCTGTATAGGAGTTTCTTGCAATAGTTAGGACTTTTCTCTGTAATGTGTTATTTATTCATATGCTCTTTTTCACATCTTTTATTAATTCATTAATTCTTTGTTTATAAATGTACAGGTTGTTCCATGATCAAATAGCTTCACCTAACCTGGTTCCAAGACTTTGGATAAACCTTTAAATAAGTACATAAACCAAGAACAAAAGCAGAAGGCTGTGTTTCATTCCTGGGATTGGACTTTTGACATGCTAGTGACATCTGTCTAGAAGTAACATCATTTCACATGTGCAATTTTTGGAGGTCTCCCTGAGAAGATCAATGAGGTTTCAGCATCAGCAATTGTTACTTTCCTGCTATAACTAGCATCAACAACTTGAAGATACTGAGCATTTACCTTGACTAAATAATTGCATGAGTTACACACTCTAATGTGCTGCCAGATACAACAAATATAAAAGAAATAATCTGCAAACTGGTTTGATTACTGAAATACACTGCTGGTCACCAAAAATGTAACACAATGAAGAAAGCACCCAAATCAGGTAACATTTGCAACATGCATTTGCGGTGATGAGAGATGCACAATTAGCATTTCAGTGTAGGTGCACATCACAGTTGCCAGTAGTCCCAGCTGCAAGTGCTATATAAAGGAGGAACAAATGTTCATATGGATGTACTGGAATTGTTCCTTTGTGTAGTTGTTTTAGCAGCTTCAATATGCCTCGTAGGAGACAATGAGAGTCTTTCAAGTGTGTTTCAGAGATCAACCTAGGAAAAATAGTTGCCTATACAGATTGTGGATTATCCTTCAGAGAAACGGGTGATGTGTTGGATAGAACCAAGCAACTGTGATGCAGATCTGTAATCGCTGGATGCAGGAGGGAACGGCGGATCGACAGGACCAACTGCACTCACCTTGTTGCACCACTACACCTGATGACAGGCATATTGTGTACATGTCAGTGATGATCACTCTGTCACATCACAAAGCATATCACAACAAATTCAGTTTGTTGTGGAACAAGCAATATACGTGCATATCGACTACGAAGGCTTTCCCGGTGTAATAATTGATAATATTCTTCTCGTGATTGCAGCTGGATCATAACGTCTTCATGACACAATATTTCCGCGGTCCAACTGGCCGCCATCTTCAGGTGAGAGTGCTGGTACACGATCTCGCCGGAACTGACTTCCCAGCGCAAGCGGCGGCCACTATATAGGCCGCAGAAGACCCACAACGGGTGCGCCAGAAGGTGCCGTAACTGCCCTCTAGTGCAGTAGACATACCACGCTGCCAGTGATGGAAACAGGCGAAAAACTTTCGCCTTCATGACACAATGGCGGCGGGGTATGTCTACTGCGCTAGAGGGCAGTTACGGCACCTTCTCGCACACGCGTTGTGGGTCTTCTGCGGCCTATATAGGGTCCGCAGCTTGTGCTGGGAAGTCAGTTCCGGCGAGATCGTGCACCAGCACTCTCACCTGAAGATGGCGGCCAGTTGGACCGTGGAAATATTGTGTCATGAAGACGTTATGATCCGGCTGCATACCCGAGAAGAATATTATTACGTGCATATCATTTCACACTGTTTGCTGCAGAGTAGACTATCCATGAGGTGCCCATTGCTGTGTCTACCACTGAGTTATGTGTTTGCACTGGCAGTGGTGTGATGAATGATGGACATGGACAATAGAATGGAACAAAATTATTACCAACGAATCTCGATTCTGCCTGCTTCACCACAATGGTCAGATTAGAGGCTAGAGACATGGCAGTGAGAGACTGTTGAACTGTTGCCTTATGCACTGCCGTACTGGTACTGCACCTGGTATTATAGTTTGGGGTGGTATTGGATTCCACTCCTCCACCCTCCTACTATGCACTGCTGGTACACTAATGATGTTATGTCTCTGAAATGTTGGAGACTGTTGTCCTTCTATACCGTTGGAGTTTGCCAACAGCCAAACTGCAACAGGATAATGTGCAACCATACGTAGTACGTAATGTTCAAGACCTCTTCATCGCCCTCCAGATTGCATTTCTGCTTCAGCTTCCTTGTTCACCCACTCTCTTGCCTATTGAAAATGTCTGGTTGATGGCAGTGCAATGACTGGCTCAGGATACACCACCAGCCGCTACAGCAGATCAACTTGGGCAATGTATGGAAGCAGCATGAACTGCTATACCCCAAAAACACATCCGGAGCCTCTTTGATTCAATGCTGAGGTGTGTAGCAGCCAGCTATGGCAGCAACACTGGATAGTGATTTCATCATCTTCCCCAATTCACATGTGGCTGTGTTTTCAATCATGTGATCTTTGAACAATTTGTTATGTCCCAAATCAGTTTAACTGTGATGTCTCTGGTCCTTCTAAGTGTTACAATTTGGATGGTCAGCAGTATAATTTTAACAGTGAAGTTTTCACGTAGCAGTTCCGTAATCTGTACTGAATTTTACTACCTAACATGGCCTACTTGAGGCTTTCCCAATCTAATAACTGCTTGAAAGATTCTACGGCAGTGTTTCAGATGGTGTTGTGGAAACTGCACAATATTTCTTGGAGGCAGGTCCATCTGAAGATCAAGAGCAGCTGTCTCATACAAATATTGTTCAGTTTTCTCAACATCATCTGATGCAACACCTGAGAACCTTTCAAGCAATTACCAAATATGTTTGTAATCAATGCAGAAGAAAATAGTACCACAGATGGGGCCAAACAGATTGTTCACATTGCTGACACAATGCTAGCCATGTAAGGAGTAGCTGCCATTGAGGTAAAGAATTGTGAGAGTCAGCTCCTATTCTTGCACTTTATCAACATTCATGGGAAGACTGATCATAGCTACAAATTTATTATGATAAATGGAATGTGGACCTGTTGAGGGTGACATAATATTTGGGATTAAAATGTGTCCATCCACATTTCATTTAGTTAGCACTTCTGCTTGTATTTCGTTCCACTATACAGTTTTGCTGGATTTAGAATTCTCAGAAAATTAATTAGCATTCCGACTCTGAAATTTATATTGTGAAGTGGGAACCTTGTATTGCTTAAACATTGTGAAATTAGACTGGTAACCATTTTGTATGATAGTCCATTTGATTAAGCTGCACATTACAGCCCTCCCATTGACATTTGCTGATATACTTGTGTTAATGGCTGCAGATTTGTCATTCCACTGCATTAATATAACTCTTTTAGGAATTGATGAGTTGTTATGATTTGTTATTAGTTACAGGTCCCTGTTTGTCAAAAAAATCTAGATGTTTGAGTCAAAAACTGTTTGATAAAATTATCAGGCATGCTAATTTCCCTCCTCATGCTGGGTTCATGACCTCATCAAGTTTTAATGTCAAATAAGAGAACCCTATTGCATCTAATTTGTCTTTTTCTTGGTCCATAAGTTTCCAGCTAAATTTTTAAAATTTAATTTTAAATGCATGCTTTTAATCTAACTTTTAACTAATCAAAACTGATTTTTTGTGCCACTAAAGACAACATCTGGCTGAAACTGCTACAAAAAACATGGTGGGGTAGGTAATTATTTTTCTGTATATAAATTTAGCATCCATGTGCTATCAGCTCTTCAGACCCCTCAACTTTCTCACAACCCAAAAAGGCACTATGCTATCCTATAATCTTACTTATTTCTTAAAATGTAACCACCTGCGGTCACAGTGATACTTCCACTTGGATTGATAAGTAATAATGCCAGAAAACAAAGTGATTGCTGTCCCCAATTATTTGACAACAAGCAATATACTGTCCGTGTTTCTTACTTTCTTAGTTTCAAAGCAAAACAATTTCTTTCCAAATGATTTTTAGTAACACTGACATTTATAATCAAACATTCCATTAGAATGTTGTTTCAGCTAGTTCCAAACTTGTTGAAATTGAAACTCCAATTCACCAGTGGAAAGTTTGGTGTTTGAAAGAAGAATGATCTTTTCATAGAAGGTCTTGTTAAAAATGAGATTAAATTAAAATTTTAATCAAAACATTCTAGCATCATACCCCAAACCAAAATGTAAAATTCCTGGAAATGAAAGCATGTAGGCATATGTCTTTCATACATAGCTTTTAGCAAGCTATTCATTTTGGTATTTAATACATATATAACAACTTACCAGATGGTAAGTCTCCCCTGACCCAGGGTTCTGGGCAACTTTTCCGAACTCTCCCCATTTTCTAAACCTTGTCCCTCGTTTTCTTTCACCCCTCTTCCTTATCCTTCAACCCTTCTGCCAGAAGAAGGAGCCACTGGCTCTGAAAGCTTGCACATTTCTTTAACCTTCACGTATGTTTTCTCCTGCCACCACTTGTTGAGTAGATTTCTTATCTATGCAATTACATTTTCAAAAACTGATTATGTTTGTTGAAGTAATAGCTTTGTGAATCCTTACACATCAACTTCAAATAAGCAAAGAAATTTGTCATCAAAATATATTCAGAGAAAAACTCTCAAAACTGTGGTAATATGCCTCGAGATCTTTAAACTCTATCGGTCTAACTAATATTTTTGATGTACTGGCAAAACATAATTGCAATTTATTATGTTTTTAAACAAATGGTCATGAAAAACTACATTACATATTTCTTCAAACAACTCCATCACAACAAATTCTGAGATAAATTTTAAATTAAAAATGATGAGATGCATTATTATTCAGACAGAAGTTGAGAATTACCCTGCATGTAGGAAAAGGGATGTCCACAGCCTGTAGAACTGATCTGGAACTTCTGGTGCATAGAAAGGAATCATTCCACAAACATTGTCAAGGCAGGAAACCTGAGGACAGACATGAAATTTATTGTTGCCTTTTATGGTTAAATTTGCAAACAATTTAAGATATATTGAAAAAAAGTTTGCCTAACATTTTAATGCACTCCCTTTCACAATTATTAAAATTGTTACAAGAAGCAAATGAACATAGTTCTCCTTTGCAATACATTCTCTTGCATTAACTAAACAACTCAGAAATTATTGTGATTTATACTGAAATGTCAAAATGCTAACAGAATAAATTCCATTAAGTAACTAATTCAAAAATGATAACATGTATTTCTTGTACACCATATAGATCCACTAATTTCATTGTCATTTACTCTCTTCTAAACTGAATGAGAAACAATCAACTGTTGACCTTGAAAAACTAGATAAAACTACCATCAAATGTTGAATATTTTTTATTCATGTCGTTAGTTGAATTTCATTCTATTCCTCAATCTGTGCACTCAAGGAGGCGAATAGAGCGAATTTCGTAAGTATTTGGGAGGTTAGTAAATTTTTCCGTGGTTTTCCGACTTTCCAATGAATTTAATTAAGTATGGAAATCCGAAGGTTTATGGGCTGTTTGTGTTATTTAAAGTGATGATGTTTCTGACTCATAAGAGAAGAATAACACTGCTATTGATATTTGTATCATAGGCACATCTATGATTTCGTTTTACATATTTTTCCATGGCAAAGGAAAACAGATATGTATTTATATGTTGGAAAAGTTTAGATATACCAGTTCTTCAGCAACAATGAATAAACATTTGACATTAATTTTTCCTACCATATATGAAGTAATGATAATCTCCTCTGAAACATCCCATTGAAACATTTGTTCCATATTGCTGTAGGTTTATTAATTAATGACTGCTTGGTGACAAAATAGTTGATAACCAGGAAACTGACTTGCACAAAATAATGTAGTGATGCATTTAATGTAATAATTTTGTCTTTAAATGACAATTATTGTTTCTGAAATATCTTCAGAATAATAAAAGCTATTAGTCTTCATTCAAAACAATTAAAAACTGTTTGGCACATATCTATTTGAGTAATGCAATATTCTTAAATGTATAACTAAAGATCCTGTGTGTAACAGGTATAAAACAAAGTATAGGCCTATAGATAGAGAGATGCTGAATGAAAAACATTTGGCAGTCAAGAGAGCAACACATGAAGTCTGCTATCACTGCTGTTGCAAAATATTGTTGAATGATCTTTCACAAAGCCCAAAGAAATTCTAGTTATGTGCAAAGGCCGTAAGTGGCACCAAAATTAGTGTCTAGTCAGTCATTGACAAGACAGGAATTGAAACTCAGAGTAGCAAAGCAAAAGCAGAAAGCTTAACTCTTGTTTTCAAGTGTTCCTTCACACAGGAAAACCCCAGAGTAATGGCGCAATTTGAGTGAAATAGGTGTTAGTGTCAGTGGCATTGATAAACAGCTGAAAACATCAAAATTCAACAAACCCAAAAGACCCAGTGGGATCTCTATCAGATTCGACTCCCAACTTGCAGCTGTGTGAGTCCCTCTGTTAAATACACAGGCGTCCAAAATTAAAGTAACAAACTGCCATTTGCTCATCTTGTGTCTAATTTACTGTACAATAATACAAAATGTCAACAGATGTCTGTACATTCATCTTCAGCTTGGAAAATGGCATTCTGGTCAATGGGCAACCACATCAGTGATGATGTCAGGGCACCTATCAAATGGCGTAGAGTTTGTTGGGTAGCCTCACATCCACAATCACTCTGTATACAGTCACCGATGGTGCAATATGATCAAAGAAGATCAGACTCTCTGCGGTGGAGAGCCATAAGAAGAATGGAAGCAGGACAGTTGCAAACTGATGAGGCCTGATAGCTTAATGTGAATCATTCTGTTGTTTCTCGGATGTGACAATTTATAGACATCAAAACAGTACTCCAAAGACTGAGTCATGGCTGACCATGTGTGACATCAGAAAGAGAGGACTGTTATTTGGATGTAAGGGCATGATGGTACCACATTAGAACTGGACGGCAACTGGCATCTGACATTGCAGCATACACTAGACATGTTGTATCAAGACAAATGTTGTCCAGAGGGCTCCAGAAGAGTAGCTTTATTGTTGGAGATCTGTTGTATGTGTACCTCTGATGCATCTTTAAAGGAGAGAGTGGAATTGTCAACATGCCACCTAGGTGATCGAACAGTGAGCCAAAGTTCTGTTCACAGATGAGTCTTGATTTGGCCTGGTGAGTGGTTCTCGATGCATTCACATTTGGAGGGAATACGGAACATGGTTTTGGGACCCAAGCATTATGGAAAGAAACTGATATCAAGGAGGATCCCTAACATTGTGAACAGGGATTATATTGATCACAAGAACACCTCTTCATGAAAATGTATGGATGAATCGGCAAGGTTTAACTGCAGTCAGGTATCGTGATGAGATCTTGGGACTTCATGTGTGGATGTTGTGAGGTGCTATGGGCCCAGACTTTGCACTGATGGAGGATAATGATCACCCTCATAGAGCAAGAGTGGTTGACATTTTCTTGGAAACGGAATATACTGCATGGCCTGCTTGCTCTTCCAATTTGAATCACACAGAGCATGTCTGGAGTGCACTAAAAAGATGGGCTGCATCCCTTCAGCATCCACCAAGCACTCTCCAAGACTTGCAAGCAGTTGTCCAGGAAGAATGGGTGTTATTGCCTCAACATGACATTGATGATATCATTCATTCACAGCATGCCCCATCATTGACAGGCCTGTATTGCTGCCAGAGGTGGTCACAACATTTACTGAGCACATTAACCAGCTGTCAGAATGTGTGTGCAAATCCATTCAGTTGGTAAAAATGAACATTTTTGTCTACTGTTATGCATATTGCAGTTGGCTTAAAATGGCTCTGAGCACTATGGGACTTAACATCTGAGGTCATCAGTCCCCTAGAACTTTGAACTACTTAAACCTAACCAACCTAAGGACATCCCACACATCCATACCCGAGGCAGGAATCGAACGTGTGACCATAGCAGTCGCTCGGTTCCAGACTGTAGCGCCTAGACCCACTCCGGCTGGCCATATTGCAGTTGTTTATGATCTGTATTCTTTACATTGTTTCTACTTTACTATCACCAGTTTATACTGTTTTGTGGCAAAATAAACACAACCTTGCAAAAATTCTGTTTGTTGCTTTAATTTTGGACAGCAATGTATAATCTATCACACATCCCTCAAACAAAAGACCATGCCTGGTAGCTGGAAGAAAGTATGGATCACACCTGCCTACAAGAAGGGTAGCGGAAGTGAGCCATAAAACTACCATCCATTATCTTTGACATTTGTTGTAGAATCTTAGAACATATTCTTAGCTTAAACATAATGAGGTATGTCAAACAGAATGACCTTCTCCATGCCAACCAGCATGATTTTCAAAAACATAGATAATGTGAAACCCATCTTGGACTTTTTTCACATGACATCCTGAGAACCATGGATGAAGGCAGTCAGGTAGACGCAGTATTTGAAATGGATTTAACTCTGTGTCATACCTACACTTATTATCAAAAGTATGAGTGTATGAGATATAAGGCAAACTTTGTGACTGAACTGAGAATTTCATGGCAGGAAGGATGCAGCATGTTATCTCGGATAGAGTCATTGACAGATGTTGAAGTACCTTCAGGTGTATTCCAGGGAAGTGTGTTGGGTCCCTTGCTGTTCATGCTTATGGTTTTCACAGATGATGCAATTATCTACAACAAAGTGCAGTTTGAATGAAGCTGCATAAATATTTAGGCGGAGCTTGATAAGATTTCAAAGTAATGCAGAAATCTAAACTTGCTCTAAATGTTCCAAAATGTAAAATTGTGCACTTCACAAAATGAAAAACCCATAGTATCCTATGGGTATAATATCAGTGAGACACAGCTGCAGTTAGTAAACACATACAAATACCGGATTGTAACACTTTGTAGGAAAATGAAGTAGAACAAGCGCACAATCTCAGTCATGGGTAAAGCAGATAGTAGACTCCAGTTTATCATAGAATACTAGGTAAATCATTCTACAAAGGAGATTGCTTACATATCACCCATCCTAGAATACTGCCGCTGTGTTTGGCACACACATGAAAAGGACTAGCAGGGGATATTGAATGTATATGGAGAATAGAGGCATGAGTAGTAAAGGGTTTGTTTGACCTGCGGGCAAGAGTCAACAAAATTTTGAAAAAGAACTGAGTCGGCATTCTCTTGAAGGAAAGTCTACCAATAAATTTTTGAGAACTGGGTTTGAATGATGACTCTACAATTATACCTACAACTCACTATATATATCTCCCACAGGTTTCATGAGGACAAGATTAGATTAATTACAGCATGCACAGAGGCATTTAACCAATCATTCATCCCGTACTCCATACATGAATGGACCAGGCAAAAGCACTAATAATTAGTATAGTGGGATGTTCCCTCTACCATGCATTTCACAGTGGTTTGCAGAGTATAGATGTGGATGCAGATATAGATTATTAAGCTGAGAGTAAACAATAATAGCTATGTGTATTAAGTATTTTATTCTGTGCAATATTCACACATAATTATTCAAACGTATGAGTTTTAAGACTTGAAAGCTGTCTTTTCTGTAACATTAATGTTCTTGGATGCAGAAATGAGTAGAACTAACCATGCAACACTTTTTGTGTGTCCTCTTAGTTTCAGTGATTTTATTTGATATGATCACTAACTGCCAATTGTATGAAATGATTCTAAAATTCATTTCTATGACTCTTAAATATGTAATGTCCAAAACTTACAATAAATCTACATCTACATCTACATTTATACTCCACAAGCCACCCAACGGTGTGTGGCGGAGGGCGCTTTACGTGCGACTGTCATTACCTCACTTTTCTGTTCCAGTCGCGGGAAGAACGACTGCCGGAAAGCCTCCGTGCATGCTCGAATCTCTCTAATTTTACATTCGTGATCTCCTCGGGAGGTATAAGTAGGGGGAAGCAATATATTCAATACCTCAACCAGAAACGCACCCTCTCGAAAGCTGGTGAGCAAGCTACACTGCGATGCAGAGCGCCTCTCTTGCAGAGTCTGCCACTTGAGTTTGCTAAACATCTCCGTAACACTATCATGGTTACCAAATAACCCTGTGACAAAACGCGCTGCTCTTCTCTGGACCTTCTCTATCTTCGTCAACCCGATGTGGTACGGATCCCACACTGTTGAGCGATACTCAAGTATAGGTCGAACGAGTGTTTTGTAAGCCACCTCCTTTGTTGATGGACTATATTTTCTAAGGACTCTCCCAATGAACCTCAACCTGGTACCCCCCTTACCAAAAATTAATTTTATATGATCATTCCACTTCAAATCGTTCCCCACGCATACTCCCAGATATTTTACAGAAGTAACTACTACCAGTGTTTGTTCCGCTATAATATATTCATACAATAAAGGATCCTTCTTTCTATGTACTCGCAATACATTACATTTGTCTATGTTAAGGGTCAGTTGCCACTCCCTGCACCAAGTGCCTATCTGCTGCAGATCTTCCTGCATTTCACTACAATTTTCTAATGCTGCAACTTCTCTGTATACTACAGCATCATCCGCGAAAAGCCGCATGTAACTTCCAGCACTATCTGCTAGGTCATTTATATATATTGTAAAAAGCAATGGTCCCATAACACTCCCCTGTGGCATGCTTGGCATTACTTTAACGTCTGTAGACGTCTCTCCATTGATAACAACATGATGTGTTCTGTTTGCTAAAAACTCTTCAATCCAGCCACACAGCTGGTCTGATATTCCGTAGGCTCTTACTTTGTTTATCAGGCGACAGTGCGGAACTGTATCACACGCCTTCCGGAAGTCAAGGAAAATAGCATCTACCTGGGAGCGTGTATCTAATATTTTCTGGACCTCATGAACAAATAAAGCGAGTTGGGTCTCACATGACCGCTGTTTCCAGAATCCATGTTGATTCCTACAGAGTAGATTCTGGGTTTCCAAAAACAACATGATACTCGAGCAAAAAACATGTTCTAAAATTCTACAACAGATCGATGTCAGAGATATAGGTCTATAGTTTTTCGCATCTGCTCGACGACCCTTCTTGAAGACTGGGTCTACCTGTGCTCTTTTCCAATCATTTGGAACCTTCCGTTCCGCTAGAGACTTGTGGTACACAGCTGTTAGAAGGGGGGCAAGTTCTTTCGCGTACTCTGTGTAGAAACAAATTGGTATCCCATCAGGTCCAGTGGACTTTCCTCTGTTGAGTGATTCCAGTTGCTTTTCTATTCCTTGGATACTTATTTCGATGTCAGACATTTTTTCGTTTGTGCGAGGATTTAGAGAAGGAACTGCAGTGCGGTCTTCCTCTGTGAAACAGCTTTGGAAAAAGATGTTTAGTATTTCAGCTTTACACGTGTCATCCTCTGTTTCAAAGCCATCATCATCCCGGAGTGTCTGGATATGGTGTTTCGAGCCACTTACTGATTTAACGTCAGACCAGAACTTCCTAGGATTTTCTGTCAAGTCGGTACATAGAATTTTACTTTTGAATTCACTGAACGCTTCACACATAGCCCTCCTTTTACATCGTTTAGCTTCTGTTTATCTGAGAGGTTTTGGCTGCATTTAAACTTGGAGTGAAGCTCTCTTTGCTTTTGCTGCAGTTTCCTAACTTTGTTGTTGCACCACGGTGGTTATTCCCATCCCTCACAGTTTTACTCAGCACGTACCTGTCTAATACGCATTTTACAATTGCCTTAAACTTTTTCCGTAAACACTCAACATTGTCAGTGTCGGAACAGAAATTTTCGTTTTGATCTGTTAGGTAGTCTGAAATCTGCCTATCTGCCTTCTATTACTCTTGCTAAACAGATAAACCTTCTTCCCTTTTTTTATATTCCTACTAACTTCCATATTCAGGGATGCTGCAATGGCCTTATGATCACTGATTCCCTGTTCTGCACTTACAGAGTTGAAAAGTTCGGGTCTGTTTGTTATCAGTAGGTCCAAGATGTTATCTCCATGAGTCAGTTCTCTGTTTAATTTCTCAAGGTAATTTTTGGATAAATATGTGAACAGAAATACCAACAACATGAAAAAGTGAACTGGGGAATTGCATACTAAAATATTTAAGTGGTTTGCAATCATATTAAGCCACAACTTTAACACATCTATATGTTGAATAAAATAGAAAGACAGGAAGTATGTCATAGAGGAAGACAGGGAAGGATGGGCATGGAAGCAAAGGTGCCAGTGGGGTAAGGGCTAGTGCACATACTAGAGAATCAGTGCAGCACTGTGAAGGCCATACAAAAGCAAATGATAATAGGAGGGGAAAGATTATGTTGACAGAATAAACCAAAATCTGTTCTTCTGATCTACTGTTTGTCCTGCTGTCTATTCTTATTCGCTTCTTTGTACAATTTGGAAAGTCACCTTACTTTTTGAACAGCCCTTGTATGTCAATGCACGAAAAGTGATGTTGTACCAGAAGAGTGGCTCTGCTTATGCACTGAGATTGCTATGGCAAAAAGAGGATAATTTGGCTTTAATACAGTTTCTCCAATCACACTATTCTCTAGATATGGCCATAAACAATTTATTTCTGCTTCTTAACTTCAGCTGCAGCAAACCCAGAAGTATCAGTGTAAGATCCAAATAAATGCCTCCCACAGGTAAGAGTATTAAAATCCTAATGATAAAATGCCAAAGCATTCACAACAAGGTGCCAGTTTGAAGCACTTATAAAAAGCAGGGCACATAATACTAGGTGCAGAAAACTGGTTGAAAACTGAAATTGATAGCAGTTAGATTTTTGTGAAACATTGAAGTGTATGTCAAAAGAATAGGTAAACAGAGGTGGTGTATTTGTTGCAGTAGACAAGAAACTCAAATCCACCACGGTAGAAACTGAAGCTGCATGTGAGAGTGTGTGGACGAGCCCGAATAACAGGTGTGGGCATCAAATGGTAACTGGATCCCATTATGTAACCAAAAACTTTAAAGAAAACCACAACTCAATTGCATGTAATTTCCCCAATCATATTGTAATCATAATTTGGAAGCCCACTCATTACAGAAATATATTGGGTCTAATGACAACAAATAGACCTGACTTCTTTGAGGATGTCCACATTGAAACCGGTATCAGTGACATTGACACAATTGTGACAACAATGATTAACAAAGTACAAGGGACAATTAATACAAGCACAAAGATGTTCAGTAAACTAGATAAAAAACCAGTAGTGTCATATATCAATGAAGAACTTGATACTTTCAGCTCAAGGCAGGAGCATGTAGAGGAACTATGGTTCAAGTTTAAAAGAATAGTTGACCATTCACTGGATTGATATGTAACTAGTAGAACAGTTCATAATGGGAGGTAACCTCCATGGTACACAGTCTAAGGAAACAGAGATTACTGAATAATAGGTGTAAAACAAAGGGTACAGCTATTGGTAGACAAATGCTGAATGAAACACACTTGGCTGTCAAGAAAGCAGTGCATGATGCCTTCGATGACTGCCATAGCACAATACCGTTAAATGATGTGAAATGAAATGAGGACTTTTTGGTAGGAAGGATGCAGCATGTTAGCTGTGATGGAGAGTAATTGTCAGATGTACAAATAACTTCAGGTGTGCTCCAGGGAAATGTGTTTGCCATTCATGTTGTATATTAAAGACCTTGCAGACAATTTTAATAATAACATCAGACTTTTTGCAGATGATGCAGTTATCTACACTGAAGTGCCAAATAAACTGGTATATGCATGCATATTCAAATACAGATATATGAAAACAGGAAGAATATGGGGCTGCAGTCAGCAATGCCTATATAAGGCAATAAGTGTCTGGCACAGTTGTTACAGAAATTACTACTGCTACAGTGGCAGGTTATTAAGATTTACGTGAGTTTCAACGTGGTGTTATTGTTGGCATATGAGCAATGTGACACAGCATCTCTGAGGCAGTGATGAAGTGGGGATTTTCCCGTATGACCATGTTCAAGAGTGTACCATGAATGTCAGGAATCTTGTAAAACATTAAATCTCTGACATCTCTGTAGCCAGAGAAAGATCCTGCAAGAATGGGACCAATGCCAACTGAAGAGAATCATTCAATATGACAGAAGTGCAATCCTTCAGTTAATTGCTGCAGATTTCAATGCTGGGCCATCAGTGTCAACAAGTGTCTACGTGTGAACCATTCAGTGAAACATCATCGATATCGGCTTCCAGAGCAGAAAGTACCCTTGATGACTGCATGACACAACGCTTTACACCTTGCCTGGGCCTGCCAACACTGACAATGGACTGTTGATGACTGGAAACATGTTGCCTGGTTGGACAAGTCTCATTTCAAATTGTATTGAGCAAATGGTAATATATGGGTAAAGAGGCAACCTCATGAATCCATGGCCTTTGCATGTCAGCAGGGGACTGTTCAATCTGGTGGAGACTCTGTAATGGTTTGCAGCAATTGCAGTTGGAGTGACATAGAGCCCCTTTTATGTCTAGATATGACTCTGACAGGTGACACATATGTAGGCATCCTGCCTGATCACCTGCATCCATTCATGCCCATTGTGCATTCTGACAGTCTTGGGCAATTCCAGCAGGACACTGCGATGCCCCACATGTCCAGAATTGCTCCAAGTCGCTCCAAGAATACTCTTCTGAGTTTAAACACTTCTGCTGGCCACCAAACTCCCCAGTCATGAACATTGTTGAGCATATCTGGGATGCCTTGCAATGTGCTGTTCAGAACAGATCTCCTCCCCCTTGTAATCTTACAGATTTACGGACAGCCCTGCAGGATTCACAATGTCAGTTCCCTCTAGCACTGCCTCAGACATTAGTCAAGTCCATGCCATGTCATGTTGCAGCACTTCTGCATGCTCACAGGGGCCCTACACAATATTAGGCAAGTGTAGCAGTTTCTTTGGCTCTTCGGTGTATAAAGAGGTACTATCTGAAAGAAGTTACATAAATATCCAGTCTTATCTTGATAAGATTTCGAAGTGGTACAAAGATTGGCAACTTGCTTTAAGTGTTCAGAAATACAAAACTGTGCACTTCACAAAATGAAAAAACACAGTATCATATGTCTATAATAGCAACGAGTCACTGTTGGATTTGGTCAACTCATACAAATACCTGGGTGCAGCACTTTGTAGGGATATGAAATGGAATGATCACATAGTTTCCGTCATGGATAAAGCAGGTGGTAGACTTGGTTTATTGGTAGAATACTAGGGAAGTGCAATCAGTCTAAAATGCACATTGTTTACAAATCACTTGTTTTTACCAAAGTTGTGAGTGTAACCCTGTATAAGTTTGTCTGTCCTTGTATATTTTCAGTCAAAGGTTTTCTGCAATAATCATTTAAACTAAAGCTACAATCGAGAGATTTTTACACACACACACACACACACACACACACACACACACACACATATCCTATGACACTGCACAGAAAATTCATCACATTAAGACCCAGTACTAGGAAGGTTACTGGAAATATGGGAACACCACAAGAAATGTGTGGCTCTACATAAAAGCAGATGCTAGTCAAGCTTGCAGGTTGTGCTCCTGTATTTTATCATGATTGACACTTGCAACATACACTCCTGGAAATGGAAAAAAGAACACATTGACACCGGTGTGTCAGACCCACCATACTTGCTCCGGACACTGCTGTACAAGCAATGATCACACGCATGGCACAGCGGACACGCCAGGAACCGCGGTGTTGGCCGTCGAATGGCGCTAGCTGCGCAGCATTTGTGCACCGCCGCCGTCAGTGTCAGCCAGTTTGCCGTGGCATACGGAGCTCCATCGCAGTCTTTAACACTGGTAGCATGCTGCGACAGCATGGACGTGAACCGTATGTGCAGTTGACGGACTTTGAGCGAGGGCGTATAGTGGGCATGCGGGAGGCCGGGTGGACGTACCGCCGAATTGCTCAACACGTGGGGCGTGAGGTCTCCACAGTACATCGATGTTGTCGCCAGTGGTCGGCGGAAGGTGCACGTGCCCGTCGACCTGGGACCGGACCGCAGCGACGCACGGATGCACGCCAAGACTGTAGGATCCTACGCAGTGCCGTAGGGGACCGCACCGCCACTTCCCAGCAAATTAGGGACACTGTTGCTCCTGGGGTATCGGCGAGGACCATTCGCAACCATCTCCATGAAGCTGGGCTATGGTCCCCCACATCATTAGGCCGTCTTCCACTCACGCCCCAACATCGTGCAGCCCGCCTCCAGTGGTGTCGCGACAGGCATGAATGGAGGGACGAATGGAGACGTGTCGTCTTCAGCAATGAGAGTCGTTTCTGCCTTGGTGCCAATGATGGTCGTATGCGTGTTTGGCGCCGTTCAGGTGAGCTCCACAATCAGGACTGCATACGACCGAGGCACACAGGGCCAACACCCGGCATCATGGTGTGGGGAGCGATCTCCTACACTGGCAGTACACCTCTGGTGATCGTCGAGGGGACACTGAATAGTGCACGGTACATCCAAACCGTCATCTAACCCATCATTCTACCATTCCTAGATCGGCAAGGGAACTTGCTGTTCCAACAGGACAATGCACGTCCGCATGTATCCCGTGCCACCCAACGTGCTCTAGAAGGTGTAAGTCAACTACCCTGGCCAGCAAGATCTCCGGATCTGTCCCCCATTGAGCATGTTTGGGACTGGATGAAGCGTCGTATCACCCAGTCAGCACGTCCAGCACGAACGCTGGTCCAACTGAGGTGCCAGGTGGAAATGGCATGGCAAGCCGTTCCACAGGACTACATCCAGCATCTCTATGATCGTCTCCATGGGAGAATAGCAGCCTGCATTGCTGTGAAAGGTGGATATACACTGTACTAGTGCCGACATTGTGCATGCTCTGTTGCCTGTGTCTATGTGCCTGTGGTTCTGTCAGTGTGATCATGTGATGTATCTGACCCCAGGAATGTGTCAATAAAGTTTCCCCTTCCTGGGACAATGAATTCATGATGTTCTTATTTCAATTTCCAGGAGTGTATTTCGGAAACTGCATAGTATTCTGTGTAACTGTGAGTGTATTATGTCAGATTTAAGTGAATTCTAACATGGGCAAATTGTTAGTGCTTCTATGGTGGGTGCCACTGTATTGAAAATATATACCGCATACAGGGAAACCAGAGAAACATCATCTGCTAAGTTATAACATGGACAAGAGTGTGTGTTGAGTGATCATCAAAGATGAAGATAATTGTGATTAAAAATAAGAGGACAACAGTTCAAAAGCCACTGCAGAACTGAATGTCACACTTGTGAATCTTGTAGTCAGTACCAAACCAACACAAAGGGAGCTCCATCAGCACCAAACTGCTGGGAGAGCTGGAATTGCCAAACCATACCAGTGATGCAAATTTTCTGCAGCTGACATGGTGCTGCAGCCATAAAATCTGGCCTACGGAGCAATGGAAAAAGTAATTCGATTAGATGAGTCTTTCTTCATGCTGTTTCCTATATTCACCCAATTTTATGTCCCATGAGTGAAACATGGTGCGGGTTTGGTGATGATTTGGGCAGCCATATTATGGTATTCCATGGGCCCATGTTTATTCTATTGCATTCTGTGGTCAGGCTCATCCCTTGGCACAATGTTTGTCGCGCAAGGATGATGCTGTGTTCCAAGATGATAGGCTCTCTGCTCACACAGCTTGCATGATCCAGGACTGGTTTTATCAGCACAAAGATAGATTGTTGCATTTCTCCTGGCCACCACAGTCACCAGATCTCATTATTACTGAGCCTTTGTGGTCTACTTTGGAGAGAAGGGTGTATGATCACTATCTACATCCATCAGCATTACCTGAACTTGACACTATGCTGCAGGGAGAATAGAATAGATTCCCCTGAGAACCATACAGAAACCTGTATTCATCTATTCTGAGATGAATGAAAGCTGTTTTGAATGCCAATGAGTTGCCTACATCATATTAGGCATTGTAATATGCTGCATTTTTGCTGTTTCCATATTTTTGTTCACTCTCTGTGTCATTCCTGGATGTGCATTGGGTCATCAAGATGTCTGAGCTGCTTTCCAGCAACTGATGGTTGGAGGCCTTGTCTGTCATGGGGTTTATGGGTCAAACGATGGAAAATCCAGGATGGAATGTAACAATATGAGAGAAGGAATGTTGCCACTCACCACACAGTGGACATGCTGGGTCGCAATAGGCTCAACAAAAAGATTCACAAAATTATAGCTTTTGGCCATTAAGGCCTTTGTCAGCAATAGACATACACACACACACACACACACACACACACACAAATGCAACGTGCACACTCGTCTGTAGTCTCAGATAACTGAAACCACACTGTGAGCAGCAGCACCAGTGCATGATGGGAGTGGTGACTGGTGGGGGTAAGGAGGAGGCTGGGGCGGGGAAGAGGAGGGACAGTATGGTGGGGGTGGCGTACAGTGAAGTGCTACAGTTTAGACGGAGGGCAGGAGACAAGGTGGGGAGAGGAGGGGAGAAAGTAGTGGAAAGGAGAAAAATGAAAAGAAACTAAAAGACTGGGTGTGGCAGTGAAGACGGCTGTATAGGGCTGAAATGAGAACAGGGAGAGGGCTGGATGGGTGAGGACAGTGACTAACAAAGGTTGAGAGCAGGAGGTTTTTGGGAATGCAGGAAGTACTACAGGGAAAAATTCCCAACTGCACAATTCAGAAAAGCTGGTGTTGATGGGAAGGATTCATATGGCACAGGCTGTGAAGCAGTGATTGAGATGAGGGATATCATGTTTGGCAGCTTGTTCAGCAACGGGGTGGTCCACTTGTTTTTGGGTCACAGTTTGTCGGTGGCCATTCAAGTGGACAGACAGCTTGTTGGTTGTCATGCCTACATAGAATGCATCACAGTGGTTGCAGCTTAGCTTGTAAGCCACATGACTGGTTTCACAGTTCAGATTATGGGTCAGTCTTTCTGCAAACCATCTACTTGGTTTGTCGTTAGAGCTACTAGGCTAGCTCAAGGGCTAGAGATCTATCATGTCGACAGTTATGTGCCATCAACTGTTGTAAATTAATTTGTGAGAAATCCCTACAGGCAGCAGCATTCTGTAGAGGAGTGCTATTGGTGGGAGCACAAAGTGAGTGATGGACATTCTTCCATTCTGGTCCTGAGACTGCCTGGCTGAAACAATTAAAACAATTTTATGCAGCTGACTGGAGCTCTCAAAATTGAGAAGTTGGCCTCGTGGATTTAGGAGGCAAATCATGGGCCTTCAGGATAAGAGCTTTTCTTCAAATAAAATTTATTAAGACAAGATAGATACTGCCTACAGGAAAATTAAAGAGACCTTTGGAGAGAAGAGAATCACGTGTAGGAATATCAAGAGCTCAGATGGCAACCCAGTTCTAAGCAAAGAAGGGAAGGCAGAAAGGTGGAAGGAGTATATAGAAGGTTTATACAAGGGCGATGTACTTGAGGACAATATTATGGAAATGGAAGAGGATGTAGATGAAGACGAAATGGGAGATAAGTTACTGCGTGAAGAGTTTGAAAGAGCACTGGAAGACCTGAGTCGAAACAAGGCGCCCGGAGTAGACAACATTCCATTAGAACTACTGATGGCCTTGGGAGAGCCAGTCATGACAAAACTCTACCAGCTGGTAAGCAAGATGTATGAGACAGGCAAATACCCTCAGACTTCAAGAAGAATATAATAATTCCAATCCCAAAGAAAGCAGGTGCTGACAGATGTGAAAATTACCGAACTATCAGTTTAATAAGTCACAGCTGCAAAATACTAACGTGAATTCTTTACAGACGAATGGAAAAACTGGTAGATACGGACCTCGGGGAGGATCAGTTTGGATTCCATAGAAATGTTGGAACACGTGAGGCAATACTGACCTTACGACTTATCTTAGAAGAAAGATTAAGAAAAGGCAAAGCTACGTTTCTAGCATTTGTAGTCTTGGAGAAAGCTTTTGACAATGTTGACTGGAATACTCTCTTTCAAATTCTGAAAGTGGCAGGGGTAAAATACAGGGAGCGAAAGGCTATTTACAATTTGTACAGAAACCAGATGGCAGTTATTAGAGTCGAGGGGCATGAAAGGGAAGCAGTGGTTGGGAAAGAAGTGAGACAGGGTTGTAACCTCTCCCCAATGTTATTCAATCTGTATATTGAGCAAGCAGTAAAGGAAACAAAAGAAAAATTTGGAGTAGGTATTAAAATTCATGGAGAAGAAGTAAAAAATTTTGAGGTTCGCCGATGACATTGTAATTCTGTCAGAGACGACAAAGGACTTGGAAGAGCAGTTAAACGGAATGGACAGTGTCTTGAAAGGAGGATATAAGATGAACATCAACAAAAGCGAAACGAGGATAATGGAATGTAGTCAAATTAAATCGGGTGATGCTGAGGGAATTAGATTAGGAAATGAGACACTTAAAGTAGTAAAGGAGTTTTGCTATTTAGGAAGTAAAATAACTGATGATGGTCGAAGTAGAGAGGATATAAAATGTAGACTGGCAATGGCCAGGAAAGCATTTCTGAAGAAGAGAAATTTGTTAACATCGAATATAGATTTATGTATCAGGAAGTTGTTTCTGAAAGTATTTGTATTGAGTGTAGCCATGTATGGAAGTGAAACATGGATGATAACTAGTGTGGACAAGAAGAGAACAGAAGCTTTCGAAATGTGGTGCTACAGAAGAATGCTGAAGATAAGGTGGATAGATCACGTAACTAATGAGGAGGTATTGAATAGGATTGGGGAGAAGAGAAGTTTGTGGCACAACTTGACTAGAAGAAGGGATCGGTTAATAGGACATGTTCTGAGGCATCAAGGGATCACAAATTTATCATTGGAGGGCAGTGTGGGGGGTAAAAATCATAGAGGGAGACCAAGAGATGAATACACTAAGCAGATTCAGAAGGATGTAGGTTGCAGTAGGTACTGGGAGATGAAGAAGCTTGCACAGGATAGAGTAGCATGGAGAGCTGCATCAAACTAGTCTCAGGACTGAAGACAACAACAACAACAACAAGACATAGTTGCTGTGATCCCTTGTGATCCACAAGATACTTTTTCAACACGGAAAGCTAAACAAAAATTTACAAGTGTGTGCCTGTGCATTCGCATATAATTCTGAATAGTGCTTTTCTAGTTTTCTCAGTGAGTGTAATGATTTAGTGAGCCTGCATGTACTCTGCAGAAACAGGACATGTAGCAGAGCATAGAACCATTAGCTAGCTGGATGTGATGTTTAATACAAGTGGTGGACTTCACCAGCATATAATCAAAGGCAAAAATTACTTGTATTTCCTTGGAAACCTGAAGTGTGATGCACTGACTCTCAGCAGTGCACTTTTTTCTGTCTTTGTGGATGTAGTGAAATAACTATGAGTTAGTAATCATGGGTTTTAGGGTAGTGACAATTTCTGTCCAGTCTCATGGGTCAAACAACACTGGAAATCCTCATTTAGACAGATTTTAATAGTTTAGTAGTGAAGAAAAATGATCTGGGTCAATTAATAAACGCATCCTCATGAAGAAATACTGGCGTGAACTGTGCTGCAAGAAATGTGGCTTAGCAGTTGGTGTTGCTGGCTGGCATACCGCAGGTTGGTGGTTCAAACCCAACCACTAGCAACTATTCGTTACTTAATATTTATCAGGTCTGTAAAGTTCTCAAAATATCTCATGTTTCTTATGTTTGCATATTCTGGAATATTCAGTGTTGGTACAAATAGCAGTAGTCTTTGCACAGGAGTTCTGTTTCACTTGTACACTGGCGTTCATAATAATTGTGCCTCCAATGCTCAGTGTTGTACTTCACTGTTGACCCTGCCTTCAGATTCAAGAGTAAATTTTGCTAAGGCATGACAAAATTGCATAATTTGTCTCACATGCAACATGTCACTAACAGTGGGTCAATTATGGCCACAAGTGTGACTGAGGTTTTGCAGAAAGCCATCAAAGCAACACGCTATCCAGTGATGGTGTAAGGAATGTTTCACTGCTTGAGCACAAATCAGGAAGGATGGTGTAGTTCATTATCGAATTGGAAACACAAGCCTCCAAATGCAACAAAGGAGCTGTCTTATGCTGCCAGTATACCTACCTTTGAGGAATAATGAACTGTATGATAACAATTTATTTCATTTCAAGAGAACATTCCACATATGTGGATACTACCAGATCCAAATGCATCTTGCCGACTCCATTCCTCCATGACTTTTCTAACTCACCTCTATCCCCTCACTGACATTTAGCAACATGTGCTGTGATTTACCATCTGCCCAGTGACTTTATTCTCATAGTTTGAGTATTCATTGGGAGGCACCCTGCACATTGGCATTTACAAATGTAGACAGTGGCATTTGCACTCCATTGTGAAGGGATGTTACCTTATCATACAATTACCCATTATGTTTTCTTTGTATAGCACTGAACTTGCTAGCGATTTCCTGCACTGTGGCCTGCCTATTGGCAATTACATACAGAGTTGGTTGACAGTGATCGTTGCAGTGCACACCTTGTTTCCTAAACCAGTACACACTGTCGTGTAGTACGTAAAAAGAGGTACTCACAATGGTCACTGGCATAGTGACTAATTGAGAGTCCAGAATCTGGATGACTTTTTAAGTGGAATGAATCCTGTGTCAAAATGTAATGATTCGGCTATATCAAATAAAATGAAAACAGGTGTCCAGGGCATTCTATATATGACCTATGTATAGACTGTGCAAGATCTGAGAATATATGCCATGATCTATGCTGAATTTTTCCATTTACTGACAAGTAGAACACAATACTCCTGTATTTTGCTAAGCACTGTGCCATATAGACATAAAAATTTAACTTATCTAAGAAAAGGTGATGAAAACAGACTGTAAGCAAGTAAGAATGCTCAATGCTGTGATCAGTTCTCAACAGACCTACAGATTTTTTTTTTACTGGCCAGAATGTACACTGTAGTGAAGTATGCCCAAACAGAACACAAAAATGTGATGGAGAGTTTTCACATACAATATATATTGTGTGCAAACGTAATAACAATTTTTGTGACTTTAAATATGTAGCATCAAATCAAAAAAATAGCTTTTAAAAATGATAGTAATTTAGCAGAAAATACTGAAGTGTATGAGTGGAAAATAACTATTGCATTTCCTTACCTGAGAGCAAAGAGAGGCCTCTTCATGGAAGTAACCGCGAACAAAATCACAGTATTCCTTTGTTGTTATTCGGCATGTCCCATGAATCCCAATGCAGCATGGGTGACCTATAACTTCACAAACCATATGCTCTGCCATTTTGTCTTTGTACCGAAATCGTTGTGGAAAGGAATTGGTTTTCCGGCAGATGGGCCACTTGGTGATGTCATCAGGCCACTCATATGGTGCAATGGATGCTGGAGCTTCACAAAATCTGGAAATGCAAGTAATTTAAATAAAACATTACACCTGCAGATATCATATGTCTAATATTAATTAGTCTCAAACAAATGTGCAACATAATGTGCTACCCATGATAGAGACAAAGGAAAAACCAGTATAAATATTTTTTCTCTGTAGAAACAGGCAAACGATGAGCAAACAATGAATGCATTGACAATGTTGTCACTTGAAATTTCTGTAATTACACGCCATCCTTAACATTCACTTTTGCATCTCTCTCCACAACCAGAGATGTAAGTACCTGATACATTCCCCAACTTCCTATAACCTATATGATTTCTTTACAGAGCAGAGGTTAGATCACCTTCAATATTTTCAGTTAATATTTTTCAGTGTGAATTCAAATGCTCTCATTTTGAGGCTTCCACTATGAACCTTATGTGAATTCCAATGTTCATACAGCTATGTTTTGTGTCACACTTTTACTTCTTAGACACAGAAGATTTGTGCTTAGAATACACTGATGAAAAGTTTCTGAAACCACTATACAGTGCAAAATTGACCACCAGATTTCATGAGAGAGAGACCTGCCAGTATAAAAAGATGCAGGGAGTTTTTGTTGTCAATAGTGAAGCAGTAACAGCAGAATGTGTGGTCAGGAGAGCTCAGTGATTTTGAATATGGACTAATCACTACATGGCACCTCAGTATCAACTCCATTAGTGATATTTTGACCTTCCAGAGCTATCATAGTTGACTTTTGATGATGTGATGGTGAAGTGTAAATGCTAAGGAAGAACCACAGCTAAACCAGGACATGGCACACTTCACATACCAACTGACAGGAACCATTGAGTGCTGCAGAGGGTGATGTAAAAAAAATCACATGAAATCAGCAGACTGGATCATTTGTGAGTTCCAAAGTGCTACCAACAATTCATTTACTACAATGACTGTGCATAGGATGTCAAAAAGAATATGATACACTGATCGAGCTCTTTGTATGCCACACATTTCTGTAGTCAATGCTAAGTGATACTTCAAGTGGAATGAAGAGTGAAACCATTGGACAGTGGCTGACTGAAAGCATGTGATTTGGAATGATGAATCACACTATACCCTGCAACTACCCAGTGGAAGAGTTTGGATTTGATGAATAAAAGAGGACGTTACTTGTTATCATGTGTATAGGCAACAGCGAAGTATGGAGGAGATTGTTTTGTGACAGGGGAGTGTGTTTTCAGAGTAACGATATGTTCCACTTACTGCATTTGAACACTGCTAAATGCAGAAGCATATGAGAATTTTTGTAGCACTATGTACTGTTTGCAGTACACAAAAGGTTCAGAGATATTTTTAGTATAAGGCACCATGAAGTAAAGCAGCACCAATGAGACAATGGTCTGTGGACAAAAACATTCCTGAAATAGACTGGCCTGCTCAGAATCCCAACCTGAGTTCAATGGAACACCTTTGGGGTGAGTTAGAATGTCGACTTCACTCTAGACCCCAGCATCCTTCTCTAGTTTCAGCTCTTGAGGGTGAGTGGCCTACCATTTCTCCACAGACATTCAGACACCTAACTGAAAGTGTTTCCAATGGAACTGAAACCATCATAAAAGTGGAAGGATGGGCACACTCCACATCAATGTCCATCAATATGTGTCTGAATAATTTTGATAAGCTAGTGTATTAAATAATAACACACATCTATGTTTAGTTCAAGAGAATGGTAAAACTGCTCTGTTCACATAGTTATATAAATATTTTGTACATTGGAACATTTTTATAATCTTTTGCATAGAGTGGCAAAGCACTGAACACCATCAGTCTAATACAAAACATACATTACATACATCAATTTTATGCTAAAGTTTTTTAAATCTACACAATTTTTCCAGTGGAGCCTTCCTATTTACATACGACACACCAGCAGGGCGTCTTCACCAGATATTATAATGATCAATAAAGCTATTACTTCTAGTTTGGTACCTGCTACAGTTTCCATACCAACAGCAGCACTATTATACAACAATGTTTCTTGAACAATTTATGGGTGCTGGTTAAACAAGTTGCATGTAATACACATGAATGTAGATATAAGCATTTATTTTACTCTGATGTAAATGGAATGGTATAATTTCAGCTGGATTATAATGTATTCAAATATACTCATGAATGTGCTTTGTTATTCTTGCCAATACAGCACAAGACAGAAGACAAATTTGGAGCAATGGTATAATTCAGAAATAGGCTACAAGTGATCATAGAAAGACTATAGTTAATATACTCGCTGCCCTCTTCAAAAAACATGTATCATCCCATATTACCTCTCTCAACTGCATGGATGAGTCATCATCTCATAATGGGATATTAAAAATGAAGTAATTGGATGTCCTGAAACAGTTCAGCACCAAGCAAAAATTGCTGCCAAGAAAAACACGTGGGATTTCATGAATTTCACAAGGGCCTAAATCAGCTGAACCTAGAAGAATCATAACTACTTGTCTTAAGTTCTAAATTTGGTTCACTTTAAGCTTTGAGTTCTGTTTTATCCACACACCCAGCCAAGGAAGTTTTCCTGTAAGTAGACTTAAATGCAATGGATTTGGTCACAGTACTGTAGTAATACCATTTGCATTATAGTATAACATTTACATCTAAACTCTGTAGGGCCAAATACCATCATCTACAAAATGGGGACAGAGCTGCCAATGGTGTCAACAGGAGGCTGTAGGATGCTGTTCCCATAAATATGTGATCCCATAGAGATGTTTCGGAAGACACGTTGGGATGTACCCTCACCAATGTTTATACCTGCACATTCAATCAGTCCATTACTGTGACGTTAAGGGTATTCAATATAACACTGTGAGATTACTTTGTACACCACACCATCTTCAGATGATTGTTACGGTCAGTTTTAAGTTATGGCGTAGAGCAGCTGTCGGCTATCCACAGGCTGCATGCCTTCTCCTTGCAACCAGAGACTGTTTTAAAAATAAAGAATTAAAGGTTTTATTATTCAGAATAATTTTAATTTCACACCAAAGTTGAAATGTGAGTGACAGCAGTGACCAAAAATCTGCTGGCTGTGATGACAACTGCTGTCCTTGCTCCATCAGTGCAGGTCAATTGAATGAAACAAGTTATTGTGCTTCCACAATACTGTACAAAACTAACAACTATTTCATTTTGAATTTTGGAAAGTGTGAGAGTGTTTTTATTTGACTCACTTGAGCTTGCATTGCTTAATAGTGTGTACACAATAATTTCTGTTGTTGTAGCATTTACTCTGCATTATGGACTACTTCATGAAACTATTGCTGTCCAAAAAGAATATAATCTCAAACACCATTACTATAGTGAGCACAAACTAAATTTTAATGTCTTGTTGGTGATTTACAGAAAAATAAAATCAATGCTCTCAAATCATCAGTAAAGAACCAATAAAATGTTATTAAAATTGAAGTTCCAACTAATGAGCTAGGTGTACGGATGAGTTTAAGGGGAGCCAAAATACTTGCAACTGTGGCTGACAATTTATTGACAGCA
The DNA here is from genome assembly GCF_023897955.1 of Schistocerca gregaria. NCBI lineage: Eukaryota > Metazoa > Arthropoda > Insecta > Orthoptera > Acrididae > Schistocerca > Schistocerca gregaria. The sequence continues at coordinate 531,892,115 of NC_064921.1, forward strand.
AACTAGTAAAATAATGTAATAGCTGCAGTCCCAAGATAAAAAATAAAAAAAAAACTGAAGGTGTTTGTCTACCTGCTGGAACGTACTTCGATCATATTGAAGACCTGGGCAATAATTTATGTGAGTAACTTCAGAAAGAGGTGCTATTATTTTAATGGTTCTCTTTAGCTACTGAAGAAAGTGGTGACGTTTCAGATACTGGGCAGCTACTAATATTTGTTCAAGGAACTGACCACAACTTCAGTGTTTTCGAGGAGTCTCAAAGGTGTGACTACAAGGGAAGATTTATTTCACCACTTAAAACACACAATGGTGAGTAGAATTAAAACTAAACTGACAGAGATCAATTGCAATATCTCATTATTTTTCCCCTGTACTGTCCTTCAAGAAGTATTATGCTGCCAAGTTTTTGCACATGGAAAGAAGTAATGGACATGGAAGAAGTAATGGACATCATAATACCCACAGTAAACTTTGCCTGAAAAAATAGATTGATACATTGCCAATTTCAACAGTTTCTGTCAGATATGGAAGGAGGTCAGTGAGATGTCCTATATTATTCTCAAGTGAGATGCATAAATGCAGGTGTAGTAATGAAAAGATTTTTTGACCTAAGAAAAGAAATAAAACAATTATGATAAAAAAGGCAATTGTGTTCCAGAACTTACAGATCCTCAACAGTTAATAGAGCTTGGATTTTTTACAGATAATGAGTTGAATGTGTTGAATATGGGGCTTCAAGAAAAAAAAAGTAATACCTGATACTCACTCATGTGTGAAGGCATTTCAAAGGAAAAACAAGAAATTTATAAAAAAAAAAGATGAAAGAAAGCTACATTATTTCCAAAATTGTAAAAGAGCTATCAAGAAATTTTGGATAAATTTTCGTTGGCAAAAGCGATAATATGAAATTCATTTTAATGCAGCTACAGAATCATTTCAATGGGAGATTGTAACTTCTAGAAGGTTCCTGGTAAACTGAAGATTTTTGAAAACCATTATTCTTGTGGTACTGGTAATTTACAAATGAACGTGACTGAGCTTCAGTCTAATGACTCTTTATATGAGATCAATGAGCTTGTTAAATTTTATGGCAGTTTTTCATCAATTTTGAAGAAATAAAAAGGTTTGCTCACCAATTAATTACAATCTTTGGCAGCACTTATTTATGATCAAACTTTTCCAATTCTCAATTATGAAAAAATAAATACTGTTATCATATCACAGATGAGCACTTGAATGCCATTCTGTGAACTTCTGAAAGACGTGGAAGCAAACATTCCACAAATAGTCAGTCAAATAAAGCCTCAAAAATCACATTAAATTTTTATTTGATGCACATGTATTATTATATTTGTGTTTATGAATTTTTAATACCATAGGTATAGTCATACATACACAAAATTATTAGTAACAAATGCAGCCCCCTATATATCATTTTGCCACAGTATGGCTCTTTCTGCTAAGAGGTTGCCAACCACTGACTCAGTGAAAAAACATAGCCCCGTCTTTTTTTCTGCCTGTACACGTATTGCTCTGCAACCTTTTTTTGTCAAGCACCCATTTACTTGCATTACTAAGTGCATTTTAGTTTTATAACAGTCATACTTAACCTATAAGAACATTTATAGAGGCTGTCAATGCAAGCTTGAGATTTTATCTGAATTTGACATAGCAAATTAAAAAAAAGTATGTTTTATTCACATGAAGTGTTTTCTGATAAACTTAATGACATTAAGTGGAAAATATATGAAATCTGAATGTCTCTGAAGTGAATCATCATTCAACATAAAAATTAGTCTACTTTGCTTATTTTCATTTGCTTATGTCATATGGTATTATATTTTGGGATATCTCTTCCCGTTCTAAAAGGATATTTTTGTCTCAGAAATGGGCAGTTCGGGCAATAAATGGTGTAAGTTCACAAACCTCTTGTCGACCCCTGTTCATGAGTCTGGGTATTTTGACACTGGCCTCTCAATATATACATTCCTTACTGTCATTTATTGTTAACAGTATTAGCTTATTTCCAAGAACAAGCAGCTTTCACTCAGTTAATACTCGGCAGAAATCAAACCTGCCTTTGGATCGGATTTCCTTAACTCTTGTGCAGAAAGGTGTGCAGTATACTGATGCACCCATTTTCAATAAGCTATCACTCGAATTCAAAAATCTTAGCAGTAATCCATGCACTTTCAAATCAAAACTGAAGAGTTTCCTCGTGGGTCACTTCTTCCATTCTGTCGAGGAGTTCCTTGAAAAATTAAGCTGATTCTTGTTATGTTGTTGAATGCGTTTACTTAAACTTATAGATTGACTTTTTTTGGGTTCATAAACATTTATTTTTATCTGTTATTACTTTTATGTTGTAATTTCATGTACTGACACATTCCATGACCTTCTCAATTTAGTCCTATGGAACTTGATGTATAAATAAATAAATGAATAAATAAATTAGACTAACTGTGGTAAAAGAACTTGATTTTGTATGAGTGTTAAGTCTCAACTGAAAATAGGTATCTGGGATAGGAAAGCCTTTCCATGGAGGTATATGTGGAGTAGACAGAGGGAGAATGGGATTTTCATGTTCGGACATGAACCACAGTTCATATGTTTATACATGTATCATTCACATGTCATCAGATTTTCATTGACATTTGAAATTAGATTTGAAGAGTTTGTTTTAGAATTAATAATAGGGTGAAAGGGCACAAGACTGTGTATACAGGACAGGAAGTGGACTAAGGGATAAAAATGTTATCAACAGACTGATGGCTGTGATGCAGCTGCTAAGATTAGCAAAAGAGCACAGTAATTTGTGAAGAAATCATCATGCCAAAACTGTACTAGTAAGTAAAGATGGAGTTCCTGGTATGTAAGGGATCCACTCTTAGTTATTTTAACATTTGTGACAGTCACCTTTATTATGAGCAAGTGGTTCATGAAAAGTGTTGTGATATGACTGTGAATCAGGAGTACTGAGAACGTAAGTAATCCTAAGCAGAATGAAAGAAAAGAACAGTTCCCTCATGTCATAAAAAGCAGGTGGCAGAATCTAAGAAGTAGCTGGATGAGAATGTCATCTGTACTATTAACACAAACTAAATATCAGTAATGGCAAGATATGTATGGAAAGGAAACAAATAAAATATATTATGCAGCATAGTAGCTTACTTAAGATACACATCTTTGCCTTAAATTCTCTCTTCAAAAAGAAGCTACATTTGGTAATGCCCATCTAAAGGGGAAAGAGGATAATTATGAGAGAATAGCAAAAACTCTGGGCTATCTGATTTGATCAGCATTTTGAGCAAAATACTTTAGGAATTTTATACAGTTTGTTACTGTCTCTGACCCCCCCCCCCCCTCCCCTCCCCCCAACCTCTCGCCACATATAACTTGCTGTGATTCCCACTTTTAATGTGCCACAAATGTGTATGAATAGTATATTGCCTTAGAATAGCACCCAAAAAATAGAAAATAAAAAAAAAGTATAGCCCAGGAAGTTGACGAGTACTTGTTCCATGCAATCAGCTTAAAAACTATAATGGCAACAAACTCTTACAGCCTTGATAACTTCTTAATTTACATGATATAAAATCAAAGTGCATATTCACAATTATAGTGTTTTCATTAGGAACTATGATTGTGAACACCATTCTAAAACTATGGCTACATGAGCAGAAAAAGAGGGGAATGTTGTTTCTTTCAGTAGTTCCTTCTTGTGTTTGGGAAGACAGATTTTTGTTCTTATTTTCTTTTTTAGTTTAGGATCTTCCCCCCTATGTCCTTTCTTTCTCAGCTTCCTGTGGGTTGGTGGTTCTACCTGTGGACTCATGAACCATGCCGGGTTTGCTGTTGACAGCAGACACAGTCGTCAGCCTGTGAGTGATTACATCACTAGAATATTAACAGTTAGGTGGTAAGCAGTTTAAAAAAACCTTGTGTTAAACAGAGGATGTAAGTTGACTCCCATGATGCCCACCCTCTTCTTTCTTGGATCTGTGACTGTTTATAAATCAGTATGGAAGAGGCTGCATTTGTTTAAGACAAGGTTTTGTTGAGTTATAACAGGCTGATTCTCAATGTGACATGATGAAGTGCCTGGCAGGAAGGGTAGTTACACTAAGTACTAAAAGTCTCTGATGTGATAAATGACAGATGAAAGTGAAAAAAAATAAAATAAAATTGAAGTGTCGGTGTTAAATTAAGGGTAATTACATAGATAAATGTTTGTTTGCATCAAAGAAGATGTACATTGGTACAAGCAGGGATAGGACTGGGGGCAGGAGGAGAGGGTTTCTGTGCTACATGAGGCTGTATTAGGGATAAGTGTATACTAAGCACTTCACTATTCATAAAATTAGAGGAGTAACTGACCAACAAGGATAAGTTTTACTGAAGGAAAAAGTGTTTGTTGTGAGATTAAGATAGTAGAAATTGAATAATATTGTAAAAAATATGTAAAATTATTTATAATTGGAGATGAAAAAATTAGAATGTTGCTGGATTCTGAAAAATAGGAAAAGGGAAGGAAGGGTCACTAATGCCAGGAAGTCAAATGACGGGGGGAAAAAAAAAAAAAAAAAAAAAAAAAAAAAAAAAAAAAAAAAAAAAAAATATTGGAGAAAATAGTTTTATTTTAGTAGATGATTATATTGGATCTTTAGTTGTTTCCAGAATGGTGCTAATAGATTTAGATAGTTGAGTGATCAGTGTCAGAATCCTGCAAGTCATGCATCATCATAAACTGTGGGAATTACATGTTGATGTTACACAGTGACAGAGTATAACTGATGTAGTGTAATTTCTAAGAAATTATGCTACCACCTTGTCATCTGCCGCATTTGTAAACCTCTTTATTGTTTTGAACATCTTTAGTGTATTTTAATATTTTGAGAAAGATAGTTGCTACTGACCATTTAGCGGAAATGGTGAGTCACAGATAGGCACAACAAAAAGATTGTCAGAAAGTCAACAAGGCCTTTATTGAAAATAAACAAAACGAGCCCACATCCCACATGACCACAGTCTCTGGCAGCTGGAGCCAGAGTCAATTTTTGATAACGATTATATCCTAATATCCAATATAATCTTGCAAATTTCACAATAATTGCTGCCTTTACTGTTTGTTTCTAACCCTTTCCCATATTTCATTAGGCACACTGATCTGTCCAAGTCTCCAATGAGTATACGTTTTGGAATGTAATAACTAATATTTCATTTCGGGTGATTCTGGTACTGTTATGAGTTTTATTTCTTGTTTGGAGATTGATTTCAAATTCTTAGATATTAGCAGTTGGTGTAACATTAATTACAGTTTGTTTTTAATATATAGTAGAAAGTAACACTTACTTTGGATCTAACCCACAAACGGATCCAGAAATTCTTCCTCCAGGGCCAGCATCTCCAGCAGACCACTTCTTCCATGTGGATGTGGTCTATTGGCAGACAGGGATGTCAACATTAACAAAAGCCTAGCTTTGGTATTACTTTTAGAAGTGTGCTAATGCTATTAGTAATAATTTCATTTATATTGTTTTGGTCTTGCTTAAATCCCATATCAAAATTCTGTATGCTAAACCAAATCTGATTCATTAGCAAAGATGAACTAATTCAAATTATTATTATATTAGGGTATAGGGAAAAATGATAAAAATACAATGAAACTAAAGCGGCACTATGCACATTAAGAGACTGATTGCAAACTTTCATTTTCACATTAAGATATGGCTGAAAATCAGTATTATGTCTTTGAAATAAAATATACATTTTGTTCTTTCTTATAGTTGTTTAATATACTGTATTTATATGCCATTCATTTCTTACAGTGCTTTGTTTTCGAGATAGATTGGTGCAATGAAGTTTCTTTCCTTCTACATGTTGTATGTCCTTGTAAAAAGAGATCTACAGATTAATAAAGCTACTACTACTACTATTACTACTACTACTACTAAATTCTGATGCTGTAGCCTACCGAACTCCAATAATAATTTAAACATGCAAAAAATAAGATTCGCAAACATATAATACAGCATGGTAAAGATGCTGGACTGAAAAAAACATATGCAATGAAAACTGGAGAAAATCTATGCAGTTAGGAAATCTAAGTGATTTTGTATTATTTACTGCACTAAAAACCTCAGTAGAGTTGTATTTGCATAAAGAAGGATAATCAACAAATGCTAAACATCATCTCTCAATAGTCATTTGACATCCATTCCTGGATAAGTCCTCCTCCAGACATGCTAGACATGATAGTACGTCAAAGTCCATGTTGCTTCTGAATGATGTCACTTCTAATATTTATTAGGCTGTAGCTTCAGTATTTTTGAACCCTACCTGATCCATCTAACATACATTTGACTGAATACATGTGCACACCAATTATTTTTCATTATAGTCACAATTACATCTTTTACATAATTTTGTTCTGTCACCAACAAGTCCAACCCTTTGCCCATGTCATGAAAGACTGACAACAGTATGAACTAGAGTAATGCCTGTGGGTGCAGAGTACAATGGTTACCGTGTGTACCCCAAGACCATTAGGGTAGCTGTGAAAGTCATACAGGAATCCTGAAAAGTGATGGCCAACAAGGCTCTAGTGAAGATTTGATAGGGCTAACAAGTCAGTAGTGGACAACTCCTTTGCTTTCAGCTATCACATGAGCTTCAGACCGAAACCAATACTGAAAGTGACAAAAAATTTGAGTATATCTGCCAGGTATGATGGTCAACATGATCCTAATTAAAGACAGATTTGTCCACAGAAACATATAAAAATTGGTACTTATGTTGTATCCCTAGAAAAGGAAATAAGAATTTAGTAGATCACCAAGTAATAAGAGAGAGGAATGGGACAAAGTGAAATAATAAAGGGAATGGTAGTTAGGCGCAGGAAAAAGGAAATACGATGTGGTAGCCAGGAACAAACAAAAGAAGAAAGCATGTTGCAATAATAGTTGCTAAAGAGCTAGCAAACAAAATACTTAATGCAGAAAATGTAAGTGCCAGAATTATTAAAGTTTAGATAGTGACAGAAGAAAATATTCTCGATGTCATCCAAATGGCCTTGCTGCAGTGGTAACACAGGTTTCTGTCAGATCACCAAAGTTACACGCTTCCATGCTTGGCTAGCACTTGGATGGGTGACTGTCCAGGTCTACCAAGCACTGTTGGCATGCAGTGCCCCCTTATGAGGCCACTCAAGGAACTACTTGACTGAGAAGTAGCAGCTCCAGTCACAAGAACTTGCAATGGTTGGGAGACCAATGTGCTGATCACATGCTCCTCCGTATCTACATTCAGTGATGCCAAACAGTTGAGGATGACACAGTGGCTGGTTGGTACCATTGGGGCTTTTGAGGCCTGTTTGGATGGGGATGGGGAGAGGGAGGGGGGGAGGGGGGGGGAGAGAGAGAGAGAGAGAGAGAGAGAGAGAGAGAGAGAGAGAGAGAGAGAGAGAGAGAGAGAGAGAGATGGGGGGGGGGGGGGGGGAGCCACAAAAGTTAACCAAACTAAAACTATAAACAAAAGTATTTGGATAAATAATGATGTCACTGAAGCATGAGAAAAATTGAAATTATTCCATTAAGCAATGTTGAATAATAGACAAAATCTCCAGCTAAAGTAGGCTTTCAAAATGTATCAAGAATACTGTAAAGATTTATTAATACAGACCAGGAGCAACTACGTTGCAAACAAGCTTCAGGCTTCACGCAGTGTTACTACTGGCACCTGGGGAGTGATAAACAGTTTTAGAACTGACAGAGACAAATTCTGTATGGACTTTAATATTGGCCACTATAGGATGGTAGTAAAAGATCAACTTGAAATTGTTAATATATTCAATGAGTATTTTTCTTCAGCAGGGTAAGATATCAGTGACAAACATAATAACCTGCAGTATAATTTTAAAGGCAACCCATCTGAGCATTGCATACATCTAGCCCCCACCAACTGCAAAGAAATAATTAACAACATTAGCTCTCTAAAATCTTCCATTTCTGCAGGGCATGATGGTTTCAGTATTACTGTATTAAAAGTGTACAGACAAAATGTCTCTGTACCTCTGTCTGTAGCAGTAAATAATATAATAGAATCAGTCTCTTTCCCAGACAGACTAAAAATAGGTCCGCTAACACTGATCTTTAAAAGAGGAGACAAACACCAAATTCAAAACTACAGATCAAACTCAATACTTCCTGTCTTTCCAAAAGAGTTGAAAAAATCATATACAGCAGAATTATACACTTTCTCCAGATGCACAACCTAATATCTGAAAATGAAAATGGACACTTAAAATGTAAATTGACTAGCACACAAGCTGCTCATTTAATTGAGGCGATAATAGGTAGCACCAAGAACAAGCAATATGTTGCAGGTATATACCTCGGCCTTGAGAAACAACATAGAATCACAATAAAGAGAAGAACAACAAAGATTTTGACTCAGAAGATCAACTCCAGATGTTGTATTTACAGCCAGAAAGGCTGAGGAAAGAAATGGGAATTCATGAGACATTGTAGTTGCATTCATAGATATAAAAAAGGGATTTCACTCTGTTAGAAGGGAAGAGACATGGAAAGGTCTGAGAAGACTGTAATTGTCAAAATGAATGCAACTCAGAGTCAATTTTGCTATAAAAGATGGCAAAAAATCAGAATTGTTTAGAATTGACCGAGGGGCTCAACAAGGAAGTGTGCTCACACAAGTGCTCTGTAATATATTCACTGACATCATACACAAAATTAGCCAAGGGTCAACAGCAGATGATATGAAAATTGTAGCACATGCAGATGATGTGATGATTTGGGAAGAAAATTAACAGAAATAGGAAGATCAAATAAATACCTGGCATGGAGAGTAATTGAAGAAACTGTACTGGCAAAAATTGAGGTGATGCAAATCAACAGGAAAAATTTTAAAAAAGGAAGGATAGAAGTTGTGATGGAAAAATTATGAAAGCAGTAGATGCTTTCATCCCCCCCATGAGCCATAGACCTTGCCGTTGGTGGAGAGGCTTGTGTGCCTCAGCGATACAGATAGTCGTACCGTAGGTGCAACCACAACGGAGGGGTATATGTTGAGAGGCCAGACAAACGTATGGTTCCTGAAGAGGGGCAGCAGCCTTTTCAGTAGTTGCAGGGGAAACAGTCTGGATGATTGACTGATCTGGCCTTGTAACATTAACCAAAACGGCCTTGCTGTGCTGGTACTGCAAAGGGGCTGAAAGCAAGGGGAAACTACAGCCGTAATTTTTCCCGAGGGCATGCAGCTTTACTTTATGGATAAATGATGATGGCGTCCTCTTGGGTAAAATATTCCGGAGGTAAAATAGTCCCCCATTCGGATCTCCGGGTGGGGACTACGCAGGAGGACTTCGTTATCAGGAGAAAGAAAACTGGCGTTCTATGGATTGGAGCGTGGAATGTCAGATCCCTTAATTGGGCAGGTAGATTAGCAAATTTGAAAAGGGAAATGGATAGGTTAAAGTTAGATATAGTGGGAATTAGTGAAGTTTGGTGGCAGGAGGAACAAGACTTCTGGTCAGGTGACTACAGGGTTATAAACACAAAATCAAATAGGGGTAATGCAGGAGTAGGTTTAATAATGAATAAAAAAATAGGAGTGCAGGTAAGCTACTACAATCAACATAGTGAATGCATTATTGTGGCCAAGATAGACACGAAGCCCACACCTACGACAGTAGTACAAGTCTATATGCCAACTAGCTCTGCAAATGACGAAGAAATGGAAGAAATGTATGATGAGATAAAATAAATTATTCAGATAGTGAAAGGAGATGAAAATTTAATAGTCATGGGTGACTGCAATGCGAGAGTAGAAAAAGGAAGAGAAGGAAACGTAGTAGGTGAATATGGATTGGGGGTAAGAAATGAAAGAGGAAGCCGCCTGGTAGAATTTTGCACAGAGCACAACTTAATCATAGCTAACACTTGGTTCAAGAATCATAAGAGAAGGTTGTATACATGGAAGAATCCTGGAGATTCTGGAAGGTCTCAGATAGATTATATAATGGTAAGACAGAGATTTAGGAACCAGGTTTTAAATTGTAAGACATTTCCAGGGGCAGATGTGGACTCTGACCACAATCTATTGGTTATGAGCTGTAGATTGAAACTGAAGAAACTGCAAAAAGGTGGGAATTTAAGGAGATGGGACCTGGATAAACTGACTAAACCAGAGATTGTGCAGAGTTTCAGGAAGAGCATAAGGGAACGATTGACAAGAATGGGGGAAAGAAATACAGTAGAAGAAGAATGGGTAGCTTTGAGGGATGAAGTAGTGAAGGCAGCAGAGGATCAAGTAGGTAAAAAGACAAGGGCTAGTAGAAATCGTTGGGTGACAGATGAAATACTGAATTTAAATGAAGCAGGCAAAAAGGAATACAAACGTCTCAAAAATGAGATAAACAGGAAGTGCAAAATGGCTAAGCAGGGATGGCTAGACGACAAATGTAAGGATGTAGAGGCTTATCTCACTAGGGGTAAGGTAGATACTGCCTGCGGGTAAATTAAAGAGACTTTGGAGAAAAGAGAACCACTTGTATGAATATCAAGAGCTCAGAGGGAAACCCAATTCTAAGCAAAGATGGAAAAGCAGATAGGTGGAAGTAGTATATAGAGGGACTATACAAGGGCAATGTACTTGAGGGTAATATTATAGAAAGGGAAGAGGATGTAGGTGAAGATGAAATGGGAGATATGATACTGCGTGAAGAATTTGATAGAGCACTGAAAGACGTAAGTCGAAACAAGGCCTCAGGAGTAGACAACATTCCATTAGAATTACTGACAGCCTTGGAAGAGCCAGTCCTGACAAAACTCTGCCATCTGGTGAGCAAAATGTATGAGACAGGTGAAATACCCTCAGACTTCAAGAAGAGTATAATAATTCCAATCCCAAAGAAAGCAGATGTTGACAGATGTGAAAATTACCGAACTATCAGTTTAATAAGTCACATCTGCAAAATACTAACGCGAATTCTTTACAGACGAATGGAAAAACAAGTAAAAGCTGACCTCGGGGAAGACCAGTTTGGATTCCGTAGAAGTATGGGAACACGTGAGGCAATACTGACCCTATGACTCATCTTAGGCACTAAATTAAGAAAAGGCAAACCTACGTTTCTAGCATTTGTAGACTTGGAGAAAGCTTTTGACAATGTTGACTGGAATACTCTCTTTCAAATTCTGAAGGTGGCAAGGGTAAAATACCGGGAACAAAAGGCTATTTACAATTTGTGCAGAAACCAGATGACAGTTATAAGAGTCGAGGGACATGAAAGGGAAGCAGTGGTTGGGAAGGGAGTGAGACAGGGTTGTAGCCTCTTCCCGGTGTTATTTAATCTGTATATTGAGCAAGCAGTAAAGGAAACAAAAGAAAAATTTGAAGTAGGCATTAAAATCCATGGACAAGAAATAAAAACTTTAATCTTCGCTGATGACATTGTAATTCAGTCAGAGACAGCAAAGGACTTGGAAGAGCAGTTGAACGGAATGGATAGTGTCTTGAAAGGAGGATATAAGATGAACATCAACAAAAGCAAAATGAGGATAATGGAATGTAGTCGAATTAAGTCGGGTGATGCTGAGGGAATTAGATTAGGAAATGAGACACTTAAAGTAGTAAAGGAGTTTTGCTATTTAGGGAGTAAAATAACTGATGATGGTCGAAGTAGAGACGATATAAAATGTAGACTGGCAATGGCAAGGAAAGCGTTTCTGAAGAAGAGAAATGTTAACACATCGAGTATAGATTTAAGTGTCAGGAAGATGTTTCTGAAAGTATTTGTATGGAGTGTAGCCATGTATGGAAGTGAGACGTGGACGATAAATAGTTTGGACAAGAAGAGAATAGAAGCTTTTGAAATGTGGTGCTACATAAGAATGCGGAAGATTAGATGGGTAGATCACATAACTAATGAGGAGGTATTGAATAGGATTGGGGAGAAGAGGAGTTTGTGGCACAACTTGACTAGAAGAAGGGATCGGTTGGTAGGACATGTTCTGAGGCACCAAGGGATCACCAATTTAGTATTGGAGGGCAGCGTGGAGGGTAAAAATCGTAGAGGTCAAGAAATGAATACACTAAGCAGATCCAGAAGGATGTAGGCTGCAGTAGGTACTGGGAGATGAAGCAGCTTGCACAGTGTAGAGTAGCATGGAAAGCTGCATCAAACCAGTCTCAGGACTGAAGACCACAACAACAAAGATGCTTTCATATAACTTCAGAGAAGACAGAAAGAAGAGTACGATACACAAGTCATATTATCTGACAATTTTGACCTATGGATCAGAATGTTGGACTTGCATAAAGGAACATCTGAGCAAAATACAAACAACAGCGATTCACTTTCTATAAAGGATCCTGGGTAAGATGAGAAGGGAAAGGATAAGGAATGAAACATAATGAAATACCCTTCAGATCAATCGCCTAACTTTTGTATTGAGAGAAATAGGCTTAAATGATTTGACTACGTTAAAACAATAGCACAAGAAAGACTCCAAAAAAGAGCTTTATAGTGGGCAGAATCTGGACGAAGCCCAGTTGGAAGACCATAAACAAGAGTGATAGACAAGGTAAAGGATTATGTGAACCAAAGAGGACTTCAGTGGGAGGAAATGCTGGATGACAGTGTGTGGGGGAAAAGAGAAGCTTCAAAGAGGCTCTGTAAATGACGTGTATAAGCAGAAATGTTTCAGAAAGAAGAAAATGAAACTTAATTTTGTTCTATGGTTCATTTTTGTTTTATTTTCTCTCTTGGTAATTATCACTGTGAATCTCTCAATAGTAAATTGGAGAAGCCCTAAAGCTTTGAATGGTTTTCACGTTAACAGTCCATGTTTCACTTCCATAAGTGAATACTGGTAAAATATAGTGACTATGAACTTTCCTTGGCAGGCAGATTGGAAGCTTAGTTTTGAAATTCTGTTTTGTTTACCAAAGGCAAGTCAGGTAACTTTTACTCTTCTCTTAATTTCTTTTCTACTCCATTCAGTTGTTGTATTCAACCATCCCAAATACAATAACCCTTCAACTGCCTCTGTGACATAATTGTGACTTCATACTATTTTCTTTGCAGTGTATACATGACTGTAACCTTCCTACAGGGGGAGGCAGCTAAGAAAGAGCATTACAAAAATATATACAGAACAAATAAATATATTGTGGTGTAACTTTTGCTAAGTTACAGTGGGCTACGTCGTACAATTTCTCACATATGTAAGTAATTTTATAGTTGGTCAATTATGTCACTGATTTTGTTTAAAGGAAGTAAAGACAATTTGCTGTGGCATGGAAAGAGCCTTTGAAGACAACTTCAGCTTTATAGCAAATGTGGAGCCTGATCAAATAGTAACAAGACAACAGCACCACAAACAACTGTCCTACCTCCAAGAGAAAGAATGCCACAAATGTCTGCCCTGCTGTACCAAATGGAAGCAAATACATAACTCGGTTTATCTGTGTACTTGAAGTCCATCAGTCTGTGCTGTACTGTTGTAGTGGTTAAACAACCTGTTTGTGCAGGTATTCAGCAGTTAACAATTTATATGGCAGTAAAAAATGCAGGCGTTACTTTCATTTATGACTAATGTCTCCAAACTGTTGGAGCAGCAGTGTTGTGTGATGGAAGGTATCCTCATCACATCCAGTGCTCATGACAAGTCCGATATCATGAAGGTGATAATAAGGATGCTAAAGAAATAAATAATCTGTATTTACTATCATGACAACAAAATTTGAATAAACTGGAAGTGTGAAGAATAAAATACATGAATGAAAAGAACAGCAACTGATGAGAGAAATGTAACTAATGTTCAGGAGTGTTAAAACATGAGCCACATGTCACTATGAGGCAATTTGAATACGCATTTGGGATCAGCCTAAAGAGTATTCTGAGAGTATAAGAAGCCAAACACATTTCATCCTTTCCACATTTTGCTCCATCAGCAGCTTCAGGCCAGAGTTTCAAAACTGGTTACTGTTCTCTATGTGATGTCTACAAACACTGAATAGATGCAAGGCTTTATATGTGGATGGAGTATTGTTAACAGACTATGGCAAATCAATCTTCACAATACACACTACTGATCAGCTAAGTGTTGATTCTGCCTGAGGATAAACAACAACCCTGGTCTGTCAGTGTGTGGTATGGGCTTTTCAGTAGTCACATAATTTGTTCCTGTTTTATTGTTAGGACTCTAAATGGCTACATATATCTACAGTTACCAATTATATGCTGTCACAGTTATTGGACATGACACAGCCCATATACCAATGTGAAGGATGTCCCACTAATGTTGCATACATAATTTTAGACCTTAACAGAAAAGTTAGAAAAAATGAAAGTTACAGAGGAAAAGCAAAATGGCCTTTTCTAATAGCGTGAAAAATGAAACCAAGTATTCTACATAACTCCTCATGATATGAAATGACATATAACATGTGGCTGTACTGCTATAATTTTCAATGAAACTTCATCAGTTTGATCTGCAGCTTCTTGTGTTTTCTGTGTTTTCAGTTAAAATTGTTGGTTGTGAGGTCCGCCAGTTATGCAAAATGCCATTTTTTCTCAGTACCCAAACATGTGTTTTGGCATCACTGTTCCATCATCAGTGGGTTTTCACTTTTATTTATTCTGTTATGTGAACAATTCTGTTAAATAATTATAAAATTATATGCATCTTTAGTTCAAACAATAGATTGTTTATTTTTGTAAATATCTTTACATTTGGTGTGCAAGCATCACTTGTGTGTCAATTACTACAGGCAGCTTGTCATCTGCAACCAAACAATGTTGACGAGAAAGTTTTTAGCTGGGAGTTAACCTACCTTCTAGAATGTCTTCTGGGACACATGGCAAACCACACTCACACTGTGTTTTGGTGAAGTGAAAAGTGTTTTACTACGTTATTTGTGGAAAATACTTGTTATAGTTATGTGTGCATCACAACACCTCAGCATGATGCGGAGAATGGAAGTGCTTGCCACACGAAAACATAAGTAAAAATGAATATAGGCATTAAACATTAGGACATATTAAATTACATTCTAGAAGATAGATTAACTCCGAGCAAAAACCTTCCTCATCAAGATCATTTGGTTGTAGATGACAAGCCACCTGTAGTAATTAACACACAAGTGATCCAGAAAATTCATACATACCAAATGTAAATATATTAAAAACAAAGATTCCAAGACTTACCAAGCGGGAAAGCGCCAGTAGATAGGCACAATGAATAAAACACACAAACACACACACAGAATTTGAGCTTTCGCAACCGGTGGCTGCTTCGTCAGGAAAGAGGGAAGGAAAAGGAAAGATGAAAGGATGTGGGTTTTAAGGGAGAGGGTAAGGAGTCATTCCAATCCCGGGAGCGGAAAGACTTACCTTAGGGGGAAAATAGGATAGGTATATACTCGCGCACACACATACACACGCATATCCATCCATACATACACAGACACCAGCAGACATATTTAAAGGCAAAGAGTATGGGCAGAGATGTAAGTCAAGGCGGAAGTGTGGAGGCAAAGATGATGTTGAATGACTGGTGATGTATGAGTGGCGGCAACTTGAAATTAGCGGAGATTGAGTCCTGGTAAATAACGGGAAGAGAGGATATATTGAAGGGCAAGTTCCCATCTCCGGAGTTCGGATAGGTTTGTGTTGGTGGGAAGTATCCAGATTACTTGGACGGTGTAACACTGTGCCAAGATGTGCTGGCTGTGCACCAAGGCATGTTTAGCCACAGGGTGATCCTCATTACCAACAAACACTGTCTGCCTGTGTCCATTCATGCGAATGGACAGTTTGTTGCTGGTAGGGAAGGTGCTTTGGGGATTTCATACCCTCTGACTCCTACCCTTGAAACCGCTCCCGGTGTAAAACCTGTCCTATGCACCCTCCCACCACCACCTACTCCAGTCCTGTAACCCGGAAGGTGTACACAATCAAAGGCAGAGCCACATGTGAAAGCACCCACGTGATTTACCAACTGACCTGCCTACACTGTGACGCTTTCTATGTGGTAATGACCAGCAACAAACTGTCCATTCGCATGAATGGACACAGGCAGACAGTGTTTGTTGGTAATGAGGATCACCCTGTGGCTAAACATGCCTTGGTGCACAGCCAGCACATCTTGGCACAGTGTTACACCGTCCGAGTTATCTGGATACTTCCCACCAACACCAACCTATCCGAACTCCGGAGATGGGAACTTGCCCTTCAATATATCCTCTCTTCTCGTTATCCACCAGGCCTCAATCTCCGCTAATTTCAAGTTGCTGCCACTCATACCTCACCTGTCATTCAGCATCATCTTTGCCTCCACACTTCCGCCTTGACTATCATCTCTGCCCATACTCTTTACCTTTAAATATATCTGCTTGTGTCTGTGTATGTATGTATGGATATGTGTGTGTATGTGTGTGCGCGAGTATATACCTATCCTTTTTTCCCCCTAAGGTAAGTCTTTCCGCTCCCGGGATTGGAATGACTCCTTACCGTCTCCCTTAAAACCCACATCCTTTCATCTTTCCTTTTCCTTCCCTCTTTCCTGACGAAGCAGCCGCCGGTTGCGAAAGCTCAAATTCTGTGTGTGTGTTTGTGGGTTTTATTCATTGTGCCTATCTACCGGCGCTTTCCCGCTTGGTAAGTCTTGGAATCTTTGTTTTTAATATATTTTTCCCATGTGGAAGTTTCTTTCTATTTTATTTATACCAAATGTAAAAGTATTTACAAATAGAAATGACCTATTGTTTGAACTAAAGATGCACATAATTTCATAATCATTTAACAAAAATGTTCACACTACAGAATAAATAAAAACAAAAACCCACTGATGATGGCACAATGGTGCCAAAACATGTTTGGGTACTGAAAAAAATGGTGTTTTGCATAACTGGCGGACCTCATATACAACACTTCCAATGAAACTGAATGTGCAGTATTGGCCCATCTGTAATCGTTAAGGCATGTGTCACTGCTCAATTTCAACATTGAGCACTTGATATGCCAGACATAATAAAAAAGACAAGGTGTACATGAGTTACACATTTGCTTACGTTTGATACGGCAGGCTAGACATTTGTGGGGCATTTTTTCTTGGTGATGTGACAGTGATGTGAAGCTCTGTTATATTGTTTCTATTTGATCAAGTTTCACACTCATCACAGTCCTCTTCAAAGGCTCTTTCATATGCCATAAAAAAGTATAATTCAAATAAAATTGGTGTTATAATTTTGCAGCTATAAACGTTAAATATAACACGATTATGTCAGAAAATTCACCTCGCTGTCTGCAATGACTTAAAAGAAATCACACCTTGATATCTTCACACATTATAGATATATTCTGAGTGGTTGTCATTATTGTCTCAGCCTACACAATTTCACTGATTACTTGCAAGTCGTCCATTGTGCTAATTTATATCTACTTTTAAAGACAGTGTGTTCCTTTGAATTGTTAATAATCAAATGATTTTGCATACAGTTAGTAACTGTTTTACTGAGTATCTTGCATATAACAAAAAGGAATTTGATAGATCTATAGTTTTTTATGGTTTTTCTGTATCCTTTTTAGTGAAGCAGGACCATTACAGCACTGTTCAAGATTTGTAGGGTTTCTTTATTTTGCAGATATACTACAAACCATTCTTCAAGTTCCTTGTTATTTCTCCAGCTTTAATTATTTCTACTGAAACATGATTATCTTCAGGCATCTTTCCTTTCCTCATATCTCAATTGGATTACACATCCCACCTGAAATTCCTTCCAGAATGTTATTTTCATTACTAACTGTGTTGCTAAGTCATCTCTTAAACTTAATAAATACTTACAGAAATTTTTGAATACCTGTATAGTGCTTTCTGTTGCTTATTAGTTATGCAGCCACTTGCCATAACAAATAATGAAATGTAATTATCACCTAGCAATAAGTATCCGTTTCGTCTTATTCACACACTTACTGTCTTCAGTTGCGTCTTTTATAAAATTTTCGTTATAATATCTTATCATACCCTCAAACACAATTCCTAATGGTTTTGTTCAGTCTCGACTTTTTGTCGTGTTTTCTTATGGTTTTCGCAGAATTCTCACACCCTACATAACAGCTGGCTTGTTTTATTTGCAATTAGATTTCCAATAGAAACTTATTTTTGTGCTTGCTTCAGCAGCTATCAATGAATATTGCTTTCAGTCTATGTGTGTAGGCCTGTAAGCTTCATTTTCAAAGCTGATAAATTTGTGTAATTTGCTAAATCTCCCTCATTTTAAATAAACACATCTACCTTTTTGATTTATAATCTAACAAGTTTCATTTCTTCTATCTCTGCACCTTTTTAATCTTGAGTCCTTAAAATTCTACAGACCATCACGTCTTGTACAAAAAATGTTTTAGGATGATTAAATGCAGTATAAGTTATTTACTGCTTAATAAAATACAGTGAATTTAATTTTCAGTTCCATTTGGTACTAGCCAAGTCAATTTTCTATTTGTTTCCTCCTGGATGAATACGTTACAGTCAAGTATGCCTCATTCCATATCTTATGATCTCTTCAAAGGTTATCATGGTCTATGGTTAGAATCATTGATTACCAATCATAAGGTCCTGGATGTCTGGTTCCATTCCAGTCACTCCTTAGATTTTGAATATAAATCATCTGGAATGGCATCTAAAACTTCCTCATCCACTTGTGGTGACCATTGACTGCCAGTAGCTGCCACCTATGAAGTGCAGAGTAAACGATCTTTGGGTACTTGTTGTTCTTTGGGTTGGTCTTGTGGACTTGGGTCATGATGTGTGTGTTGTGATTTTCTGAAGTGTTTTTCTTGTGTTTTCTGTAATTACACATGCCTTAATAAAAGTGCCTGATCGTAATAGGTTGGAGTGTTCTGTGCATGGTCAGTTGGTATAGCCAGAAAACCCACACTGGTGACCCCAAGTTGTGAAAATACATTGCATTCGTTTGCTGTGTACCACCGGTTTCGCGGGAATAGACAATGTCGCAAACTCCCGTTTTTCTGGCATTGCAGGATGCCATGACCACAGAATGGACATTCGACTGTGAAGTGCAGTGCGTTACCCTGTGTGCTACTAATACAATAGGAATGTTTGTGTCTCCGGTCTTTGCTTTTGACCGGCCAGACGACCCTAACCCACACCACAACGGGTGCTGCACACATCAGTGCGGACACCTTCTACGGCATTCTATGCTTGGCAGAATGCTCCTCCAGCACAAGATCTCAGAGACCCCTCATCCAAGTTTCTACCACACAACATGGACCATGCACCTGTCCAGTTTTGGGGTCCACAGGCATGACCATCCCCTCCTTAGAGCTCCTCGAAGGGACACTCACGTCATCTGCGCCGGGCCATGTATATGGCTACCCATCCTGCTGTTCCACACACACCTCAGGTGGCACACCTGCTATGGTTCTGCCCTGCCACTTGATGCACAGTCGCGATTTTGTGCCTCTGCTCGAGATTTCGTCTGCATCTGACATTGATCCTTCCGCACCTGCCGCGCCGTGCTCATCTTGTGGCCGTAAAGATTTCCTGCTTACAAGGACTGGATATCAAGTCTCGCCTGCACAGCTAATGGACATTCAATGCAACACATCGCCCGCCACTGAGGCACAGTTCGCATCAGTGAACACCATGCAGAATTCCTGTACGATTTGTGCCTATACTCCACCCCCGCAAGCATTGGTCCCAGGTCGTCTTACGAAGCTGCTGCCATTACAACAGGACAATCCAGTGATGTGGTTTACCTTGGTGGACAGCATGTTGGACATACACAATACTGCAGATGACAGCACTCGTTTTGTGTGTTTAGTGAACCACCTGCATGACCACCCTGATCTCACCAGTGACTTGTTGCTGAACCCACCCAAATGCAACAAATATGCCTCTGCCTGTGCATTACTCATCGAACAATTTTCTCATCCACCAGCCGACATGATTCACAACATTATTTATGACGAGACTTTAGGCAACAGAAACCCTCACAGTTGTGGCAACGCTTGCGTGCGCAGGTCAGTACCGAAATCTCGCCAAACTTAGCGCTCTGGGCATTGTGGTTGGTGAAGCTGCTGCAAGAACTACAATTACATTTGCTTCCACATAACACAGCGTTACTTGGTAATCCTGTGAATATACTCTCACTGTTGGGTGGTAGAGGCCAGGCACATGCGTATCGTGGACAACACAGCAGCCATCTAGTGGCCGAGGGCAGGCCGTCAGTAGCCTCTCCCCACCCCAACCGGGCTAGCGCCTGCCCATCCTGCCTTCCCCTCGCCTGATGCTTCGGCTGGCAGGGTGAGTACAGCTGACTCACGCATATGATTGTTCCATTCCACATATAAAAACGCCACTTGCAACTGCCGCCCGCCCTGCGCATCCCCAAATGCTACACACGGGCCGCAGTAGGTGCCATGGCTCACATGTATGTCTCTACATCTTGGATTTAGGTTTAGGCCGGTATTTTCTCATCAATACCAGAGCAGACATGAGTGTCATATCTCCCACATTTACTGTAAAGGAGACAACACAAGCCAAACTGTTTCTTCGAGCAGCAAATAAATCGCCACTTTGTGTCAACAGTTTGGCCAAGTTACCTATTGAACTCATACCTAACAAACAGTTCACTTGGACCTTCTACATGGCTGATGTAGAAGACCCAGTATTAGGCATAGACTTCCTTTTTCATTTTGGACTGTCCCAGTATTAGGCATAGACTTCCTTTTTCATTTTGGACTGTCTCCAGACCTCCACTTGGCCGCATTATTGCACCATGCCTTGTCCATTCATCTCATGTTCAGTCGCCTCCTTGCCCCCCCCCCCCCCCCCCCCCCCGCTCCCCCTCAGCTTCCCAATGATTTTGACATGGCTCTCATTGAGTGCTCTTCACTGGTGAACAGCCTCGCGATTTTAGGAACTATCAATTTCTACCATCGTAACCTGCCGATGGTGGCAGCACTTTAAACCCCTTTGACTGACGCATTGGCCGGGAAACAAACCTCGGGTAGTCGCCAAGTACAGTGGTCTGACAACATGGTGAGAACTTTCGAAGACCTTAAGTCAGCGTTAGCCACGTAGAAGGTCCTCGGCCGCTAGATGGCTGCTGTTCCATGTGTTGTCCACGATACGCATGCGCCTGGCCTCGACCACCCAACAGTGAGAGTATATTCACAGGATTACTATCCTCAGTGGAATTAGGCACTGTGCTGTGCAGGAGGTGGCGATGCCGAATAATGGTGTATGCCTGGTCTGCCAGCCATAGTTTATCCTCAAGTGACGCTGTGGTATGTGGAAGCAAATGTAATTGTAGTTCTTGCAGCAGCTTCACCAACCACAATGCCCAGAGCGCTAAGTTTGGCGAGATCTTGGTACTGACCTGCGCACGCAAGCGTTGCCACAGCTGTGAGGGTTTCTGTTGCCTAGTCTCGTCATAAATAATGATGTGAATCTCTCTCGCCCACCCTTTGGCAGATACCTGCATCTCTATTACAGCAGATGCAAATGATTTTGCAATCACTGCAGTCCTCCAACAGTGTGTCAGTGACATGACACAACCACTATGTCCCCCCCCCCCTCCCCCCCCCCCCCCCTCCCTGAAAAACTATCTACGGCTCAACATAAATTGCCAGCATTTGACAGAGACTTGCTTGCAGTTTACGAAACTGTAAAATATTTCTGCACAGACATCGAAGGAAGGAACATAACATTTTTCACAGACCCATCGCTCCCTCGAAGAGGCTTCCCGTAACCCCACAATTGACCTTCCCCCACGTAGGTTTTGGCAGATGGACTTAATTTTCCCATGCGCAACAGACATCTGTTACATCCGAGGTTCACAAAATGTGGTGGCCGACTACTTATCATGTATCACTGCCATTTCATTCCCCATTAATTTTGACGAATTGGCCAGCTTACGAGACAATGATACCAAATTGTACAACCCCCAACAGGACCCAGATACTTCTCTCCAGATTGTCTCCTGCAACCTACCGGGCTCAGTCAGGCCATTGTGGTGTGATATGTCCAGGGTCACTGCCCAGCCTATTGTTCCTCCTTCACTGCGTCGCCAAGTATTCAACATGTTACATAACCCTTTACATCCTGGTGCTGAGGCTACTACACGCATTGTTGCAGAACACTTTGTGTGGCTGGATGTGAAGAGGGATTGTTGTACTTGGGCTCATGCTTGTTTACAGTGCCAGTGCAGCAAAAACGGCAGGCACACAGAACCCTATCTAGGTTAATTGGACAGTCCGAAAGTCTGCTTCCAACATGTGCATCTGGACCTCGTCGGACAGTTACCCATGTCTGATGGTTTCAAGTATATCCTGTCTGTCATCGACTGCATTACACATTGGGTAGAGGCAATCCCCCAGCAGGACATCACAGCGGATTCTGTAGCACATGCATTCGTATCCATCTGGATAGCTCGATTCGGCTGCCCTTCATCCATCACCACCGAACAGGGAAGGCAGTTTGAATCTCTGCTGCTTAACAAACTGTGTGTACTCTGTGGGGTGGATAGATTCCGCAAAATGGTTTACCACCCACAGAGCAATGGACTGGTCAAGTAGTGGTGCAGGACTCCAAAAGTGGCCCTCACATGCCACGGCGGTGAGTGGTCCGATGTCCTTCCCTGGGTTATGTTAGGAATAGAAAGATCTTCAGGTTTCACTTGACAGAGAGACCCTAATTCTCCCAGTAGAGTTTGTAAATGATGAAGCACTCATCGACCTGTCCAACCTCCCCGCTGTAGTTGGGCATGTCCAGACACACATAGCTGCAAACTGCATGCCCCCTCCACAAGCACACACCCGTCTTTGAGTCTTTCTGCATTCAACACTGGACTCTTGCGAGTTCGTTATGTTATGGGATGACGCAGTAAAACCTACTTTGCAGCCACCTCAATCTGGCCCGCATCAAGTAGAGGCTCACACTGACAATACTATGGACTTTCTCGTCAGTGGCCATCAGTAGACAGTTTTCCTACAACACATGAAAGCAGCTTGGATGATTGAGGAATCTGTACCAGACCCTCTCGAGTTGAGTGTTCCTCCGTCAGGTGATGACTCTGATCTCACACAGACTCCCCACTCCCCTGCGCCCCACCATGATCATATGTGCACCAAGCCTACGCCTGTGGGCAGCTCAATTGTTGAGTGTGCTGATACTCTACCCTCGTTACGCTCAGGCACTGTGTGTGATAATCCACAACCTCAGGCCCAACCACATGTTGCATGTGAAATTACTCCATCGCACCCAATGACCCCACAGAGTGTTCCAGTGTTTCTACTGAACTAAGTTATTTTTCCCCACCACCTCCCATAGTGCCCCTTATGTCCACTGTCAACGAAATCTGTATCTCAATCAATACCTCAGAGTGCCCACGTGACGAGCTTTCCTTGCAGCTCCACGAGGGATCCATCTTCATCCTCCGCATAGGAGGCACTTTGCACGAGTCCACTCCGACATCACATATCACAAGAAAGTTTAAAATCAATGTGATGTAAGTCAACAGCACAGAAAGAGTTTATTAAGGAAGCTGAAGTTAATCTTTTCAAACAGAGGAGAGAATAGCAGTTTATTTCTTGTTCCAAAGAGAAAGGAAGAACAATAAAAAAAGAAGACAACTTCATGCATAAAAAGGGAATTCTTACTTATTTATGTATTAAGACCAGTGAATTAACTATATTAACTTCACAGAATTGAAAATACTTTGAAATATATTGTTGTGTGTACATTAGTGTTCCTCACACAATAAGTACTTATATTTTGCAAAGTTGTTGTTAATCTGAAAGGTAAATAAATGGTTGAACATTTAAAAAAAGTGTATAGCATGGGTTGTGAAGTTCATATATTAAATTTAAAAGGATATACTTTTAAAAGATCAATACAACTTGTTTTTCACTTCATAAATTTCTTCCCATGCAAATTATGTCATTGGAAAATAAAATGTACTGCTATTTCATAGATGACATGTACCTTCTTTCCAATAAATGTTTTATTATTGCCCACACTTCTATATATTTTACCTCTGTCACTTTGCTTCTATAGCCACTTTACACTTGTAACTTTTTGTGACTATATCTTTATTTAAAGTCAGTCGTTCTTCCTAGTTACAAGGCAATTTTTGTGTCGTCAAACCCATTGTTTAAAATTATATAAAACAACAACTACAAAACATGATGTTGGTATAAAAAATTTTAAAAATGGCAATCAGTAAACATACCCTTTTCACTTCGATCTTTTCAATGAAGTAATGAGTTACAACAGTGCAGTGCATATTTTAGCAGCAACCATACCAAGTGACTGATAGTAGAGAATAATGCATTTGACAGTAAGATGGTTGGCATTAGAAACATTAATTAAGAAATAATGTATCAAACGTAAATACAAAAGAATTGTATTGTTGGTAAAAGTCTTTCTGACAATGAATAATGTTTGTGTTTAACATTATTCAAAAAACTTGTTCATTTTAATACATAAATCTAAACTTTTTACCTCTAGTTTAGAGAATCTATCCACTGGTGTGGATGAATGAACTTGGTTACAGAGCTGTGATCACTATTCTTATAATTTGTGCAGTTCAGGAGGGATGAAACAAAGCATTGCCAAATTTTCTTTTCTCTCATCATTTTGCGTGTTAAATGGACAGTATTAAATTACATACACAAAAAATTAAGAATCAAAACTACATGCACTAAATTTTATAAAGCAATAAGCATGATAAACAAGTGAAAAGCATACATACAGCCCATGCACATAACAGATCGATGACCAATTAATGGCTTCTTAACTTACCGTAGGTCTCAGTCCCCGCACCAGTTGGTTGGAAAAAGAAAAATAGTGTACCTTATTAGATTTAAAGAAGTAACAAAACAATGAATGAACAATCACAGAAGAAAGTATCATCACAATCCTTAGCATAAAATCAAATTTATATTAATATATTATTTCAAATTTACTTCTTAGTTGAAATGTTCTCCGTTGAAATTGAGTAAACAAAATAAATGGAATTATGAGATTTAATTGGAATGATTGTAACAACATTGTAAGATTTTGTATCATGAGTTTAAGTTCAACAAACAACCACAGACTATTAAACTGAGATGATAATATGTTTTAAGTAATTTTAGTTGAATTAAATGGCTTTCTTATAATTATACATGACTGAGACACAAACAGACCATCACTTAAAATTACTGTAACTGTTTTTGCAGAGAGGTTTGTATGTTAATTGTTTACATAACTTGAATAAGAAAACTTAAGAACCCTTTCTTATTGTTTACAGCAATAAGTTCTTTCAACAAATGTGAAACTTGCTACTAAAGCTAAGTAACATGTGCTAGACATTATTACTGTACTACTACTCACATAATTCTCAGGAATTCAGATGGCCAACTGTATTGGAAAACACTGATGAACTGTGCACATTTATAATATTTAGTAAATGGGTCTCAAGTATTTTATTTGTCAGTCATGGCTAATAAAATGTAATATCCACTAACATTGCACGAGGAAGTAATTCACAGGCAGTTCTGTTGAGATTTTATACTACATACTGAAGGCCCTTAAAAAGGCATAACTATCTAGTTATAAATTATTGTTTTGTGTGGTGAGTTCTTGAAAGTATCTGAAGTGTACAATTACTTAAATATTTCTGCAGTATGTATCACTGCCATTATCAAATGAAATGCTGATGACAGAAAGACAATGAGAGTACTTTCTCATCAAGGCACCCCCATCACACAAAAATGCTAAGAACTCATAATACTCCTACAATCCTGACAAAAGATACCAATTTATTTACCATTCACTCACTTATCTCTTTCTGTATGTAATACTTTTGTGGGAAGTAAAGTGCTCATTCTTCACTAATATTTCAGTAATTCACAACCTGGAAGGTACAATTATATTTTAAACTGACAAAGGACTGAATATAGCAATCAATTATAAAAGACGTGGAACTCCTACATGTAAATTCAACACTCTCTCTCTTACACATATAGCAACTTTACATACACCATACATATAATTGCTGAAATTGACTATACAATTTTCTACCCTGTTTCCCAGTACAATAAAAGTGTGAATGTTTAATTATGAGACTTGCTTTAGATACGACACTCAGTATTATGCTAGTAAGTATCTGAAAATGTGGCTTGTTGGTTCACTGATTAAATGGAAGATTACAAACCAAACAGTCAACATTCAATCTTCAGTCAATCATAGGATTTTTTTCTGTCGCTTATCATTTCTAGCAATGAGTTATTAGTAGAAAAAATCCAAGTTGCATCATGGCTTGGAGTTCATCTTAAACTGCAGGTTCTGCTACAAATGGCTGGCTTAAGTCATTTCAAAAGTTGTGGAAAAACAAAACATACCATCTCCAATAGGACAATGCCTAGAAAAGCAATGCAGCATTCTGACCAACCTCTGGGTTAAGATAAGCTTTGCCTTAAGTACCTGCACACATACAGATGAATAAGCATGTGCAATACAGAGGGGCTTCATCAATATGGTGAAACTTGAGAAAGTACAAGATGTAAATTGCTGGTGCAAATTTATGTCACAACATGCTGATCATTGTCCACTCTACTGTTTTTATCACAGAACAGCATTTTACGCACATGATGAGCATATCTTCCAGCACACTACTATTACCACAGTGTCACAATCTCTGCAAACAAACCTCTGATGTTTCATAGGGACTTCAATTTGCTTATGGCAACACATCCATCACTAACATTCAACAATACTGATCCAATCCTAATACAAAAAAAAACCAGTAGGTATTTTAATAAGTGGAACATACACCATAACAGAAGTTCTCTTAAGGAACAGGGCACTTTAATAAAAATGATTTACATGTATTATTATCATGCAATTGCTGCAATAAATCAGCAAATTCATTCCCAGCTGGGAAATGATCATTTGATTTCACAGTTTGTTATAGTAGTTCTGAAACTGTTAGCAGAGGATTCAATCAAGGCTGCTTGTATCTAAGGAAGACAGGGCTTTGATATCCATTGAATCAGGAGTGTAAATTGTGTCATTCACATGGTGTTGAGAAAATGTTATATCTGAGAAAACCAGTAAGCATAGTCAATATTCATTCATGAATCCCACCATATTTTATTGACCAAGTCCATCTGTATGCTGAGGACTAATCTTATAGCACCCTAATTTCACAGTAACAGGGTCATTTGATGGTTGTTCCCAATAATATACATTGGTATCATGAAATATGCAAAAAGAAACTCTTACAATGTGGATTGTGGAGCTCTAATGGTGTAGCATTTATTAGGACATAATTCTTCATGCGTGAATTTTGGTCTGGAGTTTTCGTAAACAAATGATGTTGTATAACCAACCCACACTCATCTGTTTTCTGATTCATCATAGAGAGAGAGAGAGAGAGAGAGAGAGAGAGAGAGAGAGAGAGAGAGAGAGAGAGAGAGAGAAAACATCATTATACAGAATAATGAACTTCACACACACTGGATCTTACTTCCACTCAACATAATGAGATGCTGTTGGTCAATAGTGGGCAAGACAGTAGCACCACAAACCATTTCTGAAATTGTACAACCCTGTCAGCAGAGTATCCTCGTGCCCTTTACACATTCATGAACATTCATATCTGCACACAGAGGCCAATTGTTGTGGCTGTGTACTTGGACAACATTGTCACATATTGTATTGACAGCATGTGAATGCTCAGACACAGTTTTTGTTAATTTGCACTGCAGTATGCATCTCTACTTATATGATGTTCCCATGATCTTTTATGTTACTTCTTACAAATTGTCTGCCCTCTGTGGAGTACTGTGTGTGCCTTTTTTCTCCTATTTTCACATTAAGCTATAAAATGATAGCCAAGAAGGTAAATTACTTGGAGAATAAATAAATCTGTCCGGAGCTGTGTTGGCAGGTAAAAAAATCCATGTTTTCATGCAGACAGCATTAATCAACAGAAATTACTCTTTTAAATACTGTACACAAGTGAGCCCTATGCAGCATACGCAAGAGAAAATTACAAATGATATAAACTACAAAAGAATATTCATAAAATAAAATATATAGCTGTATTCTATAAAATATGTGCCTGCACTGCCCATGTATGAAATCAGTGGAGATTTTCATGTGCCAGTCATAAAAGTCCATCTTTGTTGCTAAGTGGTTGACTGCTGTGTGGAGGATCCAAGTTCAGTTCCTGTACTGCCAGGGATTTTGCCTTGGTAAGAAGGCCTGGAATGAGGTCAGCTCAGCTTCAGAACACCAACTGACGAGCTGCTTGAGTGAGAAGTAGCGGCTCTCAGATTTGGAAAGTCAACAATGGCCAGGAGAGTAGTGTGCTGACCCCATGAGCCCCCTTCATACCACATCCAAATGATGCCTTTGGCAGCCAGTCTGTACTGCATGGCCCAACAGGGCCATCAGATGGAGTTTTCAAGCTTTCAGTCATAAAAGGCACATAGTCAAGCTTGGAAATATGGTTTATCTTGCATGCATTAATAAAGATGTTTGAGAGTTAAATCATTATTGAACTTATTTTTAGGTAATAGTTCACTTTGTTTCTTCTTGTCTGGAGATCTTAGAGGAATTCCTTGAAAACTTTTCAGATTTCATTTGTCTCCAAAAGAAAACATTATGGGTGAATGAATTATTTTGACTATTTTAGGTAAATATATCTTAGACAACTACACATTCAAGCATTATACATTTTTCTTTGGGCAAATGCAGACAACAAAATGATTTTTAACTGTACATTCTTCTTGATAACTTACTGAACAGTCTGCTTGTGATGACTGAACACAACCAGAATCATCATTCCGAATGCAACAGGCTGTTTCTCTCTCCTTTTCCCTCCCCTTCTCAATTTCCTTGATAATCTTGGCATCTTTCCTCATGCAAGGTGCGAATTTTGCTCCAAGATGGATTAAATCAGCCTGTAAAATTTTAACATACTTACAAAATACCAATCCAAAAGTTATATTTATAAATAAGTCTAGTGCTAAATTCTATTCAGCACCAAGCTCCTTGTTGTTCCTAACATACATTAATGATCATTCACTTACAATGTAGGGAGGTGCAAAGGTTGTCATTATAGTAGGTAATACAGGTATTGGAATAAAATTTAGTTCTTTAGACCTCTTGCTGTTACTGGAATATTTGAAAATATTGAGAGGTAGTTTAAGCAAATGAACTGATGTAAAATTTTGATACGACCGTATACATAAAGTTTAGTTCAGCGCTTCTTACAGAGTCTGAACTATTACAATCTATAACAAACTAACTAAAATTTATTTAAACAATGAAATCCACTAAGAAGATAGGGTCTGGTTGTGGAGCTGCAAGCAGAACACAACTTTAATGTGGTCATGTAGATGTTAAGGTAGTAGTAGGATATGAATAACAGCTAATTATTATAACTAAGGAGGTTGCAAATCTTATTTTTTTTCCAAAGTCACACCTTTCCTACATTAAATTTAGTCTGTCTAATCATAAATAGTAGACAGTAAGAGGTTATTGATAGTTTCTTATGAATTCAGAGTTTAAAATTATTTAACTAACTTATTAGAATGCAGTCAGATAAATCCTTGACAACCAGTTGTTGGGGATGTTGCCTGGCTGTAGTCCTGTAAGTTATTTGACCATTCAATACACTAGGAGAAGCTGAAGTTTCGTGTTGCTCAAGATTAGTTCCCATCAGTCACCTCTGATTTTAAAAACATACTTTGATTCATCCCTTATCCCCATGAGTTCTCTTTTGTAATGGGATTCATAGAACACAATGAATGAATAAACTGTTAATAGCAAACCGTGGATGTAATGGAGACACAACTGTAGTAGGTTGCTATAAGTGATTCAAAAATGAATGAGTCCCTTCAATAATTATGTACAGAAAATTATTTTTAGGGAAATTTATATTATAGGGATAACATTTCAAAACACAGAAGGAAATTCTAAGAATCATTTATGGTGCTAGGCCTAGAACACCTTGTATAAATCTATTTAAAGGGATGAGGGTCTGATGACTATTTTACTGGCTATAATAACAGGATGCATTTTCTATAAAGTGTTCCATTATAACACAAAGGAGTCAAATACATGAATAAACATGTATTCAAGAACTTGTCAGAGTTTATAAATGTATTTTGGGTAATACAGTGACATTTATAAAGGAATAAAAGAACTTTCTGTTGACTACTTCATTTATAAAGGAGTGAGAATCTGGTAAAGGATAATTTTGTTTATGTGTGTTAAAGCATTTAAATAGCAATGAGTGGTATTATTTTATGAATGAAATATTCTTCACAATGATAAGAACAGTGCTGCTGATAGTAATCCTTTTTTATGAAGTGTCTTTCTGTCTTTTTTGGTGTTTCAGCAGTATAAATGACTAGCATTATCAGAGATTCACCAACTTCTTAATCTGAAAGCAGCAATGGAGTGCAAATCATTGATAATACAGGCAACTCACACTAGTAAAAATCAGAAACACCATTGAAAAACCACCAACTGAAGATCTTATGATAATCAACAACACATCAAGAAGTAAAGTTGTTAGACTGATCAAGTTTTAACAAATAACTGAGTTTAAATCTCAATGTCAGTTTTTCTAGGTACATGAGAATAAAATCATGTGACATTTTGTACAACTTAATTCCATTTGAAACTGTAACAAATGTAAAGCAGAACATAACTGAGTGACAATTTCTTTGAGTGTGACAGTGTGAGTGGAGGCATGAAGTATTTTTTTTAAGTAGTGCAGAAAATTTTAGACTATTCTGCATCCTCAAACATTTGCAGGGGAGTATATGATGAGAAAGTGCTAGGGTATTACTTGTGTTCCTGTGTATTAAAAGCCTCCCTTTTGATTCATAAGGCACGGAAAAGATTTCAAAGAGCACACAGGGCACTCACACATTGAAGAGTAGCATCACATGGTCTCAGAATACCTCTTCTAGGTTTAATACAATATATATTAATTCTTCAAATTGCAATATTTTACAATGCTTAAGTCTTTCTACTGTACTGCTTTAAATATAATTTACGTATCTGCATCTTTTTACACGCCAGTTACTCAATGAATATGATCCTTGTGGTTGATATGTTTATCTTTCTTTGTTCAGGATCCCGAGTATTCTACTTTATAGTTCATAGTTCTATTTTTAGAAAACCAAAGATCTCTACTTGTTTACATTTTATAAAATAGAAAGAAACTTCCACATGGGGAAAATATATTAAAAACAAAGATTTCAAGACTGGCGCTTTCCCACTTGGTAAGTCTTGAAATCTTTGTTTTTAATATGTTTACATTTTTATTCACACTTTCTGAAAAAAGTGCAGGGAAAATGTATAAAGACTTTACATTCCGACTAGAGCGTGAATATGATATCAAAATCTGATAATGAACCTTTTAATTATAGTAGAAAAGTTTTGGTAGAATGTAGATACTTTAGGAGTAAAGGAGACCACTCACTGAAAAGCAGAAGAATTGAGTTGTCAACGGCCACACACACACACACACACACACACACACACACACACACACACACACAAAAGAAAAAAGAAAAAGAAAACTTGCTAGCTTCTCAAATAAATCCTTTCTCGAGTTACAGGAAAATTACACACTTGCACACACACACACACACACACACACACACACACAAGGTATATGGAGAGAGAGCCAGGAGGCATGAAGAGGGGCTGGGGGTGGGTAGCTAGAGGCTAAGAGGAAGGCAACCAGTTTACTGGCTGGGAATGTAAGAGGGAGGGGTGGCAGGTGCATGGGCCAGGCATGTGATGGCCAGGTGTTGGAGTGCAAACTGGCTGCCTTTCTCTGAGCTGGTAGCTTCACACTGCCAACCTCTATTCCTGCCTGCCACCTCTCTCTCCTTCTATCCACCCCACATGACACAACCCACACCCCACCCCAGCCCACCTGCCGAACTGCAGTCCTGGCATTGGGCATCTAGCAGACTCTACATAGTGGCACAGGCGTGTGTGTGTGTGTGTGTGTGTGTGTGTGTGTGTGTGTGTGTGTGTGTGTGTGTGTGTAGAAGTTTCCTTCTTCATGAACTGGAGAGGGAACCACTGAAAGGAACATTCACAGAAAAGAGAAAAGAAGGAATGTAAGTCATTGACAGCTTGAAATAGGAACATAAGGGAGTGGATAGTAATAGAATTAGAACAGTTATTTTGTTTCTCTTATTATGACATTCAATCAAATGAAGCCTGGTCAGAGTGTCTACCTTTGCCTTACATGTAAAGTGGCACCACATAAGTGCATGTTTGGTGGCGCCATCTATTGGCAGAGAGACTGATGTGTGCAACCATTTAATGTTGCATAGTGCCAGTGCGGTTTCACGCTGAAGAGAAGGTGGTCACACAAGTTGTCGTCCACTACCGAACAAGCAGGTGAGTCAGCAGGAACAATGAGAAGTGATTCGATTTTTGGCCCCAGAGGAAGTTGCGAGACTGTGAAATGTGTCAACATATGAAGGCTGTGTATGGTGAGTACAGTCTGAGTCATTCCAGTTTTGTGGAATGGAACAAATGATTCCTTGAGGGGTGTGAATCACTGGAGGATGATGCTCGTTCTGGACAGGCTCATCATTCATCACACTGGAAATGGTTGCGGAAGTGAATGCTTTAGTCTTGGACAACTGCAGAATCACTGTGGGTGATATCCATTGGTGTTTGGACCTCTAAAACAAGCTACTCGTTGATATCAATTCACAAAGGACAATGAAGTGTGTGGTGGGTCCAGGCCTGGATTTGACAGCAGCCTACTAGCTTCTTCAAGGATGGAATCGACCTGCTGGTGTTGCAAAAGGCTAAATGTGCCAACAGTTTTGGCTACTGTTTTTGAGTATGTGTACTGTATATAATTCTATTTTTGAGTTAATAAAATCATTACCATTACTTTACACTAGTGACCGGGTTTCATTTGAATCCCTCCCTATACATTATGGGTTTCCTTCAGTTGCTTCCATTTCTTCCGCTCATCATAATATTTCAGTTTTGTGCATTTTATATTTAGTTTTCATGAAAGACTTTTCTATCCTGTATAATACTAGAGTCATGACTTTATTGTGATAATGTACATGCAATTTGACCTCTAAGATTTAATGAATCTCATGATTTGTTATAAATAATGCACAATTTTGTTGACTTTCACATATCTGTAGATGTGATAACATTTTATTAAACCAACATAATTACTCAGCAGATTG
Source organism: Schistocerca gregaria (assembly GCF_023897955.1). Lineage (NCBI taxonomy): Eukaryota > Metazoa > Arthropoda > Insecta > Orthoptera > Acrididae > Schistocerca > Schistocerca gregaria. Next base: position 531,925,416 of record NC_064921.1, read on the forward strand.
ATTGATCTCTTCTGAGCAACAAAACTTTTATTTATCTCAGTTCTTGCTAAATGAAATTCCCTATCACAGTGAATGGAGAGCTCAGGTAAGGTATCTTGCTGCCTCAACTTTGTTCACTCATTTAATCCCACAACAGAGACACTGCTTTCAGTTACATTTGTTGAAAGGGTTCTCTGTTTTGTTAAATTATTTGGTATTATCAAAATTTAGTTTCCACTACTAATGAAGTTACTGAACATAAATACATATTTTGTTTTGATATACATTTCTGTTTATTTTTATAAGATAACAGATTAGCTCATCTGAAAATGTTAAACTGCAGCTGTGGTAACTACAATTTCAACTAACATAACTGTGCTGTGTTCATAGGTGGAGTATGGACAAGTTCATGTGTATAATAAATTATTTGTTCCCAATACTTTTGCTGCATGTCATCTTCATGAAATGTAAGTGGTCATTATATATTCATTTCACTATGGATCCTGAATTAAATTGGTTTCAGAACATATGCCAATATTGCTCAACATATTGTCAGCTCTTGTATTTAACATTATACAGGAAATTTTTGAATACCTTTACTTTACAAATACTTATAGGAAGTAGTGAATTAAGTCATCTTAAAAATACAAAATTGTAAAAAAAAGAAACCATGGTCATAGGAAAGCTTTTTGTGCCATATCTTTGAAAAATGGGCTCTGTGCCAATATTTCACTCCTAAATTCCCTAGATATTCAGATAACTCTCTTCTTATTAGAATTTTATTTGTTTAATTGAAGTTATTCAAACAGTAAGTAAGTACTATTTTGCAATGGTAGTGATGTGGCTAAGCACATATTCATTTAGTGAAGTAAAGTACTGTACTTGCAATTTGTTTAGTTGCATTCTATATGACACAGCGGCAGGAACTCTGAATTTCATAGCAAAATTGTGACACATCAGTGATTCGAAATTGCACCAATGCAAGCAAATAAACAGTGTGGGCTATGAACATTAACAACTTTACAAAATTTCATTTGCCATTAGTGCCTATATCTATATAATGAATTAACAATATCCTGAATATTTTAGGGAACATACTCTGAAACTGACTTAGCTCTACCATCCTTTTGTAACTTACTGCTCTTGGCCCTATCCAGAAGTTAGCTGGTTCCTGGTAATCCACTTGTTGAAGAGACAGACTTGTTACCAGTACCTGAAACAAATAAGATAAAGAAGTAGAAGTTTTAACAGCTCAAACAAAAATCACTTCATTTATGATAGATATAATATTGTGACAAAATAATTATGACATTATGACAAAATAGTTATGATTATACGAAACAATGATCCCTTGAGATGTCAAAAATATCTGTGGTCCTGTGCACTGAATCACACAATGTGATATGCTGGGTAGGCTGTAAAAGAGGGCATTACACTAGGCAGTGTAGGAAGAATGCTTGGTTAAGATGCTGCAGCCCATGGGTACAAGCCTGTGGGTACTAGCCTGTGTGTGTGTGTGTGGGGGGGGGGGGGAGTGTCTGTCGTCTAGTTTTGATGAAGACCTTACTGGCTGAAAGCTTTATTTGTGAGTCTTTTTGTCGTGCCTATCTGCGACTCAGCATCTCCACTATATGGTGAGTAGCAACTTTCCTTTTCGTAATATTGAAACAATTGTTTAAGGGACATAGGTTGTAGCTGGAAAAGCACCTGAGTTTAAGTAAATATATCGGTGGTATCACAGAGCACATGAAACATGTTATGCTGAACAGATCTCTCAGGCATGAGAGGTGAAGTTTAGGGTCAAGCAATCGTTCTCCGGACATTATTATAGGAAATGTGTCTTTATAATGAATTCTCTCTTTAGTAAATAGTGCATGCTATGATCGTCTTTATGAACTTGTGTAATTATTTCTCAAAACATGATGATGAGGCACAATAGGTCATTAGGATAGTCCGTTGTTGTGACAGTGCCACGACATTTAACAGTGCCGCCACAACAGTATGCGCAAACGGCGATAGAGGCGCTCCACAACTCGGCTGAGCGCGGGAGCGCCACCTAGCTACGAACAGTGCCGGCCGCATGTCACGGCACGGCAGTTGAATAAGAGATACTGAGTTGTTATAATGTAACCAGCTATTGTTTCTAAGTGAGTGTGTTTGAATATCCATGCAATTATTGGTGATTAAAGGTTATAACATGCGTAATGTGAAGTATGGGAGAAGTAGGATGATAATGAGTAGTATGTTGTTAAGGCTAAGTACAGAGTCAAGGAAGATAATACTGGGAACAGGTTTTGTATATAATGTTCATATTGTCAGTGGGATTACTGTTGTAGGATATCTCCCGCATTCCCACACCCTTATACCTATGAGTTGTTTGACACAGCTACCAACATAGACTGGCGATTGTGATGATGACAAGGCTTTAAGGATGGATGATAGCAAGGGCTTTAAAGCTCATAATAAAAAGTAATGAGATGAGTGTAGAGCAATATCATAAAATGACTAAAATAAGAACTGCGGATAAAACCATAAAGAAAATCCGGATTAACCTTAACACATTCTCTGGCATACAAGATAATGAAAATGACATTATCAAATCTCACACAATGCAAAAAGGGAAAAAGTGGTGGAAAGTATTAAAAGAAGTCAGTGGACAACTGCAGCTGGATGATCACTGGAAGAAAAGGGTAGATCATTTACATATATTGTAAACAGCCCTCTTGATGTAATGTAGAAACTACTTCTACCTCCATAATTTCATCCCATTAAGAATAATGTACTGAGTCCTATCTCTTAGAAAGCTCTGAATCCAGTTGTAAATCTGGCCTGGTGCACAGTAAGCTCGTATTTTGTTCACTAAACAAAAGTGCAGAAATATATTAAATGCTTTCCAGATGTCAAGGAACAAGGTGTGAACTTAAATGCCTCTGTGTATAGTTCTCTCAATTTTATGGAGAAACAGAGTGAGCTGATTTTGCAAGATCTCTGTTTACAGAACCCAAGTTGGTTTTGTAGAGCAGTTTTTTAATTCTTCAGAAATGACACAATGTATAACCACAGAATACGTTCCAAAATTCAACAGAATGAAATCATTGATAAAGGCCCATAATTATGTGCATTGTTTCACTGACATTTCTTGAAAATGGGAATGACTTGTGTCTTTTTTCCAATTGCTTGGTACCCTACATTCTTGGTAGTGGGAGTGCAGAAGAAGTGTGAGATGTGAGGGTGAGTCAGCAGGAACAATGAGGTGGAGGGAAGGGGTGGGTGAAGATGCTGAGCTAGCTGTGGAAGCATGCAAGAACATTGTCGGGACAAGAAAGGCTGCTAGGTGCAGCATTGTGAGGCTAAACTTGGAGGGTGGGGGTGGGGGAGGAGCAAAGGGGAGAGGAGAGAAGCAGAGAAGGGGAAAGCACTATGCAGATGTGCTTTCAGGATAGAAGGCACATGTAAAGCTGGAACAAGAGTAGGGAAGGGGTAGGCCAATGGAGGACAGGAAGAGAATATGTTTTATCTGAGGAAGAGTTCTCAACTATGTAGTTATGCTATTGGTGGAAAGATTCCGTGAACCCCAACCTATGCATATCCTTGTCTGTCCCTATTTAATCTCTGATCCCATCCCCTTACCAAATGGCTCACAGTCCAGCAACAGACCTAAGTGTAAGACCAGTCCCATACATCCTACCACTACTACCTACTCAAGTCCTATCACAGCCATCTCCAACTGCATCAAAGGCAGGGCCATATTTGAACGTAGCCATGTGACCTACCAACTTAGCAATAATCATTGTGCTGCATTCTACATGTGACCTACCAACTTAGCAATAATCATTGTGCTGCATTCTACCTGGGCATAGCCACCAACAAGTTGTCTGTCCATGATAATGCCAAACTGTGGTAAGAGACACCTGGACCATCTAGTTGTTGAGCCTGCCATCCAACACGATATCCTTGACCTCAAGACTGCTTCACAAACTGTGCCATTTGAATTCTTCCTACCAACACGAGTTTTTCTGGATAATGAAGGTGGGAATTATCACTGCAATATATCCCTCATTACCTAAACCCCTCTTGCCTCAACCTTCACTACTCCCTGTCCTCCAGCTGCCTATTCCCTTCTCTACTCCCACTTCTACTTTACAATGGATTTCTATCTGGCCAGTGCATCTGCATAGTCTTTTCCCCTTCTCTACTTCTCTCCTGTGCCATTTGTCCCCCTCCCTCCCCCCCTCCCCCCCCCTCCAGCACTTGAATCTTTCCCAACACCTACCCCTGTATCCCTGTTCCTCTCAATTCACAGCTCTTCTGTACTATTTATCCCATCAAAGGCTTCAGTTGTAGTAGGGCCTTAGTGCCCAGAGATGATAGTGGTTATGTGTGAGAGTTATGCACCAGTGAAACTGTGTGTGATTTGTTTTGTTTGTGTCCGATAAAGCACTTATAAAAATAGCTGATAATATCTAGAAATCTTTTTCCAATGAACATGTCTACCACAGAATGCTGCCTCTGTGCGGTAAGCAACACTCTATACTTTTCTTATTGTTATTTCATACCAGTGTTTCTATTGATGGATGCACCATTAATTAACTGTATATGCTTTTCTCTTTGAGAAGGCCTGGGCCAAATTATGAAGACCTCTCCCTCAAACCTAACATATGTATTTTAACCATAAATAGCTTTTCAAAGTTGCACTTGTTTCATGGTGGTCTTGAAGGCATGGCAGTAAATTTTAACAATGTCTGATTACAATTCTACTGTCTTTCTTTAATTTACCAAAGACAGTAATTACCACTGTTGACAAATTTATGATGAAATTATAGTACTTAATTCAGAATCAGTAGTAACTAATTTAGATTTTGAATCTAGGGTGTTGAATGCATACAGATTTAAACTTGATTTTGCAACCGTACCTGGCCTGACCTGTGATTCAGATCTATACCAACAGGTCCCAGTCCATAGCAGGCTATTGATATGATGAGAATGAGAACCTGAACTGTTGTTACCCAGTATGTAAAAAAGGGACGGTGGTCCTCTGTGTCATCCAGGTGTTCCTTGAAGTCTATTCTTTTAGAATATGCTTGTCTCATGGATTGCCTGAAACAAAGATATGTGTTTATAAGATTAAACTTAATTTGGTACATCTACGATAGAAGAAAAGACCTAGTAATGTTAATAAAAACTGGATGATGACTGCTAAATATTAGTATAGTAAAAAGGAGAAAACTGTGTGTTTTCTAAGTATCAGTAATTTGAAGTTTGCTTATAAAATTATTCTTTAAGTAACAAAATGAAAACTGGAAACTCAATACACACAATTACTAATTCAGATCATGGAAAACATTTTTAAAAGTAAGAATTTTATCCATCATAGATGTGCAACATTACAACTGTAGTGAATAAAGGTTTCCAGAAATAACTGCAACCAGAATAATAAAAGGTAAATCATTGCACTTAACTATGGAAACCTTCATTTTTAAAAGTAGCTATGAGTGTCTTCTTTCATGTTCTGTCTTGTGTATTGGGCCACTTATTTGTTCTCAAAATGAAGGTCTTTCAGTTGGGGTTTTATTTTTTTAAATTTATATATTAAAAACACAGATTCCAAGACTTACCAAGCGGGAAAGCGCTGGTAGACAGGCACAATAAAATAACACACAAACACACACACAAAATTTCGAGCTTTCGCAACCGACAGCTGCTTCGTCAAGAAAGAGGAAAGGAAAAGGAAAGATGAAAGGATGTGAGTTTTAAGGGAGAGGGTAAGGAGTCATTCCAATCCCGGGAGCGGAAAGACTTACCTTAGGGGGTAAAAAGGATAGGTATATACTCGCGCACACACACACACACACACACACACACACACACACACACACACACACACACACACACACACACGCATATCCATCCATACATATACAGACACCAGCAGACATATTTAAAGGTAAAGAGTATGGGCAGAGATATAAATCCTACCCCGAAATGAGATCCATCCTTCATGAAATCCTCCCCACTCCACCAAGAGTGTCTTTCCACCGTCCACCTAACCTTCGTAACCTCTTGGTTCATCCCTATGAAATCCCCAAACCACCTTCCCTACCCTCTGGCTCCTACCCTTGTGACCACCCCTCGTGTAAAACCTGTCCTAAGCACACTCCCACCACCACCTACTCCAGTCCTGTAACCCGGAAGATGTACACGATCAAAGGCAGAGCCACGAGTGAAAGTACCCACGTGATTTACCAAATGACCTGCCTACACTGTGACACTTTCTATGTGGGAATGACCAGCAACAAACTGTCCATTCGCATGAATGGACACAGGCAGACAGTGTTTGTTGGTAATGAGGATCACCCTGTGGCTAAACATGCCTTGGTACACGGCCAGCACATTTGGTACAGTGTTACACCGTCCGGATTATCTGGATACTTCCCACCAACACCAAACTATCCGAACTCCGGAGATGGGAACTTGCCCTTCAATATATCCTCTCTTCACGTTATCCACCAGGCCTCAATCTCCGCTAATTTCAAGTTGCCGCCACTCATACCTCACCTGTCATTCAACATCATCTTTGCGTCTGCACTTCCGCCGACTGACATCTCTGCCCAAACTCTTTGCCTGTAAATATGTCTGCTTGTGTCTGTATATGTATGGATGGATATGTGTGTGTGTGTGTGTGTGTGTGTGTGTGTGTGTGTGTGTGTGTGTGTGTGTGTACGAGTCTATACCTATCCTTTTCCCCCCCTAAGGTAAGTCTTTCCGCTCCCAGGATTGGAATGACTCCTTACCCTCTCCCTTAAAACCCACATCCTTTCGTCTTTCCCTCTCCTTCCCTCTTTCCTGAAGAATCAACTGTTTGTTGCGGAAGCTGGAAGTTTTGTGTGTGTGTTTGTGTGTTGTTTTGTTATGCCTGTCTACCAGCGCTTTCACACTTGGTAAGTCTTGGAATCTTTGTTTTTAATGTATTTTTCCCATGTGGAAGTTTCTTTCTATTTTATTACATCATATATATGTATATATATTTATTTATTTTATGAGGAAAAATTAGCTGAAAGTATGAAGCCCTCGAAATTAACTGACTGTGTATTTATTTGATAAGCTTTCTATAGCTTGCAATAAATCAGCTAAGAGAAATGATGATAATTTTGGCACTAATTTTCTGAATTGTATGAGTATATTATTTAAATGATGAGAGCTTATTATTAAGGGGAGCCAGAACGATGAAAATGACAAAACTAAGGTTTTTGGGTTTTTTTCCATTATAAAATTATTAGAAGTTTTCTGAATAAAACAAATCAAGTTTCACCCTTCTAAGTGAATTCTAAGTGTGTGTTTTTATCGCTGCAAAGTTGATACACCACGTAAACAGTTGTAGTGACTGGGTGTGTCACCTCTGACAGTGCAGCTCGCTGGCTGCAAGCAGGGTATCTTTGCAGAATTAGACAGTGTTTTGTTTTCCAGTGTTGTATGGCTTTATCTCTGTGACAAGTAACTGTTCATATTGGTAAACATAAGCGCTATACCGTATGTGTTGACTTGTGGAGTTTGCTTTGTGTTGTTTTGCTTGTACCTGTTTTACGTATTTGGTTTGTGGATATCAATACGCCCTGCTTCAGCAACCAAGTGTTTAAGAAAAGGCACAATGATTGTAAGAAGAAATCTTTCGTTGCTTTGAAGGGAGATCTGCTCAAACTACTTCCCAGATGAATATGATAGAACTTCTTCCAGCAAGAAAATGTGACAGCAAAGAAAAATTTGAAAACTATGAAAGTGACAGTAGTGATGTGAATGAAATAATTAACATTTCCCTTCTCTCTAATATTTTGAAACATAGTGTATTATGCCAAGTTTGCAAAGAAAGAGGACTGGAATTGAAAATAGCTTCACACATTGGTTTGGCATGTAAAATGTTATTGAAGTGTAACAAATGTGTTGCAGAAGTTTTGTTTTCTAATTCTAACAGTATTCCTCATAGTGGTAATAGTGGAAAAAAGGTGTATGATATAAATGTTAGGCTAGTGTATGGCTTGCATTGCATTGGCAAGGGCAGTGCTGCAGGGATAATGTTATGTGGAATTATGAACTTGCCAAAATCAACAACCAAGTTTGGCTTTTATAATGAATTGGTGGGATCTTCTGCTGAAGATACTGCTCAAGCAACAATGAAGAAAGCAGTTGAAGAAGCTGTGACAGATAATGGGAATTGTAGAGATTTAACTGCTTCTTTAGATGGGTCATGGCAACATAGAGTTCATAAATCTCTAAATGGAGTTGTGACTGTTACCAGTGGAGAAAGTTGCAAAGTAACTGATGTTGCTCTTCTCTCAAAACATTGTAGATGTAAGGGAAATACCAAGGATGAACTTAGTGAAAGTTGTGCAGCAAATTTTCACGGCACGAGTGGAGCAATGGAAGTAGAGGGAGTGAAAGCAATTTTTTGCAGAACACAGGAGTGGTATAATGTACGACACACTAACTATCTAGGAGATGTAGAGGAACTCAAACCTTATGGCAATGAAATTCACATTAAAAAACAGGAGTGCATTGGACATGTGCAGAAGCGCAAGGGGGCTTCCTTGTGCAAACAAAAGCAGAGATTAGGATCCCATAAGCTTAGTGATGGTAAGACCCTTGGAGGAAGAGGAAGATTGACAGACGAAGCAATTGATAGATTGCAGAGGTATTATGGGTGTGCAATTTGGCAAAATACGAGAAGCATATGAGGAGAGCCATATGGGCGTAATTTTTTCATACTGTATCAACAAATGAGTACCCACAACATGCACTGTGCTCCACAGGTGATGACTCTTGGTTTAAGTACCAATCAGGAAAAGAACATGCCCATAAAAACAGTTTGCCAAATGCTGTAATCGATGTAATTAAGCCCATATTCAGAGATTTATCACAGCCAAGTTTATTGGAAAAGTGTATACATGAGAAAACACAAAATCCAAATGAAAGTGTAAATGATTTAACTTGGATTAGGATTCCCAAGAGAGCGTTTGTACAGATAAAAACATTGCATTTTGGAGTGCATGATGCAGTGGCAACATACAATGAAGGAAACATTATCAAATGTGATGTGCTGAAACATTTACGTTTCCAACCAGGACACAACACCATTTCCACAATGCGACTAATTGATGAAGAAGACTAAGAGGTGCAAGAAGAAGAGACAAAAGCCTTCAACATGCAGAAAAATGGAAGAAAAGGCCAGTGAAAAGGAAACTAACACTGGAATGAGAAGAAGATGCTGATAATCCATCATATGGGGCAGGAATGTATTAAAAGACTTTGGAAGCCATTTCCTGTAACTTTATAAAATTTTAATCTTTGAGGAACATTTTCTCAAAAACTGCAAACAGTATATCAATAAAATTTATACAGAACATTGTTTACTTCTTTTCCTTCCCTTTTATAACAAATTGCAAAAAAATATTGTATAATTCAAGAATTATAGAAGAAAATGTGCAAAATTTTAGAAAAAAATAAGCATCTGTTTTAAAAAAATTGTAAAACAAAAACCAATTAATATTTATTAACATGACATTATAACTTTGCGGAGAAATATTCACTGAACATGTAGTCCAAATTTCAGAGCAATATGTTTAATAGTTTTAGAAAAAAAGTTCCTTCTATTTGCTAAAATTAACATGGAGGAGATGAATCGTTCTGGCTCCCCTTAAAGGATTACACCCAAATAAGAACCTACTGAACTACAAACAATGGAGCATGACACATATTTTTCAGCAGAATTCACAAAGAAACTTGCTTTACAGTACACAGAGCACCATATGAATATAAACATGATCCCCAAATACTATTTTTAGCACCAATGGCCTTCATTCTTTTAATTTAATATGAATTTCACTACCCACAAAAAAAAAAGAAAATCTCTGAAGTAATACCTAATTAATGTAAACCTTCTAGACTGTCATATTTCTATGTTACCTTCCCATCTTATTTTTGTTTAGTCAGGTTAGCACTACAGGTTGAAGGAATATATGACTGGTGGCTCGCAGTGAGCTTTTATGACAAAAATATTTTAGGTGAACATTCTGAAGTACTGCATTTATGTAACTACTGTTAACTATTATTCTGACATAGTGTATTTCCAAAATTATACATTTAGGGCTCTACATTCTTCTTATACTGTCCACCATAAACTCTTGACACATCCTTCTAGTTATATTTAAATTTTTACTAATTGTTCGATAGGACCTGTGGACGTGACATGTAATTACAAAACAGCTGTACCAAACACAACTAAGACATAGCTCATGCTTTAAATAAAGGCAGGGGTGTACAAGATTCATCTGGATAGTTATGTCATTAAGCCCAAAAAACAAAACCTGGTACAACGCATCAAAATTCTTCAAAGTATCACCCTCCTGCATCAATACATGTTTGTCAGTAAGATTTCTAAGTGGTGTTGATACCCTGGGAGGCCAGGGTCGGAGTTTCCTTTAGGGCACTGGTAACAACTACTTTCCCATTGCCTATGGCCTCAAAACATGAACCATTTGTGAATGTCTCGAACTGGGGGAGAGGAGGAAGTGGGGGAGGGAGAGGGAACTGCTAGAGCATACTTGGGACAGGGGCAGCACTGCTCTATTGTTTTACACCAGTTAACCCCTCACCAAGAAGGTGATGTGGCTGAGCACATTGTCTTGGAGGAGCTTCCAGGAACTGATGATGTATGATCTGAGGTGCACAACACTATTTTCAGTTTATTGAACATTTCCACATAAATGACAGCGTTTGCAGTCTGTCTGGCAGGTATGAACTAATGCCAGGCTATACTACTAACAACAACAAAAAAAGACAAGGGACACTGCCTTCACTTTGGATCTTCTCATGGTTGCCTTCTTGGGGCGTGACAACTGTATCATATGGCGATGGGAGCTCTGTCTCTTTGTCTTAGTATTGCATTCAATAACCCATGTTTCATCTCGTATTAAAAAATTGACCAAAAAGTAGTCTCATTTCTACACAATACTAGGAGTTCTTCACAAACAAGCAGAAATCACTCAAAATTTTTGGAACCAGTTTTGCACATATTTTCTGCAATTATTTGGTTGCAATTTTGTGAACAAAGATTTTGGGTATATCCACAGTCTGAGCTATCAGATGAACACTCATTCTACAATCTGTATTCAGAAGTTCACACACATGAGTCACACTGTCTTCAACTTTTCATGTTGAAGAGCATCCAGAGTGATTTTTATCATCAGCCTCATCCCAGCCTTATGAAAATGTCTGGTCCAACTGAAACAACTGTCAATTTGACAGACATTCATTCTCAAGTACCTTTTGAGTCAATGAAAACATTTTGGCAGCTGATTTTCTGTGTTTCACACAGAACTGATTGTGTACTGCTGTTCAAGTAGATGCTGCAGTGGGTCTTGAACTGAACCATCAAGCAAAGGTTCATGTTTGGACATGTCCTGACTCTCTGGTGCTTGGAGGAAACTGGTTTTGGTCTACCAAGAAGTTAACAACCCCCAACAACTAGCCAACCAATAGGAGTGTCAGGATAGAATAGGTAACATTAATTTCTAGATGAACATTTTAGGTAACAATTTAAATCCTAAAAGCAATTTCCAAGAAAAAAATTGGAAGTATGATGGCAGAGGTCCTACGAAATGCCATGTCCTATTGTGTAGGACAAATGATTCTAGTATTGATGACATGTTAAACCCTATCCTTTCTTCTTCTTCTTCTTCTTCTTCTTCTTCTTTTTCTTCTTCCCCTCCTCATCCTTTGCCTCCTCCTCATCCTCTTTTAGCATCTCAATTTCACTAAAATTGTCAGTCAAGCCTTTGAATTACTCTCGTGTATTATTTAAATTGTAATTTATAGTATTTTTTTCTTTTTGACTTTCAGATTAGCTGTGGTTTTTCTTGTAAATTTCACATGTAAATGTTACAGGAACTCATCCTACACTTAACAGTGCCAAGAAAATATTGTTTCCATTTAAACTGCACAAACCAGTTTCATACCAGTATGTGATCCCACCTAAAACCAAGTGAAACATATTACAAGAATCTACTTTGAAAATGCAATGTGTTTAGCATCATGTGACAGGGGGAACATAGGAGTTAATACAGCTGCACAGGCTTGGGAGAAAGAGGAATAAATGAAGTAGTTTTATTGACTAAGACTCGCTATATACTTTTAGAAGATATATTACAGGTATTTTATATGGAAGTGCATTTAAAACAGCTAAGAATTATTTGATTTTAAAACATTACTATGCGTGACACACTGCTACAAAGCTATCATTGTTTTCACAGACCTCACACTGTCTCAAATATCTTATATCAATGTCAAAAAGAAAATTCACTTGAGAAAAATATAAAAGTTATGAGACAAAACTGATGGCCAATACTTAGCTTCAAGAGGCTAAATCAATAGAGAGTGGTAAAATATCTATCACCTCCTGAACCTTTTACTAGCAAGAATTTCTGTCTCATAGTTTTACATTAACGACAATATCATGAAAAGGATAGACTGCTACTCACTATATAGAGGGTATGTTGAGTCACATAAAGGCACAACTAAATGAGCAAAGGCACAACAAAAAGACTATTATATGTGAACTTTCAGCCAAAAGGCCTTCTTCTAACATAGAAAACACACACAGATTCATGCAGGCAAAACTCACACACTTGTTATCACCATCTCTGGCTGCTGAAGCCAGACTGTGAGCAACTGCACCTAATGGGGGAGAGTCAGTCTCGATCGTGGGGGCAAGGGAGCTTATATTCAGGGGAAGGAGGGACTGCAGCCCCTCTGGTTCTCAAGGAACAGAAAAAATATAAGGTTATCATGTGTTTTTCTTTCAATAAAATGATTAAAAAATTGGTATTACGCAGGTTTTTAACAGGGTCAAAACTGGAACATTTTTTATGGCTCTTCACAGGTTGCCATTAATCTTCTAAAAGTATTCCATACCTCCACTTCTAGCCCCCCACCGCCACAGACCATAAAATGGGTGCCCTTGTGTGGGGGTAAAGAGGAGGCTGGGGCAGAGACAAGAAGGGATAGCAAGGTAGGAGTGGGGGAGGGAGTAGTGTTGCTTGTGGGAGCATGTAGGGATGTAGTGCGGACATGGTAGAGCTGCTAGGTGCAGTTGTGAGGTTTGAGGGAGGGAGGAGGCAGGGGAGAGCAAAGGAGAGGGAAAAAAGAGGGAGAGAGAGAGAGAGAGAGAGAGAGAGAGAGAGAGAGAGATAGAGAGACTGGCGGGTGTGTTGGTGGAATAGAAAGCTGTGCAGTGCTGCAGTGTGAGCAGGGAAGTGGATAGGTGGGAGATGGACACGGAATGGCAAAGGTTGAGGCCAGGGGGTCATATAAATGATGGATACATCAAAAGGAGAGCTTCCACATGTGCAATTCGAAAAAGCTGGCTGATTCCCTCTTCTAACCTTGTGCAGAAACAAATTTCCCATGGCTTGTCTCTCCAGTCACCTAACGCCTCTGGCATTCTCATCATCTGGCCACAAAGGAGCACCCCCTTTTGTCCCAGAAACACCCATGATTGAAGCAACTGAAACACATTCTCAGCCAGGGTTTCGCCTACCTGTCATTGTGCCAATCCTTCCCATGCCTCTCACAGTGGTACTCAATCACCCATTGAATCTACGAATATCCTTTTCCATCCTTACTCCACTCATGCTCCCAACCCCTTGTCTCATGGCTCATATTCCTGTAACAAACTTAGATGCAAGATCTGTCCCACACATCCTCCCACCACTACCTCCTCCAGTCCGGTCACAAGCATCACCTAGCCAATCAAAGGCAGGGCTATCTGTGAAAGCTGTCATGTGCTGCAACCACTGAGCTGCATTCTATGTTGATACAACAAGCAACAAACTGCCTGTCCACATGTACGGCCACCAATAAACTGTGGCTAAGAGACAGCTGGACAACCCAGTTGCCAAGCATACTGCCCAACATAACATTCTTCACTTCAGTAGCTGCTTCACAGCCTGTACCATTTGGATCCTTCCTACCAACACCAGCTTTTCTGAACTGTGTAGATGGGAACTCTCCCTACAATATATCTACATACCTGTAAACCCTCTAGCCTCAATCTTTGTTAGTCCCTATCCTTCACCCACCTATCCCAATCCCTGCTCCCATTCCAGCAGTACATAGCTTTCTGTTCCACCAATGCACCCACAGTCTTTTCTTCCTTCCTCAACATCTCTCCTTTTCCAATCCCCCTCCCCTCCTTCTAACCCTCTGACAGTACTTAGCTGCCCTATCCTGATCCCACCATCTCCCTGAATGCACTCAAAGGCAGCACTTTACCATTTCCTTTCTCCTCACCCCCAGCACCCACACTGTTTCTCCTATCAACCACAGTTGCTTGCAGTCTGGCCCCAGTGGCCGAAGATTGTGGTCATGGGTGTGTGAGTTGTGCTTGCACGCATGTTTATGTGTTGGCTACTCCAGAAGAAGGCCTTTTGGCTGAAAGCTCACATGTGTCTGTCTTTGACTCAGTATCTCCTCTATATGGTGGGTAGCAATCTATCCTTCTCATAATATAATATAATGCTGGATTTTGCATTGTTATATTTTATATTAATTATTTATAATAAAATGTATATTGTTTCTGTCTAATTTTTACTTTTTTCTGTGTTGGCAGAGTGAAAATCAAAGAAAAAGTAACCAATTAAAACTGATAAATAGGCAAAACAGAATAGTCCAGATCCAGCCACAGAAACTATGCCAACGTTCAGCACTGATGTTAACGATAATTAGTTAAATTTAATCAGGACTGCTGGATTCTTCAGGATTTATTCTATTCTATTGCTTGTGCCTTTGTCCCGCATTGTGCTTGATGCTGGCGTGGTTAAATCTGATTTGGCATGTTAATTTGAAGGGGTGGCCAAATGCCCTTCCTGCTGTCATCCCGTACACCCTGGGACAGAATCAGAGTACCCCATCTGCATCTAGTGTAAATCATGGAAAAGTGCACATGTGTGTCAAATGTCTGTGAGTCGTGTACCCGAGGCAGGATGTGGGGACCAGCTCGGTATTCACCTAGGGGGATGTGGAAAACTGCCTAAAAACCACATCCAGGCTGGCCAGCACACCCGCCCTTGTTGTTAATCTGGCAGGTGGATTCGATCCGGGGCCGGCGCGCCTACCCGAGTCCAGGAAGTAGCGCATTAGTGCTCTCGGCTAACATGGCGGGTCTATCTTCTTCAGGAAATGAGATGCTAAACTCATGTGATTCTTCTGTCTGCCCAGCATATTTGTTGTTCAAACAATCCATAGATGTACTGCCAGTTCATAACATCCAAGGGTCACAATATTTCAACAGTTGGACATGTCGCTGTCATCAGCTGCGCTGACATACTCTACCCCTGAGCGTGCATGACTGACTTATAACTGTCCCCTTGTGAACCACTTTTTATGCAGTCCATGCCCAAGGGCAACATTTATGTGGTTGTGGAAGCAATTGCTTAGGTGCCAGCATGCACAGTGGCTAGGGCGACTAATCGATTAGGGTGGATGGAGTAACTACACCCATGGTACGGTAACTGGGACACACTACCACACATCTTCGGCCACAGAAACTGTCACAATCACTCTTGCACCTGTTACGATGCTTGTCTTTGGGCACACATTGCATAGAGAATGGCTCACAGTGGGGGATATAAGTTGGTTATGCACCCCCAGGAGGTCAGTACGTCAATACACCTGGTGATGGTGACATGTCTGATTGCTGAAATTTTGTGTCCCCTGGACACTATAGACTGTTAGTACAACTGTGGATTGTTCAGTAACTAGACTCTTGTTTAGGAGGGGCCAAGTTGTATGTCTATACAGTCCAACAGATTTATGTCTCCTACTGTATTATAACAAGTTATCTGAGGCAAACGTCAATCATTTTCCATCAGTGAAACTATGGATGATCCCTTTCTCCATCAGTTGCCAAGTGATTTGCAACTCGTTTCAAATGATCTTGTTGCTAAGTAGTATAAGATTTGCAAATATCAAAGATACAATATACAAATCACCTAAATCTGAAAGCAACCAGAATTATTTAATGCTAGCTTACTTCTGAAAATGTGAAAATACTAATTCTTTCACTGCTGGTTTATACAGGTAAAGTGGTAGTATTAACACCTCTGAATCCTTCAAAATGTTGGTTTAACATTTACGTTTCTACATCTACATTACATGAGTATAGAGCACAGTGAGTCAAAGATTACAGTTGAGTAACTGCTTAAAAGAACAACATCCCTACTGATGTATTGGTAGTAAGTGTAATGAAATTAGCAATAATCAAGCTTCAGCCTGAAGTGATTGTTAGGTTTAGTACTCAGTAAGTTCATTTAAATTTAATATAATGTCCAAGTTAAAAAATTATAAAACAAACCCAAAAAGTCTTCCCAGGACACTCATGCCATATTGCCGCCTGTCAGAATTATCAAATACCCGATCCAAGACTCTGCTCCAGATTCTTGAACAACCCACTTCAGGGCCTGATTCAGTTATGCACTCCAGTCTTTCAGGTGTACGCCTCCAACTTGGTGCCCTGCAAATATTAGTCTGTGAAAAACTGAGACAGAAAATTTTAATATCCTGTTAATGAATGTTGTTAGCAGACATGGCAAAATTTGTATTGACAAGTTGGAAGGTTTATAAAGGAACAATCATGTAAAAGTGCTACATCACAATCCTTAAAACATCAATGAATATGGAAATAACAATTTCTAACAAGTAACAAATTCAATTTGTATGAAATGTTGACTATATAGATCTCATATATTTGTAAAGTGAAGAAAAAGAATGTATCAACTGTAGTAGGCTATACTTGTCACCACTTCAGTGCTCACCTCCAAGCAAACTATTTGCTATAATCCTCAATTAAAAAGCAACAAAATTAACAACACAGAGAATGAGAATGAATCCCCAGTGGAGATGTAGAATTGCGAACAGGCACAGCAAAAAAATTACTAAACATATAAGCTTTTTGACAGAAGACCTTCTCCTGAAATAGACATCATACACAGACTCATTCAAGCAAATGCTGCTGACACACACATGACCACTGTCTCAGGCTGCCTGTGCCCGACTGACCCAGACAACCAGGGACAGTGCTCATGTGCGTGCGAGCTGTGTTTGCATGGAATGTGTCTGTGTATGTTGTCTATTCCAGATGAAGGCCTTCTGGACAAAAGTGTATGTGTTTAGTAATCCTTCTGCTGTGCCTGTCTGTGAGTCAATATCTCCGCTGTATGATGAAGTAGCAATCTATCCTTTTCGTAATACTGTCATTATTCCAACCTGGATTTTTCATTGTATGAGAATGAACCCCATCACGGTTAATACACAAAAGTTGTGTATCCTATTTTAAATTTTAACTTTTATCTGATTTAGATACTGGTTACTATGCTGCAGTCAAAACACTGAGTCTTGGATGTAGTCACCTGTCTCTGTATTGTACACTAATGTAATTACTATACAAAAATCTTGTTACTACTGTTGACAATGTACTTTTGTCAATTACCCAGTTTTCTAATAACGTGCTACAGTATTTTCTATCATTATTAACCATTAAATCTTTTTACATATTTTTATCCTTGTGGTCTTAATTATTTCTGTATGTAGTGCCTACTAAGCAGGCCACTGTTTCTTATCTTTATGTTTACAAGCAAGCACTTCACTGCACAGCTATTTTCCAAGGGTATGATACCCTACATAATTTAACAATACTATGTATTTCAGTTTTAATTAACAAAATTTGCTTGGACAGTAGTATTTATGACCAACTGTTAGTGATCTCACAAAGTAGCATCTTAAAATCAAAGACTGGTTTTCCACTGAAATATTCTACAGTCGCCAATTCACAACTTCATTCAGGCAACAGTTATTTTGTACAGTTTCTACTTCACACAAAGACCACAAAAGTATTATTATTGTTGTTATTACTATTATTATGACATATTTTAATGTTAAGAGATACTGAAATAGTAACATTTGAACACAAATTTTGCACCAACACATTGTAGGAAAGCCTTACCATTCAAGTTATATCAGTTTGTAGTCCATATCCTTTAGTAACTAATAAAAATTTATTTCTGTTTTTGACAGAAGCTTGGTACTGATTAAAATAACAGCCTCCATGCATACTGACAAATTAACAGTTAATTGGATGTTACAAATCTGAGAATTAACATGATAACAAATTGATTATGACTGTGTACCATGTAGAAACTCACCTTTCTCTCGTTGTGTAATGCTCATGAAGATGTGGCTGACGATGATCCAGTTGGTCCCTACTGCTTGAAACAAAGCCACCCTCTCCTAGAGGTTCTGATGAGCTGACTATGCCAGCATCTGCATAGTCAGGTGCATTCGGTGGTTGAGATGCTGTACTTCCTGCTGGTTGAGGCTTATCAAAGAACACCTGCGAAAAAATTACAGCAAATGTTTAAACATGTCTTCCTTAAGAAATGAGGAATATATTACATAAAAGCAGTTTTTATTTCAGGCAGTGAGCATCACTGATTAATGAGTCAAAAACAGGAAAGTGGTCACTATTAATGGTGTTTTAATTTTATCAAATAGGCTAATATTACAATTGCTAAAAATTTATATATAGTGGGAAAAAAATAAGGGCACTTAACACTTCATAACTGTATTACTTGAAAAGGAATACGATCTGAGAAGAGCCTTGTACAAAATGCTATTGCCTTATGAAGAATATAACATCCAAAGAGATTTTGTAAAGATGAAAATAATGACTGCCAAGCAAACGAAAAGCAGTATAATGTATTTGTAAAATGTTTAAGAGGGATGTAAGTGTAATTATGTATTTACTACCCAATTTTGGAATATTAATTTGTGCTGTTTAAGAACTTAAATAATAAAAAATATTTGCAATGCTGCAAATTATATGTTTGATATTGTGAAGCTGGATAAAAAGATGTATACAGTGAATATATATTCCACACTGTGATGTTTTCACGGACTGTCATTAGAGGACAAGAAGATGAGAATAAATTTTTGTGTCTTACGTCTTCTGTTTCACTGTAAGGGCGATGTAACTCTAAACAAGTTATTAATAGTTTCACTGTAATTTAGGAGAACACTGATATAATCATCAGATTCTGAATGCGACATTTACTTTTAATAGTTTTTTAAGCGTATGTTTCTCTTACTATCAAATCTGTTCATCAAGAATCAGCAACATTAATGGGCACGGGTCCCTTTGAAGTAAAATATTCCGGAGGTAAGCTAGGTTCCCATTCAGATCTCCAGGCGGTACCTACTTCGAAGAGATTCAGGCCAAAAGGAACTTTCAGGTTGGGAACATGGAACGTTAAAAGTTTGAACAGGCCAGGAACGTTCCAGACATCATTAGACAAATTAGATAGATACGATGTAGACATTACAGCTATTCAAGAAATTCAGTGCCAGGGGGAGGGTAGCATAAAGAGGGGTAACTATACATTTTTCTATAGAGGTACAGAAGCTCACAGTTTTGGAACATGTTTTTCAGTACAGAGAAAAGGGCTTCACACATCAGAGATATAAGGTTAATTAGTGACCGACTATCAGTTATAGTGTTGTCCGGCAGGTGGAATAGACTAGAAGTAAGTAATATACACGCACCAACTGAGTACACTGAAGAGGTTGTTAAAGACAGCTTTTATGAAGAACTAGATCAACTGTGGGATGAGTTCTCCTCAGATACAAAATTATCATAGATGATTTTAATGCAAAGGTAGGGAAGGAGGAAGCATTCTGGCCTACAATTGGGAAAGAAAGTTTGCATAACATTTCGAATGATAATGGCACAAGGGTCGTTGATTTAACTGTTTCAAAAGACATGAATGTTGAGAGCACATATTTCAAAAGGAAGGACATTCATAAAGCAACTTGGGCCTTTCCAGATGGACTCACCCGAAACCAAATTGATCATGTTCTTGTAGATCGGAGATGACACACTAGTATTGAAAATGTTAGGACTTTCAGGGGAGCAGACTGTGACTCCGGTCATTTTCTTGTAGTTGCCAAAGTCCACCAACAGCTATCTACAGCAACATCAAGGTGTCACAATGCAGAACTTGTTAGGTTCGACACTGACAAGCTAAGTGATGAAAACTTTAGAAGAAGGTACATGACAGAAATTTCAAATAGGTTTGATGCTCTCAGGACACACGAAGATCAAGACGAGGATGTAAATAAACAGTGGATCACTTTGAGGAGTAATATCAAAGAGACATCAAAGGTCACAATAGGTACAATTAAGAAGAACAGGAGGAAACCGTGGTTTGATGAGGAACACAAGCAACTGGTAGAGGAAAGGAGAAAAGTGCAATTAGATTGGGATAGAATGGGAGACAGAAAACGAGAGGAGTTCTTGAACATGAGAAGGGAAGTTGGTCATAGAATACAGGCAAAGAAGAGGGATTATTTGAATAATCAAATTTAAAAAATGGAAACAAACAGTAAAACAAAAAAAAAACATTAGGGAACTTTACCTAGACATAAATGGGTATAGGAAGGGGTTCAATGCTAGGGCAAATGCACTTCGAGGGGATGCCGGGGAAATACTGACAGGCCCCAGTGCTATATTAAGTAAATGGAGGGCGTATTTTGAGCATCTACTAAATGTACACCAGGAAGCAGGAAATGAGCAGGTGTACAAAATACATACAGCAGAACCCCAGATACCTGAGCCAACGTTAAAGGAAGTAAGAGATGCAATCAACAAATTGAAAAACCATAAAGCACCAGGATCAGATTGCATAACTGCAGAATTAGTTAAAAAGGGGGGACAGAAATTGGTGAAAGTAGTTCACAAAGTGATAACTAAAGTATGGAACTCAGAAATGATACCTGAAGAGTGGCAGGAGTCAATTCTGATACCAATTTTTAAGAAGGGCGACAAAGGAATTGTAGTAATTATAGAGGGATATCGCTATTACCCGTGTGTTCCAAAATTTTCTCGAATATTCTGATAAGCAGACTTACACCATATGCAAATGAAATTGTGGGGGATTACCAAGCTGGCTTTCGGAGGAACAGATCAACTATAGACCAAATATTCACCCTGCGTCAAATTTTGGAAAAGAAATGGGAATACAATAAACCAGTTCATAATCTTTTCATAGATTTTACAAAAGCATATGATTCAGTATTGCAATCAAAATTGTACAGAATTATTTTGGAACTTGGAATACCAAAGAAGTATGTTAGACTGATAGAAGCGAGTTTGAAAAACACAAAAAGTAGAGTACGCGTGGGAAAATTGGAGTCAGAAGACTTTGTATTAAAGAACGGACTTAAGCAAGGAGATGGCCTGTATCCGATACTTTTTAATTTAGTCCTATAATATATTGTACGAATGGCAGCAAATAATTCAGAGGGTGTGGAGTTAAATGGAAATATTAAGACATTCGGGTATGCAGATAATCTAAACATCATTAACGATAGGAAATAATCTGTAACAGCAAATGCGAATGCGTTAATCAAGTCTAGCGAAGATGTAGGTCTAAGGATAAGTGAAGACAGAACTAAATACCTGGTTACTACTAGAATGCCAACAGCAGTAGATCAGAAACTGTTAAAAGTTAGAGACATGCAGTTTGAAAATGTGAACACATTTAAGTATCTAAGCGTGGACATCACTTCGAGAAATGAGATTGAATCCGAAGTGAAGACGAAATTACGGGCGGAAAATGCGTGCTACTTCTCACTGAATAGATTACTTTCATCACGGATATTGTCTAGGAATTTAAAGATTAGAATATACAAAACTATTATTCTACCAGTTATGCTGTATGGGTGTGAGACTTGGCCTCTCACTGTGCAAAATGAAAAGCCGTTTCGTTTGAAAACAAAATTTTGAGGAAAATTTTCGGAGCAAAAAGGGATGACATTAGCGGAGAGTGGCGAAAACTGCATAATGAAGAGGTTCACGAACTCTATTCAAGCCCTGACATAATCAGTATTATTAAAGAGCTACTAGTCAACTGAAACTGGCAGGAAAGAGTGACCTTATCGGGTAAAACCATTGTTAACGGAACAATACCCACATCTTTCAATGCGCACATTGCGTCAGTGAGTTGGTAGAAGCGCAACAATGTTTCCGTATGCGCCGGCGTGCGTCAATAATGAGGAAAAAGAGAAAGTCGGCAAATAGGGCGCTGACGAACGAAACGTTTCCTTTGATGTACTGCACCGACACTGACAAGCGAGCGTAACTTACTCGTTGTCCACACCAGCAGCGTCGCGCTGCGCTGGACTTCTTTTCTTGGTTTTGCGCCGCTTAACAGAGGCGTTAAAAGTAACGTCCATATAGAGTTGTGAATAACTAATGAACTGTAATACAGTAGTACTGTATAGGCTCTTTTCCGCATTATACAATGATTTACGAAGCATGTTCTAAGATTTGCTTTTCGTTTCCGCGTTAGGCATGTTC
The DNA here is from genome assembly GCF_023897955.1 of Schistocerca gregaria. NCBI lineage: Eukaryota > Metazoa > Arthropoda > Insecta > Orthoptera > Acrididae > Schistocerca > Schistocerca gregaria. The sequence goes on from NC_064921.1 coordinate 531,947,851, forward strand.
CGCTTTACACAAAAAAATCAGCATATAAAAGTGCACTGAATGCATTGGGACTGAAATACTTGTACGGTTTTGGCAGATTTCCGAATTACAGGCCTACACGTGCCGATCTGAGCAAGTTTTACTTACTTAAGGTCGCTGAGCGTCTCGTGACGTAATGCAACAGCAGACCTCCTGGAGAATAACGACAAAATTATAGCGTCTGTTGCCGTAGCTCGTGGTCGTGCGGTAGCGTTCTCGCTTCCCGTGCCCGGGTTCCCAGGTTCGATTCCCGGCGGGGTCAGGGATTTTCTCTGCCTCGTGATGACTGGGTGTTGAGTGCTGTACTTCGGTTAGTTAGGTTTAAGTAGTTCTAAGTTCTAGGGGACTGATGACCATAGATGTTAAGTCCCATAGTGCTCAGAGCCATTTGAACCATTTATAGCGTCTGTTACGTTAATGTTCATGAGATAACGTACCAGTATGAATAGCACACAGCTGCAGTTGTTGAAATCGGCACATTTCATGAGTAGTCCGTAATTTCCGTGTCATATACCATAAACGGTATAGTTACGTTGTGAATACATGTGTGTATACGCGAACCCAGAAGCAAGAATTCTCCTTACTTCAGTAGAGACATATTTTGTGAACATAATATAATAATTTTCTAGTGCAATAAGTTGTGTTTGAATGTGCCGGTAGTGGCGACTTTTTCTCTGTTTTGGAGACATTTCGAAACTAGCAAAGTTTTAATCAGTAATATGGGACCTCGGTACCAACTACAGTTTCGAAAACAGTGGCTTTCGGGCAGTGAATTCAAAGACTCGATTTTGGAAGTTCCTTCGGATACTTCAAAAGCATGGCGTAAGTTTTGCAAGTGCGACATTTGAGCTAAAAGGTATGACATGACTCAGCGTGGTGGTAGTAAAAACACACCAGTGCCTCACAGTCGCTCTCAACACCTCGCTCCCTAGCTTCTTCTGCCGCTTGGAACGTCAATTCGGCTGCCGCTAGTGAGGGTTCTCTCAGTTTATTTGTGGTAGGCCGTACTTTAATAATAAGATTTGCAGAGGAACAAAAGGTGCTGTGAGTGTACAAACTTCCAGAAGAGGTGCTACAAAAAAATGTCGGTACAAAGGAGGCTTACGCTACAGGTCCAGCATTAATGCCTGGACCTTCTAGTTCTACTGGTACAATCGACTTCCTGGAGTGCATGCCTGAATACTATTATTTTTGATAGAGAGAAACGTTGGCGAGTTTTTACATATATTACGTAAAGAATTTCTGCATAGTATACGGGATGTTCGGGAACAGTCTGAAAACCTCGTAAGGGTTTTGCAGGGCAGGGTTTGCTGGGAAGCAACTGTTAAGAAGAAAATTAGATACGTTACGCCGTTTCCGAATTAATTAGCATTGAAGTTAGCCAACAAGGCAGTTACGCGCGCTAATTCAAGTGCCCCGCCAGAGAGGGTGTCGCTAACGTTATTTTTGTTTGGTTTCCTAAAACCGAACAAGAGAGCGATACAAAAATTGGACGTGGGGCGGTAGTAAGGATAGAACTCGACCCAGAGGCTCAGCAGTCTGGTGTGCTATCGTCTACACTATTGAGAACAACCGACAATAATTGCACGTGGCGGACCGCTTGAATTTGCGCGCGCAATGGCCGTATTGGCTAACTTCAGTGCTAGTTGACTCGGAAACGGTGCAACGTATCGAATTTTTTTCTTAACAATTATTCCTCAGGACAATCTTCCCCGCAACAAACTTACAAGGTTTCCAGACTGTTATTGGCCACCATGTATCAGTGGGTTAGCGAGGCTGGTTTTTGCAGATAAAACACCATAGAGCCCCCCCCCCCCCCACCCCCCACAGATAATGCGCAGTTACATTTATTGAAAGGATTTATGGTCTACCCGACAGAGGCCCTAGCCACGCTGCAACAGATTTATTTCATTGTTTAATAGTGCTGTAACATCAGTGTGCTTCTACCGTTTCTGGTAGCGAAAAAGAAAAAAACTAGTGTCAATAAATTAAACAAGCTTTTTAAAAAGTGAAGAACTACACAAAACCAAATCCTGTCAAAATTATTTTCATTTTGCAAGATTTAAATATCAGACAATATTTATATTGATATATTTATTATATCTTAACTTCTGCAATCAAAATTTGAGAAATTTTAGAGACGTCAATTACATATAGCCTTTTTTGCTACAAAAATGCCTTTTTAAGACGCCATCTAGCCGTTATTTGAGAGTAAGGGTTGTTAACACTGGCGGTGCAGAGAGGTGGCAGTCAGCGCCGACGTGTCGACACCCGTGTGGCAAAATAAAGTGGAAACACCAGCAGTCCTGACCAGGGTTTTCGGAGGTTTCCCTTGGTTGTAAGACGAATGTTGGAACTGTCCCCAACATTCTCCACATTGCCATTTGGCTGACAATAAGCCCAAACAGTCCATAACCATGGAAACGCAAAGGAACAACCACACTTAGAATGAGACTCGGCAGACGTCATGTGTGACAGAGAGGAACACTCGAGCATTACGGAGGTTAGGGGTAAAAAAAATCACATGAAATCAGTAGAAGGAATCACTTGTGGTATTCAAAGAGGTACCAACAGTCCAGCTAGCATAATGGCTGCGCTGGGAGTTAAAAGGATTAGGGTACAATTCTCAAGTGCTCCTCATAAGCCACGCGATTCTGTAGCCAGTGATAAGCGACGCTTGAGGTGGATTAAGGAATGACGCCTCTGGACTGTGGATGGAAAAAATGGATGGTTTGGACTGATGAATCAGCGACACCCTGTCACAATCCATTGGAAGAGATGGGGGGCAAATTCCTGCTTGGCAAATTCCTGCCACGAGCTTTAGAGCTAAAAGTGAAGTACAGATGAGTTGGTGGTACGGTATGGAGGTATTTTTCGTGCTTAGGGTGTGGTCCCCTTATTGCACTTTAAAGAGAATGCTAAATGTGGAAGATATTGTGTCTCCTGTAGTAGAGAAACAGTTCGGAGATGATTATTATAACAGCATGACGATGCACATTGCCATAAAGCAGCATCTACGAGGCAATGAGCTGTGTAATAACATCCTTGAAATGGACTGACCTGTCCAGAGTTCCGACCTGAACCCCATGGAACACCTCTGGAAAGCGCTGGAACATCGACTTCTGTGGACCTCAGCTTCCAACGTCACTACCTTCTCTTGTTTCGGCTCTTGAGGGGCTACCATTCCTCCACAGACATTCAGACCTCGCTGAAAGTGTCCCCAGCAGAGTTCAAGTCGTCGTAAAAGTGTAGCGTGTGCACACCCCATATTAATGTTCACAATAGGCGTCCGGTTACTGTAGATCAGACAGAGTATGTGTGCAGTGTAACAAACGCCCCAGTCCCATCCCACCATTTGCAACACTATGGATCTGGCGGGACCTACTCTTATCTCCTTGTGTATTCCACTCCGAAAACGAACAACAAAAAGTGCCTGACTCAAAGTGGGCTGCCGTCAGGAAGAAAGGCGATTGCGTCCTGTGTCACTACGCTGTCGAGTTGTGGCAAGTTTATTTTTCGCAAAAGTGTAATAGTTACTTACTATCAAAGTATGCATTTGTGGCTTTTGAGTTCAGTTTAACACGTGGAAAGCCACTGTCCTTTGGAACATAAAATTTTATAGTTCATAAATGGAGCGTATTTTCAATGTGCCAAGAAGTTTTATTCCAATATAAGCGCAAATCACCCGAAATGACGGAACATCGCATTGGTCGACAGCCTTTACAAAACAGCCATTATGTACAGACAACTTTATGCATTACGACTGAATTAAACGTGCCAGGACCAACAGACTTACTCGTTCTTGCACTAACGTTTAGCCCCAATGTCTTGTTCAAAACGTAGCTGTTGAAACATACATTTTAGGAGTTCTGAAACCTTCTGTTTGAGGCACGCACCATACATTACTTGTGGCTAACGAGCGGTAGCAAACTACCATATAACAGAACTGTAACGGTAAGTTACAAGTAGTTCACATTGCTGATGGGTGGAAATTCGTCTTCGTGAAAAGTTTGTTGCTCCGATTTTAATAACATGTTGATCATCTCATCATTAAATGCAAATATAGATGATATTGTTATCCAGCAATGGTTGTCAAATGGTTGATGATGACGCACTAATGTCGTCACCACACTACATAAAATCATGTTCAGATCTTTCCAGTGTGCAACAGTTTCTTATCCATGCGGCCTTAAGGGTAATATATGCAGAATTCACGGGTAGTGTTAGAAAGGCAGTATACTTGGCCCATTATTTCAGCAACCAACCCAAGTTAATTTGCTTATGAAAAGATCAGTTGCTCAGTTCTAATTCTTAGGACCAGCTCTACTGAGAAACGTTTCTCCCTCTTCTCACGTGCTGAATGTCGCTACGAACGATCCCTGAACAAAATGAAATGGTCAAAAAGAATGCACTGATTCTAAGACAAACAGTACTGTTGGCGATGTGAAGATGTAGGTCTGACACAATCCATATTAAAGTCTCGCAGTTGAATGGTCAGAAGGTCTGACAGTCACTCAACAGAGCCAGATTCTCGCCTCTGCTATAGAATAGGGCCCACTCAGATTGGTGACAACTGAGAGGATGCTTCAAGACGTGCTCTGGTTCTCAGAATAGACATCGACGGTCGACAGAGTGATGTGTTGACCACATTTTCCACCAACATTGCCACGCTCTGCGGAACAGTTATTATTGTTATTTGTATTGTACGGTATTATGGAGCATACACCTACACAGAGGGTGGATAAAAAATTAGAAACATGGAAAACACAACACATTACCATACGGTGTAGGGAAACCGTTAAGATTTAAAACAGCTTCCACTCTTCCCAGAATGGATAATTACAGGCTCCGTAAGGTTTTCAAGGGAATCTCATACAATTCTTTCTGCAAAATGGTTGAAATTACAGGTAATTATGATGAAGGTGGATAGCGATCAGGTACCCTTCTCTCCAAACTAGACCGCAAAGGATCGATGATATTGAGTGTAGTGGCCAGGGAAGATGCGACATACATCCTCGTGCTTACGAAGCCAATCAAGAACAATGCGAACTGTGTGAACAGTAGCGCTGTCGTCTTGGAATACAGCTTCAGCATTGAGGAATAAACATCGTACCCTCGGACTGACCTATTCAGCCAAAACAGTTACATGATCCTTGGCGGTAATGCGACCTTGCAGAGTAACCATGGGGGCAATGGAATACTACGATGTTGTTGTGGCCTTCAGTCCAGAGACTGGTTTTATACAGCTCTCCATGCTACTCTATCCTGTGCAAGCTTCTTCATCTCCCAGTACCTACTGCAACCTACATCCTTCTGAATCTGCTTAGTGTATTCATCTCCTGGTCTCCCTCTACGATTTTTACCCTGCGCGCTGCCCTCCAATACTATATTGGTGATCCCTTGATGCCTCAGAACATGTCCTACCAACCGATCGCTTCTTCTAGTCAAGTTGCGCCACAAATTTCTCTTCTCCCCAATTCTATTCAATGACTCCTCATTAGTTATGTGATCTACCCATCTAATCTTCAGCATTCTTCTGTAGCGCCACATTTCAAAAGCTTCTGTTCTCTTCTTGTCTAAACTATTTACCGTCCACGTTTTACTTCCATACATGGCCAAACTCCATACAAATACTTTCAGGAACGACTTCCTGACATTTAAATCTATACTCGATGTTAACAAATTTTTCTTCTTCAGAAACGCTTTCCTTGCCATTGCCAGTCCATTTTATATCCTCTCTACTTCGACCATCATCAGTTATTTTGCTCCCCAAATAGCAAAACTCCTTTACTACTTTAAGTATCTCATTTCCTAATCTAATTCCCTCAGCATCACCCGACTTAATTCGACTACATTCCATTATCCTCGTTTTGCTTTTGTTGATGTTCATCTTATATACTCCTTTCAAGAAACTGTCCATTCCGTTCAACTGCTCTTCCAAGTCCTTTGCTGTCTCTGACAGAATTACAATGTCATCAGGACTAGTTGGACGTAAATCGTACAGCTGCACCCGGAAGGACCTTGCTTGTGGGCTGCGGCCAGGTACTTACCTCGTCGGCGAACAGGGGCGGCGAGCGGGTGTCGGCGACTGCGTTAGCGACGGCGGGCAGCGAGTAACTCCGCATGTGCTGCCGGCTGCGCGACGGCGGCCGCCGCCGGTGCTTCGTCAGCGTCTGCAACACACCAGCCGGGGCGTCGAAAGACAGCCGGGAGTAAAGGCGGCTCCACAGTTTGAAGCTCCACGAAAGCTGTTACCCAGAAGTGTAAAACAACCGTAGGCTACCGCAGACTATCATAAGCAGGTGTAGACTACGGTAGTTTTCCTAGTAAATTTGGCCAGTTAAGATCGCAACCGCAATACCAATGTGTTAGGTATGTTGCATACCTACCGGGCGTTACCTGCTTTCGATCGCTTTGCGTATGCTATGGGTGTGGTCGACTTCTGTGACCCAGCGGTTCTAGGCGCTTCAGTCGGGAACCGCGCTGCTGCTATGGTCGCAGGTTCGAATCCTTTCTCGGGCATGGATGTGTGTGATGTCCTTAGGTTAGTTAGGTTTAAGTAGTTTTAAGCCTAGGGGACTGATGACCTCAGATGTTAAGACCCACAGTGCTTAGAGCCATTTTTTTGCTATCGGTGTACTCTTAGGTTCCCCTAGAAACCGGAAGCGGTGAACAGTCTAGAACAGTTGTTGTCAAACTGCGGCCCGAGGGCAGGGTGTTTCAGAAATGACCGGTATATTTGAAACGGCAATAAAAACTAAACGAGCAGCGATAGAAATACACCGTTTGTTGCAATATGCTTGGGACAACAGTACATTTTCAGGCGGACAAACTTTCGAAATTCTGTACGTCGTCTTTCTGCTGTAAGCGTGTGCTGTTCACAACATGCAAGTGTGCTGTGGACAACATGGTTTATTCCTTAGAACAGAGGATTTTTCTGGTGTTGGAATTCCACCGCGTAGAACACAGTGTTGTTGCAACAAGACGAAGTTTTCAACGGAGGTTTAATGTAACCAAAGGACCGAAAAGGGATACAATAAAGGATCTGTTTGAAAAATTTCAATGGACTGGGAACGTGACGGATGAACGTGCTGGAAAGGTTGGGAGACCGCGTACGGCAACCACAGAGGGCAACGCGGAGCTAGTGCAGCAGGTGACCCAACAGTGGCCTCGGGTTTCCGTTCGCCGTGTTGCAGCTGCGGTCCAAATGACGCCAACGTCCATGTATCGTCTCATGCGCCAGAGTTTACACCTCTACCCATAAAAAATTCAAACGCGGCAACCCCTCAGCGCCGCTACCATTGCTGCACGAGAGACATTCGCTAACGATATAGTGCACAGGATTGATGACGGCGATATGCATGTGGGCAGCATTTGGTATACTGACGAAGCTTATTTTTACCTGGACGTCTTCGTCAATAAACAGAACTGGCGCATATGGGGAACCGAAAAGCCCCATGTTGCAGTCCCATCGTCCCTGCATCCTCAAAAAGTACTGGTCTGGGAAGCCATTCCTTCCAAAGGAATCATTGGCCCATTTTTCAGATCCGAAACGATTACTGCATCACGCTATCTGTACATTCTTCGTGAATTTGTGGCGGTACAAACTGCCTTAGACGACACTGCGAACACCTCGTGGTTTATGCAAGATGGTGCCCGGCCACATCGCACGGCTGACGTCTTTAATTTCCTGAATGAATATTTCGATGACCGTGTGATTGCTTTGGGCTATCCGAAACATACAGGAGGCGGCGTGGATTGGCCTCACTATTCGCCAGACATGAAGCCCTGTGACTTCTTTCTGTGGGGGCACTTGAAAGACCAGATGTACCGCCAGAATCCAGAAACAATTGAACAGCTGAAGCAGTACATCTCATCTGCATGTGAAGCCATTCCGCCAGACACGTTGTCAAAGGTTTCGGGTAATTTCATTCAGAGACTACGCCATATTATTGCTACGCATGGTGGATATGTGGAAAATATCGTACTATAGAGTTTCCCAGACCGCAGCGCCATCTGTTATTGACAATTGTAACTACTGTAATTTCGAAAGTTTGTCTGCGTGAAAATGTACTGTTGTCCCAGGCATATTGCAACAAACGGTGTATTTCTATCGCTGCAAGTTTAGTTTGTATTGCCGTTTCAAATATACCGGTCATTTTTGAAACACCCTGTATGTATGTACGTTAACCGGGGGCCTAGAAACGACGGAGAGGCCCCATCCCCGCAGCAGCCGCAGTCGTCCTCAACCCCACGACGACTACCGCAGCCCACTTCACCCCTCCGCAGCCCCACACCGAACCCATGTACATCTACATCTACATCTACATACATACTCCGCAATCCACCATACGGTACGTGGCGGAGGGTACCTCGTACCACAACTATCATCTTCTCTCCCTGTTCCAATCCCAAATAGAACGAGGGAAAAATGACTGCCTATGTACCTCTGTATGAGCCCTAATCTCTCTTATCTTATCTTTGTGGCCTTTCCGCGAAATATAAGTTGGCGGCAGTAAAATTGTACTGCATTCAGCCTCAAATGCTGGTTCTCGAAATTTCCTCAGTAGCGATTCACGAAAAAAACGCCTCCTTTCTTCTAGAGACTCCCACCCGAGTTCCTGAAGCATTTACGTAACACTCGCGTGATGATCAAACCTACAAGTAACACATCTAGCATCCCGCCTCTGAATTGCTTCTATGTCCTCCCTCAATCCGACCTGATAGGGATTCCAAACGCTCGAGCAGTACTCGAGAATAGGTTGTATTAGTGTTTTATAAGCGGTCTCCTTTAAAGATCAACCACATCTTCCCAAAATTCTACCAATGAACCGCAGACGACTATCTGCCTTCCCCACAACTGCCATTACATGCTTGGCCCACTTCATATCGCTTTGCAATGTTACGCCCAAATATTTAATCGACTTGACTGTGTCAAGCTCTATACTACTAATGGAGTATTCAAACATTACACGATTCTTTTTCCTATTATCTCCATTAATTTACATTTAATTTACATATTTACAGTTAGCTGCCATTCTTTACACCAGTCACAAATCCTGTCCAAGTCATCTTGTATTCTCCTACAGTCACTCAACGACGACACCTTCCCGTACACCACAGCATCATCAGCAAAGAGCAGCACATTGCTGTCCACTCTATCCAAAAGATCATTTATGTAGATAGAAAACAACAGTGGACCTACTACCCTTCCCTGGGGCACTCCAGATGATACCCTCACCTCCCATGAACACTCACCATCGAGGGCAACATACTGGGTTCTATTACCTAAGAAGTCTTCGAGCCACTCACATGTTTGGGAACGAATCCCATATGGTCGTACCTTAATTAGGAGTCTGCAGTGGGGCACCGAGTCAAACGCTTTCCGGAAGTCAAGGAATATGGCATCCCTCTGATACCCTTCATCCATAGTTCGCAAGATATCATGTGAAAAAAGGGCGAGTTGCGTTTCTCAGGAGCGATGTTTTCTAAAGCCGTGTTGATGTATGGACAGCAACTTCTCTGCCTCAAGGAAATTCATTGTATTCGAACTGAGAATATGTTCGAGAATCCTGCAACAAACCGACGTTAAGGATATTGGTCTATAATTTTGAGGATCCGTCCTACTACCCTTCTTATGTACAGGCGTCACCTACGCTTTTTTGCAGGCGCTCGGGACTTCACGTTGGGCAAGAGATTGGCGATAAATGCAAGCTAAGTAAGGAGCCAATGCAGTAGAGTACTCTCTGTAAAACCGAATTGGAATCCCATCAGGACCTGGCGATTTATTTATTTTCAACCCATTCAGCTGTTTCGCAACCCCAGGGATGTCTGTCACTATGTCCTCCATATGGGAATCTGTACGAGACTCAAACGACGGTATGTTTGTACGATCCTCCTGCGTAAATGATTTCTCAAATGCTAAATTTAAAATTTCACCTTTCGTTTTGCTGTCTTCCGTTGCCAGGCCTGACTGATCAGTAAGTGACTGGATGGAAGCCTTCGACCCGCTAACCGATTTTACGTAAGACCGGAATTTCCTGGGTTTTCAGCAAAATCTTTTGCTAAGGTATGACGGTGGTAGTGGTTGTATGCAGGGTTATTGTGCGGTTTGGCCCCCCCGGTGGACCCCCCGCCCCCCCCCCCCCCCCCCCCTCCCCCAGGGAACGTCTCACACCAGACGAGTGTAGCCTCTATGTTTGCGTGGTAGAGTAACGGTGGTGTACGCGTATGTGGATAATTTGTTTGCGAAGCAATCGCCGACATAGTGTAACTTAAGTGGAAGAAGGGGAACCAGCCCGCATTCGCCGAGGCAGATGCAAAACTGCCTAAAAACCATCCACAGACTGGCCGGTTCACCGGACCTCGCCACAAATCCGTCGGGCGGATTCGTGGTAGGGACCAGGCGCTCCTTCCCGCCGGAAAGCCGTGCGTTAGACCGCACGCCAACCGGGCGGGCGAAACAATGTTACTTAAGGCCCGCGTTTCTCAGTCCCATTTTATAATAATAAGCTTTCAGCAGCTAACAGATGAATACAGAAACGTGAACTAACATTAATAATTTCTTGCTCAGTAACGAACAAAAAGTACTTACATGGGTAGTAATATTTTAAGCTGTGCTTAATTTTAACTGAAGTTGGTGAAGTCGGCCGTGAGCTAAGTTCAATGTTTGCGCCAGTGGCAGAGAGGTATATAGCGCGGTCGCTGCGGGCTTAATAGAAGTGAGAGGGGGAATATTTTGTTGTTTGTCTTCCAGTGCTGACAACCCACATGCGTACGCAACCAGCACCGGCCAGCTATTGTGATGTAAAAGCTCAGACGGAAGTAGCATTGATTCATGAATGCGCAGGATAGAGATGGACGTCTTCAAATGTGGTACATGTTTGTCCAAGCAGTACGAAATCAAATTAAGTCTGTTATAATACAATGTAATGAGTAAAAGATAAATTACATTCAAAATTGTAGTAAACCTGTGTGGTCGTGTCCGATATTGCAATTACTGTTATCAATTTAGATAAATACTAAAGTATGTAGGTTACCAAATAATAGAAAGATCGGTAGGGGAAAGTGTGGTCTAGTGGCCAGGTTGGGAAAAGTGGCCATTGCATGTTTTATGCCTCTTGAATCAATTATATCATTTTTTTCAACCGAATCTGTTCTATTTGGCCTAACACCTAAGTCCGACAGAAAACGGTCTGCTTTAGACACTAGAGTGTGAAGATGACTAGAAAATGTGGCCGGAAATCAGAACAAAAAACTTGGGATCCTGTTGCGATGGCACTGACCACAGTACCCGCTTAGGTACTAAAAATTGGTTCTTCATAAAAACATGTATAGTTCCAATATGTTTTTTTTCACTTCAAAATATTTGGAGTGATATCTTATAACGTTTATTTGAAAGTGATGTGCTTCTGTCCATAACGATGGTTTGGTAAAAACTGGATTTTTCTCCCCACCCCACCACATACTAATCCCGTCCAGATCAAAAAAATTTTACGACCACTGGTCTAGAAACTGAATTAGAGTATGTAAAGGGCTGCGTAATCCAAGAAACATTTTTGTTCTACATAGTTATCCTCCTGTCAGTTACTTAAAAGTAAACTGTATCTGTAGTAAAACTGAAATTGTCAATGTTTAGTTCAGGATTTGTTCGAAAATTGTTGATTTATATCGTGAAACAAAGAATGTTGTAAAAATTTTAAAAAATACGGATTCATCATATTGGCGGCGCAATTTCCTCGAAAAGGATGAAATAAAAAACTGCGAAATAAAATCCAATCAAACATCGCTCCAATACTTCGTCGAGCTTAGATAAAACATGTTCCTGGTATTCATAAACAACTTTCGCACTTATCAATAATAACGGGAAACTCTTACCCTTCATCATGATGAAGAACCTTCTATTCAGTACACAATAACAACAATAATTACACATAAGTTATGCGCTCAACTAATTTTTATTACTTATGAAAGGCATTTTATGTTTTGTAAGTATATAGTAAAATACACAATGGACTGAGAGTGGACGATGTGTGGTTCTAATTATGTACAAAGCAAACGAGCAAACAAACAAAATAAGCAAAGATAAGTCGTTGGCTCCCAGACACTCCTACACATTCATTTATGTTCCTCTCCCTACCAGTGCTACCAATACTGCCGATAATCCTACCATTTACTATGCCATATACGTAGTGTACCGCGCGGTAGGCTTCCGCCAACTAAATTTGACAAGAACAAAACAAAATTTACTGTCTCTCAATAATTTGGTAGCTATCTACTTGGTATTTTAAAGCTAGATTACTTTTGTACCCAAACAGTAAGCACATTGCAATAGCATATGCAAAGTACGTCTTTTATGTTGTTAATGAGAATATAGATTTCACCTCTTTGATTGATCGATATGAAAATACGAGGACTATTCGGAAAGTAAGGTCGCGAAATGGAAACCACAGTGAAAACCAAAACTTTTTTATTTGCAACAGTTTGCTGCACCTTCCAGCTATTTATCTAAATAGACTCCGCTCCCACTTAAGACATCTGAGACAGCGTTGTACCAATTTTCCAATGCCCTCGTCAAAGAAGGTAGCCGCCTCCGCTATCCGCCACTTCTCTACGCTGGTCTGCAGTTCGTTGTCTGTGCCAAAATGTTGTCTTCACAGCCGGCGGTTCTTGTGAACAGAGATGAGCGTGAGAGAGAGCCAAACCCAGGCTGTATGACGGGTGATCAAACAATTCCAGTGGAAAACGCTGCAGGGGCGTCCTCATTGCCCCTGCAACGTGGGGCCGTGAGTTGTCATGAAGAAGGAAATGCATGACAGGTACGTTATGTGGGGTTGCAAGAAATCAGGTGAAACCTCGCAGTGGGCACCCATACTTGGTGGGAGGCACTACTGATCGAGGCATCTTAATGTGCTCATAACTGAAAAGAGCGAAGTGACGCGATCGACTGGTATACTAGAGACACTGCCCAGACCATTTGTGCAAAGCGTCATCGGATTTTTACTGTCGTTTCCATTAAGCGAAACGACCTATTGGGCCTTACTTTGCAAACAGCCCTTGCACATTCTCACACGTTTAAACTCAGGGTAATCAATTGCAAAAAATCTGGGGGAAGACAAAAGTCAGAATGTTTGAAAAAATTGTGCTGGATATCCTTAACATCCCTTGAAATCAAAAAACAGGGAATAAACTTAAAAAAGCTTATTCATCTTTGATGTTATCTAGAAATATTTGTTTACAGCATATCAGATATTTTAAGTTAACTGATTTACTGCATTACTGGCGATAGTAAAGTCGAAGAAAATGTGTTTCGAAAGCTACATTTTTGCGTTTGTCGCCCGAAGTGTAGCCCAGGACCAATATATGACTAGATGAATGAGAGAAACCTCCACGAACAACCCTCAAGTTGACCGATAAAATCAACTGTTAGCTGCCTAGGACTGCAGAAAGGTAATCCTCGTCTATTTTAAAGTGTCACATTATTGTGCTGCATGCTAACCGGAACGCAAACTCGTAACTTTGTGACTGCATGTGGCAGTGTACTGCAATCATAGACTTTGGGAACGTCCCAATTCTGGGAAGAAAAAGTAGCGACATTGAAATTTTCCCTTTTTTATAGCGCAGAAAATGGTATTTTGGATTTTCTGCTGACTTTTTTGGATTGATTTTAGACGTACATACCTACAACATATGGTAACTGTATTCTTCCGAGTGTACTACAGTAACTAGGCCGTGTAAAAACTGAACGTAGAATTATCAAGTCGTCATGGGTTTTCTTTTTCCACAGACAAATGTTAAATTATTGTGATGATTTCGTTGTGCATGAATGGGTGAGCGGTTCCCCGTGGAATTGGTGACAGATGACAGGCACGTATACTACAGCCATGTTTATGTATTGGGCATCGACGACGGAATACGTGCCCCTTGGTTTTATGCCGGCTCCCTTCTGCAGCTCGGTGAGAGCTGAATGAGGAAGCGACAAAATAAGACTGAAGACGTTATTTAAACATGTTCTGTGAAGTTTAGTATATACTTTGACAGACCAGATCAGAGCCGAAACCGGAACTGCATTAAGGAATCACCATGATTTCCCATCGTAGCCCAGTTCGAAATGGGGGTCATCACAAAAGACAGTTCTGCTCCAGTCAGTGAGATTCCATACGCCGATTGCCAGTGGGGACGTGTCTGGAGACGACCCAGGCAGCGGTGGGAGACCATCATGACTGCCGTTATACGGCACGACAGCCAGAAGTGGTTGTCTGGAGTGCCACATCATTTCACAGCAAGACCCCTCTCCTTGTCATCCGCGGCACTCTTACGCCCCGTTTTGTCGCCCCTCATGGCGAGCCATCCTGGTCTTCCATTTCAGCCCGCCCGCACACGGCGGGGCTCTCTACTACTCGTCTTCGTGATTGGCAAACCCTACGTTGGGCATCATGTTGGCAGGTTTTCTCCCCAATTGAGAACGTTAGGAGTATTATGGCCAGGGTCCTCCAACCGCCTTGGGATTTTGACGATCTAACGCGCCAATTGGACAGAATTTAGAACTATATCCCTCAGAAGGACATCCAACAACTCTCTCTCTCTCTCAATGCTAAGCCGAATAACTACTTGCATAACGACTAGAGGTAGACCAATGAGTTACTGACGAGCTCAACTTATGAAGCTCTTTCTCTTGAATAAATCATCCAATTTTTCTGAAATTTCTGGGGACCTGCACGCAATTGGGTAGGTTTCGCCAACTGATACCTGTCGGCTCCCACAATGTGCGTGGTGCAGGCTGTGTTACTCGCTATGAGTTGAGAGTAGGAGCGACTGTGCAGATGCTGCCCTTTTTCGTGTGACGTAGTGAATACCGTGGCGCACCACCTTTACGTGGTCACTGGCGGGTGGATTGCGGAAGCTGCTGGTTGGTTGCACGCAGCACCAGCACTCGAACCGGCCTCTTGCCCTTTGGACGTGAAATGACGCTTATACCGAATGCAGTGTCTACATCTACATCTACATGGTTACTCTGCAATTCACACTTAAGTGCCTGGCAGAGGGTTCATCGAACCATTTTCATACTACTTATCTACCATTTCACTCTCGAATGACGCGTGGGAAAAAGGAACACCTAAATCTTTCCGTTCGAGCTCTGATTTCTCTTATTTTATTATGATGATCATTTCTCCCTACGTAGGTGGGTGTCAACAAAATATTTTCGCATTCGGAAGAGAAAGTTGGTGATTGAAATTTTGTAAATAGATCTCGCCGCAAAGAAAACCGCCTTTGTTTCAGTGACTGCCACCCCAACTCGCGTATCATATAAGTGACACTTTCACCCCTATTGCGCGATAAAAGGAAACAAGCTGCCCTTCTTCGCAGTTTTTCTATGTCCTCCGTCAATCCTACCTGATAAGGATCTCATACCGCGCAGCAATATTCTAGCAGAGGACGGACAAGTGTAATGTAGACTGTCTCTTTGGTGGGTTTATCGCATCTTCTAAGTGTTCTGCCCACAAAGCTCAGTCTTTGTTTCGCCTTCCCCACAATATTATCTATGTGGTCTTCCCAATTTAAGTTGCGCTTAATTATAAATCCTAGGTATTTAGTCGAATTGGCAGCCCTTACATTTGTGGGATTTACCGTATACCCAAAATTTATCGGACTTCTTTTAGTACCCATGTGGATGACCTCGCATTTTCTTCAGTTGGCCTCACAGTTATAGGTCTCGCAGTACCTTTCTAATACACGATTGTTCGGAAAAACAGTAACGTCTCTGAATCAATTATGAGACACAAAACGTTTAAGCTGGAGAAGAATGACCAGGAATTTTGTGGTGGTCCTGTTGACCAATCAGACCTGATGTTTGCGAAGAGAAATGACTTTTTCCTGTCATGCTCTGGTCTTTAAGAGCAGTACTTGTGAACGGCACAAAATAATGCATGAAGCAACACTTATATAAAGCTATATAAATAGACGGCAATCTGCCCTATGTTTATATTATTTTAAAATTGGTTATACAATTTTTAACTGCACAGTGGAACTGAAAATTAAGATATTCGGTGATTTATGTGACGTTGTAAGGTTCACCGCCCTACTGGACCAAATGTAATCTCGACGTAGTACTCACTTGCTAGAACGACAATTCACAGGCGCTGCATGAAACATAAAATATCTTTGCCCCTGTTAAAAGAGAGCTACAATAGAGTCGCAGGTCAGAGCAGTCTCTGCCGCAGTTGCAGTCGCTCGGTACTACAGTGTAGTCTGTCGCTGTTACAGCGAGTTAGAAGTGGTTGCAGTCATAGTGCACAACAAATTGTAAAATTTTATTATATTGAACTGAATAATAATTGTGATCGGCCGCAGTGCTAAATGATACCGTGGAATGAAATGATGATGAACAAATGAATAATTGTTAATATAATGGAAAACCAACAGTATAATTAAGTCAACCATTTATTGTAAGGCAAATTTTTTTTTAAATTGGCATGCGCGTAGTTAAGTTACTTGTCTGAGATGTAAATATGAGTTTGTTTCAATCTCTTCCTTTGTGATACGTCAGCACCAGTTAAACAGATTTGAAATATATTCAATTTTCCCCTGTAATGGATTGTAGAACTTTATCAATAACGTAAAAAAATTTCAGAATATTATTGTTTTTACTAGTTCAATTTCCCCTTAAGTCATTGCCAGTCCAGATCCAGTCATTTATCTAAATTAAAATATTCCAGAATTTTTGTCAGATCATAGTCAAGCGCTCTTTAGAAATCAGACGACCTGCTGTGGAGCTGTGTCACTAAGTAAAGTCAATTTTTCTAGTAATTCAGATCTCAGACAAATGTTATCCAGTATTAGTCGATAGGCCAACATTGCAATGAGCTATGCCATTTACGAGCGGATATATAGACAGCGTTTTCCGGCGACGCCATCACGAGGTAAGAGTTTTTCAGTTTATTTCTCACGGACAGATTCAGATTGATTTCACAGGGCCATGGAGTAACTACTTACGTCAAAATTTATCAGTTTTTCATGAGTTAAGACTTATCAGTTTCCATATGTCAGAATTTAATTATCCAAATTTAATTATTTTTATTTTCTGTTCAGGAAGGTTACACATCATTATTTTATAGTTTTTTATTTATACGGGAAGGTTACAATGTGTTACAATAGAAAAACTAAATTAAAACTTCATAATAATTGTTTCTCGGATATTTAGAAATGTTGCGATGACGTCATGATAGGATGAGTTCGGTAAAAACCATAGCGGAGAGTTAACTGAATGTTCAGATGTTACGTAGGACTGAAAAGAAGATTAAAATTTAACACAGAGATCGTTATATACACAGCTTAAACGCTGGGAGGCGGAATAGCATGCAGCGTACATGAGTTTGATTACATGAATCAATATGCGAGGTCCGACTCTCGCGGTTGCATTCTCGTTTCCCAAGCACGGGATCCCGGGTTCGATTCCCAGCGGGGTCAGGGATTTTCAACTGCCTCGAGATGACTGGGTGTTTGTGTTGTCCTCATCATTCATGGTAACCGAACAGCTGAGCGCCCCAAATACCATCATCATCTTAGCGCCAAGTAATACATACTTCCCTCTGTAGTTCCAAGCGCAATGCGTCAGCAGAGTGCATGTAAAGTTTTGTTTGTCTCAATAAAATTTCTTTGTAATGTAAGGAGAATGTCAGTCTGGAAAAATTTATGAAAAATCCATTTCTTTCTCAACAGTACACGGAGCTCTACAGTAAACTTTGGGTATCTGATATCAAGAATGAAGTTGTGCAAGAAACAGAAGTTAATAATGAAAAAATTTTTTCTTTATTTTCTTGCAAATTTAAAACTTATTAGAAACGGTTTTTTTATTACAGTTCCACAAGTTAAAACATTACTTCTGTGTCTCCGTACCTGTATTATTACAAAAAACATTGTGCCCTAGTATTAACGGCACTTGAAACAATATCTTTTTTATTGACAGAAAAAGTTACGTTCCTTGGCTTGACACCTAAAACGTTCTTCAAAAAATTAACATTTTCTAATTTTTCTCGCTATTTCTTGGCAGTGATGATGTAAGAGGGATAATTGTACGGTATCGGAATACCTTATAAATTTTTTGACACAAATAAGGTAGGGCCTATGTACAAAAAGAAATACATTGGTTTTTTGACTCTCCTGACGAATTTATGATTTGCTGTTTAGAACTTTGACATTTCCACACTTCATTTAACTAACGATACTTATAGAATTCAAAACATTTAGGCATATAAAAGAAAAAAATACATCACGTGACTTTTTTTTCTTGTACTAATTCTGGCGACTCGAAAATCGAACATTAGTGTTAGTGCTTTAAGTTTTTGGTATCATTTTCTGTATGGTAGCTTCCTTACAAGCAGTTTCCAGCTTGAGAGAAGGGGCAATACAAATAACGGTCATTTCAGTACAGCTGCTCAAAGTCGGTAGATGTAACAACATGTACATTGCGCATATAAGGAAAGATTTCTGCGCAGGTTTATCATTAAGAAACGGCAATTTGGATTTTGTTTGTTTGTGAGAACATTTTGCTGTGGCTCTTGAAAGAATAGGAAACGTTTACCAGCACTTGTCAGAATTCGACGGCGACAGCATTTTCATGTTCAGTGTCATGCAGGACCTGAACGGTCTCGTGCGACTAGCGGCCGAGAAGAGCGACGTATTGTTCGGTCGGCCGTGCAATTTCGTACAACCATGTGACGTGCCTTGTGTCAGGAAATGGGCTTGTTTCCAGCATGACAAGAATCTAAGCATACTGTACGACGAAGTCTGGAGCGCTAACGATTATCAGTATGACGGCCTGTTCCACGGCTTCCCTTGACGCGGCAGCGCGACAATAGCGCACACAGTGACAACACTGGACATAGGGTGGTGACACGTTGGCTTTCAGATGAATTCCCGTTCTGCGTACAGCGTAGCGGTAGACGTATCCGTGTGTGCAGGCACCGAGGAGAATGAACGCTACCCAGTTGCATTCCTCATCGCCATACGGCTTTCAACAAGATAACGCAAGAATGCACGTTGCCAGTACTGTCTTGACTACGTGCGTATAGATGGTATCGAACTGTTACCCTGGATAGCACATTTTCCATATCTTCACTCAGTGAAAACATTTGTTTATGGACTGCCAGGTGACAAGCACGCCGCCACTACGATTGATGAACTCTGGCATAGAGTTGAAGCAACATCGAGGTCCACGGGAAATAAGGCCTCCGCAACGAACTTGGGACGTCACACTAGTTGCCTTGCCTGATATACATCGCGAACACATAGCTACGTCTGGGGCCAGGTGGAAAATCAATTTGTCTACGTAAAGGTGTCCAACAGATTCCTAAACTCTGTCAAATGTTGCCGGGAGTGTGAGTCTATTTAAACGCACAGCTACGAAATATTGAAATAGTCTCATAAATAGTCTCATATAATATCTCGCTCACTGAAGGTGGCAGTCCCTACAGCTCGTAAGATCTGTAATGTCACGTGCTGCGACGTACGCTACAGGGTCCGTATATCTCGCTGGCTCTGAGCAACATGGAGTGATGTACTCTCATCTGGCATCCGAGCTCAGTTCGACTGGATACCCTGCCAGATTAGAACCACTGCTGATGGTCAAATGGTTCAAATGGCTCTAAGCACTATGGGACTTAACATCTGAGGTCATCAGTGCCCTAGAACTTAGAACTACTTAAACCTAACTAAGATAAGGACATCACGCACATCCATGCCCGAGGCAGGATTCGAACCTGCGACCGTAGCACCTCTCAGTATTAAGGTTTGCTCATCCTAAACCCCAAAATCTCGCACAAACTTAATCATTTTTTCTTCCTACTAACCGTATACGCACAATAAGTAAAATTACTGCTGTTACTATTTTAAATCCTAGCAGTGCACATCGTCTCAAAGTGCTCTCGCCATAAAGTTATACAAAAAACAAAGAACTGTCGCGTTATTTCCAAGCAAAATAAAAATTTGTCCACTGGAAATTTTGACAAAACGCATAATTTGAGATTTTAAGATTCTTGTTAATAGCTGTGAGACATTAGTAACAACGAAATTAAGTTTCGCGTTTAACATACAAGAGATCCAGCAGATTAAGGTTTCAATCCAAGGCAGAACAAAAACCGTTTACGACAAAGAAAAGAATTAGATGCTACGATCTTCTGCAAGGAGTGAAGTAAGGAGTAAAGCCGTGCGGCAGCAAACAAGTATTGCTACCCAACTGTATTGCCAGGTCCTTGTTTGCGATGCAGTCACGATGTAAATTCTGGGCAAGAAACTGCCGCCTACGCCACTTGCTACTAATCCCACCACTTTCCTCGAACTTACGATCCGAGCGGAATTTATGCCCAACTCGTGAAAGTTGCGTCCACGGGCTATCAAACTTGCTGGAAGCAGACGTGTTACATCGCAAGATTAATGTGCATGGCCTATTTGCTAGTCACAGCTGCCCAACAGCTACACGAGTACTTCTACGTGCGCCTGCTACTAGTACAGCGGCGTAGTTTGGCGGCAGGTGTTTACTGCACACCGTGTACACACTGACTGAATAGCAAGGTAAAGTAGCAAAATAGTAAGAAAACGTGGCAAGCAGGGTAATGCACTTGTATTTTTTTATATAAGTATAGGAATTCCGTGCAAATTTTTCGATCTCAGGCAGCAGTGTAAGACCGCTACTTAAAATTGCTGGGTAATTACACGACATGAAGCACCCATATTGCAACTGTGGATATAGCTTGTCGTGGTCCGATTCATAGTATCTGAGTCATCATATTCATTCAATAATGACAAACACTTTATAAGTCAGAAGACAGACATGCTGTAAAGAGAAATGTAGAGTGTTGTAAGGATGGCATTTGAGTAATTCACACTATTGCGAAAATCTGTTAGTGTAATGCACGTTTGTAAATATCTATTTTCGATCTGACAGATAAACGGTTAACATTTTAAACGTGGAAAGGATAGGAAGAAATGGGAATATTTGGGAGGCGTTAGCAAAATATGATGTGGAAAAATAGCAACCTACTGTTGTGTTCTTCTCGAAATGTAAAATCGTAGTAACATTTCATTATACGACTAATGAATCACAACTGGGAGCAGTCATATCTGTAAACTACCCAAGAGGAACAATAGCTGGTGATATAAAGCCGAATGATCATACAGCTTGAACCTTTACTTCGAGTTATTGGTAGGAACGTGGAGGGCTTTAGTGTCTCTGATAAACAAATCGCTATAAAAGACTTGGTGGAGAATAACAACTACAGTAGAGCCGGCGAAAGAATTTCCTTGACAGCTGGCAGGCTAGGGCCGGACAAATGGTACTCGCCTTCGAATGGCCTCGAGATTTCTCGATAACCCGCAGCATTCCGTACAGCATCGAGCTTGTTCGAACAGTCCGTGACATCTGACTCGCACGGCGCCGAGTGTAAGAGACACGCAAGAATCTACGAACTACCTACTACAATAAGCTACGACTCTGCTTAAAATTTGATAATTTCGTGAAATCCTGCAGGAAATAGCATTAAATCCAACAATGCACAAACTCTTACCTTTAGCAAATTTACTACTTCTCATACAGTATCGGTATCTATGGATATATATACATTTATGCTGATTTTTACGTAAATGAGGGATTACGTAAATGAGGGATTGAGTGAGGACATAGAAGCAATTCAGAGGCGGGCTGCTAGATTTGTTACTGGTATGTTTGATCATCACGCGAGTGTTACGTAAATGCTTCAGGAACTCGGGTGGGAGTCTCTAGAGGAAAGGAGGCGGTCTTTCCGTGAATCACTACTGAGAAAATTTACAGAGCCAGCATTTGAGACTGACTGCAGTACAGTTTTACTGCCGACAACTTATCATTTCGCGAAAAGACCACAAAGATAAGAAAAGAGAGATTAGGGCTCGTACACAGGCATATAGGCAGTCATTTTTCCCTCGTGTTTGGGAGTGGAACAGAGAGAGAAGATGCTAGTTGTGGTACGAGGTACCCTCCGCCAAGCACCGTATGGTGGATTGCGGAGTATGTATGTAGATGTAGATGTAGACAATGAAGAAAATGTCCTACAAAGAAAATTACTTGACTTAATCCTGTGTAATGTTTTATTTGTTTGTGAGAGACGGTAATGATTTACCAAGTAGGTTCACATATTAGGGTAACAGATAAAACTGTTACCAGATTTTAATCTGTATGAAAACAAGACGGCAACATTCATATGAAACAAACAAGAATTAAATGCCGAACAAACGAAATTGAATGTAATATAGTGACTGTAATTCTTACCGAGGGAGTGAATTACGGCGACATGGCCCGTCTCGGAGATAATACCATAAGACGTTACTAGATCGCGGGACCAACGAAACCTCGAGAAATGCAGAGAATCATGATTGCAATATTTTGTTGATTTATTTATTAGTTGCCGTTGATACGATGGCCTCCACCCAAGAAGATATTCCACTCCGTGTTTCACAGTTATTTTTATTATTAGAACACGTAGTACATTAAGAGCGCTAATACAAGTCTTTGTGGTAGTTCCAACAGAAGTCACTACATCTACTTGATTATTCAGCTATTCACAATAAAGTGCCAGGCAAAGGTTTCAACGAACCACCTTTGCCGTTCCACTCTCGAAAGGCGCGCGGGAAAAACGAGCACTTAAATTTTTCTGTGGGAGCCCTAATTTCTCTTATTTTAGCGTGATGATCATTTCTACCTATGTAGGTGGGTGCCAACAGAATGTTTTCGCAATTGGAGGAGAAAACTGGTAATTGAAATTTCATGAGAAGATCCCGTCGCAACGATAATCGCCTTTGTTTTAATAACTGCCACTCCAATTCACGTATCATGTCTGTGGCACCCTATTTCGCGAAACGAGCCGCCTTTCTTCGAACTTTTTCGATGTCATCCGTCAGTCCCGCCTGAAGCGGATCCCACACTGCACAACAATACGCCAGAATAGGGTGGACAAGCGTGGTGTAAGCAGTCTCTTTAGTAGACCTGTTGCACCTTCTAAGTGTTCTCCCAGTGAATCGCAGTATTTGGTTTGCTCCACACACAACATTATCTATGTGATCGTTCCAATTTAGGTTATTTGTAATTGTAATCCCTAAGTATATAGTTGAATTTACAGCCTTAAGATATGTGTGAGTTATCGCGTAATCGAAAATTAGCGAATTTCTTTTAGTACTGATTTGAATAACTCCACATTTTTCTTTATTCAGCGTCAATTGCCACTTTTCGCACCACACAGATCTCTTATCTAAATCATTTTGCAATTCGTTTTGGTCATCTGATGACTTTACAAGACGGTAAATGACAGCATCATCTGCAAACAATCTAAGACGGCTACTCAGATTGTCTACTATGTCGTTAATATAGATCAGGAACAATAGACGGCCTTTTAATACATCCTTGGCGATGGCGGGATATTACTCCTGTTTTACTCTATGACTTTCCGTCCATTGCTACGAACTGTTGTGACGTTTCCGATAGGAAATCACGAAGTCAGTCGCACAACTGAGGCGATATTCCATAGGAAAGCAACTTGGTTAGAAGACGCTTATGAGGAACGGCGTCGAAAGCCTTCTGGAAATCTAAAAGTATGTAATCAATTTGACGTCCCCTGTCGATAGCGCTCATTATTTCGCGAGTATAAAGAGCTAGTTGTGTTGCACAAGAACGATGTTTTCTGAATCCGTGCTGACTATTATCTTCGAGATAATTCATAATGTTAGAACGCAGTATATGTTCCAAAACCCTACTGCAAATGCGACGTTAGTGATATGGACCTGTAAGACAGTGGATTATTCCAATTTACCTTTTTGGGTATTGGTGTGACGAGCAATTTTCCAGTCTTTAGGTACGGAACTTTCTGTGAGCGAGCGGATGTATATAATTGCTAAATATGGAGCTATTCTATCAGAATACTCTGAAAGGAACCTGACAGGTATGCAATCTGGACCGGAGGCCTTACCTTTATTAAGTGATTTAAACTGCTTTGCTACACCGAAGATATCCACTTCCATGCTTCTCATCTTGGCAGTTGTTCTTGATTTGAATTCAGGAATATTTACACTCCTGGAAATTGAAATAAGAACACCGTGAATTCATTGTCCCAGGAAGGGGAAACTTTATTGACACATTCCTGGGATCAGATACATCACATGATCACACTGACAGAACCACAGGCACATAGACACAGGCAACAGAGCATGCACAATGTCGGCACTAGTACAGTGTATATCCATCTTTTGCAGCAATGTAGGCTGCTATTCTCCCATGGAGACGATTGTAGAGATGCTGGATGTAGTCCTGTGGAACGGCTTGCCATGCCATTTCCACCTGGCGTCTCAGTTGGACCAGCGTTCGTACTGGACGTGCAGACCGCGTGAGACGACGCTTCATCCAGTCCCAAACATGCTCAATGGGGACAGATCCGGAGATCTTGGTGGCCAGGGTAGTTGACTTACACCTTCTAGAGCACGTTGGGTGACACGGGATACATGCGGACGTGCATTGTCCTGTTGGAACAACAAGTTACCTTGCCGGTCTAGAAATGGTAGAACGATGGATTCGATGACGGTTTGGATGTACCGTGCACTATTCAGTGTCCCCTCGACGATCACCAGAGGTGTACGGCCAGTGTAGGAGATCGCTCCCCACACCATGATGCCTGGTGTTGGCCCTGTGTGCCTCGGTCGTATGCAGTCCTGATTGTGGCGCTCACCTGCACGGCGCCAAACACGCATATGACCATCATTGGCACCAAGGCAGAAGCGACTCTCATCGCTGAAGACGACACGTCTCCATTCGTCCCTCCATTCACGCCTGTCGCGACACCACTGGAGGCGGGCTGCACGATGTTGGAGCGTGAGCGGAAGACGGCCTAACGGTGTGGTGGACCGTAGCCCAGCTTCATGGAGACGGTTGCGAATGGTCCTCGCCGATACCCCAGGAGCAACAGTGTCCCTAATTTGCTGGGAAGTGGCGGTGCGGTCCCTTACGGCACTGCGTAGGATCCTCCGATATTGGCGTGCATTCGTGCGTCGCTGCGGTCCGGTCCCAGGTCGACGGGCACGTGCACCTTCCGCCGACCACTGGCGACAACATCGATGTACTGTGGAGACCTCACGCCTCACGTGTTGAGCAATTCGGTGGTACGTCCACCCGGCCTCCCGCATGCCCACTATACGCCCTCGCTCAAAGTCCGTCAACTGCACATACGGTTCATGTCCACGCTGTCGAGGCATGCTACCAGTGTTAAAGACTGCGATGGAGCTCCGTATGCCACGGCAAACTGGCTGACACTGACGGCGGCGGTGCACAAATGCTGCGCAGCTAGCGCCATTCGACGGCCAACACCGCGGTTCCTGGTGTGTCCGCTGTGCCGTGCGTGTGATCATTGCTTGTACAGCCCTCTCGCAGTGTCCGGAGCAAGTATGGTGGGTCTGACACACCGGTGTCAATGTGTTCTTTTTTCCATTTCCAGGAGTGTATTTTGTCTTCTTTGGTGAAGGAGTTCGGAAAACCGTGTTTAATAACTCCGCTTTAGTGGCACTGTCATCAGTGACTTCACCGTTGTTATCGCAGGCCGATCAAAAGATCGAACAGAACCCGAGCTTTCCCGAAATGTGACGTAAACTCTTCGAACAGTTCAAGTCACGTTCAAACACAGCCCTAAGCAGCGGTGTTGCCAGATTTCAATTGCGAAGCGCAGATGGCTGCAGGCTATAACATTATTTCTCTGTAGAGGTGCAACTATACCAGGGCGTTGCCAAACAGAATTACACAGAACCCCGTTACGTTAACTGGTTGAGGTAGACGCGCGAATCAGCCAACTTCAGCTCTCAGGGATCTTCTTTCGCTGACGTTACCATAGTGAGCCTCTATAATATCCAAAAGCAATTCTTCCTTATAGGGGAGCTGTGCAGTTATGTCAGAGAATGACTGTCAATTCCTTTCTATAATTTTAAATGAAAAATTCTTTCGAATACATAAAGTATTATTTCTACTTTTAACTAGCTGCACTTCCAACACAAATTCGTAGCTTAACAAGAAATAATTGCGATCGTCGCTCAGGAAAACTGACTGCGTAGTAGATAATCTTTGCTTGTAAAAGAAGGCATTTGTTGTAAATCTTGAGTCTAACGCTGTGACTGTTGTGGGGAATATTAAGTAGAGTTTGTGTGCCATATTCGAATACAGGGTGTGTGCATATTGTTTTCATTTAAGCAGTTCATGCTTTCTCTCAAAAATTCTTAAGTGGCCGTGTCTCATTCGCTTTGTGTTTCTTGAAGCATGCACATTAGCATATTTCTTATTTGTGTAAATCATTCATACAGCACATAAATTTGCGATAACTAGAGAAACATTGTATTGTAGTGCAGGAGCAAACGACGTCGATTTGTTTCTTTCAACCAGTCACAACGAAGGACCAGTGATTTAGTCAGCCAGTCGCACAGACGCTTTTTTTTCGTACGAACAGCATTAAGCATGCTACTCGAATAAAGAAGTAGTTAGTATCTCAAAGTAACATAGAAACGTTATAGGAACAAGCAAAGACGTGCCTTCATAAAATTTTAATGGTGAGGAAAGTAACGCCGCCGGAAAGGCACGGTATTGGATCCGCCGGTCATGTGTTCGGCACTCTAAGGAGGAACTATTTCATTACAGTTTCCCTGAGCGGGTAAAACGATAACGTAGAGTAATAATTCTTTCGTGAGTTTTACTCTGCGGAACATATAGTCAGCTAGGTACATCTACGTATATCTAGATCATACAGAGGCGGTCCATAAAAATGTGGACACTCTTTCATAGTTAATATTCCTGGAACAAAATGACATATCGTTGCAATTTTGTACAGTAGCGTAGTCCTTTATTTTCCCAACGATCTTGGCACGCTTTTCCAGTAGATGACAGTGTAGCAATGAATAAAGTAAGATTGTCGTATGAGCAACGCAGGGTCGTACTGAAGTGGTACATTAAGTACGAAAACATGATGGAAGCACAAGGGCAATGTACGGGATTCAGCCACCAACATATACAACAATTTATCGTATTCGGGATAAAGATGAAGCTGAAGGTACTGTTTGGGATGTGCATAAGGAAAAGTCTGGCCGACCAAAAGCATCAACAAGTCCAGCTTCCAGCGATGCTGTGTTGCAACATTTTATCAGGTCACTTCAGAAATCTGTGAAGCAGCGTGCACGTGAAAGTGGGATACCCGACCAAGCGTCTGACATTCTGAAGACTGCAAAGTGTAAAGTGTACAGTCCAAGATCACTGCACGCTATGAACGGTAGCTGCTAATGAGATTCACTTCGAACACGCAAAATAACCTTCCCGCGGTGCGAGAATGGTTCAAATGGTTCAAATGGCTCTGAGCACTATGGGACTTAACATCTGAGGTCATCAGTCCCCTAGAACGTAGAACTACTTAAACCTAACTAACCTAGGGACATCACACACATCCATGCCCGAGGCAGGATTCGAACCTGCGACCGTAGCAGTCGCACGGTTCCGGACTGAAGCGCCTAGAACCGCTCGGCCACCGCAGCAGGCCAAGAAATTTAACGGTATGTCATTTTGTTCCGTTACTATTAACTATCAAAGAGTGTTTACATTTTTCTGGACCATTCTGTATACAGACTCCGCAAGCCATTATACGGTGCATAGCGGAGCGTACCTTGTACCTGTACTGTACTACGTTTATTGTAAAGATAAACCTGATGTAAACATTACACTATCTATTATTCTATGTTTCCTGGAATCTCATTGGATTTCGTTTCACGTGGCGCAGAAGCTAAGCTGTTTAGAGTACAGTCAAATACGATGATAAGCATGAGTTTCATGCTGTACATAACGCTCAAATCCACTCAGTGGTGATAGGGCAACGGTTTTATCGCTCTTAACTCTGGTAGCACTGGGCAGCCAAATTTGTCCAGCTAACCTTCAGTGATGTGTACAGCTGCAGTTAAGACGAGCAGATAAACAATATAGCATCGAGTATCATTTAGTTGTTAAACAAATGAAATAATATATGGCAAAACTCTGGAAATATACTTCTTATGTGACGAGAGGGAAAACAGAACGCGCTATTCATTTTAGCTAAAAAAAAGTGATGAAAATACCTACATAAAAACAGGATAACTTTTCTGCGTGAGCTGTGTGTGACGAAAAAGCGCATTACAGGGATTCCACCATATATTTAAATATTGCAGCCACTGAACGTAGCCGGCCGGAGTGGCCGAGCGGTTCTAGGCGCTACAGTCTGGAACCGCGCGACCGCTACGGACGCAGGTTCGAATCCTGCCTCTGGCATGGATGTGTGTGATGTCATTAGGTTAGTTAGGTTTTAGTAGTTCTAGGGGACTGATGGCCTTCGAAGTTAAGTCCCATAGTTCTCAGAGCCATTTTGAACCACTGAACGTTAATTCTGTCGTCTGGTAATTTCTGTACTACTTCCATATCCAACACCGAGAAATACATTTCAGAACTACAACTGTCATATGCTAGGGTTATAACGAGGCGCCGCGTGGTTAAAGGCGCCGTGTCACTGAGTGCGCTGTCCCTCCCGCTGAAGGTTCGAGTCCTCCCTCGGGCATGGGTGTGTGTGTTCTTCTTAGCATAAGTTAGTTTAAGTAGTGTGTAAGTCTAGGGATCGATGACCCCAGCAGTTTGGTCCGATAGGAATCCACATACATCTCAACATTTTTTTTTTTTTTTATAACGAGGCGATCAGCAACAGACTCCCAGAAACCAAACTAAAAACCACATTTTCACCATTTCTTGCATGACATGCTGTTCTTCTGCATTTCGCCATCGTTCGGCAGTCACGTGTGACATAGCGTCATGCATTAGTTCCAGTACTTCTGGCAGCTTAAATGTTTTGTTATTTTTCTCGACCAATTCCTTAACTTGGCTCCAGATCAATTCTGTCCGGTTCAGACTGCAGTGGTACGGTGGCAACTGCAAGGATGCAACATTTATACAGTGTGCGTTATACAGCTAACATTGTTGTTTCCCATATTTCTACGACGCCTAACATTCGAGCTCGTGTGAGACATCATCTGTAGTATAAAGCAATGGATATATCCAAAACTTTAACTGCTTAACGTTTTACTAACTTAAACTATCTTTAACAATATTGTATAAAATATTGATAATTAAGAATATGTATTTGAAGAGAAAACGACTTTTGCGTGCGATATATAATTGTAAACAATATGGCGCGCATTTTTCATAAAAATTATGATTAAGAACGTGATAATTAGCATATATTTGTTGAATTTCACATTTAATTCATATAGGTATTCAAAGTGAACGAATAAAAAGCCTTCCCGAGATTCGAACCAGCTTCCCACACTAGACTCAACTAGCAGAGTTGTCAATGCTACCTATTGCGCCACGCATTTCATAACTAATAGTGCCCTATATTTTGTAAATGCTATTTCTCGAGAAACTTTAAAGCGGATTTTGACTGTAATCTTCTGAAAAACATTAAGAACTTGTTTCTCGTCTTTTTGTTAAAGGAATTCCGCGCGAGTGTTTCAATACGAAACAGAAAGCAATGTCAGCCATTTTCACAGCACGTATTAAGAGCGCGACACTCAGAGCACAAGTGGCGCTTATGGAGACTGCGACCGTACACGCAGCTAAAGTATGATGGAGAAAAACGATGATGGCTGTTAATACATTAGAATATCTTAAAGTTTCATTTACAGTGATTTAGCAATCAGGTGACCTACTTCCAGGAACGTAACGCTACGGCTGCTGATCAATCATCGCGTGTGTTTTTGTTTACATCAGGTTTATTCTTATTATGAGCGAGGTATAATCACTCATTCTCTTTCCTGTTCCACTTGCAAACTGAGCGAGGGAAAAATGACAGCTCGTTGCCCTCCGTAGGGTCCTAATTTCTCTCCTCTTCAAGATCCTTATGCGAAATGTACTTCGGCCGCTGTAAAATTATTCTGAAGTCAGCTGCAAACGCTGGTTCTCTAAATTTTTTCAGCAGTGCTCTTTGAAAAGAACGTCGCCTTCCCTCCACGAATTCCCATTTCAGTTCATGAAGCATCTCCATACTACTCGCGTGTTGATCGACCGCACCGGTAACAGATCTAGCAGCAAGCTTCTGAATTGCTTAGATATCTTCCTTCAATCCGATCTAGCGGGGATCCCGACCACTCGACCAGTACTCAAGAATGTGTCGTACCAGTGTTCTATACGCTGCCTCTTTTACAGATGAGGTACACTTTTTACAAATTCTCCCAATAAAACGAAATCGAATATTCGCCTTCCCTATTACCGTCCTTATGTGCTCGTTCCATCTCATATCACTCTACAGCGTGACGCCTTGACACTTAATCGACTTGACCGTGTCAAACAGCACACCACCAATACTGTATTCGAACACTACACGATTGTTTCTCCTACTCATCCACATTAACTTATATTTTTCTACATTTAGAGCACGCTGCCATTCATCGTACCAAATAGATATACCGTCTGATTCAGGCTGTATCCTCGTACAATCTCCCAACGACAACACTTACCTGTACGCTACAGTGCCATCAGCAGTCATAGATTGCTGCTCACCCTATCTGTCAGATCGTTTATGTGTAGAGACGGCTAGAGCGGTCTTATCACACATCCCTGTGTAACTCCTGACTATACCATTGTCTCGTATACACGTGACGTCCACGACAATCTATTGAGTTTTCAAGAACCTTGGACTCACTGGCATATCTGGGAACGTGTTCGTGCGCTCGGACCTTCGTTAACAGTCAGCAGTGGGGTACTGTACTGAACGGTCTGCCGATATCTAGGAATATGGAATCTCTCTCTTGCCCCTCTTCGACGATTCGCATGACGTCACGCAAAAAAAGGCTAGCTGTGTTCCACATTCTAAAGCGGTACTGATTTCTGAATAGAAGCTTTTCTGTCTTAAGGGAAATTAGTATTTTCGAACTTAGAAAATGCCCAAGAATTCTCCAAAAAAATCGACATTTAGAATATTGGCCTGTGAATTTGCGGGTGTGTAACCGACAAAATGCTTAGTTCAAATGGTTCAAATGGCTCTGATCACTATGGGACTTAACATCTGTGGTCATCAGTCCCCTAGAACTTAGAACTACTTAAACCTAACTAACCTAAGGACATCACACACATCCATGCCCGAGGCAGGATTCGAACGTGCGACCGTAGCAGTCGCGCGGTTCCGGACTGAGCGCCTAGAACCGCTAGACCACCGCGGCCGACCAAAATGCTTAGTGTTTCTGCCATATCGTTGGGTGGTGCTTCTGATGTCTCGACATATTCTCTTTGCATTTTCTATGTGAAGGGAACGATCTGAGCCGGCCGCTGTGGCCGTGCGGTTCTAGGCGCTTCAGTCTGGAACCGCTTGACCGCTACGGTCAGTTCCCACTATGGTTCACTCTTAGATGTTGAGAACCTTCAGTATCTGGAGTGTCGTATGATTTCCAGCAGTCAGCTCACGATCCCGTCGCATGGAGGATCTCTGCCTTGATTAATCTTATTAATATCTGAATAGTCCCTGATGATGATGATGTTTGGTTTGTGGGGCGCTCAACTGCGCGGTCATCAGCGCTCGTACAAAGTCCCAATTTTTACACAGCCCAATTTTTACACAAACGGTTCTAGCCACTGTCACGAATGATGACGATGATGATGATGATGATGAAATTATGAGGACAATACAAACACCCAGTCCCTGGGCAGAGAAAATCCCCAACTTGTATGGAAATCGAATCCGGCACCCTGTGAATAGTCCGTGCTTCTACTGGAACAAGGAAGACTTTTCTCTTTCCTCCCTCTAACTCTTATGAACTGCTAATCGGTTACTCGATACATACTCATTGACGGAAGGAAGACTAGACACCGTACGCTTAGACAAGCCGAAAACTGTGGTAAGTTTCTGCGTCTTTGGATATTACGTGGACATCCATACGGCACAAAAAAAGCTCTGAGTATTATGGGAAAATGGCTCTGAGCACTATGGGACTTAACATCTATGGTCATCAGTCCCCTAGAACTACTTAAACCTAACAAACCTAAGGACATCACACACATCCATGCCCGAGGCAGGATTCGAACCTGCGACCGTAGCAGTCGAGCGGTTCCGGACTGAGCGCCTTAACCGCGAGACCACCGCGGCTGGCATACGGCACAGATCTCTTATTTTTCTGACCGTCGTTTGTAAGTTACCGAACCAAGTACGGTCTTGCGCGCTCCACATGAATGTACGTTGCACACTGACTACGTGAATAATCTCCTGCACATTCCGTTTGCGCCAACAACGCATTTTTTCCTCATTCGGCATCAATGTTGCCTGGGCGTGGCATTTCACGCAATCCATGTTGCGTGGTGAGACATCGTGCGCCACCATCCATGACCATAAGGTTGCTTTATTCATTTTGTATAAAGCCCTGTACGACAGCAAACATCAACTGCATTCTATTTTGTACAGTAAACAGTAAGTCGCTGCACAGTCTTTGCTTCTTTCATTGTTCCACGACGTTATGTACAGATATAATTTTCAATTATATATTATTATCGACAGGAACTATCAATAGTTATACTTCGTTTAATACACAGTCGTTTGACTCCAGCAATTTAAACTGTGCCATTAGACCCCAACCTCAACACACCCTTGGTGTTCGCGATATATTCGGCAAAAACCAAGGAAATATATTTGTAACAACCAAGATTATGTGAGGAGGCAGAGTTTTGGTTGCTACTATACCGTTCGTACATTAATGTGAGACATTAACCACTGCTATTTTATTCGTGCTACGTGCTTATTTTCGTAGTGTTTGTGCATTCGCAGGACGAAAAAGTCATGTTGCGACTGGCCGACTAGATCACCTGTCCTGTGCTCTGATTCTGTGCTGTGATTGGCTGCGCAAGATCATGTGTTCTGAGCTGTGTTTGGCTGACAGAAGCAACTCGAGCAGCTGCCATCTTGGTTTCAGTGTTCTGCAGCTAACATGCTGTCATATATTGACGACCTAATGACTTGTAAGTTGTTACGCTGAAGGCTGTTCGGAGCCGTCAAGGGCACTCCAACATAGGAAATCAGAGACACAATGCAGAGAGTAGACAAAAGTGGTAGCGTTTTTGTTATCGGAGCTAAGCAGTAACACTAGAGCCTTGCAAACTGCAAACGCTCTGGGTACCTGTCCCAGATGAGAAATTTCATTTCAGAGAATTGGTTGGTACTCCCTTCACCCTCTAGACGCTGTTGTAAAGCGTCACAGTAGCAGATGGCCACTAAAATGCACTTTTTAGCAGAGGCAGCAAGCTTGATATTTGCTCCTGAGAACTGCATCGTCAGTGGGTTTACACAGGTCAGAGTGCTGCTACAGCAGTCCCCACTCACAAAAGGACATAAAACACTGTTGTTCCTGGCCACAATAGGAGTAGCAGTGATGTTCAGCTTTCAGCTGAACGCTGTTGCTACCAAACTTGGAGTTTGGTAGTTTCCAAAAATATCCTTACCTACCGAGTAGGATAAGGGGAGGAATCTAAAAAAGTGGTTGGTCAAGGGAGCCCTGGAGGTGCAAAGCGACTGGTGAGATGTGAAGTGCCGGTTGACTAGAGGGTCGACTATAGGAAGGGAGAAACAGTGCACCGCCACGATTCTTTAAAAGCCTAAGTTTTTGTCGTCAGAGGGGGTTCCCGGTGAGATCGTTGCGGCGCTGTCTCCATGTCGCCCATGGCCAGCCTCGGTAAGCTCGGACACGTCTGTTTTTCTCACTTGGAGTGAACACTGCTAGTGTTCACTACGTCTGTTAGCACACGCCCTCGCGGGTTCAGACACTGACTTCTGTTGTGCAGCCAGTTGCCTGCACTACTTTTTCTAATATTTAGAATTAGCCTTCAGTGTAGCAGTTAGTGTGATCGCTAATAAATAGTGTAATTCCACGAGTCTAATGCTGCAAGCATCCCATCGAGTCCCAAAATCCGCGCCTCTCGTAGGTGGTCTGTGACAGTGTTTGGCGCTGATCCAAGTCGTCAGCTTGCCTTCACTGGCAATTTGTCTTTCTGCAGGTGCTCCTCACAGCTCGGAAATTGCAGACTGACCTCAAATCCCCTGTCTTCCCTCTATTTTCTGTTAGGTTACGACGGTGTCGTATTTTGTGTTTTTCGTATTTATACTTGCACGTTACAAAAATATGCAGTGCTTCGAGTTAAAGACCTCTCCAAAGCGCATCATTTTTAGTACGGGTTCCAGAGTTAAGATTGCTGGAAGTGCGACACCTTAATAGTATTTTCAGGTAGCTGCCGTCTTGATGAACATTCCTAAACGGATACCTGTTGCGCGGTACACGTCAATAAGAAAGATGCACTAATATACCAGAAGATGAGGGAAACCCGGAACATGCAGCACTGTCACTGTAACAGATAAAATGTAAAATTTCATGCGATTTGTTGTAGCTTTACAAACACATTTTCACAATAAAAAAGAGGACGTTTGGGCTATCAGATAAAAATAAAACAAATCCAATGAAAATGTTTTACTAGCGAAAACTCAAATAATACGGTTGATCATATAGTTACCGCCGAGGTATGCAAAGAGCATTCCTGAACTTCGTTACGTTTATGTTCATCCACTAACAATACAAGTCTTTGTTGACGGAACATCGCCGCGAGGACTGGCCGCGCGGTTAGAGGCGCCATGTCACTGATTACGTGGTCCCTCCCGCCGGAGGTTCGAGTCCTCCCTCGGGCGTGGGTGTGTGTGTTGTTCTTAGCATGAGTTAGTTTAAGTATTATGTAAGTCTAGGGACCGATGACTTCCGCAGTTTGGTCCCTTGGTCCCTTAGAAATTCACACACACACACACACACACACACACACACACACACAGAGAGAGAGAGAGAGAGAGAGAGAGAGAGAGAGAGAGAGAAGTTGCGGTCAGGATGTTCCGAGAGAGTGTTCGCTAATCTCTCAATGTTAGATTGCATTTTGATATACACTATCTGTAAATTCTGCAACAAGTCATGGGAAATAACACTGGCTGTAATAATAATTACGCTGAAGTGAAATGAAATGATCGTATAGAATTAATTTCACTTGACTACTGATAAGTTGATAAGCATTTGATTGTGTGGACCTCGCAGTTCTTTTGCTCAAGTTGGAACATTATGGGCTTAGGGAAAAATCTCAAGGATGGTTCACTTCATATCTGGAAAGTAGGAAGCAGAAGGCTGCCCTAAGGTGTCAACAAACAGGGAAGACATTTGAATTTGAATGGGGTCAGTGAAGTCGGGTTGACACAGGGTTCTGTTTCCGATCCGTTGTTGTTTTTGATGTATCAGTGATCTGGCACTAAACATGACAGACGACTCAGAATTTCTTTGTTTTGTATATGCACAAGCGCCAGGAATGTAATACAAAGGCAGTAGACCGTAACATCAACACGTGTCTTTCAGAGAATAAATTAACGCGTAACTGCAGCGAAACACATTGCTTACAGTTTCTAAGACGCAAGTATTGTAAAAGCCACATTTTGTTTTCCCAAGATGGTCAAATTTCATGGATGTATCACGTTGAAGATCGTGTACAGAAACCGGATGCTGCCATCTTCGCTATAAGAATGATTTCTTCTTCTCTTATATGAAACACGAAGACTTGTTTACTTTGCTGACTTTCACTCCATTATCTCGTGTAGTGTGTTATATTTTGGGACAACTCTGTACATTCACTGAAAATATTCTTAGCCCAGAAAGGGCGGCCAGGCTGACCTGCAGTGACAGTTCGCATATTTAACCTAGGTTCTTCGTCAAGTCTCTCGGAAGTCTAACCCTGCCGTTCCTGTGCCTATATTCCATCAAGAGATTTTTTGCTGACTCTTTTGACTCATTTAGAAGAAAGTGCAACTTTCATTCAGTGAATGCTAGACAGAAAAAAACGACGTGCAATCGGGTAATACTTACCTCAGCATTGTGCAGAAAGGTGTGCGTTACTCCACAGGTTTAATTTCCAGTGAAATTCCAGCACTAATGGAAAATATTGAGGAACAGACTACTATCGAAATCAAAGTTGGAAGGTTTACTTGTAGCATAGTCCTCCTTTTCTGTACTGGATTTTCTTGCAGTGGTTACGATCTTTTCTATGTAACGTGTTATTTATCAAAAAACGCCCATTTTTTGTGTTTCATTAACGATTTATTCATTTTGTCTCAAAAATTTTCTAACCAACATTCATTAATTATGTACTGTTTCGTGGCTTTGGCTTGCATAGTTCCACAGTACCTGATAAATTAATAAAACAAATACATAATAATTAAACGGCGTTAGCGGAGCAAGACAACAGGTGGCATTTTCACTGGATGTAATGCGCACCACACGGATGCCAAACGCTAGCGTGAACGTGTTTCTAGAACAGCTGTTGTGTTTCTGCATGGAACTTGGCGCTAGCTGGTGGCGCCCCTCTTTGCTGGTGGGAGCCTCACGACGGGCGCGGTTGATTCGTGTCCCTGCATGGCCTCACGAGACTTCAACCCTTCCCCCTCCACCCCCGCCTCCTGCTGCTTGCAGGAGGCGAGCAGCCCCGGCCGGGCGGCGGCGCCGGTGGATTATTCAGGACTTCCGCCCACATCGCGCGGCTGAATTGTTCGCCGCCAGCGCCGCGCGGCCAAACAAACCGGGCGCCGCTACTCCCGCCTGCTGAAACATTCACACTGCCGCTACCCACCGGGGCACGTGCAAAGCCGCCTGTTTCATTACCATTCAAACTCATTTTCCGGCCTCTTCTTGCAAACTAGCATCTCCATGGTGTCATATACTGGGAGGCGGAGCAGTCGTAAGTATCAGTGGGTCACTCGCATCTGTGCCTATGTTTGTTGATCACTTTTTTCTTTGACGTCTGACATTGTATTGACGAATGCATCTGAAGAGAAATTGTTGCATGCGGTAGAGGCGATAAAGGTTTGATCAGCAGGACGTGGCTCGGCGGTACGGATTGGTAGTACGGCTCATTTCGAGTAAGCACTAACACTAACTTCTTCCACGGGCAAGTCGACCTTCTGAAATCGCAGAAACCACAGCTAAATTTTCATACACAGCAATTTAAGTTGTCCTTTTACGTTCCTGCCTAACCACGCCCTTGGAAATCGCGAATTATCCCGGAAAAAGTAGTTCAAATGGTTCAAATGGCTCTGAGCAGTATGGGACTTAACATCGGAGGTCATCAGTTCCCTAGAACTTAGAACTACTTAAACCTAACTAACCTAAGGACATCACACACATCTATGCCCGAGGCAGGATTCGAACCTGCGACCGTAGCAGTCACGCCGTTCCGGACTGGAGCGCCTAGAACCGATCGGCCACCGCGGCCGGCGGGAAAAAAATGGCCAAATATTTGTGACAAGCAAGAATACAAGTTTCATTCCTGGTCGTTTCACTCACAGCACTTTCATCCTTCGTTTTCTAATCAGAAGACACAAAATCGAAGAAATTCATTCCTGACAGTGCTCTAATATGTAGATGGGACGATCAAAAGTCCCAGTTCGAACGCCGACCCTTCAAGACTTTTTATTTACGTGACTGAAGGCGTGATGAGCGCGTGGGAAGAGATCAGGACTATAGGGCAGGTGCTCCAGTGTGTCTCACTTGGGGTGTCGTAACTTTTTCGTGTCGACATTAGCGATATGGAGACATGAAGCAGCAGCACCCGTTGTCGCACCATTCCACAACTATGGTTTTTTACAGACAAGCTGCCACATATACATTCTTCATTCTCTAGTGGACATCTACTGCTTTTCGTCCTTCGGCAGGCAAGAAATGAATAACAGCACGTTGATACTGTTTGGATGCATTTGGTAATAACTTCACTACGTTTTCCTCACGTACGTCGGAAAGACGCGAGCACCACTTTAATCCCTTGTCTACATGTCGGTGCTTAAATACCTGCATCGGAGTAGCATGCGTTAGATATACGCTGCAGCAATGCCCTCAAACAGAAACATTTACCGAGCGAGACGGCGCAGTGGCTAGCATACTGGACTCAATCCCGCGTCCGGCCATCCTTATTTAGGTTTCCCGTGATTTCCCTAAAATCGCTCCAGGTAAATGCCGGGATTGTTCCTCTGAAAGGGTACGGCCAACTTCCGTCCCTAATCCGATGAGACCGATGACCTCGCTGTCTGGTCTCCTCCCCCAAACAACCCAACCCAGAAACTTTTTGATAGACCTTATAAAAGACATCAAATATTGCAGAACAAACGTTACGTTCGTAACAAATTCCCAGAATGTCTTGAAACGCTAAAATGGAAAATAAATGTTAGCTTACAGCAGAACGCAGACCTACTTCCTACGTGTCTCTAATCCACATCCATAACCACTATGCTGCGTCTAATTCATGCAGCTTTTAACTCTATAGTGTTGTTCAGCTTAGCATCTCTTGAAGACTTTTACTGACGACGCGTTATTAGCTGATCTTTAATTATATGAAATCATAACTTGGTTTACCTGTATGTGACATATCTTCAAAAAGCCGTTGCTCTGAAATTAAAAAAATGGTTCAAATGGCTCTGAGCACTATGGGACTTAACAGCTGTGGTCATCAGTCCCCTAGAACCTAGAACTAATTGAACCTAACTAACCTAAGGACATCACATACATCCATGCCCGAGGTAGGATTCGAACCTGCGACCGTAGTAGTCGCACGGCTCCGGACTGCGCGCCTAGAACCGCGAGACCACCGCGGCCGGCTGCTCTGAAATCGCATACTACAAAATATAATATAAAAAGAGCGAAATACAACGAAGCCAATATGGCGTCTAGCTGCGAGGGTGCCAGTAGGGCGAAGATTGGTTCCAATAGCTCAGAGCACTATGGGACTTGACATCTGAGGTCATCAGTGCCCTAGAACGTAGAACTACTTAAACCTAACTAACCTAGGGACATCGCACACATCCATGCCCGAGGCAGGATTCGAACCTGCTACCGTAGCGGTCGCGCGGTTCCAGACTGAAGCGCCTAGAACCGCTCGGCCACAACGGCCGGCTAGGGCGAAGAGTGAGAGTAGCTGCGTAGGGCGAGCTGCGCAGGCGTTAATGTTTGCTGCTGCGACTGCTGTTGCTGCGTCAGTTGTCTCAGTGTGGAAGCGGCCGAAATCTCATTTAAGCTATGCGATCTAGCCTTCGTGGTTCGAGACCACATTCCGCACCGCCAGAGCGTAGTCCGTCTGACGTGGTCTGTAGGCCCTAGCGAAACAAGGCGCCGAGCTGGTAGGAGAGCAAAATTCGTAGATAGGGTTTATCATGATTAGCAGCGAAAGCTGAGGTGGGCGAAAGTATGAGATAATATACGGTTCACTCACATTAACGCGACCACCGTCAATGTTCGACACCAACGTGCAATAATGACCTACAGATGGCAGGTGGCAGCACTAGCAGTGGAGAGTATATACGGCGTGTTGGGGGGACGCGGTACACAGTGCAGTCGTTGTCATAATGCGGAAATGGAGCGATTTATCTGACGTCCAAAAGGGTATGATCATT
This sequence comes from Schistocerca gregaria, assembly GCF_023897955.1. NCBI lineage: Eukaryota > Metazoa > Arthropoda > Insecta > Orthoptera > Acrididae > Schistocerca > Schistocerca gregaria. The sequence continues at coordinate 531,987,411 of NC_064921.1, forward strand.
GGCTTCCGGGTTAAGGGTGGAAGTGTTTTCGAAACGGCTTAGCCTGTAAACAGTTCGCGTACCGCCCTGGTTAGAGTATACCGTGCATGGCAAAATGGCGCTAACCAAAATTGATCCGAGGCAACGGTGGTGTACCACGGCTCATAGATGATAGGGGTGAACGTCAGCTGCGGAGATGTATACGGGCGAATAGACGTGCAGCTCTTGAGCAACTGATCGCTCAAATAAACAAAGGGTCTGCCAACAGTGTCTCCTAAACGACTGTTCAGCGAACATTGTTACGTATGGGCCTACGCCGCTGGTGCCCGTTTCATATACTCATGCTGACTGCATACCTGCACCGCAACCGGATGTCCTCTGAGTGGCGACAGGTGGCCTTTTGAGATCAATCACGTTTAATGCTCTATTGGACAGATGGCCGTTGGTGTGTATAGCGTGAAAAGTGTAAGGGCAAAGGCTGCAGGCCGGGGGAGGGAGCGTTTTAATGTAGCATTCTCTGAGTGATCTCGTCGTTGTGGAAGGCGCAGTGGATTAACGCATCTATCCTTGGGGACCATGTCCACCCCTACAAGCAATTTGTTTTTCCTCGGCACGGCAATGCAACGTGTCACACAACTTGCAGTGTGCTTACGTCGTTAGAAGAGTACCAGCAAGAGTTTACTTTACTCCCCTGATCACCAAACTCCCCAGATTTGACCCAATCGAGAATCTGTGGGACCATCTCAGTCGCACTGTTCGAGACATAGATGCTCAGCCGCAGCTGGCAACGGCACTCGAGTCGATTGACTCCAAAATGAGGTAACAAACCTCTTCATCGCTCGCTAAATTTTGATTTATTTGCAAAATACGAGGAAAGACAACTCAAGAACTTAATATGATGGTGGTGGGGGAGGAACGATGGTCGACAAATGATGTGTCGCTTATTGGGAAAACGTGTCCTCGAACCGGCCGTGGCAAAAATTTGGCTTAGTTGATCCATCTCGCTTGCGTGCCCTGTAGTAAATGACGTGATACAAAAGTTGAAACTTGGAACGAAAGAGTTAAATAGTGAAGTACTTTTAGCTCTAGTTAATGCTAAGTAACCATGCTGTATGAATACTGCTGGTAGTCGGAGGCTTTCTTCGCTGTTAACTGTTCATGGAATTGCGCGAAGTATTGTTATCTTCAAAGAAGCTGGCATCGTCATGTGATTCTGTTTTGGGCTCTTGCAATAGTGGTTGAACAATTAGTGTGCAAAACAACATGACGAGGTCACATTTCCGGAAAAGCTTTATTGTTACCAAATTGCTAAGCTGTCCCAACAGTGGCATCTCTTCGTACATCTTCATCTCTTTGTACTGACTGCTCCCTGAAATTATTTCTTGGCCCAGATTCTCGCTTTGCTGAGTTGTTCTGGTGATACATAAAGACTATCTAGAGACACCTGTCTTGGAGCTTGTAGCACTTTCTGTTATTATGTTGAGTAATCCGCTCTTTTTGTCAGTTTCAAATCGACTGTTTCAAGACGGAACACACTTTAATCAACATAACCGAAATTTTCACGTAATGGAAGTTGGATCAAATGCAACATAAAGGCCATTTTCAACTACTACATAAAACTGCTCGAAATTATCCGCATATCAACGTCTTTATTTACTTTATCAGCTCTGAACTTGTCGTTCAAGTTTCCGCCATCGTTTTTTTTTCTTTTTTAGAACTTATCCCCAACATTAGTAGCATTTACTGAATACTTTTCTGGGGAATAGCTTTCATAAACCAATGCTAGAAAATCTCCAACGAGAGCACTGGTCAACGTATTTTTTCTTCTTTCTTTAAAAAGTAATGTATACCAATCGAAGTAGGAGAACAAAATGCTTCAGTACAGGTAACTTATTCCATGTAAAAGATGGTGTTTTAATTAATGTTAATAATTAACATTAATTAATCAAAAGTTCGATATAATAGGTAAATAATCTGAGAAATACTTTGCGTTGAACAAATTTGTAATCTACTTATAAAATGCAATCTTTTGGTGTACACATCAAACACATTCTGTTTAACTTATATTTTTCCATTTTTCGAGTGAGTTTTGTGTTTAAATATTTTAATCCTTTTATCCTCAGGCCAAACAGATTCAATCAGTTTATTATTAACATGATTTGCATGTAAAGTCAACTAGACATCAGTGAGGGTCCACAGATTCTATTTCGGTTGATTTCTTGCTCAAAATGATCCTTCAGCATCATTTTAAAATTAATAAGTAATAATTTGATTCAATATGCGTTATGTATTTGCAAGCTGTTGCGACAATGTTCTCAAATTGGTTCAAATGGCTCTGAGCACTATGGGGCTTAAATTTTGAGGTCATCAGTCTCCTAGGACTTAGAACTACTTAAACCTAACTAATCTAAGGACATCACACACATCCATGCCCGAAGCAGGATTCGAACCAGCGACCGTGGCGGTCGCACGGTTCCAGACTGTAGTGCCTAGAACCCTTCGGTCACCCCGGCTGGCGTTCTAAAATTTCTTATGGGATTTTGTTTGGCTTTGAATAACAGCACCAGATGGCTAAAATAAGAAAACTCACGTAAATATTTTTATATTGTGTGATACATAGAATAAGAGAGTAACTTTTTGCTCGTTGCGTGGTTCTCTACCTATTTCTTTCTTTCTTTTTTTCTTTTCTCTTTTTAGCAGCCCCCAAATTTGAATTACGGCCTGTTTAATTGGATGCTTGTCTCAGTTAAACTTAATAAAGCTTAATCCGGCACACAAAATAGTTACACGTCTAAGATAAATACACTTAGAAGAAAAGTATAAGGTAACACTTAATGTATTGATGGAGTGCATTTAGTCCTGGTTAATTTAATTGCGTGGTTTTAGTGGAAGTTTCCCTATTCTTGATGCATATAAGTTTTAGTCAAAGTGTGCCAGAATGTCTTCACCTCACAGTTAACATTTTTATATATATTTTTTATCGTTATACCAGTTATGGTATAGAAGCTACATAATTTAAGGTATTTTTATAACTGCTTACAAAAATGAATGTAAATTAAAAACTAGAGATCGCATAGAATCATAGATTGCTGCGTTGAACTCGTGGCGTGGAAACGCACAATTTGCTTTCCCCCTCTGCAAAACTTAAGGACGAGGTAGATAAAATAACATAACATGTGAACTACTCCTTGAAAATGAATGGCAGTGTGGGAGCATGTTGCTTAGCGGGAGGGGATCAAACAGCGAGCTCATCGGTCCCATAGAATTAAGGAAGGATGGGGAAGGATGTCGGCCGTGCCCTTTCAGAGAAAATATCCAGGCATTTGCCTGAAGCAATTTAGGGAAAACACGGAAAACCTAAAACAGGGTGGTCGGACACGGATTTGAACCATCGTTCTTCCGAATGCGAGACCAGTGTGCTAACCATTACGCCACTTCGCTCTCTTTGCTACAGGTCTTCCAATCGTGAACAGAAAATTTGACCTCACATAGCGTAAGGTCGGCAAGACTAAAGTTCGAAATAGAGCTGGTCCGTCAGCAGGAGGCAGTTGAAGAAACATGAAAAGATATTGTGTGTCAACCATCAAGAGGTCACTGTGTACTGCGGTGGTGTTCTTCATAACAGCATGGGTCGGAGGCAACATTTGGATGACTTCACACGAAGCAGGACCATCGGGAAACTCGAACAAGGACGATGTTTGTGTAGTGTAGACGAAGAGTTCGGTATTGCTCACAGCATTGTTCCACGTGCGTGGAGTGCGTTCCGAACCACAGACGTTACTCAAAAATGATTCAAACGGCTCTGTACAATGGGACTTAACATCTGAGGTCATCAGTCCCGTAGAACTTAGAACTACTTAAACCTAACTAACCTAAGGACATCACACACATCCATGCCCGAGGCAGGATTCGAACCTGCCACCGTAGCGGTCGCGCGGTTCCAGAATGAAGCGCCTAGAACCGCTCGGCCACACCGGCCGGCTCAGACATTGCTGACCGAAGGAGAGGAACTAGTCGATCACAGTCAACCACAGCAGCAGATGACCGATACTCTGTGCAACGGGGAAGAGGGGAGACACGTCAAACAGCGGTTGCAGTTTGCAGCGTCATACAACAGGAATGCATGGCACGCAATCTGTCGCTCCACAGTGGCACAGCGACTGCATGGGGGTGTCTTTTGCGTGACGACCAGTTCTTTGCCCTCTGTTGACACTCCAACTTATGCGGCCTCGTTTGCATTGGTGCCATGAGGATAGGGATTGGATCAACGAGGAGTGGAGTCGCATTCTCTTCTCTGATGAGAGCAGATTCAGTATGAATAGCGATTACGGACGTACCGTTGTGCGTCGAGAGGTGCGAACAGTACCACCATGTGTCGAGAGGTGCGAACACATCTGGAAAATTGCCGAACAGCGCAGTTGGGGAAGCTCATGCAGTGAGAGGATATTCGCCGAATGTACTGGCGTGCCCGTTGCTCCGACTTAAATCCCGTAGCGCACTTGTAGAATGCGGTTTGGAGACGTATTTCAGTACCTCCACATCCAACAACGACCCTCCAGCAGTTCTCAACTGTTCTAGTGGAGGAACGGAAAGCCCCAAAACACGAACTCGTTACCAACCTTGTTGCCAGCATGGGAACACGCTGCACAGCATGCAGTGCTGTCAGTGGTGATCACACAGCCGATTGAGAATCGTGTGCCGTCTTTCGTAATGTCAAGGGGACCGTAAAAAATGACGGAGACTTAAGTGTAATTATTGTCACTGAATACAAGTTTCATTACTGTTCGTATTTTTGTGTATTACATTCACCTTCTGTACAATACTGTCGCAGTTTTTTCTATGTATGGTCCAACTTTCATGCAGCTGTATCCTTAGCTTTTGCGCACCGTTGTATTATGTAGGGCCATTGCATTAAGTTTTAGTATTTTTCTGCGCAGTATTTGCAAATAATACTTCATCAATGGAAAGAGACATCTTGGCCATGGTCTCATCAGCAGCTGGGTCAGCGGAATCCTTCCAGGCAATTGCCAGCCCTTCAGTAGCTGCATCTCACCATAACAAAAGAAGCTGCCTGAACTGAAGGAGGCCAGTTAGCGTTCGTTCATACACTGTAAAAAACGATGTACCAACGAGGAATCATCCGAATGGGACGGGAATAGATAGATGCGATGTACATGTACAGACAATCATATAATTTCAGTTTCAGAAAAATTGGATGATTTATTGAAGAGAGAGAGAGAGAGAGAGAATTTGACAAACTGATCAAGTCAATAACGCGTTGGTCCATCTCTGGCCCCCATGCAAGCCGTTATTCGGGTTTTCAGTGGTTGATAGTGTTGTTGGACATCCTCCTGAGGAGATTGTTCCAAATTACGTTCAACTGGCGCATCAGAGCTCTGCTATGAAACGAAATTGCACCCCGGACCATCACGCTGGTTGTAGGATCGTATAGTGTTCGACAGTCAGATTATTACCCTGCTGCCGTCAGGGTCGTCTCCGCAAACGTCTTCGTCCTGGAATCTCGTTGACTGGACTAGAATTGTCTTTAGTGATGGGTTCTGCTTCGAACTGAATGTGAGCCGCGATGACCAACCCCCCAGACAGCGGGGGGATACCAAACTATCGCCACGAGCGCGGAAACCAGGATTGGTGGATGGTCTACGGTGTCATTTATTTTCATAGCAGAACCCCTTTGGTTGTCATCCGGGGCAGCCTTACAGCACTGCAGTACATCGACGATGATCTACGCCTCGTTTTGTTGTCCTTCATGACGAGCCATCCTAGGCTTACGTTTCAGCAAGATTATGCCCACTCACACACTGGAAGTGTGTCTACTCTCTGTCTTCGAGCTTGCCTACGCTGCCTTGGCCAGCAGGGCCCTCCAACCAACTCGGAATTTTGACGATCTAACGCGCCAATTTGACAAAATTTCGCACGAAACTAATATTCCTCAGGAGGACTTCCAAGAACTCCACCAATCAATGCGAAGCCGAATAGCTGCTTGCATAAGGGCCAGAGGTGGAGCAATACGTTATTGACTTGCTCAATTTGTGAAGCTCTCTCTTTTCAATAGATCATCTAATTTTTCTGAAACTGTAAACATTTAGAATAAGATTTTCACTCTGCGGCGGAGTGTACGCTGATATGAAACTTCCTGCACGATTAAAACTGTGTGCCGGACCGAGACTCGAACTCGGGACCGTTGCCTTTCACGAGCAAGTGCTTTGCCATCTGAGCTACCCAAGTACGACTCACGCCCCGTCCTCGCAGCTTTACTTCTGCCAGTACCTCGTCTCGTGCTTTCCAAACTTCACAGAAGCTCTCATGCGAACATGCGAACCTAGCAGAACTAGCACTCCTGAAAGAAAGGAATTCGCAGGAGAGCTTCTGTAAAGTTTGGAAAGTAGAGGTACTGGCAGAAGTAAAGCTGTGAGGATGGGGCGTGAGTCATGCTTGGGTAGCCCAGTTGGTAGAGCACTTCCCCGCGAAAGGCAAAGGTCTCGAGTTCGAGTCTCGGTCCAGCACACAGTTTTAATCAGACAGGAAGTTTTGTAAACATTTGTTTGTCATGTACATGTACATCACATCTATTGATTTCCGTCCCTTTTTATTTGTCTTAGAGTTTAACACTGAACAACAGTGTGATCAGTGCGCAACGAACACTTTTAATTATCACGTCAAGAGTTTGAACGCACTCCACCGAACTACGTGTACCAGAGTTCTGTTTGTTTGTGTTTGTGTGTGTGTGTGTGTGTGTGTGTGTGTGTGTGTGTGTGTGTGTGTGTGTGTATGTGTGATGTAATTTTGGTTTAAGTACTTTTTGAATGTTTTCCTTAATAACACTGAAATTTGTGTTCTAAATTACTCATTAATATGCGGAAAAAATAGATTGATGCCTTCAATGGCAAAGCAACCTGTTACTTCAACTCGATGTATTGATGCAATCAGAGTGCAATTACAAAAATTTAAAACACTTTTAGCAGGGCTGATGACAAGGGAAAAACTCCAATACTTATAATAGGACATGGTTGCTGTTATTACGTAGAACTGTTTAAGCTACTCATTTGCACCATAGGTAAATATTTTATAAAAGAAGCCAGTTATCTAAGTGATAAATAATAAATAGCCCAGTAGTAGATCATTTCTAACGTCACTCTAGAGGCGTATTTAGGGGAATCTGTTGGTGTACCAATAAATTATTATTTTTACGCTTGAATTTATCAGCATGAAGCAGCGAAGAGGGAGAGTGCAACTGTGAGATAAATATGGGATAGACGATAATTTTGCGGTATCAGTTATCGCCATTAAAGTTATAATTCAGTGTCAGCTACGTTTCACGACTATAGCTATTATTACTACCGAACACAGTGAAGGTACGTTCCAGTATCCCACTCCCTCTTCCAATAATATGACGCTTGGGGCAACGCGAAATTAACAATTATTTCATCTGTTGATTGGTTCTTCTCCTCTTCTTCCTTAAAACCCCATGTACTTGTGACTTCGCTGATTGCATCGCAGTCATGTACATCTACATCTACATCTACATGACTACTCTGCAATTCACATTTAAGTGCTTGGCAGAGGGTTCATCGAACCACAATCATACTATCTCTCTACTATTCCACCCCCGAACAGCGAGCGGGAAAAACGAACACCTAAACCTTTCTGTTCGAGCTCTGATTTCTCTTATTTTATTTTGATGATCATTCCTACCTATGTAGGTTGGGCTCAACAAAATATTTTCGCATTCGGAAGAGAAAGTTGGTGACTGAAATTTCGTAAAAAGGTCTCGCCGCGACGAAAAACGTCTATGCTGTAATGACTTCCATCCCAACTCGTGTATCATATCTGCCACACACTCTCCCCTATAACGTGATAATACAAAACGAGCTGCCCTTTTTTGCACCCTTTCGATGTCCTCCGTCAATCCCACCTGGTAAGGATCCCACACCGCGCAGCAATATTCTAACAGAGGACGAAGGAGTGTAGTGTAAGCTGTCTCTTTAGTGGACTTGTTGCATCTTGTAAGTGTCCTGCCAATGAAACGCAACCTTTGGCTCGCCTTCCCGACAATATTATCTATGTGGTCCTTCCAACTGAAGTTGTTCGTAATTTTAACACCCAGGTACTTAGTTGAATTGACAGCCTTGAGAATTGTACTATTTATCGAGTAATCGAATTCCAACGGATTTCTTTTGGAACTCATGTGGATCATCTCACACTTTTCGTTATTTAGCGTCAACTGCCACCTGACACACCATACAGCAATCTTTTCTAAATCGCTTTGCAGCTGATAGTGGTCTTCGGATGACCTTACTAGACGGTAAATTACAGCATCATCTGCGAACAACCTAAGAGAACTGCTCAGATTGTCACCCAGGTCATTTATATAGATCAGGAACAGTAGAGGTCCCAGGACGCTTCCCTGGGGAACACCTGATATCACTTCAGTTTTACTCGATGATTTGCCGTCTATTACTACGAACTGCGACCTTCCTGACAGGAAATCACGAATCCAGTCGCACAACTGAGACGATACCCCATAGCTCCGCAGCTTGATTAGAAGTCGCTTGTGAGGAACGGTGTCAAAAGCTTTCCGGAAATCTAGAAATACGGAATCAACTTGAGATCCCCTGTCGATAGCGGCCATTACTTCGTGCGAATAAAGAGCTAGCTGCGTTGCACAAGAGCGATGTTTTCTGAAGCCATGCTGATTACGTGTCAATAGATCGTTCCCTTCGAGGTGATTCATAATGTTTGAATACAGTATATGCTCCAAAACCCTACTGCAAACCGACGTCAATGATATAGGTCTGTAGTTAAATGGATTACTCCTACTACCCTTCTTGAACACTGGTGCGACCAGCGAAATTTTCCAATCTGTAGGTACAGAGCTATCGGTGAGCGAGCGGTTGTATATGAGTGCTAAGTAGGGAGCTATCCTAATCGGTATACAATCTGGACCTGAAGACTTGCCCCTATCAAGCGATTTGAGTTGCTTCGCAACCCCTAAGGTATCTACTTCTAAGAAACTCATGCTAGCAGATGTTCGTGTTTCAAATTCTGAAATATTCCATTCGTCTTCCCTGGTGAAGGAATTTCGGAAAACTGCGTTCAATAACTCCGCTTTAGCGGCACAGTCGTCGGTAACAGTACCATCGGCACTGCGCAGCGAAGGTATTGACTGCGTCTTGCCGCTTGTGTACTTTACATACGACCAGAATTTCTTCGGATTTTCTACCAAATTTCGAGGCAATGTTTCGTTGTGGAACCTATTAAAGGCATTTCGCATCGAAGTACGTGCCAAATTTCGCGCATCTGTAAATTTTAGCCCATCTTCGGGATTTCACGTTCTTCTGAACTTCGCATGCTTTTTCCGTTGCCTCTGCAACAGCGTTCGGACCTTTTTTGTGTACCACGGGGGATCCGTTCCATCTCTTACCAATTTCTGAGGTATGAGTATCTCAATTGCTGTTGCTACTATATCTTTGAATTTGAGCCACATCTCGTCTACATTCGCATAGTCAGTTCGGAAGGAATGGAAATTGTATTTTAGGAAGCCTTCTAGTGACACTTTATCCGCTTTTTTAAATAAAATTATTTTGCGTTTGTTTCTGATGGATTTGGAAGAAATGGTATTGAGCCTAGCTACAACGACCTTGTGATCACTAATCCCTGTATCAGTCATGATGCTCTCTATCAGCTCTGGATTGTTTGTTTTTGACGATCTTAATTCGTAAGGTATTTTCTGTTTATTTGTGCCTGTGACTCCTAGCAATCATACTTTTCAAGAACGCCTGAATATGATGTGTTAGGCTATGTGGGTCCATAGTTTTTACGTGTCCTATGAACAGAATTTCAGCTTTCATTTCTAGTTGATGATTTAACATTTTTTGTTGCAGAACAAGTGTCTGATGTGTAGAGTGATTGTGATTTGATTACAGTTGACTTATGTTGGACTTTACAGTTCAGGAAATGCATTCTTTGTTCTAAATATTGATCGTTGACTGAAACGCGGTGTAGGTAACATATTTAAAGAATTTAGTGCATAAGTATTGCTGGAAGTGGCAGGTTAACCGCGTCTTGAGCTTAACTGAGAAAGTTTAATTCAAACGATGACGAAAACTACCGCTGCTCTATTAAAAGTGAAATTATGAAATTATGCGCCTTTGAGCTAATAAGTGGTCGCATTACTGCAGGCTTTTAAGATCAGTTGTTAAACTTCTGCAACCGGTGCCGCACAAAGAAGTTACGTGGGCGGTAATAAAGTTAAAAAATAGGTTTTAAAAGCAGTGAAATTTTTGCAAATTTTCTTCTGAAAAATTTCTTAGTGTGAGAATAAACATTTCTGCACAGACACGTTTTATCAGGCCTTCGAAGTTTGCGTATTATTATCTCCCCACACGTTAACAGCACTTATAATCTAGGTACCGGTGGCATGAGGTGCCAGATCGCGAACTCCATTACACACTTCGCTACATGAGTATATATTGAGGATGCAGCCAGCTATTTAAGTCTCCACTTATCCTAAGCGTAGAAGGTACGTTTACTGCTGCGCACATTTTCAGTTTCAGTCCGCGATAGCATTGCTTCATAGATCGGAGTTTTCATGTCAAAAGACCCATAGAGTGGAGAATTCTTAGATCTTTCGTGATGCCTCTCTGTCTTTAGGAAATCTAGCATGTAGGAAACACAGAGAAATTATCTCTCTACTGCATTAGCTTTAAATTTTAAATACTCGCAACGGAAATAACAGTGATTAGCTCAGAAAGCAAACACCGAGAGTAAGAATTTGTGCGAGGGCGAGCTGAAATGTAATTCCTCCGAATTTTTAATGTGAAATGCTTTTTAAATGAAACAGACTTTATTAACATTCCTCATCTTTATTCTTAATGTGTACATATCCTTTTCTCGAAGTAGTCACCCTGGCGACGGACACATTTCTAGCAACGAGAGACCAGTTTGTAGATACTGTCACTGTACATTGTCTGACGTATTTAACGAAATCACAACCTCACCTCTGCTAACACTTCTTCAAATCTGTCGAAGAGAAGTCTTCGAACGTGTTCCTTAAGTTTCAGAGAAAGATGAAAATGGGATGGGGCCAAGTCCGGACTGTATGAGGGATGATCGATGACTGTGAACCCAGGGTGTTGTTGTAGATGTCTCAGCGCTCGTGTGTGGTCTGGCACTGTCATGCTGCAGGAGAGTGGGCTCCGTCCGTGGACGAACTCTTCGAATCCGTGCTTTCAGTATTGTAAGGGTCTCGCAGTGCCTTGCAAAGTCTACAGTGGTGCCTTCATGCATGAATTCTAAATGCATCACACCTTGAACATTCCAGAACACTCTGACCATAACTTTGCCGACGATATGGTTCAAATGGCTCTAAGCACTATGGGACTTAACATCTCAGGTCATCAGTCTCCTAGTCTTAGAACTACTTAAACGTAACTAACCTAGCCCGCCCGGTTGGCTGTGCGGTCTGACGCACCGCTTTCCGGGCGGGAAGGAGCGCCGGTCCCCGGCACGAATCCGCCCGGCGGATTTGTGTCGAGGTCCGGTGAGCCAACTAGTCTGTGGATGGTTTTTAGGCGGTTTTCCATCTGGCTCGGCAAATGCGGGCTGGTTCGTCTTATTCCGCCTCAGCTACACTATGTCGGCGATTGTTGCGCAAACAAGTTCTCCACGTACGCGTACACCACCATTACTCTACCAAGCAAACATAGAGGTTACACTCGTCTGGTGTGAGACGTTCCACTGGGGGTCCACCGGGGGCTGAACCGCACAATAACCCTGAGTTCGGTGTGGGACGGTGGAGGGGTGAAGTGGACTGCGGTAGTCGTCGTGGGGTTGTGGGCCACTGCGGCTGCGGCGGGGGCGGAGCCTCTCCGTCGTCTCCATGTCCCCGGTTAACGTAACGTAACATGACATAACATAACTAACCTAAGGACATCACACACATCCATGCCAGAGGCAGGATTCGAACCTGCGACCGTAGCGGTCCCGCGGTTCCAGACTGAAGCGCCTAGAACCCTCGGCGACAGCGGCCGGCAAATGTCCAGTTTCCTCTGTTTCATATCAAGGCTGAGAATCAGAGGCGTTCACCGTATACACGGTTTTCCGTACGGCAGTACCTCAGTGGTTCTTTGCACATGCACTGGTCATATGCCACACTTATCTGAGATCGGTATTATCCGACGATTTTCTCTGAGGAGTTCATCAGCACGATTCCGACGGGTCTCACCTGTTACCAAACGCGGTCGTCCATTCTGAGCTCTGACACACAAGCTGAGGTTAATACTACCGTTTCCTTCTTTACAAGGACGAGCAACCCAACGTCGCACACCACTGATGTCTATAAAATCACCACAGTACATAGAGTTTATTCTTCTGCGGATTTCAATTGGAGGTATGCTTTCTGCGGTTAGAAACTCGATTACAGGAGGCTGTTTCTCACGCACCGACATTGTTTTGTTACAAACCGCGATGTTACACGGTACATTTTGGATCCCTCTAGCAGTAGAGGGGCTGCATGTAGCGTCAGCGAAGCGGGACAGTCGACCGAGTAATCTGCATGACATGTAATAGACCAGAAAACTCGGAGACATTACTTTTAATACCGCTCTCGTATATGTGTTTCTCAGGTGAGATCTTCCTCCTGAACATTGTGAATTATATGAAAGCTGGCCAGATCACATTAAAGCGCTGAGGATTTTTTCTGTGGAATTACTGTGTGATTCCCAGTGCACTTGCACACTGTGGCGTGATTTGAGTTAGCTGCTGATTTTCGCGTGCCAAAATCGAATACACGTCGATTTCTGAAGACGTCCTCAGACTGGTCTTTGGCGCATAACGTTAATTTACATACTACACTCCTGGAAATGGAAAAAAGAACACATTGACACCGGTGTGCCAGACCCACCATACTTGCTCCGGACACTGCGAGAAGGCTGTACAAGCAATGATCACACGCACGGCACAGCGGACACACCAGGGACCGCGGTGTTGGCCGTCGAATGGCGCTAGCTGCGCAGCATTTGTGCACCGCCGCCGTCAGTGTCAGCCAGTTTGCCGTGGCATACGGAGCTCCATCGCAGTCTTTAACACTGGTAGCATGCCGCGACAGCGTGGACGTGAACCGTATGTGCAGTTGACGGACTTTGAGCGAGGGCGTATAGTGGGCATGCGGGAGGCCGGGTGGACGTACCGCCGAATTGCTCAACACGTGAGGCGTGAGGTCTCCACAGTACATCGATGTTGTCGCCAGTGGTCGCCGGAAGGTGCACGTGCCCGTCGACCTGGGACCGGACCACGACGCAGGGATGCACGCCAAGACCGTAGGATCCTACGCAGTGCCGTAGGGGACCGCACCGCCACTTCCCAGCAAATTAGGGACACTGTTGCTCCTGGGGTATCGGCGAGGACCATTCGCAACCGTCTCCATGAAGCTGGGCTACGGTCCCGCACACCGTTAGGCCGTCTTCCGCTCACGCCCCAACATCGTGCAGCCCGCCTCCAGTGGTGTCGCGACAGGCGTGAATGGAGGGACGAATGGAGACGTGTCGTCTTCAGCGATGAGAGTCGCTTCTGCCTTGGTGCCAATGATGGTCGTATACGTGTTTGGCGCCGTGCAGGTGAACGCCACAATCAGGACTGCATACGACCGAGGCACACAGGGCCAACACCCGGCACCATGGTGTGGCGAGCGATCTCCTACAATGGCCGTACACCTCTGGTGATCGTCGAGGGGACACTGAATAGTGCACGGTACATCCAAACCATCATCGAACCCATCGTTCTACCATTCCTAGACCGGCAAGGGAACTTGCTGTTCCAACAGGACAATGCATGTCCGCAGGTATCCCGTGCCACCCAACGTGCTCTAGAAGGTGTAAGTCAACTACCCTGGCCAGCAAGATCTCCGGATCTGTCCCCCATTGAGCATGTTTGGGACTGGATGAAGCGTCGTCTCACATGGTCTGCACGTCCAGCACGAACGCTGGTCCAACTGAGGCGCCAGGTGGAAATGGCATGGCAAACCGTTCCACAGGACTACATCCAGCATCTCTACGATCGTCTCCATGGGAGAATAGCAGCCTGCATTGCTTCGAAAGGTGGATATACACTGTACTAGTGCCGACATTGTGCCATGCTCTGTTGCCTGTGTCTATGTGCCTGCGGTTCTGTCAGTGTGATCAGGTGATGTATCTGACCCCAGGAATGTGTCAATAAAGTTTCCCCTTCCTGGGACGATGAATTCACGGTGTTCTTATTTCAATTTCTAGGAGTGTATTTCAGTTACATTCCGGTTTTTCGTCATATGTAGTTCTCACAACACAATAATTTCGCTAGTAATTTTCTGAGTTTTTCGACACCATACGCACTAAATATATTCACTATATACACTATGTGATCAAAAGTATCCGGACACCCCCAAAAACATACGCTTTTCATATTAAGTGCATTGGGGTGATACTTACTGCCAGGTACTCCATATGAGCGACTCAGTAGTCATTAGACATCGTGAGAGAGCAGAATGGGGCGCTCCGCGGAAATCACGGACTTCGAATGTGGTCAGGTGGTCGGGTGTCCTTTGTGTTACACGTGTGTACGCGAGATTTCCACACTCCTAAACGTCCCTAGGTCTACTGTTTCCGATGTGATAGTGAAGTGGATACGTGAAGGGTCACGTACAGGACAAAAGCGTCCAGGTCAACCTCGTCTGTTGACTGACAGAGACCGCCGACAGTTGAAGAGGGTCGTAATGTGTAATAGACAGACATCTATCCAGACTATCACACAGGAATTCCAAACTGCATCACGATCCACTGCAAGTACTATGAAGTTAGGCAGGAGGTGAGCAAACTTGGATTTCATGGTCGAGCGGTTGCTCATAAGCCACACATCGCCGGTAAGTGCCAAACGACTCCTCGCTTGGCGTAAGGAGCGTTAACATTGGACGACTGAATAGTGGATGAACGTTGTGTGGAGTGAAGAATCACATTACACAATGTGGCGATCCTATGGCAGGATGAGGGTATGTCGAATGCCAGGTGAACGTCATCTGCCAGCGTGTGTAGTGCCAACAGTAAAATTCGGAGGCGGTGGTGTTACGGTGTGTTCGTGTTTTTCATGGAGAGGGCTTGCACCTCTTGTTGTTTTGCGTGCAACTATCACAGCACAGGCCTACATCGATGTTTTAAGCACGTTATTGCTTCTCACTGTTGAAGAGCAATTGGGGGACGACGATTGCATCTTTCAACACGATCGAGCACTTGTTCATAATGCACGGCCTGTGGCGGAGTGCTTACACGACAATAACATCCCTGTAATGGAATGGACTGCACAGAGTCCTGACCTGAATCCTATAGGCTTTGGGATGTTTTGGAACGCCGACTCCGTGCCAGGCCTCACCGACCGACATCGATACCTGTCCTCAGTGCAACAATCCGTGAAGAATGGGATGCCATTCCCCAAGAAACCTTCCAGCACCTGATTGAACGTATGTCTGCGAGAGAGGAAGCTGTCACCAAGGCTAAGGGTGGGCCAACACCATATTGAATTCCAGCATTACCGATGGAGGGCGCTACGAACTTGTAAGTCATATTCAGCCACGTGTCCGGATACTTTTGATCACATAGTGTATATACTGTGAGTGACTCCAGCATACGGTTCGAGTCCTCTGTTTTGTGTGCGTGATAAATTGCGCTAACAGTTGTTGGGAGACAGGGGTTCACATCGATCATGGTGACTTTGTGAGAATATGCTTTATAAGCTGCACAGTCACACCTAATAACTAGTGACTGGCATACGTTGAACTGCACCACTGAGAATGTCACGTGTCACAGTGAATTAGCTGTGCAGCTGATGCAGGGTACAGGAAATCGACTGCAACTGGATTCAACGTTAATCTATATAATCACATTGAAACTGTGATACCTTGATGAATATTTATCAAAGAATAATTTTAACGCTAGTAACAACCAATATGAAGCGACTGAAAGATCACAAATACCAATTAAATCAGCCTATATTAATTTTTTGTTTGTGACCCATACTGCTTTTTCTTGAAATCCCAGTGCACTGAAATAATTATAAATATCGATTCTGTACCAAAAAATAACAACCTGTCAGGTGAATGTTTCAGACAGTTATATATTTATGGACGTCTCAACCAGAATTTCAACCAGTAGTAGAAGTACTTAAAATAGGCTCTGACTTAAGAGGTGGTTTTACGCAGCTCTACTTCACGTACAACGAATTAAGTGCTCAATTTTCATACGGAACGGAAATATGTCAGTTAAGTCGTTTGCTATATAAGTGTCGATATTATTGAAAACTAGCTTGTTGGTCTTTTCGCGATATAGGCATAGGAGGAAGCAATATATTTGAAACTTCCTGGCAGATTAAAACTGTGTGCCCGACCGAGACTCGAACTCGGGACCTTTGCCTTTCGCAGGCAAGTGCTCTACCAACTTTTTTTTTTTTAATCTCAATTTTTGTTCGCTTTTGTTCGTTGCATCTGCTCGGGGCGGACGTCGTAAGACATCCATTTATGTTCGTTTTTGATCGATTGACTCAGTTTTTTTATTACAGAGGGCGCGTAACCCTCTGGCCGAACACGCTGAGCTACCGTGCCGGCTGCCAACTGAGCTACCGAAGCACGACTCACGCCCGGTACTCACAGCTTTACTTCTGCCAGTATCCGTCTCCTACCTTCCAATCTGCCAGGAAGTTTCATATCGGCGCACACTCCGCTGCAGAGTGAAAATCTCATTCTGGAAGCAATATATTTGTTTACTCTTCAAAGAATATATGTTCTCTGAACTTAAACAATAAACCACACCGTGATGCAGATTGCCACTCTTGCTTTCCTTGCAGCGTCTGCCACCGGACTTGATTCATCATCTCTGTGCCACTATCCTGATTACTAAGTGAACGTGTAATGAAACGCTCTGCCCTTCTATGAATCTTCTCTATTTCCTCTATCAGCCATACCCAGTACGGATCTACGTGTTGCGTTGAATCCTAGGTATGTTGCAGATACTGACTACAGCCGGCTGCGTGTCTGGCAACATCGTAGCGACCGACTCACTCTCTCGGTGCAGTATGAAGCTGCGCCATCATGTCTGCTGTGCTGGTCTTAGCTTAGCACGTCGTATAATTCACGAGGATACTCCTAGTTCAGATATGCGAGACGGTATATCGCGTTTGTACGTCCACCGTATTTTTTGGCCGTATGTGCTGCATCTAATGATAGGGCTTTGCGATTTTTATGACAGGATAATAAGAGTTAACGCTCAAAATTGTCACGTCATATGACCTCTTAGTTCATCTGACTTCTTGTCAAGTATGGCATCAGCTGGTACGTCGTGTATCACTTCTGTAACTGCAGTTTGTAGCATATCTGGCCGAACATACCAGAGGATATCAGGTACAACTAACAGCACAGTCTGCTTTCCGCAGCGCTGCGGCGAGGACGTCTTGTTTACGTCCCGTCTGCGCGGTCGCGAGTGCCCGTAGTTGTTTACTACTACGTTGTCGCTAGTTTAGAGTCCATCACTACCGACGCAACATGGCACATTCATACAGACAAACCACCATCAAGATCAGTTTTCAACCCGATCATGCACGACCGCGAGCTTTTGAAGTGGAACGTTTCCTACGTGACGACGTTAAAATTGACCCACGAGACATAATTGGTATCCATCTCTCTATCACGAGCAGTGTTGTCTACGTCAAGCTAGTAAGTGACGAGGTGTGCAACAAAATCGTGAGCGCACATGCAAACGATCTTAAATTCAACATTCTGATGGCCATATTGGGTCGGTCTCTATCGATCACGCGGGGCTTGGCCTACGTACAATACGCGTCTTCGAACTCCCTTTTGAAGTACCAGCGGACGTAGTCACCGCGGCTTTCCAGCCCTACGGCAGAGTGATCAGCCATATGGCCGAAAAATGGACCACCTTTACAACGTACCCCGTTCTTAACGGGGTACGACAGATTAAAATTGAACTGACCAAACATGTTCCGTCATATCTTGTCATCGGCGGATGTAGGGCGATCATTATGTATGACGGTCAGCCACGCACTTGCTCTGGTTGTGGCCAAGTAGGGCACGTCCGTTCGGATTACAGGGGTACTGATGGCCAACACGGATGCTGTGGATAGACCTCAAACTTATCGCATTGCAACTATAAACATCAACACTATACGGACGCGCGCTAAGTTATCCTTGCTTCAGGATATGTTGAACTCTGCTTCCATCGACATAGCCCTTCTCCAGGAAGTGTACGTCGACGATTTCCCAGGCATGTACGGTTACGATGCTTGCGTCTCTCCAGCTTCCCCAACAGGCAGTGGTGTCGCTGTACTTCTTCGGGAAGGGATAGTGGTGGACGATATCCTGTTTCTGCCTGGGGCAAGAGGAATGGCACTCACAGTACTGGGTGTCCGCCTTATCAATATCTACGCACCTTCCGGGACGAACAAACGTCGCGAACGTTCACGATTCTTTGCGGAAGACGTCGCCCCGCTCTTCCAAGGCCCTCACGACCATCTGTTGATTGGAGGTGACTACAATTGCGTACTGGCGTCCAGAGACCAACTCCCACGAGATAATCCGTGCCCGGAACTCGAGACGCTAATTCGAGACCTGCAGTTGGTGGACACTTGGGAACATCTCCATGCCACCGACCGGGATTCACGCACTTCACGAGTCACTCTTCCAGTCGTATCGATCGGATTTATGTCTCACGCTCTCTCGCCGCTGGAACGCAGGATGCGGAACTGTGGCCTGCAGCATTCTCGGACCACTCAGCTTACATTTGTGCCGTCACCCTGCGGCGGCAACAAGTGTGGAGAAGCCGCAGCCCGTGGAAATTAAACATCGCTCACCTGTCGTACCCGGATTGCTGCCAAGCCGTTGAGGATACGTGGCATTCGTGTGAAAATCGCCTCCGTGCAAATCCCACAACGATCCGCTGGTGGTTGGACTGCGCCAAACCGGCACTGAGGCGAACGTTGATAACCTACGGTCGCGACCACGCTACTTGGCGAAGACATACACTCGATTTTTACTTCCGGGTCCTGCGCGACTGCGATGCTGTGGCGCCGTCTCCGGAACGACAAACGGCGGTCCACCGTGCTAAGGCTCAGATCCTCGCTCATATGCGACGCCACCTAGAGGGGGTAGTCATCCGCTCGAGGACGCAGGATCGGATACCTAGCGAACGCCAGTCAATGTTCCACGTCCTTCGTGAACGTAAACGACGCCAACGAGCGCTGATACGCTTCATCGACACGGAGGACGGTCATCGCCTCACCACGCAACAAGACATAAACACAGCGTTCTACAATCATTATTCCCAGCTCTATTCCGCTCAGACCCCTGATCCAACAGCGCTGGAGGACGTCTCTCAGACGATTTACGGCACCGTCACCGCGGCAATGGAAGCGGCCTTGATGGATGAAATTACGGAAGAAGAAGTGATAAACGCCATTAGAAAAGCAGCTGTCAACAAGTCTCCGGGTCCTGATGGCCTCCCCTTGGAATTTTACCGGACTTTTCAATATTTATTAGCCTCCCGATGGACGGACATCTGTCGCGAACTACTATCCCCGGACGTGCCGCTCCCTGCGGCCCTTGTGGAAGGGATGATTATTCCTATTCACAAACCGTCCGGTGGCTCACGACTGCAGGACTACCGCCCGTTGACGCTATTGAACTGCGACTTTAAGATCTTTTCTCGACTGTTGGCGGCGCGGATCTCACCCGATCAGACGTCATTAGGAGGCGACAATAATATTCAAACAGCACTCAGCGAATATCGTGACTTGATCTCACTGGCGAGGGCATGTCGTCTGATGGGTGCACTGGCGGCCATTGATTTTAGTCAAGCTTTCGACCGAGTGGACCACAACTATTTGGAAGCGGTCCTCCAACATATACGGTACCCACAGCCATTCGTCACTGTCGTCATGCGACTACTCCGTGGCGCGACGTCCAAGGTGATCGTCAACGGCCGACCTTCGCAGCCCCTCACCATTTCTCGATCGATACGCCAAGGCTGCCCTCTGTCCACTTTACTTTACGCTGTGGCCATGGAACCTCTCCTCTGCAGCCTGCGCCAACGACTAACGGGTATGACGTTACGAGGCCACACTTTCCGATGTAAAGCGTACGCTGACGATTTGGTGATTGTCATCCGCAACGGTGACGACACCGCTAGCGCACTAACTTGGATAGCGAAATATGGCATGGCCACTGGTAGTCGTATCAACGTCGCAAAATCGGTGGCGATGAACATCGGGGTCGGATTGTCTGAGAACAGTGTCACCCCCTTACAGCTCAGTGATAGTTTGAAATGTCTCGGCATTGATTTTACAGACGATATACGACGGACCGCTGCTCACAACTTTCGACGGCTTTTACGAAACGTTCGGACTGGAATTGCCAATAACCGCCTACGAGCCCTGGACATCGTCCAACGGACCCAGTATGTCAACACACATTTAGCGTCACGCATTCCGCACATCGCCCAGATATTACCTACACCGGTGATGTTAGCTCGGCGTATACTTGCGGCTTTTGGGTCCTTCGTGAGTTCTGGAATGCTTTTCAAGATCAAATATGAGACTCTCGCCCTTCCCCCGGATCGGGGAGGGCTTGGCCTTTATCACGTTTATGACAGAGCGGTCGCCCTATTTGTGAGCACATTAGTCAAACTATGGCACCGCCGTCCGAACAGTCTGACCAGTTTGTTAATAGAAGAACTAGCACCGCCCTCCCTGTTGCTGCCTGTGCCGATACACCACGTCCCCTCTTCGATCTTCTACATCGGTGTCTTTTACCTCGAACTCAGTTACGTTCGACTTGCCTTACCAGCGATTCAACTGGCGACAGCAAAGACGGTTTATAGGATCCTGCAATGTGGACGACCCGATAACGTCGTGGAGAGGAAGCACCCGAACGTCAACTGGCGGGTAGTGTGGAGGACAATTCACCACGTAACACTGGACACTGACGTCACGGCGATGTGGTATATCACTGTCAACGGTAAGCAGGTGACCAGATCAAGGCTACATGCGATCCACATGGTAGACTCACCCACGTGCACGAGCTGTGGCGTTCAAGACAACGATGAACACCGTCTTAGCTGTGACGAGTCTACAGCAGTGTGGCACTTAGTGAGGCAAATGTCAGCATACTTCCTTCGGGTCACGCCGAATCATATCGACCCCAAGACTATCTTATTCCCGGATGAAACGTATTACCCACGCACTAAAACTAATGCAATGACGTGGCTTCGTGGACATGCAGTGCATTATTTGTTTCAAGACGGCACTTTAGACTTTTGGAACTATTTGCACGAACGACATTGCAAGATCCTCCGTAACCCAAAGTATCGACAATATTTTTCCAATTTTTTGTGGAGTGCGTTCCACGACCCTCCACGTAGCTGGAACATCACGGGTAAGAGAAGCTAAAATTACAATGCGATAATAGAACACTACACGGTACAACGTGGGATCTACTTTCATCATTACGAGAAGTCATACCTGGATGATACAGCATATGGAGAGTTTCGCTGTGAACCCTCACACTCTGTAGTAGTATTTGTCCCATCTGCTCTTTTTGTCCCCGATGCGAAAAGGTCTTCGCAGTTTTAGTTTTCCCATCCGGTGCAAGATGTAGCACTGGTTAATGATGGTATGGATTCCACCCTTCAGTTTTGTTTCATGGTTTCCTTCGCCCCGCACTTTGCTCTCTTTCTTTATGCCTTTTTCTACAACTATTAGCATGGTTTTAGTTACGTGCGTCCCCAACTCGACGCAACGAGTGCACTTACTAGTTTTCAGTTCCTTACTGTTAAAGAAAAAAAATTAAAAAAAATTAAAAATGTAAAAAAAATTAAAAATAAATAAATGAATAAATAAAAAAAATCACAATAATAAAAAAAACAGGAACTCGAGCACCCGTAAGCAAAAGCTGTTCTTGCAGTTTACAACAATTTCTACAGTCAAATCTTGTATAAAGATCTTTCAGTAACTTATGATCCTATGTAAAAACAAGTGATTGGATGTAAGATCTGGATTCAGTCCGCCGCGGATTTGTCTGGTCCGAAGACAGTGGACACAAATCTGAAACATTAAATCCAGAATTTAATCTCGAAACTCTTGTTGCTGCACGAAGGTCAGTGGCAGTCGGCGTAAGCGGCGCCTTGTGCTTAGTCCCCAATGTGTTAGTCGCCTGTTAATGATCCTTGTGGTCACCGAAGCACCACTTGCACATCGAATCGATGATGATGAATCCGGAGCTCTGTGTGCCGGTGTGACGATTGCTCGGTCCTCATGTTGTGTCGTCTCTCTAGATCGACCGCTTCCTTCTCGACGCCATGTTCGGCCATGGTTCACCCACTCCTGTCAACGTCGTCGAAGAGAGGCATCACTCGTATTGAAATGTCGAACGATTCGCTAATTACTCCAACCGCCTTCTTTGAGACCAATTACACATCCCATCTCAAATGCTAACACCTGTGTATATTGTTCACGCTCGTATCTGCGAGGCATAGTTTCTGTCCAAATGAGCAGACGGAATGAAATTCGCAAAAAGTTTATGCTCTGGTATCGACATGTCCACTGATGACTATCCTTGTCAGATGGGTGGTGCAACTGCGCTGCAGCAGCACACACTCATCCATCCATCGCCACAGTTTACAAGTTTGCATTTTCCGTCGAGACCTGTATGAATATCAGTTTGTGACCAATTTGATACTCCTTCGTACCGTGCCCTTTTTTATGTCTTAAAATATATTTCGGGCGATCTGCCTTAGGTTTAGAGTCTTGATTTCTGCGTTATTGTTAAAGTCATTATTGTCATAGCAGTAAACACAGCAAATGAGTTCACTATGCTGGATTTCGTATGTACCATTAGGTGGGCACTTCCCAAGCATCTCTGACTCCGTGTTATGTCGACGGAGAATTGGTATAGGTTCCAGTAAAGTGGCTAAGAATATTTTATTAACGCCAGTGGTTATCAAGTGCCCACTAAGATCTTTTGCACCATTCCCAGTGTGCTCAGAACATCGAGGAGCACTTTCAGTGGTTTACACCAGAGTCCTGTAGTTCGGTTTTCAAGTTCACGCATCCGACAAATTTTTCAGTCTGCTTCGCGTCAGTTCTGCTATCACGTGGGCTGGCACTATCGATGATATACACTTTCTATTTCTCCACAGTTGTGACGCCTGTCGTAGACTATTGTGTTCTACTATTTGATCCTTCTGAGGTCGAAAGTCCAACAGTAATTTTTCATGTTCGTTTCCCTTAATTTTTTCTGGTTTGTGGTCCCAAAAGTTCCTTGCCCTTGACAGATCGTAATTTTGGCACAAATTCCAATGAATCATTTGTGTCACTTCTTTGTACCAAGTCTTGCAATTAGTCTTAACGTTCTTTTGGCAGCATCTCAAGATGTGGTCAGTTGTTTCGTCAGCTTGTTTACAGCGTCTGCACTTCTGGTCTTTTCCTGATTTCTCGATTCTGTCGTCGATGGCGCTTGTTCTGATGGCTTGTTCGTACGCAGTAAAAAGCAGTCCTCCAGTTTCCTTCTTTAGGGTTCCGTTGGTCAGCAAAGGCCAGGTCTTTTGTCTATCTATTTCGCCTTCAATCTTCTCGGAAAACTGTGCATGCAATGCTTTATTGGCTCGAATACTTTTACTTGGTAAAGATATGCTTATAATTATTTATCACAGAGTTAACTACGTTCTCTAAGAAACCCGACGCCGGTCTACGCCTGTGCCCGATATTACCGCGGAGTTGATGTGTATAATCTTCTGCTTTCGCATGGAATTTATCTCACCTACAAGTTCTTGATTTGGTCGGCTTCTCATCGCAGGTGTAAAACTTGCGTGTGTTATGCACAGCGATGTGTATGAGGAACGTGACTTGCTCAGCCTTATTGATCACTGTTATACATAGTCATTACAATGGATTGTTTTATCGGTTATTATGCTGTGATTCCAGTATGTTTTGCAATTTTTCTTTTCTACAAAAACGAGAAGACCATAATATGTCCAGTATTTCTTTAAATGATAGATCTGTTCCAACTTTGCAGGATTATCCCGTCGACCTCCTCATTATTTGCAAATATTCCGTGTGGGCCAATTTTACATCCAGAAGCAACATTCTATGCTATACTCTCCGCTGATCTCCACACTTCCTACAGCTATGATCTATTTCCTGCTTTTCCGGCACTTCATCGTCACGATAACCTGATCTTATGTTGTTATCAGAAATGCCTTAATTAGAGTATGCAGATTTTTTTAAGTCCCCGTGTTGATTAGCTAGGATCATGTCACAAGCTAGGATCATTAACAACTTCAATTAATGTTCTTTCTTCCTATTTTTCACTACTGCTTCATCTTCGGCCCTTGTTTTTTCCTTTCTTCTGTTCTGGCTTTTCCTGTGTCTGCCTAGAAACCTTCTAAATTTACTAACGTATTTTTAAAAAAAGTTTCTCTCTGTTATTTTCGATTATTTGATGCCTCCTATGCTTATCGAGTGCCGCGAATGTGGAACCATAATCAATACGAGATACTATGCAGACACTTTGCAGAAACTGCGATACGCCATAAAATTTAAACGACCAGAAATGTCAGACATAATTATCCTAATGGAACCATTCCACGGTCCCGTTGTGGAGGGTGTTCGCTTTTCATTTGACTGCCCCTCGTATATTCCTAGAATCTCATTGGATTTTTTTCTGAGGTAGGGAGGTCTGGTACAGGATACATTCATCCATTGAGAAACCAAATGAGGAGCTTGTCGAGTAGAGACCAGCGCCATTTTCAGTATTCATCTACTGGCTAATAAGGGCTGGAAGCATTGGCAACATTCTGATCACATGTCTCACGATCATTGATCGCTCTTCATACTGTCTTGAAAGTGGCTGTCGGAAGAAGCCGAAGGCCTAATTGGTCAGTGATGTTTACGTTTTACTACAAAATTCAAATGGCTCTGAGCACTATGGGACTTAACATCGGAGGTCATCAGTCCCCTAGAACTTAGAACTATTTAAACCTAACTAGCCTAAGGACATCACACACATCCATGCTCGAGGCAGGATTCGAACCTGCGACCGTAGCGGTCGCGCGGTTCCAGACTGAAGCGCCTAGAACCGCTCGGCCACACCGGTCGGCTTTTACTACAAACTCAGATGAATTATTGATAACAAATTTCTTAAGTGAATAAATGGACTTGCGAATTTGGTTAATATTCCCAGCTACTTAAAGAGATGCGTGCGTGTGTGGACTGAACACATAATTCTAATGACTTTCTTTTGTGGAATATATACTTTTTGACCAAGTGAGTAATTACTGCAGATTATTATCTCGTAAGACATCAGCGGACGAAAATATGCGGAATACTTTAACTTGCTGAGTTTTATACGTTCGAAATTGACACTTCTTTTTATAGCAAAAGTAGTCGAAGCTAAACATCTTAATACGTCTACTATATGGGTTCTCTAGTTTAAGTGTGCACCAATATTCACACCTAAGAGTTAGTCTACTTATTGGTACACTTCGTTAGTGGGAGGCTGGATATTTTTGACAAAGTAAAGCTGTATGATCTGTGTTTTTTCGAAGTTTAAAGATAGTCCATTTGTGGAAAACCAGCGAAGTATCTTTTTTCAAAAACATTATTTACTCTTTTCTCGTCTGATGCTTCGTTCCTCGACTTCAGGGCAATGTTCGTATCATCTCCAAACAGGACAGTCTGCGCATGGATCAAATTAAATGATAGATGATTAACATAAGCAAGAACGATAGTGGGTTCATAATCGAAGTCTGTGCAAACCCACTATAATTTATCCCCACGCAAATTATGTGTTTTCTCTCTTTGTATTACTCGAATAGCCTATGGTAGCTTTCTACTTATTAGACAAGAAAGTATCTGCTTTCTTTCTTTCGCTTACGTTATTGTCCCGCAGCGATCGCAGGGTCGGCGTGGTTACAACGGATTTGACAGTGTTAGTGTTAGGGATGGCCGGATGCCCTTCCTGCCGCCATCCCGTATCCCCCAGAATGGAATCAGTGTACCACTACTGTCTGCGTCTAGTGTAAATCGTGATATAGTGCGGACGTGTTTCAAATGTCTACGACGCTTGTAACTGAGGTGGAACGTGGGGACCAGCCCGGTATCACCTAGCGGAATGTGGAAAACCACCTAAAAACCACATGCAGGCTGGCCGGCACACCGGACCTCGTCGTTAATCCGCCGGGCGGATTCGTTCCGGGGCCGGCGCGCCTCCCCGAGCCCAGGAAGCAGCGTGTTAGCGCGCTCAGCTACCCTGGCGGGTTATAAGAAAGTATGCGCATGCAGACATTATTATTATCATTGTCAGGACTAGCAAATAAACAAATGGAAAAGGTATCGATAGCGAAAGCAGCTCCTCGGCAGGCGCTGCCTTGAGCTGCGCCAGTGTACTCACCGAGATGACGTAGGCGAGTCCGCTGTAGGTCATGGTGGCGACCGACTGTTTCCGGCGCCCCGGCGGCTCGGCCCAGCGCGGCACTACGCCTCCGTCCGGCCGGCCGGCGGGCAGCACGTCTGGCGCACCGGGCGCCGACCCCTGCGGACATAGGCAACACACCACTCACCACTGCTGCAGCGCCCACACAGGCGGATAGGCGCATTCTCTTGCCAGACGCACATGACGTTAGCGCCAAAAATATACTAACCTGAAGAGCCACTAGTTGTAACATGTGAAATATCTGTCTCTTCATGATCTTTGCTTACGCTAGGAAATAAACAATCAGCGATCGATACTGATTACACTCATAAGCCAAAACATTATGACCACTGCCCGTCGCGATGTTGGGGCGTTGCGGGCACATAACACGGTAACAAAAGTATGTAAGCGAAGCAGACAGACGGGGATCACCATATCGGAGGTATGGGCTGCAAAGTGGGAAATCCATTGAGATAAGTGACTTTGACAAAGGGGAGATTATTATTACGCAGAGTCTATGAACGAATATCTCGAAGACGGCGAAACTGGTCGAATGTTCATCTGCTACTGCCGTGAGCATCTACGGAAAGAATTAGGACAGTCAAATGCCACTAAGCGCTAAATGATTGGACATCCACGACTCTTCACAGAACGTCGGGTGGAGGCTTGTCTCCTCTGTAAAGTGGAACAGGTGGTGGTTTGTGGGATCTCTGCCGAAAGAGCTAAATGCTGGTGCATGCACCATCCATCGTACGTTATTCAACATGGAGCTCCGCAGCAAACCACGCCTACGTGTTCACATGCTGACACAACGATATCGTCAATAATGATTGCAGTACGCACAGAACCATCGTCAGTCGACCGCTGATCAGTGGAAACGTGTCGAACCTTCGGGTGAATCACATTTTTGCCCCCACTAGGTCGATAGTCGTCTCCACAATCGCCGTCATCGAGGTGAACGAAGGCTCGAATCGTGCAGCGCGCCACGGACGCAAGCTGGTGGGAGCTTTATTATGCTGTGAGAGACATTTTCCTGCTCTTGCATGGGACCTGTGGTAGTAATTGAAGACATGCTAACAGCTGGAAACCACATGCATCCCTTCATGCTTGATATCCTTCGCAACGGCCATGCCAGCTTTCAGTAGTGTAATTGTCCGTGCTACAGTGGTTTGAAGAGCATTGTAGTGAACACTCGGCAACAAAATTCGCCAAATGTAAATTCTGTGGGACTCATCTGAGTCACTATCGGGCGCCATCACCGTGAACGCAAATCAGCGGCCCCTTTATATCTCCACAAACCTACCAACTAACTGTCAGATCCGTCATGCACAGAATCAGTGATACATTTCGTTCCAAAGACGAACTGACAAGCTATCAAGCAGGTGCTCATAATGTTTTCGCTCGTCAGTGTATACACTTCTTTGAAAACAGCGAAACATTTGTGACATGGAAGACGATGAAATTTATTACTGCTTATTTCACCTGCAGCAATTTAAGCTGTCCTCTTAGATTCCTGCCCAACATAACTTTCGGAAAGCGCTACATATCCGAAAATAAACAGCGAAATATTAGCAACAAGCAAGTATATAAATGTTATTGCTCCTCTTTTCACACGCAGCAATTTAAGCTGTCCTCTTAGGTTTCCGCCTAGCCACACACTTGGGAAACATCACATATTTGGAAATAAACAGTCACATATTTATTTCATCCTTCGTTTGTAATCAGACGGAAGTATAAATAGCATCGAATACTGAGGAACGAACTTGTGTTACACGCACAAGAAAGTCCCATAGTGTGTTAATAACGCTAAGATGGAAAAAAATGTATTACCATCGAGCAGGACACGAACCCACATCCCTTCAATGCGCAATCTACCACCTTGTCCATTGCGCTAGTCCTGTGTTACGATATTTTCTGCTGTTGCCTCGATTTTTATACTTTCTCTCGAGGACTTAAATCGTTGATGCGTCGTTAACTGACATTTAATGACAAGAGAGACGTGTTTGAGATAAATCTTCTCCAATGATCCGTTGCCACGAAACGGCATACTACAAGTCATAATACATAACAGCTGTGTATGTCCAGCGGTGTCTATTGCATCGAGTCAAAGATACGAGTGGTACACCAGTGCTGGGTAATAGTCTCTGGCCCTAAACAAAAGTAGTATAATTCTGCCGTTAACGTATACTGCCGAGCGCTGGGCGATTTCATCCCTATGTTCCGAAGGGCAGCCACCTTAGATGTCGCCTGCACAGGTGAGTACTAGGAACATTCCCGTTGCTATCTGTGCAGTATACAACACAACACCGCAGTTTTCGCGTACCACAGATGCTCAGTAAGTTCTTTGTACTCGGGTACGTTTGAGTATATGCTGTGCAATTAAATTTTTTCATAATAGGCAAACGAAGAGGCGGATATCTCATTAAAAATTGTGACAGAAGGGGTTGCAAGAACCGCTAGCTACTCCAATCGTTCGATAACGAGAATAAAGGAGGAGGAGGAAACAGAGCTGCGATGGCGCGCTGAAAAGTAAAGTCTTCAAATGTTCTATTTAAACTCTCTTAAAGTTTTTTTAAAATAACACAAAATTTATTAACATTCTACATCTTTATTCTTCATGCCTACGTATTTACTTCTCAATTCAGTCACCCTGGCGACGAACACACTTCTCCGAACGAGAGACCGCTTTGTTGATGACGCCACTTTAAAATGTCTGACTTTGTTGGCAGAGTCACAAACTCAAATCTGCTTGGACGGTTTCATCACTGTCAAAGTGAAGTCCTCGTTGGTGTTAAAGAACAGATAAAAAAGAGATGGGGCGAAGTAAGGATTGTATGGAGGATGATCAATGGCAATGAGCCTCGGCATCGCATTGATACAAATGTCGCAGCGCTCGCGTATGGTCTGGCATTGCCTTGCAGAAGGAGAGGGTGCTCCAAGTGTGGACGAACTCTTCAAATTCGGAACTCGATTATAACGCTCTGTTCCTCCCGCACCGACATAGTTCGTTACACAAACCCACATGACACGATACAGCTTGGAGCTCTCTAGGGGCAGAGGGCTGCAAAAGTGTAGGCATGAATAATAAAGATGTCGAATGTTAATAACGTTTGTTTTATTTGAAAAGCTTTAAGAGTTTTCATATAAAAAAACCTGAGGCACTAATTTTCAGCAGTCCTTCGTAATCATACGGTGAATGAAAGAGAACGGACGGCATTCATTTCGGCACGCTCTCGTGCAAGTACTTCCCCAGGCTTCACTACTTTGGAAAGGCGCTGAAGAAGGAGAAGAAAATTTTTATTTGAGTTAATATTACTGAAAAAGGTGTCAGTGCATTGACACATAATTTTAGTTTTCTGAACAGACTGGAGTTTGTGCAGGGGGCATTGTAGCAAGTTCAAGGTTCCAGAGTCAACAGAGGGTGTCCTCAATATGTGCAGCGATGAAAAGTAAAGCTGTGTTTATATCAAAGAATATTGTAAAATAGAGAACAATGCATTGAGGTATTGAAGTTTTTAAGACACTGATGTCATTTTAGAGGGGGTGGAGTTTGCTCTGTCCGGATATCCTCATTGAGATTTTGGGTGGTTTACCTAAATTATGTCTGGCAAATGTCAGGATGACTCTTTCATCCAGGGCTGACTTATCTTCATGAAGCGGTGTGCCCGTTCTATCTTCATACCGCATTCTTATATATATATATATATATATATATATATATATATATATATATATATATATATATATATATATATAAAGCTATCTATTTTTATTATATTGCGATGTCAAATTCAATATTACTGTAAGAATATCTATGGACAATGACCATGCTCATTATTTTGCATTGTCAGAATCGCGGTAAGTGACTTTTTCTACGCTACTAATTTTTTAGGAGGTCTCCTTCTGGAAACGCAAAATTGATCTTGTTTTGCTTTAGTTGATCCTTGTTTATTTAAAAACTTCTTTTTCGGTACTCTTTTTTGGTGCTATGAACATCTATATTTGTTGACTTGTGTATCCTACTGAAACATCATGTTAATACGATCGTTTATAAACTCGCTAGCTGTAGGTTACAAGTTGTGCGAGATACACTTTGGTGAGTAGTTTCAGCTGTCACGGAGCCTCCACCTCTGCCGTTGTCCCTTGCCGTTCCACTCCGTCTGTGAAATTATGGACCAAGTTACGAGGTGCGCACTCTACCAGCCTTATGCTGCAGTGAAAAGCAGTTCAGAGTTGGGCAGACGCCACCGACCGGCGTGCTGAATATGCTGCAGGCGCTCACTCCGAACATTCCCATCGAGTCATTGATTTTCGTTTGGTTCCATTTTTCGACTACTGTGGTGTCGTCCGAAGGGCGGTTTCCAACGCAAAGTTGGCACCTCGCAACGAAACCACACAAGAGTAGAGTCGCTGCATGCCACACCAACGAATGAGCAACGCCGGCGTAGCTACACCTCGTTGAGTTTACCTACGTCAACACAACGGATCGTCTAAAAAATGGTTCAAATGGCTCTGAGCACTATGGGACTTAACGTCTGAGGTCATCAGTCCCCTAGAACTTAGAACTACTTAAACCTAAATAACCCAAGGACATCACATACATCAATGCCCGAGGCAGGATTCTAACCTGCGACCGTAGCGGTCGCGCGGTTCCAGACTGAAGCGCCTAGAACCACTCGGCCACTCCGGCCGGCCGGCTCGTCTACTCCGAGCTGAGCAGAGGAACGCTCGCCCCCGTTTCTAGTCAACGATCAAGACGACAGTATGGCCCCTAGTGTATTAAACGTCTTAGGCAGAACTTAATGTGGACACTACGATAGTTTTTCCTCAAGTGAAGGGTCTTTTAGAACTGTCTGTATCAAGTGATACTTTACGCAATATTCAGAAACACTTGTAAACATTCAGATCATTCCTGTTGAAATCGATTATACAAAGTTATATATGTCACAAAGTGAATTAATATTTTATATGTAGTTCCACTCCAATCTCCTCCCGAAGCAAATAAAAGAACCCGCCGTTGTGCCAGTGAGGGTATTTTCGTACTGCACAAGAACTACATTGTGCAGAAGTATTATTATTATTATTTATAGAAAAACTGACACTGATGAATGTATACGGTAGTAGAAGCAGAAACCTTACAGTAAACATTGGTTCACAAACGAGCCATTTGCGAGATAACTGCTAAATTATGGTTATGGGCCGCCACTGACTTCATACGTTGTAAACATCTTCATGTTTTACTGGATGTATGCAAAACACGGTACATAATGTAATGATGTTTATAGAACTAGTGTGGAGTTCTAATTAGACCATATATAGAGGTAGGAAAGGATCCAGGGTTCGGCTGCAGGGGGTGTGGGGGTGGGGGATGAAAACTTTTTACTGCTTCCTTTCTGCCCAAACATTGTACTTGTGATCATCCACAGTTTTAACGTGCCACACGCGTCTACGATTCCAATAATAGTAACAACAAAATGTGTAGAATATTTTGTTTTGTTATTAAAGTTTGAGCGCTGCAGGAAATGTGATGTACAACCACAGGAATTTTCAGTCTTGTTTTAGGTTCTCTTTGTGTCGATATTACTTTCATTCGCTTACAATGAGCTCTTTCCCACTCGTCAGACGAAGCTGTTCCGGTCTTGTTGGTGTTTCCTGCCAGTCCAACTGTCTAGCCTTGAATTTTCCGCCTAAATTTTTTTGTCTATTGCATCAAGCTGTGCTAGTCCTGCTTCTTTCAAGCCTTATTTTGCTGTACCAACCCTCTTTATTGTTTTAATTTTAGCTGCTAGCTTCGTTGAATTTAAAAATCTTTATAGCTGACCTGGTTGGTTCTATTCTTTTAACATGCCCATTGAATTTTAAACTGCGTTTATTCATAGCAGTTGGTGTAAATTTCCATTTCTTGATATGCCCAAGATCTGTATGTTCCTTCTTCAATATAATTTGGACCTAAAATTTCATGACTAATATTCGTTCTCTTTTTTAGGCTCCTTCAGTGTCTCTCTTCTTCGTAATAATTATTTCAGCCCGATAAGTTAGGCCAAGTGGCCAGTAGTTAGCAGACCGAGTGAC
Organism: Schistocerca gregaria; assembly: GCF_023897955.1. Lineage (NCBI taxonomy): Eukaryota > Metazoa > Arthropoda > Insecta > Orthoptera > Acrididae > Schistocerca > Schistocerca gregaria. The sequence goes on from NC_064921.1 coordinate 532,019,974, forward strand.
AGTGCAAACTCTCGTCTGCGACGGAGATCTTTTCTTCTAATTATTAAGAGCATCCGACTTTTTTATAAGGGTTTTTGGTCCGACAGCTGAGAAAACAAACGTGTTTGTTTAAACATTGGACTGATTAAAGAAAGAGTAATAACTTGCTACTTCAGCAAACCACTTCTGCCAGCTCCATGAGATTTACCAACCCTCTGTAATCTTATACTCTACAACCAAGGAGCTTTACTCCCCATCATCTCCGCTATAAAGGTGGCAATAGGAAACATCAAACTAGACCCACTTCGTTGTTAACGTCCTGATTGCGCTACGCAAGTCATATCGAGTCCAGTTGATGTAGTGAACCTGTACCGGGACGCGACAGTAATAAACTCTCAAACTTTGACTAAGTCTTAATTTACACAGTAATAAACCAACGTGTGCGCTGAACATTGTCAGTATTTCAAATACATATAATCTGTAGACCTGAGTTTCCAGTCTTAGTGCCATGTAAGCGTGTAAGTAGAAAAATTCGGCTTCTCAGTCGTTTCCGCATACTCTCGGGAAGTCAATCTTTCTCACAGTGGAAGATCTTTCCACTTCGCTCTTTCCTAATTTAGTTTCCTGCGGTTTTTGTCGGTTCTGTGTATTGTGTTATGAACCGTGTCAGATTTTTGTTGACGTTGAATGGTCGGGGAGGTCGTAAACCCATGTAAAAGGTAGGCCCTCACACAAGCAACTGGAAAGTGTCCGGTATTAAGTGTGACTTTCATTATAGAATTCCTTACCATTGTTGAGAGTCTTAGTTTCATGCTATTTTATTCTCCAAAAGTTCGCTATGAAATTTTAAAATTGTATGTACAAATATTTACACTTCTACTGAAATGTGCTTTGTAAGAGGGGGGAGGGGGGTGGGGGGAAGACCGTGATATTTCTTATTCAGTATGCCTTCGATTAAATTTGCACCCTATTTGATGGGACTCGAAAAGTTTTCATTTCAAATGAATCTAGATACAAAGGAATTGTAGACATTCACTGCGAGTGGGCATCGATTTAAATGAGTGGGGAAAGTTGAAAATATGTGCCGGACAGGTATTCGAACACGGGTCGCTTGCTTATTTGGTGGCTGTTCTGGCCGCTACGCCATCCAGACACAATGGTCATTGCAACTGCACGGACAATCCTAGCATGCCTGCCGTCAGACACAAATTTGCAACTTATCCACACAATACTAATGTAGTTTACCTTGTCCATTATCCGCATTACTGGCGACATTTCGCCCATTCCCGTAACAGTTCCAGCTTCTTGTGCATCCGCACTGAAGAGATCGTTGGCCGTTCGCCTTAAATATGTATGAGGTGTCTTTTCTTTCGCACGTGTACGAAATAACATTTACCACATATATATCAAATGAATTTCTATTAACTAGGACAATATTTCATAGTGAGGTAAGTGGTGGTAAGAACTTGTAAGAGATGCACGTGGAGGTGTTCATGTTCCTATATACCATAATGTCTCACCAGACGAGAACAGTGGTGAGACTTTCCCGCTACACGGGCAGGTTTGTAGCATTTCTGTAGGGCGCTCGGGTTGTAAACGAGAAAGTCAGTATCCAGTCTCAATCAAACAATGAAAAACGCAGGATGGAATAATTACAATACTACGAAATGGCTAGATTGCTACTCACCATGAAGTGGAGATGCTGAGTCGCAGATAGGCACAACAAAAAGATTGTCAAACACGTAAGTTTCGACCAAAAGGATTTCTCCCGAATTAGACCGCACACACACATACACACACACACACACACACACACACACACACACACACACACACACACACACACTCGCGCAAATACAACTCACACACACATGACCACTGTCTCTGGCAGTCCAAGATGCTACTCGAGGCGGGTGTAAGATGAATATGCGCAACGGAGAATGAAAACGCTGAAATGAAGATTTAGCCCTGTCTGACTACCCCCTGAAGCAGATCTTACGATCTCTTAATTCTATAAATTACAATCTAAACATGAATGAATGATGAAGACAACTAATCCTACTAAATGTTAAACGTTGTCCCTGCTTATATATTTATTGTAGATTAAAAAAACCTTTATATTACAAAGATTACATTTCTGAAGTAAGATAACTAATCAATTGCCCAACTCTGTCCCTTATTATGACTGCGCCGTCTAACATTAATAACGCGAAATGACTGACATCTACGTACCAAACACTAGAAGACAATGCTTTCAAAGATGATGTACGGTGGTGTGGAACCTCAGTGGAAATAAACAAACATGATCTCGGCTGTTTAGTTTTTATAGCCCTAATAAGCCGAAACAATTTGCGATATCACCGTATGTTCTGCGTCTGGTGCGTCGGCGGGTTGGTTCTGTACACGTCTGCGTCGATGGAAGAACGCTAGCCATAAAAAACCTCTTTCATACACTCGGACGGCAGGAGGCGGTCCTCTGACTAATATACTCTAAATACTGCCTTCTCCCCTCGGTGTTTTACAGACGAGAAACGCGAACTCCCAACCACAAAGACGGAGTTCACATAACGTCTCAACTTAAGTATAGGCAGAGGAAGTGCTCTCAATTACTGAACACTGCATACTCAACGACGACTTCCAAACCGGAGGTGAAGTCCAGAATCGTATAGGTTTGCAACAGTACAGTGTCTAACTGTTCTAACTGTAAACTCTCCTGAGAGCAAAGACAGCAAGTCCGTCTGTCCCAAAAAAAGCTGATATCAAGCGACCGTCACACACAGGCGCGCACAACGTAAGACCACGGTTCTCCAGTGCTGGCTTCCAAGCAAGGCTTGGCTACCCACTATCATAATTCCGAAAACGAATCATATTCCCGAAATCACGGAATATTCTCCCTCTCTGCAGATTCTTCCGTACTCTGACCAACAATATTTTAGCCTTTTGTTGTCCAGCGCGGAAAACTCGCCAGGAAAAACCTATACTCATACAATGGTATGCTTCTGGGTAAAAATCCATGGAAATAACCCAGCCTGCATGGTTTCCGAGGCGACGCTTCCTCGTTCCTCTCAGCTGCGTCCAAGATATTCGTAGTTTCCGAAGCATAATCCTTCCTGTCCGGCTGCAACACCAGGCGGTCGCGACTCTATTGTGCTCCAGTGCTTAGGGGCTACGATGTCCGTCTTGCTATTTCCTGTGTTTAAGCAGGACCAACACATCTGGTGGGCCTTTCACCCAGGGCTTGAGTTCCGTCTGTCGTTTCATTTCCACTGTCGTTCCAACCTCTACTAGTATGGTAATAAAGAAACTCCGTCACCTTTCATGCAATAAGCGTTATCAATTACTTACAAGGCATACGTGACAATGTCAGTTTCCGTTAAATATTCGTATAAACGATGTACTACCTATCAAATAATACCTAATGTGTGATTTTTGAGTTTCTCCCGGCGTATTTGATAATCAAAATATCCACAGATGTACTGCCAGTCTACAGTGTCCAACGGGCACAATATTTCGGCGATCATACATATCGCCATCATCAGGTGAACTGACGGACTCATCTCCTGTAAATGTGGCGGCACGGAGATCCGTACGCTATGGATGCGCAATCTGTTCCACCGCGCGACACTGGCGCGGGGCGCGGACGGCGGAGGGAGCACGCCGCTGGCGGAGGGTATTTAAATCGGCCGCCGCCGCGACTGGACCCAGACGCACTCCGCTGCTCGACTCGCTGCTGCTCGCAGCGTTGTTGTTGACCGTTACCGTTAACGCCACTAGCTCATCGCCATGCCGAGAAGTAGGAATGGAGGAAGAGGCAAGATTGCTGCTGCTGTGGAGCTCCTGCTAAACGCAGTCGGGAGCAACGGTTGTGGCAACAAGAAGAAGAAGCGGAAGCCTGTGGCACAATTACAGTGTTATAAGTGTCAAAAGCTTGGACACATAGCCAAACAATGCGGCGGCGTGGTTGCGTGTGTCAAGTGCGGGAAATCGCACGACACGCGCAACTGCACAAAACCAAGAGGTACTGCAGCGCTGTGCGTAAACTGCGGTGGCTCGCACGCCGCAAACGCGCGCAGCTGCAGTTACCTGAAGACGTGGAAGCAGCGGAAGTCGGCCACCACGCACGAAGAGGTGGCCCAAGAAGAAGAAATGGTCGTCACCCCGCTCCCCTGCCTTAGTAAGGGAAGTGGGCCGCGCCACCAAGACGACATGGACGCCTTCCGCCAAGCATTACGGGAAGCCAACGAGGACGCAATCACCGCGCTCAAATCCGCCATGGCGGAGGAGAGAGCGGCCATGAGAGCGCAACTCGAAGAGATTCGCGATGAGCTATCTCAACTAAGGTGCACCGTGTACCCCGCGGCCGGCATGAAGAAGGGCATGGCGGGGGTAGACGCGGCAACACAAACGACCGCCTCCCTGGCCGACGCGGCAGCGCAGGTTGCTAGGGAGGTGGCCATACAGTCGGCGAAGACCACCGACAACAAGAAGACGGACCTCTCGGAAGATGTCGTCACTCCTGTCTCTGAGGAAACGCAGACGACACGGGAAGTGCCGATGTAGACCGAGGGAGAAGAAGAAGAGGAGCCATTCGAGTGCCTCCCCCTCCCCAACAAGAACTGTGTGAGGGAGGTGCTCACCAAGATCGCCGATTCCCTGCGAGACGGTAGCTACCCCCATCATGATCATCCGTACCCTTTCACGGTAGATAACATCCCTCCCCTTCCCCACAAACCTTATGATTTCCACTGGGGATGCGAACCCTTAAACCAGCGGCTGCACGGGAGGGAAATCGTCAGGCGTGGAGATCTGGAGCTCATAAACAAGCACCCGATCTTCACGGACGAGGACTGGAAATACATGACTGAGGAAGCAGTCAAGTATATCCGGACGCATTCGCCGCCAGTGGACTTCTCTCGCGTGAAGAGAATAGAATTCGGGCAGACAGGAAGCAGTAAGAAGAAGAAGAACAAGAAGCCGCCGGAATCAGCCGGCAGATAAGCTGCTACATCCATAGAAACCTGAGGAGAGACCAACACGCGAAGAAAAACCATTCCAAACCGAGAGGACTTCAGGAGGAACAGCTCAAAACAGCTTAAACTCCGCTACCTCGGGCCAAGGCAGGACCGTCATTATAGTGAGTGAGTGAGTGAGTGAGTGGACCCAGTTCCCTCTGAGCAGCCATTGCGTACGGATCTCCGTGCCGGCACATTCACATGAGCTCAGTCCGTCAGTTCACCTGATGGTGGCGACATGTGTGATCGCCTAAATATTGTGCCCGTTGGACACTGTAGACCGGTAGTACACCAGTGGATATTTTGATTAATACCTAATGTGGTTGTAGATCTAGGCAAAGTATGTGGATGAGTGCTTGTAAGGTGAGAAATTATATCCACCTTACAGCTGGAGACAGAGGTCATGATAGTGTGACGGGTTTGCGTGGATGTGTTTTTGTATGTGGTCTAATTCGTAAGAAGGCGTTTTGGCCGAAAGCATACTCGTTTGACAGAGCGCTGAAGCAGGTAGGGACAGTGGTCATGTGAATGTGTGTTGTGTTTGCGGGAGTGTGTGTCTGTATGAGGTATAATCCGAAAGAAGGCCTTTTGGCCAAATGTACACTTGTTTGACAGTCTTTTTGTTGTGCCTGTCTGTGATTCAACATATCCGCTTTATGATGAATAGCAATCTAACCTTTTCATAATATTGTGACTGTCCAGGCTAAGTTATGTCTCATTCATGAACGGACACTCACCAGCACTTCTTACTGATGCCGCTCATTTTGGGCGAGACACTAGTCGCTGGCTCGCGTTGATGAGTTTGTGTGATATGGGCGCATCAGGCGGGTCGCCTGGCATACAGAGCGCCATCTCGAAGCCGAAGATACACGTTTGACGGGAGATGTACGACTCGGAGAATGCCACGAAGCTGGTGCAGGAAAGCAAAGACCTCTGCATCACTTCTTCCCGCCGTGACGGATAACAATGTGGTTTCTACTATACGCGATTATTTCCTGTGCCGTTCAAAAGCGAGGAGATAGCTCGTCCACTGCCGCTTTGACGTCTTTCAGATGAAGGCGTCTCTTGTGGACGGTTCAGAGGATGAGAGCGACGTTTCCGACTGCGTCGTCAGCGCCCGGAAGGCGGTGTCCAGCTGCGCGTGTTGTTGCTGGGTGCGCGGGCGGCTCGGGTGTGGGGTGTTTGCAGGGCGCGGCTAATGGCGCCCTGTTGACACAGCCCTGGGCCGCACCGGGGGTGGGACAAGAAGCGGCCCTTTGTGCGCCGCCTGGCCGGCGCGCGGCGGGCCGCGCTCGCTGCAGCGCCGCCTCGCAGCGCAGCAGTGCTGCTCTCTTCTACGCTTCGCGGATCTGTCACACAGAAGTGCGTGGCCAAAGAGCTGCACATACAGTGAAGTGTGAGAAAACTGTAACGGCCAACGGAATGAATCGAGTTAAAGAAAAGGTAGATTTTAATATCACCTGCAGGTAATGACGTGCAGCTCGTAACTGTTCGCTCGCCTCAGTGGATGCTGCCAATGCGAAAATCTACTATGCTCGACACAATTAAGGGCTCACTTTTTTTGAAACCCCGTAGTAGTCTCCCATTTCGAGGCATAAGTTTGAAATTTCTCTCAAAAGTGTCTAAAACCATTCTCTATAATGGTGCAAAACCGTGGCACGCCACGTCACCACCCTCGGTCTCTGCGACGCTTCAAACAACAAGGTCTGGGCACATATGAAAAAAAAAAGAAAGAAAATGCCAGAGCTCAGAATTTTATGTGATGTCACATTGGCACCAAATTTCACCTCAAGTCTGCCCAGTGTCGCAACGGACCTGTCACGCGGTGAGTATGTCGTCACGCTCCCTCTTACCCATAATTCACCCCTTTTTTTAAAGCCTCTGCGATGGAGGTCAGAACCGCGACACCCAGCGTTGAAATGATAAGGGTTTATTATGCGTGGGCGAAGATAATATTTCTGATACATTCTCGCTCAGACACGACACGGAAAGGCCTCAACGGGTGGCTGTAAAGGGCGTAATTGAACTCACCTCCTGCTTTGTAGCGTTGACTCCTGCACATTTCGCAGACGAAAACGACAGTTCGAATTGCGATGAGCAACAGCACGACGTTCTCGACAACCCTTCATCTGCTAACACCCCGGGAAGTTTCAGTCACTTCTCTGGGAACTCTGTGACATCACTGCCCGCTGGGGTGGCCGAGCGGTTCTAGGCGCTTCAGGCTGGCACCACGAGACCGCTACGGTCGCAGGTTCGAATCCTGCCTCTGGCGTGGATGTGTGTGATGTCCTTAGGTTAGTTAGGTTTAAGCAGTTCTAAATTCTAGGAGACTGATGACCTTAGGTAGCAACCGTTGAAAATCATTCATCAAAATTTGAACCTGATGCAAAGCAGCGCTCCTGATTCACGCCCTCCTTTGTTGTGATCACAGGGGGAGAGGTTGGGCAGCGGATGCAACGTTGACACATGCATAAATAAAACGGCCGAGAACCCGTCCCCCTGCGGCCACTGCAGTTGGATAAGATCTCCGTAGCTGTACGAACCTGAAACAAACGGGCTGCTCGTCTTCTACATCTACATGACTACTCTGCAATTCACATTTAAGTGCTTGGCAGAGGGTTCATCGAACCACAATCATACTATCTCTCTACTATTCCACTCCCGAACAGCGAGCGGGAAAAACGAACACCTAAACCTTTCTGTTCGAGCTCTGATTTCTCTTATTTTATTTTGATGATCATTCCTACCTATGTAGGTTGGGCTCAACAAAATATTTTCGCATTCGGAAGAGAAAGTTGGTGACTGAAATTTCGTAAAAAGGTCTCGCCGCTGCGAAAAACGTCTATGCTGTAATGACTTCCATCCCAACTCGTGTATCATATCTGCCACACTCTCTCCCCTATAACGCGATAATACAAAACGAGCTGCCCTTTTTTGCACCCTTTCGATGTCCTCCGTCAATCCCACCTGGTAAGGATCCCACACCGCGCAGCAATATTCTAACAGAGGACGAACGAGTGTAGTGTAAGCTGTCTCTTTAGTGGACTTGTTGCATCTTCTAAGTGTCCTGCCAATGAAACGCAACCTTTGGCTCGCCTTCCCGACAATATTATCTACGTGGTCCTTCCAACTGAAGTTGTTCGTAATTTTAACACCCAGGAACTTAGTTGAGTTGACGGAACTTAGTTGAGTTGACAGCCTTGAGAATTGTACTATTTATCGAGTAATCGAATTCCAACGGATTTCTTTTGGAACTCATGTGGATCATCTCACACTTTTCGTTATTTAGCGTCAACTGCCACCTGACACACCATACAGCAATCTTTTCTAAATCGCTTTGCAACTGATACTGGTCTTCGGATGACCTTACTAGACGGTAAATTACAGCATCATCTGCGAACAATCTAAGAGAACTGCTCTGATTGTCACCCAGGTCATTTATATAGATCAGGAACAGTAGAGGCACCAGGACGCTTCCCTGGGGAACACCTGATATCACTTCAGTTTTACTCGATGATTTGCCGTCTATTACTACGAACTGCGACCTTCCTGACAGGAAATCACGAATCCAGTCGCACAACTGAGACGATACCCCATAGCTCCGCAGCTTGATTAGAAGTCGCTTGTGAGGAACGGTGTCAAAAGCTTTCCGGAAATCTAGAAATACGGAATCAACTTGAGATCCCCTGTCGATAGCGGCCATTACTTCGTGCGAATAAAGAGCTAGCTGCGTTGCACAAGAGCGATGTTTTCTGAAGCCATGCTGATTACGTGTCAATAGATCGTTCCCTTCGAGGTGATTCATAATGTTTGAATACAGTATATGCTCCAAAACCCTACTGCAAACCGACGTCAATGATATAGGTCTGTAGTTAAATGGATTACTCCTACTACCCTTCTTGAACACTGGTGCGACCTGCGCAATTTTCCAATCTGTAGGTACAGATCTATCGGTGAGCGAGCGGTTGTATATGAGTGCTAAGTAGGGAGCTATAGTATCAGCGTAATCTGAAAGGAACGTAATCGGTATACAATCTGGACCTGAAGACTTGCCCGTATAAAGCGATTTGAGTTGCTTCGCAACCCCTAAGGTATCTACTTCTAAGAAACTCATGCTAGCAGATGTTCGTGTTTCAAATTCTGGAATATTCCATTCGTCTTCCCTGGTGAAGGAATTTCGGAAAACTGCGTTCAATAACTCCGTTTTAGCGGCACAGTCGTCGATAACAGTACCATCGGCACTGCGCAGCGAAGGTATTGACTGCGTCTTGCCGCTTGTGTACTTTACATACGATCAGAATTTCTTCGGATTTTCTACCAAATTTCGAGACAATGTTTCGTTGTGGAACCTATTAAAGGCATCTCGCATCGAAGTACGTGCCAAATTTCGCGCGTCTGTAAATTTTAGCCCATCTTCGGGATTTCGCGTTCTTCTGAACTTCGCATGCTTTTTCCGTTGCCTCTGCAAGAGCGTTCGGACCTTTTTTGTGTACCACGGGGGATCCGTTCCATCTCTTACCAATTTCTGAGGTATGAATATCTCAATTGCTGTTGCTACTATATCTTTGAATTTGAGCCACATCTCGTCTACATTCGCATAGTCAGTTCGGAAGGAATGGAAATTGTCTTTTAGGAAGGCTTCTAGTGGCACTTTATCCGCTTTTTTAAATAAATTTATTTTGCGTTTGTTTCTGATGGATTTGGAAGAAATGGTATTGAGCCTAGCTACAATGACCTTGTGATCACTAATCCCTGTATCAGTCATGATGCTCTCTATCAGCTCTGGATTGTTTGTGGCCAAGAGGTCAAGTGTGTTTTCGCAACCATTTACAATTCGCGTGGGTTCGTGGACTAACTGCTCGAAATAATTTTCGGAGAATGCATTTAGGACAATCTCGGAAGACGTTTTCTGCCTACCACCGGTTTTGAACAAGTATTTTTGCCAACATACCGAGAGTAGGTTGAAGTCCCCACCAACTATAACCGTATGAGTGGGGTATTTATTTGTTACGAGACTCAAACTTTCTCTGAACTGTTCCGCAACTGTATCATCGGAGTCTGGGGGTCGGTAGAAGGAGCCAATTATTAACTTTATTCGGCTGTTAAGTATAACCTCCACCCACACCAATTCGCACGGAGTATCTACTTCGACTTCACTACAAGATAAACCACTACTGACAGACACAAACACTCCACCACCAATTCTGCCTAATCTATCTTTCCTGAACACCGTCTGAGACTTCGTAAAAATTTCTGCAGAACTTATTTCAGGCTTTAGCCAGCTTTCTGTACCTATAACGATATCAGCTTCTGTGCTTTCTATTAGCGCTTGAAGCTCAGGGACTTTTCCAGCGCAACTACAACAATTTACAACTATAATTCCGACTGTTCCTTGATCCAAGCACGTCCTGTAATTGCCAAGCACCCTTTGACATTGCAGCCCATCCCGCACTTTCCCGAGGCCTTCTAACCTAAAAAACCGCCCAGTCCACGCCACACAGCCTCCGCTACCCGTGTAGCCGCCAGCTGAGTGTAGTGAACTCCTGACCTATTCAGCGGAACCCGAAACCCCACCACCCTATGGCGCAAGTCAAGGAATCTGCAGCCAATACGGTCGCAAAACCGTCTGAGCCTCTGATTCAGACCCTCCACCCGGCTCTGCACCAAAGGTCCGCAGTCGGTTCTGTCAACGATGCTGCAGATGGTGAGCTCTGCCTTCATCTCGTAAGCAAGACCGGCAGCCTTCACCAAATCAGATAGCCGCTGGAATCCAGAGAGAATTTCCTCAGATCCAAAGCGACACACGTCATTAGTGCCGACATGTGCCACCACCTGCAGCTGGCTGCACCCTGTGCTCTTCATGGCATCCGGAAGGACCCTTTCCAAATCAGGAATGACTCCTCCCGGAATGCACACGGAGTGCACACTGGATTTCTTCCCCTCCTTAGCCGCCGTATCCCTAAGGGGCCCCATTACGCGCCTAACATTGGAGCTCCCAACTACCAGTAAGCCCACCCTCTGCGATTGCCCGGACCTTGAAGGCTGAGAATGATCCTCTGAAACAGGGCAGGCAGCTGCATCTGGCTCAGCCAGAGACAGTGCCTGAAACCGTTTTGTCAGACGCACCGGGGAGGCTTTCTGATCAGCCTCCGGGGACGCCTTTCGCTGCCTGCCACGCCTTGGAACCACCTCCCATCAACCACAGGCGAGGGCTCAGCCCTACTGCGGGCAGCAACCGGGGCAACCACAGCGGCAGACCGATCTGGGGACAGACGGGACGAGGTTGACATCCCCGTGATATCCGAGTCCGGCTCCCCACAGTGGTGCCCATTGGCAACAGCCTCAAGCTGCGCGACCGAACTCAGCGCCGATTGCAGCTGTGAGCGAAGGGATGCCAAGTCAGCCCTCATCCGAACACAGCAATCGCAGTCCCTGTCCATTCTAATTGATGTTTAACAACAGTTACCGAAACACGAGTCCGTGCCTAGATAACGCAAGCGGAACACGCAAAGAATGTATCAACTAACCTGTACAAATGCCTAACGACTGCGCTACAATCTGCTGAATTTACGATTACAGTAACTAAAACTCGAAATTGCACCTGCTATACGAAACTCACACGCAATTTAAATAAGAATCTACGAAGTAAACACTAAAGCGCGATGCTACAACTGTCAAATACTATAATATGCCCGAAATATATGAATTAAACAATGCAAGTACCCAAAAACACGCAAAGAAATTAATTAAACTATCTAACAAATAAGTAAGCTAGGGTTATACGACTTGCTGCTGCAGCTGCTTATCCAACGGCGGCAGGGAGCACACTCACTTTGGAGCTTCTCTATTTTCTCTACCAATCCTATCTAGTACTGATCCCATACTGGTGAATAATACTGAAGTGTCAGTAGAATGAGGATTTTTAGGGGTCGATCACTCGCTGAGGTTTTTTCCAGTGAGTTTTGGTCTGGCACCAGCCTTTCCTACGATGAACTTTAGCCGGTCGTATCACCTTAATTCCATATGTACGCCCACTCCGAGATATTTCATGATGTCAGTACTTCCATTACATGTTCGGCAGTCGCGCAATCATACAACACCGAGCCTATTCCGTTGTTTGTGCTCAGTACGTTACTTTTGCTCGTGTTAAATGCTTACTGCCAGTCTCTGCATCAGTGTCGAAGCTCTGCAGTCTTCCTGCGTTTCGCTACAATTTTCTAGCGTTGCAACTTTTCTGTATACAACAGCGTCATCCGCGAGTATGGACTAGAACATTTATGTATTTTGTAAATAGTAATGGTTCTATACCAGTCGCAAGGGTTACGTCCGAAGATACTTTTATGTAGGAACATTAAGACTGACATCCTGTCTCCTGTTCAGTAGCAACTCTTGAGTACAGTCGAAAAGTAGCAGTGATGTTCTGTATACTCGTATTTTGTTCATTACGCGCAGTGAGCAACTTTGTCAAACGCCTTCCGAGAGTCAAGGAACACAGGGGAACCTGGGGTCCGGTATCTACTGTCTTCAGAGTCTCGTGGACGAATGCAGCGAGCTGGGTATCAGTCGATCGTTGTTTGCGGAATCTATATTTATTCAAGGTCACAATATGCAAACTTAAAACGTGTTCCATAATTCTACAACAGACTAACGTCAGCGGTATAAGCCTATAGTTATGCACGTCTGTTCAATTGAAAGAACGAACCGCAGTACGATCTTCCTCTGTGAAGCAATTCTGTGAAAAAGAAATTAATATTTCTGTCTTCGTTTCGATGCAATCATGTTCACCGAGTGTCCAGGTAGATGGTTTTGATCTTTATAGGGGGTCCCAGGAGAAACGGTCAATACTCAGGGAAATGACAGGAACGCCCATTTGAAGCAAAAAAAGAAAAAAAGTCATATGGGTATATGAGCTCCCAAACGGTTTCCGCGATACCACGTATTTAATGTACATTTGTTTTTGGGCTAGAGACGCACACGTATTTGTCTTACCCACCCAACCTCTTTGGACGTTTTATTATAGCCCATCAAACCTCGTTGCTTTCAGCTTCTTTGTTCGGGTTGTGTCTTAAACTAGCCTCTTGGATGAGCAGTCGTCCGTGGCGTGTTGTAAGTGTGGTAGTGCGACGGAATGAAGGAGAGAGAAGCATCGTTTGACTGTGTTGGTACATGCGTTGGCTAAAATTCCACATATCTACACTAATGAAGAATTTGCAGATATAATGTATGTTTACGGCTATTTCAATGATAGTACTCCAGCTGCTGTCGCTTTCCGACCGTCCAATTCCTGATCGTAGAGTGTTTGCAAGAGTTTTCAGCCTATTGAGAGAAGTAGGTATTTTTCCAAGTTCCTGTTTTCCTTGTGAACATGTAGTTCAACTACCTGTAAAGGAACAGCAACACATTAAAATGGTGCAGCGTAATCTCACTACCAGCACACGGCGACTTTCTGAGCGTACCAGTCTTCCACAAACATGTATATGACGAACATTAAAGCGTGACCACAATCTCCACAGTGGCGACAATCAACTAAACACGTGATAATCATCGATGATAGCAGAAAATCCGCATACTGTAGTGAAAACCAATTTCCAAATTAGTTTTCCAAATAGTGATTGGTGAGGCATGACTGGTAATGTGTTGATTGGTCCAAGAGATTTTAGAAAAGCTAATGGCCGTAGAGAATTTCTCGCACTTTTTTTTGTTGAAAAATGCGTTTGTTGAACACCTTGAGGACGTTCATCTGGACACACTGAATGCAATGTACTTCCAGTACGACGGATACCCTCCGAATTTCATCAGATCTGCGAGAGAAAACTTCAACCGCACTTACCCAGATCGCTGGCTTGGTTGCAGTGATACAGTTAACTCGCCGCGAAAATCGCCAGATCTTACACATTCTATTTTTGGTTATGTGGTTGGATGAAGTCTGAGATGTACAAAAGAAAGGTGAATACGTGAGATGAACTGCTTCGTCGCCTCGTGGACGCTGCTGCCCTCATTCGGGAAGGGACAGAGGTACTCAGACAAGCGACACGCAATGTTCTGCCAAGAGCGCACTAATGCATTGAAATTGACGACAGGATATTAAAGCATTTATTGGGAACTGAGGTGAATGTGTTACAAATATGAATTTTTCAATTGAAACTTTGTAAACCGCGTGTTGTAATGTGTACTAATTGTTGTACATGTGTAGATGTGTCAACCTGACATTGTGCTGGAATAACACAGAGAATAAACAACAATGTAAATTAAATGTATCTATCTATTCGGAATACGCCATACGTCGATATGAAGTTTTTTTGCTTCAAATGACCGTTCCTGTCACATCTCTGAATATTGACAATTCCTCCTGGGACACTCTGCAAACAGATTTAATATGAGACTAAAACGCTTTACCGATTTTCTGTGAGACCAGTAGATTTTTACTTCCAAATTTGTTGAACGCTTTACGGGTGGATTTCCTTCTGCTAATTTTGCCCTCGTTCGGTTTTTGTCTATCTAAGAAGCTTTGGGTACTTTTATATCTCGAGTACAGCTCTCTTAGTTTCTGAAACACGACTGGTCGTTACCATCTCTCTCACCTGTTGAAATTACGGCCTTTGAGGTCGAAGACGCGTGCTGCCCCCTCTTCTAAAGTTTACCAGTTCGTTTGACTCTTCCTAGCTGAGTGAGCTTGTTCTAACACTGACATTTCTGGTCACACAAGGAGGCCGCTGCTGGGCCTGTCTATGTGCTACCTCTCTGAAGTTGGCGTCACTTACTGCTTGCACATTGCACACATCATCTGTGTTGCACCGAACTAACACAAGTTTATTAAAACAGTACTGTAGAAGTCTTGGAAGAATTAACACATACAGTGACAATCCCAGAGAAATTGTTTCAACCTACACTCCTGGAAATGGAAAAAAGAACACATTGACACCGGTGTGTCAGACCCACCATACTTGCTCCGGACACTGCGAGAGGGCTGTACAAGCAATGATCACACGCACGGCACAGCGGACACACCAGGAACCGCGGTGTTGGCCGTCGAATGGCGCTAGCTGTGCGTATAGTGGGCATGCGGGAGGCCGGGTGGACGTACCGCAAAATTGCTCAACACGTGGGGCGTGAGGTCTCCACAGTACATCGATGTTGTCGGCGGAAGGTGCACGTGCCCGTCGACCGGACCGCAGCGACGCACGGATGCACGCCAAGACCGTAGGATCCTACGCAGTGCCGTAGGGGACCGCACCGCCACTTGCCAGCAAATTAGGGACACTGTTGCTCCTGGGGTATCGGCGAGGACCATTCGCAACCGTCTCCATGAAGCTGGGCTACGGTCCCGCACACTGTTAGGCCGTCTTCCGCTCACGCCCCAACATCGTGCAGCCCGCCTCCAGTGGTGTCGCGACAGGCGTGAATGGAGGGACGAGTGGAGACGTGTCGTCTTCAGCGATGAGAGTCACTTCTGCCTTGGTGCCAATGATGGTCGTATGCGTGTTTGGCGCCGTGCAGGTGAGCGCCGCAATCAGGACTGCATACGACCGAGGCACACAGGGCCAACACCCGGCATCATGGTGTGGGGAGCGATCTCCTACACTGGCCGTACACCTCTGGTGATCGTCGAGGGGACACTGAATAGTGCACGGTACATCCAAACCGTCATCAAACCCATCGTTCTACCATTCCTAGACCGGCAAGGGAACTTGCTGTTCCAACAGGACAATGCATGTCCGCATGTATCCCGTGCCACCCAACGTGCTCTAGAAGGTGTAAGTCAACTACCCTGGCCAGCAAGATCTCCGGATCTGTCCCCCACTGAGCATGTTTGGGACTGGATGAAGCGTCGTCTCACGCGGTCTGCACGTCCAGCACGAACGCTGGTCCAAATGAGGCGCCAGGTGGAAATGGCATGGCAAGCCGTTCCACAGGACTACTTCCAGCATCTCTATGATCGTCTCCATGGGAGAATAGCAGCCTGCATTGCTGCGAAAAGTGGATATACATTGTACTAGTGCCGACATTGTGCATGCTCTGTTGCCTGTGTCTATGTGCCTGTGGTTCTGTCAGTGTGATCAGGTGATGTATCTGACCCCAGGAATGTGTCAATAAAGTTTCCCCTTCCTGGGACAATGAATTCACGGTGTTCTTATTTCAATTTGCAGGAGTGTATATCGACTCTGCCATGTATTCGCAACACAAAGGTGTCACCCACGTACAGAACCAGATGTTCGGCTTTTGGGTCAGGTTGTAGTGCCTGTTCTTAGAATTTTGCTTTGCTACATCCATGCTTAACTAGCTTCCCATGACACGCCATCCATCTGTTCGTGAGGCGCCTATTTAGACATCGCGGAAAAGAACGTGGCACCTGCAAAGAAAAGAATCATTCCCATACTGAGCGTTGGGCGACTGCATCCCAGTATTCCAAATGGACAGTTGCCGTTGTTGACAGTCACTTGTCGATCCACGCACCTGAACCTTCTCGTTGCTATCTGTTTATTATATAGCATGGCACTACTGTGTACCGCAGGTGCAGTGCTAGCTCTTAGTGGTCAATCAATTGTGATTATATGCTATGCCATTAAATTTTTGTTAGAAGAGCCAAATGAAGGAGCAAAAATCAACTGAGCTTGAGAGGGTTGCAACAACCGCTAGATATTCCAATCACGCAATGGAGAGAATAAAGAAACAGGGGTAACAAGTACTTCCCAAGGCTTCACTACTTCGGAATGACTCTGACAAGGAGAAGAAAATTTTATTTTTACCTAATGTTGCCGAACATGTTGTCTGGGGACTGGCGCATAATTTCCACGTGACACATGTTCTTTATTTTACGTGAGTATCGTGCAAAGCGACGTTGTCAGCTAAGCTACACTTTTTATCACTTTTTGCGTTTATGGGATTTCTTTCTGGCAGTGCAACGTCGGACTTACTTTGCTTTGGTTGATCCTTTGTTTATGAGACTACTTCTCTATTTTTCAGTATTCTAGTGAGAGACTATTGACTTGGGCTGCTATAATTGTCGAATTATTGGTAGCACTGGCGTAACCTGTCCGTGTGATCGTTTACAGACTCGCTACCTGTAGCATGCAAGTTACTGGAGATATAGGTTTGTGCTTAGGCTTCAGCTGTTGACATGCACCTCCTTCACCACGCGATGGCCGTTCAGAACCGATTACCCTCGACTACTGCTGTCCGCTGCCCTACCGAGCCGAGCTGTCTGCACAGGTAAGGTCCAAGTTATTTCTGCGCACTGTACACATCAACCGTTGTAGCCATATTTCGAGATAAAATTACGAGGACGTACTGAAAAGTAATGTCTCTAAATTTTTTATGTGAAAACTCTTAAGGCTTTTTACATAACGCAAACGTTATTAACTTTCTACAACTTTATTAAGACAAAAAGGAATTAAAGACATTAGGTGCAAGTGGCACTGATTTAAATCAATGGGAAAAGTTCAAAATTTGTGCCAGGCCGTCATTCGTACCCAAGTCTCCCGCTTACCAGGCATATTCTCTGACCACTTTTTTTTTCAGAAACAAATACGTTACTCTTTTTAAAGGAACGTTTCTGGCGCCCAACGAGAGGCGTAGGGGCAAAGTGGGCAGTGGACATTGGGCAGTGAGCGGGGGCAGGGATCGCAACCCGAGGCCTGGCAACCATGTCCCGTTCCCACCCCCAGGAACCAAGGAAAGCGTAGGTAACGTGGGATAGAGATGCAATACAATCAACACGAATGGTTTATTTATGTATTTTCCTTTTTCTAAATTAACATTATGTAGATTTTCGGAGAAGAACATTCCGATGACCAGAGAATATACAGGTTCTAAGTGTGGAAGAGACGGGGATCAACTCTTCATGGCAGGAACACTCCAACTCTGTGGTCTTTTTACTTCAAAGAAAAGTGGAGAAAAAATTGCCTGTATTTGGGATTGCGGACAACTGCACAATGTAGTTCATTAAGGAAGTGCCCAAAATCAAAGATATTTTTCTCGCCATCAGCAAAGAAGTAGTGAACTGTGTGTCCACAAATCTACTTCACAGAGTTCATATTCGTTAGCCTGAAACACCCCGCGTCCGGAAGAGGAGCAGTTGAATGGGTACCTGATGAGGAGTAGAACGGGTAATTAGGGCCAGCACCTGTCGTACCAAGAACCAAATACCTCTTGCCGATCTGCACACCAGGTGATGCTCGTTCGTGTCCAGAAAATCATTGGCGACATACGACGAAGTGTCTGCAAGGTGAATCCGATGAAGGCGTGCTCGGCAAACTTGCTGCCAATTGGCAGTAAGGTATCGTGCAGACTGGACATCAGTGTCAAGATAAGGTGCGCCTGGCGCTCTGGCGAATACGGCATAGGTTCGTCGCCACCACGCCGAGACCTCGCTTCTGTGTCCATCAAAGGCCTCGTGGAAAGCAGGCTTTGCACAGAGCACCCGCCACGACTGGGCAGACTGATACGCTTCACGGCGCCGACGACAAGCTGTCCAAGTGGTCTTGATGAGCTGCCAGCAGTCGGGTGAAGTAACGTGGATCGTGCTCAGTTTCCTTGGTCCACGGCCGCGCCACACCCTTTGGTGGTAGAGATTGATGACACACAAACATGCGTCATGGTCAGAGAATGCAACGGCCCAGACTTCAGCAGCCTGCACCCCATTGACAATGTGGTCGGAGATGTAAACACTATCGAGGCGGCTGGAAGAACGGCTAGCGGCTGGCGAGGTGCAGGAGAATTGTCGCTAGCGCTGAGCACGGAGAGAGACGTGATAGTTGGTCTTTGGGTGCCTAGGTGCAGTTGAAATGTCCTCCCATGATCAATAAACCCTACTGGCCGACGAAAGGGGGCGCGACTGTCTCGGAGAAGAAGGTGGAACGTTCTCGGCGGCGACCCCAACCACATGGCGCATAGACGTTGACGATCCTAACGCCACTAAACGTGAGAGCCATGCTTTTGTCACCAGGGAGATAGGAAACTGCATTCGCGAGGATACTATCACGGAAGATCGCCACACCCCTACTAGTAGGGAAAGCATGGAAGACATGTGCTGTAAAACCATGGGAAGCACAGAAAGTTGCAACGTGCACCTCCTCAAGCAGGACAACGTTAACATCCGCAGCATACAGCATACCATGGAGTAAAGCCAGTTTGTAGTGTACGAAAATGGTATTGGCTATGCGATAAGTATGGAAAGCTGTCATCCCTTAGGAGGACGAGCGATTCAAACACGAGGGAAGTACAGGGATCTCCCTGGTAGGCTGCCATGGAAGGACACATCAGTGCAGTGTGATCTGACCAAAGGGAGGAGGAGGGGGGGGGGGGTCCATCGTTCTGTAAACCTCCAGAACGTCTGTCCTCAGCATCGAAGTCGTCCGCTCAGAGGTCTCACTGAAACGGTTTAGTGGAACACTATCAGAGGTGCGCCCACAGGCAGCGTCAGACACAGAAAGGGAGACAACCACATCAGACGCAAGGGGGGGGGGGGGGGGGGGAGGTGTCCGAAGGTGGAAGTTCAATGGAGACGGAGGCGGGGAAAGACATGGCTTCTTCAGGTGCCAGGGCCTCAGAGGACATCGCATCATCACTAGCAGGATTGTCAACCTGTGCACACATAGCATGGAGGCAGTCATCAGAAGGGATACAGCGTCTCTTCCGTTTCCTCGGCGATCATTGCTCCTAACATGCTGTTCCGTATCGGATGGTGGGTGGTTGTCATCTGACAGACGGCAGAAAAGCGGAGCTCGGTACGGCTCCATGATCAGCAACCACGCCAACGGGACAGACAGCTTGAGCCTGCTGACTATTATAGTTCGTTTGTATTGCCTCTGGCCGTAGTGTAGGAGAGACAGGCAAAACGTGCATCGTATCGGCGAAAGGAATCGACGCACGTTCAGAGTGGGTGCAGCACGGAGTCCCGTCGCGGACGCGTAAGATAAGAGGCAACACAGCGGCACCGCAGGAAGAGCGACATCTCCGATCGGCGTCTGAAACAGTCTACGTCGGAGACATTCAGAACGGACGTGGTCTTCCTGGCCACAACCTGAACGAATGCGCGGCCGGCCATCGTATATGACGACAATCCTGCAGAGGGCAATATACAAGTAGGAAGGCACGAGTTTCCGTACTTCAGTTTTTATCTGACCGACATTATTAAGGACACGGTAGGTTTAGAACTTCTTTCACGCTTCTACAACGTGACTTACGACTTTACCGTGAGGTTAAAGGCGGCTACCACAACGTCCGACTCTACCTCAAACGGGAGTTTGAAAACGCTTAACGTTCGGAGGTCGAAAACAGCGTGATTCCTATATGTCCGTCAGAATATCACAACTTTAGAAATTTAGCACGGCGCCGCACAACGTCGGCCCAGAGCTCGTCATTCGCCAGCCTTATGTGCGTGGTACTGAGGGTCGTAAAATGAGTTCGAAAAACATCTTGTGGTGGGAGCCGCATTTCGCTCCCGTATGAACCGTTCTACTTCATACGCCTTCAGTCGTTCATGATGCAACGGAAAAGTTAACTTAATTGTGGCTTGGCGGTAAGAAAACGCCATGATGGTCGATGAAGTTCCTTATGCGGAAGGAAGGAAACGCGCGCTCGCTCGTAAGCAGTACAACAGGCGAGACGCAAACAACGCGTGCTCGCCTAACCGCTGTCAAAGACGACTGACCACTAAGCTATCGGGACACAGTGGTCATCGCAACTGCACGGGCTAGCCCAGCACATCTCACGTCACACCCAAATTTTCAACTTATCCACATAGTACTTGTGGTGTGCGTACTGTAAGACCTTCGGTACACACACCATCAGATTATTTGACTTGTCGCTCTAACGAAGTAGGCGAGTGTCAGCAATATGTCTCGTGGTCTTATCCTGGCGTGTTTATCTTCTGCATATAGGTCAGACGATAGAAATGCCACTTGCACGCTTAGAATAGCAGATTGACGGTGACCAACTTTAACAGAACTTGATTAATTTTCACACACATTTATTAAAATAGTAAAAAGCATAAACCTTACGTAAATTGATTCTGAATGCTATTTACAATTGACAATCTGAAGTTCCTTTGGTCTTATTCTCACATATCTCTGATACTTGACAAAGTGTCTATACATTTCTCTTCATGGCTATGTACAGGAATATGATAATCTTCTTAGGTGCAGACTGAAACCTGACTATAGACGGTACAGACGAATGCAGACTGGTGCAGACAAATGCAGACTAACTAATTGGAAGTCTGTACACTCGTTATAATACCTCGCGCGTTCAGGTATCACTGCGCGAGTGTGATCCGCGAGGAGAAAAGGTTCTACGTTAGCAGTAATTTCATTGGCTGCATTCCATATTAATACGCGGATCGGCGGAAGCAGAATTTGGTCCGTCTCTAAGGCAGCGCCAGCTCGTAGTGTGGAGATGGACGAGTGCTGCACCTGCGCTGTTGTGCTTAGCGGGGCGCGCTCTAGTGGGAAAGTTGTGTACGCGCTGACTACGCGGAACTATGTACACAACAGTACTAATGTAGTGCCCCTAGCTCATTATCTTCATTACTCGCGGCATTTCGCTGATGCCGATTCCCATAGGAGTGTGCGTCCACACTGAAGAGATCATTGGTCTTCTCGTCTTAATTAATAAATAGAGAAAGAACAGACACCATATATAAACACAACTTTATTCTTCACGTCTGTGTCGTGCAGGGTCTCTCTTTCTTTTTGCACTCTATCGATTGGTGCGTCAGGATGGCAGTACCGCTGGTTGTGGCAGGGGAATGTGCGGCGGATCGGCAGCCAGAAAGGCAGTAGCATGTTCTTCGATTCAAGGACAGCCACTCTGGTCAGCGGCCTACTGCCCCAGCATAAGTACGACAAATCATTGCTCACTTCAGGAACCATTCAGTTCCAGGTCCAGATGGAATTACCATTCAACAACTTAAACATCTTCCGAGGAAGCCAACTCTGCTCTTAACGCACATTTATAACAACCGAACGCTGTAAGGACTTTTCCTAACTGCATGGAAGATTGCGCATGTGGTCCCAATACCAAAGGCAGGGAAGGACTTAACAAGCCGGAAAACTACCGTCCAACAAATTTACTTTCCGCCCTCTCCAAGATCCTCGAAAGAATTCGGCAGTCCATCCGTTATACGTCCAGACCAGTTGGCTTTCAGCCTTCGTTGTCTGCAGAATTACAACTCATTTGGATCTCCGAATTTATTGCACACAACCTTAATGTGACCAACTTTTTTTAATTTTCGGGTGTTGAATAGGCGTACGATCGAGTCTGGCGAGACAAATTACAAGTCAATCTGGCGAACTTGCGACTGCTCCCGGATTACAGCCTCAAGATCATTGACAGCTTTTTGCACAATAGGTGCATCCCAGTGAAGATCGAGGGTCGGCGCTCTTGTCCGATACTCCTCACAGAAGGTATTCCTCGGGGTTCTGCGTTGTCTCCGCTACTCGTTGCCATCTATGCCATTGATATTCAGCTATTGCCTCAGGTGCTGCTCGCCCAATTCGCGGACGACACCGCCTTGCTGACCAGTAGGCGGAGGGTCAACGCGGTTATCGCTCGCCTACAACGTCAGCTCACGATGGTAAAAGATTGTCAACGCAGACAAGGCGACAGCAGTGATGTTTACCAATCGTCGCCCAGATTTTAGAGACAGGCTGATTCTTTACCATCAGGAAATCCCATCGATCAATAAGCTCAAGTACCTTGGAGTCACATTCGACAATAAGTTGCTTTTCAAACTGCATATACAGGATAAGAGGATCAAGATTTTACAATCATCCGCCAATTATACCCCCTGCTGGCCAGCTCGCGGATGAACGTCAATACGAAACTTCGCCTTTACATAGCAACAGTCCTCCCAGCTGTTTGATATGGTTGTTCCATTTAGGGGACAACCAGCCCCTCTAATTTGAAAACCATTCAGTCTTTGCAGAAATCGATGTCTTCGACTCATTATTGGAGCGCCCAGATGGGCAAGGATCGTGACCTACACGAAGAGTTCAGTCAGCCAGCCATCCAGAAAACCATCATCCTATGCACATGCAAGCTTATGGACAAAATAGAAGCCTTATGGCTAATGTTACGTCACTTAGAATATATTGGATCATTAGCTCCTGAGCGTTGGCACCAGGCCTGGGTGCCTCGGGCGATTCCGTAAGTCCCACATTAATCACCCACCTCAGCCTTCATCTACACGCTATAAGGGCCAAAGAACACAAAGCGCAGTGCCCGTGTGAAGGCTGCAATAAAGATGAAGGTACACCTCGACCACCGGTAAAACAATTCCAACCAATAGGTTGGTAGCGCTTCGTCACAACCATAAAAAAAGTCGGCGGCTTCAGTCAGTTGTGGGCAGATAGTCGCGAGCGAGAAGTGTGCGTTCGGGGCCGGTGGTAGGTTTGGGCAGCAGCTAGCTTCAGACGCTAGTCCACGTTGTTCCGATGTGCAGGTTGCGGCTGTTTGAACAGTTAATGTCGTCTGGTGGGAAACTCGTTCCGACGTGACGGTTGAACCTTCGCTTCTGCTGAGAATTTTTAATATCTGAAGGAATCCTGTGTGAACTGTGGCGAGTTTGCTACATGTCAGACAGTTACGATCATTGATCATCAGGGCTGCCTGTTGGTTCCTGAAGGACAGCTGTGCGGCAGAAGCACCCGCTTTCTAGCAATCTGGGGTTACAGTTGATTCCCACATCGATCCTCAGAAATTAATGTTAGCATTTTGTTTTACGGCTGCTAGTTCGTGTGCTCCCCCTTCTGGTTACGCAAAAACATATCAGAAGCACAGCAGAATCAGCGAACTAGTTAAGTCAGGTTGGAAATTAACTGATTTTCTACCAATTGTTTACTATTAATCTTACGGTATCAGTGGAGCCTCTAGGCAAAATTGGGTCGTGATAAGCATGGACTCTTTTGAAAATGACAAAGCCGCACGTAGTGTAAGTTTCCACTGTTAAGTTGTAGTTAAAGCACTATTTACTGTTCTTCAATAATGGTTCAAATGACTCTGAGCACTAAGGGACTTAACATCTGAGATCATCAGTCCCCTAGAACTTAGAACTTCTTAAACCTAACTAACCTAAGGACATCACACACATCCATGTCCAAGGTAGGGTTCCAGACTGAAGCGCCTAGCCGGCCAGAGTTGCCGTGCGGTTCTAGGCGCTACAGTCTGGAACCGAGCGACCGCTACGGTCGCAGATTCGAATCCCGCCTCGGGCATGGATGTGTGTGATGTCCTTAGGTTAGCTAGGTTTAATTAGTTCTAAGTTCTAGGCGACTGATGACATCAGAATAGTCGCATAGTACTCAGAGCCATTTTTGAAGCGCCTAGAACCGCTCGGCCATAACTGACGGCTACTGTTCTTCACTGTACATCCTATGGACGAGTGGTCCCTTATCTCAAGGTGGTCTGTTCTGAATATTTGTAGTTTGTACATCTATTTTGATTATTCATCTGTTTCTCATGTGTTACTGGAAGAGGACCTTGTAATTCATTTTGATAAGAATTTGACAGAGCTCTGAAATATGTAACAAGGCCCCGGGCGTAGACGATATTCCATCAGAACTACTGATAGCCTTGGGAGAGTCAGCCATGACACAACTCTTCCATCTGGTGTGCAAGATATATGAGACAGGCAAAATATCTTTAGACTTTAAGAAGAATGTAATAATTTCAATTCTAAACAAAGCATTTACTGACAAGTGTGAAAATTACTGAACATTCAGTTTAATAAATCATGGTTACACAATACTAACTCGAATTTCTTAGAGAAGAATGGAAAGACTGGTAGAAGCCGACCTTGGGAGTATCAGTTTGGATTCCAGAGAAATGTAGGAAAATGCGAGGCAGTACTGACTCTACGACTTATCTTAAAAGATAGGTTAAGGAAAGGTAAATCTACATTTATAGCATGTGTAGACTTAGAGAAAGCTTCTGACAGTATTTACAGGAACACTCTCTTTCAAATTCTGAAGGTTGCAGAGGTAACATACAGGAAGCGAAAGGCTATTTGCAACTGGTACGGAAACTAGACGGCAGTTATGAGTCGAGGGGCACGAAAGGGAAGCTGTTGAGAAGGAATGAAACCGAGTTGTAGACTATCCCCGATGTTATTCAATCTGAACACTGATCAAGCAATAAAGGAAACCAAAGGAAAATTTCGAATAGGAATTAAAGGTCACTGAGAAGAAATGAAAACTTTGAAATTTGTCGACAACGTTGTAATTCTGTCAGAGATAGCAAAGGACTTTGAAGAGCAGTTGAACGGAATGGACTGTGTCTTGAAAGGGAGATATAAGATGAACATCAACAAAAGCAAGATAAGAATAATTGAATGTCATTGGATTAAATCAAGTGATGCTGAGGGAATCAGAATAGGAAACGAGGGTCTCTAAGTAAGAGATGAGTTTTGTTATTTGGGCAGCAAAATAACTCATGGGCGAATTACAAAAGTAATAAAATGTAGGCTGTCAATGGCAAGAAAAGCATTTCTAAAGAAGAGAAATGTACATTTAAGTATTAGGAAGACTTTTCGGAAGGTATTTGTCTGGAGTGTAGCGATGCATGGAAGTGAAATATGGACGTTAAACAGTTTAGATAGAAAGAGAATGGTGCTACAGAAGAACGCTGAAGATTAGAAGGGACGATCACGGAACTAATGAGGAAGTACAGAATAGAACTGGGGAGTCAAGAAATTTGTGGCACAACTTGACCAAAAGAAGGGATCGGTTAATAGGAAACATTCTGAGACATCAAGGAGTCGCCAGTTAACACTGGAGGGAAGGGTGGGAGGTAAAATCATAGAGGGAGACCAAGAGATGAATACAGTTAAGATGTAGGTTGGAGTAGTTATTTGGAGATGAAGAGACTCGGACAGGATAGGATCACATGGAGAGCTGCATCAAACCAGTCTTCGGACTGAAGACCACAACAACAAAATTTTGTATATTCACGGACCCCAGAACTGGGGCCAGCATATATGTAGTAATGCCTCTACTGGCAAAGATGGATCACGTGCTACTAAAAACTTTATGTTTTTCATAAGCAACGCTAGTTAGGCTGGCCAGCCGTTTAGTTAAATTTCTGCTTTGGTTTTGCTTCCGTTACTACTTGACAATCCCATCCTAGAGGCGGAATCTGGTATTGTCCTTTTGAAGGTGTGGACTGTTTATGGATGTCCATTCTACTCCATGGACCATGGATTTCAGCTGATGATATATACGAGAAAAAGTACCACCACAGCTGTATCTCGAGAATTGTCTCACACAACTAGTTTCGGCGGCACATTTCCGCTATCCTCAGGCCACACTATTGCCGAAAGAGTGTTAGAATTCTTTGGTGCATTAATTGTGGAGTCCTTGTTACTAGTACACATGGGCCAGCTATTCTCAGGAGTCTTTCCTCTACACCATGTTGCCGGTCGGGGTGGCCGAGCGGTTCTAGGCGCTACAGTCTGGAACCGCGCGACGGCTACGGTCGCAGGTTCGAATCCTGCCTCGGGCATGAATGTGTGTGATGTCCTTAGGTTAGTTAGGTTTAAGCAGTTCTAAGTTCTAGGGGACTGATAACCTCAGTGCTCCCATAGTGCTCAGAGCCATTCGAACCATGCACCATGTTGCATTGGAGACAACACGGTGTCGAGCAGAGACTCCTGAGGAAGGCTATCCCACAAGGACTCCACAATAAATGCGCCAAGGAATTCTAACACACTTTTGGCAGTGGTGGGGCGTGAAGATGGCGGTAATGTGCCGCTGAAACTTGTCGTGTGAGACAATAAAGACATTCTCAACATACAGCTGTCGTGGTACTTTTTCTCATTTATGTGAACTGTTTGTTTTTCACTATTAAAAAAGTGGGCTTGCTGACCCGGTGCTAGTGAACACATTTGCTCCGGTATTTTTGTGGACTTCCCGCTCTGAGTAAGATTTAAATTTAAATTTAGTAGTCTGTGCTGCACTGAATTATATTTACGCCAGTTTTTATGGTTCTCCGATTGACAGTGTTTTTTAATTCATTGGATCATTTAATTAAATCTGGTGCCATTTATTCTCGATTAGTGGCAGTTGCTGTTTTGCTTACTGCATTGATTAATTCTTTAAATTCTGCCACCAGTTGCTTTCTGGAAGTTATAATGATGAAACTGGCGGGCAGTTGCTGCTTTACTTATTGCAGTGATTATTCTTTTGAATTCTGCCACCAGTTTCTTCCCTAAATTGTTACATTTTAGGGGACATTGTACGTGAAATTCGTTGAATTTAATATTTTCTGTTTTCTACTCCATAATGTACTTTGGACTTTCCCGGATATTTTGGTATATAATACATTAAAATCAGACAATTGTGAGACCTTCAAATAATATTTTGAATGTTGACGTGCGACTATCAAATTTCGCGGCTTCGTATATACTGCCACAGTTGAGCAGTCATATCTTGGGAACTACACAGTCTAGAAGCTGTGAATTGCTTTGTTTTGCGCCTACTGCTACGTCTCAGAAGTTGTCATTACGAATAAACAAAGCAGTCCTTTGTTTCTGTTACCAGTTTTCGTTGAAAGTAGTGTGATTATCGGCTATTTTTGTAGTAAGTTAACTTCTATTGCTTTTTATACGCAAATAAAATGACTAAGCGTAAAAGTAACTTCAAGAAACGCAAATTTGCGGTTAACAGATATGTGAGACCTGCATTTTATTCTGAAGTACTTGAAAACACATGTGCTAGCACTGAAGGAAACCACGATAATGTTTCTGAAGTGACCGTGCCCCCTGGTGCATCGAAAACGGGTGACAGTGGTAAAAGTAATGATACTATGGACAGCGTCATTATTGATCTGCAAATTCTTGCACAGGTTCTTTCTGAAACTGTCACTTGCTATCTTTGTGGTGGTGAAGTTAAGCTTTGTGAGGATATTGGAGCTAGAATAGGTGCTGCGTCTAAATTAAGTATCAAATGTCAGAAGGGCAAAAACGAAAAAAGCATATCGTACTTCATCAAAGTGTTCAGATAATGAAATGTATGAAACCAATGTCGGACTGTTCTTTGGCCTTAGATGCATTCGTAAAAGTGTAAGGGCTGGTAATTTTCCTTGCGCTGTGTTGAATTTGCCAAATCCACCTTCTAGGTATACGAAATATGTAACAGCAATTGGAGACTCTTTAAATGCTACAAAACAAAATGAGGGTGACACAGATATCAGCATTGCTGTGTATGGATTCTGGCAAAAGCGTGGGTTTAGTTCTAAAAATGGTTTTACATCTGCAACAAGCATTGACACTGGGGAAGTTTTGGATTTTGAAGTACTCAGTAAGTACTGCTAAGGTTGTACAGTGAACAAGAAGAACACATTACTTCATAAACAGCACTGTATAAATAATTATGATGGCACAAGTGGAGGAATGGAGGTAGAAGGAGCAGTTAACATTTTCCAGCGTTCGTAGAAGGAAAGAAGTGTCAGGTATGTGAATTAGATAGGTGATGGAGACAACAAGGCTTTCATTGCAGTACAAAACAGTAAGCCATATGATGTTCCTATACAAAAACTTGAGTGTGTAGGACATGTCAAGAAAAGGATGAGAACACATCTGCGTGACCTAAAAACCAAGCTAGGTAACACAAAATTGTCTGATGGCAAAACAATAAAATGTACTGGAAGAAATGGTTCAAATGGGTCTGAGCACTATGCGACTTAACTTCTGAGGTCATCAGTCGCCTAGAACTTAGAACTACTTAAACCTAACCTACCTAAGGACATCACACACATCCATGCCCGAGGCAGGATTCGAACCTGCGACCGTAGCGGTCTCTTGGCTTCAGACTGTAGCGCCTAGAACCGCACGGCCACTCAGACCGGCGGTGCTGGAAGACTAACAGACAAAGTAATTGATGAATTACAGCAGTATTATGGGAAGGTCATTAGAGATACCTGTGACATTTTAGAGAAGATGAAGAGAGCTGTGTGGAGCACTTTCTTTCATCGAATGTCAACCGATGAAGAGCCATGACATGCTTTGTGTCCACCTCCACCAAACATTTAGTGTAAATATAGACAAGCTGAATTTTCCTGGCAGCCTGCATGAATTTACACATAAACATTCTCTTGCTTTGGCAGTAATGGAAGCAATCATACTTATTTACAGAGACTTGGAAAAACCTGAGCTACTAAAGAAGTGTTTACATTGGAAGACCCAGGACGTGAATAAGTCCATCAGGAATGTTGTGTGGTGCCGTGTGCCTAAAATGTATTTGTTGGCCTTATGACTCTAAAGTTCGCAGTGTCTGATGCTGTAATAACCTTTAATGGTCGGAACTATGAAAGACTTAAGGTTCTAGAGAAGTTAGGCGTAAGATTTGGACAGAACACAGCTAAAGGACTGCGGTAACAGGATGAGCTTCGTGTACGTGAAGCAGAGTTAACTGTTCACAAATAACATAAGAAGGAAGAAAGAAAAGGAGGCGGCAAGCACTGGGCTGTTGTGAGACTGGAGAAGACACAGACTATGGGCCAGGGCAATTCTAGTGCATAAAAGACGCAGAAAAGTAAGTCTGTATAAAAATTTGTAATAAAAAAGTTTTAAACCTCAGTATCTCTGAACTACATTTTTTGCAATAAATGACCTGTTTTCTTGAAAAGTGCTGATGGTAGAGACATGAAATTTTCACAGCATGCACAGTGTGAGATTCAACACATATGGAACTAGAATAATTAAAATATCCTGAGTTGTTTTGTTTGTACGTTCATTTACTTACAAAATTCTGTCAAAAAATTGAG
Organism: Schistocerca gregaria; assembly: GCF_023897955.1. Lineage (NCBI taxonomy): Eukaryota > Metazoa > Arthropoda > Insecta > Orthoptera > Acrididae > Schistocerca > Schistocerca gregaria. The sequence continues at coordinate 532,049,724 of NC_064921.1, forward strand.
TGTTTGAAAAAAGGAAAAGATAACATGCCCCACAATACAATTTTAGTAATAATTCTAGTTCAGTGTATCTAGAAAGGTGCATTCAATAATTATGGAAAACTGTAAGTTGGTGTCTTAAAAAGGTTCCGAGATAATGGGTCACAAAATTCGATAATTTAACATTGGCGGCATAGGACATACAACATCCCCCTAACCTTACCGACAGTCGGTGCTTAACGTGTTAGATCATGTAGTTAAATTCTGCCATCAGTTGCTTTCGATAAATCATAATTGTAATCCCGAGGCAGATGCTGTTCTGATGCCTGTTTAATTTATTAAATTCTGCCCACAGTTGCCTTTCTTAAGTTGCAATAATAATAATAATAATAATAATAATAACAATAAAGTTTGTTGGGGGTTGCTTTCTTCCTCATTACTCGTGTTTGTAAATTCTGCCACCTGTATCCTTTTGTAAAAAAAATATATTAATAAACACTGTTATATTTTTTTATTGTGAAAATTTCTGCTTGCTTAAACGAAATGGTTTGTTTAAATTAGTTAAACTTGTTGTCTCCCACCACCTTACCACTCAACACCAGCTCCCTGTCGCTTTCAATGTCTACATATTTGAAGCATCCTTATTGTAGCGTGTAACATGGCGGTGTAACGTAACTATGTCGGTGGAGATAAACAGCTTGCTGTAATGCAGTTTCTAACTCACCGTCAGACTGACAGTGCTAGACCACACACGAGCGCTGCGACATCTGCAACAGCCCGATGCCTTGGGATTACTGTCATCGATCATACTCCATACAGTCCGGACTCTGTCGTATCCGATTTTTATCTGATTCCAAAACTTAAAGAACACCTTCGAGGACTTTTTAAGAATGGCAGAACGGTACAAGCAGAGGTGAGCTTGTGGCTCCGACAGTAAACTCAAACGTTGTGCAGTGATAATATCAACAAATAGGTCTCTCCCTTTCAGTTTCAGTAAACTGCAGGGTGTCGCACGAAATGTGTTACCAATTGTTTCTTTCACAATTTATGACGCACATTAGATACCCCGCCGGGATCTCTACAGCAGTACCAGCAGAGCTTGGAAACACAAATGAGTTACGAAATGACGTATAATTCACGATACTGCCGTTAGGAGACTAGTAAGCAGCAATGGCTGACAATGGAAGACTGACGACTCAGCAACGCTCGGCAATTGTGTTACTTTTTCATGAAACGAAAAATCTTGTTGTGGCTAACAGATGTTTTCGACAACAGTTTAACACGCGATGGATCGCTTACAAGAAGACCATCGACAGGTTGTACGATAAATTTGTATAGGAAGGAGCTGTATTGGAAGCGAAGCGACCTCGGCCTAAGCCTGTTTGTTCGCCGGAGAATACCGAAGCGGTACGAGTTGCTGTACAGAGAAGTCCCTGGAAATCGTGTAGAAAGGCAGCAGTGCAACTGGGAATATCCAGACGCTCCGTTCAACGCATTCTTAAAAGTGACCTCCATATGTACCCACACAAGATGACCTGTGCACAGAAGCTCACTGAAGAACACAAGCAGCGGAGACTACTGTTTGCTCAGTGGGCGGAGGATAGGGAAGAAACTCTCAACTACGTTTGTTTTCAGACGAGGCGCATTTTCATTTAGACATTTAACAAACACTGAAAACCCACAAGTGCTTTATGAACGACAACATTATGCTCCGAGGATTACAGCGTGGGCAGCAATTTCCAGTCATGGACTTATTGGGCCCTTTTTCGTTGAAGAAACTGTGAACAGCGAGCGTTATTTGAGTATGCTTCGCAATACCTTCATTACACAGCTGCTTGCTACTGCCTTGCCCTTCAACACGCAGTGGTTCATGCAAGATGGAGGAAGGCCACATACTGCAAACACTATGTTGGTGTTTTCACACGAGCATTTCGATATGCGGATCGTTTCACTCAGGTTTCCAGGTCGCTTCAATGACGGACAATATTGGTCCCCCAATAGTCCAGACCTCAATCCATCTGACTTTTTTCTTTGGGGGTACCTAAACGAAAAAATTTTCTCCGAACGTCCACGTGATTTAATGGAGCTCAGAAGACTTATTGGCTGGTTCAAATGGCTCTGAGCACTATGGGACTTAACAGCTTAGGTCATCAGTCACCGAGAACTTAGAACTACTTAAACCTAACTAACCTAAGGACATCAAACAGATCCATGCCCGAGGCAGGATTCGAACCTGCGACCGTAGCGGTCGCGCGGTTCAAGACTGAAGCGCCTAGAACCGCTCGGCCACTCCGGCTGGCTCAGAAGACTTATTCTTCAAGCTTGCAGTGAAATTACGGAAGAGATGTGCCGTAGGGTAATCACTAACTTCAGTGTTCATTTGAAGGAAGTTAGGAAACGAAATGGCGGTCATATTGAGCATGTGCTGGGTTAGAACAAATCTCCATGGACGGCTCTTCATTGTAGTATATGATCCTTTCAGACTGTATTGTCAATAAAGTTTATATTCAAAAACAAATTAGTAACAAATTTCGTGCGCTACCCTGTAGGTCTTAAAATTCTTCTTAAAACAAAAACAACAAAAAATTAGGGGGTGTGCGTCAAGAAACACGATATTCGAACAAATAAGGACCACTATGATGTAGACGTGATGAATAAAGGTGTAGAATATTATTAACGTTTATTTTATTTAGAAAAGCTTTGAGTTTTCATTACTTGCGAACACGGCCTAGTATGTGGTATGTTTGTTTGGCAGGTTATCAGTTCGCTCCCGGTCGCGGCCGCCGCCACTCGGCTGCCTGCAGCTGGCCTGCGTGTGTGTGCCAGCCAGCCTGGGGCCTCCTGAGGCAGCGCCGTGTGGCGCGCGGCCCTGCTCAGCCGCGCACAGCAGAGCAGGGCAGGGCAGGGAGCGCTCAAGTGGAATGCAAACCTCTCCGGCGCGCTGCGGCCCGCGCCCTCTGCCCGCGGCGGATTTCGCTCTCGGCGTGTCTCGAGAGCGGCTGCCGCGCCGTCCCGGCTCACCTCACCTCACCTCCGCACAGCCTTCGCCGCCTCGGCATACAGCATTCTGCAACCTTTCCGGAGCACCGGGCGGAATAAGGTATTCAAATTCCGTCTCTTCTCTGACACAGAGCAAACGCTCCGTGGAGGTAAAAAAAAATCTGCTTCCTGATGTTTCGGAAACATCTGAAAGTATCATCATTCAGTGAAAAAACAGTCTGATTTGCGGTGGCTATTTTATTAAAAAGTTTCGGCCTAGCCTTAGGCCATCTTCGGAACAGTACCATCAGCTGAAGTTGACGATTTTTGGACAACATGGTTGTGGAGATGAAGCAGCGATTAGTAAGTGGACATAGTTTGCTGCCGTTATGTAGACAGGAGTGACACCACCAGCAGTCGACCAAGGGTGTAAACGCCCAGAAGATAACTCCTATGTCGGGTTGAAACCGGTTGGCGGTATAATAATAATACATGCCATTTTTGAATAATTCAAGTTGACGATGTCTAGAACAATCAGTAACCCTCAGCCGCTGAAACTGACTGAGGTCTACTGATTGTTCTAGATATCGTCAGCTTGAGCTGATACTGCTGTTTGAACAGAGCCTAAGACTAAGTCGAAACCGGTCATTTCAATGAAACAACCACCGCGATCTGGACTGTTTTTGCAGTGATTGTATACGGCTTACAGGATCGCTGTTTGCCAAAAAGTTACCAAAAATTTTGAATCAGTTACTATGTCGGAATAGCGCATGTGTAGTAAACGACATTTCCGCATAATTACACTACTGGCCATTAAAATTGCTACAACATGAAGATAACGTGCTACAGACGGGAAATTTAACCGACAGGAAGAAGATGCTGTGATATGCAAATGATAAGGCTTTCAGAGCATTCACACAAGGTTGGCGACGGTGGCGACACCTACAACGTGAAGACATGAGGAAAGTTTCCAACCGATTTCTCATACATAAACAGCAGTTGAGCGGCGTTGCCTGGTGAAACGTTGTTGTGATGCCTCGTGTAAGTAGGAGAAATGCGTACCATCACGTTTCGACTTTGATAAAGATCGGATTGCAGCCTATCGCGATTGCAGTTTATCGTATCGTGACATTGCTGCTCACGTTGGTCGAGATCCAATTACTGTTAGCGGAATATGGACTCGGTGGGTTCAGGAGGGTAATACGGAACGCCGTGCTGGATCCCAACGGCCTCGTATCACTAGCAATCGAGATGACAGGCATCTTATCCGCATGGATGTAAAGGATCTTGCAGCCACGTCTCGATCCCGGACTCAACAGATGGGGACGTTTGCAAGACAACAACTGTCTGCACGAACAGTTCGACGACACTTGCACCAGCTTGGACTATCAGCTCGGAGACCATGGCTGCAGTTACCCTTGACGCCGCATCACAGACAGGAGCGCGTGCGATGGTGTACTCGACGGCGAATCTGGGTGCACGAATGGCAAAACTTCATTCTTTTGGATGAATCCAGGTTCTGTTTACAGCATCATGATGGTCGCATCCGTGTTTGGCGACATCGCGGTGGACGCACATTTGAAGCGTGTATTCGTCATCGCCAAACTGGCGCATCACCCGGAGTGATGGTATGGGATGCCATTGGTTACATGTCTCGGCCACCTCTTGTTCGCATTGACGGCACTTTGAACAGTGGACGTTACATTTCAGATGTGTTACCACCCGTGGCTCTACCCTTCATTCGATCCCTGCGAAACCATACATTTCAGCAGGATAATGCACGGCCGCATGTTACAGGTCCTGTACGGGCCTTTCTGGATACAGAAAATGTTCAACTGCTGCCCTGGCCGGCACATTCTCAAGATCTCTCACCAATTGAAAACGTCTTGTCAATGGTTGCCGAGCAACTGGCTCGTCACAATAAGACAGTCACTACTCTTGATGAACTGTGGTATCGTGTTGAAGCTGCACGGGCAGCTGTACCTGTACATGCCATCCAAGCTCTGTTTGACTCAATGCCCAGGCGTATCAAGACCGTTATTACTGACAGACGTGGTTGTTCTGGGTACTGATTTCTCAGGATCTATGCACCCAAATTGCGTAAAAATGTAATCACATGTCAGTTCTAGTATAATATACTTGTCCAATGAACACTCGTTTATCATTTGCATTTCTTTTTGGTGTAGCAACTTTAATGGCCATGAGTGTATTGAGGTCCTTGGGAGGGTCCACCGTGACAAAACTGTCCCACCTCGTCCGTATTTCCCACTACCAGAGAAAGCATTTGCTGACACATATAAATGTTACCATATAGTCCGATTAATAACTCTTGGTCGTAAAATCCTAACACGAATTATTCGTAGAATCATGGTGCGGCCGATAGAAGCCGATCTGCAGGAAGATCACATTGTCTCTAATAATCCTTCGAGGACAGCAGAACAACAGCCGGACTTGAAGTGCTTGAATAATGGAAATTGAAACTGTAAGTAAGCTGTTTAGTTTTTTACGTTGGCACGTAGCGCTCTGTATTAAAATCACTGACTGTGCTGTGTGCAGTCTGTGGCTGATTTGCATTGTTGGAATATTTGCTATTATAGTGTTGGAGAGTTGGATGAGAACAACGCGTAGCGTTGTGCAGTTGCAGGTGAGCCGCCAGCAGTGGTGGATGGGGGGAGAGAGATGGCAGAATTTTGAGAGCGGACGATCTGAACGTGTGTCAGTCAGAAAAAGGAAATTTGTAAGACTGGATGTCATGAACTTATATATATATATATATATATATATATATATATATATATATATATATGCCTTTCGAACACTATTAAGGTAAATACATTGTTTGTTCTCTATCAAAATCTTTCATTTACTAACTATGCGTATCAGTAGTTAGTGACTTCTGTAGTTAGTGATTTCAGTAGTTAGAATCTTTTATTTAGCTGGCAGTATTGGCGCTCGCTGTATTGCAGTAGTTCGAGTAACAAAGATTTTTGTGAGGTAAGTGATTCATGAAAGGCATAAGTTATTGTTAATCAGGGCCATTCCTTTGTAGGGATTATTGAAGGTCAGATTGCGTTGTGCTAAAAAAAAATATTTTGTGTCAGTTTACTGTTGATCAGAATGAGTAAAGAGAGAAATGTCTGAGTACGTTCAATTTTCCTCAGCTGCTTGAAAATCAAATAACGTAAGAGGTTTACCAGCACTGTCATTTCATAATTTTTCTAAGGGGATGTATCATAAAACTAAAAACTCTATGCAATTTAAGCGTCGTTTATTCAAAACATGCTGCCAGTTCGAAGCGAAAATGCGCTATGTTCAGGCCCCAAACGTAAACTGCCCTCAACTTACAACTCGTAACGATAAACAGCAACAGAGCCTTCAAATGAAACAGTACAACTTATTAAGCATGTTACACCAGTATGTGCTACCAATAAAGACGAGTGAAGCGGGGCCAAAATCAACTGGATTTGGTAACTTCTCGTAACAAGCAATACCAGTGATCAGGCGACGTAAACGACAGGAAGTCATCTAGGAAAATAGAAGTAATATCTAGGCTTTTCCCAAGTACTTGTTATAGGCTCTCTGCTGTTCTTAATCTATATGCGCGATTTAGGAGGCAATCTGAGCAGCTCTCGTAGAATGTTTGCAGACGATGCTGTAGTTTACCGTCTAGTAAAGACAGCAGAACAGCAGCCAGCTGGAAAATGATTTAGTCAAGGTACTTTCATGGTACGAAAAGTGGCAAATGTTCTAAATAATGCACAGCGTGAGGTCATCCATATGAGTACTAAAAGAAACGCGTTAAATTTCGATTACGCGAAAAATCTCACAAATTTAAAGGCTGTCGATTCAACTAAATACCTATCACTAACAATTAGGAACAGCTTAAATTGAAACGATTTCATAGACAATGTTGTGGGGAAGCCAAAACAAAGGCTCCGTTTAACTTGTAGAACACAAATCCACAAACGAGACTGCTTGCACTACGCACGTCCATCCTCTGCTGAAGTATTGCTGTAGGGTATGGAATCCTTAGCAGGTAGGATTGACAGAGGACGGTGAAAAAGTTCAAAGAAGGGCAGCTTGTTTTATAGTATCGCGAAAGAAAGGAGAGAATGTCACGGATATAATATGCGAGTTCAAGTAGCAATCATTAAAAGAAAGGAGTTTTTCGTTGTGACGATATCTTTTCACGAAATTTTAGTCCTCAGCTTCCTCCTCTGAAAGCGAAAAAAATCTTTTTGGCGCACACCTACATAGGAAGAACTTATCATCTAATAAAATAAGAGAAATCAGAGCTCGCTCGAAGAGATTGAAATGTTCATTTTGCCCTTGTGCTACTTGAGAGTGTAACGGACAGGGAATAGTCCCGAAGTGATTCTATGATCTCACTGTCAAACTTAAATGCGAATTGCAGAGTAATCACGTAGATGTAATATCCAATACTTCTTTGAATTAATGCTGCGATGTTTACAGGCACTAATTGTTGTAGCATAGCCGGCCGGAGTGGCCGAGCAGCTCTAGGCGCTACAGTCTGGAACCGCGCGACCGATACGGTTGCTGGTTCGAATCCTCCCTCGGGGATGGATGTGTGTGATGTCCTTAGGTTAGTTAGATTTAAGTAATTCTAAGTTCTAGGGCACTGATGACCTGAGAAGTTAAGTCCCATAGTTCTCAGAACCATTTGAACCATTTTTCGTTGGAGCCTAGCATTGTATGGTAGTGAAACATGGATTGAGGGAATATCACAACAGAAGAGAATCGAAGCATTTGAGATGTTGTGCTACATCGAATGTTGAAAATTAGGTCGATTTATAAGATAAGTAATGAGGAGGTTCTGCACAGAATCGGAGAGGAAAGGAATATGTGGAAAAGACTGACAAGGAGAATGGACAGGATGGTAGGGAATCTATTAAAACGTCAGGGAATGACTTCTATGGTAATAGAGGGAGCTGTAGAGGTGAAAAACTGTAGAGGGAGACAGAGACTGGAATGGATCCAGCAAATAATTGAGGTCATAGGTTGCAAGTGTTACTCTGAGTTGAAGAGCTTGGCACAGGAGAGGAACTCGTGGCGGGCCGCATCAAACCAGTCAGTAGACTGGTGACTCAAAAAGAAAAAAAAATTCTGGATGGGGGGGTTCCACATCACCCTGACATCTCAAAGGTATCTGGTCGAAATGAATTAGTGAGTAATAAGATAACGGGTCCAGTTACAGTCCAGTGAGCCCTGGTACGTGTATGACCCTTAAGAAGTCTGATGGTACCTGCTGTCATGGCAACGACTGTGAGTTGACAGCAATCACTTGAATTTTCGCAACGATATCGATATTGGGCTGCTACTGATTTGTGACGGCTTAATTTGCCCCACACATATGCTCTCCTGTTCACAGTGGGAATGGATGTTTGTGCAGAGTCTGAGTCCTGTACCTTCAATGGGCACGTGGGCACACGGCCGAGCACTTCTTTTGATCCCTTCGTAATAATATATTTCAGTAGTATTTCGTTATGGTTATTCAACTTGGTATTTCCTACCAGTAGACCTATATCTCTAACGTCGATCAGTTGTAGAATTTTGGAACACGTATTATGTTCGAGTATAATGACTTTTCTGGAGACTAGAAATCTACTCTGTAGGAATCAGCATGGGTTTCGAAAAAGACGGTCGTGTGAAACCCAGTTCGCGCTATTCGTCCACGAGACTCAGAGAGCCATAGATAAGGGTTCACAGGTAGATGCCGTGTTTCTTGACTTCCGCAGATGATGCTGTGGTGTATCGAGAGGTTGTAACAATGGAAAATTGTACTAAAATGCAGGAGGAGCTGCAGCGAATTGACGCATGGTGCAGGGAATGGCAATTGAATCTCAATGTAGACAAGTGTAATGTGCTGCGAATACATAGAAAGATAGATCCCTTATCATTTAGCTACAAAATAGCTGGTCAGCAACTGGAAGAAGTTAATTCCATAAATTATCTGGGAGTACGCATTAGGAGTGATTTAAAATGGAATGATCATATAAAGTTGATCGTCGGTAAAGCAGATGCCAGACTGAGATTCATTGGAAAAATCCTAAGGAAATGCATTCCGAAAACAAAGGAAGTAGGTTACAGTACGCTTGTTCGCCCACTGCTTGAATACTACTCAACAATGTGGGATCCGTACCAGATAGGGTTGATAGAAGAGATAGAGAAGATCCGACGGAGAGCAGCGCGCTTCGTTACAGGATAATTTCGTAATCGCGAAAGCGTGACGGAGATGATAGATAAACTCCAGTGGAAGACTCTGCAGGAGAGACGCTCAGTAGCTCGGTACGAGCTGTTGTTAAAGTTTCGAGAACATACCTTCATCGAAGAGTCAAGCAGTATATTGCTCCCTCCTACGTATATCTCGCGAAGAGACCACGAGGATAAAATCAGAGAGATTAGAGCCCACACAGAAGCATACCGACAATCTTTCTTTCCACGAACAATACGAGACTGGAATGGAAGGGAGAACCGATATTGGTACTCAGGGTACCCTCCGCCACACACCGTCAGGTGGCTTGCGGAGTATGGATGTAAATGTTGATGTAGAATTCATATGAAATTTTTCTCTTGTGACTTACGCAGAACACATCGCTTACGTCGTCAATAAATCTATCACAATGTCACAACGTTCCACTTCAGTACTTGCGCTAGAGCTGTGTCTATAGTCAGTTCAGTGTCTTCGTTGTAGCAGAGGACATCCTTCGACAATTCAAGTTATTACTGGTAAAACTGCGAACGAAGTCACAGGCTAAAGAAAGAAAGAAAGGAAGGAAGGACTGAGAAGTAAATGCAGAGATCAGATAATTTCAGGACGATTGGTTGACCTTACCTGCGCGCTCCCCGTCAACATCTGTATGTGTAAATGAGTGACTACGGGATGCAATTTTCACTGGTAAATGAACTTCAGAAAGAGTTCCGGGAAGATTGTACATTTGCATACAGGTACAGATGTAGCCTGGTCTTCATAGTCCTTTGTTTAAATTGATCATTTGATAATGGCTCGGGAGGCTGAAATCACCTAATTGTGTTACAAGTGGAGACTTTTGTGGTAAACGAAAAATGCCATCACTTAACAAATAACAGCGTACTTCAAGAAAAACAGTAAGAAATGAAGAAGTTCACAAACACAAATCCATAACCCTTCCACGTTATTTTATTTGTTGTCAGGAGTGCCTTCAAAAAATGTAGTTACATATGGTTCAAATGGCTCTGAGCACTAAGGGACTTAACTTCTTAGGTCATCAGTCCCCTAGATCTTAGAATTACTTAAACCTAACTAACCTAAGGACATCACACACATCCATGCCCGAAGCAGCATTCGAACGTGCGACCGCACCGGTCGCACGGTTCCAGACTGTAGCGCCTAGAACCGCTCGGCCACTCCTGCCGGCCGTAGTTACATAACCTAACACTATGGTGACTAGAACAAAAGTAAGATGACTGCGGAGTGATAGAGTAGTTTTTATAAAACTGATGCTGCTGTATTGCATAACCTTTATTTGTTTGCATAGCGTCTTCATTTAATGATATGGCCGGTTTCGATTCTGCTAGCAATCAACGTCAGATAATAAAATATCGTTACGGAGTGTCGCACGTCAGATGCTATACAATCAAGTACTCAGTCATTAAAATATAGGCAGAAAGATAGATAATGGATATATCTACAAGCACAGGGAAATGTACACTGCAACAATAGCTACCCACAAATTGGACAAATGCTCAAATGTACCACCCAAATACTGATGACGGTGTTTGTTTGAGCATAGTATATAATATGAGCGTACATGGGAAGAGTGGTGCTAAAATGCTCATCAGCTAGCAGTATGTCAGGGCCTCGCGCGCCCGTGGTTTAGCAGTAGTTATATGCATTTGAACATGTTAATAAAGATTGCTGGATTCCACATAGCACTGTGTTCGCCTCTTCGAACAGGCTGCATAGGAGCCACGTAACCACTTTGTGTGGATGCGTAGTTACAGCTACGTTGCATGTCAGGCATACGTCGTTACATCATTCGTGGTGCACCCATGGATGCTGCTGCGCCTTACAAAGCGGTTCTGTAAGCCTCGCCTGGCGGGCTACACTGGTGTGCGTCCACAACAGCCTGCACGTTCACGGCAGTTTGCCTGCAACTTACAAAAGCCCTCTGCTTTGTTTATCTAACCCTTCACCCCCCCCCCCCTCCACCCCTCCCAAACATTGTGCGGCACATCAAGCTTTGTCCATGGGATGTCGCCAACGGCTACAACAGTGTCGTAGCATTGTGTTCCTTGACGAGCTCCGCTTCGTGAGGACGGCAAGCAATGTACGCCGCAACGCAGCAATCGTCAACGGGTACATGAACGTTTTACACTGAAATACAGGTCTCACTACACTGCGCAGAGAAAAACCGGATGACTTATTCGAAGCCGGCCAGAGTGGAAGAGCGGTTCTAGGCGCTACAGTCTGGAACCGCGGGACCGCTACGGTCGCAGGTTCGAATCCTGCCTCGGGCATGGATGTTTGTGATGTCCTTAGGTTAGTTAGGTTTAAGTAGTTCTACGTTCTAGGGGACTGATGACCTCAGAAGTTAAGTCCCATAGTGCTCAGAGCCATTTGAACTTATTCGAAACACCGTAATTGTTCAAAAATGTTCAAATGTGTGTGAAATCTTATGGGACTTAACTGCTAAGGTCATCAGTCCCTAAGCTTACACACTACTTAAGCTAAATTATCCCACGGACAAACAGACACACCCATGCCCTAGGGAGGACTCGAACCTCCACAGGGATCAGCCGCACAGTCCATGACTGCAGAACCGTAATTGTCTCCCACTGCGACGTGTAAGATTGAAATTTCGCTCGAAGATGACCAAATCCTTCCCGTGCAAGGGTGTTACATGTGGCGTTCTGCGATGTCACCCTCGGGCTCGGCGACCCTTCAAACAGCAAGGTGTCGACATTTGCGAAAAGAAGCTACAGCTCAGAAATTCGTGTGAGTTGCAAGGCGGGTTAATAATGTCACGTTGGCAACAAATGGCACCACAGTTCTACCCAACACCATCATCACACCCACTCTTACGCTGAGGCACCACCCACTTGACCGTACTCCACTCAGACGCCACATCACAGCCATTCTCAACATTGTGTATAACGACCTTTTACTGTCTGTTGCTAAAGTAAGATGTGAACCAATTGTGGGCTACTCCCCGTAGTCAGCAATGCTCCAACTTCTGAAGCAATATTTTGTGATCATCACAATCAAACGCCTTATTTAAATCGAAAAATACGCTTAGCATTCAAAACCTTCTGTTTAACCCATCCAGCACCTCACAAAGAAAACAGAATATAGCATTTTCAGTTGTTAAACGACTTCTAAAGCCGAACTGTAGATTTAATAGCCAATCGTGCGATATAAAATGATCAATTATCCTTGCATATACAGCTTTTTCAATAACTATAACAAACACTGATGGCATAGAAACAGGTCTAAAATTGTCTACATTATCCCTTTCTCCCTTTTTATAAAGCGGATTTACTACTGAGTACTTTAATCGTTCAGGAAATGACCATTACTAAAGGAAAAATTACAAATATGGCTAAATACAGGGCGAACATCGGCAGCACCGTACTTTAATATTCTGCTAGGCACCCCATCATATCCATGAGAGTTCTTAGTCTTCAATGATTTAGTTACTGACTCAATCTCCCCCTTGTCTGTATCTCAGAGGAATATTTCAAACATCAATCTATGAAAGGCATTTGCCAAGAAAGTTATATGATTCCCTGTAGAAAATAAAATTTTATTTAACTCACCAGCAATGGTCAGAAAATGATGGTTAAATACTGTACGTATTTGATCAAAAGTATTCGGACACCTGGCTGAAAATGACTTACAAGTTCGTGGCGCCCTTAGCCTTGATGACAGGTTCCACTCTCGCAGGCATACGTTCAGTCACATGCTGGAAGGTTTCTTGGAGAATGGCAGCCCATTCTTCACGAAGTGCTGAACTGAGGAGGGGTATCGATGTCGGTCGGTGAGGCCTGGCACAAAGTCGGCGTTCCAAAACATCCCAAAAGTGTTCTACAGGATTCAAGTCAGAACTCTGTGCAGGCCAGTCCATTACACGGATGTTATTGTCGTGTAACCACTCCGCCACAGACGATGCATTATGAACAGGTGGTCGATCGTGTTGAGAGATGAAGTCGCCATCCCCGAATTGCTTTTAAACAGGAGGAAGCAAGAAGGTGCTTAGATCGCCACATTGTGTACAGTGATTCGTCACTACGCACAACGTTCTTCCACTGTTCAATCGTCCTATGTTTACGTTCCTTACACCAAGCAAGGCGTCGTTTGGCAATTACCAGCGTGATGTGTAGCTTATGAGCAGCCACTCATGAAATCCAATTTTTCTCAACTCCCGCCTAACTATCATAGTACTTTCGATGGATCCTGATGTAGCTTGGGATTACTGTGTGATGGTCTGGATAGACCCTCTTCAATTGTCGGCGGTCTCTGTCAGTCAACAGACGAGGTCGGACTGTACGCTTTTGTGCTGTAAAAACTTCAAGTTTCCACTTCACTATCATATCGGAAACAGTGTACCTAGGGATGTTTGGAAGTGTGTAAATCTCGTGTACAGATGTATGACACAAGTGACACACAACCACCTGACTACGTTCGAAGTTCTTGAGTTCTGCGGACCGCCCCGTTCGGCTCTCATACGATGTCTAATGACTACTGAGATCGCTGATATGAAGTATCTGGCAGTAGGTGGCAGCACAGTGCACCTAACATGAAAAACGTATGTTTTTGGGGGTGTCCGGATACTTTTGATCACATAGTGTAGTTAGCGTTACCTCGCCGCTTTTCTGGGGCCTGAGGGCAGGCAACCGCACCTAAGGTGTGTCGAAGGACGTCACGGTTTTCACCAATGGAGAGGATGGATGTAGGCACCTTTGAGTCAAATTTCAAACTTACGCGTCGCAATGTGTGACCATTACGTCGTTTTGAAAAAGTGATACTTCTTTTTTTCTCTTTTTTGTTTATGCGCAGCGTATTTGGAAGGTGTTGCGCGACAACAACCCACCATTTCTCACATATCTCGCCTGCTTGGAGGCATCGCCATTACGTTCTTAACAAGTTATGACGCAGGATTTCATGCCATTTCACTAGCTTAAATGATGTGTGACTGACAATTTGAACTTGCACAGACGGAGCAGCAGTAAACATGGGTCGGAATATTGAATTCCATATTACGAACGCATCAACGCAAGTACAACAAGTAGGCCAAAAAATGTAGGCCTTTAAATGCTTCCTGAACGCTTTTCTACCGACAAATTTCGTCGATTTCCTCGCTTTCTGCTATGATGTTAGAAACAGGAAAGGAGTTGATCATGTAAAAACGAAAGTGATCTCTGTTCCTTGTCCAACCATTGTAATTAGGGTTTCCACAGAATTCCCAAATAATTCAAGGAGAATGTCAGTGTAGTTCCTGTAGACAGAGCAGTGTTGACACCTTCTCTGTTCATTGCCCATTGTTAAACTTCGTAAAATTAAAATATTTATACCTAATGATTACTTTTATTTTTATTTCCGATTCGTCTTATTATTAATTCTTTAGGTAATTTAGATACTTCTTACAGAAAAACATGTAATGATACTTTTGTAGAAAAAGATATAATGACTAGATCCATGAAGGTTATTTGTTGAAGGTGCAGGACATCAGCTGAATACAGATAAATAACATACAGTAGCTCTGCGAATTGTGATCGGTATTCCTTCGCCTGTAAGATGCTAGTACTGGCGAAACAAATAACTCATCGCCAAACAAAAGGAAGATAGGAACATATTAGAAACTTTTTATTAGCAGTGGGATAATTCGCTTATACAGCGTTAGTAGACCACTTGTATAACTCTAAATAACTGAATGAAATGAATTATGCAAATTATTCAGACATGTTAGCCTCTGGGTTTACATAATTGTTTTACTTTCTTTCTGTTTGGACGGAATAACTTATGCTATTCATTTCTCTCATTTTCAGCTACACTGAAAATAAAGCTATATTGCACTGAAATCTAGATACAATTAAAAGCAAATCTGGCGACTGCATGGTGTATTTGTTCCATTTTACAGTGAAGAAGGCAGCTGAGGCCAGAGCATTCCACCACAATTTGGAATAATCTGTGTCTCGGATAACGATTTCTCCTTCGTCACTTTTTGAAACAGGCGCTGAACTATCTAAACTTATATATAGAAATAATGGAAACTACAGAGGAACATCGGGTCACTTCTAAACATTTATATCAGCTTCAAATAGTACTTTTGTATGTTGCAGTACTCGTCACATTTCCGCCACTAGGATGTTCGTGTCATCATTTATTCTTTCTCCATTTTCGTTGCAGACTTCGAATGAAATCATAGGCCAAGTAAGAAGTTTATTGACCAGCAAATGAATATCAGACTCGTCTGATAAAAGCAGACTATATTGCTGAGGCCCTGCGTCCTCGAATTAAGATGGTATACATATGCATTATATTCATACTGAAAGCAATACATGCATAACACTAGAATTCAGGGAGTTTTCACGGGAGCCATTAATTCAAACTAATCGCCTCCCCAACTTACTCTGTATGAACCTGCGACACCTGTGGAAGATGAAAGATCCAGACGAGCATTATGCACACAAATTCAACGACGCCTGCGCAAAACATTTTGCCATCTGGGACTTATGCACTATGAGCAAGGATATTAAAATACTGCCTGGTAACGTTCACCAATGTATTCTACAATCGTATCACATTTACCCACTCAGTAACAAACACAGGATCACCCGGGATTATCTAAACAACAGTGAGAATATGTAAGGAAGGACACTTAGCCCAGCCCTGCTTATAATTGCAATGGATAGGAATGACGCAGTGGAGTGGCATAAGCTGTGATCATTTGATCAATCAACGTCTATGTCTGCAATTATTATCACTATTGAGATAAATATTTTGTTCAACAATCAAAGTCACTTCCTACACTATCTAACATATTGCACTTGAAATGAACTACTGGTTAAGCCTATTGCTCCTCTAAGATTCGACCGCCACCAGCGACATGATCTTCACTCGGCCAGCCCTCGTCATAATCCAGTTCAAAAAATGTATTGCTTTGTTTGTAAACTTTTCTCTGCCTGTGGATGAGATGTATCAGTTTTCAGAGCACATGTAGTTAAACTACGTTTGTTAGCGCCAACTGTAACAAGCGTTTATACCGACTGTGATCAGCTATTACGCGAATTTTATGCAGGGTATCCCACATAATTTTACCACTCACATACCTCTGAAATGAAACAAAATGTGGTTCAAATGGCTCTGAGCACTATGGGACTCAACTGCTGTGGTCATTAGTCCCCTAGAACTTAGAACTACTTAAACCTAACTAACCTAAGGACATCACATACATCCATGCCCGAGGCAGGATTAGAACCTGCGACCGTAGCAGTCGCACGGTTCCGCACTGCGCGCCTAGAACCGCGAGACCACCGCGGCCAGCAAACAAAATGTGAAAAATACAATTGATCAAGGGTGCACCTATATCAGGGACTCACACAATGGGCAGGAATGCACATGCCATAAATGTAAACAGTCGTCACTTTCAACATAAAGTTACGGATTTTTAAATAATACATGTATGTTTTTTCTGCCGAAATGGAAACTAGATATACAGTTAGTGATGACACACATGGTTTCACTATTCTAAATCTTATATCTTCCGGAATACTTAGACTTTAAATAATAGAAACAGTACCACAGTTTCTGCCGCATTGGCGTAACGCCGTGATGCAGCTTGCCTGCGCTGTTCTCAAGCCTCGCTCTGCGCATTATGGCAGAAACTATGGCGCTGTTGCCATCCCTTAAAGTATACGCATTGCAGAACTACGAAGCTTAGAACAGTGAATATAAGTCTGCCGTCACTAAATCTATCTCTAGTTTTCATTTCCATAGAGAAACGTACGTGAGCCATTAAAAAAAAAGTAAAGTGTTGAAAGTGATATTAGTTTACATTTATGGATTGTGGATTCCTGTCCATTGTGTGAGCCGCTGACATAATTGCGTCCTTTCCAATTGCACTTTTCACACTGTGTTTCGTTTCGGAAATATATGAGGTGCCAGAATTAGGTGGGATACCCTGAACTTTTATTATCCAAGAAGAATCTTTACTGATACACTGTTTTTGTCTCTCCTACTTCAGGAACAGGAACGAGTCCATTCCTTTGAGACCGAGTTCTATGGCTCCACTCAAACTGTGTCTTACTTTTGGTTTCGCCGGAGGTTTATCCATATCCCACAGTTCTAGAAGATTCTAGAAGCCACTTTAGCTTCTCCCAATGGCAACACAGAGTCCGCGCCGTTTCTCTTCTCGCCTTCTATAACAATGGCATACCTGACTACGTCGCACTTCCTTGGAAACTGCTACCCTAGTAACTTCAAAATTGTATAGAAATAAACCGTAAGTTCGATTTATAAGCGGATAGCATTAATTACTTGGAAACTTTCTACTCATATTTTTCAGCCTAGAACATAGTAGCTTATTCTTTACCTTAACTTCCTTAATTAAGCAATCTTGTATTCGGTAATGAGCCTGGGCGGGGAAATGAAAAGTCATTCCCCACATCTCAGGTCAAACGTAGAGAGTGTGAAGACCCGTCTCATAGTGCAAAGGGAACATTATACACTGTCTAATCACCTTAATGTGACCATCTGTCAATAGTCTGAATAACCACCATTAGCAGTGCCGATCGCTATAAAACGTGTAGGAGGAGAGTCAACGAGGTTAAGGAAGATAGCGGCAGTGGTGTGGATCCATGCCGACTACAGTGCCATCGTCAGTTGTTCTAAGCTTCTCAGTTGAGGCGCGAACAGGCCGATCACGGAGTCTCCATTGAGTTTAAATTGGGGGAACTTGGTGACCAGGAGCGTACGGTAAACTTATCCTGATGCTCCTCGAACAAAGCAAGTACACTGCAAGCTGTGTGACAAGTTGTATTGTCTTGCTGGTAGATGCCATCGTGTCGAGGAAAAACAAATTGCTTGTGGGGTTGGAAATGGTCCCAAGGATAGATGGATACTTGTGTTGATCCACTGTGCCTTCCAGAGTGACGAGATCATCCAGGGAATGCCATGAAAACAATACCCAGAACGTAACACTCTCTCCTTGTTTGCTTTCTGACGTTTCACGCCGTACACGCCAAAGGCCATCCGTTTAATGGAGCATAGAAAATGATTCTTATGCATAATCCACTTTGGCCACTGAGTGGACGTCCACTTGTGGTATTAGCTTGCAAATTCCAATATTCGCTTCCGATAAACAGCAGTCAGCATGGGTGCATGAACAAGGCGCGTGTTGTGGAGACCCATACGCAAGAACTTTCGCTCAACGGTCATTGAGGAGACACTGTCGGTAGTCCTTTGGTTCATCCGGGTGGTCGGTTGCTAAACAGTCGCACATTTATTCGACCTTACTTATCCCCGCAGCTGTCGTTCACCCTGTCATCCATAGCCCATGGTGTACCACAGTTGCCTCCGTGCTGGTTTAGTATAGCGTCATTTTGCCATGTATGGTATAACTTAACAACTGCGGCACGCGAACAGTTTACGAACTTAGTCACATCGGAAATGTTTCCACTCTTGGCCCGAAAACAGATCATCAAGTGCTTTTGGACATCAGATGAATCACATTATGAGAACGACTGCACTGTTTTCCACGTCCCCCCCCCCCCCCCCCCCCCCCGACACACTTTATATACTCTCCACCGCTAGTGATGAGACATGATGAGACATGCCGTCTGCGTTATTGAACGTTGACGTCGAACAAAGGCGTGGTCACTTTAATGTGACTCGATCGTATGCAAAAATGTAATTGCAAGAAAGGCAACAGAGTTGCTTGGGATGTTGGTGGAAGTGTACAGATATTGTGTTGGAATGGAAAGGAACATGTTGACGAATTGCCTTTTTCGTGTCGACTGTCAACAAGGATATCGACCTACAACACCGAGCAATGGAGACAGAAGCTGACACAAAATCGGCGACTGCCTCTTAGGTGATACAAGAGGCACTGGGAGTAGGAAGGCCGGTATTAATGACAGCATAGAGGAAGATTTGAAGATACCATTGATTTTTTCTCAGTTTCCTCTGCCAAGCAGAAGGCAACACGAATGAACATTCTTGGAGATTTCATTTATTTATTTAGTAGCTGACAAATCCGTCATTGCCCGGTTACTCATTTTTCCAATTTTCTGCTACGAACGGAAACAAAGGAATGAGCTTTTTTTCCAGCGTAATATGCTCGAATGTTTCTGTAGGCTGGGCACCGGCCGCAGTGGCCGAGCGGTTCTAGGTGCTACAGTCTGGAACCGCGCGACCGCTACGGTCGCAGGTTCGAATCCAGCCTCGGGCATGGATGTGTGTGATGTCCTTAGGTTAGTTAGGTTTGAGTAGTTTTAAGTCTAGGGGACTGATGACCTCAGATGTTAAGTCCCATAGTGCTCAGAGCCATTTGAACCATTTTTGATATAATTTTGTAGGTGCATTTACCTTCACATGTGGGTTCTATCTGCAAAACTTATTGAGAATAGAGGGTCTAGCACAGAAGCAATAAATTTGAACATCGTAGGCGGTGCTGCAGTTTTCCACGTATCTCATTGCTTATGACGTCATATCTCCTGAGTAGTGATAAGCAGATGCTTCTTGTTACGACATCGATTGTTGCCAGACAGAAAGGGATGTCTATAGCTAGTTTGGCTGAAATCAAGCCAGTGGTTTAGGAGGAGATGTGGAACACCACACACACACACACACACACACACACACACACACAGATCTCTATAATATGCATGGATTTCTTACAGTAGATGATTGGTGGGAGGGGGACAACTACCAGAATAGATTCCAACCAACTTCCTGATATGCTACAATTACAAAACGAGGCTGTTTCCAACAACTTTATGTACATTGCCACCAAGTGTATCACAACCGCGGGAAATTACTGAGATGGAGAGTAACGAAAGGCATATTTCGTTTTCAACGTTTTATGACAAGACTAACAAAACTATCTACACATACTTTGTACGTTTGGCTTCACGTTCTGCATTCGAAGAGGAAATAAACTGAAAATTGCAGTTGCTCTTCAGATATAAATGTACGTTAAATACTTGTCCTCACTCTTTCTCTGTGTGTGTAAGGGAAAAGAAGAGAAAAAGCGAACGTGAGAGCGAGTGCTAGAACAACAGGAGCCTGGGAAGTTACATTAATGAACTCTGAGATTGGCTGAATAATTCACCAGTGAATGCCAAACGAGAAAAACTGAATGCCAACGAGGCGGGGGCTGGCTGCTGTTCCCGCTACTATCTCTCTCTCTCTCTCTCTCGAGCACCCCTGCTGTTGGGCCGGTGGTTGGGGCCCTGACTGCCTGGGATGGAGAGTGCGGTAAGAGTGTGGATGGGACAGTGTAATGTATGGGCGCGCACGGCGCCCTCTGCTAATTGTGTAGTCGTGTATTCAATGGTGCTCGAATAACACGTTTATCCCTCGCGGAACGCACGTGCGCGCTTGAATGTAATATTGAACGTAGAGCCGGGGAATTAATAGGTGCGTGCCCGGCGTCAGGGCATCGCAGGCTCGCTGCTCTCAATTGGGAACGCAAACCAACGACTGCTCGGCGCAATATTTACCTTGCTCGCCTTCCGGCTGGACGAGGCCTAACTTTTCCGCCTGCTGCTCTCCGTTTCATGTTTGTAGAGCCCCTCCGTTCTTCGAAACGGCTCGACTTTATGAGTACGGTCATCTTACTCGGTCTTTAACGACGGAAATGTGTACTGCAAGCGTCTTTGTGTTTCGGTTTGTGTAGTCTCATGATGAAAGAATACTATTTGGCTTATATGTTGTGTATTAGTTACAAGCAAATAAGAAAAAGATCAGAAATGCTTGTATACTGGCCATTTATTTGCAATTTTAGAGCTGTAGCTTCAAAATGTATTTTACACTGTTAGCAGTCTGTTATCATTAGCAATATGTTTGTAGTTACCACAACCAGAGTGTATGCCAAGAACGAAGACAGCTCTATGTTAGAGGCGCATTCAATAAGTAAAGCAACACTTTTTTTTTTTTTAATCCGCCAAATTCGGTTGAGAAAATGCAGAATTTGTTGCGGGATACCGCAGGATATTCGCACTTCATCCTCTACAGTTTCATGAAGTTCCGACAGGTGGTGGCGCTTTACGCAACCTTGAAAATATGGCCGAGCGGTTCTAGGCCCTTCAGTCCGGAACTGCGCTGCTGCTACGGTCGCAGGTTCGAATTCTGCCTCGGGCATGGACGTGTGTGATGTCCTTAGGTTAGCTAGGTTTAAGTAGTTCTAAGTCTAGGGGACTGATGACCTCAGATGTAAAGTCCCATAGTGCTTAGAACCTTGAAAATAGCGTAGCCTGTGTAACTGAGGTTGCGTCCCAAGCACAGAGCTGTCATTGAATTTCTTTTATCGGAAAATCAGAGCACCGCAAATATTGACAGGTGCTTGCAGAATGTCAGTGGAGAATTGGCACTGAACAAAAGCATGGTGAGTCGTTGGGCGAGGCGTGTGCCATAACCGTAGCAAGGTAGCGCAGACCTGTCCGATCTCCCGAGTGCCGGCCGGCCGTAGACAGGTGTGCTACCCTCAGGATATTGAAGAAACGACTTCAGCGTGCTTATTGCAACTTCTCCTTTTCTATGACAACGCAAGGCCACACACAAGTTTACGCACCTTAGAGGACCTCATAAAATTTCATTGGACTGTATTTCCTCTTCCACCGTACAGCCTGGATCTCACATCTTCCGACTTCCATTTGTTTGGCCCAGTAAAGGGGTACACTTCATGGGAAGCAATACGTGGATGACGAGGAAATTATTGATGTAGCAAGACATTGGCTGCGACGTGGACCAATAGAGTGGTACCATGCAAGCATACAGCCTTCCAAGTAAGGTGGCGTAAGGCCTTCGCATTGAACGGAGATTATGTTGAAAACTAGAGTTTTGTAGTCGAAGTTGTAGAACACAGTATGGTGTATTGGAATTCCGTATAAAACCAACCTGCTTTCAGAAAAAAGTGTCTTGCATTACTTACTGCCCCAGTACATATATTGATAGAAGAAGGAAGGAAAAACCAAAACGTTCAGAGAAAGACACGAATATAGCAATATAATTAACTTCCATATGAAATAAATAGAAAGTGTAGGGAATCCAAGACAAATTGTTTGCGGAAAAATGTGAAGAAATAGAAAAAGATTTGGTGGCTGGAAGAAGAAACTCAGCATATAGAAAATTCAAAACAGCTTTCGGTGAAATTAAGAGCAAGGACATCAACATTAAGAGTGCAACGGGAATTCCACTGATAAATGCCGAGAAGAGAGCGGACAGGTGGACAGAGTACGTTGGAAAGGAATTGTGTGGTGAAATTGGAGTCGGTACGGAAAAGACAAGGGATCCAAAAAGAGTTCGAATTTAAAAGAGCTTTGGAAAATTTAAGGTCAGATAAGGCTGAAAGGATAGATACCATTCCATCATAATTTCTAAATTCATTTGGGAAAGAGTTACCGGTAACCAAACGGCTGTTCAAGTTCGTGTTTAGAATCTGTGAGTCTGGTGTTGTACCTTTAGACTTTCGGGAAAACAACATCCTCACAATTCCAATTAAGAAGATGGCAAGAGCTGATACGTGCGAGAACTACCACAGAACCAGCTTAACAGCTCATGCATCGAAGTCGCTGACGAGAGCAATATACACTCCTGGAAATGGAAAAAAGAACACATTGACACCGGTGTGTCAGACCCACCATAATTGCTCCGGACACTGCGAGAGGGCTGTACAAGCAATGAACACACGCATGGCACAGCGGACACACCAGGAACCGCGGTGTTGGCCGTCGAATGGCGCTAGCTGCGCAGCATTTGTGCACCGCCGCCGTCAGTGTCAGCCAGTTTGCCGTGGCATACGGAGCTCCGTCGCAGTCTTTAACACTGGTAGAATGCCGCGACAGCGTGGACGTGAACCGTATGTGCAGTTGACGGACTTTGAGCGAGGGCGTATTGTGGGCATGCGGGAGGCCGGGTGGACGTACCGCCGAATTGCTCAACACGTGGGGCGTGAGACCTCCACAGTACATCGATGTTGTCGCCAGTGGTCGGCGGAAGGTGCACGTGCCCATCGACCTAGGACCGGACCGCAGCGACGCACGGATGCACGCCAAGACCGTAGGATCCTACGCAGTGCCGTAGGGGACCGCACCGCCACTTCCCAGCAAATTAGGGACACTGTTGCTCCTGGGGTATCGGCGAGGACCACTCGCAACCGTCTCCATGAAGCTGGGCTACGGTCCCTCACACCGTTAGGCCGTCTTCCTCTGACGCCCCAACATCGTGCAGCCCGCCTCCAGTGGTGTCGCGACAGGCGTGAATGGAGGGACGAATGGAGACGTGTCGTCTTCAGCGATGAGAGTCGCTTCTGCCTTGGTGCCAATGATGGTCGTATACGTGTTTACCGCCGTGCAGGTGAGCGCCACAATCAGGACTGCATACGACCGAGGCACACAGGGCCAACACCCGGCATCATGGTGTGGGGAGCGATCTCCTACACTGGCCGTACACCTCTGGTGATCGTCGAGGGGACACTGAATAGTGCACGGTACATCCAAACCGTCATCGAACCCATCGTTCTACCATTCCTAGACCGGCAAGGGAACTTGCTGTTCCAACAGGACAATGCACGTCCGCATGTATCCCGTGCCACCCAACGTGCTCTAGAAGGTGTAAGTCAACTACCCTGGCCAGGAAGATCTCCGGATCTGTCCCCCATTGAGCATGTTTGGGACTGGATGGAGCGTCGTCTCACGCGGTCTGCACGTCCAGCACGAACGCTGGTCCAACTGAGGCGCCAGGTGGAAATGGCATGGCAAGCCGTTCCACAGGACTACATCCAGCATCTCTACGATCTTCTCCATGGGAGAATAGCAGCCTGCATTGCTGCGACAGGTGGATATACACTGTACTAGTGCCGACATTGTGCATGCTCTGTTGCCTGTGTCTATATGCCTGTGATTCTGTCAGTGTGATCATGTGATGTATCTGACCCCAGGAATGTGTCAATAAAGTTACCCCTTCCTGGGACAATGAATTCACGGTGTTCTTATTTCAACTTCCAGGAGTGTACAAAAGAATCTGCCAGATAACGATCGGTTTGGCTTCAGGAAAGGTAAAGGCAGCAAAGAGGCGGTCCTGACGTCGCTCTGGATAATAGAAGCTAGACTGAAGAAAATTTAAGACACGTTCATAGGATTTTTTGACCTGGGAAAAGCATTACACAATGTTCAAATGGTTCAAATGGCTCTGAGCACTATGAGACTTAACTTCTGAGGTCATCAGTCGCCTAGGACAAATTAAACCTGACTAACTTAAGGACATCACATACATCCATGCCCGAGGCAGTATTCGAACCTGCGACCGTAGAGGTCGCCCGGTTCCAGACTGTAGCGCCTAGAAACCGCACGGTCACTCCAGCCGGCTATTACACAATGTAAAATGCTGCAAGATGGTCGATATGCTGAGAAACACGAGAAAAATCTTTAGGGAAAGACGGGTAACATACAATGTGTACAAGAACGAAGAGCGATTAATAAGAATGGAAGACTAAGAACGAAGTGCTCGGATTAAAAAGGGTGTAAGACAGGGATGTAGTCTTTCGCTCCTAGTGTTCAATCTATACTTCGAAGAAGCAATGATGGAAATAAAAGAAGGGTTCAAGAGTCGGATTAAAATTCAGGGTGAAAGGATATCATTGATAAGATTCGCTGACGACATTATTATCCACAGGGAAGGCGAAAAATTATAATAGGATCTGTCGAATGCAATGAGCAGTCTAATGAGTTCAGAATATGGATTGAGAGTAAATCGAAGATAGACGAAAGAATGAGATGTAGCAGAAATGACAATGCGTTAAACTTAACATCGAAAGTAATGACCACGAAGTAGACAAATATAAGGAATTCTGCTACCCTGAAAGCAAAATAACCATGACAGACGAAGCAAGGACGACATAAAAAGGAGATTAGCACAGACAAAAGGGGCATTCCTGACGAAAGAAGTCTATTAGTATCAAACATAGGCTTCATTTGAGAAAGAAATTTCTGTGGAAGTACATTTGGAGAACAGCATCATATGATAGTGAATCAAGGATTGTGGAAAACAGAACCATTTGAGGTGTGGTGCTAAAGAAGAGTGTTAAATTGTTAGGTGAAATGATAAGGTAAGGAAGAGAAGGTTCTCCGCAGAATGGGCGAGGAAAGGAAGGTACGGAAAACAACTGATAAACAAGGAACAGGATGATAGGACGTATGTGAAGACATCAGAGAATAACTTCCATGGCACTGAAGACAGCTGTAGAGGGTAAAAACTGTAGGGGAAGACAAAGTAGAATACACAGAACAAATCATTGAGGTCGTAGATTGCTAGTGATGTTCTGGGATGAAAGTGTATGTGACCCATACTAAATGGGGTGCCGAATGTACACAGAAAAGGGCAGTAGGTCGGTTTGTCTCAAGTTATGACCTCGCGGAAATGCTTAAGAATTTGAACTGGTAATTGTTTGAAGACGGACACCAATTATCATAAGACAGCATGCTTACAATGTTTCAACTACAAGTATTAATCGAAGAATCTACAGCCATGTAAGTATCATATAGTACACAAGATTAAACTGATTATAGCACGCACAGAAGCCATCAAGTAGATATTCTTTCGCACTCCATACCCAAATGGAATATGAAGAAACCCTAACACGAGGTTCGATTTGAACTGCACATCGCCATGCACTCCACAGTGGCCGAGCGGTTCTAAGCGCTTCAGTCTGGAACCGCGTGACCGTTACGGTCGCAGGTTCGAATCCTGCCTCGGACATGGATGTGCGTGATGTCCTTAGGTTAGTTAGGCTTAAGTAGTTCAAAGTTCTAGGGGACTGATGACCTCAGATGTTAAGTCCCGTAGTGCTCAGAGCCATTTGAACCAACTCCAGAGTGATTTGCAGACTGCGAAACATGCAGACGCATGGTGTCAGCACTGCTGGAGAACGGCAGACCTTGTCACATGCCCCATACTGCTGTTCTCCCGCGTTAATATGTCGTCTCACTGAAAATCCCAAAAATAACAACAGAAGAGCCTAGACATAAGAGCCAGCAAATATTTCTCGGACTGTACGGCTTTGTTACTCGAAGAAAACGCAGTAAAATGTGAGGAATCGATGGAAAGGTGATTTCAAAAGTAGTTACATGAAAGTGGAACAAATTACGCATTATTTTGCAGAAGCTCATTGAATGCTGTGCCCAAATGTAAATATGTGTAAGATTTACTTAGTTACTGGCGGCGACCCTATGAAGAAACTGAAGGAGAAACCTGTTGAATTCTAGGTGGTTCTGAAATCACTAGAAGAAAGCTTGAGGGCTGTATGTGTGTATTAAACAATGTCTTAGAGAAATTGAAGGTGAAAAGGCAGTGGTCATATTATCATGGAGACGCAGCACCATGTAAAACAAGGTGGAAGAGGACCTGAGGATAACTGCGTCGCACTGCACCAAAGATATTGCCTTTACCCTTTTATTGTATACACATGAGATGTTTGCAGGTATACGACAACACTAAAAATAATAATACTAATGAGCAGGGAGTGACTTTACAAGAAAGCGATAACAGTTTCTTGGGTGTAGACAGAATGAGTAATTAACACAAGTTACGATTCTAGCAGCTGGTTTCGGAATGCGTTCGACGCCTGTTGTAGTGCCTTCTTGTCAAGGACTCTAAAAGCTGATACAAAAGTCCAGAATTAGTCACAGGAGCGTCTTGTTTGCTATTTCCTTTGGAGATGCAATACGCGTTCCCAGATCTCTTTCAACAAATCTCAGTCTTCTGTCCATCTTCTCTAGTACTGATTTTAAATGATCGAACATTGCGAAGAAGAAGAAGAAGGAAAAAAAACAAGAAGCAACCATTACTGATAATGATATTTATTAATAATGGTACTATTTGCATGAATAAATAGCATTATTACAGCGGATGGTTGCCGTTTTTTTTCTTTGCAGGAAGCAACACGTTTTTATTGTGGTTAGAAAACAACACTGAATGTTGCTAGTTTCCAAGAGTGCTGTACTGCCTTGTCCAGACATTAACTGCACTTGAGCTGTCTGTGAACTGGCTTCATGTTTCCTCCCGATCACCCACGTTTTACAACTGTCAGAGAGGCAGACAGTTCTGACATCAAGTATTATATGTCTTATACTAAAGTTATACTATATCTGAGAGAGGTCTTTTCCAGTTGTTTCGTGACGAGGGATACAAACGAGGTGCATCCACCTACAATCTTTTTAACTCAGCCAATCTCAGTTCTTATCTGCTCGGACGACCAAATCAAGATACAAGTGACAAAAAAAAAAAAAAGGTTCAAATGGCTCTGAGCACTATGGGACTCAACTGCTGTGGTCAATAGTCCCCTAGAACTTAGAACTACTTAAACCTAACTAACCTAAGGACATCACACACATCCATGCCCGAGGCAGGATTCGAACCTGCGACCGTAGCAGTCACAAGTGACAAAAAAACGGACTACAAAGAGCAGCCAGTCAGTTACGTATATTTGGTCCTGCATAAAATTTTTAAAGATTACTGAAAACAAAGATGGGATTTGGCAGGAACGCTCAGTGAAAACTGAGATAGAGACTAATAACCGAATGCTTTGATAGGCGAGGCTTTTAATTTCACACTGCTAAATTAATAAATCCTTTGGAATAAAAAGGAACTTCAAACGTGAAACACATAAAGAAAAGAGATTACGACTACTTAAAACATTTGCAGTTCCAATTCTCGTAACCGAGTGTGAAGCGTGGGTGGTTTGGAAGAGAGACGATAAAAAATTACAGAGAGCTCACATATAGTCCTGAGGCGGACCACATTGAAACTAGCTGCATTTATCACCATTAAGTCAATATTTTAATGAATACAGACAGGTGGGGTTTCCTCATATAAACGCAAGGACGTCGGTAACCATTATGAAGTATCAGCCTAGCTACCGAAACGGTATAGACTGGGCCCGAAAGCGCCAGACGTCGGAATAGGCAGTCTTTCGCAATCTTTAATCGGAGACGAGTGTGTTGATGGCGATGTATTGGTGATACGATAACGAACAGCATTGCTTTTATCATTTTACTGACTTCTGACCGGAAGTTGGTGTATCTTCGGTGTTCAGGTCACACTAAAACTAGAGCAACAGACCGATCACACTAAAATGTCAGAAATGACTGTGGAAGGAACCGTCATGGGAACCATTCGCCAGTTTATGGTATGCGAAACAAGACTGAATAACCATATCATTGTACATAAAGTATGTAGTAAACAAGTAGGTGTTACTTTCATTGACGGAAAAGCGGCATATTTTACTGAGAGAACAGAAACTGCAATTTCGTATCTCTGTATCAAACAGAAGAAATTATGGGGCATACGGTCACTTCTAAAGAAGTATTTACAACGTTTCATGTTTAGCCACGCTATGATTGTTTCGAATATGATTTCCATTTGCCGAGTTGCATGAATATGCAAACCATTGGCGCTGAGAAATTGGTGCTTAAATTTAATGAAGCCGGTGCAGATGATAAGGCAGCGTTCTGAATAGTGATTAACAAGCGGGAGGCATTGCGCTCTTTGAAATGCAGAACGGGTGAAAGACGATATTGCAACCTCCTTTACTAGCACTCCCACAGAACGCTCAGCGGCAAGGAATGCGCCAAGCTGTAAAAACGTTTTAGTCTTCTGCCCCATTTGCTTGGCGTGATATTACGTAAGTTTGAAGATTCAATCACAGAAGCATCACAGAACACATTACTCTAACGAAATATGATATACAGGGTGACTCAAAAAGAAAGAAGAGATTGCATCTTTTATTACAAGATATGAAAGATGGAAACACACTGTGCATTTCACTGGAAAGAAGAAGATTTACAGTTTGATGTTCGCCCAGACACTGCACCATACACTGTGGCTGTGAGCACTATGGGACTTAACATCTGAGGTCATTAGCCCCCTACAACTACTTAAACCTAACTAACCTAAGAACATCACACACATCGATGCCCGAGGCAGGATTTGAAGCTGCGATCGTAGCAGTCACGCGGTTCCGGACTGAAGCGCCTAGAACCGCTCGGCCACAGCGGGCGGCCACATGTGAACCAAGCGCTGCTCGCGAAACATCGAAACTGTATTCCACTTCATTTCACACACAAATCAACAGATCTCTGTTAATTAAATCGACAGCTTCAACAATTCGATTTCTCAGACCTTGAAGGGTAACTGCCGTAGGTGGGACAAAGACTCTGTCTTTTACGTATCCCCAACGAAAAAAAAGGCGGTTCTTTTGTGGTCGAGTGACCTGATAGGCCAAATGCAATGAACAAGATCTTGTTGTCCACCTCTTCCAATTCAGCGTTGTGAGATTGTGTTGTTGAGATAATGCTGCACCTCAAGGTGAAAGTGAAGTGGGAAGCCATCATGGATGAGAATGAAATAACTGGAAAGTTCGTGAAGTTGAGGAAACGACATGTTTTGCAGCATGTCCAGATATGACATTCTTGTCACAGTTTCCTCCGCAAAAAAGAAAGATCCTGAAACTTTGTAAGCAGAAACAGCACAAGACACATTCACTTTCGGTACGTCTCTTTCACGTTTGCCGGCGAAGACGGGATTTTTGGGACTCCATAACCCTTAGATTATCAAGGTTTACTTTTGCCGATAGATGAAACTTCGATTCGTACGAAAATATGAGTCGTTCAGAAAAAAGCTTCCTCTGCCATATCCTGGACAACTGAAATGCAAAATTCGTACTTTCTGCTATGATGGTCGGGACGCAGTTACTGCACTAACTACAGCTTGTAAGTCTTCATATGCAAGCGTTGTTTCAGAACAAACCGTACCGTTGTTTGAGGAAGTTCACGTTCCTGGCTCGCTCGAGTTGTGGACTTCCGATTGGTCTGAGTGAACGCATCTCGGATACGCTCGACATTTTCTTCAGACATGCGTGGCCCAACAGTGCTCCTCCCTTTGCATATGCAACCGACCACCAAGGAATTTGTATGCCAGTCATAAATCTGTTTGTGAAGAGGCCTCTTCTCGGTGAATCGACTGCGGAATGCACGTTCACTCTAACAGTGAATCGACTTCTCTCAAATTGCAACATACAAAATGATTTCTCTTGTGGTATAGTCACCTTGCTGCTACAAATAAACAATAGCAGAACTGCGTCAAAACTTTGAACCTTCCTGTGTCCAGTGACACGCGCAACGTGTTTCTATCTTTTGTAATTTGTCTGTAATAAAAAACTGAAATCTGTTCTTTCTTTTTGAATAACGTAATATTAAAATTAATCTTAAATAAATAAGCAAGCAAAAAAAAAAAAAAAAAAAAACTGGTGAAACGGAGATATATCCATTCAAGAATGTCATATCAGGGGCAGTATCAATATATTCGTTTTTCGTCATAAATAATTACACCAAATTCCGACAGAAAATTACAGAATTTAAAAAAAATGGGTATTATGAAAGCTACATTAATATTAAGATCATTAATGTGGAAACCCCTTACTTCTAATTCCAGCAAAATAAATTTCTTTCGTTCGAAGCACTGCACATACAATTGGAATAAGTTCTTTAATAAATTTAAAAATTTGCTTAGTAAGGCTGAAAGGTTATTTTGAAGGAAACTAATAACCTATGAAATTTGATTTTACGCAGTTCTGTAGTGAATACTGTGGGTATCAGACAGCGACTCATATAAATGAATATTCGTTTGACATGTAATGAATAATTACGTGAAATATTGGAGGGGCATGACATGGCCCTTCACTCGTTTGATCCCAATAGAACAAAAGAGCCTAGGACGGGGAAAGAATTCACCTCTGTCCCTTCCGAGGGACCCATAAACCGTCCAGGAATTGGCCTTAACCAGTTTAGAGAGACTGTGGAAGACGTACTTCTGGATGGCCAACCGAGTATTTGGACTCTGCCCTCACTAAGTGAGATTCTAGTATGAGATTTTCACTCTGCAGCGGAGTGTGCGCTGATATGAAACTTCCTGGCAGATTAAAACTGTGTGCCCGACCGAGACTCGAACTAGGGACCTTTGCCTTTCGCGGGCAAGTGCTCTACCATCTGAGCTACCGAAGCACGACTCACGCTCGGTACTCACAGCTTTACTTCTGCCAGTATCCGTCTCCTACCGTCCAAACTTTACAGAAGCTCTCCTGCGAACCTTGCAGAACTAGCACTCCTGAAAGAAAGGATATTGCGGAGACATGGCTTAGCCACAGCCTGGGGGATGTTTCCAGAATGAGATTTTCACTCTGCAGCGGAGTGTGCGCTGATATGAAACTTCCTGGCAGATTAAAACTGTGTGCCCGACCGAGGAGTGCTGGTTCTGCAAGGTTCGCAGGAGAGCTTCTGTAAAGTTTGGAAGGTAGGAGACGGATACTGGCAGAAGTAAAGCTGTGAGTACCGGGCGTGAGTCGTTCTTCGGTAGCTCAGATGGTAGAACACTTGCCCGCGAAAGGCAAAGGTCCCGAGTTCGAGATTCAAGTGTTAAAAAACCACCAATGAACAGAAGATTATACAAAATTATCTCGAGCGAACAGGAGGAAAATCAGAGTGACGTGAAGGTAAGTTTCGACGGGAGATGACTCTTGATGTGAAAAACACATCTTTCAATTACAAGGCTGCGAATATCAGCATTAGATGGTAGTATTTTCTCTGTAATCCTCTCGCACCGTAAACATTTGCCTCATCATGACAGTGATTGGACAAAAATATGGAAACACTGTGAGAAATAAATGGTCGAATATATATGCAGGTGCTAGTCAAGCCTGCAGGTAACGTTGCTACACCTAACCACAAATGGCGCGGCTGTGGAATGTCCTCAATAAGATCTAAGTGTCGTCGACGCAGGAACAGTGTTCTGCGTAGTTCGTTTGTTTTATTTGGCCTTCAGAGTTTTTGCACTATTAAGCCATAGAGAACACACGTGTACATAGAATACATAAATGTACAGAGAAAATAAGTGAATGAGTATTTACAGAACTGAAAGCTCAAACCTTCAATTTTTTGCAAGAATAAATATTTCACAAATAGAATGACATATTTACGTTATCAAATCACACTAATTCTTAAATTTAACGATAACTGATACAGATAAATGAAAATGAGTCCTGCAGATTTTTCCCTACACTCTTAAAATACTGACAGTCACTTTATATTGGTAAATGTCTTTAGAAACCATAAGAGAAGACACTGCTTGAGGGACCAGGTAACACATACTCATCACAGTCGTCAGAAATCCCGATCGATCAATGTCAAATTTGGAACACAAAAAGAAGATGTGGCTTACATAAGCTTTTGACTCGAAATCATACTCACATGCAGGGGAATCGTAAATGTTGTTTCTTTACAGATGTACAGGAAACGAGGCATGGTTAAAGCGGAGTCGGAAGACAGAAATCGTAGATCGGTCCAAATGTGTCCTCGTAAACCACAGCATTGTACGAATTTGAGGTTTAATTCTGTTTAATATCCACATTTAGTTTATTGGCATACATTTCCACATCTACATCTACATCTACATAGTACTCCGCAAGCCACAGTATGGTGCTTGGCGGAGAGTACCCTTTACTATTACTAGTCATTTCATTTTGTGTTCCACTAGTGAATAGGGCGAGGAAAAACTACTGTCTATATGCCTCCATACAGGCCCTAATCTCTGATGTTACCTTCATAGTCCTTGGAGGCAGTAAAAACGTTCTACAGTCAGCCTCAAATGCCGGTACTCTAAATTTTCTTAACAGTGCGCCTAGAAAAGGACGTCGCCTTCCTTCCAGCGATTCAGATTTGAGTTCCCGAAGCATCTCCGCAGTCCTTGGACGTTGTTCGAACCTACCGATGACAAATCTTGCAGCCCGTCTCTGAATTGCTTCGATGTCTCCATTTAATCCCGCCTGGTGCGGACCCCGAACTCTCGAACAGTATTCAATAATGGGTCACACTAGTGTCCTATATGCGAGATCCTTTACAGATGAACCACACGTCCCTAACATTCTCCCAGTAAACCGAAGTCGACCATTCGCCTTCCCTACTACAACTCTTACATGCCATTGCTGTTTTCGGTGGTACTTAATTTAACGTAAGTAGTCTGTTTACGGTAATTTGAAATCGAGAACAGTTCCTGTTGATGCAGCCCGCTTCGATAAGACGTCAGTTTCCTCATTATAGCGGATCCTAGCATGGAAATGCACCCACAGCAGAATGATTGTCAGCCCTCTCTCTTTACAGAGAATGTGTTCCAGTACCAGATCTGTGGGTTTGTGAGTGTATTATGTCGGAGCTAAGTGAATTCTAAGGTGGGAAAAAATGTGGGTGCTCTTGTAGGTGGTGCTTCCGTTATCAAGGAAGCCGAAGTGTTTGATGTTTCGGGAGACAACGTATAGAAGACTTATACCGCACAAAGGGAAGCGAAAAAACTTCTTTCACTAAGTCATAACGCGAACAAAAGTGTGTATTCAGTGATCGTGACAGACGGTCATTGAAGAGGACTGTGACGAAAATTGAAAGGACGACAGTCGCAAAAGTCACTGCAAAACTGAATGTCGCTCTAATTAACCCTGTCAACACCAAAGCAACACGAAGGGAATTTCAGAACTGGGGAATTGCAGAGTGAGCCGGAATTCCAAAAGCACTCCTCAGTGATGGAAATTCCCATAACAGGAAAACGTGATGCCGAATCCATAAATCCTGGACTATGTTGCAATGGAAGAAAGTAATTTGCTCGGATGAGTCTTGTTGCACATTGTTTCCAGAGTGCCTCCCGTTCACACAGCTCGCACCGTCCAGGACTAGTTTTGTGTGCCGGCCGCGGTGGCCGAGCGGTTGTAGGCGCTTCAGTCTGGAACCGCGCGACTGCTACGGTCGCAGGTTCGAATCCTGCCTCGGGAATGGAAGAGTGTGATTTCCTTACGTTAGTTAGGTTTAAGTCGTTATAACTTCTAGGGTAAGTCCCATAGTGCTCAGAGCCATTTGAACCATTTTGAACATGCTTTGTGGATAAGAGACTTAACGGTGGTATGTGCCCTGGCCACCAAAGTCAACAAATCTCAATATTACTGAACCTGTGTGGTTTACTTTGGAGAGAATGGTACACGATTCCCTTGTAGACCATACAGGACCTGTATTTATCCATTACGAGACGACTGAAAGCTGTATTGGATGCCAACGGTTTTCGTACACCTTATTAGGCATGGTAAAGTGTTGTGATTTTGATGTTTCCTTATTTTTCTGCACCTCCAGTATCTACAGCAATAAAAGACACAGCCTGGGTCTGGCAGTAGCACAAAGAATTTTATACCGTGGATTTACAGAAGCTTATTAAACGGAGCGGTGAATGTCTCAATGTAGAGGAACATTAACTGAAACATGAAAGTATGCCTTGAATTAGTGCTCGTATTTTTCAGGGTCTGAAGGCTTCATTACTTTTTATTAATTAACTTTCGTTTATCAGCGATGCAAAAGCTACGATGATGGAAGGATGACACCAAGGAGTGCAGAGTGCACAGAATATAGTGCTATGACGGCCTTTGACGCGAATATGAATATAGCTTTGATTATAACGAAGAAGAAATGGAGTGAGACATATCTTTCTCCCATATTACAAGTTTCTTTCCCACGTTCCTTCAAAATATAGTCTCTATTCAGTGTTCCCATGTCCTTAAACAAGCCACACAAGACGTCTGTACAGTATTCGGTTCAATGCTGTTCTTAAATACCTCAAAAACCAATGTTATTCACTAACCTCCCGCCTAGATACACATATTTAATTTATCTAGTTCACAGATTCGTGTATTATATCTAATTCAACTGCTCGAACTCGCATTCCTTTACCACTGACGGTGGAGCATAAAAAATTCTAGGTAATATAATTGCATAAGTGTTGATCCGCCAGAGATTTGTTAACATCATACTATTAAGGCCAGTTCAGCTTATAATTATATGAGCATCATATTAACGAGTGACGTTTTGTTAGACATTAAATGTACAGGGTGTGCACGAAATGTGTTACCATTTTGTTTTTGAATATAAACTTTATTATCAATACAATCTGAAAGGAACATATACTACAGTGAAGAGCCGTCCATGGAGATCTGTTACAACTCAGCACATGCTAATTATGTCAACCATTTCGTTTCCTAATTTCCTTCAAACGAACACTGAAGTTAGTGATTACCCTACGGCACATGTCTTCCGTAATTTCACTGCAAGCTTGAAGAATAAGTCTTCTGAGCTCCATTAAATCACGTGGACGTCTCGAGAAAAATTTTTCCTTTAGGTACCCCCAAAGAAAAAAGTCACTTGGATTGAGGTCTGGACTATTGGGGGAGCAATTTTGTCCGTCATTGAAGCGACCTGGAAACTTGGGTGAAATGATCCGCATGTCGAAATGCTCGTGTAAAAACTCCAGCACAGTGTTTGCAGTATGTGGCCTCGCTCCATCTTGCATGAACCACTGCGTGTTGAAGGGCAAGGCAGTAGCAAGCAGCTGTGGAATGAAGGTATTGCGAAGCATACTCAAATAACGCTCGCTGTTCACAGTTTCTTCAACGAAAAAGGGTCCAATAAGTCCATGACTGGAAATTTCTGCCCACGCTGTAATCCTCGGAGCATAATGTTGTCGTTCATAAAGCACTTGTGGGTTTTCAGTGTTTGTTAATCACACCGTTTAAATGAAAATGCGCCTCGTCTGAAAACAAACGTAGTTGAGAGTTTCTTCCCTATCCTCCGCCCACTGAGCAAACAGTAGTCTCTGCTGCTTGTGTTCTTCAGTGAGCTTCTGTGCACAGGTCATCTTGTGTGGGTACATATGGAGGTCACTTTTAAGAACGCGTTGAACGGAGCGTCTGGATATTCCCAGTTGCACTGCTGCCTTTCTACACGATTTCCAGGGACTTCTCTGTACAGCAACTCGTACCGCTTCAGTATTCTCCGGCGAACAAACAGGCTTAGGCCAAGGTCGCTTCGCTTCCAATACAGTTCCTTCCTATACAAATTTATCGTACAACCTGTCGATGGTCTTCTTGTAAGCGATCCATCGCGTGTTAAACTGTTGTCGAAAACACCTGTTAGCCACAACAAGATTTTTCGTTCCATGAAAAAGTAACATAATTGCCGAGCGTTGCTGAGTCGTCAGTCTTCCATTGTCAGCCATTGCTGCTTACTAGTCTCCTAGCGGCAGTATCGTGAATTATACGTCATTTCGTAACTCGTTTGTTTTTCCAAACTCTGCTAGTACTGCTGTAGAGATCCCAGCGGGATATCTAATGTGCGTCGTAAATTGTGAAAGAAACAATTGGTAACACATTTCGTGCGCCACCCTGTATTTGCAATTGCGAATAAGGGCAACCATCAGCTGTGGAATGGAATGACGACACTGAAAATTGGTGCGAGCAGTCGCCTTACTAGTTGGCTAACCGTGTATGACCCACGGCCAGACCCAAATTTCCATATGTTGTCAACCACGCGTCTACGACCTGTGCTCGTACGTCCATTACGTATATTCCCGTACAGTTAAAGCGCTCTTCCAGAAGCGTGATTAGAAATTATGTACTAGTGAGTCAAATGAAAATAAAACGAGCATGAGTTGGTTCAAAGACCTAAGTCGACAAGTAAGCAGTTCCAGAACAAATGTAAGAATAAGTGCTGGAGGTAATTTTACTGCTACATAATTCAAATCCTCGTCCGTATATCGTTATGAATGTTTTCTACGGTTTCTTCTTTAGAAGTTACGTCAGGGGCATCTCAGGTTGATTTTTTTAAATAGTCCTTGTACAGTTTGTCCCTAATGACTTCGAAGTGGAGGGTTCTTCATCCTCAAGATTTCTAATACTCTGCCTTATCTTCGATAGTAGCTTAATGAGACCTTCGAATTTAGAATGCGCACGAATAGGCAGAAAGATGCTACAAATATTGGCTACGCTCTCAGTAGTGGATAGAAGCCGGCGTTTGAAGTAGACAGATGGCAAAGGAGTACGTTTAATAATTTTCTTTCTGACATGATGTCGACGCAAGGAATAACCCTTTATTGCAATCGCAAGTATAGTCTTTGGTCGCAGGAATTACGCTACAAGTATTTGTCAGCTGTGATCCACCATACGTAAAATCCTCGAAAAAAATGAAAATGCAATTTTCTAAAGTCAGTTACATGTTTCTGAAGAACACTGTGATGACATTTGCCGATTGATAAATTTTTGAATAGATCTGGTGCAGCAAGAGAGCGCGGTAACGATTTAGAAATGTCATTTTTCCAGTCCCTGCCTGTACTAATGTACGGCTTTCTCAATACCTACCGACAGGCAGACACCTGATTCTAAGCGACCCGGAGAGTTTCAGAGATGAAGAGAGGAATGCAACACATTAGTTATGACAGTTGAGAGTCTGAAGAGACAAGCATAAAAAAAAATGGTTCAAATGGCTCTGAGCACTATAGGACTCAACTGCTGTGGTTATCAGTCCCCTAGAACTTAGAACTACTTAAACCTAACTAACCTAAGGACATCACACACATCCATTCCCGAGGCAGGATTCCAACCTGCGACCGTAGCAGTCTCACGGTTCCGGACTGCGCGCGTAGAACCGCGAGACCACCGCGGCCGGCAGACAAGCATAGGTAGGGTGCACTTCACTTGAGGATAGATAGTACTAAGTCGTGACTTTAAAATTAGCGTCACGCGGGATTAGCCGAGCGATCTAAGGCACTGCAGTCTTGGACTGTGCGGCTGATCCCGGCGGAGGTTCGAATCCTCCCTCGGGCATGGGTGTGTGTGTTTGTCCTAGGTTAAGTAGTGTTAAGCTTAGGGACTGGTTACCTTAGCAGTTTACTCCCATAAGATTTCACACACTTTTGAACATGTTTTTAAATGTAGCATTTAATTTCATGAAATTAATATTCCATTAAACAGGAAAGTTAAAAACAGAAATCTCTCTCATCAAAGTTGATGAGAGAGAAGTTAGACTCAGGTAATAGATTTTCGTATGATTCTTTTGAAAGGAATTAATTACTGCAAAGCCCTCAGGACCATTTTGCCACGTTATAATGTGTGAGAAAAGTTATGAGACAAATTTTTGCCCTACCAAGGTTTTTATTTTTTTCAAACAACACTATTGTCCCCTTCAGAGTTGTTCCCTTCAGTAGCTAACATCGGTGGAGTCGTTGTTCTCAGTCTTGAAAGCGGCGTTGAAGTGCTTCAACTCGTAGGGTCTTTAACACGTCATTCACATCTTTTAAATGATCTCCATAGTCCCTAAATGACTTCTTTTAAGGCATTTATCAATTTCGGGAAAAGAACAAATTCGCAAGGATTATGATCAGGTGAATAGGGGGCTGTGGAACGACAGGAAGGCCTTTTGAGGTGTAAGTTTACAAGCTGTGGCGGGAGATACGAGCGGCAGTTTCCCGTCGCAGAGCACGTGGCAGGCGGTTGCTACGGGGCCGTGGATAGCGGCTAGCGTTTACACGGCTTTGGAAAAAAACAAAGCTAAGAGTGACGCAGAGGTGCGAGTTGGCACTCATGGACAGAAAAATATGTAAAACTAAATTATCTAGACGCATAACAAAAATATATAATAGTTTGAAAGTTACTGTTGTCTTAAAAATTGTAAATTTATGGAAGTTCAAAAGCTAATATCTCGGCAATGCTTTGGCCGATTAATATAAACAAAGTGTCTATGGATACGGCTAGTAGAGCTGTATCGAGCAATCACAGCCAATAAACTTAAAGAGACGAAACTAGCGGCAGCGTTCTAAAGTTTAAAGAGGTAGATGCGTAATTAAGTACATATTTTATTTGTTTATTTCTGTTTAGTATCAAAAATCCGGGAAAGACAATATCACGGCAAAAGAACATTATTTGTGAAAGAATGGTGACAGATACAGAAAATTGGACCTTAAATTGTTGTTACCTGGAAATTTTCCATGTTTTTCAATGTATCATATGTGTTTTTTGTTTAGTTTTATAATATTCGCATTTCTTTTTGTCAAACATTGTTTCGAGTTAGGTAGTCGTTTCGAGGGTGTATAGGGCGGCCATCTTCGAGGATAGTTGGTTTTGAGTGACGCTAAGAGCCGGACGTAGTGGGCATCTGGGGGAAGTAGTGGGCTGGTAGCCACGATCGGGGACAAGTATGTATGTAGCAGCGTTCGTAAGCGATCAAGTGGAGCGCAATATAGTGGTTTAGGACTGCAGACAAGAGTGTATTTTGTGATTTGTGAACAGACTGTCGAGTGCGGTGACTGCGGCATGTGAATTTTATAGTGAAGTGTAGTAGCATCAGTCATTAACGGCCGCCCTTACGTAAGAGCCTCTCTGACTGTATTTCAAATGTTTAGTGAATATATTGAACAAAAATAGACTACTTGTTCAAATTATAAATCAACGTGAGTGACTCAGTATTTTAATTTTCACTGCAATACCTGCCTGCATTGTTTTAATACATTTTATTTCAGCTTTAAGACTGAGTTTACAACAATTGTGAGATGGCACCCTATGATGAAAAACGTAGCCAAACATTGAGACCAGCCACATCTCTGGCCACTCAATTGAGCTGAGTGTAACAAGTGTGTATACTTTCGTGCCATAGTACTTGGGGGCACGAGGTATTCAGAGTTCAATATGTAGAGCCCATTACCGTCGTAGAGATAAAAAATTCCGTGATGAAAGTGGCCATGTGACATGGGACGTTGTCATGATGCAGCATCCACTTGTCTACATTGTTCGGTCTCATTCGATTCACCCTCTTCTTTAGCATTAGGGCATCTTTATAAAACACTTGGTTGACAGTTTGCTGGAGGAACAGTCTCACAAGAGCAAGCACACGTTCGACGTTTTCACCGGGTTATGAAGGTCTCCCTGAACGAGGTTCATCTTCAACGTGTTCTTGGACTTCCAAAACTGATTTGTGCCACACCTGCTTCAACCTTTCTCAGGACACACTCTTGGATTCCCCAAGTCTAGCACAAGACTTGATGGCGTAATGTTGTTCTGGATTCCGCTATTCTATTTTCGTAATACATAACAAACATACGTCGTCACTGATGGCGTTCTCAAATATCACGTAATGGTTGCAGGAAGCGGAATGAACATCTGGAAGGCATGAACACATCGGTATATACGTGCAGAACAACACAACGTTGCTAAATCGCCGGTCATGTTGTCAGTCTCATTACATTTCTCGCACACCTCATACTTGTGATATCGCTCTATTTCCAACTATGCAGAGTCAGTATTGTACGAAGATGCCATTGTCGTCATAAATATGAGTTTAGGTAATGTATAACACTGGGCGAATTTTTAATCTGATGATAGTTATAATATTTTCTTCACTTAATTAACATTTCGCAATTTCTCTTATGTCTATTCCCGAAGACAAATTGTTTACCGGGAAGAAGCTGTGACGACTCCTGTTGCTTCCGAAGGTTTTGCCTTGGAGGTGGGGGGGGGGGGGGGGGCAAAAGCGGGAAGCCTTCAATCTTGTCAAGATAAGTAAGGAGCATCACGGAAAAAAAAATGGTTGGGTAAGCGGTTAGTGGTGAGTCCACAACATACGGTTCCTTGTGAATATCGCCAAATTTAGTATCAGTTCGTTAAATTCTCATTGCATCGTATACCAGAATTGACGCAGATGTATCAGAAAAACGCAAGATATTTATACAAAGCAGAATTGTACAAAACTGACGGAGAAAGACGTATATAAGAAACAACTTGTCGGTATAAGAAACAGCTTGTCGGAGACGCGAAAAGTTTTCTTAACAGTATCAGACATTTGTGGAAATTGTTTGTTTGGAGCAGAACATTGCAGAGTAGTGATAAAACCGTAGAAATACTAAATGATTGTGCTGAGTAACATTTTTATCTTTTTCAATATTTCTATTCAAATGAGAGTAAAGTCAGCGGGCGATGTTATCAAACTACCTCTTTTTTTACGAATCAATCAGTAGAAGACGAACTGAGCCTGTTACATGACCACGACACTTCTAAAATTAAAAGAGAGTCCCAGTAGACGTTGAGGAGCGCTTAGTTCTTGAATATACACTACTGGCCATTAAAATTGCTACACCAAGAAGAAATGCAGATGATAAACAGGTATTCGTTGGACAAATATATTATACTAGAACTGACATGTGATTACATTTTCACGCAGTTTGGGTGCATAGATCCTGAGAAATCAGTACCCATAACAATCACCACTGGCCGTAATAACGGCCTTGATACGCCAGGGCATTGAGTCAAACAGAACTTGGATGGCGTGTACAGGTACAGCTGCCCATGCAGCTTCAACACGATACCACAGTTCATCAAGAGTAGTGAGTGGCATATTGTGACGAGCCAGTTTCTCAGCCACCATTGACCAGACGTTTTCAATTGGTGAGAAACCTGGAGAATGTGCTGGCCAGGGCAGCAGTCGAACATTTTCTGTATCCAGAAAAAAACATACGATCGTACATTATCCTGCTGAAATGTAGGGTTTTGCAGGGATCGAATGAAGGGTAGAGCCACAGGCCATAACATATCTGAAATACAACGTCCACTCTTCAAAGTGCCGTCAATTGGGTGCATAGATCCTGAGAAATCAGTACCCAGAACAACCACCTCTGGCCGTAATAACGGCCTTGATACGCCTGGGCATTGAGTCAAACAGAGCTTGGATGGCGTGTACAGGTACAACTGCCCATGCAGCTTCAACACGATACCACAGTTCATCAAGAGTAGTGAGTGGCATATTGTGACGAGCCAGTTTCTCAGCCACCATTGACCAGACGTTTTCAATTGGTGAGAAACCTGGAGAATGTGCTGGCCAGGGCAGCAGTCGAACATTTTCTGTATCCAGAAACAACATACGATCGTGCATTATCCTGCTGAAATGTAAGGTTTTTCAGGGATCGAATGAAGGGTAGAGCCACAGGCCGTAACATATCTGCAATATAACGTCCATGCGAACAAGAGGTGACCAAGACGTGTAACCAATGGCTCCCCATACCATCACGCCGGGTGGTACGCCAGTGTGGCGATGACGAATACACGCTTCCAATGTGCGTTCACCTCGATGTCGCCAAACACGGATGCGACCATCATGATGCTGTAAACAGAACCTGGATTCATCCGAGAAAGTGATGTTTAGCCATTCGTGCACCCAGGTTCGTCGTTGAGTACACCATCGCACGCGCTCCTGTCTGTGATGCAACGTCAAGGGTAACAGCAGCCATGATCTCTGAGCTGATAGTGCATGCTGCTGCAAACGTCATCGAACTGTTCGTGCATATTGTTGTTGTCTTGCAAACGCCCCCATCTGTTGACTCAGAGATCGAGACGTGGCTGCACGATGCGCTACAGCCATGCGGATAAGATGCCTGTCATCTCGGCTGCTAGTGATACGAGGCCGTTTGGATCCAGCACGGCGTTCCGTATTACCCTCCTGAACCCACCGATTCCATATTCCGCTAACAGTAATTGGATCTCGACCAACGCGAGCAGCAATGACGCGATACGATAAACCGCAATCTCGATAGGCTAAAATCCGACCTTTATCAAAGTCGGAAACGTGATGGTACGCATTTCTTCTCCTTACACGAGGCATCACAACAACGTTTCACCAGGCAACGTCGGTCAACTGCTGTTTGTGCATATCACAGCATCTTCTTCCTGTCGGTTAAATTTTGCGTCTGTAGCACGTCATCTTCGTGGTGAAGCAATTTGAATGGGCAGTAGTGTATTTAAATGAGGGTGAATTCAGCGGGCGATGTTATCAAACTACCTCTTTTTTTTTACGAGCGAGTCAATAGAAGACGCACTGAGTCTGTTACATGACCACGACACTTCTAAAACTAAAATAGTGTCCCAGTAGACGTTGAGGAGCGCTTATTTCTTGTATAGAGGAATATAGTTATTACGATATGGCTAACGAAACGGCTACTGGTTCTTCACTATCACCGGGGGCCATTTGCTTCACGGGAAACACCAAAAAATTTGTCTTCGAAAACGGCCCACTTTGCCATATCTACAATGCATTTTTAATCTGTATCTAAGACGTGAAGCGGTATATCGAATAACATACACTGAGGTGACAAAAGTCATGGGATAGCGATACGTGCATACATAGATGGCGGTAGCACCGCGTACACCAGATATAAAGGACAGTGCATTGGCAGAGCTGTCATTTGTACACAGATACTTCATGCGAAAGGATTTCCGACATAATATTGGCCACACGACGGGAATTAACTGACTTTGAAGGTGGTATGGTAGCTAGAGCCACGGGACATTCTAATCTGGAAATCGTTATGGAATTCAATATTCGGAGATCCACAGTGTCAAGCGTGTGCCAAGAGTACCAAATTTCAGGCATTACCACTCACCACGGACAACGGAGTGGCCTACAGCCTTCACTTAACGACCGAGAGCAGCTACGTATGTGTAGAGTTGTCAATGTTAAGAGATAAGTAACAGTGCGTGAAATAACCGCAGAAAGGAATGTGGGACATACGACGAAGGTATCCGTTAGAACAGGGAGGCGAGATTTGGCGCCTCTCCAGCGCTCGTGACTATGTCGGTTGGATCGCAGACGACTGGAAAACCCTGGCCGGTGAACTGAATCCTGATTTCAGTTGGTAAGAGCTGATGGTAGGGTTCGAGAGTGCCGCAGACCCCATGAAGCCACAGACCCAAGTGATCAAAAAGGCACTGTACAAGCGGCTGGTGGCTCCATAATGGTGTGAACTGTGAGTACATGAAGTGTACTGGATCCTGTGGTCCAACAGAAACAATCAGTGGCTGAAAATTGTTATGTTCAGGTACTTGGAGGCCATTTTCAACCATTCATGCGTTTCATGTTCCCAAACAACGATGGAATTTATATGGATGACATTGCACTATGCCACCGGGCCACAACTGTTCCCGATTGGTTTGAAGAACATTCTGGACAATCGGAGCTAATGATTTCGCCACTGAGATCTTCCAACGTGAATCTAGTCGAACGTTTGTGGTACATAATGTAGAGGCCAATTCGTACACAAAATCCTACACCGGCAACTCTTTTGCAATTGTGGACTGCTGTAGAGGCAGCATGGCATTCCCAACGACTTGTTGAGTCTATGCCATGTCGATAGGAGGTCCAATACAATATTAGGAGGTTTGTCACCTCAGTGCACATTCTTTAGAACTTATTGCTGAAATGTAGAAGAGCTGAACTATGTCATTTTTAG
Organism: Schistocerca gregaria; assembly: GCF_023897955.1. Taxonomy (NCBI): domain Eukaryota; kingdom Metazoa; phylum Arthropoda; class Insecta; order Orthoptera; family Acrididae; genus Schistocerca; species Schistocerca gregaria. The sequence goes on from NC_064921.1 coordinate 532,094,074, forward strand.
ATGTACTGATTGAAGACATGTCTAACGGGCGACATGGCATCTCTGCATACCGGAAGCCTTCCTGAGTTTCATCAACCTGTCCACGAGAGCAGAGCTGAACTCTCGCACACACAGAGAGTTATCATCGGTTAGGTCTACGGATAGACCTTATCTACTATAGAGACGAGCTGACTGGTATCGAGTATTTAAAAATGCTGCAGGGAGTGTGTGAGTAGGACGAGGAACTTTAGTACTGTACCTCAAATTTCTTTTCAAACTAAACCTGGCAATGTTCCGGAAAAAATGGCCATCATGGAAGGGTAATTAACTGAGGGTTATGCCAAAATCTAGTAACTCACTAACAAGGAGATAATGCTTCTTCCACTTTGTGCAGCAGTATCGATTACAATTTTTTGAACCCCCGACGGGCTCCGTATTGGATTCGTTTTCCGCCTGGCTCACTGCTGGTCTGGGCGTATGATTTACAGACGTCACTGCATTTTCAGAGGACGCGGGAACACTTAAGGGGGCAACACGCTATGCTGAATATGAAAGTCACATAAAACACGGTAAAATATAGAAAAATCACTAAGGGATAGCACAACATTACAATGAACCAGAAGATAATTCTGGAATTGTGGCACACGCTTGCGGCTGCTGAGACTCGGCACGATGGAGACACTAGTCAAGAGCTTTAGATTTCATGCAAGATTGACGCAACGAGAGAACTGACAACTTTTGGACACAAATTATGTAATAGCTGTTGAGAGGAGAAGGAAGACTAGGGTTTGAGGAACAAAACAATATAAAAATAGAAAAAAAAACATTGTCTAAGCAGAAAGTGATCAATATGTGTAATACCACGTCAGTTCTCATCGAACTGCCAAAATTTCCTTCACAGTCTGTATTTAAGCGTACTACTTCCAGTCATGTGTTGATAACCTATGGATAGAGGTCTGCGCGGATAAGAAAAGTGCAATCCACATCCGCACCGCACTCACAAGGTCCTAATCAGCAACCGCACATATTTAAGTTTTGAATCAGTAATTAATAGTAATAGACAGTAGGACTTAGAATTATCATATGTAATGACATAGTTATAGACAGGGTGCCATTTCTGCGACAACTTAACTACTTTTGACTTCTTAAATCACAGGAAATGCTCTATACCTACTCTAAAGCAGACCATTCCAAACAGGAAAGCATTGGCACTCCGGAACACACACAGTAACGGCTCGGATCTCATGAGATTGGTAACGCGACTTAAAAAAAGTAAATTCAATGTAATAGTATTAAATGATGAAAATATGTGTATAGAAACAATTATATTTGGCTGCTCTTGTGCCAAGGCAGCTGAAAACGACGATGGTTTTAAACTGTTACTAGCACATTGCATCATTTACCGACTGTTTTTTTGTCCTCACTGCTTGTATGTGTCAAAAATTTGAAGCCATTCATGTCAGCTGATTATTATATTATAGCTTACGCGTTCAGTCCTCGTCATTTCCATGTGAAAATATTTACAGTATTAGGCCTAAACTGCAAAACGCTGGCGCACCTGTGAAAAAGTTAAACTGCCAGCAATAATTGACATTGTCTGGAAGAAATAACTCGTCTTCCGAAGAGTGACAACAAAATGAGTGGTTATAGATATTAGGAGTGGTTGGATGAGGTAGCAGTTCCTTAGCGCTCACTGCACCGTACTTGTCCCCCACATCAATAAGAAACTGTGCCGTCTCGAGAAACCCAGATTCACATGCAACTTCGAATGGTAAAACGTCTTTGCTGACAAGATTGATAAGTTTTTCTGTCGCGGCTGTCTTCAAATTTGGCGGAACTTCAGGAACTTTCACGTCTCTCTTGGTATTTAAATAAGTAATTATGCTACTTTGTCGAGCCTCGAAGGAATGTTTTAGCAAATTTGAAGTTCCACTTTTGTGTCCAGTGTAGGAATATACTTTTTTACATGCAAAACAAGCCACTATATCTGTTATCTTTTCGTTACCATCAAATACGTATGCGATTTTTTCCCAAATTGTCGATTTCAATTTGTTTTCCTTCACTGATGTAAAATCACCTTTTTTGACCCTACACGAAATTGTATCCATCGATATGGTGTTCATTTGAAGAAAGAACTCTCACTGATATTTGTCATGATGCACGTTGTCACTCGAATCACTACAAAGCGCTAACTGAAGTCAGCGGAAAATTGCAGCGGGCACCTGTCTGGTAGACAGTGGGCAGTTTTGCCACCCAGAGAGCACTTCACAGGCCACACGAAAGACATGGTCGCGAGAACGGATTAGGCGCAGGTCTCTTGGGTACATCTACGTCGCTCGTAGCCAGGGGCTGAGGACAACAGACATCCGCTCTACCCGGGCCCTGCAAGGTTCCAAGAATATCAACAGACTTGAAGATTTCAACTAACATTTCAACATACGTACTGGGCAGATGCCTTGCTCATTATCCGTAGATGACCCGCGGATATCCGCGCCGGTCGCGATTTTATCCACCAAGTAACAAATACCGCGGATATCCGCGGATATATCCGCAGATATCCGCATCCGCGCAGACATCTACCTATGGAGATTTAGAGACCCTGACACGCATGTTACTGGCGTCTGACATTTGCTGGACGATATGATCTTACGTCCTCTATCAACACTAAGATTCTCTGTCTACATGTCGCATTTCGGAAGATCCTATCAGTTGCTCGCTATCAATACTACTACTACATTTACATCTGCATCTACACGATTACGCTGCAATTCACAGTTAAGTGCCTGGCAGAGGGTTCATCGAACCACCTTCAAGCTACTTCTCTACTGTTCCACTCCCGAACAGCGGGCGGGAAAAACCGAGACTTAAACCTCCAATTTTATTATGATGACCATTTCTCGGTATGTAGTTTGGCGCCAATACTTTTTTTCAAACTCTGAGGAGAAATTTTGTGATTGAAATTCCATCAAAACGTCCTGCAGCAACGAAAAACGTCTGTGTTTTAATAACTGCCACCCCAAGTCGTGAATCATATCGTAGCGCTCTCCTCCCTGTTTCTCAATAACAGAAAAAGAGCTGCCCTTCTTTGGACTTTTTCAATGTCCTCCGTCGATCCTACCTGATGCGGATCTCACACTGAACAGCAAAATGACAGAAGAAGACGGACAAGCGTAGCGCAAGGAGTCTGTTTAGTAGCCTGTCATATTTTCAAAATGTGCTGTCAATAAATCACAGTCTTTGGTTTGCTTTCCTTACAACATTGTCTACTTGATCGTTCCGATTTAAGTTATTCGTAATTGTAAACACTAAGTACTCAGTTGAATTTGCAGTCCATAGATTTGTGTGTTTTATCATGTAACGGAAATTTAACGAATTTCTTTTACTGCTCATGCGGATGACTTAACACTTTTCATTGTTTAAAGTCAACTGCCACTTTTTACACGATACAGATATCTTGTCTAATTTATTTTGCAATTCGTTTGGATCCTCTGATGACTTTACAAGACGATAAATGACTGCATCATCTGCTAACAATCTAAGAGGCCTGCTCAGATTGTCTCATAAATCGTTTATGTAGATCAGGCACAGCAGATGGCTTACAACATTTTTTGCGGAGCTCCAGATGTCACTTCTGTTTTTCTCTATGACTATCCGTCAGTTATGATGAACTGCGACCTTTCTGACCGGAAATCAGGAAATCAGTCACACAAATGCGGCGATAGTATATAGATCCTAATTTTGATGAGAAGTCGCTTGTGACGAATGGTGTCTAAAGCTTTCTGGAAATCTAAAAGTATGAAATAAATTTGACGTCCCGTGTCGATAGCAGTCACTACTTCGTGAGAAAAAAATGAACTAGTTGTGTTTGACAAGGATATTTTCTAAACCCGCGTTGGATATTTGCAATAAATCGTTTTCTTCGAGGAAATTCATAATGTTAGAGCACAGTTCATGTTGCAAAATCCTACTGCAAATAGACATTAGTGATATAGGCCTGTAATTCAGAAGATCACTCCTGTTTCCTTTCTTGGGTGTTGGCGTGATTTGTGCAACTTTCCAATCGTTGGGTACGAATCTTTCTATGATCGAGTGGTTGGACATCATTGCTAAGTGTGGAGCTATTGTGTCATCATACTCTGAAAGTATCCTGACTGGTGTTCAGTCTGAACCGGGGGCCTTGCCTTTATTAACTCTTAAGTTACTTCTTTACTCCGGGGATATCCACTTCTAAATTAATCATGTTGGCAGTTGTTCTAGATTAGAATTGTGGAATGTTTATTCAGCCTTTTTTTATAAAGGAATTTCTGAAAACCGTATTTAGTAACTCTGCTTCAGTGGCACTGTCATCAATAACACAACCATTGTTGTCGCGCAATGAATGTGTTATGATTGCGTCTTGCCATTAGTGTACTCTGCATATGACCAAAATCTCTCTGGGTCTTCTGCCACATTTCAAGTGAAAGTCTCATTCTGGAAATGGTTAAAGACATCTCACATTGAAATTCGTCCTAAATTTTGAGCTTCTCTAAAACTTCGCCAATCTCTGCTAAATAAAGTAGTATTGTGTAATAATGTGCGGTGAACTAAGTAAAGAGAAAGTATGTTCAAACACGTGGACACGCTGCTACACCAAACAGCTTCACTTCGTGCGACTGCTTCGTGGTACAAACAATATGCGTGATTTACGTATAGCCTACAATGGGGAGATTGACAAATGTGTCATTCACTCATAGAGACTAAGCCGAATATATAATCCGATGCTGAGAGAACCTGATGGAAAGGGATTCAATCATATGGATGCAAATGACTCTAATGGAAGCTTCGATTTGGTTGCAGCGGAAGCACAGAGAAATTGCTGCGGAATCTCACAGTATATCTGACATGGACTGCGTACAAACATAATACTGTTATTGGGTGAACGGCTGATTTAGTTGTCATGGACGTAGTTCACGGCGAATGACTGCGAGGGAAAGAAAACAACCACTCCGTAGAAAATAATTGTGTTATTCGAATGTTATAATATTTACGAACGAATTGAAGCGCAGTAAGATTTACTGCGAGGGAAAGAAAACAACGACGCCGTAGAAAATAATTGTATTATTCGAATGATATAATATTTACGACCGAATTGAAGCCGCAGTAAGATTTAATTCGGTCAAAAGCTTTACGCTTAATTTCAAGGTATTATCATCTGTTACGTGTGTTCTGCCAAACGATGTTGTTAAGTTTTAGTAAGACACAACTCTACGGTACTTAACACTAGACCTACAATAACTAATAGCAGTGAAGATCTGTATATGTAGTCAGAGAAAGCAGGACTGATTCTGCAACTATTGTAGGTCTGCATGTACTTGTGAAAGCTCAGAATCTGTTTGTTCCGAGGAACTACATACGACTTACGGGAGTTAACAATTGTGTCTCTCGAAAAACTTTGTACAAGCGGTTACTTATACAACTTTCCTAGAGGTTCTGAATGGAGCGTTTTTTTACTTTTCTGCCGTATCAGTTTCATTCTCAGTAGAAATTTGGGTTCTGTGCGTTACAGAGACCATCGAAATCCGAAACTAACAGTTCTTATAGAGAAGTTACGGTGGATTTTAGGTACAATTATATCGTTGGCCGAACAAAGTTTTCGCTAGAAAAGTCTTAGAAACGCCACATGTTAAAATTTAAGACTGCGAAAGTGTTTCGAACGTAGATTCAACTATTTTTTCCGGGCAAGGGAAAGTAACAAGGAGAAGTACGTGGAAATTATTAGAACTTGAACAAGAAGTCTTAACCTTTGCTATCAATACTCGGTCTCAACCAAAGAAGTAGAACAATACGAACTTTCAAAAATAACCAGATGTATGCTTGCACGTCAGCTCGAAGGGCCTATCGTGAAGTTCATATTATTCTATATTGCAGAGATGCACGAATACCTTGACATTAAATTCACACGGTAAAACTTTAAAGAACTCCACATAATGTACCCAGCATACAAAAAAGTTTCTGAAGTAAAAAAAAAGCCTTACAGCTGTTACAATACTGACTTTACCATAGTGACGAAACTATTACTTTGAGAAGAACACTGTCGCCTAGAGAATTTTCAAGCATATGAAATGTAAAAGAATAGTCTTAACACTGGAGCTGTACTTTTTACCCTTATTCCCCAAATAATTCAGTGATTTTAATAATTGTGTTATTCAAACAAAAAAAACAGGTTGATCCCTTTTGACATCTTTCGATGCCCATGTTCACATAACTATTGATACAAGTCCATGTAAAGAAAAGAATCACAATAAAGTCTACTTTTGCTGAAGATGGTGTTAAGAAAATTTGATGTAAAAATTGCTCAGTCCTGACCAAAAAAGTGAAGCATGCACAAAGGGAGGAAGAAACGAAGTAAGACTTTACGGTTTGAGATGATGTGTGATGTTATTGCAGTGATTACAAAACTGAGTCAAGTTTACGACGAACTTGGCAGTATGAGCCCACTTATCAGTAAGACGCTGCATCCACTGTGGCATGGATGTCTTCACCGATTCGATTCAAAAAATGGCTCTGAGCACTATGGCACTTAACTACTAAGGGCATCAGTCCCCTAGAACTTAGAACTACTTAAACCTGACTAACCTAAGGACATCACACCCATCCATGCCCGAGGCAGGATTCGAACCTGCGACCGTAGCAGTCGCGATTCGATTCGGAGGGGTCATAAAAACCTTTGTATTCTCTCGTGAGCCAATCTGGCTCAAAACTGTTGTTACCTATCCTTGACATCTTGAGTACTGCCAATAGAACGGAGCTGAAATACGATTTGGTCCAACACGTTCTATCGATGATAGATCCGCGCATCTTGGTGGCCACAGGAATTTCTCTACATAACGCAGGAGACAGGCATGGACAAGTATTGTCCTGTTGAAGAATGGCGCCAAGATACTGTCGCATGAGAGGTAACACAGGAGGACCGAGGATGTCAGTGACGTAGCACTGTGCCGTTAGAGCTCCCTTAATGACTACCAACCTAAAGTCATACCTGGTGGCTCCTCACTTCACGACGCCAGGAGAAACATCGCTTTGCCTTTCTAAAACATGAGAAGGATTAGACCTCTTCCTAGGTCGCTGCCATACTCAGTCGGGGTAGTGTAGAACCGAGATTCATCGCTGAACGCGATGCGATGCCATTCAACAGCACTTCAAGCTTCCCGGTCACAGGACAACTCCAGACGCAGCCATTTGTGTTATGTTGATGCCAGCCTACGTATGGGACGGTAGTTCCCTCGTGCGGCTGCTTATAGTCTCAGACCATTGGTGTCGGATGACCCAGAATGTTGCTTGATCTGGGATGGGAACCGCAGATGTAAACAGATTATCTACAATTTCCTTGGTACATAGTACAACGATCCTCCTTTGTGGTGGTCACACATGGTCGGCCAGAACCTTGACGACGAGTAGGCCTGCCCTCACGTTCCCATTGTCCGCAGCTCGTGGTCGTGCGGTAGCGTTCTCGCTTCCCGTGCCCGGGTTCGAATCCCGGCGGGGTCAGGGATTTTCTCTGTCTCGTGATGACTGGGTGTTGTGTGATGTCCTTAGGTTAGTTAGGTTTAAGTAGTTCTAAGTTCTATGGGACTGATGACCATAGATGTTAAGCCCCATAGTGCTCAGAGACATTTGAACCATTTGAACCATGTTCCCATGCAGTCCAACGTCGGACCACTGTCACATCCGAAAACTCACAAATCTGGTTATTGCACAATTCCGTCAATCTACAGAATGGAGACCCACAATGACGCCACTTTCAAAGCGTGTCAGGTGTTGGTAAAGCCGTATCACACGGGTACGTTGCATCTTCTTGTCCTTTACCTACTAATACTGTGTACTACCGAAATTCATCATGTTGCCTATTACATCTCTGGAGCCTTCGATTCAGAAAAATGGTCCACTTCCTACCTTGCCCAGAGCACTGCTGCACAGATGACGGGAAAGCTTCCTATTTCGTGAGCTAACTCAAGTCTAACGACCGATTTGCAGTGTTTGAAATTTGAGGAGAGAGTAAAAGTTTTGTCTTTACATTTCAGGAGCCACTTCGAATACTCCCAGCTGTGTTGGTACAAAAGTAAGATAATGTGCCGTGCGCCAGTAATCTTTGTCACTTCTCCTCTTGTATCGATCCTTCTTAGCTTGTGTTCATTGGCCGCTTCTGTCGGAAAGTACTTCCGCGTTCCTAGGGGGCGGAGCCCGCTGAGCAACGGGTAATTAAGATATAGCAGAGAGAGAGGGCTGAGACGCACTACTGTGCTGTGAGGACCTCGGCTGTCCGTGGCTTACCGCGCGGGATTAGCCGAGCGGTCTGGGGCGCTGCAGTCGTGGACTGTGCGGCTGGTCCCGGCGGAGGTTCGAGTCCTCCCGCGGGCATGGATGTGTGTGTTTGTCCTTAGGGTAATTTAGGTTAAGTAGTGTGTAAGCTTAGGGACTGATGACCTTAGCAGTTAAGTCCCATAAGATTTCACAAACATTTTTTTTGTCCGTGGCTTGTTGATATCAGCAGAGGGGCCTGTGGACGTGACGAAAGGGGCAGTGTGTCTTGTCAGCCGCCGGACCTGTCCTGTGCTCTCCGTTCTGTAAAATGGTGCTAGGCAGAGCTTCATAAGAAACTCGATACTGGAACGACTTCAGTGAAGAAAAAAAAAATGCTTCAAATGGCTCTGAGCACTATGGGGCTTAACATCTGAGGCCATCAGTCCTCTAGAACTCAGAACTACTTAAACCTAACTAACCTAAGGACATCGCACACATCCATGCCCGAGGCAGGATTCGAACCTGCGGCCGTAGTGGACGCTCGGTTCCGGACTGTAGCGCCTAGAACCGCTCGACCATCATGGCCGGCTTCACTGAAGAATAACAGACTGTAATGGTGAGCAATTTCTTTTTTCAACTTCGCTTTTCTGCTTGTGTGGGCTTGAAGTATTGTGGACTCAGTCCGTTAGTAGATGATTGCTGAACGCCCTTCTGTCTCATTCCGCCCACATTCTGTACTGTCGATAAGCGCCGATATTATATGGTTTATTATTATTATTATTATTAGTGGTGGAATAGCTGCAAGAGTAATCAGTCTCGCAGGTATTCAGCTGCAGCCCTGCAAGAGCGGTTAGCTTATTTGTATTTTGGCTCGCCTCTCCTTTGTTGAAGGATTTTAAAAAAATTGTTTTTCGTATGCTCTGCAAATTACTATAAGATTCTGCTTTTTAGATGCAGCTGCTTTTGTAATTGTGTTATGTGTCATATAATGGAATCTACTGAGTCGTTGGCGGTAAATTAGCCTAATGTACTGAGTTCAACAAATACAGCTCTTATTGGAACGAAACTGACCCATGCTCAGAAGGTTTGGTAAAATTGTTGTATGTTTTTTCGTGGGTCTTGGCTGAGTTCAACAAATACAGCTCTTATTGGAACGAAACTGACCCATGCTCAGAAGGTTTGGTAAAATTGTTGTATGTTTTTTCGTGGGACTTGGCACTGCTGTCGTATGTCATATTTAAGGAAATTTGATAAGCTTGCGTTAGTGTAAAATATAATAATGGAAATGTTTGTGCATACTAATTAAACTACCAAGTCATTAGAACTGTTTGTTGTACTAAAATTTCTGGCCAGAAAATTTCAAGTTCCACTTATCAAATAATTACAGAACTGCTCCAAGTCTCACATTGGCCAACTGATCACAGATATTATCTTGTGTATCAGTAAAGTTGCCTTAGCATATAAGAGTGCATCTTCAGTGGTTCTGAGTAAGCTATAATTATTTAATGTTATGTGTGGCTGTGTGCCAAGCTGGCCGGTGGGCCGTGATTAGAACTTATTCTGTCCAAAAGACAGTTAATCGAAGTATAGTGAATTTTTAAACAGTTGTTAGAATAATAATTTGAGTCTTTGCTATTTTCGGTCAGACCAAAACTGTTGCTTTCTTTCAATGAAAATTGTAGTGGTGTATTAATTTCAGTTACTGGAATAATTTTTTGAGATTTGTTTTTTTTATTACCTGTTCTATTCTCTAGTCTTAAGGTTGTTTTTGAAGGCTTTTATTCTATGTTTATTGTATTGGTGAAAGTCTTCGTGACTGTTTATATGGTGTGTCAAAAGGAACTTTATCCAAAATATAAAGAGTCTTGCTTATTGAGAAGTTTTCGGGGCTACCTGTAGTAAGTAAACATTTGTAGTATTTCGGTCACAGACTATTTTGAAGAATGGACGTAACATAAATTTAAAGGTGTTCTGGCACAATCCTCATGCATATAGATATTAGTCATTCAATTTCTAAAGTAAATGTATTTAACTGTGAATATTTCTTAACGAGTTTATTGCAAATATAATTATCGTATTTTTTAATGATTGAGGACTACAGTTACTAAAGGCTGCGTGTTTTTTTTTTTCGTTTCTTTTCATTCTATGTTTTCTAACTGTGTCCGCGTTGCACACTGGATCTGGAAAATTGTTAATATATTATTATTTGACTGCATTTTTTTTAAATTATCACCGGGTTCAGCTGAAAACTACTTCCCAACCCACTCCCTGCCGTTTGAATAACAACTGCTCCTGCTGGGGTGGCCGAGCGATTCTAGGCCCTACAGTCTGGAACCGCACGACCGCTACGGTCGCAGGTTCGAATCCTGCCTCGGGCATAGATGTGTGTGTTGTCCTTAGGTTAGCTCGGTTTAAGTAGTTTTAAGTATAGGGGACTGATGACCTCAGTCCCATAGTGCTTAGAGACATTTGTTTTTTTTTTTTTTTTTTTTTTTTTTTTTGCAATCTAGGTTGCCAGCAAACTGCACTGCCTCTGTCGATTGCCCCCTCCTCACAGATCACCTCATGCACCCGTGACAAGGCTGTCAAAGCTGTTTTTGCTGCTGTTCCAACTTGCTGAAAAATCCATACTTTTTTCATCTTTTATGAGTTGATCCACATATGTGTTAAGTAATTTCTGGACATACCGATTGTTATTAACAGTTTGGTGAAAGAACAGTGTTACGATGCGGGCACCAGACATTGTTCACCAAAAACACCAAGCTTGAGATAATGCAACAGTTCTTGATTGTACTGATGGAGATTTTCTAACGCATAATGGCGCACGTTCGGTGAGTTCACATGCCCTGACAGGCTGAACCAGACCTCATGTGAAGAAATGGAAAATTGAGGGTCGAAATATTCGGATTCTACTTCAGTCGGAAACCAACGGGAAAACTCAACAGGCGGAGATTCGTCTGGACGCTTTCATTCATGCACAACAATAAATTTGTAAGGCTACGGAAGCACGTTCTTTTTGATAACGATTCGAAACGACGAATTCTTAATTCCCACTTTCACAGATAAATGTCGTTGACATTTCGTCAGACTTTCTTCCGCGCTTTTCTTTGCTCGGGCAATGTTTTCTGGTGTTCTAACTCTTCTCGAAGAGTTTCGATTTTTAGTCGCCACTGAATCCGTCTGGCGCCATTTTACCATTACACTTTTCATTGCACACTTTGCTGGAGATTTTACCAAAACACTTTCGGTCTTAAACTGAGGGTAAATAGTTTCACACCCATTTTCCACGAACTGTGCTTCGCATAACATTCGAAATGAGGAAGCATTGTTTTATCGTAGGCGCCAATTTGTGTTCATTCAACTGATCAATAAACACGTCCTCTCATCTCGCTCACTCATACGTTACGGCACAGCGAAGTATTCGGGACAGAGCATGCGAGAAATGCGCATGCGCAGACATACGGTAGGAACCGACTGGTACATCCAAATCATGGTTTTCAGTATTTTGCGTGAGGGGCAGTTCACCTTGAATGCCAAAGATCGGTTATACGACAGTCTTATAAATAAGTTCCGGGACAGTTTTATATTTTTGACGCTGGACTTGGAAGCTAAAAAGGCAGTAAAACACCAGTGCGTTATTTTAGTTTCATCGTCCTTTGTGATTTTCTGATCTACTCGTTTAACCCTTGTCAACGTTTAATATGGATTGTGGAGCCGTTCCGTTAGTAAGACCATGTGTAAATAAAATTATTCTCCACGTCATAGGGTACATGAGAAAAATTGCTAAATTGACAGAAGGGCACCGCAAACACTATTACTCCCCCAAACTATATCTATTTTTCGGACTGAAGTCTTAAATATGTGAGAACGCACGAGAACTCAGACTTGTGGTTTTTGTGGCTGAAATATTGAAGTATAGTCAACGTGGGAGTCATTAAGAAAGGAAGCTCAAGTTGAAGCGGTATGGCTGGATGGGTCTTTGAACCCTTTTATTACCACTTGCCAGTCCATTGTTTTAAGCGTAGCATTATCACCCTCCGCAGGGGAGTGTGGGACGACGACGCTGAAGATGATCGCCACGTTTCTCCAGGATCGTACTTACCTCCATTCACTCTGTCCTTACCCGTTCACGCCTCACGATCAACCACGACCTTCCTTTTGTTCGTTACCCCTATCCTATCAGCCCTGACCAGCTAGAGACGCTGGTCAACACTCTCCTCTTGGATACAGCGAAGACAGTCAACGCTAGAATTGCTGCTGTAGTTGTTATAAAGCTAAGTACAGTACTGGCAAAGTTATTTATGCACTGTTATACAGTTATTAAATTTAATAGTTTTCAGCGGTGTTTTGTGCTGTTTGTGACGAAATAATGATTTAATAAACATTTGGAAACGTTCTCTCGCTGTGTGTTTTTAGAGTTCCTCGTGCATTAAAGTCGTTTAGGAAATTTCGTGCTCTACTTTTCACCAACAACTTTAATCTTAGCACAGTTGAGTGCACCTTTAACCCATACGGACACAGAGTATGGTTCATTTACTTTACAATGGTTCCTTGTCCTAAGGACCAACGGTATTGTACCCATGGCTGATGGCTAGAAATGAGTTGCAGACACAATTCCCAAATCGTTGGATTGGACGCGGAGGAGATGTATCGTGGCCGGCTCGTTCACCAGACTTGAAGTCTCTGGATTTTTCTTGTGGAAATTCATAAAACACATTGTTTATAAAGACGTTCCAACAACACCTGAAGATATGCGAGAGAGAATTGTCAGAGCATGTGGTGCGGTAAGTGCCGAAGTGATAAGGAATACCACTCAATCCATGATAATAAAGATTGCAGCACTGCATTGATTCCAGTTGTCATCACTTCGAACTCCTTTTCTAGGTAGACGTTCATGCCACCTTTTTGATCTTCGTTGGCCTTCAAAGACCTTACTGTTACACATCATTGGATTCGTCTCGATAGCCGCTATCAGAAAATAAGTACCAAACTATAGCATCCCATTTAAAAAAACAAACCTGATCTTCATATCTCAGTCGCAACCCCACCTAGCAACAAAAAATCAACGTCATATTTTGGCCCCCGTTGTCCCATGCAACATTTGTTCCACAAACTTTTCAGCTACTATCATGCTTTCGGAGTTATTCTAGGTGGCAATAGTTAGTGACTCACCCTGTATACTGGAAGACGCGAACGCCTTCTTCTCCTACAAATCACTTCTGCAGGGTGGGAACTCATTAGCAGTGACACGGATGAAACCATCTGTGGCGCGGAAGAGGCCACAAAATACGACGAAGAGGCACGCAAGGTCATCAAAGAAGAAGCAGAAGAAGAAGAAGCAGAAGAAGAAGAAGAAGAAGAAGCGGAGGACGTAGGCCGGGTGCTAAATCACCCTGCCATGACATCTCTCACATCACCCAATCACCACCACCACCACCACCATCATCATAACCACCGTTCGCCAGCCAAGGGGGTGGCAGCAAAAAATACGTGTTATTTATTTCAACAGGCGCCCATTCATCAAGAACTGCTACAAACAAATCAACCTACGAGGATTAGGAGGAATAAGAACCTAATGCTTAGCCTGCCCTTCATTAGGCCAGGATGGCCTGTAAATACCAGCATCAACCAGCCTCTGATGGGACCATTTAGAAAAAGAGCGTGACAGTTTTAATTTAACAGTTCTCTTAAGAACACAAGTCAAATATTTTTCACAAGTTCTTCCGTAGCAATCGAATCTTATTCAGAAGAAGCGTAGGGAAGACTCTCTGCATCCGCATGACACCGTTGGGCACCGTTAACAGCGTCCGGTAGATATCCCTTGGGTGTTCACGGCCTGGACGAGGACCTCGCCAGAGCAAACTTCGGTGTACCCATTCCGCTTAAGGTTTCCAGTTGTCTCGTGCGATAAACACTGGATATGTTACTTAGCCGGACACACTCGTCCAGCCAGATTTTATATTTAACCTCCAGTAAACTCGATGAGAGCGGGTAAGAAAAAGTGTGGCTTTCCTATCATCGAACGCTTCGAGTAACAAAAATGCCCTTGTATCTGATTTCTTCCGATCGTCGCGCTGCTCAGTCTGTTGATGTAACAAATTTTGCAAGTTCCGAGAAGACGGAAAATCTGAATCTCTATGAGATAAGTTTGCTTCTTCAAACGTAGTGGTATTCAACCTGGCTTTTGCATGCAGCGGTCGGTGTTACCTTAGCGTGCCGTGCTAACTGGGGAATTATGCCTGTAATGGCTACTTTGTGCGCCGTAAAATCTGAGCAGAATTCTCACCTATTCTCCCGTACGCCGGGCTGAAAGCCTAAAATTGTAGGATCTCAAAGAATTACAACAGCTTTCCGCCTCGTGGGTGCGAGATAGCCATCATCTGGGCAAATAAACGGCGCTCTCTTACATTTCGTAACTGGACTCCGGGGCGCCTGCACGAAAGCCGCTATTTATTCTCCAGCACGCCGTAAAGTCTTCTTCTGGACATCGCATCTCTTTATGAGCCTATCACCAAAATGGGTTAAGGGAATAACTATCCTATAAACAGCGATACTTAGATTAGGAACAGTCATATCCCTGCTGCTTTTAATTTAAAGCTAAACGAGGACTTCAGTTAAAAATATTTTCTGTTTTTTGTGTCTCTTGTTTGTAAATACAAGAATCATATTTTGTGACACACTGGACACAGTGTGCCCGAGTAAGAATTGTATCAAATTGCAGTACTGGGTCACAGCATAGAAGATTAGTACGTTTTGTCAGACAACACACTCCGTAGTTTTTGATAACCCACAGACTGAAAAATTACGTGACACGAGAGAAGCACAAAGAACAAATATCAAATGATATAAACAAAACATACTTTCAGAGAAATGTCTCTAAAATCGTTAACGATTGTACCGCAAACGTTCTCTGTAGTTAACACTTTCGATGCGAGAACGAAAGATAATATTTACTGCTGCACTGTCGTTCGCACACTGTAAACATTTAGATGCTCGCTACTTACAAAAGATAAGTTGCACATCAGCCAGCTACGTGTTTGTTTTTCCGTATCCGTATGCTTGAAGAATGAATAACGCAACGAACGCTCAGTGAAAGATATATTATGATAATTAATGGTACTTTCAACAAACATTTTATTTCTTCTTCGGAAAGTGACACTGGAAACAAGTATAGGAAACTCTAGGACTGTGTTGGCAAAATGGCGCCATAAGGAGATTTATAGACGGAAGACAAGCTGGAAAACTTGGTGACAAAGTATCAGCAAAACATTTGCAGCTATGTGTTTTTCAAGCTTACAAATACAAAAAAAAAACCGTTGCAGCTACTACAATATCCCGAAAACTGTCGCTGCCGTTTCTGCAGAAGCAACGTAAGAAACACTCGAAAATAAACGAAATTGATGCAGAAACAACAACTGAAAAATTCTGTTGAGTGCTTCAGTCACTGAGCATTATACATTAGCAATGTGAAACAGACATCTGAATATAACTTAGGTATCTGAAACTGGCTATGACTTACATAGAGAAGGAACTTTCAGAAAATAATCACAGTTGGCTCATTATTTTCTCAGTTCCTGCATACATAAATATACATCCTACCGCTATCGTAAGGAGAGAATTTTCTGATTCCTGCTTCTGCATTTCATGAGATATGCCACCTAACAGGAAACGTCTACGTTTTAGCTGTGAGTGCATATCTACCAGCAATTCCAATCCGATGTCACCAGGGGAAGGGATATGCTGAAAGGCACTATCTACCTTCAGTTAAAGTTGTAAATTAATGCTTCTTACGTAATTCACAGAGATCGAAGGAGAAAACTAAATAGTGGAGCTGGCCGGGTAAGCTATGATTTTCACATGTTCTTTGTTACTCATTGGTTTCGGAATCACTGAGCTCTATAGCATCTCACATCGCATATCAAACATCTATCTTCATTTCACAACTGCAAAACACGATCTGATGGGTCCATTTTCTTGGCTGTACCAGAGGAGAGCTCTAAATCTTTCTCCATTTCTGTCATACGTCTACGGGACAAGCTACGTAGTGATCTATGTCCGATCCAAAACCAATTTTCATTCAGAAGTAGACTAAAGCTTTTTTAATATCTCAGCTGTCTTCCTCCCGTCCAAAAGTGAATTACTCTCTCTGGCCCATTGCCATTATTCTCCTGGCTTTCTTCATCCCTACTCTATCTCCGGAATACACGAATTATATTTGTAAGTTTCTATTTTGCACAAATTGTAAAATTTTTCTGTCAATACATTAATGGTCCACACTCAAGGATATTAATTTATTACATCTAATATCAGAGAATAATCTGGCAGTGAGATGGTTGAAGTTAAAGAGGTCCTTGAAAGAGAGAGAGAGAGAGAGAGAGAGAGAGAGAGAGAAAGTATGTCAAAAGAAAACAGTGGCCTTATTAGTGTCGTGCATATTTTAGTAGAATTCGTAATAGCATAACACATCAAACTGGAAGATGTTTTGGTTTAACCGATACGAGAAATACGATACAGCTCGTCGTGGAATTCAGTGCTGCGTTACAACTGCGAGTTTTGTGCAGCTTCGTATAAAACAAATGAAACATAATTACTTTTGGGTACGAGGAAAAAGCGCCTATCAATTAGTGAAGAACTATTGTATGGGCTTGGTTTTATAATTTCTATTTTTTGTGAAATAAATGGGCAGATAAAAATTACAAAATTTCGGTGTCTGTGCATCTAACGGAATGTTCAGTACGTGAGTCTTTCTATTCTATGTAACAAAGTTCTTGCACACATCCAGAACTGTGATTCTGTCAAATAGTTTTTTCATTTTTCAGAACAGTGAAATTAATTGTTGGACGTAGGTTTGTGCACAGCACATACAATGAAATAGCAGCTGGTATTTTTCATCTACTTGGTCAACGCTTCTACGGTCAAGGATTATAAGCAAATAGTGGCTCAGGGAGGAAGGCATTCAACGGAAGAAGCAAGATTCTGTATTTTGTCATTGTCTAAATAAAATTGTCTCAACTACGGTATATCAAAATAACGAACAAAAGCATATAAGTGCAAAACAGTCAGTAATAATCCAAAAGCTTAGTGGATGTTTGCAATAGCTATTGGGTAGATGCACAATTTTGTAGCGTTTTTTCGTAAATTTAATAATCACAACACAACACATACACTGAACGGAGACAGTGGTCATCAATAACATATTCTCCTTCACTATTTACAACAACCTACCAACACAGTAGTCACTTTTCGATTCCGCGGCTATAGAAATCATGTTGTTTTGAGACGAAGAATTCGTCTAGCCATGTTCGGAGTGCATTTTCCTCCGGAGAGGGAGTTCCTTGAAGGTTGTTGACACAGAGTGGAAAAAAATGAAAACGGAGGGCTCAAGATTAGGTCAACAAGGTGTGTGCGGTATGATTTCCCAACATAACTGCTGTATAGTGTATTTTGTCAGTCGAAAGGAATGTGGGTAGGCGTTATAGTGGAGTAGCATCACTTCACTCAGTCATCCTGGTCGTTGCTTTCGGATTGAGACTGCAAGACGTCTCAATTGTCGACAGTGATATCAGCAGCGATGGTTACACCTCGGGGAAGCAATTCGTAGTACACTACACCATTACTGTTCCATCAGATGCATTCGCCTCTTACACAAGTGCCTTATTCTCATCTGACAGTTAACTGAAATCACAAGTAGTAGCGATACAATTAATATAATACAGGCTTGATTCCGTAATCAACTGCAGGCTGCACTTTTCGAGGAGATGTTTGATGTACTTGGTTTAATTGACAAATTATCGCCAGACCGCGAGGTATTTGATATCCTTAATGAGATTGCTTTTCCTAATGATATCCACTCTAAAAAATATGACTGTAGCATATATGCATTCACACGTCGCTCGTGGTACTTCAAATTTTTATGCTTTGAATATTTTTATGACGTAAGTCATCCTGGAACATACATTCATTCTTTGAAATAAGAAAAAAGAGCAAAAATTTAAATACTTGAATTTAATATTTTCATTTTGAATTTCTGTTCATTAGGAGTGTAGGACGTTACTGTAGGTGAGATTTGTGGTGATAAAATCTATTTTAATGCGATTTGAGCTGCTTATTTCTTTTGTCAAGAATCCCATGGCATTTCTTGACCCCCTAAAAAAGATTTTCGTCATTGATATCTCATACTTCCGCGAGTGCGATTGATCTATTGTGATCATCTCTACATTATCGCCGGCCAACCTGCATTGCAGCGTCCACTAGATGGCGTGGCAGTGGCGCTACGAAGCTATTACGTTTCCTTCTCATCTTGCAGTCTTGGCGGCCAGTGAGACACATGCCTATGCCCCAGTCACTTAAGACATCTATTATGTGGGTGAATGTGTTTAGTGATGCCATAGTGACATCACATGTCTAAAAGTTGCTTGGTGAAGATTTTGATTGGAGTTGGCCCAAATATGTCAGGTGCGAAAAAAAGTTCTGCTCACTACTATTTCCAGAGGGCTAATCGTTTGTAACTGCTCAAAAATGTTCAAACGTGCGTGAATTCCTACGGGACCAAAATGCTTAGGTCATCGGTTCCTAGACTTACACCTACTTAAACTAACTTATGCTAAGAACAACACACACACCCATGCCCAAGGGAGGACTCGAACCTCCGGCGGGAGGGGCCGCTTTGTAACTACTGTATAGGTCCGTATCTCCGCCATTACTAGATGCCTTGTGAGATACCAATGTGGTCTATTGGAGCGAACGAAGTTCCCGTCGTCGCAGGGCATACCGGCGTGTGCAGCTATTTGACACCATTCACAATCTGCAGCATATTGGCCGTTGAAAATGGCCACAGGTTTTGCGAGCTAAGCTTAGCCTGTTTGAGAAGTCACACTGCTATACTCAAAAAGTTGAGCATCACATTTGTTCGATCTATTGTCATGTAATAGTGTATTTAAGGGTTAATGATTTAGTGATTTAGTCGAGCCAGATAACGCTTTCAAGTTTTTTTAAAAGGTTCTGTTGTTTTCGTTTTAAACGATCAGCCATATTATAACGAATTTTATTGCAAGTCGTTAGAAGGAATTACAGCTGTCTAGTCACCACCTTTACGCTACTTGTGTTTTATATAACAGATTCTTGTGATCAGCTATCAGTTTTACTAATTTGTTGTAAATGTTTTTAACATTTCTTTTACAGAACTATTGCACAGTTACTAGCTTTTACGTTTATTGTTGTGCTTCATCAAACGGGTCTGTGAGCTCGGATATCAGTTAGTCTATTAGTTTGATTGTAAATCCTCCTAATTTTCCTGCTACTGAACTAGAGTAGTTTGAATACCCTAATGCTTAAACTATTTTCCTGATCGTCAGTCACATCCTGATTAGAGGAGTTACCTTATGAGAAATTCCTTTTTTTCTAGGGTAATTACTGTTTCAGCCGACCAATTTAGTTCAAAAATGGCTCAAATGGCTCTGAGCACTATGGGACTTAACATCTGAGGTCATCAGTCCCCTAGACTTAAAACTACTCAAACCTAACTAACCTAAGGACACCACACACATCCATGCTCGAGGCAGGATTCGAAACTGCGACCGTAGCAGCAGCGCGATTCCAGACTGAAGCGCCTAGAACTGCTCGGCCACAACGGCCGGCGGATCAGCTTAGTGTCAGGGTAGCTTTCATACATGGCCGTTTGCATTAATATGTTGTATCTTATGACTCTTTTACAGCGTAATCGTTTCTCTGGTTTAGTTCTATTATCTAACAATTCTGTCCTTGAACGGAGGGGAAACTGAAGAGGCTTCGGAACTGCTATGATGAAATTGTTAAAACTAATATTATGCAAGAACTGAAATTAACGTCTTTCCTCCTATGCTTATCGATTTCGAGACAGCTGAGTCAAGCTGTTTCAATTTGAGTAAATGATTAAAGGTTCAATTATTTTCGTAAGACTTGTGAAGTTTATAAAATAAAATTTGAAATAAAGGTTTGTCAAATTTGTTTTAAATTAGTTTTTTTGTGGCCTTGTACCTTCCACTCATCCATATCCTCGCTTGCAGTTTCAACTCGAGTTGAACACGGAATTCAAAATTTAGAAACTGTGTTCTTAGTTACTACGCTACCAACTCGTTTCGTTTAATGTCACACACGCTAACTGCTGAATTTGCTACAAAACGTTGTAGTTCTCTCGGAAGTTGCCGAGTATTGGCACCTAAGACAAAATAGGTATTCCTTTATTTTCACCCTTTTTTTTTTTCACCGAGCGAAATTTCGAGTATGTCAGACAGTGCACTATGGCGGGTTCACTTGCTTAGCCGAATAATCCAATGACACCACCGGGTGCTAGTTGGGCGTTATTTGGAGATTGGAGGCGGTGCGTTTTCCAGCTGACTGATACGAATTTGGAACTTTTGTGAAGGTGATCCGACCGCTACAGAGATGACATTGGTACAGAACTGACGATTTGTCCATCGTCGCCTCGCTGGTCGAGGCGAGATTGGTTAATCTTATTTAAAATATTTCGTTAGTTACAATGCGAATGGAGTTGATCTGGGTCCGACTACAAATTTTTCAGATAATGGTATGATTACGTCACATAGTGAGATCACATGGCGCTTCGAGACGGGACTGCGATTACAGAAATATCAGGTGACAGCGTTATTAAGCCTCTCGAGTATTCATCAAGAGGAAATGAAATTATAATGAGCGTCGTCTACTGGGCCAGATGCGGCCGCAATTTTAGTAATATTTAACATGAGAGGTGTAGTTAGTGTGAAGCAGGCAGGAAATAAACTGCAAGAAAAATACGGCTATTAAGAGGCTGTGCGTAGAAATTACGTTCCATATTCTCCTAGGGTAAACTCTTCTTGTTACTTTGGTTCCACTCTGTCTTAAGTTGTTTGAAAACTGAAAATCTCATTCATCAAGCGCTTTTCGCTTTTATTGAGACAACATGACTAGCAGTTATAGACTATTGTAATCATTAAGAGTAAACAATACTTTTCGTCCATTTGGTTTTTATAGAATGAATGACAGTTTGGTTAAGAATAATACATTCGAAACGTTACTGTCGCCGGTTTTTATTCCGTGTTTCACGTTCTTATTATAAGTGGTTCTGCCATCGTGATATCAGACGCAGGAATCGAACTTTCACTGCAGTCACTCACTGTTTAAATTATCTTCGTGGATTTTAAGTCACATTTTTCGGTCATGGCGAAAGGTTTCCTTACACGGTTTGCTTTTATGATTTGAAACTACGTTATTTGCAGCTTATGAAATTTCTTTGTGGATCTTCACGTGTTGAAATCAGCGTTATATTGTCTTTTCATGTGTGATATCATGTGCTAGAGACGGTGCCAATGAAAGCATACATACGGGAAACTGTTTTCAAGTATATAATGTTAAAATGAATGTTATTTACTCATAAAGTTAATAGGGTTTGGTGATGCCTGAAAAGCTAATCGCTTCCGGTGACTGAGATTTTTTAATTTGCAGTTTGTTTAAGGCAGAAAACAAAATAGGCACGACAGCTTCTGAAAGACGAGAGCCACCCAAGTAGTTTCCTCTGCTCCCAGTCAGTGCAGTGGCAGCAGACGACACCGCGTTTTCAACGGGTGAACTTCCCCAGTGGCAGCCAGGTCAAGATTCACACCCCCTGAGCAAACGTATTTTGCTCGTCGCTAGTCTAATGGAGAACTGGTACCACTGTAGAATACGTTTAGCAACTATGTAACCGTCGAGTTACTTTCTGGTCTGGTTCAGAATTATCTTGCTAAATTCACTTGGTATTTTTTGTCATTTAACTTAAATAATCTGAGTTATTCTGACTTAAGGAATGGCACAGCGGTAACAAATTTATGGTTTTGAGTCCAGGAAGCTCATTTCAACCCAGGAGGCTCGTTCCAGCAGAAACTTCAACTTACTTCACCATTAACCTTGCGAATTCACTGTCTTATCCATCATTAGAACAACGAGGGAGCGCTATTTGACGAAGTTGTATGTTAGCTTACCTGTAATGTGTTCGCCCTTCAAAGAGGAGGCTGTGTCAGTTTTCTATTCTAATCTCACTACAGGCAAGACTTTTACTTCTTCTGTGGAAGAGCCACTAGCAGCAGATTGACAGTCAGTAAAGAAATTGCAAGACAACTTCTCCCCCATAACTTTAGTCGCCACCTTCATTTTGTACCCTGTAGATTTAAAAGTGAAAAAGTTGAGGAATTGCACATTTATTAATACCTGATTTTTCTGATTCTGTCAATTGATTTAACTTATTTGTCACACACAATGACTTATTAACTGGATTTCGTTAAATAGCTACCCTTACTGATAAATTTGCACTGTTTTGTAGTAGCCCATCCTGTGACGCCACTAACGAAAGACTGTGGACTCACCGTAATACAGACCCTTTTGATTAATCCTGCTAAGGCGTAAAAATTTGGAATAGTCTCGAATGAAAAACAGCCCACAGTTACAACTGTGGGCTGTTTTTCATTCGAGACAATTTCGTAACGGTTGCTGTTGTCGCTGCCATGATGAAAATAGTCAATTTGGGATACTTTGTTTCATCAAAAGAGACTGTTTTCGTAACGTTATTTTTATAAGGAGGTGTGATTCATTTTTGTTAGTGTAGTTCTCACTATACTAACTTTTTGTTACTTTATGGAACACAACAGGTAAATGTAAGAGACAAATTAATGAGCGGCAATAGTGTCTCTCACATTATCTAGAGCAGCCTGTCAATGCTCGGATAGTTCAATTTCAACTTCATGCCTACAGGTAATATGTTGGTAGGACTTCGTCTACTTGTATGTTATGCTGTGTAAGAGACAGTAAAGCATACGGCGAGAGGACTCGCGAATTGCCGCCGACTGTACTTTTCCTGCACCTATAGTGCGGCAGGCTGCGGTGCCATATTAACAAATACTATGTAGTAACGAGATATTAGCGAGAACGCTCGAAGTGTGCAAGCCGGCAGGTCACAGTCAACTTATGTGACCATCCTTTTGGAACAACTGGATGCAAGCGCCCCAACACCCCGACGAGAACGCATTTCTGCGTCGGTCCCATCTTATTTTGCACGACGTGTGACAGATCCAATATGAGGCCTTATTCTTAGCTGCACATTTAAAACCATTTAATAACCCACGTACTTCAATTAATTGGTTTCTCTGTCTTAAGTTTAGGGCAGTCAGTTAAACAGAATTTTATATCAGACGTGTTTCGCATTTATTTGCAAAGCATCCTGTGTGGTCATTCTGGAAATATAAGTTACATATGTCTTTATGTTTGTATAAATATTGAAAACAGTATTTCCTTGTGTAATTGGCATGCAGTTTACTTATGGCGTTGATGCCACCTGTTCACATATTCTGCAAACCACTGCTTTTCTAATTCTATTTCAGCGGCGATTGATGTCGAAACAAACTCTGCTGTGCATATACACTTGGCAGTTTCTTGTCTCTTTTCACTTTCTCTTGCGTTGCAATGACGGTATTTGCACTTCACCTCACTTTTGGAAATAGAACTGCAGTTACATTATGTGTTCTCACTCGGAAAAGTGTTACTGCGTTTATGGTTTATGGTTGTTCATTTGTTTTACACGTGCGCTGTGGACGTTGCCAACCTGTGGATATATATATATATATATATATATATATATATATATATATATATATATATATATGTGTGTGTGTGTGTGTGTGTGTGTGTGTGTGGGAGGGTGGCTGGGTGGGTGGGTAGTAGGGTAGGTAGGTGCATGTGAGCTGGTGTAAATCAGTGAAGATGTCATACGTTCAGCAGAGATGTGTGGGGGACAGTGGTTAGGAGATAGTAGTGCTGAACGGAACCTGGTCATTTTGTACTATTCCATATTATGCGTGTTGTTTGACGGGTTGGTCTGATCATTTGACTCGTTTCTTTTCTGTTATGGTTTTCTGAATGTAGTAGTTTTTTTGTAAGCTGAATAGGTGTTTTCAGTTACAGTCTTCGACAGTCTTCAGCCTTAGTCAGGCTTCGACAGTTCGCTAGTGCATTAATAGCAGGGAGCCTCACTTTGCACGACGCTCTTCAGTTTGTTTCTTGTAACAGCTGGACTTCATTGCTGTTTGTTCTCTTCTTCGCAACGCTTGGAGAAAGCTTGAAGTTAAGTGAAACTTCGTCTTACTAACTTCCCTATAATGACAGGTCCTGCACCACTCTATAGCCCACCTCTCCTTTCCGTTGTGTATGAAGCAGTGCACAACAAACTCCATGGTACTAAATGGAAGTGTAGAGGGTGAAAACTGCGGAGGAAGACAGAAATTGGAGTACATCCAACTGAAATAACTGAACTCGTAGGATCAACGGCTGCTCTGAGATGAAGAGGAATTCGTGACGGGCCACATCAAACCAGTAAGGAGACTGCTGACGCACGAAAAATTTATTCAATTACGAAGAAAAGTGTACACGTAAAAAGAAAACTGAGGACAGTTATGAAAGCAGCATAAAATGTTAATTAAGAATACATATTTAAACTGAATCATCTGTTGCCATACAGAGTGGCGTTATTTGTGTCAACTTTGAATTGCTGAACAGGAGCCCTAAGAGAAGCGTTGCGAGCGCTGTACCAGAAGAAGTAAGGTGCGGATGGGATGCACTCACCTGTTGCGATGCATAGGCACTTGAGCTGTAAGCAGCGGCGGCGGCGAACTCGGGCCGCAGCTGTCCCCACTTGCGCGCGGCCAGCCGCTTGCGGCGCTCCAACCAGCGCAGCCGCTGCTCCTCCTCCACGCTCTCCTCCACGCCGAAGAACACCGCCGTCTCGCGCTTGATGAACCTGCCGGCACCGAAGTCGCCCTCTTAGCAAGCTCATTGCTGGCTGTTGCTGGAGCTAGCACAGCTGCAGAGCAACAGGCGTCAGATGTCGCCTTTCAGCACGGGTGTCACCAGCACTAAAGTATTTGGGGTTGGGTACGACGACTCAATAGCTATGGCATAGATCACAAGGCGGTCTAGACGGGAAATCCCCTTCAAAAAAGTTGAAACAATTTGGATCTAAAACTACTTTTTGGAACATTCTGGATGCTTCAGATCATATACAATGAGGTGACAAAAGTCAAGGGATGCCTTCTAATATCGTATCGTACCTCGTTTGGCCCGTTATAGTGCAGCTGCTCGATGGGCATGGACTCAACAAGTCGTAGGAAGTTCTCTGCAGAAATGCTGAACCATGCTGCCTCTGTAGCCGTCCATATTTACGAAACTATTGCCAATGCAGGATCTTGAGCACGAACTGACCTCTCGATTATGTCCCATGAATGTTCGGTGATCTTGGTGGCCAAATCATTCGCCAGAATTGTCCAGGATGTTCTTAAAACAAATCACGACCAATCGTGGCATGGTCACAGGTTTGGGAACATGAAGTCAATGATTGGCTGCAAATGGACTCCAAGTAGCCGAACATAACCATTTCCGGTCAGGTATCTGTTCAGTTGAACCAGAGGACCCAGTCCATACCATGTAGCCGGCTGCTGTGGACGAGTGGTTTTAGGCGCTCCTGTCCGGATCCACGCTGCTCGCTGCTGCTACGGTCGCACGTTCGAATCCTGCCTCGGGCATGGATGTGTGTGACGTCCTTAGGTTAGTTAGGTTTGAGTTGTTCTAAGTCTAGAGGACTGATGAATTCAAATTTTAAGTCCTATAGTCCTTAGAGCCATTTGAATTTGAACCATTCCATGTAAACACAGC
The DNA here is from genome assembly GCF_023897955.1 of Schistocerca gregaria. Lineage (NCBI taxonomy): Eukaryota > Metazoa > Arthropoda > Insecta > Orthoptera > Acrididae > Schistocerca > Schistocerca gregaria. The sequence continues at coordinate 532,120,042 of NC_064921.1, forward strand.
CCACACCATTAAAGAGCCACCATCACCTTTCACAGTGCCTTGTAGACAACTTGGGTCCATGGCTTCGTGCGACCCTCGAACCCTACCATCAGCTCTTACCAACTGAAATCGGAAGTCATCTGCCCAGGCCACAGTTTTCAAGTCGTCTGGGGATCCAACCGATATGGTCACAGCCCAAATAAGGCGCTGAAAGCGATGTCGTGCTATTAGCGGAGGCACTCGCGTCGGTTGTCTGCTGCCATACCCATTAAAGCCAAGTTTCGCTGCACTGTCCGAACGGATACGTTCGTCGTTCGTCCCCCACTGATTTCTGCTGTTATTTCGTGCAGTGTTGCTTGTCTGTTAGTGCTGACAGCTCTACACAACTGTCAAGTGAAGCCCGTCGTTCATTGAATTATCCGTGATGGGAGGAAATGTCTGAAATGTGGTATTCTCGACACGCTCTTGACACTGTAGATATCGGAATATCGAATTCGCTAACGATTTCCGAAATGGAAATTTCCTGTGCGTGTAGCTCCAGCTACCATTCCGCGTCCAGGCTCTGTTAATTCCCGAAGTGCGACCATTATCACATCGGAAACCTTTTCGCATGACTCGCCTGAGTACAAACGAAACACTACCAATGCAGTAGCCTTTTATACCATGTGTACGCTATGCTACCACCATCTGCATACGTGCATATCGCTATCCCATGAATTTTGTCACACGTTCTTAGAGTTCGGGTGCAATGTGTAGGCGACCGCGGTGGCCGAGCGGTTCTAGGCGCTTCACTCCGGAACCGTGAGACCTCTACGGTAGCAGGTTCGAATCCTGCCTCGGGCATGGATGTGTGTGATGTCCTGAGGTTAGTTAGGTTTAAGTAGTTCTAAGTTCTGGGGGACTGATGACCTCAGATGTTAAGTCCCATAGTGCTCAGAACCATTTGAACCATTTTTGAAATGTGTACCATAGTGACGCGTAATGGTAATTATTTTATTTTACGCTGTAGTACGAACGTTACCATATAGGTTTTTGTATATAATTTTGTGTTATCTGAAGATGGACATATGATTAGAATCGATAGCAACATTTATTTAACAATACATCTTGACAGTTTTGCAAGACGACTCTTTTAAGATACTTAGGAGCAGTGCAAATAGTATAATTTCGTTTCCAGTCCAAATTCATAACATTTACACATATGACTGCTTTCTATGTTCACATCTTTATGAGATAGTCAGTCCTGTTTTCACTCCTGCTCCTTCTTGGGATGTCGACTTCATTAGGCATCCGTAGAAGGTCATAAAGCTGCTGGCCAACTTTTGAAGTGGACCAGCAACAGCATGTTCGACTTTAGAGTGAAGACAACGTACGCAGGTGGATCGGTAGCCAGAATACTAGTGGGTATCTCTTGAAGACGTGAACATAGAAACTGGTCGTAGCTGTGAAAATTTGCTACTGGGGCTGAAATAATAACTGACGATTGATAATGCACCGCCGTCGTAAGGCTACAATTCAAACACAGGAGTACTGTGCCATGGCTCAGAATACTGAAGGGAAGCAATCATGCTGCAGCAATAAGTAAGCACAATATGGCCTTACTAAAATGTGGAAAGTGCACAAAGAACAGGACATTCAGTCCTTTCATACGAAAACTCTGTTGAGGTTCTGTTTAACAAAATTTTACATAAGCGTCACAATTTTAACGCTGTATTCACTGGCGGGACAAAAGGGAGATGCATTCACTTTGTTCGATTGGATCAATCTGGACATCTATTAGTGGGAATTAATTTGGGCTGTGTCCAACTTTCGCCTTCATGACGGCTTGAACTCTGCTGGGGACACTTATAGTGAGGTCTCTGAATGTCTATGAAGCAACGGTAGTCTTTTCATCGTCAAGAGACGATACTAGTAAATGGTAATCACGTTGGGAACCGGGTCTGGAGTAAAGTCGATATTCTAATTCACACCAAAGGAGTTTAATTGTGTTCAGGTGGGGATTATGATTTGGTCAGTCCACTTGAGAAATGTTATTGTTCACAGTCCATTGTCTCACAGACGCTGCTTTATATCAAGGTGCGTTGTCATGCTGATGTAGTCATCGTCTACTGTAAGCAGTATACAGTGGTGTATAATATGTTTATGTCCTTCGAAATTTAGCGTTTTATTAAGGGGATTAAGGAGACCCAACCACCAGAATTCCCCAGTACTGTAACAGAACCTCCGCGGCACTTCACTGTTCGTACTACACACGATAGCAGGCAACGTTCTCCATGCATTCGCCAAACCCAAGCCTTCCACCGGATTGCCATAGGGTATAGCGTGATTCATCACACCAAATTGATTGTTTCCAGTCATCCACTGGCCAGTGGCGTCACTTTTTACATTGGCTCAAGCGGCGCTTAGTGTTGACTGCAGAAATGTCTCGCTTATGAGAAGCTTCTCGACCACTGATTTCTCGTGACCGACTCATCCTATTGGTATCGCCACCTCCTTTTATACTGACGGATCTGCTTGTCTTGACACCTAGTGGGCAATTCTTCATTACATACGAGTGTCCAGATTCTTGTCATCAGATAGTGTTCAGGTGAAACAGATATTCTAAATCTTGACACGGATGACAAGGTTGCTGTATTTTTGCCACAGTTGTTTTAAGTATGTCATAGATGCATCGATAACGTCTGTGCGGTAACGACCATATCAGTGAAAAGAGGCCCACCTCCGTAGCCGCATTTCTGTTACATCGGAGAACGACACGAAAGAGAGTGTTGACAGAAGGAGAAATGTTCACCACCAACGCTAAACCGGGAAAGGAAAGGGAGTTCGAGGAGTTCAGTGTCGATTACCAAACAGTAAACTAATGCCTTGCGTGTAATCTGCAATCTCTCCGTGGCGCGCTGATTGTGATGGAGAGCCTCGATTGCGCCATTCTTTCTATTCTACAAAAGTAGGCTGTCTGACCTCATCACATTTTGTCTGCTTCCTGTATTACCTAAGAGACCTCAACAACACAACACTGGCATAAGTAACTACTGGCCATTATAACTGCTACACAAAGAAGAAAAGCAGATGAAACGGGTATTCATTGAACAAATATATTATACTAGAAGTGACAAGTGATTACATTTTCACCCAATTTTGGTGCATAGCTCCTGAGAAATCGGTACCCAGAACAACCACCTCTGGCCGTAATAATAGCCTTGATACGCCTGGGCATTGAGTCAAACAGAGCTTGGATGGCGTGTACAGGTACAGCTGCCCATGCAGCTTAACATGATACTACGGTTCACCAAGAGTAGGGACTGGCGTATTGTGACGAGCCGGTTGCTCGGACACCATTGATCACACGTTTTCAGTTGCTGAGAGATCTGGAGAATGTGCTGGCCAGGGCAGCAGTCGAACATTTTCTGTATCCAGGAGGGCCCGTACAGGACCTGCAACAAGCGGTCGTGCATTATCCGGCTGAAATTTAGGGTTTCTCAGGGATCGAATGAAGGGTTGAGCGACGGGTCGTAACACATCTGAAAAGTAAAGTGCACTGTTCAAAGTGCCGTGAATGCGAACAAGAGGTGACCGCGACGTGTAACCAATGGCACCCCATACCAATACGCCGGGTGATCCGCCAGTATGGCGATGACGAATACACGCTTCCAATGTGCGTTCACCGCAATGTCGCCAAACACGGATGCGAGCATCATGATGCTGTGAACAGAACCTGGATTCATCGGAAAAAATGACGTTTTGCCATTCGTGCACCCAGCTTAGTCGTTGAGTACACCATCGCTGGCGCTCCTTTCTGTGACGCAGCGTCAAGCGTAACCGCATCCATGGCCTCTGAGCTGATAGTCCATGCTGCTGCAAACGTCGTCGATCTGTTCGTGCAGATGGTTATTGTCTTGCAAACGTCCCGATTTGTTGACTCAGGTATCGAGACGTGGCTGCACGATCCGTTACAGCCATGTGGATAAGATGCCTGTCATCTCGACTGCTAGTTAAACGAGGCCGGTGGGATCCAGCACGGCGTTCCGTAATTACCTTCCTGAACCCACAGATTCCAACGCGAGCAGCAATGTCGCGGTAGGATAAATCGCAATCGCGATAACGTACAATCCGACCGTTATCAAAGTCGGAAACTTGATGGTACGCATTTCTCCTCCTTACACGAGGCATCACAACAACGTTTCACCAGGCAACGTCGGTCAACTGCTGTTTGTGTATGAGAAATCGGTAGGAAACTTTTCGGCACGTTGTAGGTGTTGCCACCGGCTCCAACCTTATGTGAATGCTCTGAGAAGCTAATCATTTGCATATCACAGCATCTTCTTGCTATCGGTTAAATTTCGGGTCTGTAGCACGTCATCTTCGTGGTATAGCAATTTTAATGGCCAGTAGTGTAAAAATTACAGGTAATTAGTATGAGAGCGGAGCTTTTTTTTCTCAAAGAAAAGCAGAAACTGTTGTGGGACATCTTGGAATATTCCCACTTCAGCCCCTATAGTTTAATGAAGTTCCAATATGCTGCGGCTCTGTACGTAGCCTTCAAAATGGCCTCTGTAACAGAGGTGAGTTTCTTTTGTCGGAAAATCACAGCATCGCAGATATTCAAGGATGCCTGCAGAATGTCTACGGAGATCTGCCAATGAACAAAAGCACGCCGAGTCGGTGGGCGAGGCGCCTGTTATCATATGAACAAGTTTACGCAAACCTGTCCGAGCTCTCTCGTGCTGGCTGGCTGTACACCGCTGTGACTCCTGCATTGTTGAAATGTGCGGGCAGAATTATTCGAGGTGATCGATGGATCACAATCAAATGCGTCAGTGCACAACTGGACTTCAGAGGTGTGTGACCTTGGGTTCCTCACCGCCTAACAGAAGACCATAAAGAACAAGATGGACCATCTGTGAGGAATTGCTTGCGCACTACGAAGCTATTCGTGACAATTTTTTATCAAACATAGTCACAGGTGTTGAAACATGGATCTGTCACTTCGAACCGGAAACAAAACGACAATCCACGGAGCGAAGCCACACCACCTCTCCGCCGAAGAAAAAGCACAAAGCCGCACCTTCAGCAGGTAAAATCATGGCGACGGTATTCTGGGATTCTGGAAGGGCTATTCTGTTTGACGTCCTCCCTCATGGTGTAACGGAAATAGAAGAAACAACTTCAGCCTGTTCGTTGCCACAAAAATGCATACGAACTACTCGTTCTCCATGACAACACAAAGCCTCAAACAAGTGTCACACCCGAGAGGAGCTTACACAACTTCATTGGACTGTTCTCCCTCATTCATCCCACAGTCCGGATCTCGCACCTTCCGACTTCCGTCTGTACGGAAAGCAGTACGTGGAAGATGGGGAAGTTATTGATGGAGGAACACGTTGGCTCCGACGTCGACCTATAGAGTGGTACCATGCGGGCGTACAGGCCCTCCCAATAAGGTGGCGTTATATGGTCGCATTGAACAGAGATTATATTGGAAAATAGAGTGGGGAATAATATGGTGTATTGGAGTCCCAAATAAAACCATCCTGATTTCAGAAGAAATTTACTGAACACTCCTCATATTTACTGCACATTTTTTCGCCCATTGAGAAGGAGCTAAATGTGCGGCGGAAAAAAACTCCTACCCAATTAGGCGACTCAATCTACACCATGAGAAGCCCTACCAATAGTAATAAAATTCAAATGGCTCCAAGCACTATGGGCCTTAATATCTGAGGTCATCAGTCCCCTAGACTTAGAACTACTTAAACCTAACTAACCTGAGGACATCACACACATCCATGCCCGAGGCAGGATCGAATCTGCAACCGCAACAGCAGTGCGGTTCCGGGCTGAAGTGCCTAGAACCACTCGGCCACAGTGGGCGGCTACCAATAGTACTAAACGACATTTTAGAGATGCGTTTGTTTAACACGTGCAGCTGCCGCAGTCGAAGTGTACATAATGTACGTGTACCGAATAAACGCTAGCTGATTTGCAATTGTTGGCAGAACCGCACGTCTTACAGTATCGTCCCACCAGTAAACAATTATTTTTTTCAGCGATCTTACTTAACCAAAGAAAAGAGAACATTGAGTGTGATGCTTTGACGTGATGGTGGTTATGAAATTTCAGGCTAATCCTATGATATGACAGCGACCGGTGCACTAATGTCTACCATTAAATATGAAACCGATCGCAGTCAGCTTTTAAAAGCCATTACGTTCACTATTAAATTGCGGTCCTTTTCACCGTGAATAAACTGATTACAGCCTTTTTTGCACATTTTGCATTCGCTACCTCTCTCTAACAGGTTTCGTCATCAATAATGCAAGAGTGTATTTCCAGAGTGACGTATCTCCATGAAATTCGAAACTTGGAAAAACGGCAAAATGTGATAGCGACCATAAGAGTGATTGGAACTATATAATCTTTTGTATGTAGCTCCTCTGTGTAATTGTAAATAAATGTGCAAAAATAAAAAATTCCAGCCTGTAAACATTCCGAGAAAATACACAACTGGCCTGAAGTCACTTTGGAACAAGGGTTTTGATAAAAGGAAAGTAAATAACTCTCAGAATGTCAACATAGTAAGCTGCTGTTTAAGATCGAATATTTTAATACATATATATTTTAGTGAATACCGGTACAGCGAAACAAAAAAGTATTGAAATACCAGACTAACAGCCGGCCAGAGTGGCCGAGCGATTCTAGGCGCTACAGTCTGGAACCGCGCGACCACTACGGTCGCAGGTTCGAATCCTGCCTCGGGCATGGATATGTGCGATGCCCTTAGGTTAGTTAGGTTTAAGTAGTTCTAAGTCCTAGGGGACTGATGACCTCAGAAGTTAAGTTCCATAGTGCTCAGAGCCATTTAAACCATTTTGAACCATTCTAACATTTAATCCCATTACTGACAATAGCCTTTATTACTATCACTTAATTAATGCATGGAATAACAATATGGAAATAACATTATTCATTATTACATTGTGCCGCGCGGGGTAGCAGGGCGGTCTGGGGAGTCTTGTCACGGTTCGTGCAGCTCAACCCGCCGGACGTCCGAGTTCTCTCTCGGGCATTGTGTGTGTGTGTGTGTGTGTTGTCCTTAGCGTAAGTTAGTTTAAGTCAGATTAAGTAGTGCGTAAGCCTAGGAACCGGTGACCTCAGCAGTTTGGTCCCATAGTCCTCACTAAAAATTTCCATAATTTCCTATTACATTGTAACACTTTGGACTAGAATATCATTGCAGGATAGCCATCATGTACTGGAAGTTTTTCAAGAAGATGCTTTACGTCTATCTAGCTTCGGAACAAGACAGGACTATTTACTGTCACATTTAAAAGCCCATGTTCCCACCCAGCAAGTAGGTCGGAATAATACAGTGGTGGATTTTGAGGTAACACATATGACCTTCATTTCAATTATTTCGAAATCTAATTTTGATTTAATACACAAATCGACTGCATTTCTCCAATCTAAAATTTGCCAGTCGTTGCCAAGAATATGAACATTACCACCAATATTAAAAATAATGTTGTAATCCTTAGGAAAAAGAAGCAGTTCGGCCTTTCTTATCATCTTCTCCGCTTTTCCAAATACCCTATCAACTGGCAAATAGCTGTGTCCACGAAATGGATAAGTTACCTGAAAGGTAACATGATACAAGCCTGAAAGCTTACTAAGAACGGATAACAAACATAGTTCTTATTTTGGGCGCTACAGCCTTCACAAAATAAGTTAATTTGACGAATATGTGGATTATTTCCACAAAACCCGTAGATGTCCATCTGATCGATACAATTTGAAACGAGACTCGTCCGACCAGGCAGCATGTTTCCTGTCATCAACAGTCCAGTGTAGGCGAGGCGTAAAGCTTTGAGTCATGCAATCATCAATGGTACACGAGTGGGGTACACGTGTGGGTCTTCGGTTCCGAAAGCCCGTACCGTTGATGTTTCTCACGCTAACATTTGTTGACGGCTCAGCATTTACACCTGGAGCAATTTCCGGAAGGGTTGCTCTTCTGTCACATTGAACGATTCTCTTCACTCGTCGTTGGTCCCGTTCTTGCAGGATCTTTTTTCTGGCCGCAGCGATGTCGGAGATCTGATGTTTTTGCGGATTCCTGATATCACGGCACACTCGTGAAATGGTCGCACGGGAAAATCACCACTTCGTCGCTACCTCGGAGATGCTGTATCCCATCGTTCGAGCGCCGTCTATAAAACCACGTTCCAACTCACTTAAATCTTGAAACCTGCCATTGTAGCAGCAGTAACCGATCTAATGACTACGCCAGACACTTGTTTTATACAGAAGACGCCGGCATCAGCGCTGTGTTCTGCCTGTTTACATATCGCTGTATTTGAATACGCAGGCCTACACCAATTTCCTTGGCGCTTCAGTGTATATTGCGTATAAATTAACCTCAACTGTACGAACGAAGTTCTATATGTAAAAAAAAGCTAATTTTGTGTTATTATTTCGTTATTTTGTTATATTTTCAGACTCCACATATGAAGTATCTTCCACCGGAGATATGAATTACAAGAATGTCGAGAATGTTCCGGGAGGCCTATGTTGATAACGAGGAAACTAAAAGCTGCAAAGTGTTAATGGGGCCATTCTGTAGCAATTCTAGACGTGTGGGGAGTCACATTGTCCCGCTGGAATTTACCAAGTCTGACGGAATGCACAATGAACATGAATGTATGCAGGTGATCAAACAGGATGCTTACGTACCTGTCACCTGTCAGAGTCGTATCTAGACGTATCAGGGGTCCCATTGAGTATAGAACAAAACATTTTCACTTTTTCACCGCTACAAAAACATTGTTCAAATGGCTCTGAGCACTATGGGACTTAACATCTGAGATCATCAGTCACCTAGACTTAGAACTACTTAAAACTAACTAACCTAAGGATATCGCACACATCCATGACCTAGGCAGGATTAGAACCTGCGACCATAGCAGTCGCGCGGTTCCGGACTGAAGCGCCTAGAACCTCTCGGCCACCGCGGCCGGCTCACCAGTACAGATAAAATACTCCATAGAAAACTTTCGTCGTTCTTGATCTTATCCTCTACGCCTTTTACATGTCTTGACGATTATGGCGTTAGAAATGAAATGATCTTGATCTACCTCAAATTTCAACCCATAAAATAGCGAATGGAACTTTTCATTATCAGAAATTTGCACTTTGTAGAGCCCATCATTATATTTACGCGAAATCTCCTCTTTGTGACCGTCACTCGGAAATCTCCGCAAGTTGATTTTTTTTTTGCCACTCCGGTTGTTCACGTTGCCTGCCGACGCGATATTTGTTGAACAGTATCGAGAAATTCCGACATGTTTGAAGAAATAACACGAAATCACCTAATCTCAACGAAACACAGCGGCCCGTACTGCTGGATAGTCACGTGCCAAAAAATAGCTTTCCTATTGGCCTTTTAGAAATACTACTGCTTGGGAATAAAAACAACTAAGAGATGCGTCACCTTGGGAATAACTACCATTTCCTCACGCTGTTTTTACAGAGACATACGTCGTTTTAGAAACACAACAATTATTATAACACAAAACAGCTTATAACGATCTCTGTGACATGCCTAACTTTCAAAACAAAAAACATAGAGTTGCGTCACTTTTCAATTACAGACTGTAGTCTTAAGTTGCGTCCTAACAAATTTCAGATAATGAAGTAAACTCGAGAGAAATGCACCTTTGCGGCGGAAGGTCTTAAAAAGAAAATAACACCCAGTCTGACTCGTTAGGTAGCTGAACCACAGACTCGCAGTCACGCGGAATCGATTCAAGTGTCACAAGAAGATTCATGGTTTCAGTTTCAGAGGTCGTAAATTCGCTGTACTTTGTTCCCGAACAGGAAGCAGCACGCATTGCGGAGGCACTGTTTGTCTCAGCGTATTATTGCGCGTCTGTTTCCCGACCTTTATCTGTGCCTTAATGTTGTCAGTAATTACACCAAAATCGATTGCCTCAGTGGAAAATTTGTGTGTTTACCAAATACAGTGACAGATTACTACCAAAGAGTGCCCTAGTATTTCCACGCTTGTGGAATATATCTTGATTAAAATTTCATACTTATGTGAGGTAATTATCAGTATTTCCAATACAGAAAAAGTCATTTCTGCAGATGAAGAATGACGTGAGTACATGATGCGTAGTGGACGTGCCTAAAGTTACTGTAACTTTTGAATTGGAGATCGCATGTCCAGAAGATGTGCACGTGAAGCTAACAGACGTCTTTCGGACTGTGAGAGAGGTCGAATAACTGGGAACATCATACCGACAGACAGTTGGCTGCATTTTTGTGCCTGTCGGAGGGAATCCAAATTCGGGTTTACAAAGAGTACTCTACGGCATTGACCCCTCTCTTAGCTTACATTTTTCGCACATCTCTCGCCCAGCGCGAAGTCCGAATTGATTGAAAAAAAATCTCAGGTGATTCCTGCACATAAGAAGAGCCAAAGAACGGCTCCGCAGAATTACAGACCCATATCCCTAACATCAGCTTCATGTAGAATCCTTGAATATATTCCCAGTTCGAATACAGTAAGTTTTCTTGAGACCGAGAAGATTATGCCCACAAATCAGCATGCTGTTAGAAAACATCACACGTGCGAAACTCAGATTTTCTTAAATAATGTACTGCGAAGTACGGATGAAGGGCAATCGACAAATTCCATATTTATAGTTTTCCAGAAAGTGTTTGACACGTACTCGGCTACAGGCTGTTAACGAAGGTACAAGCATATGGAATAGGTTCCCAGATATTTGAGAGGCCCGAAGACTTCTTAAGAAATATTGTAGAAAGGCCCGCCCGGGGAGCCGTGCGGTCTAACGCACTGCTTTCCGGGCGGGAAGGCGTGCCGGTCCCCAGCACGAATTCGCCCGGCGGATTAGTGTCGAGGTCCGGTGTGCCGGCCAGCCTGTGGATGGTTTTTAAGGCGGTTTTCCATCTGCCTCGGCGAATGCGGGCTGGTTACCCTTATTCTGCCTCATTTACAATATGTCGGCGATTGTTGCGCAAACACTGTCTCCACATACGCGTACACCGTAATTACTCTACCCTGCAAACGTTTGGGGTTACACTCATCTGGGAACCGAACCACATAATAACACTGGGTTCCGTGTGTGTGTGTGGGGGGGGGGGGGGGGGGCGGTGGAGTGAGTGGACTGCTGTAGCTTGTTGTGGGGTTGTGAACCACTGAGGGCTACGGTGGGGACGAAGCCAGTCCGTCGTGTATGGGTCCCCAGTTCCATACAATACAATACAATACAATACAATTTCCTCTTCAACGAATTGTCTGTTGATGCTATGTCCACACGATGACGAAAAAAGTGAATTCTTCCAATTCAATCTTTTTATTCAAAACTCAAGTGACATTAAATATACAGAGTGAATGGACCCTTAGCATGGTGGGTCTAAGGGCCATAGCTAGGTGCAAATAGTGCCATAGAACCTTCGAAGAGGGCCGTAAATTTGGAGCTGATGGTTGGTTCTTCGTTAAATATTCTTCGAAGTAGTCTTAATTATGTCTAAGATGTTTCATTGTTGTAACTTAGTAAGGAAGTCATGAGTGCTTGAGAAAGTCTTCAGAGTTTCTGTGTACTCGGAGGAGGACTGTTCTTGTGGAGCTGTCGTTGGTGGTCGTCGTCTTCGTTGCCACAACGACTGTCTCGTCGAGGAGGCCGATGGAAGCTGCCGGTCCAGAAGTCCTGGGAAGTCCTTTGTACTGTTTAGAGCCGGTGGTGGTGTTGCCTTAGTCACTTGCCGTTCTCGTAAACGTGCGGCATGGGCTTGTGCTGTGTAGGCGCGCAGAACTTGCTGAAACGTACTGCAACACCTCTAAGTGGCTGGGTGGTCTTCGCCGTAGTTTCCATAAGTTGGTTTCTGAGGTGGAGATTCCGTGCATTCAGGGTCGGTGTTGGTGGGGAGGGGGGGGGGGGGGTGTCCACATTGACGCATCTGGCAGAGGAAGTGAACAGTAATCGTAATCTGCAGTATGGAAATAGCGCTGTCAGAGTTTACACTGTAGAAACCCTCCTTAGGTTTGCAAGTTTCCACCTGCACTTTTGTGTCCATGATATGAAGTGTGTTGTAAATCGAGTCACTCGTTGGTCCAGCAGGGAGTGACACACAGTTGAGTGACTGAGCTATTAACGGATGTAACTGAGTCTCAACTTGCTTCGCCGTAATTTCGGCTGGGGTATTTTTAATGACGACCTTGAGCAGATTCTCACTTGAATGTTGGTGCGTACAGAACGGGATTAGTGCGTTCTGGAAGAACTGGAATGCTGTCCATTGGTCACCTGTGGTTCCCCCTTTATAGTTGGCCTTGATTTGTTCAGCCACATGTTTCTTCAGTTCGGTGATTAGAGAACCATATTTTCCTGTGTACTGAATGGTTATTGGAGGAATATTTGTCGGTGGAAGTCTAGGCGGATGTCTTGCTCCAGAGGCGGTAGGTGGTTGTGTGTCTTCCGTTCTTGGTTGAGGCATCACTTCCAGTTTTTCGCCCTCCACTTGCAAGGGGGTGAATCGGTTGGAGGTTGGTGGTGGAGTTTGTCGCTTAGTGGCACCAGAAATGTCTTGGCAGTTCTTCCTCTTACGTCCGGATCGTTTGTTTCGGACAAATTGAAACCCTTCATCATTGTAGTTCCCGATAGATGGCGAAGTTCCGAATCAGATTCGGTGCCAGGTATTCGTGCTTGGTCAGAATCAGAAGACTCTTCGTCGTGGTACGTCGCCGTGATTTCGCCACGTCTGGTGGCCATATCGTGTGCCAGCTGGTCTCGTTTCTTCGATTGTCATTTGTTATTCGCTGTCCTCGGTGGTCTTCAGTCGGTAGAAAGCTGGTAGGTGGTGGGGTGCGTGATGTGCTCGACGTGAGGTAAGCGAGTCGTGTGTCTGTATGAAGACCAGGAAAGCGGATCAGCGAGATGTAGTGCGATTTTTGACTGGGGAAGACCTGTCGGAAAGTGAAACTGATGGCGGAAGATATTCTCTGTATGACCAGCACAGTGTCACGTGCGCGTGTGATTGCGTGGAATAAACTATTTCGTGACGGTTGGGTGTCACTGAAAGAAACCAGTCGGCCAGGAGAGGCTCATCGTGTCATTTCTGCAGAGGATGCTGCCGTCAGAAAAGACCGACGGCGGACGGTCGAAGACATTCGCCTCATGTTGGGTATCAGCCACAGTAGCACTCGCGCCATTATGAATCATGACACAGTATCTCAAGTTGCGGAAAATCTGTACGCAGTAGGGTGCTTACAGCCTGACGGAGAACCAGGACAGAACGTCGATATCACTGCAGCACCTTGAACGGTATCATGATGAAGAATGCATGGATCCTAAGCCCTGCATGCAAGCTCCAGGAAAGTCAATATGACCTTCTTCATTGACTGCCAGAATCACTGACTGGAACACGGTGCCATAACTAGCGTCCAGCGGTATGTGAAGACTTTCCAAAAACTGGAGCACGTATCTATCAAGTCCAATCGCCGATCAGGAATGTAGGCGGACGGCATTCAGTTGCGGGATAATGCGCGCCCGCATGTTGCCAAGGTTGTTTCAACTACGCTGCAGAAGTTTCGCTGGGAAGCCCTTACGCATACTCCATACGCTCCCGATCTCTCACCACACGATTTACACTATTGGCCATTAAAATAGCTACACCAAGAAGAAATGCAGATGATAAACGGGTATTTATTGGACAAATATACACTCCTGGAAATGGAAAAAAGAACACATTGACACCGGTGTGTCAGACCCACCATACTTGCTTCGGAAACTGCGAGAGGGCTGTACAAGCAATGATCACACGCACGGCACAGCGGACACACCAGTAACCGCGGTGTTGGCCGTCGAATGGCGCTAGCTGCGCAGCATTTGTGCACCGCCGCCGTCAGTGTCAGCCAGTTTGCCGTGGCATACGGAGCTCCATCGCAGTCTTTAACACTGGTAGCATGCCGCGACAGCGTGGACGTGAACCGTATGTGCAGTTGACGGACTTTGAGCGAGGGCGTATAGTGGGCATGCGGGAGGCCGGGTGGACGTACCGCCGAATTGCTCAACACGTGGGGCGTGAGGTCTCCACAGTACATCGATGTTGTCGCCAGTGGTCGGCGGAAGGTGCACGTGCCCGTCGACCTGGGACCAGACCGCAGCGACGCACGGATGCACGCCAAGACCGTAGGATCCTACGCAGTGCCGTAGGGGACCGCACCGCCACTTCCCAGCAAATTAGAGACACTGTTGCTCCTGGGGTATCGGCGAGGACCATTCGTAACCGTCTCCATGAAGCTGGGCTACGGTCCCGCACACCGTTAGGCCGTCTTCCGCTCACGCCCCAACATCGTGCAGCCCGCCTCCAGTGGTGTCGCGACAGGCGTGAATGGAGGGACGAATGGAGACGTGTCGTCTTCAGCGATGAGAGTCGCTTCTGCCTTGGTGCCAATGATGGTCGTATGCGTGTTTGGCGCCGTGCAGGTGAGCGCCACAATCAGGACTGCATACAACCGAGGCACACAGGGCCAACACCCGGCATCATGGTGTGGGGAGCGATCTCCTACACCAGCCGTACACCTCTGGTGATCGTCGAGGGGACACTGAATAGTGCACGGTACATCCAAACCGTCATCAAACCCATCGTTCTACCATTCCTAGACCGGCAAGGGAACTTGCTTTTCCAACAGGACAATGCACGTTCGCATGTATCCCGTGCCACCCAACGTGCTCTAGAAGGTGTAAGTCAACTACCCTGGCCAGCAAGATCTCCGGATCTGTCCCCCATTGAGCATGTTTGGGACTGGATGAAGCGTCGTCTCACGCGGTCTGCACGTTCAGCACGAACGCTGGTCCAAATGTGGCGCCAAGTGGAAATGGCATGGCAAGCCGTTCCACAGGACTACTTCCAGCATCTCTATGATCGTCTCCATGGGAGAATAGCAGCCTGCATTGCTGCGAAAGGTGGATATACACTGTACTAGTGCCGACATTGTACATGCTCTGTTGCCTGTGTCTATGTGCCTGTGATTCTGTCAGTGTGATCATGTGATGTATCTGACCCCAGGAATGTTTCCCCTTCCTGGGAAAATGAAATCACGGTGTTCTTATTTCAATTTCCAGGAGTGTATTATACTAGAACTGACATATGGTTACATTTTCACGCGATTTGGGTGCATAGATCCTCATGCCGTAATAACGGCCTTGATACGCCTGGGCATTGAGTCAAACAGAGCTTGGATGGCGTGTACAGGTACAGCTGCCAGTGCAGCTTCAACACGATACCACAGTTCATCAAGAGTAGTGACTGGCGTATTGTGACGAGCCAGTTGCTCGGCCACCATTGACCTGACATTTTCAAATGGTGAGAGATCTTGAAAATGTGCTGGCCAGGGCAGCAGTCGAACATATTCTGTACCTAGAAAGGCCCGTACAGGACCTGCAACATGCAGTCATGCATTAGCCTGCTGAAATGTAGGATTTTGCAGGGATCGAATGAAGGGTAGAACTACGGGTCGTAACACATCTGACATGTAACGTCCACTGTTCAAAGTGCCGTCAATGCGAACAAGAGGCAACCCATACCATCACGCTGGATGATACGCCAGTATGGCGATGACGAATACACGCTTCCAATGTGCGTTCAACGAGATGTCGCCAAACACGGATGCGACCATCATGATGCTGTAAACAGAACCTGGATTCATCGGAAAAAATGACGTTTTGCCATTCGTGCACCCAGGTTCGTCGTTGAGTACACCATCGCAGGCGCTTCTGTCTGTGATGCAGCGTCAAGGGTAACCGCAGCCATGATCTCCGAGCTGATAGTCCATGCTGCTGCAAACGTCGTCGATCTGTTCATGCAGATGGTTATTGTCTTGCAAACGTCCCGATTTGTTGACTCAGGTATCGAGACGTGGATGCACGATCCGTTACAGCCATGTGGATAAGATGCCTGTCATCTCGACTGCTAGTTAAACGAGGCCGGTGGGATCCAGCACGACGTTCCGTAATTACCTTCCTGAATCCACAGATTCCATATTCTACTAACAGTCATTGGATCTCGACCAACGCGAGCAGCAATGTCGCGGTAGGATAAATCGCAATCGCGATAGCGTACAATCCGACCGTTATCAAAGTCGGAAACTTGATGGTACGCATTTCTCCTCCTTACACGAGGCATCACAATAACGTTTCACCAGGCAACGCCGATGAACTGCTGTTTATGTATGAGAAATCGGTAGGAAACTTTCCTCATGTCAGCACGTTGTAGGTGTCGCCACCGGTTCCAACCTTGTGTGAATGCTCTGAAAAGCTAATCATTTGCATATCACAGCATCTTCTTCCTGTCGGGTAAATTTCGGGTGTGAAGCACGTCATCTTCGAGGTGTAGCAATTTTAAGGGCCAGTAGTGTACATATTTCTGGAGCCCCGAAAAAGTAGATTCGTGATCGTCGTTTGCTTCGCACTATGAGGTGAACAGCTGTGATCGTGGATCCGATCGCAAGGATTTTCTCATGAAGGCAATGCCTTGTCTACAATAGTATAAATGTATTAACTGTTATTGCAATCATGTTTGAAATATTGAGAAGTTTACGTACTTTTTTCTAGTTTCTGTTTGACAGCCCACTTACATTATTTGCTATCAGATACATCTCGAGAAATGACCACTACCAAGAAATTCACCGAAATTATTCATACGGGAGGTTGTAGACAGTTGTTCTTCGGAGACACCATTCATGAATGGAACAGAGAAAGGAGGAAAAAAAATTGGTGATAGAAGAGATACCCACCGCCATACACCGTGTGGCTTGCGGAGCGCAAATATGGATGTACACACTAAACGGACTTGATTATTAGGTTCTCTCTAATCTTCCTTCCTCCCTTCCGGTTGGCGCCTCTTTCGTGACACACAGCCAGCTTGGAACACGCCGTAGTTGTGTCCGGTAACATCTCTGCCAGCAGCGCAACGACCACCAAGAGCTGACCGCTGCCACATGGCGGTAGCGCCACGTCCCAGCCGCCGTGCCGCGGGACGCCCACGCTCTGCCGAGCGTGAAAATCGCGGTAGCTGTCCCCGGCTGCCGAAGCTGCGGGCGGCGTGCATCCCGCGCCGACGGTAGGCTGCGGGTGTCGCTCCGGCCTCATAACACGGTATTAGCCGGCGCCGAGTTGCTTGTCCGCGTGTAATTTCTGGGACGGCGGCGGCGGCGGCGGCTACGTCGCTAGGTGGCGCTTTAATTATGGCCGTGATTACGGCGGCTGCGCCGTCCGGCCATTTGCATGGCGGGCTCTTTTAATTAGTGAGCCGAGCACGTAGCCTAGCGCATTCTCCACCGCAGTTATTAATGCGCGTTATTTCATTATGAAGCGCGTGCGACGCCGTTAAATGGAGGCGCCCTGCGCAGCGGTCACTCGTGCAGAAAACCCCTCGTCCCTACCTGTTACCTGCCACCTGCTTCGCTCTTCCTCTCTTTCCACTGTTTGCCACCACATCATCATATAACTCTCAACTCGTAGGTGTTCCCATTTTATTTCCTTACAAAGTCGTCGTGTTTCCTGTAGGTGTTGCAGTTTCCTATTTATACAGGGTGTTTCAAAGGTTTTACAGCAGATGCCTAGGGGTAACAGATCACGTCACGTGGAACAACTTCTGTTGGAGACGTTGGCTGACGTTTCTTAGCTGCGCTACGCGTTCCTTAGTATTCGACGCACTCTCGATGCATCTACATCTACATACATACTCCACAATCCACCATAAGGTGCTTGGTGGAGGGTACCTCGTACCACAACTAGCATCTTCTCTCACTGTGTAAGGTGACAGGCAAATCCAACACCTTCCATGAAAATCCTGACATGATAAGCAAATCCAGTAGTATGTCACATAGCTCCGAATAAATCGTGACATTAAATTAACCAAAGTAATACGAGTAACGAGTGAGCAAATAGAATACCACAGACTAACACAAGAATGCCTAAATGCATGTCATACCTTCCCACCGTGAGACAGACGCAGTTCCGAGGGGAGAAACGAGAACAGAAGCCGAGAGCAGAACCGTGTTAAGCTAGAAGGCCCTACGATAAGGGACGGACTGGACACCTACGTCGCCAACTAACCACTAGGGCCACACCACCCGCAAGTTTTAGCGTGTGACTTTTTCGTGTCTCTGTTACCTCAAGCACCACCCCCCAGCCCATGTTAAAAGATAGAGCCCTCCAGAAGAACAGTATAGATCTTATGGTAACGCTAAAAGGACCACACCAGCTGCAAGTTTTAGCGTGAGTCTTTTTTGCGTCTCTGTTACGTTGCAAACTTTAAAAACATTGCCCCACCACGAAAAGTATAACGTTTCTCATTGGATGGACAGAATTTTTGTAGGCGGAGCTTAAGGTTAACATCGAGACCCAGATTGGTCAGATGAAAACACAGCGAGATAGTTTTTTTTAAAACCAACTTCGGTAAATGATAGTAAGGAGAAGTTAGGAGAAGAGAATTGATTCCGAGATGGCGAGGTGAGCTGAGTTGTGCTGCCGGCCGCCGCCCTGACGCTGCCTAAACACCGCCAAAGTAATGAACGCACGCGATGCCGCATTTTTGAGCGCATAAGGCTTCACTCAGAACTGCAGAAGTCTCATCTGTTACACCCCCTTCTTTGCGTAATACTAGTGTCGATCGTCAATTAAAGCTCATGGTGTTCATATTTGCCACTTGAAGTAAAAATCTGAAACGCGATGATTTTTCTGTTATATAGTTATTGAGAAGCCATATCAGCCACTGTAATTTACGACAAGTTATATAAGTAATTAAAGATAATTGAGGGTCACTGTAGACCATTTTGATAGTTTTCTCTTTTGTGAAACTTAATTTAAACCTAGATTATAGATGTGATATGGCATAGGTCATCCTTCGATCCATTGTAGAACTTGGAAACCCATTCAGGGAATATTCGTTCACATTTTTCTTGAACGCAGTTGGTTTTTACCATCCTGTATTAAAACACTTCCTTTTATCAATAGTGTAATTTATAAACAATGTTTTGTGAGTAGAATAAAATTTCCAATGGTAAACTTAACTGCTTTTTTTGAAGTTATTTTACCAGCTAACTAAAAATAGGAAAGCCTTGAACCCCTTCCACTAAATTTAGTTAGTATTAAGATTCTTTTACAGGGAGTGCAGTGGAGCTGACGCTGAAATCATTAAGTATTTAGTTATATCATCGCTAGTCTCACTGAACTCTTCTGAATTCTACATACCAGGTGTGGTCTGGCGTCTCCTTACCAGCAACAGGTCCCAGGTTCAAACTAGTCAATTCCCTAAAAACACGCTCAGAGCGTCGTTGCGCGAAAGTGGTGGAGAGACACGATATAGAACAAACAGACACCACCATGAATGTTTAGACCTGTTCCACTCCCAAACACAACGAGGGAAAAATGACTGCCTATATGCCTCTGAACGAGCCCTAATCTATCTTACCTTATCTTTGTGGTCTTTCCTCGAAATATAAGTTGGCGGCAGTAAAATTGTACTGCAGTCAGCCTCAAATGCTGGTTCTCTAAATTTCCTCAGTAGCAATTCACGAAAAGAACGCCTCCTTTCCTCTAGAGACTCCCACCCGAGTTCCTGAAGCATATCCGTAACACTCGCGTGATGGTCAAACCTACCAGTAACAAATATAGCAGCCCGCCTCTGAATTGCTTCTATGTCCTCCCTCAATCAGACCTGATAGGGATCCCCAACGCTCGAGCAGTACTCAAGAATAGGTCGTATTAGTGTTTTATAAGCGGTCTCCTTTAGAGATGAACAACATCTTTCCAAAATTCTACCAATGAACCGAAGACGACTATCCGCCTTCTCCACAACTGCCATTACATGCTTGTCCCAATTCATATCGCTCTGCAATGTTATGCCCAAATATTTAACCGACGTGACTGTGTCAAGCGCTGCTCTGCTAATGGAGTATTCAAACTTTACGCGATTCTTTTTCCTATTCATGTGCATTAATTTACATTTATCTATATTTCGAGTTAGCTGCCATTCTGTACACCAATCACAAATCCTGTCCAAGTCATCTTGTATCCTCCTCCTACAACAACAACAACCCGAGGGATGAGAGACTCTACGCTTTTGAAGAAAGACTTGATGCTATCACGGTCGTGTCTGAGGATTCAACACATATAACGTCGAATCTTCATCACACACATATAACGTCGAATCTTCATCACAGACCAGATGTTTTGGACGTGGCCACGCTGATAAATCTGAGGCTGGATTTGCAACTGCAGACGATCAATGACTTGACCTCCAGCCACCAACCCGTCTTGATTGTAATCACAGAGGCTTTGCACACGATGCGACATCCATCACAAACGTCCACAAATTGGACCAATTTGGGCGGTGGCTGCAACAGAATGCCCGACCCAGTGCAAACGTTTCGTCTGCAGCCTATATTGGTGAAGCCATTGACACACTAACTGGGCATCACTTACCACCATGTACCTCATGCCTTCTCAAGAGTACCTCTCCCCATTCATCCAAGATTTGAAAAGTCTCAAGAATAGAGCCAGGCGGCTCTGAAAGCGCTATCATAAGACGATAGGACGTAGATGACACGCATCTCACGCGAACTTCACCTACTTGCCTTAGTACATCGAACAGGGTTGTGGGAAGACAAAGAGTCCATCTTTCTACTTAAATCCTGCAACGAGTGGAGTCTTGTCCACACCCTACAGAATCTACGACCACTGAACCCATCAATCTAGGGTCCCAAAGGACCTATGTGAGAAGAGTTTCAGGGAGAGCATAAGGGAACAATTGACAGTAATGGGGGAAAGAAATTCAATAGAAGAAGAATGGGTAGCTTTGAGGGATGAAGTAGTGAAGGCAGCAGAGGATCAAGTAGGTAAAAACACGAGGGCTAGTAGGAATCCTTGGGTAACAGAAGAAATATTGAATTTAATTGATAAAAGGAGAAAACATAAAAATGCAGTAAATGAAGCAGGAAAAAAGGAATACAAACGTCTCAAAAATGAGATCGACAGGAAGTGCAAAATGGCTAAGCAGGGAGGGCTAGAGGACAAATGTAAGGATGTTGAGGCTTACTCACTAGGGGTATGATAGATACTGCCTACAGGAAACTTAAAGAGACCTTTGGAGATAAGAGAACCACTTGTATGAACATCAAGAGCTCAGATGGGAACCCAATTCTAAGCAAAGAAGGGAAAGCAGAAAGATGGAAGGAGTATATAGAGGGTCTATACAAGGGCGATGTATTTGAGGACAATATTATGGAAATGGAAGGGAATGTAGATGAAGATGAAATGGGAGATACGATACTGCGCGAAGAGTTTGACAGAGCACTGAAAGACCTGAGTCGAAACAAGGCCCCCGGAGTAGACAACATTCCAATGGAACTACTTACGGCCTTGGGAGAGCCAGTCCTGACAAAACTCTACCATCTGGTGAACAAGATGTATGAAACAGGCGAAATACCCGCAGACTTCAAGAAGAATATAATAATTCCAATCCCAAAGAAAGCAGCTGTTGACAGATGTGAAAATTACTGAACTATCAGTTTAATAAGCCACAGCTGGAAAATACTAACACGAATTCTTTACAGACGAATGGAAAAACTAGTAGAAGCCGACCTCGGGGAAGATGAGTTTGAATTCCGTAGAAATACTGGAACACGTGCGGCAATACTGACCTTACGACTTATCTTAGAAGAAAGATTAAGGAAAGGCAAACCTACGTTTATAGCATTTGTAGACTTAGAGAAAGCTTTTGACAATGTTGACTGGAATACTCTCTTTCAAATTATAAAGGTGGCAGGGGTAAAATACAGGGAGCGAAAGGCTATTTACAATTCGTACAGAAACCAGATGGCAGTTATTAGAGTCGAGGGCCATGAAAGGGAAGCAGTGGTTGGGAAAGAAGTGAGACAGGGTTGTAGCCTCTCCCCGATGTTATTCAATCTGTATATTGAGCAAGCAGTAAAGGAAACAAAAGAAAAATTCGGGGTAGGTATTAAAATCCATGGAGAAGAAATAAAAACTCTGAGGTTCGCCGATGACATTTTAATACTGTCAGAGACAGCGAAGGACTTGGAAGAGCAGTTGAATGGAATGGATAGTGTCTTGAAAGGAGGACGTAAGATGAACATCAACAAAAGCAAAACGAGGATAATGGAATGTAGTCGAATTAAGTCGGGTGCTGCTGAGGGAATTAGATTAGGAAATGAGACACTTAAAGCAGTAAAGGAGTTTTGCTATTTGGGGAGCAAAATAACTGATGATGGTCGAAGTAGAGAGGATATAAAATGTAGACTGGCAATGGCAAGGAAAGCGTTTCTGAAGAAGAGAAATTTGTTAACGTCGAGTATAGATTTAAGTGACAGGAAGTCATTTCTGAAAGTATTTGTATGGAGTGTAGCCATGTATGGAAGTGAAACATGGTCGATAAATAGTTTGGAGAATAGAAGCTTTCGAAATGTGGTGCTACAAAAGAATGCTGAAGATTAGATGGGTAGGTCACATAACTAATGAGGAGGTACTGAATAGGGTTGGGGAGAAGAGAAGTTTGTGGCACAACTTGACGAGAAGAAGGGATCGGTTGGTAGGACATGTTCTGAGGCATCAATGGATCACCAATTTAGTATTGGAGGGCAGCGTGGAGGGTAAAAATCGTAGAGGGAGACCAAGAGATGAATACACTAAGCAGATTCAAAAGGATGTAGGTTGCACTAGGTACTGGGAGATGAAGAGGCTTCCACAGGATAGAGTCCATGGAGAGCTGCATCAAACCAGTCTCAGGACTGAAGACCGCAACAACAATATCAGTATATATTTGTTTAATTGCTTGTGCTTCTTGATATTTAGGAACTTTAGTCTCGCTTTTTTCTTGCTATCTGTAGGTGTAAATTCAGGCAGTCTGCAGCTCAGTTGTCATTTCTTCTGAACAGCCAGCTACATACTTCATACAGATGTCAGCATGCCTTGGTTACGTCAGAAGGATTACAATTGTTTACCCAGGTTAATGCCAGCTTTTACTGCTTACTCTTCAGTTTGTCTTCCTAGGATCGGTAGGATGTGTGGATGATGTGCGCGCAGGCATGAGGTGGTGCTGGCCGCAGTTCGCGAATTGTTGAATGTGGTTTCGGCTGTGATCAGTCGCCTTTAGACTACCGCCTCGGGGTGTAGCGGTGGCGGAGATTCTGGAGCATTGCATGGGACATCTCAGGTATCGCTTGTTTCGCCCAGGGGCTCTACTGCCGAGGCACTTTCTAGTATAGTCGACGCAGTGGACCCGCAGGGTGAGTAGCGCGTCCGCGTCGCTTGAGACACAGGACCATTGTGGAGGTTGGCCTCGACTATTTGCACTGTGAGTGAACAAGTGGTCGTTCCGTCAGCAGGGTCCGAGCAGAAACACGTGGACAGTGGTTTGCTAGTTATTGAGAGCTTCAGTGTTTGGTGCATTGTGGAGCCCCTTAGGAAGTGTAGCGTTGAGTGCTGTAAGAAGCCAGTGTGCACTCGGTATGTCTGCCATGGGGCCTCATCCGAGGCGTGGAGCCGGACTTCCCTGTGGCTATGGAGCGTATAGGGTGCAATCGTCTGCAAGTTCTGGCTCGTCTTCATCCAACGATGCCTGTTGCAAGGGTTCTGAGGCCATCCTTTGTTCTCACAGGCGGCTGACGGCGGTGGTGAAGACTGCTGGCCTCGCTTGCGGGGTGCAAGCAGAGCTCGCAGTTTGCAGCATTGTACCCAGAGTCGATTGGGTCCTCTGACCTGGGGCAGAATGGGGAGTGTCAAGCAAAGGCTTCGTCGAATCTGCAACAGTCTTGGCAGCAGGTTCCTGGACATCAGGTGCGGAGTTGTGGACTCCCCTTGATGTGTCAGGGGTGCTCTACACAAAGGAGTACACAAGGATGTTTTTTAAGCTAGGCGGTAGTTTGGGGTACTCTCATGAACACTCGGCAGTCGACAGACATATAGGGAAATCAGACCACGTTCAGATTAAAGGGAGGAAAACTGCAAAGTTTTTATCTTTATTCCTGGGACTGAGAGTTGGCTGAAACCCGAACTAAAAGGCTCAGAGGTATTTAGCGAGTCTTGAAATGTTTATCGGAAAGATAGATTAGACGCCGTAGAATGGGTATTGGTAATTTCAGTCGAAAAAAAAATTGTCTCTACTGAGGCTGAAATTGAGTGTAATAATGAAGTTATCTGGTAGCGCGTTACAGGTCTGGGTGAAACCAGGTTAATTGTTCTATGTTTTTGCGGACCACCTGACTCCACTCTGACAGTTATAGGGTCATTGAAAGAAAGTCTGAGGCCAGTTGTGCATATATACCCAGACATGCAATTCTAGTACAGACATGTATGGATTCATTGCAAAGGGCACAGACAGACAGTCTTGTGGACAACTTTTGAACACATTTTCCGAAAACTTTCTTCAGCAGCTAGTTCGGCAGCTCACACGCAGTGGAAGTATCTCGGATCTTGCAGCTACAAACAGGACGGAACTTATCGATGACGTCAGTATAGAGAAGGGGATTATTGATCGCTATGTAATCATAGCGACTATGGTTACAAAAGTTAATACATTAGTCGACTAGGAGAATGATTCTGCTGGAAAGAACAGTAACCAGTTGTCAGCATCTCACTTAGACAATGAACTGCAGTCATTTAGTTCCAGAATGATAGCCATTATTAGGAATTATTGGCAAAGTTTTGGTTTAATAACGAAATTCGGAGAATGCTGAGGAAGGAAAGGTTGTTGGACTCATGGTTCAAAAGTGGACGCGCAAAAGACAACAGGCAAAGATCAGCAGAGATTCGTGCGTCTGTGAAAAGATCTGTGCCCAAAGCACACATCAGCTGCTACCGTCATACCTTAGTTAAAGATCTGGTGGAGAACCGGAAAAAATTCTGGTCCAACGTAAAATCACTATGCTGGTGTAAGGTTTCCAACCAGCTACTCGTTGACCAATCTGGTTTGGGATTAGAAGATAGAAATTCATCATCAAACAGTGTCCCGTATGGATGACGTACACACATCAAAAAAAGTTCTGCGTCGCCTCGGTTCAGAGAGTTCCAGAACCTGTATAGAAAATTGGAATAGAAATCAACATAAACATCATTTTTGCCCTATTTATTGGTCATGAAAACCACATATTACATGTTGTACCACCATGCAGCGAGACCTTCAGAGGTGGCGGTCCAGACTGCTGTACACTACGGTGCCTCTAACACCCAGTAGAACGTCATCTTGCATTGATGCATGCCTGCATTCGTCGTGGCATACTCTCCACAAGTTCATCAAGGCACTGTTGATCCATAATGTCCCACTCCTCAACGGCGATTCGGCGTAGATCCCTCAGAGTGGTTGGTGGGTCACGTCGTCCACGAACAGCCCTTTTCAATCCATCCCAGG
Organism: Schistocerca gregaria; assembly: GCF_023897955.1. Lineage (NCBI taxonomy): Eukaryota > Metazoa > Arthropoda > Insecta > Orthoptera > Acrididae > Schistocerca > Schistocerca gregaria. The sequence continues at coordinate 532,145,470 of NC_064921.1, forward strand.
CATGTTCGATATGGTTCATGTCTGAAGAACATGCTGGCCACTCTAATCGACCGATGTTCTTATCCTGAAGGAAGTCATTCACAAGATGTGCACGAATTGTCGTCCATGAAGACGAATGTGTCACCAATATGCAACCGATATGGTTGCACTATCGGTCGGAGGATGGCATCCACGTATCGCACAGCTCTTACGTCGCCTTCCATGACCACTAGTGGCGCACGTCGGTCCCACATAATGCCACCCCAAAACAGCAAGGAAACTCCAACTTGCTGCACTCGCTGGAGAGTGTGTCTAAGGCGTTCAGCCTGACCGGTTTGCCTCCAATCACGTCTCCGACGATTGTCTGGTTGAAGGCATATGCGACACTCATCGGTGAAGAGAACGGTCCATTCGGCATCTTGTTGGGCCCGTCTGTACAGCGCTGCATGGTGTCTTGACTGCAAAGATGGACTTCGCCATGGACGTCGAGAGTGAAGTTACGCATCATCCAACCTACTGCGCACCGTTTGAGTCGTAACACGACGTCCTGCGGCTGCACGAAAAGCATTACTCAACATGGTAGCATTACAGTCAGGGCTTCTCCGAGCCATAATCCGCAGGTAGCGGTCATCCACAGCAGTAGTAGCCAATGAGCGGCCTGAGCGAGGCATGTCATTGACAGTTCCTGTCTCTGTATATCTCCATGTCAGAACGACATCGTTTTGGTTCACCCCGAGACGCCTGGACACTTTCCTTGTTGAGAGTCCTGCCCTTCCTGGCACAAAATAAAAATGCGGACGCGATCGAACCGCGGTTTGGACCGTCTAGGCATGGTTGAACTACAGACAATACAAGCCGTGTACCTCCTCCTTGCTGGAATGACTGGAACGGATCCCCTCCTTCTAATAGGCGCTGCTCATGCATGGTTGTTTACATATTTGGGCGAGTTTAGTGACATCTCTGAACAGTCAAAGGGACTGTGTCGGTGATACAATATCCACAGTCAACGACTATCTCCAGGAGTTCTGGGAAACTGGGTGATGCTAAACTTTTTTTGATGTGTGTAATAATCATCCCTGGCGTAGAGAAACAACTGAAAGAGTTAAAAACAAATAAGTTGCCAGGTCCGGATGGCAACGGAGTTCGGTTTTAGAAAGAGTGCTCTACGTAATTGGCTCCTTACTTAATTTGCATTTACCGTGAGTCTCTCGACCAGCGCAGAGCCCCTAGCGACTGAAAAAAAGCGCAGGTGACTCGAGTGTGTAAGAAGGGTAAAAGAACCGACCCGCAAAATTACAGACCAATATCCTTAATATTGGTTTGCCTCAGAATTCTTGGGCATATTCTAGGTTGAAATACAATAAATTTCCAAGAGACCAAAAATCTCATGTTCACGAATCAGCACGGTTTTAGAAAGCATCGCTCGTGCGAAATCCAGCATGCTCACACGATATACTGCGAACTATGGATGAAGGCAGATTCCATATTTCTAGATTTCCGGAAAGAATTAGACACGGTGCCCCACTGTAGACTGTTAACGAAGGTACGTGCATACGGAACAGGCTCCCAGTTACGGGACTGTCTCGAAGACTTCTTAAGTAATAAAACCCAGTATGTTGTCCTCAACGGCGAGTATTCATCGGAGACAGGAGTAACATCAAGTGAGCCCCAGGGAAGCGTGATAGGACCTTTGCTATTTTCTGTATACATAATTTACCTGGCAGATAGAGTGGGCGGCAATCTGTGGCTATTCGCTAATGATGCTTTCGTGTACAAGAAGGCGTCGAAGATAAGTAGGTTGATACAAGATGACCTAGATAAAATTTCTAGCCGGCCAGAGTGGCCGAGCGGTTCTAGGCGCTACAGTCTGGAACCGCGCGACTGCTACGGTCACAGGTTCGAATCCTGCCTCGGGCATTGGTGTGTGTGGTGTCCTTAGGTTCGTTAGGTGTAAGTTGTTCTAAGTTATAGGGGACTGATGACCACAGAAGTTAAGTCCCATAGTGCTCAGAGCCATTTGAACGATTTAAAATTTCTAGTTCGCGCGATGAATTGCAGCTGGCTCTCAATGTAGAAAAATGTAAGTTAATGCGAATAAGTAGGAAAAACAAACCCTTCATGTTCGGTTACAGTATTATTGGCGTCCTTCTTGACGCGGCCAAGTCGTTTAAATATTTGGGCACAACGTTGCGAAGCGATATGAAATGGAACGAGGATGCTACGATTGTGGTAGAGAAGGCGAATGGTCTACTTCGGTTTATTGGGAGAATTTAGGGAAAGTGTAGCTAATCTATAAAGGAAACGGCACGTAGACCACGAGAACGACCCGTTCCTGAGCTGCCAGATTTCTTACCGGTAGGTCCGATCAGCATGCAAGAGTTACGCATATGCTTCGGGAGCTGAATTAGGCTCTATGGGACTCAACTGCTGTGGTAATTAGTCCCCTAGAACTTAGAACTACTTAAACCTAACTAACCTCAGGACATCACACACATCCATGCCCGAGGCAGGATTCGAACCTGCGACCGTAGAGGTCTCACGGTTCCGGACTGAAGCGCCTAGAACCTCTCGGCCACCTCGGCCGGCTACACATTGCACCCGAACTCTAAGAACGTGTGACAAAATTCATGGGATAGCAATATGCACGTATGCAGATGGTGGTAGCATAGCGTACACATCAGAGCCTGAACGCGGAATGGTAGCGAGACCACCGCGGCCGGCGCTGAATTAGGAATCCCTGGAGAGAAGAAGACATTCATTTCGAAGAACACTACTGAGAAAGTTTAGAGAACCGGCATTTCAAAATTACTGCATAATTGTTCTACTACCGCCAACGTACATTTTGCTTAGGGACCACGAAGATAAGATACGAGAAATTAGGGCTTATACGGCAGCTGTTTTTTCCTCTCTCTATCTGCGAGTAGAACAGAAAAGGGAACGGCTAGTTGTGGTAAAGGGTACCCTCTGCCACAAACCGCACGGTGTCTTGCGGAATACGAAATAGATGTGGATGTAAACGTAAATCTCAGAATATATCGCCTACAACATAAATGTGTCTAATCACACCGCCGTCATTTATTTGGATATAGAGAAGGCGCACTATCGGGTCTGGCGCAACGAACTGTTCACCAAACTGTATGTCCTTCACGTCCTTCCTGACTACTGAACCAAGTCGATCATCTGCTTTCTTCAGGTCAACAAGATACAAGGGCAACGTTCCAGTTTCAAACACCTTCCGGAAGGCATTCCAGACGGATGCGTTTTGTCGCGAATTCTCTTTGTCATCTATGTTAACCACCTTCCAGTTCTGCCGCGAGTGGTGCTTGCGCAATTTGCTGATGATACGGCTTTTTTGGCGAGTAGCCAACGAGTCATTGCAATTATCAACTGTCTCCAGGGACAGCTGAAATTAACTGAACAATGGGTGGCGTAAAATTGTATTAAACTCAGTGCAGAAGGTGGTTAGTAACGACGACGCACCTATCTCCATGATTACCTGATTCTGCACAATCGAACACTCAACTGGACGCAAAGAGTTAAATATCTTGCTATTATCCTAGACAAGAAACGCCTTTTTGACACGCATGTACAAGGGAAGCGAATCAAGCTGCTACGCCTTCTGCACCAGATCTACCTGGTATTGGCCAGTTCGGAACTACGCGCCAGGACCAAGCGCCGCCTTTATTCTGCGACGATCCGCCCGGAACTTCTTTACGGCTGCTCGACACGGGGCACAGTGTAGCTTTTGATCAACATTGTATCAATAAGTGTGTGCATTTCATTTCTTTGTTATTGTAATTATGAAAAAAATTTCAAATCTGTATTAGCCACTCCCCAAAACAATTCGTAGTTTTTTTGTTTTTTTGGGGAGCATGGGGGCCTATGTTAGTAGGCTGTTTAGGTTTTTTAATTGGTAACGCCACGTAGCGCTCTGTATGAAAAATCACTGGCTGTGCTTTGCGCAGTCTGTGGCTATTTCGCATTGTTGTCTGCCATTGTAGTGTTGGGCAGATGGATGCTAACAGAGCGTAGCGTTGCGCAGTTGGAGGTGAGCCGCCAGCAGTGGTGGACGTGGGGAGAGAGATGGCAGAGTTTTGAAATTTGTAAGACTGGATGTCATTAACTGCTATATATACACTCCTGGAAATGGAAAAAAGAACACATTGACACCGGTGTGTCAGACCCACCATACTTGCTCTGGACACTGCGAGAGGGCTGTACAAGCAATGATCACACGCACGGCACAGCGGACACACCAGGAACCGCGGTGTTGGCCGTCGAATGGCGCTAGCTGCGCAGCATTTGTGCACCGCCGCCGTCAGTGTCAGCCAGTTTGCCGTGGCATAAGGAGCTCCATCGCAGTCTTTAACACTGGTAGCATGCCGCGACAGCGTGGACGTGAACCGTATGTGCAGTTGACGGACTTTGAGCGAGGGCGTATAGTAGGCATGCGGGAGGCCGGGTGGACGTACCGCCGAATTGCTCAACACGTGGGGCGTGAGGTCTCCACAGTACATCGATGTTGTCGCCAGTGGTCGGCGGAAGGTGCACGTGCCCGTCGACCTGGGACCGGACCGCAGCGACGCACGGATGCACGCCAAGACCGTAGGATCCTACGCAGTGCCGTAGGGGACCGCACCGCCACTTCCCAGCAAATTAGGGACACTGTTGCTCCTGGGGTATCGGCGAGGACCATTCGCAACCGTCTCCATGAAGCTGGGCTACGGTCCCGCACACCGTTAGGCCGTCTTCCGCTCACGCCCCAACATCGTGCAGCCCGCCTGCAGTGGTGTCGCGACAGGCGTGAATGGAGGGACGAATGGAGACGTGTCGTCTTCAGCGATGAGAGTCGCTTCTGCCTTGGTGCCAATGATGGTCGTATGCGTGTTTGGCGCCGTGCAGGTGAGCGCCACAATCAGGACTGCATACGACCGAGGCACACAGGGCCAACACCCGGCATCATGGTGTGGGGAGCGATCTCCTACACTGGCCGTACACCTCTGGTGATCGTCGAGGGGACACTGAATAGTGCACGGTACATCCAAACCGTCATCGAACCCATCGTTCTACCAATCCTAGACCGACAAGGGAACTTGCTGTTCCAACAGGACAATGCACATCCGCATGTATCCCGTGCCACCCAACGTGCTCTAGAAGGTGTAAGTCAACTACCCTGGCCAGCAAGATCTCCGAATCTGTCCCCCATTGAGCATGTTTGGGACTGGATGAAGCGTCGTCTCGCGCGGTGTGCACGTGCAGCACGAACGCTGGTCCAACTGAGGCGCCAGGTGGAAATGGCATGGCAAGCCGTTCCACAGGACTACATCCAGCATCTCTACGATCGTCTCCATGGGAGAATAGCAGCCTGCATTACTGCGAAAGGTGGATATACACTGTACTAGTGCCGACATTGTGCATGCTCTGTTGCCTGTGTCTATGTGCCTGTGGTTCTGTCAGTGTGATCATGTGATGTATCTGACCCCAGGAATGTGTCAATAAAGTTTCGCCTTCCTGGAACAATGAATTCACGGTGTTCTTATTTCAATTTCCAGGTGTGTATTATGAGTAGTAAGGTAAATACATTGTTTGTTCTCTATTAAAATCTTTCATTCGCTAACTATGCCTATCAGTAGTTAGTGCCTTCCGTATTTTAAATCTTTTATTTAGCTGGCAGTAGTGGCGCTCGCTGTATTGCAGTACATCGAGTAACGAAGATTTTTGTGAGGTAAGTGATTTGTGAAACGTATAGATTAATGTTAGTCAGGGCCATTCTTTTGTAGGGATTTTTGAAAGTCAGATTGCGTTGCGCTAAAAATATTGTGTGTCAGTTTAAACACAGTTATATATAATTGTTATAAGGGGACGTTTCAACAGTCTGCCCCTCATCCCCACGCATCCTCCAGGCAATCCAGAATCGGTGCTCTCGGACCATGCTCCGTGCACCGCTTGGGTCCGGTTCCAGGACCTCCACCGTGAACTTGACATCCCGCTCCTCAGAGAACAGATTGAGATATCGACCGTGAAAGTCCTTAACAAGGATGGAGCATTAGGTCCGACATCAAGGCACCCTGAGTATGTCGGCTTTGTGGCACCAATACAGTGCCACGGAGCTTGGATACCGCGAACCATCTTTGAAAATCTTCATAAAGACGTCGACCTGAAGCTGAGTGAAAACAAACAGAAATAAATGTTTCTAACCACCTTCCACACGGAGCACGTCGATATCTCACCACTGACTTCTAGTGTCAGCCGCAAGCAGTTGACAACAGGCCTGAAGATGTCGTTGTTACAACGTTGAAACTAGTTGCCAAAATAAAATCGACACCTTAAATACAGCTGGTGGAATTACTTCATTTTTAATATAAATTAATTTTCGTAGCGCAGTTAATTGTATTTCAGTTGAATATCAGGTCTGTGCTTTGCAGATGTGCATTATATGCTTGTACGCAATAAGTGAGATCTTTGTCAGGTATTGGTCTTTTTCTTCTTAAGCTCAAAGTAGAGCGACGAACTCGATGCATTTTAATGGAACAGGAAATCAGTGATTCATTTATTTGTTCATTCTCATGTAAGAGGGACAGTTAAAAAATAGATTAAAATTTCGACTCCAGCAGAAGCGCTTTGTAAAATATCTCGTCCGTGGGGAGCCAGATAGCTGGGTCCGGAAGGGCACGCTTTTGCGATAGGCGACTCGGTCTGCGAGATCGCCCGGCGGCGGCGGAGGACATTCTGCGGCGAGCGGTGCTCGCTGGATGCATTATGCATGTGGAAACCTGCCACGCAAATTTTAATCTAGAGCTGTCGGGCTGGGCTGCCCGAGAGAATTTACATGCGGCGAGAAGTCTGCGAGCACGCGACTGCGGCCGGGGCCGAGGCGTCTGCTGGCTTTCAGATCAGTCCGAGGGCGTCGGGCACGTGGCGATCGCGTCCTCATTGCTTAACCGACAAGAATTTCCTGTGTAAACTGTGATGCCAAGTCTTATTTATGCAACGACAGATCTTATCGCAGACACCACCTGATCAAAAGTATCCGGACACGACTACGTCATGCGAAACTGACCACCGGTGTTACTCTTCCGAGGCTTCTCAAGTCGACTATCGGTGATGTCACTGAGAAGTGGAAACGTGTAGGAATAACCACAGTTAACCAAGACCTGGCAGACCTCATCTGCTGACGAACAGGGACCGTCAAGCATTGCGGAGGGTGGTGGTAAAAAAGTGCATGAAAACAGCGAAAGGAACAACTCGTGTGTTGCAAAATGATACCGGCGATCCAGCTAGCTCAATGGCTTTGCGTAGGGAACTTAAAAGAAATGGTTGAGCGGCTCCTCACAAGTCATAAATTTCTGCAGTGAGCGTTAAGCGACGCTTGAGCTGGTGGAGAGAATTACGCCATGGGACAGTGGATAGAGTGATGAATTAGGCTATAGAATGTGGCAGTCCGATGGAAGGGTTTGTGTTTGTCGAGTGCATGGAGAACGTTACCTACCATTGTGTGCAGTGCCAAAAGAGAAGGGCGGAGGAGGTGGTGTCAGGGTAGTGGGGTATTTCGTGGTTAGCGTGTAATCCTCTTAAGGGGACCACACCGTAGTTCAGGTCGAAAAAAATCGATTTTCGGTTTTCATCATATTTCGATAGATTAAGTTTTTATTTAAGTACTCTGAAATGGATTTGCTGAAAATTTTTTTTCCGAGCATTTAAAGAGCATTTTACTACTACGTGTGTTTATGTGCCACTCCCACTTTTCTGTCACCCACTTTTCTGCATATATTTTATATCTTTGTATTCCATACATTGCACGTTAGTCTTTTTTTTTTACTCTTGAGGACGTTGGCTATCCTTGGAATGCAACGTTCGGTATTCTCTTGTTTCTGCTGTTTGTAAACAACACGTTTTCAAACACGCAGTTAGTTTTGTTCAAATGTGATTGCGAGTAGTAGTTATACTTACTTTTATCAGTGCTTGTTTACGTGGGTTTTGTTGTGTTTATTGAAGGCGACGAAACGTAATGGAATTTTCAAGAGACGACAATTTAGAGGAAACGAGCTGAGAAAGCTTTCTGTACAAGAGGTTATGTCGCCTGGCAACGATGTTTCTAATTGTAATTCTTGAACAAGTGCATCATCAAAGAAGCTCTCTCACCATTTCAAGAGAGTTACAATGAATTTACTGTAAGTAACAAGGGGTGTAGTAACATTATTATAAATTTGAGATATTATCAGATGTAATTTCTAAATTTGTATAATGTAGACACTGTGGCGAGTCACAGAGTGTGAAAACTTGTGAGAGTGCCAGTGGGAGAAAAGGCCTAGACTTGCTTTGGTTTTAATTTGCACTAAATGCATATGCAGCAGGACAGATTTAAGTAACTGTAAGTAACAAATTTCAAATTTTTTTTCTTTAAAGTCAATTTCCCACAAACTAAAGTTTTCAGTACATATGTCCCATTATATCAGAAACTATCGTAGATAAATGAATGAAATTTTCAGAGTGTCTGTATAACATAAAAAGCCAACTCTGGTACTACATTTATTTATATTCCCCCGTTAGGAAATTCACAAAAAATATTTTCTGCAGAAAGAACTTAATATTTTTTGTTAATAAATTTAAAAACTATACAATGGATAAAGTAGATTTTAGTGCAGTTTACTCTTATCATCATGTAACATACAGAAAAATATTAAGGTCGTGCAACCAATCGTTTTTTCATAAATTGGTCAAATACTTGCCTAAATTAACATGGGTTTAAAGAACGCTAAATACGAAACGATATGAACACATTTTACAGTACTGTGTGCTACTTACAGTAGAGAAACGGTTCGGGAACGATCCTTGTATCAGCATGACAGTTCACAAAAGCATTCCTAAAGTAGAAAATCCTGCCCCAAGTCCCGACCTGAACCTAAAGGGACCCGATTGGGATGAACTAGAAACAGATCATTATAACACATCATGTCAATTATCATTCATATTATTGGAAGTGAGGTGCTACCGAAGATGTTAAAAATTAAGTGGTCATATAAGGCAGAACTGAATAAGTTGTGTAAAGAATAGGTGAAGACGCAAATCTATGTAAGCTTTAGGGTTAGTGGGATTTGTGCTAAGCAATTCAGGAATACTGGCGCATGAAGAAGCTGTAGAAGGGGATAAGGCTAGAATATTCGAAAGAGATTACAGAGGACTTTGCGAATGGTGGTTATGTAGAGATGAAAAGATTAACAAAAAAGTTAGGATGAGATATGAAAAGGAGGCGCGCAGCATTAAACCAGACAAGAGACTGATGACGTAAAATATAAGACAGAATGGCACGTACACATTATTTTGTTCTGGAGCGAGAATGATACACAATCCTCTGGTTACAATGCGGTGTCCACAAAGTAAAATTTGATCAATACACTGACACAGCATTATTGTCAAACTGTGGATGGGATGGTAGAAAAGTTCTCGGCGGGAGAAGAGAAGCAATTATATTTGCAGGTTACAATCTTTCACGAAGTTCAAACCTTCCCAGTGGATGTTTTTTCTCGATTTAATTAGATATTGCTGTCTTATTGCCGTCAGCGTGATCGCTGAGTCAGCAGCATTGGAAAAGAATTGATTAATTATTAAATTTCGTTCAATTTAGCCTCTTGGCACTTACCTCTGCCTGCGTGTTTTGCTATCAGAGGTTATGTTTCGTTCTTCGCATCATCCTCTAGGTCATTTCCATGGATTGGGAGTTCTTTGGGATGATAAGGCAGCAAAGTTTGCATCTGTGTTACAGGTGAATGTCTAGCCACAAACCTTGATGATACTGACGTGTAGGCCATAGTCATGGTGCAGTCTGACTGTGTACAGGTTATCGTCAATTCGTAAATTCTGCGTCACATCTTTGAAGTTGTAAGCAGATAGTGAATGTGCTAACGGAATTGCGATAAAGAGTGAAACAAATTTCGGGTGAATAGCATTGTTGTAGAAACTGATTGTTTGTGATCATATTTCCTTGTCTCAAAGCACATATACTCTGTTTGGAATTACTTCATGGTTCACAGCAATGTAGGAAGCAGTGGGGCAGGGCTCTCGCGGATGGTGCGGCACGCTCTCAGCCAATTCCACGAGACTTGTTAACCAGACGCGGTTCCCAAGGATCCACCGTTACCACTATATTTCCCCTTTGCATTAGGCTTTGTATTCATTTACCCAGATATCCAGTGCGATCACTCTGTCCGCGATGTAATTTGTTTTTCATCTCTTACGGTTGCGGTAGTTACCACTTTTTTTGATTTACTGTTGTTCGTTGTATAATTTGTCAAATGTTATGAGTGCAAACGTTCGGCGTCTTTCTCTTGGTTGGGGATTGATGTAAAAGGTCGGTCGAGAGAAAATTCACGCGTCACGTGTCTAGCTTGAAAAAAAATATCACAAAAAAGGCAATGGAAGGTCACTCATCTCTGTTAACAAAGCGAGCGACAGAACCGATGTAGATTTGAATATACAAAAGAACAATGTTGATAAATTTACAAGGAAACGTACGAGAATGAAGAGGTACCTACAGATTAATTGAATGTGGGAAACCTTGTGAAAAACATTGTATAAATAAATGGATTATCAAAATACGGGGAAACCCAAGAGTCCGTTAACATTTGAAAATTCAATGCTTCACTGTAAAATGTAGGTAGAGAGCTAAAAATTGACATTGTTAAAATGAGATAGGGTTTTATTTAAACAAAAAAGTGCACAAGATGACCAACATACGGCGATTTATATAAGCAAAAACTAGAATAACAACTAATTTTTCACAAAGACGATGTTCTTTATAAAATATGTTCAACACGTCGACAGTCATTCATCAACAATACCTATAATCGAGGGACAATGTTGCGGACAGCAGTGTACGGCATATCAGGAGCTATGGCATCGGATGTTATCTTGTAATATCTCTAATAGGGTCGGACGGTCACGGTAAACTTGCGATTTCAGGTAAACCCACAATCAATAATCACACGGATGCGGTCAGAGGACTTGAGAGGCCAAGCTTGACGTAAGTAGCTGCTCAATACGCGAACCTCAAAAAACAATATGCGCAAGAGATCTTTGAAAGGTGTAGCATTATGGGACGGAGAGCTATCCTGCATAGAAGTCGTACCTACCAGCAGGTGTTTATCAACCAGCTAGGGAACGCAGCCGTCACGCAGACAGTTAGGAAAGCAGCACTTCGCATTTCCTTGAAGACAACGGGTCCGATGACGACTTATGTGGTGAACCCACAGAACACCGTGACTGTCTTGTCATGGAATGGGATTTCCACGAAGTTCCAGGATTTTCGGTAGCACAGATTCTGCAGTAATGGGGGTTCTCATGCGGAATCACTGACACATTGATGTCCAGTGCCATCTGTTGGCCGGTTTTTGTACTCGTTTTAGGTTTCAATAAAACCTCAAGTCATTTCAGGCAAACGTTTCAAGTTTTACCTCTCTATCTACATTATTCCCTGTATCAGTGAATTTTGAAATGTTAACGGACTTTTGTGTCTCCATGTAGATTCATTATGTTGCGATATCTCATGTTTATGATTATATCGCAGAAAACAGCGTTTGATAGTTGACATATGATTACCGTTAAGGAAGCAGGTATTTTTCAAGGCAGTGTTACATCGTTATTTACGGTTATGTACAAGCTGATATCTCACGATGAACGTTTCTTTGGCCATATACTGTCGACAGAGAGAGGTGATGTATCCACGATGCTGATTATAAAATATAATAACAGATTAATTATAGATCTAACAGTCTGTTTCTCGTAACAAAGTCCAACGCGAACGCCATGCTCCTGGCGCGCGAGTACAGAACTACGTATCACTTTTAACTCAAGGTATCTCGTGTTAGAAATATCCGACAGGGTTCCGGTTTGGAGCAGATGAAAATATGATTTATTCTTTGGATATCGTTCGCACACTGTGCACACCTATTTTCAATAATACAAATGTTTCTCACTTATCGAAATTTCACTAATGTCGGCAGGAAAAGCATCTGGTAAACTTTTTGTGAATCATCTTAAAAATCTGCTGTCCTAAATAAAACTATAACAAAAAATAGGGCTAGGCTTGCAGAACACGCTGACACCAGTTCCGTATTTGCACAATGAATAGTTTGCGACTTTGAGCGAGTTTAATGAAACGAAAGTCTACACGCTTGTCCCGTGTGACATGTGGTAACTTCGTTCCGAGCCTCCTTGTGCGCCAGGGTGTTTACAACACGGGACAACCGGGAAATCCGGGAAAAATCGGGGAATTTATTCATACGGTAGAAAACCGGGAAAAGCCCGGGAATTTTCCAGAATTCCGGGAATTTTTCATTGTTTTAGCTTTGAGTAAAATTTTTTAAACTTTGACTGGTAAGAACTGATTCTCTAGCAAAGAATGTTACTCTGACCTGCTACTAGAGACAGCAGTAAAATATAAATGAGAGGAAAAAAAACTTAAGTGACACAGGAAATGCGCCATTTACAACAAAACACCGCGCACGTACAAGCGTCTGCAAACAGCAAAAATTTGTCAAAGGCCGTAGGGCGAAGACTATGTAATACTTCGTAACAATAAACTGCTTGCTATGAGTAGAGCTCCTATAGTAGCCTTAGCTATGAACGTGGTGCCACAATTGTTCACATTAGGTTCGTTTGACCAGTTGCCAGCGGGCGCATGCACAGCTGACGCGCGTATGAGCAGTACCTTCTCCTGCTTCTCGCCACTTGAAGTGTAGCTGTTAGCTGTATCGGCAGTAGCAGGAAGCACCCAGACGCAAACGAGAAAAATTTTTCTCGCTCGCCTTAACAGATTCGCGCATGCGCAGAGTTGACTGAGTTGTAGTGGGGAGGGGGTTAATCTCCACCACGTGACCCCTGTTTGCGTTAAGTGATTTCGCTGTTTCCTCTTCGTTTACAGCTCCCACGTCAAATGAAAACAAAACGGATTTCTGTGGCCGGTAGCTATCAAGTGAATTAAAATACAGTCACATGATTACGGAGGACAAAAACATATTAGTTCAGTTTTCTGATTTTATTTCCACGTTATTAGCAGTCAGGCATTAATCGCCCTGCAGAACAAGGAAGTTATTTTTGTAAGTTTGCTAAAGAAATTTGGCTTCATTAATCTTTCTGCCGAGGCAATTATTTTATTTGAAACGAAGTGTTTCATTCCACAGTATGGGCTAGTTACAATTGTTCGTTAAGTTTCAAGTGCACGTTATAATCTTCTGCTATGTATGGCATTATGCCATAATAAAGAACCAAAAATATGATCGTACAGTACTGGTACCCCAATAAAAGTTACATCCCAAAAACCACACTGAAAAGCTTAATATTAGATGGGACCTACTTCATTGTGAATCTGGAAAAAACCAACGTGCATTTCAAGCCGAATTATGCGTTTTGGTATGGTTTACGAAAATCCGATGCTCTTGGAGTATCCTCTGATGTCCTGTTTCCTTTATGGTGTAATGAAAGCTCTCTTATTGCTTTATACACACGAACATACTGGCTTCCTACACCACTGCAGCTGCGCACGCGCAATAATGCCTGTTTTCTGGCGCTTCCTGGCAACTGCTACATCGGAAAGTATTGCGAACGGTAGTTCGAAAAGCGCTACTTTAAAAGTAAATTTGTTTTCACGCAAGATGGATTGTTACGTGTGGGAAAGTGGGATGAATTTCTTAAATCACAGAGTGTTCAAAATTGAACACTTTGAGGACCAGCCACTTACAAGAATTTATAGCCTAGAAGACCAGACATTTATGTCATAATTTTAAAAGTTACTGCCAAAATTGTGTGCTGTATCTTAGAGTGTAACACACCCAAAAAAGATGAATATTACATGTGAAAGTTTAGCTTCTTTTGTAACATGTTAATCTTGGAGACCAATATTACATGTGAAAGCATAGATTTTCTTGTAGCTATACTACAGGGTGTTTCAAAAATGACCGGTATATTTGAAACGGCAATAAAAACTAAACGAGCAGCGATACAAATACACCGTTTGTTGCAATATGCTTGGGACAACAGTACATTTTCAGGCGGACAAACTTTCGAAATTGCAGTAGTTACAATTTACAACAACAGATGGCGCTACAAGTGATGTGAAAGATATAGAAGACAACGCAGTCTGTGGGTGCGCCATTCTGTACGTCGTCTTTCTGCTGTAAGGGTGTGGTGTTCACAACGTGCAAGTTTGCTGTGGACAACATGGTTTATTCTTTAGAACGGAGGATTTTTCTGGTGTTGGAATTCCACCGCGTAGAACACAGTGTTGTTGCAACAAGACGAAGTTTTCAACGGAGGTTTAATGTAACCAAAGGACCGAAAAGCGATACAATAAAGGATCTGTTTGAAAAATTTCAACGGACTGGGAACGTGATGGATGAACGTGCTGGAAAGGTAGGGCGACCGCGTACGGCAACCACAGAGGGCAACGCGCAGCTAGTGCAGCAGGTGATCCAACAGCGGCCTCGGGTTTCCGTTCGCCGTGTTGCAGCTGCGGTCCAAATGACGCCAACGTCCACGTATGGTCTCATACGCCAGAGTTTACACCTCTATCCATACAAAATTCAAACGCGGCAACCCCTCAGCGCCGCTACCATTGCTGCACGAGAGACATTCGCTAACGACATAGTGCACAGGATTGATGACGGCGATATGCATGTGGGCAGCATTTGGTTTACTGACGAAGCTTATTTTTACCTGGACGGCTTCGTCAATAAACAGAACTGGCGCATACGGGGAACCGAAAAGCCCCATGTTGCAGTCCCATCGTCACTGCATCCTCAAAAAGTACTGGTCTGGGCCGCCATTTCTTCCAAAGGAATCATTGGCCCATTTTTCAAATCCGAAACGATTACTGCATCACGCTATCTGGACATTCTTCGTGAATTTGTGGCGGTACAAACTGCCTTAGACGACACTGCGAACACCTCGTGGTTTATGCAAGATGGTGCCCGGCCACATCGCACGGCCGACGTCTTTAATTTCCTGAATGAATATTTCGATGATCGTGTGATTGCTTTGGGCTATCCGAAACTTACAGGAGGCGGCGTGGGTTGGCCTCCCTGTTCGCCAGACATGAACCCCTGTGACTTCTTTCTGTGGGGACACTTGAAAGACCAGGTGTACCGCCAGAATCCAGAAACAATTGAACAGATGAAGCAGTACATCTCATCTGCATGTGAAGCCATTCCGCCAGACACGTTGTCAAAGGTTTCGGATAATTTCATTCAGAGACTACGCCATATTATTGCTACGCATGGTGGATATGTGGAAAATATCGTACTATAGAGTTTCCCAGACCGCAGCGCCATCTGTTGTTGACAATTGTAACTACTGTAATTTCGAAAGTTTGTCTGCCTGAAAATGTACTGTTGTCCCAAGCATATTGCAACAAACGGTGTATTTCTATCGCTGCTCGTTTAGTTTGTATTGCCGTTTCAAATATACCGGTCATTTTTGAAACACCCTGTATGTACATTAATATAAACCGTTAACTTTTCCTCTTTGTGTGTTCGCTCTACGTTACAGTATCTTGCTATTGGCTAACTATAGTATGTGTCCTATGCTCTGAATATCTGCTGTCATCGGCTGGCGAGATCCCGTAGCATGAGATACATCAAAGGACAAAAGGACATCGCAATCTCGATTTGAACGCTCCGGAAACTAACGCGCTGTGTTTGTTGCAATTCGAATTTATACTTACGTAATACGAAATTACGCAGCGTATATGTTGCTGCACATCAAATGTCTTTTCAAAACTTCTCTCCTTATTTATTCATTAAAAGTCTTTCCAAAACTTCTCTGTCCCGTCTTTCTTTTCTTTTTCCGGGAACTTCTTCGCCAGTGTATAAAACGTTAACCATTCAAAGGATTGATAAGTTTTGCAGTTCCGAGGGACAAATCAACGGAAAACTATTGTGACTTAGCACGGAAAAAATGTATTTTCACCCGGGAAAAATCCAGGAATAATCCGAGACATTTTTTCCTTGTCCCCGTATACACCCGTGCGCCTACCGGAGTTTGACTCCTAAAGTAATTATCAACAAAGTATAGTATGCCAGCTGTGCAATATTGAACCCGAGTGGCTTACGGTGGGTGTGGGGTTGGCGTAGTCTGGGAGAGGCTCAGCTGCAACTGCCAGAAGAGAGTACTCACTGCTTGACGATTTCGGTGCGCGAAGGCGGCGGCTCGAGGCGGCCGGCGGCGGCGGCGGCGACGGCGGCGGAGGCGGCAGGCGGTTCGCCGGTGGCCGAGGCGCCGGACCCGCAGGCAGAGGACACGGTCATGGTGGCCGCCGGCGTAGCCGGGGGCGCGCCGCCGCAGCCGGGGGCGGGCCCGGGGGCCAAGCCGGCGGTGGAGGCGGGCGCGGAGGCGGAGGTGGAGGCGCACGAGGAGGCGGGCGTCGCGGACCGGCGCGGCGCCGGCTGCGGGTCACAGCCTGCAACACCGCGCCACACCCAGTCAGAGGGCGGAAGGCTCCGCCGGCTGCACGGCGGGTCGTCAGGCAAGTCCATTTACAGAACGAGAATGCTCAACGGTTTACAACAGCTACAACAAGTTAGCGGAGAAATTGTGCTCGTACCAGTAAACGAAAGGTAGGGGTGAGTTTCGACATACATTGTACCAATGTGAGGTGATGATTGTGGATGCAGTATTGTATATCCCTGGATGCAAAAATTAAAGTCCCTGTGATCGGAAAGTAGACTGAGGCTCCCTATGCAATCATGAGAATTTACACTACTGGCCATTAAAATTGCTACACCAAGAAGAAATGCAGATAATAAACGGGTATTCATTGTACAAATATATTAGACTAGAACTGACATGTCATTACATTTTCACGCAATTTGGCTGTATAGACCATGAGAAATCAGTACCCAGAACAACCTCCTCTGGCCGTAATAACGGCCATGATACGCCTGGGCATTGAGTCAAACACAGCTTGGATGGCGTGTACAGCTACAGCTGCACATGCATCTTCAACACGATACCACAGTTCATCAAGAGTAGTGACTGGCGTATTTTGACGAGCCAGTTGCTCGGCCACTATTAGCCAGATGTTTTCAGTTGGTGAGAGATCTGGAGAATGTGCTGGCCATGGCATAAGTCGAAAATTTTCTGTATCCAGGACGGCCCGTACAAGACCTGCAACATGCGGTCGTGCATTATCCTGCTGAAATGTAGGGTTTCGCAGGGATCGAATGGAGGGTAGAGCCACCGGTCGTAACACATCTGAAATGTAACGTCCACTGTTCAAAGAGCCGTCATTGCGAACGAGAGGTGACCGAGACGTGTAACCAGTGGCACCCCATACCATCACGCCGGGTGATACGCCAGTATGGCGATGGCGAATATACGCTTCCAATGTGCGTTCACCGCGATGTCGCCAAACACGGATGCGATTATCATGATGCTGTAAACAGAACCTGGATTCATCCGAAAAAATGACGTTTTGGCATTCGTGCGCCCAGGTTCGTCGTTGAGTACACCATTGCAGGCGCTCCTGACTATGATGCAACGTCAAGGGTAACCGCAGCCATGGTCTACGATCTGACAGTCCATTCTGGTGCAAACGTCGTCGAACTGTTCGTGCAGATGGTTGTTGTCTTGCAAACGTACCCATCTCAGGGATCGAGACGTGGCTGCACGATCCGTTACAGCCTAGCGGATAAGATGCCTGTCATCTCGACTGCTAGTGATAGGAGGCCGTTGGGATCCAGCACGGCGTTCAGTATTACCCTCCTGAACCCACCGATTCCATATTCTGCTAACAGTCATTGGATCTCTACTATCGCGAGCAGCAATGTCGCGATACGATAAACCGCAATCGCGATAGGCTACAATCCGACCGTTATCAAAGTCGGAAACGTGGTGGTACGCATTTCTCCTCCTTACACGAGGCATCACAACAACGTTTCATCAGGCAACGCCGGGCAACTGCTGTTTGTGTATGTGAAATCGGTTGAAAACTTTCCTCATGTCAGCTCGTTGTAGGTGTCGCCACCGGCGCGAACCTTGTGTGAATGCTCTGAAAAGCTAATCATTTGCATATCACAGCATGTTCTTCCTGTCGGTTAAATTTCGCGTTGAAGCATGTCATATTCGTGGTGTAGCAATTTTAAGGCCAGTAGTGTACTTTTGAAATTAATGAAACAAGTACGCAGTGGATAACGTCTTATTAAATCTGAATTTAACAGAGGTAGGCTCACATTCAAACGTTAGTCATCATGCATAAAATAAACTTGTCAAGCACCACACAACCCTACCGCAAATTGCTGCAAATTTCAATGCTGGGCTATCAACAAGTGACAGTGTGCGAATCATTCAACGAAAGATCATCGGTATGGGCTTTCGTAGCCGAGGGCCCACTCTAGTACCCTTGGTGACTGCACGACACAAAGCTTTACGCCTCGCCTCAGCCAGTCAACACCACCGTTGGACTGTTGATGACTGGAAACATGTTGCCTGGTCGGACGGGTCACGTTTGAAATTGTATCGAGCGACTGGACGTGTACGGGTAAGAAGACAACCTCATGACTCCATGGACTCTGCATGTCAGCAGAAGACTGTTCAAGCTGGTGGAGGCACTGTACTGGTGCGGAGCGTGTGCAGTTGGAGTGATATGCGACCCCTGATACGTCTAGATACGACTCTGGCAGGTGACACGTACATAACCATCCTGTCTGATCACCTGCATCCATTCACATCAATTGTGCACTCCGACGGACTTGGGCATTTCCAGTAGGACAATGCGACCCACCATACGTCCAGGAGTGATACAGAGTAGCTCCAGGAACACTCTTCTGAGTTTAAACACTTCCGATGGCCACCAAACGGCCCAGAGATGAGCATATCTGGGATGTTTTCGAACATGCTGTTCAGAAGAGATCTCCACCCCCTCATACTCATAAGGAGTTGTGGACAGCCCTGCAGGATTCACGGTGTCAGTTGCCTCCAGCACTACATCAAACATTACTTGAGTCCATGCATGCTACGTCGTGTTACGGCACTTGTGCGTGCTCGCGGTTCCCTACACGATATTAAGCATGTGTACCAGTTTCTTTGGCTCTTCAGTGTATAAGACATGCTACTTATTTCGCTTGGTGTGCATTCAGGTGGGAAAACTTCCAATAATATGAGAATGAATGCAGAGTTAAAGAAACAACTATGTTTAATTCCAGTCTTGGTACCACTTTTGGGATCGCGTAATGAATATTTCCAATGATCAAACGAAATGCGTATTAGAAAGTGCTGATGAAAAGTGAACTTTGAAGAGCAAACACCGTTCAAAGACGTAATATGAATTTTGCAAATTAAACAACTAACTGCAGTCATCAATTACTGCAACGAAAAACTCAACAAAGTTAGCATAACTGCATCTCCTGAATTATACGACGGAAAAGCATTGCTGACGGAATCGTGCCAAATAACTTCTAGTACTCATGCATCGTGCGCGCCGGCCACGTACGGCAGTTAACAGGGCTCGGGACTCATCTTCACATGCATGGCCTGCGAGGCTGCAGCAAGACCGTCGTTCTTGGCGTCTCTTTACCAAAAGTCCAACTTCTCCCCAGTTTTGGAGAAGCTCCAAGTCTTGTACCAAAGACGGTGACACTTCCGAGAATCATCCAATCTCTAACCAAGTTTTTCCGAAATTGCAACCACCTTCTCAATGAAATTTGCGCGTACTTAAGAGGTAGACTTTTTTCTTTTTTTTAGGCGTGGACTGGGGCAGAAGATAACCGCTTTTCTAGGCACATTGCGTTTCAGTTCCCATAGAAGGTTCCAACCGCCACTTTCTATTTTAAGTAAAGGAGAGATTACTTCTCGTAGTCATCACGTCTTCGCATGAACACTTTCTAGCAGTCCGATACATAACGCCGTGTCGTTTTAATATTGCCAGGCCAGAGCTGGTAAACGGCATGGGCGGACGCAGCTTCGGCCCTGATCCCTCTTTGAACTACACATTTATGGCTGTGGCGAAGATCGGTTGCTTGCTTCCTTCCGTCCTCTCTCTCTACTACACTGTTTTGGTGAAAAGTGGAAAAATACAGCTTGTTACAAACAGAAGTGCGCAGCTAATTCGATTCGCAGCTTGGTCGTAGGCAATATGTGGAGTTATACATGCATTTTACAAGTAGTAATACGAATTATGGAAAGAACATCTCAGTTACCCATTCATTATGTTGATAGACCTGGCGAGTACTGTGAGAGCACGAAAATATGAATAAAATATGTAGGGTTTTCATGGTTGCTAGCGATATAGTTAATACTTATTTCAAAATATATTATAATGCCAGGTTCAAATGGTTCAAACGGCTCTGAGCACTATGGGACTTAACTTCTGAGGTCATCAGTCCCCTAGAACTTAGAACTACTTAAACCTAACTAACCTAAGGACATCACACACATGCATACCCGAGGCAGGATTCAAACCTGCGACCATAGCAGTCGCGCGGTTCCGGACTGAGCGCCTAGAGCCGCACGAGACCACCGCGGCAGGCTAATGCAAGGTGGGCCAGGAGAAAAGGGGCAATCAAAAAGTTTCTATTTGAGGTCGTTGCTGCAGCGTATTTGCAACGTAGCGCGACTTCGATGCTGGTATATAACGACCGCCATGTAGGCAAGGGACTACTGTTGCATTTGATCCTTTCTGACACACGTGCACTAATATGGAAAAGTAAACTATGGCAACTTTTTTACAAAATGAGTCCAAAAAGGACCAAAATGATGATATTCTTTTCTTGGGTCGGTTCTAGGCGCTTCAGTTTGGAACCGCGCGACCGCTACGGTCGCAGGTTCGAATACTATCTCGGGCATGGATGTGTGTGATGTCCTTAGGTTAGTTAGGTTTAATTAGTTCTAAGTTCTAGGGGACTGATGACCACAGATATTAAGTCCCATAGTGCTCAGAGCCATTTGAACCATTTTCTTGGGTGCTGAAAAACCATAGGAGAATGAAGAATGTGTATGGGTTAGCATGCCTATCGAAAACCACCGTTGTGCAACTGTGTGCCAAATTCCGTGCGGAAAGTGGTACTGCTGGGTCATGATAACACACGTCCCCGTATCTCGTAAAGCAGAAGTTACGCCAATTCAAGTGGGTGACACTGGAGCACCTGCCACATAATCCCCATAATACTGATAGTGCTCTTATTACGTCTTCGGTCCTTTAAAAAAGGCCTTGAAGGGTCGACGATTTCTGTCGGAAGAGTATGTGGAGCAGGCAGTTACGGACTTCTTCACACAGCAGGATACAGTGTTTTACCAAACGGGTATCTTCAATCTAGTGCGTCAGTGGCATGATTACCTCAGTGCCCACAGCGATGTTGTCTGTCTGGCATAACGATTCTGTGCTGTATGGCCTTCTAACGGAAACTTGTTGATCGCCCTTTTAATTTTGTGACTTTACAATTCCGTGGTTTGATCAAGTCAACAATGCCTCTATTCCCTGTCTGCGTTTTCTCATATTTTTTACATTTGAGGAGGGACAATCACGCTGGTAACCAAAATTGATGTGTGTTTTATTTTCATTTTATATTTAGCACACTGTGTGCCTATAACCTCCTGTCCTAAACATAGATGACAACTGAATTGAATATATGTGAATGTAATTACAGAGCATGCGACTAGGTGAATTCAGGTGGAAGTTCTTGGTTTAACCTTGTAGTAGCAGCCTGGGAAGACGGTGGAATGTAATCTTAGAAGGCGGCCCGTGCCGACTACTGGTTTCTGCGGACCCACGCACTAAGGACAACGATTTGGAACTTTGGACGTTGAAAATTTTGAGGTGAAGGAACCAGGCGTTGTTCTTCCTGTTTTCTGTCTAGAGGAGTCGCCTGCTACCATTGCCAAATTCATCTTGGTGATCAGTCAGTCCGCCTCCTCTAAATTTGTTCAGTCTCTGTACGTAGACGGGAGGCAATTCAGATTTTAGACAGAGGTTACCGGGGTGTAGACGAGACGGGATATCAGAGCGGTCGGCATTCCGTGACCACGTTAAGTATGACATGCTGTTTCTGTACGTACTTGAGAGTTGATTTTTGGATGGGAGCTAGTTCAGTTTTGAGTTAGAATTCTCTAGAACGATCGACCTCATTCGCTACGAGCAGTGTGAGATTCTCACGAGTGATGTTTCTGCTACCGTTTTATTTAGATTCAGGTGGAACCGAACATGTTCTTTGATCACCCATGATTCACTTCACTCATCGTGTGCCCAGTTAGCTTTCACGAGTCTCTTCGGTGCTAGTCACAAGTCGGGTTTGACGAATCATTCATTATTGGAAAATTGTCAACTTTGTTTTCTGGTACTCTACGAATAAAAGAGGTGAGGATTTCAGGTATCTTAAGCACAAGTCTCAGACGCTTGGAATAAATTTATAAGCAAATAAAAAACATTACGTAAATACACATTATCTTCGTGTGTGAGGCGTTGCGCGTTCATGTTGTGTTCCTTAGATAAGCAAGTTCTTGCTAATAATGATAATCGTTACGCTGTTACGTTTGTTTATAAGGAAGCATATTGTTAGGATTTTGTGTGTGTACCATGTTATATGAGTTTCAGGAGTACGCTCCATCTTTGTTTTCATTCAGCTATGTAGCTCGTGAAACTTCGTCACAATGTGCATACCGGCATGCCTTCCCTTCTGTGATTTCTGACCTCATGTGCCCTGTAAGAAAGAGTTACTAGGAAGTATCTAGCAAACTCCGATCGATCGATCCGGAGTTCAGTGGCTGCATCCTGGGTCTTAAGGACGAACAGAGCCAACTGACCTTCAAAAGATCCATGTTGATTCCCCTACATGAGATTTTTGTTCTCCAGAAAGGTCGTAGCAGGTGAGTATAATACATGTTTCACTTTCAGACCGTTTTTGCCTCTCCTCTTCTTCTCTCTCTTACACACTTTCAAGTTATGGCAACCGAAAAGTTATTGAAACTTGTCTCATTTACAAAAGAGACAACTGAATCAGACAGTGCTGTGGTTTTTCTTATTTCAGCGCATGTTGATAAAGAAGTGTCATCTATTGACGAGTGTGATTGGCAGTATTTTTAAATTTAAAGAAGATTGACAAAATTGGTATTGCGTGCAACGTGTTGTAAAATATTTGCCTTGCAGTGATCACAGCAAACGACACACAAAGTTTTATGTAAGTTGATTCTAATTGTTTATTCTGATTTTTAAAAAAATGGATTGAAACAGATGGTAACGTTAGATAGCTTAAACGCAAGTTTCAGACTTTTTGAACAAGTTTATAAATAAATAAAAAACATCATTCAGCATATGAAAAAGTTCGCTGCTAAACTTTAAAGACTTTTCTCAAACCGTAAAATTTCAGAAAATAGCTGCATACTCGAGATTGAAACGCGAATAGGAACGACTGAAATAAACAATAGGTCGGGATATTCACTCAAAAGTTGGTCAACAACAAGAAAATAGTTTTTTTAAATGCAGATGAGACGCCGGCCGGAGTGGCTGTGCGGTTCTAGGCGCTACAGTCTGGAACCGAGCGACCGCTACGGTCGCAGTTTCGAATCCTGTCTCCGGCATAAGGAAGCAATTGACAGGAATGGGGGAAAGAAATACAGTAGAAGAAGAATGGGTAGCTTTGAGGGATGAAGTAGTGAAGGCAGAAGAGGATCAAGTAGGTAAAAAGACGAGGGCTAGTAGAAATCATTGGGTAACAGAAGAAATATTGAATTTAATTGATGAAAGGAGAAAATATAAAAATGCAATAACTGAAGCAGGCAAAAAGGAATACAAACGTCTCAAAAATGAGATCGACAGGAAGTGCAAAATGGCTAAGCAGCGATGGCTAGAGGACAAATGTAAGGATGTAGAGGCTTATCTCACTAGGGGTAAGATAGATACTGCCTACAGGAAAATTAAAGAGACCTTTGGAGATAAGAGAACCACTTGTATGAACATCAAGAGCTCAGATGGAAACCCAGTTCTAAGCAAAGAAGGGAAAGCAGAAAGATGAAAGGAGTGTATAGAGGGTCTATACAAAGGCGATGTACATGAGGACAATATGATGGAAATGGATGAGGATGTAGATGAAGATGAAATGGGAGATACGATACTGCGTGTAGAGTTTGACAGAGCACTGAAAGATCTGTGTCGAAACAAGGCCCCCGGAGTAGTTAACATTCCATTGGAACTACTGACGACCTTGGGAGAGCCAGTCCAGAAAAATTAGGAGTAGGTATTAAAGTCCATGGAGAAGAAATAAAAACTTTGAGGTTCGCCGATGACATCGTAATTCTGTCAGAGACAGCAAAGGACTTAGAAGAGCAGTGGAACGGAATGGATAGTGTCTTGAAAGGAGGATATAAGATGAACACCAACAAAAGCAAAACGAGGATAATGGAATGTAGCCGATTTCAGTCGGGTGATGCTGAGGGAATTAGATTAGGAAATGAGACACTTACAGTAGTAAAGGAGCTTTGCTATTTGGGGAGCAAAATAACTGATGATGGTCGAAGTAGAGAGGATATAAAATGTAGACTGGCAATGGTAAGGAAAGCGTTTCTGAAGAACAGAAATTTGTTAACATCGAGTATAGATTTAAGTGTCAGGAAGTAATTTCTGAAAGTATTTGGGTGGGGTGTAGCCATGTATGGAAGTGAAACATGAACGATAAATACACTCCTGGAAATGGAAAAAAGAACACATTGACACCGGTGTGTCAGACCCACCATACTTGCTCCGGAAACTGCGAGAGGGCTGTACAAGCAATGATCACACGCACGGAACAGCGGACACACCAGGAACCGCGGTGTTGCTCCTGGGGTATCGGCGAGGACCATTCGCAACCGTCTCCTTGAAGCTGGGCTACGGTCCCGCACACCGTTAGGCCGTCTTCCGCTCATGCTCCAACATCGTGCAGCCCGCCTCCAGTGGTGTCGCGACAGGTGTGAATGGAAGGACGAATGGAGACGTGTCGTCTTCAGCGATGAGAGTCGCTTCTGCCTTGGTGCCAATGATGGTCGTATGCGTGTTTGGCGCCGTGCAGGTGAGCGCCACAATCAGGACTGCATACGACCGAGGCACACAGGGCCAACACCCGGCATCATGGTGTGGGGAGCGATCTCCTACACTGGCCGTACACCTCTGGTGATCGTCGAGGGGACACTGAATAGTGCACGGTACATACAAATCGTCATCGAACCCATCGTTTTACCATTCCTAGACCGGCAAGGGAACTTGCTGTTCCAACAGGACAATGCACGTCCGCATGTATCCCGTGCCACCCAACGTGCTCTAGAAGGTGTAAGTCAACTACCCTGGCCAGCAAGATCTCCGGATCTGTCCCCCATTGAGCATGTTTGGACTGGATGAAGCGTCGTCTCACGCGGTCTGCACGTCCAGCACGAACGCTGGTCCAACTGAGGCGCCAGGTGGAAATGGCATGGCAAGCCGTTCCACAGGACTACATCCAGCATCTCTACGATCGTCTCCATGGGAGAATAGCAGCCTGCATTGTTGCGAAAGGTGGATATACACTGTACTAGTGCCGACATTGTGCATGCTCTGTTTCCTGTGTCTATGTGCCTGTGGTTCTGTCAGTGTGATCATGTGATGTATCTGACCCCAGGAATGTGTCAATAAAGTTTCCCCTTCCTGGGAAAATGAATTCACGGTGTTCTTATTTCAGTTTGCAGGAGTGTAGTTTGGACAAGAAGAGAATAGAAGCTTTCGAAATGTGGTGGTACAGAAAAATGCTGAAGATTAGATAGGTAGATCACACAAGTAATGAGGAAGTATTGAATAGGATTGGGGAGAAGAGAAGTTTGTGGCACAACTTGAGTAGAAGAAGGGATCGGTTGGTAGGACATGTCCTGAGGCATCGAGGTATCACCAATTTATTATTGGAGGGCAGCGTAGAGGGTAAAAATCGTAGAGGGAGACCAAGAGATGACTACACTAAGCAGATTCAGAAGGATGTAGGTTGCAGTGGGTACTGGGAGATGAAGAAGCTTGCACAGGATAGAGGAGCATGGAGAGCGGCATCAAACCAGTCTCAGGACTGAAGACCACAACAACAACAACAACAACAACAACAACAACCTTTTAGTCGCCTGAACAAAAATCCTGTTCTTCCTGCCACTGAATTTTATTAATATTCCACTTTATCTAAGTCAGCCTAAGCATTTCTCTAATCTACCTCAGTGATTAATGGGTCTAACATGTAAAGCACCGTCCCGTAGATGGCCAGATTGTTTTTCCTGATGAGAAGATCCTCCTGTCTAGTCTCTCCCCAGAGATTCGAGTTGGGGATTATTTTACTTCTGAAACATTATATCCACGCGCATATCATCGTCATTCAAGCATTATGTTGAGCTACTTGTGCTCTAGAAATATAACGGCTGTAGTTTCCCTCGTTTTTAGCCGTTCGCCGTAAAAGAATACGAAGGCCATGTTGGCTAACCTTACATAATCTCTTCTGGAACCGTGAGTTAGTCTGCTCTCACCACGGACAACTCCTCCATGTGGGTACATGTACGGAACAACTACTTGTATCGCTGAAGCACAGAGGATACGTGGAAGAAGTCTAACAGAGTACATTCGCATGTTGGAAAATCGAAGAACAACCTGAAAAAATGGAGACATAACGTGACTTCTAGGCTGCGTGAATGGGTGGTTCAAATCAAGTGGCTCTGAGCTGTATGGGACTTAACTTCTGAGGTCATCAGTCCCCTAGAACTTAGAACTACTTAAACCTAACTAACCTAAGCACATCACACACATTCATGCCCGAGGCAGGATTCGAACCTGCGACCGTAGCAGTCACGCGGTTCCAGACTGACGCGCCTATAACCGCACGGCAACCGCGTACGGCCGTGAATGGGGTGGATTGCAATTAATGGAAGAAAGTGGTGACTACGCCCTACAAGATGTACCGAGGACCAGAAGGATGACACACTGATATCGTTTAGAAACTGTGATGTTTACGTACCATTTTTGTATCAATTATCATCCAAATTCCTAGACATAAGGTAGTCTAGTTCAAAGCAAATATTCTGAAGCAGGTAATTCATGTTCCCTTCACGTTAAAAATATTTTGTCTAATCGTGTACGGCGATGCAACTTCTTTCATTTTTATCGATTTTTCCTTTAGATCTCACCTTTTTATTTATATCTCGTATCGTGCACACCGGTCACAAATATGTCTACGGTAAAAGCTCCAAACGAGAAGACGGTGCAGTGAATGCGAGGCAGGTCAGAGAGTAATGGGAGAATGAAACTTTCTTCCAGCTGCGTCAGGTGGTTTAAGCTGTACGAACTTTCGGTCAAGTTTTTCTCTACTGGTGTCAGGCCGTATATCTTCTCGTGGACTTTAAACTGCTGGACTCAGTTGTAAACTTGAGAGAATTTTCTTCAGTCCCAGGTCCTGTGGCGCGACTCTTGTACAGCAAACATGAAAGGTATCAAACTTATTCCTTAACAAAAGTCCAACCTGATAGCGAAGAAATCGAAAGAAATACAAGGTTCGAAGAGGACAGCGCTTATAGCAGCAGTTGATTCCTTCAGTTTTTGATTTGCTGTTCTCTTTCTTCACTCGCTACAAATGTGTAGATATGCGTGTGTTGTCCTCACAGTGGTGACTGGAGAAGTCGTTGCTTGTTGCCGTGTCTGAGATTTCGGACACTATAAATTCTGTTCGTTCTCTTCGTGCTGTTGATGTCTCGCTTTTGTCCTTGATTCATAGCTGTCACTTTTATCTCCGGGTGGAACTAATCGTCTTTAAATACAGTAACTGATTTTAATTGTTTCCAGTTTTGCTTTATCTAAAGTGTAACTAAATCGAGGTAGTCTAAAAACTCTCCTCGTGTTTTTTGATACAGTGATACACAATTAGCCACAATCTTTCGCTACGACCTGACTGTAAGCTAGTGAAAGGTGTGCAACGAAGGAACACGCGCCCGCTGGCAATTGCTACTCTAATCTATCCTATGAAACGTGTCAGTGTTGGAACCATCACATCGTGTGATGTGCTTTGGGGAGATAAGTATGCAAGAAATCTGACCACCTGTGTATGGGAATGGTGCTAACTGCTGTCATACCTACAGAAAGTAATTTATTTGAGTTGCAAAAAGGAATGATATCGGCTTTCGCTCCAACAGGTGGTAACATTTATAAAACGATAATGTTACTGATCTGCAAATGTCAGTGGTGTAAATGTATCGTGAATCTTTTCTACTGGCGTTGCATGAAATGTAAATGGCATACTGTACAGGAATATCGCATCATCTGGCGACCAGACTCATGCCTACCACAACAATCAGCCTATATTGTTGCGTATGGAGTTCTAAAGTGGAATGATGGTATCTGCGCTTAAATTAACTGTGGAGCGTCGACGAAAAATACTTGGTTGTGCTCCTATCGGAAGACAACCCTCATAAAACGGAGCGAAACGTCGGAGAACCATTACTGTGATCAATGCTGAGAGATACAAGGCAGCGATAACAGCTCTGTCTGGTTTCATAGTATTCTCTAAGACCCTTAAACCGTATTGAAATCTCTCTGAATGATCTGCATACGGAGTCCTTCTCAGAGACCACTTCACATGCGTTTGGTACCCTAATCCGTCATGCAACCCCTCAGCCAATGGAGTTAAGTGGACGCTCGGTCTGCCCACATGCAACGGCAAAGTGACAATTTTTCAGCAAAGAACTTACGTCCGGAGACAATTGGGCGCTGTATGGTGTCCAAGTTAGACAATGATTCGGATATGGTGATGGTTGCAGGTTGAGTATCTAACCAGACTACCAAAGACGATCTGAAGACTCATTAACACTACCGTTCTCCAATTTTGACGCTGCATATCTTAATGTCAGGTAGGGGTACCTTCTTGAAAAATGACCGGTTTGCCGTCCCCGACTTTTTTGCACACTACAGACATTAAAATTGAAATAAAGGTTGGTGAAATAGGATAAAGGATGGCAGATGTCCCAATGAGATTCTTCGCTGGTTTCCAAAAGATAATAAATGATCGAGTCGATGACAAAATGGACGACGGGGTGCAATTAGGTAAAACTGTAACGCTTGGAGAAGTGTAGAGCAGGTCTTTCTACAACTGCGAATGCCAAATAGCTGATTTTCAAGATACTGGTTTTGCAAAATTGCTAAAACTGCAAAATAAATGTATAAATGATGAAGTAGTTTGTAAATATTCAAGTACCAAGTGACAAATGTGCGAGTGTTCTCAATTTAAATGTCCGCCACCTGTCTCCAAGCTTTTGGTAATGTTGACTGGATTGGATTGCAATATTTCAAATTCTGAATGTTGTAAGGATAAAATACAAGGGACAAAATCTAAAAATAGACAGAAATAAAACAGTAATGATAAAAGTCTAAGTACATGAAAGGGATGATGTTGTTGAGAATGGCGCGAGACAGGATTGTACCCTCTTCTCGATGTTATTCAGTCTGTATATTGAGCAGACAGTTGGGGAAACCGTGGAGACATATGGAAAGGGATTAAAGTTAGAAGAAAACAAATATAATCTTTGATTGTTGAATATGAAGGACTGCTGGGAGTGTTAAAAAATCTTTATTCAAACACGACTGGTTTCGCAAACTATACGCAAGTATGCGATCGTCCATAAACAGAAAAAAGGAAACTAAGGCCATCCCTAAACCTAAAAATTGACCTAGTAAAAATTTGAAAACTAGGATCGTAATGGATTTCAAATTAATAATCCCTAGTCTATCTATATTGGTGTTAAAATGTGACATTATTCTAACAGTTGTTTCTCCTTGATCGTTTCAAACGCGGTTCTTTTGCAGAATATCTTCATAAATTATGAATTTAATATTCAGTACGTTCCCGCTTTTCAAGTTTTTAACGAGCCATTTTTTAGGTTTTAGGATTGCCATAGCCCCCTTTTTTCTATTTACGGACATTCACACATTTGCGAGTTAGAAATTTTAAAGACCTTGATGAGAATGTTGGGGAATGCGCTTTCTCGGCTTTTAAACAGTTCGCGTCTATGGATTAACCGTAAGTAGACATTACTTGCGATTGCCAATATTCTGATAATTTGTTGTATACATTTGTTTACAGATAAACAGATGATGATGCAAATATAGTTCGCGAAACCGATCGTGCCCGCATCTCGTGGTCGTGCGGTAGCGTTCTCGCTTCCCACGCCCGGGTTCCCGGGTTCGATTCCCGGCGGGGTCAGGGATTTTCTCTGCCTCGTGATGGCTGGGTGTTGTGTGATGTCCTTAGGTTAGTTAGGTTTAAGTAGTTCTAAGTTCTAGGGGACTGATGACCTAAGATCTTAAGTCCCATAGTGCTCAGAGCCATTTGCACCATTTTTTGAAACCGATCGTGTTTTTGAATAAAGATTGTTAACAATTGCAGAGGCCCTTTTCATTCAAGACGGGATATTTCGACTGTGGATGACCTACATACGAAATCTTTGAAGTTCGCTGATTGCATTGTTATTGTATCAGAGACGGCGACGGACTTAGAAGAGTACATGAACGGAATGGCAAACGACTTGAAAAGAGACGGTAAGATGAATATTAACACACGTATAACAAGGGAAGCGGAATGTAGTCTAATAAAATCAGGCGATATTGAGGGAATTAAATTAGGAAATGAAATACTAAAAACAGTAGATTAGTTTTCGTATTTGCGGCGTAAGGTAACTGAAGATGGCCGAAGTAGAGGAAACATAAAATGCAAAACTACAAACAAGACAATCACTTCTTAAAAGAAAAATTTCTTAATGCTTGATGTGAATCTAAGTGTTAGCAAGACATCATCATCATTTAAGACTGATTATGCCTTTCAGCGTTCAGTCTGGAGCATAGCCCCCTTATAAAATTCCTCCATGATCCCCTATTCAGTGCTAACATTGGTGCCTCTTCTGATGTTAAAACTATTACTTCAAAATCATTCTTAACCGAATCCAGGTACCTTCTCCTTGGTCATCCCCGACTCCTCCTACCCTCTACTGCTGAACCCATGAGTCTCTTGGGTAACCTTGCTTCTCCCATGCGTGTAACATGACCCCACCATCTAAGCCTGTTCGCCGTGACTGCTACATCTATAGAGTTCATTCCCAGTTTTTCTTTGACTTCCTCATTGTGGACACCCTCCTGCCATTGTTCCAATCTACTAGTACCTGCAACCATCCTAGCTACTTTCATATCGGTAACCTCAACCTTGTTGATAAGGTAACCTGAATGCAGTGCTACAGAAGAATGCTTAAGAGGGGTGGGTACTTCGAAGAATTAGCCAGAAGGTTGTGGGAAAAATAAATTTGTGGCACAATTTGGTTAAAATTAAGCAGTGGTTGATAGGAAACATCTCGGGGCATCAAGGAACTGTTAGTTTGGTAGTAGGAGCGAATATGGAGGATAAACATCGTAGAAGGCGACCAAGGCTTGCAAATAGTAGGCAACTACCAATGTACGTGGGCTGCAGTAGCTACTAGCAAATGAAGAGGCTTGCACAGGATAGACTACCATAGAGAGCAGCATCAAACCAGTCTTCCGACTGAAGGCCACACCACTTGACCACATTGTCTGTCTGTCATGTGCTTCAGGTGTGCTGAGGTAATGTTGTATCCACAGTCTTGAGTTGTCTCTTACACAGCGCTTCTAAACGACGAGAAGTGTGGCACGGAATAATACGTATAACACACACTGTTCCCCCCGAGGAATTTTATTCGCCGGGGATAAAAGTTAACGATAGAGTCGTGCTATTTCATTGAAACTGCCTTTTAAATTTGTGATAGAAGCAAAATGAAAAAGTTGGCCATCGGTCGCGCAGATCTACTGCAGTTCTGGGAAGTCGCCGACAGAACTAGGCAGTATATCACTTTATTTTAACGCGTTTAGAATGGCTAAAAGTAAAAGCGGCGCCGGCGTCAGATAGACGCCGAATTTACGACCCCGCTGCCCTTTCGCGTCGCATACAAAACCCTCTTGTGTTTATGTTTCTATCCCCATTTTAACCAGTAAAAGAATTATGGCCTGTTTGGCGCTATAATTCATGACGCGTCAATAACTCCGCGTATGGCCTGTTCGTATATCGCAGCGAGCGTAAATTTACGGAAGCGTCAAGGAAAATCGCAGGCAGCGAAGGAATGACGAACGCGCGTGCCCGCGCTGTCCCACACTTGTTTCTTCTTTCCGCTTACTTCCCAGTAGAAAAGATGCATTTGTTCTGCAGTTTTCGGGTGCCTACCGTAAAGTGCGCCTTGCTCTCGTTTGGAAAACATACGTATGCGATGTATTAGCGTATTATCACTGGCAGTAGGATGCACTTCCATCGGAATTTTTGCGCCAGCTTGTTTCACAGTAAGTACATACACGTAGGAGCAGTCTGCGAGACGCCATGAAAATTCAGAGACGGTTGCGAAACCAAATCTAACCAACGAAGTACCGCTGCGCTATTTGAAATATGTGTAATTATCTATTGGATTTGAGACAATCCTGATAAATATAAAAATTCATAGCGCGGGCGTTATTCGAATTACTGACAGATGGTGTAGTCTCGGATATGCAGGGTGAACCAAGACTGTATTGACAAAATTTCCGAGATTTTTCGGCGATTTTTGTCTGTATTGCGCTGAATGTAATGTTGTCCAGGAATGGGACAGGGCGTGAAACCGCCTTGGAAACCACACACAGATCATACACTGAATCCATTACAAGTGTTTGTTACTGGTTCAGCTAGTGGTCTTTTGTTTCCAGCAACTTTGTGGTTTTGTAAATTTTGCAGAAAGCGGGAGAATTAGCATTTAAGAGCAATCCTTTTAACTGCTAATTTTCCTGCTAACATAAAGGGTGATTTTTCTCGCGATGATCTGAAGGACATTTACAAAGTTATATAGCGTCGGAATGAAATTTTTACTCTGCATCGGAGTGTACGCTGATATGAAACTTCCTCGCAGGCTAAAACTATGTATCGGATCGAGACTCGAACTCGAGCTGTAAGGTCTCGAATGAACCTCGGTCCGGGTTTAAAATGCCAGGAAGTTGTCTATCGCTCAGTTCGTAATTTTTCACAAGATCATAACCCATAAAAAGTGTATCTAAATGATCTGTATGCTCTATAACATGGACTGTGGGAAAACCGGAAAAGAAGAGAATCGAAGAGTTTGAGACGTGGTGCTATGGAAGAATATTGAAAATCAGGTGGACTGATAAGGTAGGGAATATGGAGATTCTCCGGAGAATCAGAGGGAAAGGAGTATGTGGAAAACACTTCACAAGAAGAAGGAACAAGATAGAAGAATATATGTTAAGACATAAAGGAATTGCTTCCATGGTACTAGATGGAAATGCAGAGGCTAAAAAACGCAGAGGAAGGCAGATTGGAAGACTGAGTAACTACAGTATGGTAAACTCTGATCCGCAAGTGTATACATAATGAATTCGAAACTGTAGCGCCTAGAACCGCTCGGCCACTCCGGTCGGCTTTTATTTAGGCATTGTACAGAAAAACGGGAGCTGTTCAGAGGGTTGCATTTCCCACAGGCTTCAAGCAGAACTTGAAGAAATGAGTGGTTAACCTTAAGTCTTCAAATCTAAGTTGCCATGAAGTATACTGCTTCTATTCTGTACAGGAGTTCTTTGCAGTGGTTAAGAACTTTTCTCTATTATCTGTTGTTCATTCTTATACTCTCTTACAATTATTGGTGTTTTTTTCTAATTCTTTAACTTTTGTTCGTTTGTAAAAATTTTTATCAGAATTGTATAAATTTCGTTATGATTCGTTCCATGACCAAGTAGCTTGGCTTCCATGATCCGACAGAACCTAATAAATAAATTAAATAAATATACTCTGCACATCATTGAAGCCAGTGCTACAAAGGGAGATGTCACGTCCAAAGACTCCGTGACCTATATAGCTGTCAAAAGCGTCTCTTCATGTGTATGCACCGCAATGTTGTCTGAGCTACACTTAGGATAACCTGATTGCTGAAGATCATCAGGCATATGGACTTCTTGTTTATTACTACTCGGTCTCCTGCTGCTCACGTGTTTGAGAGTCCGTGGCTGCGAACGCAGGCTGACTTCAGCTGTTTTTAGTGCGATGTTCAGTTTATTACTACGAACCTATAAGCATGAACAAGGATTCCATAAGCACCAATCGCGTGAAAATGAGCTTTCCCTACTCGTTCTCGAGATCGAGAAGGCTGCAGACAACTGAGCCCAACTTGATGGTATGTTTTGCGACTTCTTAAAAGCTATCGAGACAGTTCCGAATGTAGTTACGGAATGTTGGATCAGGTATCCGAGTGATAGACTTCCTAGCTGAGTAGACGCAATACGTCGGTCTTAGCGCCCAGCGTACCTCCAGGAAGATTGGAAAGACACTGTTCGAGATAAATATGAAAGACCAGGAAGATAAAGTTTTTATCTCTGTGCAGCTGTCGGAAATGACAGTTATAAGTTGTATGCAAGGGGAGGGTCGGAGGGGAGAGGGAAAGGCAGAGAATTACCATGAAACAGAGGTACATTTGCAAACGATGACTACTTTTTTAGATTGGTAATTGACCGTCACCATTAATAAATTTAATATAATGACGAAAAGACTCAGTATCACTTGACCAGTGATCAATCATTAGTATTTACCACAGTTGTCAACTATCTAGAAATATCTGACAACTAAATATGGAATGGCGATGTAAAACCTGTCACGAGGAAGTTTAGGCGTAATGCTGCAGTTTAACAGAAAGCTCCTCAGGAAATCTATCTCTCCAATTAGTCTGTCCAACGAATTATTCATTATTGTTCTTGAGCGTGATAGATTATAAAGAAGTTAAAGGAAAATACAGAAAATATTAAGGAAGAGCTGTGCGATTATCCCGAGCTCGGTTTGTGGACAATCGAGACAGGCAGAAATGCTAAACCAACTCCCGTAAGTTACACTAAAACAGAGGCGTTGCACATCGCGGAGAGCCTTTGTTCTACTACGAATCAAGAAACGTTTAATTTGCCAATCATACAGGGTACATTATCAAAATTCTAACAAAGTTAATATTTTTCTTGGAATATAATTTTTTCCCGAATATTACAAAAAAAAAAACCTCTTAGATGGTACATGGGCGACCTCCGTGGAGCAAAATCGAACGTTGTGTCCCCCTTTAATTTGAATAATGGTCTCCAATCTCGGTCTGGAATGCAAGCATACACCATGTAATATAGGAGAAAGCTGTCTCAATGTCCTTAATAATTTCACATCGGGATGCCGAGATTTGTTGGAGACCCTATCTGCTATGCCTCATACGTAGTAATCCATAGGATTTACATCAAGACTGTTGGAGGATTAAAATTCCGCGGACCAATGTTGTTGTTGTTGCTGTGGTCTTCAGTCCTGAGACTGGTTTGAAAAAATTTGTTCTGAGCACTATGGGACTTAACTGCTGTGGTCATCAGTCCCCTAGAACTTAGAACTACTTAAACCTAACTAACCTAAGGACATGACACACATCCATGGCCGAGGCAGGATTCGAACCTGCGACCGTAGCAGCCGCGCGGTTCCGGACTCAGCGCATTACCCGCTAGACCACCGCGGCCGGCGACTGGTTTGATGCAGCTCTCCATGCTACCCTATCTTGTGCAAGCTTCTTCATCTCCCAGTACCTACTGCAA
Source organism: Schistocerca gregaria (assembly GCF_023897955.1). Taxonomy (NCBI): domain Eukaryota; kingdom Metazoa; phylum Arthropoda; class Insecta; order Orthoptera; family Acrididae; genus Schistocerca; species Schistocerca gregaria. Next base: position 532,181,084 of record NC_064921.1, read on the forward strand.
CCTACATCCTTCTGAATCTGCTTAGTGTATTCATCTCTTGGTCTCCCTCTACGATTTTTACCCTCCACACTGCCCTCCAATACTAAATTGGTGATCCCTTGATGCCTCAGAACATGTCCTACCAACCGATCCCTTCTTCTGATCAAGTTGTGCCACAAACTTCTCTTCTCCCCAATCCTATTCAATACTTCCTCATTAGTTATATTATCTACCCATCTAATCTTCAGAATTCTTTTGTAGCACCACATTTCGAAAGCTTCTATTCTCTTCTTGTCCAAACTATTTATCGTCCATGTTTAACTTCCATACATGGCTACACTCCATACAAATACTTTCAGAAATGACTTCCTGTCACTTAAATCTATACTCGACGTTAACAAATTTTTCTTCTTCAGAAACGCTTTCCTTGCCATTGCCAGTCTACATTTTATATCCTCTCTACATCGACCATCATCAGTTATTTTGCTCCCCAAATAGCAAAACTCCTTTACTGCTTTAAGTGTCTCATTTGCTAATCTAATTCCCTCAGCATCACCCGACTTAATTCGACTACATTCCATTATCCTCGTTTTGCTTTTGTTGATGTTCATCTTATGTCCTCCTTTCAAGACACTATCCATTCCATTCAACTGCTCTTCCAAGTCCTTCACTGTCTCTGACAGAATTAAAATGTCATTGGCGAACCTCGAAGTTTTTATTTCTTCTCCATGGATTTTAATACCTACCCCGAAGTTTTCTTTTGTTTCCTTTACTGCTTGCTCAATATACAGATTGAATAACATCGGGGAGAGGCTACAACCCTGTCTCACTCCCTTCCTAACAACTGCTTCCCTTTCATGTCCCTCGACTCTTATAACTGCCATCTGGTTTCTGTACAAATTGTAGACTTTCGCTCCCTGTATTTTACCCCTGCCACCTTTAGAATTTGAAAGAGAGTATTCCAGTCAACATTGTCAAAAGCTTTCTCTAAGTCTACGAATGCTAGAAATGTAGGTTTGCCTTTCCTTAATCTTTCTTCTAAGATAAGTCGTAAGGTCAGTATTGCCTCACGTGTTCCAGTGTTTCTACGGAATCCAAACTGATCTTCCCCGAGGTCGGCTTCTACTAGTTTTTCCATTCGTCTGTAAAGAATTCGTGTTAGTATTTTGCAGCTGTGGCTTATTAAACTGATTGTTCGGTAATTTTCACATATGTCAACACCTGCTTTCTTTGGGATTGGAATTATTATATTCTTCTTGAAGTCTGCGGGTATTTCGCCTGTTTCATACATCTTGTTCACCGGATGGTAGAGTTTTGTCAGGACTGGCTCTCCCAAGGCCGTCAGTAGTTCCAATGGAATGTTGTCTACTCCGGGGGCCTTGTTTCGACTCAGGTCTTTCAGTGCTCTGTCAAACTCTTCACGCAGTATCGTATCTCTCATTTCATCTTCATCCACATCCTCTTCCATTTCCATAATATTGTCCTCAATTACGTCGCCCTTGTATAGACCCTCTATATACTCCTTCCACCTTTCTGCTTTCCCTTCTTTGCTTAGAACTGGGTTTCCATCTGAGCTCTTGATGTTCATGCAATTGGTTCTCTTATCTCCAAAGGTCTCTTTCATTTTCCTGTAGGCAGTATCTATCTTACCCTTAGTGAGATAAGCCTCTACATCCCTACATTTGTCCTCTAGCCACCCCTGCTTAGCCATTTTTCACTTCCTGTCGATCTCATTTTTGGGACGTTTGTATTCCTTTTTGACTGCTTCATTTACTGCATTTTTATATTTTCTCCTTTCATCAATTAAATTCAATATTTCTTCTGTTACCCAAGGATTTCTACTAGTCCTCGTGTTTTTACCTACTTGATCCTCTGCTGCCTTCACTACTTCATCCCTCAAAGCTATCCATTCTTCTTCTACTGTATTTCTCTCCCCCCATTCCTGTCAATTTTTCCCTTATGCTCTCCCTGAAACTCTGTACAACCTCTGGTTCTTTCAGTTTATCCAGGTGCCATCTCCTTAAATTTCCACCTTTTTGCAGTTTCTTCAGTTTTAATCTACAGGCCATAACCAATAGATTGTGATCAGAGTCCACATCTGCCCCTGGGAATGTCTTATAATTTAAAACCTGATTCCTAAATCTCTCTCTTACCATTATATAATTTATCTGATACCTTTTAGTATCTCCAGCGTTCTTCCATGTATACAACCTTCTTTCATTATTCTTAAACCAAGTATTATCAAAATTGCCTTACACCCAGATTTGAGCCAAATGTCCCTCGTAAGTCGGTGCATCGTCTTGCGGAAAACCATATGGAGTTCCCTGAGCAACTGTTTCAGTCCAGAGCTCCCTGAGCAACTGTTTCAATCCAAAGCGTCACAACACTCGAAATACGCGAATTAAACTTTTTGAGACTTTTTTTTTACGTGGGGGCATGGTATGATCCTTGCTGGATATAACACTATACACCTTATAAGTAGGCTGTTTAGGTTTTTATGTTGGTAACGCCATGTAGCGCTCTATATGAAAATCACTGACTGTGCTGTGTGCAGTCTGTGGCTGGTTTGCATTGTTGGAATTTGCTGTTGTAGTGTTGGGCAGTTGACTGTTAACGTGTTGGGCAGTTGACTGTGAACAGCGCGTAGCATTGCGCAGTTGGAGGTGAGCCGCCGGCAGTGGTGGATGTGGGAAGAGAGATGGCGGAGATTGGGAGCGGATGATCTGGACGTGTGTCCATCAGAAACAATAAATTTGAAACACTGTATGTCATGAACTAATATATATAGTATGACTTTTGAACACTATTAAGGTAAATACATTGTTTGTTCTCTATCAAAATCTTTCATTTGCTAACTATGCCTATCAGTAGTTAGTGACTTCAGTAGTTAGAATCTTTTATTTAACTGGCAGTATTGGCGCTCGCTGTATTGGAGTAGTTCGAGTAATGAAGATTTTTGTGAGGTAAGTGATTCATGAAAGGTATAGGTTATTGTTAGTCACGGCCATTCTTTTGTAGGGATTATTAAAAGTGAGATTGCGTTGCGCTTGTGTGTCAGTTTAGTGATGATCAGAGTAAGTAAAGAGAGAATTGTCTGAGTACGTTCAGTTGTGCTCAGCTGTTTGAAAATCAAATAACGTAAGGGGTTTACCAGCACAATCATTTATAAATTTTTCTAAGGGGACGTTTCGACCTGCAGACTGGTGGGAAATTTCATTCCTGCAACAAGGGGGAAGTCGTTTGGGTCGTATTGGAGACAGTAGTTATGAATTTGTTTTTGCGACTACTGTAGAAATCTTCGCCAGAAAGGTATTTGGTTCACCTAGTGCCATCGCTTTTTAATGGACATAGCAGCAAACTTCAGCGACCAACTTTCTTAACCCTACTAGTATTACTTTCAATGTGTCGGGTTCGTATGGAAAATCCTCATCGGTAATTCTACTCATTCGTTGTTGGTTCGCTAACGCAGATAATCTTCGCCAATTATCTGAATGACTGCTTAGGATTCTACGAAATTACTGCCTGAGCTCGTTCGACGAATTCAGATGCTGTCACGATGCGGTCTTTCGAGTGATACTTTATCGTCCGTATACTGGAATCCTCGTCTGACGATTCTGAAGCCGAATATTACTCCGCAACATGGTAAGCTGTGGATCTCGTTTATTTGTGGCATTGGCATGATTAAGGGAGTGACATGAAAAGAAAATTTGACTGGAGAAGCAAAAATGATTTTGAGACCACGAAATACGTAGTTATATTTTCAAAATGGTTACAGGAACTCTAAATTAACCTTACAATTATATTTACAGCAAAACTTCCTGGCAGATTAAAACTGTGTGCCCGACAGAGACTCAAACTCGGGACCTCATTCTGGAAACATCCCCCACGCTGTGGCAAAGCCATGTCTCCGCTATATCCTTTCTTTCAGGAGTGCTAGTTCGGCAGGTTCGCAGGAGAGCTTCTGTAAAGTTTGGAAGGTAGGAGACGAGGTACTGGCAGAAGTGAAGCTGTGAGGACGAGGCGGGAGTCGTGCTTGGGTTGCTCAGTTGGTAGAGCACTTGCCTACGAGAGGCAAAGGTCCCAAGTTCGAGTCTCGGTCCGGCACACAGTTTTAATCTGCCAGGAAGTTTCATATCAGCGCACACTCCGGTGCAGAGTGAAAATCTCTTTCTATATTTACAGCAAGCTGTTATATCTCTATAAGAAATATATTATGGTGTACAAAGACTGCGGTAAAATGCATGATATTTTATGTCAATGTAGTCTAACATCGCCAGGAGGTCTTTGTTTTTTAGCGTTATTTATGATGGACCTTCGTCCAACGGGTGGTACAGAACGAACTGCAGCGAACTGCAGATTTACCCGGTTGAAAAATGTTGTGCTCCCTCCACTGCTCCATAACATTGAACCCATTTTTTCTCTATGATAGGGAGCTTATCCCTCACAGCTTTAATACAAGAAGCAGAATTGATATTCACTGGTGCTGTATACAATTATATATCACATATCAAGGCAAAATCACAGAAATTTTCCTCTATCATCTTTACCACATGGAATAGTTCTAATTTCTTTACTTCTTTAATCGTATCAGCTATTCCGTCAAGAGTCATTGGTTGTGATACCCTCTTTCTCTTCTATTGTGACCAAAATCTCGGTCACAAGGTATGTACGAATGCTCTGAGTGCAGCTTCTGTACGTTATTCTCTTAGAAACTACGGCACTGTTATATTCGTATTTATAAGTAGCTTCCACAGAGGAAGTCTACAAATCGGTTAGGTTATACTAAAACACAAAACTAGGTGTTACCACTGAATGTGATAAAGCAAATTTCATTGCAGACGAAAAATAAAACTTATCAAATTGTATGGAACAGGTTTAGGAGATGTACTGTCGTACTAACAGCTCCTAGCACCGCTACTACCGAATCAGCAACACAGCAATGAACGATTGGTCACAGAGTAAAAGCACGTAAGTCGGTGGTGTGTTGACTTACCCCCATATCCATGCCAGCTCATGTAACATTACTACAAGTGCCATCTTGCGTAGTTTGTAAGACTGCAACCGTTCACATCTCTAACATTCTGCTACTTCTATGCCACTGGTGACATGTCTTACCACCTTTTCGATAAAAATATCTGAAAAATGATTTGTTCTGACTTAATACCTTTTCCATGCAAATGCTTCATATAAAGAAGCGAATTATATCTGTCGCTGAGAGCCCTTCGTAAATGCCTTCTTATCATATTGTGCATATTGTTTGAACATCTGGGCCATATTGATATTATGGCAGTATACTAAAAACGGTTGGCACTGCAGAGCGCCAAAAATGATCTCTGGCGATAGAATAATATGGAGGGAAATTTAAATTTGCCCATATTTCCGTGACTCACTATGAACATATTGCTAAATGGACACAGCAGGAAACGTAGCGAAAGGAAATTGTAAACGTAGGAATACCGACAATCATTTCTCCAGCGTAAAGTCTGCGAGTGGAGTGGGTTGACTGATTCTGGTACACACATGAATAACGGAGAACATGATTATCTGAGAAACTGCAAATGGTGTACACCATCATTGAGCAACAAACCTAAAAATAACGACTCTAGTTTATGGCGCTTAATGAAATGCTTCATAAAAAGTTCGTCACAAATAAGAGACTCCGTGAAGTAAGAGGACCACTGACAAAACTTTTAGGATTATGCAGCATTCTCGCGGGAGGGAAGTTGGAATTCCAGGTGTTCCCACCAAAAAGTCACTCCCTAAACTTGTTGCAAGCAGCTAATGAGCGAATGAATCTGCTGACTACAGAAAGCAGACGCGATGCGACGCTACTCTCTCTGTGACAACTGCGAGACGCTGGCGGATCCGAATTAAAATTGCTCTCCCTGGGCGCCATTCTGCTTTTAGTTGCGAAATTACCTCAGGTAACGGATGTGCATGGAGAGCTTTACAGTATCCGGACTGAACTCACTAATCTCATTTCCTGTTCTACCAAGAGAGAGAGAGAGAGAGAGAGAGAGAGAGAGAGAGAGAGAGAAATTTAGCAGGAATAACAGTAGCCTTAATGAAAAACTGTAGCGCTATATTTTATATTAGGAAAAGGATTTTCAGCGGTACTGTAGTACATAGCACATTAACCTCAATAAAAGTGTGATTACCTCAATCCCTTTATAGATCACGTCCTTCAGCTCAGCTGACGTGGTGTCGAATGAAATGACTTACTCTGTACGTCTGAAAGTTAATTCAGGTTTGCTATAAATCGTGTACTTAACTACACGACGAAAAACAATCTGACAGTACAGGGTTCTTTTACTGACGCAGTTATTCTGACAAAACTTTTTATTTCATGCAAGCAGATTGTTTCAGGGAGACGACAGATAAGCTAATAATTTACTTCTTCTGTAAGAGAACATAAGGACAGGGAGAGTGGCGAATCAAAAAAGACCATGTTAAGAAGATGTTATTAGATCTGTACAAAGGTACATCCGAAGACGACACGTGAAGTCTCTAAACCGGTTATGCAATATAACTTGTAACACCATAACTGCACCCTGAGACTACGTTATTTTTTGTTAATACTATACGCGGCTGGGTTCTACCATCCGCTATGACGGATTATGAAGACATTTTAAGAAGAGTGTAAGGTATTGTAGCAGCTTACCACTGTAGCTACTCAATTTTACATCGAAGAAGCAATGAAGGAAGTGACAGAATATTGCGGCAGAGGAACAGATTTGCAAGGCATCAGATTCCAGTGCTAAGCTTCGCAGTCGACGACTGGATCTAAGGATGACTTGTTGATAGGAATGGATAGCATACTTAAAACATGAATTAACGATAAACAAGCCAAAAACGAAGCGTAGTAGAGAGGAGAATACCGGCTAGCTTACCATCGAAACTCGAAATGATACAGTAAGGTTAAAATGGCTCTGAGCACTATGGGACTTAACTGATGAGGTCATCAGTCTCCTAGAACTTAGAACTACCTCAGCCTAACTAACCTAAGGACATCACACACATCCATGCCCGAGGCAGGATTAGAACCTGCGACCGTAGGGGTCGCGCGGTTCCAGACTGAAGCGCCTAGAACCGCTCGGCCGCACCGGCCGGCGATACAGTAAGGGTTACAGTCGCAGAGTTCACCTATCTAGGAAGTAAAATTACAGAGGAAGGCCGTAGTAAGGAAAATAACAGAGGTCGATTGCACAAACGAAGAAAGCTTTCTTCTATAAAGGAACTCTGTTGGTATCAGATCTTGAAATTAAAATGAGGAAAATTTGGAGACGTTTACGTCTTAAGCGCAGCATTCTACGAAAATGAAACGTGAGCTATTGAAAATCCCGGGAAGCATCACTTGAAGTGTGGTGCAACCGAAGAATTTTACATACTATACGAATTAGCCAGCCCTCACTTGCTAATAAACCTTCCAATTACTGGCATTAACAATATTGACAGCCGACTGAATTGGAATCGGACGTGTCACATTAAAAAGTAATCGAGCGCTAAGTATCCCTCGATCCATCACATGGTGAGGAGTTGAACCATAGATGTCTGCTCCTGTACAGGTTGTTAGTACTTTCTCTGCTTGACTACAACTGCATATGTTTTGGGAATACTCCAAAAATGAGTATTAACATATTGGGCAAGCTATAATACAGAACAGTGAGAACAAGCTTGGGGTCAGTGTCGACATCGCCAACTAAGCCCGGGGACTGGGTGTTGTCGTCATCATCATCATCATCATTATCATCATCATTCGTGACAGTGGCTAGATTGGGTTGTATAAAAATAGGACTGTGAAAAAATAGGGACTTTGTACGGGCACTGATGACCGAGCTGTTGAGCGCCCTACAAACCAAACATCTTCATCAACGCCAACTAACGCCTTCGTTGTGGACGAAAACGAAATTATTAATTTGTACATACAGGATATTTAAAAAGAATATCACATAATCCTGCTGAAAGCAGTATTGGTCAAAACCAGAGAAAAAGTTCGTATAACTGTATGTCTGGAAACCAGCACCTCTTGAGATATGAGCTGCTTTAAACGTGAAGAGTGATTTGTAGTATTCGCAGTACAGGTCATCTTATTGTTCACTGCGCACGTCTGGATGGTAATGTGCAAGATACGGGCGGTGGCGGTGACACCAGTCATAGCAGTACAGCGATCTGCTACATCAGTCAGCTATCGTTGTGCCGCACATGCATAGACTCGCAAGACCACACAGCTCACCAAGCAGATTAACAGATGCTGTGTGAATTACCAGAAACATAGCAGAAAGTTACTCTTGCAAAAAGACAACGACTGTGATTTATGAACGCCGGGGCACCATCCCATGTTGTCGTTTTTTACGGAATGCGGGCGACGTTTCATAGGCTTTGGATTGGTCTAGGAGGTCCGGTGGCATGGCCTCCTCGTTTACCGATGTTGAAATCGTTGGATTTCTGGCTATGGGGACATCTAAGGGCAGTGGTAGGCGCCCAATACGTCGACAATGAGCAGGCATTACAGGAGCATGTGACCAAGGTGTGCGACGCTATCCAAATGTGGACAGGTGTATCTGAAAGAGTGGGTGATTTACTGCGAAGAAGGTCTGAAGGATATGTCAGGATGCGTTGGAGCAACATGTACGAGTAGTTTCGCGTTTAGTGCCTAACAGACAGATGGCAGTGATACGGCAGAGTGGCCCATAGCTCAATATGTGTTGGTTTCTGTACATATCATTATAGGAACGTTTCTCCTAGCTTTCACCAATACTATCTCCATAAGCATATGTGGCACTTTTTTAAAAGCCCGCATATCCTAATTTGTGTATACTGGGTGATTCAGATGCCCCTGCCGGCCGGGGTGGCCGAGCGGTTCTAGGTGCTACAGTCTGGAACCGCGCGACCGCTACGGTCGCAGGTTCGAATCCTGCCTCGGGCATGGATGTGTGTGACGTCCTTAGTTTAGTTAGGTTGAAGTAGTTCTAAGTTCTAGGGGACTGATGACCTTAGAAGTTAAGTCCCATAGTGCTCAGAGCCATTTGAACCAATCAGATGCCCCTACCGATGTCGTTTTATGCAACCCGCAATGTTATTTCCCGGCTTATAAAACACGGTCGAGATTTTCATATTCTCTCGCTCACTGCTTGCAAACTATTAGTCCTACAGAAGAAATAAACAGGGCCTTTTTGTAGGTAATTTAATATTGTTAAATTTTGAACTGGTGTACGTTTCCCTTAGAGGCCGTAATTCTCGAATTATCCAAGAAAAACGTGCAAAGGTGATATTCGAACGCACGTAGGCCCCTACACTTATCCCTCACCGGTCAGGATTTCTAGTATGTTGTTCGTGGCACTGCCTTCTACCATTTTACAAAAATTTCCGACTGCATGAACTATTCCAGGAATTCCACCTGGTCTCTATTGATAGTGCTATTACGTAAGCAAGCATAGCCAACTATTTCGTTAACATTATTAATTTAAACGTTCCAGTGAGGCTAATGAAAGAAAAATGACTTTGGTAAACGTTACGCTAAAATTAATTACGTTGAAAATTCGATCCAGTTTTAATCCCAACAAGCACAGTAGTTTCGTATTCAGGAGGCCTGACGAATATAATAATCTAATTGTTTAGTTTACGCTGTTAAAATTCACAAAATTGTTAGGTAAATCTACAAAAATATCAATTTTTCAATTTTTAAGTGCTCGGCTAAGCCAGTGGCATAACAAGGTGAGTCAATGAAGACCAAAAAAGGTCGGCTGGAGGGGGGAGGGAGGGCTGGGTGTGGGAGTATAGGTGCGTTTCAAGGTCACCTTTGTACACTTTTTTTTTTTAATAGCTCTGGAACTACGACCTCTAGCGAAAACGTAGCCCAGTGCATAATGTAACGCATTAATTTTTTTTCTGTAAGACATACAGTTTGTGAGAGAATATGAAAACCTCGCAAGTGGTTTTTTAAGGCCAGATATAACGTCGCGGATCACATAAAAAGCATCGGTAGGGGCAGCTGAATTATACTGTATATAAACACGTGTATATTATATAACACAGAAAACGTGCTGTGCACACACGTGTAATGGATTATTGGTGGTGAAATGGTGGTCGTCACAAAAAGAAGATGAAAATAATAAGAAGATTCCAACAGCTCGTTGCCGCTGGCTGATTAATGGAAAGAAGAAGTAACGTCTTATTTCACCTTGATCCACGTGAATTTTATGAGTACTGTTTCATTTTCAGGTCGGATACCTGCCACTAAAAGAAAAAAAGTCATCTACACAACAATACAAGGATGACTTTTCGGTGATTTATCCGCTCTGCTCTGATTTTTGGCCCCCCCCCCCCCCCCCCTAGTGTACATGAATGTAGTTAACAGACAAATGTCACCAGCGTGCTAAACGCAGTATTGTGCAGCTTCAGCACTTCAGAAACTTGGAAAATAGAGAAAGGCAACTGGCTTGGTAGTTACAGAGGGCTCGGCCACATTTAGATTCTACATAAAAAAAGACATAGACCACAGTCTTATGCATACTAATACGAACTTTGCGGAGAAAAATGTGTTAATCTCATGGCGTGAGGTCCATAAACGATACGTCACCTGGAAACAATCTGTTGATGTTGAAATTCCATGGAAAGCTATATAAATGAATATTTTTTGCAAGATACATTTGTTGCGGGTTTTTGAAGAGTGTTTTATGCATTTGTAAATGAAGAGAAAAAAAATCAAGGCTCTACTGCAGGTAGCTTGCACTCGCAGCAATTTTTTTTCTTTCGTTTTTGGCACGTTCAGTCCGGTAGGTGATGCACGAATGTCATTTCGCGCTTGACAGATTGGAGATAGCGACGCAGGACGATAAAGTCACAAAAATGATTTACGGCTGTGGGTGGGTGGGGGGGGGGGGGGGCAGGCAAGCTGTCAGGCGTCGATTTAGTGTCAACAATATATGTGGGAGCGTTTCTGAATGCGTCCTAAATGTATCGATCAAACGTCACCTCAGCTCATTGTGCGCGATGATTAGCATAAATGCTTAGTTAGCCGTAACGTGTACAAAGCGCTGTTTCGATTCGCTGCGGCGAGTGAATGCACAGCGGTCCGCGTGACATGTGTCGTGTTTACCCGATCGCTCACACGGAACTCCGACTGTTCCGCTCCCGCCAAATGGCGCAGGCCTGGCTAACGTAACCACCGCAGCTGCGCGCTGCGCCACCCACGCATTGCCGGTAAAGCAGCAGCTGAGTTGCAATGCAGTGGAACGGCAGCGATGTAATGAACACAAAGTGATTCTTCATTCACTGTGTAAAATATATTGAAAAAGTTACTTGCGCAGCGAGTCATCTACATCTACATCCACATGGATACTCTGCAAATCACATTTGAGTGCCTGGCAGAGGGTTCATCGAACCACCTTCACAACACGCTATTATTCCAATCTCGTAGAGCGCGCGGAAAGAATAAACCTTTCCGTACGAGCTCTGATTCCCCTTATTTTATCGTGGTGACCGTTCCTCCCTATGTAGGCCGGTGTCAACAAAATATTTTCGCATTAGGAGGAGAAAGTTGGTGTTTGGAATTTCGTGAGAAGTTTCCGTCGCAACGAAAAACGCCTTTCTTTTAATGGTTTCCAACCCAAATCTTGTATTATTCCTGTGACACTCTCTCCCATATTTCGCTATAATACAAAAAGTGCTGCCTTTCTTCGAACTTTTTCGATGTACTCCGTCAGTCCTATATGGTAAAGATCCCACACCGCGGAACAGCATTCTAAAATAGGACGGACAAGCGTAGTGTAGGCAGTCTCCTTAGTAGGTCTGTTATATTTTCTAAGTGTCCTGTCAATAAAACGCAGTCTTTGGCTAGCCTTCCCCACAAAAATTTTCTGTGTGTCCCTTCCAATTTAAGTTGTTCGTAATTGTAGTACCTAGGTATTTAGATGAATTTACGGCTTTTGGATCAGACTGATTTATCGTGTAACCGAAGTTTAACGAGTTCCTTTTCGGATTCGTGTGGATTACCTCACACTTTACGTTATTTAGGGTCAACTGCCACTTTTCGCACCATTCCGATTTTCTTCAATATCGTTTTGCAGTTTGTTTTGATCTTCTGATGATTTTATTAATCGATAAACGACAGTCATCTGCAAACAACCGAAGACGGCTGCTCAGATTGTCTTCCAAATCGTTTATATAGATAAAGAACAGTAAAGGGCCGATATCACTACCTCGGGGAACGCCAGAAATCACTTCAGTTTTATTCGATGACTTTCCATCAATTACTACGAACTGTGACAGGAAATCACAAATCCAGTCACATAACTGAGACGATATTCCATAAGCACGCAATTTCACTACGAGCGGCTTGTGTGGTACAGTGTCAAAAGCCTTCCGGAAATCCAGAAATACGGAATCGATCTGAAATCCCTTGTCAATAGCACTCAGCACTTCATGTGAGTAAAGAGCTAGTTGTATTTCACAGGAACGATGTTTTATAAAGCTATGTTGAATGTGTATCAATAGACCGTTTTCTAATTTCTAGTCGTACATGTACGCCATTTTTCTGTGTATGGCAGTAGTACACTGACGCCATTTTACTGTCTATAGTGAAATGTTAAATTTAACTGAAGGAGAGAGAAAGTTAACGAATAATGCAGATGACTCAAACATTTTTCTGTTGGTACACTCAGGTGAAAAAAGTCATGGTATGCCCCCTAATAACGTGTCGGACGTCCTTTTGCGCGGCGCAGTGCAGTAACTCGACGTGGCATGAACTCAAAAAGTAGTTGGAATTCTCCTTATCTTGCGTATTATACTGTACCATGCTGCCTGTATAGACTTTCATAATTGCGTAAGTGTTGCCGGTGCATGATTTTCTGCACGAACTGTGCTCTCGATTATGTACCATAAACTTCCGATGGGATTCACGTCGGGCGATATAGATGGCCAAATCATTCGCTCGAATTGTCCAGAACGTTCGTCAAACCAGTCGCAGTCCCTCATATGGTGCATTGTCATCCATAAAAAAATTCAGTCGTTGCTGGTAGTATGAAATCCATCAATGGCTGCAGATCGTCTCCAAGTAGCAGAACATAGCCATATCCAGTCAACGATCGGTTCATTTGGGCCAGAGAACACTGTCAATTCTATGTAAACACAGCTTGCACCATAATGGAGCCATCACCAGCTTGCACAATGCCTTGTTGACAGCTTGGGTTCATGGCTTCGTGGGGTCTGCGCCACACTCGAACGCTACCATCGGCTCTTGCCAACTGAAAGCGAGACTCATCTGACCAGGCCACGGTTTTGTAGGTTCTTTCGAGCTCAGCCCAGGAGAGGAGCTGCAGGCGTCTGCTGCCATTCCCATTAACGCCAAATTTCCCCGCACTATCCTAGCGGATACATTCGCCGTATGTGCCACATTGATTTATGCGGTTATTTCACGCAATGGTCCTTGTCTGTTAGCAGTGACAACTCTACGCAAACGCCTTTGTTCTCGGTCGTTGGGTAAAGGCCGTCGGCCACTGCGATGTCTGTGGTGAAAGGAAATGCCTGAAATTTGGTATTTTCGGCATGCTCTTGACACTGGATCGCGGAATATTGAATTCTCTAACGATTTACGAAATGGAATGTCCTATGCATCTAGCTCCAACTACCATTCTGCGTTCAGAGTCAGTTAATTCCCGTTGTGCGGCCATAATCACCTCGGAAACCTTTTCGCATGAATCACCTGAGTACAAATGACAGCTCCGCCACTGCACTGCCTTATTGTTCTTTGTGTAGGCAATATTAGCACCATCTGCTTATGTGTTTATCTCTATCTCAGGACTTTTGTCACTTCGGTGTATTATTATGTAAGACGTGGAATGTAAATGATGTAGCTGACAGGGCAGTCAGTAATATCAGTATCTGGCTTTCAGAGAAGAGATTAAAACTTAACTGGAACAATACGCAGTGTACACACCTCTTCGTAAAAGCGAAATTTCGAAATTTTATGGTACCAAGGAGGTCAAAAAGTTAGTGAAGCTGACCACTTCAAATTCTTGGGACTGGCAGTAGACGGAAGACTTTCTTGGAAGTATCATGTTCAAAAAAATGGTTCAAATGGTTCTGAGCACTATGGGACTCAACTGCTGTGGTCATCAGTCCCATAGAACTTAGAACTACTTAAACCTAACTGACCTAAGGACATCACACACATCCATGCCCGAGGCAGGATTCGAACCTGCGACCGTAGCAGTCGCACGGTTCCAGACTGCGCGCCTAGAACCGCGAGACCACCGCGGTCGGCGATAGAGTGTTATCGACAGATGCAGAATTAACTTCGGGTCCACACCAGGGAAGTATGTTGGATCCCTTGGTATCAATGTTGCATATTTATGATCGTGCAGACAACTTTAATAGTAACGTCACACTTTTCGCAGATAGTGCAGTTATCTGGAACGAAACACATTCTGAAACTAGTTGAACAAATATTCAGTTAGACCGTGATAAGATTTCGACGTGGTACAAGGAGTGGCAGCTTGCTTTTAAATGTTCAAAAATATAAAAGTGTGCACTTCACAAATCGATAAAAGTAGTATCCTATGAATATAATATTAGTGAGTCACAGCTGGAATCTGTAAAGTCGTATGAATACTTGGGTGTAACAGTACGGGCGTGAAGTGTGAAGATCACAAAGGCTCAGTCGTGTGTGAAGCATCTAGAAGACTTCGATTTACTGGTAGAATGCTAGGGAAATGCAGTCAGTCTACAAATGAAATTGCTTACAATTCGCTCGTGCACCTTGTCCTAGAATATTGCTGAAGTGTGTGGGACCCATACTAAATAGGACTAGCAGGGGATATAGAGCGTATACAGAGAAAGGCGGCACGGATGATCACAGGCTCCTTTCCCCGCGGTACACAGTGAAAGATAATTTAAAAAGACTGCACTGGCAGATTTTAGAGGATAGGCGAAAACTCTACTGACAAAGTTTCAAAAACCGGCCTTAAATGATAACCCCAGGAATATACTACAACGCCCTATATATCGCTCCCACAGAGATCGTGAGGATTAGATTAGATTACTTCCTGTCAGATTCAAACTGTGTGCTGGACCGAGACTCGTTCTCGGCAATTTTGCCTCTCGATCGCAACTGCTCTACCGATTGAGCTACCCAAGCACGACTCACGACACCTCCCCACAGAATTAACTGCGACACTACCTCGTATCCTACCTACCAAACTTCGCAGAATATCTCCTGCGAACCGTGCAGAACCAGCAATCAGCACTCCTGGAAGAAAGGATAATGCGGGCACATGGCTTTGCCACAGCCTGGGGAATGTTTCCAGAATTAAATTTTCACTCTGCAGCGGGGTGTGAGTTGATATGAAACTTTCTGGCAGATTAGAACTCTGTGCTGGACCGAGACTCGAACTCGGGACCTTTGCCTTTTGCGGGCAAGTGTTCTACCGACTGAGCTACCCAGACAGGACCCGTTCTCACAGCTTTAATTCCACCAGTACCTCGTCTCCTGCTAAAGCTGTGGGGATAGGAGGTGAGTCGTGCTTGTGTAGCTCAGTTGGTAGAGCAATTACGCGCGAAAGGCAGAGGTCCCGAGTTCGATTCTCTGTGCAGCACACAGTTTTAATCTGCCAGGAAGTTTCATATCAGCGCACACTCCGCTGCAGAGTGAAAATTTCAATCTGGAAACATTCTCTAGGCTGTGGCAAAGCCATGTCTCCGAAATATCCTTTCTTCCAGGAGTGCTGGTTCTGCAAGTTTCGCAGGAGAGATTCTGTGAAGTTTGGAAGGTAGGAGACGGGGTAGTGGCGGAATTAAAGCTGTGAGGAGGGGTCGTGAGTTGTGTTTGCGTAGCTCAATCGGTCGAGCAGTTGCGCGCGAAAGGCAAAATTCCCGACGACGAGTTCGGTACGGCACACAGTTCTAATCTGCCAGGAAGTCTCATATCAGCTCACATACCGCTGCAGAGTGAAAATTTCATTCTGGAGGTTAGATTAATTACAGCACGCACAGAAGCGTTTAAACAATCATTTTTCCTGCGTTCCATGCGTGAATGAAACGAAAAATAGACCTTATATCTGGTAAGTGGGGCGTACCCACTGTCATTCACTTCATAGTGATTCGCAAAGTATAGATCTAGTTGTAGATCTAGAAATTTCAGTAATTCTCGTAACAAGTACATTTAAGTAGCCGTAGAATGTCATTAAACAAAGTTCCGTACATCGTCCGAAATCAGAAAAACAACAGTTGCTGCATTATCAAGTATGAGAAGTTTGCGACTATCGATCTCCTAACAGAATGCCGCATTGAGTGCAACCATTGCCAGTAGCGCACTGTTTTCGAAAAGCAGGAATTTGGGTTTCAGTGCCAACTTGGGACGTAGTTTTAACTTGTACCATATGTTCATCACAGCATGTAAGTAGAAGAATGGAAATCGGTTTATCAAAACCTTGATACGATAAATCGTGCTGTTTTCAGTGCGTTAGGAATGTCCATATTGGGTGTGGAACCATACATCGTTTCGACAGTTTAAACTCTCATCGGCAGGTACAGGAATTACTATGCAATGTTGCTGGCAACTAAATTCACCTAGTTAGAAGAAAAATGGAAATAGCTGTGTTACAAAATGCAGAATGTTTCCGACTTGCTAACAATGATCATTTGGGATTGTGACAGTAGCTAATAATGCAGCATACAGTGCGACGTATTATCGTGTAATTGGCTATACAAAGGTGAAGCAGAAGGACTTGAAGCAAGACCGCTGTTCCGTGTTATATGGTCAGCTGTATCGAGGACCAGCCGCGTTTTCGATGTATCGAATGTAACAGTGTGCAAGGTGATAGGTAAGACCATATACAAATGTATCAGCTAACTCGTTCTGCAATCTATGTGTCCTATGACATGTGCTAAACAGATTGAAAATGCTTTGGAAATTTCTTTATTTAAATTTTAAGGCACAATCTCATCCTTGCGTGTATCTATATTTTATCTCGTAGTGAGTTGCTCTTTTTGTTTTTGTTTTTTTTGTGGAGGCGGAGGGGTTGGGGAGCTAGACCAGAATTTGCAAATACGAATTGGAAAATTGCTTAAAAATTTCAGTCAAGCAGGTCGGTGTACCACACCACGTGTCATAAACCCTATGCGCGGGTTCTACGGAGATTTGGGTCATCTACAAAGATGTTTCAGAAAATGTTTCATGCATCTGAAGACAAGCAACCTATCTTACATCACCTGCACCCAGGGAGGACGACATAGGGTGGGTTGCCTGTCTTTGGTGTACGGAATATTTTTTGAGGAAGTTTTATGGTGCCAATACTGTTTATTGGAACTGAGCTCGTTACGCCTTAAGATCCCACCCACATCGTCAATGCTGAACCATTGACTTTTGATATCAAATTTCCTAGAAGTAATTAAAAAATTGCATGTTTTATGTTACGAGCGTGCATGCTGCTGTCATGGAATAAAATTTTTAGTTAGGATTGCGCAGATGTGTTCGTTCGCGTTACATATGGTCCACTTAGTTTATTCAGAAGTCTGAGTTTCTTCACCGCCGGTGAATAGGCACTATTTTAGAAAGTATAGGACCTTGATTGTTGCTTAGCCCTTGGGTCAAACTGAGACACCCAAGTTTCCACACTAATTACAAAGTTAGCTGTTTTGATGTTTCGGATCATAGACATTAACAATTTATGCCAACAGAATAAAGAAGATGGATTCCAATTTTCATGGTTAGATGTTATTATATTCATTAACTACAAACATTCCTGCCATGAAGATGTTATGTACGCTTAGACAACTACACCAATCAAAATAGTCGCAGCGGAAGTTTTGTTTTTTAGCGGGTCTTTGTGAGCACCCAGAGGAATTAACGTCTTCACGATAAAACCGAATCTCACTAATCAACAAAATGCGAATTGCAGAGTATAGCCAGTTGCGAATGCTCGTATTATAGATCGTCAACTAAAACTATTCTGAAATCATAAAGCACACCGCAAGGGAATATTCTGAATTCCAATTTCCCGGCTAAAGTGGCTATATCACTGGAAAGGACTAAAGGGTCGCTTCTAACACTTTCTATAGTCACAAATTGCTGAAACTTATTATTTAGTATGACTCGCGTTGAACTATAGGCTTCCGTACTCGACATTTCGGCAACTTATGTGTCATGTGTCTTACATGTAACCATTTTGTTGAAAATGGCTATAATTAGCGCATTTAGTGACGTGATGCTGCTGTGGACGACAAAAAGAGAAGAGAGACGGTTAAATCCAGTGATGATCACTTCCTCTTGAATGTCGTGAAATTAGCCTCTGACCTTCAGTGTCACTATCCGAAGGACAGATCGCCATCATCAACAGTACTGATTGCCGTTACTGGACAAGACGCTACGGAGAGGTTTGGAATTTAGATCAAGACAACTGATTACGGTCTGGTGATCGGGAACTACACGCTTATTGGCCAAATATTGGTAACGAGAGTTTCTTCCACCAACCGGGATGCAAAAGGCTGTCTCAGAACCGAAGGTAAACATGTAAATAACAGACAAGTCCAAAAAATATATTAGCTAAATTTATCATAAAAGTATGTAAAATCCTACACCTGACGATATTCTATACTCAAACTAGAAATAAGTGAACTATTATCTTGTCCACGCTGTTGCATTACACTAAAAAACGAGATGAAATCATTTCGAAGAACGGAACATCCAGATCTCACGATCAGGATTCTGTCGACCGCATGTTTTATGTATTTAATTTTGCAGTTACGAAAATATAATAGAGTGATTACGAGGAAGTGTAAACAGACGAACGATAATTTAATCCCCACCCAGTATTTATTTTCTAATGCAACCAAGGAAACAAATATTTTACAAAACAGATAAAATTTGTTTTACCATAACTCCAGCCGTTTCTTGCGAGGAATGTTTAATATAAGCCTTGCATTTTCTTCAAAAGCTGGTAATACATTAAACGGAATATTTTTTTATTAGGAAGTTAAAGAGTGCTCTGTAGAGTATTGTGCTGCAGGAAAACCGACGCTCTTAACAGAATGTATCCAAAACTTTTAGTTATTACATCTCTTGAAGCTTTAACGAATTATTCGTTCTGTTAAAAAGAACAATATATTATAATGAAAATAACGGTAGCAGTAATGAAATACACTACATTTCTTTTGCAACTAATTAATTCAGAGATATTTACTTGACCCACTGTGCAAATTAAAAATATTTAAGCCATTGGAACAATTTTACGTTCTAATACCGGTACAGTACTACAAAAAAGTGATGGAAACCAACATTACACTTATTTAACTCGCGTTTTCTGTCATAACATAGGACTTACACCACAGGTTTCAGATTGCTCAGTATCACGCTGTGTACCGTTTGTATGTGTTTTTTGTTTGTCCGCAGCTCGTGGTCGTGCGGTAGCGTTCTTGCTTCCCACGTCCGGCTTCCCGGGTTCGATTCCCGGCTGGGTCAGGGATTTTCTCTGCCTCGTGATGACTGGGTATTGTGTGCTGTCCTTAGGTTAGTTAGGTTTAAGTAGTTCTAAGTTCTAGGGGACTGATGACCATATATGTTAAGTCCCATAGTTCTCAGAGCCATTTGAACCATTTTTTTTTGTTTTTCATTTGGTATCTAGTTCAAATGGCTATGAGCGCTATGGGACTTAACATCTATGGTCATCAGTCCCCTAGAACTTAGAACTACTTAAACCTAACTAACCTACGGACATCACACAACACCCAGTCATCACGAGGCAGAGAAATGGTATCTAGTATCATTCGTAGAGATATTTAGGTATCTGCCCATATTTTCTTCTATCTATATCTAAATATCTATCCATACATACTACGAATTAAAGTTCCCCGTTGTGATTTCTGTGTACGTATTCAGACACGGTTTTCACCAGTAGCTAGACTACCTTACAAGGAAGATAAGGATTTCGTGCAAATGGGTGAACTAATAATACAGTCGCCCGCCACTGTGAAAACGGCACAACTCCTCGGAATAGCAGTGGCTCGCGCAGCCTTACCCAGCCTCCGTTCACGAAATGCAACGCACAACTAGGTTGCTGCGTGGCAGAGGGTGCTCCATACTAATGGTGCATGGCAGAGGGCGCTCAGTACCACTGTCATATGACTGATGGTGCTCCTTACCAGTTTTACGTGTCAGACTGTGCTCTGTACTAATCTTACACTGCAGAGGTATTCGGTACCAATGTTACATGACAGACGGTGCTCAAGTAGCGATGTTACACGGCAGAGGATGCTCCATACAGATATTGCGTGGCATAGTGTACTTTCCTCCTATGTTGTGTGGCAGAGGGGTGCTGTGTAGTAAAGTTGTGTGGCAGAGGGTGCTCTGTACTAATGTTACGTGACAGAGGTTGCTTCATACCAATGTTACGTAGCAGGAGGAGCTCTGTACCAATATTACATGGCAGAGAATGCGCCTTACCAATGTTTTGTGGTAGGGGGTGCTTTTTGCCGATATTTCACGGTTGAGGGTGCTTTATGCCGTCATTATGTGCCAGAGGGTGCTTTGTAACGATGTTGTGTAGCAGAGGGTGCTTTATATCGATGTTACAGGGCAGAGGGTGCCACATACCAATGTTACAGGGCAGTGACTAATCCGTACCAATCTTACATGACACAGACTGGTCCGTGCAGTGGATGGTCAATACCAATGTTACAGGCAGGTGGTTCTCTGTATCAAAGTTACATGGCAGAGGGTGCTGCGTACCATTGTTACGTGGCAGAAGGTGCTCTGTACCAGTACCAGTGATACGTGACAGAGGGTGGTGACAGAGGGTGCTTCGTGTCAATGTTACATGACGGAGGGTGCTCCATACTAATGTTGCATGGTAGAAAGTGCTTTGTACTGATGTTGTGTGGGAGACATTGCATCTTACTTGTTTTGTGTGGCAGAGAATGCTTCATACTATTGATGCACTGCAGCCTATGGTAGTTGCATAATAAAGGATGCGTCGTACCAGTGTTGTGTGGTGAAGGGTGATTTATGCCAATGCTACATGGTGGACGGTGCTTCTTACAAATTTTATATGGCAGAGGGTGCTTTGTAGCGATGTTTCGTAGTAGAGGCTCCTCTGTATCAGTGTTGTGTGGCGTGCGAATGTTGTGGGCAGAGAATGCTTCGTACTGATGTTACATTGGGAAACGCGGAAAAACGTCACAGAGAGAATGTAGTTCCTTTCGGACCGGCGCTTTAATGAGGTGGTCGACAACTGGCCACAGCTAGCGCTAAGCTGGTGCTGCAGTTGGGCAACTCCCTCCACTACCACGGGATGTCACTCCAGACACCAAGTAAACATGCAACATATAACATTCAGGCATCCTGACAACTCATCTGGCGTGTGCTGCTTAAACTGTTTTACGTTATATAAAAATTATAATATTCAGTTAAATAATAAGTTTTTCTCTGAATTTTAATCATATCTCTACTCAGTGGTCCGTAAACAAAATAGTCTCCAGCCATCCTGATTTAGATTTCCCGTGATTTCCCTAAATCGTTTCAGGCAAATGCCGGAATGGTTCCTTTGAAAGGACACGGCCGATTTCCTTCCCAATCCTTCCCTAACCCGAGCTTGCGCTCCGTCTCTAATGACATCGTTGTCGACGGGACGTTGAAAACTAATCACCACCACCACCACGTAAACAAAATAACCGCTGTGCTGGGCAAGATGTCCGGCCATACATTCTTACTGCTAATCGTGCAAAGCCGGGGTGGGTCTCTAGTGTCACTAGAAATCCTTACTAATTTGTGCATGAGTCTTGACACCTCTGTCGATGCTTTTATCGTTGATTGCAATGAACTGTCTTTTGCCACTTACAACTTATGAAAGATTAAACTCAAAAAGGAATGCTAAACTCACCGTCAGATGTACTGTCCAATGATACTGAGTCTTTTTTAAGAATTTCCTTCCGTCACCACCGGTATACTTCGATTAAATTCACTTTTATCAACCGCCCATCGCCTCACAGACTTAGTTATTTTCAAAAAAATGTTTCCTTGCAATATCCCTGTATTTGACTTCAGAAGGAATCGGGAGATTAATAATAACTTTAAGAATGCAATTTGGTTTCAGTAACTCCACTCTGGTTGCCTTCTGAATATGTTACAATTTTATAATTATGTATATATTCGTGTATGCAAGTGAAAATGAGTGCGAAGATTACATCGAAAGGACAAATATATAAATAAAGAACTCAGTAAATTGATTCTGCTTTCACATTTAAAGCGAAGTCACAGTTCGAAACCACGTATCTGTCTATAGCCAAATGATCAGTTCATAACAGTTATGGATACTGATGGCGTCATCTCGGCATTTAAAAGTAATGAACATCGTATTGGAGTGACAAGGATCTCTTCGTATTTCCTGCCTAAGAATGTATTTGATCATATCTACCAAATTATTGGTAGAGAACAACATTGAGCCCATTAAATGAGATAAGAAGTATTTGAGGTTACTAGGTATTCTGCATATTCCTTCAGAACGTAAGCGCTCTCTCCCTGAAAACAACGTAAGTGTGGTTTTCATATTGCGTGATAAAAGTCCTCTATATACCACAGAAACCAAGCCACTCTTTGTATTAGGATAATTCTACTGGGTAAGTAAAGTGAATTCTCTGAAAACATCGTCTACGTACTGGCAATAATTACAGCGTACTGATAAAGATGAGGAAAAGTGTGTTACAGCTTAAACACTAACAGAAGGAAGGAAAGAAGGAGGCAAGGAAGGGAGGAACAGCCTTCTTGTAAACATGCTAGGGTATACAAGCTTAACGCTATGTTGTTGCTACTTGCTTTATTATGTTTTCTCTGCATCTGACAGCCCAAGAAAATCTTAAGTCGATACTTCTTCAGCGTTATCAAGTAATTATGTAAAGAATTCCACATAAATAAGCAGTACTCGCAAAATAAAGTAGCAGTAAGTAGACGACACATAGTTCGTCCTGTCAGTCTTTCAAAATTAGTCATGTTCCATTTAACTTCTGGATAAAGGTATCTGAGTATGAAGAAATGGGAATTCGTCTTTGACTGCTTTCCTCACTGTTGGTTGCTTTAAAAAAATGTCTGTTGGCGTGCTTGCTGTTGCAGTGGGTGTAATTTTCACCTAGACGTAAACTTCATGTCTGCAACACATTAAAATGTTTTTATTAATTGCATAATCTGGGTGACTAAAACTAGAACTTAACTTACAGTGAGAAATTTCAATTCCAGCAGGTTGCTGATATGATCTACCCGACGGAAAGTATTCCCCCGTAGTGTCGTTAGGGCTATGCATATGATCTGCATAAAATTAAGAGAGATAGTTAAGCCTCAGGTATTTATTTAACTTTCGACGGCGCGCATGAATATTGCAGCTCATACTTTTTGGGTTACGGCCGAGGCATGCTCGCTTTAATTACGTATCCAATTTGCAACGAAAAACCACAAATATGTAAATGTTGGAAATAATGATGTTTTATCGGAAAATGCACCATACTGTTGTACTAGAACTCTGAGACCAGACTAACAGGCATGGAACTGCAGATGTAACACACACAATTTCTGCATAACCATGTGGCGTACAGCAGTCAGCAACGGCAGGCAACAGGCGACACATGATGGATATTTGACCGCAGTTTATGCAGATGTATTGAGTACTAAGCTCCATTACAATCTAAAGGAAAGGAGGTCCGCACATTCTGAATCCAAAATATTAATTTTTAAACTAATGGATCCAACATTAAAAAAAGATTGTATAATCTGCGTTCTGATTTTAGCCTTAAGTACAACGTGTTTTATAGAGCAGCCACTAGTTACTTTTGAAAATATTATACAGGCTGTTCATTTTAACTAAAGACATTGAAATTTCTTGAAAACTACTAGTCGGATCAAAAAAGTTGTAATTCCAGTCTGTTTGTCTATGAGACCCCCCCCCCCCCCCCCCACCCCCGTCCTATCCTGTGCGTGATTGGCAGAGGGCTGCTGTGAAATCCTTAAACTAAGCCCCCGTTTTACGTACGTTTTGTCTGAAGCATTTTCTTCGTTTCGGCAGAGATGATGCTGTAATCGGGAGAACAGAAATGGATACACAATCGTAATTTACGACTTGGTGCTCAGTGGCCCCCGAATACTCATTGGCAAGTGGGACGCCACCTGCATGCCGCGAGGGTAGGACATGCCAATACTTCATAACTTCCTACTGGAAACCGAATTCGCAACGTTGAATTCCTCCGACATCTCGAAAAAGGGACTACTGGATGCGCCACAGTGGCCGATTAGCGAACTAGGACGTGTCATAACAGCCGCTACACCGCAACCGGAGTTCGCGTATCGTGCAGACGTAGAACAGATAGCGACTCTAAACATTACAATACTTCCGCAGCGTTTATTGCCTGAGCACCTGCCTATTATTTGGAGGACAGACGTGCAAGTGGACGATAAATGTTGCAACCGCAGAAGAAAAAAATTGAAATCATTATGATTTACGGAGAACGTAGGAGGAATGTAGAGGTTGTTGTTGCCTTGTATGCCGAGCGCTTTCCAGAAGAAGCTCGTTCTCGTTCGTTCTTTTACAAGGTTGTGAAAACCTTTATGTCTTATGGCAGCGTACAGATCGGAACAAGGAAACAAAGCAAAGGTGTTACAGGAGAAGCTAATGAAGTACCTCTACGACCGGCACTTAACCGCAGCTCACAGGTAAGCGCCCGACAATTACACCGCTATTCCGGTATGTCACAATATTGCATCGTCATAAATGTTATCCATATCATGTGTCACTGCATCAAGAACTTCACGGCCCCGATTGCCATAATCGGTTAGTGTTTGTGAATGGGCACATCAACAAATGCAAATGACACCCACGTACTTTGCCGAGGTGCTATTTTCCGATGAATCGACATTCACAAACAGTGGTAGCGTTAACCAGCATAAAATGCATTACTATGGTGTAGACAATCTCCACTAGTTAGGGCAAGTTGACTATCAATGTCCTTGGCCATATGATGTGGCATCATGGGGAACGAACTGATTCGTCCGTATTTAATCGTCAGCATGTTGAATGGACGCAAATATCAAACTTTTTCGGAACAGGAACTACCGGTATTATTGCAGGATGTTGCCCTGGACGTTTGACAACATACGTGGTTGGAATGACGGTTTCCCAGCGAGTTACACAACTGAAGCACGGGAGGTATTAGACGGTGTTTAAAACCGTTGGTGGATCGGCAGAGGTGGCCCTGTTAACTGGCCCGCTATGTCGCTGGATTTCATGTCGCTGGGTTTCTTTCTGTGGGGATATTTATACGATAAGGCGTACCAGCAAGTGCCAACAGGCCTTGAAGACATGTTCGACCGCATCAGAAACGCTTATGCTGACATTCCCGCAGATATGCATCTGTCCTGTGTACGGTCATTTGAAAAGTGGATTACTAAACCTATTGGAGTTGGCGGTACTATGTTTGAATAATTACCCTAATTAGAAAAGTAGAGTAGCGTCCGCCTATTCTACTCTCGAAGGAGGTCGGGTCCCACGCACCATTGGATATTCAAGGGCCATTGAGGAGCATTCGTAAATTAAGATTATGTGCTCATTTATACGCCTCCGATTACTGCGCCGTCTGTGGCGAAACGAAGAAATTGCTTCAGATAAAATTTACATAGATTTTGCGGTAGAGTCGTAATCTGCAATAAAAAAGGGGGGTTCCTACTGAACATTTCAAAGTTGCCGTCATCACCCACGCATATGGTGGGGGGGGGGAGGGGGGTCGAGCGTGGTATCATTGTTTGTCTCCCACCGAAACAAACGAATTTGAAGTATAATTTTCTTTGATATGATATGTAGTTTTCGAGATATTTCAGTGTCTTTAGTTAAAATGAGCACCCTGTACATCAATTGCAAACGAGACAGGCAGCAGTTTAGGCAGACTACCTACATCGATACAGATGAGTCGGTGTACAGAGTGTTCACATGAGGGCAATAGAGGTACTTGAGAATGGGAAATGTTTCGAATTGAGATAATAATCCTGCACCGGAAACGACAGTGTCGATAGCTGCGAAGGCAAACACGTTGTTGAACAATCCGCATGCTACAGTTTTGAAGAGCCATCACCACCGATTATGTGGGCGAGGACAGTCTATGATTTGTAAACAGGCCCGTATCTTCTACAGAGCCACAGTGCTGAACCCAGTGTTTCCTAGGTACGAACTCTCTGTACTGTTGGAATACATTCAGCTTGGCCGGCCGGAGTGGCTTAGCGGTTCTAGGCACTGCAGTCTGGAACCGCGCGACCGCTACGGTCACAGGTTCGAATCCTGCCTCGGGCATGGATGTGTGTGATGTCCTTAGGTAAGTTAGGTTTAAGTAGTTCTATGTTCTAGGGGACTGATGACCTCAGCAGTTAACTCCCATAGTGCTCAGAGCCATTTGAACGAACCATTCCGCTTGATTTGTTTTTATGTGTGTGGTTCCAACCTGATAGGGACGCAGTTCGCTTTTCTCATCTTGCTTCCAGTGTTCTGGAGAGGTAGAGCGGTGTTACTCCTATCGTCATGATGTGGGGAGCCATGATGTCTTTCGGACGTGTCTGAAAGAACAGATGCCATCTTCATATGTACAGTTAAGGCTCACCGGACATTTGACCATCTTTTTCTGTGCGGATGCACAAACAGTGCCCGACCTCTTACGGGAATCGGCGGTAAAGCCGCGAGTAGCGAGTATGATGAGCAGGGGCACTATGAATATAGTGCGGGACAATAAGTTGCGTATGTGGGTCTCACGGGAGGCCTGCCAGAGATAAGTCCCTGTAGTCGCACTGTCCTCTCTGTCCTCGGTGGGTCAGATTGATAGAGCGTCTGCCATGTAAGCAAGAGATCCCGGGTTCGAGTCCCGGTCGGGGCACACATTTTCACGTGTTCCCGTTGACTTATATCAACGCCTGTACGCAGCTAAGGTTATTCATTTCATTGTAATTTCATCTAATGTTGACAATATCGTGGTGCCATATTTCAAGAGGAAAGTCCTCGTCTACACATGTTACGGGTCTCTATGAACTGTTTGCGTTATGTTATGATCCTCCCATGTTCAACTGGATCTCCATCGTGTCACCGATAGAAGCATGTGTGGGACCAGATCATGGCAATTCCACCGCAGTGCCTTGTCCTGGATGTCAAGGATCATTTCGAAGGGTTGTGGGCCATGTTGCCTCAGGAGAAGATACAACGACTTTATGACACCGTTCACCATCGAATCAGAGCGTGTATCGAATCCGAAGGGGTGCAACGTAATATTTATAAGGCCGACTTGTATTATTACTGAAATAATATCACACACACCCTCAACTAGTGAAGTTTCGTTTTGACTCTTCTCCCATTCTTGGCAATTTAAATTTTTTGCGGGCAAAGCACTTGTTTTATGATATGTTTGAGAGCTTTTTTTCGTTTGGACCCGAACCACCTCCCATAAAGCTACGACACAATTTTTTAAACATCGTCTATACAAACAGACGACTCCCGAATGTATGAAATAGTGCGGAGTATGTATTAGAGTAGGTTTTTTTTTATTTTTCACGGATACGAAATCGAATTTTGGTCATAAAATGATTGAGTGATTGCGTATTTCCTTAAACCAGATATCACAGTCGTTTCAGTCTTCTTCCGTAGCTGAGCGGTCAACGGGTCTGGCGGCCATGCAGCAGGTTCGACTCCCGACCGGGTCGGAGGTTTTTTTCGCTGGGTGTTGTGTTGTCCTCATCATTATTTCATCGCCATCGACACGTACGACGCCTTGTGTGGCCTTAACTGAAAAGAATTGAAGCTCGGCAGCCGAACTTCCCCAGGTGGAGATTCTCGGCCATCAATGGCCCACGATCATTAAATTTCATTTCAGATTCCGTTTCAGGGCTCCGACTTCCCATCGAAGGGAATTATTAGTAGCACTTCACATTAGGGCGTCGCATCCTATTGCATTATTAACAGTTACAATGCAGGGACGTCTGAAGAGCCGGCCGCCCCCCCCCCCCCCCCCCCTTCCGTATATCTTCTGCCTCTAGCGACTGTCCCATACACAACAATTTGCCCCTAGTGAGGATATTTACGTGCAGAAGCTTGCAGTGCTACTGAATCGATTACGACTTTTTAAAATACTAAATGTAGTGACCACGTTTTGCGGTGCAGCATAAAACACATCACCACTCTGTTAAATTCTACCTAACTGTATATATTATGCAAGTGCTACTGAATCGTGTATGACTTTTTAAAATACTGAATGTAGTGACCACTTTTTGCGGTGTAGCACAAAATACATCACCACTCTGTTAAATTCTCCGTAACTGTATATATTATGTAAGACGAATACTAGATTTTCCGAGAGACAATAGGTTCTGCGAATATTACGAGGTACAGTCCCGAGTGTGACTTCTAAAACGGGCGCCGGCAAGTATGCTCTTGGAATCCATTTATACAACCTTCTTCAGTGGATCTGTAGCGCAGTTTTGCACAGCATTACACGAAAATTAACATTGCAGTGTTATGAATTACGAGTTCGGCCCTAAAATTTTTGCAAGCGCCATAAAGCCGTCGGGGTTTGAGAGTTGTGTCCCGGCACATTAATTTCCGCGCAGAACGCGGAGTCGCGCTGTGTAACGGCGGGCGCACCAGACGTTAAACACGGTTTACACACAATAAAAATAGAACAAAGGGCGCGCGCCGGCAAGTTTAAGGATGCCCTTTGAAAGACGGCGTATCGACTCGGCAAACAGCGCGTAAATAATGCGCGTGCCGTGCGACGCCAGCGAGGCTACGAACTATCACGGTTACACGCCCTTCCCTTCCGGACCAAGTTCACTTGACGTGCAGTCTCCGGGGATTCATCGACTTACAGCAGTCAAGTGGAGGACCGGTCCACAGACAATTCGAAGGGAATTAGCGTGTGCTCCGGGTTTTCCAGCGGATGGTAAATTTATGCATCTACTTATATACGAAGTTCCACTACAATGGAATACCATTTACCTTTTAGTTTTTATCTCCAATCTAAACTAATTTAGCCGCGCGGGATTAGCCTAGCGGTCTAGGGCGCTGCAGTCATGGACTGTGCGGCTTGTCTCGGCGGAGGTTCGAGTCCTCCCTCGGGCATGTGTGTGTGTGTGTGTGTGTGTGTGTTTGTCCTTGGGATAATTTAGGTTAAGTAGTGTGTAAGCTTAGAGACTGATGACCTTAGCAGTTAAGTCCCATAAGATTTCAAACACATATTTTCAAACTTATTTCTAGCGCTAAAACGAACTTTCTCATAAAAATCGAACTATCTGACAATACGTGTTCGTATTTCTTTTAATAAAATTTTAGAAACTTACCACAAAAAAATTAAAAATAATTTAAGGGTGTCCATCCTACTGTATGGACGAGCGACTTTCTCAGGGCCGGCCACTATGGCCGAGCGGTTCTAGGCGCTAAAGTCGGGAACCGCCCTATTGCCACGGTCGCAGGATCGAATCCTGCCTCGGGATGGATGTGTGCGATGTCCTTAGGTTAGTTAGGTTTAAGTAGTTGTAAGTTCTAGGGGACTGATGACCTCAGATGTTAAGTCTCATAATGTTCAGAGCCATTTCACTTCCTCAGGAGGGCTGCCCCAAATGTACTAGTAACAAGGACTCCGCAATAAATGCGCCAAGGAGATCTAATACTGTTTTGGCATGGTGGAGCCTGAGGATGGCGATAACATCACACTGAAACTAGTCGTGTGAGACAAAAAAGCCATTCTCAAGACACAGCTGTGGTGCTACTTTTTCTCATAAACTTAAAGAAGTTGCACTTGGAGGCTAACATGAAACAGTCTTGATATACAGAATGCAGTTGCAAAAATGCAGATAATATGAAGATAATCACTCAAGTTTTGGAAGAAAAAATATTTTATGTAGTTAAAATACAATCCTAGCATTGCTCTTAATGTAAACTAATAGTGATTCGATAACAAAGCTGTTACGTTTATTAACTTGAAAACAAAGTTCTGAAACAATTATTTGTTTCTGTAGTAGGGTCGGTTAGTGTCATATTCATCTGTCTGCGTAAGTCACAAATCTAATGTTCGTTTTCAGCACCTGCGCAACCGAGCTGGATTTTATGGAGTACCAAGCATTCCATACTGCCTGACACGCCATCTTGGTCTTCACAACATAACAACAGAGCCAACTGTACCCGTAGCCAAAAGTCAAGCAACACGTAATGATCTACTACTCTTCTACTTCATTAAAATTCATTGTTGCAATAGTTAGTTTACGGTATCAACAGTTATTACCTATATTTGAAATTTTACCTCCAAAAATGTTACCACGCTACGAAAGGAGTCTTTTTGCGTCGTAACTCACACGATGTTTGGTGCCGACCTGCATTCGCTACAGAGCGTCACGCGGATATTTTGCAGCAGATCATGGGCCTCCTCCTTGGGAGAACCATTAGACGGAGGAGAAATCGCGGTATTCCACATTGCGCGACTATTCCATAATACCCGAAAAGTCCAACTGTATATATATTCTTCAAGCCACTGTTCAGTGGGCAGCAGAGTGCATATCGTATCAGTATTACGGATTCTCTTTAATACTCTGTTCGCGTATTGAGCGAAGATAAATGACCGTCTACAGGGCGGTCTGAAACAGGCTGGAAAAAGATCTCAACATGCTTGGGACAGATTCTGCTGAAAATTAATTGTTAAGAAAAAATTGTATACATTGCAGCGTTTCCGAGTTAATTAGCATTAAGTTAAGCTGTCAAGCCCTTGCACGCGCAAATGCAAGAGGCCCGCCAGAGACGGAGTTACCGAACGTTCACCGGCCGCTGTGCCCGAGCAGTTGTAGCAGCTTCAGTCCGGAACGGCGCTGCTGCTACGGAGGCAGGTTCGAATCCTGCCTCGGTCATTGATGTGTGTGATGTCCTCAGGTTAGTTAGGTATAAGTAGTTCTAAGTCTAGGGGAATAATAACCTCAGATATTAGGTCCCATAGTGCTTAGAGCCATTTGAACCATTTTTTGAACCAAGCGTTCATTCGCTGAACATCCTCTCGTTCCAACAGCTCCTACATCTGCACTGCTCGATGCCATCGCCCACTGTCGCCCAAAAAAATGAAGTCATGGCGGAATGCACCCCTCAAAAGACGAACGGGGGCGAGGAGTACAGTCTCTCAATAACGTTGTCCGGTGAGTGTACGTACTCAAAGATTTGGAGCTCAGTACTCCCGCGCATCATTCCTTCCCAAATAATAACAAAATTGGTTCAAATGACTCTGAGCACTATGGGACTTAACATCTGAGGTCATCAATCCCCTAGAACCTAGAACCTAGAACTACTTAAACCTAACCAACCTAAGGACATCACACACATCAGTGCCCGAGGCAGGATTCGAACCTGCGACCATAGCAGCAGCGCCGTTCCGGACTGAAGCGCCTAGAACTGCTCGACACACTGGCCGGCCAAACAATAACAACCGGAGCACCAAAATGATTGCGTTAGACAATGTTTGCAGATGCATTTCGTGTTCCCACCTCTCGTCACATGAGGGTACGTAATGAATCACCGCTCAGACGGGAACTGCTCTCATCCAAGTAGAGCGCGTGACTTCTCTCCTCTTTGATCTAGTCCCCGTGCTATTGGCATCATCGCAAACGTTGCCGCTTATGAGCTGGTGTCAATTGAAAACAACATACTAGTCGTCGGACAAACGGACCGATGCCACACAGTCGCCGTGACACTGTGCAGCGTGAAATTGCTTGCCTTGTGTCCCTCTCAAATGTGGTTGCAAGCGCACGGGCTGTTTGATGCAGGTCCCTTCTTTCTAGTTGCACAATACAGCGGTCGTCTGCTGCTATAGCTGATCGTACACTGCCCACTCCTCTTCTTTGGGCAGCAGTGGCTGTGGTTCGGAACTCTACTGTGCAGGTGGAACAACGCTGTGAGGAGTGTCAAACCCCTGGGCTACACTCGACCGCCTTCTTGTTTGTTCTCCCATTGTGAAGTGATACTCATGCTGTCACCGTGTCATGCCGTAAAGAAAACTACCACCAAAGTGCACATTAAGTGCTCACTGATGGACGCACACTCTCTTTACCCGTCGCTTAGACTAACCTGATGTCATTTTATCTCCAGTTTTCTGTGCACGACAAGGAGATGTCTAACAACATACTCCCGCACTTTCTTCAAATCCACCGAGTTGTTAATACGTTTTGTTACTTCATCCATCTTGTCCGTAAGTTCTAAAGCGCAGTCTATTTACACATGTGACGTTCTCAAGATGTACACCTCTAATCTTGTAATGTGGTTCATTTTCTTTGTTATACATTTATCCACATTTAAAGAGAGCTGTTATTCATAACATCTAGTGGAATTTGTGTGCAAGAGTTTCTGCATTTTCTTACGATACTCCAATGACGATGCTTCTCCGTAGACAACAGAACAATTTACATTGTTGCTGATACTATGTGATAAACTGTTTTTGTAACTATGTACTGTGCAAAGAATCAGTTGGCTTTCTTCTCGATCAATTCAAAGAAAAATACATTTGGAAATACAATTTCCTTGGTCGCATTGCAGCACTTCATTGATAATTATCCTCCTCCTTATCGATGATATTATTTATTGACCGATTGGGTGAAGTTAATTAAGCACAATTCTTTGAGATTCGCCATCTTAACGTATTGTAAAATCGTAGTAATAAAATCATGCCACGAAATTTGAAAAAAACTCCAACCTTGGACAACATTCCCTACGTGTGAATTAGTGCTAACCATTCTTCCAACAAGCGAGCGTAAATTTCTGTACTCTAGTTGGCTTCCGCTGATCGGTTGTTAGCGGCCGACTGTATCTGAAAGCGGCACATTAACGACTGGTGCGCGCTCTAAAACAAATCAGCCCAGAGATGCATAATCGCTCGTTGTCGCGCTTCACAGAGGTTGTATTTGCCCTCGCATCGATCGAGATACAGCAACGGCAATCTCACAGTATGACATCATAGGCAGAAAGTGGCTTCGTCAACTTTTAGGAAATACCATTAAACCCCCGATTCTTTAAAGAATGGAACTAACGTTTATAAAATTGCTTCAGACGTCTGATTGCTTCACAAATGAGTTACCGTGTTAAGTAACTGACGTTAAGTTCGTAAGAGGGGAACAGTTTAGACAAGGTATGAAACTATGCTGACACTTTGTCGGAAGTTTCAAGGTGCTCTCAGTATGGTACACTAGATGAATTTAGCTTGGGTAATTCGCTCTCCAATTTAAGAAAGTTTTCCACTTACCTCCTGAACAATGAGTCGCACGATGACGTAATTCTGCAGGTACATTCAGTGGTGTATACGGGTACTCCCTGCAAACTTTGTTGCGAAAGAGTAGGCAGTAAAGAAGTAATAAATTGAAACATAATGTGTGAAGCTGATGTTTTACTGCATGAACAAGGAAAATGTAGTAAGCGATAAACTTTCTGCGTTTTTCTTGGCTGGGGGGGGGGGGGGGAGGAGGGGGAGATGCGGATGGCGTCAGCGAGAAGAAGTTTCGTAAGGGTTTGAAATTACAGGGCTATTCGGGATGAAAGGATCGATCGGTTACGAAATGGAAACCACATCGGATGTCCGATGAAGCTTTGCCAGGCGGGTTGGATAGTGTCACTACCATGCCCGTCGATCGCGTCATTTCGCTCTTTTCAGTTCTGAGCGCGTAAAGATGCCTAGAAAATAGTGTCTCCCGCCAAATATGGGTGCCTGCTGGAATGTCCCAGTGAGAGGTCTTGCCCGTTTTCATGCAGTCCACACAACGTGACTGTCACGCATTTCCTTCTGTATGACATTTCTCGGCCGCACACAGCAGTGCCAATGAGGAAGTCCTTGCAGGGTTTTCGATGGGAAATGTTTGATAACCCACCACACAGCCCGGATTTGGCTCCCTCTGATGTTCATACACTGCTGGCCATTAAAATTGCTACACCACGAAGATGACGTGCTACAGACGCGAAATTTAACCTACAGGAAGAAGATGCTGTGATATGCAAATGATTAGCTTTTCAGAGCATCCACAGAAGATTGGCGCCGGTGGCGACACCTACAACGTGCTGACATGACGAAAGTTTCCAACCGATTTCTCATACACAAACAGCAGTTTACCGGCGTTGCCCGGTGAATCGTTGTTGTGATGCCTCGTGTAAGGAGGAGAAATGCGTACCATCACGTTTCCGACTTTGATAAGGGTGGGATTGTTGCCTATCGCGAGTGCGGTTTACCGTATCGCGACATTGCTGCTCGCGTTGGTCGAGACCCAATGACTGTTAGCAGAATATGGAATCGGTGGGTTCAGGAGAGTAATACGGAACGCCGTGCTGGATCCCAACGGCCTCGTATCACTAGCAGTCGAGATGACAGGTATTTTATCCGCATGGGTGTAACGGATCGTGCAGCATCGTCTCGATCCCTGAGTCGACAAATGGGGACGTTTGCAGGACAACAGCCATGTGCACGAACAGTTCGACGTCGTTTCCTGCAGCATGGACTATCAGCTCGGAGACCATCGCTGCGGTTACCCTTGACGCTGCATCACAGACAGGAGCGCCTGTGATGGTGTACTCAACGACGAACCTGGGTGCACGAATGGCAAAACATCATTTTTTCGGATGAATCCAGGTTCTGTTTACAGCATCATGATGGTCGCATCCGGGGTTGGCGACATCGCGGTGAACGCAGATTGAAAGCGTATATTCGTCATCGCCATATCAAAAATGGTTCAAATGGCTCTGAGCACTATGGGACTTAATATCTGTGGTCATCAGTCCCCTAGAACTTAAAACTACTTAAACCTAACTAACCTAAGGATAGCACACACATCCATGCCCGAGGCAGGATTCGAACCTGCGACCGTAGCAGTCACGCGGTTCCGGACTGAGCGCCTACAACTGCTAGACCACCGCGGCCGGCTACTGGCGTTATCACCCGGTGTGATGGTATGGGATGCCATTGTTTACACGACTCGGTGACCTCTTGTTCGCACTGACGGCCCTTTGAACAGTGGACGTTACATTTCAGATGTGTTACGGCCCGTCGCTCTACCCTTCTTTCGAGCACTGCGAAACGCTACATTTCAGCAGGATAATGTACGACCGCATGTTGCAGGTCCTGTACGGGCCTTTCTGGATACAGAAAATGTTCGGCAGCTGCCCTGGCCAGCACATTCTCCAGATCTCTCACCAATTAGAAACATCTGGTCAATGGTGGCCGAGCAACTGGCTCGTCACTATACTCCAGTCACTACTCTTGATGAAGTGTGGTATCGCGTTTGAAGCTGCATGGGAAACTGTATCTGTACACGCCATCCAAGCTCTGTTTGACCCAATGCCAGGCGTATCAAGGCCATTATTACGGCCAGAGGTGGTTGTTCTGGGTACTGATTTCTCAGGATCTATACAGCCAAATTGCGTGCAAATGTAATCACATTTCAGTTCTAGTATAATATATTTGTCCAGTGAATAACCGTTTATCATTTGCATTTCTTCTTGGTGTAGCAATTTTAATGGTAAGTAGTGTACTTATTGTATTCGACGCCACATTGAGCGACTTGCGCGTCGGAGATGGCGATGAAATGATGATGAGGACAACACAACAGTCACTCCTTGAGCGGAGAGAAACTCCTGCCCCAGCCGGGAATGGTATCCGGGTCCCTCGGCGTGGCATTCCACCGCGGGGGCGGCTACTAAGTGTAGCAGATGAATGAAGTCCGCGTATTTGTGGGAAGTCTGTTACGCTACCTCGAGACGAACACACAGTTTCTGTGATACTTGTCTTATTGGGTCATCAGTTTTAAGGTAAGATTATACCTTTCAATGAGAAGGCTATGGCAGCAATTTCAATTTTGAAATTCGGGCTATAGTTACGCGAAGTATTGAAAATGAAACTTTTGTTGCCTCTGGTAGCCGTTAGGTAGGCATCCTTTAACCGGTACCTGGTTCCGGGACAGTCGCTTAGCAATACAGATGAGGGACAGCCGCGTTGGCGGCGCGGCCTCCCTCGCGCTCGGTGTCGCCGAGCTGCAGCAGTGGGCGAAGTTGTGGCGGCGCGTGACCAGGTCGGCCGGCCGCTAACTGCCGCCAACTGGCCCCATTTGCAGCAGGCACGCCGTCGCGGTCGCGGTCGCCCCTCCGCCCGCGGCGTCGCCAAGCGCGAACTTCTGTCACCCCCGTGTCTCGTGCCCGCTTGGTGCAGAGAACGCGATACTTCAAAGATGCCAGTTTGTGTCGATATACACCGACATAAAAAGTGACAGGGTAGCAAGCATACGAAATAAAGAAAATTGTCATCCCGGCACACATCACTACAGTGTAATATCGCCTCGATTCCTCGCAGTGCCCTCAATCCGTAGATGACGAGAGTCCACAAGTTTGTTCATATAGTGATATCCACATATACAGTTGGCGTTAGTATCGCGTACACAAGGCACAAAAGCGCAGTGCGTTGATGGAGCTGTCATTTGTACTCACAAGGGGAACCTGCATACTGCAAATCACGGATTTTGATGCGCTTGAAATATGTTGTAGAGGCCCTTACCCTGAGTACCTGGATATCTTTTTTTTTTTTTTGTGCGACGGGCCTTAGTTTTTGCGAAAATTGATTTTAAAGTTCACTGCGTGCTTTGTCGTCGGCTGATACTCGTATCCGAGTTTTCATTTCTCTCTTGAGATTTCCTTTGTCACGGTTCAGGCGTGGAAGCGTCGTTGATGGCTTAGCAATCCAATCCTAGCGTAGAACAGACGGCCACAGACATTACAGCTAATGGAAGGTGGAGGACGTGGCTGAGCCTGGAGGAGTTTACGTCTCCGGCGTTTGTCATTCTCCATTCTTCGACGTGCCAGCTCAAAGTGTTGAAGAGCATTTGAGGTAACTGAGGGCCAGAGACTTCGATCTTTTGTTATTGTGGACCAGTTACTCGGATCGATGTTCACGTTTTTCAGATTTTTCTTGTACTGATCCTTACAACGTTTGAGGGGGGGCACCTCGTGGCCTTTTACCTGTGCTCACTTCACTGTACAGCATTTGTCGTGGAAGTCTGTCATTTTTCATCTGCTGGACATCTCTGACTCATCTAAGTTGATGCCCAATGATAAGAGCTTCCATGCTATACATTTTTGCTTTCTCAGGAACAGCCATGTTGGATATGAAGTCATCCCATTTCAGGTTCGTGATATATCTTAGCTTCTCTTGGTCGAATCGTTCTACTTTCTTCAGATCACAGCACTATAACGTCCAGGTTTCGCAACCATGTAGCAGGATGGAAATGACTACAGCTTTGTACACCATCAGTTTGGTGTACAGTGTTATGTCTTTATTCAGGAAGACACGCTTTGGAAGACGTCCAAATGCTACAAGGACAGTACGTAATCCATTCTCCACATTTTTTCCAGATGAAAAATTAGATGACAGTATGCTTCCTAGGTAGAGGAAATGGTCCATGAGCTGGGGAAGCATTGTCATCAGCATACTGCAGCTCTGTCACACGAGTGGTACTGGTAAACCTCTTTGAATTGAGTCTGAACTGCTTTGTATAACTGTAACATTACATGCACTACGACCAAGTCAGCGTAGCGCAACGGTAAAGGCTCACGGCTACCGCGCTGGAGGTACCGTGATCGAATCATGCTCGTATACTTTTTTTTTCAAACTCGACAGAATTTTTCACATTTATTTCAAAGAATATCAACAAACAATGTAATATGTGCGAAATTATTAAGATGTATTCAGTTATTAATTTGTTCTAATATTCATTCCGTTTGTGGTTCGCAATTGGGGTTCCAAATGTTCGTACAACGGTCGCTTCTTGTACTACCTGCAATCGATCTCCGCCCGTTATCATCCCCTCTCCCGTCAATACCATTAAGCCCGTCTCACACGCAGCAAGGTTCGCCGCAAGTTTGCGAGATGGAGTGCATGCCTGCCGGCTTGCAAGGAAAGGAACCGGCAATCTTCCATGCCGAAGCTCTCCCACGGTGCAAGACCGGCAGCTAATTGTGTTGTGATCGGCTGCATGTTGTATCGAACGAAGATGGCTGCTTCAGGTACAGATGTTCAGAGCAAACTGGCGTTATTAGCTGTTTTGGTGCTAAACGATGCAGAAATGCATGCTAATGAGAGAAGAAGAAAGAAAGAATGGACGAAAAACTAGATTAAGAGGAGAAACGCTGGAAAAGGTGTGCTCTCCATGCTCCATAAAGAGTTGAGGTTAGTTCGCATAACACCTACTTTTGTTTGAAAAGTATCGCAATTTCATTACTGTTTCACTTTATAAATATACCAATAATGACTGTTATATACGACTTTATTTTATACTATAAAGTATCGCACATCCTTTGCAAATTTTATGCGAATGGATGTATTGGTATTTGAAGAACTGCTTTGTACGGTTTCGCCTCTGATTCAGAAGAATTAAGTACGTAAATTGTGCATTTTGCTATAGCACTCCTTGCTCGTCGTATATGGTCGAACAAGACACACGGCACTTGCAACTCCTTCGAGTGCTTCTGCACGCAAGTGTTTATTATAATAGTTTGCGCTTTTCACGACGTACAGACACTGTTCTTCCCTATAAGTACATATCAATGCTTCAATAACTTCCTTGGACCACTTCGGTGCCATTATTTAATAATCATAAGAACTTCCTACCGCACCTCACAACAGCAGAAAAGCGACTATCAAAAAAGGCATCCCGCCCAAGAATTCCGCGTTTGACGTCACAAACGAAACGTCTCATAATTGGCCAACGCAGGTAGCACGCAGGGAACCTAACAAGAAAAATAGCACCTGACCTATCCTGGAGATCTTACAAGGTTCGCAGCAAGGTAGCCCGCTAGCAGGCGACGGAGCGCGCAAGGTAGGCGTAGCGCGAGCCAGCAAGGAAACTTACAGCGAATCTTGCTCCGTGTGAGACGGGCCTTAGCTGTGACGGGAAGCCCAGCTCATAGTTGCGGCCAATGAGGGTGCGAGTTGCATTCTTTCACTTTCTCATCTAACTACAGCATCAGTTGCTCGCAGAGCCTCTCTAGTTGCATGTGTTAGAAAATTCTGTGAAATGGAAGAACCAAGTGTTTCTGCAGTAGAGCGGCCAGAAGAAGATCCACAAGTAGAGGAGTTGAACGAAGAATCAAAAGGCTAAATCACAAATGGCATTAAATACGTCGAAAATTTACTCCGCGATTTGAATCTCGTAACGAATACGCCGCCTAGTGTGATCTCTGCCAATTCCGTTGCAATCGGCGATGGATATGTATCGCAATACAGGATCTCTTGGCCGAAAGACAGATCATTATTGATGGTGAATTGATAGACTTTAACAACGATGGTGAGTTGGCAGAATATGATGCTAACCATAAACGGAATGAATACTTGAAAAATTAATAACTGAATATATCTTTATAATTTCGCACACCTTATTCTGTTTGTTGATATTCTTTGAAATAAAATTGAAAAATTCTGTCGATTTTGAAAAAAGAAGTATACGAGCAGGATTCCAGGAGGATTCGAACCGGATAGCCAGGTACTCAGGGTAAGTGCTTCTACGACATATCTGAAGCGCATCAAAATCCGTGATTTACAGTATGGAGGTTCCTCTTGTCAGATGACTCACGTGAAAATAGTCGGTATATGATGGTTGAAGTGATCGCTTTATCAAGCAGAAATCTACAGACACCAGTCTTTGAATGTGGCCCCTATTTTGTCCTGAACTGAGTCTGGAATCTTCCTATACGTCGGTCAGGGGGCCTGAAGATGGCGTAGTGAATAGACGAAATTGATACCCTAATAAAATAACAGTTTCTAAATTAGACGGCTGAAAGGTGTTTAATTTGATGTTCCCCATGTCAAAAGATTTCCGACGTGTTCATGGCCGCACGATAGGAATTAACTGGCTATCAACAGGAAAATGGTAGTTGGAGGTAGACGCTGAGGACATTCCATTTGATAAATCGTTACGGAATTAAATATTTTGAGATCCTCAATGTCAAGAGTGTGCCGAGAATACCCAAATTTCAGACATTACCTCTCACTACGGATAATGCAGTGGCCGACGGCCTTCACTTAAGGACGTAGACCAGTTGCTTTTGCGTAGGGTTTTCAGTTCAAATGGTTCAAATGGCTCTGAGCACTATGGGACTCAACTGCTGTGGTCATAAGTCCCCTAGAACTTAGAACTACTTAAACCTAACTAACCTAAGGACACCACACACATCCATGGCCGAGGCAGGATTCGAACCTGCGACCGTAGCAGTCGCGCGGTTCCGGACTGAGCGCCTAGAACCGCTAGACCACCGCGGCCGGCAGGGTTTTCAGTGCTAACAGACAAGTAACCTTACGTGAAATAAATGTACAGCGAACATATCCGGTGGAATGTTCGACGAAATCTGTCGTTAATAGTCTATGGCAGCGGACTACCGACGAGAGTACGTTTGGTAACAGTACAGCATCACCTTGAGCGCCTCTACTGGACCCGTGACCATACCGATTGGACCCTAGCCGATTGGAAAATCGTAGCCTAGTCGGATGAAACCTGTTTTCAGTTGGTAAGAGCAGATGGTAGGGTTAGATGTGCCGCTGTTCCCACGAAGCCATGGACCCAAGCTGTCAACAAGGCACTGCACAACCTGGTGGTGGCTCCATAATGGTGGGGGCTGTGGCATGGACTTGGTCCTCTGGTCCCACTGAAACGATCATTGACCGTAAATGCCTATGTTTGGCTACTTGGAAGCCATTTGCAGCCATTCGTTGACGTCGTCCCAAACAACGATCCAAGTCACCAGGCCGCTGTTGTTTGCAACTGGTTTGAAGAACATTGTGGACAATTGGAGTGAATGATTCGGCCACCCATATCGCCCAGCATGAATCCCATCGAACATTTATGGAACACAATCGAGAGGTCAGTTCGTGCACAAAATCCTGCACCGGCAACTCTTTCGCAATTATGGACGGCTGTGGTGGCAGCATGGCTCAACATTCCTGCAGGGGACTTCCAACGACTTGAGTCCATGCCAAGTCGAGTTGCTGCAGTGTGCTGGGCGAACGAGGTCTGACAGGATATCAGGAAGTATCCCATGACTCTATCATCTGGTTGTATACAGCTGAAACCACTGAGTGATGATCAGATCCCGTAGAGCTACCAAATTTCCAGAACGTTAATTGCTATGTTTCACCTTCTGTTCCGAACAGCCACAGTCGAGGTGTCATAGGGTGCACGATTTTTCGTCAAATTAAGAATGTATACGTATAGCACTATGAACATGGCTGTTGTCGTCTTGGAAGTTGGGTGTGTCCACGGCAGACTCATAATGAAGATATGAATGAAAGAGCTACTCTTGGTCATCAGGAATGTTGAAATAAACAGCCATGTTGAAGTTCGTGGTAACCTGAAACAACGGACCCAAAACAAAGTACGAAATATACCAAAAAACGTCACAAAACCACCTCTTGCCACAAATACACCAGCCCAATAATGCGGGTTAAACGCCGCAAAAAAAGGCGAAAATCGCCACTCGACATACCATAACAAACGAATTCAGTTTGGTGAGTTGTTTGGACTATTGAAGATTTTTAGATTAATGTGCGCTCGTGAGTAATGACCTTCTGCAAGGTACTCGACTCCAAAAGCCTATCGCATGCAGTTACAATCGCAATATTCGCTTCTAAACCGGCTGAGATGAACGTGCATTCACTGACAGCAGAGATTCTTGTCGCGTCTGAAACTGATTATCACTAGTAACACGACTCACCTCTCTTGTCTCTGTCGGTTTGCATACTTCCAACGAGGGCTACTCTTCCGCTGCGCTATGTGGCTGTAAACGGCACACAATTCCCTGTTGGGCAGTCCACGTTGATACACCAACGAATGGGACAACTTTATCCAGGCTGCGGTTACGGGCAGGTCCAACATTAGAACTCCTTTCCGCTATAATGTCACGTCTCGAAGTTGAACTGTATTACGGGACCGATTCCATACAGCCGCAGGCAGATACACATCACTTCACTTGCAAGACTTACATCAGCTGTGAGCGATCACATTGAGAGGTGGCACTGGTGTGCCCTCTCACAACGCACAATTATCTCAGAGTTAATAAACTGGAAGAATAAAATAATGGTCGAAAGAAGAAATCATGTGGAAACAGACGGATGTAAAATTTTATTAAAGTGATATTGGCGGAAACTGCAGCGTGTTCCGAGCTATGGATCACAAGATATTTTAATTTTGATTAAGCATGGTAATATGAATTCAAAGTAGAAGGTGGAGGCCGCAAGAAGCCATTGTCGAGCAGGAGAGCGTACATGCACACAAGAAAATCAAGTCAGCATGGCGTGAGCTCAGATTCTTTCATCTGGAAGATAACAGTAACGGCGACAAAAGTACGAATACGGTGTAATTTGAGGGGCGGTCACCACTCAGCTACAACCTAGGGGAACAGTCCAAGGCAACCCAGAAGGCGAAAGGAAAAGTAATCTATCATAAGATTATGTATTCTCCGAGTTAGGAAGTAGGAGAAATTGCGTCTTGTATCACTCTAAGAGTGTCTACACTGGCGCCATCGAGATAAACTATTATTACACGGGAAGAATTAACACACCTAAGGCGGAATGTCTGACGTCACTGCAGTGCAGAAAGATTAGCAGTGGGGAAGACAACGCCGCTGGTGTTGCCAGAGGTCGGATGTGTGACTAACGTCTGATCCACCTCTCTGGCGTAACAACCTTTGCTTTGGTCATGTCGAGTTGACAACGAATAATCAAGTACATTTGTGTAGGTAGTGAGTTTGACTGTTGTTGACAAAGTATATTTTGATTTGTGAGGATCTACATACACCTAGACGGTGGTAGATAATGGGAAAAGCTCATACCGTGCGATACGCCATCCAACTCATGTCAGTAGGCTGGATGCTCTGTCCTCTCTTGTTGTTTACTGCTTCAGTTTCGTGGTTATATTGTCACTGATGACTTCTAGGCGGCAGCATCAGCTTTAGATATTTTTCGTGTTTTTGAGAGTAACCGATTACTGATTGCCAGCAGGTCCTAAACCATCCTGGTTCTGTAGATTTAACTCCCGCGTGGCAAGATCATAAATCATATGCCGTGCAAAGATGTGGCAGCTTAGACTTGTAAAACTGATATATAAGTCACTATTCCTTAGGAGCGGTAGTGCTGTGTTGCGTGTTTATCGGAAGTAATTACTTTCACGAGAGCTCCTTGAATTCTGATAAACGCACTTGTAACTTTGTGCGATTCATGTAACGAATGGACACCTGGAGGACACTGGGTCCAAACGATATATTAAAGTTTTACCAGAGTTTAATTTTGATTTACAGGTGTGCAAATCTCTCCCAGAGTACTGTCGCCTTAGAGTAATTGATCATCAGAGTTCATATGTTGGAGTACAGCGTACTAGAAGCTGCACTCCAAATAAGGCCGGCCGGTGTGGCCGTGCGGTTGTAGGCGCTTCAGTCTGGAACCGCGTGACCGCTACGGCCGTTGGTTTGAATCCTGCCTCGGGAATGGATGTGTGTGATGTCCTTAGGTTAGTTATGTTTAAGTAGTTCTAAGTTCTATGGGACTGATGACCACAGATGTCAAGTCCCATAGTGCTCAGAGTCAGTTGAACCATTTGAACTCCCAATAAGGGTAGCTAAGTTTAACAGTTCGAAGATGTGCAGGTGGACTCCGAAGATGCAGCGCCAATAGGTAAGTCTGTAATGCAACTGAGTCACGCATTACTGTTAGCCTCCCGTTTTCTAGTACAGATAGTTTGCTCCAGAGTGCGTTGTGGTTAGGATTTGGACAGCTATATCCCCTCGATGTAAACCAATCGGTTTTGTTTGGATTATCACAAAAAGGCTAAATTCAATTAACTTCTAACACGAAAAAAAGTACCAAACTTTCACTGTCTACAGCGCTCCTAAGAGAGCAGTGAGCATTTTTGTGGTGGTGTCTGATACATGTTTTGTCCGGTGAGACAAGTGGGATCCCTACATTATTCTTATAGCGTTGTTATTCTCCGTCTT
The DNA here is from genome assembly GCF_023897955.1 of Schistocerca gregaria. Classification (NCBI taxonomy): domain Eukaryota; kingdom Metazoa; phylum Arthropoda; class Insecta; order Orthoptera; family Acrididae; genus Schistocerca; species Schistocerca gregaria. Next base: position 532,225,090 of record NC_064921.1, read on the forward strand.
ACGTTTTGAACTGTTCTGCGAATGTACGTCCTCCAATCGCTGGAAGCCGTTGAGTTTTAGTGATCTTGCGGGTGGCTTTGCTTGTGTAATGATGGACAGTAATAACGGTGACAGAACGCACGTATTGTGTCGTACAACGGCACTGTGCTAAGACTTGGTAACTTGGAAGTGGAATAAGTCCCCTCTCTCTTTCCAGTTGCAGACCCCTTTCTCCCCTTGCTCTCTTTCTGCGAAAATCGCCTCCTGAATTGCGAGCACGATGGCAGAGGCCACTGACAGATGGCTTCCCCTAACGGTAAACAATAAAAGCTATGACAGCGGCAAAATGCTTCAGACTGCCCAAAAGCTGCGACATCAGTAGGCTGTTGAAGAAATTTATTTAGTTCGGTTCGATTGGCTATAAAGAAGAGTCCTGCCGAGGAATTGGTACGAGTCATAATGGAAGGTGATTTGTTCTCCCAGAAGGAAGGAAGATAAGGATTAACGTCTCGTCGTCGAGGTCATTAGTGACGGAGTAGGTGCCTTTACTGGAGAAGAATGGATAAGGAAATTGGCCATGTCCTTTAGAAAGAAAACTTCTTGACATTCCCATTACGTGGTTTAGGGAAACGAGGGCATAATCAACAGCTTATTTGAATGCGTCCCCTTCTCGTCTTGCTGTGGGTAAAAATTGGTCATCACGTTAGTGACATGAGATGTAAATTCATTTAGGGAAAAAGTAGCATTTACACAAGGAATGCCTGCATAGTGCTGTGCGGTCGCGCTCAATTCGGTGGTGCTGATCAAAGTTGCAGATCGCCAAACTTTGGGCTACTGTCCTCCCTTAACTTTCAAACTTCCCCGGAACGTTTCATGGAGCGAGAGCATGTGAGAGTATTGATGGGAATCCGTTTGTCGAATAGCAAACGTCAAGTTCGGCGGCGCGATTGGCAGCAGCCCGGGGTTTACCCCGCCTCATCGTCACATCTGCAATATTAACAACTTATGAAGGAGAAGGCTATTCCTATTATCCAACAATTTCATGCGATTGGAAAACTGCTAGCCGTACCGGGAAACAGTGACCCTTTGCCTTCGTTGACAAGTACTCTGTTAGCTAAGCTATTGGAGTACTTGCCAGCGAAAGACAAAAGATTCTAGATTCGATTTACGGTCCGGCTCAAAGTTTTGATGTACCAGGAAGTCTCATACCAGCGTAAAATTGTTATGGAACATCATACGACTTTTACGTTTTTACCGGAGGAATAACTGATTGTATATGACGAAGGCTGTGGAATCTGTACCACAGTATATGATATCAGTAGATAAAATGGTGAAAAGGAACATGTCCGCTACTTCTGAACGAATTGTCTCATTTTTTGTCAGCATTTAGGGCATCCAGATTTTCCGCAGAACCCGCCAGAGTGGCGGGCGGTATCCTCGGAAGGCGCTACAGGGTTCAAAAATGTTCAGATGTGTGTGACATCTTATGGGACTTAACTGCTAACGTCATCAGTCCCTAAGCTTACACACTACTTAACCTGAATTATCCCAAGAACAAATACACACCGATGCCAGGACCAGCTGCACAGTCCATGACTGCAGCGCCTCAGATCGCTCGGCTAATCGCGCGGCACTGCAGTATGTACAGCTGATTCTCACACTGTACATTCCGCGCTCTATTAGTGATTGGCTCTGTTAGTCACTGTACCCAGCTCATGCAAGGAGTAAGGAGAACATCATATAATACGTGACACAAATGTGTACTTCGGTTATGGTGGATGTCTACTTTGACTGGTACCATAAGCCTGCAAGAATAGAATAAATACACTCCTGGAAATGGAAAAAAGAACACATTGACACCGGTGTGTCAGACCCACCATACTTGCTCCGGACACTGCGAGAGGGCTGTACAAGCAATGATCACACGCACGGCACAGCGGACACACCAGGAACCGCGGTGTAAGCCGTCGAATGGCGCTAGCTGCGCTGCATTTGTGCACCGCCGCCGTCAGTGTCAGCCAGTTTGCCGTGGCATACGGAGCTCCATCGCAGTCTTTAACACTGGTAGCATGCCGCGACAGCGCGGACGTGAACCGTATGTGCAGTTGACGGACTTTGAGCGAGGGCGTATAGTGGGCATGCGGGAGGCCGGGTGGACGTACCGCCGAATTGCTCTACACGTGGGGCGTGAGGTCTCCACAGTACATCGATGTTGTCGCCAGTGGTCCGCGGAAGGTGCACCTGCCCGTCGACCTGGGACCGGACCGCAGCGACGCACGGATGCACGCCAAGACCGTAGGATCCTACGCAGTGCCGTAGGGGACCGCACCGCCACTTCCCATCAAATTAGGGACACTGTTGCTCCTGGGTTATCGGCGAGGACCATTCGCAACCGTCTCCATGAAGCTGGGCTACGGTCGCGCACACCGTTAGGCCGTCTTCTGCTCACGCCCCAACATCGTGCAGCCCGCCTCCAGTGGTGTCGCGACAGGCGTGAATGGAGGGACGAATGGAGACGTGTCGTCATCAGCGATGAGAGTCGCTTCTGCCTTGGAGCCAATGATGGTCGTATGCGTGTTTGGCGCCGTGCAGGTGAGCGCCACAATCAGGACTGCATACGACCGAGGCACACAGGGCCAACACCCGGCATCATGGTGTGGGGAGCGATCTCCTGCACTGGCCGTACACCTCTGGTGATCGTTGAGGGGACACTGAATAGTGCACGGTACATTCAAAACGTCCTCGAACCCATCGTTCTACCATTCCTAGACCCGCAAGGGAACTTGCTGTTCCAACAGGACAATGCACGTCCGCATGTATCCCGTGCCACCCAACGTGCTCTAGAAGGTGTAAGTCAACTACCCTGGCCAGCGAGATCTCCGGATCTGTCCCCCATTCTGCATGTTTGGGACTGGATGAAGCGTCGTCTCACGCGGTCTGCACGTCCAGCACGAACGCTGGTCCAACTGAGGCGCCAGATGGAAATGGCATGGCAAGCCGTTCCACAGGACTACATCCAGCATCTCTACGATCGTCTCCATGGGAGAATAGCAGCTTGCATTGCTGCGAAAGGTGGACATACACTGTACTAGTGCCGACATTGTGCATGCTCTGTTGCCTGTGTCTATGTGCCTGTGGTTCTGTCAGTGTGGTCATGTGATGTATCTGACCCCAGGAATGTGTCAATAAAGTTTTCCCTTCCTGGGACAATGAATTCACGGTGTTCTTATTTCAATTTCCAGGAGTGTATGTAACAATGTCTCTCACAGGGGAATGTACTGTATCCGACCTAAATGAGTTTTCGCGGACGATAACGCCCTTCACTTCCCAAAGACTTTGAGGAGTGGGGATAACGTGCGGACGGAGCGGCCTACAAATCTACCGGAATTAAATCCCATACCACTCTCTCGATAGATGGACTGTGCAGACTTTACCACAATATCTGTACGTAAATACTGCACTGAAGGTGGACTGAAACGATTTGTACTCGAAATATATGAATAGTGTGATGGAGGGTGTCTCAAGCAGCTGTAGATAGCGGATTGCTGTCCGCGCTGGCATAGCCCTCCCTGATCTCTTGGCATGTAAGGAACAATGACAGCTCCCACCTTTACAAGTACTGCTGCAAATGCAGTTTTTCTTTTTATCCCGCGCTCGCTCATGATACTGATTCCCTCTGTGTTGCGTACATAAAGTTGATGTATTCTCTTCGGGCCCATAATGGTATATTCATGACCCGGCGTTGGTAACTAAAAAAGCGGTAGAAGATGTTTCTCAGCGCCTGTTGGACAGCGTGGAGGGTGCTCTTCGATTCCTGTTACACACTTATAGAATAATACAGTTTATGTTTTAGATAGCAACATACGAGGGCTATTCGGAAAGTAAGGTCCGATCGCTGACGTTACAGAAACCAATATAAAAATAAAAATAAAAAGTTTTAGTTGAAAGAGTTAGCTACAGCTTCCAGCTACTTCTCTACATAGTCGCCGCTCCGACTTAGACATTTGTCGTAGCGTTACACAAACTTTTCGACTCCTTCGTCATAGAAGGCAACCGCGTGTGCTTTCCGATAATTCTCTACACTGGTCTATATCACGTTGTCTGTGCCAGAGTGTTGACTTCATATCCAGCGTTTCATGTGAACAGAGATGATACTCAGCACCAGCGAATTAGGGCTGTATTGTGGGTGATCGAAAACTTCTCATCGAAAAGGCTGCAGGAGAGTCTTCACTGCCCCTGCAGAGTGCGACTGAGAATTGTCACGAAGAAGTGCGTGGCAGGTGTGTTCTGTGGGCTGCTCACGTTGAGGCGAAACTTCTCAGCGGCCCCTCATACTTGGCGGGAGACACTGTTCTTCTAGGCGTCTTTACTCGCTCACAGTTTGCTCAGAACTGAAAAGAGCCGATTGATGCGGTCGACGGGCGTACCAGAGACACTGCCCAAAACGACTGTGCAAAGCTTTGTTGGATTTTCACAGTGGTTTCCATTTCGCGCCCGATCGGACCTCACTTTCCGAATACCCCTTGTAATATTGAAATGGTCCGTTAGAAAGACGTAACGAAGATTTCTATAAGTATAACGGTAAGAAAACACGAGATAATAAACAGAACCTCTCTGAAACCAGAAAACAAGTGACAAAAAACATTAGGCAAACCAAGAGGAAATGTATGGAAAAACGACTGGGCTCCACCGAAGAAAAATTCGCGCAACTATGACACGCGAAATTTCTATACGATTTTTGCACGAGTAATCCAAGGCTATACACCTTAACATTGATGTTTCAGAAAATCAGACGAAAAACTCGCCTTTGGCCAATCAGAAAGACTGTCGAGAAGAGGCAAGATATTTTTCTCAACTCCTCAATTGCCCCGAGCACTCATCAACGCCCACAGGCGTCACTGGATGCGGATATGGAGGGACACGTGGTCAGCACACCGCTTTCCCGGCTGTATGTCAGCTACTTCTCAATCAAATAGCTCCTCAGTTTGCCTCAGAAGGGTTGAATACAACCAGCCTGCCAACAGCGCTCGGCAGACGGGATGGTCACTCATCCAAGTGCTAGCCCAGCCATACAGTGCTTAACTTCGGTGATCTGACGGGTACCGGTGTTGCCGCTGCTGCAAGGCCGTCGGCACCCATCGACATACCCTAAGCAAATCGTCACTTGCACTTGCACCGAATACCTACAATCACCATAGGAAGAGATACACGGGCATATTTTCAAACTCAAAAATAACACAGCTTCTAGAGAACATGATACCAGCACAGAACAATGGCAAAATGTTGGACTAAATTCTCTCAAAGAACTCACACAAATCATAATGGAAAATTGGCAGATAGAAAAACTTCAAGAGTATTGGAAATACGCCCTAATTCACTCACAGCACAAAAAGACGTAAAAACGGATTTAAATAACTGTCGAGGAATCTCCTTTCTGCAAGGTTCATACAAAATTCTGTCAGCATACCTTCTCCAAAGCAACCTGATCATGAAACTGGCGAATACCAAGCCAGTTTCCACACTGATCGAAGTTGTACAGTACAAATATTAAAATTAAAAACAATATTACAACACAAAGCGCTCAGGAAAAGCCTGCTCGTTCTTTTGTGGACTTCAAGGAGGCGTATGATTCTGTTGGTCGCAAGTCCTTTTTTTATCATCCTCAAAAAACAGGGACTTGACCCGAAAACCCTTAATTGCATCAACCAAACAGTTGCCAACACACCCTGCAGAGAAAAATTCACAGATGGAGTGTCAGAACAATTTCTGATCGGAACCGTTGTTCTCCTGGACGACAGAAATTTTTTGGACATATCCACAGACTCCCAACAACAAGCCTTACTCACAAAACTGCGACGTTCTGCGTAGAAAAACTCAAAACTGTATTCTGGATCCAGCAGATCAAAAAGGACCAAGAGAAGCCCTTGCAAGTCCATCAGACATTTTTAACAGAAACTCATACAGATAAAAAAATAAGCAAATGGGAAGTACTGCCAAAGAATAAAGGCACCATCAGACCAGGACAAAGAGCACTGAAGAAAGAAAAATAATTCTCGGAGAAAAATATAAGCGCTGCCTGGTAAGTGCAAAGACCGAAATCTAATTGCTTTGCGTCGACTCGCACCTAATAAATAATGTATATCCAGGTTGTCCCTCGTAAGAGCCTTCAGGTCGCATTTTCTCTGATGTTTCGGCAGATACTTGCAGTTTTCGTTTTTGCGAGGTGTTGCTGATGTCAGACGGAACACGTACTGCTCATCACGTCTTTCAAGTGACTCCCAGTGTCGACAGAAAGCGTCGGATGTTTCCACTTAGGAACAAAATAATTTTTAAAGCGGAAATTTATGTACCCATTCGACAGAGCTGTGCCAAAATAGTATAGCGCGATATTCGTTTTATCGATATGTATCAAAAGGGACAGTAAAACAGGAAATATAACAGGTACACCAGCAGCGACTGAGCAGCGCTGCTGCAGTAGTAGTCAGAGCCGACTAGGACAATGCTATCGCCGTTGGAGTGCTAGGAATTTTTCATGTTTTACTGTCTCTGTTAATAGATACCGATAAAACGAATGTCAGACTAATTTGTGATCACTCTATCGAACGGGCACGTAAAATTCCGCTTAAAAATAATTTTATTCGTGACGGGAAACAAACCGACGCTTTCCATCGACAATGGGTGTCGCATGAAAGAAGTGATGAGCTCTGTTGTTTGGGGTGGCTCCAGCTACACATCGCAAAAACGAAATTGCAAATATCTGCCGGAAGATCAGAGAAAAGGCGACCAGAAAACTCTTAGAAGGGACACAAGGCGCATATATAATACCTGACCAAATTAATTTGTACATTAAAAGAACTTATAAAATGTCATAAGATTACGCAAGTTCAATACGAAAAATATTTTTAGGGAGAGAGTAGGATTTTTTCACTTACTTTATTCTTGCAGAGGGAAATTTCTTTAAAACATTTGTTTGTTTTTGCCATTGTTGAAATTTTGGCATCATTCGTGTTTCTAGATGAAAAGGTGTAAGACCAGTTTCCTATTTCCGCCTACACTATTTGAAAGTTAAATAGTAAATTGGTTCTAAATAATTGTTTTGAGGACTACTGATATTCTTGGCAAATTAATAATTTAGGAAACCTGACATAATTTCGGAATATCTTCAGACATGCGATCAACTAAAGACCCTCCACCAAGAGAAAAAAGGGACTCGTTAAAGTCCTCATGATTGAAACCAAGTTCTCACAATGAGAAATAGCAAAAGAAAAATGGAATTTTGAAATTTCAGTGACTAATGTTAATAAGTTGCGTAGCAGTGAATCCTTGATAACCAAACGAAAGGGGGGTGCATGTAATAGAAAAGCAGCTATCTCCTCGCGCGATGCGCCATTTGAAAGAGATGTAAGTGGCTGTCATATGAAAACGAGACAGATGGGAAAAAAGGTAAGGAAACTGTTTCTTATTTCAAAGTAATCGCCAAAATAGTTGACGCATTTATCCCCTGTAAGACAAGACGGTCGATGTCTCCACGGAAAAATGTTCGCTGTTGCCTATGAAACGGTGATTGTATCCAGGCGTGCACCTCATCGTCCGAAGCAGATCGACAAGCACGAATGTCTTCCTTCAGGGCTCCAAAAATATGGAAACCGCTTGATGTGAGATCGGGACTGTTGGAGGATGCGTAAGGGCTTACCAATGAAACTTCTGCAGTGTAATCGGAACAACTTGGCAACAAAATGCCCAACGCCCGCCCACATGTTGCCAAGATAGTTGGGAAGCCATTACACATCCTTCATACAGTCTTTCTCTCTTCTCATGCGACTTCCGTACTTTTAGAGCCCTGAAGAAAGACATCCGTGTTCGTCAATTTGCTTCGGAAGATGAGGTGCACACCTGGGTACAATCATAGTTCCTCAGGCAACCGCAAACATTTTTCTGTGAAGGCATCGACCGTTTTGTCTCACAGCGAGATAAATGTATAATCAGTGTACTTACTTTTTTCCATTTGTCTCGTTTCCAATTGGCTATTCCGCATAGTATTGGAAGACGGGACGCAATAAATATCACAGTCAGAAAGAATCTTGGAGCTGGAGCGGCTTCCATCGCTATCAGAACAGTTCGTGGAAGATTTACCGACTACAAAAGTGGCAGATCTGCTCGTAATTTTTTAAAAAATGCTCTAAGCACTGTGGGACTTAACATCTGAGGTCATCAGTCCCCTAGACTTAGAACTACTTAAACCTAACTAACCTAAGGACATCAAACACACCCATGCTCGAGGCACGATTCGAACCTGCGACCGTAGTAGCCGTGTGGTTCCGCACTGAAGCGCCTACAACCGCTCGGCCACAGCGCGTAATCCCAGACTAAACACCAAGATGATGAAACAACTATTGAACTGGGCTACGAAATACAGGCACTTCGCAGTGGAGGACTGGAAATCTGACTGTTTCTTGATAGATATTTCCTCTTTGTCTTATAAAAAGTATTCCATTTTCATTTTACATGATAACCTCAGTCATGTCATGGTCTGTACTTAAGTGGTAAAGAATTGGAAAGACTCTTACGTCACTCAAGGAACAGTGAGACAGCAGCAGTAGACCGGAATTCTAATTGCGAGATTGGCTGAACAAACAAGAAAAACCTATATTCATGGAAGATAGTGCACACTGCCACACAGCAAAGTCTGTAAGAAAATGCTGAAGAGTAAAAATGTACTTCTAGTGGATTGTTCAGGCAGTTCTCCTGGTCTGAATCCGAAAGGTAACTTTTGGAAGTTGGTAAAAAAAGAAGTTGTTAAAGACCGAGTCACAAATAAAATAAATTTGATTCAAACGGCAATAATTAACAAACCGTAAAGGTGGGGTAAATCCTTTCGTTACTTGATTAGTTTTATTCTGTCACAAGTGTTTGTCTTAGCCCAGGCATATTTGATACAATAAAAATCAGTAAAATATTATTTTAAGAATAATCCATTATCTTCATAATTTTCCTTAGTGGTCATATTAATGTGGAAAGGGACTGTGTATATATAATGCTAAAAAGAGAGAGAGAGAGAACTCTAAGACAGAGAGGCCTAATATGGAAGCGTTGTTATTGCGATGTGTGAATCTCAAGCTAACATTAGAGCTGCTGCATCACGGAAATAGAGAGGATAGCAAGATGTGACTGACCCTGTCCTATCGACCTGCAATGTCTGGAAAAATATCCTTGCAGTTACTCGCGTGAGTGAAGCTCCGGAACCACTGTAACTCTGCCCGAATAAAGAATTCCAGGTTCCATTCAAACGCAACGGATGTTTCACAAACTCTCTTTGGTTAGAATATGCGACGGCCGTAAACATGAACTAAAATAGATTGTAGGTACATAAAAAACCTCACTGTGTTTGTGAAGGCGAAAATGGAAATGCTGTAAGATTTTCTGATGCGTAAACCGTAAACATAATTTTCTGAGAGGCGCCATGAGAGTGTTTGTGATGCGAAGATAAGCGCTTTGTCCCACTGAAGCACGAACGTAAATTTGCAAGTGAGTAATGAGCTATGGCTCTGACAGGCATATCGCGCTGACAGAAAATCCCCCATACCCAGCGGTGTCACTGCCGGAAATGTCGTTGCACTGGCTAGCGGCTAATACTCCGCGACTGTGCAGCGGTAAACCACAGGTTGTAATCAATTTCAATGTCACCGTTAGAGCGTCCGTCATTTCACTCTGAATCTCGATACGTGGCTTATTTGTGACAGCAAGACAAAATTCGCCACGGTGGGGCTAAATTTGAGGCTAAAAAATGTCGTCAATTGTCGTACTTATCCCTCACTCGTCCTTCTCATCAATTTATCGTTGTCACAGATCTTCGCTTAACAAAAGTCATTTGTGACGTGAATGGTTTACGGAGATTTTATTGAGCCTTTTGACTGTAGTCTGCGACACGCTGAGGTAATTTTGTGAATACGAGGTATGTTTTCAGAAAGTAAGTGTACTGTGACCATAACGGGACGTGTTCTTTCATTCTGTTGAGGTTTGGCGACACTCAGTGGTACATTGGGATCCCCTGACGACAGCGAACATTGCAGGAACACGGTAGTATGTAAACACACTTTGTAGTGTTCAGTTGCGTGAAAGATGTCGGTGTGACATCCCGGTAAGTGCAAGCCATGTGTTGTGATCAGCTTCCTACTCGCGGAAGGAATAACATCTGCCGAAATATTTTCGCGAGTCAAAACGGTTTACGGCGAAGGTGTAACGAACAGAACAAGAGTGTTTATGTGGAGTGGTGAGTTTAGTGGAGGCACAACAAATGTTGATGACGAATAGAGGAATGGATGGTCTTTCACTGTGACTGATGAGCTGGTTCAAGAAATCGAGGAAACAGTTGGTGAAGACCGCCGATTGACAGTGGATTGAATTTCTACGATGTTTCCACAACTCTCCGGAGGTCTCTTATACGAAGCACTCATGGAAACGGTGCACAAGATGGCTCCCAAAACAGATGACTTAGCAGCATAAGAAAAATCGGGTCAATAGCACTCACGAGTTTCTTGAGCGACTTGAATTGGAAGATGAGGATTTTCTGGGCGCTACTGTGACTGGATTTGAGACGTGGGCAGCCCAGCACGCGTGTACGACAAAAAGACAGTCGTTACAGTGCCGTCACACCAATTCTCCATCTACAAAACAATTAAAAACCGCAATTTCGGGAAAAAAAATCATGGCCTCAGTATTTTGGTTCTCAGTGGGAGACCATACACGAGAAAACGATATTGAGAGATCCTAAAAAAACCCTCAAAAAGAGCATTCAAAACAAAAGGAGGAGAATGCCGAGAAGAGGGGTGTGCTTCTTGCACGACAATGCCCCTGCTCACACAGCCTTAACCCCCATTGCCCTTTGATTCACTTGTTTGAGATGTTTTGAGCTACCCCAGTATGCCCCTGATGTAAACCTTCAGGGGATCATATTTTCACCTCCCTGAAGGCACACGAGAGGAATTAAATTTTCAACCGACGAGTAGGTGCACAGAGCGGTTCTGAAGTGGGAGAAGGAGCTGGTGGGAGAATTCTGCCTGCCACAGATGCGGAAACGTTGACTCGCTCGCATACAAGTTTGTTTGTGCAGCAGTGCAGAACATGTAATATTTTCTCAGCAACCAACTAGTCATCACTAATTGGACGAACGCATGCTATCTGATCATTCGTAAAGTAATTAGGCCTGACCGCATGCAATACCAAATTACTGAACAAACTGCAACACTATGGATGATGAAACATACAGCCAGCTTCATTATTGAGGAACGAGATTATACCTTTTCCGAATATTTGTCTTACATCGAAAGGGAAGATTTTTGGATTGCGCGGGATGACAATCATTCGAAAACATTTGGCAATATGCTTCATATCAGGATCAGGAAATCCTTGCAAGTTCTCTCCACTACGCCAGTTAATAGAAAATCGACACTATGTGAAAGCAGAAACTAGAGAAGAGTCTCTTACGCTGTTATAGGTATTTCGTGTAAGTGTTACTGATGCATGAATTGCAATAGAAATCGGCAACAAAGGAAAAATAAGTACATTGACAAATATAAATTTCTTCAAAAAGAAAAAAATTGTCTTATAATAATTTGGAATATGAATTGTCAGCAACAGAAGATTGTTTTTATTTAATTACAAGAAAAATTTCTTTTTTTCCTGTAGGTACAGTTAATTCTTTCCTCCGTAATGTCCACAACGGAGGTTTCTTTTCTTGTCAAGTGTGAAGAAATACATTTCATTAAGCCAAGAGTAAACTTGATTCACTTTTTATCTTTATAAAAGGAATTTAATTACTTCCTGACATAGGAAGAATTTTTTCATTTCAATATTATTGATTCATTAGCAGTACATGCAAGTAAAAAAATTAGCTCTTGAATGAAAACCAAGAGGTCGCGGGCTCGAATCCCGGTGGGACCTTGGATTTTTCAGTCTGCATTGTTAACCTGGCATCTCTCAACGAAGCGATGAATCGCCAGAAACGACACGTGGTTCCGAGTCCATGTTAAACTGCAGGTCCCCGTTTTCCGGTTGGATAACGGGTAGGTTAGCGACAAGCAAGTCGCCGAAGTGGCGTCCAATAGAAAGATTTATACCCGGCCATTCAGCCACACGAAATTATCATATTTTTTATCTTTTGGTAAATAATTCAATATGATCAATTATAGGCACTAACAACAATGCAGCAAGTACTATTTCACGGTACCTAAGGTTCGACTTAAGGTCGGAACAATGTCGTAAATAAAATTAATATCCATCGTAGGATATGCAGACGGATTGCTAAAGGCGGAAAGAGAGGAAAGCTATCAAAAAGAAAATCGTATAACGTGGTCGATATTACATTACAGTAACTAGCGACCTGTCCTGGCTTCGTACGAGTACCACTGGCAAGGAAACACCGCCAACTTGACCTCATATTTCAAGGACGGAAAAGCACTCTTGCGAGATATCAAGCCCACAGGAAACGAACTGTGCGAAAATGTGGGACATAATTCTGGAAGTACGCAGTTATGACCTTCTTAAAGTACAACTGTTGAACTTTTGCGCGCACTAGTTGTTCGTCACTCGTTCTGCCCCACTGGAGCCGCGTAATTTCCGAGCGCCAAGTACTGTGCATTAGAGTGACAACCAGAGTCCTCTTGTTAGCGGGATTCTGAAGGTGTGGGAAGAGAAAGGGGGAAGTGGACATGTCTGCCAATTGTGTTTTGAAATCTAGTTCACACGTTATTCTGCGCAAAAAATAATAAGTAACATGACTACATACCATAGCAGCCTCAAGCACAAGTACGTTCAGTATTATTTTTACAATATATACTGCTCAAAATCAAATTAAATAAACATAAGAAACTGAAGAATCGTTATGAAATGAATTCAATAATTTTCGATGCACAATTTAATCATACCAATGACGCAACAATAGTTCGTCACCTGGAAACGTCTAATGAGCATAAGGTACAATAGTGATAGTAATAACTACGTAGTAGTAGTCTACTTCTTTAATGACACAGTAATTCGTTTAATTCATTTATAATGCATTTGTGTATTGCGACATAAAACCGTTCAGATCAAAGGAATCTCTGGCATCTGCTACAGACTAGAAACCACGAAATTTGACACAGCGAACGATGAATCAGACCAATGTCAAAACAGTATTTCACAGAAGTCTTATTCACTTCCCTGTACAGTATTTCGCGCTCGGGCATTCTGCGGCTGCAGTTGGGCTTAGCGAGTGGAAACAACCACTGCGCGCGGTAGTTCAAAAGCTGTACTTTAAGGAGGTCATAATTGCGTACTATCCGAATTTTGATGCAAATTTTCGCGCGGGATCGATTTCTGTTCATCTTATATCCTCCTTTCAAGACATTGTCCATTCCGTTCAACTGCTCTTCCAAGTCCTTTGCTGTCTCTGAGTTATAATATCATCGGCGGATCTCAAAGTTTGTATTTCTTCTCCATGAATTTTCATACCTACTCCGAATTTTTCTTTTGTTTCCTTTACTGCTTACTCAACATACAGATTGAATAACACTGGGAAGAGGCTAAAACCCTGTCTCACTCCCTTCCCAACCACTGCTTCCCTTTAATGCCCCTCGACTCTTATAACTGCCATCCGGTTTCTGTAGAAATTGTAAATAGATTTTCGCTCCCTGTATTTTACCCCTGCCACCTTTAGAATGTGAAAGAGAGTATTCCAGTCAACATTGTCAAATGCTTTCTCTACGTCCACAAATGCTAGAAACGTAGGTTTGCCTTTCCTTATTCTTTCTTCTAAGATAAGTCGTAAGGTCAGTATTGCCTCACGTGTTCCAGTATTTCTACGGAATCCAAACTGATCTTCCCCGAGGTCGGCTTCTACCAGTCTTTCCATTCGTCTGTAAAGAATTCGCGTTACTATTTTGCGGCTGTGACTTATTAACCTGATAGTTCGGTAATTTTCATATCGGTCAACACCTGCGTTCTTTGGGATTGGAATTATTATATTCTTCTTGAAGTCTGAGGGTATTTCGCCTGTCTCATACATCTTCCTCACCAGATGTTAGAGTTTTGTCAGGACTGGATCTGCCAAGGCCGTCAGTAGTTCTAATGGAATGTTGTCTACTCCCGGGGCCTTGTTTCGGCTCAGGTCTTTCAGTGCTCTGTCAAACTCTACACGCAGTATCGTACCTCCCATTTCATCTACATCTACATTCCCTTCCATTTCTATAATATTGTCCTCAATTACATCGCCCTTATATAGACCCTCTATATACTTATTCCATCTTTCTGCTTTCCCTTCTTTGCTTAGAACTGGGTTTCCATCTGAGCTCTTGATATTCAAACAAGTGGTTCTCTTTTCTCCAGAGGTCTCTTTAATTTTCCTGTAGGCAGTATGTATCTTACCCCTAGTGAGATAAGCCTCTACATCCTCACATTTGTCCTCTAGTCATCCCTGCTTAGCCGATTTGCACTTCCTGTCGATCTCATTTTTGAGACGTTTGTATTCCTTTTTGCCTGCTTCATTTACTGCATTTTTATATTTTGTCCTTCCATCAATTAAATTCAATATTTCTTCTGTTACCCAAAGATTTCTACTAGCCCTCGTTTTTTGTACCTACTTGATCCTCTGCTGCCTTCACTAGTTCATCCCTCAGAGCTATCCATTCATCTTCTACTGTACTTCTTTCCCCCACTGCTATCAATTGCTCCCTAATGCTCTCCCTGAAACTCTGTACAACCTCTGGTTCTTTCAGTTTATCCAGATCCTATCTCCTTAAATTCCCACCTTTTTGCAGTTTCTTCAATTTTAATCTGCAGTTAATAACCAATAGATTGTGGTCAGAGTCCACATCTGCCCCTGGAAACGTCTTACAATTTAAAACCTAAGTCCTAAATCTCTGTCCTACCATTATATAATCTGTCTGATACCTTTTAATATCTCCGGGATTCTTCCATGTATGCAGCCTCCTTTTATGATTCTTGAACGAAGTGTTAGCTATGATTAAGTTATGCTCTGTGCAAAATTCTACCAGGCGGCTTCCTTTTTCATTTCTTTGCTCCAGTCCATATTCACCTACTACATTTCCTTCTCTGCCTTTTCCTACTAGCGAATTCCAGTCACCCATGACTATTAAATTTGCATCTCCCTCCATTGTCTGAATAATTTCTTTTATTTGATAATACATTTCTTCCATTTCTTCGTCATCTGCAGAGCTAGTTGGCATATAAACTTGTACTACTGTAGTAGGTGTAGGCTTCGTATCTATCTTGGCTACAATAATGCGTTTACTATGCTGTTTGGAGTAGCTTACCAGCACGCCTATTTTGTAATTCATTATTAAACCTACTCCTGCATTACCTCTATTCGATTTTGTACTTATAACCCTGACCAAAAGTCTTATTCCTCCTGCCAGCGAACTTCTTCCTACTATATCTAACTTAAGCCTATCCATTTCCCTCTTTAAATTTTCTAACCTACCTGCTCGATTAAGGGATCTGACATTCCACGCTCCGATCCGTAGAACGCCAGTTTTCTTTCTACTGATAACAACTTCCTCTTGAGTAGTCCCTGCTCGGAGATCCGAATGGGGGACTATTTTACCTCCGGAACATTTTACCCAAGAGAACGCCATCATCATTTAACCATACAGTAAAGCTGCATGCCCTCGGGAAAAATTACGGCTGTAGTTTCCCCTTGCTTTCAGCCGTTCGCAGCACCAGCACAGCAAGGCCGTTTTCATTATTGTTACAAGGCCAGATCAGTCAATCATCCATACTGTTGCCCCTGCAACTACTGAAAAGGCTGCTGCCTCTCTTCAGGAACCACACGTTTGTCTGGCCTCACAACAGATACCCCTCCGTTGTGGTTGCACCTACGGTACGGCTATCTGTATCGCTGAGGCACGCCATCCTCCCCACCAACGGCAAGGTCCATGAGTGATATGTCCTTATAAGTGTCTCCGGCTTCACTACTTGTTTCGTGTAACGGTAACAGATTGTACACAAAAATTTACTTCGTGAATCTGTGTATCTGTTGGTGAAAACCGTATCAAAGTCCCTACGGTAGTTCCTGAGATTATCCCGAACATACAGACGGAAAAGCACAGCAGTATAGTCTAATTAAGTAAATTACATAAATAAAGAAGGATGTGTGGATGTGCTAGACTCCGAACATGGATAATAAATTGTCTCAGGTTGCGAAAAGTCTAAGCAGGGCACATAATGGTGCGTAAGTTGACGCAGAATTATGATTACACATTTATTCTAGAATTGGAAAGCTGCTAAGGTCGGAATAAAACGCATCACAGAGAAGGGGTTGGGAGGGGGACAGAACAAAACGATGATACCGGATGGTTGTAACTAGCTTAGCACCCGCTGCGTCGCTTGCGTAGACTGTGTGATCTGCCAAGATTTTTTGTTTTGTTTTTGGTTTTCTTTAATCGAATATTTATGTCGTTCACAAATCACAACACTATATAAGCTTTTCAAGCTGATTGAGGCCATAGAAGCATGGTGTTTCTTGAATGTACTTCTGACCAAAAAGCGATTATGTAGCTAGAGTTCACGATTTCTGTTAATCATTGCTTCTGCGTACTTCTGGTGGTATTGCCATACAAGCTTTCATCCCCTAACATATATGTCTTTATGTCTAACCGAAAAGACCAAGAAGTGAAATACCGGTTGTCATAGCTTTAGCTTTAAATTTTTTTTCAACACAACTAACTATTTTCTTAAAAGATTTCATTCTCTGTCTCACCCTGTTAGGTAATGAATTAACAAAAACACGCGTTCTTTATTTATAACGAAGAAACCAAATAGAAATTTTCATAAATTTACTGTAGAAATGCTTTCATAATGAAACATTTCCTCAAAAATTTTATCCGCTATTTCATCCCTATAGGGGTTAAATTTCAAAAACAGTGAACATATATTTTTTAATTTCTAAGCGAGGACCCAAATACAAATTTTTATATGTTTAGCTTTGAAAAAGCTTTCATAATGAAAGAATTAATAAAACATTTCCCACCCTATTTCACCGCAGCCTTGTGGCCGAGCGGTTCTAGGCGCTTCAGTCTGGAACCGCGCTGCTACTGCAGTCGCAGGTTCGAATCCTCCTTCGGGCATGGGTGTGTGTGAGGTCCTTGGGATAGTTAGGTTTAAGTAGTTGTAAGTCTAGGGGCTGATGACGTCAGATGTTAAGTCCCATAGTGCTTAGAGCCATTTGCACCATTTGAACCCAGTTTCACCACCTTATAAGCTGGACTTCCAAAAACACAAAAGCAAGTGTTATTTAATGGGAACCGAGAGTGGAAGTGCTATGTGGACAGCGTTCTCCGCTAAACAGAAGTCGCGTACGGCTTAGCTGAACACTATAAGGAACACTAAGATGTACACTGAGGTGCTAGAGACAGAGCTGATTAAAATGTAAGAAGACCTATTGGACGAAAGTTTCATATTTCAACAACTAAAAAGTGGTTTGAGGATAAAGATATCGTTGTCTTGCCATGGCCTACATATAGCCCGGATTGGAATCCGGTGGAAAACCTTTGCGGAATATTTGCAAGGCGTGTTTAGCGCAATGGAAGGCAATTTGAGGCCATATGTGAGCTGAAAAGAGCGGCACGAGAAGAGTTGGCGAAAATTTCGCTCCAAGAACTACTAAACCTAACAAAATCAATGCCGAAGAAAATTTTAAGGTAATTAGGAAGAATGGAGTTTCGACAAAGCAATACTTCAAGAGGCCACTGAGTACCTTTACACCAATTTCCATCAAGAAAACGCAGACGCCATATTTTGTTATTCGAGTGATGTAATTGCACTGTAATTGTTTATGTCTTACATGTGTCTACTGCTTTCATAGTATATTCGACACATGTGTGCTTCAGACATGAAGTAGGCCTACTATTACTTTCGTGGAATCCTTCCTTTATAGTGAGTTCCAAAACTGTATAAAGTGATGGTTTTCCGAACATCTCAGTGCGTGCTGTATATATCGCAAAATGCGCTGGTGGAGTATGCTAACCAAAATAATTGTTCCACTTTTTTGCCACCAGGTGAAAATGTGGAGCTGTAAGTACTCAGAATGTGCTGTGGGTGCAGGACAATGAGAGAAACGGTCAAAGACATGATAACGGTGGTTGCGACATGTTTGTTAGGATATGATCACAAGTGACAACACGTGTTCAATAAGGTCTCGCGACTCCACATGTTGCATCCATAACACGACAAAAAAATGGTTCAAATGGCTCTGAGCACTATGGGACTTAACATCTCTGGTCATCAGTCCCCTAGAACTTAGAACTACTTAAACCTAACTAACCTAAAGACATCACACAACACGCAGCCATCACGAGGCAGAGAAAAATCCCTGACCCCGCCGGGAATCGAACCCGGGAACCCGGGCGTGGGAAGCGAGAACGCTACCTCACGACCACGAGATGCGGGCATAACACGACAAGGCCGACAGTTGCTCACAGCTTGTCCATTGTAATCAGAGCGATATCTCATCGTATGCTGTCCTTCGGATCTGGATTAATCCTGATGCATTCCTGATAGACACGATCTTTCAGATATTCCCATAACCAGAATTCACATCGATTTAGGTCTGGGTGTGTGGAAGACCACACGTCTTGAGAAGATGCTGTTGTTATAGAAGGTTTCTCGAAGCAAATCTTTCACATGCAAGCGACACGTGGTGTCGCCGTATCTTGCATGAAAATAGTTACGCGCACACAGCAGCATTCTTCCAAAATTGAATTCATATGCTGTACAAGGAGGTCCTTGTAACGTGAAAATGCCACTGTACACCAATCAGCCCGCGAGCTGTCATTTGCTCTTAGGGAAACGGTCCGAGAGTGAATGAGATTGTCAAACCACGCCAGGCAGTCACAAAACTGAGTGCAGTGGATATTCCTGCGCAACAAGGGGCAGAGTAAAACCACAGATGCCACAATTCTGTGCATTCACGGCACGGTGCAGAGTGAAATGTGCCTCGTGCGTCCAAAACTATTCCTCGGCCACATGTCATCGATTTCCATGCGTACCAAGTAACGAAAAGCAGAGTCACGGCTTTATAGCCTATCTTGGGGCTCTATTTGGTGCACATTCTGAATCTTGTAGGGATACCATTGTCAAACGAGCCGCAAAATTTTGGGAATTGTTGACCAGGGGGGAGAGAGTTCCTGTGATATGACCCGGACATTGGCTGAAAAGTTTGAGACATGTGCTGCACGGCCGGCTATAGCTACAGCAACTTCAACAACTGCCATCGGAATGGATCGACTCACTGTCATTGTTGCACCATCCACTTCTTCCGTTTCCGTGAGTCTCTTGATCATATTCTTTAACACAGTGGCCTCTTCACAGAAGTGCACAGTGTGTCTTCTCAAGAGCCACTGCGTTTCGCACGGAAGACTTCAATCTTGTTAACTATTTACGCCAGTGGTTCCCAACAGGTGGTCCGCGGACCCCCAGGGGCCGCGAGCTATGCCAAACGGGTCCGCAAGATGCTATTACAATAAAAATATATTAAATATACTTCGTTTGGTAACAGATTTTTTGTTTTGGCCGTTTCCTGCATGAGCAGAGCTTTAGCGAACGCTAACTGTTGCGTCTAGCGTCTTCCTAGAGTGTAAACAGATTGGCAGTGAGCATGAGCAACTTCTTATTCATACGGAGGTAAGATGGCTTTCTCGAGGTAGGATCTTGTCAAGATTTTTTGAAGTTATAAGAGACGAGGTTCGTTTCTTCCTTCTTGACACACAGTACGCGGATTTTCTCACTAACTTTTTTGGCTTTGCTCAGCTGCGTACTTTGCTGATGTGTTTGAACACATGAATGTGTTAAACTTGAGTTTACAAGGAAAAAATGTAGGCATGTTCGAAGTTGAGGATAAGATTAGTGCTATGGTCAAAAAGTGTCGGATCTGCGCGTCAAGGATAGAAAACGAGTCACTAACTAACTTTTCTACTTTAAAACAATTCTTGGAATCATCAGAGGAGAGTTTGCCTGACCAGATCAAGATCAATGTAGCCGAGCATCTACGCAGGCTGGCCACTAATTTTAGAGAGTATTTCCCTGAACCTGACCCTGACGACAGATGGATTCGAAATCCCTTCAGCTGTGAAGAAATAGACAAAATACAAGGCCTCACTTAAGAAGAGCATGATCAATTTGTGGATCTGTAGAGCTGCGGTACGATGATAAACATTTTCATGGGATGAAAAAGATCCTTCCATTTGCAACCACATATCGGTGTGCGCAAGCATTTTCTTCCATGCGTTTCCTGAAAAACAAACATAGGAATCGACATATGGTCGGATTTCAGAGTGAAAGTTTCAAGTTTGGAACCTAATATTTCAGAAATAATGGACTCAAAGGTCAGATTAAACTCATCTAATTAAGAACTAAAAATTAAAACAAACTGTATACGGATGGAGTACTCTGTTGTTATTGAATTTTTGTCAAATAAATAATACCTTATGTGAAATTAGTGTTTTCTTATTTTTCACACATGTATACTCAATGGCAATCTCAAGTGTAGTACACTTGAAAGACCAATACACTTAGTTTTAATTTTTTCCTGTCATTTTCAGTTCATACTCAATTATTATTTTTTTAAGGAGTTTTTATACTAAACACCCACATTTTCAGATTTAAAGACAAAGATTTTGAGCAATATCAAAAATTTAACAATAACAATGATGGCTAAATTGAAAAAGTTTTAAGCTCAATATTTTTTAAATAATGAATATGTCAAAGTTTTTTCTAAGTACCAAAAATAGAAAACGTATAAAAAGACTCTTAATTTGGCTTTTTTAGGTACTTGATACTGTGATATGACAAGGTACCAATCATGCTCGATGAGTGGGTCCTCGAGAGAATTTTGTTGGGAACCCCTGCTTTACACAAACAGTCGCTTCAGAACAGAAATCAGCACACGTCGCCGAGCGACAAAGAGTCAACTGAAGTCAAGACAGGAAACTTTTCACCTTCTGACTCCTTACAGAATCATATTTTCACCTTGTGACATAAAACGGGACTATTATTTCTTTTCAGCACACTTTACGATCGCGTCGATTAATCAACATACCTAGGATGTTTCAGCGCCCTGCGGTGTATAAAGCCTGCACTGCACGACTCAGAACACCGTCAATTTAATTACCTGTATAACCACATGGTATATGAATAAGCGACTTTCTAAATGCAAGAACAAGAGATAGGGGAAGATTTAAGCATGCTATGGCAGCTCTCTTAATATAGATAGGCTGGTTTCAAAATGCAGCATATATGCGGTGAATTACTGGAATGGAACCATATGAGTGAAGCGAAAGTTGAAAATGTAAACCGACATATTTGAGAGGCTAACATAGTGATTCTGCAGTTTTTCCTGCCGTGTTTTATAGCAAAAAAATCGACGAGACGACTGGCTGTTATTGTCTAAAGTGCACTACATTACAGCGATCGATTATGTCACTATCGCCAGGTTCGCAGCTGATGATATTGACATGGGCAATGGCTGAAATATTGTGCGGTTTAGACAAAAGCACCCGGCAGTTCACCCGTGGATTGTTTTGTTAAAGCAGTAATTGTTATGAAAGGCACTAAATGAAGAATATATTCGAGTTGTTAAGAACTGACAAAAGCCATATGTAACGTCCACTGTTACCCTAACTGATGGATCTGCCCGGAAGAGCTACACTATGTAATCAATAGTATCCGAACACCCCCAAAAAGATACGTTTTTCATATTAGGTGGATTGTGCTGCTACCTACTCCTGCCAGGTACTTCATATCAGCGACCTCAGCAGTCATTAGACATCGTGAGAGAGCCGAATGTAGCGCTCCGCGGAACTCACGGACTTTGAACGTGGTCAGGTGATTGGGTGTCACTTGTATCATACGTCTGTATGCGAGATTTCCACACTCCTAAACATCCCTAGCTACACTGTTTCCAAAAAATAGTGAACTGGGAACGTGAAGTAACACGTACAGCACAAAAGCGTACAGGCCGGCCTCGTCTGTTGACTGACACAAACCGCCGGCAGTTGAAAAGGGTCGTAATGTGTAATAGGCAGATATCTATCCAGACCATGACCCAGGAATTCCGAACTGCATCAGGATCCACTGCAAGTACTATGACAATTAGGCGGGAGGTGAGAAAACTTGGATTTCGTGGTCGAGCGGCTGCTCATAAGCCACACATCACGCCAGTAAATGCCAAACGATGCCTAGCTTGCTGTAAGGAACTTAAACACCGGAATATTGAACATTGTGTGCAATGACGAATCACGGTACACAATGTGGCGATCCAATGGCAGGGTGTGGATATGGCGAATGCCCATTGGACGTCATTCGCCAGCGTGTGTAGCACCAACAGTAAAATTTGGAGGCGGTAGTTTATGGTGTAGTCGTGTTTTTCATGGAGGGGGCTTGCACCCCTCGTTGTTTTGCGTGGCACTATCACAGCACAAGCCTACTTCGATGTTTTAAGCACCTTCGTGCTTTCCACTATTGAAGAGCAATTCGGAGATGGCGATTGCATCTTTCAACACGATCGGTCACCTGTTCATAATGCACGGCCACTGGCGGAGTGGTTACACGACAGTAAGTCCCTGTAATGGACTGGCCTGCACAGAGTTCTGACTTGAATCCTGTAGAACACTTTTGGGATGTTTTGGAACGACGACTTTGTGCCAAGCCTCACCGACCGACATCCATACCTCTCCTCAGTGCAGCACTCCATGAAGAATGGGCTGCCATTCTCCAAGAAACCTTTCAGCAACTAATTGAATCCGGCCGCGGTGGTCGTGCGGTTCTAGGCGCTGCAGTCCGGAACCGCGGGACTGCTACAGTCGCAGGTTCGAATCCTGCCTCAGGCATGGATGTGTGTGATGTCCTTAGGTTAGTTAGGTTTAAGTAGTTCTAAGTTCTGGGAGACTGATGACCACAGCAGTTAAGTCCCATAGTGCTCAGAGCGATTTGAACCATTTTTTTTGAACTGATTGAACGTATGCCTGCGAGAGTGGAAGCTGTCATCAAGGCTAAGGGTGGGCCAACACCATATTGAATTCCACATTACCGATGGATGGCACCAAGAACTTGTAAGTCACTCTGAGCTAGGTGTCCGGATACTTTTTATCACATACTGTATAAATGAGGAAACGACTTCATCAAATGATGATTGTTTTTGATCAACATTCTTCCAACTGCTTGATGGTGTCCTACAGCCCTTCTTAGTGTGTGGTAATCTTTACGAATCTTTTTTCTTCACTATTTCCAAGATTCTCTGCAACCAGTTACACATATGTTATTGTTTGTCTTCTTGTGCAAATATTCATTTCTGTTGCTCGTTCCGCCGCGAAGTCAACTAGAGCGTCATTTATACTCATAAGATTTTTTCAGTGACTTATTTCCACGTATGTTCTTTGCAGCGTACCTCCATTCTTTACATTTTTGTGAGCGTACTTTTTAGCAGTCATTGAAACACTACATTTTAGACGCTTCCATTTTCTCCAGCTTCTATTTTTCCTTCAATTCTGCACCAATTAGACTCCGAAGTTTTTCTTACTTCGGCCATCATGACCAATATTCCTTCTTAACCTTAGATTAGTAAACTCCCGAAAAATTTGCCAATACAGTGAGGTATAAAACAGGACATTTGGTGTTTAATTTGGTATGTAATATACCCTTGGAGATCTAATAATGGTAATTAACTAATGCATAATTTATACATTTTGACTTTCTTGGGATAAAAAGTGGAGCAGTAAACTTTATGATGGTTTAGTAACAATGTAACATCCCCCCCCCCCCCCACTTCCCCCTTTAGTGATCTGGGGTTAAGTAGTCGACTTGTTTTCTTCCATTCTTACGTTTTCTTGATCGGTTTTGATGATCATGAAATTGCTCTTCTTCCTTATTTTTACTGATCAGCTCTTTCGTATTTGGATTGCATTTGAAGTTCTGTGCCTGATAAATCCTCGGTTCTATTAAAAAGCGTATTTTCTCTTCCTTCATTTTTCAACGGGAATGTTTTTGTAAGTAAGAATCAAGAGACTACGAAAGTGCAGTTGAAATTATTACATCGATTCGGTATATGGCGTCTTGCTACCGCTGTTCTGCACGCAACTGTCCAAGTAGGAACACAGTTTGGGTAAAGCATAGCGAGCGCGGTGTCTCATTAGTTGCCTCAGACACAGCGGCTGCATGCAACGAACGGCAACTTGATCCTAATTGCTGGCGGGCCCGGCTCACAACAGCGCAGAGCTGCCTGCTCTGGCTCAGTACAGGGAACATCAGCTGCAAGGGCTGCGTAACAGAGCCCTCTGCTGCCGCTCTAGGATGGCGCTCGACGTAAAGCGCAGTCCCTGAGGCTGGTAAAACCTTAGTAGCGGCTAAAGAACCTCCAGCTACTTTGTAAACTAATACTGCAACTTCATTTGTTGATGCAATTTTAAAGCAAGAAGGCTTCAATAACCGACATCAAACTCCCGGTTGCCTTTACACATCATCGAAAAATATTCTAAATGTCTGTATATTTGAAGATCCCTGCCAAAAGAAAGCTCACAATTCGTTAAAACTAGTATGTATGTATGTATGTTAACCGGGGACCTAGAAACGACGGAGAGGCTCCGTCCCCGCCGCAGCCGCAGTGGTCCGCAACCCCACGACGACTACCGCAGTCCACTTCACCCCTCCGCCGCCCCACACCGAACCCAGGGTTATTGTGCGGTTCGGCCCCCGGAGGACCCCCAGGGAACGTCTTACACCAGACCAGTTTAACCCCTATCTTTGCCTGGTAGAGTAATGATGGTATACGCGTACATGGAGAACTTGTTTGCACAACAATCGCCGACATAGTGTAACAGTGGCAGAATAAGGGGAACCTGCCCGCATTTACCGAGGCAGATGGAAAACCGCCTAAAAACCATCCACAGACTGGCCGGTTCACCGGACCTCGACACAAATCCACCGGGCGGCTTGTTGCCGGCGACCGGGCCCTCCTTCCCGCCCGGAAAGCTGTGCGTTAGACCGCACGGCCAGCCGGGCGGGCTAAAACTAGTAACTGGCCGAACATAGAGGTTAGATCCCGCGACCACCGTCCATTATGTAGTCGCGCACGAAGTGGTGGGAGAGGAATGTGGTGTGGGGAGGAGTTGTCTGTGTGTAAATAGTAGAGTATTCAGCGACTTGTTTACCAAAAACCAAACCTTAATTTCCAACACGGTAGAACGCATGATAAAGTAATCTTCCCTTTTTGATTTCACCAGTATTGGAATAAAGGGATCAAGAAATATTACACCAAAAGTAATAAAGCAAGAGTAATAGGAGAACAAGAAGACACAAAATAATCAGTCTTATCCCAGAATAAAGAGGCCTAACTTATATCCTATCAAAAGTTGTCACCATAGCTAACACTAAACAAATATATAATAAATGAGCGATAATCAGCAATAGAATAAACCAGCCGATGTTACCCTCTAGTGGGCACAATAAGTGAGAACAAGGACAGATACAAGGAGAGATTAGAATTATACTGAACACAACAACAATAAAACAAAGTTTTCTAACATCGCTACACTAGATCCTACTGCGGCCTCGCCGTAGTAGGAAACTGTTGTCATTTGTGTTGTAACTGCGACCGGGACGGTCGCGGGGTTGAAATGACGGACCCGCGGAGAGGCTCACGAGCAACAACACTACGGGGGAGGATGGACACGACAACGTAGGACAGAACGAACAACAAGATCGAATAGCGGAGTCACAAGGAAACCTAACAACCACGTCCACAGAACAAGAAAGTAAGTAAGCTGTCTAACACGAGGCGATGTGCCACAAACGTACGCGAGATTAGACTGACTGGCCGAGCTTTTTTTTTTTCCTATATTGAATTTCGATTCCCCCCGAAGGGGGCGGGCTGGCAGCAGCTTAGTACGCTGTTCTGCAGCCTACAGACTTTTTTAAAACGTAAGAAGAAGAGAATAAACAATAAAAGCAGGCGATAAAACGGTGACCTAAACTGGCCGAGCGAGAGGCAGGCGCTTAAGTACGCTGTCGGGGGCGCCGCTGCTGGCCGCTGGAACCACGTGTCCCACCGTGTCGCCCTCATACTAAATGTGGGCCAGGAGGCGCGCGCCGCCACAGCTTACGACGCGATGGTACCTCTAGGGGTCTTCGACGGCCATGAAACCTGGAGCGGATTCAAATTCCGCGGCGCGCGGTACCAGAATTTGGAAACTTAATTTGGCCAATTATACACACTCGTCTGTTCTAAAAGACTACACTAATAACAACGAGCACAATTTGTTTTAACTGTACTCCTGACCATGACGCGTTTCTTGGATCCACGAAATCAAGCACCCTACGCGGCTCCAGACCGCAACGACACCTCATGTTGATGGCGAGCCACCGTCAGTTCCGACTGCAAGTCCACTCTGCTACCACGCTGCCTTGCTCCAAGACTTCCTGCTTCACCATGTCCAGCCATCTGTTCTGTTCGCGAACTGCTAGCTGCGTTGCCTTCTAGCTGACCGTCTTAATACTCTTCTGTGCTGCAGATCCCACAGACGACGGTAAGCGTTACCCCATGCTTCTCCTACGTGGGTCCGCTATCGATGGCGACTCACTTAGCTCGTCACGCCGGCACATAATCAAGACCAACTGGCGTTCCATGCGTGGCCCAGCGTCCCACAAAAAGTCTCTCCTGCTGCACTGTCCATAGCTTCCCTGGTGCTGCCTTCATGTAGATGTTACACGTTGGCCACCGCTATGAAATGTTGCAAGTCGTTTGGCTTGCCTCTTGCCTTTAATAAGCCAACACTCTCTGATCCTAGTCATGACTCGCGATATGCGGGACACATGTTTCTCATCACTTTATTTAACTCTGATTACCGTACTCGATTATGATTTTTGTATTTAATTAACGTGCAGGGGATGCCTGTCTTAAATTCCTTCATTTGCAGACTAATTTTATTACAAGTGCTTTGCGTTGGTTAGCACCTCCAACTACATGTGTCAAAAGCAAGCCATACACTCTTAGTTTCCTCTGGGCAGCAGATCAGGTATTGAAATGTGGATGCGTGGACGGATAACGGCTAATCTTTACTGACACGCATAATCCACTTGATAGTGCAGTCACGAAATTACCTGGTGTGTTTGTCCGAAGACTGCTCGACACAGAAAAAAAAACACACTAATGTGTGTAACATATTTAGGTACCACATATAAAAAATCTGCACTTGTATTCGTTAGACCTTGTACATACATCTAAACTAAACTAAACTCTGTCCGAACAGGCCTCGGAGGGCCCAACGGTACCGACCGACACCGTGTCATCCTTAGCCCACAGGCGTCACTGGATGTGGATATGGAGGGGCATGTGGTCAGCACACCGCACTCCCGGCCGTAGGTCAGTTTCCGAGACTGGAGCCGCTACTTCTCAAGCAAGTAGCTCCTCAGTCTGCCTCACAAGGGCTGAGAGCACCCCGTTTGCCAACCCATTCAAGTGATATCCCAGCGCGACAGCGTGTAACCGGTGGGCTGAAGGGAACCGGTCCTACCACTGCGGCAGGGCCGCTGGCTTCTACATACATCACTGGTCTTAAATGTTGTCTATTATTTTATTTACTATAAACAATCGATTTTATTGGTATTAATACATTCACTATAGTTTCTCTCATGAGTATGAATGCCGTTTGTACACGGGTGCCCAAAATTGAAGCAACAAGCGGAAGTTTTCAAGACTGCATTTATTTTGCCACAAAATACTATAAACAGGTGATAGTGTATATAATACAGAACGTAAACAACTGCAACAAGCATGAAGGTGTTCAAAAATGTTGTTCGTTTTTTCCGACTTAACGGGTTTACATACAAATTTGGATAACTGGTTAATGTGCACAGTATGGAGGGTGTGGCCACCTCTGGTAGCAATACAGGCCTGACAATGACAGGGCATGCTGTGAATGATGTCGTCAATCTCATGCTGAGGCAATATGGCCCAGCTGAGCTACTCGCAACTCTTGCAGAGTGGTTGGTGGATGCTGACGTGATGCAACCCCTCTACCTAATGCATCCCAGACATGCCCTGTGGGATTCAAATCGGCGGAGCGAGCAGGCCACGCCCGGCGTTCAGTATCTTCCGCTTCCAAGAAAACATCATCCATCCGTGCTCTATAAGGTCGAGCGTTATCGTCCTTGAATACGACGTCTGAGCCCACGGCACGTCGCAACAACCGTCAAGCGGTCCCAACATCTCATCACAATAACTGAGAGCAGTTAAGCTTTGCAATTTGACCCGCACAGTTTCATAACGAGGTGTTAGACTGGTCAACAAAACCTCTGCCCACACCATTAGGGATCTTTCTCCTCATCGGTCTCCTTCCACAATGTCTGGGCCCCGAAATCGTGTTCCACGTGCTCTCCAGATGAGAATCCGTCGATAATTACTCTCCAGAACAAATAGTGACTCATCTGTGAAAAGAACATTGACCCTCTGTTCGACCGTCGAGGTGCCATTTTGACGATTCCACTCTAGACGTTCCCTTCTGTGAAGACGCGTCTGAGGTAAACATTCAGCAGGTGTGAGACAATAAAGGTTCTCTGTTGAAGCCTTCCGTACGCTTTTGCCTCGATGCAACACATCCAGCGGATGCTTCGAGGTAAGATGCCAGTTGTCGTGCAGTAGTACTTAGGCGATACCATCGTGCCCTTCATGGCAAATAACGGTCCTCTAATTCTGACGTCACAGCTGATCGGCCCTGACCTGGTCTTCAGGATACAGTTTCGGTCTCTATAAACTGTCGCAACATCCGAGAAACAACATAACGATTCACATTAAGCCATCGGGTCACATCAGTGTGCGATTGTCCTACTTACGTTCTTCCTACTGCCCACCTCTGCAGAGTGTCTAGTAGCCATCTTCTATATGCCATACTGCACCGTCTGTGACCGTGCACACGGAGATTGTGGTCCTGGGACTTCCCGACAAACACTACGCTGTTTGATAGGTGCCCTTATGTCATTGTTGGCGTGGTTGTCCGTTGATCGAAATGCCGTCTCTCGTGCAGAACACGATCTTACGGACATCAGTTGACAGTTTGTATGACCATATCCGCGAATTATACACAGGACGGGGAAATAGCGGTTTGTTGCTTTAATTTTCGATACCATTGTATGTTTCGAAGTTGATAGGATTGAGATATCAGCGAACAAGTCTGTAAAAGACCATTTGCCAATGGTCTTTGACGCACCCGTTTTTAGGGCTGTTTTCCTGTTCAGTTAGCACCTGTAGCGTAGTGGTGTACTCTCCTGACATCTTGTAATATAAACGACGGTATCTGTAATTCACAGTAATATTTCCTACGTAGCAGGATACAAAATCAATTCGCGAGTCGTGTGTAAGCATATTTACAGCTAGTTATCTTCAGCACCGTAAACAGAAGCAAATAGATTGTTGTGAATTCAGTTCTTTCTTACATCCAATTTTACTGGTTTTATGGTGTGAAATACTGTTTCAAATGAGGAATGAATATTGCAGAGCCGGCTGGGGTGGCCGAGCGGTTCTAGGCGCTACAGTCTGGAACCGCGCGACCGCTACGGTCGCAGGTTCGAATCCTGCCTCGAACATGGATGTGTGTGATGTCCTTAGGTTAGTTAGGTTTAAGTAGTTCTAAGTTCTAGAGGACTGATGACCTCAGAAGTTAAGTCCCATAGTGCTCAGAGCCATTTGAACCATCTGAACATTGCAGATAATATTGTTTCACAAATTAGCTCGAAAATAGTAGCGGATGAGATTTCCGCTGACAGTGCAAACGTGGGACGATTATTGAAAATATGAAACATGACAAAAACAGTTTATGCTCACACGCAAATGTAACAGTCATGTTATTTACTAATTATTGATTGGTTTTTACGGTTAGAGGGATGATACTAACATTCGCGAATATTTCTTTTAGATCTATAAAAATGACGTGATGCAGGTAGCATAGGTCTGTGGCAGTAGTAATTCTGATTGATTTTGTAATGAACTGTTGAGTAGACGCTACAGAAAAGCATGTGGAATATTTAGAGTTTGGAAGACACTCCGATGCCGATGATGTATCTACTATTTCTACCGTTTGAAACAGTACTACAGCGACTGATGGCACTCTGTGTAAAACAGTGTCGAGTGGCCCTGTGTGTGAAACGTCTGGCATAGGTTCGGCATCGCTTGAAGAAACATTTAATGAACTTGAAGGTACTAACCAACTTAAAGCATTCGTAATAGCTGTAATTATAACTCTGCAAATGAAGTAAGTTCGGAAGACATCCTCTCTACTTTCTGGTGCTGAAGTGGCTGCAAACGTGAAATTACATGCAAGGTCTAAAACTGATTATGAAGCACAGGCCTTTGGGATATGTCTTGCTCCTGAGGACAAATGTTTACTATTATAAATTGATACTTACAATTTTCTGCAGATTATTCAGACGTATTAGTGAAACTTTGATGTATGGTTTTTCGCTCCTGATTCATTAGTACGAATATTTACCGTCTCGTAAGTCACTATGGACATGGAAATACATAAAATGTTGGGCAGTTTTACTGTTTACTTTTCTCAAAGAGTACATATTGATAGGTATTTCACTGTTATGTTGGCTAGACCATTTTGACACTTGAGGAGTTAAAGCTCTAGGGGTAACACTTCAAAGTTAAACATAAGAATGCAGCATGGGAAGTCTGATAGAAGCAGAATTTGTGAGAAGATACCAAGAACGGGCAGCTGTTTCCCATAGGTCAAGCGTACAGAATTCTTGGGCGATCAGTTCTTGGGTACTACACTCCTGGAAATTGAAATAAGAACACCGTGAATTCATTGTCCCAGGAAGGGGAAACTTTATTGACACATTCCTGGGGTCAGATACATCACATGATCACACTGACAGAACCACAGGCACATAGACACAGGCAACAGAGCATGCACAATGTCGGCACTAGTACAGTGTATATCCACCTTTCGCAGCAATGCAGGCTGCTATTCTCCCATGGAGACGATCGTAGAGATGCTGGATGTAGTACTGTGGAACGGCTTGCCATGCCATTTCCACCTGGCGCCTCAGTTGGACCAGCGTTCGTGCTGGACGTGCAGACCGCGTGAGACGACGCTTCATCCAGTCCCAAACATGCTGAATGGGGGACAGATCCGGAGATCTCGCTGGCCAGGGTAGTTGACTTACACCTTCTAGAGCACGTTGGGTGGCACGGGATACATGCGGACGTGCATTGTCCTCTTGGAACAGCAAGTTCCCTTGCCGGTCTAGGAATGGTAGAACGATGGGTTCGATGACGGTTTGGATGTACCGTGCACTATTCAGTGTCCCCTCGACGATCACCAGAGGTGTACGGCCAGTGTAGGAGATCGCTCCCCACACCATGATGCCGGGTGTTGGCCCTGTGTGCCTCGGTCGTATGCAGTCCTGATTGTGGCGCTCACCTGCACGGCGCCAAACACGCATACGACCATCATTGGCACCAAGGCAGAAGCGACTCTCATCGCTGAAGACGACACGTCTCCATTCGTCCCTCCATTCACGCCTGTCGCGACACCACTGGAGGTGGGCTGCACGATGTTGGGACGTGAGCGGAAGACGGCCTAACGGTGTGCGGGACCGTAGCCCAGCTTCATGGAGACGGTTGCGAATGGTCCTCGCCGATACCCCAGGAGCAACAGTGTCCCTAATTTGCTGAGAAGGGGCGGTGCGGCCGCCTACGGCACTGCGTAGGATCCTACGGTCTTGGCGTGCATCCGTGCGTCGCTGCGGTCCGGTCCCAGGTCGACGGGCACGTGCACCTTCCGCTGACCACTGGCGACAACATCGATGTACTGTGGAGACCTCACGCCCCACGTGTTGAGCAATTCGGCGGTACGTCCACCCGGCCTCCCGCATGCCCACTATACGCCCTCGCTCAAAGTCCGTCAACTGCACATACGGTTCACGTCCACGCTGCCGCGGCATGCTACCAGTGTTAAAGACTGCGATGGAGCTCCGTATGCCACGGCAAACTGGCTGACACTGACGGCGGCGGTGCACAAATGCTGCGCAGCTAGGGCCATTCGACGGCCAACACCGCGGTTCCTGGTGTGTCCGCTGTGCCGTGCGTGTGATCATTGCTTGTACGGCCCTCTCGCAGTGTCTGGAGCAAGTATGGTGGATCTGACACACCGGTGTCAATGTGTTCTTTTTTCCATTTCCAGGAGTGTATTTCCACGTTTGAAATACGTATCGAACTGGACTGACAACATGCAGAAGCGATCTACTAGGATCGATGCAGCACATAGGAAAGCGGAACAATTGCGTTCAGAGAACTGAAAAGAACATGTTTGGAAGAAAGATTGTTACTGTGAAAGCCTTTTGCGTAAATTTAGAAACCGGTACTTGACGCAGACTGTGAAACACTTTTACAGCCTCCATCGTACATTTCGCTTAGGTCTTATCAGAAAAAGAGAAATTTGGGCGCCTGCAGGATGGTGCAGGCTATCATTTACCCCTCGCTTCATGTCCATGCGGAACAGAACAGTTGATTTACTCCCCTCCCAAGCACAAAGTGACGACAGTATTCTTTCAAAAGTAACATGGGAGGAGGAGCACGCACTTTTATCTCGAAATATAAGGCTCAGAAATTTTATACGGCAGCACACCACACACATTACGTTTATCAAAAGTCAGTTATTGGCAGGTTCTGCTAGCACGTTTGACATGTAACATCTACAAGGAATTTACTGGGCTCAAATGCTTTGTTCAGAATGTGTCCCAGACAATAAGAAAAAAACATGTACCAGGGTAGGTCAATTATTATCCTCAAAGTAGTTAAAAAATTTTACTGTAATCAAATAGGAAACTTATAAGAACCTCATTTTTCGATATAGTCTCCTTGCTTTGCCCTCATAAAAGAAGGTTCTTGATTGAGATGCGAGCAAGGAATGCACCGCTTCTTTCACTGCTTCGTCCGAAGCAAATCGACGACCCCTTGTTGCCGGGTCTATTATGGAGGATGATCCAGTACTTCTAATTTGAGTTTCTGGGACGTTATAGCAGCGTGGGTAGCGGTATGCGGACGGGCACAACACCTTTTGACAGAAATCCTCGGCGTTTGCTTAGCCTGGCAGCAAGCATCTCACTGTAACGTACACTGTTTATTGTTGTGCCTGTTTCCCCATAATGTTCTAGTACTGGACCCTGTGCGTCCCAAAAAACCGCAAGCATCAGTTTTCTTGCACGCCGAATTCGGATGTTTCCATCCCATACTCTACCGTTTACTCTTCGGCTCGTAATGATGGATCCATCTTTCGTCACCATTAATGGTCCTGTCTAAAACATTGTCCCCTTCGTTACCATAACGATCCAAAAGTTTTTTGCAGATGTCCAAGCGCGCTTGTTTATGCAACTGTGTGAGTTGTTTTGGGACCCATCTTGCACAAATTTTATTAAACCCAAGTCTGTTGTGGATGATTTCGTAGGCAGAACCGTGAATAATTTGCGGACTATGTGCCACTTCGTCAGTAGTTAATCATCTATCTAAGCGAATCATTTCGCGTGAACGCTCAATGGTTTCCCCATTTGTGGCGGTAAACGGTCGTCCGGCTTTATCTTGCTTAACACTTGTGCGACCATTTCGGAATTTTTCAGTCCATTCGTAGACATTCCATGGGGGCAAAACGCTGTTCCCGTACTGTACCGAAAGTCTTCCATGAATTTCGACCCCTTATACGCTTTCCGACCACAAAAAAACGGATTATTGAATGTTGCTCTTCTTTGGTGCAAATAGACAGTGGAGCAGCCATGATTAACAGCACGGCAGCTTGAAAATTGCAAAGGTATAACAACACATAAACAAATCATGCGTCATCAACGTTAAACGACAGTACTACCAAAATAAACAAAAATATAACTAAATTGCGGGTAATAACTGACTTACACTCGTAGTTTGCCCACGGAGTAACAAATCCGTGACCTGTACGTGTAGCTTGATTCCAGGCGCTTCTTTTCTTTTTTTTATCGGTACAGTCACACAATTTGAATAACAAATTGCCAGTTTCACTCGTCACCGGCCTCTTCTGGTCATGAGACGGACCCAGTACTTAAGTCAAACCACTGAGAGAACCACACTCTCAACATCAATGGCAAGAGGGAAATCCTACTCCAGTCATATGGTGACTGCCGAAAGCGGTAATTTGGCTTCAAAATTGTGACAGTAGTGGAGAATAAACTATTTTCAAAACAAGTATGTGAATAACCGTCAACATCTTTAGTACACCCGAATGGTCGATATTTCTAAAGCTAGCCTTTTTTTGTCAACCTGATATAATTAGTTTGTGCAATGGATGTTTCACATATGGAAACTCGTCACCATTTCGTGGGAGTCTGAAATATCATTAGACGCCCGTCTGGAAGTCTTTGAAAGTTCGCACCAGCACATTATCTGTCGAACAGGAACAAGAAACCAATAAATAACATTCCGTTACCTAGGACTGTCTTTTAATATTTATTAGGAACAAGAATGTATTTTCAGAATATTCTACGATTATACTCCTATGTAACTTGACGACATACAGAGTGATTATTAACAAAATTGAAGTTCCGTGTTCTGACCCTTGATGTGCCAGTCGGGTCCGACCGATTGTCAACCTGATATAATTAGTTTGTGCAATGGATGTTTCACATATGGAAACTCGTCACCATTTCGTGGGAGTCTGAAATATCATTAGACGCCCGTCTGGAAGTCTTTGAAAGTTCGCACCAGCACATTATCTGTCGAACAGGAACAAGAAACCAATAAATAACATTCCGTTACCTAGGACTGTCTTTTAATATTTATTAGGAACAAGAATGTATTTTCAGAATATTCTACGATTATACTCCTATGTAACTTGACGACATACAGAGTGATTATTAACAAAATTGAAGTTCCGTGTTCTGACCCCTGATGTGCCAGTCGGGTCCGACCGATTGTCGTGTCATCCTCGGCCAATGGCGTCATCCGAAGTGTTATGGAGGGGCATGTGGCGAGCACATCGCTCTCCCGGCCGCTGACGGATTTCTATTAGGTCGAGTTACTCCTTAGTTTTTCTCCCGGGGGTGTGTGTGTCCTGTACCAGTACTGCCACCAGGGGAAATTACCTAGCAGTAGCCGGAAGCGAACCCGTGTTCCCCGCATGCCACCCAGTCTTTCTGACCACTCAGCTACGGTGATGGACTAGAACAGCTATTAGGGGATGGTAATTGCAAAGATATGATGTGTGACTGTTACCACGTGTACATGCCAATGTTTGCTTGATCTGAAGTAAGAGAACTACACTCAAAGAATGTCCACGTATGTGCATGTTGTTAAAATGCATCTCAACCATCTAAGTCATATTACCAACAATGATGACAATAAGCTGTATTAATATTTTTAATCAGTTGCTGCACTCTTCACGCGAACTTATATATATTAAAACATAAAATTCAGCTGCGCGCATCTTACTCTTGCTCCGAAAGAAACCGCTGTTGAACGGCCACCATAAACATCTTTGCTGAACTCGCGTGGCGCTATTTTAGTCAGAACTACTAAACGTTAACAAATCTAGCTTCCACTCATCTACTTTAATTCATTTTCTGTCGATCTCGGATCAATTACGGCTTCATCTTCAGGGACTTCAGTGTGGTATATCAGCTCATCAGATTTCTAATGTGTCCGACTAAGAATCCTGATTTACTTCGAAACTGACAGCAAATAAATTGAAACAATAAACACAGCTGAGTGAAAAACAGCCTTCCTTTTGTATAACAAAATAGTTTCGTAGTATACCAATGGAGAAGCTCTATTTTTAACAACTATACACAACGGCTCGCTCGATAAGAGGTCCGCCCCTTACAACTTGAAAGTTACACCGGTTACACCATTACACAGGAAAGAAATAAAAGTTCTACGATGAATTATAGGCCATAACATTGACAGCGATTTTTACTGGCTCTTAACTCATATGAAGTAATGAGTACTGTCGATAGGGGAACTCAAACTGATTTCCTGTTTCTAGATTTCCAGAAGACCTTTGACACCATTGCTCCCACACAGCTGCTAGTCCAATTGCGTGCTTATGGAGTACCGTCTCAGTTGTGCGACTGAATTGGTGATTTCCTGTCGAAAGGCCATAGCCCATTACAACTGATTGAAAGCCATCTAGAGAAACCGAAGTAATATCCTGGGTTCCTCGAGGAATTTTTATACGCCTTACGCTTTTCGTTATCTGTATAAACGACTAGGAGACTATCTGAGCAATCCTCTTAGATTAGTTGCACATGGTGCTGTCATTTACCGTCCAATAACGTCATCAGAAGAATCAAAACAATTTCAAAATAATTAAGAGGAGATATCTGTATGGTGCGAAAAGTCGCGGTTGACCATAAACAACTGAAAATATGAGGTCCTCCATGTGGTTAGTAATAAAATCGATTTCATAATATTTATGTAATATTCCGTCAGTTCTTGGAGGAACATAGACATATTAAAAAGTTTAATACATATTATTAAAAACTTTAATACACATTATCAACGTTCCACAATATCATTTATTTAATAGTTTATCATGAACCGACTTTGAGCTTCCTAGGCTATCGTCAGATAACTTAATATTCAACGGATAATCCAGACAACACTAAAAATCCACTTCGTTTGGGTTATAAAAGTTCAGAGTCTATTGATTGAACATAATACCTAGAGATTAAAATTATGAACAACTTAAATTGGAACCATCAGCAAGAAAACGTTGCCGGGAAGGCGAACCAATTGCTACCCTTTTTTATCAGAATAGTTAGAAGGTGCAAAAAATATACTGAAGAGATTGACTACACAACGCTTGTCCGTCCTCTTGTGGAGAACTGCTGCGTGATATGGAATCCTTACCACATAGTATTGAATGAGGACATCAAAAAAAATTTAAAATAAGGCCAGCTCGTTTTTTATTATCGCGAAACAAGTAAGAGTCATGAATATAATACGGGAATAGGCTGTCAGTCATTAAAATAAAAGCATTTTTCGTTACGGCGAGATTTTTTCACTGTCTTCTTCTATAATCAACTTTGTCCTTCGAACGCCAAAATATTTTATTATTTTCCTACGCGTTGTTTGAGGGTAGAACGGTCGAGTAACGATGGTGCAGTGGTTATATGAACCCTCTGTCAAGCACTTACGTGTGGAATGCCAAGTAGACATGTGTAGTAGGTGAGACATTTGAAACTGTTTTTGAAAGTTTCAGGAAAACTATAAATCTGATTTTAAAAATGTTTATAATAAAAATTATTTGTCCCGAAGGGGCACGTCCAGTGACACCAAACTCGATCGCCCTGCTTCTCCTCCAGGATCAGGGAGGGCGGTCAACTTTGAAATATTTGTAGGAACCTCCACAGCTGTTAATCTGTTCATTTATTTACAACATGCTCCATTACAATATTTGTAATACTGCATCTATTGTATGTATATGAGTGTGTGTGTGGGAAAGGGGGGGGGGTGGAGTGTAGTGTAACGTTTGTGTTGTAAGGTGGTGACGATAAGAGAAGGCAGAGGGTGAAATCTAGTGCCAGAACATAGCGTACTCCTTGCGAATAGCTATATGTTCCCATTCGACGAATGGTACAAATGGCTCTGAGCACTATGGGACTTAAAATCTTAGGTCATCAGTCCCCTAGAACTTAGAACTACTTAAACCTAACTAACCTAAGGACATCACACACATCCATGCCCAAGGCAGGATTCGGACCTGCAACCGTAGCAGTCGAGCGGTTCCAGACTGAAGCGCCTAGAACCGCTCGGTCACAGTGGCCGGCATTCAACGGATGGATCTCCATCAACAGTGACGCAAGCCCTCACGTCATGAGACACTGCGGAGAGGTTTGATATTTAAACAAGGACATCGGCGCGAAGCGATCGGGAACTTACCGCTACCACCTCTCTTTCCCTTGCCGGCCAAATGCTAGTAGTTAAAGTTTTTCCATCACCAGGCAGGCTTACCATCGGGTCGAGCGCCACCGCACAAGCGTGCAATAGTGATCTCATCCACGGAGGCACCCCCCCCCCCCCACCCCCCTCTCTCCATTGTTTACTGCGGATTCGGAATCTCCGGGAAAAAATAGACTCCCACGTAATTTTTGTGTTTAACATTGTTTTCGTTGCGTGACAGATGACACTGTAATCGACAAAGATCAAAAGGGGTTAAAAACAACTCAGAAATGATAAGCAAATGTTCGAGATGGTTACTAGTTTCTACTATACCTCCAAATTACCATCTATGAAGGATGCACTGCGATCATGCGTCGCAACCCGTCGCCGTACTCTCGCTGTAGGAATAATACTTCCGGCTTCAAGGAAGTAGTTCCATTGTTGGAGCGAGACTGTAGCCGTAGCGCTAAAAGTACTTTTTAGTTCAAAATGGTTCAAATGGCTCTGAGCACTATGGGACTTAACATCTGTGGTCATCAGTCCCCTAGAACTTACAACTACTTAAACCTTACTAACCTAAGGACATCACACACATCCATGACCGAGGCAGGATTCGAACCTGCGATCGTAGCAGAGTTTTTAGTTCATTGATAAAAAGCCAAGAAACTGTCCCAACAGCATTCCATTTCAGCGACATCTGTGGAAGAAATTATTCGAACAATGTGGACAGGGGAATGTACTATGTTCTAGAAAATAAAGGTTTTTCCTATAAAAACCGGTTTGTGATTAATGATTTTAGAATAACTGTATTTCTCAGCTCCTGAGATACTAAAATGATGTGTATTTCTTAAGATATTCTCATTTTTCAACGATTTTAACCCTTTATCAAAAGTAGACATGATTGTCTTAATGTGATTTCCGCGATCGTTCTTTAAATAAAAATATGGCATTTCAGTCTTTGATCGCTATTTTTTATTTTCAATTACCGGTTTCGGGCTAGCTGCCCATCTTACAAGTTACTCTGTAGTTGCAATACATGGTCTGAAGATGGGCAGCTAGCCTGAAAATAAAAAAATAGCGATCAAAGACTGAAATGCCATATTTTTATTTTAACCCTTTTTTTGTCGACAGCGATGCTAAAATACGGATGTTACGTATTTTTCCCAGAGAATCGGAATCTACAATTTAAATATTGGGTGTTCCTATTAAAGATTTCAAAGTTCACCCTCTCCTGCCTCCTGGGGGTGAGACAGGGGTTCGAGTTTGGTGGCATTGGATGTTCCCCTTCGAGACGATTGCAGTTTTCCATGTTTTTCCAAAAACATTTTTAATCGTCTCACTCCGTGTAGATGTAGATGTAAGCCTAGTAGCGGATACGGAAAGGCCATAGGCTGGTCGTTTTCAGGAGCGTAGAAAGATCGGGGGGCGCGAGCAATCAGTGGAAGCGCGCGCTGGTCGAGACGTCGGCCGCATCTGGAGCCGGGGTGCTTCTAGGGCAGTATAACGAGGTGGAACTCATTGCGACCAACGGTACTCACCCGGAGGCTGCGGCGTACTGATGGAGGAGGCGGCGGGCGCGGCGGCGAGCGGCGTGTTGGGGGCGGCGGAGGCGGCAGCGGCGGCGGCAGCAGTGGGGGGCGGCGGCTGGGCCGCCCCCGAGGGCTGCGGCTGCTGCTGCTGCGGCGGTGGCGGCTGCGGCGACCCCTGCAGGCTGCCCGCCGGCACCACGGCGCGCCTGCAAAGCAAGACCACCACTCCAATGAGTTGTCGCTTTCTCTAAATTCCAAACGTGATGCTCCAGATCCGTGTATTGAAATGACGAATAATCGTTCCAGTTGCTAAAACGTTTTGTGTGCTTCTCCTCCACCCATTTCGGCTTTTATACCGAATGTATGTGTCTGGCGAAATACCATCCCACTTTTGAAAAAATAACAACCATGCAACTCTAAAGACAGCAATAGGCGACAAGTGCGAGTGTAATCGCACAATCAGCTTAAAAGGTCATCCATCCAAGTGACTGACAAGAATAATATACAGATGAACGGAAAAGAAAATTGGGGATCTGTTAGATCATAAATCTGTCTTTAGAAAGGTAAAGGCGCTAGAGAGGCATTTCTGGCGTTACGGTTGATAACTGAAGTACAGCTAAAGAAAAATAAAGAGACGTTCATAGTATTTGTCGATCTGGAAAAAGCGTTCGACAGTGAAAAATGGTGCAAGATGTTCGAAATTATGAGGAAAATAGGGGCAAGCTATAGAGTAATTGAGAGAGAGAGAGAGAGAGAGAGAGAGAGAGAGAGAGAGAGAGAGAGAGAGAGAGAGAGATAGAGAGAGAGAGAGATAGAGAGAGAGAGAAACATGTACAACATGTACAAAGCCAAAGGGAAAAATAAGAGTGGAAGATCAAGAACGAAGCGCTCGGATTAAAAAGGGTGTAGGACATGGGTGTGGTCTTGTGCCTTCAGACTATACATCGAAGAAGGAATAATGGAAACAAAATAAAGGTTTACCATCACCATCATTTAAGACTGATTATGCCTTTCAGCGTTCAGTCTGGAGCATAGCCCCCTTATGAAATTCATCCATGATCCCCTATTCAGTGCTAACATTGGTGCCTCTTCTGATGTTAAACCTATTACTTCAAAATCATTCTTAACCGAGTCCAGGTACCTTCTCCTTGGTCTGCCCCGACTCCTCCTACCCTCTACTGCTGAACCCATGAGTCTCTTGGGTAACCTTGCTTCTCCCATGCGTGTAACATGACCCCAGCATCTAAGCCTGTTCATCCTGACTTTTACATCTATAGAGTTCATTCCCAGTTTTTCTTTGAATTCCTCATTGTGGACACCCTCCTGCCATTGTTCCCATCTACTAGTACCTAAAATCATCCTAGCTACTTTCATATCCGTAACCTCAACCTTGTTGATAAGGTACCCTGAATCCACCCAGCTTTCGCTCCCATACAACAAAGTTGGTCGAAAGATTGAACGGTGCACAGATAACTTAGTCTTGGTAATGACTTCCTTCTTGCAGAAGAGAGTAGATCGTAGATGCGAGCTCACTGCATTAGCTTTGCTACATCTCGCTTCCAGTTCTTTCACTATGTTGCCATCCTGTGAGAATATGCAGCCTAAGTACTTGAAACCGTCCACCTGTTCTAACTTTGTTCCTCCTATTTGGCACTCAATCCGTTTATATTTCTTTCCCACTGACATTACGTTCGTTTTGGAGATGCTAATCTTCATACCATAGTCCTTACATTTCTGATCTAGCACTGAAATATTACTTTGCAAACTTTCAATCGAATCTGCCATCACAACTAAGTCGTCCGCATATACAACGCTGCTTATTTTATGTTCACATTATGTTGATCTCACCCAGCCAGTGTATTATTTTCAACATATGATCCATAAATAATATGAACAACAGTGGAGACAGGTTGCAGCCTTGTCTTACCAATGAAACTACTCTGAACCATGTACTCAATTTACTGTCAACTCTAACTGCTGCCTGACTATCCATGTAAAGATCTTTAATTGCTTGCAAAAGTTTGCCTCCTATTCCATAATCTCTTAGAACAGACAATAACTTCCTCCTAGGAATCCAGTCATATGCCTTTTCTAGATCTATAAAGCATAGATACAATTCCCTGTTCCACTCATAACACTTCTCCATTATTTGCCGTAAGCTAAAGATCTGGTCCTGACAACCTGTAAGAGGCCTAAACCCACACTGATTTTCATCCAATTGGTCCTCAACTAATACTCGCACTTTCCTTTCAACAATACCTGAGAAGATTTTACCCACAACGCTGATTAAAGAGATACCTCTGTAGTTATTACAATCTTTTCTATTTCCATGTTTAAAGATTGGTGTGATTACTGCTTTTGTACAGTCTGATGGAACCTGTCCCAACTCCCAGGCCATTTCAATTATCCTGTGTAGCCATTTAAGACCTGACTTTCCACTGTATTTGATGAGTTCCGACTTAATTTCATCCGCCAGCCCCAGCTGCTTTATTGCACTGCAATCTATTGACCATTTTCTCCACTTTCTCAAATGTTACCCTATTTCCATCATCATTCCTATCCCATTATACCTCGAAATCTGAAACATTGCTGATCGTATTTTCACCTACATTGAGCAACTCTTCAAAATATTCCCTCCATCTGCCCAAGGCATCCACAGGATTTACCAGCAGTTTTCCTGACCTGTCCAAAATACTTGAAGGTTCAAGAAAGGAATTAAAATTCAAAGTGAAAGGGTATCAATGACAAGATTTGCTCATGACATTGCTATCTTCAGCGGAAGTGAACAAGAATTACAAGATCTGCTGAATGGAATGAACGGTATACTGAGTATAGAATATGGATTGAGAATGAATCGAAGAAAGACGAAACTAATGAGAAGTACCAGCACGGGAAAAAAGCGCATTCCTGGCTAAAGTCTACTAGTATCAAGCACAGGCCTAAATTTGAGGAAAGAATTTGTGATACTGTGCGTTTGGAGCACAGTATTATATGGTAGTCAAACATGGACTGTGGGAAAACAGGAACAGAAGATAATCGAAGGATTTGAGATGTAGTGCTAGAGACTGTGGACTGGTACCCTAAGTAAGGAGGAGTTTCTCCGTAGAATCTGAGAGGAAAGGAAAATGTGAAAAAACTGACAAGAAAAAGGGATAGACGTGTAGGACATCTGTTAAGACGCCAGGGAATAAATTCCATGGTACTAGAGGGAGCTGTAGAGATTAAAAACGTACAGAAAGACAGAGACTGGAATACAGCCAGCAAATAATTAAGGACGTAGGTTGCAAGTGCTACACTAGCGCTGGCACAGAAATCAATTCGTGGCACACCGCATCAAACGAGTCAGAAGACTGACAGAACCACAGGCACATAGACACAGGCAACAGAGCATGCACAATGTCGGCACTAGTACAGTGTATATCCACCTTGCGCAGCAATGCAGGCTGCTATTCTCCCATGGAGACGATCGTAGCGATGCTGGATGTAGTCCTGTGGAACGGCTTGCCATGCCATTTCCACCTGGCGCCTCAGTTGGACCAGCGTTCGTGCTGGACGTGCAGACCGCGCGAGACGACGCTTCATCCAGTCCCAAACATGCTCAATGGGGGACAGATCCGGAGATCTTGCTGGCCAGGGTAGTTGACTTACACCTTCTAGAGCACGTTGGGTGGCACGGGATACATGCGGACGTGCATTGTCCTGTTGGAACAGCAAGTTCCCTTGCCGGTCTAGGAGTGGTAGAACGATGGGTTCGATGACGGTTTGGATGTACCGTGCACTATTCAGTGTCCCCTCGACGATCACCAGAGGTGTACTGTCAGTGTAGGAGATCGCTCCCCACACCATGATGCCGGGTGTTGGCCCTGTGTGCCTCGGTCGTATGCAGTCCTGATTGTGGCGCTCACCTGCACGGCGCCAAACACGCATACGACCATCATTGGCACCAAGGCAGAAGCGACTCTCATCGCTGAAGACGACACGTCTCCATTCGTCCCCCATTCACGCCTGTCGCGACACCACTGGAGGCGGGCTGCACGATGTTGGGGCGTGAGCGGAAGACGGCCTAACGGTGTGCCGGACCGTAGCCCAGCTTCATGGAGACGGTTGCGAATGGTCCTCGCCGATACCCCAGGAGCAACAGTGTCCCTAATTTGCTGCGTAGGATCCTACGGTCTTGGCGCGCATTCGTGCGTCGCTGCGGTCCGGTCCCAGGTCGACGGGCACGTGCACCTTCCGCCGAC
The DNA here is from genome assembly GCF_023897955.1 of Schistocerca gregaria. NCBI lineage: Eukaryota > Metazoa > Arthropoda > Insecta > Orthoptera > Acrididae > Schistocerca > Schistocerca gregaria. Next base: position 532,268,787 of record NC_064921.1, read on the forward strand.
CACTGGCGATAACATCGATGTACTGTGGAGACCTCACGCCCCACGTGTTGAGCAATTCGGCGGTACGTCCACCCGGCCTCCCGCATGCCCACTATACGCCCTCGCTCAAAGTCCGTCAACTGCACATACGGTTCACGTCCACGCTGTCGCGGCATGCTACCAGTGGTTAAAGACTGCGATGGAGCTCCGTCTGCCACGGCAAACTGGCTGACACTGACGGCGGCGGTGCACAAATGCTGCGCGGCTAGCGCCAGTCGACGGCCAACACCGCGGTTCCTGGTGTGTGCGCTGTGCCGTGCGTGTGATCATTGCTTGTACAGCCCTCTCGCAGTGTCCGGAGCAAGTATGGTGGGTCTGACACACCGGTGTTAATGTGTTCTTTTTTCCATTTCCAGGAGTGTATATTCGATCTAAATTGTAAATACCAAATCGGGTCCTGAAGTAAAGGATGCTTCAGCAGCTGGGGAATTTATTCATCAAGTTGAATGAGTGAATATGAAAAAACTGTACGAGAAAGAAGAGAGCAAAGAACATTTCTGAAATCAACGAAAAAATTAAGAACACAGATTTATTTTCAATCTTCTAGTATCTCACCGTACATAGGATATTACTTTGTAAGTTACTGAACGTAGTGTTGTGCCATGAGTTAGGAACCCCGTTGTTATGAAGGCACTCTGAAGTTGCCACACGCACGCTCAGAGAACATTGTGGAACAAACAGTCAACGAGTGCAGAAATAGCTAAGGCATAAGGGGGGCCGATTCCCGGAGAGGCAACAGAAGAGCAGTTGCAGATGCAAGAAATTCCGCATGAACGAACATCAAATGGTCTCTGTTATACGAAAATTGAGATGGGCAACTTACTAGAATGCTCGTTTCGTGTATCAGATGTAAAATGAAAGAGGAACGTGTAGAGCGAGGCCTGAATCGTCCAGTGGTGCACAATATGTCTGAATACATTCTAACCGAATCTGTACTTATCATTCAACGTTATTTAAGGCCAAGTAAGTTTTCTTAGTTTTGATAAAGATTGTACAAGGGTGGCGATTAGATTTATGTGTGTGATGAAACTTTGTTAACTCATCTTCCTTGTATTCTGTGGTGTGCGTACTGTAAGACCTTCAGTACACACACCATCAGATTATTTGACTTGTCGCTCTAACGAAGTAGGCGAGTGTCAGCAATATGTCTCATGGTCTTATCGCGGCGTGTTTATCTTCTGCTGTTAGGTCAGACGATAGAAATGCCACTTACACGCTTAGAGTATCTGATTGACGGTGGCCAACTTTAAACAGAACTTGATTAATTTTCGCACACATTTATTAAAATAATAACAAGCACAATGATTACTTAACTTGCTTCTGGATGATATTTACAATTGACAATCTGAAGTTCCTTTGGTCTTGGTATGTTAATCTAATTCTCACATATATCTCTGATACTTGACAAAGTGTCTATACATTTATCTTCATGGCTATGTACAGGAATATGATAATCCTGTTAGGCGCAGACTGAAACTTGACTATAGGCTGGTACAGACTGGTGCAGACTAAAGCAGATTGACTAATCGGAGGTCTGTACACTTGTTATAATACCTCGCATGTTCAGGTATCACTGTGCGAGTGTGATCCGCGAGGAGAAAAGGTTCTACGTTAGCAGCAATCACATTGGCTGCGTTACATACTAATACACAGATCAGCGGAAGCAGAATTTGATCCGTCGTTAAGGCAGCGCCATCTCGTAATGCGGAGACGGACGAGCGCTGCGCCTGCGCTGTTGTGCTTAGCGGGTCGCGCTCTAGTGGGAAAGCTGTGTATGTGCTGACTACGCCGAACTATGTATACAACATATTCAGTCCCGTCTCAGTTCCATGTTATTCATGTTTTACTTAACTGATGTGAAATCAGTTGAGGTGTTTCGTTTATTTGTCACGACAGTTGCAAAAATGGTGCAAATGGCTCTGAGCACTATGCGACTTAACATCTGTGGTCATCAATCGCCTAGAACTTAGAACTAATTAAACCTAACTAATCTAAGGACATCACACACATCCATGCCTGAGGCAGGATTCGAACGACAGTTGCAGCCAGAGTCAGTATTTGCTGCTTCACAGGTGTACAATTTGATTAGTAGTATGTAACTAGCTAATGCAACCATAACTAAATCAGTAAAACTTCATTAAGGCTTTTTACGAAGCTTTCTCTTGTATTATGTTCCATATAATTGCAAACACTTAAGAGTTAAAGTATTTCGTTCTGTGTAATGAATAGCTGTACTCATATCATAGTACATGTTTGATGATCTTATTGCTTGCTGTAATATAAAAAAACTAAGTACTTTTTTAAGGACAGTGTAGATTTTAAAATTCCAGTTTTCAAGTGGAATGCCTGAAGGTACGTGTTCTAGGGTGTGTCCTAGAATGTCTGCATCGCAATGTAAATAAATCGAGAAAAGTGCAGTGGAAAATTCATTGCATGTAAGCAGTTACGAGGCCAGTGAAGTACTGCGTTAAACGGCAGTGTGTTCAAAATATTCGCGTTGTGATAGCCTTCCTTTTTGAGTGAAGTAGAATTAATAGGCCACAGTTAGCTCACACAGAAATGCAATAATATTCAAGTTGTGTAAAGTGAATACAATAATGCAACCATGAAAATTTGTGCCTTATTAATTTTGCGGGGATTCATGCGTTTACTGAAAGTAACGTAGCGCGTTAATTTCATGTCCGGAGAAACAACACTTAAAGCGGTATATTACACGCATCTAATAAACGCTCTCAGGTTTCATGTGTCTAAACTGCTGTCAAATCTTCATCACAAGCTGCGGTACATGTTAACAATTTTATAGATGGTATATATAGTATAGGCCACATGTACGAACTTATACTATATTCAGGAGAACGCAAAAATAAAATGTACGCTGCGTTCATACTGTGTAGCGTTTGACAGCTAGTAATCTAATGAAGAGCTATTGTAGGAATTTACGTAGAAAAGCCGTTATACCCTCTCCTGTGTTGTTCCGCCGGACCGCGTACAAGCAGATGTCCCCGTGAATTGTGCCAGATGATGTGCACTTAAGAGGTACGCAAAAGAAATAAAAAGAAGTTGGTTACACTTTTGGACCATGAAAATTCTGAACCGGTGAGCTTTTTTGGTTGTGTTTTATTTCTTGTTGACATTTCTCCTTGTCGTATCGGCCGCCGCACAGCAGCCGTTAACTCGGCGCGGCGAGCTTACAACACCCGCGGCACACACCGAGTACCGCTGACGCCGCACACGATGTCAACAACTGGCGCCAGTGAACGAGTCGTCGCGGGGTTAGCGCCAGCGTTCACACCACTATCGATACGGATTACCCTGGCGGCGCTGCCCTTGCCACCAGAGTGAGCAACCGTATAAGGGCGCCAACTACCAACACTCTGATTGGCCGGACCTGCGGATTTAAGCGAGCTCCCTGAGCCCGTTTAACCAGTTCAATCTTCGCCGATGACTGTCTTGCTACCCGGTTGCTGGGTTCACGACGACCGAACCGTACTGTGGCCTCCCTAGCTGCAAACTTGCAACGCGTGGATATCGACTGGTTGGCAGTGGTTTGGACTTGTATTCTCTACTAGTGACTCTGATATCTCCTTGGCACTACAGCCAGCGAAGTGTTGTGTAGTCGAACTTAAGTTCTGTTTTGAGTGACAGAAGGTCAAATGAATTTGGTTATCACGGAATATTTGTTGTATTATAGTGCGGACATAACACAACACTCCTCAGTCAAGGACAAAATGAGTCTGTCGTCTTAGGTAATGGGTCAGCGATACTGAACAAGTCTGTGCCTTGATTTTGAATAGTCCACACGTGACTGTTGATGAAATGACAAAGCCGAATGCACAGTAATAGTGGTTTTATATACGACGTCACCCTTAATGGACTTACCTCTCATGAAGTATGTACAAGATGAGCCCCAAAACAACTGAGTGCAGACTATGAATCCAATCGTGTGAGGGTCTGTCAGTAGTTACTCGTCTGTCATGCTAATGAAGATAAAGAGTTCTTGAAACAAATCGTCTCTGGAGACGAAACATGTGTTCGTCAGTATGAACAAGGGAACTAACGCCAGAGCGTTGGGGTGGAGACACCGCGGGTCTTGAGGTAAAAAGAAACTCAAGAGTATGCTATGCAGGAAAAGTAATGCTCACAGTTTCTAGAGACACAGTACGGCCAATTCTAGAACATTACATAGGAACGTTTATAAGTCAACTGTAAAGTGAAATGCTTCTCTACGGTTTGAAGCCTGCAATAATTCGAAACAAATGCCGAGATCTGTTGCCAAACGGCGTTCTCTTTCTGCCTGATAATGCCGCCCACACTGTTCCAGCTCTTCAGAATCCGCATTCGTGCTTTTGGAGCATCCTTCATACAGCCCTGATAGTGTTCCTTCGGAATTCCATTTGTTTGGTCCATTCAGAGATTGTTTAACAGGCCGACGGTTCACCACCAATGAAGAGCTGAAGGAAGCGCTGGTGCTCAACAAAAAGTCCCGGTAAGTAGGACTCGGGTACAGAGGGTTCAGTACAAATTTAATTATGTACATACACCGAAGCGTCAAAGAAACTGGTATACGTACGGATATTCAAATACACAGATACGTAAGCAGGTAGAATGCGGCGTTGCGGTCGGCAACGCCTATACAGGATGAATCTGAAGGAAAGGTATCTGTTTTGAGATTCTAAACAAAAAACTTCATATGGACGTATGCTCTATTGCGTATCGTTTCCGAGATAGAACACGTTTATTATCATACAATGTAAGCTTTCACGGCCGGTATTGTCTTCACTTAAAACTTCCGGGCTGATAGGCCGTGGTCGAAGTATAAAACTTTCTCCTGACGTTTCGTCTCCGACTGCGGGAGACATCCTCGGAGGTAAAGCGGCGAACGTCAGGAGAGAGTTTTATATTTCGACCACGGCCTATCAGCCCGGAAGTTTTAAGTGAAGACGTTTATTATCACTTTTTTCTTTACTAACTCGAAAACCCACACTCCAACGGAAAATAAATAGTAAATTACATTAAAAGCGTTCTATCTCGCGTTCTATCTTGATGTCCACATCAAGTTGTTTGTTCAGAATCAGTAATGCTATCACCCGTCAAAACACGTAACTTTCCTCCTGACTCACCCTGGATAAGACAACAAGTGCCTGGCGCAATTGTTAGATCAGTTATCAAGGTTCAAATGGCTCCCAGCACTATGGGACATCTAAAGTTATCAGTCCTCTAGAACGTAGAACTACTTAAACCTAACTAACCTAAAGACATCACACACATCTATGTCCGAGGCAGGATTCGGACATGCGACCTTAGCGGTCTCGCGGTTTCAGACTGAAGCGCCTAGAACCGCTGGGCCATAACGGCTGGCGTTTATCAAGATTTAAGTGAGTTTGAACGTGGTGTTATAGTCGGTGCACGAGCCATGGGACATGGCATCTCAGAGACAGAGACGAAGTAGGGATTTTCCCGTACGACCATTTCACGAGTGTACCGTGAATATCAGGAATACGGTAAAACATCAAATCTCCGACATCGCTGCGGTCGGAAAAAGGAGCGGAACCAGCTACGACTGAAGAGAATCGTTCATCGTGACGGAAGTGAAACCATTCCGCAAATTTCTGCAGATTCAGTGCTGGGCCATCAACAACTGTCAGCGTGCGAACGAACCAAAGAAACATCATCGACAGGGGCTTTCGGAGCCTGGACCCGTCAACACTGATATTGGACTGTTGACGATTGAAAACATGTTGTCTGCTCGGATGAGTCTCGTTTCAAATCATATCAAGCGGATAGACGTGGAATTGGATGGAGACAACCTCACGAATCCATGGACCCTACATGTCAGCAGGGGACTGTTCAAGCTAGTGGAGGCTCTGTAATGGTGTGGGGCGCATGTGCAGTTGGAGTGATATGGGACCACTCATATGTCTAGATACGACTCTGACACGTGACACGTACTTAAGCATCCTGTCTGATCATCTGCATCCCGACGAACCTGGGCAATTCCAGCAGGTCAATGCGACACCCCACACGTCCAGAATTGCTACAGACTGGCTGCAGGAACACTCTTCTGAGTTTTAATGCTTCCCCTGGCCACCAAACTTCCCAAACATGAACATTGTTGAGCACATCTGGAATGCCTTGCAACGTGCTGTTCAGAAGAGATCTCCAGCCCCTCGTACTGTTATGGATTCATGGTGTCATTCTTTCGAGCATTACTTCAGATAGTCGAGTCCATGCCACGCAGTGTTGCGACACTTCTGCATGTTCCCAAGGCCCTAAGCGATATTAGGCAGGCGCACCAATTTCTTTGGCTCTTCAGTGTAGATAGGCCATCCATTCCTGGAATCGGGAATATCTACGATTTTTGCCTAAAGGCAACGTATACGTCTACCGGTTCCTTTGATTACAAATGACAAATAATACAGTTTTCGTGTGATTTAGTTACAAACTAACAACTTTCGGATTATTTTTTTCTTTTAATTGTACTGTGAAACCTTGCTTCTTGCCAATTTTCATCAATCTAGGTTAAAGGGAAGTAGCCTGTAGGTTTTGCGAGCATCAAAACATGTGACATAAATGGCCGTATCTTTTGATTGCATTGACTTACGAGCTTCAATTTTTGCACCGCGGAGGGACCATCGATCTTAATATGTGATAAAAATTTCAACTTCATACGTCCACTCGGTCCTGAAAGCGATCTTGTAAGATATCCGTTTTTACCTACTGAGGTACAGAACAACAGAAAAAAAATTAAAAAAAAAAATAAGTCAATAAAAATAGATAACCGTGCACTGAATAGCAGAGTGATTATGTTGAAAAATGATAGCGTAGTAAATTTTGTACTTTTGTTGTAATAAATTAGAAAAACGAGCAGATACTTTTTGACCTACGCTAGTGTTTAAGCGTCTAGCAAATTTTATTTCGTATAAAAGTGACCGACATCATTTCAAGGCAGGTCTTATGTTTGGTTCAGAGTACTGAAGGGACACACTATCACACAATGTTCTGTGTTTGTAAGAGACGCATATGCGGAAATAGAGTCAGAACCTTTCTTAAATTTATGTTTGGTAATTGATTTTTGGTTATAATATCTATAGAACACGAAAAACCTCGTATTTGGAGGCTTGTAAATATATAATCTCGGTCTTAATAAACACATAATAAAATGTGGCAATGATATGATGTGTCCCTTAACAATAATTTTCTGTGTTGTTTTAGCTCACATATCAAATGACAGTAGATTCCATAATATACATTTCTTCAGCTTATTTCACATCGTTCTCCAATCGGAACTTTTAGAACGTGAATAAATTATGATCGAGGGGTAACGGACATCAGTATTAATCGATGATTCTTTTTTACAATATTAAATTCGAGTAATTTAAATCATTTTCCTGTTTTCATCAATATCAGTTAACATACCAAGAAAAGCAAAAAATTATGTTAGATTCTTTTGATAAAATTACGTAGTAGATAGTTGCTTGTCATTGGGAGTATAGAGTCACGGATTCGGTTTCGATCTAAGCTGTAAACAGGGAGCAAGAACAAAAGTGTCATATTGCATTGAAATGTATAAGACGTGACAGCTCACAATGTTTCCTAAGCCGTATGAGTTGTCTAATTTGCAGCGTAGCTGTTTAAGTTTATACGAGTCCTAGGAAACGTAGTGAGGTTTATATTTTGAAACGCCTCCCGACATAACCAACTTCCCTCGTTCGTGTCAACTCCGACTAGCAAGTTTAAGCCGTAGGTCTGTTCTCCAGTTTGTGGGATTCCATCATAAAACGATCAGGGCAGCGCCGCTGGGCACACAGGCTAATCACCCGGGATAATGGCTTCCGGCTCAGCAAGTCCTCGCACTGGCCACAATTCGTAAGCGAGCGTATTACAAAATTAATTAGTGCGCCTGCGACCTCACAGTTCCACTCGCGGAAGGCGCACGGCGCCAACGTATACAGCGGCTACGGTTTATTCGCGTCCGTTGCCCATCGGCAGCACTGGGAGAACAGAATTCGGCTACCGACGAGGAAACATAATCTCGTGACCAGTGATATCCACAAGGCTGGACCGAGGAAGATGTCTACTCTCTATCTGAAATCGAAACTAACAACGGAAGGCAGACGCACAGTGTGTGATGGCCCAAATTTTTAATTGAACAATGATAGAACTTGCTTTCTTGTATTTTAAATTTGAAAGAAAAAATGTATTGAGACACCCTGCTAAACGCGCAGGACAGGACAGGTAGTTTAAGTTGTGGAAAGGGGCCAAAATAAGCGGCTGTCAGTTAACACTCGAACATACAACCTTTTATTTGATCAGACATTACAAGAGCCAAGAATTTTTTTTAACAGTAGCACAGCTTTAGTTTTGGAACTTAATTAGCGGCTGAATGCGCCGTGCAATCTCATGCCTTAAGGGTAAGACCACTTTAAAAAACGGCTGAAAGCCATTAATTCTCAACCAAAATCATAAAATTAAAAGGCAAAGCCTTATCTTAAAACAGTTCCTTAATTAGGCTGAAGGCCCAAAGAATTTGACACTTCAAGAGCAAACAACTTAAATTCAAAATCGGCTGCAGACCCAACACTTACGACTCAATAACATTAAATTTAAAAATGCCAAGGGCTTTATGTAAAACAGTTCTTAAATTAGGCTGATTAAATTCAAAATCGGCTGAAGGCCCAACACTTAGCTCAATAACATTAATTTTTAAAATGCTAAAGGCTTTACATAAAACAGTTCTTAGATTAGGCTGAAAGCCCCAATTATCTGAAGCCTTAAGGGCAAAACAACCTTAATCTACAAACCGGCTATGAGCCATACAAGTACAAACAACACGAACAAACAAGAAAAGGCATTACACGCAAGGGTGCTCAGAAATTCCGAGGGTCGGCCTGGAATTGAAACACTAACGCTTGCTTAGGTGAGACAGGCAGTCGGCATAACCACTGTCTATCCGATGACAACCCAACCGACAGACAGTCAACAGACCAACCGACAAGCTAATCTCCGCTTCATCTGACCAGCACACAACAGGGAATTCAATGGAACAACGTAGATGGTATTGGTGTCCACAACCAATTATACATTGAGCTGTCAAACTACACACCGTGCTGGACAGCGACAACACGATGAGGAAAATACACTTCCTGAATTTATGTGAACGGCCAGGGCAGGTAACCGGAACGTTAATGGCTACAAGGTAGAAGATTCCGCTGGTGCACTTCAATTCAAATAACCAAGTATTGTTCAACTCCACCGGTGGGTGGCTAAAATTTGCCAACTTGAAAACACAAGTTATTGCTCGCGGAAATATCCCAACAGCCGACAACGAACTCCAAAACACACAATGTGAAAAATCGTGACTTGCTGGTAGATTAAGTCAAAACTCAACTTCCATGTCGAGGGTCGGAATGGGAACAGCACAGCACAGTCCGACACCGGTTAGAGGTCGCCAGCGGGACCGGCCAAACAGTGCACCGCTGCCTTTTCCTCGCTGCTCCACTCCAACCGACCAACTGCCCAGGCTTGTAAACGGTGAAATGACCCAAATATACGTCGGACGACGAGACGACCAACCGAACGAACGACCAACGGTCGTCCCGCCCCAATCTCGTTCCGTCGGACTGCTGTTGTGTGTCGCCAGCTGTCGGCGAGCACTGGCTGTCGGCGCCTCACCGGCGCTCCGCCCCCGACTTCACTGCTGCTGCGTGCCGACTGCACTGCTGGTCCGTCCCGAACTGACTAGTCAGACACACGACGACCCGGAAATGCTATCGGTCACTCCAGAGATGGTAGGACAGTGCACTTATCGATATGCGCTGCTGCTGCTGCCGCTCACGGGCAAGTAAGGCAGGAAGTTAGTGACGCCAGTAAATGGAATAAGAAAATGAGACGGCGGTACCGTAATTGCAGATGAGAAACAATAAATGGCCTGAATTCGAGCTGTGCACGGCTCATGTATAGTTTTAATAGGTCGATGTGCAGCCTTCGTGGCTTGGCTGACGATCTACAAAGAACTGAAGAAACTACAGTATGTGCAGTATTCACTTCGACACGGAGAACGTGTCTGCCTAAGAATAAACGAGACGCTGCTTGGCTGCCAGGAGTCAAGTTCTTCGTGTTGAAAATAAATTAATGTTACAGGGCAAGGAAAACGCTGATCGCTTTGCAAGTAACAATCGTTTTGCAAAATGTTTTTATACTTTCAACTAAATTTGTAACAGTAGGAAAATCGGATTGACATGACGTAAATCAGTCACTTTCAAAATGCGTGACTAAAGTCAGTAGTAGGCAAACAATTAATGATCGCCTGATTCTGTATGCGCACTTTCAAATAGGAAGTGAATATTATTTAACTGAAGATTGTATTGTATGTTAACCTGGGGCCTAGAAATGACGGAGAGGCTCCGTCCCCGCCGCAGCCGCAGTGGTTCACAACCCCACGACGACTACCGCAGTCCACTTCACCCCTCCGCCGCCCCACACCGAACCACTCTTTCAGGGTTACTGTGCAGTTCGGCCCCCAGTGGACACCCCCACCCCCTCCCCCACCCCAGGGAGCATGTCTCACCCCAGACGAGTGTAACGCCTGTGTTTGCGCGGTAGAGTAATGGTGGTTTACACGTACGTGGAGAACTTGTGTGCGCAGCAATGGCTGACATAGTGTAGATGCGGCGGAGTAAGGGGAACCAGCCATCATTCACTGAGGCAGATGGAAAACCGCCTAAAACCAACCACAGACTGGCAGACTGACCGGATCTCGCCACAAGTCCTCTGGGCGGATTCGTGCTGGGGACCAGGTGCTTCTTCCCAGTCCGGAAAGCAGTGTGTTAGACCGCACGGCTAACTGGGTGGGCTAACTGAAGATAGTTTTAGAGTAATAGCTCAGGAAACACAGAAGTTAAACAGCGCTTTTATAGTCCTCAGTTACTGGCTTATGTAAACATTAATGAATCGTTAAATACAGGTTAGCAGGCAAGTAAGTGAGGAAGCTAACAGCTGAAGTGGCGCAGTATTTTTAGTTCTTCCATTTTTTTCAGCAACTTCAACGTGGCTGTAGTGAGTGTTCTTTTTTTTATTCAAGGCGAGGCACAAAATATAGTAAGGAGAATTTATCAAATGATGCAGGTTATGTAAAAAGTAGGAAAGATAAATGGTGTACTCATTATAGCAGGAAAATTTAATCAAAGTATATCAGATAACATGAGCAAGATATTCTTCAGCAATCGGGAAGGACTCTTAAAAAATCCAAGGATTCCAATCGTTTCTGCAAACCTCCAAGTCTTATCAACGTTTAAAACGGAACCACCACATGACCTTTGTTGTACACACAAATGCGATTTATTGTGTCCAAGAGACAAACACAGTAACATTGGTCAATCTCGTCCTAGGAATCAAATTAGTGGCCGAAAGACCTCATGGCCAGTTCGGTAGGGCAGACCAGATCCCTGAGTTCTTACGAGTTGATCCGCCAAATGGATCTGCCGTTTGAATTTGGTAATTCTCGCATCTGATCCCTAATCAGCGATCCAAAAAATCTAAAAAGAACACAGTTTCGTAGAATTTTGCACTTATTCCTCTACTAGGTTTAGGTTTTGAAGCAGTTGAATTTACGATAGAGCTGACGTCGCTAAAACAATAAAAATTGCTATTAAAAAAAAGGTGAGCACCACTTTGCAGTTAAGAACCTACAGCCGTCAGGCGTTCAAATGTATCCTCGTACATTCCGGAGCCGCTAGGCTTCCATAACTACTATGGTATCGTGTAGGCTTCGTATCAGACATAAGCGTGGACAGGTTGACTCTGTTACTTCTGGCATTTCCTAGTTTCTTCTACTTGAGTAAATAGGCTAAGCCCAAACGGCAAGCCGCGCCGTCTAATGCGCTGCTTCCTGAGCGGAAAGGCGTGCCTGTCCCGGGCTCAAATCCGCCTGGCGGATTAGTGTCGAGGTCCGGTGTGCCGGCCAGCCTGTGGATGGTTTTTCAGGCGGTTTTCCATCTGTCTCGCCGAATGCGGGCTGGTTCCCCTTATTCCCCCTCAGTTACACTATGTCGGTGACTGCTGCGCAAGCAGTGTCTCCACGTACGCGTACACCGTAATCAATCTACGACGCAAACATTTGGGGTTACACTCGTCTGGTATGAGACGTGCCCGGGGGAGGTCCACTGGGGGCCGAACTGTACAATAAACCTGCGTTCGGTGTGGGGCGGCGGTGGGGAGGGTGGACTGCTGTGGCCTGTTGTAGGGATGTGAACCACTGAAGGCTACGGCAGAGCGAAGCCTCTCCGTCGTTTCTACGTCCGAGGTTCAATACACAATACACTTATATTCAGTTTCACCACGTCGATGTACAGCACATACCTCTTTCACCAGCAAATATTAGTCATGCAAACGTTCTCCGTGCGGCTGAACTGCGACTACCGCCGTAGTAGTCTCCCCCCCCCCCCCCCCCAAATGGCCTTTAACCAATGAATAATTGGTTCCGAGTCATTCCGATTAAGGTCCACCTAAGTTAACCACCGCATTCTGTAAACAGGCTTCCGATTTCATATTGTATAGCGCATGTCTGTGACTGGTAGGTTTAAAAGACTATGCGTGTATTCCAAGAGAAATGGTTCAGTGACACAAGAGCGGCGGCTCATCCACTACGGTCACTAAGATCAAAGTTTTCTGCAGCCTCCATAAAATAGTTAAGCTAATTGGTTGTATCGTTCTTTTCGCACCATTGTCTAATCTTAGCATCTGCTATTTTTAAACGTCTCTTAGTAGACGGGTTATTAAACTCCAACATGCGCTCCTTTCATGGGCAATCGCGACTTTGGGGGCACGAAGGATTGAGAGTAAGGTCGGTTTAAGCTCTCAAGACAGAATATGAGCTGCTGGGGATTTAATCGAAAGCGTTACGTTCTCGACTTCTTTTAATAAGTGCTGTGGAGCCCGTGTGTCCTCATTGAGGCAACGGCAGAGCTGCGCTCGCACAAAGTGGGTCAGCAGCCGTAAACCGGCGGGGCTGCAAAGAAGACTGCGGCTGCAGGGGAATGCAGGTGCCTTTTAATTAAGGAACGCGACGGAGCTGCGCCTCCCTCCAGTCAAAGGAAATGCTCCCTAGTTATTTTTATAAAGCCTTTCTCCAGCTACCCACATTTCTAAAATTTCCTCCTCCTCCTTCTTCTTCTTCGTTTTATTGCGATTCTCATTGGAATGATAACCCAGAATGAACAGCAGGTACCAGGAGCTTCTAAGCACCACTTGTGTGCAAGGTCGTCAAAGAAAGAAATAGCAAATTCACGAGCTATTGAGACATTACAAGGGAGCCTTTTTACGTGGGTAGAGATTTAATAAAGCTATGCTGGATATTGTTCCTACTACATTATTACTATTATAAGTGGTGCTTATAATATCGATAATTGCCTCTAACTAATAACTAAACATTGTTACTTTTTCGAAGCGATAAATCATCTTCTGTAATTCGAGCCCTCCATACTGGCAATGTTTGTCATCTTAATATGTTTGTTTCTTTGCAGCTACATGTATGCAATCCTGATACATAATACTGTGGGAAGCCTCCAGGGGAACCAAACAAAATGGCGTTGCCGTTGCATCCCTCCATGCTGGCAATGTTTGTCATCTTAATATGTTTGTTTCTTTGCAGCTACATGTCTGCAATTCTGATACATAATACTGTGGGATACCTCTAGGGGAACCAAACAAAATGGCGTTGCCGTTCCATAAAGTGATGTAAAGCAAAGCAGATATAAATACGAAGATTCATACAGTGTTTAATTACCTTCGTTAATTTTAATGTTATACAAACGTGGGATTCTATTACGTTACTTCGAATCGACGTCATGCATTGCAGACCGCCATCTGGTGGGACCTCTCAGCATTTCACATTTCCGTTGTACGGTATTCTAGTTGTAGTCGTCAATTGCTCCGTCGAATCCAGCTTCGAATTAAACCATGGAACGACATGATGCGGCGTGTATCAGTTGTGTTAATGTCACACTAAATCTAAGTTGTACATACAATATCGTTGCACATCTGAAATGTTATTGTAGTGCCTCTAATTTCTCTTGGTACGTTTTTATTTAATTTTAGTAGCTGTGTTCGTTATTATAGTTTTGGATTATATCTATCGATATGAAAAATATTTGATGAGAGTTATCTTACAGCAAACTGTACTTTCTTCTTGTTACATGCTGCTGTAAATCACTGTCTGATGCAACTTCCTAAGTTAGGTTTTACAAATGGTTCAAATGGCTCTAAGCACTATGGGACTTAACATGTGAGGTCGTCAGTCACCTGGGATTAGAACTACTCAAACCTAATTAACCTAAGGACATCACAAACATCCATGCCCGAGGCAAGATTCGAACCTGCGACTGTAGCAGAAGCGTAGTTCCTCACTGAACCGCCTAGAACCGCTCGGCAACAGAGACCGGCGGAAACACATTCATATGACACAGTGCGTCATATGCGGTTGTCAACTGAAGGTAGAAGGTAGAAAATATGGTTGTGGTAACAAGCTGGCTGGTAGCAAAGCATAATTTTTACGTACTTACCATACTGAAAAACGGAAGCGAGGGTGTCCAATATTGATTAGGTGGTGCATCGCTTCCACTGTGGTCAAACGAACAACGAAATAGTAGACAATCCGTTTGTGAAGAACCGGAAATCACAAGAGAAGTCGAGGCGCTGGTGCTCGCAGACCAGCGTATCACAATGTAGACGATAGTGGAAAAAGTGAAAATCCGTCATGTCGAAGGTCTGCGACTGCTCACAAATTCCAAAAAAGTCTGCCCGTCAGAGGCAGCAGAGGAAGTGTTGCAGCTGTCTCAGGCCAATCCAGCTGTCTTCTTCAGACGCCTAATCACTATGGACTAATGCTAGTAGTATCAGCAGGACCCCGAAACAAAGGAGGAAAGCAAGCAGTGGAAACATAAGGATTCAGCACTGACGGAAAATTTGACAGCCCGACCAGCATCATACAAAGAGATGCTGGGTGTTGTTTTTGTGTTCTTTTAAAAAAAATTTAGGGGGGGGGGGGGGCAATCGTGCGTGGTGCTAAAAAAGTACATTTGTATTGAGCAAATGCTCTCAGGAGCATTTGCTCAATAAGTGGCTGTTTTTTCCCCAAGAAAACACCCCAGCTCAATCTGCATGTGTAACTATACAGGTACTGTTTCTTTGGCCAATCAAATTTTTCCCTTCCCATCGTAACCTCCTAACACGACATGAGTGATACCTGCGTCTTCCCTCGAATTACGTGGGAGGTACCTCCACAGTGGCAATCAGGTGATTTTTTTACATGTAACGTTTCCTGAACAGTTAATGACTTCTGTAACCAAAGTGTGGCCGCCGTCGGAAAAAAAATGTCGCAGTAATGGATGAATATGAAGGACGAACGCTATCACCAAGTTTCATGGTAAAAGTTTAATTAACAAAGTTTAATTTTTCCGAGGTTATTGCGACGATTCAATGTCCGGCCCAGCCGCGCTGTTGCGGTCAGCGCGTGCTGCCAGAGGACATGACCACGTGAGGGCGCTTCGGCACTGCTGCCTTCTGGTGTGGCTCTAGTTCCCGTGTGGCTGCCAGCAAGCGAACACCACAGATACAACTTTTACTGCATGGACATGTTTTTCTGAATTTGACCGAGGCCCACAAGAAAGACAGGCCTTGACGCGTACGTCACAGAACGTAACACTGCAGGTCTTACAAGTCCCATCAGCCGCCTCTGGCGGGGAGCGTTTAACTGTTTCAGACGAATTTCATAAGTCTTGACTGACTGTTTAAAAGTATGTAAACTCTCGACAGCACACGAGAAATTTAAGCTTTTAGTGGGTAACTTTTCAATTACGTATTGATTTCCCGTGGGTCCTGTACGGAGCCGAGCGTTCACGAAGTGTGGAGGGCAGGCGGACTGGTGTGACGTCACAAGTTCGTTGCAGGACCCGTATATGTCGTTGGCCCGGGATATGCCGACCTGACGCGTGGTGGGAATCATTAACGGATTCTTAATCTAGAATACGACGTCCGGACATTAGACTACTCTGTTTCTCTTATCTGTATGCAATATTTGGCTTGTTAGAAGGTAGTGCAGGGCTATCTGCACTGGTTTACTGACACTACTTTTCTATTTTATTTTGTGTGTGTGAATTCCTAAGGGACCAAACTGCTGAGGTCATCGGCCCCTAGACTTACACACTACTTAAACTAACTTACGCTAAGAAGAACACACACACACACCCATGACTGAGGGAGGACTCGAACCTCCGGCGGGAGGGGCCGCGGAGTCTGTGACATGGCGCTTTGCACCATGTGGCTATTGCCATTTATCTTTAGTTGTCATTAAGGAGATTCGTGTTACCTTGTGAGCCCTGTTGGATGGCCGTCACTGTGCATTGGTTCAAGAAGATTCAACAATATCAGTTACTTCTAAGATTCAGTTCGATTTCTGGATTTTTTTTTTTTTTTTGCGCCTTTATTTAAACTGAGGTTCTGTCACATATAAAGGGTGACAATTATTGAACTATATGAAAAAACCTAAATTAGTTACAAACTACGGCGTATGCACAGTTTATTCAGCGTGTAAACGTCACTACAGATATACGGATTTAGGTTATGACGTGTTCGATATGCCTGGCAATGATGTGGTGCAGACGAATAGCGAAATTCTGCTTGACCCGCTGAAGTTTCGGAACATCGATGCCGTCGATGACCTCCTGAATGGTTGTTTTCAGCTCAGCAATGGTTTTGGGGTTTTTGTGTACACCCGTCTTTACTATTGCCCCCCAAAAAGGAGTCGCGTGTGTTATATTCGGAGGCCAGTGATCTATAGGTACCCCAGAGCTAGGATGCGGTCCCCAAAGTGCTCTTCCAGGACATCAGACACTCTTCCGGTTCGATCGGGTCGAGCTCCGTCTTGAATGATCCACATCTTTTCGAAATCAGGGTAACTCTGGATAATGGGGACGAAATTCGAAAGTCACTGTGCCATCAAGGAATATCGCACCGATCATTCTGTAACAGGACATTGCAAAACACACATTCGCCCATTGAGTATGAAGAGAATTCTCAATCGCGAAATGAGCGTTCTCAGTCACCCAAATGTGTCAGTTTTGCTTGTTGACGCTAATCCAAACCATGCATGAACGTACTAATTCCCATCATGCCCCTTGGCCATCCGTGCAATTTGAATGTCCTAAAGCAAACTGTTCAGAAGTTTCGACAATTTTATTTCATATAGTTCAATAATAAGTCACCCTATCCTTGTCGCAGTGGATACACCGGTTCCCGTCAGATCACTGAAGTCAAGCGCTGTCGGGAGTGGCCGGGACTTGGATGGGTGGCCATACGGGCCGCCATGCACTGTTTCCATTTTTCGGGTGCACTCAGCCTCGTGATGCTAATTGAGGAGCTACTCGACCGAACAGTAGCGGCTCCGGTCAAAGAAAACCATCGGAACGACCGGGAGAGCGGCGTGCTGACCACACGCCCCTTCTATCCGTATCCTTAACTGAGGATGACATGGCGGTCGGATGGTCCCGATGGGCCACTTGTGGCCTGAAGAGGGAGTGCTAACTTGTTGCCATCTGACATTGTCTGTCAACTGTTCACCTGATATTTAAACTGTGTGAGAGTGTTACTTACTGTTATTATTTTAAAGAAGGATGAACGTCATATTATTTCGTCTTGTTTGGTTCTTGCCTAGAAATTATTTAGTAAATTTCAAAATGCTAATTGTCTTGTTTAAATAATTGTACATTTTGGGGGTCGTTATATATGTTTATTATGAAATTCCTAAAGGAGACTATTTTGCACAGTTTTAAATGATTGTACATTTTGGGTCTTGTTGTATACACTCACTGTACAATTTTAATTTTGTGACTCACCTCATGATTAGACATTCAATTTAATTCATGAGTTTTTGTGTTGTTTAACAAAAATTGGTCACTTGCGGAACGTTGTTACGCACACCTCTCGAACTCAACATTACCATTCACTCTGCCGTCATAGCTATAATTCGTAATTTAACACCGAAAAAGTGGCGACAGCTTGGTGTACTTACACAAAAAGAAGCGAACTTTTTGACGATGGATATCGAAAGATGATTTTCGGAGTTTTGTGCAAGGCATTTTAACGGCCATTACGTTAAATGTCAGAGAAAGCGTTTGTCTGATTTCCAAGTACGGAATTGTTGTTGTGGTCTTCAGTCCTGAGACTGGTTTGATGCAGCTCTCCATGCTACTCTATGCTGTGCAACCTTCTTCATCTCCCAGTACCTACTGCAACCTACATCCTTCTGAATCTGCTTAGTGTATTCATCTCTTGGTCTCCCTCTACGATTTTTACCCTCCACACTGCCCTCCAATACTAAATTGGTGATCCCTTGATGCCTCAGAACATGTCCTACCAACCGATCCCTTCTCCTGGTCAAGTTTGCCACAAACTTCTCTTCTCCCCAATCCTATTCAATATATCCTCATTAGTTATGTGATCTTCCCATCCAATCTTCAGCATTCTTCTGTAGCACCACATTTCGAAAGCTTCTATTCTCTTCTTGTCCAAACTATTTATCGTCCATGTTTCACTTCCATACATGGCTACACTCCATACAAATACTTTCAGAAATGACTTCCTGACACTTAAATCTACACTCGATGTTAACAAATTTCTCTTCTTCAGAAAAGCTTTCCTTGCCATTGCCAGTCTCCATTTTATATCCTCTCTACTTCGACCAAATAGCAAAACTCATTTACTACTTTAAGTGTCTCATTTCCTAATCTAATTCCCTCAGCATCACCCGACTTAATTCGACTACATTCCATTATTCTCGTTTTACTTTTGTTGATGTTCATCTTATATCCTCCTTTCAAGACACTGTTCATTCCATTCAACTGCTCTTCCAAGTCCTTTGCTGTCTCTGACAGAATTACAATGCAAACCTCAAAGTTTTTACTTCTTCTCCATGGATTTTAATACCTACTCCGAATTTTTCTTTTGTTCTTTTGTTTCCTTTACTGCTTGCTCAATATACAGATTGAATAACATCGGGGAGAGGCTAAAACCCTGTCTTACTCCCTTCCCAACCACTGCTTCCCTTTCATGTCCCTCGATTATTATAACTGCCATCTGCTTTTTGTACAAATTGTAAATAGCCTTTCGTTCCCTGTATTTCACCCCTGCCACCTTTAGAATTTGAAAGAGAGTATTCCAGTCAACATTGTCAAAAGCTTTCTCTAAGTCTAAAAATGCTAGAAACGTAGGTTTGCCTTTCCTTAATCTTTCTTCTAAGATAAGTCGTAAGGTCAGTATTGCCTCACGTGTTCCAGTATTTCTACGGAATCCAAACTGATCTTCCCCGAGGTCGGCTTCTACTAGTTTTTCCATTCGTCTGTAAAGAATTCGTGTTAGTATTTTGCAGCTATGGTTTATTAAACTGATTGTTCGGTCATTTTCACATCTGTCAACACCTACTTTCTTTGGTATTGGAATTATTATATTCTTCTTGAAGTCTGAGGGTATTTCGCCTGTCTCATACATCTTGCTCACCAGATGGTAGAGTTTTGTCAGGATTGGCTCTCCCGAGGCCGTCAGTAGCTCCAATGGAATGTTGTCTACTCCAGGGGCCTTGTTTCGACTCAGGTCTTTCAGTGCTCTGTCAAACTCTTCAGGCAGTATCGTATCTCCCATTTACTCTTCATCTACATCCTCTTCCATTTCCATAATATTGTCCTCAAGAACATTGCCCCTGTATAGACCCTCTATATACTCCTTCCACTTTTCTGCTTTCCCTTCTTTGGTTATAACTGGGTTTCCATCTGAGCTCTTGATGTTCATACAAGTGGTTCTCTTTTCTCCAAAGTGCTCTTTAATTTTCCTGTAGGCAGTATCTATCTTACCCCTAGTGAGATAAGCTTCTACATCCTTACATTTGTCCTCTAGCCATCCCTGCTTAGCAATTTTGCACTTCCTGTCGATCTCATTTTTGAGACGTTTGTATTCCTTTTTGCCTGCTTCATTCACTGCATTTTTATATTTTCGCCTTTCATCAATTAAATTCAATATTTCTTCTGTTACCCAAGGATTTCTACTAGCCCTCGTCTTTTTACCTACTTGATCCTCTGCTGCCTTCACTACTTCGTCCCTCAAAGCTACCCATCCTTCTTCTACTGTATTCCTTTCCCCCATTCCTGTCAATTGTTCCCTTATGCTCTCCCTGAAACTCTGTATAACCACTGGTTCTTTCAGTTTATCCAGGTCCCATCTGCTTAAATTCCCACCTTTTTGCAGTTTCTTCAGTTTTAATCTACAGGTCATAACCAATAGAATGTGGTCAGAGTCCACATCTGCCCCTGGAAATATCTTACAACTTAAAACGTGGTTCCTAAATCTCTGTCTTACCATTATATAATCTATCTGATATATTTTTGTATCTCCAGGGTTCTTCCATGTATACAACCTTCTTTCATGGTTCTTAAACCTAGTGTTAGCTGTGATTAAGTTGTGCTCTGTGCAAAATTCTACCAGACAGCTTCCTCTTTCATTTCTTAGCCCCAATCCATATTCACCTGCTACATTTCCTTCTCTCCCTTTTCCTACACTCGAATTCCAGTCACCCATGACTATTAAATTTTCGTCTCCCTTCACTATCTGAATAATTTCTTTTATTTCATCATACATTTCTTCAATTTCTTCGTCATCTGCAGAGCTAGTTGGCATATGAAGTTGTACTACTGTAGTAGGTGTGGGCTTCGTATCTATCTTGGCCACAATAATGCGTTCACTATGCTGTTTGTAGTAGATTACCCGCATTCCTATTTTCCTATTCATTATTAAACCTACTCCTGCATTACCCCTATTTGATTGTGTGTTTATAACCCTGTAGTCAACTGACCAGAAGTCTTGTTCCTCCTGCTACCGAACTTCACTAATTCCCACTATATCTAACTTTAACCTATCCATTTCCCTTCTTAAATTTTCTAACCTACCTGCCCGATTAAGGGATCTGACATTCCACGCCCCGATCCGTAGAACGCCAGTTTTCTTTCTCCTGATAACGACATCCTCTTGAGTAGTACCCGCCCGGAGATCCGAATGGGGGACTATTTTACCTCCGGAATATTTTACCCAAGATGACGCCATCATCATTTAATCATACAGTAAAGCTGCATGCCCTCGGGAAAAATTACGGCCGTAGTTTCCTCTTGCTTTCAGCCGTTCGCATTACCAACAGCAAGGCAGTTTTGGTTATTGTTACAAGGCCAGATCAGTCAATCATCCAGACTGTTGCCCTTGCAACTACTGAAAAGGCTGCTGCCCCTCTTCAGGAACCACACGTTTGTCTGGCCTCTCAACAGATACCCCTCCGTTGTGGCTGTACCTACGGTACGGCTATCTGTATCGCTGAGGCACGCAAGCCTCCCCACCAACGGCAAGGCCCATGCTTCATGGGCGGGAGGGGGAGGGGGAGGGAGGGGGAGGAATTACGGAATATGAAGACAATAAGGGTATCGCAACATCTGACAGAAGAGTAGAAAACCAAAGTGCCAATAAAGGACGTTCAACCTAGTGCTGCTGGAAGAATCGTCTGAGCGCGGCCCCTACAATTTTCCTGAAGAAGCAGCTACCGCACAGGCGATGTCTGCTCTTCCTAACAGTCGTGGTGGGCGATGACAAAATGGCGACTAATTATTATTGTAATTGTGGGGTTGCTCGTCAATTGTAACATTGCAAACGTCTTGCTTGTTGTAGCTTCTGAATTGTCTTCTTCAGTTACTGTTTCCACGTTAACGCCGCTATAATAAGCTGGAGGTTGTATTGTTGGAAAACTCCCAATCTAGGTTACAATGGTTTGATGACTTACTACATTTTAGAACTACACACAGAACTGGAGGAATAAAAAAGGGTGATGTCGTGGCGTAGCACAGATGTTATAGTCGATCTAGGTTAAGTGCATACCTTCACAGCTATGAGCACTTGTCCACTAGAAGAAATGCGTTTCACAGTAGCGAAGATGAAGAATTGCTCACGGCTCTTAAGATATGCCCTTTAGGGTCCACCTTTACTGAACACATTTTCTTGTTCTTGTCCATATTACAACCTCTCAGAATATGGGAAGCAGATAGTAGAAGCGATATCTTTCGCAGTGTCGAAGACGAAGTGCTCAAAACTCTTGAGCTATGCAGTTTAGAGCTCGTATTTACTGGGACTTTTCTGCTTCTATTGTCATGTATTTTCAACTATATACGTTTAAGCCATTATTTACGATAGACGCCATATAATGTGTGGGTGTTTTTCTGTGTACATGAGAACAATACGATATCCTGCAAATGTTCCTTTCTGTTGATTTCATAAACATTATTATTTGTTACTTTGTTTGTCATCGTGATACCTGACATAATAATTCATTACGCTGCTTCCTGGAGAAATCTGTAGTCGTCGTAGACACATTTCAAGCCTCGCACGACTTGGAGGTAATACTGCCCTTCCGCTGACGCTTGGGGACATCTGCTTTGTAAAGATACATCACATGCCTTCATCACTAAAACTTTAGTATGATAATTCTGGATTTAAACGTCGATAAGGCCACGCCATATGTATGGAACGGTCACTTCCAAATACTCATGAAGCAATATGAAATGAGGAATCAAGAAGTAACCTACAAATCCATAAGTAGCGAAATGAAAGCAGCTGTCAAAAGCTCAGTGAGAGATTCTTTTAACGAATTTGAAAGCAATATTTTATCCGCAGATTCTAAAAATAAGGCCAAAAAATTTTGGTCGCACGTAAAATCTATGAACGCTACTATTAATTCAATACCTTCTCTTGCTGACGGTACGGGTAATGTAACGGATGATGATAAATAGAAGGTCGAAATTCTAAATCTAGCTTTCAAAACCTCGTCTACGGTAGAGGACTGCAGCACCATTCCACCTTTCAATTATCGAATAAACGCAAGGATGGCTGACATAGTGTTCAGTGTATCTGGGATTGTAAAACAGCGAAAATCCTTTGACGCCAGGAAGGCATCTGGACCAGACGATGTCTCCGTAAGATTTTATGTTGACTATGCCACAAATACAGCACCATTATTATCCATCATCTATCAGAGATCACTGGAACAGCGGAAAGTTCCACGGGACTGGAAGAAGGCCCAGGTCATAGCAATCTATAAAAAGGGTAGAAAATCGGATGCACATAATTACTGCCCTATTTCACTCTTATAAATTTGTTGTGGAACCATGGGTCATATTTTTTGTTCAGACATAATGACCTTTCTAGACTCTGAGAGGCAAATCTGCAGAAACCATCACGGTTCAAATGGTTTAAATGGCTTTGAGGACTATGGGACTTAACATCTGAGGTCATCAGTCCCCTAGAACTTAGAACTACTTAAACCTAACTAACCTAAGGACATCACACACATCCATGCCCGAGGCAGGATTCGGACATGCGACCGTAGGGGTCGCGCGGTTCCAAACTGAAGCGCCTAGAACCGCTCGGCCACAGCGGCCGGCAAACCAGCAAGGTTTTAGGAAACAGCGAACATGCGAGACACAGCTGGCCGTCGTTGTGCATGATACACAACAAGCTCTAGATACCGGCTCCCAGGTTGATGCATTTGCCTCGACTTTCGAAAGGCGTTCGAGTCAGTTCCGCACTGTCGCTTGCTTCAAAAAGTGCGCACTTACGGTCTATGCGATGACATATGCGGTGGATACAAAGTTTTGTAACAAACAGGGAGCAGTATGTCGTCCTGAAAGGGGAGACTTCAACAGAAACAAGCGTCACATCAGGTGAGCCCCAGGGCAGCGTAATAGGTCCGCTGATTTTACGATGTACATAAACGATCTGGTTGATGGTACTGACAGCGGCATCAGACTGTTTGCCGATGATGCTGTAGTCTACAGGAAAGTAGTATCACATGAAAGTTGTGAAAAAATCAATGAGGCTTTGCAGAAAATAAATGCGTGGTGTAATGACTGGCAGTTATCTCTCAATATTAATAAGTATAACCTACAGCGTACAACAAAGCGAAAATCCCCCTTAATGTACGAGTGCAAAATAAATGCCGTGCATTTGGAAGCGGTAACATCCGACAAGTATCTGGGTGAGACTATTCGAAATGATCTTAAATGGAATGATCAGATTACAAAAGTAACTGGTAAGACGAACTCTAGGTTGCGGTTTCTTGGTAGAATCCTGATGCGATGCAATCCTTCAACACAGGAAATTGCTTACAATACTTTAGTTCGTCCAGTATTGTTAGTCTGTATGGGACCTTTACCAGTTGGGTCTGATTTAAGAGATTGAGAAGGTGCAAAGAAGAGCTTCAAGATTCGTGGCTGGTACATTTAGCCATCGCGAGAGCGTTACAAATCTCATAAAAAGTTTGAAGTGGGACACACTTGCAGATAAACGGCGCGCTAAACGGAAGGGGCTGCTCGCTAAATTCCAAAATCAGATCTCCGCCGAGGATGTAGAGCATATATTATTAGAACCAACTTTGAAATCGCGCAAGATAACGGAAATTAGAGCACGTACTGAAGAGTTCAGACAGTCGTTTTTCCCTCGCGCGATTCGCGAGTGGAATAGGGGTGGGGGTGGGGGGGGGGATATGACTTCGGCGCTAATAGTGCCCTCCGTCACACCTCCTGGTGACTAGCGGAGTATATATGTAGATGTAGAAGTATTACATACGGTCCGCAGAGAAAAGATTACATTTATTGGCTCTGAGCACTATGGGACTTAACATCTGAGGTCATCAGTCTCCTACAACTTAAAACTACGTAGTCCTAACTAACCTAAGGACATCACACACATCCATGCCCGAGGCAGGATTCGAACCTGCGACCGTAGCGGTCGCACGGTTCCAGACTATAGCGGCTAGAACCGAACAGCCACTCCGGCCGGCGATTAGATTTATTACACCTGGCAAAGAGGCATTTGAGTAATCATTGTACTGGTCTCCCTATGCCCATAGAACGAAAACTCTAATAAGTGATCAAATGGGAAGCTCCTTCAGCCATGCACTTTAGTATAAATTTTGGTGTAGATAGCAGAAAAACACCATCCGCTAAATAACAACTCGGACGAAAGTATATGTTGAGTGATCGTGACAGAGGAAGATTGTGACTCAAAATGTAGAGCCGAAAACTGCAAAAGTCACTGCAAAACTGAATGTCGTTCTCGCGAAACACGAAGCGAGCTCGGTAAGTGCGGGCGAGCAGAAATTTCAAGACCAGTCATCAGTTATGCAAACGCCAGTAAGAAGAAAAGATGGTGCTAAAGCCATAATACCTGGACTGTGGAGCATTGGGAGAATGTAATTAGATTAGATGATTCTTGCTTCGCGCTGTTTCCAAAATATGGTCAAGTTTCCGTCCGAAGACTGAATTATGGCGGGGATTCGATGATAACTTGGGGAGCGAGTTTGTCGTATTCCATGGGCCTCATGGTTACACTGGAACGTCGCATTAGTGTCACCGATTATGTGACCATTTCGGCTGATTAGGTCCACCCTGTGGCAGAATGTTCGTTCCCCAATGGTGATGCTGCGTTCCAAGACGAGAAGACCCCTACTTATGCAGCTCGAATCACCCAGGACTATTTTTGCGAGCTAGGGGATGAATTGTTGCTTCTCCACTGGCCACCAAAATGGCCAGATCGCAGTATTATTGAGCCTTTGTGGTTCACTTTGCAGCGAAGGATGCACGATCGCTACTCACCTTTGCCACTATTTTGCAGTAAGAATGTTATACGATTCCCGTGAAAACCGTGCAGGGCCTATATTGATCCATTCCGAGGCGACTGGAAGCTGTTTTGAATACAAACTGTTTCCCTACACCGTATTAGGCACTACAATGTGCTCTGTTTTTGGTGATTCCATATTTTTGTCCAATCGCTACCACAAATACTATTACTAATCAATTTCATTCGCACATCTGATACATCTAACAACACTTCACCACACAGTTATTGTGTCACAGCTGTTAACTCGCTTGCCGGCCGCGGTGGTCTCGCGGTTCTAAGCGCGCAGCCCGGCACCGTGCGACTGCTACGGTCGCAGGTTCGAATCCTGCCTCGGGCATGGATGTGTGTGATGTGCTTAGGTTTGTTAGGTTTAAGTAGTTCTAAGTTCTAGGGGACTGATGACCTTAGAAGTTAAGTCCCATAGTGCTCAGAGCCATTTGAACAATTTTTTTGAGTCGACACGAAGTGCACCCAATGACAACGACTTCAGTACTAATCGCGTCCTTAGTGTAGATAATCTATTGGCAGCTCATAATATACTAATTTATGTAAGTTACCAATTAATGAAAGTTTGGTATACATGTGCCCCGAGGGGCACTCCCAAAATGTCAGTATTGTCTCCTGCTGTTCTGTAGCATCAGATTTCAAAGGCATCTATTCTGTTTTAGACTGAATTACGTATTGTCCACGTTGCACTGCCATAAAGGCTACACTCCAGAGAAATACTTCAGAATAGACTTTCTAACATTTAAATTTACTCGTATATTAGATGTTAAAAACCCCTCTTTTCCAGCAGTGCTTTTCTTATCAGTGCCGGTTTGCATTTTATATCTTCTCGCCTTCGGCCATCATCAGCTATTTGGCTGCCCAAGTAGCAGAACTCATTTACTGCTTTTAGCGTCGCATCTCCTAATCTATTTCCCTCAATATCGCCTGACTTCATTCGGCTAGATACCATCAGCCTTTCTTTCACTTCTGTTGACGTTCATCTTGTGATCTCATTCATTCCGCTCAACTGCTCTTCCAAGTCCTTTGCTGTCTCTTACAGGGTTCCAGTGTCGTCGGAGATCCTCAAAGATTTTATTTATTCTTACCGAACTATAATCCCCTTTCCATGTTTCTCCTTGGTTTCCTTAATAGCTCATACAGACTGAACAACGTCAGGGATACGCTACAATTCTGTCTCACTACTTTATCAACTGCGGCCTTCCCTTTACGTCCTTCGACACTCATAACTGCAGTCTTATTTCAGTCCCAATTTTGAATCACATTTTAAATTTCAAAAACTGTAGTCCAATCAACACTGTCATAAGCTTTATCTAAACCTAAAAGTGTACAAATGTTTACATGCCTTTCTTCAACCTGTCCTCTAAGATAAGATAGGATCAATGTTGCCTTGCGTGTATCTCCATTTCTCTGGGCTTCAAACTGATCTCCCCCGCGGTCTGTTTCTACTGGTTTTTTTCATTCTTCTGTAAATGATTCGTGTCAATATTTTGCAAACATGACTCATTAAGCTGACGGTTAGATAGTATTCCCACCTATCAGTACTTGCCTTTCTCGGAATTATTACATTCTTAATGAAGTCTGAGAGTACTTCGCCTGTCTCGTATATCTTTCACACAAGGTGGGGTTATTTTGTTCTGACTCACTTCCCCAAGGATCTCCGTAATTCTGAGGGAATGTCATCTATTGCAGAGGCCTTGTTTCCACTTATGACTTTCAGTGCTCTGATACATTCCTCTCGCAGAATTATATCCCTCATCTCATCTTCACTTACATCCTCCTTCTATACCATTGTCCTCCAGTTTGTTTCCCTTCTATAGACACTCTTTCCATCTTTAAGCCTTCGCTTCCTAACTTAATACTGGCCTGTCATCTAAACTCTTCATATTCATAGAGATGCCTCTCCTTTCTCCAATTTTTCTACAGGTGGCGTCTATCTTTCCCCTAGTTATGCATGCTTTTATATTCTTGCTATTGTCTTTTACATATCCCTACTTCACTATTTCGTACTTTCAGTCACTCTCGTTTTTTAGACATCTATATTCCCTGTCACCTGCTTCATTTTCTATATTTTTATATTTTTTCCTTTCGTCAAATAAATGCAATATCTCCTGTGTAATCCACGGATTATCTTATCTTCTTAACTATGACAGCATCAGCTGCTTTCCCAAATTCATCTCTCAGATTCATTGATTTGACTTCTAATGTAATTCTTTCCCCTGTTTCAGTTAATCGTTGCCTAAAGCTGCCTCTGAAGCTTTCAGCAACCTCTTGTTCTTTCAGTTTCACCAGGTCCTGTCTCCTAAATTGACTACCATTTTCTTCAGTTTTGATCTGGATTTCAAAACCAATCAAAATCTATATCTACCCATAAGTGTCTTACAGTTTAATATCTGGTTTAGAAAATTTCTGTCTTACTATCGTATAATCAATCCTAAGCCTTCCAATGTAGCCAAGACTTATGAAACCTTCTTTCATGACTTATGGAACCTTCTTTTATGTTTCTTAAACCAAGTGTTACCGATGGTTAAACTTTGCCCTGTGCAGAATTCCATCAAACCTCTTCCTTTTTCATTACTTTCCTCCCAACCCATTTTTTTCTACTATTTTGCTTTTTCTTCCTCTTCGTACTACCAAATTCCAGTTGCCGATCGCAATTAACTATCTGAATAATTTTCTGTACCTCATCCTACATCCTTTCAATGTCTTCATCATTTGAAGAGTTAGCTGGCGTATAAACTTGTACTGCTGTGGTGAGTATTGGCTTAAAGCCTGTCTTGGCTACTCTAATGCTTTCACTAAATTGTCACGGCATCTTACCTATACCGCGGTTTTCTTATTCATTATTAGGCTACTTTTTCATTAACCCCATTCGAGTTTATGCTGATAACGCTATGCTGACTTGAGCAGAAAGCTTGTTGTTTTTGCCACACCGCTTCATTAATTCCCTCTGCCTCCAGCATATCCATTCCCTTTTTAACTTTTAAACTCACCTGCCCGATTAATGGACCTAACATCGAGTATAAATTGAAATGTGAATGAAGTGTTTTCTGAAAGTGTCTGTCTGGGAGGAGCTTTGACGGAAGTGAAACGTGGACCATAAATAGTTCAAACAATAAGGATAGAGGATTTTGAAATGTGGTGGTTAAGAAAACGCTGAATGTGGGTAGGTCGCATAAGTAATAAGATGTTGAATAGAGCAAGGGGGGGGGGGGAGAGGGGGGAATTTATGGCGAAATTTGAGTAAAGAAAAGGGTCGGTTGATAGGACACGTCACGAGGCGTAAGGGAAGAGGGAGAGGGATGAAAAATTGTAGAGGGAGATCAAGGCTTGACTACAGTAAACAGAATCAAAACGCCGGTTGCAGTAGTTATCGAGAAATGAAGAGAGTCGCACAGAATAGACTACCTTGCAGACCTACATCAAACCAGTCTTCGGACTGGTGATCACAACAATAAAAAAAATCGCGTAAAATGGTATTGTGAGCAAACCAGCAGCGACGAAATGGGCATCCAAATCTACAGTGCTGCATGACACATGCAATATGAGAATAGGTAACAAGGGGAGTTACGAAGAACATGTGCTCTTGCGAGTAACATGTTTCTAGTGGCCGGAAACATTGGATATTTGTTTGCATAATAATTTGCGGTGTGTAGCGTACGTTTTACGCCCCAGTGCCAGTGTTGCAGAATTTTTCGTCCAGCTGTGCGTCTGGGTTGTCATCCAAATTCGTTGTCTGTTCGGAAGCGTGCGGCCATATTTTGCAGCCTTTGCGGGAGGGATAAGCGGGAGTAAGCGAGCGGTCGCGCCGGTGTGGTGGTGCTGAAACTTTGAGCGGCCTCTGGCCGGCAGGCAGGACGTCCATCTGGCGCCGCGCAGGCGCACATTTCCCCAGAGGGCCGCCACGCAACAAGCACCAGCTAGCACCTGCTGCGTCGCACCGCCCCCGCAACAGGCCCTGCGACCGCCAGCCCAGCCCACACGTCTGACCATACGGCCTTCGGCACTGGCGCGGCAGAGCCCGCTCACAGTTTCTTCCCGCAGGTGTCTTTGTGCGAGGGACGACTGTGGTTCGCCCGTCAGGATCGAGGATGACTAAAATCGAAAAAAGTTTCCGGTGTGGAGGCACGTGCGTATTATGCGTATATTTTCCCACTATACCCCTGTGGAATCAGCAGGAGTGCTAGAAAGCAGTACCAAATGAAAACAGAATGCAAAGTTTATGTTAGACTTAAAAACAGCTATTTTTTTTAAAAAAAATATCTACATCTACATCCATACTCCGCAAGCCACCTGACGGTGTGTGGCGGAGGATACTTTGAGTACCTCTATCGGTTCTCCCTTCTATTCCAGTCTCGTATTGTTCATGGAAAGAAGGATTGTCGGTATGCTTCTGTGTGGGCTCTAATCTCTCTGATTTTATCCTCATGGTCTCTTCGCGAGATATACGCAGGAGGGAGCAATATATTGCTTCACTCTTCGGTGAAGGTATGTTCTCGAAACTTTAACAAAAGCCCGTACCGAGCTATTGAGCGTCTCTCCTGCAGAATCTTCCACTGGAGTTTATATGTCATCTCCGTAACGCTTTCGCGATTACTAAATGATCGTGTAACGAAGCGCGCTGCTCTCCGTTGGATCTTCTCTATCTCTTCTATCAACCCTATCTGGTACGGATAAATTCAGGGATCCATTGTGTGAAGGATGAAAGAAGAGGATCGTAAAATTATGAAGTGTGGAATTCCCGCTAGGTCGGATTAAAGGAAGACAGCGAAATAATTCAGAGATGCTGCTGGATTTCTTGCCGACCAGCTCAGTCGTTTTGCGAGTATTATGCAGATGGTTCATGAACCGAAATGGATATAGCTGGAGGGAAGACGACGTCATTTTCGCGAAACATTGCTGAGAAAATTTAGAGAACTTGAACTT
Organism: Schistocerca gregaria; assembly: GCF_023897955.1. Classification (NCBI taxonomy): domain Eukaryota; kingdom Metazoa; phylum Arthropoda; class Insecta; order Orthoptera; family Acrididae; genus Schistocerca; species Schistocerca gregaria. The sequence continues at coordinate 532,299,510 of NC_064921.1, forward strand.
GGGGCTGACTGCAGAACGATTTCACTGCCGTCAATGTACACTTCACATAAGGACCGTGAAGACGAGATTCGAGGAATTAGGGCTTGCGCGGAGGTGTGTACACAGTCATGTTTCCCTCGCTGCATTTGCGGGTGGAACAGGAAAGGAATGATTAGTAGTGGTACAAGGAGCCCTCCACGATGCACCGTATAGTATCCTGCAGAATATGTAAAAGGGTTGGGCAAAAATATGGAAACACCGTGGAAATGAATGCTTGAATACAATGCAGATGCTAGCCATGCTTGCAGATTGCGCTGTTGTATTTGACCACGAACGGCACTCGCATAATTTACTCAATACGTTGCAAGTGCGAGTCGTGCACAGAACTGTGCTCTGTGTAATTGTGAGTGCGTTATGTCGGAGCTAAGTCAAATCGAACGTGCGCAAAATGGTTCAAATGGCTCTGAGTACTATGGGACTTAACATCTGAGGTCATCAGTCCCCAACAACTTAGAACTACTTAAACCTAACTAACCTAAGGACATCACACACATCCATGCCCGAGGCAGGATTCGAACCTGCGACCGTATCAGGCGCGCGGTTCCAGACCAAAGCGCCAAGAACCGCTCGGCTACACCGGCCGGCAACGTGCGCAAATTGTTGGTGCTATACGGTGGGTGCTTATATAATCAAGGTAGCCGAAGTATTTGGTGATTCATGAGGCACCGTTTCGAAGAATAACATCGCTTTCAGGGAAAGCGGGGAAATACCACCCGCAAAGTCACAATGAAGACGAAAATATGTGCTGCATTATCGTGACGTACTCTCGAAGGAGAGAATTGAGACGAAAGAAAAAGGACAACAGCTACAAAAGTCACTGCAGAGCTGAATATTGCACTCGTGAACCTTGTCAGCGCCAAAACTACACAAAAGGACCTCCATGAGCAGGGAAACACGGAGCAAGCTGCAATTCCAAAGCCACTTATGAATGATGCAATCCCATAACAAGAAAACGTGGTCCTAAAGCCATAACATCTGGATTATTGAGCAATGGAAGAATGTCATTTGGTCGGATGATTCTTGTTTCACACTGTTTCCAACTTTTGGCCGCGTATGTGTGGCTTGCGACGTCTCAAGCGTACAATGCAGTGAAACTTGGCGGGGGTTCAGTAATAATGTGGTCAGCCATATCGTGACATTTCACGTCTTCCGCGGTTGCTCTGCAAGGTCGCATTACTGACAAACATAATGTGAGCATTTTGCCGGATCATGTCCATCACATGGGTGAGTGTTTGTTTGCCAACAGTGACGCTGTGTTGCAAGACGACAAGGCCGCTGTTCACATATCTCGCATCGTCCAGGATTGGCTTTGTGAACAAGAGGATGAATTGTCGCATCTTCCCCGGCTACACCAGTTCTCAACCATATTGAGTGTTTGTGGTCTAATTTAGAGAGAAAGGTGCGTTATCTATATCCACCTCCATCCTTGTTACCTGAACTTGCCGCTATTGTGGAATAGAATTGATATAAGATCTCTTCAAAACCATACAAGACCTGTATTTATCTATATGGTAATGTGTTGTGTTTTTGATGTTTCCATGTAATTGTTCACGCTCTGTTAACGTAGAGATAGGAAGCTGTGTGAATATACAGGGTGTACTGAATATTGCTTGTCAGTCTGAGACCCATACCAAAAATGACAGCTAGAGGAAATAAAGAAGATCCAAAGAAGAGCAACGCATTTCGTCACAGTTCAGTTTAGTAACACCTACGCACATATCGCGATCAGACCAAGAAGGTAAACTTAGAGAGATTTAGGATTACATATCGGCTTACCAACAATCGTACTCCCTGTGCACCATTCGCGACTTGAACAAGAATTGGAGAAGTAACCGTGGTACAAGAAGTACTCTCCGTCATACATGAAAAGGTAGCTTGCAGAATGTAGATGCAGATGCAGATAGTTAGCAGCGATATCCGTAGGTGGTGAATGTATAGATAGCAGAGATAAAAGCATTCCGCAAACAATCCGTTTACCAGATAATTGCGAATGTGTTGTTACGACCTGCCACTAATATCAGTATGAAAAAATTATCCTAGTTAGTAGATATGTATATGAAATAAAAACTTTTCTGTTAACTCCTCATATACTACCTTAAAAAGTAAGGAGAAAAAGAGCTCTTAACAGACGAACGGATGGACAGACAGACAGATAGACAACAAATGCCACAAAAATTTTTTCGTTGTGATATAACTACAAATTAACAATTTTCGGATCTGCTAAATTTAGTTTCTTGCCAGCTTTCGTGATTATAGGTCAAATCTACATCTACATCTACATCCATACTCCGCAAGCCACCTGACGGCGTGTGGCGGAGGGTGCCCTGAGTACCTCTATCGGTTCTCCCTTCTATTCCAGTCTCGTATTGTTCGTGGAAAGAAGGATTGTCGGTATGATTCTGTGTGGGCTCTAATCTCTCTGATTTTATCCTCATGGTCTCTTCGCGAGATATACGTAGGAGGGAGCAACATACTGCTTGACTCTTCGGTGAAGGTATGTTCTCGAAACTTTAACAAAAGCCCATTCCGAGCCACTGAGCGTCTCTCCTGCAGAGTCTTCCACTAGAGTTTATCTATCATCTCCGTAACGCTTTCGCGATTATTAAATGATCCTGTAACGAAGCGCGCTGCTCTCCGTTGGATCTTCTCTATCTCTTCTATCGACTCTATCTGGTACGGATCCCACACTGCTGAGCAGTATTCAAACAGTGGGCGAACAAGCGTACTGTAACCTACTTCCTTTGTTTTCGGATTGCATTTCTTTAGGATTCTTCCAATGAATCTCAGTCTGGCATTTGCTTTACCGACGATCAACTTTATATGATCATTCCATTTTAAATCAGTCCTAATGCCTACTCCCAGATAATTTATGGAATTAACTGCTTCCAGTTGCTGACCAGCTATTTTGTAGCTAAATGATAAGGGATCTATCTTTCTATGTATTCGCAGCACATTACACTTGTATACATTGAGATTCAATTGCCATTCCCTGCACCATGCGTCAATTCGCTGCAGATCCTCCTGCATTTCAGTACAATTTTCCATTGTTACAACGTCTGGATAAACCACAGCATCATCCGCAAAAAGCCTCAGTGAACTTCCGATGTCATCCCTGTAGGTTTTTATGAATGTCAAAGTACGTGACGTAAATAACCGTATCTTTTGACTACACTGACTTGGAAGCTTACATTTACAAGGGGCGTTTAAAAAGAAACGAGCCGGAGGCATAATTACAGAAACCAGTACCTTTATGTTTGAAGTATTGACCCTGGCTGTTGAGGCACTTGCCCCACTGTGACACAAGGCGGTGAATGGTTGTCTCATAAAATTTCCAGGGCAGCGGTGAAAACCAGGTAGTACTTGCAACCTACGTCCTCAATTATTTGCTTGACGTATGGCAATCTCTGTCTTCCTCTACAGTTTTTGTCCTCTACAGCTCCCTCTAGTACCATGGAAGTCATTCCCTCATGTCTTAGCAGATGTCCTATCATCCTGCCCCTTCTCCTTATCAGTGTTTTCCACATATTCCTTTCCTCTCCGATTCTGCGTAGAACCTCCTCATTCCTTACCTTATCAGTCCACCTAATTTTCAACATTCGTCTATAGCACCACATCTCAAATGCTTCGATTCTCTTCTGTTCCGGTTTTCCCACATTCCATGTTTCACTACCATACAATGCTGTACTCCAGACGTACATCCTCAGAAATTTCTTCCTCAAATTAAGGCCGGTATTTGATATTAGTAGACTTCTCTTGGCCAGAAATGCCTTTTTTGCCATTGCGAGTCTGCTTTTGATGTCCTCCTTGCTCCGCCCGTCATTGGTTATTTTACTGCCTAGGTAGCAGAATTCCTTAACTTCATTGACTTCGTGACCATCAATCCTGATGTTAAGTTTCTCGCTGTTCTCGTTTCTACTACTTCTCATTACCTTCGTCTTTCTCCGATGTACTCTCAAACCATACTGTGTACTCATTAGACTATTCATTCCGTTCAGCAGATCATTTAATTCTTCTTCACTTTCACTCATTATCGCAATTTCATCAGCGAATCGTATCATTGATATCCTTTCACCTTGTATTTTAATTCCACTCCTGAACCTTTCTTTTATTTCCATCATTGCTTCCTCGATGTACAGATTGAAGAGTAGGGGAGAAAGGCTACAGCCTTGTCTTACTCCCTTCTTAATACGAGCACTTCGTTCTTGATCGTCCACTCTTATTATTCCTTGTTGGTTGTTGTACATATTGTATATGACCCGTCTCTCCCGATAGCTTACCCCTACTTTTTTCAGAATCTTGAACAGCTTGCACCATTTTATATTGTCGAACGCTTTTTTCAGGTCGACAAATCCTATGAACGTGCCTTGATTTTTCTTTAGCCTTGCTTCCATTATTAGCCGGAACGTCAGAATTGCCTCTCTCGTGCCTTTACTTTTCCTAAAGCCAAATTGATCGTCACCTAGCGCATTCTCAATTTTCTTTTCCATTCTTCTGTATATTATTCTTGTAAGCAGCTTCGATGCATGAGCTGTTAAGCTAATTGTGTGATAATTCACGCACTTGTCAGCTCTTGCCGTCTTCGAAATTGTGTGGATGATGCTTTTTCGAAAGTCAGGTGGTATGTCGCCAGACTCATATATCCTACACACCAACGTGAATAGTCGTTTTGTTGCCACTTCCCCTAATGATTTTAGAAATTCTGATGGAATGTTATCTATCCCTTATGCCTTATTTGACAGTAAGTCCTCCAAAGCTCTTTTAAATTCCGATTCTAATACTGGATCCCCTATCTCTTCTAAATCGACTCCTGTTTCTTCTTCTATCACATCAGACAAATCTTCACCCTCATAGAGGCTTTCAATGTATTCTTTCCACCTATCTGCTCTCTCCTCTGCATTTAACACTGGAATTCCCGTTGCACTCTTAATGTTACCACCGTTGCTTTTAATTTCACCAAAGGTTGTTTTGACTTTCCTGTATGCTGAGTCTGTCCTTCCGACAATAATATCTTTTTCGATGCCTTCACATTTTTCCTGCAGCCATTTCGTCTTAGCTTCCCTGCACTTCCTATTTATTTAATTCCTCAGCGACTTGTATTTCTGCATTCCTGATTTTCCCGGAACATGTTTGTACTTCCTCCTTTCATCAATCAACTGAAGTATTTCTTCGCAGCTGCCTTGTTTGTACCTATGTTTTCCTTCCCAACTTCTGTGATGGCCCTTTTTAGAGACGTCAATTCCTCTTCAACTGTGTTGCCTACTGCGCTATTCCTTATTGCTGTATCTATAGCGTTAGAGAACTTCAAACGTATCTCGTCATTCCTTAGAACTTCCGTATCCCACTTCTTTGCGTATTGATTCTTTCTGACTAATGTCTTGAACTTCAGCCTACTCTTCATCACTACTATATTGTGAACTGCGTCTATATCTGCTCCTGGGTACGCCTTACAAACCAGTATCTGATTTGGGAATCTCTGTCTGACCATGATGTAATCTAATTGAAATCTTCCCGTATCTCCCGGCCGTTTCCAAGTATACCTCCTCCTCTTGTGATTCTTGAACAGGGTATTCGCTATTACTAGCTGAAATTTGTTACAGAACTCAATTAGTCTTTCTCCTCTTACATTCCTTGACCCAAGCCCATATTCTTCTACTCCATCAAGTCTTTTTAAGGAGGCCGAAAATGGCGTAATCACAGGGAGAGAGGTCCGGACTGTATGGAGGGTGGCCGAGAACCTTGCATTTGAATTTCTGCAGGAGTGCCGCTACCGTTTGGCCGTATGAGGCTTTGCATTGTCGCGGAGCAGACTGACCCCACGGGTGAGATTACTTGGTCGTTTTGATTTGATCGCTTGTCGAAGGGTGGTCAAGGTTTGCTAGTAACGCTGGGCATTCACTGTTGTCCCGTGCTGCAGGAAGTGAATCATAAGGGGGCCATCTTGGTCAAAGAAGAACGTCAGCATAACATTTCCTGCACTCGTGTGGACGACAACGCCCAGCTGTATGTGGGGAACTGGTTCACATCACTGCCCCGGGAACTTTATGAGACAGTCATTACTCCACTTGTATCACAGTGGGACAAGTGTCTCAACAGCCAGGGTCAGTACTTCTAACATACAAGTACCGGTTTCTGTAATTATGCCTGTCTCGTTTCTTTTTGAACGCCCTTTATATTACGTCACCAAGGGCCTATAGACCTTAGAATGTGACAAATTTCAAATTGTTACGCCTCTGTGTTCCTACGAAAAGGGATTTTTTTAACAGTCGACAGACAGGCGGGAGGACAACAAAGTGGTCTTACAAGTGGCTCCGTTTTTAGCACTGAGGTATGGAACATTAAAAGTAAGAAATCTGCTTTGACAATGTGAAACAACACAACTTTTAAAACTTTTAATATTTCAATGCGATATGACATTGCTGTACAGTACTTAGACAGTACAGAAGTATCAAAAAGTACATGTAAGCAGACCCAGAAAGGAAACATACTTTACCAGAAAGCAAATACGGTGTTTCACTGAAATTATATTATCGTATAGCACTATTGGTTTGGAGGACACGATTGTTGGGTCGTCTTGTGCAAGATTTTTTATATGACGCGCGTTGTTGAAAATGAGATGAAGTAATTAGGATAACACAGACACCTCGTCCCTGAGCGACGAAATCTCCGACCCAGCCGGGAATCTAACCCATGACTCCGCGATGCTGGGGTAGAGACGCGAACTACTATACCACTTTTTTTAATTCATTGATTCACAATCACGATTGTTGTGTAAATTCTGCATTACGACTGATAACCTCATAGTGAAATACGCGACGTTAGAGTCATATAAGTAATCATCAACTGAACCCCCATTTACTATGAAGCACGAGCATCAGTTCTCACTTTCTATAATCCCTTCAGCCGTATTGACTTCCAGACAGTGCCTCAAAATATGCAGAAAATGATACTTTTGCGAGTGTTTATGAACGACGCGAGAAGAGCGTTACGTAGCATTTGCAGAATGGAAAGCCTCCCCAGCCATATAAACTACCGTGCCCTGTAGTATAGACGCGGGAAAGCGGTTTTAAAACCCGGTAGTGCCTGTAGTTGTGATGCAGATGTATTACTTCCGAAAGGGAGATTAAGCCTGCGCAGTGCTGGGCGGGGCCAGGCTTTGATCCTACAAATGAATTGCCGGCGCCTGTCAGGTAAATACCATTAATTGCGCCAAACGTTCTGCACAAATTCGTTACCGCCCTTCATTCCCCGAGTCGCTTGTCCTGTCGACGGATTGCGAAATGTTTGTTAGCTGCGGCACGTACTCACAGTTCTTTATACGCTGATATGACCTGCAAAAAAATCTAACTTTTCATTTCCTAGTACTTTATTTCTGTGAACAAACAGTCGGTGGAGATTGGTTTGCAATTATCGAATTTTGAAGTCGGGGTACTCTTCTGAAAGGAAATCTGGAAGGGAATGAGTTGTTTGATTGACGAAACTCTAAAGCGAATGCAGAAAGGTCAAATACATGTCTCTGGGGCGGAAGGGACAGTGAAGGGACAGCTCTGACTCGAACGATGTTAATTACACGTTTCACTTTTTGAACTGCACGACAATGAACTCGTTACCTGTGCGACGAATTGGAGCAGAAGTGGCAGTGTACGGATATAGCCAAACGACGATTCTCGCATTTGTATGGGCCATGAACCCTCTGACAGGTTTGATCCGGAACAACACGATTTCTCCTGTGCCATCCTCCATCTCAGGACAGCACTCACACTCCCATCATTCTCAAGTTTTCGTTGGATATATTCCAATCTCTGTCTTTTCTTTAAGTTTTTACCCTGTACAGCTCTTTCTATTATTTCTCGATGTCTTAACACATGTCCTGTCATCTCATTCCTACTCCTTGCATTGTTTTCAAGATGTTCCTCTTATTGCCAGCTCTGCGGAGCACGTCTTCATTTCTTGTCTTACCAGACCACCTAGGTTTTGGACATATTTCTATCCCACAACATCTCAAACCCTCTGATTCGCTTCTTTTACGGTTTTCTCACACGATTCTCTTCCATACAACGCTCCAGACACACATTCTCAGAGGTGTCTTTCTCAAGTTAAAGACAAAATTTAATACTAGTAGCAATGCTTTTTTCACAGGGGCTAGTCTGTTTTTTATGACCTCCCTCCTTCTGTCATACGATTTTGTTTTAACAGTGGAACAATTCCTTCATTTCGAGTACTTCCGTCCAAATTTGATGGAGTTTATCATTAATATCCTTTCTGATACTCCCCATTACTCTCGTTTTTCTTTGGTTCACTCTCAAGACATATTCTATGCTCAGCAGAACTTGCATTTCATTCTCATAATTCTTCTTCGCCTTCATTGAGGATATCATGATATAATCTTACCGTTGACATTCTTGCACCCTGGTTTTTAGTTCCTCTCCTGAACTCGACTTGTGTTTTCCTTCAGCTCACACTTACTTTTTTGAAAATTTCAAACATTTTGTACAATTTACATTGTCGACAGCTTTTCCTAGGTTGATAAATCCTATGAACGTGCCTTTTATGAAGCACAATACCAGAACAGCCTCTCTGGTGCTGTGACCTTTCCTGAAACCAAACTAATCGTCATCTAACAGATCCTCAATTTTTCATCCATTCTTCAGTGCAGTATTTTTGTTAGCAACTAGAATGCATGGTCTGTTGAGCTGATTACGCAGTAATTCTCACCCATATCGGCCCTTGCTACCTTCTGTAAAGTTCCATTACGAATATAATTTTTCATTGCCAATTTTGGGCAGTATCTTTTCTTTAAAACAAAGTTTGTTTTTGTGTTTTAGGTCTTACCAAAATATTGGTTATTAATGGCTAATGCGTCACCTGTAGTTCTCAAACTGAAGTCCCCTTATTTGTTTTTCTGTTTTTCTTTTTTTCACATGTAGTACTCAATTCTTTATCACCTTCTCATGCTAGGTGGATCAATACCCATAACCTACATGGTCTGTTTAGTGACATTTATGTGATCACCTGTCAAAAGCCCGAATAACGACCTTTTATATCGCGAACCTTTATAAAGAGTCAGTGACGCTGTGGAAGGTGACTCCAGATCAGTGGCTAGCTGCGATATGTTTCACGTCTCAGTTTACACGGCGCAAACACCCCGATCGAGGTGATCCCACTGATTCTTGCATGAGTTTCAATACTTGGCGAATGTGGGAGCACTATAAACTCATCCTTGTGCTTTTCGAAACACGCACGAACACTGCGACCTTCGTGATATTTTGCAATGCCCAGCTGGTAGACGTCATCGTGCGGAGAAACAACAAACTACACATAGGCGTGGACATGCATAAGGATAGATGCATACTTGTGTTGATCCATTGTGACTTACAGAATGGCGATGTCACCGAGGGAATGCCACGATATCATTTCACAGACCATAGCGCTTCCTCCTCCGACCTGGACCCTTCTGGCGATTGTTGCAGGGCTATACAGACCAAAGGCCATTTGTGCAACACAGCATACTGTAGTATCATTGCCACAGATACTACTACAAAGCCGTGCCAACACAAGGTTGGCAGCCCGTCGTCTGCCGAGTACAGCGCACTCTAGCGGGCTGTGCAGCTCGACGGAACTGTAGTGTGCCTCCTTCACTTCTTAGCTAGATTTCAGCCTAGGCAGACGCACTTTCATAATCGGCCCTCAGCCAGTTCTGTTTGCATTGATTCTCTGAGGAGGGCCCATCAGGCTTAGTCCCTGAGAATATGTTGTATTAGTTCATGGTATTCCATGTTTCGAGATTTAGTTCATAGCCGCAGCTGCAGTCCTACAAACAACTGAAGATAAGTAATTTTTATTGTACTATGTGTTTCTTGAATAAATGAAATGTCGTGTGGCTAGGGCCTCCTGTCGGGCAGATCGTTCGCCTGGTGCAGGTCTTTCGAGTTGACGCCACTTCGGCGACCTACGCGTCGATGGGGATGAAATGATGACGATTAGGACAACACAACACCCAGTCCCCGAGCGGAGAAAATCTCCGACCCAGCCGGGAATCGAACCCGGGCCCTTAGGACTGACATCCTGTCACGCTGACCACTCAGCTACCGGGGGCGAACTTCTTGAATAATAATCCGTCTCTCTAACAGTGTGCCGTACCGCATACCATTGCAACCTGGACTCCTTGAGCTCCTATCAACTCGGCCTCCTACTTATTTGCATTTAGTAACGAACTGAAAACACCCATGCGTTTTGAGCCTCTAATCAGTGAGACATAATAAATACAACATGATACATCTGGAAAGGCCACCTGTCGCCACTCAGTTGACGTCCGTTTGCTGTACTAGGGTACAAAGTACCGCCCTCGTCGTCGATGAACAGCAGTTAGCATGGGTGCATGAACCAGGCGCCTGCTGCAGAGGGCCATACGTCGCACTGTTCGCTGAATGGTGATTGAGGGAGGACACTGTTAGGAGCCCCTTGTTTCATCTGGGCGGTCAGTTGCTCAACAGCTGGACGTCTGTTCGCCCGTACACGTCTCTGCAGCTATCGTTTGCCCCTCTCATCTATGCTCCGTGTCCGCCCCCAGTAGCTGAATGGAATAGACGAACTCTCTCCACCTTCTCGTTCGGCTCCAGTAGCGGTGTCTCACATCTCACCATCGCTTGCCCATATGCGAACCATTTTTGTGGAACACAGTTATGTACATATGGAACTACCGACTACCAGGACGGCAACGGCACGTGATATATATCACATCTTGACTCGACGACGGCCGAATAATGCCGTAGAGCGCCGCCAACCAACAGTTACGTGGTCAGTGGTATGGCGTACTGTGCACCACCCACTCCTTGATACGGGAAAGCGCGCACTGTGGTATCAGGTGGTAAATGGGAAGTACGTGACTCGTTCCAGGTTGCATACAATTCAGATGACGGACTAGCAACTGTGTCCGCAGTGCAATGTTATAGACACAGAGGAGCATGCGGACCTTCGGCGGACTTATGGTGTTTGGTCAAAAAAAAAAAAAGATCGCCTTCCTCCTTCGGGTGGGGCCGCAAACAATAAACCACGCAAACTACTTCTCCCAGATAGGACATATTATCCCCGAACAAACGCAGTGACTTGGATTCGAGGTTTGACTGTGCGTTATCTTTTCCGAGACAGCAGTAAGAATGTGCTCGACTTTTGCGCCTTACTACAGGAACATCATCCACAGCTTATGAGACATCCGAGTTATCGAACATATTACCCAAATTTTTTAGGGAGTGCCTTGCTTGATCCCCCACTCAGTTGGGGTGTCCCGGGTAGGAGAATGTTATTGTTGTCTATAAGTATCAGAATAAGAAAGGAACAGGACAGTGGAGAGGATCCAGAACCACACGTGAAGACGTACCCAACACCAACGCGAGGTATAACGGGATTAGCGAGGTACGAGCCCAAGAGAGGAACGTAGACCGTTATTGTTTTATACTGACAGAAGCAGGATTTTTTTTCATTATTATGTAAAAAAAAGTCCACTTAATAACGTTTCCCAGCAATATTTTATTTTATAAAGGTCATCGTCTTATATAAAAAAAAGCTAGCAGCAGTTTATGTTTCTTATTGTTACTGCATTATGTAAAAAAAATGGATAGAGCCTCTGCCAAAATAATAATAATAATAATAATCCCCGTCAGATGACCGAAGTTAAGCGCTGTCGGGCTTGGCCGGTACTTGGATGGATGACCATCTGCGCCGCCATGCCCTGTTGCTATAAAAAAGGCCAGGGTTCGATTCCCGGTAAAAAAAATGGTCAGCGCGACATAATGTCAATGCTAAGAGCCCGGGTTCGATTCCCGGCTAGGTCACAGATTTTCTCCGTTCAGGGACTGGGTGTTGTGTTGCACTAACCATCATCATTTCATCCCCATCGACGCGCAAGTCACCGAAGTGGCTCCAAATCGAAAGACTCGCGCCCGGCGAACGGTCTACCCGACGGAAGGCCCTATCCACACGGCATTTATTTTATCTATGCTCCGTCGTGCACCACAGTCGCCTCGGCGCCGGATTTGGATAGCGCCATTTTGCCATGCACGGTATACTTAAACTACGGCGGCAAGCGAAGAGTTTGCAGACTTTGCCGTTTCGGAAATGTTTCGACTCTTGGCCTGAAAGCCAATAAACATTTCCTTTCGGACGTCAGAAAACCGCTCGGTTTCTACATTACGTCAACGATTAGACTTTTTTCCGCGTCATACCGGCGCGCTTTATATACCCTCCACTGCTAGTGCTGCCACGTGCCATCTGTGAGCGATTTTTGCGAATCGACGTCGAATAGAGGAGGTGGTCACATAAATGTGACAGTTCCGTGTAATTTATTTCGTTTTTTCCATGTAGAAATTCTGAAGGTGAAACGCGTAAATTAAGATTCTTCCTAAACTGTTTTTATTAATCAAAATTATACCCTTGGACAGCATCCTGGTGTGCTTCGTCTTGACAGCATCCAGTAACCTCGTCGGGGGATTTGGATGGAAAGCTGCTATGTTCGCTTGCCCATTACGAATATAATCAATTAACACAACAGCATGACCATTCCTAAAAACACTCAGGATAACCATCTTCGATAACTGTTCGTTTTCTGCATTCGGACTGTTACAAATAAATGTAGTTTCACCGCTTGCTTTGCTCCTTTATCTCGGGGTCATTACGATTCACCCAGAACTCGTCTATGGTGATTAGAGAGTTACGAAATTTCGATCGCCCTGACAGAACTGGCACATTCCTGCTGTTGACACAGTTAGACGGGGTTTGCGAGTGGGAGTGAGCAGTCGTAGACTCCATCGGGCGCTCTCCTTTGTCATGTTCAGAATGGCGTGCAACATGCTGCAAATCGGTCCATGACTGAGTTTTCAGTTTTTACATCATCATCTCTATTTTGATACGCCGGTCTTCAAGCACCAAGGCGTCTACGTATCTAGCGGCAGCCAGTCAGTACTTCACAGGGAGACGGTATATCACTTAGTTCTTCGTCAGTGAGACGTCTTGGTGCCTGATCACCGTTTCATAGGCTTGTGCGTTGTTCCCGTAGACTTCCACTAATTCAGCATGAATTGTTGCACAGTTGTTCCCCTTCAAATGCAGGAAACCACCCGGAAAAAAATTAGTATGCGCGAAAAGACGATGTCTAATATGATGCATGACTGCATGCGCCACCTGGAGGATAGTAGGTGTACTGACAATGATTTCAACGTCGTCCGCCAACAGATAGCGCAGTGGCATAGCTACTAGAGCTCTACCATTTAACAGAGAACGCTCACACTCAGAAGGCGCAGTATGGAGCAAACGTGAGAAGCAAGCAGGAAACCATACAACGGAGACGCACTACAACCAACGGAGTTGGAAAGGGGTCAAACTGTGGCCATCCGAGTGGCTGGATGGTCCTTTCGGAGAACTGCCACACGAGTTGGACGTGCTGTGTCATTTGTGCAACGACGCTTGTATCAGCGGTAACGTGAATATTGTCACGGCCATAGGCGAGGTTCTCGGCGTCCACACAGCACAGACGCCCGCCAGGATCGTCATATTAAGAGCAGCAGTGGCAGATCGTACAGGTACCAAAGCACAGTTAAGAGGACTTGTGAGCCGAGACTTCTCAACAAGAACTGTTGCGAACCGGCTATTAGCATTCATGCCACAGCATCGACGTGCAAGGGCCGACTGCTGCCGTCAGAGAACCAGTAGGAAAATCTACATCTACATGGATACCCTGCAAATCACTTTTAAGTGCCTGGCAGAGGGTTCATCGAATCACGTTCACAATTATCTATTTTCCCAATCTCGTATAGCGTGCGGAAAGAAAGAACACCTATATCTTTCCTTACGAGCTCTGATTTCCCTTATTTTATTGTGGTGATCTTTTCTCCCTATGTAGGTCGGTTTCAACAAAATAGTTTCGCATTCAGAGGAGAAAGTTGGTGATTGGAATTTCGTGAGACGATTCCGTCGCAACGAAAAACGCCTTTCTTTTAACGATGTCCAGCCCAAATCCTCAATCATTTCTGTGGCACTCTCTCCCACATTTCGCGATAGTACAAAACGTGCTGCCTTTCTTTCAACTTTTTCGATGTACTCCGTCACTCCTATTTGGTAAGGATCTCACACCGCGCAGCAGTTTTCTAAAAGAGGACGGACAAGCGTAGTGTAGGCAGTCTCCTTAGTAGCTCTGTTACATTTTCTAAGTGTCCTGCCAATAAAACGCAGTCTTTGGTTATCCTTGCCCACAATATTTTCTGTGTGTCCCTACCAATTTAAGTTGTTCGTAATTGTAATACCTAGGTATTTAGTTGAACTTACGGCTTTTAGATTAGACAGGTTTATCGCGTAACCGAAGTTTAACGAGTTCCTTTCAGCATTCATGTGGATGACCCCACACTTTACGTTATTTAGGGTCAACCGCCACTTTTAGCACCATTCAGATACCTTTTCTAAATCGTTTAGCAGTTTGTTTTGATCTTCTCATGACTTTATTAGTCGATAAATGACAGCATCATCTGCAAACAACCGAAGACGGCTGCTCAGATTGTCTCCCAAATCGTTTATATAGACAAGGAACAGCAAAGGGCCTATAACACTAACTTGGGGGACGCCAGAAATCACTTCTGTTTTACTCGATGACTTTCCCTCAGTTACTACGAACTGTGACATCTCTGATAGGAAATTGCAAATCCAGTCACATAACTGAGACGATATTCCATAAGCACACCATTTCACTACGAGCCGCTTGTGTGGTACAGTGTTAAAAGCGTTTCGGAAATCGAGTGATACGGAATCGATCTGAAATCGCTTGTCGGTAGCACTTAACACTTCATGTGAATAAAGAGCTAGTTGTGTTTCACAGGAAAATTGTTTTCTAAACCCATATTGGCTGTGTGTCAGTAGACCGTTTTCTTCGAGGTAATTCATGATGTTCGAACACAATATACGTTCCAAAATCCTGCTGCATAGCCGGCTGGGGTGGCCGAGCGGTTCTAGGTACTTGAGTCTGGAACCGCGCGACCGCTACGGTCGCAGGCTCGAATCTTGCCTCGGGCATGGGTGTCTGTGATGTCCTTTGGTTAGTTTGGTTTAATTAGTTCTAAGTTCTAGAAGTTAAGTCCCATAGTGCTCGAAGCCATTTAAACCATTTTTAACCTGCTGCATGTCGATGTTAACGATATGGGCCTGTAATTTAGTGGATTACGGTGTGACCTGTGCAACTTTCCAGTCTTTGGGTACGGGTCTTACGTCGAGTGAACGTTTGTATATGATGGCGCACCGTGGTCTTCTGCGATGAAAGAGAATTCTGCCTGGAAGCAAGTGATGGACGAATGCACTTTACGAGACAACGCACACCAAAGCTACGTCTTGCGCGCAAACAACCAAGTCACATTGGCCCCTTCCCATGCTTTATGGTCTCGGGTGTAAGCTACGACTCTTACTGGAGGGGACGCTAACCAGCGCTCGGTATGTACAGACTGTTGTTAGAGCCGTTCTCTTATCTTTCTTGCAACGGTAAGGATAATACCCGCCTGTGAAACTCAACGTGACCTGAAAAACGTGCAACAACTTCCATGGCCCAATCGAGCATGTGTGGAGTATGACGGGTCGAGGAGTGACTTGTCAGCCAACAACTCTTGCAGAGCTACGTGAACAGGCCGAGTTGGCGTCACACAACGTATTCATCATCAATACGATCGACTGCGTGCCAGAGTCAGCGCCTGCACTTCTGCCCGTGGTGGCTAGACCCATGTCCTAATATGATGTTTCAGCATGGGTCGATATGTGCTACCTCTGAATCATTTACGCTATTGATTTATAAATGAAATCATTTCATTTATTCCATATGCACTTTTGCAACAACGCATCGTGAGTGAACTGGAAATATCTAAAAGTGTGTATTAATTTTTTTCCGGCAGCGTATTTACCGCACGATGCTGCACTTATTATTGAGTTCGGGTATTTCAGTGTTTAGCGTGGGAACCAGAGACGGGTAGGGCCAAAACAGAAAAAAAAACTATAGCTATTACGGAAGCTAAGGTTTTCGAAATAATAATTAAAAATTAAAAAAACGGATACGGAAAATAGCGTTGCTGATTGGGGAGGACTTCCAGGAAAGTGAGACTGTTGATCTGCTGAACTGTCTTCTCCTGTTCTTTAGTAATTGCATGCAAACAGACAAATCAGTCAGTACATCGGAAAAGAAAACTTGAACGAGTTCAACTTTCCATTTTGCAGTACGTGAAAGGAATACATGAGCTCGACGCTATTTCCTCAAAGCTGCTACACTGAGGAAAATCTTAAGGCATCTAGCGGCTCCAAGCGGTGGAGTTGCAAAGATACGTCATTTGAATAAATACGAGTTTCTAATTCGTTTAGAAGACGCTGGTGGGCTATTCAGGTTGTAGGGGGAAATTTTATGCGAGCAGAAAAGCAGCCATCTTGTTGGCTTGTCGGAGTTATTTTCGCGGTCCTCGTGCATCTGCGGCCATTCTTCGAGCAAAAATGGCGGCGCGAGAAGTTCGGCAGCGACGAGACCATTAGTGAGCCACTAATGACGGCGCCCGCGCCGCATCCTCCTGCCTCCTGCCTGATGCCTGATGGACTCTTCTTTAAAGCAGACGCCTCGCGCAGGGGCTGCCCACCAGCTGGGGAGCTGCGCCACCCGTTCTCAGCTGTGTGCTGCCTACCAGTCACGGACATAGCTAAAACGGGGAGTGGAAGGCGTTAGTTGTTCTCGTTTAATAGCCAACTCAGTTTACAATGTGAACATAAAACCATCGTCAGTCGCTCGTATGTTATGGAGCATACTGTCTCGTAAATCTTTAGCATGACAGCCTTTCTGAAAGTTTTTATTTTATTTTATATATATATATATATATATATATATATATATATATATATATATATATATATATATAGTGACTTAACGTTTAAAAAATCCCCGAAGAAGCTTAGACGACGCTGAGACAAGTAATCTATAGATATAAATATGGCACTGAGCACTATGGGACTTAACATCTGAGGTCATCAGTCGCTACAACTTAGAACTACTTAAACCTAACTAACCTAAGGACATCACACACATCCATGCCCGAGGCGGGATTCGAACCTGCGACCGTAGCGGTCGCGCGGTTCCAGACTGAAGCGCCTAGAACCGCTCGGCCACCAGAAGCCGGCAAAACTGACTGACTGTCTCATCATCGCCCAGCCCAAACAGCTAAGGATAGAAACTACAAATTGGGAGGTGGTGAATATCTTATACTGTAGGCGTCGTTTAAGATAGATTTTTTTGAAATTGCACCGCTAAGTGGGTGAAGTGTGGGATGATTTTATTTTTAATATGTCGCTATTAAGGAAGCTAGAACTACGAAAATTGGTATTTGGCCTGTCGAACAGAAATATAGAAATAGGTTTTTCAGAATTTTTGGAAATTTAACCCCTACGGGGGAGAAATAGCAAATGAACATTTTTTAGATTATAATTCATTATTAATTACTAAAGTATTTTTAAACCTACACATATGGAAACTGGTATTTGACTTCTGGGTTAGAAATGAAAAATACATGTTCCAGTGCTTTTAGATATTCAACCCCTAAGGTTTGTTCTTTTATGTAAATATTTCATGAAGAAAGCAGAATCGCTTTTTGGTTAGAAGTACATTCGGAAAAGACCATCCTTCTTTGGTCTTAAGTAGCGTGAAGAATTTAGAAGGTGTTGCAATTTATGAACAAAGTCAAAGAAAGCTATTTAACAGTCACACACAAAATATTGGCTTTCTTAGAGTCGCACAGAAAAAAGAAAACGTATGGCTCTGGGCACTATGGGACTTAACTGCTGTGGTCATCAGTCCCCTAGAACTACTTAAACCTAACTAACCTAATCACATCACACACATCCATGCCCGAGGCAGGATTAGAACCTGCGACCGCAGCGGTTGCGCGGCTCCAGACTGTAGCGCCTAGAAAACGTATCTTTAATACATTTTTCAGTTGGCTTAATAAATGTTTATAAAATTATTTTTCTTGAAATGACTAATTGATTCTACGTAAAAATAGGTACCACACTTAAATGTAATACCATGTACAGGAATTTCCGTTAGAGATGAGAGAATTCTGTACCTGGTGTAACACTGCCGCTAATGACTATAGAAGGTCTTTCCGATTTGTCTCTTTCTAACACGCTGTGTGAAATTACATTAAACCCATTACACTGTAATTATGCAAAGACAGACAGCCATGTAGATTTGCATATGAGCAATGAGCGTAACAACTTACAAATTCATTTAAAGAAAAAAAAATTGTGCGCAGACCATACCGTGTATGTGAGCGAGGGAGCGACAGCTAAGGTAGTTTAATACACTCCTGGAAATTGAAATAAGAACACCGTGAATTCATTGTCCCAGGAAGGGGAAACTTTATTGACACATTCCTGGTGTCAGATACAGCACATGATCACACTGACAGAACCACAGGCACATAGACACAGGCAACAGAGCATGCACAATGTCGGCACTAGTACAGTGTATATCCACCTTTCGCAGCAATGCAGGCTGCTATTCTCCCATGGAGACGATCGTAGCGATGCTGGATGTAGTCCTGTGGAACGGCTTGCACATGCCATTTCCACCTGGCGCCTCAGTTGGACCAGCGTTCGTGCTGGACGTGCAGACCGCGTGAGACGACGCTTCATCCAGTCCCAAACATGCTCAATGGGGGACAGATCCGGAGATCTTGCTGGCCAGGGTAGTTGACTTACACCTTCTAGAGCACGTTGGGTGGCACGGGATACATGCAGACGTGCATTGTCCTGTTGGAACAGCAAGTTCCCTTGCCGGTCTAGGAATGGTAGAACGATGGGTTCGATGACGGTTTGGATGTACCGTGCACTATTCAGTGTCTCCTCGACGATCACCAGAGGTGTACGGCCAGTGTAGGAGATCGCTCCCCACACCATGATGCCGGGTGTTGGCCCTGTGTGCCTCGGTCGTATGCAGTCCTGATTGTGACGCTCACCTGCACGGCGCCAAACACGCATATGGTGCGGTGCGGTCCCCTATGGCACTGCGTAGGATCCTACGGTCTTGGCGTGCATCCGTGCGTCGCTGCGGTCCGGTCCCAGGTCGACGGGCACGTGCACCTTCCGCCGACCACTGGCGACAATATCGATGTACTGTGGAGACCTCACGCCCCACGTGTTGAGCAATTCGGCGGTACGTCCACCCGGTCTCCCTCATGCCCACTATACGCCCGCGCTCAAAGTCCGTCAACTGCACATACGGTTCACGTCCACGCTGTCGCGGCATGCTACCAGTGTTAAAGACTGCGATGGAGCTCCGTATGCCACGGCAAACTGGCTGACAGTGACGGCGGCGGTGCACAAATGCTGCGCAGCTAGCACCATTCGACGGCCAACACCGCGGTTCCTGGTGTGTCCGCTGTGCCGTGCGTGTGAACATTGCTTGCACAGCCCTCTCGCAGTGTCCGGAGCAAGTATGGTGGGTCTGACACACCGGTGTCAATGTGTTTCTTTTTTCCATTTCCAGGAGTGTATAAGACACATGGGGCACCCAATGTCGGAAAATGCCTAGGAAGTGGATGACAAATGTTGAACATGCGACGTCACTATATTGGGTACCTAGCCACACGTGCAGTGGTAGAGCCTCTCGGTCTGTCGCATCTGACCGTCCCAACCAGTGTCGAGTATTCAGGTCGGTGTGGCTCCCAGCCTACGTGCGCGACTTCAGCGCATGGGGCGCAGGGTTCAGGTCAAGGAAAGAAACACAAACAGCTTTTGCTGCCAACAATTTTGTAACTTCTAGGTTTACAACAGATCACTATCGCAAAAGAGTTCGAACGCAGAGTAGCCTAATTGAGCCATATGTAGGACCGCCCGCTACCGGCGAGGGTGGAATCGACAAACCCAATCGCAGCACGTGCGGTGAGGCGCGCCATCTCGTGACGTGACACCTTCGGCATTTCACTTTTGGGAAATCTCCCGTCATTTGCGGCCCCATGTCTCTTGCATTGAATTACTAGTCTCAGCGTCATCTATGTCGCCTCGGCGGTTTTAAACTCTAATAAGAATCACCCTGTATATTCCACCTCACCTCCTAAATGAATTTATTTCAACCAGACACTTGGTGCTCATGGTACTTGCTATTTCGAAAGAAGTGCTGTGGTGGTAAGAACGTCCACCTACCACAGGGAGGGGATGCGGGTGAAAAAAAGGAATGCGAGGTCTGTTCGGAAAGTAGGGTTCGATAGGTCGTGAAGTAGAAGCCACAGTGAAAATCCGATGAAGCTTTGCACAGATGTGTTGGGTAGTGTCTTTAGTATGCATATCGATCGCGTCACGTCTCTCTTTTCAGTTCTGAGCACACAGTGAGCACGAAAAGATGCGTAGAACCATAGTGTCTCCCGCCAAATATGTGTGTACGCTGGGAGCTTTCGCCTGACTTTATGAACCGCACATAACGTAACTGTCATGCATTTCGTTATATATTACAATTCTCGGCCGCATATTGCAAAGGCAATGAGGACGTCACTGCAGCGTTTCCGATGGGTAATGTCTGATCATCCACCATACAGTATTGGAATGGTTTGCATGAGGCGTAACACCGGATGCGTATGACTTTACAGAGAAAGTTGGGAGGAGGAGATGGATAGAGAGGGAAGGAGGGAACGGGCGGCGATCGACGGATAGAGGGGAGGAGAAGATGGATAGAGATCGTGACCAGGAGACGGGGAGAGAGAGAGAGAGAGAGAGAGAGAGAGAGAGGAGGCAGGAGGAGGAGGTGGGCTTATGGAATAAAGAATTACCTCGGGAATACCAGGTTTCTCAGATGGCCTGTCATAAAAATAAAATCACGTGAAGGAACCAAACAAAACTGTTCAAATTTGGCATGTAAGTTCGGTATCATTATCAATGATTGAACTCTGAAGTTCATAGACATATTGAGTTTCTGGAAGGAATGGTTGCACTCTATCCATCTGACTACAGAGAGTCATCCAGAACTCCTCCATGAATTTTCGAAGATACTTCATGGATTTTTTCAACTATTTTGGTACAAGCGACCAGTTAGCTCCAGTCGCTCTTTACTATCAACTGTGCAGATTTCGACGGTACGCACTCTGTGTCGTAAGCAGAAACAAACTCGTTCCATTCATTCACTGTGCTTACCGTTGGCAACGGTAATGTCCACTTTACCTTTCACACTCAAATGTGCGCTTACTACTGCTCCATTCTGTGCCGCGTTTGTTCTCCAGTAATTTTAGTTCCACACTGACAATGATATGTCGCAGTACGAAATGTTTGACTGATGAAGAGTCGCAAAATTACTGTTATGTAGTTGCCATTAGTGTCGAGACTGCTCAGTATAGCGTGTTTCTGTTGCACTTCCACTGTATTCAGTGAGTCTGTGACAAAGTCACAATCATGAAAAGCTAAGGCTTTTTGTTCCAACAGAGCATATTAATGCAGTGCAAACATGTGACAACAACAACAATCTTGGAACTTCCTGGCAGATTAAAACTGCGTGCCGGACCGAGACTCGAACTCGGGACCTTTGCCTTTCGCGGGCAAGTGTTCTACCAACTGAGCTACCCAAGCACGACTCGAGTCCCGCCCTCACAGCTTTAAATCCGCCAGTACCTCGCCTCCTACCTTCCAAACTTCACAGCAGCTCTCCCACGAACCTTGTAGAATTAACAACAACCTTGTTACATCTTGCGTATAACGACAGTGTCAAGTTTTTAAAACTATTTTTCCAATATTTAATATTTGCCATGGATTGTTGTCACAGTGAGAGTCACCAGAGGCCCACACACACGCAGGCACGCGCCGAGTATGCAACAGAAAGCTGAGTAAATTAGGCACGTTTTATACAGTACCTGCCTAGTGAAAACTGGAGTACAGACATGACATGTGCGATCTCACGATCGAGATTATTACGATCGAGAAACAGTCGACCACCACCTGGTGTGCTGAAAAGCCAGAGAATCTCCCGATATAGCGCATATGCTATTTTATTAACCTTGTATTAGTCAGTAGACTGATTCTTATTGTTCCTAAACCACTTTAGTCCAATGCAGGGATGATCTCTTCAACCAATACATTTTCCCCTAAAATGGAGTATCAAAAAGATTGTCTGGTATCAGCATGCTGAAGATTACAGTAATTAAAATTATGAAAACATCTCTGTTCAGAAAAGTTCTTTGCCAGTGTATTTAGTCTGAGGAGATCGTAAGAATTAATAACAAAGTTAACGTGTGTCTTATTACTTGCGATAACTACAGATCTTGAATGTTTGCACATATTACCAGCTGGTTAAATTGCATGTGTCGGTGCTTAGTAGTGGAACATTGTCGTTTATTAAGTACAGTACTCTGATTACTCAGAATGTTAAGTACAATACTCCAAATTAAGTCTATGTGTAGTCGATTATGAACTGTAAGTAAGAATCCGGCGGGCACAGTAAACCACGGAATGTTAGTTTGTCAGGTGATCTTCGTCGAAGTAAAATCTAGATCGTAGGGTTTGAGCACCGAAAGGGAGTAACACGCAAGTGGTCCCCCGCTATGCGTGTTGGTGCCTTTATTGTAAGTCGTAAAAAGCTGCCTGGCACGACGTCATTCTACGCGCCGCTGGAGCGTGCGTTCGTCGCTTGTAGCGCCGCTTTCAATCCGACCGCGCTGATTTGCTCGCCGCTGACGGTGGGACCACCGCAAACTGATCGCTCGTGTCGACAGCCGAATCTCTGGATACAAGAGACGGATGTTTCGCTACACCTTATAGCCACTATAGCGGTTACAAGAAGACAATCAGACTCTTTAGTAGAGGCATCCAATATATCGCTAACGACAAACAGGAAGATGATTACAGCAATCTGAGGATGAGAAATTTTGTTCGATTGTCATGATTAACACAAACAACAGAGAATAAGATTAGTTTGGGGAGATTCGCTGTCAAACTCATTTCACTTCCCTTTTCATTTAGCTATAGCGGCGCAAGCGTTTCAAGGACAGTGTATATAGAAAGTCAGGTTTTAAGGTTACCTGACATTGTCAGCAGAAGAGCGACCTCTGAATTTCAGGAATATAACCTCCTTACAATAGAAGTTTTATTTGCCCAGACCGTAATAAATACATGTATAGTTACCGCCAGGCTATGGTCAAACGGACTCTAGCTATTGCCTGGGCGTGTGTCGTCAGCTGTCAACACATACAGACCAAGCAATCAATACCCTGTGAACCTAATGTATTTTATCTGAAATATCTGTGAGTGTACATTAAAAGTATTGTTTTACTGTACGATGTGTGACGTTACAATGGTGAGTCTTCTTCAACGACCTGCTCCGAATTCTGTATATGTTTAATTGGCAGTGCATTACATTGAGTGGCACAGTCGTTCATGTATGTAGATGATCTGAAGATGAGAATTTAAATTGCAGAAAATAATTGTCTATATATGTATTTATTGCGAAGTGTGCAAATAAAACTTCTCTAGTAAGAAGATTACATTTTCTAAAATTTTAAATCTATTTCATTCACAGGAATCAGCAGTTGATCGAATGTCGTCGCAGCAGGCTGGAGGTGCTCAAGTGTGAAACGAATCTACCTCACGATAGAGTAACATATAATACAGTTCTTTACTGACGTTACAGAGCCGGCCGTGGTGGCCGAGCGGCTCTAGGCGCTACAGTCTGGAACTGCGCTACCGCTCCGGTCACAGGTTCGATCCTGCCTCGGGCATGGATGTGTGTGATGTCCTTAGGTTAGTTAAGTTT
This sequence comes from Schistocerca gregaria, assembly GCF_023897955.1. Lineage (NCBI taxonomy): Eukaryota > Metazoa > Arthropoda > Insecta > Orthoptera > Acrididae > Schistocerca > Schistocerca gregaria. The sequence continues at coordinate 532,323,331 of NC_064921.1, forward strand.
AAGTAGTTCTAAGTTCTAGGGGACTGATGACCTCAGAAGTTAAGTCCCCTAGAGCTCAAAGCCATTTTTTTTACGTTACAGTAAAGCTTTTTCTAAATTAAAAACATTCATCGTTTTTTACGCTTCAACAGAAAGAGTTCGTTATCATGTCAAGAGACCCGTTCTGCCTCCACCGTACAAAAATTGGGAGCGCGTTCGATGATTTTTTTTTTAATTGGCCTTTTCAGTATTAGCCATAATTAATTCTGGCTGTCGTTAACTTTCGCTGCGGATGTCACAGGTTTTCAGTAATAATTACTTTCACGAAATAAAAATAAAAATTTCAAACGACCAGCAGCTTCAAATAACAGTTGAAAACAGACTGCTTTCGCTTAAGGTTTCTTTCTCACAAGTGTGCATCAGTCCGAAGATTAACTCATGATGAGATGCCTTTTGTGCAGTAAACGTGGAAGTGTGAATGAACTAAGCGGGGCAGATGCGAAAAAATAAGAGTTTCTATTTCACTGTGGGTGAATTCTTTAGTGCCAATCTACAAGGTATGAAGTGTCAACGTAAATAAATAAGTAGATGTGTCTGCAGCCAACTTAATGCAACGTCAACTAATTCATATCTAATTTTTTGATCTATCGAGCAACAGTGCCTCCTTTGTGGGAAGAAGCTGCTGGGTATTCAGCAGTTCTTCAACTACTGTTTCGACTGTTTACATTCTGTCATTGGCAGTGGTAGATGGCCGCAGGAGTATAACTCGTCTTCCATCTTGTGGCGACTCGCATGCGTCACATATGATGTAATGTATGTACAGCAACACAGTATCTACGTCACTAATCTGCAATTCACACGTAAGTACTTCGCAGAGGGATTATAGAACCACTTTCAAACTATTTCCCTACTTTTCCACTCTCGAATAATACGTGGGCAAAATGAATACCTAAACCTTTTCGTGGGAGCTCTGATTTCTCTTTTTCCTGCGATGGGCATTTGACCCTATGTAATTGGAACCCAATAAAATATTTTCGCATCCAGCGGAAGCAGATGCTGCTCGACATTTCATGAAAAGATCTCGTCACTTCGAAAAACTTGTTTGTTGTAGAAATTGCCACCCCAATTCTCCTATCATATCCGTGACACTCTGGCCCCTTTTCCGCGATAATACAAAACTAGCTGCCCTTCTTTGAACTTATTTGAAGTCTTCTGTAAATCTCACCTGGTAAATATTCCATAACGCGCAGCAAAGCTCCAGAAGAGGACGGACAAACGTAGCCAGTCTTCAGTTCGTCTTCTGTACAACGTTCTCTGTGTGATAGTTCTAGCACCAGTTATTCGTAATTGTAATCCTTACGTATTTAGCTGTATTGGCATCCTTTAAATGTCTGTATTTTACCGTGTAATCGGAGTTTAATTGATTTTTTTATACACCTGTGGACGACCTCATACTTTTTATTCTTCAGATGACGGTGTATGTATTACAGAAAAGATATGAGCCACCTTAGGCTATATTTAGGCTCACTACTCGTAATCTCTACCATGGCCCAGTGAGACTAAACAAGCACACTGAGTCTTATCAGTGCATTTAGCTTGCAGCGTCCCAGCTCGCGGCGATCCGCGCCATGCGAGGATTTCAAGCTAGTTTGTGTACGGAGCACCGAACATTGCTGGCCGTCCCGAAACTTGAGCTGTGATTTACTACTCCAGGGTCTCATTATCTCTGCCGCTGTTGTGTGGATTACTTCCCGTTACTTGGTTTCTCTACCACCACACGTAGACATTAGTGTCTCTTCTCACCGTCCGAAATAAATTCAGGGGTGAGGGCAGCAAATTATTTCGGTCTTTTTTTGCACGGAAGCGTATAGATCGTCAAAACTGATTCACACTAAATAATATTAGATGGGATTGTTTTAAAAATTAGTACCTTGCCTTCAAATGGCTCTGAGCACTATGGGACTTTATATCTGAGGTCATCAGTCCCCTAGAGTTTAGAACTACTTAACCTAAGGACATCACACACATCCATGCCCGTGGCAGGATTCGAACCTGTGACCACAGCGGTCGCGCGGTTCCAGGCTGAAGCGCGTAGAACCCTTCAGTCGCACCGGCCGACCCCTTTGCTTCATGTATCATTTTTATGCGCTAAAATACGAGGACGAAAATCTCTATGTGACAGTTGTAGTGCATTCAGTAGGTGGAAACTGATACCGCAAAAGGGGCACGAATTGAGCTTCCACATAAATTGCATTAACATTGTTGTAACGAAACTACGTCTGTATACTGTTTCTAATTCAGCCATATTTAAAATACTGGTAGTTGGTTGTCACATTCGCAACTGCCTGAAAAAGTGATCTGGATACCTTTTTACTGTTAACAGAAATGGTGAAAGCACCTCTAGTGTGGATGCTCTGTTGTTTTAGGTGCACTCCATACCTCCCCTTCTTTCTACTTGCCAATAACCACATCTGTGTTGCCGACAAATCTCTGTCACTCACGTCAGATGTTGAAGAGAGCATAGTTCCCGATCCCACTGTCCAGGCGTAACATCAAGCGCCGGCACATCGGCCTGGAACGATACAGCAGGGAACGCTGTGAGACGACGTCAGCCAATAGAACGCTGGCTAGGACACCACGACAGGAGCGGCTCCTGTACGAAGAGAATATAAGTGCCGCTCCAGCTAGCCACGACCGCACTAGAAGACGGGCACTACAACGAGCCGTGATCTAAAAGATTTAGCAATGGCTTGTGATCTATATTAATTGCTTGCATAGAAATTGTATATAGCGAAGAACATTGATTATTTGCTTGTCACCAATTGCTTGCGACATCTCTACAAACCGACCGAGGTGGCGCAGTGGTTAGACACTGGACTTGCATTCAGGAGGACGACGGTTCATTCCCGCGTCCGGCCATCCTGATTTAGGTTTTCCGTGATTTCCCTGAATCGCTCCAGGGAAATGCAGGGATGGTTCCTTTGAAAAGGGCACGGCCGACTTCCTTCCCCATCCTTCCCTTATCCGAAGAGACCGATGATCTCGTAGGCTGGTCTGCTTCCTCAAACAATCCAAACCCATCTCTATAAAAAGGCAAAAGTTAAGTATTGTCCATTTAATTTACAGTAATGAACTCCGTGTAGTAAGATTTGTTTGAATGTTGTCTAGCTATCCCAGAAAACAGCTTCCTAGGCACCGTATATTAGACGTGTGGGCAAGATCTCAAATCCACCACCGCAAGTAAAACAGACAACTAACGATGGGCAAACGCTCCCAGCGAGCAGCGAAGCTGCATCCTATTCGTCCCCTTACATATGGCAAAGATGCAGTCCGCAAGACTACATTGTTTGGCGGGTGGCGGAGCAGACCGGTAGCAGGCGTCATGCTAACGCGAAGTCATCTGAGAACAAAGCTCTACTATACGACCATGGTCGCCAAACCGCTTTACAGACGATATCTCATGACGATTTATAAATAAGTGGATATTCCTCTAATGGCAAAAATGTACCACAGTAGTAGGCAAACCACGGTCCACGGCCGGTGTGAAGCTTGCTCAATTATCGTTTTCGTCGCGATACCCGGAACAAACGTGATGCCGATTTTAGGCTATTTTCGATCAAATAATATTTCTTTTAAAGAACTAGTCAGAGAGAGGAGTTGATGGTTCCTACGACGTAATTGAAGTTAAAGAGGCAATTACATGGATCACAGAACATCAGTTTTACTCGTGGCCTGCACGGCGACACAACTACAAAAGCTAACCGGGCCCTATGTTGGGCGCACACCCTGTTCGACGCGTAAGACCCATTAAAAGCCTATATTTTACGGATGCTGGTGTTGCCATTTGCAGACACTGAGTTTGCAACTAATTTTGTGTCTCATGTAATGATAGATTGTTATGTTAAATACCTCACAACTCGCTTTTGTGAGATGGAACTGCGTTCACATATTTTCAAACAGTTTTGGATTTGTAGTAATTTCCTTCTGTGTTTTCACTCAGATTCTTGGCTACATAGTGGTTAGATAATACCATATAGGAGAAATATTTTCAGAATTATGCCATGACAAATCCTTCTACTATGGGATTTTGTCTCCACCCCTTTGTGTTGCGATACCTTTTTCACTTTAATCTCTTTCAGTAAATTTCATATTTCATTTACTAACTATGTTGCTAGCAACAAGAAGTTGTTGAATTTTAGCTTACTCTCAATTCAGCATTTGTATGTTGGAAACATGTGCGACACACTAGATACTTCCGTTTTGACAGTGCTTCCGGTCTGTGATACAGGGTGTCCATAAAATCCCCATCTCATTTGGAAAAAAAAAAAATCACAAGCTGCAAACTATTAGAGATGGAGCATCATAGTTTGTTGTAAGGCGTTTAGAATCTCTCAAAGTTTTTTTCTGTAATGCTAGAATTTGTGTACGCGCCACACGTTGCGCGTTGGACACCAAGGCAATTATCACAATTTATTAAATGTTCATAGTAGAATCAATGCAAATCGGTGCTTATTTATTTGCTCAAGTACGCGTGTGTAACATGACCATTCGATGCGGTATTTTAGTTTTTTGAATATCGCCTATGTCACCCTCAACTCACATCACACGAGCATTACGAAAGCCTTTCAGCTTACATCTTTCAAGACAGAAGTTTCTTTTTTATTCTCCACTTTCAGCTAAGCTTATTGGCTGATTTGGAAGGCATGTCTTCCTCCATCCTGTTGCTGGCTGTCTCTCCCAAGAGGCCGGATGGTGTTGCCGAGCGGTTCTAGGCGCTACAGTCTGGAACCGTGCGACCGATACGGTCGAAGGTTCGAATCCTGCCTCGAGCATGGATGTGTGTGAAGTCCTTAGGTTGGTTACGTTTAAGTAGTTCTAAGTTCTAGGGGACTGATGACCTTAGAAGTTAAGTCCCATAGTGCTCACAGCCATTTGAACCATTCTCCCAAGAGTCGTTAGGCGCTGTTCCTCTGGTGTTTCATAAGATATTTTCAGTTTTGTTTCTGCAGTTTGTAGCTGAAGTCGGCCCTAAAGAATATTGCTCATAAAGACTTTCATGCGATACCCATTGCCAACGGAAAGCGTCGGTTTGTTTTCCGTTACGAACAACGGTATTTTTAAAGCAGAATTTTACGTGCTCAGTCGATTGAACGGTTCCAAATTACTCAAATTGTACGTTTTATCAGTATGTGCAAGGTGTTTCAAATAGAATGGACTGCTTTCAAAACTCCATATTTATTGATAAAAACATACAATAAACGGAGGAAGAATTGAAAAATATTCACAAAACCTTTTAGTTTTAGCTATGCTATTACAAATACTCTATGTCCACCATTAGCAGCACGCTAAATTCGTCATGAACTTCTGTATCTGTATCTGCTTCTACATAAGTTATGGCGGTGACATAACGTGGGTATATGGGGACTCCATAGCCCTCAATGACTTTATTGACCACAAATGAGACTCTCATAAAATGAACGTTTTTTGGATCATTTCTCATGAAAAAGTGTACGGTCCCTTCTTTTTCTAACTAACCCAGAGACTGGAATGAGCTTTCTTCGAATCTTGCCTCGGGCTTAGGTTAGTTACGTTTAAGTAGTTCTAAGTTCTAAGGGACTGATGACCTCAGATGTTAAGTCCCGTAGTGCTCAGAGCCATTTGAACATTTTTTTTTTTTTTTTTTTTTTTTTTTTTTGTGACGCAGATGAAGTGAAGGACAGAATAACAGCCGCCCAACTTCTGTAGAACTAGATACATTGTGTAGAAGTAGATACTTTGTGTAAAGTTTACGAAGAATTTAGCTACTGTCTAGATGTTCTTCGTGCTGCTACTGGTGAACACATAGAGCATTTGTAATAGCACAGCTAAAACTTTTAAGACATTGTGAGTACTTTGTAATTAATCTCATGTTTGAAATACGTTATTATGATTATGTATGACGTTTTGAAATCACGTCATTCTTTTTGAAATACCCTGTACTAACAAGGACAGTAAAACACGAAGAGTAGCCAGTACTCTGGTAACGACTAAGCAGCGCTTCTGCATGGCGGTGTCAGTCAGCGCAAGACCGGGGCAGTGCTGTCGCTGCTAGACTACTGGGATTTATTCGTTCAAAAATGGTTCAAATGGCTCTGAGCACTATGGGACTCAACTGCTGTGGTCATTAGTCCCCTAGAACGTAGAACTACTTAAACCTAACTAACCTAAGGACATCAGACACATCCATGCCCGAGGCAGGATTCGAACCTGCGACCGTAGCAATCGCACGGTTCCCGACTGCGCGCCTAGAACCGCGAGACCACCGCGGCCGGCGAATTATTCGTGTTTCACCGTTCCTATTAACATTTATCGATAAAACAGATATAGCAACAGATTTATTTGAGACTCCTCTATCGACAGGGCACGTAAAATTCCGCTTTAAAAAATTGGGAAACTAACCGACGCTTTGCGTCAGCACTGAGTGTCGCGCGAAAGACGTAGACACCTGTCTGTGCATTCATCGACGAGGCATTCAATTCGAGACATAAACGTATTAACGTCGCTGTATTTCTTCCTTTCCTTAAAACGTACAATATGCTTTTATGAAGTAAAATTACTGCGACTGTATTCTACTGTTTGTGGAGGACATGCGCTCACAAAATTCTGCACTGTTTTTGCATGGGGTTCATTTTCGCGGAGTCATTCCGTCAAACACATCCAATCTGAAGTTTAGTGTTTGCACAGTGAGGTACAGTCGATCTCGCTTGGAGTTTAATTCGGTGGTCCTAATTTCACGTGTGAACAATGTGAGTGCCTCTGGGGATCCTTTCAAGTTGTGCAACTCTGCTCTGCAGCAACCTTTGATGTTCACTTCTCTTAGATGCATTACTTGGCTCGCTAGTAATTTACTGCGCTTTTAAAGGAAGTTTTGGAGCAATGCCTTGTTCGCTGTCAAACTTGAACAAAGGAAAAGAAGTGTTTAATTTATACGAGCGAGGTTTTTCAGTTTGCAGAATGTTGAAGTGAACAGCAAAGAGAAAACCTGAAGGAGACCAGACGGTGCGGGTTAACTTTTAGTTATGCCCATGGCAATTGGCGATGATAAACTCTCTACTTGCCCAATACCGTTAGTGACACATTTCGAAGCCTTGTGCTACTATTACAAAGCTTACAGCACTTCAACTGTTTTCGACGAGTCCCTGTACAGTATTGCCACTGTGGGAGGGACTGTTAATTTGTGAGTAAGAAATACTCTCCAGTAAAACCTTTCAGTGATAAAGCACGAACAAGACATCCTCTACCGCCAATTCTTCTAAGAAAGTCAACTCTGGTAATGTAATCGTCATAAAATTATGAAGACAAGGGTGCAATTTCTCATTTTATCCAGCTGGAGCAACGAATAGATTATACTAATAGCCAATCTCATGAAAGATTTGTTAACCAGAAGAAATCGTACAATACGAGAGAAAATTATTTACATTTACTGGTGAGACAGTGCTAATGAGCTCGTTTGAAGATTTTCTAATGGTGTTTGTTAAGAGTAAATCCATCACTGAATTCTGATTACTGAGGTCTCTAAATTGCAAAAGGAATGTCAGATGTGTAATTCACGGATTGAAGGCGTTCAACATCGTCAGTTGAACTTATTAAACTTATTTAAGACAGGAATCGATACCTTTCATGGCAGTGAAGGCTACAACAGTGACTTCACGAGGGACAAGGCCAACAAAAAGAAACATATATTTTACAGCCTGAGCATTGACTACGAAAGCTATTACTCGCACTCATTTCAGAGTTGTTGTTGAGCTCGACTATCTCAGCGATTTAAGTGATTCTTTCGAATTTGTTTTTCTAAATATAGGCCGATGACTGCTAAATTTCACGAGGTAGTTCACAACATGCTTCATAGAACTTCCGCCTTTTAGTTTAGACATCTGCTCCACATTGAACCCTCCGATTCACTATTAATAATCCTACGATATTCTATTCTGATATGTGTCCATACGATCGTAAATGAATCTAATATGTAAATGGAATTAAAAAAAAAACTTCATTTTACTTCTCCTCACATCGCCACAGTCTCTTTCATATTATGGTCAGCTATCCATCGTCTTCCATTCTTCCAACCATTCTGCGTGCCGCTTAGTATTAGTGGGATGATGTTATTAGCATTAAGGATCAGTTTCTTAGAGCAGGGACGGGCAACCTTTGGCGACCTATGGGCCTGATTCACGTAGCTCGCAGGCCGCCTAATTACGTGACGCAACGGCGGCGCCACTAGCGCTTAAAACTGTAACGATATCAATGGATCCCATTTCCGACAAGTTAATCCAACAAACTGTATCTCAAAACACGCGTCTCTGAAAGTGCATTCATTTTATGTTCACCCCATCTTCAGATGTTTAGAATTATTTTCGAGTAGTAAACATTGTTCCTTTACTTAAGATATTTTGCAACAGATGTTTCAGAAACTTCTGTTATAAAGTTCTGCAGTGTCGTTAGTAGAAAAACAATGTTCATAGCTCGCAAATAAATATAAATTTCTGCAAAAGGGATGCCAGGCATCTTGACATGTCGTCACGGAAAAATAAACGCCTTTAAAAGAAATTGGTTGTTGCTAATTCATTATAAAATACCGGCAATTTTAATAGCTTTAGTGTTCTAATACATCCACAACATACAAGCACTATTTATTAATGTTAGGGGGACAAAGAATATAAAAACAAAATACGGTAATGAGATAGGCGGCAGGCCCAGTCGACAAGCAATGTCGATTTTTGACCGCTGGCAGGTCACACTAGTGTGTTAATATCCACAAACACTATCAACAAGCCGCGCGGGATTAGCCGTACGGTCTTAGGCGCTGCAGTCATGGACTGTGCGGCTGGTCCCGGCGGAGGTTCGAGTCCTCCCTCGGGCATGGGTGTGTGTGTTTGTCCTTAGGATAATTTAGGTTAAGTAGTGTGTAAGCGTAGGGACTGTTGACCTTAGCAGTTAAGTCCCATAAGATTTCACACACATTTGAATATTTTTTGAATACTATCAGCAAGCATTTTTTAAATATTTGCCCAAAAATATTTTTGATGACTGATAGCATAGGCATGCGTTGTTTCTATAACGTAAAATAAATTAAGCCATCATGTCTCTCTTCACTTTGAAAAGTTTAAAAGTCTGTCGCTTTAACTTGACATATATCGGCTGTATTATACAGAAGAAAAACCTGAAAAAATGCGAACAACAGAATGACGAATCTTCAGTCCGATAATACTTGCCCTCACACTCTAAATGTGTATTCATAATACTGAGACTATTCAAGTCGCTATCAATACTGTTGGTCAGTATTTCCAGTACTGACAATACCAGCTCTCAGATGGTCATACTGTTGACGTAAGGCCAATAATACTGCAAGTCTGAGGTGTCGTTAACTAGGTCGCTCTCCAACGAATTTGTTCCGCGCGCCGGATTGAAACCAGTCGCGAGCGGGATGCGGCCTGTGGGCCGCCAGTTGTCCACCGCGGTGTAGAGCGTTGAAAAACGCCTTCCGCTTACGAAACATCCTTCCTTTGGCTGATACCTTTAGTTTTTACTTATGTACAATTTCATCTTGTGTCCTGTACGGGCTTCAGTTTTATTTCGCGTGTACTAGTGCCTAAATAATCGCACTGGGCAACGAACTGATCACCTCAGGAGACATAAACCTAATACTATACAGGGTGGTCCATTGATTTTGACCGGACCAAATATCTCACGAAATAAGCATCAAGCGAAAAAACTACAAAGAACGAAACTTGTCTAGCTTGAAGGGGGAAACCAGATGGCGCTATGGTTGGCCCGCTAGGTCAAACGGATATCAACTGAGTTTTTTAAAATAGGAACCCCCATTTTTATTACATATTCGTGTGGTGCGTAAAGAAATATCAATGTTTTAGTTTGACCACTTTTTTCACTTTGTGACAGATGGCACTGTAATAGTACTGTATAAGTACGTGGTATCATGTAACATTCCGTCAGTGCGGATGGTATTTACTTCGTCATACATTAGCCACGTTAAAATGGACCGTTTACCAATTGCGGAAAAGGTTGATATCGTGTTGATGTATGACTATTCTGATCAAAATGCCCAACGTTCATGTGCTATGTATACTGCTCGGTATCCTGGACGACGTCATCCAAGTGTCCGGACCGTTCGCCGAATAGGTTATTTAAGGAAACAGGAAGTGTTCAGCCACATGTGCAGCAAATGATGATGCCGAAGTAGGTGTTCTAGCTGCTGTCGCACCTAATCCGCACATCAGTAGCAGACAAACTGCGTGAGAATCTGGAATCTCAAAAACGTCGGTGTTGAGAATTCAACATCGATTGCACCCGTACCATATTTCTATGCACTAGGAATTGCATGGCGACGATTCTGAACGTCATGTACAGTTCTGCCACTGGGCACAAGAGAAATGACGGGACGATGAACGATTTTTTGCACGCGTTCTATTTAGCAGCGAAGCGTCATTCACCAACAGCGGTAACGTAAACCGGCGTAATATGCACTATTGGGCAACGGAAAATGCACGATGGCTGCGACAAGTGGAACATCAGCGACCTTGGCGGGTTAATGCATGGTGCGGCATTATGGGAGGAAGGATAATTGGCCCCCATTTATCGATGGCAATTTAAATGGTGCAATGTATGCTGATCTCCTACGTAACGTTCTACCGATGTTACTACAAGATGTTTCACTGCATGACAGAATGGCGATGTACTTCCAACATGATGGATGTCCGCACATAGCTCGCGTGCGGTTGAAGCGGTATTGAATCGCATATTTTATGACAGGTGGATTGGTCGTCAAAGCAACATACCATGGCCCCCACGTTCAGCGGATCTGACGTCCCCGAATTTCTTTCTGTGGGAAAAGTTGAAGGATATTTGCTATCGTGATCCACCGAAACGCCTGACAACATGCGCCAGCGCATTGTCATTGCATGTGCGAACATTACGGAAGGCGAACTACTCGCTGTTGAGAGGAATGTCGTTACACGTTATTTGCAAATGCATTGAAGTTGACGGACATCATTCCATGCATGGTTTAAAAATAACCATAAGACGTCAACAACCGTCTCCGTTCACAGTCAGTTGGGATGTTTTTCACGAGCGCTGTTCTTTCGCCTTGTTACGTAACTGTGTATAGCGCACCGTTTCTTCTATACACTTTAGAGTGTACTCGGTAACATCACGAAATGGTAAAAGGCATGTCCGAATACGAAAGCTTCTTTCTGCCATTCTGACACGTCCCCAAGGCATCCCATCTTACTGCGCCTATTCTGTGCAATCTATGGCAAGCACACACACACACACACACACACACACACACACACACAACACTTACTTCACTGTCATGAGCTACGTCAGCTTATCGCTGAGACAGTAACTCTGTAATCAACGTAATAGCTACGGACCCCAATGCTCAGGCTATAAAACGCCTGCCATAAAACTCTGTTTACTTTTTGTTGGAGCTGTGGCGTGTAAAGTAGCTGTTTCTCTTCACTGCCGTGAAAGGAAACATTTCTTATTTAAATACGTTGAGTAAGTCCAACGGTCGATGTTGCACACCTTGCAATGGAATAAAAAATATTGTCAAATGGTTCAAATGGCTCCGAGTACTATGGGACTCAACATCTGAGGTTATCAGTGCCCTAGAATTAGAACTACTTAAACCTAAGGACATCACACACATCCATGTCCGAGGCAGGATTCGAACCTGCGACTGTAGCGGTCGCACGGTTCCAGACTGAAGCGCCTAGAAACGCTCGGCCACACAGGCCGACCAAAAAACAGTGTCAAGAAATCTTCTCCAACGAAACTCAGTACCACTATGTCGCAAGCAAACGTAAGTCATTTGCTCTCGCAGTGCAGAACACCTTTTGATTATGAAATCTTTCATCACAACATGTATTAGTGTAACACATTTATTGCTCCAACTGGGTAAAATAAGATTCATCACATGTCTGCCTGATATCAGTTCCACACCATCAACAGCGCTCCAAAGCGACGAGTTTGTCCTTTCAAGGGGGTGGTTCTCCGACGAGCTTAGTATCTGCTCTGAAAGAGAGTGTTTCTCTCGCAAAGAATCAAGAAAGATTATCGAACTGTAGGCGAGGAGCGCATTATAGACAAAGTGCAGTATCGGTGTGGCGTAGCATGTACCAGGGGACTGGCGATGCGCTTTGCAGCACAATTCAGACATTCGACTAAAGTGGTTTACAAAATCCACAGGAAACACGAACGTGGCTGCGGGGTCGAGCATTTGAGACCTGGCGCCGACGACTGCTAGCCTGCCGCGTCGGCGCCTGCACTGCACCGCCAGGTGACCCAGCCGGTGAGAGAGGGGGTTGTCCTGGAGAGCGCGCGCCGGCCGGCCGCTAAGTGTCTGCGGACGATACACGGCTGTGCTGGGCGGCGCGGCTGCCCTCCCAGAGAAATTGATGAGCGAGCGGCGCCATCGAGCGGAGAGCCCCCGTGTAATTTATTAGCCGCCACGGCACGGCTGGCGCGGACACTGCCCGCCTGCTCTGCTGCTGCTGCCGTTAATAACTGACGCCGGCCGCGCCGGTAATTTTTAATCTGCCCGCACTTGACTTGACCTCAGGGCGGTCGGGTCGCCGTCGCGTGAGACGCATTTGGCCGCATCTCCTGCTCTTTCTGATGCCTCAGATATTTTACAAGATGTGCAGCAGAAATAACTGCGGTATACCCACATCCCCACAGGGACGCATCTCAGCTGACATAGTAGCGTGGTAAAATATTCCCTTAGACTTGCTAAGATCGATTACATCAATCTATATGTGTAAAAATGGATGTATGTATGTGTGTGAGCATATTCCACATTTCCTCCTAAAATTATGGATCGATTTCAGACAAATTTGGTAAACAAACTACCTATTGTCTGCGAAGAATTACTGTGGGGTAAATACCACATACTTCCCATATGAATGGTGGTGCGGGTGAAAGTAGGTTTGATAATGCCTCACACCTAGGCTGCTCTGCATGACTGACATGTTGTAGGGTAATATCAGAATGCATTCCAGGGGTATGTGAGAATGAGCATGGCAGAACAGAGAGAGGGGAAGGAAGAGTTGGATAGAGTGAGGATGCAGGATAAGATAGAGAAAGGGGAGAGGAGGAGGTGGACAGATAGAGGTGAGAGTAGGAAATGGGTGGACAACAGGAAGAGAAGAGGGACACAGAGTGTGGGAAGAGGAGACGAGAAAGGTGGTAGAATGAGATGGGCAGGTAGGGAGTGGGAGCAGGAGATAGAGAAACAGATAGGAAGAGTATGAGATGAATGAGACTGGAAAGAAGAGAGAGACAAAGAGAGGGGGTAGGAGCAGATGGACATAGGGAGGGGGAGGAGGAGATGGCCAAAGAGAGAGGAAGGTAGAGCAGAAGAAGATCTGAGGGAGGAGGGAATGGACAGAGAGGGGAGGAGGAGATGTACAGAGAGAGAGGAGTAGGTGATGGTCACAATGATGGCGGAGGAGATTGTCAGAGAGAAAAGGGGAGGATATGGACAGAGAGGAAGGAAGAGCGGTAGTCGTGGATGGCAGGTGGAAGTCTGAGAGAGGTAATGGGCAGGTAGAAAGGGAAGAGGGGCGAGGAGGAGATGGACAGAGGGGGAACTATTAGATGGAGAGAGAGGGAGGAGGAGGACATAGGCAGACACATGGGGAGGATGCATAAAGAGAGGGGAGAGAAGGAGATGAAGAGAAAGAGATGAGAGGAGGCGGCGGATATAGTAAGGGGAAATCGGGTGATGGGCAGAGATAAAAAGGGGGGTAAGAGGAGATCTACATTTACATCATACTCCGCAAGTCACATACTGGTGTGTGGCGGAGGGTACTTCTGTCCCTGCTCCACTTGTATATTCAGGGTGGGTAGAATGATTGTTGGTAAGTCTCCGCATTAGCTCTAATTTCTCCAGTTTTCTCGGCGTGCTCATTTAGCGAGATGTATGCAGGAGGAAGTAATATCTTGTCCAGTTCTTCCCAGAAAGTGATATCTCGGAATTCCAATGCTAAACCTCTCCGTTATTCACAACGCTTGTCTTGTTTGGCAATGGATTTCGCTGAGCACCACTGTAACGCCCTCGCGGTGACTAAACGATCCCGTGATGGACAGAGCTATGGGATAGGAAGAGACAGACAGACAGATAGGGGAAGGAAATACAGTATATATATATATATATATATATATATATATATATATATATATATATATAGAGAGAGAGAAAGAGAGAGAGAGAGAGAGAGAGAGAGTAGTAGGTGGTGTGTGTAATATATGTGCCGCACTCGAACGCTGGCAAAGTCGCGGGTAGAAGGCCAGTCTCCGTATTTTATTATGCAATACACCTCCATGCCAGGGGCATGAAAAGTAAATTCGATTATGTTCTACGCTCGAATGAGCACTTCTGATAGTTTTATCTAACTATATAGACGCTTGGATAGCTCAAGATGCAAGTACAAGCTATAATTAATATAGTGATCGAAATGAAACAGAAATACATTAAATAGGAATGAATAAAATGAAACAGCGTAATCTGCATCAACTTACACTAAATTTACCTGGCGAACTATTACTTTTAAACTCTCTCACTTGCTTCTCTTCGTCAGGGATGCTTATTACTATCTCCTCAATATGGGAGTCTTAGTGGTGGTCAAACGACCGTACGTCTGTAATATCCTCCTGCATGAAGGACTTTTTAAATCGCGAAATTAAAACTTCATCTTTGAATTTACTATGACCTATTGCCACACCAGACCGGTCAGCGTGACTGGATAGAAGCCGTCGACCCGCTTAGTGATTTTATACAGTACTGGAATTTTCTCTGTTTCTTGGCTAGGTTATGACGGTGGTAGTTGTATTCTTTGCGCACCTATCTTTTAACAGACGCTCGAATCTCTACGAACTTTTGTCTATCGTCATTTGCGCTGTCTCTTTTGAACTGAGAGTGTAACATTGTTTGTTTCCTCAGCATTTTCCGAATGTTGTTATCAAATGATGTCCATTCATTGTCTAAGTCTGATGATTACGACGGTTTCTCTGCTGTTCTATCAAAAATTCATTCCCAGTCTTGTTGCTGGATTTATTAATTTTACGATGATGTCATGATCACTATATCCAGTCTCTATAGTTACATAGGTGATATTGTCAGGCTAATTTGAAGATACAAGGTCTAAAATATTTCCAAATATTTCCATTGCGCCGGCCTCTGTAACCGAGAGTTTTAGGCGCTTCAGTCCGGAACTGCGCTGTTGCTGCGGTCGCTGGTTCGAATCCTGCCTCGGGCATGGATGTGCGTTATGTCCTTATGGCAGTTAGGTTTAAGTAGTTCTAAGTCTAGGGGACTGATGACCTCAGATGTTAAGTCCCATAGTGCTTAGAGCCATTTGAACCACTTCCATTGGGTATGAGCTTCCAAACTAGCATCTTAAGACAGTTTCGGGAAAACGGGTTCAAAGTACTTCACAAGACTGCTTGTCAGTACTATCTGCAGTGAAATTGTAGGTGTCCCAATCTGCACTTTCTAGATTAAAATCTCCTCCATTCAGTATTGCATGAGCTGGGTATTTCCGAAATATTGAGCGGTGACTTTCTTTGAATGACTCAAACTTGTCACGGCAGTATCGGGTGGCCGGTAAAAAATCGAACAATTAACCTGATTTCACCTACACCTGTTATACATATCCAGAGAACTTCACATCCCACTCAGGGTCGACCTCTTTAGAGAGCACGCTTTTGCCAGTTGCAATAAACAGCCCCTCTCCTACAGCGCCCAGTTTGTCTTTCCGGTACAAATTCCATGACTCGATAAATATTTCGGAGCTTTCTACTTCGGGTTTGCCGGCCGGTGTGGCCGAGCGGTTCTAGGCGTTTCAGTCTGGAACTGCGCGACCGCTACGGTCGCAGATTCTAAACCTGCCTCGAGCATGGATGTGTGTGATGTCCTTAGGTTAGTTAGGTTTAAGTAGTTCTAAGTTCTAGGGGACTGATGACCTCAGATGTTAAGCCCCATAGTGCTCAGAGCCATTTGAGCCATTTTATTACTTCGGGTTTCAACGGTCCCGAGAATAATTCGACGGCGACGGATTTTCTGGAGGGCAGTGAATTCGTGAACTTCATAACGAATAATTCAACAGTTTGCTGATAAAATATTAATTGTCGAAATGTCTTTACCCTTAAAGGCGTTCTGATTACGTTATCTGCGTGGCAGCTGGCGAGTCTTCCTCAGAGTACCTCAAACCAGCGCCTAGCCCAAAAATCCTCCATATGCACTCCATAAGTGCTCTGCTACCCAAGTAGCAGCTTCCTTTGTGTAGCGAACTCCTGACTTATCAAGGGCAGTCCCACAATTCCCCGCCCGATAAAACAGTCCTAGAAATCTGCAGCGAAGACTGTCACGCAGTCGATGAAGCCTTTGGCTGAGACTCTCCACTTAGTCCAAAGCCAAGGATCATCTCTGGGAACAATGCTGCAAGTTGCGAGCTCTGCTTGCACCCCATTTGCGAGGCCAGCAGTCTTCATTATTTTCGCCACCGACCCATGTGAACTGAGAATGACCTCAGATCCCAAGCGACAGACGTGATTGGTACCGACGAGGGCCGCAAATTGCAGACGAGTGCACCCTGCAAGCTGGGCGCTTGACAGCTCCAGGCAAGGTCTCCTCCACATTTCGGATGAGGCCTGCCCCTGGCAGACATACCGAGTGCACATTGACCTTCTTTCCGCCCCTGAACGCTATTTCCCTAACGCAGCTATCACTGAAACATAACTAGGTAAAAACGAAAAAGCAAACAGATGAAGCTGGAAATCAATAGGTACTTAAATAATTAGGTGAGAAAAAAGCGACAAATTAATGGGAATTGCGTAAACTTGGTATTCTAAGAAGTTGTGGATAGGACAAATAGTAGGCATTAAGGCTGTAGAATGAATGCACACAAGTAAGGGAAAGTTATAGGACGGTAACAAGCAAGTCTATCAAAATTATGGATAGGAAAACTTAGAAAGATATCAATTGATTCTTGTCTTGAGGCACATTTGGACTGAATCTTTCTCGTTACAAAGACACTGTCTCCTTACGGAGACTGACTTCTTTCGTTTCGCAGTAAATTTACTGTGTTTAAGGTTGCTTAAGTAAACGTCACATTAGGTCCCTTGAAAAGAAAAAAAAAGAAAAAGACTGCTTTTAAAATTTTCCTTTCTTGTCTACTTTTACGTTTCGTTCCGTCTCTTACGACCTCGTAGTACACAGAGCATTAAATCATGTTCTTCCACTGTGCTCTTTGGCCGTAGAGTGCGACCGGTTTTTAGAATTTAATTCAGGAAGATGATGTGTACGTTTGGAGATGGAGTTCTCAGCACACTGCAACTGTTTGTGTATATTCAGGAGCTTAAGCAATCATTCTAAAAATTCATTTTTGTAAGCACCTACTTCTTGGGTAATAATCATTGAGTAACAGAAACGGCAGAAACTTTGTTTGTCGTTGACCAAACTAAACTGATTATATCCTAGAATGTAGGATTAGCTCCTGGTAGTCAGTGGGTCATTTATACGATAGATGTTAATCTTCGTTTCTTTCAGAATCTATAATCATATACATTCTGCTGGTGCCAGTTACTTTGAGGAGGGACTTTATCCAGGTTCAACTTTGTACCAACCTATCGATATATTCTCCAAACTAAATAAACAGCCTTAATCTGGAAGCAACAGTCAATCGTCAACCGTTTTTTATACGACGAAGTCCTCAATGATACATGCCACACGTAACACATGCTGTAAGAAAGTAGAATGAAGACACACTATTAGGAAAATGTTTCTGCACAACTGTATTATGATTGTCCTCTGCGTCACATCGTATACGATTATGTAGAAGAGATGATCACATTGCGGTATCCAACAAAGCAAATGATGACAAGATGACTCGACATATTTAATGGTGAATCGATGAGGACGCAAATTTTGCAAGCAGACCAAATTCACTGTGCAGGAAATTGTGAATATGAGAGAGGTTATCATAGTCAGGATTTGCTTATCATGGGACACCATCATTGTAGAAGCCCCCCACAATTTCCGCCATCGAGAAAAATTTTGCTAGTTCTATTTATATAAGAGCGTGGGCGCGAGCGAGCGAAAGACAACTGGCAAAATTTTTCTCGAGCTATGTGTGTGTTGTGGGTTGTGTGTGTGTGTGTGTGTGTGTGTGTGTGTGTGTGTGTGTGTGTGTGTGTGTGTGTGAGAGAGAGAGAGAGAGAGAGAGAGATAGAGAGAGAGAGAGAGAGAACGAACACGTCACGTGTAATCTATATTTATTCATTTGCACAGATAGATACTCTTCTGAACTTACAAGTGTAGTATTATTGTCAACAGGGAAAGCAGAGCAAGCTAAGTTCAAAACAATATTCGATTACAGACTGGGCAGAGCTTGCCTCCAACTTCGCCTCGCCTCGTCAGCAGCCAGTAACTCAATACTGTGGACACAGTACTGGCTGAATACACATTACGCCAGTAAATTTAATACGCAGTGTCAGAGTACGATGGGCACAGCAGACAATAAAGCAAGCTGCCCTGCGTTCCTCAGCAGCCGCTTTGGGCTCGCCTCGCATGTTGGACGTTCCTCCAAGTTGCTGACTGGCAATACTGCTACGACTACTACTACCATGAATTTCGGTAAATAGTTTGCAATAATGAGAATTAACTAACAGTCTCTCTTTCAGCGAGTATGAAACACTATTCTGAAATTTGTTCTCTTCATAAAACATAACTACAGCATCACCTGATTTTCTTGTTCTATATCTACAAAGAATCTCATTGGCAAGTTGCAGTGAAAAAGTGCATTGTCCCTACACTGCTGAAATCAAAAGAAGCTTAAAATGAAAGATGTACTGCATCGTCAGTTTAGTAACTCACGTTACTATCGTTGATTTAAACTGTACAGAAAACAAAAATTGAAGAGATACTAGAACACGAATAATTTATCTTCAAATACGAATTCGTAATTCGAGAAACAATTCTAATTACATCTAGTATTGAAAGAAGGCATTAAAAATCAACTGACTTCAGTCTTTGTATCTTTCTCCGCATTGTTAAAGTAATACAAGCTATAGAGGGTAGTAATGGCGAACTGCGGCATCGAGCGAATTACCATCCCTATATAAACACTGCGGTGTTACAAAACCTTAGTTCAAGGAAATCGGGTAAAGATTAAGGGATAAGCTGTAGAGATGCAGTCCAGCCGTATGTCAGTAAACAAGTATGTGTGCAAGATGAGACAGCTGACACAAGCCATTATAAATACACTCCTGGAAATGGAAAAAAGAACACATTGACACCGGTGTGTCAGACCCACCATACTTGCTCCGGACACTGCGAGGGGGGTGTACAAGCAATGATCACACGCAGGGCACAGCGGACACACCAGGAACCGCGGTGTTGGCCGTCGAATGGCACTAGCTGCGCTGCATTTGTGCACCGCCGCCGTCAGTGTCAGCCAGTTTGCCGTGGCATACGGAGCTCCATCGCAGTCTTTAACACTGGTAGCATGCCGCGACAGCGTGGACGTGAACCGTATGTGCAGTTGACGGACTTTGAGCGAGGGCGCATAGTGGGCATGCGGGAGGCCGGGTGGACGTACCGCCGAATTGCTCAACACGTGGGGCGTGAGGTCTCCACAGTACATCGATGTTGTCGCCAGTGGTCGGCGGAAGGCGCACGTGCTAGTCGACCTGGGACCGGACCGCAGCGACGCACGGATGCACGCCAAGACCGTAGGATCCTACGCGGTGCCGTAGGGGACCGCACCGCCACTTCCCAGCAAATTAGGGACACTGTTGCTCCTGGGGTATCGGCGAGGACCATTTGCAACCGTCTCCATGAAGCTGGGATACGGTCCCGCACACCGTTAGGCCGTCTTCCGCTCACGCCCCAACATCGTGCAGCCCGTCTCCAGTGGTGTCGCGACAGGCGTGAATGGAGGGACGAATGGAGACGTGTCGTCTTCAGCGATGAGATTCGCTTCTGCCTTGGTGCCAATGATGGTCGTATGCGTGTTTGGCGCCGTGCAGGTGAGCGCCACAGTCAGGACTGCATACGACCGAGGCACACAGGGCCAACACCCGGCATCATGGTGTGGGGAGTGATCTCCTACACTGGCCGTACACCTCTGGTGATCGTCGAGGGGACACTGAATAGTGCACGGTACATCCAAACCGTCATCGAACCCATCGTTCTACCATTCCTAGACCGGCAAGGGAACTTGCTGTTCCAACAGGACAATGCACGTCCGCATGTATCCCGTGCCACCCAACGTGCTCTAGAAGGTGTAAGTCAACTACCCTGGCCAGCAAGATCTCCGGATCTGTCCCCCATTGAGCATGTTTGGGACTGGATGAAGCGTCGTCTCACGCGGTCTGCACGTCCAGCACAAACGCTGGTCCAAGTGAGGCGCCAGGTGGAAATGGCATGGCAAGCCGTTCCACAGGACTACATCCAGCATCTCTACGATCGTCTCCATGGGAGAATAGCAGCCTGCATTGCTGCGCAAGGTGGATATACACTGTACTAGTGCCGACATTGTGCATGCTCTGTTGCCTGTGTCTATGTGCCTGTGGTTCTGTCAGTGTGATCATGTGATGTATCTGACCCCAGGAATATGTCAATAAAGTTTCCCCTTCCTGGGACAATGAATTCACGGTGTTCTTATTTCAATTTCCAGGAGTGTATGTTCACAATGAGTAAATATAAGGTGGTGCGGTTTCCGCTAAGCTATAGCGAACAATATGACGAATTCCGTAGCCCTTCATTCCCAACTTTTTCAGAACATCAGCTTTTTTCTGTATTTTAAAACGTTCAACTACGTCAGGTAAAAATAAAATACATTTTTACTTCTGGAAAGAATAAATTTGTTTACACCTCGCGATTATGCATAACTGTGTGAAGGTTATCATATCCACTCATACATGAAGAAAACCGTGTGAAATTTGAATCATTTGTTAATTATAAAAGCATAGTTATAAAAACAAAATGAACAAGTCACGACAGATTTAATGGCACTATCGGAAATGGATGGCTGACACATATCTTTAGATACTAATGAATGATAGAAAGTAGTTTTTGTCTTTATTTAACATAAGTTTACTTGACATTTTTCACATATGACAAAGTTGTAGATGGTGCAGTTACGGTGTTTGCACGTTGTCCTCATTCCACACTATCTGGTGATGAAAGCGATCTAATGTTATATTCTTTGGAGATACACCTGATCCCTTATATTTAAGTCTATTGATCTGAATTGGATCTGTGCTGGGTGGTGTGCGCCGGGACCGATCTGGCAAACAGTTTGAGCAAATTCAATTCTAAACTGATCTTTTTTCGGTGAGTAACCTTTGGCAGAAAATCCACAAATATATTACAATTTTATCAGCTAGGTGGAAAAACAAATACACATACCATCATTTGGGTCTAATCTTTATATGCCATTTTTGCTATCTAACAAATCTGAATTTCCTAATTGCGAGTTGTAAACAGAAACAACATCAGGACATGGTACCGTTCTATTGATTGATGCAGTACTAACGTATTTATTAGCAGGAATACAAAATCAAAAATTCAAATGGTTCTGAGCGCTATGGGGCTCAACATCTGAGGTCATCAGTTCCCTAGACTTAGAATTACTTAAACCTAACTAACCTAAGGACATCACACACATCCATGCCCAAGGCAGGATTCGAACCTGCGACCGTAGCGGTCGCGCGGTTGGATACAAACTGAACTGAACAGTATACTCTCCAGAGGCTATAGAAGCGCTACATATTTTTCATGATCTCGTGTTCTTGAGTACAACTTCCAACAATCACAAAGAAGGAGAGCAATGTGTGCCAGACTGACAATGATACGCAGAGCAACACACATTGTTGTGTGATGAGCTATTACAGCATTCTAGTAGCAGATTCTTTTCAAATGCCTACATGAAGCATCACTTCCCATCATTCTACAATGTTAAAAACTTCAAGGATAATGATGAAAAGTGAGTTGAAACTTTACTTTGCGCATCTGCAAAGTAGCGCAATGAAAGGCTAACTTACGGGTAAGTTTTGTTTATAGTTGCCGATTTCTAACCTCTGTTATTTACTGGACCCTTAAAATTTTTTCTATGGCGTTTGAAAGAGCCTCCGAGGTGGACATCAACGACATAACAAGGGTGGAACTTGATCAAATACTGAATAGGTAACTCCGCCGTGCACCACTGTCCGGCCACCACTAGAAGAGGACACACGAACGCTTGCTTGCGAAACCAATTAATGCATTTCGAACTTGCAAACAGCAATATACAGTACTTCAATGCTCTGTCTTTTGTTTACCAGAAAATTTTGTTCGCTGGAGCTCTGTCACAAACTTCCTACTTGCCAATATTGTTTTGTATGTAACAATGTTTCAGAAATTAACAAAAAGTCAAGAACTTCGGTTGCTAAGATACTAATGTAAATACGCCGAGATCGTCTGCAATATCATGGAAAATTGAAGACCTAGCCGAAGGATTTTAAAAGATCTGCACTTTTCAACATATTTTTTAATGTGTCCGACTACGCTACACAGTTCTGTATCATCTGGAAAGTAATTAGCGGGGTATGAAACTTCAAATTGAAACTCTCAATGACATAGATATCGAAAGGCAAAAAGCTGTCTACCTTAGTGAAGAAGCAATTTTGTCCACTGCTACATCTGGAAGATACTAGGGGATTCTGGAGAATCCTTGGATTTTCCTAGTTAAAATTGGTGTAGATTAGTTCCGATGTTTTGGCGTTAAACCTTGTTCTTTGAATTTCATGTGATAGTAATTATGTAGCAGTGACGGTTTTTATTTTGCTATACTTATTTGAAGTGAACATGACGCCAGAAGATAGAGAAAGAGAATCGTGCCCTGATTATAAATATTAAAGGGAGCACGGCTAAACAAATGTGTGATACTTCTTTAAAGTCAGTAGCGCCATTAGACTGTTGTTTATTTACAGTGTTACATTTACACTTACACAAGCATGATTTCGGCTTCAAAGTGCCATTATCAAGTGTTTTAAGTGTTACAATTGCCTAAGATGGCATAATGTGTATTTTAATACGACAGGATGCCATCTTAGACAATGTATAACACCAAAAACACTTGATAATGGCACTTTGAAGCCGAAATCATGATTGTGTAAGTATAAATTTAACACTGTAAATAAACAACAGTCTAATGCCGGTACTAACTTTAAAGAAATATATTATGACTGTGGCCCCGCATTATTAAAAAATTATTAAATGTATGATACGTCTAGTGCACTGGGTGAAACTGCCCTTCCTATTCCACTATCAAGAATTGTGTTGCTGCGTTTAAAACGGCATTTGAGCAGTGAAAATGAAGAACGTCCTGGAACCCCAGCCCGAGTCACAGTTCCGGAAACACTGGACTGCGTTCATCCCACGATCCTGGATGATCGAAGGATGACTACTAACCCGAGAACGCATGGCTCACAAAGCCGGTCCAAAGAATGGAGACGCAGTGATCTCCACATCCAAAGAATTTAAACCCAGAAAGATCAGTAGACAAGTTGTTTACATTCATCTTTTGGCGTACAAATGCCATCTAGGCAAAGTACAGTACAAGAAGTATAGGTTAAATAGCGTCTTTTACAACTGCAATGAAAGTCTTATTAAGACGTAACGCGTTTCGTTTTATTCTGAAGCATATTCAGTGATCAGGTTTCTTTTTGTTGCTTACATCATTCCTCCAATTCTTCCGTATGTATGATCTTAATTTGTCAGGAAATTTATCTCAGTACTTCAGTACACTTTTGAGTACGTCACATTATGTTGATTAATAATATCGGTTGGAGAGGTTATGATGTCTGTATTTGCCAACGACCGAGGTTATAAGTATGACTCCACACAATAAATATTGTGCAGAAATTGTAACTATTTTACAAAGGATCATTGTAAATAAAGCAGAAGAAATGGTTCATAAGCGGGATTAAAACTGTGTTTGAAAAGATATAAATGAAAAAATTCGCTATTAACATTGAATCCTAAGAAGCAGCAGAAATGAGATTACGAACAAAAGTTAAGTCAGAATGCAGGACCATATAGTAGAAGACGTGAAGAAGTTATTTTACCGTGGAAGCAGAATAATAGGTGACAAATGGTGCAAGGAGAAGATAAAACAGATTAGTACAGGGAATGACAGCATTCCTCGACAAAATAAATGTATTTATTTATCTGTTAATATCAAGCATATGCCATAACCTGATGAAGTAATATCTGAATATTTACGTCTGGTGTAGAGTACGGTATTATTTGGGAGCGAACGGTGGATCGTGTGACAACGAGAGTAGAAGAAACTGGAGGCGTCTGAGATGTGGCGTTACGGAATTACGCTGCAGATTAAGTAGAGTGATAAGAAATGGTGCTTTTCGGAGAATCGACGATGAAAGGAATGTGTGGAAAGCGTTAATTAGGCGGTAGGACAGACTGATAAGAAACATCTTAAGAGATCAGAAAAAGCTTCTGTAGTACTAGAGGCAGCAGTAAAAGACGAAAATGTCAGGAGAATATAGGGATTGTAATATATGCAACAAGTAATTAGGGACGTTGGGTATTTCACTTTGTGATGACAAAATTTGCGCAAGAGGATCTGTAAAACGCTGTTAGCGTATTTAAGTCACGTATCTGAAGTCAGAAAGTGTTAAAGTAATGAGTGCGCCGTGAACTATCTTGTGGCTACGAGCTATGCTATGCTACAGTTACTAGAGTGTTCACCATTCGGAACGATATCCTCAACAATGGCCGCATATAAAGTAAGTTGTGGTAAGGCATGATTAGAGCATTAGATGTACGACGTGTGGTAAAGCAATGTGAGATGGGGGGGGGGGGGGGGGTGCACATGGGAGAGACAGAGAGACGCCTCATAATGGTATGCGGAGTCCCTCCTGTATATCGAATTGCTGAAATCCTGCGCGCGCCATCCATATCGGCAATATTGTTTCACTGCGGGGTGGGTGGCAGGCAGGCGGCGACCGATAACCCTCTGGCGGCCACTGCCTGAACTACTTGCTGCCCAAGTCATCTTTGAGGAGGTTAAGTTACTGTATGCTCCACACCACACATACAGTATGTTCTGTTTCCTAATGTGTATTTATACGAATGAAACTGAAAATTAACTTCACCAATTTAAGCTCTACAGCTAATACTGTAGGGCAAATTTAGGAAATAACATAGATCTCAGCAGGATGTTGATAGTACAGTGTGGATTAAATGTTCTTCCATGTATAGACATTACAGTACCAACTACTGGGTTAGAAAAGTAATTCACCACTGATATTTGATTTGTATACTGAAAAAGAGAGGAGGAAAGTGAAGAGTTATCTAGTTCTAGAAGTTGGTTATAATGAGCAGAAAATCGGTACAGTTCGGTTTGCTGACAGCGTAGCAGTGGTCCCACGAAGTGAACAGGAACTGATTAGGGTAGTTAATGACGTGGAACGAACGTACAGTATCTGATGGATACAACAGGCACATAAACAGTACGAAACATTATGTAGCGGTGTGTGCAGTCAACGGATAAGTTGAATGGTTAAATGTTAAACTTCGGTAAGAGTAACAACAATGAGACTAGATTATATGAACTTTTCGTTGCATGTATCCTTATAGAGGAGGTCGTCGTGTATGCGGATCACAGGAAATCCTTTTTACGTTGTGTGATATTAATAAGTAGTATGGTAATAATGATAGTCCATCCAGTTCATCTACTAGTTCTGCTTAGATACTCGTCACCGGAAAGGACGGAGTTGGACACAAGCAAGTCTTTCGCGCTCCTCTTAAACAGAACATTTGTAGCTAAACATTTTATGGTTGTTAGCAAGTTATCGAAAATGTGTGTTTCTGAGTAGTAGGCCCCTTTTTACTCTACAATCAATGCCTTTAAGTCTTTGTATAGTTTGCTCTTTTTATTGGTACTGATTTTGTGAACTAAGCTGTTTGCTGGAAAAAGAAATCAAGAAATGAATACACTGAGAAGCAGTAGACACTACACACAGTACCCTGAACAGGCTCCTACATGATATTTTTGAGTTCACGTCACGAATAATGTGGACTCTGAAAACACATTTGTTTGAGTTTAAGAGTTACCCTAAAATATGGTACCATGAATGGAATGAAAGCAGGGGGGGGGGGGGGAGTACAGCAGATTTTTTTTATTTTTGCGACAAGCGTATCTTACAGTAGCATTGCAAATAAGGATCTGCTTAGATGCTTCAGGGGTTCGGTGGTATGCTCCCCTCAACTGAATTTATTATCAAGCTATAATCCCAGGAATTTAACACCGTCAGGCTCCTCTATTTACGCTTCTTCATACTTTATGCAGATGCTGGGTAGAAAACCCTTACGTATTCCGAACTCCGTGGCGCTTTTCAAAGTTTAATCACAGTCAGTTGGCTGTAAAAGATTTATTAATGTCCATGAAAATTTTATTAGTAGCCCTTGTCAGAATCATGCTCGACTTGCTATTTATTGAATTATCTGTATCATATGCAAAGAAAAGACACTCTGCTCCTGGCAACATAACTTATGAGAATCATTAAAAAGTAGTGGCCCATCGATGGACGCTTCTGGCACATCGTAGGTAATTACTTCCCAAAGTGATGAGGACTGGAAGCTTAATTCAATGCTCACTCGTACTGATACCCTTTGTTTACTGTTTGCGAGATATGATTTGAACCATCTTGTAGCACAGCCAGTGTCATCACGGTATTCAGACTTGCTTAAAAGGATGTAGTTCACACAGTCAAACGCCCTTGATAAATCACAGGAAATACTAGCACCTTGTAATTTATTAAGAAATGAACTAAATACACTCCTGGAAATTGAAATAAGAACACCGTGAATTCATTGCCCCAGGAAGGGGAAACTTTATTGACACATTCCTGGGGTAGGAGACATCACATGATCACACTGACAGAACCACAGGCACATAGACACAGACAACAGAGCATGCACAATGTCGGCACTAGTACAGTGTATATCCACCTTTCGCAGCAATGCAGGCTGCTATTCTCCCATGGAGACGTTCGTAGAGATGCTGGATGTAGTCCTGTGGAACGGCTTGCCATGCCATTTCCACCTGGCGCCTCACTTGGACCAGCGTTCGTGCTGGACGTGCAGACCGCGTGAGACGACGCTTCATCCAGTCCCAAACATGCTCAATGGGGCACAGATCCGGTGATCTTGCTGGCCAGGGTAGTTGACTTACACCTTCTAGAGCACGTTGGGTGGCACGGGATACATGCGGACATGCATTGTCCTGTTGAAACAGCAAGTTCCCTTGCCGGTCTAGGAATGGTAGAACGATGGGTTCGATGACAGTTTGGATGTACCGTGCACTATTCAGTGTCCCCTCGACGATCACCAGAGGTGTACGGCCAGTGTAGGAGATCGCTCTCCACACCATGATGCCGGGTGTTGGCCCTGTGTGCCTCGGTCGTATGCAGTCCTGACTGTGGCGCTCACCTGCACGGCGCCAAACACGCATACGACCATCATTGGCACCAAGGCAGAAGCGAATCTCATCGCTGAAGACGACACGTCTCCATTCGTCCCTCCATTCACGCCTGTCGCGACACCACTGGAGGCGGGCTGCACGATGTTGGGGCGTGAGCGGAAGACGGCCTAACGGTGTGCGGGACCGTAGCCCAGCTTCATGGAGACGGTTGCGAATGGTCCTCGCCGATACCCCAGGAGCAACAGTGTCCCTAATTTGCTGGGAAGTGGCGGTGCGGTCCCCTACGACACTGCGTAGGATCCTACGGTCTTGGCGTGCATCCGTTCGTCGCTGCGGTCCGGTCCCAGGTCGACGGGCACGTGCACCTTCCACCGACCACTGGCGACAACATTGATGTACCGTGGAGACCTCACGCCCCACGTGTTGAGCAATTCGGCGGTACGTCCACCCGGCCTCCCGCATGCCCACTATACGCCCTCGCTCAAAGTCCGTCAACCGCACATACGGTTCACGTCCACGCTGTCTCGGCATGCTACCAGTGTTAAAGACTGCGATGGAGCTCCGTATGCCACGGCAAACTGGCTGACACTGACGGCGGCGGTGCACAAATGCTGCGCAGCTAGCGCCATTCGACGGCCAACACCGCGGTTCCTGGTGTGTCCGCTGTGCCGTGCGTGTGATCATTGCTTGTACAGCCCTCTCGCAGTGTCCGGAGCAAGTATGGTGGGTCTGACACACCGGTGTCAATGTGTTCTTTTTTCCATTTCCAGGAGTGTACATTCTGACTATTTGTGTAAATAGCCTTCTCTGTATTGTGTCCAGTCAGAAATCCAAACTGTATTTTGGACATTATGTTATTCGTGATGAGATGGTTAAAGAGCCGCCTGTTTATGACATTTCATAAAATTTTAGGGAATGTTGGCAAGAAAGAAACTGGTCCGTAGTTTGATGGCACTTATTCATCCCCTTTCTTGAACAGAGGTTTAATTTCAGCATATTTCTGCCAACCAAGCCATGTTGCAGTGAAAAGGCTGGTTGCACAAATAACTTAAGATTTCACCAAACTCACAAATAGTCTCTTAATTAACTTTGTAGACAATTTCTTCATAATATCTTGTAAGTTTTGATTGAAAAGACTGTGTTGTAAACGTAATTTCTTTTGGTGAAGTGAGCGCCGTAGTCACGTAACTGAAGTTATACTGAATGGTTAGTTACAGGTATTCTAGGGCACTACTTACAAACCCTGACAGTCCGACGCTATCAGTAACAGATGTAAAGCACTTGTTAAAAAGGTTTCCCACACTAGACCCGTCCGTTAGCAACGTATCAACTACTCTTAAAACTATCTGCTCCTTTCCCTTGCTAGTTATGCTAGTCTCCTCTTTCACCCTATTGCATTTTGTTTTTATTTTCTTGCCTGATTTTGCTATCTGCTTCTCATAGTGCATTTGCTAAGATGAGTGAATTATTTTCATTAATATTCAGGAGTATTACTCATAATGAGCTAAATTGTCAATATTAGTGCTGTTCCCAGCTTAAGATAGTTTCCTTTTTTGTCCAACAAGAAAACTTTATTTGTTGAATTATCAATACTTTTTTTGTAGATTGCTATTTGGTCTGAGTTCACTTTGGAGGAAAATTCTGTTCAAACGCGGTAATGACATTATTAACGAATGTGTTGTACAGTTCATTCATGTCACGAACATTGTAGATATCTTCCCTGTTCATATCTTAGAACAAATTCCCTAAAATACTCTTGACTTTTAAACTTACTTAGTAGTTACTTCTAGAACAAGGAGCTGCCTGTCATGGTGTGATAGGCTATTGCTTACTAGTTTTGTAACATGATTTTTTCCTTTGGTTTGTCTTTCAGATATTATCGACGGCTGGTTTAGAGCATTTAGCTACCTTAGTTGGAAAGTTTACTCTTGGAATTAGACTGAATGGCGATGTTCCTGGCTGTGATACATGTTTACTGGAAAAACCTTTAAGAAAATCTATATACAATCAGCAGGAACCACAATTTAGTTTTTACTGTTAAATAGGCCCAATAGAGGTTTTAGATGATTTATGAACGGGTTATAATTTCCTGCGGATGCTCAGCCTATAGTTACTATTATGAAGGATCTGTTATGAAATTATTATGGATAGCACTGGAAGAGGCTGGAGTCGATGGTACATTAACAAAGTTGGTGAAACGGATGTACCACCAACTTGAGGTTGTTGTGAAAGATGGAGGCTGGTTGTAAAATATGGAAAAACTTTAAAACAAATGAAGGATTAAGACAAGGATGTTCTATGTCAACAACCTTGTTTATAATGTGTTTTGAAGTTGTTCTTGGTTACTGGAATAGATCATGCATACGTTTGTGTCTGACAGTACAGCATCAAAGCTTACATTCATTACTGTTTGCCGATGGTCAAGTAATTATGATTGCGGATAAAGATGATTCCATGTATCAAATGAGAAATTTAATGGATACTTATTAACAATGGGGACTAACACTCAAGATGAAAAAGAAAAGAACAGAATATCTTGTTGTTGGAAGTAGGCAAGGTGAGGATTTGGATTTTGAATTCGGTAGGGTAAGAAATGTGGAAGCGTTAAAGTTTTCAAATGATGGAGCGCAGCAATCAGTCGTCCTTTTCTTGCAGATTTTATGAGGCAAATCTAGCTTTCGGCTAGTGCCTAGCCATTATCGATGCACCATTTCGTGGTATCAATGCGTGTTCTAGTATGTCAGTACCCTGTTGTTCGGGCTTTCTACAGTTCTTTCCACACTCTTGCTGTGATTTGAATGTCGTAAAAGCTGATGAAGTGTTAAAATATCTGGGTTCACTAATTGATAAAACTGGACAGTGTGAAGTGAAGATACCACACGCGATAAGTCAAGCGAAGTAGCTATTAGATCATTAAATGTTATCTTTTCGAGTCGGCACTTATCTAGACGAACATAAAAGTACTGCTACGTGCTGCATTCTGATATATGTCTCAAGTGTTGGTTATTGAACGAGAGACAAAAGTGGGCGATTGAGGCTGTCGAAATGGACGGGTTACTGTTGAGCACGAAGGCGACCCGCTTGGATCGACTGTGGAATGAATACGTAAGAATGGAAATGCGTGCGGTGGAAACAGTCACACATAAGATTCAAGCTGGAGCACTGAGATGGTGTGGACGTATCCGACGAATGGAAGACCAATGATGGCCACAGTGTTTGCTCAACTGGTCTCCGCCATGGTGAAGGAACCAAGGGAGGCAATGGGGAACGTGGAGAGGAACTACAGCCAAAGCCATGGAAAGGAGAGGTCTGTCGTAAGAAGATTGGCAGGATACAAGTTTGTGGCATACGGGGAGAGGCAACTGTTCATAAGTAGAAATGCCTACTAAAGTTAAGTGAGTTAGAAATTCTGCTTTTGTTGCATATGCTTCCAAATGCTACTTACTAGTGTCAGTATCCTTGAACTGAAGGTAGTTTCTAATAAAAGTGGAAAAGGAAAAGAGACTAAAATATATTTTAAACAAATTACGCCATCATGGCAGGCAAAATATTTGTTAATAAGAAAAATGTTACAAACGCTCTTGGTACAGATAGTAATAAATTACTTGGGTTAAGAAACTATGCTAGAATAAAGCTTCTACTGGTTTCTCAGTTATTTATCGAACAGTAACCGTTTACAACAATAATTATTGCAAATGTCGACTAAATAATGCAAACGACTGACGCTGAAGTCGAGGTAACCGGGCACATAGGAGAACATCGTAAACCGTGCTCTTCCCAACACGTGAGAGGTAAATCCATCAGCGTCAGTCTGAGTAGTCTGGTGACCGGCAATAAGTATGTCAAACATAATACTGACCATACGGAACCCGCAGTCCATCGAGAATATGGAAAGCATATGCACTCGTTGGCGGTTTGTGCCAGCTCTTATGACAAGCACAAAGGAACATGCTGAAGGAACTTTCTGTGAGCAGTATAGAGGTACAACAACTTGCCGTCTGGGAACATGGTTTCCTTACA
This sequence comes from Schistocerca gregaria, assembly GCF_023897955.1. NCBI lineage: Eukaryota > Metazoa > Arthropoda > Insecta > Orthoptera > Acrididae > Schistocerca > Schistocerca gregaria. Next base: position 532,354,881 of record NC_064921.1, read on the forward strand.
TGAACTGTTCAGACACGTTTTATGAGGAATCAACTGACTTCTTTTATTCGGCCCGTCCATCGATATAAAGCCTTTTCTCTCCATCTCTTTCTGTACTTTGCAAACCATTGTTAACTGAGCAGTAGTCGGTTCTTTATATTCACAGATGGAGCGTGGGACGAATGATTCCTTCTGTGGGAGCTGATTTCAATCACCGTCTCTAGTGGAACTACAACGCTACAATACGAATATTGACAGTACCTCTCCGAAAAGAGGTTCGTGGAATTTTCCGTTTTATTTGGTACCGTTACCCAAATGTCAATCAGATCGGTCTCTGCAGCAGTATTACCACAGACTGCCGCCACTTAAGCAAAGCTCTGACCTTTAACGCTAGCATCTTTTATTATAAGTTCAGTGCCACCTCTCACTTCAATCTCCTTCGAATCCTAGGCACTGAAAAAGTTGTCCGTAATAAACCGTACAATCGCGTTATAAGTAGCCGCTTTTGTAGATGAACTACCGTCTCCCTGTATGCCATGAATGTAGAGTAGTCCGTAATTTAGTACGTATATTTCGCAATTAAATTTCGAACCTCCAGAAATTCTTTGTTATTCCCAGTTATTTTAAGCCATTACCAATACCAGATGGCATTCAACTATCGTATCATGCAAGGCTACTACATCCTCACGTTTTGTGATGAACAATTTTACATTAAGGAGTGTAGGAAGTCAAACGAGCCGACTTGGAGCACGAGAGCCACCACAGGACATTTTAATTTCCACTGTCTATACTTCTAGAAATAAATTCACAAAACTTTGTCAGCATGACCAGGAATGATTCAGAATTCACACTCATAGCAGTGGAAGTTCGAAAACATAACGAAATAATTTTCTTTACATGTGAAATTTCATCATTTTTTCCACTAACTAATGGCAACATTTGTTGCTATAGGTACACTTTTTTTCATAAGTAAGAGATATTCTTCGATGAATTTTCCACAGCATATAAACCATACTTACAGGTGTACGAAACACTTGAATTTTCCACGTCTATTAAAAACTGTGGTAAAAGTTGAGGTAATTAACTATAAAATTTGTGTTTTTTCTAAACATGAAGTTTAAAATATAACAGCTCATTCGTTTTTTCATAAATTAAATGATTTCTACAGTTTCATACACCTGTAAGTATTGTGTGTACGCTGTGCAAAATTCATCGAAGAATCTAACTTATGAAGAAAAGTGTACCTATAGCAATAAATCCAGCCATAAGTAAGTGAAAAAATAATGAAATTTCACATGTAAAAAAATTATTTTGTTATGTTTTCGAACTTCCACTGAAATGAGTGTGAATCCTGAATCCTTCCTTTTGATACTGACAAAGTTTTATGACTTTATCTGTAAAAGTATAGACACTGGAAATTAAAATGTCCTGTAATACCTCTCCTGCTCGAAGTCGGCCCGTCTGACGTCCTACCCCCCTTAAGTGTACTAGGCTGATACTCCGACGGTATATTTGTAAAATTATATTAGATAAAACTCTTATATGGGTAATGGCATAATCTACAAAACCTATGAGGAAACAACTAACCACTGTGTCACTGACGTAAAATGAAGCATACCATTACCACTATTCTTATGCGGCAGCACTTCGTTTTGCCTGTGAAGAAGCGCTTGTTCTATGATCATTCTAATCGCAAACCAAGTCGGGGCGTGAGTACATCGGTAGTACTTAGAATCTCTAGGAATGTCAAATCTACGTCTTTACCTATATAGCTTTTAGTATTTCGTGTGACGGTCGTTATCTCTGTCAACAACCCTGAGGTAGGTTTCAAGCGTAACTGCTGTGTCCCACACCATCAACGTTCTGCCTTTGGATAGTCATATAAGGCCTGCCCCTGTGATTCATTCCCTTCACCATCTCTTCAAGTATAATGCGCAACAACAACGCATGTCGTAATATGTGCCCAGCAAATACCGCTCTTAGATTCATTATGTTTGTAGCGTCACCACCGTTTAGGTCAGGGAAAGTTAGTTTTGTGGAATATTCTGAGCCAAAGTTGCAACCAGCCGCGGTCTGGATTGCAGTGAGTTATGCATACCAATAGTTGCGAAGTATAACAGAAGCCACAGGGCCATCAAATTGCTGAAAGAGTATACATAGTCACACACAGAAGGGGCCTACTGGCCAACTTAAGTGTTATGAGTACGTGACGCGAAGTTGCGCGTTTTGTAAAGCAGGGGTGCACAGCCGAGTATAAATAGGCGCCGTTTTCTAATGAGATTCATTCAAGTGTGGCAACTCTCCTGGATGGCAGGGAATGTCACACCACCAGCAGATGGGGCGCCAGCGCTCCAGTCCATGGCGGGTTGCTGGTTCGACCCTCTAAGGCCGACGTGAGGTCCGTAGCCAGCTAGCGATGGCCCACTCCAAGGCTCTCTACTGTGGGCAGGTGTCCTGGCATACCGAGGCGAGGACTGCAGATTCGGACGCAGGATCGCGGGTGCTCGTTGTCGCTTCGATCTCAGCCACGCTGGAAAAAAGCACGCAGATGACCGCCTGCAGATCGCGCTGAGTCGGCAGGGACGCAGACCACTGAGTCAACTGCCGGCAACCTGACGACGCCACAGCTCCGCTGGCGTACAAGGCCGACACACACACAGTGCATGCCCGGGTCGTTGGGGCAGCCATTCCGCGCCAAGCCGTTTTGCAGACAGTGAAGTGGTCAACTTAGCTTGCGGGACCCAGTGACACAGACCCAGGGGAACGCGGGCACTGTAGGTGGAAACAATAAATCACTTGTAAAGCTCAGACGAGTCTTAATATTGTGCCTTCTACCTCTTCCCTCTAGTCAAGCTGGTACATTTGGTGGCAAAAGTGACACTACATGTTCTTCACACGGTATTTTCCCATCGATTCGTTCATTTCTTATCCAATCAGCTCACTTCATCTCCAGCAGTTCCCAGTTCGTGGCCTAGTGGCTAGCATTGCTGCCTCCGGATCATGGGGTCCAGGTATCGATTCCCAATCAGATCGGAGATTTTCTCTGCCCAGGGTACTGGGGGTTTGTGTTGTCCTCATAATCATTCGGGAAGTGCCGAGACTGGAAATGGAAAGAATTGGAACTTGTATGGGCGCTGATGACCAATATGTTGAGGGCCGCACAAACGATCATGATCATCATCATCATCATCATCATCATCATCATCTCCAGCAGACTCATGCTACACCTCATTTCAAATGCTTTTCATCATTTTCTGTCCTCTCAGTGTTTATACTTCGCGCCCTGAAAAATTGAGCTCCAAACACATATGCTGTGAATTTATTTTGTGTGAGGGTTTATATTTCTGAATGTTAATAGCTGTTTCTTTGGCCTTTGCTTCTTAATCTATTTTACTTCCGCGATAGAAAAATAATTCGCCTCTGCCTTTGTAAATGCTCGTTAACGTGTTAAAGCATTGCCCATTTGTTACGGTGGAATACGATGGGCCCCCTTTTAATGTTACCCACTCTCTGATCGGCTATGCAACTGACTAAAATCGCGTGAGACTGATAGTATCATAAAATTAAGGCAGTCGCTTCCCAAATAATAACAGGTTAGCGGAGAAAGTGTGCATATTCCTTACAGAAATTTTAAGTGATCGGACTCCTCCTTCATTCTCATCACATGGCCCGCGTATTGAAGTCTTCCGAAATTTAATATGCTCATTACTGTTGTGTGTTGCGATAGCTCGTCGATTTCTCTGTTGCGTCTTCTCCTCCAACTTTGTGATTCCGTATCATAATGCAGACCAGAGGTTTTACTATAATCAAATATCTGTATCCATTTTAGTTAAAGTGAGGTGATACTAAAAAAAATAAAAAAGTCACATCCAGATTATAGCGTTACTCTCTTGTTTTCCACGTATACATCACCTCACAATATAGTCATTGGATAGAAGTGTATGCTCATCGACGGATGAAGAGGCCGTGTAATACAAACTGTACATGGGCCTGTAGGAGATAAGTTGCCGTACGTCGAAATAAACGTCGTTACATCCGCACAAAGATGTTTAGCAGTGACTAGCTATATGTCGTCGAAACCAACACAACGGAGTAGTTCACATATGGGAGGACACTTTCCGCGAACAAACCAATGCAGTTATCTGTATCGTAATTTTGTAATATGAACGAAAACAAATATGTAAATATAATTGTTAACAGAATCAATGTTGAAATTTCAATTACAAATTCAAGAACTTAAAGAGTACAAAAAAGGATACAAATCACCATATGTTGAGGAGCAAGGGTAAATGAAGAAAAACAGAGCTGACGTTAGTACTAAATATTCGATGTTTCTATTATATGCATTTGATTCTCGAAGCCATATCAAAGAAGTATGCCACTTGTATTCAGCATGTATTCCAAGCCTAGGAAATCCGTCATATCAGAACACGTACAGAACTACGTACATATAACTGGAACTAAAATGCTAGGCTCAATATCATATCTTTTGTGAGAGTACACCTACACAATCAGGGGTCTCAGTAACATGCGCGAAGTTGATCATCACGAGACGCAGTTTGTTGGTAGAGATCTGGGATATTGGAGCACTACCGTAAATGAGATATCGTACAGAACGTTTGTGTGAACCATTCTTGAGTACTACTTAGGCAACAGTTACAGAAATTCCTCATGAGCTTAAATGGGAATACTTAGAGGGAAGAAGACAATACTTGCGCTAAACGTCAAGGAGGAAAAACAGAAATGCAGGATGATCTGCAACGAATTGACGCATGGTGCAGGGAATGGCAATTGAGTCGCAATGTAGACAAGTGTAATGCGCTGCGAATACACAGAAAGAAAGATCCTTTATCATTTAGCTACAATATATCGTGTCAGCAACTGGAAGCAGTTAGTTCCATAAATTGTCTGGGAGTAGGCATTAGGAGTGATTTACAATGGAATGACGATATAAAATTAATCGTTGGTAAAGCAGATGCCAGACTGAGATTCATTGGGACAATCGTAAGGAAATGTAGTCCGAAAACAAAGGAAATAGGTTACAGTACACTTGTTCGCCCACTGCTTGAATACTGCTCACCGGTGTGGGATTCGTACCAGATAGGGAAATGACAAACTCCAGTGGAAGACTCTACAAGAGAGACGCTCAGTAGCTCGGTACGGGCTTTTGTTGAAGTTTCGAGAACATACCTTCACCGAGGAGTCAAGCAGTATATTGCTCCCTCCTACGTATATCTCGCGAAGAGATCATGAGGATAAAATCAGAGAGATTAGAGCTCACACAGAGGCATACCGACAATCCTAATTTCCACAAACAATACGAGACTGAAATAGAAGGGAGAACCGACAGAAGTGCTCAAGGGACCCTCTGCCACACACCGTCAGGTGGCTTGTGGAGTATGGATGTAGATGTAGATGTAGAGTAACAACCTTTGTGACAGACCACCACGCTGCCTACAACTTTTATGTCGAGTAAGGACCGTAAACACAAATTAAGGGAGGTAAGGGGTAATATAGACCGTCATTTTTCGCTCGCTCCATTTACGAGTAGCGAATGAAAGGCAATTATTGCCGATGTGGCAACGTGCCCCGTGCTATGTGTTTTATAATGGCTTGCGAAATATTTACACTGATTAAAAGTATCCGGACACTCCTGTGTAATGCAGAATTGACCACTAGACGTCACGAGTGGTTGACCTGTCAGTATAATAGGAGATAGGGAGTTTTGTGTTCTTAATAGAGAAGCAGCAACAGCAGAAAGGATCACTCAGGAGAGCTCAGTAACTTCGAACGTCGACTAGTCATTGGATGTGACCTGAGTAATGAATACATTAGGGGCATTTCAAAGCTTCTACAGCTCCGCAAGTCGACTGTTGATGGTGTGAGTGTCAAGTGGAAACGCGAAGGCACAACCACAGTTAAACCGAGGCCATGGATTGACAAGCAGGGACCGTAGTGCACTGCGGAAGGGGGTTGCAAAAACCACGTAAAACCAACAGAAGTAATCACTCATCAGTCCAACTAGTAGTCCAGCTGGCACTATGAATGGGCGTAGGGAATTACGAGGGTAATCCCAAAAGTAAGGTCACCCATTTCTTTATAAGTACAGAACTCTGTTTGTGTGGCAATTGGTGACACTGTTATGAAGAGTGTTTCACGCGCTGTGTGTATACATGCGCACGCCGCGCCGAGGCTCTCAGTCTTGGCTTGGCAGCCGTTGAGAATGGAGCTCCCGTTGGTTGTTACCGCCAAGTGCGAATTGCGCGCAGTTATTCGGTTTTTGAACGCAAAGGGCACTGCACCGATTGAAATCCGTCGCAAATTGATGGAAGTGTGTGGTGAATCGTGCATGGATGTCAAAAATGTTCGTAAATGGTGTAGAGAGGCTGCAGCTCGTCGGACTGAAATTCAAGACCAACAAAGAAGCGGGAGACCTGCAATTTCTGAGGATACAGTGTTGAAGCTTGGGCAAAGCATGCGTGAAGATCGGCGGATCATCCTGGACGATCTCTGCAGTTTGGTTCCTGAGATTTCGCGAAGCACCGCTCACAGAATTTTAAAGGAAACTTTGAACTACCGGATGGTGTGCGCTAGATGGGTGTCACACATGCTGACTGAGGACCACATGCGCCAACGAGTTGATGCTTCCCACGCATTTCTTCACCGTCGTGCAGCCGAACTTTCTGGACTCAATTGTCACGGGTGACAAAACCTGAGCATACCACTTTACACCTGAGACCAAGCAACCATCACGCCAAAGCACCGGAAATTGAAACAAACACAGTCTGCCGGTAAAGTCAGGACAACCATTTTTGGAATCGGAAAGGGGTATTGTTGATCGACTTTATGCCCATTGGGACCACAATTAATGCTGACAGGTACTGTGAGACTCTGAAAAAACTCAAATGGGCAATTCAGAACCGGAGAAGAAGAACTTTGAGCAAGGGCGTACACATTCTCCATAACAACGTTTGCCCACACATCGCTCGGCAAACCGTTGGTCTCCTGCAACAGTTTCAGTAGAACATAATTGCCCACCCACCCTATAGTCCTGATTTGGTGGCCAGTGACTATCACTTGTTCCGTAAGTTAAAAGAACATTTGGCCGGAAAGCGTTTCAGGTCCGACGACGAGGTGAAAGAAGAGGTTCACAACTTTCTGAACAGCATGGCGGCCAACTAGTATGACATGAGCATACAAAAACTGCCACAGCGTCTACATAAATGGTGATTATGTCGAAAAATAGCTAAGTGTTCAAGCTGTAAACTGATGCAAACCATTTTAGAAATAAACACGTCTATGTATTTATTAAAAACATAGGAGACCTAACTTTTGGGATTACTCTCGTACATGGGATGGGGTACAGTGGTCGAGCAGCTCCCCGCAGTCCACGAATTTCTGCAGTCACTGCTAAGCGGCGCTTGAGGTGGCGTAAAGAGCGAGGCAACTGGAGCGGCGCCAGTGTACAGTAGATGGCTGGAAACGAGTGATTTGGAGCGACAAATCGCAAAATGGCTCTGAACACTATAGGACTTAACTTCTGAGGTCATCAGTCGACAAATCGCACTACACCCCGTGGGAATCCGATGGAAGGCCTTCGTTTGGCGATCGCCTGGAGAACGTTACCCGCCTTCAGGTGAACGGTGAAGTACGGAGAGGATCGTGTTACAGTGTGGAGGTGTTTTCACGCTTACATCTGGGCCATTTTATTTCGCTTAAGAAATCGCTAAATGGCGAATGATGTGGACGCATTTTGAAGAATTGTTTATTGTGTACAGTAGAGGAACAGCTCTGAGACGATGATTTATCAGCTTGACAATGTGCCTGACATAAAGCAGTATTGGTCAGGCAATGGCCTGTCTATAGTAACATCCCTGAAATAGGCTGTCTTTTCCGGAGTAGCGACCTGAATCCTGTTCAACATTTGCAGGATGCGTCCGAACATCAACATCGCTTCAGACCGTAGGATCTAACATCAACACGTTGTCTGAGTTTATGCAAGAGTGGGCGGAGATTCTTCCGCAGACATTCAGGCACCTCATTGACGATGTACCCAGCTGAGTTCAAGAAGGTATTGAAACATCCCCTTTGAGAAATTAATGAATGACTGTGCTGATAAAGCTCTTACGTTATTTGGTTTTCAAACAGTTGAGAAGAACTGAACGTACTCAGACATTTCTCTCTTCACTTATTCTGATCAATACTAAACTGACACACAATATTTTTAGCGCAACGCAATCTGACTTTCAATAATCCCTACAAAAGAATGGCCCTCACTAACAATAACCTACACCTTTCCATACCTTCCATGAATCACTTTCCTCACAAAAATCTTCGTTACTCGAACTACTGCAATACAGCGAGCGCCAATACTGCCAGCTAAATAAAATATTCTAACTAATGAAGGTACTAACTACTGATAGGCGTAGTTAACAAATGAAAGATTTTGATAGAGAACAATGTATTTACCTTAATAATGTTCAAAAGTCATCATATATATGTCAGTTCAAGATAGGTAATATTACAAATTACTCTCTCTGATGGACCCACGTCCAAATCGTCCGCTCTCAAAATTCTGCCCCTCCCCACATCCACCACTGATGGCGGCTCACCTCCAACTGCGCAACGCTACGCGCTGTTCACATTCAACTGCCCAACACTACAATAGCGAATATTTCAACAATGCCAACTAGCCACAGACTGCACCCAGCACAGTCAGTGATTTTCATACAGAACGCTACGTGGCGTTACCAACATAAAAACCTAAACAGCCTACTTACAGTGTAAAGGCGAAAAATGGACACGCCTTCATATTAATGCCCACCAACTTGTCTTTGGAGTTTCACCTTAGGCTTGGTGCTATTGGAAAGGATTATTAGTCGACCACAATGTTATTGCACTTGAGAGTGAGGGTGCTTCGGTAGGCTTATCGTGAATTTTTATCGCGATATTTCACGAGGACAAGCTGAAATACTCGATAATAAATGCACAACGGTCTTGAAATCTTTCTCATTGGCAGGAGTTTTCGTCAGTCACCACTGTACTTGTTTACTGTGATGTCAAATGGTTCAAATGGCTCTGAGCAGTATGGGACTTAACATCTATGGTCATCAGTACCCTAGAACTTAGAACTAGTTAAACCTAACTAACCTAAGGACAGCACACAACACCCAGTCATCACGAGGCAGAGAAAATCCCTGACCCCGCCGGAAATCGAACCCGGGAACCCGGGCGCGGGAAGCGATTACTGTGATGTCGCCGCGTGTTTCCGATAACGGCCACGCGAGGCCAAGTGCAGTAATATCTTAGTCAGGTAGACAACCTTTCTCACCCATTAACAGCACAACGCTAAGACACTTCTCGACAGTAGTCATCAGATGCTGAACATGTCGTGTAATGACGTCGGAGAAACACCCTTTCGCCGAGACAACAAGCGAAGGCCCCGACCAGCTACCGCGACCGCAGCCGTGTATGAATAAATCATGCGAGATGAGTGTTAGAGATTCCGGACGCCCCCCGCCGCCAAGTTACGAGGCTGCGAGGACGTGTCAGTTGAGTGGAATGAAAAAGCCTGATTACCATTTTCGTCCGGCAGCAGGTTAGTCTGCATAACTATCAAATTTAGCGCCGGCCGTTTGCTATGCGGGGAGCGGCGCTGACCCTAATGAGTTCCAGGGTTTACGACTGACCGACAGCAGCGCCGCCTTGCGATGCGACGCGACAGCAGCAGCGTCCCACGGACCGGCTATGTGGCGGCGGCAGTGTGGGGCGCCCGCAAGGAACAGGGAGGTGCGCGCTTGCCTGCAGATGAGGAGGGAGAGAGGGCTCACGCCAGAGTGAACGTCCCGTATGAATAAATTGGTACCATTTGTGTACACACGAAACCCACGTAGTCCTCTGTTTATTTAGCAGCGGACTCGTGCACTGATAGCACAGTACATTGTACTGGTTGATATGTTTAGGCCTCACAGCGGAAGTTGTATAATGTTAATTATGAAATAATTTGCATTTATGTGCAGCATTTTCGCTAGAACAACTATGTACATAGTTGCAAACAAAATTCTGATACTCACTGATTTTGTTCAAAAATGTGTGAATCTTATGGGACTTAACCTGCTAAGGTCATCAGTCCCTAAGCTTACACACTACTTAACCTAAATTATCCTAAGGACAAACACACACACCCATACCCGAGGGAGGACTTGAACCACAGCCGGAACCAGCCGCACAGCCCAAGACTGCCGCGCCTTAGACAGCTTTTTTTTTTTTTTTTTTAGATCTCATTTTGTTCTATATTGTTCGTTGAATTTGTTCGTGGCGGACGTCCGATGACACTCGTTCAGGTCTTTGTTAATCCGTTCACTCAGTTTTTTTTGTTACAGATGGTAGCTAAACCCTCTCACTGAACGCGATGAGCTACCGTGCCGGCAGACCGCTCGACTAATCCCGCGCGGCACTGATTTTGTGTTTTAAGTTCAGTGATAACAAGAAAGAGGAGACCATCTTTGAATAATTATACCATCAGTACAACAGAACAGTGCTTTCACTGCAACAGCACAGCGAAGCTCATAGAAATCAGTTGAGAGAAAGCACATTCCGGAGTCAGATACAATGAAAAAAGTCCATCACCTTTCGAAGGTGAAGAACACGGATATAATAAATGCGGAATTAGCACAAATGTAATGTTATAACATTGTTAAATATGCTGTTATTTTCCTTTGGAAAGATGACCAGAACTGACCAAGGCAATCAAAGGGCAGTGTCTATTGAGCAGTTGAGGACAACACCCTATCGGAACCTTCGGTCAACAAAACCAACTATAGCATCTAACAGTACCACCACTTGCGAAGTAGGTTAGAAATCAGATTAATAATGTTGATCACGCAGCATATGTTCGCTTTATCGGGCAACAACAAAGTTATTCACTGCTGATGGTATCGTGAGAATGGAATTAATGAAGCTACTGTAAAAAAGTCATTAATTTTGGCACTTATCTTGAATGGATTTCGTCGAAGCTCTTATGGCTCATCTTGTTGCTTCTAGGGTGATTCTACTTTGACTGCGAGAAGGTCCAAATCTGTATTTTAGGAATATTTGAAGACCTAACAAATGAGTTTTTCAGGAAATTCTTAATTATCAAACAATCACAGATCAGAACAATGGTGTGGTAGAAATAATTTTTGACTTGGTGTTCACGATCCACATTTTTATTAAACTTCTTGCAAATTCACATGTCCTTCTTCTTAATTGTCACATCATCAAGAAAACAGGTTTGTATCAATCTTCATGTATTTAATTTCCACTTTAACCAAACACAAGATTTGACTGTTCTTTTACAAAGCGAAAGAACAACTTAACTTCTGCAAAGTGAAACAAAGACTGCTCTGTGCGCATTCGCGCCAAAACGGTTACAAGTAAGTCAAAGATTGTGACAGTCTCACAGAAATGAATACACACAATAATCATATCACTTTAATATATCGATACATCGGAATACCTATACATTAATAAAACTAAATGTGAATATTGTCACAAAAATATGTCTATTACTTCGCAGAAAAGTAGTAGGATTTTACTGGTATCGAGAACTGAGGTTGGAGTGCCGTAATGGTCATGTAAATAAAGAACCATTACAAGCAGAATAAGCGTTTCCAGTTTACTAAGGTCGAGGCTCTCTTTTTTGTCATCACTCTGACTGATTTGATGCTGCCCACCTCGAATTCCTCTCCTGCGCCAACATCATCTTTATCTCAGAGCAGCACTTGCAGCTTGAATCCTCAGTTAGTTGCTGGGACGAGGCTAAGCCATGGAAATTTTCCAAGCCATTTGTACCGCCTCGGTCTTTCCAAGGCGCCATGTGGCGAGTACAGAACGGAAGCACTTGCTGGAGTGAATCACCTCCTATTTGCTTGCCCCCTATTAAAGGAATCAGCGACAAGGAGTAATGAAGAGCAAGTAACACACTCTTCGGGTCAGTGGTAGTTTCCATCTATAACCAAGTGATCAACTACCTAAGTAAAAGTGAATTATATACACATGTTGGACAAAAATACGGAAACACCGCGAGAAATGCGTGCTACAAGATGAACGCAGATGCTAGCCGAACCTGTAGGTTGCGCTGTCGCAACCGACCACCAACGGCTCCTGTGCAGTCTCTTCAATACGTTTCAAGTGTCTATCATCGTCAGAACAGTATTCTGTTTACCTGTGAGTGCATTATGTCGACAGTAAGTGGATTCGAACGTTAGTAAATTATTGGTGTTCGTATAGCGGGTGCTTCAGTAATCAAGGGTGCCGAAATGTTTGGTGTTTCAGAAGGCAAAGTGTCGTAGATTTAACCGCATACAGGGAAAGCGGGAAACCATCATCCGCTAAGTCATAAAGTGGACGAGTATGTATGTTGAGTGATTGTTATAGACGGTCACTGAAGAGGATAGTGATGAAATATGAGAGGAGGAGAATTGCAAAAGTCAGTGCACGTCGCACTCGGGAACACTGTCAGCACTAAAGCGACACGAAAGGAGCTGCATAAGAAGGGAATTGCAGGGCGAGCTGCAAATCTGAAACCACTGATGAGTGACGAAAATGCCCGTGAAAGGAAAACGTGGTGCCGAAGGCATAAGCCTGGGCTACAATGGAAGGAAGTGTTTTGGTCGGATGAGTATCGTTCACGCTGTTTCCAACTTATGGCCGCCGTTTACGCCGCAGAAATGAAATACGGCGGAGGGGACGATGATTTGGAAAGCCACACCGTGGTATTCCCTGGGCACCATGGGTACGCTGCGAGCTCGCATTGCTGCCAAGGATATTGCGAACATTTTCGTTGATCATGTCCATCCCATGGGAAGAGTTTGTTCCCCAAACGGTGCTGGTGTGTTCCAACACGACACGGCCCTTGTTGTAATAGCTCGCATCGTCCAGGACTCGCATTCCGAGCACGAGGGTGAATTGTCGCGCCTTCACTGGCCAATTCAAATGGCTCTAAGCACGATGGGACTTAGCAACCGAGGTTATCGGTGCCCTAGACTTAGAACTACTTAAACCTAACTAACCTAAGGACATCACACACATCCGTGCCCAAGGCAGGATTCGAACCTGCGACCGTAGAAGCAGCGCGGTGCCGGACTGAAGCGCCTAGAACCGCTAGGCCACAGCGGCCGGCTTCATTGGCCACCACAGTGACCAGAACTCGTCATTATTGAGCCTTTGTGATGTATTTCTCAAAAAAAAAGATTGTGTGATTGTTGTGCATCTCCAACGTCGTTACCTGAATTTGCCACTATTTTGGAAGGAGAATTGTATAACGTTCTCTTGAAAACGACTCAGGACCTGTGTTAACACATTCCGAAGCTGTTTCGTATGGCAACGGTTTTCCTACGCCTTATTAATTTAATGGTAATGTTTTTTGGGCCGCGCGGAGTGGCCGCGCGGTTAGAGGCGCCATGTCACGGATTGCGCGGCCCCTCACGCCGGAGGTTCGAGTCTTCCTTCGGGCATGGGTGTGCGTATTTCTCTTTGCAAAAGTTAGTTCGAATTACTTTAACTGGTGTGTAAGTCTAGAGACCGATGTTCAAACATGTTCAAATGTGTGTGAAATCTTATGGGACTTAACTGCTGAGCTCATCAGTCCCTAAGGTTACACACTGCTTAACCTAAACTATCCTAAGGACAAACACACACATCCATGCCCGAGGGAGGACTCGAACCTCCGCGGGGACCAGCCGCACAGTCCATGACTGCAGCGCCATAAACCGCTCGGCTAAAACCGCGGGGCCTAGGGACCGATGACGTCAGCAGTTTGGTCCCTTAGGAATTTACACACTTCTTCGCGTTTTCATGTTTTTATTCACTCCGTGTATATAATTCATATTCACAATAAGATAAGGACCTGTTCATAATCAAGACTGAAGTGTTGGCGATGTGATTGTGAAGTGGGATCACGCTATATTCAGTGGGAATCCTATGGAAGTGTTTGGGTTCGACGAATAGTCGGAGAACGTTATCTGCCATAACGTGTGGTGCCGACAGTGAAGCGCGGGGGTGTTGCCTTCTAGGTTTTATAGCTCCGGAAGCAAGTTTTCCTGTTGCGGGCATTTGCATCAATGATGGGTTGTTTTCGAATTCCAGCTCGCTATGGAGTTACCTACTTATGGCGCTCCCTTCGTGTTGTTTTGGTGCTCGTTGGATTCTGGAGTGCAACATTCAGTGCTGCAGTGGTTAGGGTACGGTGACCTTATTGCGCTCAACAAAACGCTAAATGTGGAAGGATATGAACACATTTTACAGTATTCTGTAAAGCGTACGGTAGAGGAACAGTTCGTAGGCGATGATTGACTGTATCAGCGTTACATTGTACCCTGTCACAGAACAGCAACTGTGAGGCAATGGTCTGTGGACAATAGCATTCCTGATATGCAACTGCCAGGCCATAGTCCCGACCTGAATCCAATGGAATACTTTTGGCGTGAGTTAGAACGTCAAGTTCGCTCAAGCCCGCAGCGTCCATCTCTTCCTTGTCTTGTTTTGGATCTTGAGGAAGAACAGGCTGGCAATCCTCCACAAACATTCAGGCACCTCGTTACAAGTGGGTCAAGCACAGTTCAAGGCGTTATAAAAGCGAAGGGTGGACACGCCCATATTAACGTCCCCTAGAACGCGTTCGGATATTTTTGATCAGGAAGTATATATCGCCAAAAATTGTCGTATGTGTCCACCAGCCGGTGTATCAGAAAGGCACACAGCTAAGAGACGATGTTGACGAACTGTACCCTCAACACTGAACTGTTCTCCAGCGACTCACGTAATAGCCAGCGAGCTAGTGTGGTTACGGAGCACAGTTTATCGCTTTTGCACTTGCACATCGTGGAGAAAGAGACATGAGTGTGTAATGTGACCTGTGAATACTGTAAGTTCCGTTTCTCCGTTAACGTTGTTGCTACATTAGTTAGTTCGTTAAAAGTGTATATAATACCATCGTCTCACCTGACTAGGGCTAGCGCAACTGACGTGTTCCTTTAACATAAAAATGGTTCACTTCAATATAGCAGCTTCCTTTGAACGCGCACTTTAAACGTTTAAGGAGAATTTAGAAAGACGCTGTGTATTATGGCCGAGAAAACTGGTTAAATGGTTAAGACACCAACACTAGCATACGGAAGGAGGTGGGTTCTAGGACCCCGCTGCTATTACTAGCAAACTAGGGTCCCGAGAATATTTTACGTTATTTCGCGTAAATAAAATCTTTGAAATGTCTTAATGAAGCGCAGGGAGTGGAATTAAATCGAGTCCGAGTGAAGGACTAACGGCGCATTTCAAACAACACCAGCTGTACCGTATGCGCTACAATAGAGCGGGTGGGTTGCTATTGCCTTACCTTCATGAATCAAAATTCTGTCTAGCACAAATGACAGGCTTATTTATAAAAACCATAAAGTTACACTCATTAAAGTTACGGAATATTTTTTGCCAGGAAAGGTCTTTCATAGTAGTACGACACATGGTGAATAAATTTGGGAGTCTTTGTAAAAAAGGATACTTATCGAGAACAGTGAGGGAAAACAAGCACAGCTTTCTCTAGCTCAGTCTCTTATATTTTTAAAGCTCTTTGTATTAGGCCGCGCCGCCGAATGGCTTTGACTACAAGACAATACTCGCCATCTCACACTGTTCACGTCGCTCGCAGCCGGATGACGTCATGTTCATTTCGCAATTATTCGAAAGCTACAATAATTGCTTTAACTATTACTTGTAATTATTTTACGACTAATCCTAATAGGTAGCATTTAGAAAACATTCAAAAAGGCGAAGTAACTATTTTTAGAAATATTTAAAAAAAATTGTTGATTTTTTACGAGCAGCCATAAATAATAATATATATTTGGCAGAAGACTATAATTTAACACAAAATATGTTTCATTTAGTTTGATGTTTCTCTGATTTCAATAATTAATGGATGGCTCAAATGGCTCTGAGCACTATGGGACTTAACATCTGAGGTCATCAGTCCCCTAAAACTTAGAACTACTTAAACCTAACCAACCTAAGGACATCACACACATCCATGCCCGAGGCAGGATTCGAACCTGCGACGGTAGCGGTCGCGCGGTTCCAGACTGTAGCGCCTAGAACCGCCTTGCCACCCCGGCCGACATTAATGGATGATTTTGGTATAACTTATTTCTGTGCAAAATTTGTTAGATCTTTACAAACTACCTTCCTCTCGATTTGTACTTTTGAAATTATAATGTGTCGTAGAATCTAAAAGCTAAGTGCTATTGCATCATCGATATTTCAACCGCAATCCACATTTTAAAAGCAAGCAGGTGTCTGTGTCATGTCTTTAAAATTTTGTTCTCCATTTTATTTCGCAGGATGAGGTGACACTTTTTATTTCACCCAGCAGAAGATCGCTTTTAATCTGAAAATTATTACGTCAATGCAAAATCTCATATGGAAGGCAATAATAAGTTTAATAATCAGAGACATAATTTTTTTTAATTTATTGGATTTCGGGAAGTGCCCATACAATCATCTCAGCAGTAGAATGTCAACTATAACGACAAGAACCAAGGCAACATCCAGTGCCCGAGCTTAGAAAATACACTCCTGGAAATTGAAATAAGAACACCGTGAATTCATTGTCCCAGGAAGGGGAAACTTTATTGACACATTCCTGGGGTCAGATACATCACATGATCACACTGACAGAACCACAGGCACATAAACACAGGCAATAGAGCATGCACAATGTCGGCACTAGTACACTGTATATCCACCTTTCGCAGCAATGCAGGCTGCTATTCTCCCATGGAGACGATCGTAGAGATGCTGGATGTAGTCCTGTGGAACGGCTTGCCATGCCATTTCCACCTGGCGCCTCACTTGGACCAGCGTTCGTGCTGGACGTGCAGACCGCGTGAGACGACCCTTCATCCAGTCCCAAACATGCTCAATGGGGGACAGATGCGGAGATCTTGCTGGGCAGGGTAGTTGACTTACACCTTCTAGAGCACGTTGGGTGGCACGGGATACATGCGGACGTGCATTGTCCTGTTGAAACAGCAAGTTCCCTTGCCGGTCTAGGAATGGTAGAACGATGGGTTCGATGACGGTTTGGATGTACCGTGCACTATTCAGTGTCCCCTCGACGAACACCAGAGGTGTACGGCCAGTGTAGGAGATCGCTCCCCACACCATGATGCCGGGTGTTGGCCCTGTGTGCCTCGGTCGTATGCAGTCCTGACTGTGGCGCTCACCTGCACGGCGACAAACACGCATACGACCATCATTGGCACCAAGGCAGAAGCGACTCTCATCGCTGAAGACGACACGTCTCCATTCGTCCCTCCATTCACGCCTGTCGCGACACCACTGGAGGCCGGCTTCACGATGTTGGGGCGTGAGCGGAAGACGGCCTAACGGTGTGCGGGACCGTAGCCCAGCTTCATGGAGACGGTTGCGAATGGTCCTCGCCGATACCCCAGGAGCAACAGTGTCCCTAATTTGCTGGGAGGTGGCGGTGCGGTCCCCTACGGCACTGCGTAGGATCCTACGGTCTTGGCGTGCATCCGTGCGTCGCTGCGGTCCGGTCCCAGGTCGACGGGCATGTGCACCTTCCGCCGACCACTGGCGACAACATCGATGTACTGTGGAGACCTCACGCCCCACGTGTTGAGCAATTCGGCGGTACGTCCACCCGGCCTCCCGCATGCCCACTATACGCCCTCGCTCAAATTCCGTCAACTGCACATACGGTTCACGTCCACGCTGTCGCGGCATGCTACCAGTGTTAAAGACTGCGATGGAGCTCCGTATGCCACGGCAAACTGGCTGACAGTGACGGCGGCGGTGCACAAATGCTGCGCAGCTAGCGCCATTCGACGGCCAACACCGCGGTTCCTGGTGTGTCCGCTGTGCCGTGCGTGTGATCATTGCTTGTACAGCCCTCTCGCAGTGTCCGGAGCAAGTATGGTGAGTCTGACACACCGGTGTCAATGTGTTCTTTTTTCCATTTCCAGGAGTGTATCTGGTACAGCACGGAACTGAACTCGTGCCCCTTCCCATTAGCAGTACCTCGCGTTGACCGCGTGGCTACCGGGGTGGACTGTCAGGGGCAACGTGTTCCTAGGCTGACTCCCCTGAGTACGAAGTCTACCCTCGAAGACTGCAAGTGGAGACGCCGTGTCCATTGGTCGGTACCGCTGCTCGTTCTGCCTCGCATGTGGTGTAGTATCGTCGTGAAGACTACGCGACTTTCATTTCTGAATAGTGTTGTAGCAGTAGAAAAATGGTTCAAATGGCTCTGAGCACTATGGGACTTAACTTGTGCAGTCATCAGTCACCTAGAACTTAAAACTACTTAAACCTAACTGACCTAAGGACATAACGCACATCCATGCCCGAGGCAGCATTCGAACCTGCGACCGTAGCAGTCGTGCGGTTCCGGACTGAAGTGCCTAGAACCGCTCGGCTACAGCGGCCGGCGTAGCAGTAGAGTTTAAACTTCATATTGAATGTTTCGCGCTTTCCCGACCATTTTAAATACCGCTTGACAAGCGGAGCAATTTTCGCGTGACCTTTCCAGACTATTTTTTCCGCGTTACGGAAGCTGTGACGTTTGCAAGCTATGACAGACTATTCTTGCGAGGCAACTTTGGTGTTATTAAAACTTTTAAACAGTTAAATACTATTTAAAGAACGTTGTCATTAATGTGGACAGAATCGTTTTCAAAAAAGATGAAAGATTACCGAGAAGATTGTTACAACTTTTTGTAGCCTCTAGTTTTTCCTTCCTAGTGTAAAGATTTGATAGTTGGGCAGTTAGAAAGAAGTCTGAGCGCAGTCAGAAAGCGGACTGCGAACATCACTAGGCAGAAAAATAACGTGCTTTATTCCATCCCATCAAGCGTCCGCACAATAGTCACACAATACATAGGGAACTGTTATGTTCTAGTTTGTGTACGGCATTTATTCAGTTACCTTACAGAAAATTACCATCCAGTTTCTCAAGTAATTGTTATCAAACAGACTAACATGGTCCTTACATTTATTAAGGCGAATGAGAGGATGTTTCCTTTGAAAATGACATTGAGAAATTTCTGCCCAGTCATTTTTCTGTCCGGGCTGGATCTCCCTCTATAAAAAGCTCGACGTCGACGCAACATTAAATCCATTAACCTTTCTTTTCTCATAATTTGTGTTAGAGCTTTTTTGAAGATTTGACATTCGTTAGCATTTCAATAGGTCGCCTTCTATGTAAGTGGGTCATCAGGGGAAAACTGAGGTTCCATGTTCATTAGTCTGTGCATAAAACGACGATTTTTATTTTATTTAACGTTGCATTTCCCCAAGACTTAGTTTCTTGAATTTCTATTGCACATCGTCTGACACACGTGGCAAGACATGATGATTCAAAATGGATCAACAAATTTCAGTTGTTTCTTACAGAGAGACTATGAAACAAACAAACTCATTGCGCATGTCACTGGATAGTGGAAGTTTGAAAGTTTTATACTCGCACTGACACTATACCATACACTCAACATGAACACCGTGCGTTACTCGAAAAACATCGAAACGGTAGTCCATTTTTTCCACATACGAATCAACAAGTCCCTGTTTATTGAATCGAAAATTCGATTTCTTTGCTCTTGAAGAGTAGCTGCCATAGGTGGGACAAATACTGTCTTTTAGATACTCTCACACAAAAAAATAGCAAGGTGTGAGATCTGGTGATCTGGGAAGCCAAAATCAATAAACAAGATCTCGTTGTGCACATCTTCCAATCCAACGTTGTGAAATGGTGTTGTTAAGATAACGCCACACCTCAAGGTAAAAGTGACCTGCGACGCCGTCACACACAAAAATGAAATCACTGGAATATTTATTTTTATTTTATTTATTTGTTCACTGATTTATTTAAGCTGGCAAGATTAGGGCCACCAGTCCCTCTCTTACATCTAACCAAGCACTCTACTTATTTTGCTTTCATATGTTTTAGTAGGCATGTTAAACTACATCTAGTACAAAAAGTGAAATAAACAATTACGAAGGTACACTTGGAAAAATACATACATATACAGTTTACATTCGTAGATGATAACTACTGCTATAATTAGACATTATGATAGAGACAGACTTTAGGTAGGAGTGCTAGCAGCAGTGGATATGAGGGAGACTGGTGGTGAAGGCAGGAGAAGAATAGAGACAGGGTGAAACATAAGAAAGTATAAAGGAAAAGAAGATTGCATGGCTAATTGAGATAGATGAAGAGGAAGGAGAGAAAGGAGCAAGATAGGAGACACTAGCTTTGCTATATGACAGAGGGGAGGATTGGCCTTGAACACTCAATTTGTGCAGAACTTTATGAGGATGATAGTAGGAAATGCTTCGACTTCTTCTTAAAGGCAGCAGAGGATTGAACTTTGCGCAAGGTAAGAGGCAGTTGATCCCAGAGGCGGGCAGCGGCAATTGAGAAGGAGTTCGCAAAACCTTTTGTTTTGTGAGTGGGCACATCTAGGATACCAAATAACAGTGACCCCGTGTCTCGATTATGATGGCATCTCAACTGGGCAGAGAATACAGTCGCAGTGTCCCGGAAGACGTCCGCCGGTCTCTATGCTCTCAACAAGATTCGGAGCGTATTTACACAGGACGTGAAACGCCAGCTCGTGCAAGCACTATTGTGATGTAATTCAACAAGGCATGAGTTTAATCTCCGAAGCAAGGGACTGGGGTACTCGAGCGACGGGGAACCGGTGAAGTAGAGCGAGTGTGGTAGTCGCGCAATTTGTCCGGCCGCAGCCACCCTAGCTGGGAATATGAAGCACTAACATGATCATATCGGCGAATGTTGCAGGTGTAACGCAAACAGGCATTAATGGTTAGTTCTAACCGTCTTTTGTTTTCACTACTCATGCCTTGTTGAATTACATCACAATAGTGCTTGCAGGAGCTGGCGTTTCACGTCCTGTGTAAATACGCTCCGAAACTTGTTGAGAGGATAGAGACCAGCGGACGTATTCCGGGACACTGCGACTGTATTCTCTGCCCAGTTGAGATGCTCATCCAAAGTTACACCCAGGTTCTTAACTGTTTTTTGATATGGTATTGGAATACCGTCGAACATAATAGGAGACAGCCGTTTGCGGAAATCCGAACTTATTAATTTCTGATGAGCTATTAAGATTACTTGTGTCTTTTTTGCATTTAGTTTGAGACCCAGGTTTTTCGCCAATGTCTCCACTGAAGACAGATCATTATTCATCTGAGTCATTGCAGTCTTTATATCTTCAGGTCTGAGGCTTAGGTAAAGCTGGAGATCGGCGGCATAGGAATGATATTTAGAGGAGGACAGAACCGACGAAATATCGTTGACATATAAAGAGAACAAAAGTGGTCCTAAGACTGATCCTTGTGGCACTCCCGAGAAAACATGTTTCCAGGAATATTTTATATTTACACAAAACACATTGCTGTCGGTCTTTTAAGTAGCTTTCAAACCATTTCATTGCACTATCTGAGAAATGAAGCTGTCGCGTTTTTCTGAGTAACATGTCAAAGTTAACAGTGTCAAAAGCTTTGCTGAGGTCTAGTATCGTCAATATTGTTGCCTTTCGGCTGGCTGTCTATGGCATATTTCAGGTCATCAGTTACTTTAATTAGAGCAGTGTTTGTGCTGTGGTGTTTACGGAAACCGGATTGAAATTTGTCATATAGGTTGAATTCATGCAGGTATTCTGTGATTTGATCATGAACAATGTATTCAAGTGCTTTGGAAACAGCAGGCAGTATGCTAATTGATCGGCAATCACTAGGCAGCTGCGGGTTTTCGATCTTAGGAATGGATCCAATTATGCTTCTTTTCCATGCAGTGGGGTATGTTCCGTTCACGAGGGAAAAATTGAATATGTCAGTTAAGACAGGTACTAAAATATCGGCAACATTCTTAATCATGGTTATACTGATACTGTTATTGCCTCTCGCAACAGACGAGATTCTCATTTTTGCATTTCTTGCCGTATTTATTGTTACGTGTTTTAAATGGAAGGTATCATGCTTAGTTATCCAGTTAGGGGATTCTTGTGGAAGGTAATTGTCAGCCGTGTGGGTATTCAGAGGTGCAGAGAAGAATTCATTTAATTCGTTAGCTGAAACATGAAAATCAGTTTCCGATTTTGGCTTTCCGTCCCCCAAGTTACGGAGATTCTTCCACAGGGTCGAGGGCGTCAGATCGCTGTGTACAAGGGAGCGGGCGTGCCCGATTTTAGCATTGCGATTGCATTGTTAAACTCTGTTCCGTAGCTTTCTATATTCTTTAAAATGCTCGGGTTTCGGATCTGCCTTGAAACGCCTGTGGGCAGCATCCTTTATTCATCATCTGATGTAATTCAGTTGTCAGCCACGGAGCAGGAGGTTTTCTTACACGGGTTGTGCGTACAGGTGCATGTTTTTCATAGAGGGCAGTGAGTTTATCACCAAGTTCATTAATTTTGTCCTCGATTGTATTTTCTCTGATTATTTGATGCCTTGTTATTTCTGAGCAGTCGGCTGTTGGAGCGTCATGATCAATACGTTTCATGTTCCTACAGGTTATGTAACGCGATTTGATCTTTGGGGGCTGCAGTGAGTAGGCCAGGAATATTACATCATGTCCTGAGAGGCCAGGGGCCGAGATTTGACCAATATCTCTTACTTTGTCATACTATTACAATTAAACAATCTTCTTAGTTTTATTGCGGAAGGTGTGTCTCTTAGTAGGTCTATGTTCATGTCTCCCATTACGATGACATGTTCGTGTTGACACTGAAGTGAATGTAATTCCGACTGATAGGAACTCTTTGAGATTATTTTTAGCAGCTTGTACACGACACCAGTCAAGCACTTCCGACTTCGTATATTTATTTCAGTGAACATGAATTGAGCCTCTTTTTCTTCAGCAGGGTTTGACGTACATAAGACTTTCGCTTTGAGATCTGTTCGTATATACGCGGCGACCCCACCACCTCGCTTTTTTGACATGTCTGCCCTAAGAAATGTGTACGCTGGGAGACGAATAGATATAGAGGATATGTGTGGTTTTAACAACGTTTCGGATAAAAGGGTTACGTGGTAGTTTAGTTGGTTGAAGAGGAGGCTAAGTTCTTCGTAATGTGCAGATAAAGACAGGATGTTGCAGTTCGCTACTCGGCCGGCCGGTGTGGCCGAGCGGTTCTAGGCGCTTCAGTCTGGAGCCGCGTGACCGCTACGGTCGCAGGTTCGAATCCTGCCTCGGGCATGGATGTGTGTTATGTCCTTAGGTTAGTTAGGTTTAAGTAGTTCTAGTTCTAGGGGACTCATGACCTCAGATGTTAAGTCCCATAGTGCTTAGAGCCACTTGAACCATTTAGTCCGCTACTGAAAGCTCTGACGCGTTCTGCTGAGCAGCCTGGAGCAGAGTGGTAGGCTGGTTTGTCCCTTTGTTAGGCACTACCTGCCGCGAGGGGCACTGGCCGGTGCTTCCGCTAAGTAACGTCCCACAGGGGTGTCCGAGATTTTGCGCGCCCGTTTTGCGACTCAGCGAGTGCAGAAAGAAAGGCGATCGCAAGATATTTCCTGAGGTTGCAGGGGTAAAGAAAATGGTGTGGTAGTATCCGGGGGAAGGTGAATATGACCAAAACAGTGACGTCTGTGTGCCACTGTATATCCTCTATCTTAAAAGATGAAATGTAATTAGTGTATTTGAAACAGCTTAGGGTGGAAAGAAAGAAAAGGGGAATGATTTAAAAGGCCGATGCTACCAGCAGAGAGAAATAAGCTTAATAACTAATGGACTATAGTAGGAAGCTACAATTAAACTGAAATTTACTGAAGTGACACTGATAGTGATTTTTGTTATGAAAAGTTTAAACCGAACAGATGGGTGATTAATGAACAAAAGGAGAAACTAATAATTGCAATGGTACTATTACAGAATTGAAGAGAATAAACCGAGCAAATAAAAATAGTAATAGCAGTAACTAAAAAAAAAGTTTCAAATGGCTCTAAGCACCATGGAACGTAACATCTGAGGTCATCAGTCCCCTAGAGTTAGAACTACCTAAACCTAACTAACCTATGGACATCACACACATCCATGCCCGAGGCAGAATTCGAACCTGCGACCGTAGCAGCAGCGCGGTTCCGGACTGAAGCGCCTTGAACTGCTCGGCCACAACGGCCGGCAGCAGTAACTAAAATTAAGTAAATGTTGTAGCTGCAGGTACAAAAAAAAAAAAAAAGAATACAAAGTTAATGAAATTACAAAACAATTAGTTTAAGGTACAAATATGAGAATAATTAAAAAGTTAATACAATTACAAGACAGTATATCTGAGTATAGCGGATGTTACAATTTGCAAATGGTGTTAAGTTTGCACTTTTGGCTAGAGTAGCTTGACTTAACACTATTCCGTTCTGTCATGTTTGTGACTATCTTTTTACCAGCTGCTGTCTTGATTACTCTGTCATCCAGGGTCCACACATTCTGAAGACCGAAACGGGATATGGCATGTTTAAAATGTTTAGCAGTTCGCGTGTCAGATTTTCCCTTATTGTAAGCCCTGTCCTTGCTAATCTCTTCTTCTGGTTAAGATCTCTGCCTCTTTCGGTATGAGACAAATTTAACTATTATTGGACAATGTTTGGTAGCATCTGGTAGTTTTGTCCCACCCGATGGCTCCTGCCAATGCCTGCCTTAGTCACTTGATGCGTAATTTTTCACGTGCAACCTGTATAAGCAGTTTGTCAGTGTCTTTTCTGTCTTCTTCCTTATTTTCTGCTACGCCAAACAGTACTAGACTATTTCTCATTTGGTACAGTTCTCGCTCGTCTGTCGCGGGAGATGATTTTACTTACAACTCTCCTGCCTTTTTTTCCTACACAGACACAGACTTTTTTAATGCTGTAATTTCGATAGTATTGGCCTCAACAGGAATATTCCTGCAGTTGAGGAAACAACCAGTTTTGCAGCATGTCAGTATGGCATTCCTGATACAGTTTCCTCCGCAAAAAAGAAAGGTCCATAAACTAATTGAACAGAAACGGCATAAAACACATTCAATTTCGGAGTCTCTTTCATGTTTGACGGCGACGGCAGGATTTTGTTACCCCAAAATTGTTATATCATGGCAGTTTACTTCACTCGATCGATGAAATGTCGATTCGTCCGAAGAGATAAGTCGTCCAAAAAAATTGTCATCTACCATATCCTGGAGAACTGAAATGCAGAATTCGTAGGTTATGTTATGGTCGCCAGACACAGTTGCTACGGTAACTGCAATTTGTAAGTTTTCATATGCAAGCATCGTTCCAGAACACACCAAATCGTAGTTTGATGACGTTAAAATTCCTTGCCTGGCCGTCTTGTGGTCTTCCGAGGGCTCCGTGTGAACACATCTCGAATACGCTCGACATTTTCATCAGACATACGTGGCCGATCGGTACTCTTCTCCTTGCATATGCAACCAACTTCCAAGAACTTTATATGCTCGTCATAAATGTTCTTGTGCAGAGGCGGCTTCTTGCGGAATCGACAGCGGAATAATGGATTGACTTCGCGCAAATTACAGCACTCAAAATGATTTCTCTTATGGTGTCATCTCAAAATTTTTATCTTTTATAGTTAGTTTGTAATAAACAACTGAAATCTGTTCTTTCTTTTTGAATAATCCTGTATATTAAAAGACATTATTGTTGATATTACAGCCATAAAGTTATTTTTAGCAGAACTAAATAGTTAACTTAGCACAACGACTAAACGAAATGCCACTGATATAAACATATCACCGACAGAAAAGGGAAAAAAATCTAAACCCTCATCTGTGTATTACTATTTTTTTCTGTTCTACACACGGTCAAGGTTCCATGGCTGTGCTTGAAAGACTTCGTCTCTTGCCAGTCGTTTGTCATATATCCTAACCTATGTGACGACGCAGTCTGTAGCTAATGTACTTGGTATTATCCACTTGTCGCGAGTCTTGGCACTGCTCGAGTCTTCGTTAAGTCCGTGCGGGTCACCGATGTTTCAGTTCTTTTATTACTTTCTGCACACAACACTCTACGAAACAATTGATTACATATTCGTAACATTTAAATAGAAACTAACATAGATCATTGGAAGGAGGTCAGGCACGGAAGTTACAGAGCTCATCTTTGAAACTCTGTTTACAGTTATGTTCAGTGATGAATGTAGTACTGTACCTTTTAGGAATTTATATATCTCTGCAGAAAGGAACTTGACCCCTAATATCTGCGTTAACTGAAAGGACTAATTCTATGTGCCGCAAAGTCCTGACCTGTGCACAGTCGAAAATTTCTGAGTTTCGTTTGCCAATTTTGAACAAGTATTAGAAGTAGGGACTACGACCGCTACTAAGACGTATCATTTCTTGAGATAGGAGAAAGCGTTTTAAATGTAGTCTTTTCCTGATATCAGGAAATATCCCCTAAGCTATTTTAGCTTTTTAAAGTTTTTCCCAATCAAGTTGCAGTTCTGAAAGCTGTTTATGTTTTGTTGCCTTTAGCTAGTACGAAGGAGGCTTATGTTTCAGTTATATCGGCAGCGAATGCTCCAAGGTTCACGGACAGGATATCAGCTGTTGTATGATGTGTGGCTATAAAATAACGAGTCGGGTGCTGTCAAGAGTAAGTTAGTATGTGCCAAAGATGAACGACCAATAACTGTGACGGCGTGAAACTTTCTCAGTCGTTTGGCATCCTGGTGCCCGTACACAGATCAGTGTGGCCGTGGCCTTCGTTTGCGTAAGAGCTGTTAGTTAGCTTTGCCGGAAAAAATTGTGTAATAACAGAGCATTGAATCGTCGTGGAGTGTCCCATGAAACTTGGGAAAAGAGCTACTGAGACCTATGTGTCGTTAAAAGAAATGTGTGGTGAAGACTTTATTACGTATATGAATTTTCGAGTGGTTCAAGCGTCTCCGAGATGGCCAAGAAGATGATAAAGATGACTCTCGCCAGGTAATTAAGTAAACATCAAAAACGGATGAATATATCTCATTCAAAATGACCGTCGGTTGAATATTTGATCGATATATGAAAATTAAAGAATTGACAAAGAATGCTTAAGACACATTTTACGCAACCAATTTAACGTCAGAAACGTATGTGCAAAAGTGGTGCCGAAAATTCTCAGTATCGAACAACATGAAGGTTGTGAAAAAGTTTGTACTGACACTTTGAATACCACTGAAAATGATCCTAATTTTTTTCGAAAGAGTGATAACATGTGACAAATCTTGGCTTTTCATTGTTGTTGTTGTGGTCTTCAGTCCTGAGACTGGTTTGATGCAGCTCTCCATGCTACTCTATCCTGTGCAAGCCTCTTCATCTCCCAGTACCTACTGCAACCTACATTCTTCTGAATCTGCGTAGTGTAGTCATCTCTTGGTCTCCCTCTACGATTTTTGCCCTCCACGCTGCCCTCCAATACTAAATTGGTTATCCCTTGATGCCTCAGAACATGTCCTACCAACCGATTCCTTCTTCTGGTCAAGTTGTGCCACAAACTTAGCTTCTCCCCAATCCTATTCAATACTTCCTCATTAGTTATGTGATCTACCCATCTAATCTTCAGCACTCTTCTGTAGCACCACATTTCGAAAGCTTCTATTCTCTTCTTGTCCAAACTATTTATCGTCCATGTTTTACTTCCATACATGGCTACACTCCATACAAATACTTTCAGAAATGTCTTCCTGACACTTAAATCTATACTCGATGTTAACAAATTTCTCTTCTTCAGAAACGCTTTCCTTGCCATTGCCGGTCTACATTTTGTATCTTCTCTACCTCGACCATCATCAGTTATTTTGCTCCCCAAATAGCAAAACTGCTTTACTGCTTTAAGTGTCTCATTTCCTATTCTAATTTCCTCAACATCATCCGACTTAATTCGACTACATTCCATTACCCTAGTTTTGCTTTTGTTGATGTTCATCTTATATCCTCCTTTCAAGACACTATCCATTCCGTTCAACTGCTCTTCCAAGTCCTTTGCCGTCTCTGACAGAATTACGATGTCATCGGCGAACCTCAATTTTTTTATTTCTTCTCCATGGATTTTAATACCTACTCCAAATTTTTCTTTTGGTTCCTTTACTGCTTGCTGAATATACAGATTGAATAACATCGGGGAGAGACTACAACCCTGTCTCACTCCCCTCCCAACCACTGCTTCCCTTTCATGCCCGTCGACTCTAATAACTGCCATCTGGTTTCTGTACAAATTGTAAATAGCCTTTCGCTCCCTGTATTTAACCCCTCCCAACTTCAGAATTTGAAAGAGAGTATTCCAGTCAACATTGTCAAAAGCTTTCTTCAAGTCTACAAATGCTAGAAACGTAGGTTTGCCTTTCCTTAATCTAGCTTCTAAGATAGGTAGTAGGGTCAGTATTGCTTCACGTGATCCAACATTTCTACGGAATCCAAACTGATCTTCCCCGAGGTCGGATTCTACCAGTTTTTCCATTCGTCTGTAAAGAATTCGCGTTAGTATTTTGCAGCTGTGACTTATTAAACTGATTGTTCGGTAATTTTGACATCTGTCAACACCTGCTTTCTTTGGGATTGGAATTATTATATTCTTCTTGAAGTCTGAGGGTATTTCCCCTGTCTCATACATCTTGCTCACCAGATGGTAGAGTTTTGTCAAGACTGGCTCTCCCGAGGCCGTCAGTAGGTCAAATGGAATGTTGTCTACTCCGGGGGCCTTGTTTCGACTCAGGTCTTTCAGTGCTCTGTCAAACTCTTCACGCAGTATCGTGTCTCTCATTTCATCTTCATCTACATCCTTTTCCATTTCCATAATATTGTCCTCAAGTACATCGCCCTTGTATAGACCCTCTATATACTCCTTCCACCTATCTGCTTTCCCTTCTTTGCTTAGAACTGGGTTTCCATCTGAGCTCTTGATGTTCATACAAGTGGTTCTCTTTTCACCAAAGGTCTCTTTAATTTTCCTGTAGGCAGTATCTATCTTACCCCTAGTGAGATAAGCCTCTACATCCTTACATTTGTCCTCTAGCCATCCCTTCTTAGCCATTTTGCACTTTCTGTCAATCTCATTTTTGAGACGTTTGTATTCCTTTTTGCCTGCTTCATTTACTGCATTTTTATATTTTCTCCTTTCATCAATTAAATTCAATATTTCTTCTGTTACCCAAGGATTTCTACTAGTCCTCGTGTTTTTACCTACTTGATCCTCTGCTGCCTTCACTACTTCATCCCTCAAAGCTACCCATTCTTCTTCTATTGTATTTCTTTCCCCCATTCCTGTCAATTTCTCCCTTACGCTCTCCCTGAAACCCTGTACAAACTCTGGTTCTTTTAGTTTATCCATGTCCCATCTCCTTAAATTCCCACCTTTTTGCAGTTTCTTCAGTTTCAGTCTACAGTTTATAACCAATAGATTGTGGTCAGAGTCCACATCTGCCCCTGGAAATGTCTTAGAATTTAAAACCTGGTTCCTAAATCTCTGTCTTACCATTATATAATCTATCTGATACCTTTTAGTATCTCCAGGCTTCTTCCATGTATACAATCTTCTTTTATGATTCTTAAACCAAGTGTTACCTATGATTAAGTTGTGCTCTGTGCAAAATTCTACCAGGCGGCTTCCTCTTTCATTTCTTTGCCCCAGTCCATATTCACCTATTATGTTTCCTTCTCTCCCTTTTCCTACTACCGAATTTCAGTCACCCATGACTATTAAATTTTCGTCTCCCTTCACTATCTGAATAATTTCTTTTATTTCATCATACATTTCTTCAATTTCTTCGTCATCTGCAGAGCGAGTTGGCATATAAACTTGTACTACTGTAGTAGGTGTGGCCTTCGTATCTATCTTGGCCACAATAATGCGTTCACTATGATGTTTGTAGTAGCTTACCCGCATTCCTATTTTCCTATTCATTATTAAAGCTACTCCTGCATTACCCCTATTTGGTTCAAATGGCTCTGAGCGCTATGGGACTCAACTGCTGTGGTCATAAGTCCCCTACAACCTAGGACTACTTAAACCTAACTGACCTAAGGACATCACACATATCCATGCCCGAGGCAGGATTCGAACCTGCGACCGTAGCAGTCACGCGGTTCCGGGCTGAGCGCCTAGAACCGCTAGATCACCGCGGCCGGCTTACCCCTATTTGATTTTGTCTTTATAACCCTGTAGGCACCTGACCAAAAGTCTTGTTCCTCCTGCCACCGAACTTCACTAATTCCCACTATATCTAACTTTTACCTATCCATTTCCATTTTTAAATTTTCTAACCTACCTGCTCAATTAAGGGATCTGACATTCCACGCTCCGATCCGTAGAACGCCAGTTTTCTTTCTCCTGATAACGACATCCTCTTGAGTAGTCCCCGCCCGGAGATCCGAATGGGGGACTATTTTACCTCCGGAATATTTTACCGAAGAGGACGCCATCATCATTTAACCATACAGTAAAGCTGCATGCCCTCGGGAAAAATTACGGCCTCATGCTTTCAGCCGTTCGCAGTACCAGCACAGCAAGGCCGTTTTGGTTATTGTTACACGGCCAGATCAGTCAATCATCCAGACTGTTGCCCATGCAAATACTGAAAAGGCTGCTGCCCCTCTTCAGGAACCACACGTTTGTCTGGCCTCTCAGCAGATACCCCTCCGTTGTGGTTGAAGCTACGGTACGGCTATCTGTATCGCTGTGGCACGCAAGCCTCCCCACCAACGGCAAGGTCCATGGTTCATGGGGGGAGGCTTTTCATTTACGATCCAGAAATTAAGCGCCAGTCCATGCTTTGGAAGAGCCCAGTTTCACCGAGAGCGAAAAAAGCTCGAATGAGCAATTGAAGATTCATAGTGATGAATACAGTTTAGCCTGCCGAGGTGGCCGAGCGGTTCTAGGCGCTTCAGTTCGGAACTGCGCGACTGCTACGGTCGCAGGTTCGAATTCTGCCTCGGGGATGGATGTGTGTGATGTCCTTAGGTTAGTTAGGTTTAAGTAGTTCTAAGTTCTAGGGGACTGATGACCACAGATGTTAAGTCCCATAGTGCTCAGAGCCATTTGAACCATTTTTGAATACCGTTTGTTCAATATCCGTGGAACTGCTTATCTTCACTTGGTTAATCAAGGTCAAACTATTTATCACCATTCAGGTTATTGCCTTATTCTGTGAGAAGGTAAGAAAAAAAGAGTCCCGAACTGTGGAAGAACGTGTCATGGTTTCTTCATCGAGACAACGCGCTGGCTTATACCGCACTGTCTGTTAAAGAGGTTTCCAGGAAGCACAGCATTCCAGTGTTAGCCACCTTATTCACCTGACCTAGCACCATGTTACTTATCCATTCCCCAAGGCCAGATCTGCATTAAAAGGAACAACATTTCAGTCCGTAACAATAGTGAAAGGAAAAGCGGCACGCTTCATCAAGAAGCACACAGAAGAAGACTTCCATCAATGGAAAATTCTCATGGAGCGTTGTAGGGATAGAGAACGGAAGGACATTGAGGGTAACAATAACTAAATATGTATGTTTTCGAAATTAAAATGTTTCACAGCAATGGTCCCGTTATTTTATAGCCACACCTCGTAGCCCTGAAAACTCAGGAGAGTTTCACTGGATTCAGTACGGTCCTGTAGTTTTTCAGACGCAACTGATGTTATCTACACTCCCTCCAAATCTGACATAAATGATGATTTGTGAAACCCGGACGCTTGGTCGTCGGTCCGCGAGCACGTGGTCGCGAGCGCGCTTGCAGCGCCCCTGGCGGCGGCCGCGCGCACCAGGCGTGTCGCCGTCGCGCGACTATCGATCGCTGCGCCGTGGCACGCCGGCCCGCAGCTGATGGCGCGCGCCCGCGCATGTAGGTCGCCACAGCCGACAGCAAACCGCTACCCCCACGTCCGGCCTCCACCAGCCTCACCCCCAATATCAATTTTCGCGATAGCGGGATGCGAATATGACGTTACGCCGCCGAAAGAGAGAGCCGAGCCGAAGGAAAAGGCGGGGGATCGCTTCTTAGCGCCGTCTCTGGTTATTGGATCCGGAACAGATGACACTCGTTGCCCGCACTGACATTTCGCACTTCTTGCGGTGGCTGATATTTCAAAACTCTCTCCGCCGGGGATGGGATGGGATCAGCGCCCTACAGTCCGGACTGTCCCTCATATCCCATCCAGCAGACAGGAAGCAACAACGCAGCAATAGATTACTTCACGAGGATCAGTATGAGGTCGCAAATTTATACACCAGCATTTGCAGAGCGTATGATATGTTATCATGTTACATGTTCCTAAAGTTCAACTTGTCCTTCTTCGAACGTCTGACCTTAACATCAGTTGCATACTGTTTCGGGGAATGTTTTCTATTTTTCTTTTTCTTGTTACACACTTTTTTTGTCTCATGCCAACTAAGGAATAAGTCAGATGACTGTTAGGTTGTTGCATAATTTCGTAGCGTTTTCGTTTTACATGTTTGTATTCCGGTTGCTGTGAGTTTATTTATCGACTGTAGTCATTTATTTGTAGTTCACTGTTGCACTTTGAGTTTACATATTTTTCATTTTGTAACTGGAGATGAAGTGGAGATGATGTAACTAGAAAATGGAGTGCCAATTGGAGAAATCGGAACATTTTCGACACGTTCTTCTGTTTCAATTCAATAGAGGGGGGTACAGCAGCGGAGGCAGCCAAAAACATATACGCCGTTTATCGGAATAATGCCACCGGACACAGCACGACAAAAAAGTGGTTCACTTTTTGAGGAGGATCGTTTTGTAATTAGTTACACTCCACGTTTAAGAAGATCTTCGGGTTTGATGAAAACCGTTTAAATGCATTAATCCACACTAATCCCCGTCAGTGGGCTCGAGAACTGCCAAATGTGATGAACTGTGATATTCCACCATCGTGCGACATTTTCATGCAATGCGGAAGGTTCAAAAAATGGAAAGTGGCAAAATAATAAAAAAAAATGCAGATAACAATATGTGCTTCTCTGCTTGCTCGTTGTCATTTGCCTCGTGAACGACACCGATCACTCCTATCCTGTGATGAGAAATAGTGTCTTTACGTAAATATAAGAAAAAGAAGAGAATGGTTGAGCCCAAACAAAGCAGCAACTCCCCATACATAGACCTGCGGGGATCCACAAGATACAAGTTGTGCACCGGGTGGAACAGCGACGGTGTGGTCTACTACGAATTGCTTCCATGGAGTGTAACCGTCACTGCTGACATTAATTGTCAGCAACTGGAACGTTTTGCATTCGATGTCCAATATCAACGAACACAAAGACTGCGTGAAGTGATGCTACTCCACGATAACGGTCGCTCGCACACCACTAGACTGATAAAAAACAGTATACAGGAGTTGGGTTGGGAAGACATTCCGCACCCACCTTGCTCACCTGATCTTGCGCCCTCAGGTTTTCACGTTTTCCGCTCTCTGTTGAATAACCTTCGAGGAACTTCCTTCTCGGATGAAAATGCGTTCCGAACATGACTCAACGAGTTCTTCGCCTCAAAACCACGTGATGTGTACAGTCGTATCATCATAAGGTTACCCCAGCGTTGGAAACCTGTTGTGATCAGTGAAGGAGAATATACAGTTGGGGAAAATAAAAGTGGCCCAGAGAACAGAGTTCCAGAGTACAAAGAAACACAGCAGAGCAAAAGAAGTACGGCTGTAGCAGATGTTGAAAGTGACCACCATTCATCTTTCGGCGCTTTTAGGTCCCGGTCAGCAAGATGCTGAAGGCTGCTGTAATTGCTGCAGTCTTATCCGAAACGTTTTACTGCAGTTCTTGAAGACTATGTGGGTTGTTGCGATACACCTTAGACTTTACGGCTCCCCATGTAAAGCAATCACACACTGACAGATCAGGTGACCTGCTAGGTCAGCTAGGGCCGCGACCAGACTGACCTCTGTTAACAACTCTCTCAGGCGTGAAGATTACGTACATGTGCTTCAAGTTTCAGCCGGCCGTATGGGCAGTTGCTCTATCCCTCTATCCCGTTGGAGGTAACAGTAGGTCCTTCCCTCCTCCGTTAACGCTGCCAAAAATTCACGTCCAGTCGTATCCACTGGTTCGGCCCACTTTTACCTGCCCCCCCCCCCCCCCTCCCCCCGTGTTAGTCAGACTAAAGCCTCTGTTCCGTGTATCTGTTGCGTTTATTAAATTTATGAAAATATGCTACGAACTTACGCACTACCAAAATATTTATTTCTATCTTCCTTCATCCTTCTCCACAACTTCTTTTTGTCAGAATGATTGATTTCCATCAAAAAGTTTGATAAGAATTGTATTTCTTTTTGTTTTATCTCACTGATTACTTTTGAATTTCTTGAATTCTAGTCTAAATTTATCTCTCTCGAGGAAACTCTCCCGTTCAGACTGCATTTATTCTAAGTTCTTCTTCGTCTTGCCTCCCCACCTATTTTCTTTTACTGTTTCGGAATAATATGTGAATGTTCTTTATTAATCTGTCTACTTTCATTCTCCGAAGATGTCTAAAGGGTGTATCACGGCTTTTATTGCTATAATCTGTTATTTTAAGGCATAATGAGCATATTTCCTTGGTTCCAAAACCCAAATGTCATCTTTTTTCGTGGTTGGACCTAATATTTTCCACAAGATTCTTCTATCTTTTCCAGAACTTCAAATGCTATTTTACATCCAGATAAAAATAGTGTTTTCGACCCATGGAGAAATTCTAGTTTTACACCTATGTTATAATGCCCGCTTTTATTTACGTTCGATTTATTTATTGACAATGCAATTTCCTTAGAACACATAGAAAAAAATTGTGACCTTCTTTAAAAAGGTACGCTGAACTTTCACTAAAAAGCTGACCGACCTGCACTGAGTAAAAATGATTTTCGAGAGTAAACGTTGGGTGCTCTATAGGGTTGAAGGGTGTGCGTAGAAGATGAAGTATAGTGGGAAGACCGGGAGGAGAAGTTTGGTGGGTGGGCAGGGTTATACGAATAGCACAAAGAAAAGAACAGACAGGGAAAAAATGGAAAGGGAATAGGGAACAGGGAGCCCTGATGTGGAGTGGTATAGGTGGGGAGGAGTTACGGTTGATGAGATGGAGAAGTATCGGAATTTCGTCGTCTCAGACGGGGTGGGTAATCGATCGAAGTTGCATTAGAATAGTGTTTGGATTAAGTGTTGCTGTTGAGATGGAAGGGTGTGTTGGTAATGCAGCGGCACCGTACAACGGGGTTGTTTGAATCAAGTCTGCAGATGGTGTAGGAGATAGTGTAGGACCGGTGTGGGTTCGCGCGCACGCACACACACACACACACACACACACACACACACACACACGCCCACACACACACACACACACACACACACATACACACACACACACAAACAGAGCAAGTCCAAATACAGCCGCGCGGAGTGGCGGCTGGGCTTCAGCCGCAATGTCACGGATTCCGCGACCCCTCCCTCTAGCACGTGTGTGTGTGTGTGTGTGTGTGTGTATGTGTGTGTGTGTGTGTGTGTGTGTGTGTGTGTGTGTGTGTGTGTGTTTTGTTCTTAGCATAAGTTAGTTTAAGTCTAGGGACCCATGACCTCAGTACTTTGGTCCCTTAGGAATTCACACACATTTGAGCAAGTCCAAACACAAAGCGCGTGCGAACGGTGTCCAAGTCGCATGACCCCATTTCACAGTCGGAAAACAAATGTAATGCAGTCCACCTCGTAAGTGCAACAATAGTAACGAGAGAAATTTTACAATCGTGATTTTTTATGGGGGTATCTAAAGAATCGTTGGTGTTTATGTCAACGAACAGGCAACCTCAGATCAATTCCACAACTGTATGCAGGAATCTTGTTGCTTAGTATATCAGCAACTTCATATACACCATGTTGCACTCACCCCAAAAACTTTGAACGTTTGTAGCTCCTTAACTAAAACTGATACATGTTTGATGTAAGTTGATTCGTACACAGTTGGTTGAAATACGTCAGTTACATGATAGGAAAAATAATGTATTATTTTAAAAATGATAAATTTATGCTGCAATTGTCTGGAAAATTACGAAATAAACTGTGCTCATAACTATGCAGGAAGGATAACATGTCTTTCTTTTATCTATATAAAAAATATTCCTTTTATTTATTATTTCGTAATCTACACCTTTTTCCGTTTACCGCTTTAGTCGTAATGACCAACCACCTCACTTCTTGGGGTGGGTCTTTTATTGACCACACAGCGGCCATAATCGGTGTCTGGGGCCTGAGGGGCATTGGTGACAGTTCCCTCCAGCATCCAAGGCCGATCATACCGTTGCCTGTGTCCCGCCACGTGGAGGTGGGCGTATTTAATAAGAGGCGATCAAAAAGTTTCCGTTTGAGGGCGTTGCTGCAGCGTAAAGACAACGTAGCGCGATTCGGGTACAGGTAAATACAGGGTGTTTCAAAAATGACCGGTATATTTGAAACGGCAATACAAACTAAACGAGCAGCGATAGAAATACACCGTTTGTTGCAATATGCTTGGGACAACAGTAAATTTTCAGGCAGACAAACTTTCGAAATTACAGTAGTTACAATTGTCAACAACAGATGGCGCTGCGATCTGGGAAACTCTATAGTACGATATTTTCCGCATATCCACCATGTGTAGAAATAATATGGCGTAGTCTCTGAATGAAATTACCCGAAACATTTGACAAAGTGTCTGGCGGAATGGCTTCACGTGCAGATGAGATGTACTACTTCAGCTGTTCAATTGTTTCTGGATTCTGGCGGTACACTTGGTCTTTCAAGTGTCCCCATAGAAAGAAGTCACAGGGGTTCATGTCTGGCGAATAGGGAGGCCAATCCACACCGCCTCCTTTATGTTTCGGATAGCCCAAAGCAATCACACGATCATCGAAATATTCATTCAGGAAATTAAAGACGTCGGCCGTGCGATGTGGCCGGGCACCATGTTGCATAAACCACGAGGTGTTCGCAGTGTCGTCTAAGGCAGTTTGTACCGCCACAAATTCACGAAGAATGTCAGATAGCGTGATGCAGTAATCGTTTCGGATCTGAAAAATGGGCCAATGATTCCTTTGGAAGAAATGGCGGCCCAGACCAGTACTTTTTGAGGATGCAGGGACGATGGGACTGCAAGATGGGGCTTTTCGGTTCCCCATATGCGCCAGTTCTGTTCATTGACGAAGCCGTCCAGGTAAACATAAGCTTCGTCCGTAAACCAAATGCTGTCCACATGCATATCGCCGTCATCAATCCTGTGCACTATATCGTTAGCGTATGTCTCTCGTGCAGCAATGGTAGCGGCGCTGAGGGGTTCCCGCGTTTGAATTTTGTATGGATAGAGGTGTAAACTCTGGCGCATGAGACGATACGTGGACGTTGGCGTCATTTGGACCGCAGCTGCAAACGGCGAACGGAAACCCGAGGCCGCTGTTGGATCACCTGCTGCACCAGCTGCGCGTTGCCCTCTGTGGTTGCTGTACGCCGTCGCCCTACCTTTCCAGCATGTTCATCCGTCACGTTCCCAGTCCATGGAAGTTTTTCAAACAGATCCTTTATTGTATCGCTTTTCGGTCCTTTGGTTACATTAAACCTCCGTTGAAAACTTCGTCTTGTTGCAACAACACTGTGTTCTAGGCGGTGGAATTCTAACACCAGAAAAATCCTCTGTTCTAAGGAATAAACCATGTTGTCCACAGCACACTTGCACGTTGTGAACAGCACACGCTTACAGCAGAAGGATGACGTACAGAATGGCGCATCCACAGACTGCGTTGTCTTCTATATCTTTCACACCACTTGCAGCGCCATCTGTTGTTGTAAATTGTAACTACTGTAATTTCGAAAGTTTGTCCGCCTGAAAATGTACTGTTGTCCGAAGCATATTGCAACAAACGGTGTATTTCTATCACTGCTCGTTTAGTTTTTATTGCCGTTTCAAATATACCGGTCATTTTTGAAACACCCTGTAAGCACCGATATGTAGGCAAGGCATAGGTGTGGCATTCGTGTCTTTCAGATGTGCGTGTTGTAAATGCGGAAACATTAACTACGGCGGCGTTATTAACAAATGCATCCAAACAGGAACTGAATACAAAAGTCTGTTTAGTAAAAAAATGATATCTAGATGAAGACAGTAATTAAAGTCAGAATTTTACTACAGCGAAATGAAAATATCCCATAAAAAGTAAGCTAGGGGCTTATGAAACATCTTCGGTATTAATAAACCTCTCCAGCTGTATTTAGTTCTTTATTCTTTTATCGCTGCCGCTTTCATGGCGCAAAAGCCATTGATACGATAATTTTCTAAAATTATGTTAAGATTTTTAAAACTGAAAAAAACATTAAAAACTGTTACATGAGAAAATCAAAATATTTGTACTCACATAACTAAAGCATTAGAGCTAGAAAGCTCGGAACTTTGTACCCAACATTAGTTGTCCGTCAGTACAAAACGCCACTTAAAGACGGCATGTCACTCAATAAAACAACTAGATTCCAATCCAGTATGGTGGATGGGTCCTAAACAAATTGCACTCCAAGCGTAGTGATTCATTGGTAAAGTGAAAATAAATTAAAAACTATTAAGACCTGATTTGCGGGAAGCATGAAAAACCAGGAATTGGTTGTAGCAAAATGGAAGGATTTTCTACCTGGACAAAACCTGTCAAGCACACACCTATTGATGGAAGAGCAGAGGCTGAAAACCACGCTTACGGCTTCTCCGGCCTATACGGAATCGCGAATAGGCGGCGCGGCCGCATGCCGTATCTTACTGCCGGCAAAAAAGTAAACAACTATTCAGTAGACGGCCCTGCGCGGGCCCATCCGAATGATCGGCGGTATTTTGTGGGACTCACGAGTGGTGAACGAGAACGAGAAATATTGGGATAACAAATACAAAAGCCTTTTTTTGGAAAACAATCCGTAATTGTAATACTAATAGTTGACATATTTTCATTGGTAATGCCAGTAAGTTATGCTAGCTGCCTCAGGGCTGCTTTTCTGGATTTATTGCTACACATATGTTCACCTGACAATGTGGCTTTTAGAGCCACGAAACCGCTAATGATCTAAAAATAGAGGACTAAATTCAGCTCAGGTGTTTTATAAATACCTGAGATGATTATCGAGTCATGTGGTTGCCCTATCTATAACGTTGTCTGCGGAATGAAGAGTACGTCCCATTTCAGTTTCTACATTTCATCTAACGAAAGTACGTCTACGGTAGCTGATTGGTGAGCCGGCACGGTAGCTCAGCGTGTTCGGTCAGAGGGTTAGCTGCCTTCTGTAATAAAAAAAAAAAAAACAGTTAATCGATCATCAACGAACTTAAACGGATGTCTTACGACGTCCGCCCCGAGCAGATGGACCAAACTTACGCGAACAAAATGAGATTTAAAAAGAAGTGGTCAGAGCGACAGAATGTCAATCCTAAGGGCCCGGGTTCGATTCGCTGCTGGGTCGGAAATTTTCTCCGCTCAGAGACTGGGTGTTGTGCTGTCCTGAACATCATCATTTCATCCCCATCGACGTGCAAGTCGCCGAAGTGGCGTCAAATCGAAAGACTTGCACCCGGCGAATGGTCTACCCGACGGGAGGCCCTAGTCACAAGACATTTACATCTAACAAAAGAACAATCTGAGAAAGGACCGATTTACGAAACAGCGACAACAATTACACAGTGGCGACAGGACTATGCGGAAAATGAACATTTTTTGAAGAATTATGAGAGCATATGGAATAGACACTTGACTGCATACAACAATTATTTTAAAGATAAGATTTACATATACGGGTTGTTGTTGTTGTGGTCTTCAGTCCTGAGACTGGTTTGATGCAGCTTTCCATGCTACTCTACACTGTGCAAGCTGCTTCATCTCCCAGTACCTACTGCAGCCTACATCCTTCTGGATCTGCTTAGTGTATTCATTTCTTGACCTCTACGATTTTTACCCCCCACGCTGCCCTCCAATACTAAATTGGTGATCCCTTGATATCTCGGAACATGTCCTACCAACCGATTCCTTCCCCTAGCCAAGTTGTGCCACAAACTCCTCTTCTCCCGAATTCTATTCAATACTTCCTCATTAGTTATGTGATCTACCCACCTAATCTTCAGCATTCTTCTGTAGCACCACATTTCGAAAGCTTCTATTCTCTTCTTGTCCAAACTGTTTATCCTCCGTGTTTCACTTCCATACATGGCCACACTCCATACAAATACTTTCAGAAACAACTTCCTGACACTCAAATCTATACTCGATGTTAACAAATTTCTCTTCTTCAGAAACGCTTTCCTTGCCATTGCCAGTCTACATTTTGTATCTTCTCTATTCGACCATCATCAGTTATTTTGCTCCCCAAATAGCAAAACTCCTTTACTACTTTAAGTGTCTCATTTCCTAATCTAATTCCCTCAGCATCACCCGACTTAATTCGACTACATTCCATTATCCTTGTTTTGCTTTTGTTGATGTTCATCTTATATCCTCCTTTCAAAACATTACCCATTCCGTTCAGCTGCTCTTCCAAGTCCTTTGGTGTCTCTGACAGAATTACTATGTCATCGGTGAACCTCAAAGTTTTTATTTCTTCTCCATGGAATTTAATTCCTAGTCTGAATTTTTCTTTGTTTCCTTTACTGCTTGCTCAATATACCTATGAACTCGCAAATGATGTTCCATCTCTATATTGCTTTTTCTACGCGGAATTACATCAAAATCAGAAGCAAAGCCGTCCGTATTTTTCTCTACCTTCCATGTCATGGTCCATGTGGGAGAGTAAAGACTGTAGAAACTGAAGGCACTGTAGTACACAGAGACACAAAGCACACGAAGAAAGGTGCCCAAGAATGAATTGTACGTGAGTATTGCGTCCACTGTGGTACTTCGAGGCGAGTGTGAAGAAATTACCACACAGAGTACCGTGCAGCATCAGCTCAGTGTGTCTGGAATACGACTGACGTCATGCGATCGAAGAACCGTGCAGTATTCATAAAGGCGTAAGAGCCCACGAGGCCGTGCGCCATCATTAATGTGACGTCCGATGCAGAGACCGAGGCGTCAGGTTGCAGAGGAGCGCACGGCATGATGGCAGCAACCACGTCCCGTTGCCCTTCTGCACAGCCACACACATGACTTGCTGTGTGGGCGCCATGCCCTAGCACTACGGTGACTCGTGTCGCGGAGGTTCGAGTCCTCCCTCGGGCATAGGTGTGTGTTTGTCCTTAGGATAATTTAGGTTAAGTGGTGTGTAAGCTTAGGGACTGGTGACCTTAGCAGTTAAGTCCCATACGATTTCATACACATTTGAACATTTTTTTGACTCGTGTCGAGCCCCCTGTCATACCCCATGACAGTGCATCGATGACTTTGGCTATTCCGATTCGGACTGCCACTCTATACACTGAGGTGATAAAAGTAGTGGCTTAGCGATATGCACATATACAGATGACGGTAATACTGCGTATTCACTGTACAAAAGGGCTGTGCATTAGTGGAGTTGTCATTTGTACTCAAATGATTCATGTGAAAAGGTTTCCTATGTTGTTGTGGACGCACGACGGGAATTAACAGACTATGAACGTGAAATTGTAGCTGGAGCTAGACGTATGGGGTATTCCATTTCGGGAAATGTTTGCTTATAGTTGACAGTGCTAATAGACAAGCAACACTGCGCGAAATAATTGCAGAAATCAATGTGGGTCGTACGACGAACGTATCCGTTACTACAGTGCGGCGAAATTTGGCCTTAACGGGCTACGGCAGCAGACGACCGACGCGATGCCTTTGCTAACAGCACGACATCGCCTGCAGCGCCTCTCTCTGGGCTCGTGACCATGTTGGTTGGATCCTAGACGACTAGAAAATCGCGGTCTCGTCAGGTGAGTCTCGATTACAGTGGATAACAGCTGATGGTGGGGTTCGAGTACGTCGCAGACCCCGCAAAGCCGTGGACCCAAGTTATCAACAAGGCAATGTGCAAGATAGTGGTGGCTCCATAATGGTGTGTGGGTCTTGCGAAGATGGAATGGAACCGACCATTGGTTGGAATTGGCTATGTTCGGCAACTTGGGAGACCATTTGCATCCATTCGTGGACTTCATGTTTCGAAACAACGATGGAAGTTTTGTGGGCGACAGTGCGCAATATCGCCGGGCCCCAATTGTTGGCGGTTAGGGAAGGGGAGGGGACTACTCAAGAGGATGTCGTTATCAGGAGAAAGAAAACTGGCGTTTTACGGATCGGAGCGTGGAATGTCAGATCCCTTAATCGGGCAGGTAGGTTAGAAAATTTAAAAAGGGAAATGGATAGGTTAAAGTTAGATATAGTGGTAATTAGTGAAGTTCGGTGGCAGGATGAACAAGACTTTTGGTCAGGCGAATACAGGGTAATAAATACAATATCAAATAGGGGTAATGCGGGAGTAACTTTAATAATGAATAGGAAAATAGGAATGCGGGTAAGCTACTGCAAACAGCATAGTGAACGCATTATTGTGGCCAAGATAGATACGAAGCCCACACCTACTACAGTAGTACAAGTTTATATGCCAACTAGCTCTGCAGATGACGAAGAAATTGAAGAAATGTATGATGAAATAAAAGAAATTATTCAGATAGTGCAGGGAGACGAAAATTTAATAGTCATGGGTGACTGGAATTCAAGTGTAGGAAAAGGGAGAGAAGGAAAAATAGTAGGTGAATATGGATTGGGGCTAAGAAATGAAAGAGGAAGCCGCCTGGTAGAATTTTGCACAGAGCACAACTTAATCATAGCTAACACTTGGTTTAAGAATCATGAAAGAAGGTTGTATACATGGAAGAACCCTGGAGATACTAAAAGGTATCAGATAGATTATATAATGGTTAGACAGAGATTTAGGAACCAGATTTTAAATTGTAAGACATTCCCAGGGGCAGATGTGGACTCTGACCACAATCTATTGGTTATGACCTGTAGATCAAAACTGAAGAAACTGTAAAAAGGTGGGAATTTAAGGAGATGGGACATGGATAAACTAAAAGAACCAGAGTTTGTACAGGTTTTCAGGGAGAGCGTAAGGGAGCAATTGACAGGAATGGGGGAAAGAAATACAATAGAAGAAGAATGGGTAGCTTTGAGGGATGAAGTAGTGAAGGCAGCAGAGGATCAAGTAGGTAAAAAGACGAGGGATAGTAGAAATCCTTGGGTAACAGAAGAAATATTGAATTTAATTGATGAAAGGAGAAAACATAAAAATGCAGTAAATGAAGCAGGCAAAAAGGAATACAAACGTCTCAAAAATGAGATCGACAGGAAATGCAAAATTGCTAAGCAGGGATGGCTAGAGGACAAATGTAAGGATGTAGAGGCTTATCTCACTAGGGGTAAGATAGATACTGCCTACAGGAAAATTAAAGAGACCTTTGGAGAAAAGAGAACCACTTCTATGAACATCAAGAGCTCAGATGGAAACCCAGTTCCAAGCAAAGAAGGGAAAGCAGAAAGGTGGAAGGAGTATTTAGAGGGTCTATACAAGGGCGATGTACTTGAGGACAATATTATGGAAATGGAAGAGGATGTAGATGAAGATGAAATGGGAGATACGATACTGCGTGAAGAATTTGACAGAGCACTGAAAGACCTGAGTCGAAAAAGGCCCCCGGAGTAGACAACATTCCATTGGAACTACTGATGGCCTTGGGAGAGCCAGTCCTGACAAAACTCTACCATCTGGTGAGCAAGATGTATGAAACAGGCGAAATACCCTCAGACTTCAAGAAGAATATAATAATTCCAATCCCAAAGAAAGCAGGTGTTGACAGATGTGAAAATCAGTTTAATAAGCCACTGCTGCGAAATACTAACACGAATTCTTTACAGACGAATGGAAAAACTAGTAGAAGCCGACCTCGAGGAATATCAGTTTGGATTCCGCAGAAATAATGGAACACGTGAGGCAATACTGACCTTACGACTACCTTAGAAAATAGATTAAGGAAAGGCAAACCTACGTTTCTAGCATTTGTAGACTTAGAGAAAGCTTTTGACAATGTTGACTGGAATACTCTCTTTCAAATTCTAAAGGTGGCAGGGGTGAAATACAGGGAGCGAAAGGCTATTTACAATTTGTACAGAAACCAGATGGCAGTTATAAGAGTCGAGGGGCATGAAAGGGAAGCAGTGGTTGGGAGGGGAGTGAGACAGGGTTGTAGCCTATCCCCGATGTTATTCAATCTGCATATTGAGCAAGCAGTAAAGGAAACAAAAGAAAAATTCGGAGTAGGTATTAAAGTCCATGGAGAAGAAATAAAAAAATTGAGGTTCGCCGATGACATTGTAATTCTGTCAGAGACAGCAAAGGACTTGGAAGAGCAGTTGAATGGAATGGACAGTGTCTTGAAAGGAGGATACAAGATGAACATCAACAAAAGCGAAACGAGGGTAATGGAATGTAGTCGAATTAAGTCGGGTGATGCTGAGGGAATTAGATTAGGAAATGAGACACTTAAAAGTAGTAAAGGAGATTTGCTATTTGGGGAGCAAAATAACTGATGATGGTCGAAGTAGAGAGGATATAAAATGTAGACTGGCAATGGCAAGGAAAGCGTTTCTGAAGAAGAGAAATTTGTTAACGTCGAGTATAGATTTAAGTGTGAGGATGTCATTTCAGAAAGTATTTGTATGGAGTGTAGCCATGTATGGAAGTGAAACATCGACGATAAATAGTTTGGACAAGAAGAGAATAGAAGCTTTCGAAATGTGGTACTGCAGAAGAATGCTGAAGATCAGATCGGTAGATCACATAACTAATGAGGAAGTATTGAATAGGATTGGGGAGAAGAGAAGTTTGTGGCACAACTTGACCAGAAGAAGGAATCGGTTGGTAGGACATGTTCTGAGGCATCAAGGGATAACCAATTTAGTATTGGAGGGCAGCGTGGAGGGTAAAAATCAT
Source organism: Schistocerca gregaria (assembly GCF_023897955.1). NCBI lineage: Eukaryota > Metazoa > Arthropoda > Insecta > Orthoptera > Acrididae > Schistocerca > Schistocerca gregaria. The sequence continues at coordinate 532,399,817 of NC_064921.1, forward strand.
AGAGGGAGACCAAGAGACGAATACACTAAGCAGATTCAGAAGGATGTAGGTTGCAGTAGGTACTGGGAGATGAAGAAGATTGTACAGGATAGAGTAGCATGGAGAGCTGCATCAAACCAGTCTCAGGACTAAAGATCACAACAACAACAACAATAACAACAGTTTGAAGATCATTGTGGATAACTCGAGCCACCATCTGGCCACCCAGGTGGCTCGACACGAAGCCCATCGAACATTTATTGGACATAATTGAGAGATAAGTTTATGCACAAAACCCTGCACTGGCAACTCTTCCGCAGTTATGGCCGGCTATTGCAGCAGAATGGCTCAGTATGTCTGCAGGGCATTCCAACGGCTTGTTGACTCCATACCACGTCCAACTGCCGCACTTCCCCGAGCAAAAGGACGCCCTACGCGATATCACGAGGTATCCCATGACTTCAGTCACTTCGGTGCAGATGTCTCCCGAGCTATCCCAAATTTAGGGAGATGTGGATTGATCGGATGACGCTTACTTTAACAAGGGAAATTCTCGGATATGAAGGAATCAACAGCCGTAACTCTCATTCACAACGTTAAAGACAATACCTAACAAAATTTCGACACCGAACTTTGTGACACTTTGCTATGAATTCCAAAAGATAAAAGTAAATCCATAGGTCGTGCGAGTAAATAATGAGTTTTTATTATTGTATTGTAGTATATAATCAAAAGTAGGGAAAAGTGAAAGTATGAGGCGTCACATAGCCTAAAGCTCACGGATGATCCCAAACGGACAGAAGTAGAGCAGTGCGTAATGAAGAGTGTCCCCTGTCCCCAATCCATAAAACGCTATAAACAGAATTAGGGTTGAGTTGCAGGAGACCTGAGTGTAGCCTTGTGAGCTGTGCCTTAACGTCTCTACTGTCACCACCAGTGTTAAAATATGCTAGTTGCGCTACAACAGCCACAGCCCTGCCATACGTTGGTGATCTCGACAAGGTAGACCAGGTTTCACACTTCAGTTACGAGATTCAACAGCGCAGTGCCTTACTATGGACCTAGTGTGGTGGCTAGCACACTGGACTCGCATTCAGGAGGACGACGGTTCAATCCCGTGTCCGGCCATCGTGATTTAGGTTTTCCGTGATTTCCCTAAATCGCTCCAGGCAAATGCCGGGTTGGTTCCTTCGAAAGGGCACGGCCGACTTCCGTTCCTAATCCGATGAGACTGATGACCTCGCTGTCTGGTCTCCTCCCACAAAACAACCCAACCCCTTACTATGGGCAGATAAAAGTCATTTAGACTCGTTGGTAACACAGGGCACCCTACTTATTCCAGAGTGTATAGTTTTATTTGACCTGATAGTACCAGCGGCGTTCAATTAGTAATGCAACACCTTTTTCTCTGAAAGCAGGTTAATTTTATCGAAAATTCGAATATACCATATTATTCCCTATTCTCATGGCTACAAAACCCTATTTTTCAACACAATCTCTGGTCAATGCGACAGTCTAACGCCACCTTATTTGGAGGGCCTGTATGCCACTCTACAGGTCGACGTCGAAGCCAATGTTTTGCTACATCAATAACCTCCCCATCATCCACGTACCGCTTCCCAAGCAGTATATCCTTCATTGGGCCAAATAGAAGCAAGTCAGAAGGTGCTAGATCGGGCCTATAGGTTGGATGAGGAAGAACAGTCCATTGGAGGTTTGTGAGCTCCTTTAGTGTACACATACTTGTGTGACGCCGAGCGTTGTCATGGAGAAGAAATTAGTTTGTATCTTTGTGGCTACGAACACGCTGAAGTCGTTTCTTCAATTCCAGAATTGCAGGAGTCACAGCTTGTGTGCTGCTGGTCGATCATGCGAGTGATCTGACGTATTGCACTACCTTGTTGCGACGATGAAAGAAGCTTCGCCCAACGACTCATCGTGCTTTTGTTCACGCCAGGTTTCTGTAGCCATTTTTCAAGCACCCTGTAGATATCTGTGATGATGATGATGTCTGGTTTGTGGGGCGCTCAACTGCGCGGTTATCAGCACCCGTACAAATTCCCAACCTTTGCTCAGTCCAAACTAGCCACTTTCATAAAAAAAATGGCTCTGAGCACTATGGGACTCAACTGCTGTGGTCATTAGTCCCCTAGAACTTAGGACTACTTAAACCTAACTAACCTAAGGACATCACACACATCCATGCCCGAGGCAGGATTCGAACCTGCGACCGTAGCAGTCGCAAGGTTCCCGACTGCACGCCTAGAACCGCGAGACCACCGCGGCCGGCTAGCCACTTTCATAAATGATGATGAAATTATGAGGACAACACAAACACCCAGTCATCTCGAGGTGGATATCTTTGATGCTCTGGTTTTCCGCCAAACGAAAATCATTGACAGGTCACTGCTTGAACGCACCTCCGTTTTTGACGCCAATTTGAAGGCTACGTATGGCGCCGCCACCCATCGGAACTTCTTGAATGAAACTATAGCGGCAGAAGTGGGAATATTCCGTCATGTCCAACAAGAAATTCCGCAATTTTTCAACCGAAACTGTCCAAGGAAAAAGTGTCGCATTACTTTTTGAACGACGTTCGTAATTGAGAATATGAGGGAAGCTGCCTGCATATGTCTCATAAGCGCATTCAACAGGGCAAATAAATTGCACTCTAGCGTTGAAATATTCCATGAGGCAACATCACTCAAAAATACTGAGCGCTTATTTCATTAGAATGTGTCGCAAACATATAGATGACCACAGAAAATCCTTCTGACTTCAACAACCTTTATTTCTGCAGTCGTAATAACGTTCTCGAGTTTTTGCGAATATTCTTCGGTGGTAACGAATGTTTTCCAGTTAAGCAGAATATGTTCAAGTTTTTTTGGGCGTATTCGCTGTGACTCGTACTTCGATAAAATTACCTTAACCGATTAGTCGTGCAACTTAGTAAAGACAGGGGAAAAAGTCAGCTAAGAAGTATACCCACGTAATGAGGGAACTACTGCGCACAATTTTAGCAACAAGAAATCACGTTGTTCAATAAATAAATCAGCGAATACAGAATATGATTCCAGGAGAGGATGAAGTATTTAAATGCATTGGCACAATGATGAATCAAGATAAATGGATAAAATTCATGACATAATTCCTAAATTCGATCAATTTTCCCGATATGACCTTGCAATAAAGCTTTTAAACAATAACACAGAAGCAGAAATATTAATCGGAAAATAAAAATGCAATCGCTATTCATACTACGTATTTCATTCATTTCAACTAACTTACCATTCAGCTTTAAAAGGCTCCAGTTCCCAGTAAGATTATAGTATGGCTGCCAATAAACCAGTAGGATAAACATTTCTATATTGCTGAATGAAATAAAAAGAATCGTGTTTCTCGCTCGTAGCGTGTTTGCATGTTGGACAACCATAAAATTTATTCGTCTTTGCACCAAAAAGCAAAATACCAAATGTAATTTACAAAAACATGCTTTGAATAAGTTATATGCTACAAAAATTAGAGGATTAACTGTACTTTTTACAATTCAGAAAACAAATGAAAACAGATCAAGCGAAGCGAATGCTTTTCAGTTAAAAATTGAATGAAAAATGTGAATCTGTGCCAGCTGATTGGTTTTGTCGATATGAGACTCTTATAGTTTACTTTCTTCACAATTTTTACGTCAGAGCGTAACTATTTTCTAAAAGCGGGAGAGCACTAGGAGTCATAGAGCAGCCGCGAGCAAAAGACGAAAACTGCCTCTCGCCACAAAGAGGTAACGTGCATACGTAGATCTCTAAACCATCTAAAAATTGTTATGAAGATAAATTTTATTGAGCAGGCGACAGTGCTACAAACGCCCATTATTTACAATAGTTTCAAGTGACGAACAACGTTTGTCCATTAAAGTACTAAGACATTTTTATTTGATGGGTGCCAAATGCCATGGAACTGTAGCGAAATAGATAGTCTTAAAGTAAAGTGTGTGCTCTTGCAGAACTCTGTTCTCTTGAAGCAGCTCCGAAAAGGCCCGATAAACCTCCGTCTCGACTGGCAACTAAGAGCCCTTGTTATTTCGACTCTGCAGTTACACGAACATTGCCTCAGTATAAGGTCTCCACACGCTACTGCATGGTAGTTGACGGAGAATGTAATGGACAAGAGGAGACGGGAAAGGAGATGTAGAGAGGGACAGAGAGAAAGAGAGGCCAAAAACTAAGGATGTGTGTGATAGGACGACGAAGTTCCTTAATGTAAGTTTGCAGAGGATGGACAAAAAATACGGCGAAGTAAAACCGTTGCCCTATAAAGCGGCTACCAGTCGCGTCGGAATATTTCAGTACAGGTTTTGGATTGTTTTCAAGGCAAGCTTATACCATGCTTCCTGCAAAATGGTGGCGAATTCAGATAATGGTGGTAGAGGTGGATAGCGATCACGTACCATTCTCTCAAAGAAGGCCACAAAGGCTCAATAATATTGACATCTGCTGACTGTGGTGCCAAGAGGAGGTGCGACAGTTCATCCTGGTACTCACAAAGCCAATTCTGGAAGATGCGAGCTGTGTGAACAGGTGCCCCGTCGTTTTGAAACACAACACTACCATTGGGGAACAAACATTGTACCATCAGATGGATGTAATCATCCAAATGGTCACATAATCCTTGGTATTAATGCAGCCTTGCAGAATAACCACGGGACCCCTGGAATACCAGGATGTAGCTCCCCAAATCAACAACGAATCGCCTTCATGTTTCACTCTAGGGATATATACTCGGTCAGAAATTGGAAACTGTGTGAAACAAGACTCATCCGACCAAATCAGATTCTTCCATTGCTCCATATTCCTTTATGGCTTCGACGCCAAATGCTACTGACATCTGCGTCAGTGATTAGTGATTTGGGAATTTCAGTTCGCACTGCAATTCCCTGCTTCTGGAGCTTCCTTCGTGTTTCTTTGGCGTTAACAGAGTTCGCGAGTGCGATATTCAGTTCTGCAGTGACTTTTGCATCTGTGGTCCCCGTATATTTCGTCACAAACCTCTTCAATGACCGTCCGGCACGATCACTCAACAAACACTGTCGCCCGCGTTGTGACTTAGTGAGTCATCTTTTGCCGCTATCCCTGTATGCAGTATAAATCTTCGATATTGTGCGTCCTGAAACACCAAACACCTCGGATACCTTTGTTACGGAAGCATCCACTAACGATTTGTTTACCGGTTCCTAATTTACTAGTCATAAATCAAGAATCATTTGAACCTGTAGTTAGTCCCTTTTCTCGAGATAATTTTATTCGTATCTTTTCCAAATAACTACTCGAACCTGAATATATCATGAGTTGTAAAAAGTGAATGAATGTTGATAAAATCAGCTTTTGACTCAATTTGTCCTATTATAATTAATTTCAAGTACATCCAATTTTCCGAAATAGGAAAAATGAAGTTCAGGAGTGAAGGGCAACCAAGAATTATCTTATTTTCACCACTGTGTGACTTTTGTAGAATTATCTTAAATTTATAGCTCGCAAAATAATCAGGCTTCAGTGTGTTGGTAAACTATGCTGCATAGTATGTAACACGTACTTGCGTTGAACCGGTTTACAGATACTTCCCAGAATTCAGAAATTACAGCACAATCGAGCATCAGTAATTGTACTTCCAGTTATTCCTGTGTTTCCTTATTAATATGTTTGTGGACTGGATCGGACTTGAGCGACACACGTTCTTCAACACAAATTTCTTATTTTCTGCAAAATATAAACACTAATTTTCCCAAAAGAACTACACATATCGGAAGTTTACGATAAATTTGAGTCCAGATATCTAGGAAATGAAAGGAAAGAATGGCACCAAAAAAATCAATTTTAGGCGTCTCGTTGCATCTGTACCGCCTCGTTGGGATTTGCTGACCCACAGTTGCGTCCATTGTGTGTGTTTCCTCAGCTCCACTTATGCGAAGTGTCTGTTCGTCACTGAAGGCAACACGATCCAGAAAACATTCATCGTTATTTGGCAACAGTTCGTTTGCAAAGTTGGCACGTAAACTATGGTCTGCAGGCTTCAGAATATGTAAAAACTGAAAACGATAAGGACGTAGTTGTAAGCGTCTCGTTAAAACTTTGCACACAGACGTCACTTGAATTGCTAATTCACGACTAGCCTACCGAACCGGTTTCTTGGGGCTTCCCGTGAAAGACTCTCACTAGTTCAACATATTCTTGTCACTCTTGACTATTCCATACTCTTACCTTTGCGCAAATGTGCACAAACAAAACCGTTTGAGTTACTCTTTCATTTGATGTACTATTTATGATTGCCTCAAAGCCTTAAAACCCGTATATTCATTTTGAAACACCCTAAGTATATCTGCGCCTAAAATTTTCAAATTCGATTGCCTCGAAAACGATTGCGAATTGTGTCTTCCTGTTTATAAATTTTGAAATCCTAGCAGTGTCCTACAAACGCTGTCAGTACGTATCAAATCGGTGAGATGAAGTGGAGAGTTTCCTGTACGACCATATCACGAGTGTAGCGTGAGTAACAGGAATCCGGTAAAACATCAAATCTCCGACATTGCTGCAGCCGGATAAGATCCTGCAAGAATGGAAGAGAATCGTTCAACGTGACAGAAGTGCAACCTTTCCGCAAATTGCTGCAGATTTCAATTCTGGGCCGTCAGCGTGCGAACGATCCAACGAGTCATCGGTATGGGCTTTCGCAGCCGCAGATCCACTCGTGTACACTTGACGATTGCACGACACAAAGCTTTATGCCTCGCCTGATCCCGTCAACACTGATATTGGATTGTAGATGACTGGAAACATGTTACACAATGAAGGTTTTCACGACCGTATGTTTCAGCTGCCTAGAATTCTTCCGGGTTGTATGGCCGTGGTCCATGGAACTCTTCTACCCCTGACGTTTCGTCCAAAGCTACGTTAGACATTTTCGGAGTACAGCCAGCAGCACCTCCGAAGATGTCCAACGTAGCATTGGACGAAACTCTGGGGATAGAAGAGTTCCATGGACCACGGCCATACAACCTGGAAGAATTCTCGGGAGTTGGAAACATATTACCTGGTCGGACGAGTCTCGTTTCAAATTGTATCTCATGGGTGGACGTGTACGGGTATGGAGACAACCTCGTGAATCCACGCACACTGCATGTCAGCAGGGGATTGTTCAAGCTCGTGGAGGCTCTGTAATGGTGTGGGGCGTGTATAATTGGAGTGATGTGGGATCCCTGATACGTCTAGATACGATTCTGACTGGTGACAAATACGTAAGCATACTGTCTGATCACTATGTCCAGAACATTCATTTCCATTGTGCATTCGACTGACTTGGGCAATTCCATCAGGACAATGCGACACCCGACGCGTTCTGAATTGCTACAGAGTGGCTCCAGGAATACTCTTCTGAGTTTAAATACTTCCGATGGCCACCAGACATGAACATTATTGAGCATGTCTGGGACGCCTTGCAACGTGCTGTTCAGAAGAGATCTCCTCCCCGTCGTAATCTTACAGATTTATGGGCAGTCCTGCAGGATTCCTGGTGTCATTTCGTTACAGCAGTACTTCAGACATTAATCGAGTTCATGCCACGTAGTGTTGCGGCACTTCGGCATGCGTCCCTACACGATATTAGGCTGGTGTACCAGTTTCTTTGGTTCTTCAGTGTGTATCGATCTGTTCGCCGAATTTCGGACGTACCTCTCGCGAACAGCGACGTCGGGCATTCGCTCTTGTCTTTGTATTAAAGGGAGCAACGGCAGAGCGACGGAGAGCTGGTCTGGTGGTAATTTGAGAGGCGGCGCTTCCCGCCGGCGGCGACGTTCAGTGCAAACGGGCAGCGGATGAGCGAGGGAGCTGCGTCTGGCCGCGGAGAGAGGCTTCCAGAGACCGGCGGCAGGCAGCGGAAGACGGCGGCGCCCGCGGCTAATTCCGGCAGCTGCCGGCGGAGAGGTTAATTCCGCGGAAGTGGTCGCCGTAATTACGCGGCGCCCGCAACAGCCCGCATATTGTTTCCGTCCTGAGGATGGCGGACCTCGCTGCTGCCGAAATTCGCCACCTGAGCGCTGCCAGTCTCGTTTTTAACACGCCCCACTTCTCTCATCCAGCAGACCGAGAGGAAAAAGGGCGAGTCCGTTTGGCAGACGTCTTACATTCGCGAGACCTTTACGACTACAGCGCCTTCTAGCTGTCAGCTCTACGCCTTAGCGTTATGGTCTTCAGTGTGGACTCAGAGGTTCCCAGTGTATTCTTTCAGTCCGACTAAACGATGCGTGTTCCTGTTAGTACAACAGCTACCTGTACACTCAGCAGGCCACCTTATGGTTGTGACGGAGGGTACATCGTTTACCACTCTCAAATCCCCCCTCTTCCTATTTCATCCATAGACGACACGGACAGGAAGTTCGTATTGTTCTGTACGAGACCGTTGTTTAATTTCAGCTTCACGAGCTTTAATCGACAAATGTATTGGATAAAACAATGTGTTTCTTAACTCACTATGGAACGTGGGCTCTTGTAATTTCGTATGTAAAGCTCTCTGTGATGCACGCGTACTTATTGTAGCGAGTTCCACTGCAGTAATTCTTTGAGTATCTTAGGCCGACTAAAGAATCCCACGACTAATTATAGAAATCTGCACCTAAGCAATGATATAAAATTCTACGTACAAACTATATCTTCCTCGCCAGAAGACTGTAGAGAAATGCGGAAAGACTGGAGGGGGATCTCTGATAGATGCAGACACTGGCAGTTGAGGCTAAACACAAATATAAAACACTGCCCATAAACAGGTGAATAGAACAGAGTAGTTTGACTACGCTGGTTATGATAAATCACTGGAAACAGAAAGTGCAGTAAACTATCTAGCAATCACCATCTGGAGTAACCTAAAGTCTAATGACCACATGAAAATAAGTAGGAAACTCACGTGTCTCTCTCAGATTTATTCGAAGACTCGTAAAGAAATGCAATGGCTTACAAAATACTTCTTCGACAGATACCACAGCATTGCTCGTTATCCTAGGGTTCTTACTATGGTGCACTGTTGGAAGTGAAGATCCAACGAAGAGTGCCATGTCTCGTTACGGGATTGTTTGGTATGTTCGAGACGGTTACGGAGGCGCTAAAAAACTCCATTGGCAGTCGCTACAAGAGAGTTGTTGCGTATCATTAGGCTTACTGTTGAAATTCCAAGAGCGTACATTCACAAAAGAGTCGGGAAACATATTAGTTCCTTCCACATACTTCATCGAAATGAACACCGTAATGAAATCCGATGAATTAGAGCTCAAACAGAAAATTACCAACAGCACTCATTGCCCGAACTCTTACGAGACTCGGTCAGATTGTCTTCCCCGAGTAATGTGTGTGTTGGAGTGTAACACTACGAATGTAGTGTGTGGACATACAAGGTGACAATGTGGGTCTCACGGGAGGTGTGCGGGAGATAATGCCTGCAGTCGCGCTATCCTGCGTGTCCTCGGTGGCTCAGATGCATAGAGCGTCTGCCATGTGAGCAGGAGGTCCCGGTCGGGCCACACATTTTCACCTGTCTCATTGATATAGATCAACGCCCATTAGCGGCTCAAGATATTAATATAATTCTAATTTCGTTCTAAACGGCTGCAGGTCATATCTATATCCATATAAGTATAAAGTACTTACATGTCTTAAGGTATGCCTTTTAGAGCTCAAGTTCACATGGGTTACTATGTAAAACTTGGTCTACTAAGTCCTCTCTGCAAGCACTAGAAGTGCGTAACAAGAATTGTAGCCGGCCGGGGTGGCCGAGCGGTTCTAGGTGCTACAGTCTGAAACCGCGCGACCGCTACGGTCGCAGGTTCGAATCCTGCCTCGGACATGAATGTGTGTGATGTGCTTAGCTTAGTTAGGTTTAAGTAGTTCTAAGTTCTACGGGAATTATGACCTCAGAAGTTAAGTTCCATAGTATTCAGAGCCAAGAATTGTAAAACATCGTGTACGAGTACAATGCAAGTAATTTCTGTTCGTTCAAATTAAGTTAGAAGTGACTTGCTTGATAATGCAACGATCGAGCGCCATAAGCGATCTGTCCTTAGTTATTGAATTATTGGAAAGTCTAATCTGCATATTAAGTCGAATTGTGATCAACTTTTTGCAAAATAATTCCGTTTGTACGAACATTAACTGCGAACAAGAACATCCGTCACAAAGTGCGCGGTCAAGTAACAATGACCATTTTGACCTGAAATTAATTTTAATTTAAGCTAGTAAAGCCAATGAACTTCACTCTTTTGAAAGTAATTTAGTAATTTGATTTACAACAGTTTCAGTTGAAAATGACAGTAATTGCACTACCCCGTTTTCTACCGCCTCTGCCGCCTCTGATGCACATTCATTTGTTTGAGACCTTACCGTACACATAAACAGGAAACGCAAACAAATAATGCGAAAGATGCCACTTCAACAGACACCCTATATTACATGATTTTAATGTCACAAAAACATCTGATTTAATGCCACAGAAAATGTGTCGGGCTATTTGGGACAGCAGGTGGAATAATGACCAACATCCACGCATCAGTGAGTGGTCTCAGCTGGATATGATGTACCTGAAGAAGTTGCTGGACTCTCTTTTTTTCTAGACTGAGTCAAGTACTAGGTTACGAGGGTGTCACATGGTACAAGCGCGATGGCTCGTTACTTTTGGTGACCCGCTCTTGCCACCGCAACCGGTATGTACGTACCAGGCCGCTACGCCAATGGCAGGCCACCTGGAGTACTTTCGGGAGTGTACATCGCTGAAGAAGTGATGATCTATCTGCCGCAGACGTCATCTGTAGCAGGTGGTAATGTAACGAGTGAACGTCGAGCGAGAGCGTGCAGCCTCGCGTGGCGGCGTGTGACATAACTCCGCGTGACGCGGCTGCTGGCTGTTGGTTGCTGGTTACTGGTTGTTGGCTACGCTGTGTCGTTCTGGTCGATAGCCGTGGGGCGTGGCGTGGCCTCGTATGCCGTGGCGTAGCGAGCCTTCCTCGCCATGTCCTGTCCTCGCCCTGACGCCCTTACATCACACGCCGCCCCTCTGCCTACCTGCTTCGCGTCCATTCCAGGAGGCCACGCGGCTCCTAATCTCAGCAAACCACAGTCATATTTTTTAGCCATCAGACCTGCGTCTGGTTTTATGGGATCCGCCACGAATTCCTCCCCTGTGCCAACCTCTTCATATCATACTGATGGTTGCACCCAACTACCTAAATTATTTGCTGGGCATATCTCTGTATTCCCTAACAGCTTTTACCCTCTACAACTCCCGTTAGTATCATAAAAGCTACTCACCGATGTCTTAATATACACTGACGAGAAAAAAAATTAATGTAATGAAATTACTGGAATACACCATTGGCCATTAAAATTGCTACACCAAGAAGAAATGCAGATGATAAACGGGTATTCATTGGACAAATATATTATACTAGAACTGGCATGTGATTACATTTTCACGCATTCTGGGTGCATAGATCCTGAGAAATCAGTACCCAGAACACCCACCTCTGGCCATAATAACGGCCTTGATACGCCTGGGAATTGAGTCAAACGGAGTTTGGATGGCGTGTACACCTACAGCTGAACATTCAGCTTCAACACGATACCACAGTTCATCAAGAGTAGTGACTGGCGTATTGTGACGAGGCAGTTGCTCGGCCACCATTGACCAGACGTTTTCAATTGGGGAGAGTTCTGGAGAATGTGCTGGCCATGGCAGTAGTCGAACATTTTCTGTATCCAGAAAGACCCGTACAGGACCTGCAACACGCGGTCGTGAATTATCCTGCTGCATTGTAGGGTTTCGCAGGGATCGAATGAAGGGTAGAGCCACGGGTCGTACCATATCTGAAATGTAACTGGCTCGGAACTGTCCTCGAAGTAACTGATTTCTTACAGTTCGTTGAGTCACTGCGGTGCCAACTGCTGCTCAAATTGCTGCTGCAGATGCAATAAGATGCTCCAGAGCCGTGCATCGAACATGATGGTCTTTCCTCTCGATAATTCTACGTGGCCATTATGAACACGGTCTTCTGTGGACCGTAAATTCTCGTGACCACTGTTGCTAGCTATCATGTACGGTACTACATTCCTGCCAAGTCCTTTACAATATCGAACAAGAGACATCCAGCTTCTTGTAGCCCTATTACACGACATCGTCCAAACTCAGTGAGACGCTGATAATTGTGTCTTGACTAACATCAACTCACCACGTCAAATCTAAAAAGGTAACTGACGCTCACGTCCGTTACGGCGTATGTTTAAAGCAAAATTTATTTGCATCCATATTGTTGCGCTACAAGCGCCATTCCTGTGCGACTGTCGCGAAATTTGAATATCCACAATCTTTCAGACGTAGAAACGTGGCTGCAAACTTTCGTTTACGTAACGTAACTCCTTTCTGGTGTTGCGTTTTTTTTCCGTCAGTGTATTTCTATTTTCGCCGAGTCTGCAGAGAACCCCTCATTTCTTATCAGTTCGCCGCGCGGTCTAGGGCCACGGTTCACGCGGTTCCCCCCGTCGGAGGTTCGAATCCTCCCTCGGGCATGGGTGTGTGTGTTGTCCTTAGCGTAAGTTAGTTAGATTAAGTAGTGTGTAAGCTTAGGGACCGATGATGACCTCAGCAGTTTGCTACCATAAGATCTTATCACAAATTTCCAAAATTTCCTTATCAGTTCACCTAGTTTTCAATATCCTCCTATAGCACCACATCCGAAACGCTTACATTCTCCTCTTTTCCCTATGGTCCACTGTTCACTTCCTCCCTATAATCGGCATAACTCTTAATCCATTTATCCCACTGTGAGACAAAACGGTCAGCGTCTTCATGGAAAAATGTTCTCGGTAGCATACGGAACCATGATTGTACCCACGCGAGCATCTCCTTGTCCGAACCAAATCGACAGCCTCCAATGTCATTCTTCGTGGTTCGAATAGTACAGAAATCGCATGAGGAGAAATCAGGTCTATATGGAGCACATATAACGGCTCCTCAACGAAACTTCTGCAGCTTAGTCTACAAAACAGGCATGCCAGATCCACGAATGTCATGATGACCTTTTTCTTTGATTGCAAGAGCCTGTTGTTCATTGACTTTCTGGAACTCGCCGCCACAATTAAACACATAGCGGTACATGGGCAATTCGCAAAAGTTGAAGCGCGCCATCAGGTCCAAGAGCGCTGGAATTTTAACGGATGGCATTAGTACGAGGGCTGTTCAATAAAGAATGGCCATAAATGTTTTTTTGTAACATACCTTTACTCATCCTCATAATATTGATGGTTCCTAGCGTTCCTGACAGTCTTCAAATGCATGCCGGAAACCATTTTTGGAGAAGTCCTTCAAAATCGCCTCTTCAGCCTTCACCACTGCTTCTGATGATTGATAATGCCTCCCACGAAGGGATTTCTTCATGTTAGGGAATAGAAAACAGTCACATGGGGCTAAATCCGGACTTGATTTTGGTAAGGTATTCAGCAACAACATTGGCAACACGTGGGCGCGCAGTATCGTTGTGCAGCATCCAGCCTGCTTTGGGGAAATGTCGTTTTTGGGCCTGATAAGGACTTACAATGTTTTCAGGACATCCCTGTAGTATTTTCCTGTTACTGATGTGTGTGCAGGTACAAGATGCTGGTAAACCATTCCATGAATATCAAAGAATGAGGTAAATGGAAATGCCTTGTGTCTTGGGCCTCCCGTCGGGTAGACCGTTAGCCTGGTGCAAGTCTTTCGAGTTGACGCCACTTCGGCGACTTGCGTGTCGATGGGGATGGAATGATGATGATAAGGGCAACACAACACCCAGTCCCCGAGCGGAGAAAATCTTTGACCCAGACAGGAATCGAGCCCGGGCTGTTCGGCGTGGCATTCCGTCGCGCTGACCACTCAGCTACCAGGGGCGGGCAAAGAATAAGGTGATCATAACTTCCCCAGCAGAAGCAGCAACTTTTGCTTTCTTCGGGGTTAGTGATGAAGGAGATTTCCACACTAAGCTTTGCTGTTTGCTCTCAGGATCAAATTGATGTAGCCAAGTTTCATCAGCAGAGATTACATTTGAAAGGAACTCTGGATCTTCCTCTAACATCAACTTTAATTGCATGCAGACCTGCACGGGAATGTCCTTTTGTTCGGGAATCAACAGTCTTGGAACCCATCGCGCACATACACGTGTCATGTGTAATTTTTCTGTCACCAACACGTGGGTGGCATCCAATGAAATGTTCAGTATTTCAGAAAGTGTTCTTAAGGCAATTCGTTGATCCTCTCTCACAATGACAGTACCAGTGTTGACCTTTTCTTCCGTAACTGGAGCACCGGGTCCACATTAGTTTGAAATGGATTGTCTTTCCTCTTTAAACATTTTAAGCCACCTTCGAACTGTGCTGTAGGGAAGAACACACTCTCCATAGGCCTCCTGTAACACTGTATAGGCCTCAGCTGAAGATTTGTTGAGACGGAAGCACAATTTCAAAGCCGCATGTTGTTCCTCGCGTGTTACCTCGAGCGCAGCGGTAGGCGATACTGATCATGTCTGACCTTGCCTGCCTCTCACAGGCGGGAACCAGGAGTCCAAACAATGAATCTACTACGACGTGTCTGTTGCACATTAAGCTATAATAATATCATAAGATTAAATGTTAGCGCGAGAAATTATGTCCATACAAAATTATGAGCAATCTTTATTGAACAGCCCCTGTATGTAGCAGCATAATGCACGCCAATATGTTACCATGGTTGTTTCGATTACACGGCGCAAGTTTTTTGGGGAAGCCCATACACGTCCTCCATTAAGTCCTGATTTCTCGTCATGCGATTTCCATATTTTTGGAGCACTAGAGGATAACATTCTTGACCGCCGATTTCCTTCCGACTAAGTGGTGTACGCTTCAGTACAATCATGGTTCCGTCGACAACCAAAAACATTTTTCCATCAAGACAGCCGTCTTGAGTTTCATTTTAGTTCCATTTAATATGAAGTTTAACGCTTTGGTTGCCCGCATTACAAAGTTCTATGCATTACACAAGTATTATGGAGATGTGATTTTTGAGAACGTTTTTTTTAGAAGGTGACATTCGTGGAGCTATAACAGATCCTCCATTCGCCACCACCACCTACGGTCATGGTACGAGATTTGAAGACGGTCAAAAACTGACCGAAACCGGTTATCAAAGAATACATGTTTTTTGCGCGCTTTTAAAATTATGTAGATGCTTCGTGAAATCAAATGGGAATGTCTGGAGGGAGACGACGCTAGTTTCACGAAACACTACTGAGAAAATTTAGACAACCAGTATTTTAAACTGGCTGCATCACGTTTCCACTGTCGCCAATGCACATGTTGTGCAAGGTCCACGAAGATAAAAGAAATTAGGATTCGTACAGATTCATATAGGCAGTCAATAGGAAATGACTGTTATTGGTACAAGGTAGCCTCTGCCATGCATCATACGGTGGCTTGTCGAGTATGTATGTAGATGTAGAAAGACAGGGAAGCTACTGTTCGATCCATTCAACGACGAAGAATTGACGAAAATCATGGTAAGGTACAAGGAGGAGATTAGTGTTTAACGTCCCGTCAAATGGTTCAGATATGTCTGAGCACTATGGGACTTAACTTCCGACGTCATCAGTCCCCTAGAACTTAGAACTACTTAAACCTAACTAACCTAAGGACATCACACACACACCCATGCCCGAGGCAGCATTCGAAACTGCGACCGTAGCGGTCGCGCTTAACGTCCCGTCAAAAAGGTTCAAGGTTCAAGAGTCACATTAAAATTCACGGCGAAACGATGTCAGTGATAAGATTCGTTGATGATATTTCTATCCACAGCTGTGAAGAGTAAAATCTACATGTCATACTGAACAGAACGAATATTATGGACTGAGAGTAAACAGAAGAAAGTCGAAGGTAGTGAGGGGTAGCGGAAATATTAGCGATAATCCTAACATCGAAATTGGGAACCACGAAGTAGGTAACGCATGACAGACGAAGCTAAGAGGTCCAGACTATTGGAAAACAAGAGGGAACGCATGGCCAAAACAAGTTTACTAGTTTCGTCCTTAATTTGAGGAACAAATTTGAGAAAATGTACATCTGGAGCAGGATATTGGATGAAAGTGAGTCAGGGTCTCCGGGTGAAAAGGAACACATGAGAATCGACGAGTTTGTGATGTGGTGCTACAGAAGGACGTTCAAAATTAAGTGGACTGGTAAAATAAGTTATTATTTGGTATAGGTAACTTCCTACAGCAGTTAAACATTTCAAGAAAATCATTTTTATAACCCTCAGTTACAAACAATCAACATTGTTTACCAATTTTAGTATTAAAAACCATCATCACTGGAAAAAAGTAGCACACCAGGTGGACCAGAAATGCATGTTACCCATACAGTAATCATTACCATACCAAAAACAACGATGTCTCACTGTGATACGTAAAGCACACATAATTTCGCCAGTGTCATAAATCACACAGACAGGTTGCGTATATGCTATTAAAATTACATGTGACAAGGGTCTCTGCAGAGTCGTAGAGGAAAAGATCAGATGAAAAACACTGACAAGAACAAGGGACAAGATGATGGGTCCCATGATAAGAAACAACTTTCATGGTACCCGAGGAGCTGTAGAGGATAAAACCCGTAGGCGAAGACAGAGATTGAAATATATCCAAGAAATAATTGAGGACGGTGGGTGCAAGTGTTAATTTGAGATGAAAAAGTAGATATGATGAAAAGTGAAATGATATAGTGATTGTGAAGATGCAACTGAAACTCCAGGAAGAGTGGGAGTGGTGGAGTGGATGATGCTGGTGGTTTTACTAGACAAATTTCAGTCCATCGTTCATAATGAAAGGCCAAATTTAAACACCACACATAATTATGAGAACGACTTTACCTAGCTGATCACAGCAGTTTGATCTAAAAGTGCACTTTATAACATTTCGGCGCAAGAGAAATGTTAACAGCACACCTTTAAGTCGAAATACACTTAATGACATTTAACCATAAGAAAATGAAAATTTGTCCTTACAACTGATAGCAAAATATGCGTGGCTTAACCTGTTAATGCACACTATATAGAATACACAAGAAAACTCGTACATGCATGCTATTAACTCAGAATGATTCACCAAAGATTATGACAAAACTGAATACGAAACAAAGACTGTCATGGCAAATATTTAAATTTACAGTTACTGCAATTTTACAACCAGTGATGATGCTTACTGCTTAGAAATCGCGAAAGGCATTTACAAGGAATCACTAAATTCTTTAAAATAAATATTTACACGAAACTTTACAGAATAAAAGCATACATAACTTATGTACAACAGTTACATTAACCTTAGAGCAACTGGCGCATTAAAATTTACAGAATCAAGTGGTGACAGATTTACAGGCAGACAAGAAATTATGAAGAAAAAAAAATGGTTCAACTAACTCTGAGCACTATGGAACTTAACATCTCAGGTCATCAGTCCCCTAGAACTTAGAACTACTTAAACCTAACTAACCTAAGGACATCACACACATCCATGCCCGAGGCAGGATTCGAACCTGCGCCCGTAGCGGTGGCGCGGTTCCAGACTGAAGCGCGTAGAAGCACTCGGCCACATCTGCCGGCTATTAAAAATAAATACCGATCACAAAGCTCTGCCAAAAAAACATGCATGACATGTACACAATTAGCTAAACACACATCGAAAGCTTCACATAGCCCTGGTGCACTAAAACTTAAAAACTGAATGGTAGCAATCTGAATTAGTACCTTCACATATTTGGAACCATCTAACAGACAACGTCAGCGCTAACAGCCCAATAAGTATTTAACACTATTGGAATAGCGGGAAGCTTCATAAACATGACTGTCCCTTTCAGCATGTTACACACACGGGTAGGCTACCGGTGGACAAATGACATGCCAAGCCAAACACTAAATTCATTTAAAGGGGCAAGCAAGGAGGACGTTTTTCGTTCGAAAACAGATCACCCGCTTGTACCAGAGTCCACATGCACTGAGATACACAGCTGAACAAGAGCTCAGGAGCAGCAGACGATAGTAGCTACACAAACATGACATCAAAGATAGCAGTAAAAAATACAGCGCCACAAGAAACGCAGTGGGAGAGTAAAAACCGCCGCTCACACACATCATTGGCCTCTTGTAGCTGCAGCCAACACTACGTTAATCTGATGCCGTCACTTTAACACCAGATCAACAGGGCCGTAACTGGTTTAGCTTGTGACTGATTTTCCTTGCGCCCTACATGGAGCCGAGTGTTCGCGAAGCGAAGTGTGGCGGACAAGCCTGCTAATGTGACGTCACAAGCTCGTTGGCCCTGATCTGTACTGAATGACCTAATGTTTAACAACATCACTGGATGTAGTAAGCACTTACAAACACCATTAGAACGTTGTAGTTTTTGTGTATGATACACACTTCTGAGTATGCGCTCAATATTGAAATCATTTCACCCTCTTTATTGCCGCTGATTTCATATTCCGCCAGAATATAGTAGTTCATGAGAAAAGGCACATCGACATATTGGAATTTTAGTATGGCAGTCCACGTTGTGCTGTTAAAACACGTGCGTCTGCACCATTCCAATGTCGCAGCCTTTATAATATTCCGGGAAAACTAATACAAGGCGAGTAACATTTAAATGAACTTTGTCCATTATTTTTACAATCCACCATACAGTGAAAAACAGTTCAAATGTCCACAGTTACAAATTCGCCGCGGAATTCCCGTCCACTGGCCAAGAAACAACCTTCCAGAACTGCTCTCCACCCATCATTTTTTTCGAAACTCTCACACTCGCAAAATATTATCAAATTAAATATTATTGAACGATTTCAGTTGAAACACACAAAATAATTTAAAATTAATAAAAATAAAAAATAAAAACATTGAATACAGCAATGTAACAAAATAAAATTCGTTCAGTCTCCGATAGTCACCGAGAGCATACTAGGTGTTATATTTTACTTTACCTTGTCGCAGATATCAGTAAACGAGCTAAATGTACTGTATATGTATATAGATTGACCTTTAGTGTTACCTTCGCATGTTTATACCCCGCGAATTTCCATCTCTGTCTTTGCTAACGAGCACTCACCTCAACTGCCACGAAAGCGCAGCATAATCGGTCTCGAACCGAAGTCTCAATTTTAGAACATTTCTCAACAGTTTCTGCGAACGTTAATAAATTTCAAAATATTGTTTCTCTATTAGATAAATTTAAAATACTGAACACCGTCCTCCTTAAAATAACATAGCTGCTTCAGTATCATAATATTTTCAGCTGGCGCAAAATTTGGTTGCATTTGAACGAGGCAGCATCCGTAGCACACCACGTTATGCAGTGCCCCAGAATAACTACCTATTCTGTGGTAGGACCCTGTCCAGTGACGTCATACTAATTTATGGTTGGGATCTATGTCTTGACAGGACGACAAGAACGGAGAGGAGGGAGCATTGATGGACGTATTTTATTTCGTAAAATAATATCACCGAATTAAATCAAATTGGCGATACAGCTCCGTCAGCATGGTCACCGGTGAGACGTGGCGTCACGTAGTGTAACTTCGTTGCACTGCTGACAGCAGTTTGATGTTCTGTCAACGCCGACTTGTCGTGCTGTCCGATGCTTAAGTGACGCCCGTGCTCCGCTTAGCATGCATTAATAGGTCCCCTTGTCCCACCGGTGCACACTAACATGTACCGGCTTCTGACATAGACTCGTGACGTTTACCGATATCCGATATACTCCCTCGCAGACCCATCCGTATCTTTGATTTCTTACTTGCGTGATATCCTGTCATGAACAGCCGATTACTTCGTATTTGTTCATTGTGAGACGTGGTGTGCAGTTCTGGTGAATTTCATGTCCCAAATGTACTGTCTGACCTCATGTAGACTTACAAGACTAGGAATGGCAGACATCAGTCATTTTACCATAATCTGGATCTTTAGTTATTCGTTGGTGTGAAGATGGAAGTTGTGAAGTTTATCTTCCACACCTGAAAGCATCATCTACACAGCGGGGCCATCATTTCGTACATAATGCTGAATAACGAAGTTTCGACTGTTCTAATGTATCCAGTAAACTTTATTTATAACCTAGTCTGCTATACACAAAAAAGTAGATGGAGAGAGGCATTCGAATCCTGAAGTGACGACCAAGTGGATTAGAAGTCCCTCAGTAATGTGAAGAACCACATCCACACAGATGACGGCTGCAATACGTCGTTTAATCGACTCTACGAGGCAGCCCTCTCACCTACTGTATCCTTAATGAGCTCAACAGGACTGGCGTCGGGAAATCTTGAAAGAAGGGAAGGTAGTCTCAAGCGGAAGCGCTTTGACAGCTGAGAAGTCGTCAGGTGGCCTACTGTCTTGCTGGAAGAATATGTTTAGCCGGATACTTAAGGAGAAGAAATGTGGTGTGACGGCAACTAATTATATCACACGTCCGAAATGGATGTTAGCAGCCGTACTTGTGACATTAGTCGTATGAAGGATATTATTGGTCACTTAGTGGCACTCAGCTAGTTGTCCTGTCCCGATATATTCGTCAGTCCAAGCACACTTTTACGTTTTTAAAAACCTCATACTGGCTTTTGTGACGTGTAATATTGTCACGCTAAGTGGTACACTCATTTATAGCCCGTTGTTGTGGACGGTATGACTTTTCACCTGACATTGCCTAGGTCCCCTCGTCGGGCAGGCCATTCCCCGGGTGCCGCTCTTTCAGTTCGACGCCATTTCGGCGAGCTGCAGTAGATGAGGATGATAGGATAATAATGAGGACAACTCAACACCCAGTTCCTGTTGCGGAGCAAATTCCGCGACCCAGCCGGGAATCGAACCCGGGCCCAGAGGACTGACAATCCGTCACGCTGACCATTCAGCAACCGGGGGCGGACATTTCCACAGTGACTTGAGAAAGGACTGTTCACGATGATCCATCCGTCGGATGGAGAGGTTCAGTTGGCTCTCTTGGCGCTGTTCCTGTGCGAAAGGCTATGCTCAGACACCGATTTTCTCGCTCTCTCTATAATATTTCAAAACAACAATCATACACCCTGTACCCATTCATGAATGTGACTGTCAGTATAGAGTTACGCATCTGACATGCCGGAGACGCTATCTGTCGAATAGGCCATGCACGTCAAAGTCACAATGAAAGTAAACATCAATAAATTTTTATGCAGCATTTTTGCTATGCATAATATATAATCATGGATCTTACAAAGTAATAACCTGAAATTTCTTATTGGATGTTCTCACACAAGCAGGCAATGCGAATATGCTGTCTTCTGGTCATCACGTCTCGCAGTATGGATACCACACAGATATCATAAAGGTGGCACATACAAATCACCGTTTACGTGTATCATAGAGAGAAATCTCACATAGTTCACGTGAGGGCGTTGATGACTTCGGAATCAGAGGCACAAATTCTGTCATCGAGCACCTGCCAAGTGAGAAGTACAGGCATGCTGAATAATGTCCTAGTCACCCACTGTATTGTTAAGCAAAGTTTTCTGTCTGTTGTGCAAACGAAGGGTTAGCTATTCCACAAAATACTGTGTTAGGGTTTTCCAGCAATCATTTAAGTTACGAAAAGAAAAGAAAAAGTCCAGAAACGTGTTGACTAAAAATACGCAGAAAAATTATTTTTAAGAGAGATTTTTCTTTTCTCCAGTAGTAGGTATATGATGGGAATAAAAGAATCCTCTCATCTTTCCTGGACGGTTGTTGGCCTTCATTGTATATTGTCTGGCACCCGTTTCCTGTGCCAACTGATAAAGTTTCCACGCGTCCTGAAACAACATGAATAACTTTACCAGTCGTTTGTTGACTCCGAGTACTCCACTGTACTCCTCATCCTTCGAGCCTTGAGAACGAAGAGCTGCTGCTGCACCTCTATTCCCACGTTCCACCTCTGTCACAGACCCGTGTCCGCACGTCTCTGGGTATCGGTATCAGAGAGACTTGCCATGAGTTTCCCGAGAGTGCTATCATCTGCGTCTGAGGAGCAAGTGCAGCAGCGTTGGCTGTTGCGGTCTCTCTGTCTGGAGTAGGTCTGTGAACGACGAAGAGAACGTGCCTACTCGCGTGCCTTGGGTAGCTACCAGCTTGTTTATTGGAGTTGTGGCCGCGAATGAGAGCGGAGAGAACAGCACTCAGTCGTGTCCGTTGAGTGCAGGCCGTTCGTTTGTCTGCGACTTCTCGGTAGCGTGCACGCAGTACGGCTCCCGGAATTGAATACAGGCAGTCTGCCTGTCATTACTTTGGTGCCGTCCACCAAATACGTTGCCCAGGTGGACGCTGTGGGCTCAGCAGTAATGGATGTAGGCTGTCAGCTTCCCACTTCCTCGATGTTGTGTGTTTAATTGGAAAGGTACCCACTAAACGTCTTGATTTTTTCGTGTGCTATAGAGAAGTTGCAAGCCATTAAACACGAAATCAAGAAGTATTAAACTCGACTGGAATAGTTACTCGCTGCCCGCCGGGCCACTGATACGACCTGTAGTGTCAAATGCCGTGACGTACACGTCTTTCTAGTACGCCTCGGTACAGATTTCATTTTTTCTCTATCCTCGACCACCAGATCTTCAGTCGACAAGGAGACTGTGTGCATTTTTACCGCATCTTAATACTAATTATCACTTCCAAGAGGATCACACTTCTTGGAAATGATGGCCACCAGCGTATCGTAACGAGTCACGTTTCTCACAGCTAAGTTCCTTTCTCCAAACATTACACGTGTTAGGGAACTCCTCTCTCGAGACTATGCAGTGTTTAGTAATTTCTGAAATACAACTACCTTCGTTTTGATTAATTCACTCGCATAGTTTGTCATTAGTTGTTATCTACTTCATTAACATATGACCAGAATCTTTTCAATAATTCTTCCAGTAACTGAAAAGACTGCTCTATAACTGAATCCAGTGTGTAATGTGTCTATAGTAAAATATTAATGTCAGTGATACCTGTCTGTGTTAAACTCGTTTCTACTTGCATGCATCACACTTTTGGCCTCCTGCAGTGAAAGTAAAACATTATATTTCATTTCATTTTTTGCTTGTTCTTATGGTACAGGATGTAATTAGTATAAGTGCAGATATTTCTACTGGTGACTGAGGACAGTGTACTGAATGACATTACATCAGTAGCTAATTCATTTGCAAACTAATAATTATAGATACTACACGTAGTATGTTTTTAGTTTAGGTACTAACTCCATGTACGTAATGTGGCAAGAGAAGTCAATAATACTTATTTTTCCCTGGGCAGCAGGTCATATGTTGAAGTCGACGCAAAACGGACGCAAAACGGATTCACTTAGTGGTGCAGTTACGACAGTACAGAAAACATCAGGTAGTAAATTATGTGACGCTTTTGTGGAAGGGCTGTTTGACGCAGGGAAAAAACAACCAACACAATGATGTGTATATGTAGTAAGGTACAGCGTGTAAAAATAATAGCAAGAGGAGGCATTGTCCGCAGGGGTAATGACTATTGAGACTAAGTTCTTGAAAACAGTCACAAGTCTCAATCTGTAGTTTTTATTTACCAGTTGACTTCTGAAATAAACAAGAGCTTCATCAGAATATACACTGTGAAAAATACAAATTGAGATAATATAGAAAACTTCCACTGAAGTTACACATTCTGTTTCCTGTATGCTGACTTACATTTAAAGTTGGCTGAAAGCACAAAAGATGAAACTGGCTGTACTATAGTACTTAAACTTACGCTTTAAATACAGTAGTAAATAATGAAATTGACAGCACCAAAGATTAAACTGGCTGTAAAACAGTATGTGTCCATGATATAGCGTATCCAAAGATATTCTACAACTACTGAGGACGAAATTTACATTTTAATCGCCTCTTTTATGTGCGCGTGTATAGACAACTCATATCTGTACATATCACTTATCTTTCAAAAAATATATCTGTAAAAATTAAAAAATATTTCAAAATACATTACAAGTTTCGTATTTAATAACGCCTTTACAAATATGCGTTCAAATTTAATGTTCTTAAAAATATTTCTGTTAGAATAATACGGAAGGCTATTATATTTTGGTTGTTTATCTACAGCACTTCCTCAAAGATCTGGGAAGTTTTGTTTTCTGTAAATGTAAACCATCTTTGGATAACAGTACCATGGACGTTACAAGTACTGTAGTATAGTCAATTTAATCTCTGCCGCTGTCAATGTTATGATTTACTATTGTGCTTTAAAGACGCTTTAAATGTCTTGCAGCTGTTTTAGTAAACATATAACAATATCTTCAATTTTACCCATTACGCCCTGTTTATAAATCAGTATTATCAGCATTTGTGAAAGTTACTCTTGTTTTGTAAGTTTGGCGATATTATGCAGTGGATAATCCGAAATTTAATTCGAACTGCTAGTAAAATAGGCATGTCAAAAAATGTTCAGCAGTGCATTAGTCAGCACTGCTAACCAAACCATCAGAACAAAGAAGGTGGATTTTTGTTGCTATAAATTTTATACACCGGGAATTTAGCTTTTGTAGTAGCATGCTGCATGAAGTTTGTTTACATATAGAAGCTTGTAATATTGCAGTATTCCAGAGAGATTATAGAAGTAGCCTCCTTGTGTTGCTGAACGTTAATTATCGTTCTAGAACAAGTGAAAATAATATTCTGTAAATTCTGAGTTGTTGCAAAATGACCTACTACAAATTTTGTGTCGCTTCATCGATGAAGAAGCAGGTTTCTTCATTTTTCTTTGTGATTTGCCACGTTCTTCCTTTATTCAAGAGATCATATCCTTTTTTTTAGAATTTTACATCAATACGGTCATTACTGATACGTAGATTAATTAGGAGCGATCCTCTTTCGCTGCAAACAGCAACCTGAACGAAATTAACGTACTAATATCGAATATCGTTCTGATTACAGTTTTCGGAGATATACATATCCTTTTGTTAATGTACAGAGTTGCATCAAAATACGATAACACATTACATAATGAATGGGGTGAAAGTGAGCAAAGTAAGCTAAGTACCGCTTCGAGTAACTTTTATGGTAGCATGAAAAGGGTGTAATCCAAAGCCACGAATGAATCATAATCTTGATAGCATCGGAGTGGCATCAGGGACGTGGAGGCCTGGGTGGATTTTAGCATCTCATCAGACGAGACACTGGTCCCTGGAACTGTGGCTGCCACTGCCGGTGACTACGTCGTATGACAACACCAAGGTTGTGGAGTGAGCCGAGCCAGCCGGTGGTGGGGGGCGGTGTCACTGTACTGGTGCCGCCGCCCTACTGGGCCGTTAATAACGCCACATCGACCGCCCATTCCGCGGCCCTGCATGGCACCTGGAGTGGCGTTTCCTGTCGCGGCAGTACTCCGTGCGTAGGACCTTGCACGTGCTTAATGATCAAACATCAAGGAGGTCATAAGGCAAAGAGCACGGACACAGTAAAACAAATAAACCTACAAAATATTGTGAGGTCGGTGCCCTGAGCAAAACGCCGTTGCTTCTTGCCTACTTTCATCCACAAATATCTTCCTGAAGTTGTGATGCCGTCTTTGAATTCTTTTCTTTCTTCTTTTTACAAGTATGCTACACAGTCGAAAATAAAAATCGCAACACTAAAAAGGAGTTGTGCGATATGAACGAAAGTTGTCAAACGTGCTTCTACATCTGAAAGACGATGACTATTCCAATTTCGGATTAGTTGCATAACAGTGGCGCTGGCAGCGTCGCTATGAGGATCCAAATCAGGTTTGTTTCAGACACGGTATAACGGCCGTGAATGTTACACTACTGGCCATTAAAATTGCTACACCACGAAGATGACGTGCTACAGACGCGAAATTTAACCGACAGGAAGAAGATGCTGTGATATGCAAATTATTAGCTTTTCAGAGCATTCACGCAAGGTTGGCGCCGGTGATGACACCTACAACGTGCTGACATGAGGAAAGTTTCCAACAGATTTCTCATACACAAACAACAGTTGACCGCCGTTACCTGGTGAAACGCTGTTGTGATGCCTCGTGTAAGGAGGAGAAATGCGTACCATCACGTTTCTGATTTTGATAAAGGTCGGATTGTAGCCTATCACGATTGCAGATTTATCGTATCGCGACATTGAGGCTCGCGTTGGTCGAGATCCAATGACTGTTAGCAGAGCATGGAATCGGTGGGTTCAGGAGGGTAATACGGAACGCCGTGCTGGACCCCAGCGGCCTCATGTCAGTAGCAGTCGAGGTGACAAGCATCTTATCCGCATGGCTGTAACGGATCGTGCAGCCACGTCTCGATCCATCAGTCAACAGATAGGGACGTTTGCAAGACAGCAACCATCTACACGAACAGTTCGACAACGTTTGCAGAAGCATGGGCTATAAGCTCGGAGACCATGGCTGCGCTTACCCTTGACACAGGAGCGCCTGCGATGATGTACTCAACGACGAACCTAGGTGCACGAATGGCAAAACGTAATTTTTTCGGATGAATCCAGGTTCTGGTTACAGCATAATGATGTTGCATCCATGTTTGGCGACATCGCGGTGAACGCACATTGGAAGCGTGTATTCGTCATCGCCATACTGGCGTATCACCCGGCTTGATGGTATGGGGTGCCATTGGTTACACGTCTCGGTTACCTCTTGTTCGCATTGACGGCACTTTGAACAGTGGACGTTACATTTCAGATGTGTTACGACCCGTGGCTCTACCCTTCATTCGATCCCTGCGAAACCCTACATTTCAGCAGGATAATGCACGTGGACGTTACATTTCAGATGTGTTACGACCCGTGGCTCTACCCTTCATTCGATCCCTGCGAAACCCTACATTTCAGCAGGATAATGCACGACCGCATGTTACAGGTCCTGTACGGGCTTTTCTGGATACAGAAAATGTTCGACTTCTGCCCTGGCCAGCACATTCTCCAGATCTCTCGCCAACTGAAAAAGTCTGGTCAATGGTGGCCGAGCAACTGGCTCGTCACATATGCTAGTCACTACCTTGTTGAACTGTGCTATGGTGTGGAAGCTGCATGGACAGCTGTAGCTGTACGCGCCATCCAAACTCTGATTGACTCAATGCCCAGGCGTATCAAGGCCGTTATTACGGCCAGAGGTGGTTGTTCTGGGTACTGATTTCTCAGGATCTATGCACCAAAAATGCGTGAAAATATCATCACATGTCAGTTCTGGTATAATATATTTGTCCAATGAATTCCCGTTTATCATCTGCATTTCTTCTTGGTGTAGCAATTTTAATGGCTAGTAGTGTATTTACCCAAGAATGCCTTGAAGGCGACAGAGATGTCATTATTAACCGTTCAGTAAGTTTGAACGAGGCCTTGTAATAAGGCTGCGAGAAGCTGGATGTTCCTTCTGCGATATTGCGGAAGAACTTGACAGGAATATCGACACTGTACATGATTGCTGGCAGCCGTGGTCACAAGAATGTACGGTCGCAAGTAGACCGGGCTCAAGATGGCCACATGATACTACCGAGAGGGCAGATCATCGTCTTCGGCGTATGGCTCTGGCGCATCGTACTGCATCTGCAACAGCAATCTGAGCAGCAGTTGACGCCACAGTGAAACAACGAACTGTTATAAATCGCTTACTTCAAGCACAGCTTCGAACCAATACATTGTTGCGTGCATTCCGCTGACCCCAAACTTCTGCAATTTGTAACTTCAGTGGTATCAAGCGTGAGCTCATTGGAGGTCTGTTGTGTTTTCTGATGAAAGATGGTTCTGGCTCGGAGCCAGTAATGGTCGTGTATTGGATAGGAGGAGATGAGTTGAGGGACTGCATCCAAACTGTCTGCATGCTAGACTCACTGGATCCTGGACTTACACCTGGAATTATGGTCCGGAGTGTGACTTCGTATGACAGCGGAAACACACTCGTGATAATCCCACGCACCCTGACTGTAAATTTGTATGTCAGTGTGGTGATTCGACCTGTTGTGTCGCCGTTCATTTACTGCACTACTGTGGGTGTTTTCCAACAAGATAACGCTCGCCCACATACCGCTGTTGTAACAGAATATGCTCTACTGAGTGTCGACTTGTTGATTTGCCTTGCTTGATCACCAGATCTGTCTCCAATCGAGCACATATGGGTCATCATCGGACGACAACTCCAGCATCATCCACAAACAGCATTAACGATCTCTGTATTGACTAACCAAGTGCCACAGGTATGGAGCTTCATACCACAAACTGACATTTGGCGGCACCTGTACAACGCATTCATGCACATTTGCACGTTTACAATCAACATTCTGGCGATTACACCGGTTATTAATGTACCAGCATTTCACATATGCAGTGGCTTATCTAGCGCTTACATTAACCTGCGAACTTGCAATATTAATCACTAATATTTTACCAAGACCAATATGTTCCAGATATTTCATTATTCTACATTTTTTTGTGTTGCGATATTTTTTTTGGTCAGTGTATTTATTATAGCTGCTACAGGCAGCTCTGATACACCAAGACAGGAGAAGTATATTTCGCATTCGGGATGTGACAGGTATAAGTGCCGGCCGTGGTGACCGAGCGGTTCTAGGCGCTTCAGTACCGAAACACGCGGCTCCTACGGTCCCAGGTTCGAATCCTGCCTCGGGCATGGATGTGTGTGATGTCCTTAGGTTATTTAGGTTTAAATAATTCTAAGTTTAGGGGACTGTTGTTAAGCTGGTAAGTCTCATAGTGCTTAGAGCCATTTCAACCATTTGAGCAGGTATAAGTGCAGATATTTCTGTTGATGACTTAGGACAGTGTACTAAACAACATCAAATCAGTATTTACGTCATTTGCAGACTAATAATTATGGCTGTTACGAGTCATATATTTTTAGGCTGGGTAATACTGCACCTCCAAGTACATGTGCCAAGACAAAGCAATAAATGTTTATTCCCTCCTGGTCAGCACATCAGATGTTGAAGTGCGGACACAAACTGGTTGCGCAGCTACTACGGCGCAGAAAACATCAGGTAGTAAGCTATGTGACGAGTTTCGTGTTTGTGGAAAGACTGTTCGATGAGAAAAAAGAAAGAAAAAAAGAAAACACTCTTTCGTGTACATATTGAAGTACCACACGCAAAAATATCTTCCCTTGTACCCGTTTCGCCCTTTGTAAATGACAGGAAAAAGTCCAAATGGGCGACACAGACAAGAGACTGAAGGAACGAGTATAAGGTCTGGAAGACATGGCGAGTGTTTGTGTAGGAACTAGTGAGAGACTGGAACTGTACTGTAATGAAACAACTATGATGATCATGTGACAATATGTCTCAAAGTTATGTGACACTTCTTCATACTAACTTTGGTCGTGAAAATTTTTAAAGCAATGCAACGGTATCTAATTATCACACAGACTTGCAGCCATCTGATGTCTCCCATCTTCAGCAGCAAAACCAAAAGCAATTTCATAGTCTCCGTTACCCAGGCCTTGACGTAGTTCGATACTGTACCACTCACTAACAAAGATACTACAGTTTACGGTCGATGTACGAACTGGTTTCAGAATTTATAGCGTAGGTATATGCTGTTTGCCCCATCTGCACCACATTTGCACCCTTTATGTTTCTATAAATACTAAAAAAACATCGCCTGGAGAGCAATAATATCATAAAAAAATCTTAACTTTTCTGTCCTTCTTAGTGATGTCAGGTTTCACATAGCAGAAATGGACTTCATGTTTCAGAAACGGCGACGACGTCGGTGACTAAAACAGTGATCCAGGAAGTGTAGAAGAAATTTTTTGTACTTCCGTCAGTGTGTACAAAACGTCTGGTCCTTAGGCTACCGCTTTCTGTCACAGGTTACCATCTTCAGATCTGCTGCAAAACATGGGAAAATCAAGTATAACTAGTGGACAGTTTACACTTTACAACAATACAACATATCGCAATGTGTGTAACTTATATGTCACGATTTGTTCCTTGAGGAGGAACGCGAACTGGAGGGCTAGATCTGTTTCAAGAAGAAGTATCTATAAAAACTACTATAATAGCCGAAATATTTCTGTTTAGGATTGGTAAGGACCCTGTTACGATTGTAGTTTATTCGCAAACAGTTTAGTATTTTTGTGAAACATAGAAGAGGTAAATTTTTAACACATCACAGTAAAATCGGTAGTAAGTTTCCGTTAAGCCGACTGGGCGCTTATAAAGATAATTCACCAGTATTCACTACCATTTGATTGTATCTGTGAACGAGAGTTCACACTACAGGAGGATTATTTTGCGTGACGAGCTCACTGTTTTTGAGGAAGTAATAAAAATAGCGTAGGAAGGAAGAATTTAGGTGTCACAGTTTATAAGTAAACGTGAATTGCGCGGAGGTGGTACAGTTAACACTGAAATGCTCAGTTTTATTTAGCTTTGACCAAAACTTGGTACATGTGTAGGTTTCTCATTACAGACTAAGTAAAAATTTAAAAGCAGCACATGAATTACTGACGACCAATATAAACCTTATGAAATGCTAGCATTTACAGTCTGGTTTTGCAACGTCAAATTTACAGCAGAGATTGTTTCGAATTTCAATAGCTGCCATATGCTGGTAATTTCTGATGTCTGCAGCGGCTTGTGTGAAACACTTCAAACATTTTATGTAATTACATTATTTTAAGGAAGATAATGTGAATCAAATATCATTAATGATATTTAATGATTTATACACATATTTCAAAAAGAATGACCTGATTTTGCACGGTAATAGTTGCAAGACATGGGACGTGCCGGCAGGGGAGTTTCAGAATGTTGCCGTTAGATGTTAGTCAATGTGTCTTTCCAGTTTACAGTCGATCAGAAATAAAATGGTGTCCGCTCAATAGAAGGCGTTTCCTGCGCTGCAGTTTGCAAAGAGTGAGTCAGTGATTTGGGTGCAGCGTGCCTTTCGTCGGCGCTTTGGCATTGACCCACCTGCACCCAAAAATATTCGTCGTTGGTATCGCATGCCTGTGCATAGGTAAAAGTCCAGGGCGTCCACTCACTTCTGTTGACATAGTGGAAGAATTCGACAAGCGTTTGAGCAGACTACACGACAGTCTTCTCACCGCCCAAGCAGAGAACTGGCAATGCCTCATATGACTGCCTGGTGAGTTGTAAGGTGTAGTTTGACCTATAAAACATAAAGACTACAATTAGTGCAAGCTCTTCGAGTTGGTGATAAAAGGAGGCGGATTGGCTTCGGCAATGTTCTGCTAGAGACTATGGAAGACTATACATTTTTACTACGGTTAATTTTCAGTTATGAAGCAATATTTCATTTTAGTGGTAAAGTAAACCGAGATAACGAGATCATATGAGGATCCGAGAACCCTCATAACAGCCGCCATAACTGCTATAAAAGCGGATACGTTATGTAATATTTATGAAGAATTTAGCTAGATGGCGTTCGTGTTGCTGCTTCTGGTGGAAACATAGAGCATTTGCAGCAGTTCAGTTAAAACTCTAAATTTTGTGAGTACTTTTCAATCAATTCCATGCCTGTAGTACGTTTTTATCAATAAATGTGGTGTTTCGAAATAACGTCATTCCTTTTGAAACATCCTCTATACATACGAGACGTCACATAGGCTACTTGATAAACTCGGCTGTACAGTTTTTAAGAGGGCAGATAGCGTAATGGTCGAGAAAACATTTTGATAACCATCAAAAATCTCTAATAACAGTGTCACATCAGCTATGGGATTACACTACCACAAAGGTAAGCAACGATAATGATCAGGTCTTTCGTGTATTTTTAATTTTAATCAGACTAATGGATAATTATTCGAACTTCTTTGCCTTCAAGAACATTTATTGTGTTTATCCTTTTGAAAGGAAAGAACTGCAAAGTTTCTGCTTATTCATTTAAGTCTCGTCTGATGAAACCATCCAATGAGTTTATCGTCTTTGTCACATGCCAGAGAGGACCACCGAGTGCTTCGGAATTTTCTGCCAAGTATTTATTTTCCTTCGGCAGCTGTGTTGTGAATCTCTTGGATACCAGAAGCACAACTACATTCTCTTTGGATCATTTCACTGCTCACGCAACTCATCTACATCATTAATCTGCATTTCACGATGAAATGCCTGGCAGAGGTTTCATCGAACTACCTTCAAGCTGTTTCTCTCCGCTCCACTCTCGAACAGTGAGCGGGAAAAATGAACACTTAAATCTTTCCTTGAAAGCTCTGAGTTCTCTTATTTTAATGTTATTGTCATTCCTCCCCACGTTGGTGCGCGGCAATAAAACTTTTTTCCTACTCTAAGGACAAAGTCGGTGACTGAAATTTCCTGAGAAAGTCCTATCGCAACGAAAACCGCCATTGTTTTTATTGCCACATCAATTCGCATAGCATATCCGCGGCACACTCTCCCCTATTTCGCCATAATACAAAACAAGCTGCCCTTCTTTGACCTTTTTGGATGTTCTTCGTTAGTCTTGTATGATGCGGGTCCCACACCGCACAGCAGTACTCCAAAATAGGGTGAACAAGAGTAATGTAATCAGCCTCTTTAGTAGACCTGTTGCATTTTCTACGTGTTCTATCAATAAACCACAATCTTTGGTTTTCTATACCCACAGCATTATACATGTGATCGTTGAAATTTTAAGTTGCTCGTAATTGTAATCCGTAAGTATTTAGTTGAATTCACAGCCTTTACATTTTTGTGTGCAACCGAAATTTAGCGGATTTCATTTAGTACTCATGTGGATGATATCACTTATTTAGAGTCAATTGCCACTTTTCGCAATATATATAGGGAACGCCAGATATTACTTCTGACAGGAAATCACGAATCCAGTCGCACAAATGAGACGGTACTCCATAGGCACGCAATTTAACTAGAAGTCGCTTTTGATGAACACTTAGAAAAGTCTTCTGGATATCTAAAAATATGGACTCAAATTGACATCCGCCGTCGATAGTACTCATTACTTCTTGAGAATAGAGATATCTGAGTTTCACAAGAACGATATTTTCCGAACCCGTGTCGATTGTTTGTCAATAAATCGTTTTCTTGGAGGTAACCCATGATGTTCGAACACAGTATATATTCCAAAAACCTAATGCAAATAGACATTAGCGATACAGGTCTGTGGGCCGGCGGCTGTGGCCGAGTGGCTCTTGGCGCTTCAGTCCGAAACCGCGCTGCTGCTACAGTCGCAGGTTCGAATCCTGCCTCGGGCATGGATGCGTGTGATGTCTTTAGGTTAGTTAGGCTTAAGTAGGTCTAAGTCTAGGGCACTGATGACCTCAGATGTTAAGTCCCGTAGTGCTTAGAGCCATTTGAACATTTTATACAGGTTTGTTATCCCGTATATTACTTCTATTTCCTTTCTTGGGTATTGGTGTGACCTGCACAACTTTCCAGTCTTTAGGTAAGGATCTTCCGACGAGTGAGTGGTTGTATATGATTGCTAAGTATAGGGGTATCGTATCAGTATGCTCTGAAAGAAACATGACTAGTGTACATTCTGTATCGGAGTCTTAGCTTTTATTAAGTTATTTAAGCTGCTTCG
This sequence comes from Schistocerca gregaria, assembly GCF_023897955.1. Classification (NCBI taxonomy): domain Eukaryota; kingdom Metazoa; phylum Arthropoda; class Insecta; order Orthoptera; family Acrididae; genus Schistocerca; species Schistocerca gregaria. The sequence continues at coordinate 532,433,401 of NC_064921.1, forward strand.
CTACACGGAGGATATCTACTTTTAAATTACCCATGTTAGCAGTTGTTTTTGATTGGAATTCTGGATTATTTACTCCATCTTCTTCTTTGTGGAGGAATTTCGGAAATCTGTGTGTAGTAAGTCTGCTTTAGTGGCGCTGTATGCATAACACCAGCCTTGTTATGTCATGTTAAAAGCAACAAAAGCAGGCAATATAGTGGAGGAAGGCTTTCTGTGTTGCTAGCGCCGAAATGTAGAGGACGCGAATTTCCCTTGATGGTTCGCTAAAACACCGACAACCAGAGGAGCAAGAGCGAGCACAAGTGAATGTGAACCACTCGGGCAAACTCTCATTTGCCGGTATTCGTTTGATTGTATTTCCTTCTGTGTAACGGAGACTTTAAAAGCGCTACGGCTTAGGGCAGTGCAAAAGGCCGTAGTGTCGCTTCTGTCTTGTGTAGGTTTGTTATTTTCAGAGTTTCGTAACGCCCACATTGTGTTCCCGTGAACTGCAACGTTTCATGGAAGTTAAATGATGGACCAGACAAGAAAATTACACGCGGAAACCGTTATTTCGCTACAGCTATGATGACTGCAACAGGACAGCCTTAAATTACCCCGTTGTAAACTCTGTACACATGTTCTAAGTACTGCTAAGGCCAACTATTCGTGGGGAGCGACAGAAACCTGTTGTTTGCATATCACATAAGGTTATCTTTAATTTTGACTGGATTTTTTATATTAAGTCTCTGGTAATCCATCGAGGACAGTGGGTCAGCTGCCAGACATGAAGTACTTGTATAATGAAAATTGAAACTAATGACTGTATTATAATTCAAACATGCTACCACTTCCGACGCGAAAAAGCGTCACATTCAGGTTGCAAGCGTAATCTACCCTCAACGTACGAACCACAATGACAAATAGCAATAGAGTCTTCAAATGGAAACACTACAACTTACTATGCATATGTCCGCCCCTGGTAGCTGAGTAGTCAGCGAGACGGAGTGTCATCCCTAACGGTCCGGGTCGAAGATTTTCTCCGCTCAGGGACTGGGTGTTGTGTTGTCCCTATCATCAACATTTCATCGCCGGCCAATGTGGCCGTGCGGTTCTAGGCGCTTCAGTCTGGAACCGCGTGACCGCTACGGTCGAAGGTTCGAATCCTGCCTCGGGCATGGATGTGTGTGATGTCCTTAGGTTAGTTAGGTTTAAGCAGTTATAAGTTCTAGGGGACTGATGACCATAGATGTTAAGTCCCATAATTCTCAGAGCCATTTGAACCATTTTGAACCATCACTTCATCGCCATCGACACGCAAGTCGCCGAAGTGGCGTCAACTCGAAAGACTCGGAACAGGCGAACGGTCTACTCGGCGGGAGGCCCTAGCCACACGGAATTTCTATTTTACTAAGCATATTACGCTAGCATGTACAACCAACAAAGTCGAGTGCAGTGAACCCCAAATTAACTGGATTCCGTAACCTCCAGTAGCAAGTCCACCAATGGTCAAACGACAGCTGCCATTTGTCATTGTGGTTCGTACGTTGGCTGCAGATTTCGCGTCGAAACTGGTAGCGTATTTCGAACAAACGGTGTCTAAATTACAATACAGCTGTTGGTTTCAATTTCCATTATTCAAGCACCTATTGTACATTAGATACGCCTGCATAGCTCAGTGGTCAGTTCGTCTGACTGCTATACAGAGGATCCGTGTTCGATTCCCGGTATTTTCGGCGATTTTTCCTTGGTGTGAGGACTGGAACAGGGTTGACTCAGCCTCGTGATACGGAAGTAATGCCTCCAAGGTCTATAAAGCCGACGATAGCCGGAAGAGCGCGGTGTGGATCAGAGGTGTCCGCTTTTAACCTGCCCAAGCTCGCCTGTTAGCCAAGCAGACAACCTCCTGCGTGTGTTCCACTTCCATCCAAGCCAGTGCTTAATCCAAGCAGGCTACAGGAGTCTAGCTTGCTTGCCCGGCTTCCCGCTGTGCTAAGTTACGTAGCGGTTTATCCTGTACGCTGTCGCTGTACTGATTGCATAGAGATCGGAAGTTAAAGGAAATATCTGAATATCACAAGACGACGCTTGATGAAATACATATTCACTTTGGGTCATTGCAGGCCGGAAAGTGGTCGATTTCATTTGTCCTTATTTTCTTTTTCGGAGTATTTCGGGCTTATTTCTTTATTCGCGACTTCATCCTCTTTCGATTAGTACTGGCTATTCTCATTGCGAACCATCGTCATGTCGCCTCTGATACATGTTTTGTTTAGCAATGAGAACCGTTTCAGAAAGTCGAGATCTTTTGCATCTAAGAACCTGAAGATATCTATTATATTACAACGTCAGCTAAACTAAGGTTTTGGAAGTATAGTTTTTGTAACTTTATTTTACCAGCGCGCTGGTTCATGGAGTTTATTCTAAGTGGCCAAAACAGTTAATTCTCAATTCCCCAAAGGCGTTTCACCAATCACCAACTTAATTTTTCCTATTTTGTTAATCTGAAAAATACAGGTCTGAAAGAAGCAGTTTTTCGTTTATACAAAGCTTTGTTAGCACTTAGTTGCATAGAGCCAGAATGTGGTTTTTTTATATCTACTGAGTGACATTTTTTCCTGCTTCAGGTTTGCCCTAATTTGAGATAGCCTACATACTTCTAAATTGCTCCAAGTTCTTAGCACACATTTCCACAAACTTTTTAGCCGCTAAGGCTTGTCTTTTTTCTTTTTCTGAAGCCAATGCATTGAGAAAACTGCTGGTTAAATTTACCACCATGTCGTAACGTACTCGAGATTCTGTAATGAGTGTTTAGCATCTATTTACACAATTTGCATTGTGAGATAGATACTAATTTTCTGAAGCTGCTACATTAACACACGACAGCTTGTCTTCTGTTTTGTGTCTGGTATCTATTCCTCTATTCTTAATTTGCACTCAAGCTACTTTAAGTTTAGTTCGTTAATTTTGCTGCTTCCACCGATACGATGAGTGAGCTGGGGTGAACCTATCTACGCAGACATACATTTGGCTATTCTGTAGTCACAACGGATTGACAGCGCAACCTGCAGTTAGTTTCAGCAGGCTGAACGGCTCCCGGGAAGCTTGACGGCCTTGTGGAAACTCAGGCTACCTTGCTTTGACAACTGCGCTTCAGTACAAATGTACTCTTTTGTCTCCACGGCACACACACACACACACACACACACACACACACACACACACATACACACGTAAGACAGATGACAGACAGACACACGGCAAGCTTTAAGGGGACGAGACAAATGGAGCTTTCTTAACCACATCATGATGAAATATCAAGAGCGCTACACAAAAAGTTTGAGCATCAACGACCGTATACATGATCCGACCAGAAACACACTCTACGGCACAGGACGATACGTGAGACAACACAGATCAAACTCTGATATGCAAACAGATGAACGTACAGACACTGATGATGACATCAACACACCAGTATAACAAGACACAGGTACACATATGCCATAGCAGCAGATCACAAGACTGCAACAACATTGCAAGTAATACAATATATAAATGGAATTTAGAAATAACTTGGTAATATAAAATAAAACCGCGAATTTTCTTGTTCGTACAAAGTAAAACAAGTAATGCTTTATTTCTTTGGATCAATGTTTTCAAACCTGTAAAAGTGTAATATGTAAACTGTATACGATGCAAAAGTAAAAATGCAAACATTATATTACTTTACATAAAAATACATATGCAGTATAGTAAACCTCAAGTACACCAACACTAACGCCCAACATAGGTAGAAAGTGCAATTCGGTGAGACGACGCTCTAGGTCACCATTAGGAACACAGTCAAATAGAGAAGGTAATGGTAGTAAAAATAGTACTGTCATATATCATAGACAAACCACGTAAAGCTGTTCTCATGACATGTATATAGCAGTAACCGTAATAGAACAGAATATACTAATTCAGGTGAGATAGGATCCAAAACTTCACCGAAGCCCTCACACTTGAAATAGCCGAGTAAATGGACCTCTTTTACAATGTAAATCTTTCGTATCGTCTATTACTTTCTTTCTTAAGAACATAGTAATTTTTTTTCCAAAATTTACTTTATTTGTCGTAAGTGTTTATTTTTTAACTAACGAGACGTTAAGAAAAAACTTCGAAGGTATTGGAGCAGCGGTTCTCAATTTGGGGGTAATTACTTCCTGAAGGGTAAAATCTAATTTTCTGAATCGTTGTAACAGAAGGATTCAATCGTGATTCGGTCCCGACATTAATTTATTTACAACATAATAAGGGTTATCACTATTTCATAAGACTGTAATTAATAACTAATAATTATATAAGATACCAATAATTATTTTTTTTTTCAAAACTAGTTTTAACGCATGACACAATGTGGTGGAGGTTACAGTTTTTGATATGAATGTGTGAACAACATCTTTCCCACATAGTGTGTCTACTGCACACATACTTTGTACCACCCCTGTAGTGGCAGTACAACTGCGAGATATACATAGCATATGCCTAATCATCTCCTGAAAATGCCTTCTCCAAGTTTTAGGTAATTCCTGCAATAGATCGGATATTGTTTCATTCTTCACCTCGTAACAATAAACGACCTAACGTGCAGCACACCACAATAATAACTATGTAATGGCTATTATACTTCTATACGGCCTACAAATTGTTATTATTATTATTATAAGTGCTCACACACTAAGCACTGGCAGCCTGAAGTGTTCCAATACCCGCCAGTTCAGAAGTAAGGAGTCCAACAACGAAGAAATTTGCAAACAGTGGGCCTAAGTATAGTGCACAGGTTTCAACTTGGTTCAGTGTAAGTGAGAGTCCCGGCTGTCGGTGGAGAAAGTGTTGCTAGCGAGTGGAGTGGTGCAGAGGAATCATGTTTTGTGACAAATATCTACCCCCAAAATGGGTAGTTAGCTCCCATTGAGGCGCAGTCATAAGCAGCACTCAGGCAGTAGAAGCGCCTCGTCACTTATATATATATATATATATATATATATATATATATATATATATATGTGTGTGTGTGTGTGTGTGTGTGTGTGTGTTGCTAGGAGAAGGTAATACCATTTATCTTAAAGACTCATTATATCGTGGTTTAAACTAAGCATTCATTTGGAAATCAAAGAGTTGAAAGCAATTTTTTATTTAGGTGCTCATGTTATTGACTGTTGGAGGGGGGGGGGGGGGTCAGTTAGTAGTAAACATCTGACTACACCTGGGGTAATGCGCTCAGAATGGTTGGCAACCACTCTATTAGGGGAGCTATAGAGGGCAGAAACTGAAGGGGAAGACACAGATAAGATTATATTCACAACATAACTGAGGACTTCGGTCTAAGTGCCACTATCAGATGAGATGTTGACACAGGAGAGGACCTCCTGGTGGGCTGTATCAGTAACAAGCCACGTTACTAATAACACCCATCTAATAAAAAGCACCTTCAGTTTTTACAATAAATTCGAGTAGTCCACTTATCGGCAATATCACCTCTGTTTACAGGACGCACAACATTAAGCCTCTTGAATAACACAATTTTACATGCTAAAAGATCACAGTGAGGATAGTCCAAAAATTGTAGCAGAGCCTACTAGCACCTAATTTGCTTCTCTGGTAACTACTACGCTTCGCCACGGGTGGCCGTGTGCGTCCTGCCAGGGTACAATTACGCGTCGCTACTCACGAGGAACAGACGCCGCTCCATCGGAAGCTGTACATAAATTTTAAGTCGCCCGCTACAGGCGACTAGGCTGCCGTACTCGATTATTAGTCTCGGTGCCGGCGTAAACGGCGCCCCGCGTATGAATTATTCAGCCAGTCTGTGGAGCTGAGGCAATTGTCTGTGCCGAAGCGCGTGCTGCCAACTTTGGCAATCGCGCGGCGTCGGCGCCGGAACTCGCCGAGATTCCTGTTGCAGGCTATCCTTTCCGCACCGCGATTGCAAATCGGCTCATCTGCATACGCGCCGCCCCTTACACTGGAGTTCCTGACTTTGCACAGGCAGCGAGCTCCAATTGTTTCACTGCCGTCGCCGTCTAATTTACTGGTCCATGTTTATATTACCGTTTCGCTGTCGACGTCGGAGCAACTTCCCAGCCGCAACACTCAGCGTATCACTTATTACTTCAATGGGTAAAAGTGGCCTTACGCTGTCGGCAGATTTTATGTGATGTGTGGGTGCTGGCAACGGTGCTATGAATCACGGGAAATGAAGACGGCCAATCGCGAGTGACATGCAGACAGAGAATCAGATTGTGCTTCTTCATTTGTTTCGCTTGGTAAACGAATTTGAGCTGTGGTCGTGCTTTTCTCAGGTATGGTGATGTCCGATGTCGTAACTGCACTTTCATGTAAGAGCAATAGAACTATGCGCTAACGTTCTTTCCAATACAACTGGGAGAGCATATTTTACCAGTCGTGAAAACAACCGAATATCCTGGGGTGACTATCGATGATAAACTAAGATGGGATCCTCAAATCCGGCATAGCATTACCAGATGTATGAAAGCTTGCAATCTCATCTGAGCTATGACTGGAGTACCGTTGGGCTGTAATCAATAGACAGTGATGGCTTTACATTGGTCCCTACTAAAGATATACTTTGATTCTGGGCAACATGCTCCAAAGACTCAAGACTATGCAATACAAAATTTTGTGTACCGTTACTAGGGCGTTCGTTGCAACCCCATCGAAAAAATTAATAGTTGAAGCGAGTGAACCACTGTTAAATGTGCGACGAATATTCATCTGTACAAAATTCAACCTGCGATTCTACTTAGACGAATATGAGCCTCTCGTTGAAAAAAATCCAGTAATCAACATCCTATTGTGTGTGCGGCAGATACTGAATAAATAAAACTTCCATCCGAGACGGTTGAATATATGGAGATGCAGGCATGAAGGCACCAAATGTGGAAAATTCCTTTTTTTATGGCAGTACAACAGGCTATATGGAACGTTGACCCTGCAGATTGATACTATGATCAGTTTAAAGTTTCAAACCCAGGACCCAACTAACGCAACAGCAATGGCATTCCTGTCTCACTATCACGATGCGTGCGTATGAAGACGAGTGTAACTCCGGTGAAGGCGCTGGGTAACGCTTATTGGGTACCCCGAGCCAAACAACAAGGCCTGTACAGCCTGGGTCCACATTGCACTAATATGACAGACGATTTAATTGCCGTTTTGAAAGCCCTATTACTACGCACAAAGGACTACAGGAGACACAATAGCCATAATCACTAACCGTGTGTCAGCCCTAAAACTGATTAGAAGCCATCAAAATAGTCGCATGATTACCACAGTTAAAGCAATTGTCAGCTTTTGTTTCGGGTGCAGAGGGACTGTTGCAACATCTTGGGGTGTGGATGGAAGTCCACTTTGGAATACCTGGAAATGAGCAAGTAGATGTCCTAGTAAAGCATGTATTTCTGCCGGGAGCTATTAAATATGATAAACTCCCTCTCACAAATATGATAATCATGCTCAGAAAGCGGTTGCCCTCGAACTGGCAAGAGGAATGGTTGCGGACATTTGGATTCAAAGGCAAACTCTACGCACTAGTTTATCCCACGATTCCAAGAGTGCCATAGTATAAGCACAAATATCAAGGAGTTTCACGACAGTTATGGCGTGGCTGAAATTTAATTATTGGAAATTTACCAAACACCTCTATCGAATAAACCTAAGTGCCACACCTATGTGTGTTTGCAGAGAGGTGGAAGATCAAAACCAACTACAATGTATTCGGAACACGCATCACATAAACCTCCTTTAAGTAATATTCGGGCTTTTGGTTATCTGTTCCCATGCAGCCTCCAAATCTTATTAGCACCGAACGATATATTAACATGTAAGCTACTGTAAGAATTCGTCAACAATGCCAATATCAAGTTATAGCTCCCTGCTCTGCTAATCTAATGCTCTTGGTACCAGGGCAAGAAAGAAAGTTCAGTTAACTGACTAAATCCCCACGTGCTACCCTGGAAGATATGGAACGCTCAGCCTCTTAATGTACATCCTATACATACGTTCTGAGTATTGATGTATCTATATGTGTGGCTGTAATACACAACTCTGATTCTTGCAAACTAAACTCCTGCTGTGTCTAGGTACTATTTACAGACGCGCACAAATACTGAATTCTCCATCGCCAGCTTTTGAAACAATTCGCACAGAAGAAACAAAGAACGTTTTACTGTTAATTCATGTACATAGTCATTTGTGTGGACTTAATTGGGAATGTCTCAAATGTGTACCAACGGCGATTTATCATTCCAAATGTGCACCACCTGCGATTTAATATTCTTTATAGTGCTCCCAGTAGGGTTTTTATAGTATACTACTACGGTGTCTCCTGTGTTTCATATTCGTCTCGTTTACTTGTATTACCACACTCTGATTGTAAATCTTGTTTTATACCGAATTTGTCCTTCGGTCATCCTGTGTAACAACGTATCAGGGCACGATTTAAAATAACGTCTGCCATGAACTGTCAAAACAGATTGCAATATATTGTTTCCTTTGTTGAGATGGTTGTGTGGTCTTGTTCCGAAAAAGAGACATATACGTAAAAAAGCAACTGACAAGTAAGAGTGTAAAGAGTCGTATGACTGGTGCTTGTTTCTCTAGTGGCAGTTTAAGCAGTGCTGTTCCTGCCTAACCACACGTAGGAAGTCTCCACGTTGTAAGTCATGATATTAGCAAAAACACATAGCTTTTACTATTAAGAAACTGACATAAAGAAATATTAGTCAAATTCAAATAACAAGTACGAAAAAGAAAATGTAACAGAGAACATAACTTTACTGGGGATTGTAACTTCGTTTCACTGCTTCAATGAAAGTCAAAAATTCTCCTCTCGCCAGCGTCACACCCACTTTGAACTGTATTCAAACAAATACGAATGCAAGATATTCTTGCATTTGATTTGTTCAAGGAAGAAACGTTTTATGGCGGACCAGTTGGTCTCCATACTGTTAGTACGAGAACCTGTTTCCGGGTCTACGAGGTGGAAACTATGATTAACTGAAAAATGGATGAAACCTTCATCCTTCCATCATTAATAGAAGCTAAAGCAACGTCAAATGACACTAGTTCCAGGAAGAACATTCTTAACGAAGACACGAAGAAGGTTGCTCTTGCTTCTTTTACGAAATACTTCTACGACACACTTGTTGCTGTTTCTCTCGATTTCTCCGAAAAACCATCTTACCACTACACATTTGCTAGTGTGAAACTTCTGTTTTCCGAGCTTGGATTCGTCAATCTCAACCATTTTTCTGGCTGTACCCAGTAAGTCACCATTCCTAAGAAAATCTAACATACAGACTTCACGACAAAAGCTTCGCCAATGAACGACTATGTGTTCAGATAAAAGTAATTCTTTGCAGATGAAAAGGATGAAACGTTTGTTTATCCACAAGAGTGTCATTTTTAAAATGTCTCCCTTACGTATTCTCCCAAACGCAAACGAAATATTTTGCCTTATACGCAAATGAAGTATATGTGAACTTTCTTTTCTATAATCTCTTTGTAGTCCATCACAGTGACCTTTTGTAGGAACAAGCTGCATTTTCCCGGAGCATTTTTAACAGAGTCTTTCTGTAGCAAGGAGTTCCTGTCGCATACACCGATACACAAATTTCACCGTGCAAGTTAAAGCAACTCTATATAGGTTAGAATCAATATGACGAAAACTGCTAAAATTTTCCGAGAAACGTTCAGCACACCGAACAATTAAAATTCAATACAACCTATTCATCAATGAGTTACATTAAACCTCTCCATTTCGAAAATAAACGAAACGGTACTCTAAGAAACTAGCATCTTTTCACCAGAAAAGATAGTATTCTGAGCGATTATCATTAGCTGCTGTATTTTATCACATCTTCTTATAACAGAATATATCAGGAGCCAAGAAGTTTTGGTTGGTCTGAAGCCTAACAGCACAGTTAATTTTCTGAATAAAATCTTCTCCGTTTTCAAGCCGCGTCAATTCGTATGAAATTCTCAAGCTTTCGATGGCAGTCCCCTCCATCGTCGTCAGGAGTAAAACCACTGAGTGCTGGGACTTCCTATTTTCTTTATTGTTATTTCATCCCCCCATGCTCCATATGGAGAGGGGAGGAGGGGGAGAGGGCTGTCAGCGGTACAGGCAACCAGCACTTCAGCCAATTGAGAATGAGAAGTTAAATGAGGCAATAAACAAGAAACCGATAGTGGGGATGGGTAAATTGAATTTAAAACTATTTAAAAGTGAAAAATAAAATGGAAGTGTTTTTATATATACGGTAGACGAATTCCTGCACTGGTAGTTAAAAAACAGTAACAATAAACCGTAAAACGAAATGCAGTAAGCATACATTTAAAACATGGTAGCTGAAACACTTATTTTTAATAGATGCCCTTTCCCGTCACTAGAAATTGGAAGGACCTGCCAACGGATAGGGGGTCAGTTGTTGAAGGAGAAAGGGTTGCCTGGTTAAGAGGGTAGGGGTATGGGGGTATAGGATGGAGGACTGGTGCGTAACAGCGATGGGGTAGGAGGCTTTAGGACAGAAAAGGGCGTAGAGCAGAGGGTGGAATTGGTGACACTAATAGCTACATAGAATTTGTGAAAAACACTCTAGACCATAATGGTTATTTTATTTAAAACCACCGATTTCGGACTAGTCTTGGGCCATCTTCAGAATAGCACCATTAGCTGAAGTAGCTGAAACTATGGCAGTTTCAGCGACTGTGGTCTACTGACTGTTCTGGCCATCGTCATCTTCAGCTGGTGGCCCTATTCTTAAGATCGCTTAAGACTAGGCCGAACCAGTCATTTTAAATAAAATAACCGTTGTGATCGAGATTGATTTTCACGAATTTTATGTACCTTACAAGATAGCTATTCTCCGAAAATGTTACTATCAGTTGTTCTTGGAAAGGTGGTGTTGAAAGAACGACAAAAGAGAAACAGAGGGTAAGGATATATGGCGAGGTGAGGGAGAAGGAGCCGTGATAAGGTGAATCGAATGAGATGGAACTATAGTCGATAAGACGGCAAAAAGTTGGGGCGGAGTTCATGATTTGTGAACGGGAGACGGTTGAAATTTCTTTGGGAGAGAATGTGGAGGACGTGTAAGTGGAGGATTGGCAGAAGGTATTGGTAAAGGCGCGGCAGCATATGAGGATTGGAAAGTAGAGGGGAAAGGATAGGGTTATTGGAGTCGAGTTTCTGGACGGTGTAGATTGTTCGGAGGTGTTCAATGTGAGTTAGGAGAGGCGAGAATGTGATGAGTTGGTAAAGAATCGTTGTGGGCGAAGATAAACGGATAACGAAGGCGAGGTGGAGTGCATGGATGTCGAGGGCCCGGAGGAACTTAAGCACACGTTTTTGCTTATATAGCCACGATTGTCTTCTCTAGCGCCGGTCGGGCGGGGGGGGGGGACGAAATCGCGTGTGTATAAAGGGCGCGGCCAGCCTATCACGGTGTAGACGCCTGGGAGGCGAACAGGCTCTTAAGTGCGTCATCACACGTAGCACTGCAAGTCTTAACGAGTGCCAACAGCCATCGCCAGCAGTTAGCAAGTAAGTATTTCAGACGAGTTTAAATACTCTTAACTGCGAGTTTATGTGCATGCTAGTTCTCGATAGCACACGACAAAACTAAGACCTTTAGTGTTTTTTTTTTTCAATTAAAAACTGATTTTCCATAGGCCCTGCACGGAGCCGAGCATTCGCAAAATGTTGTGCACAAGCGAGTAGTGTGACGCCACAGGTGTGTTGCAGGGCTCGTATATCTCGTTGGGCCCGCGCGGGACCGAGTGACGTCAGGTAGTGCCACCCGAAAACTTTTATGGCTGTGACAGTACAGCCACAAAAGTTTTCGGGCGGCAAGTATAACAATCACAACGTTGTACATTTTAATACCTTGTATGCAGTCCTTTTTGCTTAATCACTTATTCAAGCGCTTAGGCATGCTGTGAAGGAACTTTCGCGTATAATCAGGATTTATTTGTCGCCATTCTTTCAGTATCCGTTGCTCTAAAGCTTGTTTTGAAGTCACTGCCGTTTGTCGAACTTTTCGCTTCAATTCACCCCAAGATTTTCTATTGGGTTCAAGTCTGGACTCTGAGGAGGGGTATCCAAAACCTTAGGGCAATTACACAGCGTCCAGAGTCTCAGGATATCCGCTTTATACTTCGGATCATTGTCTTGATACAATCTTTAAGACCTCGAAAACCCGAAAATCGAAGCACTTTGCGGTAAATTCACTTTTAGGATGTCAATTGTACCTTCAATGAATGCTAATTCACCTACCTCAGATGACGACATGGAACCCCAAATCATGACACATCCACCACCATGTTTAACTGTGGGTTGCAGCTGCTTCGACTGAAATTCTTCGCGTGGTTTCCTCTAAGTCATAGGTCTTCCGTTTCAGGAAAACATCTGTGATCGACATTCATCGACAAAAATTACTTCGCCCCACCAACTGACATTATTATTTACGTGCTGCTTCGCGAAGTCCAGTAGTTTCTTTCTATTCCTCTCATTTATCACAGGTTTCTTCCTGCTACTCGACCATTATACCCCTCTCGTCTGATAAATCGTCGGACTGTTTCAGGGTGCACGTCCTTCCCATTTTCCTGTTGCACCGCGGCAGCAATTTTCGTTGTCGACAATCTTGGATTTGCTTCAATTTTTCTTATTGCTGCGGTATCCTCTCTTCTACTCAGCTTCTTTGGTCGCCCTGTTTTTACTTTATCTTCTCTTTTGAATCTTCGTATAATGTCACATACAGTACTCTTACTCATTTGCACCAATGCGGCAATCTGTCTTTCGGAACGTTCTTTAGCGTGATGGAAAATAACAAGTTGTCTGTTTTCAAATGACGTTGTTTCCTTTCCGCCCCATCGTACTGTGCACCATGCGTGTTAACAACACGGAAACGCAGAACAGAATGAGCTTGCTCTGTTTACAGCTAGCATCACCGCCGCCTATACGACATGTGCCAGAATAATAAAGTGACTGCATGTTGTGGTGGCTTATAATGCAAATTTACATTGCACGTAGTTAATTATATTATACAGCGACCTGCTTGTGATACATTGTCAGACAATGTTCACACTGCAGAATGGACAGACAATTACTTCTCGTGCTTCTCAAATGTTCGAAGAGAACTTGACATTTCAATAACAATGAGGGTGCACTGTACATAAAGAACACAGTATAAAAAATATAATATTTATAAGTAAGGGTTACTCATGCATGGGTACATGCATGACGCAACATTATTTATAAATATTATACTTTTGTCATTGTCTTTTTATGTATGTGTGTAACTGTTGCTGTTAAAAAATATGAGCTGGATAATGGTCTTTGACCGACAAAGGTCCACAATAAAGAATAAATTGAACGGCAGCTTCGACATACATGGTGGTAAAGAACAGTATTGTTACCCTTCTATCATTACTGTAACTTTTCAATCTTTGGTCTTCTCATTTAGATTTCCAGAAACTAAAAATTTTCGTCAACAACGTGGGAGCATCATCTTGGTGACGAGACCTGAAGGGAAAAAAAACGCATCACAGTCATGATATTAAATTACTCTCGATTTCCATACCAGGTGTCATCATCAGACAAAGCTGTGTCGCACAGATGTCACAAGTAAGTGACACAAGTTTACACAAGTAATTGCATGACATACTCACTCTCATGATTTGCGTAGTTTATGATATAGATTTTTCTAAATACTCTTTTCGGCTCAAGCAGACGCTACGCACAGGAACTCCGTAATGGAGCTAAAACTGCACCCTCAGTGCAGTTCAGAGAAGCGCGCTGCGGCCCCGTACGTGTGCACTGTTTAGTCGATCAGCGTGCCTCGAAGGGTCATTCCACGACAAGGAGATTTGTCAGCACAGGGGGCTGCTCACGTAATAGGTGTGGTCACTGAAGCAACTCTAACATTTAACCATTATTGTGAGACACGGAGCCGGCCGATGAGGCCGATGAGGCCGAACGGTTCTAGGTGCTTCAGTCCGGAACCGCGCTGCTGCTACGGTCGCAGGTTCGAATCCAGCCTCGGGTATGGATGAGTGTGATGTCCTTAGGCTAGTTAGGTTTAAGTAGTTCTATGTCCAGGGGACTGACGACCTCAGATGGTAAGTCCCATAGTGCTTAGAGCTATTTGAACCATTTTGTAAGACAGGGAACACTAAAGATCTGTATCGGGGAGGTCTGTCCCTGTCAGTAACACCAGCTGATGACCGCTGTCTACAAATTACTGCTCTTAGGTATCCCGAGGAGACCGCAGCAAAGATGTGCTCTACACTTTTGGAGCCAGTTGAGAGGGTTATTTTCAAGTAGACAAGACGCAAATAGTCAGTTTTGCCTCTAGGCGTCCATTACAAAGATAGCACCAATCCCAACCCCCAGTATTAGGGCGTGCGTTATAAGAGGGTGAGCGAACATTTGGAATGGAACATTACTCACTGGTGTTGGGGGAACGTCTGGAATGGAACCTCGGTCAGTGGCGTTGGGTTATTTTTAAGAAGACATCTGGAATGGCACCAGGCTCACTGGCATTTGGAAAGGAGCCAGGCTCAGTGGCATTGGTTGTTTTTGAGGGAACATATGGATTGGAACGTGAATCAATGGTTCTGGAATCTCCTGTAGGGGAAATCTGCAATGGAATCAGACTCAGTGACACTAGGTTCTCTGCATTGACACGTTTGTGTCATGGCTGATGACTGTCGTAGGAGAGAGTGGAGGCACGCCTCAGGCTTGCTGTTTCACGGACTCAGTAGAGAGGTGGGTGGTTCAAAATGGTTCAAATGGCTCTGAGTACTACGGGACTTAACATCTGAGGTCATCTGTCCCCTAGAACTTAGAACTACTTGAACCTAAGTAACCTAAGGACACCCAGACACATACATGCCCGAGGCAAGATTCGAATCTGCGACCGTAGCAGTCGCGCGGTTCCGGACTGAAGCGCCTAGAACCTCTCGCCCACTGCGGCTGGCAGGTGGGTCAGTTACGAATCTGACTGTCATCATGTACGTTCACCAGATGACTCCTACTGTCAGGATTTCTGCAAGGGGATAGCTGTTTGAAGACGAAAGTCCACGAGCACACTGCACTCATCTCATAAACGCCTAATGCCATCCTCCAGAGGGCAAGAATCCATCAAATGGAATGGTCGTCGGTGCGTATTGACATGACCTCGACGATGTGGGCTTGGCACGAGTTAAAACTTTCAGAGCGTCATAGTACAACTAGGGGCTGATTAAGTCAGGAGGGCCGTTACCGAAAAGTAAGTAGCAACATTTCGGCCACCTTGTCTGCAGCTTGCCAACGAGGCTGCAAAAAGGTAACAATGCACGGTGTGGAGCAACTTTTTACCGAACATCACCAAGCATCAATCAGATTTTCATCGTCCAGTTGTGCGAAGATTTGCTCTTTCGTAACGATTCCCTTTATTTTGGCCATGGTTTTAATTTATGGCCTAGTAACTTTCCTACGTTCGTGAAGCTCGTTCTACATTAAGAGACTCCCCTTTAAGCTAAGCCCACCCACACTCGCCGATGTTCACGTGGTGAAAAACTTTTTAGAGCAGTTTATACGGCATTTTTAAGCTTGAATGATCGTACTGCTTCCACTTTCTTTTATTCTGACGAAAATGTGGAACTGTCGTCCGATATTCGCCAAAGTGGAAAGAACCTTGATAGCTATATTGCTGAAACTGCAAGCAGCGGAAAGAGACCCCCACCCCCCGTCCCCGGCTTGCTGTGGACGTGGGCGAAGGCGGCAGAAGCCGCACAGACGCAGTCTGATCAGAGGGCTGCGCACGGTGGCCCTGCGGGCCGTCCCTTATTCGGACGGAGGCGGGTTGGGGCATCGCATCGCAGCTCCGACCACCGCTGGGCAACGGCCAAGCCCGCAGACTTCCGCACGCAATTACACGCACTTCCTGGCTGCGCTTTACGCGCCGCCGCATTCCGCTCGATATTGGCGTCATCAAGTATTTATTGCGGCCATCAAACATTCACTGCCGGTGACACGCCTCTCCGGCTGTGCATTTTCGCCGCAAAATAAATACCCTCCTCTAACGAGGGCGGAGAGGGGGGGGGGGGGGGTGCCGAGGCGCTGGCGCTCGATGGTGTACGGCCCGCACCATTGTGACTTACACTTTGCTGCGTCCGCTGTGCACAGAAGCCGCTGCCGATCTGCACACGTTCCACTGAACACCGGCTGCCGAACTGAGAAATGGCTGCTACCATCGCCGTCAGACGGTCCCTGAGGTGTGAGGATACGAGCATTTCATGGATTTGTTCATGATATTCACTTTAACATACAGCAAAGGGGTGTTATCTGAATATCGATATCGCATTACTGACAAGTGGTTGATGGCTCGTCTCGCACGAGCACCCCAATTCAGCCAGTGTTTTAACAGACTAGAATGAGATTTTCACTCTGCAGCGGAGTTTGCGCTGATATGAAACTTCCTGGCAGATTAAAACTGTGTGCCGGACCGTGACTCGATCTCGGGATCTTTGCCTAAGTGCACTACCATCTGAGCTACACAAGCACGACTCACGCCCCGTCCTCACAGATTTACTTCTGTCAGTACCTCGTCTCCTTCCTTCCAAGCTCAGTTGGTAGAGCACTTTCCCGCGAAAGGCAAAGGTCTCGAGTTCGAGTCTCGGTCTGGTACACAGTTCTAATATGCCAGGAAATTTTTAACAGACTGTTTGTCGAGATCTTCTGTTGCATGTACCAATTGATCACCATAATATTTGCGCAAATACTGTTAAGCAAATTACAAATTCTTTTTCGTGTGAGACAAAATTATATGCTTGTAACGTGATGCAAACCCTTCGGATCAACGTAACAGATTTTTACGTCCACACCATTACGATCGCGTGATCCATAAGCAACGCCAAATTCATTGTGCGATGAACGCAGAAGGAATGCCAATAGCAGTAACCAGAAAATCAAAGTCCGCAACCAAGTCGGTATAGATCAACACCTAGCGGAGCTTTGTAAGAGCGTACTACGACGTGTGTGAGAAAAATACTGGGATTCATTTTATATCCACCAAAGTTTTTATTTTTTATTCAAACAAGAACATTGTCCTCTTGAAAGCAGTTCCCTTCGGCAGATACACGCTGGCTGAGTTGTTCGGATCCTTGATAGCAGCACTGGAAGGCTTCAACTGGTAGGGTCTTTTACATTTCACTCGCATTGTTTTGAATGTTCTCAAGAGTCCCAAAAATGACGTCCTTTTAAGATATTTTTCAATTTCAGGAAAAGAAAATAGGCACTAGAACTCGGATCAGTTGAACAGGGGGGTTTTGGAACGACAGGAATGCCATTTTAGGTCAAAAATTCCGTGATTGAAGTGGCCGCGTGATGTGGGATGTTGTTATAATGCATCTTCCACTTGTCTGCAATGTCCGGGGTACTGGATTCAACATTTTCCTCAGCCTTTCAAGGACATCTTCCTAAAACTCTTGGATGACAATTTGTCCTGGAGGAACAAATTCTTTATGCACGATATCCCTGCCAAAAAAGCAAATCAGCATTCCTTTGGTCTTTAATTTGTTCATTAGAGTTTTTTTCGGTGGAAGAGAAGTCTCAGTGTGTCACGCCTCACTTTGCCGCTTTGTCTCAGGATCGTATGCAGAAATCCACGATTCATCATCTGTCATCACAGG
Source organism: Schistocerca gregaria (assembly GCF_023897955.1). Classification (NCBI taxonomy): domain Eukaryota; kingdom Metazoa; phylum Arthropoda; class Insecta; order Orthoptera; family Acrididae; genus Schistocerca; species Schistocerca gregaria. Next base: position 532,451,122 of record NC_064921.1, read on the forward strand.
GATGAACTATTGGTTGTCATTGGCAGACCTCTCAAGAAGACAGACGCAAACGACTCTTCGATTGTTTTTCTACTCCGTTTTAAGGATTTTCGGAACCATTTTGGCACAAACCTTTCGCATGTGCAAAACTTCGACCAATATATTATGTACGGTGAAATTGTTTAAGCTTAACAGGTCACCCATTATCTGTATTGTTAAATGGCGGTCTGATCTCACAAGATCATCGACACTTTCGACATTTTCGTCGATTTTTGAAGCTCTCTCTGAGCGAGATTCATCTTCAACTTGTTCTCGGCCTTCCAAAAATGATTTTAGCCGGCGAAAAACTAGTGCTCTTGATAATAACTGCTGCCATAGGCCTGCTTCGAATTCTCACAGGTTACATTCGCGGACTACCCAAGTGTAACACAATACACGAGGCAATAATGTTGCTCTAAACTACACTGTTTCATTTTCGTAACAAACAACAAGAACACAACTTCTCTGACGGCGCTGTCAAAACTTACGTGATGGCTGTTCAGAGCTGAAACTCGCACTGAGCCTCTGGGAGGGACGAACACATCAGCGTGTACATGCAGAACAACACATAGTTTCTGTGTTGCTCACAGTGTTGTCAATTTCATTACTTTTCTCACACGCCTCATATTTATGACTGACTCGCTGTCGTGTAGCTCTGCGCTGCCAGCGGCCGGGCACACGTGACCCGTGGAGATCTCTAAGATCGGTTCAACCACAAGCCTTAACGAGTTAGAAATGTAGTCCGGGTATCCGAACGGTAGGTGATCTTGTTGAGTACCAGGCGGGACACCATATCATTACTCTAGGCGTTGCGCCCATTTAACATTGAAGAAATGGTTCAAATGGCTCTGAGCACTATGGGACTTAACATCTATGGTCAGCAGTCCCCTAGAATTACTTAAACCTAAGAACATCACACAACACCCAGCCATCACGAGGCAGAGAAAATCCCTGACCCCGCCGGGAATCGAACCCGGGAACCCGGGCGTGGGAAGCGAGAACGCTACCGCACGACCACGAGATGCGGACTAACATTGAAGATTGCAATTTGGCAGTGTTCGTTTCCTGAGGAGCCTCCAGACACGGACACGTCCATCACGATGTTGTGTGCAGAGGATCGCCTTAGACGAAGACATGGTGCTTCTCCTGTGTCCAATGTTGTCATCAATCGCACCGCTTTCTCCGCGCTTCTTTCTGACACGTTAAGGGAACTCACAACAACGATCTCCATGCTGACTGTCCGAGATACTGCAGTGCTCGACGCACTGTCCGTGTAGACGTCTTTCTGCAAACAAGACCCTTCTGACCGGCGCAATACAGCAACTCGACGTGTCATGGACAAAAACAAGTCGTTGCAAGTCTATGGCAAAAATATTGAGCCATGCTGATTATAAAGCCGTCCATAATTGCGAAAGTGTTTCCGGTGCAGGATTTTGTGCACGAACTGAGCTCTCGATTATGTTCCGTAAATGTTCGGGCGATATGGGAGGCCAAATCTTTCTCTCGAATTATCGTGAATCGTGAACAATTATGGCCCTGTGACAAGGTGCATTGTCGTCCATAAAGGTTTCATCGTGATTTGGGAACATAAAGTCCACGAATGGCTGGAAATGGTCTCCAAGTAACCCAACAGAACCATTTCCAGTCAATTATCGGTTCCATTCCATCTACACACAACCCACACACCATTATGGAGGCACCACAGCTTGCACATTGCCTTGTTGACAACTTGCTTCGTGGGGCCTGCGAAATACTCGAACCCCCCCATCAGCTGTTACCACCTGAAATCTGGATTCACCTGACGAGGTCACGGTTTTCCAGTCGTCTAGGATCCAACAGATATGATCACCAACCCCGGAGAAGGGCTGCAGGCGATATCGTGCTGTTAGCAAAGGCATCGCGTCGGTCGTCTGCTGCCGTAGCCCGATGAAGCCAAATTTTGCCCCAATGTTCTAAGGGGTACGTTCGTAGCACGTCCCGCATTGATTTCTGCGTGTATTTTACGCAGTGTTGCTTATCTGTTAGCACTGACAACAGTACCCAAACGCTTCGGCTATAGGTCGTTAAGTGAAGGCAGTCGGCCGTTGTTCGTGGTGAGATGAAATGCCTGAAATTTGATATTCTCGGCATGCTCCGGATACAGTGGTTCTCGGAATACTGAATTCCCTAACGATTTCCGAAGTGGAATGGCCTACGCGTCTAGCTGCAACTACCATCCCGCGTTCAAAGTCTCTTAAATCATAACCACACTGGAAATTTTTTCACATGAATCACTTGAGTACAAATGACAGCTTCGCCAATGCACTGCCCTTCTCCACCGTGTTTTCGCGATACTACTGCCATATGTATTTGTGCATATCGCCATCCCATGACTTTTGTCACTTTATTGTATGATTTCTACTGTTATTTTATTTGTGATCTTACTAATATAAAGGATTGACTAAATTGTCGATTAAAACGTTTCCGCCGGCCGCTGCGCCCGAGCGCTCTAGGCGTTGCAGTCTGGAACCGAGCGACCGCTACGGTCGCAGGTTCGAATCCTGCCTCGAGCATGGATGTTTGTGATGCCCTTAGGTTACTTAGGTTTAAGTAGTTCTAAGTTCTAGGGGACTGATCGCCTCAGATGCTAAGTCCCATAGTACTCAGAGCTATCTGAACCATCTGAACACTTTTCCGTAGCCCACTCTTATTTTTAGAATCTACACATTCCATTTGCTTGTATAGATACACATTGGAATTTAAAAGAACAACAACATCTACTATGAAAATTCCCGGCATCTAAATCATTCTGGTAGCCACCCAGTATCATGTATTTATTTTTCTTTGTAGTATGTTTGAATCCCACTTGTTATAGTCCTCAGCTTTCTCAGTGTATCATTAAGGTTGTCACTATCTTAGGCAGTTATCACCTGGTCAATAGCTCATAAGACAAAGTAGCAGTTATTAGATCCTACTGTCATTACCATCGAGATTCATTTTCTCCATGTCTTCAATACTTCATCCAAATAAATTAAAAAAGAAGAGACAACTCTGTCGAACCCTCTGGCTAATTTGTTAATCCTCTAATATATCATCCAGCGTCACTGCTCTCGTGGATTCACAATACGGAGATCTAAATAAATTAATGGAGAGTATTAAGGTATCATTATCCTTCATGTTCAGCCATAACTTGTTAAATGGTACTGTGTCCTGCACCTTTTTTTACGCTTGCGAATACATACACTGTTCACCCTCTTTCAATACTTTTTTCTGTTTGTTGGTTATGTATGAAAACAGCGCCTACACATAACCGACCGAGCGTATGGCTCACCCGTTCTGAAACCGTTATTTTCACTGGCACATTTTATTCATCACATTTCCAGTTTCCTGTTTTTCTTTTATTAAAAGAAAAATATAATGTTTGAAACGACAGATCGTGACATACTGTACGAATAGTGTAATTTATTGCAGTTTCTCTAACAATTCGGCAACACCCTCCACAATCAAAGACTATCTTTACTTTTTCGACTATTGTGTATAATGTGGATGTCTGACTAGCTTATCGGTAGACATTTAGTACAGGGGGCAGACGGGGGTGGGAAGTGGGGACGTTGAATTGCGGTGCTGTTGTCATGTTACTGTTTAATCAAGTTCCTAATATGTTACATCGCTGAAGTCGTCTTGGAAGGCTTTTTCGAATGCTATGTAAAAAATAGATATGCATTAAACAATTAAAAAAGCAACGAAGAAGCTGCCGTAATTCGACATTCATAAACGTTAAAAATGATTTACAAATATCTGAAAATTCGTCGCAATGTCCGCCCTGACTTAGCAAGTACAGCATTTTCGTACATTTACTCGTTATGGATATACAAAAAGATGGCTCTGAGCACTATGGGACTCAAATGCTGTGGTTATTAGTCCCCTAGAACTTAGAACTACTTAAACCTAACTAACCTAAGGACATCACACACATCCATGCCCGAGGCAGGATTCGAACCTGCGACCGTAGCAGTCGCACGGTTCCGGACTGCGCGCCTAGAACCGCGAAACCACCGCGGCCGGCGTTATGGATATACGTGGTTACTATAAAAGATGCATTCGTTTTCAGAGTGCTACATTTTATGAAATATTAGATGTGCAAATATTACCGACACATGAACAGTACCGTAAACACACCGCGTGTGCATTGTGGCCACCAGTTGGCGTTGCGAGTCAGTGCACTGACAAAATAGCGACATAGAATGACATAGTTTGTGTTTGTTGGAATACACGAGATATTTATCAGTTACAACAATGCAGCTTGTATTCAGAAGGAGCCGTGGAAAAGAATCGCCTAGTCAATGGAGCATTGTACGTTGGTATCGACAGTTCAGGAACACTGGTTGTTTATGTTAACAGAAAAGTATCGGCTGACCGAGTTTGCCAGATGCAACTGTGGAGAGGGTCAAGTCACGAACTTGGACTACTACAGCAAAATATGCGAAAAATTTTGCGATGGCGGTTACATTTCAAACGGTACCATCTGCAGCTCGTGCAGCTATTAAAACCGAAAGATTATTGCCGGCACCTTTAATTTTGCATCACAAAGTAGGAAGCACCCGAAGGTGAACATTTCGCTTCCAAACTAGTATTCAGCGACGAAGCAACTTTCCACTAATCTGGTAAGGTTGACCGCCATAAGGTGTTAGTATTGGACACTAAAAATTCTCTAGAGATTGTGGCACAAGAACGAGATTCTCAGTAATTTCACAGGCGAAACTGCACGGACCGTTTTTCTTCTCGGAGAAGACTCTGACGGATTCCTCATACCTTAATATGTCGCAGTTGTTACCACAACTGACAACTGATTCCGAAAATTTCATTTCCATCTAGACAGCGCACCCCCTAATTAGGCTATCGATGTTTGTCTTTAGCTAAACGACCAACTTCCACATCGCTGGATTGGACGTAGTGATGAAGATGATGTGGTTCTATTCCATTGCCCCCGCCCCAGGTCACATGACCGAACGCCTTGATTTTTTTTCCTTTGGGGTACATTAGGGACCGTGTTCTCGTACCGCCATTGACAGGGTGTTGCTGCATAAGGAATGGAACGAACTGGACTACCGATAGTGCGTGTGTCTTATGACCAGAGGAGCACTTATAAGACATCTGCAGAGTGCAAAATATAAACTTTCTGAGTTTACGGTGCTATTCATGCATCAGTCATATTTCGACATGTAATACTTTGGAAAATATGAAGTTTTGAAAACGAAAGTACCATTTATAGTAGTTCTCTATTTGGGGTGAACTACCCTAGCTGCCTTACTCTGTATGTTCCTTTCATAAACTCGTGGCTTGCAATATCAACGCGTCTGAAGAAAACTGGATAAAATTTTGGGGGAGCAAAACTCGCGAAAATACAAGATGGATTTTCTTCCGTTTTACGGTTTTCTCACGGTTATCTTTCTGCGTCTTTAAGTAATCTATTATTTCATAAACGATGGAAAAAATAATAGCTGCCTGTGCCATACGAAAATAGGAGCTTCAGGAAAATGTGAGAAGCTCCTGCATAATCCAGGGCCCAATTTCTCCCCAGTCCACTTCATACCCGTAACTGCCTTTCACTGAAACTTTTCCTCTCTTCGCTCGACTGTAACATTCTACAAACGCAGACACTGTAAAATGGTCGCAGTTTCGAATTTAAAAAACGCATCACCGTCTGCAATTGACACCACAAAAATAAAAATAAGAGCGGAGCAATTTTCCCTCGCGTCGGAGAAGGCGAAACTGTTATTACCAACATAAAAATTATCGAGAGACGCTACAGGACAGACCAAAAACCATGCCGTTAGAAAGTTTGTATTATTTTCTTGTGTTACACACAGCTCCACGTTGGAAGGAGACAACGGCATTACTAATACATTTCGTTCTTTTTTAAGTTTCATTCACCTAAATGTTAGTCAAGCCGCTTTTTTATGCACGAGATGATAAACATTTATAAACCTATGGCTGATTCTTAGTTTAATCTATATTTCTATACTGCTATATATATAAAGATCAGCCATTGTTTAACGTTGTTGCCAAAAATCTCGATAAGATCTTGACCGATTAACTTCACATTTTTACACGATACTCTAATGAACGTAGGCTGTATCTTTTATATAACAGATAAACAGATGTGTGTTATGTAGAGCGGTAAAGTTGTTACCAAAAATTTCGAACACCGTCTGACAGATTTACTTAAAAAATTTGTTTGTTACACTAATAGCATTAGGATGAACGTGAGATACATGTTTTTTCAAACATATGCCGGGTGTCTCTTCTATGGGTCGTCGGTCGTATTCGGATGACATTTGCAATTTCTTTTTTGCGTCGTACAGCCGGAGTCAGCCCAAACAAATATTGCTCATCACGTCTTCCGTGTGACGCTCAGAGTCTATGGAAAGCGTTACAAACTTTAATAATTTGTAAAGTTCAGTATTATGTGATCTTTCGGTAGTGCGGTCCCAAACTAGCCTAGGGCATTATTCGTATTATGGATGTATTCACAGGAACAGTAAAAAAGGAAGAATAATCACTTTTCCAGCAGAGACAGTAGCGGCCTGGCCCACGTTGGCTGCTACTGCCCTGCAGAAGCCCTGCTCTGTCTCTGATGGAGCAGTGGTTCCTCCTGTTTTACTGTTCTTGTTGATACACATCCATAAAACGAATAATGCCCTAGACTAATTTGGAACCGCTCTATCGGAAGGTCGCGCAATACTGCACTATACAAATTATTTAGTTTGTAACGGGGGACAAACCGACGCTTTCCATCGACGCTGAGCGTCACACGGAAGACGTGATGAGCAATATTTATTTAGGCTGACTCCGGCTGCACGATGCAAAAAATTAATTGCTAATACCTGCCTAAACACAAAAAAAAATGTGCCTGAGTGCTCTTTGGAGAAACATTCTGTATAACATAACGCGTAATAGGGAAACGTTGCTACCAATTATCTCGAAAAGGTCTTGATTGGTTAACTTCAAATCTTTACACATTGCGCTAATAAAAGTTTGGACGAACAATGGCTATGTATTTTTAATATATATATGTGTATATAATATGTAATGCCAAGTTCTTGATACTTTGACTTCAAACTTTTACACGAGGCTCTAATAAACATTCAGATGTACGTAGACTATATGTTGTTTTAAAGAATAACCACTGTTTTTCTGTTAAAACTGAATGTTATGCCGCGCCCTGCTGTGAAGATATGCGGTTTGTTTTCTTTTTCACAGTCAGTTCTAACTAGGGTAGTGAGGCACTTCAACCATTAGCTGTGATGCAGCACTGCAAAAATATTGAAATTAGCATGTTTATGTCTGCATTGTATGCTTCCAAGACCGGCAGAAAACAATAAATCCTACAATAATACAGTAAAATAAACCTATAGTCACAAAATCTTCGGACTCCTTGCACCGCGTCATTCTTCAGATTATCTCCACTGTACTTTCCCGGTCCTGCTGCTGGGGTTTTGTCCGTGAGCATGTTACTTGTTCACACACTGAAGAAGTCGTTTATAAACGGAGAAAATTATGAAAGCTAAATGCGAAGTAAATGTTTTCTAATTAACGCAGACGAAGGGCATGATATTAGTAACATGATATTACCAGAGACTTACAAACTAGACATTTTCGTAGTTATCAGTCACGCCCCTCCCTCAGGAGGTTCGTGTCCTCCCTCGGGCATGAGCGTGTGTGTTGTTCTTAGCTTAAGTTAGTTAAAGTAGTGTGTAAGTCTAGGGACCAATGACCTCAGCAGTTTCGTCCCTTAGGAATTCATACACATTTGAACTTCTGATTTACCAGTCATACTGTAAAAATCTGTCTACCTTTTTTTTAAATAAAATCAAAAAAAGTTTAATTACAGTAGAACCCCTCTAATCCGTCACCTTCGGGACCAGGACCATGGTCGGAACGAGAAAAAGGTCGGATTATCCGAAAAATCTAATATTTATCAAAAAAATATAAAAAGACATTTAGTACAAAAAATTAAGCTATTTAAGAACTAAAAGATGTCTACAGTAATATAATAAGATGCTTTTTACTCAGTATTAAACAGTATAAAAACTAAAAAAGTCTACATACATTATATTATGTATTGGTTTTAAAAGGAAAAACGAAAACTAATTACAGTACCGTATTGTACATAATAACATATGAACGATATATACTGTAAATTAAAAAATGTTTGTAGCACTCTATATAAAAAAGAAATTTTTTACAAAGAAATAAACTACTGTATGTATAAACTAAGAAATGATTATACTGTATGCATTGTTTTTATAGTAAAAACGAAAACAAATTTTTTGGAAAAAAAGTCAGGGATACATTTTTGACGAGTTTTCCAAGGATCAATCCAGCCTTCACTGGCAGCAAATTTACTTTCGGCTTCCAGTTTTTGTGCAAAAATATTGCTTTTTCTTTGAGAATCGGCCCAGATATTGGAGTTCCTTTCCTTCTTTCTTGACAAAACCACATCCACAATGCGTTGTCAAGCAGTCCAAGTTAAGGCTTTTTTAATGTTTTGCGATTCGTCAGAGTGCTGACACCATAATGGTAACTGTATAGGAGTCAACGTCTTTCCGATTCTTCCTCCAATCCTTAATTGTCGTAACGCCTACATTCAGTTTCTTTGCAATTTCTTGGAGCGCATCTCCTTCGTCCAGTCTTTGGTAGCACTGCTAATTTTTCATTTAGTGAAAGAGTTACGTGTTTACGTTCGAATCCAGAGATGTTGAAAAACAGACAACTGTACACGCAGTGAATCTACAGTAATAAGTACGGCAGAGAACACGGAATAAAGCAAACAACGAAGTTTTTTAATCCCAACAAAGGATAAAACTGCACAATAACGTACAGTATAACAATATGCAGAATGATAGACACCGCAACAATGGCCCAACAGGCGTCCAGTCAGTGACGAGTCGGCACAGGTTCGCGAGCCTCAGCATGGTCTGACTAACCGGAGTGAGGGACCATCCAAGGTCGGATTAGAGGGGTTCCACTGTACACTCTACCAACAACAGCCCTGTCCTATAGAATATTTTGATACTATCCGTTCGTATGCGAGAGCACGTTAGTTAATGCAAACAACAAAATGACAGTTCTGCTAGAGCATTTTATAAAATTCCCTATGTAGTGAACTTATACTACATGGGTTATCGTCCTTAAAGAAACAACATTTTCTTTGTAAAGAAAAGCATGGTCTGTAATAGGCTGTAATATCATTTATAATTTTGCAATCGGCCGATTTCGTCGTTTGTCATTTTCAAGCACATGTAAATAAACAAAGTGTTTTGAATTACGTGCCTTGTGTAATATGATACATCATGTGATGTTTACCCATGTCTACTCGAAAATGTGCTTGAAAATGACATAAACGTCGCAAGCGGCCGACAGCACAATTATTAGCCTCTTACGGATCATGTTTTCCTTTACAAAATTTTCAGGGGCTGTGGTCCCATGCAAAATTATACAGAAATAATCGGAAAATCCAGAAATTGCGTTACAATATCCGCTAAAAACCTTTAGCCGTCATACAGAAAACGTTTTGGCGTATCGAAAGCCGAGCTCAGCGAGCTTCAGCTTATGCTGAAATAAAATTCAGGTAATTAAGTTCACACAATTCAGTCATTCAAGTAGTTCATCTTCTGAGAGTACGGAGTAGCCATAAGGTATGATTAAAGAGATAGGAATTGGTCCATTTCGACACCTTTTGCCGTACATGTATAATTCAACAGTTTTCAGAAAAAGAAGAAAGTGGCTATCACGCACCTAAACTTTAACAAGAAATTCGACTCAATAAGGTCTCTTTTCGTTGAATCGGATTAGCTTTGTCGATGTGTCCCATGTTAAGTGAGTGCATCCGGACGTACCACTGGAAAAGAAATGTTAACGTCAATCAAAATTCTCAAGATTGGTATTATCGGTATTCTGTACGGCCATTATCAACAAACCATCTAATGTCTCCCTGGCATGCAGGTCGGTCATTGACACTACGTAGGTATAAGCAGAATGGATGGTGCTGCACCGGATTTTCAGATGCAGAGATAGAAAACTCTCTGTCTCCCTCCTCTTAAAAGCGTTCCTTGTCTCGCAGACACCTTGAAAAGATTGAATCAAATTTATTAGGCCTCTGGAGAAGACATAATGATTGATTAACCCAAGCGGGTGGAGGGTGTTTCAAGGCTGACTGCATTTAGCTACAGCTAGAGTGATGAATTCAGGGAGTTTGTTTGTAAGAGGAAAATGATGTTATTTAATTTAAATATACTGAAGTGGTGATTGATTTTATAAATTTTCTAATGACATGCATCACTCAAGGAATAAGAATGAGCCAGTGGCTGCAAAAGGAGATCTAACGGATAGTAAGCGCCGAGCTCCGTGGTACGAGTGGTTTCAGCCAGTAAATGCAGTGATACCAACGTAAGTATTGGACACAAAGCCACAGAGGGCAGTTTCCGACTAGATGGAATGTGTCACATCCCGAATAATAAGAGGTGAATATGGGGTCGAACAGCTCATACCTATTATGTGCAGGTTAATGGATGTAACTGCGGATTATTTGAAATTAGTAACGCCACGAGGCGGTGAAACACAAAACTATTTGTGTGATACAAGTATGCATCTGTAGAGTGTGAACAAGCAAGCTGACTCAGTGTTAAGTTAATATGTACGAAACTGTTGATTCATAGACTGCGTTTGTGAAGTAGAGTGAAAATGTACGTATACGTTTTTACACACTGCGGCTTCGCTATGTATATGTTTGTACACATTGCTGCTTCACGAGACTAGTTTGCCGGATTCTGTAAATGGGATTCCACGCACTGTTTGCTTGTACGTGTGCACAGAGCCACGGATAGCTGCGTGAAGACCCGCTGCAAAGTTCTGCAGTCACTCACACCAGAGTTGGTGAAACAGACCATGCAATGTTTGATCGCACTATATAACAGAGGTGAGAAAAACAGAGTTTCATAATATGTAATTATAATTTTAAGATCTGTTGAGAGCCACTTATATAATATTTACGAACGTGAAATTTTGCAGTTAGTTGTTAGTTCAGTAAAAAACTGCGACCTGAAAGCAATTTCTATGCATCATTAATACTTCAAAAGTTAAGACAATGACTACACTTTTCGGTATACTGTACGGTAAGTGATTTAACTGTCCTGTCCCAAGGTGGAGTAATTCTAAGCAAGAGGTTTCGGGAGCAGAATTTTTTTACGCATTTTCTGAGACGACTCTTTATATTTGTTGCAAAATTATTGATAATAAATTTCTGGGCGGTTATGTATGAATTTCTATGAATCATAGACCAATAATGTTCGCGAGTAACGTAGAAAAAGCACCATACCGAGATAAGTAAGGCCCAATGGGAGCTACGTGTCACGTGGAACTGGGTTTCTTTTAAACTGTGAAACTCAGAATTGTTTGTCTGAACTTGAAATAGCAAATACAGCACAAAAGAAGAGAAAACTTTTGCCATTTCCAGAGGCAGAGTCTCTATCAAATAAAATAACCTTAGAAAACAGGAAGACTTATTTTGAATTGACTAATTCTTGAACTTTGCCACACGTATCACTTTATTTTAACCATTTAAAACCGTCTACAGGGAGCAAAGGAAAACTGAATCGCCCTTACGAATGACACGCACTTGGAATAAATGAACTCTGACGATTGTTTCCGATCACCAAGAACATCACATCCCTGTTCAGTCGGAATCATTTGGGTAAAAGTGCTACACAGCGGGCAACTGTACCTCTGCAAGACGCTGATGCTGAGTAAGTATTTAAGGAGATCAGACAGAGAACTTTATCAACTTCCTATTTGGCCCTCAGGACAGAAGCAGTGTACCTCATCTGTCTTGTGTGTAGATCAGACTCTGTGGACAAGTATGAGAAAGTGTTTTGTTTTAGTAGCGTGAATCTAAGGCGGAAGATGGGACCCAGTCTCACAATGCGTGGCAAACGGGAAACCGTCTAAAAATCACGAACCGGCTGCCAGGGACATAAATCCTATGTCGTCAATCCACCGCGTTGATTCGATCCGGGGCCGGCCACATTCAGATGAAATTTTTGAATGAGAAAACCGTTGTGTTGTATTTCCTTGCATACATGACGTAGATGCTGAATTAGTCTACTGCTGCACTGAAATGTAAAACCAATTGCCAAATCCACATCATGCCACTATGGCTTTCTTTGCATTTGATCTTCATGTTGTTGCAGTTTTAATATCAAGCGATGTAGGCAATGCTTAATTTAATCCTTAACTGGTACCGTACGATTTTATAATATAACTGGTATCCTGGTGTCTGTCAGACTACAGAAGTTTACTGTCGATTTATTCAATACTAGCTTAGTGCTCGCTGCCCCATTCGCGTATGATCTGCACAGGTCTTTTTCCTATTTCTTCAACGGAATTTTTATATTCACAGATGCAGCACTTTCTAAAATTATCAAGCTAATTAGGGCCATAGAAGCATGGCATTTTTCGAATGTACTTATGGCCAAAAAGCGATTTTGGTAGCTCGAATCCGAAGTTTTGCGTTCTTGTGGTGATGATATTTCTCTTTGAAACTTTATCCATAACACATATTTTTATATCTAACTGAGAAGTAAAGTACCTATTGCCATAGATTTAGCTTTAAAAAGTTTTTAATATACCGATAACGAAATATTTTCTTAACAACTTTCATTCTCTATTCCACCTCCTTAGGGATTGAATTTTCAAAAACATTGAAGGATTTTTTTCATTTCCAACCGAGAATTCAAACACCAATTTTCAAAGATTTATCTTGTTTTCACAATGAAATATTTTCGTAAAATATTGAATTTAAAAAATGAAATGTGTACTGTTTTTAAAATTTTCTGACAGAGAAGACAAATACAAATTTTTCAGCATTTAACTTTAAAAATGCCTGCATAATGAAATATTTCCATAAACGTTTCATGCCCTATTTCACACCCTCACAGGTCGAATTTTGAGAGGTTGAATCACGTTTTTCTTAATTCAAGCCGAGAAGGCAAATTTAAATTTCACATATTTAGCTTCAAAACTACGTTTATAATGAAATATTTTCATACAATGTTTGTCCCCTATTTGACCCTTTTAGGGATTAAATTTCCGCAAACACTGAACCAAGATTTCTTTTGTTTTTAATTTGTAACTGAGGAGTCAAATACTAGTTTTCATAGATGGAGCTTTAAAAACACTTTAGTAGTCCTTCCATAGTGATTTATTTTCAATAAAAAAGCTTATCCTTTAATTGAATCCCATAAGGATAAATTTACAAAAATGCTGAAACACGTATTTCTTTATTTCAGGCCGAGAAGCGGAATACCAATTTTCGTGGGTCTATCTACAATATTGCCTTAATAGCGATGTCCTTTCGAAAAATCTTTCATCCCCGTTTTATCGCTTTAGCAGTGGAATTTTGAAAAATCCTTAAACAACGTCTACTGTGTAAGATCAACATCCTATCCAAATCTCTGGTTTCTATCCTTAGCGATTTGGGCTGGGCGATGATGGGTCAGTGAGTCAGTCAGTCAGCAGGGTTATAGCCTTTTATATACAGAGACTGTCTTTCTTATTAATTGTTTATTTACTTCAACTAGTTGCAAAACGTGTTTCCAGACATGTGAAGGCGAAATATCACGAGTATGAAATGAAATGGTCGTGTGGCATTGATGGCCTGGAGGTCCCATCCGGGGAAGTTCGGCCGCGTGTTGCAAGTGTTCTTTCAGGTGACGTCACATTGGGCGACTTGAACTTCGGTGACGAGGACAACACAAAGCCAGTCGCGGGTGGAGAAAATCTCCAACCCGGCCGGGAATCGAACTCGGGCCCGCTGCCTGTTAGGCAAACACGCCACCACTTCGCTAAGCAGGCGGACATATCACCAGAATATTAATAATCAAGAAGAAATTACAGAACATTTTCACAGATATATTTTTGGTAAAGATACTGCCCTGTTCCCTAGAAAATATGTCCAAAACTTAAAGAGAGTTTTAGACGTTGGAAATGTCTGTAAAGATTTGATTACCTGTTTTAATACGACCAAATTTCATTTTTTTCCAGTCAAATTATAATTACTAAGAACCTCTACGAAATAGCCTGTTGGTGATCCCGTTTCGTTTACGTATTTAACGTTTAGATTATAGCCAAGTTTACTCCTAAATCATTTTCCTCTTAAGGATTAAAAAGTATAACTGAATTACAGCTTATCAGTAGCTGATGGGAGCTCAAAACTGTACATTAATCATGCAAGTAAATTAATGACAGCCGATGCTTTACAGTTTGAATGTAGTGTACTGAATAGATTTGGGCCTCCTATCGTCGTGGCGAAACAGCTGTAGTTACGGCAGACTGATTCATACCCTGGCACAGTCACAGGGTGCGTACGCCGCTATTCAGGCGCTCGTCATCCAATGATGGACGCCAGAGATGGACGGATCATTCCCCGGGTGAACGCCATGTACTGACTGATGTCTGTCAAAATCGTCCCACGGTAATATCTACGCTACTACCATGTTCTGTACAAAGTGGGGACGACTGTACCGTGGTATAGGGAGTGCAAAGAGCAGTTGGCACCAACAGATATTGGTTAGCCTTATTAACTGCAAAATAACGCTACAGGCTCTTTATTGGAAAAGACTGCCGTGACTTTCATCAACGGAAAAAGAAGTTTTGCGTTTACACTCACCGAGAACTAGAAACCGTCAACACCATTGGAAAAAAACCTCTTTCATTAAAATCCTCGGTTATTTATTTAATCGTATAGCTAGGACCCCCGTCGGGCAGGCCCTTCGCCGGGTGCCAGTCTTTCAATTTCACGCCACTTCGGCGACCTGCAGTCGATGAGGATGATAGGAAGATGATGCGGACAGCGCAACACCCAGTTACTGGGAAGAGAAAATTTCCCAACTCAGCCGGGACTAGAAACCGGGCCCAGAGGATTCACAATCCGTCACGCTGACCATACAGCTACCGGGGGCGGACAAAATCCCCCGTATTTACCTAAATAAAACAGCATTTTTCTTTAAGCTAGACGTAAAAGTAGTGGCGCTTTCTTAACTTTATTCTACAAAAGTCTTTAATGAGATAAAACTAAAAATTGGTAATCTGATTAGAAAGAACTGAGAATAGTATTCTTATATCGGCACAGATATCGCTAGCGCTACTATTTTTCTTCGGTTCACACAGATCATTATTTCAGTAACCAGTAAAACTGCCCTCCGCCACACACCGCTGGGTGGCTTGCGGAGTATGAATGTAGATGTAGATGTAGAAACGTGATGAGAGATAGCCAGCATGGCCACAATGTGACTCGAAACAAACAACGTGGTGACTCCCATTGTTTGTAAACGTTTTATTTTCAAAATATTTCTAATATTCTAGATACGAGCATATATTTGTATCGTAAAACTACAATACAACGACGTGTTCTGTTGTTAACATGTTCCTCCAATTTAGTCTTAACTTCTACTAGCAGAAAGTACTTCATCAACGTGAAATTCTCCTACAGATACTCGGCATGTAGCCTGCAACAAAGGTGGATCCGTCTTAAATGTACTCCTCAGTCATCAGCAAGCTGTGGAATGAGTGCTCATTATTCATTGCTCTAGTCATGATCAGTTAACTGAAGTTAACTGCGAAGATTTTTTTCAATTACGTTGTAGTACAAACTGTTAAAGTAAACTTTTGCCCATTGTTCAGCGTGTTGATCAGGTCAATGAAATTCGATGTAGCCGATAAGTAAAAGATCATACAGTGTGAGAAATCAACAGTTCAAAATTAGTAATTTTCTCTCTCAAGATTTGGAGCCCTATTCATCAACTTGCGTTGAATAAATTAACGTAACAAAGGTACACTCCTCTAAATTTTTGCTTTACCTCCAGGTAGTAATTTTGTGATTGCTGACACTTGTAGATTTTATAAAACTTTATGTTCTGCTTATTTGTTCTTTAAACTTAATTTGGTTATTTGTCTTTGATTTGTAGACAAAAGTAAAGCTGCTATGTAGTGAAATATCCCATTAAATTCATTTCTTCCATGTTCATTAGAGTATCGTGTAAAAATGTGAAGTTAATCGGTCAAGATCTTATCGAGATTTTTGGCAACAACGTTAAACAATGACTTATCTTTATATATATAGCAGTATAGAAATATAGATTAAACTAAGAATCAGCCACAGGTTTATAAATGTTTATCATCTCGTGCATAAAAAAGCGGCTTGACTAACATTTAGGTGAATGAAACTTAAAAAAGAACGAAATGTATTAGTAATGCCGTTGTCTCCTTCCAACGTGGAGCTGTGTGTAACACAAGAAAATAATACAAACTTTCTAACGGCATGGTTTTTGGTCTGTCCTGTAGCTTCTCTCGATAATTTTTATGTTGGTAATAACAGTTTCGCCTTCTCCGACGAGAGGGAAAATTGCTCCGCTCTTATTTTTATTTTTGTGCTGTCAATTGCAGACGGTACACAATGGGGTATCAACTTCAACATAATGAGGTCAAGTATCGCAAAAATGTTTAATGGCTTGAAAATAGTAAAGATAATGAACAAAAATTTCATTAGCGATTTGAGTGAAAAGTGATGTAATTCACGGACAGATGCTACAGTTATACAAACGAAGTGTTCAAAAGTTCGTGGCAAATCCTAGTTATAATCCATATAAAACGTTACAGAGGTATGATATGTAGCTGACAAAATGGTTTCCTTCGGACCAGTTACTAAATCAGGACATTTTGAGAACAGGATACGCTAGATATAAATGAGGTGTCAATAAGATCATCTTCTTCTGAACAAAACTTCAAGTTAAAAAAAATTGAAAAATTTGCCAAATGCTTTGTGAAATGATTTATCTAAAAGTAAGAAATAAAATAGATTAGAGAAACACTTCAGGCACCTGTCAGTGATGCTCGAAATCATGTACAGCAAATGTAGCAAATATAGTCCGTAGTGTGAATACTACATAGTAAATGTTGGAAGGTGCCGTTAACGTTCATTGACCGCTGAAATCTATGTGCAAACTGTAAAATTCATGTTTACTATTTTTTCAGCTTGTAGTAACGAAAAAAATCAAATGCTGATATTATACAGGGTGGTCGGAAACTGTCAGACATCTTGTAAGTGTGTTGCAAGGTAACCTGTACTGAGAAATAGTTATTAAGGAAAAAATACTTTGCGTTGTGCTGTTTCCGAGTTAATTAGCACTGAAGTTGGCCAGTCCGACCGTTACGCGCGAATTCAAGCGGCCCGCCAGAGACGGTGTTGCCAAACGTGTTCAAGTTTCCTAAAACCGAACAAGAGAACGCTACAAATGTGGGAAATGGGACGGTAGTAAGAATCGAACCCAAGCCCAACGCGTAACAGTCTCGTGCGCTACCATCTACGCTATGGGAACAACTGTCACTAATTGTATCTGGTGAGCCGCTTGCATCTGCGTGAGCAACGGCTGGATTGGATAATTTAGTGCTAAGTAACTCAGAAACGGCGCAACGTATCGAATTTTTTCCTTAAAAATTGTTCAACGCAACCTACCCTGCAATACCATGGCAAGCTTCTCAGACAGTTTCTCATCATCCAGTATGTTACACAGAGTTTAAGATACTCTATTCTTTATGACCATTTAGTAATAGTGAAAAATTTACTAAACATAAGATTTGAATTTAAAAGATGTATATTCAAATAAAACAATAATATACATCATTTTCATGAGTATTTGTTCTGATATGTTTCTTGATGTACTAAAGATCTGTTGCAGATATGTCTGTTTTATTTCATTCTTCTTTAACTGCCATCTGACGTAATATGATCTTTGAGGAGATTGTTAAAAATGCACAAAAGAGTTGTTTTTAAAGCTGTTAATGAATTTAGGCGACAATAATTAACAGTTTTATTTAAAGAAATTTCTTACATTACGGTTAAGATTATTTGATCTAACTGACTTATGTCCAAGCAACAAATTAGAAAATCTTGATCGCTAAATTCTATAAAGATGGATCAATATTGCCTAGGATTGATGTCACGACATCCCTTTTATTTGAACATACTATGTGATGATGCCTGTTATGTAAAGTCTTGGAACTAGGGTTCGTAATACATTATTTAATCGTCTTCAACCGTTTGACTCGACTGATTCGGTTTTACAGCTCCTCCTGCATTAGGCTCATCTCTTATCTTTACATGCCGGCCGCTGTGGCCGAGCGGTTCTAGGTGCTTCAGTCCGGAACCGTGCTGCTGCTACGGTCGCAGATTCGAATCATGCCTCGGGCATGGATGTGTGTGATGTCCTTAGGTTAGTTAGGTTTAGGCAGTTCTAATACTAGGGGACTGATGACCTCAGGTGTTAAGTCCCATAGTGCTTAGAGCCATCTGAACCATTTTTTTGCCTCTACATACTTGTTGCAACCAACAGCGTAAATAGTATGTTTTACATATTTTAATCGTTGTGCGAACACAGTATCTCTTGCAGTAAACATTCTTATGTAACGTCTGTACTGAAGGAAGTTTGGAGTGAATGAACAGCAAACCTGTAAGGCACCCAATTGTTTTTTTCTAGAAAAGCGAAAGCGAGTGCGGTACCACATCGCAGAGTTCATACTGATTGTCAGAATACAGATGTAGATGCTTGCCTTGACTATCAAGAGAAAGCATAGTGATTATGAGCGAATAAGCGGAAAGTCCAGGGAGGAAAATGGGGTACTGTTGGCAAAGCGCAAGTTTTAAAAGTTTTTGTAACCAAGAGAAATAAGGAAATAAGCTCCTGCTCTGAGGAGTACATCTTATTTTAACTGGAATTTCACTGATTGACGCATTAGGGTAACTGCGAATGTCGTATTCCTGCAGTTTTGGTATAGACGCCTCCTGCTGCAGCGGCACCTTACCACAAACTCTGCGTGAGACAGGCACAAAAGAGATGACTGCTGTACGTCCGTTTAAACTAAGGACTCTGTTGTAACGTTCTGTTAGCCATTCTCTTATGGAAGCTTACCTACTCGGTTACACAGTTTCTTTAGAGAATTACTCGAGGATGTCACCAAGTTAAATGTTTTGACGTAAATAACAACAATGGAAGCATATGGCCTATGCTCTCACGGCAGGTGGCTGTTACATGGTCCATCAAATGGTTCAAATGGCTCTGAGCACTATGCGACTTAACTTCTAAGGTCATCAGTCCCCTAGAACGTAGAACTACTTAAACGTAACTAACCTAAGGACATCACACACATCCACACCCGAGGCAGAATTCGAACCTGCGACCGTAGCGGTCGTTCGGTTCCAGACTGTAGCGCCTAGAACCGCACGGCCACTCCGGCCGGCCTTTGGTTCATCAAGAATACCTTCACGGCACTACGTTCACGCAAACCTGTCACCATAAAGAACTACCTGGTGACAGCTATTGCTCCCACCAATTAGCACACGATAACCTCGTCTACAGGCGGTAACGGTATATCCTGGCACGTTCTAAAACTACGGGTCTCAAACCCAAACAGAATTCAGGTGCTTACGCAAAATGTGACAAATGATTTTAATTCACATTTTATTTTATGTGCGAATTAAATCTTATTTCCTGTTTGATATTGTTAAATGTCGTATAGCGGGTTATTAGTTTTACTTAGATCTGGAACACCGAAATGATGTATGATGTATTCTTCACAGTATAAAGAGCCTGATGATAGAAACTTGTTCTTCATATTCCAATTTCCAAGCAGCCAGAGGGTCCAATCACATCTCTGTAACTCAAGGCCGTTGCCACACCAAACAACCCAGTGAATATAGCATAACATTAAAAACGGAGGCCAAGCTTTGTTATGTACTCACAGATTCCTACAGTGAAAGGATGACTCAATTAAAACCTCAGATTTTTATAATTGGTGTTAATATTGATGATTGTTTTTATAGCTGTACACTATGTTCAGTTAGTTCAGCATCACGAAAAGAGTTTTTCGTTTCTGATAAAGAGCTTTCGTTTCACGCGCAAATTCTGGTCGTTGTGATGGTCAAAGGTATCATGTTAACTGTGTGCCAGTATGACAAAAGAGAGTTGAACTGAGCATATTCTGTGACTTTGAAGAAGGAAGCTTGTAGACGTTTGAGTCAGTTTCGATTCTATTTCATCTGATAACCAGTGGGAAAGTGACATCGTTCTCACTCACGTGCATTTGAGTGATGCCTGTACGTTCTATCATTCATATTATTTCTATTGCCATTGGTTCCATTTCTGAATATTTTAAATAAAGCAGCCTTCGTGAGATTTGCTTCCAGCATGAGAATTTCGTCTGTTGCTAAACGCTTTTGTCGTGTCATGCATTACATGCGGTGTGCCCGCATCTCGTGGTCGTGCGGTAGCGTTCTCGCTTCACACGACCGGGTTCCCGGGTTCGATTCCCGGCGGGGTCGGGGATTTTCTCTGCCTCGTGATGGCTGGGTGTTGTGTAATGTCCTTAGGTTAGTTGGGTTTAAGTAGTTCTAAGTTCTAGGGGACTGATGACCTAAGATGTAAAGTCCTATAGTGCTCAGAGCCAGTTGAACCATGCGGTGTGTGGTAAACACGCGTGTACTTTCCTAAACGCAATCTGAGCCTCAACCTGAAGCATGAAAACAGTATGACAGTATTCAGCCTTTTTTTGGCCTAGTTGATCTATATTGGAATACATATCTTGTATTTTTTCATCACGTGATATGTTTGTCCGCGGCCTGATCCTCCTTTCTAAAACGTAATGAATTAATTTCTACGTATAAATGTCGACGAAGTTAATATTACGTGAACGAAGGTGCTTAAAAACGGCTGGCTGCATTATGCTGCCGGCATCTGAATTTTAATTATGGTCTGTTCATATTAGTTAAAGGTGTTCTCCTTACAGTGTTGGAGGAATAACTTTCCCGTGATGCTCCAGGGATCTTCACACGCCACGCCTGGCTCACTGGGGCAAAGCTCGCGATCCTGGAGTGGGAGCTGCGATAAATAGTGCGGATCATAACTTGTGGCGAGCTCCACATCCGCTACAATTAGTCAGTAGATCTGAGTAAAGACCCGTCGCGCGCCAAATACTGAAATACGGCGCCACTGCCGAGCGTGTGACGGCGGGCGGCGTATTTCACTCTTAAACTGCAGTAAAATTTATGTCCCACAATTTACTCCGCTACGGGAAAATAGTCCATCCGCTGCGGTCTGTAGAAAGACCAGAACCGAACGCCAACAAGGGTGCACTAGCCATTTGCTGAATTCAGACAGGCCGAGTCACGAGACATTTGACGCTCCACCACTTGCAGTTACGAAAATCATCTCATGTACTACGTGATGGAGCCTGGGTTACATTACGGAATGAGAACTGAGAGCAACGGGCCAAGTGCAAGTGATTTAAAAGTGTGTGCGTTGGTTTGACTGTCGCAGCCATTGCTCTCACTGACTAAGCTATCCACACACGACTCACGCCCCGTCCTCACTGTCATAGTCCTGCTAGTACATCCCACCTACCCCCCCAAAATTCGCCGTGAGTTTGGCACTGACAGCAGTAAACCTGACAGGGCGGTTCGTGAGTCGTATGTAGGCAACTCTCCAGTTGCTTGTTATTTGCGGAATCCACCACAAAACACGTGGAAAAATATTAGAAGATATATTAATCGGTAAGGGTTTTGTCTCGAAATACGATATTCAAGTTCCATTCCTGGCCCAGTATGATGTTTTAATCTGCAGTGAAATATTCTGAATGATGCACGATCTCAAAATTATGGCGTGTGTCCGCTAGCAAGAGAACTTCCGCAGAAGTTACTTCTGCAAGTTCTTTGACATGGAGACACCTTGAGCAAGTTGACTTCCGCATATTTCAGCATCTTCGGGATGTGGCTCCAGCTACACTCATGCTCATAAATTAAGGATAACACTGATACATGGTGAAACAACGCTCTGGGGAGGGGGGGGGGCGATTTGCGGGTTTCAATCTCACCTCGGGTTACGCTATGACCATGCGGTGCATTTGACTTGCGATCGTCGCACGGTGGCGCTGGCAGCTGTCCACATTTGCTAAGGTGTGTTGGTGCATGTCAGAGTACGGTGCAGCGAGTAAGTGTGCAAAAGTTTTCGGACGTGCTAATGGTGACTGCGTGTTGAAAATGGCCCAGAGGACACATATTTATGACCTTGTGAGGAGTAGAATACTAGGGGACTGGAGGCTTGTCAAACACAGCAGCTCGTAGCACGGGCTCTCCGTGTGCCACAAAGTGTGATCTCAAGATTATGCAACGATTCCAGCAGACAGGAAAAGTATCCAGGCGCCACAGTACTGGACGTCCACAGTGTAAAACACCACAAGAAGGCCGATATCTCATCATCAGTGCTCGCAAACAGCCACTGAGTTCTGCAGGTAGCCATGCTCGGTACATTACCGCAGTCACTAGAACAGTTTTCTCCAGACTCACGGTCTACAAACTAATGAACAGACATCGTTTATTCAACTCGAGACCTGCAAGGTGCATTCCACTGACTCCTGGTAGCAGGAGAGCCCGTAAAGCCTGGTGTCAAGAACACGCTCATTGGAACAGTGGTCCCAGGTAATGTTCACGGACGAGTTCAGGTGTAGCCTGAACAGTGATTCTCGCCGAGTTTTCATCTGGCGTCAACCAGGAACCAGATACCAAACCCCTACTGTCCTTGAAAGGGGCCTGTATGGTGGTCGTCGTTTGATGGCATGGGGTGGTATTATGTCTGGTGCACGTATACCAAATGGTTCAAATGGCTCTGAGCACTATGGGACTTAACATCTGTGGTCATCAGTCCCCTAGAACTTAGAACTACTTAAACCTAACTAAGCTAACGACACCACACAAATCCATGCCCGAGGCAGAATTCGAATCTGCGACCGTAGCGGCCACGCGGTTCCAGACTGAAGGGCCTAGAACCGCACGGCCACACCGGACGGCGCACGTATACCGTGCATGTCTTTGAGAGAGGAAGTGTAACAGGTCAGGTGTACCGGGACGTCATTTTGCACCAGTATATCCGCCTTTTCAGGGATGCAGTGGGTCCCACCTTCCTCGTGATGGATGATAACGCACGGCCTCACCGAGCTGCCATCGTGGAGGTGTACCTTGAAACAGAAGATATCAGGCGAATGGAGTGGCCTGCCTGTTCTCCAGACTTAAACCCCATCGAGCACGTCTGGGATGTTTTCGGTCGACGTATCGCTGCAGGCCTTCAAACCGTTATGACACTTCAGGAGCTCCGACAGGCCCTGGTGCAAGAATGGGAGACTATAGCTCAGCAGCTGCTCGACCACCTGATCCAGAGTATGCCAACCTGTTGTGCAGCCTGTGTAGGTG
This sequence comes from Schistocerca gregaria, assembly GCF_023897955.1. Classification (NCBI taxonomy): domain Eukaryota; kingdom Metazoa; phylum Arthropoda; class Insecta; order Orthoptera; family Acrididae; genus Schistocerca; species Schistocerca gregaria. Next base: position 532,474,472 of record NC_064921.1, read on the forward strand.
TGCATGGGGATCATATCCCATATTGATGTCGGGGTACATGCGCAGGAAACATTGGCGTTTTGTAGCCCATGTGTTTCGGGACGGTTTTCTCAAGTTATCACCAATACCGCGGACTTACAGATCTGTGTCGTATGTGTTCCCTATGTGCCTATGCTATTAGCGCCAGTTTTGTGTAGTGCCACGTTGTGTGGCGCAACATTTTACAATTATTTTTAATTGATGCGCAAGAGTGTAGTTAGTGGAAACAGTTTCATGAATCTTGCTACAAGTATTTGTGAAATAGCCAGTTGATGGAGGTTTTTCTTAGACTTGTAGAAGTTTTGCGTGTTCAGTACAGGTAAGAAAATATCATCCCACCGTCAGCCAAGGAAGTTCGAAATTTTTTTTTTCATTAGAATGGAAGGTAGAAAGTTGTAACGTTTTTTACTCTAGTAGAAATATAAATGAGTTACTTTTGGGATAAAAATAATAAATACTGTGACGTGTACATGAAGACTGAAGCAATGAATGAAAATTCAACCCGGGTCTCCTGCGCCGACCACTAGGCCACAAGAAACACGGACTACCCCAGCAAGCTTCCCTCCTCGGGCAAAATTCCCATTCACACTTCCTCTCACTTGATATTTCACTTAAACACGAACACCACTGCAGAGCTCTCCAGCTACGTTGGAATAGCGCCTCAGCATGGAACGAAATGGGGGGTCCTGCCTGAAGCCCAGACACAGGTGCTTTAATCAAATGAAACTGTATGGTTCAAGCGACGTTTTCAGCTCTCAAACAGCTGTGATGTATACATGTACGCTGAAGCGACGAATGGACATTTGTACCAAGGCCGGGATTATAGCACGGGTCTCCTCTTCACTAAGCAGCTGCGCCTACCAGTACGACACCCTGGCATAGAGGTTTTTGCACGGACTACCCTGGCAAGCGTTTTCTCCTCAGTCCAATAAATAGAAGATTAAATAAAAGGCTATCTCCTGGTGATATAGCTGGCTGCATTTTTGTGCCTCTTTTCGAATATTTGACTTTCCAGTAGATAAGAGACGCTCAGGATGACATTTTCAGAAAGATTTTAATGCGAGCGAAGTCTTCTGCTTTTAGCTAACTTTTTTCCTTCATAAATTAGATACTTACCCCTCTATATCCATTGTTTCACCTATACATTTATTTCTTTTTTTGACTTTTTGTTTTCTGTCACCATTTTCCATCAATAATAATAATGCAACAACGGTAGCGTCTGTTGTAGTTTTGTGTACGACGCTGTAAATTTTTACTTCCCTATCTCACGATGTGACAGTATTGTATACAATTCTAGAATTGTTTGCATCATGTTTCTAGAATTATATTGCCCGAACCACTGGAAGGAGTAAGCTGGTGCAAGTTTTTGTTCTAATGTGAACACCTCAGGATGTTGAAGATGGCTCTGAGCACTATGGGACTTGACAGCTGAGGTCACCAGTCCCCTAGAACTTAGAACTACTTAAACCTAACTAACCTAAGGACATCACACACATCCATGCACGAGGCAGGATTCGAACCTGCCGGCCGGCCACCTCAGGATGTACTTGCGTAAGTTACTTGCGGAAGGTACTTACTAGTGAAGATTCACCTTTACTCTCTTCGAGTAGGGTAGCCCCCACTGTCTTCTATACAGCAACTATTCTCTCCTGAAGTTGGCATTCGTACCGCAATAATGTGAGAAATGGCACAACTCGACCTCCAATGCCTGTTGAATCTTTACTTTTATTCTGTCTGGTCTTGGAGTCATTCCTTTTCTCAGCGACAGTATTACCGCAGCTAAACGCGTCGAGATAGCCGAGAGCGTTAACGCGCCGCTTTCGGGATTCGGGGAGGCGAGCTTGCCGAGGATCGAATCCGCATCGCGGATTAATGACGAGAGCCAGTAAAACGGCCAACCCGGATGTGCTTTTTTGGCGTTTCTCACATCCAAGTTGTCTGGTATTCACGTCCCACCTCTGATACAAGCTACGCAAACATTTAGAAAACGTTCTCACACTCGAACATGAGTTTTACACTAGGTGCAAATGCGGCATAAATTTTCCGTCCGGAAAGGAGAGCGGTTAGGAAGCGAGGGGGAGGGGGGGGGGGGCGGAGGAGGTGGTGTCACAAAAAGCATCCTGCCATCAACAATGATTAACGATGCCAATTCTCCTATAACGATGCTGATTCCTTAAGGAAGCGGGATTAGGCAAGGACGAAGAAAAAGTGTTGCCTCCCCTATTTATTCAGGAAAAAGTATTACGACAGCTGCATAGAGCGTATTAGCTGCCTTTGTTATTGTGTCTGATTTTCGTTCTTCTTCTCTGGCAGCCATATTCTTGTAGAGGAATATTCACCCCATACCACTTTTTCTCACGATGGACAATACCGTGCACATTGATACACAATGAGATAACCACAGAATAATTTATTCTGAACCAAACACCGTCGGAACTCGCCTCGGGAAACCTAATTGTACCGACCGACCGCCATCTCATCGTTAGACTACAGGCGTAACTGGATGCGGATGTACAGTTTGTGTTCAGCACACCGGGCTCCCGGCCTTTGTCAGTTTTCGTGAGCAAAGCCGCTACTTCTCCATCAAGTAGCTCCTCAATTGGCCTCGCAAGAGCTGAGAGCACACTGTTTGCCAACAGCGCTCGGCAGACTCAGAGACTGTCACGCATCCAAGTGATAGCCAAGCCCGACAGCGCTTAACTTCGGTGATCTGACGGAATCGGTGTTACAACTGCGCCATGGCCGTTCACACAGAACAGTTTACAGTGAACGAAAAAAAAAGAGACCTGTATGTGTTGGGTCAGCGTGTTCGAGCAGACTTGGCGGTGGGAGAATATACCAGATGCACACAAGTAGTCACAAAGTTATCAGCACAGCAATGAACAGTCTTAGAGCAATCCTAAGTCCAGTCTAGTAGCAGGCAACTAGTTTCCGTCAATGCGTCTCGAGGATCCCTTGGCGGAAGGTATGACTGAGGAGTGACCTGCCGCAGCCTGTACATGCGTTTTGGTTCGTAGGTGGCGCGGCCGAGTCACTTGCTCAGAGTGCCGCCTGTCGTGAAATACCTTTGCCTCGATATCGTCGATATTTTCCTCGGCAGCATCGACGTCTCTATCCGAGCTGTGTCCAACAAACGTCCAGAAGATATTCTTTTACAAAATAATATCCTTTTCCTTACTTCGTACATTTAAGCAGCTCTTTGTATTTCTGTTCGGTGATGCTGTAAGTTTTTGTGGCCTCTCTCAAACTGTTACTGATGCAACTTTCTCTCTCGCTTCGTTTTGCTTCTCAGTCCTTGCTTATCCCTACATCATACTTCCATTTAACCTTCAGGACTCACCTATTTAAGGAGAGTTGCCACCCTTCGGATCATATGGATGTTGTTGTTGTGGTCTTCAGTCCTGAGACTGATTTGATGCACCTCTCCATGCTACTCTATCCTGTGCAAGCTTCTTCATCTCCCAGTACCTACTGCAACTTACATCCTTCTGATTCTGCTTACTGTATTCATCTCTTGGTCTCCCTCTACGATTTTTACCCTCCAGTTTACTTTAAGTGTTTCATTTCCTAATCTAATTCCTTCAGCATCACCCGACTTAATTAGACTACATTCCATTATCCTCGATTTGCTTTTGTTGATGTTCATTTTATATCCTCCTTTCAAGACACTATCCATTCCGTTCAACTGCTCTTCCAAGTCCTTTGCTGTCTCTGACAGAATTACGATGTCATCGGCAAACCTCAAATTTTTTATTTCTTCTCCATGGATTTTAATACCTACTCCGAATTTTTCTTTTGTTTCCTTTACTGCTTGCTCAATATACAGATTGAATAACGTAGGGGAGAGTCTACAACCCTGTCTCACTCCCTTCCCAACGACTGCTTCCCTTTCATGCCCCTCGCCTCTTATAACTGCCATCTGGTTTCTGTACAAATTGTAAATAGCCTTTCGGTCTCTGTATTTTACCCCTGCCACCTTCAGAATTTGAAAGAGAGTATTCCAATCAACATTGTCAAAAGCTTTCTCTAAGTCTACAAATGCTAGAAACGTAGGTTTGCCTTTCCTTAATCTTTCTTCTAAGATAAGTCGTAGGGTCAGTATTGCCTCACGTGTTCCAACATTTCTACAGAAGCCAATCTGATGTTCCCCGAGGTCGGCTTCTACTAGTTTTTCCATTCGTCTGTAAAGAATTCGTGTTAGTATTTTGCAGCTGTGACTTATTAAACTGATAGTTCGGTAATTTTCACATCTGTCAGCACCTGCTTTCTTTGGGATTAGAATTAGTATATTCTTATTGAAGTCTGAGGGTATTTCGCCTTTCTCATACATCTTGCTCACCAGATGGTAGAGTTTTGTCATGACTGGATCTCCCAAGTCCGTCAGTAGTTCCAATGGAATGTTGTCTACTCCGGGGGCCTTGTTTCGACTCAGGTCTTTCAGTGCTCTGTCAAACTCTACACGCAGTATCGTATCTCCCATTTCATCTTCATCTACATCCTCTTCCAATTCCATAATATTGTCCTCAAGTACATCGTCCTTGTATAGACCATCTATATACTCCTTCCACCTTTCTGCTTTCCCTTCTTTGCTTAGAACTGGGTTTCCATCTGAGCTCTTGATGTTCGTACAAGTGGTTCTCTTATCTCCAAAGGTCTCTTTAATTTTCCTGTAGGCAGTATCTATCTTACCCCTAGTGAGATAAGCCTCTACATCCTTACATTTGTCCTCTAGCCATCCCTGCTTAGCCATTTTGCACTTCCTGTCGATCTCATTTTTGAGACGTCTGTATTCCTTTTTGCCTGCTTCATTTATTGCATTTTTATATTTTCTCCTTTCATCAATTAAATTCAATATTTCTTCTGTTACCCAATGATTTCTACTAGCCCTTGTCTTTTTACCTACTTGATCCTCTGCTGCCTTCACTACTTCATCCCTCAAAGCTACCCATTCTTCTTCTACTGTATTTCTTTCCCCCATTCCTGTCAATTGCTCCCTTATGCTCTCCGTGAAACTCTGAACAACCTCTGGTTCTTTTAGTTATCCATGTCCCATCTCCTTAAATTTCCACCTGTTTGCAGTTTCTTCAGTTTTAATCTACAGGTCATAACCAATAGATTGTGGTCAGAGTCCACATCTGCCCCTGGAAATGTCTTACAATTTAAAACCTGGTTCATAAATCTCTGTCTTACCATTATATAATCTATCTGATACCTTTTAGTATCTCCAGGGTTCTTCCATGTATACAACCTTCTTTCATGGTTCTTAAACCTAGTGTTACCTATGATTAAGTTGTGCTCTGTGCAAAATTCTACCAGGCGGCTTCCTCTTTCATTTCTTAGTCCCAGTCCATATTCACCTACTACGTTTCCTTCTCTCCCTTTTCCTACTACCGAATTCCAGTCACCCATGACTATTAAATTTTTATCTCCCTTCACTATCTGAATAATTTCTTTTATTTGATCATACATTTCTTCAATTTCTTCGTCATCTGCAGAGCTAGTTGGCATATAAACTTGTACTACTGTAGTAGGTGTGGGCTTCGTATCTATCTTTGCCACAATAATGCGTTCACTATGCTGTTTGTAGTAGCTTACCCGCATTCCTATTTTCCTATTCATTATTAAAGCTACTCCTGCATTACGCCTATTTGATTTTGTGTTTATAACCCTGTAGTCACCTGACCAGAAGTCTTGTTCCTCCTGCCACCGAACTTCACTTATTGCCACTGTATCTAACTTTAACCTATCCATTTCCCTTTTTAGATTTTCTAACCTACCTGCCCGATTAAGGGATGTGACATTCCACGCTCCGATCCGTAGAACGCCAGTTTTCTTTCTCCTGATAACGACATCCTCTTGAGTAGTCCCCGCCCGGAGATCCGAATGGGAGACTATTTTACCTCCGGAATATTTTACCCAAGAGGACGCCATCATCATTTAATCATACAGTAAAGCTGCATGCCCTCGGGAAAAATTACGGCCGTAGTTTCCCCTTGCTTTCAACCGTTCGCAGTACCAGCACAGCAAGGCCGTTTTGGTTATTGTTACAAGGCCAGATGAGTCAATCATCCAGACTACTGAGAAGGCTGCTGCCGCTCTTCAGGTACCACACGTTTGTCTGGCCTCTCAACAGATACCCCTCCGTTGTGGTTGCACCTACGGTACGGCTATCTGTATCGCTGAGGCATGCAAGCCTCCCCACCAACGGCAAGGTCCATGGTTCATGGGGGGAGGATCATATGGATATCCGTTATAATTTTCTGTGCCACCCTGTTCACGTCAAATCCCCTGCGGCCGTGTGAGAGTTAAATAATGAATGACTATTCACGCTTTTGAAGATGCCTACTAATTTATATTCCTTCTACAGCATTTCAAACTGTTTCTGCCTTAAGAAAGTATCGATGATTACGGCCAGGAACAATAAGACTATCTTCCATTATCTGTAAAAATATTTTGCTGAAGGCGCTCCGATTGCCTAAATTAACGTCTATATTGAAGAATGTATCTGATCTGTTGTGATAGCGACTGGATTTAGAGACTTGTGAACTTTTAAGCCTAATCCATGTGATGTTGAACGTGGTGGTATAGTGGTAAAGCGCTTGTCTTGACAGCGAGAGGTCGTGGGATCGATTCCCTGTCGGACCACGGAAATTTTCTGTCGCCTTCGATCCAGCTTTTACCTCTCAACGATGTGAGGAGCCGTCAAGGACACCACATCGTTCGCACTGCGCAGTAAACTGTAGGTCCCCTTCCCCGGTTGAATAAGTGGAGTAAATTAATGACACGGGAGTCGCCGAAGTGGCGTCCAATGGAAAGACTTGCACCCCGCCGTTGAACCACAGGTAATTATTATTACTAATTCATGTACTATATCATACAACTGTTATCATCTGTCATCTGTTACATTACTGAAACAAAGCGCTGTTACTGTGGTGACGTCTGTTTTTACAATACAATTAGCGCTTCTCCCTAAAACAATTGCAGCTTTTAGTTTCTTCAACTGTACGTTATACAATAATTTTTGAGTACGTTTTTGTCGTGAGTAAAACATCGATCTTAATGGAATATTTCAAAATTAAAATTAAAGCATTCTTGAACTCAGTAGAACATTTATTAATAAAAAGCAACCGGTTTCGGTCAAATAGCGAAGATCTTCAGACTAATGCACCATGATGGCAGGCAGTGGGGGAGGCAGTTGACTTTCGTGGGTCCACGATACGTGCTCTGTTCACCGCCACCGCTTGCATCATGGTGCCTATGGTCTGAAGACGGTCAATATCTGACCGAAATAGGCTGCCATTTTTTGATAAATGTTCTATTTCCATCAAGACTATTTTAATTTTAGTTTCAAAATATGTTATACAAATACTGGAAATATAGATTACTGACACGATAATCTCCACATGGTCTCTTACGTCTTGTTTTCATTGACACTGCGTGACAGTAACAGGGCAATAACATAGTTTGGAGGTTTCACTGTTTTTGAGTTCTAACATTGGGTTTTGGCCTCTCCCTCCTGTTACGACCTACGACTTTACAGGTATTTTCCCTTTTCTTGCGTAGGGAGTATGAACCAAGAGGAAACTTGTATGTACATAAAACTGCCTGGCAGATTAAAACTATGTGCTGGACCGAGACTCGAACTCATGGCCTTCGTCTTTCGTGTGCAAGTGCTCTAGTTTGGAAGGTAGGAGATAAGATACTGGCGGACGTAAAGCTCTGAGGGCGGGTCGTGAGTCGTGCTTTGCTACTTCAGTTGGTAGAGCACTTGACCGAGAAAGTCAAAGGTCCCAAGTTCGAGTCTCGGTTCGGCACAGAGTTTTAATCTGCCAGGAAGTTTCATATCAGTGCACATTCTTGTATGTAGATGATCTATGATTGTCTTAAGCTCCAGCCGGCCGATGTGGCTGAGCGGTTCTAGGTGCTTCAGTCTGGAACCGCGAGACCGCTACGGTCGCAGGTTCGAATCCTGCCTCGGACATGGATGTGTGTGCTGTCCTTAGGTTAGTTAAGTTTAAGTAGTTCTATGTTCTAGGGGACTGATGACCTCAGAAGTCCAATAGTGCTCAGAGCCATTTTTCTTAAACTCCAGCATGAAAGTCACTCGTGTCACTCAGTTTAAATGAACTACAATTGCTTTCTTCATGGATATACACTGAGGTAAATAAAGTCGTGGGACCTCCTAACTTCGTGTCAGAGCTATTTTTTCCCGGCGTAATACAGCAACTCGACGTGGCATGCATTCAAAAAGTCGTTGGAATACACCCGAAGAAATATTGAGCCGTGCTTCCCATGATTGCGAAAGTGTTGCCTGTGCAGCATATTACGCTAACTGATCTCTCGATTATGTCCCATAAATGTTCGGTCGGATTCATGTCGGGCGATCTGGGCCATATCATTCGCCCGAACTGTCCAGAATGTTCTTCAAACCAATCGCGAACGATTGTGGCCCAGTAACATGGCGAATTGTCATCCATAAGAATTGCAGCGTCGTTTGGAGACATTAAGTCCATGAATGGCTGCAAATGGTCTCCAGGTATCCTAACATAAAAATTTACTATCATTCATACATATAAACACAGCCTACACCATTACGGAGCCGCCAGCAGCTTGCACAGTGCCTTGTTGACAACTTCGGTCCATGGATTCGTTGGGTCTGCGCCACACTCGAACCTACTAACTGAAATCGGGACTCATCTGACCAGATCATCTGGGGTCCAACCGACATGGTGATGGGCCAGGAGAGGCCTGCAGTCGATGTCATGCTGTTAGTAAAGGTAGTCGCGTCGGTCGTGTGCTGTCATAGCCCGTTGACACCAAGTTTCGTCGCAGTGCCCTGACGGCTGTGTTCGTCGTACATCTCACATTGATTTCTGTGGTTATAGTAAGCAGTATTGATTGCTCGTTGGTACTGTCAACTTTACGAAAACGCATCTGCTCTCGGTCGTTAATTCAAGACCGTTGGCTATTGCGTTGTCCATGGTGAGAGGTAATGTCTGAAACTTGGTATTGGAATTCCCAAACGATTTCCCAAATAGAATGTCCCATGCATCTATCTCCAACTATCATTCCGCTTTGGAAGTCTGTTAATTCCTGTCGTGCGGTTATAACCACGCCGGAAACTTTTTCACGTGTATCTCCTGAATACAAGTGACAGCTCCGCCAATATAGCCGTTTGTTTACCTTCTGTACACGACACTGCCGCCATATTTATATGCGCATATCGCTGTTCAAAAATGGTTCATATGGCTCTGAGCACTATGGGAGTTAACATCTGAGATGTGAGGCCATCTGTCGCCTAGAACGTAGACCTACTTAAACCTAACTAACCTAAGGACATCACACACATCCATGCCCGAGGCAGGATTCGAACCTGCGACCGTAGCGGTCGCGCGGTTCCATACTGAAGAGCCTAGAACTTCTCGGCCACTCTGGCCGGCCATATTGCTGTCCCACGACTTTCGGCACCTCAATGTATTGAGTGTTTACAATAATAACGAGCCTGTAATCTAATATCGAAAAATATTCGACCTTGCTATGTCACGGCGGCTGCTCGGTACAGCTGGGCCTTCAAGGCGTGTTCTGATGGCGTTTCATCTGACTGGTGACAAGACTGAACTCCAATATCCCACTGATTGGGTTATTTTTCATGCCGAGTAGCTGCCACTGACGTGGTATTACCTACCGCTGTGATGTCTCTAGCATGGGGACTTGATCGCGTCTATACCGACTCTCGCCCGTGCTATTATTCCCGTGCCTCGCGGCGCTTTCTTGCCGTGTGGCGTGGTATGACACGTTTCAGCGCTCTTTTGTCAGATCAGGTGCTACTGTAATTTGCCAACAGTTTCAAGCTTTTGGCAGCAGCAGTGTGTTATGAATATAACCAAATTACTTTTGATCTATCATGGTAGTATCAGGAAGTGTATTAATCGAGGCGCTGATGCATGCACAGTTTTTTTGTACAAAATTTACTGACAAATCATTTTTTGGATGCTAAATAACATATTGTACTCAGACCATAAAATTTTCCCGGGTACGTGATCGTATTGTCAATGAATAAAATTCTCCGACGTTTTGGTCACTTTTGCAAGTAGGATTCTAAAGGTTGTTTGTTAGCAAAAGCACCATGAGGGTGGCCATTTGCAACGGTGCCCGAAAAAAAAATTGTTCCAATTTTGGCTTAAAGGCGAAAGTACGGCGCTGTATGCTGTATGACGGCTATCCTTTGACCAGTCATAAAGGTTAATAATAAAATCAACATTAATCCTTTGTCACTTGCTTGACCTTCCTTTCCGTGTCGTCTTCCTTATACCTTACATATGCGAACATTTTTGTACGTCTTTCTTACATTCACGGCTCCAGATTTGCACCTGTCGGCCACAGTTGGAACTATTTGTTTTTTCCAGCGGAAATCGGTTACGTACGATAATTACAGCCCTCACCGCACCTCTGTGAGCATCTGCATTTTAATTATAGCAACTTGGTAGTACTCTAGACACGTTTCTAGAGTCTTCCAAATGTTGTCACCTGCGGGCATAAAGAAGGCAACGTGGCTACGACAGACGGCGCGAACGCAGCGCCGAAATAGATCGCCAGCGCAGCTCGTTCACTGCGGCACGGTCGATGGGTGATATCGGCACGGAGATGTGAGAGCCGTACTGACTTCCCTGCGTCGCTTCTTCAGCACCGACTGCAGCAGGAGAAACGCGGGTGAGGTGTGACTGCGCCACGGGCAGCGGCCTCTGATGCCGGTGAGTGTGAGAGGACAATACTGCGGCGGCAATCAATAACCGGACACAGAAGCAGCGACGACCTGGAGCGCGGCTGCGGCGACAGAGGGACCGTCCAAGTGCACGGCGGGATCAGCGACTTGGCGGTCAGGCCCCTTACAGCTTTCAAAATAGGAGAAACGAACTTCGAAATGCCACGATCGCTTTAGTAGAACATTTATTCAGGTTACCGATTTCGGAAAACTATGTTGCCGTCTTCGGATTGGTGAAGCACAGACAGAGCAAAAACAAAACTGGGTGGAGATATCTACTTAACATTTTCAACACGAAATGGATCCATAACGTACCTTATCCGGTACATTGCATAGAATCTCGTCTATGTATACAATAATTTGTGTCAAATGATACAAAGACACTGCAAGAATATAGGTGGCATGGCATATCGGAGTGTCGAAAGTAAAGCAATCATTATAAAAAATATCGTAAATAGTGCACTGAATATACATGCTCATGGTCCCTGAAAAGCCACATACAGACTATGGTTGGGCAGTAAACGTGACAGATATTACAATCGACCATCAGGTGGTACCACAGTAGTGACAAAGTGAATTACAGCGTTTAGGATAAAGCGTAAGCACAAATATAAATCTATTTACATGTTTACGATGTAACTATACAGAGAATGATTCAAATCAGAATAAACTTTTTCATTTTATTTTTTTTATTTAAAAAGCGACTAATTAAATTTTTTTAAAATTATTTAACGTTATAATTAATTGTTAACCACATAAGAAAGTGCTGCTTATCCATAATTACCATTCAATGTGTGTAACAAGCAAAATATTTGTTATGTTCAAACGAAATACGCCGTCAAACAAAACGATGAAGCACCATCTGAGATGTAGAGGACAAGATAAATTATATGGATAGTTCGTATTAAAATGTTTGCAAAATTTTTATTATATTTGTAGAAGAGCAACATAAAAAGATTTTACAGTTGTAATCTTAAATTCCTTTTACAAATAACCTATACTATACAATACCATCAGAACAGTTTAAATTCTAAGTAAACGAGATCTAGCGCTCGACGACTAGGCGTATTTAATCAAACTGTAGACGCCGGAAAAACACAAATTAGTCTACTTTGTCACATATTAAAATGATGTAGTAATCAGTTTTCAAACTGAATACTACAACATTACAAATACCTTACAAAACACCAACCTTGTAAGTTACAGCTCGTAAATTGACATTAAGGCTTTCTGAGTATCGTACCACGTCATAGTGTAAAAAACTACACTGAGGAAAACAACGTTTCGGCCACGGTTGCAGTGGCCTTCTTCTGGGTCTACTGAATCAGAAAATTTTTATGTCAACTGACTCTGGAAACCTACGTAATTATACTATAGCTCGAGGTTTAGGTACTAGTTGGTCCACGGAGTCTAAGTATAATTGACGGAGACAACGTAGTAAATATAAAACAAACACCCCGGACAAAATATTAGTCAAACTCGTACAAGAACTCACTCGTAACTTTGGAAAGTTGCAGATATGTGTACAGCTAATGCTAGGTTGTCATATTTCCTCCTCCGATGACGTAAATCATTGCAGGGACGTGGTGTGTATGTCGCCATCCGCTGTTATTGTACACTGAATCGCCAAAGTAAGTGGTATAGGCATGCGTATTCAAATACAGAGATATGTAAACAGGTGCCGGCCGGGGAGGCCGAGCGATTCTAGGCTCTACAATCTGGAACCGCGCGACCGCTACGGTCGCAGGTTCGAATCCTGCCTCGGGCATGGATGTGTGTGATGTCCTTAGGTTAGTTAGGTTTAAGTAGTTCTAAGTTCTAGGGGACTGATGACCTTAGAAGTTAAGTCCCACAGTGCTCAGAGCCATATGAACCATTTTTTTGTAAACAGACAGAATACGCCGCTGCGGTCGGCAACTGCTGTATAAAACAAGCGTCTGGCGCAGTTGTTAGATTGGTTACTGCTGCTACAAGGATCTGCTGATAAGTCTAGATATGAGTCTGACAGGTGACGCGTACGTGAACATCCTGTCTGATCACCTGCATCCATACACGTCCATTGTGCATTCCGACGGATTAGGTCAATACCAGCAGGACAATGCGACACCCCACACGTCCACAATTGCCACAGAGTGGCTCCAGAAACGTTCTTCTGACTATACACATTCGTTGGCCGCCAGACTCCCTAGGCATGAACGGTACTAAGCATATCTGGGATGCCTTGCAACATGCTGTTAAAGAGAGACCTCCACGATCTCGTACTCTTACGGATTTACAGGCAGTCACGCAGGATTCATGTTGTCAGTTCCCTCCAGCACTACATCGGACATTAATCTAGTTCTTGCCACGTCGTGTTGCGGCACTTATGAATGCTCGTGGGGGCCCTACACGATATTAGGCAGGTGTGCCAGTTTCTTTGGCTCTTCAGTGTATTTTAGGCCTGCTCCTGACTATCGTGAATGACTATTAACGTGACTGGGTGTTGTGTGATGTCCTTAGGTTAGTTAGGTTTAAGTAGTTCTAAGCTCTAGGGGACTGATGACCTGAGATGTTAAGTCCCATAGTGCTCAGAGCCATTTCAACCATTTTTTTTGTTAGCAAAGGATTTTGGATGCCACGTTCGCGGGGCCTAACCATTTATGATTCTTATCTGTGCTGCAGTCTAAAGGAATAAGTGTACCCAAATAACTAAAGAAGGTTAGAAGACTTGAAGAACCATATTCGCAACGAAATTTTGAGAACTGATGCGGCCAAGTATGCGCGAAGTCTATGTTAACATATTAGGACGCGCGCAAAAGTGCATTGACGCATTTTCAGCACTCAATGTAATGTAATGTAAAACTCAGGATCAGTTCAGTAAATATATACTTTGTATTAGTTTTTTTGTTGTTTGTTTATTATCTATTACATCTTTGTCTCTCTGTTGTATATGCGTTTGGCGGGCAGCAATTCGTGCGTAATTGGCGAACAGTCCGTACTCAAGGCCGGCTTTTCATGCGCCACCCCGTGCACTATACGTAAACCCAGCTACCACCTTACAACACGTAGATTCCGAGCGATGCATTCCGCTCAGGGCTTCGAACATAAAAAATGCCATGACGCGAAGACTGCTTTCTGCAATCACGAGGACACGGCAGCGGGTGGGGACGTAGGTCAGACTAATATAAAAATTGCTTGCCGTTCACTTTTGGGCGGCGGTGAACCGCACCTAACGTGCTCAACCAGTGTGAAGCACGTGCCGACCTGCGGCCGAATGCGCGCTGACCCAGTTCCCTAGCAAACGCTAGGCCGGTCACGTGAGGCAGCCACGACCGCGTTCCCAGACGGCTACCGTGTCGCAGTTTATTTGTCCGGTCCACCGCTGTAACAGCAGGCGAATGCGAAAAGTTGGCCACCGTGGGCTAGGCGTATCATTACTTCACTGAAATGCACGAGTAAAAGCACACGGTGAAAGTTAGGTGGTTTGACTGCCGAGCGCACATAACTTTCTACTTCGTTCGTGCCTCAGACTAGGGAACTTCGTGCAGGACGCTCCCAAACAAATAAAACGATACTACTCCACGCAGTTCAAGACTTATGCCGATCGCCATGCAATTTTATATCGATTTTTCAGAAGCTTTCTAAATTAACGGTAACACTTTTAGTATTTTTAGTTTTTTAAAGTAGGACGCCCAATTCCTTTTGTTGTCATTTCTTAGAGCTTATCTATTACTAGTACGCTTTATTCGAGAGTCCGTTCCACCCCCCCCCCCCCCCCAAACACCGCATTTGATACCTAATATTTTATGCTTTATTTCTCGTGGTTACAACAGTAACGTACGAATGGCAGAATTCCGTAATTTTGTGTACCTTTGTTCTGTCAGGGTTATAATTGGACTACACTGCACTGACCAATGGGTGTTTCTCATTTAAACTAGTATACCATGTACGTTGCTCTTTTCGGAAAGATGTGATATTTTCGTGCTATAAGCATATTGTTTACGTCTTTTATTCACAGACAACTCTGATCTTCGGAAAACGCATTCACAGATGTATTCACTGATAACACTGTTCTTACAAATATGTATGCATGGGTTTGAATTTTATGTACTTATGATATTTCCGTAATCATGGAATATGCAACATGGACTTGACAACGTATGCTATTGATCTTTGACCACTAGTCAACCAATAACTTAGATACTATATTTTCAGACAGTGTCTACCCCACATACGACGACTATGTAGATGTTTCACTTGTTTTGTGGTCGGTAAACACTTTTGCTACCTGTTTGCCATATATTTTTCTGAGTTTGTACTTTATCTACAAACTGGGACACACAGTTTAATAGATCAAGACGATGACTTCACCTAACGAAGTCTAATTGTGCCCAACTTATAAGTAGTAATATTTCGATAACGTTTAATCTTACGTCGGACTAGCATAATGATGTTAAATTTTTGTCCTCACTTTGTATATATTTGTGTTTTACTTGATAATGGCTTAAGGCCAAAACCATGATAGGAATAGGTATAAAATAATGAAGTTTTTACAGTCAAACGGCGGAAATATCATTCAAATCATGATTGGCCCATAAATATGAGACGAATACTTATTATCGCAGAATGAAATTTTCAGTCTGCAGCGGAATGTGCGCTGGAATGAAACTTCCTGGCAGATTAAAACTGTGTGCCTTACCGAGACTCGAACTCGGGACCTTTATCTTTCGCAGGCAAGTGCTTTAGTGCTTGGTGGAGCACTTGCCCGCGAAAGGCAAAGGTCCCGAGTTCGAGTCTCGGTAAGGCACACAGTTTTAATCTGCCAGGAAGTTTCATTACTTATTATTGTTTTTCTTATCCTGATAGTTAATCCCCTCTAGTACGGTGTCTCCTGTACTCAAGATACGAGAATTTTGTTATATTTAACTTAATGGCCCGAAGCCCTTTCTGGTGCCGCAGCCGTCGCTTACCTAAAGGAGAGAACTCATGTGCACCACCTGTCTGTCAATTGTGTAAACCTCGGTCTTTGTGAGATCGTATTATAACTGTCAGTGCATCATATTTTCTGAAGAGGAAATCGGGGAGCAGCCCAGAATTTGCCTAAACTAACATGAGAAACCACCTAAAACAGTACTCGGGCTGGTCGACGCAACAGCCACGGTCGTCAATCGCTGCGCGGGTTTTTCATCCTCATCATCATCAATATTCATGACAGTGGCTAGACTGGACTGTGCAAAAGAAATTGGACTGTGGAAAAACTGGGACTTTGTACGGGCGCTGATGACCGCGCAGTAGAGCGCTCCAAAACCAAATCATCATCATCATCATCGTCATCGCTGCGCGCGTTCACTCCTAGTCGCGCTCACTTCCTTCCTCGGCAACTAGCGCGCTGTGCTTTACGCTAGACGACGAGGTTGTTCAGAATTTACTATCATACACTCAAAATTATTTTAACCAGATAGTATAACTGAAAAAGTAGGAGTACAAATTGGTGGGACAATAAATAAGGTTAAATTGATTGGTTATTGGTTGCAGTTTACTGTGCTGAAAGGTGTACTCTGAGATGACAAAAGTCATGGGATTCCTCCTGTATCGTTTTGGACCTCCTTTTGCCCGGTTCAGCGTAGGAACTCGAAGTGGCATGGACTCAACAAGTCGTTGGTAGTCCCCTGTTGAAATACTGAGTTATGCTACCTCTATGGCCGTCCATAACTGCGAAAGTGTTGCTGATGTAGATTTATGTGCACGAAATGACCTCTTGATTAGGTCGCATGCCGGGTATATGAGTGCCCGAATCATTCTTTCGAACTGTGCAGAATGTTCTTCAAACCAAGCGAGAGCAATTGCGTCCCGGTGACATGGCACATTGTCATCCACAAAATTCCATCGTTATTTGGGAAGATGAAGCCCATGATGGTTTCCCAGTAGCCGAAGATAATCATACCCATTCAATGATCGGTTCAATTGGACCAGAGTACCCAGTCCATTCCATGAAAATAAAGCCCACACCATTACGGAGCCATCACCAGCTTGCATGGTGTCTTGTTGACAACTTGGGTCCATGGCTTCGTCAGATCTGCGCCACACTCTAACACTACCATTAGCTCTAACCAACTGAAACTGTGACTTATCTAACCAGGCCATGGCTTTCCAGTCGTCTAGGGTCTAGAAGATATGTTCATGAGACCAGGAGAGGCGCTCCAAGCGACGTCGTGCTGTTAGCAAAGGCAGTCACGTCAGTCGTCTGCTGCCATAGCCAGTTAACGCCATATTTCGCAACACTCTCTTAACAGATACGTTCATTGTACATCCCACATTGATTTCTGCGGTTATTTCACGCACCGTTGTCTGGCTGTTAGCACTGACAACTCCACGCAAACGTCGCTGCTCTCGACCGTCCAGTTCACGTCACACGAGAATTCTACAAATGCAATATATGTTACAAAACGGAATTAAGCCCACCTGATGAAGATGACGTAACTTCTGAAACTCGTAAGGGACGTACAGTAAATAATGAAGGAGTGAAACAAGAAAACCGGTATTATTTGTCTACTTGCAAAATAATTTAGTATTTGTGGCAATCTAATTCTGTAGTACTTTCAGAGAAATACTGCGATGAAAAGCAAATCTGCACACCCTCTTCGAATGAATAATTAAACAAATAAAAATAAACACTTGCTATGACCACCAATAAAGATGCACATCGGAAATATTAATTATGTGACACAGGAAAGTTGGAATGGGAAAACAACTTGCCATTGTAGCAAGGTTTTAAACACGAAGTTTTCCTGTAGTATTCAGATTAAAAGAAATAACGGACGTTAAAAGTCACTCTAAACGTACAAAAAATTGTTCTAATACATAATTTACACACAATTCACACAATTTTAGGAGCAATGGAAGAATATGAAGAAATCATATGCGAACATTCACTAGGGTGGGAGCAAATGTTTAGTCAACTGAACGACAGAGGGAACTTTTGAATGATAAAGCTTCACGTACGTGTACGAACATGCGGAAATAATTGCAAAGGAAACAGGAGAAAATTACTTGTTTACGGGAAGACTCATGGTACGAGTGAAAAGAAGACTAAGAAGAAACGTTGTACAAATGTAAGAACTGAAAGGTAAACCAAATTGATAACTAAAGT
The DNA here is from genome assembly GCF_023897955.1 of Schistocerca gregaria. Taxonomy (NCBI): domain Eukaryota; kingdom Metazoa; phylum Arthropoda; class Insecta; order Orthoptera; family Acrididae; genus Schistocerca; species Schistocerca gregaria. Next base: position 532,492,381 of record NC_064921.1, read on the forward strand.
TCTGGTGCAGACTGATGGATGGAAGAAAGAAGAGATAATATTAAATTTGAAGAAGACGTTAAATATTAGATGGCTTAAACAACAAACTGAAGAAGACAAAGAATAAAATCAACAGCAGAAGAGCGGAAAGAAAAAGAGGTAACAGTGGAAAAAGTACAGAAGAAAACTTAAGCTGCTTCATGTCCTTAGCTGGCTTGTAACAGTAAACAGCAGGACGGAGGACGGAAGAGGTCTAGTAAGTATAGCGAATTGAATGAACACAGAAGGTACGATTTCCGCAAATAGTGGTTTACTAAATTTTCCACATCTAATGCGTTTGGTATACATATTTGTGATAGAGTGTCGAATATTGTCACCTCGGTTTGCCGCAAAAAATTATCAAAGAGACTACAGTGTGTGAAGACACAATCCGCTCTTAAATTTCATCAGCAGCTCGTCGCTACGCACACTACAATTTCCTATAGAAATGGAGGCCGCTTTTGCTAAATACTTCATACTCAAATTATCAAATTATCAAAGAGACTACAGTGTCTGAAGACACAATCCGCTCTTAAATTTCATCAGCAGCTCGTCGCTACGCACACTACAATTTCCTATAGAAATGGAGGCCGCTTTTGCTAAATACTTCATACTCAAAACAACCATGTCGTAAAAAAGAAACGCATTTACGTTTTATAAGCACATTATGAAATAATCGATTGCAGTGGCATGCAGAAAACATCTTCCATTATTACTCAAAGTCATACTGCAGGCAAGACTGTCTCGCGATCGATTGTTCGAAAACCGTATGACCAACGAGCACTATACTATAGGTCATTTCGCATTACTAGAATCTATACAAAGTTATACAATCGTAAACAGGGCAAATTTTTATAACAGAATTTTGTATTATTTTACTAGTCCAAACATTATAAACTACTTGGAACAAAATAAACATTCTGATGGAAGTTGAAGTGGGTTTGTTAAACAGCGATCTTACGTCACTTTCTGCATACGAGATATCCTCAGTGCCAAGGATAAAGAAAACAAGTTTATTCGACGTTTCTGGACTTTTGAAAAGTTTTTGGATGTAATATTACATCAATGTCCTAATGTATAAAACACGTTCCAGTGAGATTACTAGTCATGTTTTCAAGTGATGTCCTTAGGTTAGTTAGGTTTAAGTAGTTCTAAGTTCTAGGGGACTGATGACCATAGATGTTAAGTCCCATAGTGCTCAGAGCCATTTGAACAATTTTTTTTTAAGTGAGTCGAATTTTTTTGATGTACAGGACGCAGCACGTTACTCTGGATGCACAGTCGTGTACAAACAATGGAGTGACACCTAGCGTGCCCCAAGGAATGACAGTGGATTCTTTCCTGTTCTTGTTGTGTATTGCTAGTTTAGGAAACAGCATCAATCGCAACCTCTGACCTTTTGCAAATGACGCAGTGCCGGTCAGAAAATTATAAATGCTAAAAATTTCAGTAAATTCGTGTTATATGTGGACAAAATGTCAGCTTCGTACAAATATTCGCAACTAACTCTAAGAGTTGAGAAATGCGATGTTGTGCACGACATGAAACGTTACAATGTAGTACCGATTGAATATAGGATTAATGAGTCATATCTACAGAGGGTCATACAATACTGATATTTAGGTGTAAAAAGTCTAGATATATGAATTGGAAAGGCTCAGTTACTGGCAAAGCCGATTCGTAGAATATGAAAAACAGTGATGTGTCTAAAAAAGAGACTGCACACAAAACGCTAGTTCTTCCCAAGCTTGAGGACTGCTCGAGAGATGGGACGCCTTTCAGGTCAGACTAAGAGCGGCTATGGAGGGCGAACAAACAAGAACGCTACGAATAGTCCGATGCTTCTTTGACTGGTCACATTGTAAAACGCATGTGTCAAAATCTCGGCTGTCACACACACTAACAAACATTCTTCGAGACGCACGTGGAAAATTCAAGATTCGTATTTCAGGACAGAAAATTAGAATGTTCTTTGGCCTTCTACGTATCCCTGCCGAAGAGCCGAGCATAAAAAGTTAGGCACTTAGGAGGTCGAATTGAGAGGTACAAAGAATTTTTCGCACACTTCATCCGTGAAAGGCACGGCAAGAAATCCAAACATATGCCACAATGAAAAATTACTCTTTGACGCACTTCACAGTAATTCGCTTTGTATTGATATGCACTGTCTGATCGAAAGTGTGCGGACTCTATTAATAGACATTAATACGGTGTGCATCCACCCTTCACCTTTATGACGCCTCCCCATGAGTTTTAGAAATATCCGTGTGAGAATGGCAGCCTATTCTTCCTCAACAGCCGAAACAAGAAGATAGTGACGTTGGGCGCTGGGGTCAGAAGCGAAGTCGACGTTGTAACTCATCCGAAAGACATTCCATTTGGATTCATGTCAAGGTTCTTGGCAGGCCAGTCCATTTCAGAAATGCCATTACCCAGAAACCATTACCACACCGATGTAGCTTTATAACAGGGTGCTGTGTCATGCTAATAGACTCACTGTCTGTCAGCTGTTCCTCTACTGTACACAGTGTTGTAAAATGTCGTCACATCCTTCCACATTTGGCGAGTTCTCAAGCGCAGTAAGGGAACATACTCCAATCACTAAAAACTCGCTCGTACCGGAAAACCATCTGCTCCGCAACTGCACGGTTGACAATGCACATGACGGCAGGTAACGTTCTCCACACACTCTGACTGGCACAGGGTAAAGCAAGATTCATCACTCGAAATAACTCATTTCCAGCCAGGCACTGTTCAGTGACGTATCTCTTGACACCACCTCAAGCGTCGCTTGCTATTGACTGCAGCAGTGTGTGAGTTATGAACAGCCGCTCGACCATTGTACTCCTTGCCTTTTTATCGTCCTATGCACAATCATTGTGCTAGGTTGATTTTTGGTAACACTTTGGAACTCACGAATGACTCCTTCCGCAGATTTCGTGCGATTTCTTACAACGACCCTACGCAATGCTCCATGGACCCTGTCCGTCAGTAGAAGAGACTGCCCACTCATTGTTTAGCTCAGATCTGGCTGTTCCTTCGCTTTTCCGATTCACAGTCACATCATCAACCATAGACTTGGACAGATTTAGAGCGGTTGAGATGTCCCTCATGAATGTGATGCCAGGTGACACAAAATGACAAGTCCGCGTTAGAGATTACTGAGCTCTCCTGAACGACCCCTACGGCTGTTGCCGTTTCTCTACTGACAACACAATACTCCTCTCCTCCTTTTATATTGGCGTGTCCGTATCTTGTCACATGTAGTGGTCAATTCCGCATTACATAGTGGCGTGTGAATACTTTTGATCTCACACAGTAGATGTTACCAGACATATGAACAATATGTCAGTATTTGCACCCATTAAATCTCGATAAAGTCGTAGATTCTGTCTCTCTCCAAAGACGTATCATAAGCAGATAGCAGTAATTCGAAACTGAATTGATAAAACTTACAGAGAATTATTTGCCAGATTATTACCTACTGCATATCGTATTGAGTGTACTGTGTATTAAACCGGGGACCTAGAAACGACGGAGAGGCTTCGTCCCGCCGTAGCCTTCAGTGGTTCACAACCCCCCAACAGGCCACAGCAGTCCACCCACCCTACTGCCACCGCACACCGAACCCACGGTTACTGCGCGGTTCGGCCCCCAATGGGACCCTCACGGAAACGTCTCATACCAGACAAGTGTAACCCCAAATGTTTGCGTCGCTGAGTGATGACGATGTACGCGTATGTGGAGAGAGTGTTTACGCAGCAATCGTCGACACAATGTAACTGAGGCGGAATGAGAGGAACCAGCTCGCATTCGCCGAGGTAGGTGGAAAACCGCCTTAAGAACCATCCATAGGGTGGTCGCGTGCTGGGGACTGGCACGCCTTCCCGCTCAGGAAGCAGTGCGTTAGATCGCGCGGCTAGCCAGGCGGGCGTACCTACAGCATATTATTCACAGTATTATGCGCAGCAAGTGTCATGTTTAGTTATATTTTTATGAAAATTTTCTGTAATATTGTCCACTTAGTAACTGAGACGAATAGATAAAATATTACATATAGAGATCAGTTGTCCTTTGTCACTTGACTAAGGTATGGTTAATTACAGGGTATTAGTTTTTTAACGGATATTCCTGCGATTCTCATTTGTTGCAGAAGTCATTGGAATACTTTCACTGTTGTGAAACATAATTATAAAAACATATACACCGAAGAGCCAAAGAAACTGGTACACCTGCCTAATATCATGTAGGGCCCCCGTGAATATGCAGAAGTGGTGCAACACGACGTGGCATGAACTCGACTAATGTCTGAAGTAGTGCTGCAGGGAACTGACACCATGAATCCTGCAGGGCTGCCCATGAATCCCACGGGGCTGTCCACAAATCAGTAAGAGTACGAGGGGTAGAGATGTCTTCTGAACAGTACGTTCCAAGGCATCCCAGATATGCTCAATAATGTTCATTTCTGTGGAGTCTGGTTTCCAGCTGAAGAGTCTAAACTCAGAAGAGTGTTCTTGCAGCCATTCTGTAGCAGTTCTATATGAGTGTGGTGTCGCATTATCCTGCTGGAATCTCCCAAGTTCGTCAGAATGCACAATTGACATAAATAGATGCAAGTGATCATACAGTACGCGTACATATCAGGCGTCTCATATCACTCCAACTGCACACGCACAAACCATTATAGAGCCCCCACCAGCTCGAACAGTGCTCTGCTGACTCGCATGTCCCCATACCCGTACACGTCCATCCGCTCGATACAATTCGAAACGAGACTCGACCGATCGGGCGACATGTTTCCAGTTATCAACAGCGCAATGTCGATGTTGACAGGCCCAGGCAAAGTGTAAAACTGTGTGTCGTGCAGTCGTCAAGGGTACACGATTGGGTCTCCGAAAGCCCATATCGATGATGTTTCGTTGAATGGTTCGCACGTTTTGATGGCCCAGCACTGAAATCTGCAGCAATTTGGGGAAAAATTGCACTTCTGTCACATTCAACGGCTCTCTTCTCTCGTCGTTGGCCCCATTTTTGCAGGATCTTTTTCGGGTCTCAGCGATCGTAGATTTGATGTTATACCGGATTGCTGGTATTCACGGTAACTCGTGAAATGGTCGTACGGGGAAATCCCCATTCCGTCGCTATCTTGGAGATGCTGTGTCCCACCGCTCGTACGCCGACTGTAACACCAGGTTCAGACTCACTTAAATGTTGATAACTCGCCACCGTAATAGCAGTAACCGGCCTAACAACTGCGCCAGACACTTGCTGTCTTGTATAGGCGTTGCCAACGGCAACGCCGTATTCTGCCCGTTTACGTATCTCTGTATTTGAATACGCATGCCTATACCAGTTTCATTGTTTTGTTAAGCTATGTTGCACAGTAGAACCTATTTTAACTTCATAACCGGAATTGTGGTACCTGAATAAGATTAAGTAAGAATGGTACTATAACTGGAGGCTAATGTTTTGATGGACGTTGGGCGGATTTCATTCCAAGAGTGTCGCGATTGGAGTGCGGAAACTGGGTTTTGATCCTCGATGCATCAGGCAATTTTAACTTGGGACGCAAGTTCACTACCAATGATGCCCTTATAAAATCGAGCACTCCACCTTTTAAGCAAACTGCCTGTGCTAATAAAACTGCACGTTGGTGCTGCTTTCTCGCTATTCGCTCATCTCTGGATCTCTGGCATGGACTGCCAACGATGCAACAAGCCCACTGAGTTCTACCGGCGCATCTGGTTTGCAGCTTAGCAAGGACCACTGCCGGGTATCCTGGAAATGTTATCAACCGCCCCAGTATAACTCTACCCGTGCTGTTGTTGAATGGGCTTGTCCACGTTGCCCTCGATCTCTGACAGCACACGCAGACATTAAAGTCCCTTCTGACGTTCCGAGATAATTACGGACCAGAGGCATACAGATCACAAAAACAGCTTCATACTGGATGATATTTTGCCTAATATTTCTTTTAAATTGTAACAGTGTTTTACTTAAATTATGATTTTCGTTTGATAAAATATCAGGACGAAAATTGATATGTGGCAGCGCATTACATGAAGTAGACAGAAGTTGTCTATACGTTACCCTCAGTGTGCTTCCATAGAGGTTTCATTAAGAATGTAGCTTCGAAACTTCATCTGTTTAACTATCTACGGCTAGACAATACATAAAATGTTACTCTTGTTGTAACTGTCTTGAAAAGCCGTCTGGATAATTTTTTAGCTGTTGACAGAACTGGTAAGAGTATTCGAAATGTGAATATTCTACGTTCACAGGTCCACACCTACCACCTCATCTTTCGCTATGCCAACAACCAAATTATTGTCGCTAATGAGTCCCTGTTACTGCCACAAACACTGCATAAAGCTACCGCTGCGTGGTAAATGCTCCCAGCAAGCAGCGATCTTCCATAAGAAAGGCTGTAGCGTATTGTTTCCCTTAAGCTTTCTGTCCATTATGTCGTCCCTATATCTGCAGTTTTCTCAGAAGAGCGTCCGCGGAACCTGGAAGAGAGAGAGCGAAGGGAAATGGCAAACTAGACCTTTCAGAGATGGGTCTGACATACTAAGTTGGAACAGTATAGAGTAAGTAAGAAAAGCCTATGTAATAAAGCGCATTCCGATGTTAAGTTATACCTTGCAACGAAATGTACAGAGTAATTAATTCAGGTAAAATGCTAACGAAATGTTCTGACAACATTATATATGATCAGGGACCAGCATATCTCCTAGAAGCCTTCTGCTTCATCTTGAAAGTACGAAGCAGAAAGAAGTCAGTAGTGGTTGGACTACGTTTCAAATTTTTCCTTCTTGCAACATAAAAGGACAAACCCACGTATTTCTACAGATAGACCCTATTCTCAAACGTTTGTGTAGCAAGCGTGTGCTGCCGCCTCAATTATAAGTGATGTATGCAGAAGGAATCACGGCCTTTAACGCCAGTGAGTTTCAGGGGCTTAGCCATCAGCCCCTCTGGATAAACTTAGACATTTTCAGAAATACTGCAGACTTCACCATGTCCGCCCCATTATTTGTTGTAAACGGATGTTCGTAGTGAAAATATAGCAATCTTACTGTTCTCACACACTGAGTTCGTGTGTCAAAATAAAGCCAGAGTTCTGTTGGTCTTGTTCAAACGATAGCACGGAATTATAGCTTGCAGTTTCAATAGACGTCCACCCGCAGTGCGGCAGCGGTGGGACTGTCTTTCTTTTTTTTTTTATGTCACAGCGCCGCCACTCTGAAATATGAGTTGTGTGTGGGGAGGGAACTCCCTCTCGTACGCTGGTGAAAGGCGTCACTTGTCTTGGACGGACACAAGATACTGCCAGTCATTTGTAATAGAATACTACAGCGCCACACTTGAAAAAATGTCACCGTTCACCGACATACAATTGTAATATAACACAAATACGGCTTGTAGCGTATTTATTTTTATTCAGAATTTGAATTTCTAAAACCATGTAAGGTAATGCAAATTTGATTTATAGAAAACCTCAGCCTTCTGCAGAACACAATGGTTTTCATTGTTAATGTATTTCCAATCCACACATCCTTCGACATTTTTACATCAACTGTGGGTGTTGTTATTTATTTCTCTAAAATATCATTTTTAATAATATTTTACCGCAATAAATGGCGGGGGTGCCAAAACATTTGTGGGTTAAAAACATACGAAAAAAGCAAACATTGTATTTAGTAGGAGGAGGTTTTTCTTTCTATAAACCAAATTTAGTTCGCAAGTACGGTACGAAACTGCAACAGAGGCTCCTAATCTCAGCAAGGTGATTACAATGTCAATTTTGTCAGCAACTATTCTCTATCAGCGTACTAAATTTGTCGTCTTAGTCGATTCGAGAGTCAGGTATGCCACTACTATTGAGAGACAGCCTTCTGCGATGGTAACTCATTTATCAACGTCTATCGTAATATTAGTAGTGAAGATAGGAGATTACAAAAGCAGGAAACGTACGCTCACATAGGCGGATGTTAACATGACACGGGATGTTTAAAATTGACGTTGAAAATTTAGAGGTGTTAGACACAATGGCTAGAGGAACGGACAGAGGATACGAACCCGTGTCGACAAACGTCATTCAGTGATTCTGCAGATCATACAAAATACGACGTATAATTCTTGCTATTTCATCCGTCAAGCAACACTTAGCTTCTCCTATAAGCTCTTCACTAATGAGTCAAGATGTCCAAGCACCAACGCGAGAGACGAGTTTTCTTTAACGTAAGGAAAAGGAAACATAAATATAATGTTCAACTACTGAACAAACGTGGAAAGCGTTAGGAGTCACTCCACAGTCGAATAAATTCCTGTAAGAGGAGTGGAATAATTTTATATTTAAAACGCAGTGTATTTCTATGAAAACGTTACGTTGAACGCAGCTAATGTAGAAACCAGATGTATATTTTGCTTGCTCGTGCATTCAGTCCTTCCGAGATGGGCTTTAGTGAGTAAGACAGCACATCTGACACGCGAAAATTTAAGAATACCTCGCGATTTACGGTCCGCTTGGTGCTGTGTAAAACTTAAGGAGCAATATAATTTGCAACCAACATTAATGTGACATTCTAAATTAATGTGACTCTAAATTAATGCTAAAGATGCAAAAAATACGTAGAGTATGGGAGTCAGCCCATCTTGTCCTTTTCGGAGTGTAACTGTAACTATCCAGTTCTTCAGTGAGGCATTCACCTTTCGATGAAAGATCCTTGTGTTGGTCATAGTCGTGTAACGTTGATGAATTAAGAAAAGGTTGATGCCTTTCTAGGAATTTGCAATGGAAGCATTGATAAGGTGACAGTTTACTACCAAACTCATCATCGCTCACTACCTCTGCAATACTGCCTAGTATGTTGCAGTACTGAGCAACGTAAACGTGACAAGTATGGCCATCATAGATCAGTGTCCTTACCCGAACAACCTTGGGTCATCAAAGAGCAAGTGCGTGCATCTGCATCTACGTTGGCTTATTTACTCCACAAACCATTCTGAAGGGTTCAAATGGCTCTGAACACTATAGGGTTCAAATGGCTCTGAGCACTATGGGCCTTAACTTCTGAGGTCATCAGTCCCCTAGAACTTAGAACTACGTAAGCCTAACTAACGTAAGGACATCACAAACATCCATGCCCGAGGCAGGATTCGAACCTACGACCGTAGCAGCAGCGCGGTTCCAGACAGTAGCGCCTAAAACCGCTCGGCCATTCAGACCGGCCATTCTTGAGGGCATACAGAGGGTATTTCCTATTTCACAACGTATTTAGGGTGTCTAATAATTTCATTCGCGTGAGAAGCACAGGAAGGATGACTGATCACGGTACTCGTTCTGCTCTTCTCTCGCATTCGACGCGGGAGGCAGTAGCATATTCCCCAATTTCTCAGCACTAGTACCTGAAACTTAATACGTAGGCTGTTGCATGATAATTGGCGCTTATCTTGAAGCGCCTGGAAATCCACGATTTTCAGCATTTCCCTAACGCTCGGTCTTGAGTAGATAAAAACCTGTCACCTTAGCAAAGGCAGCCATCGCCGGGAACACAGCTACAGGTCGCACATTATGTTATTGATTTTGACCGGTTTCGCTCATCAGATCCAAGCAACCTCAGATTTAAGCTTGGGAACAACCGAATAGAAATAATCACCTCAGTCGGTTGTAGTTCTACGTATTGATTGGATTATTCATTTCATTCTTTCGGATGAAACTAGTCTGTGGGAGCTACCTAATGAAAATAGTCGTCAGAGTGTGTTGTACTTTTCCATATTGGCTAAAGTATTCTTTCTTTCTCGGCATGTGCAACCAGTCCGTAGTACTTCTGTCGATTGAACAATATATTTGTTCATCCAACTGAAACCAGTGCGAAGTGTATTATATTAGTTGACTGGGATAATAATTCATTCTTTGGAGCGAAACCAGTCTTTGGTACTTTGGTTACTTGAATTAAAGCTGTGGTATACAGCCAGGGTACACATATCCCCTGGGAGTAGCCAAACCCGCAGGATACGTGAAGAGAGGTCAATTGGTACGCTAAAGTAATAATAACCATTATGAATATTCAATTAATATGCGCAGAGTAGACTATACCTCCTTTTCATCATTTGAAACTGATTAATGTATTGCTATGGATTAAATTGTTTCAGATGCAATAACCAAATAGCTAATTAAGCTGATGGATCGCTGGAAACATGGATGATAAATAGTTTGGCAAGAAAAGAATAGAAGCTTTCGAAATGTGGTGCTACAGAAGAATGCTGAAGATTAGATGGGTAGATCACATAACTAATGAGGAGGTATTGAATAGAATCGGGGGAAGGGGAGTTTGTGGCACAACTTGACAAAAAGGAGGGACTGGTTGGTACGACATGTTTTGAGGCATCAAGGGATCACAAATTTGGCATTGGAGGGCAGTGTGGAGAGTAAAAATCGTAGAGGGAGCCCAAGAGATGAATACACTAAGCAGATTCAGAAGGATGTAGGTTGCAGTAAGTACTGGGAGATGAAGAAGCTTGCACAAGGTAGAGTAGCATGGAGAGCTGCATCAAACCAGTCTAAGGACTGAAGACCACAACAACAACAACATCGCTGGAAGTAGAAAGTTGAACATGAAAGTTACCTTAGGGGCACGTGAGAAAGAAAGGAACACTGACAAATTTTAGCGACTGTTTGTATTCCGTTTTACTGAAAAGATGTTATGATGTCGATTAATTAAAATTCATTTGAATGTAGCTCTTAAACAATTACTCGGCTATTTATTTCGGCGGAAAGTAAATAATTCGTGCTGAAAATTGCTTTACCGACTACGTACCCGGCAGGCATATATGTTCACATTTTACAGCCTTTGGTAAGTCGCGGTTAGAGTATTTCACGGGCATGAGAAGTACGATTCGCATTAGCACACTGGTACTTCACTTTCAGAGTTGAACCTATCTCCAGCCATCAACGTTAACGGTCTGAAACAACGTTTGCACCCCTCTGGACTTTTGGGAGCGACATTTTAATTCGCGCGATCCACGGTGCGTTTAGTTCTGAACGGAAACATTCGATCGTTTTTTGCATCGTGAGATCCATGTAGTTGATTCCGCTCTATTAACGTCGACTATTATTGTCGTTCCGATAACTGCTTTTTATTGAGTGACAGTAAATAGCTTTTAGTTCATTTTTCGTTTATTTTTTAAAAAATTAAAAAGGCTCTGAGCACTATGGGACTTAACCGTTGAGGTCATCAATGCCCTAGAACTTAGAACTACTTAAAGCTAACTAAACTAAGGATATCACACACATCCATTCCCGAGGCAGGATTCGAACCTGCGACCGTAGTTGTCGCGCGGTTCCAGACTGTAGCGCCTAAAACCGCTCGGCCACTCCGGCCGGCTATGTGTTCTAAGTCTGGGAAATGCAATAAAGAATTTTGCTGCGTCAGTTGTCTTACGGAGTAAACGGCAAACGCCAAACGCTTGGCAGTCTCCAGACTGACGCCACTGGGTTATCACCAGTTGCCACGTACGACGCACGTAGCAGCAACGGCATTATGCTTCCACTCTCACTTAGTCAGATGTCACAGAGGGCGCTGACAGCAGGAACTACTCCTTCATCCGTGTAGTACTTCGCATATGAACATTGTTTTACCAACCGCAGATTTAAGCGGCCGCACGCCATCAGTCGGCCAATTCCAGTCGCAGTTAATGACGCGTCACCAGCATCCTCAAGTTGCCACAGTCAACTCCGAGTGTCACTTAGAAACTATCACAAACATCATAACACACTGACCAATTACTACATCAGTTAGGCAACGTTCGCTGACCTAGTGTTCATAACTTTTACTTTAGTGCCACCAGCTTCTGGTCAAAATATAGTCGAATATTTATTATCAACATTCCTTTAATAAATGATGGTTAATTTCTTCTCATGATCTTCCTAATACTGTTTCTGTTTCATTTGATGCCATAAACACCCGAAAACGTAAAATGTATGATTATTTTACAAATGAGTTAATGTTTTAAAGCACCTAGTGTTTAGCATATAACCGAGAAGAAGGATTGAAATTATGTTAAAGTTTTATTGGAAATCGCTAAGTGCTCTCATTATCAAACACTGGATGAATAAAGCATGTGAAATTGACGTTCCGTTATAAGCAAAAGCTAATTTTTGAAGAATCACAATAGTTATGACGTCATATCTCCTGAACCATGTGTTGTACAATGGCATAAATCATGCAAGGACATTCACTGGTGTATGTGGATTGTGTCTACAAAATGCATTGCGAATAGCGTTAGCATGAAAGAAGTAATACAACGAGCTGACAAAGTCCATGAGATACCTCCTAATATAGTATTGGACCTCCTTTTGGCCCGAGTAGTGCAGAAACTTGACCGGTCACGGATTCCGCGAAGTTAACTGCAGAACTACTGAGACATGCTGCCTCTGTACTTGTCCATGACTGCGAAAGTATTGCCGGTGCAGGATTTTGTGCACGAACTGACCTCTCGATTATGTCCCATAAACATTCAATGGGATTCATGTTGGGTGGCCTGGCTGGCCAAATAATTCACTCGAATTGCCCAGAATGTTCTTCAAAACACTCGCGAACAGCTGTGGCCCGGTGACATGGCACACTGTCATCCATAAAAATTCCATCGTTGTGTGGAAACATAAAATCCATGAATGACTGGAAATAAAGAATGTTCAGATGTATGTGAATTCCTAAAGGACCAAACTTCTGAGATCATCGCTCCCTAGACTGACACACTACTTAAACTAACTAACAGACACATCCATGCCCGAGAGAGGACTTGAACCTCAGGCGGGAGGGGCCGCGCAGTCCGTGACATGGCGGCCACTCCGCCCGGCTGAGTGAAAACAGTCACTAAGTAGACGAACATAACTATATGCAGTCAACGATTTGTTCAGTGTGACAAGAGGACCCAGTACATCTTATGTAAACACAGCCCACACCATTATGGAGCCACTACCACCTTCCACGGTGTCTTGTTGAGAACTTGGATCCATGAGTTCGTGGATCTGCACCACATTCTAAACCTAGAATCAGCTCTTACCAATTGAAATTGGGACTCGTCGGACTAGGCCACGGTTTTGCAGTCGTCTATGGGCCAGCCGATATGCCGAAACCAGGAGAAGGTTGCACGTGATGTCGCGCTTTTAACAAAGGCAGTCGCGTTGCTCGTCTCTGCCGTAGCCTATTAACGCCAAATTTCGCCGCACTGACCTAACATATATGTTCGTCGAGCATCCAGCAATGATTTCCAAGGTTTTGTCACGCGCTGTTGTTTGTCTGTTAGCACTGACAACTCTTCATAAACGCCGCTGCTCTAGGTCGTTAATCGAAAGCCGTCGGACATGGCGTTGTCCGTGGTGAAAAGAAATGGTTCAAATGGCTCTGAGCACTGTGGGACTCAACTGCTGTGGTCATTAGTCCCCTAGAACTTAGAACTACTTAAACCTAACCAACCTAAGGACATCACACACATCCATGCCCGAGGCAGGATTCGAACCTGCAACCGTAGAAGTCGCACGGTTCCGGACTGTGCGCCTAGAACCGCGAGAGCACTGCGGCCGACCTTCCAAAGCACACTGTCCTTTTATACCTTGTGTGGGTGATACGACCACCATCTGCAAATGTGCATAGCGCTATCCCTCGACTTTTCTCACCTGAGTGTGAGTTAAAACGTCGTGGCTGATCTGGCAGTTTTACTGCACGAGCAGCGAAAATCTAGTAAGCGATATACTTTTTACCTACATCATTTTGTTAGGGTGAAAGCGACAAAAAAATCCGTAAACTTTGAAATAACGGGTAAAGATTTTTGTAAAGAACTAAGTGCTCTTACTCTCAAATATTGGATGCATATATTCTGGGCATTTGCGCGCCGTTAGTTAACAATGCCTCAAGACGTGTACACAGTTTTTAATGTTAATATTAGTCTCACAGAGTTAAATCCATACTACGAAAAAATACAACTTAATAAGCTAATTTGGCAACGGTCTTGCCGCAGTGGATACACCGGTTCCCGTGAGATCACCAAAGTTAAGCGCTGTCGGGCGTGGTCGGCACTTGGATGGGTGACCATCGAGGCCGCCATGCGCTGTTGCCATTTTTCGGGGTGCACTCAGACTCGTGGTGCCAATTGAGGAGCTACTCGGCCGAATAGTAGCGGCTTCGTCAAGAATACCATCATAACGACCGGGAGAGTGGTGTGCTGACCCCATGCCCCTCCCATCCGCATCCTCCTCGGAGGATGACACGGCTGTCGGATGGTCTCTATGGGCCACTTGTGGCCTTTAGACGGAGTGTTTTTTTAAATAAGATGATTACGACAGCATTTTAATTTCTTAGATTCGCTTAAAAATTATCTAAAATATCGGCAATCAAATTTTTGTTGCCCTTGGAGCTGTTAGGTAGGCAACCTGCACTCACGATTACGGTCCATGAAACATGAATCGGGTCAGCCGTTTAGTAGTACAAATTGTTATGTGACGCACACTATCTCAATACTGCAACTACTTTTCGTGAGGTACGCTTCCTGCTGCCTGTGTGATGGATGGCAAACTTAATAAATCTCCATGGAATTTTGTAGTCCGACAGTAATTTCGAAACACGCAAGCTTCCTCCGCCGACTCACTGGAGAAACACATGGGTCTGCATAGGAAAAGAAGTGGGCGCGAGATAGCGAGCAGTGGGACACCGGCGTCTTGAAACGTGTATATCTCACGAACAAGAGTTACCACCGGCGCCGTGCGAGCGACACGCGCTGCTGCCGCCGCTGCCGGCTCGCCTGCTGCTCTCGCAATGAAGTGGCGTTTGCCACGCGAACCGCCCTCCAGGTGCCCCCACAGCCCGCCTTTCTTCTGCTAATACCCTTACTTATGTGACATGAATAAACAACGGCCGGCACCCGCGCGCCCACACCTATCTGTACGCCAGCCGTCCGTGATTGTTTCCCGCCGGTAGGGCAGCAAACAATTACTGCAATCTGTGGAGTCGCCGTCCCCGCCCGATACTGATAACGACATCCATCCGCGCGCGACGTGATGTGAGTAAACAACGGCCTGCGTTTACTCATACCGCATCTGTTCGCCCACGTTCCGATGTGATTGTTTCTTGCCGGCAGCGATGGAAACCGTTATTGCAGGTCACGCGCTCGGCGTCTAACAGGTTAGCAAGAAGCAAAAGCAATCCGAACGCCACTTCGGCTTTGTAGCTGCGGTGACCGTCAGGTCCAATGTCGCGAGATGGGGTGTGCGGGACAATGTACCACATCCGTCAGCTACTAATGAAAGAGCTTCTCGTCTCACAGAAAATACCAGTGTGCGTGAACGCAGCGCACAATCGCTATGGGCTTGCTCTGGAGTAGTAACGGGTATTTTATTTTCGAAGGCGTGCTGTAAAGTGATGCCTCCGAATTTTCATGTTAAAACTCTTACAACTTTTAAAATAAAACAAACTCTACTAATATTCTATATCTTATTTTATTCTGTATCTACGTATTTATTTCTTAACCATGTCACACTGTGGACGAAAGCATTTCTCTCAACGAGACACCAGTTTCTTGATAGCATCACTGGCAATGATGACGTTTTTGACCGAGCTACAACGTCACTTCTGCTTGCACGGATTAACTACTATCAAAGCGAAGTCGTTAAAGGTGTTCTTTAAGTTTTGGAAACGAATGAAAAGCGGATGGGACCAAGTCGGGACTGTATGGAGGATGATCCATGACAGTGAACTGAAGGCGTCTCCAGTATTTTCTGGCACTATCATGCTGAAGAATGTGCTCTGTACGTGGACGAAAGCAATGAATTCGAAACTCGATTATAGCACGCTAATTCTCCTGCACCGACATAGTTACGTTACATATTGCCATGTTACAAGCTACAGTTCGGAGCCCTTTAGCGGCAGAGAGCTGCAGTTACGTAGATATGAAGCATAAAGATGTAGAATGTTAATAACGTTTGTTTTATTTAAAAAGCGCTAAGGGTTTTCACATTAAAAAATCGGAGGCACTACTTTTTAGCGTGCTCTCTTATATTCTCGTCACATTATCTCTAATTTTTGCACTTTTTACTTTCTTTGGGTAGGTTATTGATTTTGGGAGGGAGATCTGGTTGTCGTTTCTAATCTCGTTACGTATCAAACAGCTGATTATCCGCTGTTACCTGATTTACACTTATTAATACACAGAGTGAGCGTAAAGATTTTCTCTGGTTAAAAAATATTATTTCTAAGGAACAGTGCTACATACAGCTATGCGGTTTGTTGAAAATTGTATCTGAATTCAAAAGTTTTTTTTTATTATACAAATACACTTCTACCTATGCTTCGTTTGTTACTCGTAGAACATATAGACGATACTCAATCTGTGTCGATGTCTTTGCTAGCATCTCTTCTGTCACAGGTTCTGCAGCCTCCTGGCTATTGTATTTTGGCCGACTGAATATCTTGGAGAAACCCAACATCTAGTGCCCATCAGCGGAGGACATGTTCAAGGGAGAAAGGAGGAAGGGATGCGTTTAGCTTCTATGAAGGTCCGATACGCAAATCAGATGGCTATTCACTGAATTAGAATTACGTTTCCGCGTGCTCATACACAAAGTTGTGTGATGTCACATGTTTTCAGAAGCCGGGAGCAATTGCCCGTTGTCGGTTGTTGTCGCCCACTATTGCTTTCGCCCCACTAGTAAACCAATTCTTCAGCACGGAAATCCATGTATATCTCAGTTACACACCTTCGCCCTTCTGACTAAAATTATGACGTCTTTTACAATAACTGTCGCCCCATTGTAAGCGTATTGTTTATAGCATCCACTGGAAGTCAGAACATGTGTCTTATCAAATTGAATCTGACATCAAATAGAATCTCTTGGTTGCAGTGCGTGTTCCGAAACAGTTACACCTCCTGCTTTTCCCCTTCCACTCTGCCCGATTACGTATTTATCTCAGTCTCACATTACTTTTTAAATGTCACATCCTTACCAGGGGCAGTTTCACTCACAGCAACGCTTAGAGACGTATTAACGCCTGCAATATTTTTCCTGGATATTGAGCCGTGTCTATTGAATTTTATTTCAATTCGTCCTTTACGTTCCTTTATTATGGAGACACGTCATTTCCTTCCCCCCTTTATCGCCACGTGCATTGCTCCGATTGTTCTAGAACGATATTTTACATGTCAACCCATACTGCCGTTTCTCTCATCACTAGAGACTAAATTTCAGCGGGACTGTAATCAAGGATAAAGTAATACCGAAAATTATGGGTTAGAAAATAATATCGTTCGGTCTCGATTGTTTTATAAAACATATCATTCGCCAAGCACCCTACTCCAAAGTACGCTACGGATGTTTCACCCTAAAATTATACTTATTATTGGCAGTGAGTCACATGTCTACTGCGTATGCTTCAAATTGCTCCAGGAATTACATTGTCATGCTCACAAGGCCTTCCCTCCCTGCCTACTCTCACGGATAGGCTTGCCAAAGGTGTCTTATTCCTCAGTAATGGTCTCCTGTCACTAACTGATATGTGCACACCAAAAGCGTATAGAGATATTATAGACGAGTGTGTGTTTCGGGGGGGGGGGGAGATGTAGGGGAGAGAGAGAGAGAGAGAGAGAGAGAGAGAGAGAGAGAGAGGGAGGCAGATAGAGGTGGCGGATTTGTAGGACTCAAGCTGTAGAACGCATTAGCGGAGTTCCGAGTGTTGGTAGCTGTGATAGCGGACATATACGCAGAGGTAAGACGGGCATAAACTTGGTGTATTAATTACAGACGGAAATGGGTCTTAGACAACACAGGAGTTGCTGCGAACTGATCTCGAAACTAGGAAGAGGGTAAATTTCAGTGGAAACGTTTCTGCTGTATAGTTCCCGAAAAGCTACAGTGTTAACAGGCAAATACTGTTTCTTGGAAACACTTGCCATCATAGTTATAAAGGAGTTTAAATTTGTTATTTAGCAAAAGCCTTCGCCTTTCGCTGTGGACAATGAGATTGTATACATTGAGATTTATGAACCAAGATTTAAACTAATGGGTCAATAAGACTCGTCGCCCTGAGGAATATAGTACGGGCGTCTTAAACACACATTCATTCCCCCACATGCAAAATATTCAGAATTTGTTGCTGAGGAAATTTCATTCATGAAAGAAGCATGGGTAGAATATTCTGTTGTGTTGGTTTTTTCAAGCTGTTTTTAGTGTATATTTATCTTCGAAGTTTCAATGAGAGAAGCATTTTGGTTGATGTAGGTTTGTCGGTTCCGCCTTCAAAAATGATCTCAATAAAACAAAAAGTTCTCGGTTGCTGAGTATTTTTATTACCGTATGATCAGTTTTAAATACCTCATGCACCATTATCAAATATAAAATGCTTGGCCTAAGAGCAGCACGTCCCTGTGAAGATCAGTACGATATGCAACATATATGGTCTGCTGTTTATGATACTGCATTTTCCACTGACATTCTTCTCGTAGCCAACCGTTTTGTATCTGAATGACTGTGCATAGGGCATCGAAACCTGTCATATGTCAATAAAAATGCTTTGTGATTGGGACAGATTTTTTTATTTTTTATTTTACTAACAGTATGTTGGTTGGTTGGCTAGTTGGGGGAGGGGACCAAACAGCGAGGTCATCGGTCCCATTGGATTAGGGAAGGAAGATGGGGGAGGAAGATGGCAGTTCCCTTTCAGAGCAAACATCGCAGTAAATGCCTGAAGTGATTTGCGGAAATCACGGAGAACCTAAATCGGGATGACCGGACGGGGGTTTGAACTGTCGTCCTCTCGAATGCGAGTCCAGTGTGCTAACCACTGCGCCATCTCGTTCAGTGACAGTATGTTCCCGGTGATGATGTCATAAATACAGTTAAAAATAATATTTCGAATTTTTTTAGTAGGCCTTTGTTATGCTTTAGGTGAGTTTAAATATCTCAGTATCTCACTTACACTTCAAAGCTTCTGACCTTTCTTCTCATGGTCTTATCGAATGCAACGTGCTTCGACAGTAATGCAGCGTATACCGTGGAAGTATTTCCAAACATGAACTGGAGTTGTCAGTATTCTAACAATAAAAAGAAGCCTTCAGTTTGCTTTATCTACAGATGAAGCCTATGTGATCGTTTCATTACATACATAGACTCACAGACATTATCATTCACGTCTTTTAAGGGAAATAGCGTCCCAGTACACTGGAACATAACTTTCAGTTGTGCACCAGAACTCCAGAATCTCATTGTCAGACGCATCAACAAACAGAGAGAAAGCTCTTTATATAGTTTTATTTCTTTAGCCTGCAATGCAACTTTCTCCAAACTGTTTACACATTTAGGAGCTGAAACGTAAGACAATGCAAAACGAAGACATAGAAAAATATCGACGATATTTCCGTATTTAATTCTACTCGTCCTGGCAGCCGTAGGGCGAGACAGCCCAACTTTCAGGCGGTTAATACATGCCAATTCGTCTGCTAAGCTTAAAAAAACTAAATGCGATGTATTAAATTCAGCAATAAGGTGAAGGTAAGTACAAAAAGAGACTGGAGTTCATATGTTAATACTCACCTATAACGGCAATTAAGTCATCCAAGCCTCACTCTTTTGGCTCCTGTCTGTTCCTCCTATATTGCTACCATTCCGCGTGATAAAATCTACAATTTTTCGTCAAGAGCAAGGTTTCCTTCACCCCATATGGGACGCATATTTAACAACTATTTAGATCATCTCCTATCTTGTGGCCTAAGCACATACTCCAAGCACGTTAGGATCTTATCAGATAGGTGTAAGCAGTTATCTTTCCTCTACGACATAAACTCAAGATTACTTCAATATGATTACTCTGCATTTCACAGTCAAGATCAGGCAGAGGTTTTGCAGAACCACCTTCAAGCTGTTTCTCTAATGTTTCACTTATGAACAGTGCTCGGAATGATGATTATTCCTCCCCATAAGGTAGGCGCCAAAACCATATTTTCGCTTTCTAAGGAGGAAGTTGTTACTTGTAATTTCATGAGAGACCCTGACAAAACGCAATAATTGCCACCGCAGAACGTGTCTCTTATTCATGGCATTCTATTTTCCTGTTTCGCGATACTACAAGACAAACTTACCTACTTTGTATTTTATCAGTGTCCTCTGTCAATCCTATCTGGTGCGGATCCCATACCGCACATCAATATTCCAGAAGAGGACGGACAGTCGTAGTGTAGACACTCTCCTTAGCAGACCTGTTTGCATTTTCTAAGTATTCTGCCAGTAAATCGCAGTCTTTGTTTCGCTTTCCCCACAACATTGTCTATGTGATCCTTCCAATTAAAGCTATTCGCGGTTTTAATCCCTAAGTACACTCCTGGAAATGGAAAAAAGAACACATTGACACCGGTGTGTCAGACCCACCATAATTGCTACGGACACTGCGAGAGGGCTGTACAAGCAATGATCACACGCACGGCACAGCGGACACACCAGGAACCGCGGTGTTGGCCGTCGAACGGCGCCAGCTGCGCAGCATTTGTGCACCGCCGCCGTCAGTGTCAGCCAGTTTGCCGTGGCATACGGAGCTCCATCGCAGTCTTTAACACTGATAGCATGCCGCGACAGCGTGGACGTGAACCGTATGTGTAGTTGACGGATTTTGAGTGAGGGCGTATAGTGGGCATGCGGGAGGCCGGGTGGACGTACCGCCGAATTGCTCAACACGTGGGGCGTGAGGTCTCCACAGTACATCGATGTTGTCGCCAGTGGTCGGCGGAAGGTGCACGTGCCCGTCGACCTGGGACCGGACCGTAGCGACGCACGGATGCACGCCAAGACCGTAGGATCCTACGCAATGCCGTAGGGGACCGCACCGCCACTTCCCAGCAAATTAGGGTCACTGTTGCTCCTGGGGTATCGGCGAGGACCATTCGCAACCGTCTCCATGAAGCTGGGCTACGGTCCCGCACACCGTTAGGCCGTCTTCCGCTCACGCCCCAACATCGTGCAGCCCGCCTCCAGTGGTGTCGCGACAGGCGTGAATGGAGGGACGAATGGAGACGTGTCGTCTTCAGCGATGAGAGTGCTTCTGCCTTGGTGCCAATGATGGTCGTATGCGTGTTTGGCGCCGTGCAGGTGAGCGCTACAATCAGGACTGCATACGACCGAGGCACACAGGGCCAACATTCGGCATCATGGTGTGGGGAGCGATCTCCTACACTGGCCGTACACCTCTGGTGATCGTCGAGGGGACACTGAATAGTGTACGGTACATCCAAACCGTCATCGAACCCATCGTTCTACCATTCCTAGACCGGCAAGGGAACTTGCTGTTCCAACAGGACAACGCACGTCCGCATGTATCCCGTGCCACCCAACGTGCTCTAGAAGGTGTAAGTCAACTACCCTGGCCAGCAAGATCTCCGGATCTGTCCCCCATTGAGCATGTTTGGGACTGGATGAAGCGTCGTCTCACGCGGTCTGCACGTCCAGCACGAACGCTGGTCCAACTGAGGCGCCAGGTGGAAATGGCATGGCAAGCCGTTCCACAGGACTACATCCAGCATCTCTAAGATCGTCTCCATGGGAGAATAGCAGCCTGCATTGCTGCGAAATGTGGATATACACTGTACTAGTGCCGACATTGTGCATGCTCTGTTGCCTGTGTCTATGTGCCTGTGGTTCTGTCAGTGTGATCATGTGATGTATCTGACCCCAGGAATGTGTCAATAAAGTTTCCCCTTCCTGGGACAATGAATTCACGGTGTTCTTATTTCAATTTCCAGGAGTGTATTTAACTCAGTTGACAGCCTTTGGATTTGTGTGATTTGTCGTGTAAATGAAATTTAACGGATTACTTTTAGTACTCACGTGGATGATCTTACACTTTTCTTTATTTAAAGTCTTTTTTCGCACTATACAGATATCTTGTCTGAATCATTTTGTAGTTGGTTTTGATCATCTGATAACTTGACAAGACGATAAATGGTAGCGTCATCTGCAAACAATCTAAGAGGGCTGCACAGATTGTCTGCTAAATCGATCATGTAGGTCAGGCACAGCATACGTCCCTTAACACTTCTTCAGCGAACGCCAGACATTACTTCTGCTTTGTTCGATAACTTCCCGTAAGTTACTACGAACAGTGAATCTAGACGCACAACTGAGACGGTATTCCAGAGGCACGTAATCTGATTAGAAGCCGCTTTTGAAGAACTGTATCAAAATCCTTTCATAAATCTAGAAATGTGAGTGAACCTGAGACCCCTTATCGATAACAGTCATTACTTGGTGGGAATAAAGAGCTAGTTATGTTTACTGAGTACGTGTTGACTATTTGTCAATGATCGTATGGAAATGATGGCGGTTGAGTCCCAACCTGGTGAAGTGCGACTCCTGAGAAGGTGTAAGTCTTTCCAACTGACGCCACGGTAGGAGAGTTGCGTGTCGATGACCACAAGGTGATCACGAGCACAACACAATACCTTGTCCACGAGCGGAGAAAATCTTCGACCCGGCCAGGAATCGAACCCAGGGCTTCTGTATGCAGTCAGACGTTCTGACCACTTAATTAGGGGGCGTTTTCTTCGAAGTAATTCATAATGTTTGAACACAGTATGAGATCCAAAATCCTACTGCAAATCCATGTTAGTGGTGTGGGTCTGTAATTCAGCAGATTGTTCCTATTCCTGTCTTGGGTTTTGATGTGACCTGTGCAATTTTCCAGTCATTAGGTATGGATCTTTCGACGAGCGAGCAGTTGTATATGACTTCTGAAGATGATCAAGTGTTGATCTAAACCGTTCACTTTTGAATAAATGTGCCTTTCAACCTAGACTGTCATAATTATTTTCAAAGGAATTGCAAGTTTTCGGCTGACGTCAATAGCGGTCGCAGGGAATCTTGTGGACCCAATGGTGCGCGCTCGCTGAGGCATGCGTCCAAAGGCACTAGACTATGAGCGTCTTCTGCCACCAAGATACAGGACGGCCACTTGCAGCTGCAGCCTCATCGCTGCATCACCATCGTTCGTGTTTAGAACAGCGAGCCTCATCTTTGTTGCTACAGTATGAGGTGGACTCTGATTCTTGCTGTGTTATTTGTAACGAGTCTTCGTACACTTAGAGAAATATAACCTTAAATCTTCTGCTTGCTGTGTTATCTTGCTTTTAATCATTTATGTTCCTGTCCAGCTTTCCTACGACCGCAGTTACCACATCACTCTTTAGCGTACCTCTCCTTACGTTATATGAAGTCGTACACAACAGTAACATTATCGTTACTGTCGCACAGTGAAGGTGTTGATTAGCTCTTGCCACTGGTGTACTTTCTTACGACAACCATCTCTTTGGGTTTTCTGCCAAATTTCGAGACAGAAAATGGTCCAAATGGCTCTGAGCACTATGGGACTTAACATCTGTGGTCATCAGTCCCCTAGAACTTAGAACAACTTAAACCTAACCAACCTAAGGACATCATACACATCCATGCCCGAGGCAGGATTCAAACCTACGACCGTAGCGCTCACGCGGTTCCACACTGAAGCGCCTAGAACCGCACGGCCCCATCGGCCGGCTTCGAGACAGAGACGCATTATGGAGGTCTAATTTCAAATGTAGTAACCTACGCTTGATTTATAACAAAAAAAGTTGTCTTTTGACTACCACATAAGTTGTAGTGTCATTTTTAAGAAATTTATTTCTATGTCACAGATAAAGACAGCACCAAATCTCTAGGTTATGTTTCCTGTGCTTCCAATTCTATTTACTGTCACAGTTTTTCCGAGAACCATAGCTACATCTAATATAAATTATTTACTCGTTTAGTTTAAGGACGAGAGTAACATAATTATATTTCTTACTTTACGTGTTTCCTTTTCATTTAAGCAGTTATTTTTCCTGCATTCCTCATTTTCCCTTTTATTTATTCATACTTTTCTATTCATATCTTTGAAGAATTATCATAATATCTTTTCGTAACCGTAGTGCAACTTCGTCAAGTTTGACCCGATCAAGATTCAGGAAAGCTGTGTAAAACGATAAATTTCATTCGAAGATGAGGTCATTTTTGTCTGTAATGTATTGCAAAATGTAATAAAAGAGCTTATTTGTGACAAAACACTTTGTTATGTATGCACTGTATGGTTGTATTGCAGTCAGGTTCACACCTGATAACTTACAAAATACGCGTAAAATAAAATAAGATGGCAGGATGTGATTCGCTAAAATGTGTAATTCGTATGTTGCAGATAACGAGGAAGATTTCATGTTATACCGCTGGAAAGGGGTTGCTTACTTCGCGTGCCGGTAGATCCCTTCTGTTGCAATCTACGTCTATGTTTATGTGCTCCAACATATCTATTTGTGTGCGCGGAAGAGTCTGTATTTGCGTGAGCGTATATGAATCAGTTTGCGTGTTCGAGATACATAAGGTTCGGACGGCTGGAAGCATCTGGTTCTCTGTCTACGCATTGTTCTACACTCTGCGAGTGTGCGAGAGGCGTAACGACGGGAAACAAGAACTCGCTCTAAATTCAAAGGCAGCAACACCGATTTGTTTCCGTGGACTTCGTGGCAGCTTATTCTGGCATATTTATTGACCTCTAATGACCGCCACTGAATTCTCTACTTTGCACGTCTCCATATACATAAACGAATTGGTAGAAGGATGCAACACCAGAACGCTACAGTGAAAATTACTTAGTTATTTTGTTAGTTAGTTACATTTTCCATAGACCATCTGAATGATTATTTTATAAAAATGACATGGAGCGAGTCAGTTTACAGCAAATGTACACAGGATTATATGACAAATGTTAACATTAATGAACACACAATTATCTTTAGTTCTACTAATGAAACTACACTTAATATTTCACTATTTTTACTGACTACCAGTTTTTAAGTAGAAATACATCAATGGAATAGAAGAGTTGTCCAGGAGAAATGATTTTAAATTTGATTTAAAACTTGCTTCGCTACCTGTCACACATTTAATGTTATTGGGAAAATGATCAAAAATGTTTGTTGGTGCATATTGAATTCCTTTCTGAGACACAGAACTTTAACAATGGATTATAAACATTATGTTTCTTCTAGTGTTGTAGATATGGACATCACTGTTCTTCTTAAACTGTGACGGATTATTTGGGAAGGATTTCGTTGGAGAATACATGTATTGTGACGGTACAGCTGGAGTACCTAGCTCCTTAATGATGCTCCTACGTGACATGGGTGGTTGAACATCACATATTATTCCTACTGTTCTCGTTTGTGCAATCAACACTTCCTCTCTAAGTGACGAGTCACCCAAGAAAATTATTGCGTAAGACATTACCTAGTGGAAATATGCAAAATATGGCAGGAGTCTCATACATTTGTTTCCAAGATTAGCAATTATAAGAAGAGCAAAAGTAGCCTAACTTAATTGTCTGAGTATCTCAGTAACATGCTTTTTCTAGTTAAAATTTTTATCAATATGTACATCCAAAAATTTAGAGCATTCTACCCTGCTTACTGACTCTTACTAATGTGCTGCATCAATTGTTAGTAAGACTATTTGTTTCACAGAACCGAATGTAGTGAGTGTGCTTCTTTCAAGATTTAGGGAGAGTCCATTTTCAGAGAACCACTTACTAACTCTTTAAAAAATATAATTTATCATTTCTTCTGTTACTTTCTCTCTAACGGGATTTATTGTAACCTCTGTATCGTCTGCATAAGGTATCAGTTTTGCTTGTTCAGTGTTAAGTGGAGGATTATTCACATATATAAAGAATAAGAGTGGACAAAAAAATTGTGACCTATGGAATCCTCTTTCTGATTTTGCAATACAGAAACTGACAGTTGACCCTTAACATAAATGAACGTACGGTAATGTGTATCTACTACTGTTCAGTTAGACTACTGGAGATAAATCACTAGACAGTAGTAACTACCCTAAGATACCTATCACCAACCTACTGGAGTCACCGTAACTGCGATGATCACACAAAAGTAGGTCTAGGAAAGCACACGCCATGTTGAAATTCATTGGACGTATCTGAAGGGAATTTAAATCGTGCCGAAACAAGTGCCTTAAAAGGCGCTCGTTCAAACGTTTCTTATGTATTTCTGATCAGTCTTGGATCCGTATCTAGCAGGAATGATAGAAGAGATAGAGAAGATCAAACGAAGAGCGGTGTAAAGGCCTTTCAGATATCCTCAACAAACTACAGTGGTAGAGGCTAAAAGAGACGCTTTGTGCACCACGGAGAGGCTCACTTTGAGATTCCAGCAGGGTACATTCCAGGAAGAGTCAGGCAATAAACTGCTTCATCCCATATGTGCCTCGTGAAACGAAGACGACGAGGAAACGAAATAAATTACAAATTAAAGATATGGGAGCACTAACTGTCAATCTTACTTCCAAGCCCAACGTGAGTCGTGGATAAATAGGTCAGTAGGTAATAGCTTTTCCTGCGAAATGCAATAAGCCGAGATCGTGTCCCGGTCTGAAACAAGGTAAGTATTCCAGGAAGCTCCCCAATGAAGTAAAACCGTCTGAAGAGTGAAATTTTATTTTATTTTACCTTTTTCCCTAATATATCGGTTTCCGTCGCACGCCTCTACAATTACTCTCCTCCTTATTATATGAATAAAGTAGTTTGTTGATTTCTTTAATAATTAACGTTTGAAACTGCTTCTAGTCTCAGTTTATCTTTTCAGCTGAACTTGGGCTCGTAACGTCGGATAAATTCCGATTCCTATGAGCTAGTAGAACGTTACGCTGTTGGTTCAAGTCAGTGCAGGACTCAGTATTTCATTTTTTCGAAAAACGCTTGTAATTGTTTCTACTTACGTCAACTTAATCCTCCAAAAAGGAATCCCCCTACCGAATCCTTATAAAAACTAGCATCAAAAAATGCCACATCATTATTAGGTTGTGTGAATAATAATTGAATTCTTTTGTCATTTCCTTCGAACAGGTCTGTATAAAGGATCCGATAATCTATTTTTCTGATGTAGTCTTTGTTTACATGCTGGCTAATAAATAATTTTCTGGCTCGAAGAATGAAGTAACTAAACACTGGTTCATATTTATATCCGATTTTAATGTAAAATTAAAGGAGACTGTACGAACTATTTGCTAGTCACTTACATGGAAGAAGATTGTTTAACAGTGGTATGTACGAAAAATGAAATTACGTTTTAGCATACGCAACAGAATATGTAACAAGGGGTCCTTGTTGTCAATTGTGTCATGGAATAAGCAGTACCAGACTAGCAGACTAGCAGAAATTTTTCAGAAGCAGGAAAGGAACCTGCTTTTTAAAATGTAGATGGCTCTGAGCACTATGGGACTTAACATCTGAGGTCATCAGTCCCCTAGAACTTAGAACTACTTAAACCTAATTAACCTAAGAACATCACACACATCCATGCCCGAGGCAGCATTCGAATCTGCGACCGTATCTGTCGCCTGTTTCCAGACTGAAGCGCCTAGAACCACTCGGCCACACCGGCCGGCCTTTAAAGATAGAAGCGGGTATAAAAGATCAGAAAGAAACTACAAAACCGCTGCATCTTTACCTAACAGGCTAGGAGCAATAATATACTCTATGCACAAACAAGCAGTGTTGCACAGTAATTGTCCCTAACAGTCAAAGCAAAACTTCAGTGTTGCAGATATTGGATGTTAGTTATTTGCACAGCTGAATATATTTGAAAACTATGGTATAATTCTAAACCTGAACACAACTCAAATGAATCGTTTGTTGTGAACTACTGATAATAACTGACGGAGGAAACCTATGAATTCGCGACAGTACTTTGTACTAAGAGCGTCGGGTAGTACATTAAAATTACTAATTTTTTTAACTGCTAGCATGCATTGTGCCAAAAATTTATAAGAGTACAAACAAAATCGAATAAATAATTTTTACGTCTGTGGTAAGGCTATTCTAAAAAGAATTTCTAAGAATAGGTTCAGAGAGTTCCAAGGAGGTTATTTTAGACGACACTCTTCCCCGAGTCTATGTTTCTAAGTTACTATTAGAAACTTGTGCAGTTTGAGTACACAGATCTATGTAAAGCGAGTAAAATATGAAAAGGCACGTGACCACCTGTAAGGTCTTCCGCGACCGGGAGACAGCGTCGCGATCATGCCACCGTCTGCGAGGGTGACGAGTAGCGCGGGATCGATACCCGGCCGCGTCATCCGTCACTGTCGCCGCTCCTATTGACGTCCCGCCCCATCACTGTCGCCGCAAATCCATAACAGAGCACATCCAACAAGGACCTACAGTTCTCTCGACTTCCGTTCGGATGCACACGTCACCATCTAGTCGCACTGTGATGGATTCTAAAGGAGACGGATGAAATTCGTGGAGTCCATTAGAGTGACGGATGTACGGACAGAGAGAGAGAGAGAGAGAACTTAAATTAAAAGTGAAGGTAATGGTAGAAATGAAAAGCATAAGTGAAGTATGTTTGATTCCAACCACGCATATCATTGCCTTACAAGAAAGTAAGGTATGGTCAGCTAGATATCAATGTACCTCCACACACGAGTAACCTACTGTTCAAAAGCTTCGTGCAAACATGACGTCATTTAGACGCTGTAGAAAGACGAAAAGAGCTATCTATGGACTTTCGTGATCGTTCGGGTCACAGCACGTGAACAGTACAGACATTCAAAACAACATCATTCACAAATAGAGAGAACTGCAGTTGACACTTCTTCGTTACTTCAGGAAACGTTAACCATGAAGTTACGTTGTTTAAAATTGTGTAATATTATGAATTCACGTAGATTGGGCTACGGACGATGCTTGCAAGACCTGACAGCGAATCTCACTGAAAAAGTTGTGCTAACTGTATTTGCTAATACGTAATACGCTTTCATGAACCCCGGAAAAAAATAAAAAAATAAAATCTGAAGTCAGGCAGCAGTGAATACGGTAACTGCTGTTTCAAAACATGAAAGCATTGAGGAACTTCCGAAAAGCGTCGGTGTTGACAAAATTTGTTGCAACAAAATGAGGTACAACATAACACTGGTGGTCAAAGAAGTAGTTTAATTCGAGACGTTTGCTGGGAAAAGAAGTGTCCTACAAGAGCTAAGCCGTAAATTGCCTTTTATACTGTATATACGACTCAGGCTAAGTTATCTTTTAATTCTTTTGCAAATGTGTCAGTCTGTTCTATGCTTTATATTCTGATTGATAGTTTTACTAGATGATCGTGTTTTTTTGTATTTATTTGCATTTGTGTGTTTCATGCTTAACTGGTAAGTTGTTAACAAAACAATTCATTCCTAAGAGAGAGAGAGAGAGAGAGAGAGAGAGAGAGAGAGAGAGAGAGAGAGAGAGAGCACACACTTATATGTACTTGAGATCGAATATTACAGCTCGTTTCAGAAAGCGAAGGCTAAAGAGAAAAAAATGAAGAAATCGAATATGGCAAGACGGGAACCAACTAAACAGCTACATTACACATCGTAACTCCCCGCTTATAAGCACTACACCACGATAAACTAACGAAAGTTGGCCTATTGTATTATAACTTACACCACATGGAGACTTTAACTTCCCATATGTCATAATTTGATTATAACAAATTGTACCAAGCACGACGTGCTTTTATACATCTTCAATGTTCTGTTGCCTTTAAATGGCGAATTTTTATAAAACGCAACTTACAACACAAATCCAGTATGCTGTCTCTCAAGCACCCTGCATCGAGTGCTAACGGAAGTCGATAGCAGTTCTTGCAGTCTTCGATACCTGCTTGTGACGTCAAAATGCCGTTTTTTGTTTATCACCATCACGAAAGGTATGTGGCTGTTGAATCCCATTTGGTTCTAAACACAAGCGTCGCCGCATAACAAACCAGATGGTTGTCAAAGGAATGGTCGAGACTCGCCACGGCACGACAAGTAGACTTCTGTGGATTACCTTCAAAACACTGCTGGACATTCTCTACATTTTGAACAAGCCCAGGGGTTGAGATTTCAGTTGTACAGGTGTATTTCTTCTAAGAGTCTCTGGTGTTTCGGAAGATATTTGCAATTCCATTTTTTCAGTGTGTACTTGGAGTTAGCCAAAGTAATACAGCTCATCACGTCCTTCATACGAAGCCCAGTGTCGACTGGAAACGTCGGTTAGTTTCCTGTTGCAAACAAAACGATTTTTAAAGCGTAATTTTACGTGCCCATTCGATATAGCAGTCCCAAATTAGCCTACTGCAATATTCGTTTTATCGATACGTATTTAAAGGACAGTAAAACACGAAGAATAACCAGTACATTACTCGTTTTATCTACATAAAACGAATAATGTACTACCCTAATTTAGAACCGCTCTATCGAAAATGTACGCTTTAAAAACGATTTTGTGAGTAACGGGAAACAAATCGACACTTTCCGTCGACAGTGGCCGTCGTATGAAAGAAACTAAATTGCAAATATCTACCAAAACATCAAAGAAAATACGCCTGACGTTTCTTAGGAGAAACATCCCATGAAACAATTAGTGTATTGAAATTACTGGTCCCAACACATAGAGGAAGGAAAGATGTTATATGGACAATGGGCCTGGAAACTTGGTTTCCATGTAAGATCTCAGTTCCTACAAAACTTCAACAGTAATGACGGGAAATCACACAAAAAAGAACGTATCAGCTCAGTATGAAACACTTTCCCAAATGAAGTGTTCAAGATACCCACCGTTAGCAACGATACGTACATCAACCTGCCTTAGTAATAAATCCCTGATGTGCTGATGTATCCTTGGAGAATTGTGTATTGTTTCACAGAATTCTCCAACACGGATAAGAAGACTCTGTAACTCCTGTACCGGAATTCTGCGTACAGCAGCTTTCAAATGTCCCCACGTATAAAAGTCTAGTGAGTTTAGGTCCGAAGAGCGTGGAGGTCAAGGAATTGGTCCAACTCTACCTATCAGTTTGTCACGAAACCTGTTATTTAGAAGCCTACTGACATTATCAGTGAAATTAGGAGGGACTCCACTGCGCAAGAACTATATGGTTCAAATGGCTCTGAGCACTATGGGACTTAACATCTATGGTCATCAGTCCCCTAGAACTTAGAACTACTTAAACCTAACTAACCTAAGGACATCACACAACACCTAGCCATCACGAGGCAGTGAAAATCCCTGACCCTGCCGGGAACCGAACCCGGGAACCCGGGCGTGGGAAGCGAGAACGCTACCGCACGATCACGAGATGCGGGCGCAAGAACTGTATGTTTTGTTGAATTCGTAAAGACACAGTTCCATCAGAATACGTAGCATATTCTTTATAAAGGCTTGGTAAATTTCCCGTTGGGCCTGGGTGGAATAACATAAGTTCTTAACAAGCAGTGTCCATCTAAATGCTGACAGAAAACCTTTGTTGTTGACGTGATTACACAATTTAGTGAAGATTGTCGATAGCCCATAAGTAAGGAATGTGAAAACTTTGCATCTGACCACGTAGAAAGGACGCGTCACCAGTGAACAGCGAATTTGCGCTACAGGGGGAGGGGGGGGGGTTGATACTTTTTTGAATGAGCCATTCACAGAAGCGTACCCGTGCAGGAATGATAGCTGCTGATAGTGCCCGGCACACACTGTACCTGGTAAGGATACTTCAAGTCCTCCAGACAGTTATGTGTCAACATTAATTATTGCATTTAATTGCCACACTCTGGCGCTAGGGTAGATACCAACTAAAAGAAGAAGTTCGCCCTCTAACTCAGGTTTCCTTGTCCTTCTGCGCCTCCCCCAGTCACGAGTAGTAGGCTTAAATGTCCCATGTTTCCTAATACCAGGATCAATTGCTTCAACTCCTTCTGTCGGTGCACCGTCGTTCTGAAAAAACCTTCCTGATAAAAGCGTTGAGCGAAGTGATCATTACCATTTACTAGTCCTTACTGCAAATGGGAATCTGCCAACTTCACATTGAACTGTACCGGAAAACAAGTCCGCAATGAACACTGAACAGTTGATGCTACGTGCTCGATGCTACTAGAACAAAGATGATAATCGTGTGGCAACACATGCATTGTCAACATTGGCTCCTTTCCATTGGTAAACAAACACTGTTGGTGAACCTAAGAATTACTGTATATTATAACGGAACATGATCGGGAGGTTATTTTGAACATATCATGTAAGCAAACCTTTAATGTATTGCTGGTACGCTTTTATCTATGCGATTATGAAAAGAAGTACTGGTAGCTATAATTAAAGTGCAGCTACTCATGGAGGTCCTGTGAGGGCTATAACTATCGTATGGTAGTGAAGCTTAGTAGATATGTCAACGCGTTAATGCAAAACTAATTAACTTGTAAAACATTGTTCCAGTTTTGGCCACCAGGTGTATATCTGGAGAAACATGCAGTTTGTGTGACAGTATGACGTCAACATTCTCATTTGGCAAGCTATAATATGAGTGAACGGTGTAGCTGTCGAGAAGGCAGATCGAGCACTGTTAGTGAAACTGTATTATGTGAACGGCAGCAATTACAGTGCTGAACTGAGAGAGTATCACCGACTGTCAGGTCTCACAACAGGTCCGAAGTCATTAAATAGTTTAAAGAAGATGATAATGAAATTCGAGAAACTCGGGTGGGCCTGGTGTGGCACCTGGAAGAAGAAAGCATACTATTCCGGTAGAAGTTACTAACGAGGTTGAAGTTGTCGTAACTGACCATGCAGCACGTCCCATGTGTAGTGCTACTGTTCGTGCAGTGTCACGATAATTGTACAGGGTGATTCAAAAAGAATACCACAACTTTAAAAATGTGTATTTAATGAAAGAAACATAATATAACCTTCTGTTACACATCATTACAAAGAGTATTTAAAAAGTTTTTTTTTCACTCAGAAACAAGTTCAGAGATGTTCAATATGGCCCCCTCCAGACACTCGAGCAATATCAACCCGATACTCCAAGTCGTTCCACACTCTCTGTAGCATATCAGGCGTAACAGTTTGGATAGCTGCTGTTATTTCTCGTTTCAAATCATCAATGGTGGCTGGGAGAGGTGGCCGAAACACCATATCCTTAACATACCCCCATAAGAAAAAATCGCAGGGGGTAAGATCAGGGCTTCTTGGAGGCCAGTGATGAAGTGCTCTGTCACGGGCTGCCTGGCGGCCAATCCATCGCCTCGGGTAGTTGACGTTCAGGTAGTTACGGACAGATAAGTGCCAATGTGGTGGCGCTCCATCCTGCTGAAATATGAATTGTTGTGCTTCTTGTTCGAGCTGAGGGAAGAGCCAATTCTCTAACATCTCCAGATACTGTAGTCCAATTACAGTAGCGCCTTCGAAGAAAAAGGGACCAAAAACTTTATTGACTGAAATGGCACAGAAAACGTTCACCTTAGGCGAGACACGTTCATACTGAGTTGTTTCCCGCGGATTCTCAGTGCCCCATATACAGACATTGTGACGGTTGACTTTCCCGTTAGTGTGGAAAGTTGCCTCATCACTAAACACAATCTTTGAAACTAAAAATTCATCTGTTTCCATTTGAGCAAGGATAAAATCACAGAAATCGATTCTTTTAATCTTATCAGCTGCAGACAGACTCTCCATACTGCAGACTCTCCATACAGTTGGTTGTGGAATTTGCAGCTCTCTGCTAGCTCTGCGAGTCGATTTTCCTGGGCTGCGAACAAATGCTTGATGGATGCGTGCTACATTTTCATCACACGTTCTTAGCCGTCCAGAACTTTTCCCTTTGCACAAACACCCATTCTCTGTAAACTGTTCATACCAACGTTTAATACACCACCTATCAGGAGGTTTAACACCATACTTCGAAATGCACGCTGAACAACTGTCGTAGATTCACTTCTGCCGTACTCAATAACACAAAAAGCTTTCTGTGGAGCGGTCGCCATCTTAGCATCAACTGACACTGACGCCTAATCAACAGCGCCTCAAGCGAACAAATGTACAACTAAATGAAACTTTATAGCTCCCTTAATTCGCCGACAGATAGTGCTTAGCTCTGCCTTTTGTCGTTGCAGAGTTTTAATTTCTTCAAGTTGTGGTATTCTTTTTGAATCACCCTGTATATCCCATGGTCAACAGTAATGAAAGTTTTGCGGTCGGTCTATTTTACACTGGCGCCCGTTCAAGATCCAGACGATGCAGCAACTCATATCTCATGATCCGCACCAAGGATCTAAATTTGTTCCTCGGTTTCTGGCACGGACTGAAGTTAATGACGTGTAAGCAGGTAGTATTCTAGGCAGTGGTGAGGCAAATTTTAGACAACAGGATGCGATGATTACATAGAACTGTCAACTTTGGGGTACTGTTGAACCACGTGTTGTGCAGGAGGACCCATTACACAGGTCATATATGATAGTGTGGTGTGGATTCATATCCCCCTTTATTCTATGTCCGTTCTTCTTTGAAAGGAAACATCCAAAGGGCCTGTCAGGTGTACCCTGACGTCGGAATGTTATCAAGACCAGCACGCACAGCATTTGATTCGTGCTTTGAAAAAACGCAGCTGTTTGGGAATCACTGCTTTCATCCAAGATAGGGCAGCACCTCATGTCGCTCGTCCAGTGAAAGACCTGCTTAATGCAGCCTTCCACAAACGTGTTACCTCCAGAGGTTTCGCTGATGCGTACCCAGTAAGATTATGTGATCTGAATCCATGTGACTTTTGGCCCTGGGGATATCTATGTGAACACGTTTACCAGGGACCGGTTCGGTCTCCATCTGATTCGAATGCTAGTATAAATGACTGCGTTGTTCAGATTCCATCAGGACTGCTGCGAGCAGCTGTTGATCACGTCAATTTACGAATGTTGGAAAAATTGTGTAAGGAGCGGTTAACGATAAAATCATCATGCCTTTCTCACTTGTTTGACCTTTTCTGTCGCTATCCCGTTCCTAATCTATTACATGGCAAAACATTTCCACACGTCTGTATCGCACATTCACAGCGCCAGATATGCACCTGGTGTAATAAATTGGAACAAATTTTTTTCTGCGCAAGTCAAAAATGTTCAAATCTGTGTGAAATCTTATGGGACTTAACTGCTGAGGTCATCAATCCCTAAGCTTGCACACTATTTAACCTAAATTATCCTAAGGCCAAAAACACACACCCATGCCCGAGGGAGGACTCGAACCTCCGCCGGACTAGCCGCACAGTCCATGACTGCAGCGCCCAAGACCGCTCGGCTAATCCCGCTCGGCTGAGCGCACGTCGGTTCCGCATCAACGCAATAGCTTATCTACCGAGTTTGGGTATCATACGATAATCAGGCCCACACTGGACCTCTGTGAGTGGCTGGAAGTGATTATAATCACACTACATAATGAGTTCTAATATGGAAATAACGCATTTCTGGACCCGTAATCCATATAACGCATTTCATTCGTCTATGTTTGAGGAGTGTTTCTTAAAAGTCTGGCCGTACCTTTTCGTTTTAGCCTACATATTTTTCATCGCAGACTGTATAGTACCTGGTGGAATACTGATGTAGATTTAAGCTATGAACCGTTTCCAGCCGGAGACAAAGAACGAATGCACTAACGTTAGACATGTTCATCAGGAGAGGAAACGAACTCTGCTTCTACTCGTGTGTGTGTGTGTGTGTGTGTCGGATCTCGTGGGCTCTTCTTTTCCGGAACGCGCGGCGAGCCAGTCGCTTTGTCCAGGGACTGCAGGCCTCCTCCCTCCAGCAGGTGCCCCGGCCGGGCGCCGTAGGTCTTCTTCGGGCCAGATCTCCAAGTAATTACTGCGCTCCGGCCTCCGGGAGCAATCACGTGCCGCTGCTGGCGCTGCGCTTCCCCCAGACGGACTTCTAATTAGAAAGATTCCTCCCGCGGCTGCGGCTGCGGCTGCCCGGCTAAACACCGACTGCGAGGCCGGATTCTTCTCGTGGTTTATTGGCTCAGAGAGACGCAACAGGCGAAATAAAAGTTAGTGAGTCTGTCGCTAAACAGACGCTAGTAGGTAGTTACGGTAGCATGACTGAGGCTGTAGAGTCTCGCGGCGAAAATCCTGGATATATGTTGCTCGGTTTTCTTTACTGGCATGATTTGAGGGTATACTCAAGCTTTCAACGATTTCATTAATTAAAACTTCTGGGCTAAGGGGCCGTGGTCGAACAGTAGGAATATTTTCCGAGGTGAGTCAACGACTGGCTACTGGGCCGTGGAGATCCTGTTTATATAGAGAGCGTAGAGGGCGCCTTCACTCGTCACGTGCTGTCGACCGTAATACTGTCTCTGACTAACGTCATTACCCTCGATCATAGGTAATCAACTGTAACATCGTTGGTACAAAATCGACCGCCGTATCTTATATAACTTTAAGCCTTCTTCTTTTGTGTTAAAAGTTATTGTGGTGTTCATAAATCTCTATGACTTCTCTGTTCATACGTGCATAATAATGCGGTGTGTTAGCCAACGCCTGCATCTCGTGGTCGTGCGGTAGCGTTCTCGCTTCCCACGCCCGGGTTCCAGGGTTCGATTCCCGGCGGGGTCACATAATTTCTCTGCCCCGTGATGGCTGGGTGTTGTGTGATGTCCTTAGGTTAGTTAGGTTTAAGTAGTTCTAAGTTCTAG
Organism: Schistocerca gregaria; assembly: GCF_023897955.1. NCBI lineage: Eukaryota > Metazoa > Arthropoda > Insecta > Orthoptera > Acrididae > Schistocerca > Schistocerca gregaria. The sequence continues at coordinate 532,528,983 of NC_064921.1, forward strand.
GGGACTGATGGCCATAGATGTTAAGTCCCATAGTGCTCAGAGCCATTTGAACCATTTGAACCATCTAAGCTAACACGTTTGTCTCACCCGCCTAACTGAACACAAAAGGAACCGTCGTCTGGGACCTACAAATCGGCTGTAGCCAAACATGTTTTTGAAGACCGTGATCATGAAGTAAAATTTGGTGAGACATGTGTCAACTGAGTACAAATGACAGCTCCGCCAATCCACTGCCCTTTTATAACTTGTGTATGCTGTATTATCGCCATCTGTATATGTGTACATCGCTATCCGATGACTTTTGTCACGTCAGTATAAGTGATCCAATGGATAACAGTGGAACTTCCATGAGGCTTTTCTCGGACTATGCTATTTTATATAGAGAAGTCGCAACGCTATGAGGTCAGAGCGAAATGCAGGAATTACGGGAATGCAGCATCGTAGCTTGCTGGAGGGATGGCAGTTGAGTTTAGACTTTAAAAAAAAAAAAAAAAAGAAAAAAGAAAATGGAACTTACTGAGTGTAAACAGGCAAAAAGACACATGACTGTAAGATTAAAAGATTGCAGAAGAATCTCTGAAAACACTGACATTCATTAAATATTGTGAGTATACGTATGGGTTAAAAGCGGAAGGACTAAATGAAATTAATTACAGGTAAGGTAGATGCGAGACAGTATTACTGGAAGAATTTCTTGGAAGTGTACTCCTCCGATAAAGTAGGAAGCTTACAAAGCCCTCGTTGAGTTGATAACCTATTTGAATATTACTCTTCAGTCTGGGATCCGTACGAGAAAGGATTCATGCAGAAATTGAGGAGGATCAACAAAAGAGACGCGCGATTTCTTACTGGCTCATTTAGTATGCGCAAGGGCGTTATGGAGATGATCATCAACTCCAATCTGCCCGGGGACTGGATGTTTATGTTGTCCTCACCATCTCATTCGTGAAAGTGGCTAGATTTGACTGTGTAAGAAATTCGCCTGCGAAAAAGTTGGGACATTGTACGGGCGCTGATGACCGGGCAGTTGGCCGCCCCACAAACCGAACATCATCATCATCATCATCAACTCCAATCGCAAATGCTACAAAAGATACGCTCTGCATCACAATGTGGCTCACTGTTAAAATTTCGAGAGCGTACGATCCTTGCTGAATCAACCAGCATATTGCTTTCTCCTACGTATAGCTCACGAAAAGACCATGCTGGTAAATTGTAAGAGCCTCGAGCTCATACAAAGGCTCACTGCGAATTGTTCTTCCTAAGGACCGTTCAGGACTGGAACAGGAAAGGCGAGAAGTGACGGTGATACACAAAGTAAAAAAAAAAAAAAAAAAAATCAAATGGCTCTGAGCACTATGGGACTTAATTTCTGAGGTCATCAGTCCCCTAGAAGTTAGAACTACGTAAACCTAACTAACCTAAGGACATCAGACACATCCATGCCCGAGGCAGGATTCGAACCTGCGATCGTGGCGGTCGCGCGGTTCCAGACTGTAGCGCCTAGAACCGCTCGGCCACCTCGGCCGGCCACCCAAAGTACCCTCCACCGCACACCAAGACACGATTTACGGACCATGGATGATGTTGTACATGTAGACATTACATGTGATTGTGATGGACAATAAACTATTTTAAAAAAGTATTTCCAAGATCACCGACTACTTCTTGGTGACCGAAAAGTCACTCTTGCCAAAAAGTTTGAAAAAGCCAGATATTTGATGTACAGACCATTAGCAAGTGTAAGCACACCTATTTGTTACGAAATCTCAAAATTATTTCACAGTCTGGCGCTATTGTCCTAGCGTCTGAAAATGCCAATTGGCTCTGATGTCCAAAACCATCCAGTAGCGTAATACCTTCAATTTGTCGTTATTTAGTTCGTTCTACCAGTCAGACCCTACAAAATGAGAATATATATGTCAATCCATTTTAGACTATCTGATCAGAAATATCCGAACACCTATTAGTGGACATTTACACGACGTATGTCAAACCATCGCCTTTATGACTGCTTGAACCCAGCTGGAGATACTTTGAATGAGATGTCTTAATGTCTGTGGAGGAATGGCACTCAATCTTTCTCAAGGGCCGAAACCAGAGAAGGTAGTGAAGTTGGATGCTGGGATCTGGAGCGAAGTCGACGTCTAATTCATCCCAAAGACGTGAGATACTTTGAATGGGGTGTCTTAATGTCTGTGGAGGAATGGCACTCAATCTTTCTCAAGGGCCGAAACCAGAGAAGGTAGTGAAGTTGTATGCTGGGATCTCGAGCGAAGTCGACATCTAATTCATCCCAAAGACGTTTTGTTGCATTCTGGTCTATTCTCTGGGAAGGCCAGCCCATTTCAGGAAAATTATTGTGAACAAACAATTGCCTCACAGATAGTGCTTTATGCCAGGGTACATTGCCATGTTGATACAAACAATCACCGCTTCGAACTGTTCCTCAACCGTACGCAGTCCAAAATGCTGTAAAATGTCCTCATTTATTTACACATTTAGCATTTTCTTAAGCGTAATATGGGGACTACACCATAACAACGCAACAGACACTCATACGGCCACACCACGTCGTGTTGGCACTTGACAGAAGGATAAAGTTCTCCAAGCATTCGCTAAACCCAAACTCTTCCATCAGTGTGTCACAGGATATAACGTGATTCATCGATTCAAACCACTCGTTTCCAGATATCTCATGTCCAGTGGTGTCGCTCTTTACACCACATCAAGAGTCGCTTAGCCATACACTGCAGAGGTGTGTGGTTTATAAGGAGCTGATCGACCATTGTATCCAATACATTTTTACTCCCTATGCACGGTCATTGTACTTGGTGGGCTGCTGAAGCACTTTGGTACTCAAATGATTGCTTCTGCTGATTTCGTACTATTTTTTACAACCAACCTCCGCAGTACTCTACAGTCCCTGTCCTTCAGTACGTAAGGACCGCCTGGTCTGGGTTGACCTATGACGATCCTTCGAGTTTGCATTTCACTCTCACATCGCCAACGTATGGTATGAGCAGCTTCAGAAGGGTCGAAATATCCCTAATAGATTCGTTACTTAGGTGACGTCCAATGACTAGTCCACGTTGTGAGTCACTGAGCCCTCTTGAGCGACCGGTTCTATTGTCGACCGGCAGTACAATGATCCTGGCGGGTCTGTTTGTCATGACGTCAAGTGGGCAGCTGCGCTTTACGTTGGGATGTCTGGATACTTTTGATCAGATAGCGCATCTGAATGTTTATAGTACGACACCAAAAGAATGTGTACAAATCTCTCACACTATATACTGTCTCTGTTCAGTACATTCTAGCTTATTCGTAGCTATTATAAAGCGGTTGCATTTTGGTGGTGGTGGTAAGTTCCTATGGGACCAAACCGCTGAGGTCATCGACGTCTAGGCTTACACACTACTTAATCTAACTTAAACTAACTAATTATATGGACAACATACACATCCATGCCCCAGGAAGGACTCGAACCTCCGACGGGGGAAACAGAACGAACTATGGCAAGGCGCCCATGACCGCGCGGCTACCCCGCGCGCCGAGGTAGCATTTTCGTGTTTGGATATTATTAGACACAGTTTTCTAGTAGTTATTAAATGCCGCAGTCTTATCTTTATGAATGCAAACTAACATTCAAATTACTTGACTAGGTTATACGGATTTACTTATTTCGCTTTGTGTGTTAAAACCTTAACGACATTGCCTTGATTCCTGCGATAGCTTGTATTTAATTCTTTGTCAGGGAAAAAACGGTTTTATAAGTTTGATTTGTGATTTTGGTGCCTACTCATTACAGTTTGATTTCGCCTTGCTTACAAATAAAAACGCCCAGAAAACGATCGAGTCTTTCTGAGTACATCAGAGTGGCTAAAAGACTGAGGACGTGCCGTGGCTCAAGAACATCGCTTTTTGGGAACTCCTGCAGAAAGTGAGTCGCTACGTAACTCTAATCGCGACCTTCATGCATTATCTCGCCCCTCAGAAGCCCACACTCGCAGAGGCTCCAAGTTATTTCTCTCCAATGTAACATTACAGAAGAGGAAATTGGATGGGAAGTGAGGCAGGCGAGTGAGTTTTATACCCCGAATGCAGCTTATTCTATAGAGTTTATCACTTTACTTTAAACGAGCACGATTCCCTGTGAGTTCATTTTATACCATGGCCGTAAACTAAGACAAGGCGTGACACTGCGTGTCGCGGGTATGGACCTTAGTGTCAGTTGCTTTTCGCACGACCAGCTCTATGTGGAGCACTTGCCCGCGACAGGCAAAGGTCCCGACTTCGAGTCTCGGTCCGGCACACAGTTTTAATCTGCCAGGATGTTTCAGCTCTATGTAGTTTCTCCCGTGTAAATGAAGCAAACAAGCTCTTTGTCCACGTCCCCGGTCACCCTACTTCAAACGATGTATACAGAGAAGCTTTATAAGTAAAAAATAAATTCAACATATACAGGGTGTTTCAAAAATGACCGGCATATTTGAAACGGCAATACAAACTAAACGAGCAGCGATAGAAATACACCGTTTATTGCAATATGCTTGGGACAACAGTACATTTTCAGGCAGACAAACTTTCGAAATTACAGTAGTTACAATTGTCAACAACAGATGGCGCTGCGGTCTGGGAAATTCTATAGTACGATATTTTCCACATATCCACCATGCGTAGCAATAATATGGCGTAGTCTCTGAATGAAATTACCCGAAACCTTTGACAATGTGTCTGGCGGAATGGCTTCACGTGCACATGAGATGTACTGCTTTAGCTGTTCAATTGTTTCTCGATTCTGGCGGTACACCTGGTCTTTCACGTGTCCCCACAGAAAGAAATCACAGGGGTTCATGTCTGGCGAATAGGGAGGCCAATCCACGCCGCCTCCTGTATGTTTCGGATAGCCCAAAGCAATCACACGATCATCGAAATATTCATTCAGGAAATTAAAGACGTCGGCCGTGCGATGTGGCCGGGCACCATCTTGCATAAACCACGAGGTGTTCGCAGTGTCGTCAAAGGCAGTTTGTACCGCCACAAATTCACGAAGAATGTCCAGATAGCGTGATGCAGTAACCGTTTCGGATCTGAAAAATGGGCCAATGATTCCTTTGTAAGAAATGGCGGCCCAGACCAGTACTTTTTGAGGATGCAGGGACGATGGGACTGCAAGATGGGGCTTTTCGGTTCCCCATATGCGCCAGTTCTGTTTATTGACGAAGCCGTCCAGGTAAAAATAAGCTTCATTAGTAAACCAAATGCTGCCCATATGCATATCGCCGTCATCAATCCTGTGCACCATATCGTTAGCGAATGTCTCTCGTGCAGCAATGGTAGCGGCGCTGAGGGGTTGCCGCGTTTGAATTTTGTATGGATAGAGTTGTAAACTCTGGCGCATGAGACGATACGTGGACGTTGGCGTCATTTGGACCGCAACTGCAACACGGCGAAAGGAAACCTGAGGCCGCTGTTGGATCACCTGCTGCACTAGCTGCGCGTTGCCCTCTGTGGTTGCTGTACGTGGTCGTCCTACCTTTCCAGCACGTTCATCCGTCACGTTCCCAGTCCGTTGAAATTTTTCAAACAGATCCTTTATTGTATCGCTTTTCGGTCCTTTGGTTACATTAAACCTCCGTTGAAAACTTCGTCTTGTTGCAACAACACTGTGTTCTAGGCGGTGGAATTCCAACACCAGAAAAATCCTCTGTTCTAAGGAATAAACCATGTTGTCCACAGCACACTTGCACGTTGTGAACAGCACACGCTTACAGCAGGAAGACGACGTACAGAATGGCGCACCCACAGACTGCGTTGTCTTCTATATCTTTCACACCACTTGCAGCGCCATCTGTTGTTGAAAATTGTAACTACTGTAATTTCGAAAGTTTGTCCGCCTGAAAATGTACTGTTGTCCCAAGCATACTGCAACAAACGGTGTATTTCTATCGCTGCTCGTTTAGTTTTTATTGCCGTTTCAAATATACCGGTCATTTTTGAAACACCCTGTATTTAGTCTCAGGCAAAATTATACCTGTGCAATTCCGGATTTCTCAACTAGTTTTTAATCAGCTCTCAGAGACGTCACTACAATGCAGCAACCAATGAAACATCTACATCCCAAATGAATGCCAAAAATAGAAATTCCATTTCAAATATTTCTCGTGTCCTTCTCCGAACCTACTGGGACATTTGGATGAAAAGAACTGAGACACCGTAGTAAGCCAGGTCTCAAACAAACGACTCTATTCCTTGATGTACAGAATGAAAAATGCAGGTAAACGAACAACTAAATACACAAAAAACAAATGAAATAATAAAACAATAGTTTTAGCCCGTAGGCTCATTCGGAAGATGAGCGAAATATCAGGTGAAGAAATAGGTTTTCAGCAGCGGCGCACCCAATATCTAATGGATCAATGGAATTTATGAATATCTGGTTGCCACGTTTTTAGACAATACATCGAATATGAGGTCCTGGTGTGATAGCAGTTTACTGAGTGCCCAAACGAGAGTGGAACTTCTATCAAGAAGTTGTTCCGCACGTCTTTTAGTAGGAACAGGGAATTGCCAAACAACCGGAGGCCATGGTACTTGAAAACATTTTCACTTGTATCGAACCACTAACAGAAAAGCACACAATCATGCTCACAACTGAACAAAGGGGGATATGAAATGTACTGCCAGTCTACCTATTGGAGCTTTGCCTATGTTGGAGCCTGACCCCCATGAACGAATACTCAATCGCTTCCAACGAGACCAAGGAAGAGGAAAGGTGATCTTTCATCTAATAGGGTTGCCCAAAAAGTAATGCACCTCATCTTTTTTGTCAGCCGAAAACAGTGCTACGAATGCGATATGTTACGTATGTATTATTTGAAATCTCCTGAGAGAGCGCGCCAGTTTTCCGTTACTTGCGACAGACAGCGTAGCTGCAGGGCAGTTCTTAATTGGTGTATCTATGTGATGTACGTTACAAGCAACGCGCCATTATTGAATTTCTCACTGCAGAGAAAGGAACTGTGCGAAACGTTTACAAACGCCTGTGCAAAGTCTATGGAGCATCTGCTATCGGCAGAAGCATAGTTAGTCGCTGGGCACGGAGGGTGAGGTCATCAGAAATATTTCAAATGGCTCTAAGCACTATGGGACTTAACATCTGAGTTCATCAGTCCCCTAGAACTTAGAACTACTGAAACCTGGCTAACCTAAGGACATCACACATCACACGCATCCATGCTCGAAGCAGGATTCGAACCTGCGACCGTTGCAGCAGTGCAGTTCTGGACTGAAGCGCCTAGAAACGCTCGGCCACAAGGCCAGCTTCGGCGGAGATCCACACCTTGGAGCGGTCGGGGAGACCATCCACGGCTGCCACACCTGACATGTTGCAGCGAGCTATGTTGTTATTCGCGAGGACAGACACATTACGTCGCGGCAGTTGGCAGACAGAGAAATGTTCCAGTAGAATCCCCAAGAGTGTGGGATGGGGGAAGGAGAGGGAGGGTTGGTCAGGACCAGGCTGACGATATACAGGGTGTTCCATTTATCTCGACCACTCTAAATAACTGTTTGTCCAGATGCAAATTACAAACTGTTTCAAGCAAACCTTCTTTAGACGTCAGGGGGACATCAATCAGCATGATTGCCTTCATTTTAGCTTTGTTTTTTACAACGATAGGGACAGCGGTAGGACTTTTTTAAATGGCACCCTGTTTTTTTATTCGGTAATTCATTTCCTCTCCTAAAGACCTATTCAGAAATGTATCACAGTGTACCATTCACTGAAACACAAAGTTATTAATTACATAACAAAACACTGACGTTGACGCTCCACTTACTGCACGTACTCGGGGTAATTGAACACATCCACGTGCTGACGTTGACAGAGGACAAATGTAAACATAAGCAGAATCCACACCCGTCATTCCGTCAACCATCGTCAGTTGACGAGTTTTGTGAGTAGAACGTACACCAACGAAGAAAATGTAGAAATGCTTCTCATCTATGCTCAATGTAAGTTAGGAGACCAGTAATTGCAATACTGTTTTCTTATGTACGGGTAAATTCAGTACAGTAGTTTAGTCCTTTTACACTACTGGCCATTAAAATTGCTACACCACGAATATGACGTGCTACAGACCCGAAATTTAACCGACAGGACGAAGATGCTGCGATCTGCAAATGATTAGCTTTTCAGAGCATTCACACAAGGCTGGCGCCGGTGGCGGAACCTACAACGTGCTCACGTCAGGAAAGTTTCTAACCGATTCCTCATACACAAACAGCAGTTGACCGGCGTTGCCTGGTGAAACGTTGTTGTGATGCCTCGTGTAAGGAGGAGAAATGCGTACCATCACGTTTCCGACTTTGATAAATGTCGGATTGTAGCCTATAGCGATTGCGGTGTATTGTATCACAACATTGCTGCTCGCGTTGGTCCAGATCCAATGACTGTTAGCAGAATATGGAATCGGTGGGTTCAGGAGGGTAATACGGAACGTCGTGCTGGATCCCAACGGCATCGTATCACTAGCAATCGAGATGACAGGCATCTTATCCTCATGGCTGTAAAGGACCGTGCAGCCGCGTCTCGATCCCTGAGCCAACAGATGGGGAAGTTTGCAAGACAACAACCATCTGCACGAAGAGTTCGACGACGTTTGCAGCAGCATGGACTATCAGCTCGGAGACCATGGCTGCGGTTACCCTTGACGCTGCATGACAGACACACGACGAACCTGGGTGCACAAATGGCAAAACGTCAATTTTTCGGATGAATCCAGGTTCTGTTTACAGCATCATGATGGTTGCATCCGTGATTGGCGATATCGCGGTGAACGCATATTGGAAGCGTGTATTAGTCATCGCCATACTGGCGTATCACCCGGCGTGATAGTATGGTGTGCTATTGGTTACACACCTCGGTCACCTCTTGTTCACATTGACGGCACTTTGAACAGTGGACGTTACATTTCAGATGTCTTGCGACCCGTGGCTCCACCCTTCATTCGATCCCTGCGAAACCCTACATTTCAGCAGGATAATGCACGACCTCATGTTGCAGGTCCTGTACGGACCTTTCTGGATACTGCGAAATGTTCGACTGCTGTCCTGGCTAGCAGATACTCCACATCTCTCACCAATTGAAACCGTCTGGTCAATGGTGGCCGAGCAACTGGCTCGTCACAATACGCCAGTCACTACTCTTGATGAACTGTGGTATCGTGTTGAAGCTGCATTGGCAGCTGTACCTGTACACGCCATCCAAGCTCTGTTTGACTCAATGTCCAGGCGTATCAAGGCCGTTATTACGGCCAGAGGTGGTTGTTCTGGGTACCGATTTCTCAGGATCTATGCACCTAAATTGCGTGAAAATGTAATCACATGTCAGTTCTAGTATAATATATTTGTCCAATGAATACCCGTTCATCATCTGCATTTCCTCTTGGTGTAGCAGTTTTAATGGCCAGTACTGTAACTACCATTATGTAGAGTAGGCACATAATAAAGGCTATCCTTCCTACAAACTGCATCGACGAAATGTTTCTTTTATTGTTGTTGTTGATGTTGAAGGTAGGCGAATTGCTACGCAAGCAGAGGAACTGTACAGTGGGCGATATCCTGAGAAGAGCCCACCTTCCCGACGGATGTTTTCTTGTCTTGCTGCGACACTTGAGGAAACGGGAAATTTCAACCCACGACAACGCAATTGTCGTAGCACTCGCGCAGATGAAGCTGCCGAAGTTACTGTTCTCGCTTACGTTGCTAAGAATCCACATGTGAGCACACGACAGTTTGAACACGATACTGGCATTCCTGAAACCAGTCCACATCGTATTCTCCCACGTCACCGGTTCCGTCCTTACCATGTATACCTACATCAAGAATTGCATGGGAATGATTTGCGGAATCGTGTGCAGTTCTGTCAGTGGGCACAGCAGCAAATCCTCACCAACCCGAACTTCTTCTCCAATGTTCTAGTTACCGATGAATGTTCCTTCTCAAACAAAGGACAGGTAAATACAGGGAACATGCATTATTGGTCCATCGACAACCCACGATGGATTAGACAGGTGGAACATAGGGGTTAGTGGAGGGTTAACGTCTGGTGTGGGATGCTTGGTACTACAATTATTGGCCCTTATTTCGTCAATGGTAGTCTAAACGGCATAGCGTATGCCATCTCCCGCAGACGAATTCTTCCTCCTCTTCTGGATGAAGTGCCGCTAAGAACCAGAACACGATGGATGTCCACCATGCGTGCACGTCGTGTTATGAACCGAATGTATCCTGTCAGGTGGATGAGTCGAGGAGGAGCAGTTACTTGGCCTGTTATGTTTCCTGATTTAAATCCTCTGGACTTTTTCTTTGGCGATGCATTAAAGACGTTGTCTATCGCGATATTCCAGCAATTCCAGAGGACGTGCAGGAACGTATCGTGCTTGCTTGTAATTCTCTTCAGCAGGAAAAACTGGAAGCAGTAAATAATTCTTTCATTCGACGAGTGCGCCAGTGTATCTGTGTCCAGGGTCACCACTTTGAGCAAGTGGTACAAGAAAGTCAAAGTCAATTTGGTGTTAGGTTTTTACTTGGTTCTCAATTGTTTGTGACAAGTTCAGCAAGTGGACAAGTTTGTGATCCCGGGCTCGAACTCAGTGTTGTATTATGTAATTAATAAGTTTGTGTTTCAGTGAATAGTATACTGTGATACATTTTTGAATAGGTCTTTAGGAGAGGAAATGAATTACCGTATAAAAAATACAGGGTACCATCTAAAAGAGTCGTACCGCTGTTCATATCTTTGTAAAAAACAAAGCTACAAAGAAGGGAATCATACTGATTGATGTCCCCCTGACGGCTAAAGAACATTTGCTTGAAACATTTTGTAATTTACGTCTGGACACTCAATTATTTAGAGCGGTCAAGATAAATGGGACACCCTGTATATGTTCACATCACTATCTGATAGCTCTGATAAACTTCTTAAATTGCAATTTTGTTCGTTGGAAATGTAACTCGTAAGTATTTATGTTAACCTTTTTTATTCTTGTACAACATTGTAATGTATGTAAGTCGTCTTTTTATTTCCGGTTGATGCATTTCTTGAACAAATACATAAAAGCGACAACAAAGCTCCACCAGTCTGGCCCAGAAGGACAAATCTGCACCGACCAACCACCGCGTCATTCTCAGCCTGTGGCTGCATGAGGTTGCGTTATGGAGGGGCGTGACGTCAGCACATCGCTCTCCCGGCCGTTGTCGGATTTCTTGACGTTGGAGCCTCTACGTCTGACTCAAGTAGCCCCTCAACTCGCCTCACGAGACTGGCTGCGCCCCGCTCCAGTCGTCCCACAAAGGAAAAATCCCTGGCAGCTCTAAAAATTGAGTCCTAGTCCTTCACCTCGCAGTTAGCCACGCTGACTACTCAGCGACGGAAGTCTACGAACAAGTATATACTTATGGATTCTGGGGGCGCCTTAACGACTCCGAAAGTAAAAAGCAGTGCCTGCAAAGGAAAGAGCATTGCATCCGCCAGCAGAGGCTATGCTGCAACGGCGAGTCGCCAGCGTATTCATCACAGCAAACAGAGATGTAAGCTTCAGAATGAAAATCTGTTCCGTCCTCCAGACCTGTCCTAGCTGGAACCCAATGATGCTTGCTGTTGCATGTTGAGCCGCTTACGTTAGAGATCGATAATGAGGCAACAGGAGAATTAGAAAGCTTCTTCACTAACCAAGTAAGGAGTTCTCATATCTGTTATTTCGACAGGAAATGAAGAAATTCAGAAAGACACTACATCGTCTATGATAGTCACTTAACAGACACTGAGTGGAATGGCTATACTAGTTAACGATTCAAGTCCTCTCGACAACAGCTAGTGTTCAGAATTGAAATGCATAAAGATTCCAAGTATCCACCTTGTCAGACCTCTGTAGAGAAGCCAAGTCGTCATCTTCGATAATCCGTCAGTAAGACTACTCGTGCTGACATCCGTGGAGCGAGCTGAACTAGTGGTATACACGAGGCGATGTGCTCCCCGTACGTAGGAGCTGAAGAGCGGTTCTAGGTGCTTCTGTAGAGAACTGCGCTGCTATTACGGTCGCAGGTTCGAATCCTGCCTCGGCCATGGATGTGTGTGATGTTAGGTTAGTTAAGTTTAAGTAGTTCTAAGTCTAGGGGACTGATGACCTCCGATGTTAAGTCCCATAGTGCTTAGAGCCATTTGAACCATTTGTTACCGTTTGTGCAGTCCGTAAATGTGTTTAAGTATGTGTTTAAGTCCATAGAGTGTCACGTGAGAGACGCCACTGAGTTTTTGGGACGCGAATTTGTGGGTTCTTGGCATTATGAATTTAGAAATAAAAAGGTGAAGTATTTGTTTTTGTATTAAATGTAATCGATCATCTAGGAATGACTTTGTAGAGTCAATCTTGCTCTAAGCGTTGCCTGACGTGAGTTTTGGGACTGTCTTTGTTACAACTCGAAGCGCCTTGTTTTGAAGAATTTGAAGACGTTCTAGACGAGTGTCGGTGACCATTGCCCAAATTTCTGAACCATACAAGATGTCTGCGGCAGGGCAGTTTAACGATTATGTATCTCTGGCCCCGAAAACGTGGACGCTATAGTCACATTGTTTGGTAATGTGCTATGTGGAATTAAGTCCCCGACCAGGGCTCTTCTTGTGCGGTAACAATGACAACTTTACGACTCTCCGTCGTAGGCTTATTTACGTACAGTGGAAGACGGCGCGTCTTTCTGTACTTTTCCGTACGGCGGTCCTTTTTCCAGCGCGATGTTAGTATTGCAGGGGACACACGGTGCGTGTTCTGCCGACATCAGAAGGCGCGCTAAGCAGCGAGGAGGAGGGACAGAGCGGTAAGGGTAGGTCGTAACGCGTAATGGCGGAGGCTTACACGGGAGATCACGCCGCAGGATCAACAGGCGCTGCTGGAGCCGCGCTCCACCCTACGTGCCGGCCATTTCTTGCTGGCGCCCCCACACCACACCCACGCCACACCCACGCCTCACCACACCACACTTGCTCCTCTTTCCGGACGCCTCGCGTCTTCCGTCGTTCCTCCCCAAAGAACATTCCGGGAGTTTTTTGCTGGCTAAATGTTGCCATCTACCGATGAGATCTCCGGCTGGGGCGGAGAGGAGGACCTTTTTTTACTGCCACAGAGCTGTCGTAGCAGAGGGCGAGAGGTGTTTACCAGCCAACATGTGAACGTAATTGGGAGGTCTCCGAACCGCTTAGCATGAGAGCTGGCTGGAGCTGCGGTGTTTCGGATAATGTTCTTCAATAGAGCACCTGTGCATTCGGGAAGGTGTGATGCAGGGCTGAGGCGTGGGGCCTACTACCACAACCTTCAGAGGAACGTCTGCGAACAGCATAAAGCTCGGGATATGTGTGTAAATCAGTGGTAGTCCACCCCCGGTAGTTGAATGGTCAGCGTGACGGATTGTCATCCTCTGGGCCCGACTTCTATTCCCGGCTGGGTCGGGGAATTTTCTCCGCCCAGGGACTGGGTGTTGTGCTGTCATCCTCACTGACTGCAAAGTCGCCGAAGTGGCATCAAATTGAAAGACCGGCACCCGGCGAACGGCCTGCCCGGGGGGAGGGGGGGGGGGGCTAGCCATACGATTAAATAAATAATAAGTGGTTGGTACAGATTTCGGTAGCTAACGTCAAGTAGATAAGTAGGCCAATAGTACCTCTATTTCTTTTCGACAGTCGATTTCAGTGATTGTCTAACCATTTACACCTATTGAAATTAATTGTAAAACTGTCTAGGTCGCAAAATCACGTCTATTTCAGGGTGACCGGTTTGGATCATCAAGTGATCATTTTCACACATTCACACATTTCAGCGTGACCGGTTTGGATCATCAAGTGATCATTTTCACACATTCAGAACCATACTGACAGACAGTGGCTGAGCACGAAGAAGAAACCGCTAAATGCAGATAGTCAAATTTATATCATGTTTTTCACCTTAATTTATTTATCAAGTCTCCCCCGAAACCTCCTTATTTCAGGCGAATACCCTCTTCCAATTTTAACAATTGCGTTCCGTTTAAAATCTGCTTTGGTCATCGGTGGCCGCCGAAATAATTCCCATGACCAACTATATATGCCTTAGTTTCTTAGTTGCTCTACAGCTATTCTTCATTCTTGTTTCAACGCATGAATTTATCTATCCGCGTCTTACACCACTTTTTTCCCCGAGATTCCCAGTCTTCGTACACTTTTCATTAATTTACGTAATAATATACTTCATACTATTGGTAGATACTTTTTGTAGTGTGTTTTGATATTAGTTTAGTGTTACAAAAAGGAACTTATGACTTGATATATTCGTTTCTTTTTCTGACGTTCGTTTGTTCGTCATCAGTCATAAATAGCGTGAGACATGAACATGAAGGTAATATTACCAGATGCTGGGTGAAGTGTCTCACTCCAAGACTTGGGCCTTGTGCCTCTTCCGACGGCGTACGTCTTTCCGAATCGTAACCATAAATAATGGTTTATTATTCCGTAGCAGATTTTCTGTACAGTATAGAGGTTGTAACACAGTATACTCACATTAGGTGCATTCTACATTGAAATCCCACAGCAGTAATGTGTGTGCCTCAGACAACGCCCAAGTGTTTTCTGGAGGATATTTTGGGTTGACCAACGTCAATGTCACTACCAGCTGTAGCGATGTCGCTTCCCTACAGCTACAAGTAAGTTCACGACGGTGCAAAACCACAACCAGTTACGAAGTAACATTACAGTGTGATTTGCGCAGTTTCATATTAGTAGCTCCGCTATGATATCGACATTTGTTCTAAGTTTTTTTCAGGTGGTTCAAATGGCTCTGAGCACTATGGAACTCAAGTGATGTAGTCATCAGTCCGCTAGAACTTAGAACTACTTAAACCTAACTAACCTAAGGACATCACACACATACATGCCCGAGGCAGGATTCGAACCTGCGACCGTAGCAGTCGCACGGTTCCGGACAGCGCGCCTAGAACCGCGAGACCACCGCGGCCGTCTAATTTTTTTTCCGCATCTTTTGCGTTTCCACCGCACACTAGGGAATGTTATTAAGAAACAATACTGAAGATTTCAATTTCGCCAGTGCCTCTTGTTACGGACTCCCAACATAAAGCGAACTGGACAATTTCTTAATAAATTCACATGTTAGCGCTCACTTCTGAGATAGTTTATTGCTACCGATGTCTTACTCAGTTGCCTTGGCGTTAAGAAGTACACATGCTAAGTACAATGTCCGGTTACGATTCGTAAGGTGTGTCAGATGCAACTCATGTACTCATTCACGTTAATCTTTCAGCAAGCATGCTTCATGGACGATTTTTCCACATCTTTCTCAAAATTCCTACACTAATTTCAACCGGAACAACTGATCTCGGGCACCTAGTGAGATAGTGCAGTCATGTATTCTGCAGGTTCCTGGCCAAATAACCTCTCCCTCTTCCGGCCACCAGTGGCCTCTCCTGATTTACGATTTCCACCGTTCCCTAAACCGCTTGTGGCGAGAGTCTCCCAATACGTGTTTCACTGCATCTGTGCTCCGTCTATAAACACCTTGACATCGACCACATTTTAAAGATATGCTTCCTTATTTTCCCGCGCACTACAGTGCACAGCGACAAGAACACGGATCTCTGTACTTGGATGTCTAGAAGGTCTTTCTGCAGTAAAAACTGAACGAAACAAAGTGCACGTTGTTGAGCAAAGGGCAGTAGTGCTGAGAAGTGAGTAAGACAGGATTGTAGCCTAACCCCGATATTATTCCATCTCTGCATTGAATAACCAGTCAAGGAATTCAAGGAGAAATTTGGGGAGGGAATTAAAGTTCGATGAAGAGAAATAAAAGCTTTGGGGCTTACCAATGACACTGTAATGTTGTCAGAGAAAGCAAAGGTCTTGGAACAGCAGCTGAACGGAGCGGATAACGTCTTAAAATAGGTTTAAGTAGAATATTAGCACAAGTAAAACAGGGGAAGTGAAATGTATCCAAACTAAATAGGCCATGTGAGGGAATTAAATCAGGAAATGAGATAGCTGAAGTAATAAATGGGTATTTTTTGTATTTGCAGGAGAAAATTGATGATTAGAGAGGATATGAAACTAAAACTAGCAATAATAAGAAAAGATGTTATGAAAAATAACTTGTTAACATCAACATAAACATAAGTGATCTTAAGGCATTTCTGAAGGTATTTACCTAGCGTGTAGCCTTGTAGACGAAACGTGGATGATAAGCAGTTCAGAAAAGGGTTTTTGAAATGTGGTGCTGGAGATGAGATGGGTACATAGAGTCACTAATGAGGAGGTAAATTTACGGCACAACTTGACTAAAAGAGGGGCTCGGTTGACACATCCTGAGGCATTTAGGAACTTTCAGTTTGGTAATGAAGGGAATTGCGCGCGAAGTGTGGGAGGGAGAGGTCAAAATTATAGAGCGAGACCTAGGAATGAATAAAGTAAGGAGATTCAAATAAATGTAGGTTGCAGGAGTTATTTGGAGTTGCACAGACTTGCGAAAGATAGAGTAACGTGGGGAGCTGCTTCAATCCGTCTTCGAACAGGAGATCAGAACAAGAAAGTTCTGTCATAGTGGAAAAAAATAAGAGCTCACTAAGGCAGGTGTTTAGAATCCAGACGTGTAGTTATAAGTATTTTCACTGTCGTATTCACTCCAAAAATGAAACAAATTTCTGCTGGAGGACATTAAGGTCCCCAATTGACATAAAGAAACAGTGCTATTTGAGAAAAGTTAAAACCTATATTTTCATTCAGTGCACAAAACCTGTCTGCTAGTTCTGATATCGACGTATCAAGATTCACTGTGTAAACTGTGCCAGTATCTGATACATTAGTTTATTTACATTTGTAAATGAAATATACATTTCTGTGCTGGATACTTAATTGTAATTTTGCATTTTACACAAGTTGATGCTCTTACATAGGTTTTCAGGCAATCACTATACACAGTTTTTTTTTTACAGTACGTATATTACTACAGTATGTATCAGCGCCGTAACGCACAACGCGAAATTGTTCTGTTGAATCATAAATGGCTTTTCTCCATCAGATGTTTTTAAAAATTTTATTTGTGTTTCAGTACAGTTCCATTAACATGAGAACTGCATTACGACACTTGCAGCCAGTAATTTTTATGCTCTTGTAACGATGAGGCGATACCGACAGCACAGTGTAATTCTGGAGTAATTTCACGAAAGAAAATATAATAAAATTTCGGAAATATTAGAAGAATTTCTTTATGAAAAGGTTTCTTAAACATTAGTGGTTAGTGTCGTCCTTCTTGTCTTTATGTTATGTACGAGTCTTTTCATCTCCATATAGCACGTGGATTGTCACTGGTGACAATCTCGATAACTTCTGCCTCCTAGTTCCTATGTGTGGTGGTAGAGGAGAGTGGAAGGGGGTAGTGAGTCTGGTTGGGACGAGACACTGACCAGTGATATATCGCAGTACATATGTAACACCTGAAGCAATTTCTACCAAACTGATAGAATCACCACCACCACCCGCAGACCAGCTGCATGATAACAAGATTTCCTCCATCAATCTCAACATGATCGGTATACGTATCAGGCTTCAACAGCCGCGGAATATGCTCAAGGCGGAGGGTGTGGATGTTACACTACTGCAGGAATTTCGACTGCAGACATTTCTAGTCTTCTATAAGTTTACTATGTACGCACTCCTGCTGCTGTGGGAGGCAGTGAACTTGCTATCCTTATGCGAGATGGAATAGAGGTAACCAATGTGCCATCAGCACGGCGAGTGGTGTTCGATATACAGGGTATTCGTGTTGTTAAATATACGTCCGTTCTGAGACAGATAAAAGGCGAGACCGGTCTTGGTTTCTTACGTTTCTTCTTCGGTCTCTACAGCCACATCATTATTGGTGGAAACTTTAACAGTGTGCTGTCTCAAAAAGACCGACAATCAAACTACACTCCATGGCTTGAACTGGATCTCTTTGTACAACACCTGCATCTTGCTGATACTTGGGAGATGCTTCATGCTGATCGTCCTGGCTTCAATTACGTGACTAGTCTTCTCTGACCTTGTGATGGGGACTTTAGCAGCAGAGCGCTGGCCCACCATCGGCAGACGGTGTGGAGGGGGCGGGGTTTATGGAAACTGAATGTGGTACTCCTACAGCATCAGGAATCTAGGCAACTCATAGTAATTACGTGAGCCTCATAGCAATTGCTGTAGTATCTATAATGGCTTCAGTGGTGGCTCGAATGTGTCAGACTGGTTTTACGATGTGTACTGGTTACGGTAGGGAACGATTGCTCTGGCCCTAACATTCGACGGAGTTCTGTTATGCACTTCTTTGAGAGCTAAAAGCGCTCCCACCATTCCCCGATCGCCAGACGAAGATCCATCGCGCCAAATCGAAGATTCTCACCCTTACCCACGATAGTCTTTAAGGTGTTGTGATACGAACGAGATGCCAGGACAGGCATATAATCTCTGAACGACGACAAAGACGACCAAAATTGGTACACGCTCTGTATCTCCCGGATGGTAGCAGGGTGACAACCCAGGCGGACATCGTCCATGTGTTCGTCGATCACTAGCGCCAACTGTATCAGGTGGTGTTCCACGATGATGGGACTTTGGTAGAAGTCCCCCAGATCCTTACTGGCACATTTCATGATATGGCGTCGCTATCTGTCTTGGCAGAGATCGCCCGCGACAATGTTGCGTACGCCCTCACCAAGGGGGCAGTTAATAAATCACCAGGACTAGATTATTTTCCATCGGCAATCTACCTGGCTTTTAAGTGTCTGCCGGCCCAATGGCGGAAGGAGCTGTACCAAGAATCTCTGTCATTGGCCGTCCCCATTCCTTCGGCTTTCGTTATACGTCTCGTTATTCTAGTCTCCAAACTAGCTGGAGGCACACCGATTGAACGTTACCGCCCAATCATCTCCTCAAAGTGATTTCAAGATGGAAATGATAATTAATCGAAACCCTCAGCTGCCAAGAGGTGTTGTTGATACACTTCAATGGGGACAGTTGAAAATGTGTGCCCCAACTGGGACTCGAACCCGGGATCTCTTGCTTACATGGCAGATGCACCGAGGGCACAGAGGATAGCATCACTGCAGGGACTTATCCCTTGCACGCTTCCCGTGAGACCCACATTCCCAACTGTCCCCAACCTACATTCGTAATGTTCCTAAAGTATATTTGCCCATTCACTAATTACCCCCGCCAACTAAGGTGACGATTCCGGTAAGAGTTCGGGCAAAGAGTGCGCATTCGCGCACAAGAAGGTCAATGGCCGGGTAGCCTTTAACTATATGAAGATAGTAACCGTTCAGAAAGAACTGATACCGATGATGACCATGCAGCCTCTCTAGGAAGAAATGATGATTAATCTAAACCCTCAGCTACCAAGAGGTTTCAATTAATTATCATTTCTTTGTAGAGAGCCTGTTCTTTCGGAACAGTTACTATCTTCATATGATTTCAAGATCTTAATCAAATTTTAGCGATGCGTCTTAAGCGAATACTGCGCCAAGTTATTTCATAAACGTCTTGGGGGGGGGAGGGGGGGAAGAGAGAGAGAGACAGAGAGAGAGAGAGAGGGGGGGAGGGAGGGGGGCAGTAATATCTAAGGAGCGCTTAGCGACTATCGAGATATCGAGATGTGATAGCCGTTGCGTCGGCCTCTAGGTCGCACGGTGCCTTGGTATCTGTGGACTTTGTTCACGCATTTGATAAAGTGAGTATTTCTTTCCTGGGTGCTGTGACAGACCAGATGGTCGTCCCAGTTGTCTATACCCACTCGATCATGCACATTTTGCATGGTGGCTCGTCGAGAGTGTTGATTAATGGTAGGGTGGAATGACACACACGCATCTTACGGTTGGTCCGACAAACCTGTTCTCTCTCAATGATCCTCTATGCAACAGCGAAAGAAGCGTTTGTGTGTGGCCTGAAACATCTTTTGGCGATCTTGCTGAGGAGGCACACATCCCAGTTCCACGCTTACGCGGATGATCTATTCTTTTTTGCTTGCTCCTAGGAGGAGATCCAGATGGCGGTGAGGTGGATCGAGTAATATGGGAATGTGGCAGGCAGCAACATGAATATGGTCAAGCCTTGCACCATGGAAACCGGTAGGTCGCTCTGGGATGGGATTGTGACACCACTGCGGACGATGGACACTCTTCGATATTTGGGCATCATATTTACGAAAGATGTCCACCGAATTATAAGCGCCTTTTACAAGCTCTCCGCATGGGTGTTCGAGGCCACCTCCCCCAAGCTTTAGATGTGGACCAACGGATGGCGTTAATTAACATCCACATGATGTCTCGGATACCTTATTCTGCGCAGATCCTACCGATGACTCCAGTGGTGGCACAACAGCTCCAGGCTTTTGGCTACTTTTTTAGTCGTGGAATTCTCTTCAAGATACGACACAATGTCCTCACACTACCCCTCGAAGTGGAGTACTGGTACTTAACAGCGTTTGCGCACATGCGAGAGCCCTTTGCGTCAACGACATGATCACGATGTGGACCCGTCGTCAACACAGTTTTACCATTCTGTTCAATGATGAACTGCCGCCTCCGTCCTGCCTGCTCCCTATTTTACTCCCTCACATCACCCCTGCGCTCTCCCATGGCAAAATATTCTTCCTAGTCTATAGTTATGTGCATGTGAATATCCCCCGTACCAGGACTCCCACGGGACCTGATGTCTAAGGCTAACTGATGATGAATCATCGTCAAAATGTGGTTGAAGAACTGATATGGCCAGCAATGTGGCGAGCGATCCATCAACGGTATTTTACAACGGTGATTCGCACCACTTGGTATCTCGTCGTCAACGAAAAGTTTCCGACCGGACAAAGACTGCACAACATTACTGTAGCTGACTCCCCAATGTGCACGCAGTGTGACATAAAAGACACAGATGAACACCTCGAATGTGGACCTTCTGCATACGTGTGGCTTCTAATTTAGAAGATGCTTGCCTTCTTCCTCCCTGTGTCGCTCCACATGATCGAGTCCAGAATGCTCCTTCGCCCAGTTAAGACCTACTTTCTCCAATCAAAGGCACATGCGATTAACTGGATAAAGGACTTTGTGGCACTACCTTTCTCGGGACGGTGTGAAAGAAGTGCTTGACTTTACAACTTTCTTACAGGAACGACACGTTCAATTGCAATACATTTCCAGGGGTCGTCGACCTTTGCTTAAACAATGGATTCAAGGATTCCCCGCCCCCGTCCTCCCCCCACGGAGCTGGGTATTACTGGTAAGAGAAGTTGATTCTGGTGGAAACTGATTTGAATCTCGACATGGGCGCTTGAACAAGGCTGCATTCCAAGTAGACGTATCCGAGTCCCCATCGTGGAGAGATGGCACCGGACATCGTTTATTTTCCCGTGTTCCTGAGCGGTCGTGATTCTTATATTTTACTACCGGAAGGGGAGCCTCACTCTGATTGTATTCTGTTTTATATCACACACATCCATGCCCGAGGCAAGATTCGAACCTGTGACAGTAGCAGCCTCGTGGTTCCGAACTGAAGCGCCTAGAACCACTCGCCCGCAGCGGCCGGCCTGGTAGAGTGGACTGCTGTAGCCTGTTGTGGGGTTGTGTACCACTGAGGGCTAAGGCGGGGACGAAGCCTCCCCATCGTTCGTAGGTCCCCAGTTCAATACATACATATGTACATACATACATACGTACGTACGTACAAAATACACTGTCTCACAAAAAATAAAAACAATGCAAAACTTTATAGTTTGGCAATTCGAGAGTCTTTGGTTCGAATTTTCTTAACAGCATTTTTTTTTCTTTTTTCCCTTTTTACTTTCATTTAAACCGTAAATTTTTGTCAAATGGAAATTCGAACTGACTCGTGTACCCTTAGTATATCAATTGCTCATTAACTGTAAAATGATGGCAGTATGTGCAGTACTGAGAGGCTCTCCCATTCGGCTTAGGAGTATATCACAACATTAACGTAGCTACTATTGCCAAATAAAAATAAGCGATCTGGCGCACGGACGAGAGTATAAACTCCATTCTAGTTTTCACTCAAGAAGTTAGGGTGCAACGGTTTTCTGTAGGCGCAGTTCCTGACGAGTGCTGCGTCAGTTAATTGTATTCAGTAGGAATGATGCAACAGCTCGAAGAGATGAAAAATCTACACTGGGCTAATTAAATATTTTAGTGTTGTTTGTGTGATAATAAATGAAGTTTCTACAAAATGCATTTTTGTGTAAATCCTAAAACAAATTATGAATATGTCATCTTATGAATTAACTGTTCGACAAAAGCTGTCTGTGGTAGTTTTTTGTTTTACCGGACTAGTTTTGGGCGTTACCCATCACCAGCTTATCTGCGTTACACAAAAGACACATTTCTTACGTGTATGTTGTACAGTTTTATGTGTCTGTGATTTTTCAGTTCATTGCTATCCGACTTGCCTTATATTTTATGTTGTCTAGCGTATCCCAATGACAGTACTTCGTAATGTTCATGTAATAATACGATTACGTGATTTATATACAGGGTGTTACAAAAAGGTACGGCCAAACTTTCAGGAAACATTCCTCACACACAAAGAAATAATATATGTTATGTGGACATGTGACCGGAAACGTTTACTTTCCATGTTAGAGCTCATTTTGTTACTTCTCTTCAAATCACATTAATCATGGATTGGAAACACACAGCAACAGAACGTACCAGCGTGACTTCGAACACTATGTTACAGGAAATGTTCAAAATGTCCTCCGTTAGCGAGGATACATGCATCAACCCTCCGTAGCATGGAATCCCTGATGCGCTGATGCAGCCCTGGAGAATGGCGTATTGTATCACAGCCGTCCACAATACGAGCACGAAGAGTCTCTTCATTTGGTACCGGGGTTGCGTAGACAAGAGCTTTCAAATGCCCCCATAAATGAAAGTCAAGAGGCTTGAGGTAAGGTGAGCGTGGAGGCTATGGAATTGGTCCGCTTCTACCAATCCATCGGTCACCGAATCTGTTGTTGGGAAGCGTACGAACACTTCGACTGAAATGTGCAGGAGCTCCATCGTGCATGAACCACATGTTGTGTCGTACATGTAAAGGCACATATTCTAGCAGTACAGGTAGAGTATCCCGTATGAAATCATGATAACGTGCTCCATTGAGCGTAGGTGGAAGAACGTGGGGCCCAATCAAGACATCACCAACAATGCCTGGCCAAACATTCACAGAAAATCTATGTTGATGGCGTGATTGCACAATTGCGTGGGGATTCTCGTCAGCCCACACATGTTGATTGTGAAAATTTACAATTTAATCACGTTGGAATGAAGCGTCATCCGTAAAGAGAACATTTGCACTGAAATGAGGATTGACACATTGTTGGATGAACCATTCGCAGAAGTGTAGCCGTGGAGGCCAATCAGCTGCTGATAGTGCCTGCACACGCTGTACATTGTACGGAAACAACTGGTTCTCCCGTAACACTCTCCATACAGTAACGTGGTCAACGTTACCTTGTACAGCAGCAACTTCTCTGACGCTGACATTAGGGTTATCGTCAACTGTACGAAGAATTGTCTCGTCCGTTGCAGGTATCCTCGTCGTTCGAGGTCTTCCCCAGTCGCGAGTCATAGGCTGAAATGTTCTGTGCTCCCTAAGACGCCAATCAATTGCTCCGAACGTCTTCCTGTGGGGACACCTTCGTTCTGGAAATCTATCTCGATACACGGCTATTGCCCAGTGCTAATCCATACATGAAATGGGCATCTGCCAACTCCGCATTTGTAAACATTGCACTGACTACAAAACCATGTTCGTGATGAACACTAACCTGTTGATGCTACCTACTGATGTGCTTGATGCTAGTACTGTAGAGCAATGAATCGCATGAGAACACAAGCACCGAAGTCAACATTACCTTCCTTCAATTGGGCCAACTGGCTGTGAATCGAGGAAGTACAGTACGTACTGACGAAACTAAAATGAGGTCTAACATGGAACGTATGTCTACATAAAATCTTTTCTTTATTTGTGTGTGAGGAATGTTTCCTGAAAGTTTGGCCGTACCATTTTGTATCACCCTGTATACCTATAAGTAATCATCATAAGGACATTTTACGAAATAAGTGCAGTTGTCATTGGTAATTGCTGAAAATGTCAAGATTATGTTTAACAATGGAAGACACGGGCTAGAATGTAACAATATTATGAAAAGAATAGTTGCTACGCACCATATAGCGGAGATGTTGAGTCGCAAATGGGCAGAACAAAAGGACTGTCAGAAAGTGAGCTCTTGACCAACCAGGCATTCGTCGGAAATAGACGACATACAAACGCAAGCAAGTACGCACGCACACACACACACACACACACACACACACACACACACACACACACAAACGCATGTTGTCTATTTCCGACGAAGGACCAATTGGCCGAAAGCTCACTTTCTGACAGTCGGTTTGTAGTGCCTATCTACGACTCAGCATCTCCGCTATCTGGTGAGTAACAACTGTGCTGCCCAAGCTGAGTTTTGGTTTACGTCTAGATTATAAGTAATGCTATTTCTAACGTGTATTAACTTTGTTAGCTAGTTACGTATGAGTACATGAGTACATGTAATCGTGTTATTATATGAACGCTACAAAATATTGTCACTGGGATACGCTAGACAATATCATACATAAGCCAAGTGAAATTACAATGAATTGAAAAATCACAGATACATAAAACTCTACTATATGAATTGCAATTAACTTATTGTACAAAATATATGTCTTCTGTGTAATGCAGATACTGCTGATGATGAGCAACGCCCGAAACGAGTCCTTTGAACCAGAAGGTAGCTTTTGTCGAACAATTAGTTAACAAGATGGCATATTTACTCTTTCTACAAGCTGCAGAGCACCGAACGTACAATACGTTCCTAAAAAAATATCTAAATAAAACTTTAAATTCCAGGGGTGGATCAACTACTAAACCTAATTTCGAGCCGGCCGCGGTGGTCTAGCGGTTCTAGGCGCTGAGTCCGGAACCGCGCGACTGCTATGGTCGCAGGTTCGTATCCTGCCTCAGGCATGGATGTGTGTGATGTACTCAGGTTAGTTAGGTTTCAGTAGTTCTAAGTTCTAGGGGACTGATGACCACAGATGTTAAGTCCCATATTGCTCAGAGTCATTTGAACCTAACTTCGATGTAGGCTTAGTGTGTGTGTGAGGGGGGGGAGGGGGGAGCGGCAACGTAGTCTCAGTACCTAGAGGACACATCGGCTGGTGTTAGGTATTTGATTGTAAAAGGTCAATATCAGAAGTTGCGTCCGCCTTGATGCAAAACACCTTGTTATAAGTTTAATTTCTTTATTTTCCCATACTAGTTTCGGCGACAAATATCACCATCATCAGTGGGCTTTTCTAATCTAGAACATGCAGAGAATAGCATGGTTACACAAACAGTGGCACATTATTACATTTTTACTGATCGTTTTTTGAAATATACTTTTTTTATACTACCTTATTTATTGCAAGTTACATAATGTTTTTGAGCATTATTTTTGCTGTCTGCAACATGTATACTCCGTGCTTATGTCACCGTTTTTATTCACGAACATCATGTCATCTGCAAACTGTATGAGCGGCTGTTAGTAAACAAATACTGAAGGTGAACTGTGTATGTCAGCAATATACTCTTGGGATTGCAGCAGCGTTGTGGAATGCAGTGTAATGAAACTGTTACTTAGCTATTTGTGTACTTACGTTCGTTGGATGGTGTGGAGACACTTTTACATACACAAAACAAAACTTTGGCACTTTGTTTTGGCTCGCGGGTATTCGCCATCTTGCCGTTCGCGCGTGTCGCGAGAGGTGTATCGCATGTGGCGAGAGAGGCTATGAAAAACGTAGCGCGAATTACGACGACTCCTGTTCTTTATTTATGTCTGTGTGTGTGATGGGGAAGTGGTTCTATTGCGTGTGTGTGCTTGTCTGTTCTGAGTCCTTGGCCAGTTCTCTCAGAGCAGTGAAGAGTGTGTTATTGCAAAGTGTTGTGTATTCGTTTATTACATTTTTCCTTTCGACTATGGCCTTTTGTATATAGTAGTTTTCTTCTATTGTTAATTGTTGGTATAGACTGTTGCTGTTTTTCAGAATGTGTAGATCGTTTTCAATATTAGTGGGGTTATGGTTTTTGTTCATTAGATGATCTGCAAAAGTTGAATGTGTGCTGTCACTCTTTAGAGCTCTCATGTGCTCTGTGTACCTTGTTCGGAAGTTTCTGCTTGTTTGTCCTATGTACTGGGCCTGACAGGAGTTGCAGGTGAGTTGATATATTCCAGCGTTGCTGAATTTGTCTGCAGTTTTTCTGTCTGGTCTTAGTCTTTACTGAACAGTATTGTTTGTTCTGAATGTTATTGGGATCCCTTGTTTTTTCAATATGTTTCCTATTCTATGTGATATTTTGTTATTGTATGTAAGTGTGTACCATCTCCCTCTATTTGCTTGAGTGGTGTGGTCTGCTGTGTTGTCTGTGTGTACTGCATGTTTCCGTTTTATCTTGTTGTTGAGTTTGTTTATGATGTCTGTTTTGTAGTTGTTTTCAACAGCAATTTGTTTGATTATATTTAGTTCCTGTGTGTAGTTTTCTGGTTTAAGAGGTGTTCTGTTTATCCTGTGGAGCATGTGTGTGAAACTGGCATATTTATGTACTGTAGGGTGGTTGGATGTGTTATGGATAACAGTGCTTGTGGATGTGGGTTTTCTGTAGATGGAGAATTCATGTTGGTGGTTGTTTCTTGTGATTGTAAGATCCAAGAAATTTAGTGTCTGGTTTTTTTTCTATTTCCATTGTGAAGTGGATTTGTGGGTGTACTGTGTTGATGTTACTGTGTAGCTCTTCTATTCTGTTATGTGTTTCATCTACAAGACAGATTATGTCATCCACATATCGATACCAGTAGATGATTTTGTACCCCCCTTGTTTTACAATGTTATTGAATATTGTGTTCTCTATATGGTCCAAGAAGATGTTGGCTAAGGTTCCACTGATGGGGGATCCCATGGGTAGCCCCTCTTGTTGCGAATAGAAGTTGTTGTTAAAAGTGAAGTAGTTTTGTTCTGTGATCAGCCTCAGAATGGACGAGATTTCATTTATTTGTATGTCTGGGAATTTCTTGCATTTTAGCTGTTGTTCTATAATGTTTATAGTTTCTTCTGTGGGTATGTTTGTGTACATGGATGTGATGTCAAAAGATACCAGTTTTGCTGTTGGGGGGATGTTGATATTCTTAATTTTCTCTATTATGTCTCCTGTGTTTTTGAGGCTTCTGTTGTTTGTGTATGTGTATGTTTTCTGTAGGAATGTGTGCATGTGTCTCCCTAGTAAGTAAGATGGGGCTTTTCTGAAGTCAACCACTGGTCTGACTGGTATGAGAGGTTTGTGGACCTTTGGCAGGCTTGTTAAGAGTGGAGCTTTAGGGTTTTTTTGTGTCATTCTTTTTGTCTGGTTCTGTGTCAAGGTGTGTGTGATGTTTTTTAAGAGAGTCTTTACATTTCTTTGGTATCTTTGTGTTGGGTCACTGGTTAGCTTGCTTATTTTATTCTCTGTCAGGAATTTTTCTGTTTTTTCAATGTATTCTGCCTTAGTTATTAACACTAGAGCATTCCCTTTGTCTGCCTTGGTGATGAGAGCATTGTGTTGTTTTAGTTTTCTGTGTATACTGTTAATGGTTTTCTCATCAGCTGTTTTTTTATTTGTGTTTATTGATGGTTTGTTCCTTCTGATGATTTGTTTCATTTCCTCTGTCACTAATTCTCTTGTTAGGCCTGGGTTGAAGTCTCGAGTGTTAGTTTTTTCATGTTGTCCTATGATGTATTCAGTCTCAGTAATAAGATTTTCTATGGTCTTATGTGTTATGTGGGTGTTCAAATTGTATTTTGGGCCTTTCTCAAGTAGCTGTTGTTCTTCTTTTGTGAGTGTTATGTCAGTAAAATTAACCAAGCGTTCGTGGAATGTGTGTTGTGTGTGTGTCTCGGTTTTGTAGCAGTTTTTGTTCAAGAGTTTATTTAATTTCTGTTCTTGTTTCTGCCATTTCTTTTGCATTATTGACTGTGAGTGGTGGTTTATTCTTTCTATTGTGTCATACAGTACTGATGAGCTGGAGATGTGGTTTCCTAATTCTAGGTGTAATTTGTATAATGTCAGCTTATACAAATTACACCTAGAATTAGGAAACCACATCTCCAGCTCATCAGTACTGTATGACACAATAGAAAGAATAAACCACCACTCACAGTCAATAATGCAAAAGAAATGGCAGAAACAAGAACAGAAATTAAATAAACTCTTGAACAAAAACTGCTACAAAACCGAGACACACACACAACACACATTCCACGAACGCTTGGTTAATTTTACTGACATAACACTCACAAAAGAAGAACAACAGCTACTTGAGAAAGGCCCAAAATACAATTTGAACACCCACATAACACATAAGACCATAGAAAATCTTATTACTGAGACTGAATACATCATAGGACAACATGAAAAAACTAACACTCGAGACTTCAACCCAGGCCTAACAAGAGAATTAGTGACAGAGGAAATGAAACAAATCATCAGAAGGAACAAACCATCAATAAACACAAATAAAAAAACAGCTGATGAGAAAACCATTAACAGTATACACAGAAAACTAAAACAACACAATGCTCTCATCACCAAGGCAGACAAAGGGAATGCTCTAGTGTTAATAACTAAGGCAGAATACATTGAAAAAACAGAAAAATTCCTGACAGAGAATAAAATAAGCAAGCTAACCAGTGACCCAACACAAAGATACCAAAGAAATGTAAAGACTCTCTTAAAAAACATCACACACACCTTGACACAGAACCAGACAAAAAGAATGACACAAAAAAACCCTAAAGCTCCACTCTTAACAAGCCTGCCAAAGGTCCACAAACCTCTCATACCAGTCAGACCAGTGGTTGACTTCAGAAAAGCCCCATCTTACTTACTAGGGAGACACATGCACACATTCCTACAGAAAACATACACATACACAAACAACAGAAGCCTCAAAAACACAGGAGACATAATAGAGAAAATTAAGAATATCAACATCCCCCCAACAGCAAAACTGGTATCTTTTGACATCACATCCATGTACACAAACATACCCACAGAAGAAACTATAAACATTATAGAACAACAGCTAAAATGCAAGAAATTCCCAGACATACAAATAAATGAAATCTCGTCCATTCTGAGGCTGATCACAGAACAAAACTACTTCACTTTTAACAACAACTTCTATTCGCAACAAGAGGGGCTACCCATGGGATCCCCCATCAGTGGAACCTTAGCCAACATCTTCTTGGACCATATAGAGAACACAATATTCAATAACATTGTAAAACAAGGGGGGTACAAAATCATCTACTGGTATCGATATGTGGATGACATAATCTGTCTTGTAGATGAAACACATAACAGAATAGAAGAGCTACACAGTAACATCAACACAGTACACCCACAAATCCACTTCACAATGGAAATAGAAAAAAACCAGACACTAAATTTCTTGGATCTTACAATCACAAGAAACAACCACCAACATGAATTCTCCATCTACAGAAAACCCACATCCACAAGCACTGTTATCCATAACACATCCAACCACCCTACAGTACATAAATATGCCAGTTTCACACACATGCTCCACAGGATAAACAGAACACCTCTTAAACCAGAAAACTACACACAGGAACTAAATATAATCAAACAAATTGCTGTTGAAAACAACTACAAAACAGACATCATAAACAAACTCAACAACAAGATAAAACGGAAACATGCAGTACACACAGACAACACAGCAGACCACACCACTCAAGCAAATAGAGGGAGATGGTACACACTTACATACAATAACAAAATATCACATAGAATAGGAAACATATTGAAAAAACAAGGGATCCCAATAACATTCAGAACAAACAATACTGTTCAGTAAAGACTAAGACCAGACAGAAAAACTGCAGACAAATTCAGCAACGCTGGAATATATCAACTCACCTGCAACTCCTGTCAGGCCCAGTACATAGGACAAACAAGCAGAAACTTCCGAACAAGGTACACAGAGCACATGAGAGCTCTAAAGAGTGACAGCACACATTCAACTTTTGCAGATCATCTAATGAACAAAAACCATAACCCCACTAATATTGAAAACGATCTACACATTCTGAAAAACAGCAACAGTCTATACCAACAATTAACAATAGAAGAAAACTACTATATACAAAAGGCCATAGTCGAAAGGAAAAATGTAATAAACGAATACACAACACTTTGCAATAACACACTCTTCACTGCTCTGAGAGAACTGGCCAAGGACTCAGAACAGACAAGCACACACACGCAATAGAACCACTTCCCCATCACACACACAGACATAAATAAAGAACAGGAGTCGTCGTAATTCGCGCTACGTTTTTCATAGCCTCTCTCGCCACATGCGATACACCTCTCGCGACACGCGCGAACGGCAAGATGGCGAATACCCGCGAGCCAAAACAAAGTGCCAAAGTTTTGTTTTGTGTATGTAAAAGTGTCTCCACACCATCCAACGAACGTAAGTACACAAATAGCTAAGTAACAGTTTCATTACACTGCATTCCACAACGCTGCTGCAATCCCAAGAGTATATTGCTGACATACACAGTTCACCTTCAGTATTTGTTTACTAACAGCCGCTCATACAGTTTGCAGATGACATGATGTTCGTGAATAAAAACGGTGACATAAGCACGGAGTATACATGTTGCAGACAGCAAAAATAATGCTCAAAAACATTATGTAACTTGCAATAAATAAGGTAGTATAAAAAAAGTATATTTCAAAAAACGATCAGTAAAAATGTAATAATGTGCCACTGTTTGTGTAACCATGCTATTCTCTGCATGTTCTAGATTAGAAAAGCCCACTGATGATGGTGATATTTGTCGCCGAAACTAGTATGGGAAAATAAAGAAATTAAACATATAACAAGGTGTTTTGCATCAAGGCGGACGCAACTTCTGATATTGTTTTTTCTATGCAAACACGGACCAAATGGAAGAGTTCCAAGATAAAATTATTGTAAAAGGTAGTAAACAGATCACCCGAGACCCCTACAACCCCTCGAGAATAAGTAGTGATAGATGGAAGTTAGTCGTGTTTGTCATCGGATCAACAGACGCTTAAGGCCGGCCGCGGTGGTCTCACGGTTCTAGGCGCGCAGTCCGGAACCGTGCGACTGCTACGGTCGCAGGTTCGAATCCTGCCTCGGGCATGGATGTGTGTGATGTCCTTAGGTTAGTTAGGTTTAAGCAGTTATAAGTTCTAGGGGACTAATGACCGCTGCAGTTGAGTCCCATAGTGCTCAGAGGAGACGCTTAAGCATGTAGAGGGACTCGCAAGTGCCGTAACGCGGGTTGCCGACTAACTGACTGTTTCATGGCCCGCACCAGGCGGGCATTGAGCGTGCTGAGCCGCAGTAGCCGGATAATTCCGCGCAGGACAATACACGGCAGCAACGGCAGTGGCGGGCAGTGGCGAGTGTGTGTGTGTGTGCGTGTGTGTGTGTGTGTGTGTGTGTGTGTGTGTGTGTGTGTGTGTGTGTGTGTGTCCGCGCGCGTGTGTACGACGCCGTGCCGCGATGCGATGCGATTTGATGCGATGTGAAGGCAAACAGCGCGTGCGGGCCCCCGCCTCGCTCGGCCCCCCATTCTCCGTGTTCTCCCATTCCGGGCTGTGCTCAGCTGTTGTGCCGGCGCCGGCTCAGGTGCGCACGGCTGATGATCGCGGGCTCAGCTGCCGTCTGACAGGCACCGCGCAAAACAATGCAGCGCATATCACGCCCATTACTGCACCGTAGTCCGCAGTAACTCCGCTCTGCCCAAGAGTCTAATGAAGATCCCGCGCTGTTGAGAACTACCGTAAGCAGTTCATTGCCAGCCACCCTCATCGGCGCTACACGTGCCCACTGTCTCTCTTTAATACGTGGCTACTTTTCTCGCATAGTTACGGACAAGAAAAACGTGTATAATTGTACGATACAGCGCCCAATAAGTAATCCAACACATTTTTTTCTCGTTACGTTTCGTTTGAAAAAAAAAATGCAGGATTTGTTGTGGGCCATCGTGCTTCAGTCACTGTAGTTTCGTAAAGTTCCAATACATGGCAGCGCTGTTCCTGGCCTACAAAACGGTGTCAGCGGAAATGCGTTCCAACGAGAGAGCTAACATTCTGTTTCTTGTGGCAGAAAACTAGAGCGCCACAGATATTCGTAGGCACTTCCAGAATGTCTGCGGAGACCTGGCAGTGAACGAAAGTACGGTGAGTCGTTCGACGAGGCTCCTGTTATCGTCGCAACACCGTCGCGCAAACCTGTCCGACCTCCTTCGAGTCAGGCAGCCGCACACAGTTATGACTCCTTCAATCGAGGAACATGCAAACACACTCATTCGAGGCGATCGACAGATCACAATCAAACTCGCTGCACAACTGGTACGTCTCTGCTGGTAATGCTTATACACCTGTGGTCCATCAGTTGGGGTACTCTGAGGTGTGTTGCCGTTGGGTTCCTCACCGCCTAACAGAAGACTATAAAGACCAACGAAGGACCATCTCTTGAGATTTTCTTGCGCGTGACGAGACTGATCGTGACAAATTTTTGGCGAACATTGTCACAGGCGATGAAACACGTGTTGATCACTTCGAACCGGAAACAAAACGGCAATCCATGAAGTCACACCAACTCTACTCTGTAGAAAAAGGTCAGAGCCGCATCCTTAGTCGCTAGAGTCATAGCAACGGTCTTCTGGGATTCTGAAGGGGTTATTTCGTTCGATGTCTTCCCTCTCGAGTCAACGACCAACTCTGAAGTGTATTGTGCTACCATCACGAAACTGAACAAACGACTTCGGTGTGTTCGTCGACACAAAACTGAAGTTTAACTCCTCTTTCTCCATAACAACGCAAGTATGTTCGAGTATAATGACTTTTCTAGAGACTAGAAATCTTGTCTGTAGGAATCAGCATGGGTTTCGAAAAAGACGGTGGTGTGAAACCCAGCTCGTGCTATTCGTCTACAAGACTCAGAGGGCCGTAGACACGGGTTCACAGGTAGATGCCGTGTTTCTCGACTTCCACAGGGCGTTCGATACAGTTCCCCATAGTCGTTTAATGAACAAAGTAAGAGCATATGAACTATCAGACCAATTGTGTGATTGGATTGAGGAGTTCCTAGATAACAGAACGCAGCATGTCATTCTCAATGGAGAGAAGTCTTCCGAAGTAAAAGTGATTTCAGGTGTGCCGCAGGGGAGTGTCATAGGACCGTTGCTATTCACAGTATACATAAATGACCTGGTGGATGGCATCGGAAGTTCACTGAGGCTTTTTGCAGATGATGCTGTGGTGTATCGAGAGGTTGCAACAATGAAAAATTGTACTGAAATGCAGGAGGATCTGCAGCGAATTGACGCATGGTGCAGGGAATGGCAATTGAATCTCAATGTAGACAAGTGTAATGTGCTGCGAATACACAGAAAGATAGATCCCTTATCATTTAGCTACAAAATAGCTGGTCAGCAACTGGAAGCAGTTAATTTCATAAAATATTTGGGAGTAGGCATTAGGAGTGATTTAAAATGAATTGATCATATAAAGTTAATCGTCGGTAAAGCAGATGCCAGACTGAGATTGATTGGAAGAATCCTAAGGAAATGCAATCTGAAAACAAAGGAAGTAGGTTACAGTACGCTTGTTCGCCCACTGCTTGAATACTGCTCAGCAGTGTGGGATCCGTACCAGATAGGGTTGATAGAAGAGATAGAGAAGATCCAACGGAGAGCAGCGCGCTTCGTTACAGGATCTTTTAGTAATCGCGAAAGCGTTACAGAGAAGATAGATAAACTCCAGTGGGCGACTCTGCAGGAGAGACGCTCAGTAGCTCGGTACGGGCTTTTGTTAAAGTTTTGAGAACATGCCTTCACCGAGGAGTCAAGCAGTTCATTGCTCCCTCCTACGTATATCTCGCGAAGAGACCATGAGGATAAAATCAGAGAGATTAGAGCCCACACAGAATCATACCGACAATCCTTCTTCCCACGAACAATACGAGACTGGAATAGAAGGGAGAACCGATAGAGATACTCAGGGTACCCTCCGCCACACACCGTCATGTTGCTTGCGGAGTATGGATTTAGATGTAGATGTAGATGTAGACCTCACACAAGTCTGTGTACCTGAGAGGAGCTCACAAAATTTCATTGGAATGTTGTTCTTCATCCATCTATGAGACCGGGCCTCGCACCTTTCGATTTCCATCTGTTTATGTCAGCGCTGAATCAGTACGTGAATGATGGGGACGTTAGTGATGGAGAAAGACGTTTGCTCCGATGGTGACGAGTGATACCGTGAGGGCATAACAGGTCCTCCCAGTAAGGCGGTCTAAGGCCGTCGCAATGAATGGAGGTCATGTTTAAAAGTAGGATTTGGTAACAAAAAGAGTGGGGAATGACACCCTGAGGTGACAAAAGTCATGGGATACCTCCTAATACCGCGTCCGATCTCCTTTTCCCTGGCATAGTGAAGCAACTAGACTTGCTTATATATTGAGCCATGTTGCTTCTATAGCCGTCCAAAACTGTGAAAGTGTTGCCGATGCAGGTTCTTGTGCACAAACAGACCTCTCGGTTACGTCCCATGTCGGGCAGTATGCGTGGCCAAATCACTCTCTCGCATTATCCAGAATGTTCTTCTGTGCACGTCAGGATGGCAGCAGGTGGGTATCAGGGGTGTTTTTCCTACACATAAAATGATAAATGACAGGATTCAGGGAGAAATGGGTTTCATTCCCAAGAACTACCACTAAGGGATACAAAATTCATGAAAACCGGCTACGGCCGCGGAGCAAACGGCACGTGACACGGAAAGAGAATTTCGCTCTCAATAGGAAGGACTGGTGGACACGTCCAGAGGATGAGGAGGCTGGCAGGCAAGAGAGCGACCCGCTGTTGCAACTGCTACCTTGGCGACCCTCTTGCGTACCTCACGTGACGGAGTCATCAGTCACATAGAACGTAGAACTACTTAAACATAACTCACCTAAGGACATCACACACATCCATGCCCGAGGCAGGATTCGAACCTGCGACCGTAGCAGCCGCGAGGTTCCGGACTGAAGCACCTAGAACCGCACGGTCACCGCGACCGGCAAGAAAATAGTTAACTATGGTGAAAGGCTCTTTCTTTTACTGCCATATACTATCCCGTCGTTCACATGAAATTATTACTGTCTGTCTTACAAGTCATTTCCGAGAGAAATCTGTTACGTGGCTGGTCCTAACAACCAACTATCTCACA
Source organism: Schistocerca gregaria (assembly GCF_023897955.1). Lineage (NCBI taxonomy): Eukaryota > Metazoa > Arthropoda > Insecta > Orthoptera > Acrididae > Schistocerca > Schistocerca gregaria. The sequence continues at coordinate 532,564,459 of NC_064921.1, forward strand.
AGATGGTATTACTGCACTCTTGGCAATTCTGAAGCTAATTAAGAAATCTCTCAAGGTCACAGTACCAAAATTAACCTCGGCATAAATCACTCCTATGAAGAGGGAATGATGAACAGTCTCAGTGTTTTTTTCGTCCCAGGGGCACAGAGAAAGTCGGGAGGAAAGGTTTCTTAACTTAATTTGTAATTGAATTCCATACAAAAATAAACATAGTACCACAAACCTATTGCCAGATCACATACATCCATTTATTCGGCTCTAGCACCTCGTAGGTGACATGTTGTTCAATCAGCAAGACAATGAGCAACCTAATCGCTCCGGGACGCTGTCGGTATGGTTCCATAATCAGTCAATGAAGATGATGGTGCGTGTAGCCTCTGCGCAGTTTCGCTCATCCACCCCAAGTGAGATCGTTCAGTCTCACCGAGCAACATCGGACGGAAGAAAAAAGACGGTCGGCCATCAGTATCCAGATTGTCCGCCATTTGTATAATCGGCAACGGGGAAAAATATTTTCTTTGGAAAAGACCAGGCTATTTCCTTTTTATTCTTAGTTCAATATTGTGCTGCGTCTCTAACGACCTCAGCGTCGACGAAACGCTGATCTTTTATGCTCTCCTTGGGCACAGCAGCGAGCAGATAGTGTGAGCTGCGGTGCATATGTCCCAGCGTCTTTGTTCTATCGTAGGGTGCAGTCCACAACGTGTCGCTGCCTTCACCACCGCTAGTTACGACAACACACAGAAGATTTCAGTTTTCAACAAAATGGATCAGCGCGGCACTTATATCTGCAAGCAGGAACGGTTTTTAACAATGAGCTGTCTCAACTGGCCCCCATGGTAACCTGATCTCGCAGTATGTGTTCGTGATAGGATCTATGTATGTACCAGATGTTTGCCGTGCGTTGGATGGAGGACATTTCGACCATTTGAGAAAGGATATTAAAGACAGATCCTAAATATAAGGCCTAAAAGTGGTCCTTGGTGGTATCTGCATATATTTGGAAGATATACCCTTGTAATATTGGATGTTATTTTGAAAGTCAAAGCTTTGTAAATTTATGCGTAAGTCAAAATTCACCCCTGCTTTCTGTCTTCAATCATATAGAAAGTGTAGTCTCATGAAATCGGATGAATCAGTCTGTAAACGGCCTATCGTTAAGAATCTGAATCCGAATAATATTTTTAGTATCCAGGGGCCCTACATTTTTAATGTAACGTAACTGCAAGTGGAAGCTTAGTAGCACGACGCTGGGGGACTTGGTTCTGTGAAAAAACACAGACCAATTGTTAATATTACTAACTACGTACAGTTACTGTTAGACTGGCAGTTTATACTGAGTAGTGCAACAGAATTTCTATGAGCCTACGTATAAACTGCTGACATTTCTTCGGCACGCCGAATGCGTATTAAATAGTAAAGTCAACCTATAACCTTAGTTCCAATATACACATAATACAAGTTTTCAAAATTTAAGCACAATGCAATACTGTAACAATCCGGTTTTATATGAGTCTCCAGTATGTAGAAATTCTCTCCCTTGTAAAAAACTGTCGATAGGAACGGGCAAGGTCAGGCGAGCAGTAAACGAGACGGAATGCGTTTGGGTCGTTTTATGACGAGGCGGGGACAGCTGCGGAGGACATGAGACACGTCTGGTGGCCGCTCTGGACAGAACCAGCAGCCGGATGCGGTCTCTCACAATTCAGCTGGCAGTGAGGGGGGCTGTATGTTCTACTTTTCTCGTAGCTTCGCAGGCGCTGGTTAACTACAGTTCATGTATAATTTCACCGGAGACATCGTGTAAATACCGTCTAACACCACCTTAAACTTTTATATTCTCATTTTCGCGAAGAAGACAGTCCACAAGTTTATTCAACTATACCATATCCGGTTGAAGCCATTCGTTTATCACACAATCCGATACAGCTAACACAATGTGGGGCTATTGATTCACACAAAGGGCGTTCAATAAGCAATGCAACACATTTTATTTTCTCGGACAATTTCGGTTGGAAAAATTCGGAATTTATTTTGGGACATCAAGGAATATTCCCGCTTTTGCCTCTACAGGGTTAGGAAGCTCCGATAGCTGGCCTTCAAAATAGTATCTGCAACGGAGGTACGTTCCAAGCATAGCGCTGCCATTGTGTTTCTTTTGGCGGAAACGAGAGCGTGGAAAATATTGACAGAGGTTTCTACAGAGCCCTGGCAGTGAACAAAAGCACGGTGAGTCGGGAGAGGCGTCTGTTATCATCGCAACAAGATAGCGCAAACCTGTCCGATCTCCGGCGTACCGGCCGGTCGCAGACAGCTGTGAAATTGAAGAAACAACTTCACTGTGTTCGTATCCTCAAAAATGCAAACGAACTTTTCCCACTCCATGAGAATGCAAAATCTCATCCAAGTCTCCGTACCCGGAAGAAGTTCGCCAAACTCCACTGGAATCTTCTTCTTCATCCACCTACAGCCCGGATTCGAAATTTCCGACTTACATCTGTTTGGGCATAAGAAGGATACGGTTCACGAGAAGCAGCACGTACATGAACGGAGATTATGTTGAAAAATAGGTTTTCGTAGATAAAAGAGTGCGGCATAATATGTTGCATAGAAATCCTGAATGTAACCAAGTTGCTTTCAGAAAATAATGTGTTGCTTTACGCACTGAACGTCCATCGTACGATTCCCACCCGCTGTTTCTTTGAGATGGTCAGATGAATTAGCGGAACAGTTCAAATAAGCTATCTGCGTATTCGTCAACAGCCTAGAGAACAGAGATTTTGTCATTTAGAAGACGGTAGTGTCTACAGGATATTCATCATGAATATGTAAAAGAAAGAGCAACGCTTGATTAATGTGAATCTTGAATACAGATCCTGATTCATGTTCATCGTAACATGAATGAGAGAGTACGCTTCCAAAACATTACAGATCCGCCTCCTTCCTGACTACAACCTCCACACCCTGCGCGTTAAATGAGTTATTGTGTTGTTGGCGTATTCATCGCCTTTCATTATCTGAGAAGAGTTAAAATTGCGAATCGTCGGACCACACTACAAGCCTACATTTAGCGAGTGTCCATGTCCTGCGTTGTTCGAGTCCTGAAGACGTGCAGCTTTGCTTACCATTCTGAGGAATGGCCCTCAACGTGGTACCCAACATTAAATGTCCATAGCATGCGTTCCATTCCGCTATGTTCGCTCGAGAGCTGCTTGAGATGGACCTATACTCACCGACAGCAGAATTTAGTTTCGGGCCTGAAATCAACTGATATTTACGAGGCCTAACACTCGTCTTTGGTCTTTTTACGACCAATGATCTTACAATGTGTTACATGACGGCGAATGGTACACCACTCCTTATAGATACATCAGATGGTCCGCATTTGTACACCTGCAAATCTGGCAACTTCATACATGGCGTGGCCTTTGGCACCTAAAGACTTGATGCGTCCATTCTGCTACCGTGTCAAGTATCCACGTCGACCCATGTTATTGCTTTTATTCCACACAACCAACTGTCACACGACATGTCACTGCCATGACTTACGTCAGCGGTGAAGTGTCACATGACCATGTGGTCCAGTTTTAATGTGCTAGTACATTTTTCCAAAGCAGCCATTGTGTTCATTTTAGCTGGTGATTAAAAATGTTCCCGGTGAAATTGTTGCTGCACTGCGACTCTATTCATAGTTCAGAATAGAGACGTTATCTAAGAACCTTGCGACATTAGTACTTACCTGTTTAGGGATTACGTCTGTAATACTGATTCTTCCGCTGACGATGCAGAGCGTTTCGTCTGATGCAGCCGCTAAAGCTTTCGAGTAATTAAATAGTGCATTTGCTCTCTACTTTCAGGCTAAACTCTTGACTGACTGCGAAGGGTTCCAGTCGAATACTAATTATCTTAACAAACTATTTGGTGTGTGAGTCAAACCTTTTCCGCACAAACCCTAGCAGCGCGCTGTGGGGAGACGAAGAAGCTGTCCCCTAGCGTAGGATACAGAACCTTCAATGGATTTATTACGTTAAAAAAGGTTTAAACCCCACTTACTGGCCATCATAAAATTTCTATCATCATTTAAAGTTGCACAAGAAATTTTGTGATTCATTCTTGAAACAATACTTCGCTTGCGAAGAATTTGCTTCGGAAAGCGCCGATCACAATCCATCAGAACGACGTGGAGATCCTAATTCTCGTGACTTTACGCCAAGCCAAGCAACAAAAAGAAATGGGCTTCGTTGAGAGTTTATAGTACATATAAATTTCTTCAGTATAGTTTTGACTTGGTAGTAATGACGACAAATGTACGCAGGAAATGTGAGTTCGCACATTTATCAACAGCTCCTAATTCCCTTCAGCGCTGTCACAGTCAGAACTGGAAACGAGGTTGCTAATCACGTTAGTGCGACGACTCCCTGCTCGGAATAAACTGGGTCGAAGCCTGCCACATATCTGACAGACGAGTGACACTCGTGTGGATTTGGCTGCCCTTTGGCACAGAGTTACATATCTCCATTCTCTCATCAACATGAACGCCACAAACACGACACTTCACTCTATGCTCAGTGACAGTTAGCGGGAATTCACGCATTTGAGACGTCCGACACGGTAGTCACTGAAAGTCTTGCACCAGGCTACGTGACACGTTGAAGGTGTGTAACCCCATTCGTCAGCAGATTAAGCCCTCACAATGATAGTGATGCAAATCCGCAGAAGCTCCGATTGACAAACTTTACTCAAAAAGAAGCTTGCTGGTGGATGAAATCCGTGCGCCGGATCGGAACTATAACCATGCCTTTCGCACGTAATGCCCCTACTGGCTGAGGTGTTCAGGCACAACTTATTACCCGTCCTCACAGCATTTGTTACACAGAGGCCCTCCTGCGCAGCTTGAGGAACTAAGACACCTGGAATCAAGGATACAGCGGAAAAATTGCTTTCTCTCAGACTAGCAGACTGTTTCCAGAATGAGGACGTGTATTGATTTGTATCGTGATAGCTCAGTCGTAGGCTGACAAACAAAAATACATCTCAGGGTTCGTGTCCCGGATCTGCAAACAGTTTTAATCTTCCAGGACATTTAAAATCTGCACTCACCCCGTTAGTAAGTGGAAGATTCATTCAGAGAATTTATTTCAAATATTTTGCCTTAGATACCACGTGTCTTACTAATATGATGGAAAGAATGGCATTACTGTGTAATGGAAAGACGTCTGTGGTTATTTATTGTTTATTTATTTATTCTTCACAATTGCACCCTATTGTCTGGTAAGCAAACATAGGCCACACAACTCAAATTACTATACACAATAAAAATGATTATAAATTATTTATTACTAGTACTTATAAATATTATGAAAAAATAAAAATTGAAATACTAAAAAAATGCTAATACTACAACTACTTTCTGCCACTATAAAACTACAATAAACCCCTTAACTAGTTACCCAACTACTAATACTACTGTTGGTGCTTTAGGTACTGTTCTGTTTATGTTCGTTTGTTGGGATGCATTTAAACTGTAGATGGTTGTTTTCGCTGCTGCATCCGTCCTCATAATGCCTAGTGCAACAGCCACTTTCTGCTAGATTCCTTGCGCGTAGGTCAGCATTTCATCAGCGTTTGCACTGTAACAAGTGATTCCATAATTCATAGTAATGTCTTAGACTCCACAGTTCATCATCATTTTCACCAGTGCGATGGAATGTCTTGATAAATATTTCATTCACGTGGCCCGCTTCAAAAGAAAAAATGCTCTGAGCACTATGGGACTTAACATCTGAAGTCATTAGTCCCATAGAACTTAGAACTACTTAAACCTAACAAACCTAAGGACATTACACACATCCATGCCCGAGGCAGGATTCGAGCCTGCGACCGTAGCGGTCCCGCGGTTCCAGACTGAAGTGCCTAGAACCGCTCGGCCACAACGGCCGGCGGCTTGCTTTCAGTTGCTTTCTCTTCAAGTGCATAGTACACTGTCTAGCCGGGTTGAAAGATTGTTGACGTGTAGTTGGACACTTCGAGAAGTCGTCTTTAGCTTTTCTGATTCTGCAGCTGTAGTATCATCCAAGAAACGCATGATTGACTCGTTCCTCAGCGCTGTTTCGAGGTCCAGCGTCCTTAACGCAAGAAGGGAGGACGTAAAAAGCAGATAGCACAGGCGAAATTTGGCATTCATGACCAAGAGAAGTCTGCTAGTATAAAACAGTATCAAACGAAGACCTCAATTTAAGGAAGAAATATCTGAGAACGTACATTTGGAGTACAGGTTTGTATAGCTGTTAATCGTGGACTGTGGCAAGACATAAACAGAAGAGAATAGAAGGATTTTAGATGCGGTGCTGCAGAAGAATGTTGAAAATTAGCTGGACTGATAAAGTAAGGAATGAGGAGGTTCGCAGGAGAATCGGCGAGGAAACGGATATATGAGGAACACTGACAAGAAGAAGGAACTGGATGCTAAAACACCTGTTAAGACGCTACAGAATAACTTTCATGGTACTAGATAGAGCTGTAGAGGGTACAAACTGTACGGGAAAAGCCGACCGGGGTGGCCAAGCGGTTCTAGGCGCTTCAGTCCGGAACCGCTTGACTGCTACGGTCGCAGGTTCGAATCCTACCTCGGGCATGGAAGCGTGTGATGTTCTTAGGTTAGTTAGGTTTAAGTAGTTGTAAGTTCTAGGGGACCGATGACCTCAGATGTTAAGTCCCATAGTGCTCAGAGTCATTTTTTTTGTACGGGAAAACGTCAATTGAAATACATACAGAAAATAATTTAGGAAGTAAGATGCAAGTGCTGCTCTCAGATGAAAAGGTTGGGACAAGAGAGGAATTCGTGGCGGGCCGTATCGAACCAAACCAGTCAGAGTTTTTTTTAAAAAAGTCGTTAATGGCTGACGACCATTACCCGCTGCGTCTTCGTAGAGTGCACAGTCCCACAACATATGATTTGGAGTGCCCACATTCAGATGCAACTAGCATCTGTATTCTAATTTTTTACAGACAGGTAGCAAACGGGCCATGAGTGGGCAGGTAATGTTTCAATCCGCTTAATGGTTGAAAAAAGCTTATTTGTAATCTCTCTCTGCTTGTAGAGAGAAATTGATTTGTTATCCTGTCTGTGCCTGAAGTGTCCCACTCATTCGATCTTATATCAGTTTTTTTATATTGGGCTCAGTTCAAAGTATCTTTCCTTACCCTTAAAGGGTTCTTCTTCACTTGATTTCAAACAAATAAATTGTCCCCTACAATTACTTGTTCCACCACAGCACAATCACAAAAAATTCAGTTCAAGTTATTGGTTTAGGCGAATAACGGCCACCTAAAGATCTTACAGATACAGGAACACACGGAAACACTGCTAGAACATCATTTTCAACCACACGTGTGGCATCGTCCTTTCTATTAACACTCTAGCAGATACCGATCACTTTCTGACATTCAGAAAATGGAAACTACAGAATTTTGTTTAAGGTTAATTGGAAACACGTGTTTATGTCTGTGGTAACAACTGCAGCAAGCTGATTATTTGACAAGGACGATTTGCTGACCGCGAGACCTTAACGGAGGGCATAATGAGACCACCCTCTGTGGCCGCCGACTTGCAGAGGGCACTTTGAGCTGCATTTAGTGGGGCGCGCTGTTGGTAACCGCGAGAAGAGGTAGTTTGGGGGCCGAGTTGGCGCAGCGTAGGCTAGTCGGGCCGGGCAGGCCCGGTGTACCAAGTTCGTAAGCCGCTCAATTATCGGCCATCCGGGCAGCAGCAGCGGCGTCGGCGGCCGCTCGGTAGGTTCGGCCGCGCTTGCAGCACGGCGCCGCACGGGACGCTGCTGCCCTCTGACGGCCCTGCCCCGAGAACACGCGCGGCGTTGCCACTTCTCGACAGTTACAGCTCCAAAGGGGAGGCTCTACCTATCTCCGTGCTGCGGACGAGGAAGTTAAAAGTGGCAACTAAGCTGCTCAAAAAGGACGCTTTCCCCAACCTGCATTGGATTAAAGCGGAGAAGGAAGTAAAGGAACAAGATTACATATCTATCACATAATAAAATTGTAACTGACTGATGTCTGTACAAAAGTTTTTCTTTGTTTGCTTGTCTGCCTGTCTGCCCTTAATATAATAAGTATCACCCGAAACTATTGCACGAAATTGGATGCGGTTTTCACAGTTGTGTTGTTGGAGGTCTAACTTAAACTCTGGTGCATGTTTCATCTTGATATGTTGCCTAGAAGCAGAGTTATCTATGCACACAGAGTGTTTCCTGAGTCAGCACACGGAAATCAGATTCCACAGCAGATATAGCAAAAATGTCTTAGCAATCTTTAAGCACTTTTTGTGAAAATAATTTTGCCATAATCAAATTTTTTGTCAATTACGAGTTGTCTATGAAAACGAGTAAAATGGACAAATTTTTGTTTTTTATGCGTTCGACTCAGTTTAATGTAAGGATCATTTCATTGCATTGGAAGAAAAAAGTCGGGATAAACTAAACTAAACAAATGACGGTAGAAATGATACAATCTGTAAAAAGTAGTATTTTGGAATGTTTTATGATCATAATAATAAAATTAACACTTTAATCTCGTTATCCACAAACATTCTTGAATTCATTCTTCAATCCATTGAGATTAAAAAAGGGAGAGAGGTGGCCATGCGTCATAAACTTGAAGCCCATGTCCGCCATCTTGTTGTTGTTGTTCTGGTCTTCGGTCCTGAGACTGGTCTGATGCAGCTCTCCATGCTACTCTACCCTGTGCAAGCTTCTTCATCTCCCAGTACCTACTGCAGCCTACATCCTTCTGAATCTGCTTAGTCTATTCATCTCTTGGTCTGCCTCTACGGTTTTTACCCTCCACGCTGCCTTAAAATACTAAATTGGTGATCCCTTGATGCCTCAGAACATGTCCTACCAACCGATCCCTTCTTCTAGTCAAGTTGTGCCACAAACTCCTCTTCTCCCCAATCCTATTCAATACCTCCTCATTAGTTATGTGATCTACCCATCTAATTTTCTTCAGCATTCTTCTGTAGCACCACATTTGAAAAGCTGCTATTTTCTTCCTGTCTAAACTATTTATCGTCCATGTTTCACTTCCATACATGGCTACAGTCCATACAAATACTTTCAGAAACGACTTCCTGACACTTAAATCATTACTCAATGTTAACAAATTTCTCTTCAAGATTTTAAACATGGCTGCAACAGCAACTGTTGAAATTCTTCACGATAAAGGATGACAGCCAAAAACAGTTGCAGGATAACACTATTAGCTTCGACATTTTTCGTAAAGAAACTTTTTCTGATAATATCATTCCAGTATATCCTTGTCATCCTCAAACTCACAAAATCGCCTTCTTTCATTGTGCAGTTCATCGTGCTGTGAGCACACCTTTAGCACAGAATTGTTTAGAAAAAGAAATATCTTTATTAAAATCAATGGATACGACTATAAATTAATTGACCAAAACAGCTGTAAAATGTTCAACTTCAGGAGATAACAGGGCGAAAAAGAATGAAGGTAATAACTTTATTTCTATTCCATTTTTGGGGAACGTTTCATATAAGATAAGAAGATTTTTACAGAAACAATACGGTTACAGAGTTGCCTTTTCCGTAAATAATAGCCTGAAACAAAGAGTAATTCATACTATTGGAGCACGGGAAGAATTCGGCACTAAGTCCGGTGTATACAAAATTACTTCTAACGACTGCCCAAACTATTACTTTGGACAGACATGTAGACCCATTAAAGTCAGTTATAAAGAACACATGTTAGGTAAAAATGGGGAAAACGTACATAATTCCACGTTTGCCGAACATCTATGGCTCTTACAGTATACGCCACGTGAACTCGACGACTTAGAGTTGCTTCATGAAGCGAATAAATGTTACAAACTGGACTTGCTCGAAGAATTAGAGATTTTCAAGCATCTGTCTCTAAATGATGGTTTTGTTGTTAATTAACAGGTGCAGCTTAGAAACAAAATTTTTTTAGACAGTTTCAAACCCCTCCTTGCCCTAATGTAATATAATCTGGCTGACTAGAAGTTAGTTTTCTTGCTTGTTGATTCCGGTGAAATGCGCTTTTCCTGTCTTGTTGGGATTTTACGTATTTTTGATGTTTGCTGTTTGTGATTTTCGATGTGTACGTGTGGTTAATTGACTAGTATGGTTTTATTCACAATGACAGATGGTTTCGTTTTACTGTAACATTTTGGTTGTTTCGCTGGTATGCATTTCACCGCCTACGTTACGCGAGATTCTCGCGCATTACACTAGTGCCCTCTGTCGTTAAATGTTCCATAGTGCAAGCTTTATCTGTTTGACACTAGGACACAGGTAAATTGCTTCTATATTTTCTATTTTACATAAATGTTTTTAAATGGTCTGAAATGTTTTATTTATTAAGACAAAGTTTGAATTAACACAACTTCTAATAATTTTTGATGCACTTATGTATGTATTCATGGATTTTAATATGCGCGAGTGTCTGGCACATAGAAGTGCCCTCTCTCGGCGAAACCATCTGCCCTAGTGCTTTCACATTCTTGTCTTGATAGTTCATAGGCGAAGTAATGGTGCTAAACTGTTAGCTTTGACCCTGTGCCCATAGTCATGTTGTACAAATGGAGAAGATGTCTTAATTATTGACGACGCCTTTGGCACAATTGTTTTATTAATCTCCATTGCATGATGTGCCTGTATTAATCTGGTAATTACACTGTTACTTAAGCTTTTGTGTTTCTCACTTCCGGTGCTAAGGGTTTTATGATGAAAATGTCAGGATTTTTTACTTCTGATGAAGGTATATTTATATGTACCGAAACCTTGGTCAAGAATTTCAAAAAATTTTTATCCTGCAACTATTTTTGGCTGTCATCCTTTATCGTTAAAAATTTTCTCTTCTTTCGAAACGCTTTCCTTGCCAGTGCCAGTCTACATTTTATATCCTCTCTACTTTGACCATCATCAGTTATTTTGCTCCCCGGATAGCAAAACTAATTTGCTACTTTAAGGGTCTCATTTCCTAGTCCAATTCTCTCAGCACCACCCGACTTAAAGCGACTACATTCCATTATCCTCGTATTGCTTTGGTTGATGTTCATCTTATATCCTCCTTTCAAGACACTGTCCATTCCCTTCAACTGCTCTTCCAAGTCCTTTGCTGTCTCTGACAGAATTACAGCTAGCCCAAAACATTAGGTTCACCGCATTCATACATCCTTAAATCACCGCGGTAACACTTCTCCATGACGTCAACCTGACTGTGTCGTATTACTGGAGCAAATACCCATTTAAGAACACAAAAGAGACCGAAACTGCCTCCCTGACACACTGTTACTCATGAAAGGTCTATATTTTTTACTATTTACAACAGCTGTTGCAGGCACACGACAGAAATAATGAACAAAAAGCAGTCGTAAACAGTAGTTTGCTAATGTTTCGGGCTTCAAAATAACCTACAGCATACGTCTGCAGTGACGCATCCCTCCTCCCCCCCCCCCCCCCCTCATACTTGAATTGGTGTTAACTATTACAATTGATATGTTTGTCGATTTGACGCTACTATTATCGTTGATAAGTGTGTCGAGTTGACACTAAAAATCACTCTCGTACATTTCTGCAGAGGTATAAATGAAATGTTACAATTGCTGTGAATTCGTATTAGTGTCTTCATTCGTTAGACTACTTTCATTCTTGAACTGATTCTTTAATTAGTCTAACTATTATAAAAAATGGTTCACATGGCTCTGAGCCCTATGGGACTTAACTGCTGTGGTCATTAGTCCCCTAGAACTTAGAACTACTTAAACCTAACTAACCTAAGGACATCACACACATCCATGCCCGAGGTAGGATTCGAACCTGCGACCGTAGCGGTCACGCGGCTCCAGACTGTAGCGACTTGAACCGCACGGCCACTCCGATCGGCTAACTATTATCGTTGGTAAGTTTGTCGAGTAGTAATAATGCCCTGTCTACGATTTCCTCCGCGTGGATCACGAACCCGCATGAATTTTGAAAAATCCTGAAGCTTATTACTGCCGAGGAAAACAGTTATAAAAAACTGAAGGTGAAAATGTCAAAAGGGCGCAACGGCAAAGAACGGCAAAGAATTGATGAGTTTGTAAGCACACTTTATTTAATTTTCGTAATTTCTTTAAGTACAGCACTAGGCTGTTCCCCCTACCTTTCCAAGTATATTGGTATTTCAAATTTCTATTATCTGTATTTTTTCTCACAAAAACATCCATATATATATATATATATATATATATATATATATATATATATATATATATATATTCACGGTTATGCAATGATTAATGATGTGCATTTTCGAGCAGAGTGACGTAATTTTGATGCGCAACTACAAATATAGGTAACTGAAATATGAAATACCAATACACTCGAAAATGTACATCATTGCACCACCGTGAAATCAAAACATGCTGTAGGGTACATTCAGTACCAAGTTGACCCACCCCACTGATTACAACATTTTTGTGCACTCTTTGATATTCTATCAACAACGTGTTGCTGAGGTCGGAATTCGCTTCGACGGTCGCTAAGCCGAGGTCATACACCGACGACGGGCTAAAATTTGCAACTGCTCCCCATTATTCTCAGTGGGGTTCACGTCAGCGAATTAGACATCCTATTCTATTCAGATGCTTCGTGCCTCCTCAAGGAAGATGTTCATGCAATGGACCTGGTGTGCTAATGCATTATCGGTGAAATGCTTACTGCAGAGCTGCTCAACAGACAGGAAGATCCTGCTCCGACACAGTCCTCAGATTTCCCTCATTAGCAACCGTACATGGAATCAGACCAAAATGTGACTGCCCAGCCTGTCTACTGAGTCTGTGAGGCTCTGTGGCTGGGACGCGCTCCTCCACTCTCTTCTGCGATGGTCGGGAAAATCACACACTCCTTATTGCAGACGTCCTGACGCCTCTACATCCACACACACACACACACACACACACACACACACACACACACGCATATTATATCCTCCACATGCTACCGTACGTTGCGCGGCGGAGGTTACCCTGTACCACTGCTAGTCCTTTCCTTCCTGCTCACTCGCAAACAGAGCGAGGGAAAAACTACTATCTACACTCCTGGAAATGGAAAAAAGAACATACTGACACCGGTGTGTCAGGCCCACCATACTTGCTCCGGACACTGCGAGAGGGCTGTACAAGCAATGATCACACGCACGGCACAGCGGACACACCAGGAACCGCGGTGTTGGCCGTCGAATGGCGCTAGCTGCGGAGCATTTGTGCACCGCCGCCGTCAGTGTCAGCCAGTTTGCCGTGGCATACGGAGCTCCATCGCAGTCTTTAACACTGGTAGCAAGCCGCGACAGCGTGGACGTGAACCGTATGTGCAGTTGACGGACTTTGAGCGAGGGCGTATAGTGGGCATGCGGGAGGCCGGGTGGACGTACCGCCGAATTGCTCAACACATGGGGCGTGAGGTCTCCACAGTACATGGATGTTGTCACCAGTGGTCGACAGAAGGTGCACGTCCCCCTCGACCTGGGACCGGACCGCAGCGACGCACGGATGCACGCCAAGACCGTAGGATCCTACGCAGTGTCGTAGGGGACCGCACCGCCACTTCCCAGCAAATTAGGGACACTGTTGCTCCTGGGGTATCGGCGAGGACCATTCGCAACCGTCTTCGTGAAGCTGGGCTACGGTCCCGCACACCGTTAGGCGGTCTTCCGCTCACGCCCCAACATCGTGCAGCCCGCCGCCAGTGGTGTCGCGACAGGCGTGAATGGAGGGACGAATGGGGACGTGTCGTCTTCAGCGATGAGAGTCGCTTCTGCCTTGGTGCCAATGATGGTCGTATGCGTGTTTCGTGCCGTGCAGGTGAGCGCCACAATCAGGACTGCATACGACCGAGGCACACAGGGCCAACACCCGGCATCATGGTGTGGGGAGCGATCTCCTACACTGGCCTACACCTCTGGTGATCGTCGAAGGGACACTGAATAGTGCACGGTACATCCAAACCGTCATCGAACCCATCGTTCTACCATTCCTAGACCGGCAAGGGAACTTGCTGTTCCAATAGGACAATGCACGTCCGCATGTATCCCGTGCCACCCAACGTGCTCTAGAAAGTGTAAGTCAACTACCCTGACCTGCAAGATCTCCGGATCTGTCCCCCACTGAGCATGTTTGGGACTGGATGAAGCGTCGTCTCACGCGGTCTGCACGTCCAGCACGAACGCTGGTCCAACTGAGGCGCCAGGTGGAAATGGCATGGCAAGCCGTTCCACAGGACTACATCCAGCGTCTCTACGATCGTCTCCATGGGAGAATAGCAGCCTGCATTGCTGCGGAAGGTGGATATACACTGTACTAGTGTCGACATTGTGCATGCTCTGTTGCCTGTGTCTATGTGCCTGTGGGTCTGTCAGTGTGATCATGTGATGTATCTGACCCCAGGAATGTGTCAATAAAGTTTCCCCTTCCTGGGACAATGAATTCACGGTGTTCTTATTTCAATTTCCAGGAGTGTATATGCCTCCGTATGAACCCAAATTTATCGTATCTAATCTTTGTGGTCCTCTCGCAAAATGTGTGTTGGCGGTAGTAGGTCGTTCAGCTGTCGGTTTCAAATGCCGGTTCTCTAAATTTCCCGCATAGCGTTCCTCGAAAGAACGTCGCCTTCCCTCCAGGGATTCCATTTGAGTTCCTGAAGCATCTCCATAATACTTGTATGCTTGTTCGAACCTACGGCAAAAAGCTCTTTCAGAAAATCTACATGAAATCCCCACAAACAATAATTTACTTCCCTTTGTCCGACAGCTAGCACAACAAAGAATCCACGTTTATCAGAGCTGGCTGAAAATTTCCCAGTGGTGACTAATGCACAGCTATAATTATAAAAGTACCACTATTTAGTTTCTGAATTTTTCTAACTATGATAAATTTTAACATATATGTAACTCTTCCTCTCTCTGTAGTGTCTCTAATTACATGTGCTAAAGTTTATATTCTCCTACATTTACTTTTTCGTATCTGTGACTATATAATGTTCAGACAGGTGTAGTACATCTATTCGACTCCTGTTTCTAAGTCTTCTAAACAAACAATAAGTTCATCTACTTTGTTTTTGTGATCCCAATACTCTGACGCAATATACTAACATTATTTTTCACTGTAGTTTTATGAGAATATTGTGGTATACTAACATTATTTGTCACTGTACCTCATATTTTAAAATCTCTAGTACCTGACTGTCGGAGCTTCTCAATAACTTTTATTTCATTCAATGTTGACTCATTGGACACTGTTCTTAGAGTAAAAATGAGGTACTCTCATGAGATTCAGGCTCCACCCACCCTTAAATATTTTGCTATCACCCCAGCCAATTTGCCCTTTCCTTTCCTACTGAGATGCAGGCCATACCTTGTGATGTCCCACCTACCAATTATATCAAGAGGAGCCAAACCCCTGCCTAACCAAGCAGTCGCCTGAAGCACCTGATCTATCTCCATATTGACCCTCCTGACAGTGTGTTCAATTGAGGCCGATTATACCTCATGAAAAGAGGAACTAAGCCAACATTTGTATGGTTCGTTGCAGATATCATTTTCATCATGTCACACTGAATATTGTAGCACTGATCTCTATTAATACTGTTTGCTACTCCACCCACAATCACAACACGATCCTGTTTTTTAAACACCTTGCACAATGATCCTACAGCTTCTATTTGCTTTCCTAAACCGTGCACTGGGCTTGAAAAAACCTTGTGACCTGGTACTTATCACCCAATTTTTTCTGTGGGGTCTGGCGCACTCCTCTCCTATAGCTACTACCTAACATCAGAACTTTCCTCCTACTTTCTATTTTTATTTAAACAGTTGGTTTCCTGGTGAGAATCTATTGAGTATTAACTACACTTATATCTACTCGATCCTCTTCCTTAGTTAACTGAAGCAGCAAGGCAAATCTGTTGTTTGCACCAATGATGAAACTGTCAGGTACTGTTCTCTTATGGTACCTGATGCTTGCTACCGCTTCCCAACTGTTTTGACTCTGAGGATTGCGTGTATAACGTACTGTCGTCAAAAACTCTTCCAAATATCCGAACGACGGAAGACGACGTCAATGTGTTACACACATGCTGAACTGTTTCACGTGTGCAGCGATTAGGATTATGGGCTTATTGGAAATGAACCATCTTTCGGCATCTAGATTGGCTGATTTACTGCATGACATACGAGTCGGTCTTCGTTAGTAGAATTTAGTTGAACCTGAATAATTGGAGAGAAATGATAAACGGAATAGTCTGTGCAATACCAACAGACAGTTGCTACGATGGAGTTATACCCAAAGGAAGCGGCTTCTGCCGACTCACCTCAGTGGTGCACAAAGTACTCGTATTATAAACACTTATTAAGCCACTGCAGCGAGAGCACAACGGCATGGAAGAGATAAAAACGGCAAGTTGCAAAGTTAGGTCGTCCTACGCCGGTGGGGAGCTGTATCGTCGTTCCCTCGTGTCTTCGCCTTTGTCGCTCCGCTAAAGAAAGACTCAAGGACAACTCGGCAGCTATATAGCCCGTAATGTACCGATACTGCTCCGTATAAAAAAACCGAGTCGGCTTTTACGCGCTATGTCATTTAGTTTATCGTCGCAGCCTGTTCATAAACATGTCGCAGAGGCGTGAAACCGCCACATTTCTATCAAGGGGCGTATGGGGAGAAAGAAAATAGCTTTCACCGCCCAGCGAAGATAGCGATGAGTCTGTCGCGAGATCGGCAATGTGAATGTGGCATGCTTTTAACAAATTTTGCACGCTGCTTGCGATTAAAGAATACTTCAGCGTATCATCCCATTAACGTCAAGAATACGTGAGCTATATGAGTGCCACTTTTTTCTGATTTCAAAGCCCGTTTGCAAGTTTGGGACGGATGTATTAAAATTTCATTTAGTATCCGTCATATTCAGATGCTGCATGCATTCTTATAGATCCCACTGCGAAATTCACTCTTACTGGACCAAGTTTAGAGCCACGACACGGAAACCAGTCACGACTGTACTGTATAGCAAGTTGTGGTCTCGCTCCTGATAAATAAATCTCAGCACACCGCAGGCAGACGACTGAGGGTAAACATGGCTCTTTCTCATACACACAGGGGATGGTGTCACCTATAGAACAATAAGAGCGACAAAAAAATGCCGTAATACTGAAAAACTACACCGATTGTGGATTTTGTAAAATAAATTCCTTTTTTGATCAAAAGTGTCCGGACACCTGGCTGAAAATCACTTACAGATTTACGGCACCCTCCATCGGTAATGCTGGAATTCAGTATGGTGTTGGCCCTCCCTTAGCCTTTATGAGAGCTTCCACTCTCGCAGGCATATTTTCAGTCAGGCGCTGGAAGGTTTCTTGGGGAATGGCAGCTCATTGTTCACGGAGTGCTGCACTGAGGATTACCATCGACGTCTGTCTGTGAGGCCTGGCGAGAAGTCGGCGTTCAAAAACACCCCATATGTGTTATATAGGATTCACGTCAGGACTCTGTGCAGACCAGTTCATTGCAAAGACGTTATTGTCGTGTAACCACTCCGCCACAGTCCGTGTATTATGAACAGGTGCTCCATTGTCTTAAAGATGCAATCGCCATTCCCGAATTGCTCTTCACCAGTGGGGGGCAACCATTGTAGGCCTGTACTGTGATAGTGCTACGCGAAACAACAAGGGATGCAATCCCCCTCCATGAAATATACGACCACACCGTGACACCACCGCCTCCGAATTTTACAGTTGGCACTACAAAAGCTGGAAGATGTCGTTCACCGGACATCCGCCATATCCACACCCTGTCATCGGATCGCCACATTGTGTACCGCGATCCGTCACTCCACACAACGTTTTCCTACTTTTAAAGCGTCCATGTTTACACTCCTTACACCAAGCGAGGCGTCGTTTGGCATTTACCGGCGTGATGTGTGGCTTATGAGCAGCCGCTGGACCATAAAATCCAAGTTTGCTCAGTTCACGCCCAAGTGTCATAGTACTTGCAGTAGATCCTGAGGCAGTTTGGAATTCCTGTGTGATGGTCTGGATAGATGTCTGCCTATTACACATTACAACCCTCTTCAACTGTCGACGGTCTCTGTCAGACAACAGACGAGATCGGCCTGTACGCTTTTGTGCTGTACGCGTCCCTTCACGTTTCCACTTTATCACATTGGAAACAGTGGACCTAGGGATGTTTAGGACTGTGGTAATCTCGCGTACAGACGTGTGACACAAGTGACACCCAATCACCTGACCACGCTCTAAGTCCGTGAGCTCTGCGGGGCGCCCCATTCTGCTCTCTCACGATGTCTAACGATTACTGAGGTCGCTGATATGGAGTACCTGGCAATAGGTGGCAGCACAATCGACCTAATACGAAAAACGTATGTTTCTTGTGGGTGTCCGGATACTTTTGATCACACAGTGTAGGAGATGATGTTACGTAATCATTTATTGAGACCATTACGTCAATGAAGCGTTGATGAAAATTATTATCCCAACAATTAGTAATTATCTCACATTACATGTCACATGTATCTTTGTCGGAAACAGTGTACGTATTCTATATGAAGGGCGCAAAAGGACAATCTTGTATAATCCTCTCAGTAGAACTAAAATTTAACGAAATGCTAAGAGAAAGAAAATAGATCTAACTATTTCTACGTTCCTTTTCCTGTCAAACTGCGCAGAACGAATTGGTGCAGAACATTTGTTTCTGTTCAAACAAATACTAGATAGCAGAAAATTCTACCAAAAACTTGGCCTGAACAAGGAGGGTGGGACTTCCGCTTATAATGTCTCTAAATATGCAGCCTAGTGTGTTACATGGTACAGCGCCCAGCTTTTCCATAACTCTGGTATGGAAAAGCTCGTTAAAGATATTTCCAACTAGACTACTAGTGAATTACGGGCTCATGATACAAAGTCTAGTGCTTTTTAACAAGTTCATTAACTACCGTGATAAAGGCGTTAACTTGCTTTTCAATGGAACTAGGACAGCTTTTCACATTTTTGCAGTGAACAGCAGATTTGTAAGAGTTAAATTCCATGCAGCAAGTCTTTTGCATGTCCTACAAGAAATTGAGGAGTGAACACACGCCGAAAATGAATGTGTTGTTGAAGTCGTTTGAATGATTGCCTGGACTTTTACGCCACACTCCCTTGAACCTACCACCTCCAGGTGGTGGCAACAAGGAAGTCAGAAAAATCAGAACTCTCACGGAGGCTTGCTTTCGACAGTCCTTCTCACCATCCGGCATTCGCGAATGGAACATGGGAAGGAGAAAATACAGTACTCTCAGAAGTACCTCCTGTCCATACGCGGTCTGGTGGTCTGTGGAGTTAAGATGCAGATCTAGAAAACACGCAGGAATACGATGCTGTGTGCTCGTATGAGACAGCGTTATCTGCTTTGAAAGGCACCGCAGTACTGTTCCTGGGGATATAGCGTGGGGAAGCGTCGGGGACGAATACAGACAGGTAAAGCCTGGCAGTGGTGTGACGGCACAATGGTAGGTCGCGAACATCCTGCGTCCTCGTTTGTTCCCTCTCATGTGACAGTATCAAGGTGTCATTTTTCATCAGGACAATGCTCCTCGACACATAGCAAGCGTCTCTATGAAGTGCCTGCGTGATGTAGAGGTACTCATGTGGCCACTAGGATCCCCAAGTGCGTCGCAGATAGAACACGTGTAGGACCAGCTTTGACGTCACCTTCGTCGCAGTGCGAGTATCTACGATACCAAGGACCACTGAACGCTTAGTACTTAAGCAACAGAATAGGTGAAATTGAAGACACATAATACAGTAACTGAAGGCTGATTAACTTCCCCAAGAAATAACACACTTTACACGCACGCAACACTGCTCTTTCCACAATGTACATAAAATTATAGTTTTTTTGTAAGTAGTATTTAGGAATGTTAATCCGTAAATTAAAACTATGGCGAACCGGGAATGCAAGGCCGGAAGTAGTTCAGAAGCTTTCAAACCAGCCTGGCTCAGAAAAGGTAACGTTTCTCTCTTTCTATCCAAATCTTTCCTGCCATTTATAATCATATCTTCTTGAAATCTGAATATTTTTTGTGTTCTTTTCTCTTTCAGTTTCTAATATATCTGTACTTTAATATTACTTCCATTGTAATTGCTGAAAACAATAACTGCTGTTTGTAATATGGAATATGATTTGCAATCTACATGAAAAGTTGTAAATTTACGACCTGCTATAAAGGAAGGCAACAGGTCTCTAAATGAGCCGTAAATCAAATCAAATCAAATCATGACAAGTTGGTTCATCCTGCAAGTCCTTTGTAAACTTGACTCGATTTCGAAATCACTAAAATTACATCAGATTCCCCACCCAGTACCTCTGGTTGCTTAACTCTTTTTGTCAGACGGTCTGTTACAGCATGGTCAACCACAAAAAATAAATCTCAAGCCTGTAGACGCGTTTTGAGAGTGAGTTTTCAACTTGAGATAAAATACGCAAGACCCTTTCAAAACGTTTAATACTTCATCTTTTACAAATATTTTTGTAAATTTTACATTGGAATGAGAGCATGCCCTTGGAAGTGCGACTTTGATCTTGTCACGAATTTTATGCAAATTTAAGTTGGTGTGGTTCCAAAACATAATTCAGTCCAAAACTGGAATGATTGTTTTGAATAGTCAGACTTGAGCGTTATAATCTACAAATGATAACATTTTTGTACGGAGGAGAAAGATGTATGGTGAAACGCGTCCAACTTTATTTATAGACATATGAAGTAACCACCGTTGACGATGCAGGTTTCTGTCGATAGTAGCATAAACGTTACATATCACTTCCCTCTGTGGCACTAGTTTCCACGTACTATTTGTCTAGCTGAAAAGAGATTACAAATGTTTTTACCGCTGTGGAATAGAAAACCGCCTCAATCTGTAGTACATTGAGGTGACAAAAGTCGTGGGATTCCTCCTAATATCATGTCGGACGTCCTTCTGCAATGCGTAGTGCAACATCTCGTCGTGGCACGGACTCAACAAGTCGTTGGAAGTCCCCTGCAGCAATAATGAGCCATGCCGCCTCTATAGCCGTCCATAATTACGAATGTGCTGCCAGTGCACGATTTTGTACTCAGTTATGTCCCACAAATGCTCGATGGCATTCATGTCGGGCGATTCGGAGATCCAAATCATTTCAGGAAATGTCTAGAATGATACTTCAACAAATAGCGAACAATTGTGGCCCGGTGAGATGACGCATTGTCATCCACAAAAATTACATCCTTGTTTGAGAACATGAACTCCACGAATGGCTGCAAATGATCTTGAAGAAGATCTTTAAGAACCTATTTCCAGTCAACGAACGGTTCAGTTCGATCAGAGGGCCCATTCCATTCCATGTAAATAATGTCCACATCGTTACGGAGCGACCACCATGTTGTACAGTGCCTTGTTGACAAAATGAGTCTATTGCTTCATGGGGTCTGCGCCACACTCGAACTCTATCATCAGTTCTTACTACACTCCTGGAAATGGAAAAAAGAACACATTGACACCGGTGTGTCAGACCCACCATACTTGCTCCGGACACTGCGAGAGGGCTGTACAAGCAATGATCACACGCACGGCACAGCGGACACACCAGGAACCGCGGTGTTGGCCGTCGAATGGCGCTAGCTGCGCAGCATTTGTGCACCGCCGCCGTCAGTGTCAGCCAGTTTGCCGTGGCATACGGAGCTCCATCGCAGTCTTTAACACTGGTAGCATGCCGCGACAGCGTGGACGTGAACCGTATGTGCAGTTGACGGACTTTGAGCGAGGGCGTATAGTGGGCATGCGGGAGGCCGGGTGGACGTACCGCCGAATTGCTCAACACGTGGGGCGTGAGGTCTCCACAGTACATCGATGTTGTCGCCAGTGGTCGGCGGAAGGTGCACGTGCCCGTCGACCTGGGACCGGACCGCAGCGACGCACGGATGCACGCCAAGACCGTAGGATCCTACGCAGTGCCGTAGGGGACCGCACCGCCACTTCCCAGCAAATTAGGGACACTTGCTCCTGGGGTATCGGCGAGGACCATTCGTAACCGTCTCCATGAAGCTGGGCCACGGTCCCGCACACCGTTAGGCCGTCTTCTGTTGTTTTCTATCTACATAAATGATCTTTTGGATAGGGTGGATAGCAATGTGCTGCTGTTTGCTGATGATGCTGTGGTGTACGGGAAGGTGTCGTCGTTGAGTGACTGTAGGAGGATACAAGATGACTTGGACATGCTTTGTGATTGGTGTAAAGAATGGCAGCTAACTCTAAATATAGATAAACGTAAATTAATGCAGATGAATAGGAAAAAGAATCCTGTAATGTTTGAATACTCCATTAGTAGTGTAGCGCTTGACACAGTCACGTCGATTAAATATTTGGGCGTAACATTGCAGAGCGATATGAAGTGGGATAAGCATGTAATGGCGGTCGTGGGGAGGCGGATAGTCGTCTTCGGTTCATTGGTAGAATTTTGGGAAGATGTGTTTCATCTGTAAAGGAGACCGGTTATATAACACTAATACCACCTATTCTTAAGTACTGGTCGAGCGTTTGGGATCCCTATCAGGTCGGATTGAGGGAAGACATAGAAGTAATTCAGAGGTGGGCTGCTAGATTTGTTACTGGTAGGTTTGATCATCACGGGAGAGTTACGGAAATGCTTCAGGAACTCGGGTGTGAGTCTCTGGAGGAAAGGAGACGTTCTTTTCGTGAATCGCTACTGAGGAAATTTAGAGAACCAGCATTTGAGACTGACTGCAGTACAATTTTACTGCCGCGAACTTATATTTCACGGAAAGACCAGAAAGATAAGAGAGATTAGGGCTCGTACAGAGGCATATAGGCAGTCATTTTTCCCTCGTTCTGTTTGGGAGTGGAACAGGGAGAGAAATTGCTAGTTGTGGTACGAGGTACCCTCCACCACGCACCGTATGGTGGATTGCGAAGTATGTATGTAGATGTAGATGTAGCAGCGATATCTAGGTCACGAGATTCAGAGCACCGTATCGATGGAGCAGTGAATAATATATCATTTAGATATCCGTTGCTGTTAACACCACTGGCGCTCCTTTGGTTGTGAGAGTCCAAACAGGGGCGTGTATTGAAAATATCGCCGTCATCGGAGGGTCGTTTGATGAGCGGCTACAGTGCGGCAAACGCATTTCGGGGCTCAAAAGAAGGGCGGCCGCAGGCGCAGTGAGAGCAGGACGCGCTTCACAGCGACAAATCCCCGGGGCGGGGCCACGCAGCGCCAGATTAGAGGCGCTCTTCATTACACGCTTTATTACTGGCCGGCCTCGCCTCGCCTCGCCTGCCCTGGCCTGGTCTGGTCTGGGCGGGTATTCACGTCCGCGGTTTGGGCCGACAGACGACACAGGCCGCAGGAACGCTAACCGGCGGCCCCGCTGTCGCTCTCGAGCCAGTATGTACCGCGCGCTCTGTCGACTACGCAGCCGGCTCGGTTACGGTGCGAGAATTCCATTACACAGACCACAAAACTCCGCACGTAAAATTAGTACTCACGAGGGCAACGAGGAGGTTATCGGTTCGGGAAAGCAGCAATTTGCTCTGTGCAGAACCGATTCTAGCATCTGCATCTACACGGTCCATTCACATTCATGTGCTCGCAGCCTATGTTCGACGTCAACGTCCAACATCACTCACAGACGCAGGTGTCAACACTTGCTGTGGGCGTATGGAGGGGGGAGGGGGAAGCGCAAAACAGTGCAGTCGTTGTAGTAATGCAATAATGGAGTAATTTATCTAACGTCCGAAAGGCCATCATCACTGGCTTTGGGGACAAGGACGGAAACATTACAGAAACTGCTAAGTTTGCAACTCTTTGCGTCCTGCTGTGATTAAAGTATCGTGCACGGTAAAATGGAGATTCTAAAACCGGACTCTATACAAGGGCGATGTTATTGAGGACAATATTATGGAAATGGAAGAGGATGAACATGAAATGGGAGATACGATACTGCGCGATGAGTTTGACAGAGCACTGAAAGACCTGAGTCGAAACAAGAACCCGGGACTAGACAACATTCCATTGGAACTACTGACAGCTTTGGCAGAGCCAGTCCTGACATAGTTCTACGATCTGGTGAGCAAGATGTATGAGACAGGCGAAATACCCTCAGACTTCAAGAAGAATATAGTAGTTCCAATCCCAAAGAAAGCAGGTGCTGACAGATGTGATAATTACCGAACTATCAGTTTAATAAGTCATGGAAAGTCATGGATGCAAAATACTGACGCGAATTCTTTACAGGCGAATGGAAAAACTGGTAGAAGCCGACCTCGAGGAAGATCAGTTTGGATTCCGTAGAAATATTGGAACACGTGAGGCAATACTGACTCTACGGCTTATCTTAGAAGCTAGATTAAGGAAAGGCAAACCTACATTTCTAGCATTTGTGGACTTAGAGAAAGCTGTTGACAATGTTGACTGGAATACTCTCTTTCAAATTCTAAAGGTGGCAGGGGTAAAATACAGGGAGCGAAAAGCTATTTACAATTTGTACAGAAATCAGATGGCAGTTATAAGAGACGAGGGGCGTGAAAGGGAAGCAGTGGCTGGGAAGGGAGTGAGACAGGGTTGTAGCCTATACCCGATGTTATTCAATCTGTATTTTGAGCAAGCAGTGAAGGAAACAAAAGAAAAATTCGGAGTAGGTATTAAAATCCCTGGAGAAGAAATAAAAACTTAAGGTTCACCGATGACATTGTAATTCTGTCAGAGACAGCAAAGGACCTGGAAGAGCAGCTGAACGGAATGGACAGTGTCTTGAAAGGAGAATATAAGATGAACATCAACAAAAGCAAAACAAGGATAATGGAATGTAGTCGAATTAAGCCGGGGATGCTGAGGGAATTAGATTAGGAAATGAGACACTTAAAGTAGTAAAGTTGTTTTGCTATTTAAGGAGCAAAATAACTGATGATGGACGAAGTAGAGAGGATATAAAATGTAGACTAGCAATGGCAAGGCAAGCGTTTCTGAAGAAGAGAAATTTGTTAACATCGAGTATAGATTTAAGTGTCAGGAAGTCGTTTCTGAAAGTATTTGTATTCTCACAGTATCCTATTTCCTAGTCCATTTTCATCTATATCCACAAGTCCTCTAATATTGCCTTCTAGCGCATCTCCTTTGTATAGCCCTTCTATACACTCCTTTCTCCTTTCGGCTTTTCTGTCTTTGCTAATAATAATTTTCCATCTCAGCCTTTGATATTCATACAGCTGCTTTTCTTTTCTCAAAACACGTCTTTCATTTTCCTGTAAAATTTCTCCTGTAGGCCCCATCTATCTTTCATCTATTTAGTACCGAGGCCTCGTCAACAACTTTATTATTTACCAGGGAATTTTGCTCGATAGACATCTCTCAGACAACCTTCCTTCGAGTGAATCAAATCGCAAGAAGTCTTCAGGCCGACTGCCCTCCAGCGAATCCCTCGCTACTTTCTTCCTTCACGACTGTCAGTACAATCTTTGTTCTACGAAGTTATTATGATCATTTTACTTTTACCATTTAAATCTCTGCCACAGTGCAAGTGACAGTTACAGTTTCATTTCACAACAGAAACAAACTTTAAAAGAAAAACAGAGTTTTTTTCCAGAGCATAGGGCAACAGAGACAATGGAGCCAGCACCATTAGATGTAGGATGATCATCCGAACAAGTGACAGGTTTCACTACGAATTCGAAATTTTACCTACGATATCTATGAACAATGTCATGGTGAGAACCATTCGTCAGCGGCCTCCCTCCTCACCAAGTGATGGTAAAAATGTTGATTACCAGACGGCAACAACAGATATCACCCCAGTAGCGTGAACTGGAGAATTCGGCTCTTGAAGGGAACTCAACTTTTGTCGCAGGAACAGTGTGACAGCCGTCAATACACATTATTACAATATCTACATTCACCGAGCCACCATTCTACATTTTTCTATAGCGCGGCAATTCTCGGAAGTGCATCTGGAAACAGTACAGTTCGTATACGAGGTCTATTTCGGAATACGCCGTCCTCGTGTATAATTTACGGAATGAAACGTAATGCACTCAAAGACGGGTGTTGTTTGCAGTTGCGTTGTTTTTTGCGGGAGCAGTTTCTTGCGTGGCAGCCACGAGTGGGTGGACCCGGCGAGGCGTTAAAAATGCAGATTAACGAGCGCGGCGCAGTCCGCACCTGGACCCCCTGGGGCACGCCGAGAGAAAAATTGGCTCTCCCTAAAATATTGTCGCACGCGCAGTGATTTATGGGTTACGCGGATTCTACGTGTACGAAATTACGCGGCCACCCCGGGGAGCTCCTACTGCTTACCGCCGTGACGTCACCATCCGCCGTCCTATTAAAGGCCTCTCCGCCCGAACTGGCGATGCAGTCGTGTGTCATTGTGTGAACGTCAGAGGAAGCTCCCACAGGAACCGACTCCCGTTTTGGAGGTTTTTCCAATCACGCTAATCGCTTGTTCGTAATTAGATTCCATCCGGGGCATTTCCTAGCCACGAGGGTACGATACGGTATTAACTTGCCTGTTAGTGAGAAATGCCTCGCATACGACAGGGCATCTTTCTCACTACGAGTCTAGACCTTTCCACAGCTACCCCGTGGTTCTTCTGCTTGGGGATAATCGCAACTTACTAGTACACAAAAATACACTCCTGGAAATGGAAAAAAGAACACATGGACACCGGTGAGTCAGACCCACCATACTTGCTCCGGACACTGCGAGAGGGCTGTACAAGCAATGATCACACGCACGGCACAGCGGACACACCAGGAACCGCGGTGTTGGCCGTCGAATGGCGCTAGCTGCGCAGTATTTGTGCACCGCCGCCGTCAGTGTCAGCCAGTTTGCCGTGGCATACGGAGCTCCATCGCAGTCTTTAACACTGGTAGCATGCCACGACAGTGTGGTCGTGAACCGTATGTGCAGTTGACGGACTGTAAGCAAGGGCGTATAGTGGGAATGCGGGAGGCCGGGATCACGTACCGCCGAATTGCTCAACACGTGGGGGGTGAAGTCTCCACAGTAGATCGATTTTGTCGCCAGTGCTCGGCGGAAGGTGCACGTGCCCGTCGACCTGGGACCGGACCGCAGCGACGCACGGATGCACGCCAAGACCGTAGGATCCTACGCAGTGCCGTAGGGGACCGCACCGCCACTTCCCAGCAAATTAGGGACACTGTTGCTCCTGGGGTATCGGCGAGGACCATTCGCAACCGTCTCCATGCTGGGCTACGGTCCCGCACACCGTTAGGCCGTCTTCCGCTCACGCCCCAACATCGTGCAGCCCGCCTCCAGTGGTGTCGCGACAGGCGTGAATGGAGGGACGAATGGAGACGTGTCGTCTTCAGCGATGAGAGTCGCTTCTGCCTTGGTGCCAATGATGGTCGTATGCGTGTTTGGCGCCGTGCAGGTGAGCGCTACAATCAGGACTGCATACGACCGAGGCACACAGGGCCAACAGCCGGCATCATGGTGTGGGGAGCGATCTCCTACACTGGCCGTACACCTCTGGTGATCGTCGAGGGGACACTGAATAGTGCACGGTACATCCAAACCGTCATCGAACCCATCGTTCTACCATTCCTAGACCGGCAAGGGAACTTGCTGTTCCAACAGGACAATGCACGTCCGCATGTATCCCGTGCCACCCAACGTGCTCTAGAAGGTGTAAGTCAACTACCCTGGCCAGCAAGGTCTCCGGATCTGTCCGCCA
Organism: Schistocerca gregaria; assembly: GCF_023897955.1. Lineage (NCBI taxonomy): Eukaryota > Metazoa > Arthropoda > Insecta > Orthoptera > Acrididae > Schistocerca > Schistocerca gregaria. The sequence goes on from NC_064921.1 coordinate 532,592,284, forward strand.
TTGAGCATGTTTGGGACTCGATGAAGCGTCGTCTCACGTGGTCTGCACGTCCAGCACGAACGCTGGTCCAACTGAGGCGCCACGTGGAAATGGCATGGCAAGCCGTTCCACAGGACTACATCCAGCATCTCTACGATCGTCTCCATGGGAGAATAGCAGCCTGCATTGCTGCGAAAGGTGGATATACACTGTAGTAGTGCCGACATTGTGCATGCTCTGTTGCCTGTGTCTATGTGCCTGTGGTTCTGTCAGTGTGATCATGTGATGTATCTGACCCCAGGAATGTGTCAATAAAGTTTCCCCTTCCTAGGACAATGAATTCACGGTGTTCTTATTTCAATTTCCAGGAGTGTATTTACAATCCTGAAATTGTTTGTGGAGCATCATTAGAGAATAGAAGAAAAGTGTAAAGAGAAACTGGAAAGCCAGTAGGGCAAGCTTACGCCATAACGTCGGTATTGTTAGACTTACTTGCTGGAAAAAATGAGGAAAGTGAAAAGTACTGAACACGGCGAATCTGTGTTGGGAACAAGGTACTGCTCCTAGGAGACTTCAAGCTTTACAATATTATTATGGCAGGTAAAGCAACTTTCATTGAATGCTGCACTACACACCAAAATGACATATAAATGGCACTATGTTTCAACACAGTCACCGTGTTTCCGCAAACAATGGTCGGAGCATTCTACCAAATCTTTAGTTCCTCGACGAAGGTCACAGACCCATTGAAAAACCGCTGTTTTAACGTCCTTATCGTTGGATAATCTCTCCTACCCCCCTCCCCCCATCTCCATGATGTTCTTCCAGCTAGCTGAAGAGATGGAAATCGCATTGTACAAGATCAGCTTCACCCACGCCTCTGCGGCATTGGTCAAATTGTTTCAATCACTTTAAATGAATGAACACGAATTGCATTTGATCTATATACCGCCAGAATTCGACATTTCCAGTTGCCGTGCGATTTCAATCGCGCAGTGAGTCGCACCTGTTATCCGCACCGCTGTACATCTCTACAGGAAATCGACAACGCATATCTTCTTCTGACGATGCGGCACTGATATGGCGCAACGGTTTTAGAGAGGGGCAATAAGTGTAACGTACTTTCTGGATTTCCTGAGTTAGTTTCTCAGGTACGTAATTGTTGAATCGAATGGACAGTCAATTTTGCAGAAAATGTGGTTTGAGGATAAATAAATAACAGTTGCAATTGATTAAGAGCAGTAGACAAGCGAATAATACCTATTCAACAACAAAATTGTTAACGCAACGGTGGAGAAATGAAGGATTTCTTGCCTGTGGCACGCAAGATTGCACAACGTGTCTGAAGACAGGCAAAATAAGCTTTTTATACGCAATATTCTCGACACCTATCAAATACTGATGAGAATCAATTTCCCCAAAATGTACGTCTACAGCTCAGAGTCGGGTGCGAATGAACCGTGGACGAAGAGATAATCAGAGAAGAATTGGCAGGACTGAGATCTTTTGGTAGCCTTTTGGAACAATGTGATCCATGTGTAAAGAAAATCGCATAGAAGATGTTGGTGCGGTCTACTCTGGAGTACTGTCCCAGGGTTTGGCAGTCCTTGTCGAGTAGACGTGACGACATAGGCAGGAAGAACTAAGAGACCTGCTGCTAGCATCGCAACAGGTATAGGCATAAGTGTAACAGAATTTCTAGGAGAACTTTATGTGAATTCGTGGAAGAAAGATGACGTAGTTATCGTGAACGCTCTTAGGTAAACTTAGAGAACGTGGAATCGAAGAAGACTGTGTAACCATTACTCTGTCTTTATAGAATCAATATCGAATAGGAGTCATCAGAATAAGGTAAGAGAGCTTAGGGAGCTTACAGTAGAAGACAGTCTTTTTTCTATCTTAGTACGCGGAAGCAATTGGACAGAGGACCAATATTTTTACAGCGTATCCTCCTCTTGTTGACTTGCGGAGTTGCAGGGTGAAACGGAACGCCACTGACAAACTTTTTCAAGCGGTAGTGTGGGACAAAACAAGAAAACGCGGTCTCTACGATGCATACGTTGAGAGCTACAACCAGCTGTTCAGTAGAAGTGATGTGTTCCACAGTAGCAAAGCCTAACAAACTCTGAGGCATGCATTTTAGAGCCCACATTTACTAGACGATGCTTCAAGTGCCAGGCCGTCCGTCAAATTTACGTTTGCCTTGATTTCCCTCAATCACTCCACACAAATGCCAGGATGGTTCCCTTGAAAAGGGCACGGCCCACTTCCTTCCCCGTCCTTGACACAATCCTAGATAGTGCTGTATCTGTAATGACGACGCGACGTTAAACCATAACCTGCTTTCCTTCTCTGTCTCTCTTCCTAATCGTGGATCCGTTTAAATTCGCGATTAGTTCAAGGTATTGAAATGACAGTTTCGGCAAATACAAGCTGGCTTAGCGACACTCAGTTTTTTTTGCGTAGGTTTCAAATTTTGTATCAACCGAGATGTAGAAGGAGGTAATTTTTTCCCTTAATAGAATGATACACTTTTTTGTTGCACTCGAAGTTTCCTGACAACATGAGTATAATGATACAACTCTCGTTAACACTTAAATTGAAAGTTTTTGGAAACGTTGGTGAGGAACAAGAAAAAGTAGAAAGACACAGTGGCTGGAATAAGCTTAACTCCATATCGTAATGCTCACGTTCGAATCTCCGTCGTTATTTACAAGAAGACAGGCTTTCACTACATAGGTGAAACGTATTTGATCTTGGTCCCGCTTCATGGTCACTTTGATAAGGGGTCAGCTGCGATCGTTGTAAATGAAAGTGTACACTAGCATCTAGAGTGTCAGAAGGTGCTTAGGAAACATATTTCAGACGTGTGTACGTACTCATGTTTAAGAGAACAGTTTTTGGGAAAAGAAGTAAACTGTCCAAATGTTGTGTACAGCAACGGAGCCTGGCGTTGGGGTTCCACTTAGCCGTGTTTATACCGCAACAGGCGATTCTGGCAGCCTCGCCATTCAATTTTACCTCATTTCTCGGATGTTTCTGCGGAAATGTTCAGCGTCAGCGTTAACAAACTTTACGTCATTGTACGCTAGTTCAGAAGAGCATTAGCATGAAAAAAAAGTACAGCGTCCCATTAAAAAAAGGCATAATTGGTTCAATATCTCGTTTTATGCAGCAATTGAAAGTGTTACTCATAGGACTACTGTAAAATTACGTGCCCTATGTCCACGAATATTTCCCGAAAACCTCGTTTCGATATCTCGAACTGTTCAGGAAGTAATAATGGGGCAAGTTTTGGGATGCTACTGCTGTTGCTGGTTCAAATGGCTCTGAGTGCTATAGGACTTAACATCTGAGGTCATCAGTCCCCTAGAACTTAGAACTACTTAAACCTAACTAACCTAAGGACATCACATCCATGCCCTAGGCAGCACTGGAACCTGCGACCTTAACGGTCGTGCGATTCCAGACCGAAGCGCCTAGAACCGCTCGGCCACTCCGGCCGGCTGCTGTTGCTGATGAAGTGTTCAAGAACACTAAGCATCTAACGTCGTCATTCTTCCATACAACCCCTCCCCCCTCCACCACACACACACACACACACACACACACACACACACACACACACACACACACACACACACACACACACACACTGCTGCACCGAAGCAGTGTGCCCCATCCGCCTGTGTCGGCGAAGAAATGTTTAGCAGTACTGGGTGCCACCTCGGTATTCATCAAGTGGAATGCCAAAAACCACATCCAGGCTGGCCTTCGTCCATCATTCACACGGCAAATTCGATCTAGGCAGGTGCGCCTTCTCATCCCCGAAGCGGGTGTATTAACGCGCACTCCTATCTGGCGGGTAAAGTTATACGGGATTCACCGAATCGTGTGTGTGTGTGTGTGTGTGTGTGTGTGTGTCAGTTTACACGCTAATCTCTGTGCATCTGCTGATCTGGCTGCTGCGCAAGATATCGGCATGTAAGACTCAACAGCGGCAGCTCGACTATCTAATACTCATAGGTATCAGCAAATGCGCCACCATTAACACGCCTGCCTGAAGAGGCTTCTGATCCTACCACTGCAGCTGATCCATCCGCCGTGACGTGCCGAAGCCGTTGCGAGGCGCAGTGTGGGAGGGAGCAGCACGACCGGGGATACAGCCCGTCCAAATAAACACGCGATTAATCGGCGACTGCTGCGGTTCTGTGCCGGGCAAATGGAAACGGCCGCAAATTGCGCAAAACAAAGCACGCCGCGCTGGAAGTAATGCGTTTTATTGGCACTGCGCTCCAGGTTCGCCGATAATGCAGTTTGCGGGAGGCGGACGCGGGCGCGGGCGCGGGCATCGCTTTTCAGCCCCTAATTGCCGCCCCTCCAGCCGACTGCAGCCGCTGGCGACCCTAAGGCCAGCCATCCACACGCTGGCACGCGCAGTGCAGAGCAGACCGTGTTTATGTGAATCACAGGCTTCTTTCTTCACCTCATCATGAGCGCAACAATATACCAAAGATCCAACCCGAAGCGGGGCAACTAGTACGTCAGAGAACGGTAGACATCTATTCGTCTCCCTTTCCATGGTAAACCTGATATTTTCAAAAATGGAGTGAAGATGCACAAGAAACTCCAGCAATTTTCTTCATCGTGAGACCAAACTATGAATGTGTCAGGGACGTATCTCCTGAACTCAGTCAGTTTTAAAACTACAGAGCTCAATGTGTTGTCTTCAAAATACAAAACGTTGTACAATATTCTGTCCTCAGAAAAACTTCAAGAAACGTCAAGTAAAGAATGTTTACAACCTCATTTTTCGCAGCTACAGTTTTTGTCATAATTTATTAAGACCAGCGGTGCACTACTATACAACATCTTATTTGCTGCCTCAGAGCATGTTGATGAAAATTCCATCTTCACTCACCTTCGTGTTTCACACATATGTAGCACACATATCTTCCTACGCCACTGGCCGGGGTGGCCGAGAGATTGTAGGCGCAACAGTCTGAAGCCGCACGACCGCTACAGTCGCAGGTTCGAATCCTGCCTCGGGCATGGATGTGTTTGATGCCCTTAGGTTAGTTAGGTTTAAGTAGTTCTAATTTCTAGGGGACTGATGGCCTCAAAAGTTAAGTCCCATAGTGCTCAGAGTCATTTCATTTCTTCCTACCCCCTTTCTCTGTCCACCTATTCCTCTTCATGCTTCAGTGCCCAACTCATTGTCCCACATATATCTGTCCATCTCCTCCTATCCACTATCTCTATCTCCAGTCCTCTCTCTTTTTGTCCATCTCCTCTGCCCCTCTTTGACACTATCTCCCTCTCTCCCCCTTATTCCATATCCTCCCCCTCTCAATCTCTGGCTCCTTATCTCGTCCTCTTCCACCTACTCACTACCCCTCTACACTTTCCACCTGCCTCATGCACCTTCCATGCATCACCACTTTCTTTATCCCTAACTTCAACCCTGCTCTCTCTGCTCATTTTGCTCTTCCCCACACTCTCTCTGTCCATTTCCTCCTATCCACTCTGTCTTTTCATTTCATACTTCCCACACTCACTGTCCGTCTCATCCTCTCACATGTTGTCCATCCTCTCCTCCCCCTCTCTGTGTGTCCATCTCCTCCTCTCCCAACCTCTTCCTCTCTCAGTTCTCATCTTATAGCTCCCTCAGGCATGACCATCTGCAGTGTAGGTCCTGCTGGTCATGCCAGTACTAGCTGCGCAATATGTCGTCTCCCCTGTCTCTCTGGCCATATTATCTTCCTCTTCTTCACTCTCAGCATCTCCTCCTGTCCCCTGTCTCTGTCCATACCAACCTGCCACATTCTCTCTGTCTGTCCCCTTCTGGCACACCCTCTCTATCCATCCCCTCCTCTATCCACATACACCTTCAAAAACTGCGACCATCGAGAAATATAACCCCTGCAGAGCAGGGTCACATACAAGGTCGAAGCTACTCCTACAACATATCTACCATCCAGGAAAGCTTACACATGCAGTGCTTCTAAACAATGTGTTGCCTCTAACAAATAGGTTACCATGGAAACCTGGTCGGTAAAACAGGCCAATACTATGCCAACATGCATGTACTATAGGGAAACCTACACATCAGCAGCTGGAAAACTTTTTATTGCCCTTGGCATGTAGGCAGCCCTGCAAAGCAGGTAAATAAGTCAGGCTAATTCTATTCCCACACAAACTCATGTTGTGTAGGGCAGCCTACTCGGCAGGGGCTCCTGTTGGAGCTAAGATGTTATAAACAACATAATTCTGATTCTCGTGAAGTGTGCTGTTGCTGTGCCAAATTTTACTCAAATAGATTTAGGACTTACAGGCAACTTATATATATATATATATATATATATATATATATATATATATATATATATATATATATGTGTGTGTGTGTGTGTGTGTGTGTGTGTGTGCAGTGTCTAGTACTATTCTCATGATTACAGTTCATTCTTTCCATCTCACTAGATGCAAAAACCGCTGGTAAAATTTTGCTCAAATATATTGTAATTTATAGTCAGTTTCAAAAATTAGATGTGTTTGTGGTGCATTTGCCCAGGACTCCCATTCTGGCGCAAATGTTTTTATCTGATGCCATTTCAACTACTTGCACTTAGATCTCCGCCCGCATCTCGTGGTCGTGCGGTAGCTTTCTCGCTTCCCACGCCCGGGTTCCCGGGTTCGATTCCCGGCGGGGTCAGGGATTTTCTTTGCCTCGTGTTGGCTGGGTGTTGTGTGCTGTCCTTAGGTTAGTTAGGTTTAAGTAGTTCTAAGTTCTAGGGGACTGATGACCATAGATGTTAAGTCCCATAGTGCTCAGAGCCATTTGAACTTAGATCTCCAACACAGCCACGAATCGAGACCAGGATAAAGTGATCGAGCTGCTGACATAGTAAGGGGTTGTGCCATCAAGGAACTAACACACTATCACAATATTACTTCAGTTGCCCCCATGTGGCTACTATCAGAAACACGTGGTGACTTTACAGTAAAAAAAGTACAGTGGTGGCTAAGAAAAATGCAACACACTGTCAATGTTTTCAGGTCAGCAGTGCATATACTATCAAGTCTCCTCGTCAAATATCACAATAAAAACTCACGATAAGCCTACAGGAGTCACTCCCAGGTGCAGTAACTTTGTGACCGACTAATATATGGTATTTGCAGAAGGACAACACGAATCGTAAACAACTTGTGCCTCCATGCAGACAAGTACAACCAACGTGAGACGTAATATTTCACTATCGATAATAATTTTCGTACTTGTCGCACTCAGTTCTGAATAGCTGTAAACGTTTATGAGGAATTAAGGCTGTCGCTGCGCAAGAACCTTGCATTTAGCATCATTTGACAAAAATTTTGAATATGGGAGCATATAAGCCCCTGTACAATGTTGTTACGTGAGAAGGCGGGCTGGTTACTGCTGGTTACTTCGGCTTAAGCAGCAAGTGGCGGAGTTGCGGCCCGTTCTTGCGGTAATCCAGGGAGGCGCAACGGTCGTTTTGATAAGGGCGCGCCACCCGGAAACGTTGATCTGTTAACTCCGGGGGTCAACGCCGGCCTTCCTGTAATTGCGTTAGGGGTCGCGGCGAGGACAAAGTTATGCAAAGTGCATGTAAGCGGGTTAGCCGCGCTGGCGCGGAGGGCAGCGCAGAGCAGCGGAGCGCTGCTGGCGGGCTGTTTTGCTGGCGCCAGCGGCATGCTGCGCTTAATGAAGAGGAACTGCCGCCCAGGGAACCCCCGGCCCGCAAGTAAATGCCGCAAAACCGCGCCACCTCCACTCTGCGGCTGCGACTGTACCTGCTGCAAGCCCCTCACTACGTTTCACTCAGGGGAAAAAAACACCAATTCATAATATCAAGATCTCTCGTATACCTCAATTCAGCTTTTCTGTTTCTTTCTATCGAATATTCGTGTACGTTGCCAGGATAACTAAACGACACAGAGAGTGTACCGTACCGCTCAAGTGTATCCCTGAGGAACTAGTCACGATGTACTTAGATCAGTACGCTCTTATACGTGCAAGAGATACGTTACGTCGCGTCAGTTTAAGAAAAAAAAAATGGTTCCAGAATGAATTTGTCACTCTGCGGCGGAGTGTGCGCCGGTGTGAAACTTCCTGGCAGGTTAAAACTTTGTGTCGGACCGAGACTCTAACTCGACTCTTTGCCTTTCGTGAGCAAGTGCTCTACCAACTGAGCCACCCAACCACGACTCACAACTCGTTCTCACAGCTTTATTTCCGCCAGCATGTCGTCTCCTACCGTCCAAACTTCACAGAAGCTCTACTGCGAACCTGCAAGACTAGCGCTCCTGGAAGAAAGGATATTGCGAAGACATGGCTTAGACACAGACTGGGGGATGTTTCGAGAAGGAAATTTTCACTCTACAGCGGAGTGTGTGCTGATATGAAACCTTCTGGCAGATTAAAACAATGTGCCGGACGGAGACTCAAACTCGACTCCTTGCCTTTCGCGATCAAGTGCTTTACCATCAGTGAAGCAGCAGTGCAGAAGCGAGTCGCATATTTAGCTTTCATATTTGTTTTGTAGATTGATTCTTAATTTCTTTCCAGGTGTTTGCGCTCTTGCATATTTAATTACATAAAAGCCTTGTGTATTCTCGTATTTGAGAGGAGTAATATTGCTTATTGATAGCCGCAGAGTATAAATTTGCGGAGTCGTTAGATATTAGCAGTAGGATGGATGGGGTGTGTGCGTGCTGCGTGCGGGAGCAGCAGGAACTGGCCGCGGTTCGCGAGCAGCTGAGCGTGCTGTTGGCCACGGTCAGCCGCCTTCAAGCTGCTGCCTCCAGGTGCACCGACGGCGGAGGGTCTGGCGCGTCGCTTGAGACAGCCCTGGTGTCGCTCGCTGCGTCCGCTGACTCAGCCGCCGAGGCACCTTCTAGTGTACACACTTTCCTCAAGTTTACTCCTTAGTGCATCTCTGTAATGTCTGTTTTTATCATCAGGTACATAATTTGATGAAAGAGTTTCAAAACTGCTCTTATCTCATCGAAGGAGAAAAAGAATACACATCCTGAGAAGATTCCATCAAAATATATTCCACTATACGTCACAGTCACCCTTCTGACAGCCTTGCTGTCCCGCTCACGCCATCCTGGACTAAAAGACTGCCATCCTGGCAGTACCGTCCACCGATTACACTGGTCTCAGAGGAGAGCTAGTGACAACGAGTGATGTCTTGGTTGGTGTCCAGCATCATCATCTCTATGTGGTGACTGAGAACAAATTGTTTTTTGACTACTCGCAATTGAGTAATTGACAGTGGAGTAGGGCTTTCATTTGAAGGTTCGATTCGTCAAATTGGACTCAAGCGACGACGTGAGTGCATTCAGTGTACACACTAAAGACGCTGATGGTGGTTTGCGACCTGTTAAGTGTGCTCAGGATAATTTGTATGCGGCATGGCTCTCCATTGGCCCAGTCTTTACATGTGGAAGGCCTGGGTATTACGCAAGAGAATACAAGCAATGCTCACGACTGGCACATCTGCGTAAGACCAGCAGTATTTGAAGTCAAGAGTGTGACGGTGATCTTAGTATTAAGTTTTTCCCAGTAGTTTTTCCTATTATCTGCGAAAACTATTAACACTTTCTTGCCGTTGACGATCAACTTGCAGTTATTGTAGCAAAGTAATAAGAAGAATACATCACATGAGGCGTAATTTCAACACACTAGAAGCGGAAACAACCTTAAATTTTTATTAAACAGACCTGTGGGCTCCACTCACAGCGGCTGGGGAAATTATGACATGGCACTATGTATTGATAGCTGGTGAAATACCAATGTGGAAACAGATTTACCTATCAAATACACTCCTGGAAATTGAAATGAGGACACCATGAATTCATTGTCCCAGGAAAGGGAAACTTTATTGACACATTCCTGGGTTCAGATACATCACATGATCACACTGACAGAACCACAGGCACATAGACACAGGCAACAGAGCATGCACAATGTCGGCACTAGTACAGTGTATATCCACCTTTCGCAGCAATGCAGGCTGCTATTCTCCCATGGAGACGAGCGTAGAGATGCTGGATGTAGTCCTGTGGAACGGCTTGCCATGCCATTTCCACGTGGCGCCTCAGTTGGAACAGCGTTCGTGCTGGACGTGCAGACCGCGTGAGACGACGCTTCATCCAGTCCCAAACATGCTCAATGGCGGACAGATCCGGAGATCTTGCTGGCCAGGGTAGTTGACTTACACCTTCTAGAGCACGTTGGGTGGCACGGGATACATGCGGACGTGCATTGTCCTGTTGGAACAGCAAGTTCCCTTGCCGGTCTAGGAATGGTAGAACGATGGGTTCGATGACGGTTTGGATGTACAGTGCACTATTCAGTGTCCCCTCGACGATCACCAGAGGTGTACGGCCAGTGTAGGAGATCGCTCCCCACACCATGATGCCGGGTGTTGGCCCTGTGTGCCTCGGTCGTATGCAGTCCTGATTGTGGCGCTCACCTGCACGCATACGACCATCATTGGCACCAAGGCAGAAGCGACTCTCATCGCTGAAGACGACACGTCTCCATTCGTCCCTCCATTCACGCCTGTCACGACACCACTGGAGGCGGGCTGCACGATGTTGGGGCGTGAGCGGAAGACGGCCTAACGGTGTGCGGGACCGTAGCCCAGCTTCATGGAGACGGTTGCGAATGGTCCTCGCCGATACCCCAGGAGCAACAGTGTCCCTAATTTGCTGGGAAGTGGCGGTGCGGTCCCCTACGGCACTGCGTAGGATCCTACGGTCTTGGCGTGCATCCGTGCGTCGCTGCGGTCCGGTCCCAGGTCGACGGGCCCGTGCACCTTCCGCCGACCACTGGCGACAACATCGATGTACTGTGGAGACCTTACGCCCCACGTGTTGAGCAATTCGGCGGTACGTCCATCCGGCCTCCCGCATGCCCACTATACGCCCTCGCTCAAAGTCCGTCAACTGCACGTACGGTTCACGTCCACGCTGTCGCGGCATGCTACCAGTGTTAAAGACTGCGATGGAGCTCCGTATGCCACGGCAAACTGGCTGACACTGACGGCGGCGGTGCACAAATGCTGCGCAGCTAGCGCCATTCGACGGCCAACACCGCGGTTCCTGGTGTGTCCGCTGTGTCGTGCGTGTGATCATTGCTTGTACAGCCCTCTCGCAGTGTCCGGAGCAAGTATGGTGGGTCTGACACACCGGTGTCAATGTGTTCTTTTTTCCATTTCCAGGAGTGTATATCCAAGAAACGAAAACCAGCTGATACAATTAAAGAGAACTTGTGTGTCATGTAATGTGCTCATGGCGATCGAGACAGTTTGGAAGGAACTGTATTCATAAATATTGCTTACTCTACGAGTAAGTGTTCTCTTCAGAATGAGTATGTAGTTGCACACCCACACACAAAACGGTGTAACGTGGGTACCTATAAGAGACGACTTTTCACACAAGTGCAAGTGGTCTCTTGCCTATATCACACTACGGATGAAGCAGTTGGTGAATCCCTCTGAAGTCTACCTTTACAGTCGGCAGGTGGTGCAACTTGAAACTTTGTCCACTCGTCACTGCTGCAAGAGGCATCCCCTTTCGACGTGCGATATGCTACTTCAGGAGGAATCACCATATCTTGACTGGAACTGAGGAGACTCCATCTGAACATTAAGTGGGGACGAGGAAGAGCTTCGTTTTAGGGCCCCTGCTGTAATATTTCTCCACGACCACCTGGACCAGCCACGCAGGAAAACTGTAAGTTTCCCAGTGTCGTGAAAACATAACAACCAGTAATCACGACCAGCACGTGTAACAACGTCATGTTACAAGGGTCAAGAGTTGACGTAAACAAAGATCTCTCTGACAGCCGCTGACTGGTGGAGAGACAGGTGATGGTTCTGATCATAAATGAATCTGGCTTCCCAATTTTGTTGCAGGTGTGTAAACCTCGATGGCGAAGCGTCAGACTGTAAACTGAAGATCCGGCGTCTAGTTCTCAGTCGCTTATCAATTCTTTTAATTTTGGTGATGATATGTACTGCCTATGTGAAAAACGCTAACTGGCATCGTGATCCCGAGGTGAGAAGAAGGCAAAGGCAAAAAATCTCCAGTATATCACTTCCGTGTTCAAACCTACCTTCAGATGGACGGAAGTTCATCTTATTTCACTTGAGGTGTTTCAACACAATGTATCTCGCTACATAGTAATTCCTAGGCAAGTACACGATACTTCAATTAACATCCTTGAAATTTTCACAGCTGGGAGTAGAGAAAAATATACATTAGCACAAAAATGTCAATTTTGGTAGCCCATATAAAAATGAAACATAGATGCAGTTTAAAAAGCACAATATAAACTAGCTCTGCTGGAGAAGGTGGTGTAAGAAACGTGGGAAAAATGATGAAATTCAGTAATTGAAAGTGACGTTCTGATTAAGACATCGAGCGATGAGGTACAATGGTAAGTCATCGCACTTGAATTCGGGAGGACGACGGTTCAAATCCCCATACGGTCATCCAGATCTAAGTTTACAGTGACTTTCATAAATCGCTTGAGGCAAATGCTGGGATGGTTGCTTCAGTGTACTTTCACAAGCGGAGCTTGTGTTTCCGTGGTCAGCGGGATGTTAAATTCTAATTTTCCTTATTTCATTCCAATGAATGAAACACCCAGTGAGAGAGCAAACAGTTATTAAAAAGTTCGTTACGAAAACTGAAGGAACCCACGTAAACTCCTCCGCCACGCATCTTAAGGCAGCTTCCTCAATATAACGCATTGTCTGTTGCGATAAGGGCATACAATGCACGCTTTCACGGCCGCTATTGCGGTCAGTGGTGAGTTTAGTTTCATGGGCATTAGGCCATGGTGTAACGCATATTTCTGTGCTTGACGTTTCCTCTGCCAGTGCTGGAGACATTATCAGAGGGTACAAAGACCAGACAGGAGTTTCAATTTTAACCAAGAACAGCAGCCTGAAGTGTTTTCACGTTTCTACGCGACGGTTGGTTTATGACATCGACAGACCACTGTCTACGATCGCTAAGTCACTCCAACGTGTGTTACGGAGCGTTCTTTTCTTTGGGTGGCGGGGAGGGGGGGGGGTGAGGACGGGGGGGGGGGGTGAGGACGGGGGAGCGGAGGAAGAGCTGGTTCTATTTGCTTAATTTAGTACTAAAACCCACAACTTGTGCGACTCAAATCTTCCTTCTCTTCCGTAAAGTTGTTTTGTTTCTATTCAGTTTCTGTGTATTCGTACATCCTGGCGTAATAATGACAGTATCTTGATAAAACTTTAGGAGACAAAGGTCTAGGCACGAAAATATGCTTTGGGCTACAGTCTAACGCCCATCAAACAAAAATCACGTATGACCGAGATGGGTTTCGCGCAATCGTTGTTTTCGGAGTGCACGTTTATTCCTGGAGAGACGATTTTCGGTCTGCAGAAATGATCAAAATCAAATGGTCCAAATGGCTCTGAGCATTATGGGACTTAACATCTGAGGTCATCAGTCCCCTAGAACTTAGAACCACTTAAACCAAACTAAGCAAAGTACATCACACACATCCATGCCCGATGCAGGATTCGAACCAGCGACCGTAGTGATCGCGCAGTTCCAGACTGAAGCGCCTAGAACCGCTCGGCCACACCGGCCAGCAATACGTGGTTATAAAACGAGTTTTGGAATTATACAAAATGGAGACTTCAGCTATGTGTTCCTATAGTTAAGTGTGTCCTTTCCACGACTGTTTTTGAAAAATGACCTGTACGTTTTTCTAGTCATTGGAAACTAACGGTATATTTATGATAGAAGAGAAGTAAGGTCTTTAGCATATACTATGTAGTGTTGTCTAGGTATCCCGTTAGGTGCAGTTGTCTTCCCTATGTTGAGCGTTTTTGGGCGAGTTTCTGTGCTCAACAGAGACAGTTTATTGATTACGTAAGCTTTCCCGGCGTAATAAGTCTTGAAAGTCCCTTCGGGTTTGCTGCCGGATCCTAAAATCAACTTGACTCGATATTTCGGCGATCCAACTGGTCGCCATATTCAGGAAAATGCTGCTTCCTGAAGATGACGACCAGTTGGATCGCCGAAATATCGAGTCAAGTTGATTTTAGGATCCGGCAGCAAACCCGAAGAGACTTTCGAGAAAGGTATTGTCCTCGACACCGTAAGAGACAAATTTAGAGAGAATGGAGTGTTGATTAGAGAATGGGGGACAGGGAGAAGAAGACTGATGCGGAGCTAGATTCTCAAATTTTGTCGGGCTGAGCTGCGGCGACTGCAGCGTCACGCGTGAACCACGTCCCTGCTGCCTCCCACAGTCGCCCCGGTGCCGCCCACGGCCGCAGGCGGAGGCAGCAATCTGGCTGCTGTCAGGGCGGCGCTCTTTGTGCCCAGCCGCCGCCCTGCCCCGGGACAATGCCTGCGCGCCTTGTCCGGGCACCCACATGCCTCAGCCTCTGGGAAAATAGTCCGCGCATCCGACACTTGTGGCGCCTGGAGGATTGTTCCATTATCAAGTTATTATTCATTCCAGTTCATTAAACCGTAACAGCTGCCCTAAAATCATTTATTAGTCACCAGTAGTTTCGTGACATTGTAGTCACATCTTCAGGTAACTAACAGTTGACTTAAAGTCTTAACAATTCATTTTGACGCAGCCGTCGCGGTTTTTATCAGTCGATATGTATCATTACAGCCGTGGTTGCCTTCCATACCATATGATTTGTTACAAATTATTAGGTTGATGCATAACTTCTTAGAGGTTTTGTTTTACATCTTGTTATTCCAGTTGCCATTCGTTTATTTATCAGTTATCTTATTTATTTGAGGTACAACTTTGCTGTTTGAATAGACAAAATGTACAGAACGCAGCAGACTGGTACAATGGGTGGACACAAATAGTGCTATGTTGTTTTCGATTTGTTTCGTGGATTGATTTGTTTTGAGAACCAACACTCCGAAGCTGGCCGAATGGCCGAGCGGTTCTAGGCACTACAGTCTGTAACCGCGCGACCACTACGGTCGCACTTTCGAATCCTGCCTCGGGCATGGATATGTGTGATGTCATTAGGTTAGTTAGGTTTCAGTAGTTCTACGTTCTAGGGGACTGATGATCTCAGAAGTTAAGTCCCATAGTGCTCAGAGCCATTTGAACCATTTAACACTCCGAAAGTATTGCTCAAACAATGTAATGTACAAAAATGAAGTGCGAAAGGCTTTGCCCCGCAACACGTTTAAGGCTCTTTTGAGTCTACTACATTTTTTGGACAATTATTGCAAAAACAAAGACAAACTGTAAAAAGTTTCACCATTAGTTGATCTAATAAACGATATAGTTCACGGAGTGTTTCTTTCTGGTAAGAAAGAGTGCAGTGATGAAACTATGGTGCTGTATAGAGGAAAGCACGAGTTTCGCAGCTATATTCTGGAGAAACCTCTTAATTAATGTCCGACGTTATTCAATATGAATGTTCAGGGAGGCTATTCTTGGAATGTGGAAGTGTGTGTTGGAAATGAAATAGCTCCCGCAGGTCATGAGGTGTGTTCGTATAGTGATGGATATGATGGATTCGTGGTTGAATGTCGGGCACACGATGTACGTCGAAAATTCCTATACCATCGTAGCCTTAGGCCACAAGTTGAACGAACATTCAACCTATCTCGTTGGTACATTGGGGAATAACGCAATGTAAGAGCCAACCACTGTCGTGAAAGGAAAGTTCGAGAAACGTGAAAAGTTACGCATGCTGAGTAAAACAAATGTTACTGTAGAGAAATGTAAGGACGAGAAAGATGTCTTGTTTCCGACCACTAAGGAAGCTTCAGGAGTGACAGCAATCACCTCACGAAAAGGAGCAGTCAAACAACCAGTTTTGACGTTCCCGCTCAACACCTGAAACAGCAACTGATGTAGTTGCGTCTCAGCGACTATGCTCTTCTGGTGTGGCGCACCAGTTACTCTGGTCAATGTTTAGGCTTTTTAGGTTCTTCTTGAATTGATCCCTATGGCCTTGTAGGCGTGCTCACTTCACTATAAATTTAGAATATATACTCTTCCTACCATGATTTATGTGTTTACAGATAATTTTGCATTCCCAATAAAAATAATGTGTTGCTATCCCCATTTGCATTGGAGCTCTGGAATGAACCTACGATCACAGTGCTGCTGTCCAGCCTTGCAAGTAGGACCGGACTGCTACCCTTCGATTCCACGCATTTAATTCTCTGCTGATGTGAGCAGGTACTCTTTCAGAGGAACGGATCAGTAACGTCAGTCTGAGGACCGTATTTTAGTCACTTACTTCACCTAGTCATAGAGGCACAACAGCTAGAAAAAAGTGGTAAACCGTGGGCAGTTAACTTCAGGCGGAGAACAAGAGAGGGGTACTATAAAAAATGATTCTAGGTCAGCTAAATCTGCAGGATCCATGTTGCCAGAGAGAGATGGAGGGGTAGAGGTATATGGTGTGGGAGAGGGAGAAGTTCAAAATGGTTCAAATGGCTCTGAGCACTATGGGACTTAACATCTGTGGTCATCAGTCTCCTAGAACTCAGAACTACTTAAATCTAACGAGGCAGGATTCGAACCTGTGACTGTAGTGGTCTGCGGTTCCAGACTGAAGCGCCTAGAACCACTCGGCCACACCGCCCGGCGAGGGGGAGAGGGAGGAAGAGGGGAGGGATAAGACGAGAAAAGGAGGATACGAGAAAACAAGAGACAGCCTGAATACTTATAAGGCCTCGAAAAGCGCACATACGGTAATTCTTAGCAGCCTATGGCTGATATCTTAACAGGTGTCCTATCATCCTGTCCTTTTTTCTTGTCAGTGTTTTCCAAATTATTGCTTTCCTCGTCGATCTCATTCCTTTCCATATCATTGCATTTAACTTTAACGTTCTTCTGTAGCATCACATCTCAAATGCTTCTATTGTCTCATTTTCCTGTTTTCCCAATGTCAATGTTTCACTACCATACAATGATGTGCTCCAAACGTACATTCTCAGAAATTTCCGAGTTCCGTTTACAGAGGCGCGACTACGGCGTCTGACACCTTCCAGAGTGGGTCGAAATGACGCATGCACGGAAAGGCGAGATAGGAAGCTCACAGCAACTCAAAACCACCACGAGACTGGGTTCCGCTGGAAATAGGGGCCTCGCAACGATCTTTTGAGGTCTTGCTAGTTGCGTTTACCGACATGTATTACGAAAGCTCTGCTATCTCCGGAACCAGATGGGAAATCAGTACGTCGATGAAAACGCAACCATTAAAGTTCTTAAATTTTCGAATGTTAGCATCTAAACACACAACTACGAAGTATTAAACTCGCCTGAAATAACAACTCATTCATAGCTGGAGACTCTCGCTGGAACTAGCAAAATGTGTAGTGTCACGTGCTGCGGTGTACGCACAGGGCGCATACGTGACATCAGGTGTCACCAGGGGGCGAAGGGATCGTTTGAAATTGCAACTCCCGCCTCACTACAAACATCAGTCATCCGTCTTTACTTTCGTTTGGACCAAAAGCCCGTTTCGAAGCCCTACTAACTGCGTACAGCTGGTATCTGCCACGATTTGTTATAAACTCGGCCGCCTCCAACATAGTGAAATTTATTTTATTTTATTTGTTGCAAATTTAAATATTTGTTACCTTATGTTTTAAAATTCAATTTTTCAAATTCTAAAGGTGGCAGGGGTAAAATACAGGGAGCGAAAGGCTATTTACAATTTGTACAGAAACCAGATGGCCGTCATGAAAGTCGAGGGGCATGAAAGGGAAGCAGTGGTTGGGAAAGGAGTGAGACAGGGTTGTAGCCTCTCCCCGATGTTATTCAATCTGTATATTGAGCAAGCAGTAAAGGAAACAAAAGAAAAATTTGGAGTAGGTATTAAAATTCATGGAGACGAAGTAAAAACTTTGAGGTTCGCCGATGACATTGTAATTCTGTCAGAGACGGCGAAGGACTTGGAAGAGCAGTTGAACGGAATGGACAGTGTCTTGAAAGGAGGATATAAGATGAACATCAACAAAAGCAAAACGAGGATAATGGAATGTAGTCAAATTAAATCGGGTGATGGTGAGGGAATTAGATTAGGAAATGAGACACTTAAAGTAGTAAAGGAGTTTTGCTATTTAGGAAGTAAAATAACTGATGATGGTCGAAGTAGAGAGGATATAAAATGTAGACTGGCAATGGCAAGGAAAGCGTTTCTGAAGAAGAGAAATTTGTTAACATCGAATATAGATGTATGTATCAGGAAGTCGTTTCTGAAAGTATTTGTTTGGAGTGTAGCCATGTATGGAAGTGAAACATGGACGATAACTAGTTTGGACAAGAAGAGAATAGAAGCTTTCGAAATGTGGTGCTACAGAAGAATACTGAAGATAAGGTGGATAGATCACGTAACTAATGAGGAGGTATTGAATAGGATTGGGGAGAAGAGAAGTTTGTGGCACAACTTGACTAGAAGAAGGGATAGGTTGGTAGGACATGTTTTGAGGCATCAAGGGATCACAAATTTAGCGTTGGAGGGCAGCGTGGAGGGTAAAAATCGTAGAGGGAGACCGAGAGATGAGTACACTAAGCAGATTCAGAAGGATGTACGTTGCAGTAGGTACTGC
Organism: Schistocerca gregaria; assembly: GCF_023897955.1. Taxonomy (NCBI): domain Eukaryota; kingdom Metazoa; phylum Arthropoda; class Insecta; order Orthoptera; family Acrididae; genus Schistocerca; species Schistocerca gregaria. The sequence goes on from NC_064921.1 coordinate 532,610,899, forward strand.
GAGATGAAGCAGCTTGCACAGGATAGAGTAGCATGGAGAGCTGCATCAAACCAGTCTCAGGACTGAAGACAACAACAACAACATGTTTTAAAGCAGTTTGTACACTTTATATTTTTCGTTTGTACTATTTCTGTAGTTATTTTGTTTTGTTTTTATCTGCGACATTTGATAAATAGTAACACGTTTCTTAAAGAACAATAATTTGAGATTGAAATATAAATAAAATTTTATTCTTTTAAAGAAAAAAGCAAAATGATAGGATAGAAGAGACATCTGTTAATGCCATCACCGATTGTGACTGGCACTGAATACCTCGGAATGGTTTCTTCGAGCTGTTCACCGCCAGTCACACAGAAAAAATTAACATTAGGTACTCATTCGTTTACAACATTGGGTGCTTACCTGCCTAGATCGCCAGCACCTTACCTTATATTTATTCCGGTATTCATTATCCTTTATTATTTGACTGATATGTACAATTTGTCAATGGATTTGGGCGTCTATGTTTGCTTCGCACTTCTAGGTGTCTTATTTACTGTCACACCGCGTCTTCCTCCTCTTCTGCTCCTCTTCAGTGTCGCTTGACGCTGTCCTCCTCTGAAGATTGTTGTTACGTTGCTTATGGGCATGTCTGTTACGTAGTGTCTGCAGGTTCTGTCCATGTGTTGTTTTTGAAATATTTAGATGACGTGTTCCACCTTATGCAAGAGACCTTTTGTTTCCCAGATATGTTTCACCACTTTTTGTGCTATTTCAGGGGTTTACTGTATTTCCTTTCTTACGTGAAGCTATGGAATGTTTATGTTGGTAGCTATGAGTTCTCTACACAATCTTCAACTTGTCGTGCTTTTGATATTGTGCTGTTTGTTTCCTTTGTTTGTGGTGTGGTAAAGCGTTGGGTTCTACCACTTTAGTCGTTTGACAGGCATTTTCTGATATTTTTCGAACTTGCACAGTGTTGTTGTGGCTGTTTCATATGTGCTGAAACATGTCTGTGTAAAACAAAACTTCGAAGGTATCTTGCATAGGGAGAATTCCTCAACCAATTTTCTTAGGAAGTATGGAGGTAAGAAGAACTGCAACACCACAAGATGATTCTTTTAAAATACTGGTTGTTAATGCATTTAGTTTGGCCCATTGTTCTTCGTCTCTTATTGCTGTGTATATATGTATGTTTCTGTGTAGTCTAAGTGTAGTGTATGTCTACTGTTAGCGTGTTCGCGTTTTGCCCGCAGCAGAAGACAGTGTGTTCTGAGGAAACTCTTCCCCGCATGTGCATGTAGGTGTGTGTCTCAGGGTATTGGGATTGAAGCGCGTGTGATAAGGTACGTGTTAAGAACTGTACCACACTGCGGCTGGCATCGATATGTGTCATTCTCAACCGTTCCCTTATGTCTGGGAAGGAGTTGTGTAGTCTGCGTCCTTTATCACTTAAATCGCACTCACCTTGCCATTTATCCAAAGGCCAACATATAAGGTGATGTGTCGTCTATATCGGTGCATTAGTTATTGTGTGTGCTTAAGATAAATTACCTTGCAGCTCTGTATTTCATCATGATAATATTGGGCATATTCCGAGCACCACACGCAGTGCGTCCAATGAGGTGGTGCCGAAGGTTGGAGATAGCCTTAGTAGGACACTTCTCTGCCCTCGTCTAACTGATGCTTTGTTAGTGATCAATTTCAGTCTGTGCGCCCACGTGCTAGTAGCGAGGCTGGAGCGCATAGTGGTATATCCTTATTATGGCAGAGGGAGTCTGCACTGTTTTGAATTGAACCTCACCAGCTTATGTAGTATTTTTCCTGCTTTTTCTGTTGTTAGCCTTATGTGTTAATGGAAATTCAATTTCTCAACGGAGCGAGGTGGAGCAGTGGTTAGCACACTGGACTCGCATTCGGGAGCACGACGGTTCAATCACGCGTCCAGCTATCCTGATTTAGTTTTTCTGTGGTTTCCCTAAATCGCTTCAGTCAAATGCCGGGATGATTCATTCGAAAGGGCACGGCTGACTTCCTTCCCCATCCTTCCCTAATCCGATGAGAGCGATGACCTCGCAGTTTGGTCTCTTCCTCAAAATAACCCTGAATTCTCATCTAAGTGTATCCCAAGATAGCGTCTAACATGTACTCGTTTGATTTTTTTGTCATAACGGAATCCCAATATGATGACGCTTGAGCCAAGACTCTTATCTTTCCAAATTGTATTTTATGTACGATTTCCAGGAAACGTTCAGGAACGGCCAACGTCTCAAGCTTCCACTGTTTAATACGTTGCTTGTGCTCTGTACAAAGTTCGCAAAACCACTACCAGACTGACCTATGTAGATGGGTGTCATCAGAAACACTCTTTGCTCTGAGTACTAAGTACGCTGAGCAAAGTTTAGTTCTGACATAGACTACCTACAGTCTGAACTGCCAGCCCACGGTGGTCAGTGGTTTTTACTCCGGATGACTACGGCAAACACAACTGTCCTATGCTTGAGTGCTTTATTCCAAGTAAATCGAGCAGATTTTATACAGCCATGCCACCGCGAAAGACTCCGAGGAGACTATACCGATCTTGATATCCACGCTTAGACAAAATCCTTGAAGAAGGCGAACGCGACTTTCTGGCCAAAGGGTGAGGAGGTGGCGTGGGCAGCGGTGGTGCCGGTGCGGTGCCCGCTGCGCCTGTGACAAAAACTCTTTGGTGAGAGCCGTGGAGGCGGAGGCGACTGGCGACGGTCCAGCCTCGTAAGCTGCGGCCGCGGCTGCCACCGCCTTGGTGGGAGGGAGAGAGGGAGGGAGGCAGCTGCGCTAAATTGGAACGGCGTGCAGTCCGGCGCCGCCCTCACGGCACACACTCGTCATCTCCAAAGCCGCCGGCCGCTCGCGTAGACTGCAGCCGTGAGGTCGGTATCGCCCACGAATTTACACTGACTTCTGTAGCTGCAGTAACTTCTCACATTTACGGAGGAAGACATTAACACAGCTATTGTGTCTCACTCTCCAACTCTAGGAGTTTGATTAGCAGAACTTCTTTAGCTTTTGTTGTTGTTGTTGTTGTCGCCTTTGATGCACTTCTTCACGCTACCCTACTTTGTAGAAGCCTCATCATCAATTCTTAGCTACTGCAACTACCATCCATTTGAATCTGTTTACTGTATTCGAAACTTGGCCTCCCTCTACAATTTTTACTCCTCCCTCGCCCCCCTCCCACCTCCCACCTCCCTTTTACAATTTTAAAATGATGATTCCCTAATGCCTCCGAATATCTTCTAACGACAAATTCTTTCGTTTACTCAGGTTGGGCTGTACCATAAATTTCTTTCTTCCTCTGTTCGATACAGTACATAGTCGTTACATATTCAATCTACCCACGTAATAAGGATAAACTTCAGACACATATCTTCAGGTAGGCCTTTTTAATATTCGAAGTTAACATTATTTTTAGGGAACGCTTTTCTAGCTAATGCGTTTTCACATTTTTCCCTCTTTAATTTGGTCACTGTCCATTGTTTTTCTGACCAAATGAAAAAAATATATACAGGATGTAAATTTTAAGTTGACAAACCAGAATAACTCGAAGAATAAGCTTCCTACGAAAAAGTGTGTAGAATTCAAAGTAGATTATTTTCGAGTGGGACATTTGCTGGTGCTAAAATTAGCCCGCCACCTTTTATTGCAGAATCGGATTCTACATAAAAACTACGTACATTTTGTCTTAAATATTTGTTTTGATTCTTGGTAGTTGGCGCTGTAATTCAAGAAAATCCATGTTCCGTTTCTGCGTGGAAAATGGTTACGGATAAATAAAAAAATACTTATTTACTTCGTAAATTTTGGTTCGCTAAAACTAAAACTCTCGCTTTCTCCCCATATGGTGGGGTTTGAGAGATAGTAATTAGAGTTTTACAAATGTTGACCAACATATTAATTTTTTTCCGCAGATTCGTGTAAAATAAAGAAACATAAAAAACGCCCTAGAAGGAATGACAACATTTTGCGCATTTCTGCCTATTATGGCATTTTCAAATGGCAGCTCAGTACGAGCTGCGTCCATGTATGATCGTTAATTTTAAGAGGACGCTGTCCTCATGTCAACGGTATTTACTAATTCCATATGCACACGATGTTTATAAAGTAGTTATACAAAAGTAACCTTTAATTGTGAAAAGCGTAAAAAACTTACAGAAATGTTTGATACAGCCAGAATGCAGTATATCTTCAAATTTTATTCGCGGCTAATACTGTTAGTTCCCGACGTTCCCGCTAGGTGACATGTGCGAATGAGTTACCAGTATTCCAGCAGTGAACACGTAGCAGTATAGCGGTGCAGAACGCATGCAGTATTGTTTATGATTTCTCGAACCCTAATCCGCTACTACAGTTCAGAGAAAATTCTGACTCAATATCTCAAAGACAAACTGTTACTACTTCATACTCTCGTTTCACCGAAACTGGCTGTGTGTTACATAGACGTCAAGTGTGGGTTGGCCAGCAGCCATCCATAATGCCACTTCCCACACCTTCTACCCTCTGCCGGTGTGCCACAGGGCTCTGTCCTCTTCCCTCTCCTCTACCTCCTGTACACGGCAGATATGCCCCAACCCCCCCCCCCCCTCCAGTACACCTCTTGCAATATGCTGATGACACCGCATTCCTCGCCCTCGCTCCTACCCTCCAACAGTACCAACGCCTTCTCCAGAATCACCTTGACCTTTTTGCTGCATGATGTAACCAGTGGCTTTTGACAATCAATCCTTCCAAGACCCAGGCAATCATCATAGGTCGCACAACTCGCTCCTTCCGGCTCCTGGATTTCTCCCTGATTGTCTGCGCCCGTCCTGTCCAGCTCACCCCCACCCTCACCTACTTGGCCTCACCATTGACCGTCACCTCACCTGGATCCCTGATCTCCGCTCCATCCAATCCAAAGCCCACCACCGCCTCCAACTCCTCAAACTCCTTTCTGGCTGGACATGGGGGTTGCACCTCTCTACCATCCTCCACACCTACAAATCCTTAATCTGTCCCATCCTCTGCTATGCCAGTCCTGCATGGATATCTGCCCCCCCCCCCCAAATTCTATAAGTCCCTCCAGATCCTTGAGCGTCAGGCACTCCGCCTCGCCTTCCGTATACGCCTCCCATCCCCCACGCGGATCCTCTATGATCTCATCCCTTTCCCCCATCTGCTCCTATTCCTCGAACATATTCACATCCTCTACACCTCCCGCCGCCTTGCTCCCCCTCACCCCCTGGTTGCTCCTCTCCTGTCCCATCCCTACCCCCTGCCACGTCTTCACTGTTGTATCCCCCCTACCCTCCATCTCTACACCCTACACCTTCTTTCCCAAGGTGGCTTTCATCAACTCCCCCTCCCGGATGATGCCTTCTCTTCATCCATTTATCCCTCCTATCAACTCTGATCCTCACTCGCCCTCCTTCCCTCTGTCCTTTTCCTGGGCTCCCTCTCCCCCCTTCCTTCCTCTTTTTTCTCAACCCCCCCTCTCGCTGCCCCCTTCTCTCCCCTGAGTCCTTTTGCATTTCCCTTCTCTGCCTCTTCCTATTCCCTCTCGCGTCTGCCCTGCCCCTTCCCCCCTTATGAGTCCTCTCCCTCCTTGGTTCCCCCCTTTCGTTTCCTCCTCTCCTCCCTCCTTGTTTTTTTTCTCCTCCTCCAGGTCCCGCCCCCCCCCCCCCCCCCCATCTGCCTTTGGCTCGGGAGTGTCGCATTTGTGCCACCGTTTTTCGTGCAGTGTTTTACAGTGTGTGTTTTCCAGTGAGTGTTGCGTGGTGTGTCTTTAGGGACGTGTAGCGAACAGCCATCATACTGTCGCTGGGTGTGATTTTTTTATCTCTTGTGAACAGAAACCAGACTGTCGCCATGTTTTTTTTAATTGTGTGTCTACTATGTCACTTGTCCGATTCCAGTGTATTTTATCAACATTGCCACCCCTTTTGCTTTCTGTTTTAATTTTCCGCATTTTTCGCCGTTTTTACACTTTAAATCGTCATTTTATCGCCTGTTTTTTCTTGTTTCTTTCTTCTTCATTTTCTTACCAAAAAGTCTGTAGGCTGTAGAGCAGCATACCAAGCTGCTGCCAGCCCGCCTCCCCCCCCCCCCCCTCCCCTTCGGGAGTTCTGCAGTCTTAAATTCGTAGGCTGTAGTACCTAGACACGCTTGAAGTTTATTTTATGCCTCACTTACAACAGGACATGGGCACAGAATTTATTTTCAAGCAATATGGCACGATACCACAATAACATTTAAAGTTGTCGCGTATCTCCGCAGAAATATGTCGACTTCGATTGGTTGGGTTGGAACAATGTCCTGGTCACCAGTGTTACCTAGTTTAACCCCTATAGACCTCTTTGTAAGGGTGTTTCCCCCGCTTCCGGGAAACGTAGACGGGCTGCGAAAGCGAGTAAAAAGCAGTTTCCAACTTAAATCAAGACCTGCCTCGTATGATTTGGCACGAAACTGATTATAGATGGGACATTTGCCGTGTTACAAAAGGTAGTCACATTGAACGTTTGTACATTAAGCTTTAAGATATACTACATTCAATGCTGTATCAAACATTTCTGTAAGTTATTTACCTTTTCACAATTAGAGGTTACTTTTGTGTAACCAAACGTAAACACGCTGTATGATAAGACAGCAGCCTTTACCATTTGCGACGTGTGTGAGGAAAGCAATAGGACTGATTTTCTATCTACAACAGTTTTAATTTTTTCCAACAACAATATTTTCCTCTTGAGAGTAGTTGCCTTCGTCAGTTATGCTCTGGCGGAGTCGTTGTTCCCAGTTTTGGTAGCAGCGCTGAAATGCTTCAAGTGGTAGGACATTCATCATGTCGGTCCAGTCCTTTGAATGTTTCCGAGAATCCCAAAATGACGTCCTCTAATACATTTTTCAATTTCGGGAAAAGAAAATAGTCACAAGGACTCAGATCAGGTGAAGAAGGGGTAAGTGTAATAAGAGGATTGCCTTTTGACATAAAAAATTTCGTGATGGAAATGACGGTGTGAAATGGGGCGTTGTCATGATGCAGCCTCCAATCGTCTGCAATGTTCGTTCTCTCTCGATTCAGTCTTTTCTGGAGCCTTTTCAAGGATATCTTTGTAAAACACATCGTTAACAGTTTATCCTGAAAGAATAATCTCACAATAACACGCACACATCGGAAGTTTTCATCGGCTTTTGAAGCTGGAGGTCTTCCTTAGCAAGGGTCATCTTGAGCGTGTTCTCGGCTAGCAAAAAACTTGTGATCTTGATAAGAAATGTTTCTCATAGGCCAGTTCCAACTTTTCAGATGTCTCATTCGCGGATTCCCCAAGTTTAACACGAAATTTTACGGCATAACGTTGCTATAAACTCAATTTACCCTTATTATTAAAATACAACTTCACTGATAACACTCTCAAAAATTACGTAATGGATGCTGGAACTGAAATTCGGAATGGGCATCTGCAAGGAATGAACACACCGGTATATACAAGGAGAACAGCACAGCGTTGCCAGATCGCTCGCAATGTTGTCAGTCTTACTGCTTGTTTCACACACTTCGTATGTAAGAAGAACGATTATACATTGAGGTATTTCATAGCTGTTTCTGGAGAATGCTATTACCACGATCGTGAATAAGTACGTTTAGTAACAAGGTGGAAAATGTTGTGATTTTTAAAATAATAAGGGACTGTGGATGCCTGTAAACAGAGAGTAATACAATATAGTGTGGTGTACTCACCAGAGCGCCGGATGATGCGAGGGCGTGACGATGGACTGTCTGGACTCTGGGCGTGAGTCGTAGCGGCGGGCGGCGCCGCAGCAGAGCGCCACCGAGGCGGAGGGCCCGGGGTCGTGGCCGGGCCCTGGAGGCGGCGCCGTCACCGCCTCCACGACGCCGACGCCGAGGGCGGCTGCGCAGCGAGGCGGCATCGACGGCGTCGGTAGGTTGACTGGGGGCGGCGTCGGCGTAGAGACGACGCGGCCGCCGCTGGCGCCCACGTACTCGACGGGAGCGCTGGCCGCGGGGGCGGGCGGTGGCACGGCCACGGGCACGGGCACCGCGCCACCGGCAGACACGGGGGCGGCCCCGGCGCCGGACCGGGAGGGTGCGCGCCCTCGCAGCGGCAAAGGCGAAGACGAGAACTGCGCGGGCGGCGGCGGCGCGGAGGCGGCCATCTGCTGCGGCTGGCCCGCGCTGCCCGACGACGAGCTGCAGCTGCCCACGGGCGAGGCGGGAGGCGCCGCCGCCTGCGGGGGCGGGCAGCAGCGGCCGTGGTGCTGGTGCTGGTGGTGGCGGTGGCTGGGCGACGGCTGCGCCAGCGCGTGGTGCCCGTGGTGCTGGTGGTGATGCTGCTGGTGGTGGTGGTGCTGGTGGGGGTGGTGGTACCGCAGCGCGGGAGGCGGGGCGGCGGGCAGCGACCGGTGCTGACCCACCCCCGGCGGATAGTAGGGCCGTCCGTGGCCGTGTCCGTGGCCGTGCGGGTGGGCGTGCGGGTGGCCGTGGGGGTGGCAGTAGCCCGCAGCGGAGGCGGCGGGCGACGGCGGCGGCAGCCGGTAGTGGTGGTGGTAGCCCAGGTCGCGCCGCATGTACGGGTCGCCAGGGCCGGCGGAGGCGGTGGGCGTGGCAGCCGGCAGCGGGCGCTGAGCCTGCGGGGGCGGCGGCGGCTGCGGCGGCTGCGGCTGCGCCTGCAGGAAGGCCGGCACGGCCACGGGCGCGTGCGGGTGCGCGTGCTGCAGCACCAGCCGCTCCCGCCGGCAGTACTCGTCCTCCGGCGCCGCAGCCGCCGCCATCCTGCCGGCCCGCGCTCCGATGTCAGGACATCTGCGGGTGCACAACGACACGGCGTCTCACTACCACTCTGGCTGCAGCCTGCGGGCGCTGCACATCGCTACTAAATAACTGCACTCAAAACTTCTATCAAGTATCAATAAGTAACAATAACAAATTCACAGTTAAATACTATTTTTACACTAGTAAACTTAAAAAGTATAAATACGATGTGCTCTGTCGAGAAGACAGAGTCGATGTTCGACAGAGTCCTGAGTGTATGTAGTGCTGTGCCCCTGCCAATCCTGTTCTGGCACGACAGTGGCGCTCAGGGGATTGCCGCCCGTGGTCTCGCAGACGCACCTCTTTCGGAGATGAACAGTTGTGCATCTCGTTAGTGCTTCCTGCATTTGATTTCGGTGCTGATTGTAAACATTCTGTTTACAGGCACAGCGTTAAGGAGCATCATCACGGATCGCTACTATCTTCCATAGGCAGCAGGTGAACATCAGCTGCGGCATGCTATCACGAACTAAGTAACGTCGACGGATCACGTGATCGTCGAGAGAACGCGAATGTTCCTCCGCCGCGGTGTATTTAAGCCGTAGCGCAGACTCCAGCGGCACTCTTATCTTTCTACCCATACCCTTCAACTCTACGGAACATTCTCATCCGACAATACTTCGCTTGACATTTTAAGTGAACGTTCAGTTCTTCAGTGTTTTCTCAGAAGAATGTCACCTTCATGCGGTGTGTTTAAAATGTATATATATTCCTTAAAAGACATCATAGTCGCCGTTGACTGCATATTTATTGTTAGTATTGCAACTTCGACCTTATGGCCATTTTCAAGTAACACTGCAAAGTTACATTCTGTCAGAATATAACACTATCTGACATGAGTACATGTCATCGTCAAAATGCAGCCTTTTGTCTGGGAGAGTCCCACAAGATGCAATGAGTACCTCACTTATTACATCGTAATATGTTGTTAAATATAAACTGAACTGTAGATGTTACCATCGTTCTAATAATCTATCATACATACGAGTATGTGGAACTTCTATGTGTGATAGATCATTTGAACGATGGAAACATCGACAGTTCAGTATATATTTAACAACATATTACGATGTAATAAGTGTCGTACTCATCGCATCTTGTGGGACTCTCACAGCCAAAAGGCTGCATTTTGACGATGACGTCATCCCCCACGTCCTCCTTTTCCTTGAAAGGATACGGATCCTGTACACCTCCCGCAAACTCGACCCTCCTCGCCAGCTTGTCTCGCCCATCCTCTCCCACCCCCACCCCCACCCACTGCCGCGCCTGTATTCCCACATCCCACCCGGTCTCCATCTCTCCACCCTCCTTACCCTCTCCCAAGATGGCTTCCGCCTGCTCCCCCTCCCTGATGATGTCTTCCTCCCCTCCATCTACCCCTCCTATCAACTTTGAGCCTCCCCGCCCCCACTTCCCGTGGCTTCTCCTCTTGGCACCCTCCCTCCCTTCTATTTCCTTTTCCCCCGTCCCCTTCCTCCACCCCTCCTCCCCTGCACTCACCATTTTTTCTCCCCTCCCCCTATCTCCCTTGCCCATGGCATCTGCCCTCCCCTCGCCCTGTCCCACTTCCCTTCCTCCTCCCCATCCCTTGGCAGGTTCCCGGACTCACAGACGCTCAGTGACCATTCGCGCGCCGGAGATCAACGCCATGTGTCTCGTGTGTGTGCCTTCGATGTGTTTCGTGTTCTATCGCCGTCACGCCACCACTCACGTGTACCGTCGCCGTCATCCGTGTTATGTACACCGTGTCGACTACGTGATGTTTCTCGTCCAGCGTGAATGGCTCCATGTTTTTTGTATTTTAGTGTCTTCATTTTTTGCCCGCCGTTATGATTGTCTTCTCTGTGCCTCCTTTATGTAAATACTTATTGTCAAACTCAAGGCTGAAGAGCGGCGTACTCTGCTGCTGACAGCCCGCCTTGTATTAGGTGATAAAAATTACAATAAAGAAAAAAAAAAACGATGACATGTACTCATGTCAGATAGTGTTATATTCTGACAGAATGTAACTTTGCAGTGTTACTTGAAAATGGCCATAAGGTCGAAATTGCAATAGTAACAATAAATATTTTATACAGTCAACGGCGACTATGATGTCTTTTAATAAATATTATATGACTGTGAATCCCAACCATGAGAAGTATATATATTTATTTTCTGACCGTCTGTCTTTGAATTTTTATTTAAAATAGACAGCAGCCCCAAATTTTGTTACTACTTCTCACTATTATTTTTGTTTTTAATTCGCTTGGCTGAAGAACCGTAAACTGTTTCCGCCGGTTACCTACAGCATCCCATCTGTTGGAGCATAGCTGACGCTGCATCACGTCTCATTGCTCCGCTACGCCGCCCAGAAACCAATAGCTCTCTCGCTGGGACCTAGCGCTATGCTGCAGCAATGATTACGTTACGACCTGCGAAACAACTCAGATCACGACGAACATTTGATGTTATTACATTGATACTGATCATTTCCGTTACCATTTTCCTATGTGGAACTTTAGTTTCGATGGTGAGACTGCAATATACACTCCTGGAAATTGAAATAAGAACACCGTGAATTCATTGTCCCAGGAAGGAGAAACTTTATTGACACATTCCTGGCGTCAGATACATCACATGATCACACTGACAGAACCACAGGCACATAGACACAGGCAACAGAGCATGCACAATGTCGGCACTAGTACAGTGTATATCCACCTTTCGCAGCAATGCAGGCTGCTATTCTCCCATGGAGACGATCGTAGAGATGCTGGATGTAGTCCTGTGGAACGGCTTGCCATGCCATTCCATTTCCACCTGGCGCCTCAGGTGGACAAGCGTTCGTGCTGGACGTGCAGACCGCGTGAGACGACGCTTCATCCAGTCCCAAACATGCTCAATTGGGGACAGATCCGGAGATCTTGCTGGCCAGGGTAGTTGACTTACACCTTCTAGAGCACGTTGGGTGGCACGGGATACATGCGGACGTGCATTGTCCTGTTGGAACAGCAAGTTCCCTTGCCGGTCTAGGAATGGTAGAACGATGGGTTCGATGACGGTTTGGATGTACAGCGCACTATTCAGTGTCCCCTCGACGATCACCAGAGGTGTACGGCCAGTGTAGGAGATCGCTCCCCACACCATGATGCCGGGTGTTGGCCCTGTGTGCCTCGGTCGTATGCAGTCCTGATTGTGGCGCTCACCTGCACCGCGCCAAACACGCATACGACCATCATTGGCACCAAGGCAGAAGCGACTCTCATCGCTGAAGACGACACGTCTCCATTCGTCCCTCCATTCACGCCTGTAGCGACACCACTGGAGGCGGGCTGCACGATGTTCCTAACGGTGTGCGGGACCGTAGCCCAGCTTCATGGAGACGGTTGCGAATGGTCCTCGCCGATACCCCAGGAGCAACAGTGTCCCTAATTTGCTGGGAAGTGGCGGTGCGGTCCCCTACGGCACTGCGTAGGATCCTACGGTCTTGGCGTGCATCCGTGCGTCGCTGCGGTCCGGTCCCAGGTCGACGGGCACGTGCACCTTTCGCCGCCCACTGGCGACAACATCGATGTACTTTGGAGACCTCACGCCCCACGTGTTGAGCAATTCGGCGGTACGTCCACCCGGCCTCCCGCATGCCCACTATACGCCCTCGCTCAAAGTCCGTCAACTGCACATACGGTTCACGTCCACGCTGTCGCGGCATGCTACCAGTGTTAAAGACTGCGATGGAGCTCCGTATGCCACGGCAAACTGGCTGACACTGACGGCGGCGGTGCACAAATGCTGCGCAGCTAGCGCCATTCGACGGCCAACACCGCGGTTCCTGGTGTGTCCGCTGTGCCGTACATGTGATCATTGCTTGTACAGCCCTCTCGCAGTGTCCGGAGCAAGTATGGTGGGTCTGACACACTGCTGTCAATGTGTTCTTTTTTCCATTTCCAGGAGTGTATATTAAGTGCCAAACTAACTGTGGAATCATGAGTCATTGTGTGCAATACAGACTACCGTTCAACCTACGGACGTAAGAGCTCTCAAACCCAATACAGCTTACTGTCGGGAATTTTGAATTTTTATCTGCAAAGGTTTCCCTACATCCTTAGACAAGGAAGGGCTTCACTACAGCAAGCACGTCCAAATGCATGTTGGCTGTAATAGCTATGCAGAAACTAAGAGTCTTGCACATGACAGACGACCGTAGAGAGCTGCAACAAACCAGGGTTCGGATAAACAACCCAACATGACGTTGAGTGTGCACTCTCGGTGAATTTCACTGACGAAATTTTCTCTGATTCTCAGGTGATTGCGTTAATTGAAGCTACATTACAAGAAGTTCCCTATTGTAGGAACTAAATCTTGAAATGAATTTGCCAAGTTACACTCTCACCACCTTCCTTCGAACAATGATGACGATTAGGAAACTTGTAGATATGCTACTGAAGTCATCGCGACTACTCGACTATTAACCTGAAAATTTTCCGCCGCTGTATTATGCATATACGGTTGATGGTATTTCAGGGTTCGCTTCACGCAACAACAGATATTTCTCCGTTACTATGATACGGTACTTGTATAGTGGAGTTGGTCTATTCAAATAATTGTCTGTAAACCATAGGTTGGGGCAGTGTTACATTTCTCGCGAATTGTGTCTAATCCAGATCTTGGACTATTAGTGAACATGAGCTTCACACCAAAGAAGTTATAGCCACCTTGTCAAGAGAGAGTCCAATACAGTTTATGCAAAATATCAGTTCATACACACCCGAAGAACGAATAATATCTAGCGTGAATCTAATGAAACGTCGCAGAGCTAACTTGAGAGTACGATCAGCTCAGAACCGTGACAAACGCAGCGTGTTGAAACCAAACTCGACGCTGAATCGATCGCCATAACGTATTGGACGTCGTCCGTTAGGGCAGCACGTAACGTGTGCTCAAATTGGTGATGGTGATGATGAGTCCCATACTCCGAAGAGCATAGGAGACGCTGCGGGAGACCCGCACCGCCTTACTAGGCAAGGTCATAGCGGAGGTGGTTTGCCATTGCCTTACTCGGGCTCAAATTGGTACAGATTAAGAAAGCCAGAATTATCTTAAACAGCAGTGCAAGTATTCAGTGTCCCAAAATCACATTCCATGTTCAGAGAAACGAAATAACAATTGCAACTGTATATCAGTATCATGCAGGCTTTGATGGTGAGATTAGAATTGCTGATACGGCTTTTTTCATTACCGTTTCATTCCATCGTCTCTCAGTGAGGGAGTGGTCTCCCAAAGTTGCGTTACTGCTCTTCAGCGGAGGCCAGTTATTAATACACTGTTGCAAAAGTAAAATCATTTAGCCACAAGTCATTTCGAATAACAGTTATTGCACAAGGATCAGGCAGTGGATTATTAACAACGAGTGAGTCACAGCAGTTCGAAGATTATTCACAATCGAAATACTGAAGCACATCAAGCAAGCTCTGCCATGATAGACACTCAGATTTGTTGACGGATGTGAAAGAATCTAAAACAATCACTTAACCTCGTACGAAAAATGCGGAAACACTATATTTTAGTAGTTCAGCTGCCAACGGACTTTCATCGTTAATACACCAGATCTTATCATCAGATCACTGAAGTTTAACGACGTTGGACCTGACCAGTACCTGGATGTGTGACCGCCTGGGTACACCATGGGGTGTTGCCCGCTATCACTTTACTTTTACGGCAAAGGGGAGGAGGGATGATGGTTTAAGGTTCCTGATTATCAGACCTTGAGCCACAGTCCTGGATTAATTTCCAAACTTCTTCTCAGTGTCTCATGAAGTGAGAGCGTGTGACACTGTTGATAGTGATTCGTCCGTCGGATGGGGACGTTAAGCCCGGCGGCTCCATTGGCGCTATTCGAACGGAACAAGATAGGCGCCGGCGCCCTGTTTCACCCTCTGCCTTCTCTCATTATCATCGTCATTATCATCTAACACAAACATGACATACACACACTGATTACAGTCATCTACATTTATCAGGCACATTTAAACACACCACCCTCACACTTCGTGAGGGAAAGGTCATGCCACTGTCGTGAAGAATAGAAAAAATCTTTCCAGTTAAGCGGCTGAAATCGCCCTTCGGAGTCTCCCAGCCAACACTGTCATGCGACATTGCTTTACCGATTGTAGTGTAACTGTTTTATTCCTAATTATAAGAGGTGTTCAGAAGGAGTTACGAAACAACACTGAGGGTATAACTGAAGTCTTTATTCAAAAATAATCGCCAGAGGCCTGAACATAAGGTCTCCCTGTTCCTAGAATTCCAGTGGCTATGACAGGAGCCAGGCCTCAACTTCATTCTTCAGTTCGCTGTCCAAGCTGAAGCGCTTCCCTTTGAGATTCTGTTTTTCCTTTTCTTGCTCAATCGGCTCCCGCTTGAACTTTGCTATTACACTTTGTGTGACCTTCGAAACGTTTGGACCCGCGTTAGCGTCGAGCAGAAGCACTCTCTCCGTGAATTGTCTAGCTCGTGTGCTATTGATGGACTTGTGTAGGCCACGGAGTGGCTCACAGTACACTCAATGTAAACGGTTTTACCGAGCTCGAAGAATTCGATGAGTAACCGACCTCGGACGCCGAACATCACCTTGCGCGCAGAGGGTGAAGCTTTGACTGTTTAGGAAGTGGTGATGGCACATACTTCCATTGCAAGCATGTCTCATTACCTTATCCCAAAGCGGCATATGCGAGATTCAACCGGTATGGTTTTCAATTGAAAACTTCTTATATTTATGAATATACATAAAGGGGCACAAGAGCCTTTTATACAAGGTGTTTCACAATTCATGTTACACGTTTTTACAACTTATAAAGGGTATATAGTCAATCAAGTTTTACATAGGAACTCATGTCCGGAAACGTTATTCAACGACGCAACAGAGCGTCCAATATACATGCGCCGACTCCTGTAAATGTATGTAAATACACGGTTATTCCCTGATGATGATACAGACTTTCAAGTGCGGTGGAGACGGATACATACATCAGTTCGAGGTAAGAGTCCCTGGTTCGGAAACGAAAGAGTCGAAAGTTATAAGCGAAAATCGCTATGATACCTTTGACGGTGGAATTGGTGCACATGTACTGTTGTTGCTAAGAATGTAGGTATGCTCCTATCAGAGGTGGTACTATGAACCAAGACAACGAAAAAGTCTAGTAAACCTGGGCTCTAAAATACATACCTGAGGAGATATCACCACTTGTTCACCTCCGCATGTGTGAAAAACATTTCCTCTACTGAACAACTGCTCATAGCTCCTAAAGAATGGATTTTAGATCCGATGTTTACAGTATATATTTTTTTCTTGGTTTGGTCCATACTACCACCTCTGCAAGTTTCCTACCCTGCAACCTTAGAAACAACAGTATCGGTGCATGTATTCCGCAGTCAGAGGTATCAGAACGATCTTCAGTTATAGATTTCGACTCTTTCGTTTCAGGTACTGCCACTGTCAGCTATGTTCCAATGCCAATGTGTCCTCCTCTTTTTCTCACTCTGCCATTGTCTCCTCCTCTCTGTCTGTACCACGACCATTATCTACTACCTTCCCATATTTATTACTTTTCCGTCCTTTTACACTGACACTGCCTCCTTCTCTCTCAGCGTAAGAAAGCGCGAATATGTTCGCATGCCAAAATTTTTGAGGAAATTATTAAAGATGCACATTTGCCTTTCTTGTGCTCAGATCAGAGCACTTCTCCGTTGATTTCCTTCTTTTCCCTGCTACATCAGGACATATCTATTACTCCTATGAAAAGCACTTTATTTCTCAGTAAAATTTTGATAACTTACTTATGTGAAATTGTAATAAAGCAAAACTAGATAATTTTACACCTCAGACGGGAATTCATGTGCACGAAAACTTTTCATGTGCTTCAATACAACAACAACATGGGGTTCCCAGAAGCCTTCTGATGATAGTGGAGACACTTCGCAGCACATTTCTCTGCACTATGTCACTTTATAAACTACGTTTCCGCCTTACATCGGATTTTAAATACGTATTTTACATGTACAAGGTAGAGTGACTCTGAAACTCTGTATCTCGGATCGGTTAAGGATATCAATAACATTTTCAAGGTTGTTTAAGACCAGGATCTTAGGTATGCATCGTAAATATTACAGCCATTTGCTGTGCGTAGCACTCATAGAATCCACGGCACGGTCTTGGTACCCAAAAATCCATATTTTTCTGGTTTTAGAGGTACTGACCTTGAACTAAATTGTGCCTCCTTAAGCCCCACAAGGCGTTACCCGAGATCACATGTAATGCAAAAAGAACCAATCGATTTCATCCATTTGCCTAAGCTGGAGGGAGCGCGTAATTTCAAATTTTCACCCTATGCTGGTTATACAGATGATTCCTAGCCTTATGGCTCTCATGCTGTTGTACTCTTACCGATGTGGTAATATCATTCGAAATGAATTACAGGATTAGTATTCATTTATCAGGTAAATATAGTACATTAAAATGGGATAACCTGACCAGAAGCTTAGACTCAGTTCTAGTTCTCTCTCACGGCTCAGTCTGCAGCGGAGGAATAAGAATAACACAGTACGGGCGAAGCCGCGGTAGACTTTGAAGGGCTTCAAGCAGTGCATAAACGGTTGCTAACTGCGGTAAAACGAGCTCCGCTGAGCGGCGGTCGGGTGAACGTCTTCAGGCTTCATGTAATCCTTTCCTGCGAGGCGGCCACTACAGCCCCGCGTCTTGAGGGGTTTCCAGGCACTACCTAATGGTATATTACTCTAGCCGCCGCCGCCGGATTCTTAACTTTTGCGGTCGTAACTCTTGTTTCGCGACTCTTCCTATGCCAGAGTTAAGACTGTAGAAAGTCACTTATTGGTGCATTGTTCCAATTTCCTGGTATTGTTCAAAGATGTCTGCAGCCGAAATTTACGAGAAAAAAATTGCTAACTCTAGTCGTGATGAACAACAGCGTTTCTCATACTAACGGAAAAGCAGAATTTACACAAGATCAAAGAGATGTTTTCTCTAAATGTTTCGAACTTCAATACTCCGTTGACGAAAGAAACGGCTCAGTTTCTGTGAAGGTCTAAAAATGTAAAGACGCACATAGAGGGTGTGATTGTTTAACGGAAACTATTGCGTGCGTCAGGAGACAGTAAAATGTTTAGTTTACCAACGGAACAGACATAGTGCCTATAATTATGGAAATAATTAACAATATACCTATTAATCCAATCCACAGTACACGTAATGTTGTATTGTGATCTCCACTTCGTTGAATAATTTCGTGCAACTCTCGAAGCAGGTCTGTTCATCTCTGCGTAGCCAACGCAACCAACATGAATCTGAATCTGATGACTGTATTAAACCGTTGCAACTCTCTACAATCTCTCTACTTCCTTCCATTACCAAAGTGATAATTTCTAGATTTTTCAGATGTGTTACAAAACGATCCCTCCTTTTATTCCAGTTCTGCCATAAATTTCTTTTTTCCGCAATTCGATTCAGTACATCCTCATTTAGCATTCTTCAGCAGCACTAAATTTCGGAAGTTTCTGTCTTCTTCTTTTCTGGGCGGATCATCGTCCACGTTTCACTTCCTTACTAGGCTACACTACAGACAAATACGTTCACAAAAAGTTTCCTAAGTCAGGAACTGATATTAAATATTAACAAATCCCTCTATTTCATAAAGAAATTTCCTGTTGTTGACAGTCTGCATTTTATATCCTCCCTGCTTCGGCCATAATCAGTTATTTTGCTGCCCAAATAGAAAGCTCATCTACTACTTTTAGTGTCTTATTTTGTAACCTAATTGCCTCGGCTTAGCATTATTTAATAAGACTATATTCCACTACCCTTATTTTAGTTTGTTGATGTTCATTTTATAACCTCTTTTCAAGACTCTATCTCTTCCATTCAGCTGCTCTTCCAATTCACTTGCTGTCTCTGACAGAATTACAATGTCACTGGCAAACCTTAATGATTATATTTACTCTAACCGCACTTCCTTTACCAAATGTTTCCTTTGTTTCTTTCACAGCTTACCTAGTATAAAGATTGAATAGTTTCGGGGATGAGCTAAAACCCTGTCTGGCTCTCTTCCCTTTCATATCCTTCGTTTCTTATTTGACATAGAGACATAGTGGGATTTACTGAAAATAACAGCAAAATACATCAACTTCAGGGAACAAATTACAGTAGGAGGCGTAACTACGGTGTATGGAAGTGAAATTCAAATACAGTGGGCGTATTGAATTACGGACGCACAGCGACCATCTTGCGATATTTTAAAATTATGTTTTTCAGCCTGCGGTCACACAAATGATATTGTTACCTGTTTCATGTTATTAACAAGTCATCACCAGACGATTTGTTTTTAAAAAAGCGAAAAAGAGATATAGTAAAACGCAAGAAAGCAATTACCAAAAAAATCTTGTGTAGCCAAATATGTATGCAACAAGACAGTTTACCAAAAAACTTTTATGCACTCAAATATATGCACTTTAATACGTTATACAGTAACATTTCGACAAAAAAAGATAGGGTGTTCACGCGCGTCTGTGCTCTTACACAGCAGCCGTCATTGTATAAGTGGAATGGGTGACTGCTGCCAGCAGACGGCATCCGCGTGTGGTAAACTGATAGCTGGTGGTGGGAAGAGCTCAGTAAAGAGCTGGAATGAAAAAAAACTTAGACACGAAACTACTATTAGACAAGCTCGAGGCAGCGCTAAAAGAAACGCCATCAAAGGATAATACAAAGCGGCAGGGGGAGGTAGAGCGTACCTGATCAGAAAATACATAGATAATTGCTTTGTTACTGATATCTCTTTGCTAATTCACCAGTTGTTCTGTTTTCATTTTTACTCGTTCACGCCGGCACCGAGAATTGTTCCTCACTTTTGCCTGGCGCGCCTGTTCATGCTTTCCTACTTCTGGAAGCGCTGCGTTTCCTATTTCTCACAGGGGGCGGTTGTCGTATTGAAACGACCTTGCCTATTGTTCTAATATACCGATCTTTCGATTTGAAAGTCCGTTCTTTTAAAATAGTGAGAGATCACATAAAATATTTAAACGAATTAATATTAAATTATGTAATATCTTATTTGGTCAGAAAGCTCGTACGTTGAACGGTCACGCAAAATTGCGTTCACAGCTGTTCGCTGATCCCGGCTGATAGTTAATACATCATACGTTAGTGTATTGCTGGCGCCAAAATTGACAGAGTTGTGAGCCACCAGTAGTACACTTTGGTATGAAGTTGATAAAATTAATTTCAAGCTCATACCGTGTATCCAAATGATATCCTTGAAGTGCGTATAGACAGATCAAAATGTTGATCTGTGCGCTCTACTTTATGTCTGCGTTGTTTCTAACAAGAGATGTTGAGACCGAAATATATGTGCGTTACCTTTAAGCGTCGCGGGCGACCAACACCTATGTTTTGTAACATAAACGCTGGAAACTGACATAGCTGTGTGTCGTATGACAGGGTAGCCTGCTTTGGACGTGGATGATTGAGAAAACTTTCGGAAGAAGGGATATACCAAGTGACCAATACGAACGTTCATTACTCACGTATTTTCTGTCTTTGAGCATAAGGGTGCGGAGTAGTGAGACGGGAAAAGCATAGTTCTGCATTACTGGTCGGAAGTCGACCGCTACAATTTCGACGCACTTATGACTGATTCCGAGGGAACACGCTGTTAAAAAAATACGGCGTTTTATGGGCTAGGATTTCTCTTCACCGCCTTTCCCTTGTGTGAAGAGGGGCTGCCAACACCACATAACGAATCTGCGAGAGCGACACGGAATTATCACTAGTGTCACCCTCTCTCTCGGTATGTAACTACGACGGAGCGTTCTTTGCCTCCTCTGCCGTAAATAATATTAACGGTTTTCGCCTATATGGCATTTGGCAGCGGCGAGACTAACTGTTGTTACTTCCCGTTTACCAGAATGGGGACCCACTACTTGAGTGCTTTTGCTCAGTATTCCAAAGCCTAGAACTCTCCTGGTTACCATTCACACGAGTGGAAGAGAGCAACCATGTACTTACAGCAGGCCTGACACAACAGCTGTGTCGCTGCAAAGTTCTGCGACCAAAGGTGCAGGGGCGAAATTGTACTTGATGGTATCCACAGAAATATAATTTGCCTTTCTACTGTTTACTCACTTGTGCCAATTGGCGCTTCTGGTTTCGCCTCTAATTTCCTCCTACATTAACAAGGGAGGCTGTCGTCAGAGATCGCAACGGAACCAAAAACTTTTCCATTAGCCAGGTAGTTATGAAGCGCTTTTTGATTTCAATCTGAAATTATTCACATTGTCGTCAAGGGCATATCCATTTTTGCCATTCTGTCAGATTTCGACGTCGACGTTCTAACTCTGCTGATCACATGGGACACATGACTTCCTGGCGCCAACCCTACACCAACTAAAGAGCTCGAAAGCGACCAGCGTTTTCTTTTAGGAAGGAAACTAATACTTTCTCCGGTGAGTTTTCGGTCTCTAGAAAATCGACGCAAAAAAAGAGAGGCAGTGACGTCCTGGAAATACTGCACTTGAATCTCACGCAAAATGTAACGTCTTCCACGCAGGTATAGGCCTACAGTGACCGTATGGAGTCTGTTTCAAGGTGTAGCAAACCTACAGTGCCGGCGAAGCACTCACCCCACTCTGCCTGTGGACCAGACTTGCCATCCTACCTATCAGGCGCGAGCTGCACTCATTACCTTCCACTGCTCTGTCGCCTGGATCCGTGGTAAGGCCTGGTGACTGGTTAAGTGGCGTCGCGTGTAAAAAATGTGCACATGTACGTGCGTGCGGTAACAGATATTGACAAGTCCCAAGCAGCATCGACTGTACTATCTCGAGCAGATGTTGGCTACGACCAACCAGACGTTGTGAGTGTGAGGACTAAAGGAATGCGGATACTTCATAGAGGTGAGTGACGGAGAGGTCTATTTGTTATGCAAACCATCATAACATCATGATGCTTTGGGGATGATCTGTGCATCACCTGCTACGCCCATACTGTTCCTGAATAAGAACAGATATCATAAACAGCAAACAGACTGATAGTGTAGATCATCGTAGATAGATTTTATCTTACTTTATAACACGTAGACTGCCAACGGATTCTGATCACTGCGTAACGCGAGATGGAATACCTTCTTGTGATGTTACAGGCATCAGATGCGGTAAAGAAAAGTTAAGGGCTGTGGCGCAGGCCTGTGATCGGACTATCAGCTGACTGTAGGCAAAGTGCAGCCCTTCAAAAAAAATGGCTCTGAGCACTATGGGACTCAACTGCTGTGGTTATTAGTCCCCTAGAACTTAGAACTACTTAAACCTAACTAACCTAAGGACATCACACACATCCATGCCCGAGGCAGGATTCGAACCTGCGACCGTAGCAATCGCACGGTTCCGGACTCCGCGCCTAGAACCGCTGCAGCCCTTCAATCCTTCAGAGTATTACGAGGGACGGGGCGGTGGATCCCTCGCCCTGGCCACTTGTTACCCCCAGAGGAAGTATCTCGTTACACATTTTTACAGCAAGATCCACGGTACTCATTCTGACAGCAGGCTGAGTGGATTTGGGGCCATCCTGGAGAGACTGGAACGCAGAAAACATTCCCGCCCCCCACCTGAGACTGAACCCGGGACATCCAGGTTCGGATTTTACTGCTCTACCCGCCTTTTTGTGTCTGTTTGTTAGTCATATGTCGTCACCATTTATGTGCGGATATACCATGACACTTCTCAAACACCACTAATGAAAACTCCACTTTGTTATTATTATTATTATTATTATTATAGAGGGTGGACAGTCTCCTTACCGAACACGTTGAGCTACCATGCCAACCGGTAAATCAATGTGGCCACCATTGACCCGACAGGGAAAATAAACACGGTTCACATTAATTTGACCAGTCTTTCGACGTCAACGTGCAATATCTATCACAGACGGCAGGTGGCAGCACTATCAGTGGAACACATATAAAGTGTGTCAGGGTGACGCCGTGCACAGTGCAGTCAGTGTCGTGTTGTGGAAACGGAGCGATTCATCTGACGTGCAAAACGGCATGATCATTGGCTTTCGGGGCAAAGGTCGAAGGTTTTCCGCATCGGTTAAGTTTATAAACTGTTCCCGTGGTTAACGAATATTGTGCACCGCACACTAAATTGGTGCCGAGGTACCTGTGGTGCACGCCGGGTGAACGATGACTGCGGAGATGTGCACGGGCGAATAGATGTGCAACTGTTGAGCAACTGATCACTCACATCAATCAAGGGTTACTAACTGTGTCTCCGTTCAACAAACACTGCTGTAAATGGTTCTCTGTTGCAGGTGCCTCGTTCATGCATCTATACTGACTGCTGTTCAATGGCGATTAAGGCTGCAATTTGCACCCAATTCCGCAACTGGACGTCTACTGAGTGGGATAGATGACCTTCTCAGATGAATCACTTTTTATGCTCTGAATCGTCCGAAAGCAAGCACTTTGCAGCATTCGTCGGAAGGGTTCAGGCCGGAGGGAGGCGGGCATGGATGTGCGTGATGTCTTCAGGTTAGTTAGGTTTAAGTAGTTCTCAGTTCTAGGGGACTGATGACCTTAGAAGTTAAGTCCCATAGTGCTCAGAGCCATTTTGAACCGGAGGGAGGGTGGGGGTGGGGGTGGGGGGTCGACACTATGATGTGGAGAATGTTTTCGTTGCATTTCCTGGGTGATCTGTGATCTTGTCATTCTGGAAGGTGCAGTGGATAGACACAAGTGTGCATCTACCCTTGAGAACCATGTCCACTCCTACATGCAGTTTCTTCTTCCTCAGCACGACGGCATCTACCAGCAGGACAATGCAAGTACGGGTTACCACAGCTCGTAGTGTACGCGCCTGATTCGAAGAGCACCAGTATGCGGTTCCCGTACTTCCCTGGCCACCAAACACAGTCGAAGTTTGGTGGATGCACCTCGAACGGGCTGTTTGCGTTATGGATCCTCGACCGAGGCACCTAGCGTCGGTGCGGCTACACATCCCGGTCGGTACGTTCCAGAACCTCATTGATTCTCTTCCTGCACATCTCCCAGTGGTCAGCACTGCAAAAGGTGGTTATTCAAGGTGACAAGTGGTCTCATTAATGTAACTCGACAGCGTGTAACTGGAGAAGAGACGAATGGAGAATCATTCAAACGGCGACGAGGGCCACAACTTGGGAAATGCACTGCTATAAACGGCTTTGACGAAAGACAGATTATTATGGCCCAGTACCTGGAAACGGGTGTCTCCGAAACGGTGAGGCTGGTGGACTGTTTGCTTGTTAGTATCGTGAGCATCTTTGGAAAACGCTTGAAGGACACTGAAACCAAGGCTAGACGGCAACGCGTCCCAAATCCACGCCTCACCACAAAACGCAGAGGTCAGAGATTAGCCTATTTTTTAAAGCGCAGTAGGTGGTTATCTGTGGCGGGTTTGACCACAGACTACAATGCTGATGCAGGCACAAGTGTATCGGATCCACACTGTTCACCGCACATTGTTGAACATTTGGCTCTGAATAGGACGTACCTCATGCGTTCTACTGCTTACCTGACAACAAAGCCAGTTACATCACAACTGTGTTCGTATTCGGATACCCATCATAATGGTTGAACGGCTGCTCGAAACATGCACCGCAAAAGGGATGCAGGCTGATGGTGGCAATATTATATTCTCACAGGAATTCGCTTGGGCTCGCACAGGACCTGTCGTGGTGAACGAAAGCATCATGACATCTATAGTGCATGTGAGCATTATTGCAGACTATCTCCATCGCATCACGCTTAATGACTCTACCAATAGCATCTTCCATCAGTATAACTGTCCGTGTTACAACGCCAGATCGCGCTACTGTTGTTTCAGGAGCATGAGAGTAAACCCACGTTGATGTCCTGGCCACTAAATTCGTCTGGTTTGACCCCGATGGGATGCTCTCATATACCACCTCTGTACCCACAAACCACCGGAATTACGTGACCCCTACACAAAAGCTCCAGAAACCAACCAATAGCTTGTTGAATCAATTTCGTGCGGAATCGCTGCTGTATTGCGTTCCAAAGGTGACCAACTAGCTGCTAAATCAGTGTAACTGTAGTTTGCGTCGTAGTTAACCAAATAAGGCACTATGTGATGGACGAAGTTCTGTTATCATGAAAATTGTAAAATTCAGTGAAAGCTTCCAATTTTGGACACAAGGTGCAAAACTAGCATTGCGAATGCAAGAAGAACGTTAGATATGTCTCCACATGTAATGTGTTAGGCATGGGGTTTGGGCAGAAAGGGTCAAACAAATGGGGAAGGCATAATGCTGATGTTAGAATTAACCGTCGCTTACACGATTTGTGCAATATGAGCACTGGAGACGTCGACGAGATGCTGTACAGCACCAGATTTGATACTGGTGGCCAAACTGGAACTAATTTTTAAAATTACAGTGAAATGAATAGCCCTAGCTGTATACATGCGTTGATATAAGTCAACGGGGACAGTTGAAAATGTGTGCCCCGACCGGGACTCGAACCCGGGATCTCCTGCTTACATGGCAGACGCTCTATTCATCCGAGCCACCGAGGACACAGAGGATAGTGCTGCTGCAGGGACTTATCTCCGGCACGCCTCCCTTGAGACCCACACTCGCAGCTTATTATCCCACACTATATTCATTGTGCCTCTGCCCAATATACTCATTATTCGCGGCTTTTTGCACACATTTTCAAATGTCCCCGTTGACTTATATCAACGCCTGTATGAAGCTAGTGGTATTCATTTGATTGTTATTTCATTCAAATGAGCTGCATTGTCACCTGTGGTATCTGGGACATGTCCGAAAGAACAGATACCATATAATTCTTTTGAGTTTAAATCAGTTTTGCATTAACGCATTAGAATATCAATCAAGTTTTGCTGCCATTTCCACTCTGTACCTCTGTGGGTAGGTGTACACTTTGATTATGACCAAGCAGTATTATATGACTGGCTGCAGCTACAAACTAGCTACATAAACTGTGTTCATAGTTGCATGTAAAAATTTTCAGTGCGCAGAAAGCCTAAGCATGTCTTATTCATGAGGCAGACGGTAATGAGGTAGATCCTAGGCGAGTGATATGGAGCCTTGCGTCCTCTCCTCAGCAGCAGGGGTGTTTGCCGTGGCACTACAGGGTAGGCGACGTGCGTCACTCTTCTGCAGCCGGCCGCCTGATTAGCAGGCAGCCCGCGCACCACAGCAGCAGGAGCAGCTGTGCTAATGAAGGCTCGTGGGTCCTAGCAGCTCTGCACACATGTGCCCGCTTCTGCCTTCGTTTGCTACATCTAAGTCTACAGCTGTACTCCACTAGCTATCGTGTGGTGGTGGGGGGGGGGGGGGGAGAGGGGGGGGAGGGAGGGTACTCAGCATACAATAGTCACTTCTCCCGTTTCCTGCCCCAGCGCGAGTAATGCATGGGATAACCAACTGTTCGAAAGCGTGTAAGCTAGAATCTCTCTAATTTTACTTTTCGTAAGATATACATAAATGCACAGGAGGAAGCAATATATTGGTTGATTTTTGTATTAACATACGTGCTTGGAATTTAACCCTATATTGTATGACATTTTTAGCGCACCAATGTCAGTCAAAAAGTATCTGAGGGTAGGGTCTGACACACAAAATACTATGTAACAGATTGAACACAGCAATTTTAATTGATTCATTATTTTAGGTTTGTTTCCACACGCTCTGTTACAGCGCACCTTAAAAACCCAACGATATGTGATCTAAATGGCAGAAGTAATCCACTCTTTCAGGTGCTGTCACAAGTTTTTACATTTACGTGACCTTGAGAAAAAGTGCCTATCTCGATGGAGTCAGACCGTGTGTGTTGACTGACAGCGATATCATGCATATACAAGTGGTTTTCTTAACATTACGCGTAAGTTAACGGTTTATTGGCAGATTGCAACAACATGCACTAGAATTTTAAGAGCATCTACTATGTCTCTCTTGTAGTGTCTACAACTAGAGATGGAGGACCATATCCGTGACGCTTTGGTTCTTACAAAACGAACCACGAGGTTATCGTCTTTTGATCTTCCTTTTCCTATCCTTCCTCAGTCTGTCCTACACCAATCATTGTACAGCCTAATGCCACCCTTTAAACAAAGAATATTAAACGGGGAAAATATCAGGGCTACTAAACTATCATAATGTTTACCATTCCACACTTCATTCAAAGGAAGTCATAATTCATAGGTTATACATTAGATAATACCATTATTAGATCTCCAAATATAGGTTTCATACCTGCTGCACCCGTAAATTTTACAAAGGATTATAATCTACGGTTAAAACAACGCTTGTCACAGTCTCTATACGCAGATACCTTCTACACCCTATCCCAACGGAACTCAAACCGATTTTTTTTCCCAGACACTAGAATCTGCCGAGATATTTATCCATCCTATGAACTACTGCTCCTCTCCTACCCCACTCGACATCTGGACTCCGTCTTCCCTCCCCATCTTTCCATACCCTCCCTCTCTTTTTATACCCACTTCCTTCAAATCCCCTTTCTAAACTCATCCCTTACTCAGTGTGGCTTCTTCAATTTTCAGTGAAAATGCAATGTTTCTTCTTTAAATAACGTCACCGATTCTTGGACATGTTTTCAGCAAATATTTTTGTTTTTATCTTCACATTTTAGTCTTACGATTTACATTCAACAAAGAAATTAAATCAACAATGTTTTGTAAATAGCTTCAAAATTACATCTTTTTTATAGATTACAAGAAACTTTTGTAATACTTTTATCTTAGACTCATATTTGTTTTGGTCTTGTTTCTTCTTTTCTCTTCTTCTTCTTTTGAGTCACCAGTCTTGTGACTGGTTTTATGTGGCCCGCCACGAATTCATTTCCTGTGCTAACCTTTTCATCCCAGAATAGCACTTGCAACCTACGCTCTCAATTATTTGTTTGATGTACATCAATCTCTGTCTTCCTCTACAGTTTTTACGCTCCACAGCTCCCTCTAGTACCATGGAAATTATTCCCCGTTATGTTAACACGTGTCCTATCATCTTGTCCCTTCTTCTTGTCAGTGTTTTCCATATACTCCTTTTCTCTACAATTCTGTGGAGATCTTCCTCATTCCTTACTTTATCAGTGCACCTAATTTTCTTCTTAGCACCTGATCTCAAGTACTTCTAGTCTCTTCTGTTCTGGTTTTTCAACAGTCCATGTCTCACTGCCAAACACTGCTGTGCACGAAACGTACGTTCTCAGAAATTCTTCCTCAAATTAAGGCCTATGTTTGATACTAGTAGAATTCTTTTGACCAAAAATTCCCTTATTTGCCAGTACTAATCTACTTTTTATACCCTCCTCCGTACATTATGGGTTACTTTGCTGCCTAGGTAGCAGAATTGCTTCAGTTCATCTACTTCGTAATCACCAACTATGATGTTAATTTTCTCGCTGTTCTCATTTCTTCTACTTCCCATTACTTTCATCTTTTTTCGGTTTACTCTCAATATATATTCTGTTCTCATCAGACTGTTCATTCCATTTAACGGATCCTGTAGCCCTTCTTCACTTTCACTGAGGATTAGCAATGTCATCAGCGAATCTTAACACTGATATCCTTTCACCTGAGTCTTTATTCCAATCTTGAGCCTTTCTATTATTGCCGTCATTGACTCTTCGACGTATAGATTAAACAACAGGGACGAAAGACTACATTCCTGCCGTACACCCTTTTTAATCCGTGCATTTCGTCTTTACGTACGTTTCAGAACTTTTGTATGAAGAACGCAATGGTTTATCATTGACAGCCTGACTTTTCCTCCATTCTCCCCCCCCCCCCCCTTCCACGCCCATGCCTCCCTGCCCGACAACTGGGGATGAGGAGTATCAAATAACAATGAAGAAAAAAACGCATATCGGCTACCAGCCCAAATCGCCAGGATGGCTTATCGTCATCCTTGCCTTGCGTACACATGTGCAGAGGCCAGCGGTCAACAAGTTGCGAGGGCCCGCGCTTCGCCGTCTGACCGTCGTAATGCGGGGGCAGACGGAACGCTAAAACAATCAGCTCGGCCGTGCCCAGCGGCGGCCCGGCTGAAGGCGGGCAAATATTTGGGCAGGCGGATTGGCCACGTCCCGTTCCGTCCCGTCGCGGCGCGTCCTCAAACGGCCGTATCGCGGCGCGCCACGCTGTTTGCGGCGGTGATGGCTCTGCCTGCGCCAACACGGCCCACCCATCAGCGGCGCGTCGCCGCCCACCACCGCTAGTGCCAGGCCCATCCCACGTAATTAGCCTCGGGGCAAAATTCTCGGCAACCCGCTTCAGAGACGCACTTCTGTTTCTCGCTGATAACTGCGGTCCTTGCTATGGACGAAGAGGCTGCGCTGGACGTTGAGTCTGAAGCGTCGGTCGAACGACTCCAAACGAGCGTTTTTCTCACATCCAGACGTGGGTCGAAGCAGTCTGGTGGCCGCGATATTTCTTGACATCTGGAATGTATTTGACTCCCAAGGGAACGTCTCCAAATATCAACAAATGATCTTGAAGAAAGTTGGTCTTTATGTAGAGGGGACAAAACAGTGCAATACGTATTTCTTTGTTTGTACCCAGTTTTACTTTTAAGAGGTACAACACACTTCAAAAGTAGGTATAGAGGGAAAGCCTTCGAAACGATAATATACAGGGTGTTACAAAAAGGTATGGCCAAACTTTCAGGAAACATTCCTCACACACAAAGACAGAAAATGTGTTATTTGGACATGTGTCCGGAAACGCTTACTTTCCATGTTAGAGCTCATTTTGTTACTTCTCTTCAAATCACATTAATCATGGAATGGAAACACACAGCAACAGAACGTGCCAGCGTGACTTCAAACACTTTGTTACAGGAAATGTTCAAAATGTCCTCCGTTAGCGAGGATACATGCATCCACCCTCCGACGCATGGAATCCCTGATGCGCTGATGCAGCCCTGGAGAATGGATACATGCATCCACCCTCCGTCGCATGGAATCCCTGATGCGCTGATGCAGCCCTGGAGAATGGCGTATTGTATCACAGCTGTCCACAATACGAGCACGAAGAGTATCTACATTTGGTACCGTGGTTGTGTAGACAAGAGCTTTCAAATGCCCTCATAAATGAAAGTCGAGAGGGTTGAGGCCAGGAGAGCGTGGAGGACATGGAATTGGTCCGCCTCTACCAATCCATCGGTCAACGAATCTGTTGTTGAGAAGCGTACGAACACTTCGACTGAAATGTGCAGCAGCTCCATCGCGCATGAACCATATGTTGTGTCGTACTTGTAAAGGCACATGTTCTAGCACCACAGGTAGATTATCCCGTATGAAATCATGATAACGTGCTCCATTGAGCGTAGGTGGACGAAATTAAAATGAGCTCTAACATGGAAACTAAGCGCTTCCGGACACATGTCCACATAACATCTTTTCTTTATTTGTGTGTGAGTAATGTTTCCTGAAAGTTTGGCCGTACCTTTTTGTAACACCATATATATATATATAGGGTGAGTCACCTAACATTACCGCTGGATATATTTCGTAATCCACATCAAACACTGACGAATCGATTCCACGGATTGAACGTGAGGAGAGGGGCTAGTGTAACTGGTTAATACAAACCATAAAAAATACACGGAAGTATGTTTTTCAACACAAACCTTCGTTTTTTAAAATGGAACCCCGTTAGTTTTGTTAGCACATCTGAACATATAAACAAATACGTAATCAGTCCCGTTTGTTGCATTGTAAAATGTTAATTACATCCGAAGATATTGTAACCTAAAGTTGACGCTTGAGTACTACTCCTCCGCTGTTCGATCGTGTGTATCGGAGAGCACCGAATTACGTAGGGATCTAAAGGGAACGGTGATGGAACCTAGGTACAGAAGAGACTGGAATAGCACATTACATCCACATGCTAACACCTTTTCATTGGTCTTTTTCACTGACGCACATGTACATTACCATGAGGGGTGAGGTACACGTACACACGTGGTTTCCGTTTTCAATTACGGAGTGGAATAGAGTGTGTCCCGACATGTCAGGCCAATAGATGTTCAATGTGGTGGCCATCATTTGCTGCACACAATTGCAATCTCTGGCGTAATGAATGTCGTACACGCCGCAGTACATCTGGTGTAATGTCACCGCAGGCTGCCACAATACGTTGTTTACTACCCTCTGTGGTTGTAGCACATCACGGTACACATTCTCCTTTAACGTACCCCACAGAAAGAAGTCCAGAGGTGTAAGATCAGGAGACTGGGCTGGTCAATTTACGCGTCCTCCACGTCCTATGCAACGCCCGTCGAACATCCTGTCAAGGGTCAACCTAGTGTTAATTGCGGAATGTGCAGGTGCACCATCATGCTGATACCACATACGTCGACCCGTTTCCAGTGGGACATTTTCGAGCAACGCTGGCAGATCATTCTGTAGAAACGCGATGTATGTTGCAGCTGTTTGGGCCCCTGCAATGAAGTGAGGACCAATGAGGTGGTCGCCAATGATTCCGCACCATACTTTTACAGTCCACGGTCGCTGTCGCTCTACCTGTCTGAGCCAGCGAGGATTATCCATGGACCAGTAATGCATGTTCCGTAGATTCACTGCCCCGTGGTTTGTGAAACCAGCTTCATCGCTAAACAGGTAGAACTGTAACGCATTCTCTGTTAATGCCCATTGACAGAATTGCACTCGGTGATTAAAGTCATCACCATGTAATTGCTGATGTAGCGACACATGCAACGGGTGAGAGCGGTGACGATGCAGTATGCGCATGACACTACTTTGACTCAGTCCACCGGCTCTCGCAATGTCCCGTGTAGTCATGTGTGGGTTCATGGCAACAGCAGCTAACACACCAACTGCACCCGCTTCTCCTGAGACGGGCCTGTTACGGACCCGTTTGCGTGCGACGACCGTACCTGTTGCATACAGTTGGCGGTAGATGTTTTGCAATGTGCGGCACGTTGGATGCTCTCTGTCCGGGTACCGTTCTGCATACACCCTGCAGGCTTCAGATGCATTTCGTCGACACACGCCACAGATGAGTATCATCTCCGCCTTTTCAGAGTTCGAATACACCAGGTTCACAGTTCCTACAACACTACACTATCACAGACGTTTGGTAACACGGTGTACTACAGTTGGTCTGCGTGCGGAGACGAATGCAGAATAACAATAGCAGTAAGCGCTACATGCGGACACTGCGACAGCTAGACCAAACCACAACAGGGCACTACAGCCACACTCGTAAACACGGTCGTCATCATAAACATGTCCCTGCAGATGCTGCTCGCCGACCGTGGCCCGTGTTTGTTACAACACGCAACTGAACGTCGCAGGTTTCAAGCGTCAACTTTAGGTTACAATATCTCCGGATGTAATTAACATTTTACAATGCAACAAACGGCACTGATTACATATTTGTTTATATTTTCAGATGTGCTAACAAAACTAACGTGGTTCCATTAAAAAACGTAGGTTTGTGTTAAAAAACATACTTCCGTGCATTTTTGTATGGTTTGTATTAAACAATTACACTAGCCCCTCTCCTCACGTTCGGTCTGTGGAATCGGTTCGTCAGTATTTGATGTGGTTTACGAAATATATCCAGCGGTAATGTTAGGTAACTCACCCTGTATATATATATTCTTTCTCGGGGCCTAGTTCCGCTCCAACGCGGGGTCGCCTTTCCTTGTTGTTATGGATTTGGCAGTGTTAATTGCAGAGGGTGGCCGGATGCCGTTGCTGACTCCACCCCGAGCCCCCGGGATGGAAGTAGTGTACCCCAGCTGCCTGCGTCTAGTGTAAGTCATGAAACGTTTTCAAATGTCTGTGAGTCGTGGAATTGAGGCGGAACTTGGGGACCAGCCCGATATTCACCTAGCGGGATGTAGGAAACCACCTAAAAACCACACCCAGGCTGTCTGGCACACCGGCCCTCGTCGTTAATCCGCCGGGCGGATTCGATCCAGGGCCGGAGCGCCTACCTGAGTCCAGCAAGCAGCGCATTAGCGCTCTCGTGTTATAAATATTTTTCACACAAAACGTCAATTGTCATTAACGTTCATGAAAACTGTGTAATCAACTTTTATAATAATTTGAAGTTTTACAAAACACTCCACCACTATTAATTAATTCTGAAAACTGAAACATTTTCTTACATCATAAATTGAAGAATATGTCAAGCCATATACATCCCGCTGTAACGAAGATGGATCCTGAAACACAGTTTGGGAAAATAAGCTGTACACAGTGTGCTGTCAGTCTCTCTTCAATATGTTGTTGTTGTTGTCTTCAGTCCTGAGACTGGTTTGATGCAGCTCTCCATGCTACTCTATCCTGTGCAAGCTGCTTCATCTCCCAGTACCTACTGCAACCTACATCCTTCTGAATCTGCTTAGTGTACTCATCTCTCGGTCTCCCTCTACGATTGTTACCCTCCACGCTGCCCTCCAACGCTAAATTTGTGATCCCTTGATGCCTCAAAACATGTCCTACCAACCGATCCCTTCTTCTAGTCAAGTTGTGCCACAAACTTCTCTTCTCCCCAATCCTATTCAATACCTCCTCATTAGTTACGTGATCTATCCACCTTATCTTCAGTATTCTTCTGTAGCACCACATTTCGAAAGCTTCTATTCTCTTCTTGTCCAAACTAGTTATTGTCCATGTTTCACTTCCATACATGGCTACACTCCAAACAAATACTTTCAGAAACGACTTCCTGATACATAAATCCATATTCGATGTTAACAAATTTCTCTTCTTCAGAAACGCTTTCCTTGCCATTGCTAGTCTACATTTTATATCCTCTCTACTTCGACCATCATCAGTTATTTTACTTCCTAAATAGCAAAACTCCTTTACTACTTGAAGTGTCTCATTTCCTAATCTAATTCCCTCAGCATCACCCGATTTAATTTGACTACATTCCATTATCCTCGTTTTGCTTTTGTTGATGTTCATCTTATATCCTCCTTTCAAGACACTGTCCATTCCGTTCAACTGCTCTTCCAAGTCCTTTGCCGTCTCTGACAGAATTACAATGTCATCGGCGAACCTCAAAGTTTTTACTTCGTCTCCATGAATTTTAATACCTACTCCAAATTTTTCTTTTGTTTCCTTTACTGCTTGCTCAATATACAGATTGAATAACATCGGGGAGAGGCTACAACCCTGTCTCACTCCTTTCCCAATCACTGCTTCCCTTTCATGCCCCTCGACTCTTATGTTTGCCATCTGGTTTCTGTACAAATTGTAAATAGCCTTTCGCTCCCTGTATTTTACCCCTGCCCCCTTTAGAATTTGAAAAAGAGTATTCCAGTCAACATTGTCAAAAGCTTTCTCCAAGTCTACAAATGCTAGAAACGTAGGTTTGCCTTTCCTTAATCTTTCTTCTAAGATAAGTCGTAAGGTCAGTATTGCCTCACGTGTTCCAACATTTCGACGGAATCCAAACTGATCCTCCCCGAGGTCTGCATCTACCAGTTTTTCCATTCGTCTGTAAAGAATTCGCGTTAGTATTTTGCAGCTGTGACTTATTAAACTGATAGTTCGGTAATTTTCACATCTGTCAGCACCTGCTTTCTTTGGGATTGGAATTATTATATTCTTCTTGAAGTCTGAGGGTATTTCGCCTGTCTCATACATCTTGCTCACCAGCTGGTAGAGTTTTGTCATGACTGGCTCTCCCAAGGCCGTCAGTAGTTCTAATGGAATGTTGTCTACTCCGGGGGCCTTGTTTCGACTCAATATAGACAATTAAAATATTTAAACATTTAATACTATTCTGATTAGTTATTTTACTTACATTTTTATGTTTTAAATGGTTATTTCATGTTTTACATTCATCTTTTCTTGTTTTTTATTTACCGTTTCATATATGCATCTTTTGTTAATGGAAAATAATAAGTGTTTCATTATCATGATAGGAAATAATGACAATAATGATAATCTTTAAGGAAATGCTTGGAACATAACGTTTTTTGCAATATGCGCAAAAAATAAGCGAAATTTCTTCATGTAATATACACGGAGGAGAAGACAATATAAAACGAAATTCAACAGGATTTAAAGTGTACTGAAATATACCTAATACAAATCAGTATATTTAGAGGATCACCCATGACAATTTTAAATCATGCTGAATGAGAACAGTAATGAATGTTTAGATATTTTAATTAGGTAGGCTTATTTTGAAAATACTTTGACAGCATACTGTGTACAGCTTAGTTACCTCCCCCATGAACCATGAACCTTGCCGTTGGTGGAGAGGCTTGCGTGCCTCAGCAATACAGATGGTCGTACCGTAGGTGCAACCACAATGGCAGGGTATCGGTTGAGAGGCCAGACAAACATGTGGTTCCTGAAGAGGGGCAGCAGCCTTTTCAATAGTTGCAGGGGCAACAGTCTGGATGATTGACTGATCTGGCCTTGTAACACTAACCAAAACAGCCTTGCTGTGTTGGTACTGCGAACGGCTGAAAGCAAGGGGAAACTACAGCCGTAATTTTTCCCGAGGGCATGCAGCTTTACTGTATGGTTAAATTATGATGGCGTCCTCTTGGGTAAAATATTCCGGAGGTAAAATAGTCCCCCATTCGGATCTCTGGGCGGGGACTACTCAAGAGGACGTCGTTATCAGGTGAAAGGAAACTAGAGTTCTACGGATCGGAGCGTGGAATGTCAGATCCCTTAATCGGGCAGGTACCTCAGAAAATTTAAAAAGGGAAATGGATAGGTTACAGTTAGATATACTGGGAATTAGTGAAGTTAGGTGGCAGGAGGAACAAGACTTTTGGTCAGGTGAATACAGGGTTGTAAACACAAAATCAAATATGGGTAATGCAGGAGTAGGTTTAATAATGAATAAAAAGATAGGAGTGCGGGTAAGCTACTACAAACAGCATAGTGAACGCATTATTGTGGCTACGATAGACACGAAGCCCATGCCTACTATAGTAGTACAAGTTTATATGCCAACTAGCTCTGTACAGGATGAAGAAACTGATGAAAGGTATGATGAGATAAACGAAATTATTCAGGTAGTGAATGGAGATGAAAATTTAATAGTCATTGGTGACTGGAATTCGAGCGTAGGAAAAGGGAGAGAAGGAAACATAGTAGGTGAAAATGGATTGGGGTTAGGAAATGAAAGAGGAAGCCGTCTGGTAGAATTTTGCACAGAGCATAACTTAATCATAGCTAACACTTGGTTCAAGAATCATGAAAGAAGGTTATATACATGGAAGAATCCTGGAGATACTAGTAGGTATCAGATAGTTAATATAATGGTAAGACAGATATTTAGGAACAAGGTTTTAAATTGTAAGACATTTCCAGGGGCATATGTGGACTCTGACCACAATCTATTGGTTATGAACTGTAGGTTAAAACTGAAGAAACTGCAAAAAGATGGGAATTTAAGGAGATGGGATCTGGATCAACTGAAAGAACCAGAGGTTGTACAGAATTTCAGGGAGAGCATAAGGGAGCAATTGGCAGGAATGGGGGAAAGAAATACAATAGAAGAAGAATGGGTATCTCTGAGGGTTGAAGTAGTGAAGGCAGCAGAGGATCAAGTAGGTAAAAAGACGAGGACTAGTAGAAGTCCTTCGGTAACAGGAATTTAATTCATAAAAGGAGAAAATATAAAAATGCAGTAAATGAAGCAGGCAAAAAGGAATACAGACGTCTCAAAAATGAGATCGACAGGAAGTGCAAAATGACTAAGCAGGGATGGCTAGAGGACAAATGTAAGGATGTAGAGGCTTATCTCACTAGGGGTAAGGTAGATACTGCCTACAGGAAAATTAAAGAGACCTTTGGAGATAAGAGAACCATTTGTATGAACATCAAGAGCTCAGATGGAAACCCAGTTCTAAGCAAAGAAGGGAAAGCAGAAAGGTGGAAGGAGTATATAGAGGGTCTATACAAGGCCGATGTACTTGAGGACAATATTATGGAAACGGAAGAGGATGTAGATGAAGATGAAATGGGAGATACGATACTGCGTGAAGAGTTTGACAGAGCACTGAAAGACCTGAGTCGAAACAAGGACCCCGGAGTAGACAACATTCCATTGGAACTACTGACGGCCTTGGGAGATCCAGTCCTGACAAAACTCTACCATCTGGTGAGCAAGATCTATGAGACAGGCGACATACCCTCAGACTTCAAGAAGAATGTAATAATTCCAATCCCAAAGAAACCAGGTGTTGACAGATGTGGAAATTACCGAACTATCAGTTTAATAAGTCATGGCTGCAAAATATTAACACGAATTTATACAGACGAATGGAAACACTGGTAGAAGCCGACCTCGGAGAAGATCAGTTTGGATTCCGTAGAAATGTTGGAACACGTGAGGCAATACTGATCTTACAACTTATCTTAGAAGAAAGATTAAGGAAAGGCAAACCTACGTTTCTAGCATTTTTAGACTTAGGGAAAGTTTTGACAATGTTGATTGGAATACTCTCTTTCACATTCTAAAGGTGGCAGGGGAAAATACATGGAGCGAAATGCTATTTACAATTTGTACAAAAACCAGGTGGCAGTTGTAAGAGTCGAGGGACATGAAAGGGAAACAGTGGTTGGGAGGGGAGTGAGACAGGATTTTAGCCTCTCCCCAACGTTATTCAATCTGTATATTGAGCAAGCAATAAAGGAAACAAAAGAAAAATTTGGTGTAGGTATTAAAACCCATGGAGAAGAAATAAAAACTTTGAGGTTCGCCGATGACATTGTAATTCTGTCAGAGACAGCAAGGAACTTGGAAGAGCAGTTGAACGGTTAGGACAGTGTCTTGAAAGGAGGATATAAGATGAACATCAACAAAAGCAAAACGAGTATAATGGAATGTAGTCGAATTAAGTCGGGTGATTCTGATGGAATTAGATTAGGAAATGAGATTCTTAAAGTAGTAAAGGAGTTTTGCTATTTGGGGAGCAAAACAACTGATGACGGTCGAAGTAGAGAGGATATAAAATGTAGACTTTCAATTGCAAGGAAAGCGTTTCTGAAGAAGAGAAATTTGTTAACATCCAGTGTCAGGAAGTCGTTTCTGATAGTATTTGTTTGGAGTGTAGCCATGTATGGAAGTGAAACATGGACGATAAATTGTTTGGACAAGAAGAGAATAGAAGCTTTCGATATGTGGTGCTACAGAAGAATGCTGAAGATAAGACAGGTAATGAGGAGGTATTGAATAGAACTGAGGAGAAGAGGAGTTTGTGGCACAACTTGACAAGAAGGAGGGACCGGTTGGTAGGACATGTTCTGAGGCATCAGGGGATCACAAATTTAGCATTGGCGGGCAGTGTGGAGGGTAAAAATCGTAGAGGGAGACCAAGAGATGAATACACTAAGCAGATTCAGAAGGATGTAGGTTGCAGTAAGTACTGGGAGATGAAGAAGCTTGCACAGGATAGAGTAGCATGGAGAGCTGCATCAAACCAGTCTCAGGACTGAAGACCACAACATCAACAACATAGTTTCCAAAAATGGTATTTCAGTTTCCAGCTTTATTACACAGGGACGTATCTGACTTGAAATCTGCTTCAATTTATGTTGTATAAAAAGTTCTCATTTTTCAGAATTAATTAATGCCAGTGATGTATTTTTCAAAATTTTAAATTATTACAAAAGTTGGTTACAGAGTTTTGAAGACCTTTAGTTACTTATCAACTTTTACATTAACAACATTTTTAATATATCATCGTTTCGAAGGTATTCCCTCTAAACGTAGAATGCCAAATTACCTTTCCGCTTGAGTTTTACCCCTTAAAGCGGAATTGGGTGCAAAAATAAAAAAATAGGTATTGCATTATTTTGCCGTCTCTACATACCCGGCAAGTTTAATCAAGATCGTTTTTTGGCTCCAATGGCTCTGAGCACTATGCGCTTAACTTCTGAGGCCATCAGTCGCCTAGAACTTAGAACTAATTAAACCTAACTAACCTAAGGACATATACACATCCATGCCCGAGGCAGGATTCGAACCTGCGACCGTGGCGGTCGCTCGGCTCCAGAATGCAGCGCTTAGAACCGCCTGCTAGATGGTTTATTGACACTTGCGAATGTTCCATTGTCAGTGCCAAACCAGCGCTTATTACGAAATTGCGAGGACCCAGCGAAAATAGTGACAGGGTTGAGGGTTGCTTAGTATGGAGGACGCAGCACAATGTCGTTGATGGAGAACTATCGTATGATGTAGAAGTAAGTAAGACGCGCCTGCGAAGTCGTGTCCTGAGAAGTGGTGCCCTTACTGTTCATGTTTAATATTAATGACCTGACAGATAACATTATTAATAACCTCATACTCGATTAAAAGGAAAAATATTGCATACACTTATTAACACGACTTCCAGATTATAGATAAACTCCGTTAGTAAACTGCCATATTGTGCAACTGAGTGATAAGAAACATCAATGTAGACTATTTAATAGTCTCAATGCATTATTTGCAGAGTGAAAATTTACATTATTTCTCTTCAGAAACTTAACTTGTTGATGAACTGGGGAAACTTA
Organism: Schistocerca gregaria; assembly: GCF_023897955.1. Classification (NCBI taxonomy): domain Eukaryota; kingdom Metazoa; phylum Arthropoda; class Insecta; order Orthoptera; family Acrididae; genus Schistocerca; species Schistocerca gregaria. Next base: position 532,650,322 of record NC_064921.1, read on the forward strand.
GTTTCGTTTCCTTCACTGATTTATATGGAGTTACGTTGAGAAGCAAGATTACTTATAATTTGTAGATGGTAATTCATCCTATCGATTACTTGGAAAAGGGTATAATATTAATTGTTCGATACTGTGCGAAACTATTAGATCCGACGGATGAAATATTGCAGAAGAAGCACAGATAAAAAAACCTCACGGCTATTAAAAACCTAAAACTTAACAATGTTAAACATAAATATCGTTGTCGTAGTAGTTGTTCTTGTCTTCATCCCAACCCACTCGTATTGCCGTCCGTGTTAAAGCACCGTTTCTGAGACGGGGAGGTGCACCGTCCCCGGATGGAATCCATCCGGCGGATAGAAACAGAATGGGGGATTAAAGATGAGGATCGGTGTGCCGGCCAGCCTGCATGCCGTTTTAGATGGTTTCCCACATCCCTCTACGAGAACGCCGGGCTGGTACCCAATTCTTACCTCCGGTACACGATTCGCAAACATTGAGAAAACTTTCCCTCACTTTCACTTGAATAACGCTACACACAGACAGATGGGTTACAAGTTGTTCGTTCTGAGGGGTAAGAGAATGGTGGTAGTAAGGGAATCTGACCACCCGTTAAATTTACTGTACAGTAACCGTTAATAATCATGTCGACCCTGGAACTATGTGGGACAAGAAAAGAAGTTGTCTTCAGTCCGAAGACTGGTGTGGAGAAGCTGTACACCCTAGTCTGCGTGTGGACTGCAGCCTACATCAATTTCAACCTGTTCTCTGTAGTCACGCCTTGGCCTCTGTCAACAGTTCCCCTCCCCTATTACCGACACGACCATTCCTTGAGGTGTTAGTATATATTCTATCAATTGATCCCTTCTTTTGACGACTCACCGCTCCTACTTCAAGTGTGTGTGTGTGTGTGTGTGTGTGTGTGTGTGTGTGTGTGTGTGTGTGAGGGGGGGGGGGGGGGGTCCGAAGGCTTGAAATGTTTTCTGTCCCCAAGACTCTAAAATTTACTTAGAAATTAACGTGGTCTACAGGCATATCCTGAGACATAAATTGTGCTGTACGTCAACAAATATGCGATTAATAATTTGTTTGGCAGCAGTTTCTACTTATGTCTGGATCGAACTGTCGCATCCGTGAAGGTACTTTATTAATCTTGTATTAATGTCTTAAAACTCCAACTATCTTCTGTTCCGTCATAAGTTTTCGCAAAGGAATGGAAAATCTCAAGATCTCATGATTCGGAATGTTTTGTGTTCTACCCGTGGCTTTATTACGAAGAAAAGGGTGACGGTGTTCTCTGCTAAGCTCAATAGATAAAATCTGCAAGTTAGTAGATTTACTGTCCAGCACCCCCCCACCCCCCCCTCTCTCAGCTGGAGAAAATAGGAGCCTCTCACTATGGACAACATCAAGGGATAGACAGAGGCAAGGGGGACTCTCCCACGTGGTGTTCATTTACGCACAACTACATCCATGGCGTTTACAAAACGTTTGCATTTGTAATCTAGAAGGAACAACTAGTATTACATTACTTATCTTTCTTTAATTGCAATTTAAATGTCTTCATAATTAAAGTGAAATTCAAGAAGAATAAGAAGAAGAACGATCTTCAGTAATATTTAGCAGACTATAGCTCGAAACCTTGCGCACCCGTCTTGATTTACGTTTGTCATTATTTTGGAGTTGAGTTTGGTGCTCCTTTGTCTGAGGTACTAACTTTATTTCCTTTTCAATTTCTCCGACATCTAAAAGCAGTCCAGTCTGGAATGTGGTCGTAAAGTTTTAACGCAAATGTAATCGGATGTAACATTCGGAATCTGCTGCAGTCGGAGGACAGGACAAACACTGTATGGTTCCTGGGAGTGTTCCCATAGAAAAATGTTAAGCGCAGATTCAAACGTATCAAGGCTGACCACTAGCGCTGGTAAAAGCCGACCGTTTTAAACAGATATCGGTGTTTCAGTTCTGACTAACCGATAGCTTTCTGTGTTTGGTTGATCCCAGTCATAATAGGGCGTTTTATATCTTACTAATAATCAGGTGAAAAACCGGTATATCACTTCATCATAGCAGTGGTCTTAAAACTTTGGTTATCAAATAAAACGTTTTTAAGAACGAGTAACGTTTATTATTCGCAAAATTTCCATTGCTTTGAAATACTGAGTTATTATAGAAAATGGGGAAAAGCGATCAGAGGTATTATAATAAACACGCTAACAGAAATGAGCAACAAACACTTGACGTAAGAATCGGTACATCATTGCTCAGACAAGAATGTACTGTTGTTTTCTTCTACCAGAAGCAGAGAACTTTTTGAGAAGCCGTCTTTTATTGTCACTCATAGCCCAAAAATACACTCCTGGAAATGGAAAAAAGAACACATTGACACCGGTGTGTCAGACCCACCATACTTGCTCCGGACACTGCGAGAGGGCTGTACAAGCAATGATCACACGCACGGCACAGCGGACACACCAGGAACCGCGGTGTTGGCCGTCGAATGGCGCTAGCTGCGCAGCATTTGTGCACCGCCGCCGTCAGTGTCAGCCAGTTTGCCGTGGCATACGGAGCTCCATCGCAGTCTTTAACACTGGTAGCATGCCGCGACAGCGTGGACGTGAACCGTATGTGCAGTTGACGGACTTTGAGCGAGGGCGTATAGTGGGCATGCGGGAGGCCGGGTGGACGTACCGCCGAATTGCTCAACACGTGGGGCGTGAGGTCTCCACAGTACATCGATGTTGTCGCCAGTGGTCGGTGGAAGGTGCACGTGCCCGTCGACCTGGGACCGGACCGCAGCGACGCACGGATGCACGCCAAGACCGTAGGATCCTACGCAGTGCCGTAGGGGACCGCACCGCCACTTCCCAGCAAATTAGGAACACTGTTGCTCCTGGGGTATCGGCGAGGACCATTCGCAACCGTCTCCATGAAGCTGGGCTACGGTCCCGCACACCGTTAGGCCATCTTCCGCTCACGCCCCAACATCGTGCAGCCCGCCTCCAGTGGTGTCGCGACAGGCGTGAATGGAGGGACGAATGGAGACGTGTCGTCTTCAGCGATGAGAGTCGCTTCTGCCTTGGTGCCAATGATGGTCGTATGCGTGTTTGGGGCCGTGCAGGTGAGCACCACAATCAGGACTGCATACTACCGAGGCACACAGGGCCAACACCCGGCATCATGGTGTGGGGAGCGATCTCCTACACTGGCCGTACACCTCTGGTGATCGTCGAGGGGACACTGAATAGTGCACGGTACATCCAAACCGTCATCGAACCCATCGTTCTACCATTCCTAGACCGGCAAGGGAACTTGCTGTTCCAACAGGACAATGCACGTCCGCATGCATCCCGTGCCACCCAACGTGCTCTAGAAGGTGTAAGTCAACTACCCTGGCCAGCAAGATCTCCGGATCTGTCCGCCATTGAGCATGTTTGGGACTGGATGAAGCGTCGTCTCACGCGGTCTGCACGTCCAGCACGAACGCTGGTCCAACTGAGGCGCCAGGTGGAAATGGCATGGCAAGCCGTTCCACAGGACTACATCCAGCATCTCTACGATCGTCTCCATGGGAGAATAGCAGCTGCATTGCTGTGAAAGGTGGATATACACTGTAGTAGTGCCGACATTGTGCATGCTCTGTTGCCTGTGTCTATGTGCCTGTGGTTCTGTCAGTGTGATCATGTGATGTATCTGACCCCAGGAATGTGTCAATAAAGTTTCCCCTTCCTGGTACAATGAATTCACGGTGTTCTTATTTCAATTTCCAGGAGTGTATTAATCATTCGTAGGAAGTTCTGTGGTTTCTGAATGATATCTATCGCCTTAAAATGATATTGTTTCTGATGAAAAGAGTCCACTTGCAGATCAATACATTACAGAACGAGTATTGATGAACAGACTGGATAAGAAAATGTTTGACAATAGTTCAGTTCATAAGTGAATTTTTAGCTATTATCAAGTAATTGTTTCTGGTAAATGCGACGTTCTAAATTGTTCATTTGAATTTTTTGAGTGAGCACTTTTAATTTTACAATCAATAAATTAATTACACTAAAATTCCTGTTAAACAGTAAATAAATATATTTGACTAAAACAGGTTTTTCACTCGAAATAATTAAAGAAACAAATCGCTTCAAATTTTACAAAGAAGCTTATATTTTTTCTGTAATTTCTATGAGTTAATAAAAGAAAATGGTTATTAAATCAATAGTTTTAAATTTAAAACTTAACAATTCAATCATTGTGTATAATAAAAATAAAAATTAGCTTATCTACTACTTGAAAATATATGGTGTCTGTAGTCCTTGGAAACGTGCAACGTAATACGAAAAATGGAATGCACCAATTTCAGTTTTCATCCTTTAGCACTGAGTATTCGTAATTTCCAAATAGTTGTATCATCCTCGATTGCAAGATGTTTTTTGAGCAGAATTTTAAATAATGAGAATCAACTGGGGAATACTTGTGATTTTTTGAGATATTCATCCTGTCATTACTTTTCGACAAAAGCACTAAAGTGTATACAGACTATGCTTAATTTTATTTCCGTATTTTATTAGCTATTTTGGTCTTGAAACGTATTATACAAAATTCTGAGTGAGTCTTATAATTTTTAACGTGTATTCGATGCTTAAACTATATAACCGAAAAAACGCTATTTCAGCTGTAATAATTAACCCTAACGACCGCCTAGAGGCTTTGCGCCACTTCTTATAATGTTTTCGCAGATCTTTCCCATTTTTCATCGATCAGATATAGATTTTAGTAATTATTTTCCAAGCTAGCTATCTGGTATAATTGTCAGCTTTGCCACTTCGTGAAGTAACATTTGTGAACTGCTGTTGTGTAGTGTGAACTCTGTGGCTGATGTATTATAAAGTTCATTTTTTGTTTTGATGGTTTTGGAAATTAATTTCACTAGAAGCAACTGAATTGAAATTCATGTATTTTCATTGTCTGTAACGAGGAAGAAATATGAAAATATAAATTGTCAGAAACAAACGTTAGTTTCTCTTTTTACCAAACGGCTCATCAGGAGTATCATATCGTTTTGTTTTATAAGGCACAATCACATTTGGAAAATTATCTATATCGATAAAACTGGAACTTTATCAATAGTCGAGCATTCTGCTTATCGATTGAAATTGCAGGCATTATTGATGCTAAGAGTTATGTTAGATTTCTATTTTTTAACGTTAACGTTAACAAAGAGCGAGTTGTTACACTAATATTGTTAGAGGCAATAGCCGCCTTGCCTCAAGGTGAAGATAAATTTGACTCCCGTAGTGTTGGCCCATTACCTTAGACGTCTTATTTAAGGAGCCATGTAACGCAAGGTGCACTTTTTTCAGCTTCTGGGACTAATATAAACTTCTTAGGAGGAACACACTTTGTTACCCTTTGTGCCTCTGCCACTGGGCTTGAGAAAGTGCGCTCACAAAGCGCTACCTGTTCTGCTCCCTTTTAATCTCCGGTCTCTCGCCTTCAGTGGCGCTTTCTGTTTCCATCTGCGTTGGTGTTTTGCTGAAGATGAAGGTGAAAAGGCTATAGAGAAAGAGAAAGAGAGAGAGAGAGAGAGAGAGGGAGAGAGAGAGAGAGAGAGAGAGGTAGAGAGACAGGTAAGCCAATGTTTGAAAACGTCAGGATATTGTGCGGAATGTCAGTTATAATGAAGGGAGTTCCTAGATTCTACATTTCTGAGATTAGCGAATAAAGCTGTGTGTGGTGCCTCAGACATTCCAGAGAAAAAAGTCTGCCATTCGGTGAAAGAAGCGAAATTTGAGCGTCTTATCGCTAATTACAGTTCTTAGATTTCGTTTCTGTGCCAAATTGCCCGACAAATGCAGGTCGACCCTGATGGAATGCAATACCCCAAACACTTTTCATCGTCAAGAAGTCACGGCTCTGAATTGAGATACACATACTCGTAGCATTACACGCCAGAACGGCATGATTGGAAGAGAAAGGCCTCTGCAGCACTCCATTAAAACAGCTTCCGAGGTCTCATAGGTAGAATATCACATGTTCAATATGGAAATATCAACGGTCAGCCAGGCACATTTGAACCGCAGAAGTGGCAAATATTAAAATAACGAAATTTTACTTCTCGTATGTGCACAACATAGTAGGAACACACCAGTAAATCTATACGTTATTTGGTGGTACACAGGATGCGAAATTTAATGCATAGAATTGTCATCTCTGACATCTACGATTACATCGGGTGTAACTCGGCTGAGCATCGGGTCCAACTGACAAAAGGACCGCGCCTATTCGTCATTACAGATTTCGTCCATATTTGAGGCATGTGCTGGGATTGGTCAGACATGAAAGCGACTGAGGTGGGAGCTCCAGATGACCAAGCTTTTAGAAGAAATAGCATTTTGGTGCAAGTTGGGCGCGGCGTGAGTCATTTCGTTAGCTTTGCACGACGTTGTGATCGGAGCAAGGGAAACATTACAGAACGATAATCCGAGGGTCAGAGGGTCGAGCCCCTATGTGGAAAGTTGTTTTCCTTCTTTATTCACAATTTTTATGTTGCTTACACTGCAAATAAATTGAAGTAATTCTGAATATATTGTATTTATTGATACATGATAAAGAAAGGTCAACGAAAATCTGGGATCGCGAATAAATTTCGAATACAGAACCGTAAAGCGTACGCTAGAGCATAGTATACGAAACTGCATGCATTTATCATTTTACAGTTAACATGTTACACGTACTTGGGAGTTACAGACCTTAAAAGGACGGCAAGCAGTAATTTTGTTGGCGTCTTGCACAATTACATTTGTACAATTACATGATTGTTTTAAAGATTCTGTTGAGAATCAGATTTGATCTACATTCATAAAAGGTACTCTATCATCACAGAGTGTGACAGCGAGCCATATGTGACGCATGGTTTTACCAAATATTCGCCATGGAATGTATTTTGATGCACTCGTCTCGGATTCTGAAGTCTTTTTCTCTTCCGACTTGATAAAAGCAGTTCTGAAGCTCATTGATAAAAGTCTTCACCGGAAGATGCAAATAGACATGGCAGGGTTGCAGCAACGAGTGCGTTTGGTAGGGTAACCAGTTCGCTACTACTTGGTGGCAATTCTTCTTGCCTTCAAACACATCGTCGTATATTTGTGGATTTGTTTGTCCTCGCAGCGAGCCAGTTAACAGAAGATACAGGTTCTCCTGCGCGTAAGGCTTCACCACATCAGTCAAAAATGTTTGTGTAAGGTGGTTATAAGTTTCTCTGATTTTGTTGAAGTAATAAAGACATTCCAGGGTTTTGCCGTGAACTCAACGACAAGTTTTTTTTCGCCTTTCCTTTTCATGCCTTTTATGAAAGTATTAATAAATACAATTTAATGAGCATTATTTCCGTTTATCCACAGTGTAAGTAACATTAAAATTGAAAAACAAGATCGCAAAGAGATCATATGACCGTCCGATTATCGTTCTGTACTATTTCCTCTGCATCAGCCCCTGCCTGAGACTATACCAATATAAATGGCTCGTGTCTTGCCCGACCAGCCCCAAAAATGCTGTTTTTGTGCTAACGTTTAGTCATCTCGAGCCCTCACTTCTGTTACTTTCATTTATGGCGAAGCCCTGCATATGTAATGAATGTGGAATCAGTGACGACGTGCAGGGGCGGCATTCTTACGAGCTCGGATGACAGATCCATGCTGCTTCAACCCTATGCTGGAATTCATAAATCGTAATTCCTGGCCTGTGGTGGCTAGTCAGCAGCACTCCAACCCGCAAAGAGATGATGTTGCCACAGAGGTGAGAGGTCTGCAGAACGCGATGGTCTTAGCAACAATCGAACACCCCCTGCATCGATGTAGGTAATGGTAGCACGGGACTCAAGCGGTCTCCCACTATCGTGTTGAAATATAACGCCACCAGCACCTCGAGCGGAACCCACAGCCAGCGGGCTTAATACGTCAGAAAAGTAACAGCTGCTGTCTAAACTATCGCCTTTTCGAACAAAGGGTGGCAGTGGTGTGCACTCTATAGAACCCCTTCCCTGACTCCAGATGTTGGTCCAGTATGACGATGACGAAAGCACTTTGGAAACGTTCTTTCTCTTCGGAACCTCATCACATGGATACGTCCACTTTGATGCTGAGATCGTTTGAAAAGACGACGTGGTGAAACTGCAGTGTCCAGTGTCGTCTTCGGGAGCAACACTGCCAGGACGCCCGACTCTGCTGCTGTATTAAGGGAATCCGCAACGATCGTCGCCCTGATGACATTCCCCGGTGCCCCGAAGAACGTCATCGCCCTGTCCGTGTTGATATTTGTCTTGCTACATACGAGTTCTTACCTTGACTCACGGTACGTGATGTAGTTGCAAGATTCCGCACGGCTGAGAGAACAATACGTCTGCCTCCTCGAGTGTTCCTTGCGAGGGACTGTTGAGCTCTTACATGATGTTGACCATGGCCCTACTGAAATCATCGATTTCATATTCGCATGATAGTCATGGCATCTCGGCCAACACGAGCATCAGTATCGCGGAATGATAAACCATAGTTTCGGCAGGTAACGATCGTGCAGCTATCTTATTCAAGAGACTTATATTTGGTTCATTAGATAACATTCACTGCTGTAGGCTGAAGCAATGAGTTAAAATTTGTACCAGCGCCGGGATTCGACCCCGGGTTTCCTACTTACTGGGCAGCCGTACTAGCTGATACGCCTCGCTGGCACTGCAGCTACCACGGGTTACCCTAGTAGGTTCCACTGAGACGTGATTGCAATTTGTATCAGGGAGGGAGACATACCAGGGTAATCCAAGCAGGTGTGGTAGTCGCAGATCCAGTGTGGCGTAAAGGTTGGCGCATGTGCCTACTAAGCTTGAGACTCGAGTTCGAATCCCGGCTTTGGTGCAAATTTTAATTTGTTGCTTTGGCCTACATCATTGTCGTAGTTAGTCTCGGGAACATCAACTGTATGTGATGAACATTCAGCGATTTTTGGAAGTGAAGAAATTATGAATCAACCTGGGCTCCAGTATTCAATGCCTTGTGGATCTCATAGAGAAAGAGATCGTGCAGGATTCAAAGGATCGTTGAATACGGCGCCAGTCTTGATTTTTGAAGATGAGATGCTGAAAATGGGCAAGAATGCAACAGCAAATCGGTTATAGTCTTTGTAAAGGGATCATCCAGAGTTTCATCTTAAGTGAAGTAGAGAAAGCACAGAACACCTGAACTTTGTAGCAAAATCGGGTCGGAGCATATCTCCTCCTTATGATCATTAAATCATCTTGTTGGATAGTAACATACGACATCTAATCATAAATATTTAATTATTACCTAAAAAGTTACATAATTAAACATCCGAATACCCAGGGGGGAGGTACTTTATGCCCATATCCCGAAGTTATTGCAATATAGTCAGTTTTAAAATTTTGAAAAAGAAAATGCGTATTGTGTTTAATGAATTCTTCTACCACATTCGATACCTGTTTGAAATTTTTCGAGTAAACTTAACTCAAACATTCAAGTCTCAGTAGCGATGTCACTTCCCCAGTGAATGTCGTATCATATATTTTCAGGTTCAGGTCCTTACTTACACATAAATATCTCTTCAAAAGCTATGTTAAGGGTAAAAGTCAACGGCAATAAACGATTTTTTCATTTTTTTGTGGTGGTCATTATGTTAATAGTACACGTTATTGAAAGCTCGTTAATATTGGTAAGAGAGTGGTAAAAGGTAGTTTCATTTCTGAAGCCTAATTATACGTCAGCACCTCTTTAAAAAGTACATTGTTAACGTAATTCAACAACAATTAACGAATTTTTATTTCTTTTTGGGGGTGTGGGGGTGGGCATGAAGCACCCGTAATAGCTCCGCACGGAGCCAAGTCAAACACAAAATAGTTTTAAAACGTGCTTTATTTATGATAATACAAAGTAAGATCACCATTACAAGTAACTTTTGACATCATCCAGCTCCTTTACACCACAGAAATACAGTTTCATCAACATTAATTTTTCTTTTGTTACATGTTCTCAAACCAGAAGGCATACTAAGTGTATAATACGATTTGCCCATGTCCTTGTTGTACACCTCACCAACATGAAAGGTACCATAAGTAATAATGTTAACGAGCGATATTGGAAATGCCATGGTATCTCTATTAGTGTACAGGTACATGCATGTAGTTTTGGTCTAGGATGAAACACCGCTTCACAGACCTTGGCTCGGCGCTAAATGAGCAGTAACAAAATGGTACAGCCTATTGATAAGTGGAGTTTTCAGTACCTGAAAGGGAACAACGTCGCAAAACTCCAGTAGCCTTGGTGGATGCGTACGGCCAAACCGAACTGTCATATGATGTAGCTATTACACGGTGCAGACGGTTCCAGTCTAATCAAAGCTGTACTGAGTGAGGAAGAACAATGTTGAGAAATGAGAAGTGAAGATCCGGGTGTTTGACGACATGGACCACCACTGCAGCATCTTTCACGACATTATCTACACCAGTTCGCCACCCGCTGGGTTCTGCGACTGCTCATGTACATTGAAAAACGACCGCAGCGGCAAAAACGTTCCAGCTATGTCGAGTCAGTTCAGATGATTTTTTGCGGGATTTGTGGTGGTGTTCGAAGAGCGACGTGCGAAAGCAGGGTTCATATCCCGCAATGCACCGCCAGAGAAAATAGTCGCTGCATGCCGCATCGACGAATGAGCGACGAAGGCGTAGCCACCGCCTGAAACAATTCGCTAGGCCGTCGCAAACGCTCTTCTTGTACTTACGGCCGAGCACAGGACCGTTCTGCATCAGTCTGCGATCATCGAGTGACACGACAGCACCGTCTTCTAGCAGGCCAGCTGTGTGATCCGTGTATTAGGCAGAGACCCTACATGAATGTTATTGTTACATGTACTCTGTGTGAGAGGCTTGCATTTGTGTATGTCAGGTGATAAGTCAATGTTCAGAGACAGTTGCAAATGCTCATGACATTACTGTGGAAATCGACTGCACAAGGTTAATTAATTCCTCTTATTTATGTTACAATAAAATGAAGTAATGTTTTATGTGTTGTAGTATCTAGTTGGTCTCGTCCCATAGCAAAGTAAAAAACCGACCACTGTACCAACGAGTGTTGTCCGGTACAAGTGGGTTGTGTGTGGCATGTTTTGTACTAGCAGACTATGGTTTAAGGAGGAGTTCTTCATAGGAGTTGAAAGATTCCCTATTAAATTCCATCGATTACTAATGTTCGAATATCAACCTGAGATCCTGTTTTTACACACTGAAGAGCCAAAGAAACTGTAACACATACCTAATATCGTGTAGGACCCTACGAGCACGCAGAAGTGGCGCAACACGACGTGGTATGGACACGAATAATGTCTGAAGTAGTGCTGGAGGGAACTGACAGCATGAATCCTGCCACACTGTCCACAAGACTGTAAGACTACGAGGGGGTGGAGATCTCTTCTGAACAGCACGTTGCAAGGCATCCCAGGTCTGCTCAATAATGCTCATGTCTGGGGACTTTGGTGGCCAGCGGAAGTGTGTACGTGTTTAAACTCAGAAGAGTGTTCCTGGAGCCACTTTGTAGCAATTCTGGACGTGTGGGGCGTCGCATTGTCCTGCTGGAATTTTCCAAGTCCTTCGGAACGCACAATGGACATGAATGGATGCAGGTGATCAGTCAAGATGCTTGCGTACGTGTCACCTATCAGAGTCGTATCTGGACGTATCAGGCGTCCCATATCTCTCCAACTGTACACGCCCCATACCATTATAGAGCCTCCACAAGCTTGGACAGTCCCCTTCTGACGTGCAGGGTCCACAGATTCATGAGTTTGTCTCCATACCTGTACATGAATTTGAAACGAGACTCGTCCGACCAGACAACATGTTTCCCGTCCTCAACAGTCCAATGTCGATGTTGACGGGCCAAGGCGAGGCTTAAAGCTTTGTGCCATGCAGTCATCAAGTATACACACACAATCCTCCGTGCAGTACAATTTGTCACCAGCGTGATCTACGTGACCTTCAGAACTCCGTGACTTTCTGAACTCTCGTCAGTTACATCACTTGTGGCGATTCGGTATAAGGCTTCACTAAAGGTCAAACCGAGGAGGAGAGGACACGCTTAGCCGACATGACAGCACAATATATTTTCTCCCGCCATTCCAACCACGATACGTTCAGGCTACTATCACACTCAAGAGCGTACGCTCGCTGCCTTTGGCAATCAATTCTGCCTATTATCGACCTGTGTAAAGCAAAATGTTTTCAACAACGAGTAAGGTATCGTGGACACATTAAAGAGTATACCACCGAAATCTACTGACGTATTTATTGGAGGCTGTAAAGACTAAGAGTAGCGGGAGGCTGCAGAAGATGCAGTGTTTTGGCTCCATGACAACGCTGTTGCTCATTCTGCATAGGTTACAGTCATACATTGAGTGGCAGGTATTTCCAGAATGACGGCAAGATGAAACGTTCTACCGGGTGATCAAATAGTCAGTATAAATTTGAAAACTTAATAAACCACAGAATAACATAGATATAGAGGTTAAAAATGATACACATGCTTGTAATGACATGGGGTTCTATTAGAACAAAAAAAAGTTCACAAAAGTCCGACAGATGGCGCTGGACAGCAAAACGTCAGTGTCTGCGCATGTCAATCATGTATAAAAGGAGCTGTAATGAGAGAGAGAGAAATCACCCGGCCTCCATCTCCCCACCCTCCTTACCCTCTCCCAAGGTGGCTTCCGCCAGCTCCCCCTCCCTGATGATGTCCTCCTCACCTCCATATACCCCTCCTACCAACTTTGATCCTCCTTCCCTCTTCCTGTGTCTGTTCCTCTGGGCACCCTCCCTGCCTCCTCCCTTTCTCCCCACTCCTCCCCCGGATTCCCCTCCCCTGTCCCTCTTCTCCTCCTCCCATCTCCTCAGCCATTGGCGTCTTTGTTCTCCCCTCTCCACCCTCTCCATCCCCCCCCCTACTCTTCTTCCCCTCTTGGCAGGTCCCCGGACTCGCACACGCTACGTGGACTTTCGCGCGCCGGAGATCATCGCCATGTGTCTCTTGTGTGCCGTCGTGTTTAGTGTTCAGTGTTCACCGTCGCACTCCATCGTTCATCTGTGCCAGCGCCGTCTTCATTGTTTGTGCGTCGTGTAAACAGTTTCAAGTGTGGATTATCGTCTAGTTGAACGGCTCCGTGTTTGTCTTTCTTGCCCACCGTTCTGTAACCTATGTGTAATCTTTCTGTATTTCCTCAGTGTGTATCCTCTGGCTGAAGAGCAGCATAGAACGCTGCTGACAGCCTGCCTGTTGTACAGGTTTTAAAATAACAATAAAGAAAAAACAAAAAAAGAGAGAGAGAATCAGATGCTCCAGCAGTCGCAGCATGTTCACGTTACCTGAAAAGGCGCTTTTAGTGAAGCTGTATATCAGAATGGGGAACGTGATACTTCAGCGTTACGATCCTATCACCATAGGAAGGGGATTCGAACGGGTAAAGGTCCGTTGGCAAATGCAGCTGTCGCGAGAATGATCTCGATGTTTGAAGCCACGGGTTGTTTAGATGATAGACCCCGTAGTGGCTGACCGAACACAAGGCTGCTGGGACAGTTCAGGAAAAAATGGAGACTGTAGCTGGTTCGTCTATGCACGGGGAAGTCACCGCTCGTGCAGTCGCACGTCGCACCGGCATTCCATACACTACTGTTCGGTTGGCACTTAGGCGTACCCTCCGATACTATCCGTACAAAATCCATCGGTATCATGAACTGTTACCGGCGATTTAGTGAAGCGGAGGGCATTTGCGGTGTGGGCGTTTCAAAAGATGGCGGAAGATGACGATTGGTTGAGTAATGTGCTGTGGACCGACGAAGCTCATTTCACTCTCTGAGGCTCTGTCAACGCCCACAACTGCATAATTTGGGCTACCAAAAGTCCTAGAACTGTCGTGGAAACTCCATTCCACGACGAGAAAGTCACGGTATGGGTTGGATTTACCACATCTATCGTTATAGGGCCTTTTTTCTTCGAGGAAATGCCTGATTCTAGTTTTGTAACTGCTACCTTGACGGGAGAGAGGTACGCCAATATGTTGCAGAATCGCATCATCCCCAGCCTGGCTAATAAACACCTGCTGGAACGTACGATGTTTATGCAGGAGGCCGCTCCACCCGATATTGCGTGAAAGATCTCTTGCGCGCGTCGTTTGGTGGTGGTCGTGTGCTCAGCCGCTAGTTTCGTGATGCTTGGCCTCCCAGGTTCCCAGACCTCAGTCCGTGCGATTATTGGCTTTGGCGTTACCTGAAGTCGCAAGTGTATCGTGATCGACCGACATCTCTAGGGATGCTGAAAGACAACATCCGACGCCAATGCCTCACCATAACTACGGACATGCTTTACAGTGCTGTTCACAACATTATTCCTCGACTATAGCTATTGTTGAAGAATGGTGGTGGACATATTGAGAATTTCCTGTAAAGAACGTCATCTTTGGTTTGTTATGCTAATTATTGCTATTCTGATCAGATGAAGCGCCATGTGTCGGACATTTTTTGAACTTTTGTATTTTTTTTTGTTCCAATAAAACCCTATCTCATTCCAAGCATGTATGTCAATTTGTACCTCTCTATCTACATTATTCCGTGATTTATTCAGTTTTCAAATTTATACTTAGTTTTTGATCACCCGGAACAACCGAGATCTATATCAAATTATTCTTCGTTCCAGAAAGTGTGTCGCATGGAAAGGTGAAGGCCCCGTTCCTTGGTCGTAGTTCAACTTTTTCAGCGTGTTCGCAATGACTGTGTCTTGTACTGTCTGCGATGTGGAAAACGGGAGAGCAATAGTAACGTGAGACATGAGTGGGTAACGACAATATCCCCTGGTGATGCACGTAGACCGCTTGTCGATGCAGCCGCTGTGAAGAGCGACGGATGGGAGGACAAGAATGCTCCGCGACGTGGAATGGGCGCTGCGGGCAGCGATGGTATCCGCCAGGCGTGGGGGCCCGGCGATTTATGCCCGCTACGAGGGGGGGGGGGGGGTATGGGGTGGCGAGGGAGGGGGGGGGGGGCTGGCAGGGGGACGGCCGCAGCAATAAAAATGATTTGTGTGCGGCCGGAAGCCTGGACGTCACGTCGTCTCGTCCCGTCCCGTCGCGTCTCGTCCTCTTATCTGTCTTGTCAGGAGACGGCGCTCTGCAGACGGCGGGTAATTGCGGTCGCCAAGTTCCGAACGAAGCAGTGCGCCCAGCCGCTCCCCCCCTCGCACACACACACGTATCTCATGCACGCACGATTGTTATCGCTAGGCAAGAAACATACAGAAGACGTCTTTTGACATGAAATTCTTCTGTAGTACCTCATGATACATGGCTAACGCGTCGGCTGCGTGTGACAGTATCGATGTTTTCAGCATCCCGCACGGTTTGGTTTCTAGCGCCGCAGAAGCATAAATTCAATAAATATCACTCTAGCGTCTCCTCCAAACGCAACTTCTCTCCATTTTTCTTTACGTCTCAAAACTCTGTTATATCTCCCGCTCGCACAAACATTCCTGCTTTCCGTTCGCCGGCACAATCAGCGTTCCACTTTCACTCGTACATGGGAGTGAAGATCTGCAGTAACCTAAAAACTTCGCGAAACATTCTTCTGATGCAACGTGAAAAATTTTTCCACAAATACACTCCAAATATTTGTGACTGTCTTACGAAACATTCACCACTGTATATGGTGTTTCATAAAGCTTCATTCAGGTTTCGCACGACTGTATCTTGTACACGAATGAAGATACGATTACGTGCCGAAAAGTAACGTCTCCAAATTTTTTCATTGTGTTCTCGGTATCGGCTAAGATATTATATGTCATGCACATTACTTGGTCGACTTTCCCGCTCCATTGATGTATGTTGCAGCGCTCTGCCGCTGGAGGGATCCGAAACTGAAGCGTGTAACTTGGCGGTGTCTAACGTAACTACACAGGACGTGAGAAACAGGGTGCTGTAATCGAGTTTCGAATACGAAGAGATCGCCCACACGTAGCGTAGGCTCTCCTTCAGCATGACAATGCCAGACCACACGTGGTCAATGTGGCATCTGAAACAATCCGACGCCTTGTGTTAATCGATCATCCTCCTAATAGTCCCGACTTGGCCCCAACCGATTCTCATTTGTTTCCATAACTTAAAGAACAGCTTCGAGGACTTCACCTTGATAGTGACGAAGCGGTGCAAGTAGAGGTGATGATATGACTCCGTCAGCAAACTGCTCTCTTTTTGGGGAAAATGTGTTCGTCACCAGAGAGAGAATGTAAATATGAAGAGCAAACTTGCAGAATGTTAATAAAGATGGTTTACATTTATATAAATTTTAAGAGTTTTCACACAAAAATTGACGGATGCACTTTTTAGCTTGCCCTCATAGAAACTTCATGTTGATTTTACCTTATTACGATTACTTTGGCTCCAATTTTAAGGTGCCGGTAGGATTCTCGCCGCTCAGCTAGCTCGTCCACTGGTACGTCAGGTGGAGATGCTGGAAATGCAGCAGCAGAAGGCGTTTTCGATCTCCATTTTAACTAGTGTAATTCAGTTACAAACGCGCGGCGAGATCTTGGGGAACCTACCTCCTATAGCTCAAAGCATTCGACGCTGGTACCAAAAGTCTCAAGACACAGGTTGCTTACGAGGGTAGAAGTCCACAGGTCGCCACTGTGTGCTCCTGGAAGACGTAGCAGTTACGCACGTAGTCCTCACAAATCTACTCGTCATTCTATGCCAGTGTCAGACTGGCGTTTTTTGTGGCAACTTCTGTGTTTCAAACTGCGCTTGATTTAGGGCAAATTCAACATTTGTGAAACAGCTAGCGTGGGTCACTGCCCCTGTGATAGGTTGCCTAGGTTACGGCTTCCAGTGGTAACAAAAGTTTGATTTTCAATAGTTTATGTAATTATTCAGCTAACGTAAAAATATAAGCTTCTGGCTTTATCTAATAACTAAGAACTGTAATCTAATATGAAGGATTTAACACAGTATTTAAGTATTACAGTTAGACAGTGAGGATATGTGTTGAGGCAGAGTAGCTCACTTGGCGTGAACTCCCCAGATCATGTCCATCGACTATTTGAGAATGAGAGTACTTAGTGACTTGCTACAAACTTTATACGTAGTTTCAAATCTTTATGAAACTTTTCCTCGCTGACACGCCCCGCAAAATTATGAAAGGAAAAATGTTTATCGCTCACTTCATTTTCGCTTTTCATGCAGTAAAATCCTAGAATCAAGCATGACATGTCAATTTGTTACTTCTTTACTACCTATTCTATTCGCAACACATTGCCAGACAGTATTGTAATTACACATACTTCAAGAGATATGATGTTTCCTAAATGCGAATTCGATTCTTTAAAGATTCGGGGATGGGCGTTTACTGAAATGAGCGTAGACCACCACTCAAAATAGCACATTTAAAGACACCTGCAGACGACGTTATACAGAAGATCCAGGCGCCAATGGGAAGACAAATGTCGATCATCGATACGCAGTAACGGGAAATATTACGGACAAATACCAACATTGCCACGAAGCTCTGATTCCACACAATTAAAGTGAATGAAAAGTATAAATTCCATAATTCGCATGAGATTTTTTCATGGATGATTGACCAGCCATCTTCGCCGAATACAGGTTCGAGATAATTCATACTGCGAATGTGATGGAGTAACAGTACGAGGTAGCAATCAGTTCTTTTTAAAAATGTAAACGGTATGCAAACCAGCAAGCTGATTTCAGACAACAGTTAATCAGATCTCATCAACCATTACCCACTAATATTGCTGTTCTCGAAAGACTGATGAAAAAACTTTAAATAGATGTTAATTTATCTTACAAAATACTAGAAAATTTTTAAAACAGTGACAGATGGCGGTAAGGCCTTCAGGGCAAAAGAGAAAAGAAAATAATAAGAGACACACTTTTGCAAAATCGGAGAAAAACTTGGTAGTCCTGTTTTAAACCTAAAATTCACTAAAAATTTGTGTCCTCGTTCATGTACAAGACACAGCCTCAAAAAATCGGATCAATCGTTTTCAAACACCTTGTATTTACATGGTGAAAGGGAACAATCCATTACATTGTGTCGCTGCCAGATTCAAATCGCAGCTACCGGAGTTTGTAGTCTGCTTCTTCTTCATGTAACTGAGGCATCGAATACCAAAGAGAATTTAGGTTTGCAGAAGAAGCTGAGTCATTTCTTTCATACAAGTAGGAACGCTTCTCTTACATCACTCTTCGGTATACATTGTCGCTACTTGTGACAGCACTACTCTGGAGAAAAGATAATAACGCAATTATTTCATTCATTCGTTCGCCAGCAACTGAAGTAGCGGTATAGTACCTAACTGTGCCTTGACGACGCTAACATCGCCCAGCTTCCACGAGACAGAGACAGAGTTCGGACATCAGCTTGATCCATGCCCACGGCCGTGTTTTCACCGGAAAACTTTAAATAGTGCCTCTCCCAGGTACTTTATTGTGAACAGCAGAATAATCACGTAATGTATACAACAACTTATTCATCCAAGGCCCACACCTCTCACCCCGTGACGTCATAAATGTGTTCAGTAGGACTGCGAACGGTCTGCGAGGCGACATTCGCTACTATTATGGTGTAGCACGGGAGTGATGGCAAGGCGTAGTTCCTTGTTGAAACTAAAGATCACGTGTCTGGTGCTGCTGGATACCTACCTCAGCATGTGGTTGGATAGCGGTTTCTTGATGGCAGACGAATCAGAACGCACTCCATTCCGTGTAAACGTCTCCCACAGGGGAATGCATCCATCATCTGCCAGGATGATAGGCTGTTGGTATCCGGGTAGCTTCGTCTTATGTGGTATTTGACGCACTTGTTTTCAGCCATCAGTTAGGCCAGGTGACCTTTCTCCATCTACAAACAGCATTCTTTGTGGCCACGCTAATCTCTGTGATCTCTGACGTGCGGTGAGGTGGTCGATTCCCTACCCCGTGGATAGTGATGGTATCTTTTCTGCTATCTTTTCCTTATTACAGTATTTTTGTCTCTTTGCTCGACATTTAACTTGCCACAATGACGACATTGCATGGTAGGAGATGCTAGTGATCGTTGTTACTTAGTTTATGAAGAAACAAGTTAAGATTAAGTTTTCACTTAAATTTTACGGCCAGTTACTGTAGGATTAGCCCACCTTAAGGTGCAAAACTAGGGTACATAGGGACTGCTGTTAACACTGGCGTCAGCTTGTGAGTGTTATTACAGCTATCGGACTTTAAAGTTTAATTGAAATTAGAGCAACGTCAAGGATTTTGCTCACAATGATACTCGAAGTGTGGATGTTCCGTAAACATGTTTCTTGTTTTCTAAACTTGAATAACAACATAAATTGCCTAACAAAAAAGTGATTCATACAGAAATGGAGGAAGAAACGAAATGAAACTTCACGACTAGGAGGTTTTGTGAATTAGAGTCAAATTTACAAAGAACTTATCTGTATCAGCCCACCTATAACTATGACTTAACAGTCTTTTTGTCTTGGGTCTTTATAACTGATTCAGTTATAAAGCCGTTCTATTCTCTCCTGAGGTAAGCTGGCCGACAACATTAACTTTAACTGGTCCCTGATATCCTGACTAATGACAGTGAACCGGAGTTGATGTCCGAGATGGATCCACACATCTTCTATCGAGGATAGATTTTTGGGGATCTTTCTGGCCTAGGAATACCTCAGCACCATGCGGAGTTCATAGAGACACATGCCATGGAGGGACGAGCATTGCCCTGCTGAAAAACGGCACCGCGGTAATGTCGCTTGACACGTAGAACATTCGGACGCAGGATGTCTATGATGTTCCGTTGTTGAATCAGAATTCCCCAATCATTACCAGATGCTTTGAACTGATGTCACAGCCAATGGCTCCCTACACCATGACACCAGGAGTAACACAGCAGTACTTCTCTAAAACACAGGAAGAATGGAATCTCTCCCCAGGCCACCGCCGTACTCTCCCACGATGGTCGAGCGGGGTAGAGCAGAATCGTGACGAACACAGAGAGACGCCATTCGTCAGCTGCCCATGCTTCCAGGCCACGGCACCACACTACACGCAGCCGCTCGTGTTGCGAAGTTGAAGGCAGTCTACGCCTGCGGCGGTAATTCTTTAGTCCGGGTGCTGCTAGTCTGGGACTAACGGTGCAGGATGACACGGAATGGCAGTCGCAGACGTTAAGGGGGTTACGATGTGTTTAATGCAGAATACGACGATTCTCCCTTGCGGTGGTCAGAAGTGTTCGAACAGGACATTGGCCAAGAGTGTGCCTGTCCTCACATTTCCGTACAGTACAACATCGGGCCCTACAAATTTGGATGTGCTGATAACGCTGTCTCAAACGAGCACGCGGCATCTTCGTGTCCTACACAGTGACCACTCAAAGTTTCAAACTTTTCGCATTCCTTACATACCTCACCACGTCTAGTAACAAAACGAAACACGGAGTACGTTAATGCACTCTATTGGCAATCCTACCTTTCTCAGACTACTTTATTCTAATCATTCACATACCCGCCGAGCGCGTGTACTTAACAAGAAGGTAAGAAGGTACACTGACGTCCGACAACGTCTTCTAGGTGCCTAATCTTTTCTGTCAGGTGGTTTATATCAGTGTTGCATTTGTCATAATAAATATTCTACAACTGTTTTTAGAAATCATGAAATATTAGAGTTTTGAACAGGGGTGTTTCAATAGAGAAATGACACAGCCAACCGGTTGCAAAAAACTGTTTTAATACATTTACCTAGGCCTTCCGTCAGGTAACTTCATGGTTTTTAAATTTTCGTTCTGGTGAAGACGTCCTAGAGTTGTCGAACTCTAGGTAAATATACTAAACAGTTATTTTCAACCAGTTGGTTGCGTTATTTCTCAATTGAATCCCGAAACGTATTTAATCACAATAAATTTTCGAAAACTCTTGCTGAATTAGCTAGTCAACGGAAGAACAACTGGGGCACCGAGGCACTGCTCGCAGACAATAAGAAGCCCATGGAGGGTAAGCATAAATGTGGTATTCGCCAGCAATTTCTGTGATGTTATACGCGGGTCTAATCTGGAAAATCTCAAAGGATTATGTTTCATAGGAGATCAATGCTAGAAAAGAAAATATTCGTTAAAAATTGTTCTGCTAATGCGATCTGGTTTAAAAAGTGTCGGAATAACATACGTAATCAAACGCGAAGAAGACTTAGTTCCAGAATCAGAAAAGATATAATGCATCAGATTTTTAAGTAAAATTAAATCAACAGAATTAAAGCGGAGACGAATTACATTAGTCGCTGTCACAGAGACACTGTGCGAGAAGTATTCAGTGTCAAACAAAAGTGTCTGTCAGTTGTTTTGCCATCAGGTTCCTTGACGTACAGACGTGCAGCATGTGATAGCGCTCCGCTTGCAAGAATACTGGAGTGCGTGCTGCGCTACCTCCCCTCCCCTCCCCGCCCTTTCCAACGGACGCAAATACGACCGTGCTGCCACCTTGCTTAGGACTTTAGTTCACTTCGCGTGTAATAAATCGCTTTATAGCGTGTAGTGTCACAAAATGTCGACTACGGCATTCATATTTCTCCAGTTTCAACAACAACGGGTAATTTGCACAAAAATATGTCTCATATTTCTAGTACTTCCTGTAAACCGTAACAACAGATTTTTCGATTTCTTTGCTTGCCTCTCACGTCCACCGAACGGAAGTGCGACCCCATGAGATCTGTTCTTCGTAAATAGAGACGCTCCGTGTAGCTGGCCGTCAGATGAACTCGTAGTGTGAGTCTGCAGTCGTAAGGGGATCGATTCACTAGACGGCGTCATCAGCGGAATTTATTGTTATGGAAATGAAATAATCAATTGGAGTGGTTTTTGAATTGATGTTGTGACAACATCATGTGCTGTTGTATTTAAAATAGTAAAATACACATATGGGAACCATTGTTGAAAGCGTATTCGTGAAAAGTTATATATTACGAGGGGTGTTGAAAAGTAATGCAACATTTTTTTTCTGAATGCACGATTGTTTTATTCAGGATTCCAAAACACCCTATTATTCCCCACTCCTATTTTCAACATGATCCCCGTTCGATGTTACAGCCTTACGCAACCTTACTGGGAGAGCCTTTATGCCCACATGGTACAACTTTATTGGTCGACGCTGCTCAGAAATATCCCCATCATCCAGGTTCTGCTTCCCGTGGAGTGCATGCTTCATTGGGCCAGAGAGATGGAAGTCGGAAGGTGCGAGATCCGGGCTGTAGAGTGGGCGAGAAAGAACAGTCCAGTGAAGTTTTGTGAACTCTTCACAGGGGCGCAGACTTACGTGAGGCCTTGTGTTGTCATGTAGGAGAAGTTCGTTGGCATTTTTGTGGCAGCGAACACGCTAAAACTATTTGTTCAATGTCCTGAGGGTAGCATGGTTCGAAGTGATGAACTCATGTTTCATCACCTGTGACGATGTTCGACAAGAAATCGTCACGATAAGTCTCGTAACGAGCAGGCGATTCAGCACAGGTGTCCTTCGTTGCTCTTTATGATCTTCGGTTAGGCGGCGAGGAACCCTGCGGGTACAACGAATTTGAGTATCCCTGCTCATGCACGATTGTGTCAGCACTACGAACAGAGACGTCCAGTTGTGCAGTGAGCTGTGTGGTTGTGATCCGTCGATCACTTGAAATGAGAGTGTCGGCGGGTTCCACATCGTAGGAGTCACAGCTGTGTGCAGCCGGCCAGCTTGGGTGATATCGGATAGGTTTCAGCGGAGTTGATGCGATGATGATAAACGCCTAGCCTAACGACTCGCCGTGCTTTTGTTCACTACCAGGGCTGCGTAGCCATCCTGCAAAGACCTGTGAGTTACTGCGATCCTGTGGTTTTCCTCCAAAAGAAACTCGGTGACAGCTCTCTGCCTGGAACTCACCTCGGTTACAGACGCCATCTGGAAAGCTACTTAGTGCGCCTCCACCTCTAGGGAATTTCATGACATTATAAAGGTTGAAGCGAGAATATTCCACCATGTCGCACAACAAATTTCGCATTTCTCCAACCAAACTTGGCCTAGAAAAAATGTATTGCATTACTTATTGAACACACCTCATACTTATTGAAAGAGAAAATACGAACTGCAGTGTGTATACACAGTTTCCAGAAGTGTATCTAGTTCCAGAGCCAGCCGTTGTGGCCGACCGGTTCTAGGCGCTTCAGTCTGGAACCGCGCTGCTACTTCGGTCGCAGGTTAGAATCCTGCCTCGGGCATGGATGAGTGTTGTCCTTAGGTTCGTTTGGCTTAAGTAGTTCCAAGTCTAGGGGACTGGTGACCTCAGATGTTAAGTCCCATAATGCTCAGAGCCATTTGAACCATTTTTTTTGTTGTTCCAGAATGTGGATTTGTAATCATTGTGAAATGAAAATAATTTTAAATTATCACGCAAGATAACTTCAGAGGAGATGTTACAAAATGTTTGTCATCATGTAACCAGCAAAAGATCCGATGTTTCTGAAATAGTGGTTAACGTCGTTCCATATGCACGAGGAAACTTCAGAAAGTAAGCTACACATTATTATGGAAGCCAAATAACTTCATTGTCTGCCACACCACACTTGAAAGTGACACAGACACATGGTACTACAAATTACACTATTTTTCAACATAGACACCAATCAGACAATGTCACCACCTCTCCCGTCCCATTCCCCGACAAGCCAGAAAAAAGTCATCAGAGCTTCCCACGCTCGGCAATGTCCACATCTGTGCAGCCTTGGTCAAACTGTCGGAGCACCATCTCACTATGGCTGGACACGACATAGTATTTGGTCGGTATACGGCCAGAATTTCGCGGTGTGTCTAATCGTACTGTCGAAAGTATTTCAACTCTGCAGTGCGTGTCCAGTTGCCGCGCCATTTCACTCGCACTCTGTGATGCCCATCTGTTATCAATATGGAAACGGAACGCTCTCTGCAGGAAACTCGCAACACGTTCTCTCTTCCGACAACGTGCCACTGTAAAATCTCCTGTGCGACTATCATTTACTGACGGGTACAGAAAAGCTGTAGACTGTTTAGTGATGGAAAAAAAATTAATAATTGTGAAAATTTAGATAGGCCCGCAATTTGAGAATGATTCCCGATGGAATCGTTAGTCGCACCACACAAAAGGGACTTAACATTAGCGAGAGAGATACGAACGAATTATTTGCTGGTGCCATAGTTCATGAATATGGTTAGTTTTACGATATAGAAAAAGAAATACCTACCTCGCTTTAGATCGGTATGCAGAACGCAGAGGACTCCTCTGATAAGCTGACCTGGACAAAACTATTACTTCTTTTAATTTTTTTATAGTAAAATGGAGAAGTTAAAGACTGCAGCCTCTTGAATAGGGTTAGAATTACAGTCTTCATTTATACGTACCGCACAAGCGGCCGTTTTGGCAAAGTCCAAGACAGCCAACAATAAATCCGTTTTCGCTTATCTACTTTTACAGCCTGGAAGAACCGCTAAACTCTTTCCACTTCTCTACAGTAAAAGTACCATAGGACAATAATTTTGTACACCGATTTCTTCTCTTGAATTGTTATTATTAAACAATGAAAGGACATCTGTCATCTGTCGAAGCACTATTCAACGCTAAAAAATAAACATACCAGAACGCGACGATACAAGATCAATCTTAAACAAGATCAATCTTAACCACTGATTTTCTACAGACATCATAATATTCCATGTCGCATCGAAATTATTTATTGTAACCTACCACCTATGCTGCGCAATAGCTTTTGCGGGGGGTGCCATGTGTAATTTACTTTATGAGCACCCTATGGAGATGCACTGAACCGAATCCGCCCAAGTAACGAAATTAATTTGGAAATTTTAATATATTTAGAGGAAGTATCTATTAAAATAACAGACTGCGGATTCTTACTCATCAGTAACAATTTTTTCTTTCTTTATAGAGCGTCCTTGAGAGGAAAAACCTCTTGTGTGACTTCTGTGGAAAACGCAACTGTATTATTTTAATACAAAAAATTTATCCCAGTTGATGCCAATAGGAACGGCATAAGTGGCAGTTTTTATTTTGGGAACAAACGTTTCACAGATAGTTTCAAAACAAATACTTTATTAGCTATGGACTTACCAGTAAAATTTTACTTCAGAGCAAGTGGAGAAAATCACGAAAAAAAGGTAACAGTTTTTAATGAATTGTGAGAGCTTACGTTAGGGATTACGGTTTGTAATTCTGTTCAGTATTATAACTTCTGGAAAAGAATAAAAGGAATTTTCGTTGTACATAGTTCGTTATACGACTCCAAGCAATACAACGCTGTGGAAGCATTAATACGTTGAGGGATTGAAAAAAAAATTAATAAGCTATGTGAAGACATTGTTTCAAGGATTACCGCTGCCAAATAATATCGTCTCGTTAGGCTTCTTGTATCTAGTAACCACAAAGATTAAAATCGTCTTAGAACTACAAAGATAATTTATTTTCGTAGTTTCAGTCAGAGGAAAAAACTGGGACAAATTTTCTGCGGCGCATCGGAAACGTGTATTATGGCCTCATCTAATAATTACAATGCTATACTGTTTGTAGTCCATGGTGTTTGACTAAAGGTGCGTCCATACGATGCATATTTTTGTGTTCAAATTTGCGGATGTGCATAAATTTCCAACAGCGCATTTGTGCATGTGTAATTTCTTGGAAATGGAGGCCGTGCGTAAAGTGCATTGCTACTCACCTTCGGTGGGAATCCTTACGCTTTTTAGCACACGACAGGCAGCTGGGGGCATGTATGTTTAATTGTGTAGTCTGTTGAGGTTGTTCTGCGAAGCGATTTGTGTGCAGTAACGTCTGTCGACTCCAGAGGACTTGCACTATGTTTATAGACGGTTACAGACAGAGAAAAAGGTCGTATGGAATTTAGTTTCCTAACATTAGTTGAATAAAAATTTCAGATATGTTGCCCTGAGCGTCAAGTATTAGATAAAAAGTCTTTGCTCTTATTACGTAAGGAGTAAGTTCCTAAGTAGGAAAACAGAAAAGATAAGCCAGAAAATTTTGTAAAGCGTACTTCGGATCTGTGGATAAGCATTCATGTTATGGCGACTTAAAAGCACAATGTCTGTGAAGACTGACATCTGAACAAAAGAAGTGATGGAGTATGTGCAGCTTCTCAACAGACTAGTAGAAGTAGAAATGAAGGACTCTGATGATGCAATAAACGCAAAATTGGAAACCACAACTGTCGTTCTAGTGGATTTCGGAGTCTACGAAATGCCCTAATTTGTAGAGTCAGAGGATGTTAGTCCACAAGATCAAAGTCGCGTAAACAAATAAAATACAAATGACGCACTTAAAAGTTAATTAAGCTTCATACAACGATTAAAAACCTCCCTTATGTATTCTCAGTTTCCGGAATAATCATCGAAATGCTTTGTTTTGAAATGCGGAATAAATAGATAAAACTGGCACCAATTGAAAGAAAACAACCTTCGGTCACTATTTTTAACGAATTAACCGAGTTTCAACACTGCTACGAGTGTCTTCCTCAGAATTTAAATGAGAAAAAGGTCGATAACATAGTCACAGAATTATGACTAAAAACGTATGATAAGTATAGAATCATCGTGAAAGTCTGGCAGTACTTATGTGTCATTTATAAAATGATAGATATGCCAAAAGGGCATAGTCACAAAGATATTTAAGATAAAAATTGTGATAGCGAGCCACTAAGGGCTGCTCGTTGCTTGCGCGGTTAGCCGCGCGCGGTTAGCCGTGCGGTCGGGGGCGCTGCAGTCAGGGACCGTGCGGCTGGTCCCGGCGGAGGTTCGAGTCCCCCTCGGGCATGGGTGTGTGTGTGTTTGTCCTTAGGATGATTTAGGTTAAGTAGTGTGTAAGTATGGGGACTGATAACCTTAGCAGTTAAGTCCCATAAGATTGCACACAAATCTGAACATCTTTTTGCTTGCGCGGTTTCAAGTTGCAATAACGATGATTCTGTACTTACACTTTCATACGTTTTTAGTCATAATTATGTGACCATGTTATAAACCTTTTTCATTTAAATTCTGAGGAAGACACTCCTGGCAGTGTTGAAACCCGGTTAATTCGTTAAAAATAGTGACCGAGGGCTGTTTTCTTTCAATTGTATTTATTCACGGTCTCTGAACGCGCAGCCATGTACAAAATTTTGAGATAAAACTGGTATGTAAGGTTCCGTTTAGTAGATAACGTAATTTTAATGCCATCCTCATTGCTGCAGTTTCTCAAACAGATAATATAAAATGTCGCTGAGAATTGCTCCTGAAAATTGCAGACAAAATGTTGTCATGACTTCGTATTTCTAGTACACCGGTTATTTATATACTTTTTAACCTATAGTCGCTTTTTCGTTTTATTTTTCTGTCACCTTTTCATCACAATAAAAACAACACAGGTTCTCAAGCAAAGACGAGGATTCGTAGCAGACTGCTAGCGCAATAAAGCAACATGTGAAAGCGAGAACACCCTTGCGTAAATACGTTCTTTACACAAATTTTTGTGCATGCTCTTTTATTTCCCTGCGTCTGAGATTGCGCACAACGGAAGATGCATCGTGTGGACGTACTTTAACGATATTTCATGTTTGTTGCACGTTTTGGCTTATACGTATGGTGGCGAATGGGCAAGCAGACACCGACACACAAAGCGAGTTCCAAACACTGGATTAGACGGCGTGTAACAGCCTACTGTATTCTACAGACTCTCTTGCTGCGGAGCTGAAATACAATAACGCTGAATGGTTGCGGGGGAGAGGGACTTTTACAGAAACCTGAAACGCAGCGTAAACAACCAGTCTGGAGGGCTCGGTGGTGGGTAATGGGCCGCTCGCTGCCTGTAGCTGCCGGACTGCCTGCCAACTTTGCCAATTACCGGTGGCCGCCTGCGCGATCGGCAACCCTCCGCGCGGCGCGCCACGGCGGGTCGCGGCCCCGGAGGCGCATGCGCGGCCACCGGCGCCCGGAGCCCGTCGATAGCTGCCGACTCGTCTCGGTCTCGTCTCGCTCGCTTCCGGGAGGAAACGTCCGGCTACCGTGCGGAGCCGCCGGCACCACGCTCCTGCTCGCAGCCTCCTCCGACTGTCCCTCGTCTCTCGCTGCGATGCATCCGCCACTGTGGCGTGAAAAATTCAAACGAATTTGCAACATCGTGGCGAATGGGGTGAATACTGTAGCATTTCTAGCAACTAGAGCCATTACTTTATTCCGATAGCAGTTGAGTGATTGGTTAGTAACAGAAGTATGGCGTCACAAGCTGGGATGACGCCCGTACGACAGATGCTGCTATCTCACTGCACAGCACGAGGGAAAACTGCGTCAACAGAAATTGCTTGTGTTATGATTGGCTGCTCTAATGCTAACTAGAAGGGATTATTCTCGCGGTTGCACGCCAAATCACATGTTTCCATTTGTTTATGCTAACAAAATTCGGATATAGCGCGATAGTACCTCTCAGTATCGTGCTGTTTTAAGATATCAGTTTCAAGTTAATTTTAGAGAAACAACTGATATATTAAGGAGAAACAGATCACTCCTTGCGTAGTCACCACTGTAACAAATATCATCAAGCAAAGTAGGTCACACCAACTAGTCAGCTAATCCGATGGCGTGGCAGTAGGAAGTGCGGAGTTAGCTCAGTCATCTGGGAGCAAAGCAGATTATGTTTTAGGCTAGGGAAAGTTCAATTTGCCCAATACACGGTAGTCAGGAACACATTGAAAAGCTTTTAGGGATACTGCAGGGCAGGCTGTGCTGAGAACTACCTGTTAAGAAAAAAATTCGTTGTTGCACCGTTTCCGAGTTAATTAGCCTCGAAGTTAGAGAATTTGGCCCTGCGAGAGCAAATTCAAGGGACCCGCCAGATATGATTAGTGTCAGCTGTTTTCGTAGCGTAGATGGTAGCGCACGAGGCTGCGCAGCTTTTGGCTTTGGCTGGATATTTACTACCGCCCCAAGTCTAATTTTTGTATCGCTCTCTTGTTCAGGTTTAGGAAACCAAATGTAGGACACGTTGGGTGACACATTCTCTGTCGAGCCCCTCGAATTTTCATGCGCAATATGCCTGATTAGCTGAATTAAATGTTAATTAACTCGGAAAAGGCGCAACGTAGAGAATCTTTTCCTAAACAATTATTCCTCAGCACAATCTGCCCTGCAACATCGTTACAAACTTTTCATGTAACTTGGTAAGCGTTAAAGAGTCTTAACACTTATATCAATCGAGCTATTGAAACAAGTATGATTAAAAAAAAAAAGGTTCAAATGGCTCCGAACACTATGGGACTTAACAGCTATGGTCATAAGTCCCCTAGAACTTAGAACTTTTTAAACCTAACTAACCTAAGGACATCACACAACACCCAGTCTCACGAGGCAGAGAAAATCCCTGACCCCGCCGGGAATCGAACCAGGGAACCCGGGCGCGGGAAGCGAGAACGCTACCGCACGACCACGAGCTGCGGACTATGATTTTTCAATATAATGATACAGGCTACTATATTTAACGGCATCCGGAAGCTCTTGAAAAGACGAGTATAGCGATATAATGCTTGACAATGCTGAGGCTGAACATTTTATCCGACAAATATTCTAAAAATGAACGGCAAGCTATGTCATACAGAGGATACGGTTATCTTAGTAGTGTAGGCATGTCTTCCTGCACACAACGACGCAGCCTAGCGTGAGAGTATTGCTTGGCTGTGTTTGCATCGCAATAAGTGACTCCGGCTACATTGTTTTCCAATTTTAGTACATTTCTCGGATTCTTCTGAAGGGTTTAAACCTCAACATTGGATCACTGTTTACGTCTTTTCAATCGCTTTCAGATTCCATTAAAAAGTACACCATTCTATTGTGAAAATCAAACTTCCTTCACTATTTCGATCGATACAAGAGTCAAGACACTTTATCAGCTACCAATTCACATGCCCCTTGTATACAGTCATTTGCCGTAAACCTCGTTTCGATACGTGCAACTGTTCACAAAGTAAAAGTGGTGTTCTGTGGTTCACCCTGTATAATAAAACCCAGTCGCATCCCTATCGACCAAATTATTTAGGTGTGACAAAACCCATAGCCTCTTTCATTGGAATTCCGAAAAAGCCTCTCATCAATAGAATAGACATAATATCTACGCACTGCCTCTGTACTGGGACAATGACATCGCACATGACACCAGGTTGTTGGAAGTATCAGAACTTTGGTGCCTTCTTCTGATATGGTAGGATAGAACTACGTTCCTCAGACATTGTTATACAAGTAAATTGTAATTGGTTATAATACAGGGAAGTGAGTAATGCACTGATTCTTAAACCACGTGATGGTTATTAGCCACACATGGCATCCCTGGTGGGGAAATGTGCGGTATCCGATTTTGCCGTGATGTCATACATACGTTGTTGTGCCTGTGTCATGTTGTATCTGTACAATACAAGGTGTTTCAAAAAGGTTTATCTGATTACACAAGTGCACAGGCCTGTAACCCTGACACACTGTGGCGTCGTTGGATGACGTTTCCGGACATGGCTTCCAATGCACAGCTTGATCTGCTGTCTCCTCTGCGGCTTCTAGAAGTCTGTTACATGAAATTTTGTGCAATCCTAAAGCATCGGCTGCACACCAACCAGCACAGCGCACATGACACCATCAAGAAGGCGCTGACCCGCGAGCCAATGCAAAGAGTGGGCAGCGCCCTGCCTTCAGCAACACAGAGTTCAGCGCCCCCTGTCAACACTGATTAAATGAGCCGCCCGTGGCTGATGGGCCCAGTTCGGCCGCAGTCTTCGACAGCATCAATACTGAGTAATAAGACGACGTTACTTAGCCTGCGTCCTGAGAGTAGTAATAGAGAGTAAAGTACTTGTATGCAGGAGGCACAGGAAGCACAGTATGCAGTTAGTTGTCTAGTGGCGAGCGTTGCTGCCTCTGGATTACAGGGTCCCGGGCTCGATTCTCAACCAGGCTGGGGATTTTCTCTGCCCTCGGACTGGGTGTTTGTGTTGTCCTTATCATTTCATCATAATCAAGATTCGTGTCAGAGGCTAGATTGGACTGGGTAAAAAAACTGGACTGTGCAAAAATTGGGACTTTGTACCAGCGCTGATGACCGCGCCGTTGAGAGCCCCGCAAACCAAACATCATCATCACAGGAAGGTAAGTATAGCTTCTGCTTTCAATTAAAATTAAGTTTCGTATTAATTAGAATGTGTGTTGTAAAGATGATTTTGAATACTTCCCATTATTTTGGATTCCTGCCATTGGCCATCGCAACTTCTCTCCTTCCTTGTTTGTGTGTGTGCTGACTTCCACAGTAGCCAACACAACAATTGTGAAATACCGTGTAGTATTAAGCTTGTAGGCTTTGCAAACAGATGGTGGCTTTATTTTGTTTTAACATTCTGAGAGAAAAATTGTTACTTCTATTGGCATACCGAAATCAATAACCTATTTGTTTTGCTGTATTTGAAAGTATTTGTGACTAATGGGAAAAATGACTTGTTTACCTACTATAAACTACAGTTTAGCCCTATTTATCACTGCATTCCAAGTAAAATGCGCTGGACTTTGATGATAGTATTGTCTGCGGAGTGCGGGCAGCATCTGTTATTGCAAATAATGTTCAAGGAACAGTCGGTGCAATAAAGGCACTATCACCATCTGACGTTTCTAGCATTTTTCCAATAGTGGTTCGCTTTACCAGTCTCCACTTTAGGAAGAGATGACGGAAATGCGTCATGATGTACAATAAAAAAGTATCGTTGACGTTACTTACTAGCTAATGTAGCTTTTTGTTAGTTTCGACGTTAGGCCTGGTAGAGGCTACGTTTCTCTGGAGTCGATAACATTTGTTCTTATCAGTATGATAAACAAAATTGAAGAAGCAGCTGAGAACCTACAAGAAGGTCCTCATCAAACTCCACGGACAACAAACTACTATCTGAATTCAAACATAAAGTGTTTAGAAGAACAAATACATCAAAGCTGTGGAGCATTAAGCATTCTAGGTTTTTAAAGTATAAGCAGGGTCTTTGATCCCAGATTATTTATGCGAAGTGAACCAGTAATTCTCAAACAGCACAGAAAGTTAAATTAGGAACACAGAGATCTCCGTTAAACAACGAAATTAGGCGACAATACGAAAGAAAATTTGAAGTAAACAGAAAAAAATCATGATTTGTGTCTTCAGATTGCAACTTACCTGAAAAAATCCTGCAGTCGTATCTCAAATGATAAAGTAGAACATATAGCTAATAAAATACCAACAATCGCTGATAACAGTTCAGCAAAATAGTTCGAAGTTATCTGGTGAGGCCAGGTTTCAGTTCGCTCAGCCATCAGGACTAACATCTGTGAAGTGTTTAAATATATTCTGTAAATGAAAAAACCAACACTTTTCAGCAGATGTCATCCAGTCGGTGCGACGTAGGCATAAGTTCTTCTGTTCGAGTATAACTTCTTCTGTAGAAACGTTGTAGCAAAAATACTTGATGATCCAAAACCAGTGACTGGATATCACTGAAAATTTTTACAGACAAGTACATACCCTCGGATGCATTACAATACACTTAAAATTTTATCGTTTGCAGATATATGGCGATAAAAATATGACGCATCTGGTATTAGTCGTATCAAACACAGTCACATAGGTCATGGTTTCGTATAGACACAGGTACCCAGTAATGTAAAGATCATCTGAATGAATACATGTGCAGACATACTTCCCTGTAAAGTTTCGATTGCAAGTAATCAGTATAATGGCATTTTTTGTCTTTGTGTTTGCAGTCTTATACAAATTGTTTCCAATGCCACCATCTCAATTCATAGAAACGTGTAGATAGTGCTCAAGTCGTACTTCTCTGTAAACTAAATAATCCCAAATCCACCGCAACATGAACAGTCAGACTGATTCGAAGATTATAAACCGTGTCTAACATCTTCCCTACTGGTTATTAAAATGTCTCTGCGTTCGTTGGTTGCAGTAACCGATTATTCGAAGTGTCCACTGATCGGCAGAGATTGATCATCATGCTCAGCAAGGAATTGCGTGCAAAGTGTAATCTCAGTACGCTACGGTCACATCATTTGAGGGTGACCAACGGAAACATCCACAGATGTAAAGAACTCTCCATGGAATCACGACCAAAAATAGGAAACGTAAGTACAAATGCAGGCTTACTTGAAACGGTAGCGTACAATGTTCTGCCAGTAACAACTGAAAAATCATAGCATTTACAGACACACGTTTAAATGACATTTATCTCTTGTTTATATGTAACAGGTCCACAAAACTTCTTCAAAAAGGAAGACAGAATAGAGTTTAGGTCCTGTTGACAGTATGGTCTTGAGAGACTGAGTCCAAATCAGCATTATAATGGATTGAGTGGGAAGTCAGTAGTGTCACTTTCAAATGATAGAGCCCGAACCAGTTTAGAAGAAGCAAATCATGAAAATCAAAACTAGGGGTTAACACTGTAAGACGTGTATAACACCACATTCCTTATCCGTATTTACCTTACAGAAATTGTTCCTGAAGTAATCAACAGCAAATTGCGTGCGTATTACCTTAATCATAGCATCTCGTTAGGTAATGTTTTCCCGAATATTACTGATACTCCTTACATACGGAACGTATGCTAAAGTGCATCCTTTGGCGATGGGTCGTTAGTAAGAAATCAAGCAAGTGAAACGTAATTGTCGGTGAAAGGTGGTGTTTCTAAGGTGAAGGTGTGCTACACGTTGTAACAGACTACGCTTCTATTGAGTAAGTACGTATTGATATGTTGCTAGGAGACCTAAGTATAAGGAAACAAGGTCATGAACATCATACCCACAATTAGTGCAAGGCAGACAATTTAGTTAATATCGATAATTGCAATGTTCAGTCGCTGCGTCCTGTCGAATAGTTCCGATTCACTGAAGTGTGTACTAACTGTCAGCACCCAGGCACGTAAGGTTTCTTCAAAGAAATTTGTAAACATATAGTAAAGAAATTGAAGTGTTGTTTTATGTTAGGGAGTGTATGATACAAGAATTCTGTTGATGTTTGGTGTGTGTCTTGCCACAAAGTAGCTACAACATGTTAGAGAAAAACCGAAGCTTTTATTTTTATCGTCTAAAACGCACTTCAGAACTCGCTTTACGTCCGAAAAAATGCAAAATAAGTATATTTTGGACCTGTACACACAGTTTTGCGCTGTCATGCGCAAAACAGACACCTCGATCATTTGCAAGACACTTAGATTCCTGTGTTAGCATCTGACAAGGGCACTCATCCCGCAATCGGAGGATCCACCTTCAGTCTCGTAGGCCTAAGCGACTCGCACACTCCTTGCACACTGGATCAATCTTCAGTCTAGCAGGCCTAAGCGAATCGCAAAATTAATCATCTGGTGGTCGAAACCAAAGCTAAACTGAACTTTCACACTACCTTCGTCCGCGGTTCCCTGTCTCCATATGTATTTTCAGAGTGATCGGCTCCACCACAATTTTCTATCTCGTATCAATATCGTAACGATATCAAATTAGCACGTACGCCAACAGTCTACAGTTGTTCCAACCTCTGTGTACGGCTACAATTTTTGCCACCTAAGTCCCGCTCCTGCTCTATGGAAATCCTTCCCTGGTGCCCTAACACAGACATGGGCGTGATTCACATATTTATTTAAGATCCCGGGCCACCTCATCTTGTGACGCGATAGCTGCGCCGCTAGCAAATCAAGTCAACATTATAGCGTCCGTGACGTTAATGGTTATGGGATAATACGCCGTTTGAATGACAAACCTTTTATGACACGTCATGCCATGGAATTATGTCTCAAAATACTTTTGAGAATATATTCATTTTATGTTCACCCCGTATCAGGTATTTACACTTATTTACGCCTCGGGAACATTGCTTCTTTACTTTCGACGTTTTACAATAGCTGTCATAAAAACTTCCGTAATAAAATTCTGCGACGCTGTTGGCAAAGAAATAATGTTTACGACACGTAAATAAATGTAAACCTCTGAAGACGTCATCATGGAACAATAAATGCCTGTAAAAGCAACTCTCTCTCTCTCTCTCTCTCTCTCTCTCTCTCTCTTCCTCCCGCATAGGCCATGATGGCCCACAGGTATCGACCGGTCGCCGTGTCATCCTCAGACCACAGGCGTCACTGGATGCGGATAAGGAGGGGCATGTGGTCAGCACACCGTTCTCCTGGCCGCATGTCAGTTTGCTAGACCGGAGCCGCTACTTCTCAATGAAGTAGCTCCTCAGCGCGCCTCACAAGGGCTGAGTGCACCCCGCTTGCCAACAGCGCTCGGCAGACGGCACGGTCACCCATCCAAGTGTTAGCCCAGCCCGACAGCGCTTACCTTGGGTGATTCGACGGGAACCGGTGTTATCACTGCGGCAAGGCCGATGGCCTTGTAAAAGCAACTACCCACAATTAATTCATTACATACTACCTTCAGTTCAACAGATGCGGTGATCTAATACGCCCGCTACAGACAAAAATTATTCACTAATATTAAAACGAGAAACACTATAAAATAAAATATGGCAACGAGACAGACAATCGCAGTCCGTAAGCAATTAGGAGTAACTTCGTGATTTTTTTGACCACAGACTAGTCATTCGAGTGTTTTAAATTTAGTGTGTTAATATCCACGAACACTATTAGCAACAATTTTTAAAATTTTTGTCGATGGCTGATCGCGTGGATTGTTTCTGCAACACTAAATAAATTCAATCATTATTTCTTGGTTCATTTTATAAGTTTAAAACGATAATAACTATAATTAAGGACATATCGGCATACCTACTCGCACTCACACGCGCTCTGAGTATTGATAATACTGAGTGAAATCATTTTGGTCGATTTCAACACTGTTGTTGTCTTCAGTCCTCTAGACTGGTCTGATGCAGCTCTCCATGCTACTCTATACTGTGCAAGCTTCATCTCCCAGTACCTACTGTAAGCCTATATCGTTCCGAATCTGCTTAGTGTATTCATCTCTTGGTAACCTTATACGATTTTTACCCTCGACGCTGCTCTCCAGTACTACATTGGTGATCCCTTGATGCCTCACAACATGTCCTACCAACCGATCCCTTCTTCTAGTCAAGTTGTGCCACAAACTCCTCTTCTCCCCAGTTCTATTCAATACCTCATTAATTATGTGATCTACCCATGTAATCTTCAGCATTCTTGTGTAGCACCACATTTCGAAAGCTTCTATTCTCTTCTTGTCTAAATTATTTATCGTCCATGTTTCACTTCCACACATGGCTACACTGCACACAAATGCTTTCGGACACGACTTCCTGACACTTAAATCAATACTCGATGTTAACAAATTTCTCTTCTTCGAAACCGCCTTCCTTGTCATTGCCAGTCAAAATTTTATATCCTCTCTATTTCGACCATCATCAGTTATTTTGCTCCCCAAATAGCAAAACTCATTTACTACTTTAAGTGTCTCATTTCCTAATCTAATTGCCCGCATCTAGTGGTCGTGCGGTAGCGTTCTCGCTTCACGCGCCCGGGTTCCCGGGTTCGATTCCCGGCGGGGTCAGGCATTTTCTCTGCCTCGTGATGGCTGGGTGTTGTGTGTTGTTCTTAGGTTAGTTAGGTTTAAGTAGTTCTAAGTTCTAGGGGACTGATCATCATAGATGATCAGTCCCATAGTGCTCAGAGCCATTTAAACCATTTGAACCTAATCTAATTCCCTCAGTATCACCCGACTTAATTCGACTACATTCCATTATCCTTGTTTTGTTTTTGTTGATGTTGATCTTATACCATCCTTTCAAGACACTGTCCATTCCGTTGAATCAGTCTGTTAGCTGCGGTGTTCGTTCGCTGATAAATACGGAATCGCTGTAGTGGCTACTGCTTCTGCACAACTTATTTGCAGTACGCCCTTTTACCTACACTCCAGCCTAAATTCGTGCGCATCCTGTGTGAGACTGGAGCGCTGGTGGGCGGCTGTTCGGGACGCGCCGCTGGCAAACTGCGGTGCGAGGCGAGCTTTGCGGCCGCCGCGGCGGCGCGTGGGCGCTGCTGCGGTCTGCGCGGGCATCGATCCGCTGACCCGCCGCGACGATTCCGGAGCCGTCTGACGCTGCCCGACCGCCGGCCACCGCTCGCTGCGCCCTCTCCGTGCGAAGGTCGCCACCGTCAGCACAGCGATCCTCTCCCACAGGGCGGTTTTCATGTTTTCACCTTAACTTATCTAGTCTCGCGTATTCTTTCTACTGATCCACAACGCAGGTTTCCACATGATTAGGCGCTCGTAGTTGTATGCAAGGGATTCTGTGATATGTTTAAACATCATAGATTAACAGATCCTGTATTTTTAATTCTGACGGACGTCACTATATAGCTCCCGCTATTCGTCCACGAGACTCATAGGTCCATAGACACGGGTTCCCAGGTAGATTCCGTGTTTCTTGACTTCCGCAAGGCGTTCGATACAGTTGCCCACAGTCATTTAATGAACGAAGTAAGAGCATATGGACTATCAGACCAATTATGTGATTGGATTGAAGAGTTCTTAGGTAACAGAAGGCAGCGTGTCATTCTCAATGGAGAGAAGTCTGCCGAAGTAAGAGTGATTTCAGGTGTGCCGCAGGGGAGTGTCGTAGGATCGTTACTATTCACAATATACATAAATGACCTTGTGGATAACATCCTAAGTTCACTGAGGCTTTTTGCGGATGATACTGTACTATATCGAGAGGTTGTAACAATGGAAAATTGTACTGAAATGCAGGAGGATCTGCAACGAATTGACGTATGGTGCAGGGAGTGTCAACTGAATCTCAATGTAGACACGTGTAATGTGTTGCGAATACATAGAAAGATAGATCCCTTATCATTTAGCTACAATATAGCAGGTCAGCACCTGGAAGTAGTTAATTCCATAAATTATCTGGCAGTAGGCATTAGGAGTGATTTAAAATGGATCGATCATATAAAGTTGATCGTCGGTAAAGCAGATGCCAGACTGAGATTCACTGGAAAAATCCTAAGGAACTGCAATCCCTAAACAATGGAAGTAGGTTACAGTACACTTGTTCGCCCACTGCTTCAATATTGCTCGTGAGATCCGTACCAGATAGGGTTGATAGGGAGAGAGAGAGAGAGAGAGAGAGAGAGAGAGAGAGAGGATCCAACGGAGAGCAGCGCCCTTCGTTACAGGGTCATTTAGTAATCGCTAAAGCGTTACGGAGATGATAAACTCCATTGGAAGACTCTGCAGGAGAGGCGTTCAGTAGCTCGTTACGGGCTTTTGTTAAAGTTTCGAGAACATACCTTCATCGAGGAGTCAAGCAGTGTATTGCTCCCTCCTACGTATATCTCGCGAAGAGACCATGAGGATAAAATCAGAGAGATTGGAGCCCACACAGAGGCATACCGACAATCTTTCGTTGCACGAAAAATACGAGACTGGAATAGAAGGGAGAACCGAAAGAGGTACTCAGGGTACCTTCCGCCACACACCGACAAGTGGCTTCCGGTGTATGGATGTAGATGTAGGTGGAGACTAGCAATGTTCATATAATGACAGAAGGACCAGAGATTCGTTTCTACATGAGCGCAAAAATAAAATAAAAAGGGTGTATGCTTAACAATGAACTATAAGCTGAGAGCACAGATATAGTTGAAGGACGCATTGGTGGAAAAATAATGGGTGCAATACAAATCAATAATGTTTGGATAACGAGAAACAATACAGGAAGACTCCGGAAGAAAGGTACGTGCTTTCAGAGGTGATAGCATTGGTAGTTCTGAGAAAAAGGCTGTAAATGAACATATGTCCTTATCTTAACCGTCAA
Organism: Schistocerca gregaria; assembly: GCF_023897955.1. Lineage (NCBI taxonomy): Eukaryota > Metazoa > Arthropoda > Insecta > Orthoptera > Acrididae > Schistocerca > Schistocerca gregaria. Next base: position 532,689,247 of record NC_064921.1, read on the forward strand.
TGGCATGTCCGCCTTCACCAGCACTCACGTGCTAATACGACCAAAGCAACATTACGCTACGTAGTGTTTTCTGTATTGAGCATTTTCTCGATAGGGTTAAATCCGGGTAGTCTCGTGGTCAATGGAACACAGGTAACTCGTTCTGCTGCTCTTTTAACCACACAGGTATCCTACGATCTGTGCGACACGTTGTATTCTCATGCTGGTAGATGCCATCGTGCCGAAGAAAATCAAACAGCATGTAGGGCCGGATATGGTCTCCAAGGATAGATCCTTACTTGCATTGATCCACTGTGTCTACCAAAATGACGAGATCACTGCGGACTGCCACGAAGATAAGCCCTAGACCATAACTCTCCCTCCTCTAGTCTGGACCTTTCTGACAACTGTTGCAGGATGTTTTCTGTCAGACGTTGCATGCCGTACACGCCATTGACCATCTGTCCGACCGAACATTTGCAGAGTAAGTAATACGCAAAAAATACTATTTCTTCTAAACACTCGGCCATCTGGAGCTCTCACTTCTATACTTTGGTTTCTGGCCAAGCCCTGCATATACCTCTACTATAAATCTGGGTGAAATCGGTGATACGAATCCTGGATAACTATCGATAAATTTACTGATTCCATAACATTATTTTGAATGTATCTCCAAACCCACTCGAGATGTAATTTACCTTTAGATCAACTAATGATTTCTATTTATTCCCAGACATAGCAATCCATTAAGTGTACTAAATCTTGATTGGAATTCAGCTTCTTTTTATCGATTAGATTTCCATACTCCGCAGGAAACACATTCAGTCGATGCCAAACTCAACAATAAACTGAGCTGTAGTCCGTTCTGATTGTAAGTAAGAGCTATAAAAAAAGCACGGGAACAGCGATAGTTGCAGTTTTAACCATCCTCGAATATGTGTTATGGTTGTCCATTAGTTCTGTACCGTCCTGTTTCGATTCTGTGGACGTTGTTTAGCGTCCATATAGCGTGCTTCAGCATTCCTGATTTCAGACTAGTTCGGAGCTCCTTCGTCCGATATCAAGGTCTAGAATATTTTAATAAAATTTTCACATTAATTCACAATATTTAGAAATCCCAATTTACGTCATTCAGGTAACATAATTTTCATCAGTATTGAGCCTATGATTTATGTGTATGTAAAACTGTGCTACATCTTACTTACGTGACGCATGATTCGTATTTTGACCCATCACAACTCAATATGTAAAACGAAATGCGGTTGGGCTGACGGTGTTTGTCTTGTCAAACACACATTTTGTTTCAAACTTCGACGTCCGATTTATTACGAAAAAATTCAGTTCCTAAAACAAAACACTGAGCAGAAGGTGTATTTAAGTATATGTTGTACACGCTGAATCATACTAAAGGCGACTGAAGACGCAGACGAAAGTGTGAACTTACTTTCCTAAAGATGAGCACAGCCGTACGGAACCGGTAATGGCCTTCAAGCCTCTTCGAAAGTATTTATTGTTGGTTGTCACTCCTACCACCTATCTCTGCTTTAGTAATAGCCACGAAACGAAGTTCGGTGAAATACACCATGAGTTTAACAATCATTTTAGGCTTACTTGTGACCAACGTGCTGTCCAAAGAACCTAAAATTTTCCACAGAAAGTAAACGGACGGCTAGAAATGAAAGTAAATTTACACGAGAACATGATTTTTTTGTATTGTATTTAAATATATACATAGACGAGACAGAAAGTGATGAAATAGATTGGGTTATGAACAACAACAACAACAACAAAGGGGAATGTGCTAGTGACGGATCACAAGCTCTGTTAGAGAGACAGGGAATATCTGGAAATATGCTGAATTCATTAAGGAAGGCTGGAATCAGGATTGCAGGACGGCGATCGCCTAACTTCTTCTACACGTCTGAATAATTAGCGCCATGACAAGCGCAATTCCGACTTCTGCTAACCGAAACTGCTTCTCTAGGGGACACATGCACATTGGCTGCCTTGGGTTTTACATTTTAGAAAGTTTGCACTACCTGTTTATCCATGAAAGGAGAACAAAATACCCAGAGGTAAAGTTTTATAGCAACTGATGTTGCAAACTCATCTAATCGGAAGCTCATGATCTGTATCCGCTTTCGCGCGATAGTGGGATGGAGACTGCCGTTAAAATCAAAGGAGTTTTAGTCAGGAAACTGGCTTTATACTTGTTTCTCAGAACATACCTGTATGAATGTTTTACCTTGATGATATCGTGGGAGGGTTTTTTCCTAATCCCCCAATCTGCAGAGTGGTTTGATAAAGCTCTCCAGGCTAAGTTATCCTGTGCAAGCCTCATCTCTGCGTAATCACTGGAAGTTAAATCCACTTAAGTCTTCTTACCGTAGTTCTCGTCGGTCTCTCTCTACAATTTTTACCCTGCACACTTCCCTCCATTACGAAATTAACTTTCCTTTGAAGTCTTTTGATGTCTCCTATCGACTTATCCGAAAGTCAGATTATGCAGTACATTTGTCTTTCCCCCGATTCGATTCAGAACACTTTATTTACCGGATCTAACCATTTAATCTTCAGAATTCTGTAGTGTCACATATTAAAAGCTTCTCATCTTTCCTTGTTTTCTCTGTTAATATCCCACGTTTCGCTTCCATACAACGCTACTCTCCACAAAAATACTTTCATAAAAGACTTCCTAACGCTTAAATTTGTATTCAATTGCAACATACCTACTATAAAAGAATCGAAATGGCATTCGTTCTTTCCGTTCAGCGTCGACGAATTCATCTAATTGTCTGTTTAATCTAGTCATATTAGATCCTTCTGGCGGTCCACCCGTCGCTCGGACATCTTATATTTTACAACGTGCATCTATGCACTTTTACTTAATGATAAACAGTAACAATGAATGTTTACTTGCTATTTTCTTTTAGACTTATCCAGATACAACAGTAGACCAAATATTGCACATGAACTGTTATTTAAAAAAACTCCGTCCGAACAGCCTTTAAAGTCAAATAGTACCGACCGACCACCGCGTCACTGGTATATATAACACGTAACATTTTAACATCGCAAAGGACTGCACACACACTGTCCACGACTCAGGAAACTCCCCTGAAGAGCTCCAACAGTGTACAACCTCTACACATGAAGATCTACAGTTTGCAGATGAGGCGGCCACAGTCTGCGCTGCAGTCATTGTTTCTGACCCACTGCTTGACTTGGCACTCACTCAACTGTCTTAGACCGCATGTGGCACATACGCAAAAATGTACTGTTTGACACTGCTCAATTTGCGGTTTCACGACATGACAGAGTGGACATTTTCCCCATTCCAATCCAATGGATCGGAGAGACCAATTTGGCGCAGTGACGTAACACGCCACACGTTCTTGCTTTCTTAAATCAGCTCAGCTGAACCTAGCTAAGGAAAATTCCCTTTCACTTCCCAAGGAAGGAGGATGAGGATTTAATGTCATTAGATATGGAGTAAAGGTTCTGATGGTTGGGGAAGGATCAGGTAGATATTTCCTAAGTCCTTCACAAAGTAACTGCCCCGGCATTCCACTTAAGCGATTTGTGGAAACCTCAAATAACCTATATGACTGCACAGGGATTTGAACTGTCGTCCTTTAATATGAGAGTCCAGTCTCTTAGCACTGCGCCACCTCGCTCCTTCCCATCAGTTTTGCACCTGAGCAAGGTTTCTGACTTTAACAACGTTGAATACTTACTATCTTGCCAACAGTGAGAAAGAGTAGTAGACAACTACATGCAGCATCTAGAACTGTCCCTCTCCAATTCTGATCATTAGCTAACTATGTCCTATCTGGAATTTTATCACTCTCTCGTCGTACTCTGGCTACTGTGTTTGAATATCAGAGGTATTGAATGTGTGTTCAAAAGACCCACATCGTTCTCATCTTTATGATAAATAAGAACAAAGAATAGTCAACAACTATTTTGCATTACATACAACAGTAAAGGATCTTCTTTTTAATAAAATTTGTTTCAAATTCCAAATGTGGTAATTTTATTTATACTGTACGAAGCTAACAGTAAGTTTTCATAAGGTATATTAAGCATAAAAAAGGTTTTGAACCATTCGAAAAACTATTAGTATTAGTAATAATTTATTCCAAGTTCTACTTAGTTGGCATACCTAGCTACAAAACGATATACGCCTTAAGACGTCAGTAAGAGCTCGAAAATATATGCAACACTCAAGCTCAGGCACTATTTATAAATGCCTTTTATACTTTAAAAACTGACATGAACTCACAACAATCTGAACATTATTTGTAATATACTGTTGTAAACGATCTTTCTCACTATGTGATACACTTATGAAGCTCCACATGGTGAACAAAAACATTCGTCACAAACTTTAGGGATTTAGTCTTGACATCAAAACACTACAAAACTTCCTGCTCCACATTTGATCAAATCCATTTTTGATAGACCCCCTCACAACATAGACACTGTGTGCGGGAGTTGAATATGCCAAGGTTTTTAAATGTCTAGAGAGGAAAAAAAAAAGAGAAATACATTCGATTTAAATCTGGCAATCAGACAGCCCAGGCAGTGGAGCCTCCTGGACCAGTCCACCTGTTCAGAAACTGCTTATCGATATATAGGCGAAGTCGCTGTGAAAAGTGAGGTGGAGCACCATCGTACATAAACCACATTTGTCGGATGTGTCTAGAGATACATCGTCGAGCAAATAAAGCAACACTCGTCTTGAAAACTGCAGATACATTTGTCCCGAAAGATGATGTGGCAATAAGTAGGGGGCAACAAGATCATCATTTTTATCAAAACGTTCAGTCTGAATCTCTGCAGATGTCTCTTTTCTCACTTCATGAGGGTTATCATACGCCGTGACGCTATCTTTAAGATGATTAAAGACCCCATCACGTGAAAAGTCAATCTCATTAAGAGTGCAGAAATGTGGCACACTGTCCTAACAAGCTTTGATAGAAACATGGTCTTGGGTGAAAGCCTGCCTCTTTTGATGGTGAAGGAGATACGGGTACAGAAGATATTCATGTAGGATGTTCCAGATCGTCACGTGATTAGCGCCTTTCTTTTTCGTAAATTCCCTTCGTATTGTCCCACCAACTGAAACTCTCTTCTCAAATGTGCCTGTGTCTCGCTGCCGTTGGTGGAGTCGTGCGAAAGTGCTTTCGCTGGGCAACTGCCTCACACGGTAACTTTTAGCACAACGTCTGCATTCCCAGAGGCTAGGGGGTACATGTAGTGCATATCCGTCATTACAGACACTGAGTACGTCATTGCGATGTACTGCGATGGAAGTTACTCTGAAACAGAGCAAACGACAACCAAACAAAGCGAACCAAATACGATGACCAACTGTAAACAAGAAAGTGCGTACCAATACACATTTGAGGTAAACTCCCAAACCAGGAGTCACTATGGGGATTTAATTTTATATCTCTATAACGAAGAGTTTTGGGACTGATGTCCATATGAAGTTTCCGTTATGTTTTGATGGCAATAATAAATCAGTAAAGTTTCTAACATACGTTTTACTCAGTTGTTATAATGAAAGTAAAAATTTCTTCCTTTGCAACAACTGAGATGTACAAGTTTTGAGCCTTCCAACGAATAGTACCTGTGCCACAAATGTATTCCAGTTGTCTATATTTCCCTCTGAAGAAAACGTTTTTATAAACGTTGAAATCATGGTAAAGTTTTTTTGATAAATCTTCCAATTTGCAACTGCTTTGCTGTTTACTATTACTAATAGAAGACTTCATTCTATGGTTGCTACTCCAGTCACGAACGAAGTTTTAATTTTTTTTTCGTGTATGTCAGTAACATAGGGACCAAAATTATTTTTCTCTGTTACTCATCTGAAGGTAAATCATTTGTAATCCAAAGTTCTTCACATCCAAGGTACTAATGTCAGGCGACTACACAGCTTTACGGAAATCTGTCACTGTCTGCGGTGGAAATTAGTTGTCGGATACAATAAATAGTGTTTTAGATCGTTCTAGAGGAAGAATGGAACATCTATGTCAAAGTGGATACGTAAGTCGCAAAGATTTCAGTTGAACTATACACTGCGAGAAATACTCCAACGCCGGATGAACTAGTTCGGAAGCGCCGATGGCACTTCAGTTGGCAGGACAGAACACCGAACGTCTACTAGTTTTCGAGTGCGATCGCGCTACGGATGGCAGTGGAAAAGGACTTCGTCTCCCCTCACTGCGGGAGTTTATTTCTCCCACCGCCCCTCAGATAGTACGCGCTATTCTCTCTAGAATTGTGATCTAGATTTTGAGTTCTCTTACACAGAAAATCATAGTTTGCCATTTGTCTGTTCGATAAATACGTTTCCAGTGGAACTATTGAAGCTATCAATTTTTATTGTTATTACACGAAAGCTTGATACGAGAATCAGCACTGAACAAGAGGTAAGTGCATTGTTATAGTTCTTATCGGGCTGGAAATTCCCGTACGTAATCCTATTTCTGTGAAATGTGCATGAAAGGATCGTCTTCAACAGAGTTCTTCAAAATAAATTACCACATTACCTAACACTTTACTGCGCAGACGAGACTGATATCGACTGGCACACGGACTGTACAATTCCTACAAGCAGTCAGCTAGTCGATGTAGCTACAATGTGTCTAACCTAACCTCGGAATGACCCTGCGTCGTGATCTTCCACACTCGTACTTATCTACAGTTATGACTGCTGTATCTCACTATCATCTGACACCAGACAATAATGAAATATGAATTCTAGGAGAGATTTCAGAAAACATTCTAGGATATTTTCTTGAAAAAAGAGATTTCTAATATCTCGTTTCAGCAGCCAGCCATGAGAGCTGCAGTCATTGTTCGTTATCATCAGGAATTCCACGCAAGTCATTTTGTCTATAGACAGTCATATTTATTGTTACACCTCACCAAATGGGAGTACCATCAAAGCGTTACTGTAACTTTTCCTCAGGGCGCGATGCACTTCGGGACTCGACATCTTTACAACACTTAGTACTGAACAAGCTTCTTGTAATGGTTATAACAGAAGAAATGGAGCACTATTATGCTATCAGCAGTAGCTACATTTTTGTACTGACGGAGACAGAATATATTGTAGCATTCTTGTATAACATTACTTCTTCTATGACTCTTAAAGCTCCACTGTTTATGTATTAGTGGGTGTGCGAAGATATTAATGCTTGACAACGATTATAATGAAGCTTCAACATAGATCTATTATCAAAAATTTCTGTTTTGAAGGATTTAATGACGTATAACAGATCCAAAACGCGTAAGCTTCATATCACTGAACTAATGAATGCTAGCAATTATGGTAAGCTTCATCCTAGATGCCACATTCTATTGTGATCACAACATGACGACACCTAGTTTCACGTTTTAATGGCCATAGAAGCTCTGCCTATGAATGAAGGTTTTGAAATGCAAGAAAATCTTAAACTTGCGACAAACACTTCAGCTATGTAAAGTGATCGAGAAGGTGGTTACATGCCTAAATTCGTGATTAATTGCTGGGCTTGTGTACGTTATACGGCTGAATTCAACGTGACGCACAGCATCTTTAGCAAGAACATATCGTAGGTTGGAGACTATTCCATGACGTTCCGGCAGTACGTCATAAGACTTGTACCTTGATGGAGGACAACACATGTCTCTCGTGAAACACCTCTGCTTCCTTACTCCGAAAGCTGTCTTACAGTAAGCGGATAACAGTACTTCTGGTACCGCTGTAAGTTCCCACGGAGCAAGGTGGCGTAGTGGTCGGCAGGATGGCGGTTGAAACCCACGTCCGGCAACCCACATTTAGGTTTTCCGTGATTTCCCTAATCGCTACAGGCAAATGCTGTGATGGTGCCTTTAAAAGGGCACGAACGAGTTTCTTCCCCATCCTTAATACAATCCGAACTTGTGCTCTGTCTCTAATGACCTCCATGTCGACGGGACTTTAAATCGAATCTTCCAGTACGTTCCCCGCCGTCTCTGTTCCATATGCGAGTACTGCTTGGGATGAATGAGTGTCACTAATACTCCGAATGATCTCCAACTACTCTGATCTTCCCGTCGTGATTATTCCGCGAGATGCACATGAGACCGATTCTTCTTGGAACGTACTCTCTCGGAGTTTTAACAGTAACGTAAACGCGTGGGCGTCCACGGACTATCAGTTAAAGCAATTTGCGGAGACTTGCGTCATGTTGTAAAATAACTGCCACTGGACGAATAAAACAGACGCCATAAGAACTGGTGTGTTAGGTCAACTGGTATTATTGGTAAACTCCTTCGTGATGCATAACGCCCCTCTTGTAGTCTGTGCATGCTCATTTCGATGAACATCTTCGTAACGTTCTTGCGGTTACTAAATGCGCCATTCCTCTTAGTTTTTTTCCTTCTATTAATCCCACCTAGTAAGGTTCCTAGTCTGACGAGTAACGTTCAAAAATTAGTCGGGTGTGTGTTATATAAATCACTTTTTTTCGTGGATAAACTACTCACCTGGAATTTCTCAAATGTATTTCACTCTGGCACCTACTTTTAGAACCATTAGTGATCATTCGAGAGCACATTCTGTTCTCCTGTTATCATAATTTAAATTCACAGTGAACAAACTTTACCTCACTTCTATCTCACTGATCTGCTTCCAGAATTGCTGGAAAGTAAAATGCAAGCGCTGTCAAGTGAATCTATAACGAGTGACAACGACATCAACTCTATGCAGCCATTTTAAGTAGTGTTCGAAAAGAGTACATTTTCAGTTCTTCTTTCTCAACAACAGACGGAACATTCGTATCGTCCAAAGAAACATTTATTTGCGATTATATATTCGATATGTTCCCCTATTTCTGCACCCGTGGTGTAGGGGTTCCGTCTTTGACTAGTAATCAAAGCGTCCTCGATTCTGGGTTCGAACCTCGCTGCTGCCTAAACTTTGAATCAAATTCATATCTGGAGGCCGAAAAGTTCAGGTATAAGAAGTAAAACGCAATCTACAACGGCCTTGTGAAAGAGGGCGGAGAGGGGTTGAGGGCACGCTCTTGCCTGTGACGTGGGAAAATGCCACCAAAAGGAGAAAGAATCATCATTGACCAATGGCACGATGATGTAGAAGACAATGGAATCACCTGCATTAAAGACACAGAATTTGTATCCACACAACGAGTGGTCTGTAACTGATAAAGTGCCATGATGATCTCTCCACTGGCAAGAGATACCAGGCGAGACCACCATTTGGATCTCCAGGAGGGGACTGTCAATTGGTAGGTTACCACGTGAAAGAGACTCAATAAGAAACGAAAGTATAAAATTCTGTGAGACGAGGCGTGGACTGTCAGAAATTTGAACGTGGTAGGATAGCAAGGAAATCTGAAAAGGGAAGTACTGAGGCTCATTCTATATATAGAGGGGGTCAGTGAAGTGAAATGAGAACAAAGATTTCTGATCAGTCAAGTATAGACTAATATCAGCCGCACAGAAAATGGCTTAACACGAGTAGGACTCTTCATGAATAGAAAGATAAGGCAGAGAAAGAGTCAAAGTGAACAATTCATTGATAGGGTTGTTCTCATCAGAATCGACAGCAAACCAACACCGACAACGATAGCTCAGGAATTTGTGTCGACGTTGCAAGCAGAGGAATAGACAGAGAAAGTATATAAATATATTAAACGGGTAATGCAGTACGTAGAGGGAGATGAAAATGTAATAGTCGTGGGGGATTGGAATGCAGTTTTGTGGGAGGGAATGGAAGAAAGGGTTACGGGAGAATATGGGGTTAGTATTAGGAATCAGACACGAGAAAAACCAATATAGTTCTGCAATAAATTTCCGTTGGTAATAGCGAATACTCTGTTCAAGAACCACAAGACGAGGTGGTGTACTTAGAAAAGGCTGGTAGAAAGGGAAGATTCTAGTTAGATTACATCATGGTCAGGCAGAGATCCTGACACCAGATATGGGACTGCGAGGAGTGCCCAAGAGCAGATGTAAACTCGGATCATAATTTAGTAATGATGAAGCGTAGCTTGAAGTTTAAAAGACTAGGGAAAAAAATCATTCTACAAAGAAGTGTGATGCGGGAGAATCAAGGAATGAAAAAATACTCTTGAAGTTCTCTTCTGTGATAATGAATAATTCAGAAGGTATATCAGATGAAGAGGAATGAACATGTCTAAAGAAGGCTATCACACAAGTTGGAAATAAAAACATAGGTACAAGGAAGGTTTCTGCGAAGAAGCCATGGATAAAAGAAGAAATACTTGAGTTCATAGACGAAAGGAGGAAGTACAAAAGTGTTAAGGGAAATTAAGGAATACAGAAACACAAGTCGCTTAGGAATGCAATAAGTAGGACGTGGAAGTTAGTTATGGAGAAATGTCTGCATGAAAAATATGTAGGAATTGAAAAAGAAAAGATTTCTGTGAGGACTGACTCAGCGTATAGGAAGGTACAAGCAGCCTTGGCGAAATTAAAAATAAGCGCGGTAATATTAAGAATGCAATGGGGATTCCACTGTTAATTATAGAGAAGAGAGAGGGCGAGCGGATAGGGAGGAAGAATACACTGAAGGCCTCTGCGAGGGAGATGGCATCTCTGATGACGCGATAGAAGAAGAAACAGTAGTCAACAGGGAAGAAGATCAAATAAGTCAGTAGGGATAGATAACATTCCATCACAATTTCTGAAAACATTGGAGAAGTGGCAAGAAAACAGCTATTCAAATTGATGTTTAGAACGTATGTGACGGACGATATACCATCAGACTTTCGGAGAAACATCATCCACACAATTCAGGAGATAGCAAGAGCTGACAAGTGAGAGAATTGCAGCGTGATCAGCTTAACATCAGATGCGTCCTAGATGCTGACAAGAATAGTATACAAAAGAGTGGAAAAGAAAATTAAGTTTGGCTTTAGGAAAGGCAAATGCACCAGAGAGGCATTTCTTCCATTGCGGTAAATACTGGATGCAAGACTGAAGAGAAATAAAGACACGTCCATAGAATCTGTCGACAATGTAAAATGATGCAAGATGTTTGAAATACTGTGAAAAGTAGGGGTAAACGATAGGAAAAGGCGGGAAGAATAAGTGGGACATCAAGAACGAAGTCCTCGAATTAAAAAAGGGTGTAAGACAGCAATGTAGTCGCTCGCCCCTGCTGTTCAATCTTATTTACGTCGAAGAAGAAATATCGGAAATGAGAGAAAAGCTCAAGAGTGGGATTAAAATTCAGGTTGAAAAGTTATCAATAACATATGCAGTCGCCATTTCTATGCTGAGCGAAAGCGAAATAGAAGATGATTCGGTTTAACTTTCCGCCGACATCGATGTCATTAAAGACGGAGGACATGCTCGGATCGTGTCAAGGAGGGGGAAGGAAACCAGCAGTGCCCTTTCAAAGAAATGGTCCCGGCATTTGCATGAATCAATTTAGGGAAACCATGCAAAACTCAAATCTGGATGGCGGGGCGCGTGTTTGAACCATCGTCCTCCAGAATGCGAGTACTGTATGCTAACCACTGAGCCACCACGCTCGATAAGAAGAATTACTTACCAATAGAATTGGGATTCAAAAATAGAGGCAGCAAAATAACTCATGATGGGCGGAGCAAGCAGGGCGTAAAAAGCAGACAATTAATGGCAAAAAGGCTTTTCTCGCCAACAGACGACTACTAGCATCAGGCATAGGCATTAATTTGAGAAACAAATTTCTGAGAACGTACGTTTGGAGTACATTGTCGTACGATAGTGAGAGACAGACTGTGGGAAAACATAACAGAAGAGAATCGAAGCGTTTGAGACTTGGTGCTGCAGCAAATGTTGAAAATTAGGTGCACTTATAAAGTATGCAATGAGGACGTTCTTTGCAGAATCGGCGAGAAAAGCAATATACGGAAAACCCCGACAAGAAGAAGGGCCGAGATGGTAGAAAATCTGTTAGGACATCAGAGATTTACTTCCATCGTACTAGAGGGAGCCGTGGAGGGTAGAAACTATAAAAGACAGATTGGAACCGATAAAAAAAATTGAGGACTTTGCCTGCAAGTGCTACTCTGACATAAAATGTTGGCACTGTAGTGGAATTCGTGGCTGGCCGCATAAACCGGTCAGAAGATTGATGAAAAAAATGTTTCGCTCATTTAGAAATCGCTAATTTTTTAGTTTGTGTTCCTCCGTAAGAGCGCCTGCGCAGCGACGCATCCTATGACTAGGCAAGCGATCAGTACCAGCTTTCTTACTGCCGGGGAACCGCTCTTTTTAGGGTGAACAGTCCCTCATCCGACTAGAAACTGTTCAAATATTCAAATGGGTGTGAATTCCTAAGGGACAAAAATGCTTAGGTCATCGCTCCCTAGACTTACACACTACTCACGCTAACTTTTATGCTAAGAACACACACATCCATGCCCGAGGGAGGACTCGAAGCTACGGTGGGAGGGGCCGGCAAGTCCGTGATATGATGCCTCAAACTTTGCGGCCACACCGCGCGGCCCTAGAAACTGTGCCCAAACACCCACTCATCAGACAAAATACTTGAAACTGCTCTGAGCACTATGGGACTTAACATCTAAGGTCATCTGCCCCCTAGAACTTATAACTACTTAAACCTAACTAACCTAAGGACATCACACACATCCATACCCAAGGCAGGATCCGAACCTGTGCGACCGTAGCGATTGCGCGGTTCCAGACTGAAGAGCTTAGAACCGCTCGGCCACACCGGCTGGCCGATAAAATACCAGTTAACATACTGAGGTGAAACATTCGAGAAGAGGACTTACGAAATTAACAACTTCTAAGCGCCTGAAACGAACCAAATGTCCACAAATAGCGCTCTAACAGCGCTATTGAGATAGTTTCAAATTTGCATTTTGAATTATGAGCCTGCATGTTAAATCTGAGATTAAAAAAAAGTATTTTATCTCAAAATATCCTACAGTAAATGTATCGGAGTACGAGACAGTAGATTACTATAGCTATCTGATGTGTATATTTCATTATGTTTAGTGACAAATAGTTGCAAATAAGGATAACAAGGGGACCGTACGAAGTTCCTCTCTGCTATTTAATTCACACCCACATTGTGAGTACGGCGAGACTGGGACTTTATGGTATGTAGTAAGGCCCAGGTCTCAACCGTTTCCGAGAAAATCGAGTTTGATCAATTTAAGCGTGCTTATATACTTGGTATGTTTACTAAGGCACAAGGAGTCTATAGCTCAACGAGTAAGCGTTTCGTTTCGTATTTAAAAGGTCTGTGGATCGAATCTCGCTGGTGGTACTTTTTTGTCATTCCAACTTAATTCAAGGTAATAGGTATGCGTCGTCCATCATGAAATTGAGGGATAGCCGAGAACCTTTTATGAATGTAAGCCACATCGGGTTTTCAACAGACGCACTGAAAAAGCCATGCACATGCACAGCTTTGGCGTTCATGACAAGTGCTATATATTGCAATGATTGTTTTCCATGTTTCCATGATTATTGTCGTCATGATTCGTGCAGTACTTTATAGGATTCATATTATCTCACTGATTAAAATGTAAATAATGAGAAAACCAAGTAGGCCAGCCAATATTTAGTGGCACCATAGGAGAGCTGGCATAATACTACTCTTAATTCATGTGTAACGTGTGTAGTAGCAATAAACTGAATGTAAACGTCAGATTTTCGCAACAACAGATCACGTCTATCTAAGGGCAGCGGCCATACAGGCTAGGGACAGTTCGCTCTGAGCGTCGGCAGAAGACTGATGAGCGGCGTATTGCTCTCAGCTTTCGTAACTGAAATTTTTCAGACGACCGTTTCGTCCACTCGTAAAATTTTGCGACAGAGTTCTGGAAACTTAAAAGAAATCTGACAGTTAATTTCGTGGACACTCGCTCAGGGCAGCAACGCGCTTGGACTTGTAAATGTTCTGACAGTTAGTTTTATGGACTCTAACTTTGAGCTGCAGTGTTCCGACTTTTCATGTAGGTCCGTAAATTTTAACTTTCAATGATAGTGGTCTGCCGGACTTGGCACTTTCGTAATCTAGTTAGTCACTCTGTGACTGTTTTTTTCTTGGCATTAAAAAGGTTTAATAAATATTTTTATTTCTAAGCGTTAACCAGCTGGTGTTTAGAACATATTTATTTACCCACTGACCATGGTCCTGTATGCAACTGATGACGTTATTTAAAACTAACGGACCAGTTTACTGGGTAATGCGACATGTGTGACATTCCCGTAGAGGCCATGGTAGCCAAAAGAACATAAAATCGGTCTTCTAATTACACGCTCCAGTAACATTAATGTGAGTACCGCCTCTTTTCGACGTTCGGAGGGTGACGGTTGGCGGAGCGGGTGGGCTGTGCAGTCGTTTGTAATGCAGAAACTCAGCGATTTATTTGACATCCTAAAGAGTATGATCATTGGCTTTCGGGTCGAGAGTGGAAACATATCCGAAACGGCTAGGTTTGTAAATTTGTCACGTGCCGCCGTGCTTAAAGCATACCGTGCACGGCAAAATGGCGCTAAGCAAAACCGTCGCCGAAGCGCGTGTAGTGCACCACGTACCATGGATGCCGAGGGTGACCGACGGGTGCGTAGATGTGTTCTGGCAATTAAAATAGGCAACTGTTGAGCAAAAAAATGTGTGTGACAGCTTATGAAACTTAGCTGCTAAGGTCATCAGTCCCTAAGCTTACACACTACTTAATCTAAATTATCCTAAGGACAACACACACACACACACACCCATGCCCGAAGGAGGACTCTAACTTCCGCCGGGACCAGCCGCACAGTCCATGACTGCAGCGCCTAAGACCGCTCGGCTAATCCTTCGCGGCAGCTGTTGAGCAACTGACCGCCCAGATAGAATCTGAACGCAAATACCTACCACAACTGCACATCCACTGAATGGCGACAGGTAACCTTTCGAGATGACATACTGTAAGAGGTCCATGATTAAGGAATTTATTGCTAGCGCACTCGAGCAGATGTAATTTCGATGGATTGCTCACGCGCTGCCTGCGATATGTAAGCTATAAGAGAATCTCAGACCAGAGGGGAGTGTTGACTGCAGTAGGAACTGTGCAGCAGTAGGAGTAAGTTGTTGCTAGCAGTCTGGTGTATCGAGTTGGCTGGACCGGTCGTGTGGAGCGATGGCGGTGCCTGAGCGATGTAGTATAAGGTAAAAGCAGCTTGGCACGTATGTACAATTGTTATATGAAGTCCCATGTAAATGTTTTTTACAAAAAATATCGTAATAATAATCTTTCTTATAAAAAATTAACTTTTGTCAATCATTCATCTCAATTTAAAGAATTTACTAATTTCTTCAATCCCTGGTCATCCCAATTCGTGTAAAGAAAAATCAGTTATTTGTTTTTATACATGACAAATCTATCGGCCAACATTGCACTGGGCTGTGCCAGAAAAATTTCTTATAGGAGCAGATACATATGCGTTATCCGGCGACCTAATTGAGGTAAGAATTTTCAATTTATTCAGTATGATCATTCAGTGCCATGACGCAGCACTGCTGACGTCCAAATTTATCAGTTTAGATTCACAGTCAGTTAATTATTGAAAGGTTATATATGAGCCACATTTTTTATTAGGAGGTTAGAAACATTTTTATTATTGGTAGGTTACGGAATTTATCTGTTTGCAGGTTATGTTAAAAGTGAATGCTATATAATTATTTTTTATTGGGAGGTTACGCTAAATGTCAATGCTATATACATATTTTACTGTGGGGAGGCTACAATACATTTAATGCTGCATCGGACAGATAGCCGTTGGCGTATATGGTGTGAGAAGTCTGGAAGCAACCACCCTGCAACAATCGTATGAAGGGTCCAGGCTGGAGGAGTGAGTATTATGGTCTGGGGAATCTTTTCACGGCATAACCTGAGTGATCTCATAGTTTTGGAAGCTACAATGGATCAACATAAGTAAGGATCTATTCTTGAGGACCATGTACACACCTACATACAGTCTGGCACGAAGACATCTACCAGCAGGACGATACAACGTGTTCGAATAGCTAAAGACTGAGCTTACCGTACTCTCCTGGCCACCGAACTCCACGGATTTGAACACAGTCGAGAAAATGTTAGCCACCTCGATGGGCCTGTTCACGCCATGGATACTTAACCGAGAAACTTACCGCAGCTGGCACTAGTGTACATGGCCGTACTACACCCCTGTTCTTAACTTGGACAGGACCTGACTGACACTCTTACAGCGGTCTGCATTGCAAACGGCGGTTATTCAGACTTACGTCAGGATGTGACTTGAATGTGACTGGTCAATGTAATAATCCCTTTGATGTGCCATAACTACAAATTAGCAGGTGAAGGCAAGTGTATTGCAAACATGACCTGCGCCATACATCGCCTGAAAGGTAGCTAGTAGTGACACGCGGTCAGTTGTTCATCAGATCTGACCCCATTGAGATATTCTTGTGCGGTCATGTGAAAAGCGTCGAAGAGGCACCTACTGATACTGAAGAGCATCTACTGGTGCTAACTCTCGCAACCTTGAATAAAACAATTTTTCGACAGAGCAAAGTGGAACTTTGTACGATGCAGGTAACAGGCTGGGAGATGCCAGTTGCAGTGACTGTTATGAATGAACGCCGCTGTGAAAGTTATGGAGATAAGGGGATTTATCGCAAAAATATATTTACTAAGATTCTTATCTTCGTTTGAATACGGACTGTCACACTGAACATTTATCCTTTCCACCTATAACTTCCGACTAGTTCGAATCCAGAGAAGTTGTTCAACTCATATTTAACCACCTGCCCTTCATCAAAATTTCTGAAAGTTTTTATTTTCATCGCAGAAAGACCTTGTATGTTCTCCAAATACGAAGGTTACTGTACTGCACATGTATCTTATTATTAAAGTTAGTCGGTTTTTACGACCCTTTTCCCTTGGACATCTAGAACATACGCCCACAGGGAGCCAAGAACAACACAGTGTAATGCCGCGCGAAATTTATGCAAGAAGTTGTTTGGGCACGCAGCCTCTGAGTCCGCATCTGAGTTATGGCCACAGAAGCAGGATGAAAACGTTCCAGAACTACAAAACTGTGTATAACCAAAGCCTATGCGAAAAATGTTACATTCGTGATACATTGTCATAAAAATTCTTGAAGATGTACTGCCGTGTCATCTTCTGACATACATTACAAGCTAAAATACTAAAATCCAACGATTCGGTCGTGTTGAAGCGGCATTCGTCATCACAAAGACTAAGTTATCTGGAGAAGTGGGCAGCCTACATAGTAACAAAATACTCAAGTACTTGCGACGCGGCTGTAGACGGGTACACGCAGAATAAGAGAGGCAACTGAAATGCTGAAGGAGCCTAACGAAATCAGCAGAGAGACCGGCTACAGGCTCCCAAACTGCTACCCAAGTTACCATCGATCTCGGTACGACGGACCGCCTGTGATCAAAGGGAAGCGGCCTCATCAGGCATCGCACTTCCTCGATTGACTAAACAAACAGCGCATGCACAAGTGCCGTCGTTTCTCCGTAACTGTCAAGGAAACAGCCCCATCATGCTTGTTGCCGATTAGTGGTGTGCTACAAAAATAGTAGCAAGCTGTGTAGTACACAGATAGTCTGGCACATATACCCTCTTCTTTCTTAATACCGGCTGGTGGATTTTAGGGCCAGTAAAATGTAATAATATTCACGTTGGTTGTCTTGCGACAGTGATAGAAATCCAGTGCACTTAACACGCACTCCTCTGCAGATTTGTCTACACACTAAAGAAGGCGGCTGCAACAAGACGGACAGGTCGGAATTTTTGGTATATAAACATTTTAAGCGTTGTATAAGATGAGTGCCAGTACACCCAGCATAATTTTAATATGATTGACACCAGCTGCAGAAACCCACACATCTTAATCGAAACATACTCTATCTGTTCAAAAGTATGCCGGCCGGTTCTAGGCGCTTCAGTCAGGAACCACGCGCCTGCTACGGTCGCAGGTTCGACTCCTACCTCGGGCATGGAAGTTTGTGATGTCCTTAGGTTAGTTAGTTTTACTTAGTTCTAAGTCTAGGGGACTGATGACCTCAGATGTTAAGTCCCATAGAGCTTAGTCATCTGAACCATTTTTCTAAAATATGCGGATACCTGCTGGTGGACATTAATGTGTGTCAGTCCCCATTTCGAATACTGGGGGCCTGGAGCGACATCGACGTTGTAACTCATCCCAAAGTTGCTCCCCTGGGTTCAGGTCGGGACTATAGAGGCCTGTCCATTTCAGGAATGTTATTAGTCAAAAATAGCTACCTCAGAGATGCTGCTTTATGAAGGGGTGCACTGCCATCCTGATATAAAAAGTTGTTCTGCACGCAGTACACAATGTTGCATCATATCCTACCACATATAGCGTTTTCTTAAAAGGAGTAATGTGACCACCTTAAGGATGAAGAACGCCCCCTCTTCCGTACAGCACAGTTGACACTACACATGATTGCAAGTAATGTTCTTCCAAGCATTACCCAAACACAAACCGTTCCAGCGGATTGCTACAGTGAGATCACTTCAAATCACTCATTTAGTCATCCACTGTCAAATGGCGTCGCTTTTTACAGCATCTTGGGGTCCGTTTATAAATGTCTACGGAAATACGTTGCTTGCGAGTAACTGCTCGACCACTGCGCCCCTTCCTCTTCAACTTCCTACGCGCAATTCTTGTGCTGTCTGGGCTGCTCGTAGTACTTCGCAAGCCACGAGTGATTCTCTCCACTGATTTCATGCGATTTCCTACAACCATTCTCCGCGATGCTCGACGGACGCTGCCCGTCAGTACCTGAGATCTGCTCGGCCTTTGTTTAGCTGCGATTTGTTTCTTCGCGTTTCCGCTTTGCAGTTAGGTCGCCAGCAGCCGACTGGGGTAGTTCTGCAATGAAAAAAAAGTCGCTGATGGATATGTTACACAGGTGATATCCAATGACCACGTTCGAAGGCACTGAGCTCTTCAAAGCGACCCACTCTGCTATTAAGGCATTTTTACTAAAAAAAATACTCCTCGTCTCCTTTTTTACTGGTGGGTCCGCCTCTTGAGACATCTAGCCGTCTGTTTCACATCCGTGTCAGGATACTTCTGATCAATGTACTGACGATGTTAATAAGTTTCTCAATGGCCTATTGTATATCTTTTAATAAATAAGTTGTCGAAACTAGATGTTACTTGTTATTCGAGTTACCAATAGCCACAGACGTCCCTAACGCTGCTTTAATTTCATACACAACTGGCCATTAAAACTGCTACACCACGAAGATGACGTGCTACAGACGCGAAATTTAACCGGCTGGAAGAGGGTGCTGTGATATGCAAATGATTAGCTTTTCAGAGCACTCACACAAAGTTGGCGCCGGTGGCGACACCTACAACGTGCTGACATGAGGAAAGTTTCCAACCGATTTCTCATACACAAACAGCAGTTGACCGGTGTTGCCTGGTGAAACGTTGTTATGATGCCTCGTGTAAGGAGGAGTAATGCGTACCATCACGTTTCCGACTTTGATAAAAGTCGGATTGTAGCCTATCGTCATTACGGTTTATCGTATCGCTACATTGCTCCTAGCGTTGGTCGAGATCCAATAACTGTTAGCAGAATATGGAATCCGTGGGTTCAGGAGGTTAATACGGAACGCCGTGCTGGATCCCAACGGCCTCGTATGACTAGCAGTCGAGATGACAGGAATCTTATCTGCATGGCTGTAACGGATCGTGCGGCCATGTCTCGATCCCTGAGTCAACAGATGGGGACGTTTGCAAGACAACAACCATCTCCAAGAACACTTCGACGACGTTTGGATGGACTATCAGCTCGGAGACCATGGCTGCGGTTACCCTTGACGCTGCATCACAGACAGGAGCGCCTGCGATGGTGTACTCAACGACGAACCTTGGTGCACGAATCGCAAAACGTCATTTTTTTCGGATGAATCCAGGTTTTGTTTACAGCATCATGATGGTCGCATTCGTGTTTGGCGACATCGCGGTGAACGCACATTGGAAGCGTGTATTCGTCATCGCCATACTGGCGTATCACCCGGCGTGATGGTATGGGGTGCATTGGTTACACGTCTCGGTCACCTCTTGTTCGCATTGACGGCACTTTGAACAGTGGACGTTACATTTCAGATGTGTTACGACCCGTGGCTCTACTCATCATACGATTCCTGCGAAACCCTACAATGCAGCAGGATAATGTACGACCGCATGTTGCAGGTCCTGCATGGGCCTTTCTGGATACAGAAAATGTTCGACTGCTGCCCTGGCTCGTACATTCTCACCAATAGAAAACGTCTGGTCCATGGTGGCCGAGCAACTGGCTCGTCACAATACGCCAGTCACTACTCTTGATGAACTGTGGTATCGTGTTGAAGCTGCATGGGCAGCCGAACCTTTACAGGCCCTCCGAGCTCTGTTTGACTCAATGCCCAGGCGTATCAAGGCCGTTATTACTGCCAGAGGTGGTTATTCTCGGTACTGATTTCTCAGGATCTATTCACCCAAATTGCGTGAAAATGTAATCACATTTCAGTTATAGTATAATATATTTGTCCAATGAATACACGTTTACCATCTGCATTTCTTCTTGGTGTAGCAGTTTTAATGGTCAGTAGTGTATTTTGTTTAAACTTATTGTTGGGAGATGAAAATCTTTTGTTTTCATTTAATTTGGGCCCTTATGTGCAACAAAATATTTAAATGATTGCATCCGACAGTCTCTGTAGAAAGGGAAAATGTTACTTTATTTGTTGGACTATTGTACATTTTCGGCCTTACACCATTTTAAGGTATCTGGACATCTGTAGAATTTATGCATCCGTGAGAGATCAGCGAAGCCACATTACGCTTTGTTAGTCTCGTATTTGAAGTGTCCACAGTCATCGTACTTCACTAAAACTGTCATAGTTGTAACGGATGCCTCTAGCACTAGCACCATTAATATGGGTGCTCGGCGAATATTTAAAAGTTTATTTTTACCAAGTTTCATCGCAGTGTACTTATACGTTCAAGAATTTCGTAAGCCACCGACGTATGTTCAGACACTAATTATTCACAGATTGAAAAACACCGGATTTGTTTGTTTTAATTTTAGTATACTTTGGGATGATTTTGTTCAGTAAACACTGTCTATTAAACTTGATAGCTTCCATACCATTTGTAGCGTTAAGAAATTATTATATTAGAATTAACCCTAGATTACTAAACCCTCGTAAAAAAATACGATTACATTTGGTACCAATTCACGGTTCCCGCCAGCCTGGCGTTGACGGTTCAGGGTGTAAAACAGGATATTTTGTACTTATTTTCTGTGTGACATACCATTGGAGACTTATAATTGTAAACAACTAGTGCATAAAGTACAAATTATGATTAACTCTGAATAAAATTTGCAGTAGTAAAATTTTCGATCTGTTTAGTAGCAATGTAACGTTTTCCCCCCTTCAGAGTTAGAGGCTTACCCGTTAATACAATTAACTCCTGCAGAAAGTAACGTAGGAAAGTAACTTAGGGCATTTCAAAAGCTGTCCCTCCTTGGATGATTATCTGGTTGCAACAAACGGGAAATGGATTTGACGGCAACTGGAATCCGCAGCTGGCAGATGCGCCTCCCTCTCTCCCTAAACCCTCCCCCCTCATTTCACCCTTCGCACAGCACAGCCCTGCCCTCCCTTAGCCCTTCCGCAGAGCGACATGTAATTAACGCTGTTACTTACGGCTCCCTTCATCCTGCGCCCTTAATGGCGGCGTCAGCAAGAGCTAGCTGGTGAAAATAACTTGCCACCCAGTTACAGAATGTTATCTCGGATCGTTCTTCTAAATAGTTTCTTTGTGCCAGCACAAAAGAGAATAATAAAGTTGGCGGAATTTCTTTTGAAGCAAATGAATTTCGTTTTAATTTTAAAAAAGTCAGATAAATTGTTTTGCGGCAGAAGTTGCGCGGTGGCTTTGGGGGGCGCGGTCGGTCGCCCTACAACTCCAACACTAACGGGCGCGCCTGTACTCTCAGCACACTTCTCCAGAGCTTACTTGTACGACACAGGACGTAAGGCAAGCTCCAGTTGCTATGTGTGAAAGTGAAAAATTCGTCTATTGCCGTAAGTGGAGTTGAAAAACTACCTTATACTACCGTAGACTATCATAAGTAAGCGTAGGCAATCGTAGGTTTCCTAGAAGCTTCGCACAGTCAAGATCGTGTTCGTGTTACCTGAACCTTAGGTGTGTTGCATACCAATCGCACTTTACCTCACATCGATCGCTTTCTTGATGTATGCGATCAGTGTCTTACTAGAGTCGGAAAACGGTGAACCGTCTAGAAACAGAGGGACGTTATATAAAGCGCGGCGTAATCTATGGAACATTCTTTTTCTGCGTAGTTATCCCCCTGTCTGTTACTTAAAAATTAACCGTATCTATAGCAGAACTGTAGTTTTCGGGTTTTATTCGAAAATTTATTTGCTACCTGAAAGAGAGTTTAAAAAATTGATTTATCACAGAGTGCTAGAAAACGCAATTTCCTCAAAAAAAGAACAACATAAAATTAAATAACCGCAAAACAAAAGTCAAATATCGGTTCAGTACTTCTTCGACCTTATATAAAACAAGTTTCTGTTATTTATAAACAACTTTCACATTTATCGATGCTAACAGGATGCTCTTGCGTCTGATACCGATCATAATGTTGTATAGAGTACAAAATAACAACTTTAAACATGTAGATATTTTTTGCATCAGATGTAATTGCTTTCCTTACAAAAAGGTGCATAAATTACGTGATCAACTGATTTTTGTTATTTACAAAATGTAATGCATAAAATACATAAGGGACTAATACTGAATGATATGCACTTCAAATTATGTGCATAAAAAATACTGAAGAGAAGTTCTTCTGTTATCCATTTATTTGTGTTTCTTTTTCTACCAGTGCTACTAATACCGGTAATCCTACCATTTACCGCTCGCATCTCGTGGTCGTGCGGTAGCGTTTTCGCTTCTCGCTTCCCGCGCCCGGGTTCCCGGGTTCGATTCCCGGCGGGATCAGCGATTTTCTCTGTCTCTTGATGGCTGGGTGTTGTGTGTTGTCCTTAGGTTAGTTAGGTTTAGGTAGTTCTAAGTTCTAGGGGACTGATGCCTCAGATGTTAAGTCCCATAGTGCTCAGAGCATTTTGAACCTACCATTTACCATGCCATTTACGGTCTGTACCAAAATTACCGAACCGTAGGTTTGCCAGAACGCAGCTATAGCTGTAAGTAATTAACACGTCAAAAGAAAAAATGTGAAAATGATTGTTACTGACAGTGCAAAAAGTTGCACATTTCCTTACAGAAGCTGAAATCAGTTTTACAAGAGATGCGTCACAGTCCCGAAATATCAAAAATTACATCGATGGTGTTCAGCAGGTGAATGTATATTCGAAATGGCTATTCTGTCAGGGTCAAAGTTAAAGAAAAGCTGCATCAATGCTTCTGATAAAGCGGTGTTCATAAGTATCTCTAGAATTGCAGAAGTCGACTGCATGAAAGGTACATCATGTACTATGGTCGCAGGTTCGAATCTTGCCTCGGCCCTGTATGTGTGTGATGTCCTGAGTTAGGTTTAAGTAGTTCTAAGTTCTAGGGGACTGATGACCTCAGATGTTAAGTCCCATAGTGCTTAGAGCCATATATCATGTACAGAAAATAGACAAATATCAGTGGACGGGCTCTATACAAAAGTTTTTAAATTACATGACACGTACTCAGTAGGAGCAATTCTTTTGATGAGTTAAACGTCGGTGTGTGCGAGCACTTCGTTGAAGTTACCGCAGCTGACGCCCGGCCAGGCGCTACCACAGGGGTCCGTTTTGAAAATTGTTCATTCGGTTGTCTGTCCGCAGGTGCGAACAAATTCGATGCGCCACTACGGAGCTGACGATTAGTCTACACGTTGTGAGGCGCCTGACCTTTTACGTACACTGTGCAGCCTGGCCACGGTGTGTATTACGGATCAAAACCTGGAAAGATGCCATATACACCACGTATTACTTTCCTCTGTGTCTTGATATTGTCGTGCAGTCGTCTTTAAAAATCCCAGAGGTACTTATGAAAAACATTTTACATTCAGGTTACAAAGGTCATGGGACAGCGATATGTACATCAACAGATGGAGGTAGTATCGCGTACACAAGGTATAAAAGGGCAGTGCATCGGAGGAGCTGTCATTTGTATTCGGGTAAGTCGTGTAAAAAGGTTTCCGAGGTGCTTGAGGCCGCACGACTGGAATTAGGACTTTTCACGCGGAATGTTAGTTGGAGATAGACGCATGGGACAATCCATTCTCGAAATCCTTAGGGAATTCAATATTCCGATATCCACACTGTCAAGTGTGTCGAGAATACCGAATTTATGACATTACCTCTCACCACGAACAACATGGTGGCAGACAGCCTTCACTTAACGATTTGTCAGTGTTAATAGACGAGCAACACTCGTGAAATAACCACAGAAATTAATGAGGAATGCACGACGAAGGGATCCGTTAGGACAATTTGGCGTTGATGGGCTACGGCAGCAGACGACCTACGCGAGAGCCTTTTCTGACAGCACGACATCCCCTGCAGCGCCTTTCCTGGCCTCGTGACAATCTCGGCCGGAGCCTAAACGAATGGAAAATCGTGGCCTGGTCAATTGATTCAAGTGGCTCTGAGCACTATGGGACATAACATCAGAGGTCATCAGTCCCATAAAACTTAAAACTACTTAAACCTAACTGACCTAAGGATATCACACACATCCATGCCCGAGGCAGGATTCGAACCTGCGACCGTAGCGGTCGTGCGGTTCCAGACTGTAGCGCCTAGAACCTCTCGGCCACAAAGGCCGACGTGGCCAGGTGAGACGAGTCTCGATTGCATTTGGTAGAAGCTGAGGGTGGGGTTCGAATGTGGCGCAAATCCCACGCAGCCATGGACCCCAGTTGTCAACAGGCAACGAGAAGGTGATGACTCCATGATGGTGTGGGCTGCGTTTACATGTAACTGAGTGGGTGCTTTGGTCCAACTGATCCGATCATTGGCCGGTGTGGCCGAGCGGATCTAGGCGCTACAGTCTGGAACCACGCTACCGCTACCGTCTCAGGTTCGAATCCTGCCTGGAGCATGGATGTTTGTGGTGTCCTTAGGTTAGTTAGGTTTAAGTAGTTCTAAATTCTAGGGGACTGATGACCTCAGAAGTTAAGTCCCACAGTGCTAAGAGCCATTTGAACCGTTTGACTGGGAATGGTTAAAATCCACTACTTGGACACTGTCTGCAGCCAAACGAGGATGGAATTTTTATCGATGACAATGCACCATATCACCAGGCCACAACTGTTTGCTATTTGTTTAAATAACATTCTGGACAATTCGACGGAATGATTTCGCCACCCAAATAGCCTGACATGAACCCCGTAGAACTTTTATGGGACGTAGTCGAGGGGTCAGTTCGTGCACAAAATTCAAAACCGGCAACGCTTTCGCAATTACCGATGGCTTCGGAAACAACATAGCTCAATATTTCTGCAGTGGAATTCTAACGACTAGTTGAGTGTATGCCACATCCAGTCGGTAGCTCCAGTACGCCGGGGAAGAGGAGGCCCGGCAAGATATTAGGAAGTATCCTATGACTTTTGTCAACTTACAGAACGAATAAATGTTACATCAAGCTGTACGGGAACGGATTACAGAATTCAACAATTATACTAACATGATTCAACATACTGTACTTAGGAATAAAGTTATGCATCAGCCTAGAACTTTCCATCTAATGATGGACACGGCCCAACGTTTTGCTTCTATTTAGAAACTGTGATATCATATAAAAGAGGTGAATAATTGAACTGGGTTTGCTCGTTTAATAATAGGTGTGGAGATACACAAAACTGTTTTTTAATTTCTGGAGTTTCTAACTGGCTGAGTTTTCCCGCTTTTACTTCGTGTCTAAGACTTGTACATTATGTATGTGTGGTAAAATTTTGGGCCTCAGCCCATCAGTAGATAAAAAGTTCTAGGCTGATGCGTAATTTTATTCCTAGGTATGTTTAGTCATGTTACTGTAATTGCTGAATTGTGAATTTCATATGTAATTTTTCAAAAAAATGGCCATTGAAGTAATTTTACATTAAGTCAAGGATAGATACATTAAGAAGTTGAAATGTTTATCGTTGCCTTATCATGTTTCTCTTTGCTTTATCATCTTTGGAATCCGTAATGTGCCTGAAACTGGGCTTATAACTCGAAACCTGAGTTGTGCAGTCAACATAATAAAATTTTTGAAACAAGACAAAAAAAGTGTGTGTTTAGTTAATTTACAATGGTTCACCAAGACCCCCCGCTGCTGATTCAATTAAAATGACCACAATCTATTATGAACTGACATAAAGAGCTCAAGTTTGAGCCGGAAGTGAATACGGAGGGAAAACTGATATATCCTGTTCAAAAGAAAACCGTCGCAGACTATGCCATGAGCAACCACAGGAAGCACAAAAGTGAATGGACGTGAGATCGTCTGAGACAAACTCTTTCTGAATGCGAGTATAGTGCATAAACCACTGCACGAAGTCACACAGTGATGACTTACTGAGATGGAACCTTTGTCGATCCCTTCCATTACCGTATGACATAAGTATTTTTCTTTGGTAATTTATGTTTCCATGATAGCCGTAATGATTTTACTGTTAGTTTTAACAAACATCTGCATACATTCCTCTGCATTGTGTGTGTTCCATCACAACTGGGCATACTGCCACTAATAATGCCCTGTAACCCTCACGAAGACGCGTTCCTGGCGCAGTTACATCCCAATGAAAGTCCTTCAATAACATCTACAGCCTCGTCCGCCTCCATAGCAGTGTGGTCAACAGCCATGCAAGGGGCACGGGTTCGAGTCCCGTATGGGCTGGAGATTTTTTTCCGCACGGGGATTGCGTGTTGTTGTCTTCATGCCGAAGTGGTGTCAATTCAAAAGACTTGCAGCAGGAGACCTGTCCACTCTACGGGAGGCTGTAGACACACGACATTTCATTTCACTTCTTCTAGAACCCTGATGATGAAGTTGTGGCTTCTAAATGTTCACCGCTCAAGTATAAATGCTATTCAATACACGTTAGACGGATTTTACTTCTGTTTTTTATAATTTAACGTTGCTTTTAATTTACAAAGTTCCTTGTTTGCCTCTAAATTTAATTTTCCACCCTCTGTTTTGTTTTCTGTCTCTTCCCTCATTCTGCCTTTTATAAGGCACTTCCTTAAATATAAATCTTAGTATTAGCTAAGAAGTGAAATATTGTTTCGGTTGCTGAGTAAGCTGTGTATAAAATTAATCAAAATTTCATGATGCATTGTGAATCGTAATAACAATGACCATATGAACAGGAGGAGTAGTAGTAGTAGTAGTAGTAATTTTCGAGCATGGCCTTCCCTTCCGTGGTGTATCATATGGGGAATACTTAAAAGTATTAACCGATAAACGAAAATGAAAATAAAAGCGGAAGTTTAACCCAGTAATAGATAGTGATATGTTTTATTACCACTGCAAGAAATCAAAAACCAAAGGACAAACAGTAAGAAACTAAGAATGATTTCAGAATCGGTTAACTATCACAGTAATCGACAAAGGACGACGAAATTCTATATCTACCTGAGTGCCTAACAGAACCAAATTACAACCGAGCTGGTAAACCACATACAATTTATTACATCTGATGTTGTTTCTGAGTGTGTTTCAAGGATTAAATTCCGAGCACGATAAGAAGCACCACTGAGTTCCCATTGCCACTGTGGAAACCATAGCTGTACAAAGCTACGGAATCATTTTACTTTTGTTGCGTTATGCTGCTCATTGAAGGCTCCCCGCCGAATGAATATTTTCTCATATATAGGCAGGCAACTGCTTTCATGCCTAGATGGCATTCCTTACTCCGTAAAATACGACCAAGCGAAACAAAAGTAGTCCACGCCGCCTGTCTCTCAATAGTGTAAACGAAATCTTGCGTGTTGTAAAGCCTGTGTAGGCTTTTCATCTGAAAGTGGGCAACAAAACGGGCGAAATAGAGCACTTGAAACTACATCCAATCTAGATTACGTCAACCTCTCGTAAACGAGAATCCTACATGCTACGCTAAAGAGGCAGATCCGTGAGAGAGCCAGTTCAAACTGAGAGGGGAGCGAACGTTATGCAATTGTGTGTGCTGTAGAGATAAACTAGATGCCAAACCTGGTACAGGATGCCCGTAATGCTAAGCTCAACCTCGTAGCAATTGAAATAAACCAAAATGTGAGTCCGCCATGCCGTTTGGTTTAATGGCACTGGTTTCCAATACATACATAAATATGTTCTGCTGCAACCTCGTGTTCAGTACGTCTCCCGTACTTCTGAGTCACAGTAACATTACTCGCCACATTATGCGAAATCCCTTTAATGAACATCACATTTAGCTTTCTCCAGACTGCGGACAGCTGCACATATAGTAAAGTGTTTGCGCCCATACTTAGATTTGTACACATCGGCCTGTTGCTTCTGTTCTTCATACCAAACAAATTTTTCCTACATATCTACATATACGTATTCAGTTTTGTCATGAATCAGAATTAATCTCAGGGAAGCGGCTTCAAGTTGTCTACGAAACCAGTGCATCATGCTGCCACGATGCTGTTGATATTTCGAATAAGTGATAAAATGGAGGACAATTTGTGTGATCGAGGGCTCACACCAGGTTTATATGAGAGTAGCGTCTCATCTTTGTTTCGCACGGGTAGCGCTAAGTATTAAACCCTTAATACCTGAATAACTTTCTGAATGAAATATAAAGATAAAAAATCGTGGCGCTTTAGATGTACCCGAAAGACTCGGGACAGTGCAGGACTTGTCAATATTGCTGGTAGCTTCATGAGGAATCAGTATCTATCAGCACTGGCCATGAAAAACGGTTTACTTTCCAATTATTAGCACAGCACTGGTATATTGCGAATTCGCGACTTTCGGCGTTAAGGGGTTAATATCTATGCTCGGACTTTACATTTTGTAGTGATATACACAGACTTTCTGGTAAATAAATCTCTTCATGAGGTTAGACTTTAAATACAGACAGAAAAATGTGGCGGATAATTTTAATATATATTACATAAAGGTTCTTGTGAGACTTCGTTGATCTCTGTAGCTACGGTGGCTATCACTTTACTGCTTTTCTCGCCAGATATCACCTCCTTTCTAGCTGACCAGCTCGTAGCTCCCATCATTCTCAAAAGATGTTTCCCTAAATGCCAATTAAATATGTAACGGATAGCGATATTACACACTCACCATAACCGTAAGTAACAAAATACATACGTAGACTTGCTAGTGAAACACTCTTCCTATTGGTGAAAACCGCATCAAAACCACTACAGTACTTCCGGAGATCAAGCGTAACACACATACAGAAAAGCGAGAAGGGGGACCTTCAAATTCAAAAGATCTCATTCTCAATTGATCTGAATGCTGTATCGGTTGGGTAGAGAATTAAATATACAAGGGAAGATCAAAAAATTCCCGTTCGAAGGCCTTAGTTCAGAATCGGTATGCCAATCAGATAAAATCGCCGTGACCATTGGGGCAAGCATCCCACCGATGCACCATGTCGAAGGGACTCGTTTCGTAAAGCACCGCGGCCTGTTACATGAAGAAGTTCTTACACACATCCTCGTCCGACAGGAACTGTCCACCTGTCAAGGCCTTTTTTCAGGGACTAAAGGCGTAATAATCGCATGAGAAGAGCTCAGGAGTAGAGGGCGTGTACTCTAGTGACTCCCACTTTAGTTGTCCGTAATGGATGAGACTGGTCTCATACATCGATCGGCTTCTTGTGTCAAATCATGATCGGCACGAAACTTGGCGCACCATTCCACAACGATGGTATTCGACAGACGTGCTGCCCCACAACAACATTCTTCATTCTCAACAGGTGTTTGTCCTTCGGCAGCCAAGAAAAGAATGACAGCACGCTGGCCTTGTTTGGACGCATTTTGTAATAACGTCGCCATATCTCACATTTCCTCATTTACCACACGCACGTCGGAAGGACACGTACGCCACGCTAAGCCTCTGCCTACATGTCGCTGTTTATATACGCGTAACGGAATTGCGATACCTTGTACATAGACTGCAGCATCGTCCTCCAACGGAAACGTTTTGATCCACGCTTGTATCATCAGTTCTGACCAAATTAAAATTGACCAGCCTGTGATATGACCTACAGCTTCCTTTCCCCAGTTTTTGTTTTCAAGGTACAAAGAAACTGAAATTACCAAAAAGATCAGAAAAATGCTAAGAATAAATAAGCGGCAAACACACAACACACAACATAAATAGGACAAATGAAATAAAAAAAAAGTTTAGCACCCGAGGAACAAATTTATATAATAGCAGGTGTGGCATGAGGGCGGATGGCTGCACAACGGAAGTGTTACATTCACAACAAACATTGCCATCTAAGCGAAAGACACGTCTGTATTACTAGACGAAGCATTAGTGATGGAAAGATTTCAATAAAACCACTACCAAATGAGGAATGGAGGTCAGCTTTTAACGTCTTTGGAGTTTGTGGTTAGAACGAGATTGCCGGCCGCTGTAGCCGAGCGGTTCTAGGCGCTTCAGTCCGAAACCACAAGGCTGCTACGGTCGTCGGTTCGAATCCTGTCTCGGGCATGGATGTGTGTAATGTCCTTAGGTTAGTTAGGTTTAAGTAGCTCTAAGTCTAGGGGACTGATGACCTCAGATGTTAAATTCAAATGGTTCAAATGGCTCTGAGCACTATGGGACTTAACTGCTGAGGTCATCAGTCCCCTAGAACTTAGAACTACTTAAATTTAACTAACCTAAGGACATCACACACATCCATGCCCGAGACAGGATTCGAATCTGCGACCGTAGCAGCAGCGCGGTTCCGGACTGAAGCGCCTCGAACCGCTCGGCCACAGCGGACAGCATACGAAGGGTAGTCATTTACTGGTAAACATTAAAATCCGGCGCCACAATGCAGTAGCACGCCTCTAAAAAAATACAGAAAAGACGTAGTTTACATTTGTCTATGACAAGACTATTTACAGGCAGATAGATTTAAACCGTGAGCAATGAAAATGAGACTAAGGGGGGACAGGGAGGGAAACAGGAAAGTGATAAAAAAAATTCCAAGCAATGAAAATAGGCTAACAGGGAGTCGCTTCACTGGTTTCGCTTTAATTAGTTTCACTGAAGAAACTGAAAGGTTACAAGCCGTATGACTTGCCTCTTTCTAATGATGTTCTAACGTTATCTGCTCCTTGTCAAGTCTGGAGACAAACAGGACAGATGATTCTCATCACTTCATTTAACAGTGATGACCATACTTGATTATGAGCATTGTATTTGATAAAAATGCAGCCGCTGAATGTACGCACTTATGTCGCTTCGGTCAATGGAATTTGTGAACCTTTTAGTTCGTTTCCCCAGGAGTTAGGGAGCGGAAGATGCACACAACACTAAGAGTAACGGGGCAGTGCGCTCGCTACTCTGAGGACTAAGTCCCTGGCTTACGAGGGTGGTAGGGTCACTTAGTTCTGAGCTGCGGTACACTCGTATCACTCAAAGAATGACGGGATCTTCGGTGTTGTATACGGTACTGTCCGGCACCCGGCTAGCGGGTTTGTCTTAAGAACTGGGCCAACACTTGATAACATATGGAGAGAACTCACTATTCTTGTAGCGGGCAGGGCTGCTACTGTGGGAATAGGGCCTGGTGGAGTCCCCGTCGCGTTCGCTTGGCGTGCCGAAAGTTCTGAGTTGTACAAACCACGCTCTGATTCGCCTATCACCTCTTGACGTCAGACGGGAATTACAAAAATGGCTCTGAGCACTATGGGACTCAACTGCTGTGGCCATTAGTCCCCTAGAACTTAGACCTACTTAAACCTAACTAACCTAAGGACATCACACACTGTCGCGTCCCAAGCGTGGGTTTTGCGAGGGATTGAGCGACACGGTTCGTAAACGGGAATTAGCCGGTTGACCTAATTGAGAGGGAGACTTTTGATCTGGCTAAGATGTTAAATTCCCTGGTGTGAAGGTACAAGGCTAGGATGTTGGTAGAAGTAAACTCGTATGGACGTTATAAAAGTTCTAATTTATTCATAAAGAATACAGATCACCCTAACTGCGTAGTGATTGTACCTACAGAATAGCCAAGCCCATTACAGAGACGGTGACTGACTTCCACCGTTCTGGCTGCCTGATAGAACTTTCCAGCACTTTGCTGCCCACACTAGCACCCTACGTCAGAGTCCCGCGGTCGCTGCCTAAACGCTCATCGGCGACTATCTCCAACTGTCTGCCTGCAGCCCGCCCTCAGCCCAAGTCGGCTGCTACTCACGCTGACTACCGTCGCTGCCTAAACCCGAGAGAGAGAGAGATCCCCGGAGCGGCGTGCCTCCGAGTTTTGTTAGCTCTTCCCCTTCGACCCCACCAGCGCTTGGCATGACGTAGCGTCGAGTGCAACTTTTCCTTATTAGGGATTGTTTTAGTATTAACTTCAGTACTTTTCTTCAGAAGCTGGGTGGAGGGGTAGAGGGGCCTCTCCCTATATGGTCACGCACTGCGTCCTGAGCCCTTCATTGGCTCCTCATGACGTAGTGCGGTCCCCACCTAGGGCCCTCTTTCTTTCTCTCTCCGCTCCCAGACTTCTCCCTCTAGCCAAGAGTGTTGATACTGTAAGTTATTGCTTATTAAGGGACCTGCCCAGAGCGCCCTTTTTATCTTAATAGCTGAGTCTGCTTCCTTGCTTATCACGCGCAGCTGCCTGGCCGCTTGGACCGCCGCCTCGGCTATCTGGCTGCGTCGTTATCTTTTGTGACCCCTCTGACACGCCTGGCGTCCCCTGTTAACTCTATCTCCCCGTATGATTTCTGGTGTATCGTCTGAGAACAACTGCATTTAGACTTGGCTTTTCTGCGGTTACAACAACACATCCATGCCCGAGGCACGATTCGAACCTGCGACCGCAGCAGTCGCACGGTTCCGGACTGCGCGCCTAGAATCGCGAGACCACCGCGGCCAGTAGTCGAGAATTACAACAAATAGTTTTGCAGTGTACTGACTGGTCCTCTACTTCATATATTCCATGGTGGGTAATTTCACCCACTGGACAGAAGTGAATAACATTTTTCCTGACTGGTGCTTGCTGCCATGTCGGTGCTAAACGGAGGAGTCGAGTGCAGGGAGGCGTGATTGTGAACACTCTTGGATCAGTCGTCTTAGGGGCGACTTTACGTGGTCGATCGCTGAGAGGGCGATCATTCTGGTGTGCTGCACTGGGACATCGTCCCGACGACTTGGTGTGGTGCGTAGACTGGGCTGGTGTAGATCTCGTGCCGAGCCCCATCTTCACGCCCATGGAGACAAGAGCTAGGTGAGCACGTTGTTCAGCAGCGTCTCATTAGGTCGGAGTTTATCATTTTATAGGGTACACCACTGCCACAGTGCCGTTAGATTCCGCTCATGAACATTTTAGTTCGAACCACCAACCACTGCATAGTAAAATTCAATTTTATGGGGTTTGGTCAAATCATTGAGGGGACGTAGCGATTGAATCCATTATCCTTCCCTGGACACCATTCTTGTGCTGGTTAAATGTTCATCACGTCAGATTCGTATTGTCAATTAATTGTTTTTTCTGTTCAAAGACGAACATATACAATAAATTACCAGTTTATTTTGATTAGTCTTTCACTTAAAGTAGGTAGTGTCCCCTTCATTTCATTTTCATTATTAAGTGTTCTTAAAATATAATTATTGATTTTATTGTAACTCTCCACCTCATGATTCCACAGTAAAGACAAATTTCTGATAGCGTATTTTTGTGTTAAGTATATCAACACTGGGTCTTAAGGGGTGTGTGGGTCTAGATAGCATCTGCTCCACTAAAGATTTCTAAATTTACATGTGCGATGTACTGCAAGTTAAAGCTGTCCTCTTTCGTGCAGAGGAACACACATGCTGGCACGTTGACATCGATGGTAGTTCTTTGACCTGGTCGGACGAGTAAAAACATCTCAAGGAACGGTCTTTGATTTTTGGCAGCCAACCAGAAAATTTGCCACGAGAATTCGTACTTGTGATCTCAGAGTTGTGTGGGTTCCGAGTACTCATGAGTCTGTGTTCTGGTCTTGGTTCTGCTCAGTCAGGCGACTGAAGGTTACTGTTCGGTAAGATGCTGGTACAAACGTATTGATGAGATCAATATATACTGATGAGGCAAAACATTATGACCACCTGCTTAACAACTCATTTTCTCGTCTATGGAACGAAATACATAACTGATTCTGCGTATCGGGGCTCCCACACTTTATTGGCAGGTTTGTGACGGTATGTGGCATTAGATGTCTACGCACAGGTCATGTAATTCGCGTAAATAACAGGCCGCTGATCTGCGCACTCTTTGATGGCGCCCTACAGAGCCCCAGATGAATTCCATAGGATTTACATAACGTTAATGTGGTCACCGAGATATCACCTTGAGTTCCGTATAGTGTTCCTGAAACCAATGTAGCACGATTCTGGCTCTAAGCCACGGACAGTTATACTGCTAAAAGATGACATCGCCATCGGTGAAGACATCAAGCATGAAAGGGTGCAGGTGGTTCGCAGTTGTCAGTATGTCTACGATTACTACCACTGCCAACATTAGCTTTCTGTTGGTGACTCCTGCCAGTGTTAGTTAATTTTCAGCCCACAACTTGCTAGTCATAATAACTGTAACACAGTCACGGAGAAAAAATTGCAACCAAGAAACTTGGTAGGTGTGTTTCTACATTTGAGAGATGATGACTATTCAAATTTCAAGCCAGCTGAGAATAGGCGTGGTAGCTGACGTTAGTCAAAGATGCCTCTAAGGTGACAAAGACGCTATTATCAAGCCCTCTCTGAGCTTGAAGGAGATCGTGTAATAGGGCTACGAGAAGTTAGGGGTTTTTTCTGATATAATGCAGAAAGATTTCTCATACATGTAAATGTAGGCACTGTGCATGACTGCTGGCAGCAGTCGTCACAAGAACGTACGGTCACAAAAGAAAATGGTTCAAATAGCTCTGAGTACTATGGGATTAACTTCTGGGTCATCAGTCCCCTGGAACTTAGAACTAATTAAATCTAACTAACCTAAGGACATCACACACATCCATGCCCGAGGCAGGATTCGAACCTGTGACCGTAGTGGTCGCGCGGTTCCAGACAGTAGCGCCTAGAACCGCCCGGCCATCCCGGCCGGCGGTCATAAGAAGACCAGGCTCTGGACAACCAAGTGACACTATTGAGAGGGGTGGCCATAGTGTTCAGTGTATGGCTCTGGAGCATCGTACTACAAGTGCATCAGTAATTTGAGCAGCAATTGGCACAGCGGTGCCGCAACGAACTGTTTTAAATCGGTTACTTCAAGGTCAGCTCCGAGCTGGACGCTCTGTAGCGTGCCGTCTATTGACCCCAAACCACCACTATTTGCGACTTCAGGGCTGGGTGGAGGGTCTGTCACGCTTTCTGATGAAAGATGGTTCTGCCTCGGTGCCAGTGATGCTGTTGGTTAGGAGGAGGCCAGCTGAGGAGATGCACGCAACATCTCTGCAGTCTAGACACAGTGGTCCTGCACCTGGAGTTATGGTGTGGGAAGCGATTAGTTAAGACAGCAGCAGCATCATGATTGAAAATTTGTACCTCAGTCTGCTGATTTGAATTGTTGTGTAGCCATTTATGACCTGCATTCCAGGCGGTATTTTCAACAGGATAATGCTCGCCCACACACCGCTTTTGTAACCCAACATGCTCTACAGAGAGTCGACATATTGCTTCGGCCTGCTCGATCACCAGATCAGTCTCCATTGGAACGCATGAGGGGCATAGTCGGATGCCAACTCCAGCGGCATCCACAACCAGCATTAACCGTCTTTGGATAGACCGACCAAGTGCAACAGTCATGGAACTCAATACCATAAACTGACATCCGGCACCAGTACAGCACAATGCGTGCAACGTGTGCTTTCTTACATTTAACGTTCTGCGGTTACACTGCTTATTACTGTGTCAGCATTTCACATTTACAATGGCTTTTCTTGCGCTTACGCTACCCTGTGATACTGCAATGTTAACCACTTAAATATGTTGTCCAGAAAATTGTATTCCCGAAATTTCATTAGTCTACATTAATAATCTTTTGGTGTTGCGATTTTTCCAACAGTGTATAAAATATGAAGAATGCTTGATTATACACTCCTGGAAATGGAAAAAAGAACACATTGACACCGGTGTGTCAGACCCACCATACTTCCTCCGGACACTGCGAGAGGGCTGTACAAGCAATGATCACACGCACGGCACAGCGGACACACCAGGAACCGCGGTGTTGGCCGTCGAATGGCGCTAGCTGCGCAGCATTTGTGCACCGCCGCCGTCAGTGTCAGCCAGTTTGCCGTGGCATACGGAGCTCCATCGCAGTCTTTAACACTCGTAGCACGCCGCGACAGCGTGGACGTGAACCGTAAGTGCAGTTGACGGACTTTGAGCGAGGGTGTATAGTGGGCATGCGGGAGGCCGGGTGGACGTACCGCCGAATTGCTCAACACGTGGGGCGTGAGGTCTCCACAGTACATCGATGTTGTCGCCAGTGGTCGGCGGAAGGTGCACGTGCCCGTCGACCTGGGACCGCACCGCAGCGACGCACGGATGCACGCCAAGACCGTAGGATCCTACGCAGTGCCGTAGGGGACCGCACCGCCACTTCCCAGCAAATTAGGGGCACTGTTGCTCCTGGGGTGTCGGCGAGGACCATTCGCAACCGTTTCCATGAAGCTGGGCTACGGTCCCGCACACCGTTAGGCCGTCTTCCGCTCACGCCCCAACATCGTGCAGCCCACCTCCGTCATCGAACCCATCGTTGTACCATTCATAGACCGGCAAGGGAACTTGCTGTTCCAACAGGACAATGCACGTCCGCATGTATCCCGTGCCACCCAACGTGCTCTAGAAGGTGTAAGTCAACTACCCTGGCCAGCAAGATCTCCGGATCTGTCCCCCATTGAGCATGTTTGGGACTGGATGAATCGTCGTCTCACGCGGTCTGCACGTCCAGCACGAACGCT
Source organism: Schistocerca gregaria (assembly GCF_023897955.1). Lineage (NCBI taxonomy): Eukaryota > Metazoa > Arthropoda > Insecta > Orthoptera > Acrididae > Schistocerca > Schistocerca gregaria. The sequence continues at coordinate 532,726,440 of NC_064921.1, forward strand.
CGTCCAACTGAGGCGCCAGGTGGAAATGGCATGGCAAGCCGTTCCACAGGACTACATCCAGCATCTCTACGATCGTCTCCATGGGAGAATAGCAGCCTGCATTGCTGCGAAAGGTGGATATACACTGTACTAGTGCCGACATTGTGTATGCTCTGTTGCCTGTGTCTATGTGCCTGTGGTTCTGTCAGTGTGATCATGTGATGTATCTGACTCCAGGAATGTGTCAATAAAGTTTCCCCTTCCTGGAACAATGAATTCACGGTGTTCTTATTTCAATTTCCAGGAGTGTATGTAACAGGGGGCTGATGGCTTATCTTCTGTGGTTAAATAAATCAATAAAATAGAATAATAGAATATAAAACGAAACAACGTGCGATCCTCCACATTATAAACGGTATCTGCCATTTCGCTTTGGTTCAGCTTGAGACCACTGTAAGGTAGCGCGATGATTTAAATGAGTAACAGTACTGCAGACATAGTAAGAAGGCTGTTTAGGTTTTTATGTTGGTAACGCCAGGTAGGGCTCTGTATGAAAATCACTGACTGTGCTGTGTGCTGTCTGTGGCTGGTTTGCATTGTTGGAATATTTGCTATTGTAGTGTTGGGCAGTTAAATGTGAACAGCGCGTAGCGTTGCGCAGATGGAGGTGTGCCGCCAGCAGTAGTGGATGTGGGGAGAGAGATGGCGGAGTTTGGGAGCGGACGATCTGGACGTGTGTCCGTCAGAAAAAGGAAATTTGTAAGACTGGATATCATGAACTGATATATATATATAAATATTATGACTTTTGAACACTATTAACATAAATACATTGTTTGTTCTCCATCAAAATCTTTCATTTGCTAAGTATGCCTATCAGTGTTAGTGCCTTCAGTAGTTAGAATCTTTTATTTAGCTGGCAGTATTGGCGCTAGCTGTATTGAATTACGAGGGTCGGTCAAAAAGTAATGCCTCCCATTTTTTTTCTACTTAAAAAAATTAAGTTAAGTGAAAAATTTGAATTTGGCGCCATTCCTCAAACCTTCTTCTGCAATCCACTGCAGTAGTAACTTTCTGTGTCAACAGGTGGCAGCACAGCAGAAGTTTGTAAGATGGCCGACATCGATGTTCGTTTGAGACAGCGTTGTGTGATTGAATTCTTGAATGCAGAAGGTGAAACGCCCATACGCATTCATGAAAGACTGAAGAAAGTGTATGGTGTTGTGACAGTGGATGTCAGCACTGTTAGACGATGGGTTCGTCGTTGTAAGGAAGCTGAAGGGCAAACACCGTTGACTGACGAAAAGCGGAGCGGCAGGCCGGTGAGTGCAGTGACTCCACACAACATTCAGCAAGTTGATGACATCATTCGTGGTGACCGTCGGGTGACTGCAGATGAAGTGTGTCGCATTATTTCTCTTAGTAAAGGCAGTGTGATCACGATTATTAAACAATTGGGGTACTCAAAAGTTTGTGCACGGTGGGTTCCAAGAATGTTAACCGATCAGAATAAAGAGGCAAGGAAAACAATAGCCTCCCAACACTTGCAGCGCTTCCGTTTGGAGGGAGATGAGTTTCTGAAAAAAATTGTGACCAGGGACGAAACATGGGTGCATTTTTTTGAACCCGAATCAAAGAGGCAGTCAATGGAGTGGCGTCACACAAGCTCGCCGAGGAAGAAAAAAATCAAAACTGTGCGATCGGCAGGGAAAGTTATGGCAACAGTTTTCTGGGATACAGAGGGTGTGATTCTGGTTGATTTTTTGGAGCAGGGATGCACAATAAATTCTGTTCAATACGTCACAACTCTCAAAAAACTTAAAGCACGTATTCAGCGAGTTCGCCCAACAAAATCAATGGCAGATGTTCTTCTTTTGCATGACAATGCAAGACCACACACCAGTCGCACACCTCTGACGAGATTGTCAAAATTGGATGGGAAGTTTTGCCTCATCCCCCATACAGCCCTGACCAGGCACCATCAGACTTCCATCTGTTCGGGCCACTAAAAGAATCTCATCGTGGGATTCATTTTGAAGATGAGGAGGCCGTCAAAACATCCGTGCGTCAATGGCTTAGGAAGCAGAGCTGTGATTTTTACCGTGCTGGGATACATACCCTTGTTCAAAGATGGACCAAAACTGTAGAGATGGGCGGAGATTACATTGAAAAATGACAAAATGATCCTCAATGTTGTGGTTTTCAACCTATGTAATTGCATTTAAATTTCCTGACAATTAAACGTAGAAAAAAAATAGGAGGCATTACTTTTTGACTGACCCTCGTAGTTTGAGTAAGGAAGATTTTTGTGAGGTAATTTATGAAAGGTAGAGGTTATTGTTAGTCAGGGCCATTTTTTGTAAGGATTATTGAAAGTCAGACTGCGTTGCGCTAAAAATAATATTGTAATATTGTGTATCACTGTAGTGATGATCAGAATAAGTAAGGAGAGAAATGTCTGAGTACGTTCAGTTTTGCTCAGCTGTTTGAAAATCAAATAACGTAAGAGGTTTATGAGCAGTCATTCTTAATTTTTCTAAGGGGATGTTGCAAAATGTATCTGGAAAAAACGTAATTTTATTTCACGAAGTAATAAATAACAAATTGCGACTGCCTCGCGAAAATTCAACAATTACGATATCGCTACAGGGATTGCGCATCGATTGCAGCCCGAGGTCACTATACAAGTCAGTGCGTTATTTGTGTGATTCCAGTGTTATTATTTAATACTGGTGTTATTCATCAGTCTATAATCATTTACTTGTAGCTTCAATGCCAGGCATGAGAAATGACATCACCATATCCATTGAGAATATCACGTCATATTTGGTCTATGGCGCATAGCGAAATGTGTCTACTAGGCATAATTGCACACTGGATTCAAAAGAGGTGCACATTTGGTCAGTGCTAAAACTTTCTTTGGTGTTCAGTGCAGAGGAAAATGTTGTGAAATAGTCCAATAATCTGTAATTGCTCTCCAATTTGCGCTTGTTTCCTTTCTCCATCAGTTTCATTTTACGGGCACATTAAGGAGAAAAGTTAATTTTATTTGAGCGATAATAGTACTCGTTATGATGTTATAATTTAATGTCATTAGGCAAATTCCTCTGCTTCGATCTCAAGCGTCTGCTCCTCGCGCTGCTCTTTGCGGGACTTCTCCCGTGGAAGCGCGGAGCTCCTCGACTTCTCGCCAAAGTAGGTCAACTTCCTCGGCGGGGCCCAGCGGTCTCCCTTAGAAGAATTAACACTGCCCACCAATAGAAAGGAATTTCCTTCTTTCCAACTTCCATCTGCTTTAGGAGCTTCATAAATAGCACAAGTCGAGGAGTGGCCCGTGTTCTCAAGAACATGAAAACCGCGCCAGCCAAATTAAAGAACTTTTGTTGGGAAAAGTTTGAATAACTCAGAGGTAAAGTCTGCTATGTTCCAAACGATTATGTCGTGATTGGTCTGTGTGTAGCTGATGTAGATGAATATGTCTGTAGTACGTGCTTTGTGATGATTCCTGTGACCTTAAGAGCTTGATTGTTACATGCTTATAACTTCAGTGTTATGAACAACGCATGAAGTCGGAGATTATAGTTACTTTCTCCACGCGTAAAGCTGCCAAAACAGACTAGCAAAATAGCAAGTCATCCAAAATAACTAAGGCAGAGATGGAGTAATGGAATGTACGGCTATTTCTTAGATAAAGATTTAATTTACATACAACTGGTCTTTTACAGAAACACCGATGTATAAAAAACTATTAATGTTTGAGATATGTCATTATGATGTTTCACGAAAAGTTTGCAGGATTGCTTGTGATCTGTTACTCCAGGTCGCTGGTGCGTTGTAGTCTAGCTAACATCAGCTGTCTATAGTAGTTCTGTCGATTCGAAAAGTACTTCCGCTCGTCAGGCGATAATACTGAATATTTGATTTTATTTTACTCATTTCCGTAGAGGGCGGTCTCATGTTGGTCACTTTTTATGGTATGTAAACGTAACACTGTGTCTGCATAAAAGGTTATTGATACGCCGACTACATCCTCGGTAATTGCCCGCATCTCGTGGTCGTGGGTAGCGTTCTCTCTTCCCACGCCCGGGTTCGTTTCCCGGCGGGGTCAGGGATTTTCTCTGCCTCGTGATGTCCTTAGGTTAGTTAGGTTTAAGTGGTTATAAGTTCTAGGGGACTGATGACCATAGATGTTAAGTCCCATAGTGCTCAGAGCCATTTGAACCATTTTGAAATCCTCGGTAATTCCGTATAGAACATTTAAAATAATTATTATCCATTTCCGATATCAATAATTCTGCACTCAGTTAAGGTTTTATTAGTTGTATTAGAGACCACTTTTTGTCAGTGTGATTCGCAATTCCCTCCACTTTCGAATTTTTTGTTGCCCGAGGTACCTTTATTTTGAGACCAGAACTTTTTATATTGATTACTGATTTTCTAGAATGACTCTTTTACTCTTTTTTGCAATTTTCCTGCACACTAGAACCGTGTGCTAGCTCGCAGTTTTAATGTGCGAGACAGTGGTATATTACTGAATATCTCTGCGAATCAGTTCTTCTCAGACCCTATTTGTGTCGCTGTTTATAAGTGATCTAATATTTTTGTCATTATTTGGTTATTATTAATGAATATAATGTCTAAACTGTTTCTATTGCGCCTTTGTCTTTCCTATAGCGAAACTTTACCCTGCACCTCGTGACTTTTTTTATACTCTTAAGTTTACCTGAAATCTAATGAATCTATCTTGTTTCATCCTTTCTGGACACCCGATGAAATAATCTACTAGTTCCTATACTTGTTTATTTTAATAACTCTGGAGGCATCACACCAACTTCTTACACGAACTGAAATAATTCACAAGTCTCTAAAATTAGTTACGCTTTACAGGATTATCTTTCCCTCATGGACGTCATCTTCTTTTGCCGCACAACATCGCATCTTCTCTGTAGACCATACTTTCGATACATCCCTACTGTATCCTCTCTCACTCGCTCTTTTTCCTTTCCGAGTGCAGTTATTTGGAGTTTGAAAGCCTGCAGATCGTAAATTAAATATTTCTATTTCTAGAGAATTATTTTTAATTTTTGGAAGTATGACAGAAACGTGAAAATTGTAATTCAAAAATCGGGCGCTGTGGTAGAGCGGTTCTAGGCGCTTCAGTCAGGAACTGCGGTGCGGCTACGGTCGCTGGTTCGAATGTGTGATGTCCTTACGTTAGTTAGGTTTACGTAGTTCTAAGTCTAGGGGACTGATTACATCTGGAGCCATTTGAACCATTTGAAACTATAGACTTGAATGTTAATGCCACTTTCATGTCACATTTCCATTTTTCTTCATCACTGATGATAACTCAGTCTTGAAGACGATGGCTGTCGTACTCTACATTAGCCGGAGGCCTACAAATAGAAACTAGTATCTTTATTTCTATTCAAGAATATTGCCCACTTGTTTCACTGCGGCACAAAGCGGTGAATGGTGAAATTATTGGGGTGTCGTGTTGTGAACCAGTTATGAACGAAATTCTTGACGTCTTCGAAAAGAGTCCTTTGCCTGTGAGACTTCTTCAGCTCAGAAAAAATAGCTAATTGTAAGAAAACACGCCGGACTGTATGGAAGGTGACGGAGGACCTCCGATTTGAATTTCTGCAAGAACTACATGACTTCCTTAAATGTACGGGACCCTGCATTGTGAAACAAAATGATTCCGTTGCTAAGCTGTCCTGGTCGTTTATATTTGATAGCTTTGGAAGGGTGGTCAGTGCTAATGTGTATGGCTTCTCTTTCACTGTTGTCCCATGTTGCTCGAAGTTGATAAGTAGGAAGCCCTTTCGCTCAAAGAAAAAGTGAACATAATCTTTTTCTCACTTGGACGGCCTTGCAATTTTTTAGGTGGCAGCGACTTGTACGGTTCCACTGGAAATATTTAATCTACCATAAATTTGGGGAGATAGGGAGCGTTTTCTAAAAGGATTTCTCTGGAGTGTAGCTCTATTCTGAAGTCTAATTGGACCGTAAACAGTACGGACAAGTGGTGTATACGAACTTTTGAAATGTTGTGCCACAGAAGAAGGCTGAAGATTAGATCGATAGATGTGATAGCTGATGAAGAAGCATAGAATTCAATCGCAGAGAAAGTGATTTGTGGCACATCTTGATTTGATAGGATATCTCATGGTGCAGAAGGGAATAGCTAATTTGGTAGTGGAAAGAAGTGTGGTGGAGATGGCGTGAACACCGTACGGGGAGAACAAGGCTTCCCTACTGTAAGCAGGTTCAAGTGGACGTTGTTCGCAGTACTTGCGTACAGAGGATGAGACTTGCACAGGATATAGAGTATTAACGTGCAATACTGTCTCCGGGTCTGTGACGGTTTGTTAATAGCAATAGTCCGGGTTTAGTTTCACCAGCGGACCAAGAGCGCCACTTCGCTGATGATGTTGAAAAGAAGAGAGATTAGTGGGAGAACAACGATCGTTCGATGTGGAGATAGTATCAATATACAGGGTGTTTCAAAAAGAATATAGGTATTTCGAATGCATAATTTATTAAACTTTAAGACCTACGAATATGAAACCTTACATACACATTTACGAACCTCTCAAGTTCACGTTACACAAATTCAATATGTCCTTCGTCAGCGACACGAACAATATGACAACGATACTAAAATTCCTCCCATACTCGGGCAAGCATGTCCTTAGTCACTGATGTTATGGCAGTACGGATCCTGTTCTTCAAATCTTCCAGGTTCTGTGAGAGTGGTGGTAGATAATCGCTGTCTTTAACGAAACCCTCCCCCCCCCCCTCACCCCAAGGAAGCCAGGAAGAAGGCAGAGGGTGCCAAATTCGGTGACGATGGAGCAGAGCTGAGACACGCAAAGTTGCCAGCTCCTTGTCGACTAATCCAACGGTTAGAGTTTTTCAGATATTAACGCACTTGGCGACTCCAGTGAGGGGGAGCCTGGTCTTGTTGAAAAATAAAGTTGTCTTCGTGTGGCCTTGGAAACGACCAGTGTTTCTGACTTGTAGCTGGGATCACTGAAGTGTGTATGCAGTTAGGTGGGAATGAATAAAAAAGTTTAAGTGCGACAGATAATTGAAATTGGATGTGCGAGAAATTTACGGAAAACTGACATGCTTCTTCCTTGGATTTTATGTAACTTCTGAAAGTTTGGTAATTTATAGTGATTACGATTTCCCTCGGCCTCCTCCCGAATAGTCAGATTCTAATAACTGTTTTTATGCTTGACAGCTGATTAACGGCAGTTAATTTTAGATGGATTATGTTAATGTCCCTAACTTGTGGCATCTCCTTGAGATCCTAAGGTGATCTCAGGTTCTGGTGACCCATTCGGTAACAACAATAGTTAATTCCGAGGATAGTAAAAGTCTCGGGATAGTAGGTCCGCCACAGACTGAAGACAACGACAACCAAATACATGAGTGAGACCTAAAACGAAAGTCAATACAAGAAGTACACTTGATAATGACGCTCGGACAGTGGGGATTTGCATGTCACGTGTGATTGGCGCCAGGGTAATGAGGACGGCATAGCGACGGTGGCTGGGCGTGGGTGGGGGGGCGACGCAGCAGTGGATCACGCAGGCAGGCAGGCAGCGCACAATGGCGGCCATTGAGCGGTGGGATTAGGGCGGCCGTCTGGAAGCGGCTGGACTCCACAAAGGAGGCCGGGGGCGCCCTCGCTCTCTGGCTTGGCAACCTTTCAGATTATCAATATGGCTGCGCCGTTCTGATGGAGCGCGAATTCCGGAAAGAATCGCGCACTGATAAAAGAAATCCGCTACTCGATAACCGGGTAACTAATTCGAGGACGAAAGCGTCTTACATTTTTCAGGCCGGCAAAATGATAATACAATACACGATGCTCGTTATAGATGCTGGTGACATTGAGTTATTAAGTAAAATTGGTAGTATTTTTCCAAAACCATTTCAATGTGAAAACACCTAACCGCTCGTTGATCGAATTTTCTTGCGTAACAAAACACAGCCAGATATTAATCAGCAATAACTAACACACGTATGATGAATGAAAACACCAATAACAGCTGGTATAACTTGGTTTTAATTAACCGCACTACCAGTTTCACGGCTTACAGCCGCATCTATATTTGCAACGAAAATTGTTTCATTAATGGATTATCGAGGAACCCAACATTCATAGTCAAGATATTTCCATTATGAGGATGTTGTCAATATTTAAAAGAAGTAGACCAATGAAGGATCATTGAGAAGATGGTTCAATTATTCCCCGTTCGTCCCGGTTTTTAAATGTTGGCAATATTCTCAGAATATCAATACCCTGCCTAAGAACATGACGTTCATCTCTGATGGATTATTGTAATAATCCAGAATTAGATATTCACTGTGCAGCGGACTGTGCGCTGATATGAAACTTTCTGGCAGATTAAAACTGTGTGCCCCACCGAGACTCGAACTCGGGACCTTTGCCTTTCACGGGCAACTGCTCTACCATTTTTTCTTCTTTTTTTAAATCTCGTTTTGTTCGTTGCATCTGTTTAGGCCGGACGTCGTAAGAAATCCGTTTAGGTTCGTTGTTGATCGATTAACTCAGTTTTTTTTTTTATTACAAAGGGCAGCTAATACTCTGACCGAACACGCTGAGCTACCGTGCCGGCGTTTCAGAGCTTTTCTTCTGCCAGTATCTCGTCTCCTACCTTCCTAACTTAACAGAAGCTCTTCTGCGAACGTTACAGAACTAGCACTCCTGAAAGAAAGAATGCTGTGGAGACATGCCAGGAAGTTTCATATCAGCGCACACTCCGCTGCAGAGTGAAAATCTCATTCTACAAACATCCCCCAGGCTGTGGCTAAGCCATATCTCCGCAGCATCTTTCAGGAGTGCTAGTTCTGCAAGGTTCGCAGGGGAGCTTCTGTAAAGTTTGGAAGGTAGGTGACGATATACTGGCAGAAGTAAAGCTGTGAGGACCGGACGGGAGTGGTGCTTCGGTAGCTCAGATGGTAGAGCACTTGCCCGCGAAAGGCAAAGGTCCCGAGTTCGAGTCTCGGTTGGGCACACAGTTTTAATCTGCCAGGAAGTTTCATATTGTAATAATTTTTGTTGCACCTAAAGATGCGGCTGTAAGCCGTGAAACGAGTAGCGCGGTTAATTAAAAGCAAGCTTTACCAGATACCAGAGGTATTTTCATTCATCATGAACTCAGCAGCTGCAGATGTCTCGCATAGTTTGTATGAACACTAATAATTCGTAAACAATGATTTAACTCACGGCGGATAGATCATAGTGCGGTTAAAAAAAAGCCTTGGGTTAACTATATGCACGTATACAGATGGCGTTGGTATAGCGTACACAAGGTATTAAAGTGCAGTCCATTGGTGATGTCTTTTGTACTCAGTTGATTCAAGTGAAAATGTGTCCGACGTGATTACCGCCTCTAGACAGGGATTAATAGATTTTCAACGCGGAATAGTACGTTTAATTTTCGAAATCTTTAAGGAATTCAATATTCCGACATTCACAGTGTCAAGAGTGTGCCGAGAATACCAAATTTCAGGCAGTACCGCTCACGACGAACTATGCAGTGGACGACTGTCTTAACAACCGAGAGCAGCAGTGTTTGCGTAGAGTTGTCAGTGCTAGCAGACAAGCAACATGTGTGAAATAACAGCAGAAACCAGAGTGGGACATGCGACGAACGTCTCCCTTACAGTGTGGCGAAATTTGGAGTAATTCGGGTATTTCAGCAGACGACTATTGCGAGTGCCTTTGTTAACAGCATGACATGGCCTGCAACGTCTCTACTGGGCTCGAGACCACATCAGTTGGGCTCTAGACGAGTGGAAAGCCGTGGGCCAGGTAAGTGCCGATTTCAGTTGGAAAGGGCTGATAGTAGGGTTCTCGTATGGTGCAGATCCCACGAAACCATGGACCAATTTGTCAACGAGCTACTGTATAACAAGGTGCTGCTGGCTCCATAATACTGCAGGCTATGTTTACATGGAATGGACTGGGTTGTTTGGTACACCTGAACTGATCACTAACTGCAAATGGCTCTGTCCGGCTGCTTGGAAAGTATTTGCAGCCACTCATGGGCTTCATGTTCCTAGACAACGGTGAAATTTTTATGGATAACGATGCGCCGTGTCACTGGGCCACAATTGTTCGCGATTGGTTTGAAGAACATTCTGGACAATTCGAGCGAATGATTTCGAAACACAGATCCCTGACATGGGCCCTATGGAACATTTATGGGACGTAATCCAGAAGGTAGTTCGTCTACAAAGTCATGCAATGGCAACACTTTCGCAATTATGGACAGCTATAGAGGCAGCATGCCTCAATATTTCTGCAGGTGACTTCCAACGACTTGTCAAGGCCATGTCACGTCGAGTTGCTGCACTTCGCCGGGAAAAAGGAGATCCGACATGATAATAGGAGGTATCCAATGATTTTTGTATCTTAAGTGTGCGTCTGTACGTGTTTGTTGCGTAGTATTCTTTTTTGCTATGACGTCATTGTACGAGTGCAGACGCATGCGCTTGATTGTTACGAAATGGCTCTGTGTATTCTGTTAAATTCTTTGTAGCACGTAAACGCTATTGGCTAGGACATTAATTCGGCTGTAACTGTGAAGAGCTTGCAGAGAACTAATAGAGCCGAAAGTGAGACAATAACATTATTCGCCGAAATATAAGTCCAAATCTGTATAACATTCGAATGGTTCAAATGGCTTTAAGCACTATGGGACTCAACATCCGAGGTCATCAGTTCCCTAGAACTTAGAACTACTTAAAGCTAACTAACCTAAGGACATCAAACACATCCATGCCCGAGGCAGGATTCGAACCTGCAACCGTAGCAGCAGCGCGGTTTGACTGAAGGGCCTAGAACTGCTCTGCCACAGTGGCCGGCAAGTATATAACATTCAAATCACAAAATAATGAGAGATGTCGTTCCATATGGCTCGGAATTATAGAAAACGCAAGTCAGAGAAAATATTGCATCGAAAGGAACCCAACAAATCTAAAAAGTCCAGTACTAAGCGAATGCGAGAGCTACTGCAGCATCTAAAAGCAAATTGAAAACGACGCAAAATGATTACGTAGCTGTCTCATCGGCCATGCAGCGGCCAGTGAAAGTCCACACTTGTGCTTTATCTATTCTGTAACCATTATGCTAGTCTGTGTATCGATTATGTTAATAGGAAACAGTTGTCATGATTTTATGTTGACCTTTTCATGAAAAATCTGCTGCAGTGCGGACCCGAACTACGCAAACAGATTTTTCTTTTAATTATGGCTAAGAGATTATTTCTTTCCTTTCTTGTTTTTCTTTTTAGATCACCTGATTTGTTAGATATCTTCGACTGCATCGCTTTTTTGTCGTGACCGCCTCTTCGGTTTTTCACAATAGTTTCGTTCTCATTAAAAGTATTAAATATTGCGGGTACATTGCCACGTCATCTTATATCTAAAATATACCGACGTTTCAACAGAATTGCAGCGGCTATCCTCAAGGGAAGGTCGTTGTCCTGAAGATCACTCTAACCCGCCCGAAACGTTGGTGTATTTTAGTATTTTAAGCATTGCAAACTAAATGCTTTTAATGAGATTTGCACCGGGCGCAGTAGCCTGTACATTTATATCTTTTCTTGTGTATCTTTCAGGTTTTACTTGTACCTAATACTTTCCACTTGTTTTTGTGAGCCTCATCTCTTTCGCTTTCGATGACTTTCCAGGTTTCAGCTTTGTTTCTTCTTGGAAATGATGCTGAGTTTCAAGTTCCTTCTAGAATAGGTCACGATCCTCAGTGTCTTAATTTATGATAACCATTTCTTCAAGATACAACTCAAGTGTAACGCGCTAGGTCAAATTACTGCACAATAATGTGCTTGGCCTTAAACAATGACGATCGTATGCTGTAATCAACTCTAGCAACTTTTTGATCTGAGATCTTAAGACATGTATCGAAGGAATGTTCAGTTCTGTCTGGTCTTCTTGGTACAAATACTTTCATACCGATGTGATGGTACCTTGATCTAAATATAGCTCTCTGGCCGCTGGTTATCTCGTAGGTGATCCACACTTCACCCCCCCCCCCTTCTTGACCGCTTCACACTCCATTTCTCTTTGTGCGGATAATGAAACGTTCTTCCATCTGATCTTCGGTGCATTCACAACTATTACCATCTCCGTTGCCCCACTGTACCAGGTTACTCATTCAATGGATGCCCTTTTTCATAGACGATTCAAGACTAGCCGTGTTCAGTAGACCTACGTATTGAGCTCATAATTGCCTGCCGTCTCCTGACTTTCTGTTGCGCTCGTTGTTGCCTGCCGTCTTCCGATCTAGAGCAATAAGGCGTTTTTCCACCTAGGTAAGGATTTGAGTCGTTCGTTGTATGTTTTGTACTCCAATCTTGTACGTGCAACTTGAGTTGGAGAATCTGTCGCAAAGCAAATACCCGTTGTCTCACGAGGCTGTCAGTACAAAGACATATTAATTTATGATGGCTATTAGTCGGAACTAAAACTTGATATTCACTGCTGTACTTGAAAGATAAAGAATTCAGTGAATTCTAACTACATACAGGCAATATAACTTTAGTATACAGGTTCAAGGCTGAGCTTGTAGGAAGGCTGAGCTTGTAGGAGCTAACAGTGAAAGTTCGTATAAATGACGCGTGCTAGGTCACCTGGTGTTATAGGTCACCACATATGACTGATGCGCTCAGTACAATTGCCAGAGGTTTTAGTGGCTTCCCTGGATCATACTGAGAGACTCATTAATATTACACTAATTTCAATATATCTTGAATTTATAAGTTTTTATATGTAATTTCTGATCTGATTTTACTCATTTGCCCGATCCTGTTGTGCTTCTAGAGCTTAAACCGCATCCGTAAAGTTTTTAATCGAAATCTGCAATTGATTTCATATAATTTGGATGGTCGTTGACAGATATTATATTTGGAAGTATATGTTATTTCTACCAGAATGAACTTCAGCTGGTCTATTGTATTCCATAAAAATATCATAGATCACTTCGATCAGCAAAATAAGTTGTTGTTGTTTTGGGGGGAGGAGACCAGACAGCGAAGTCATCGGTCTCATCGTATTAGGGAAGGACGGGGAAGGAAGTCGGCCATTCCCTTTCAAAGGAACCATCCCGACATTTGCCTGGAGCGATTTAGGGAAATCACGGAAAGCCTAAATCAGGATGGCCGGACTCGGGATTGAACCGTAGTCCTCCCGAATGCGAGTCCAGTGTGCTAGCCACTGCGCCACCTCGCTCGGTAGCAAAATAAAGTATGCCCTGCAATACGTTGTAAGTTCAGCAACAGGCTATTTCGGAATAAATGTCACATCTGGCGCATCAGTTATGTTGTCCTCAAGGAAATATCATCATAAAATTTGACACAGAGGAACAGAAAGAAGTTGTGAACAGAACCCGAAGAACCATTTTATACCCATAAGTAGCTGTACTGGAAGGTTATTAGATGCGCGATGCTAACCCACACAAACTGAGTTTTATCCAAATGCTTTTATTATACAGAAACCATTATTTCGCACGATACAATTTTCTATGTATGTTACATAGTTTCAAAGAAGGAGCCATTATGCTAACAAGGCAAACTCTCCATCGGACTTCCCTCTGATTTAGTGGTAAGATGTCCCATTGGATAGCCCGTCAAAAACTGAACACAGATCAAGCATGAAAATAGAAAAGAGGAATACAGAACTGTGAAAAAAGAAGCAAAATTGAAACAGTGCACGGTCTAAGTTCAAGATGTGCAACATCGACCGAATTTGAATAGCGGCGGTTTGTGGTCATGTGGTCTCGGTGTAGGATTGCGAAGGGGGATATCCACCTGCATATCTTCCTCTGGCTCAATTTTTTTTCCCAAAATTATGAACTGTCCGTCTGGTCATTGACGTACCGGTTCGCTGTATTCAGATTAGTGGCTGTGTCGTGGTATGACGTCCGTTTGTGAATGAAATGAAACCTCCAGACGTACATACCTCCTATTTGTTCTACACAAGTACCACATGTTACGACTCTTGCATAACTTATTGGACGTTTTGACACTTGAATATCTTTTTTGTGACATAGTTAACACCCGTTTACTTGTTTTTGTGATTTCTGTGGAAGATCTATGCGGCATATCGCCTGCTCTCACTATTCATCACATTTACTTGCGACGGTAATATATTCCTAGCACATGACTCTTATTCTGTAACCAATGTGTAGTATGACAATTGCCAAGACTACAGAAGGGGAACAGAAACATCAATGACTGGACATAAAGTTTATAGTGCTGTGGAAAAAACAGTGGGGACGAGGAAGAACTGAAAACAGATCTCTCCCTTCGCAGTCCAACATCGAGACCACACAACCATGATGCCGTGATTCTTGCAGTCAGCTTGATGTTGCACATCTTGAGCTTGGAGCGTTCACTGATGCTGGTTTGCTTCTTTTCCGCACAGTTCAATACAGATTCTTCCTGTTTTCATGCTTGATCTGCGTTCAGTTTTTTATGAGATATCCACTGGGCCTATTCTACTACTAAATTTGAAGGGATGCGATAGGGAGGTTTCCTTGTAAGTAATGCTGGAGGCAAAGACTACACAGGAATATTTTGATATTTACATATTTTTATGAATTTCTATTGTATGCATGCATCTGTATGTGTGTGATGATGGAGAGTACACGAGAGAGAGAGAGAGAGAGAGAGAGAGAGAGAGAGAGAGAGAGAGAGAGAGAGAGAGAGAGAGAGAGCGGGTGGGGAGGCAGATTTTGATAATTCTTTTTTATGTTCAGAAAGTCACCTTGGGCGGTGAAGGGTAGAAATACGCCACAGTGTTAGGTTATGTCACAGGTTTTCGTTACACATGCCTCTTAAAAGTTAAATGCACATCCATCTGTGCGAGCGTAAACGTAGAACTTGATCGAAGCATTCTCCATTGTTTTCTTATAATATCTCGCCGTTAGCTTCTCTCATATTTGTGTTCTCGTTTGATGACGACAGATATATGAAATAGGATGGAACGTTATTCTCTTTACACGTGGTGGATATCTGAAAAAGAAATCTCATTGCTCCATCGATTTCAGTATTCTTACGTTGTTGAACATTACATGTGCATGCCTCAACACGACAGTAGCAGTTCTTCCACAGACTCTTCATTACGTTCCGTAGTTTGTATTCCCATACAGTTTCCTTCGTCTATCGTCTTATTTACAGCTATATTCATATGTAACGACTCCTATAACGAGAGAAATATATAAATTTGAAACAGGTAGGTACTATTTGTTACCAATATTGAATAAGATCGTCGCTCACTCGAATTTGTGTAAGTTCCCTAGAAACTACGACCAACATGTTAGCATAATCTAAAGGTTTCTGCTCACTGCTTCGTATTCCAGCTACACCTTTTACAACAGTAGAGCTAGGTAAAGGAGTTGTAACGGGAGGTGCACGTCTGTGTGGAAGCTAAGAACGCGCCGGGTTGCGAAAGCTGATGTGGAGTGTTGCGACTGCTTAGTGTGGGTTATTACCTGCCAGACACAGCACCTAGCGGTATTCGCCACCCGCGGTGCAGGCTAGATTGGCGAGTAAGCAAGCCGATGTGGCAGCAGCCCTCTGTGCTTCCACCACCGTTTACCCTACACTGCGGAACACGAAATGGACACGTGCACGACCACACTCCCTCCAACTGCAGCTCGTCTCAGTTTGTTCAATAAATCATCTTCATTTATTTCCATTACTCAGTATCTCAAATTCCATAATGGCTTTCACTGCCATGCAACGTCTAACTTTACTTTACACGACTTAACTCCTTTTCCTGGTTCTAGGGAGAGATACGAAGATTATTTATTGAGCAAGTGGAGACATTGCGATCTTTACTGCAATAAGTTTTCTCGAAAAATGTTTTTCTTCTGTCTTCAGAATCTCTGAGCTGTCTGCCACTTCTTTATTTCTGAATATAACAGTTTCATAACACATGGAAACCCATGGGAATGAGGTAGCAGTCGTGGCAGCCAAAGGACATGTTCTGTACACGTCATCCAGGACGCTCTCTCTCTCTCTCTCTCTCTTTTTTTCTCTCTGCATGCAGTAATGTCACTGCCGAGGGCGTCCGTAATGTCGGTGAGACAAATGGTGACGCACAACAAACTGCGATTAATGAAAGCAACGCAAGACCGTGACGTAACTGCTCCCAGCTAACTGGGATTGACAGAGTGTGCTTGATACGTCTTCGAATTTAACACATTTTGCGATGCCTGTGGCGTGCGAGTTACAGTTCCCAAAATTTGCTTCAGTGAATGTTATATCCTAACAAGAGAGTGAAACTCGCGTTATCAGAACACATCAGCTCAATTTTTTGGCGATGATGCAGGTTTGGAGACGCTGCGTTGCGTCTGACCTAGAGATGAGAACAAGCGAATAAGAAACGACTGTGTTAGTCGGTTATTGGAGCCCAGTCGACTCGTTCGGTTGTAGTTTTACGTATCGGTTGAATCATTCATCCATTCTTGAGAGTGAGCCGGCCTATGGGAGTAACTGAACGAAAACCGATTCAGTCAGTTTAGTTTTACGCATCTCCAGGATTAATTTCTTTCGAGTGAAACCAGTTGTGGAAGCAACGAAAATAAAACATTCAAATATTTTTTCAATGTTTAATAATCATTCTTGCCTGCTGGAGTGGCCGTGCGGTTCTAGGCGCTTCAGTCTGGAACCGCGTGACCGCTACGGTCGCAGGTTCGAATCCTGCCTCGGGCATGGATGTGTGTGATGTTCTTAGGTTATTTAGGTTTAAGTAGTTCTAAGTTCTAGGGGACTGATGACCTCAGATGTTAAGTCCCATAGTGAAACTTCCTGGCAGATTAAAACTGTCTGCCCGACCATGACTCGAACTCGGGACCTTTGCCTTTCGCGGTCAAGTGCTCTACCATCTGAGCTACCGAAGCACGACTCACGCCCGGTACTCACAACTTTACTTCTGCCAAGGTTCACAGAAAAGCTTCTGTAAAGTTTGGAAGGTAGGAGACGAGTAGTTTTTAGTCCACTTTTCCGTCAATGTTTATATAGACGTTTACTTAATAGTGAAATTTGTGTCGATCAAAATGCTGAAACGCTCATTGGCGTGGGAATGGAAGAACTAATTTGGAAATTTTTGTTAAGTTCTATGGTACCAAATTGCTGAGCTGATCGGTCCCTAGGCTTACATTCTACTAAATCTAACTTAAACTGTCTTACGCTAAGGACAACACACACCCATGCGTGAAGGACGACTCGAACCTTCGACGTGGGTAGCCGCGCGAACCGTGGCAAGGCGCACCAGACCGCACGGCTACCCCTCGGTGCAATGGAAGAACAATATGACTGGTTAAAAGTCATCCTCAAGACAAATTCAGTGCGATATTTTGTGTCTCCAAGGACGAGTCATAGTCTGATACTATGTTAATGAATGACATTCAAAGAAAATTAAGACGCGATGACAAATGTTTCTCGCGAAAAAAAAATTACTTGCAATAAGCTACACTGTATGTAAGTGGCGATCGAAAATTTCCATTTGAGGGTGTTGCTGCAACGTATATGCAACGTAACGCTGCTACGATGCGGCGATATAAGCACCGATGTCTAGACAGAGGACTAGTGTAGCATGCGCGTCTTTCCGAAACGTGAACTATGGCGGCGTAACTACTGAATACGTCCAAACAGGACTAACGTTCTGTTATTCTTTTGTTGGTTGCCGAAGGACTAAAATCGGTAGACATCCATCACAGAATGAAGCACGTGTATGGGGCAGCATGTCTTTCGGAAATCACAGTTGTGGAATGGTGCGCGAAGTTCCATGCTGGCGACAAGTGGTGCTGCTGTTTCATGATAACGCAGGTTCCCATTCTGCAAATGTCGTAACGCGGAAGTTACGTCAACTCACGTGGAACACACTCGAGCACCCGCCCTACAGTCCTGATAACTTTCCAAGGGTTTATCGAGTCTTCGGTTCTGATCCTGGAGTGTACGGGCTACTAAAGGAAACCTTATTGTTCGCCCCTTATATTTAAGAATCAAATGATGAAGTCACACCAAATAATTACAGGACTGAATGTTATGAGCTTTCTGTCCACGTCACGTCAGCATTTACCAAAAATGTTCAAATGTGTGTGAAATTGTATGGGACTTAACTGCTAAGGTCATCAGTCCCTACGCTTACACACTACTTAACCTAAATTATCCTAAGGACAAACACACACACCCATGCCCGAGGGAGGACTCGAACCTCCGCCGGGACCAGTCGCAGCATTTACCGAACGAGAATTATCAGTAATGGGTGGAAACCAACAGGAAGAGAGAGACGGAGCTTGAATAAATTTAAATAAAAAAGTGATTTGTTTAAACATAAATTTATAAAGTAGCACCAGTTATCAACCTTTTAAAACCAACAAAAAATCGATATTTAATGTCAGAAGTACCAAAGATTCTCATTTAAGTAAATAAATATCTGATTTTTTAAAACGTTTTATCTTCAGAAACACAATTTTTATTCGCTGCTGCTTGAAACAAGACACGTTATTTCTATTTATAAAAGTCAGGATACATAGTCATGGATCATGTATAACCGAAAAAGCTGAAAAAGTATGTCAATGAAATCACAAAATGCCGAAGATTAAGACAACACATTCATTTCTTTAAAGAGGCCGCAGAGAACAGCTTCATCCAGTTGTTGCACTGAACTTAAAAAACGGACTGAACACAAAAAAAAAAAATCAGCTGACCAGCCTGTTGTTGAAACCAGCCCCTTGTCGCATAACCAGTCGGTCCTCCCTAAAATCTTGGTGAGAAAATCTGGCGTGTGCTGACGATGGCTGCCACATCCACTTGCTACGTAAGTGTTGAGCCACCCACCATTCCCAGAACCGTTGTTTTGTCCTCTTTCTGGTCCTATACCCGTATTTTCTTAGTAAGGTTTTTCTTAAGACAGACCATATCATACAGTTTTGTATGCTTGATGGTTACTGTGTGTGAGAATGTAAGAAACAGCGGAACATGGTAATTGAAATTTCGCGTAGCTTTAAGCGTGCCTGCAATACATTTATTTTATTTAGTCATTTCAAACTGTTTTGAACGGCGATGTGGAGCGCTACAAACAAACATCAAACTATGGTTTCTTTACAATATTTCTCACTGCTGATTCTCGATTATCTGATAACTGAAAACGATATGTATGAACTGATGCGACATGAAATTTGTGACACGTAGAAGCACTGTGGATGATCCGTATTTCATGGTCAGTTTTATTACTTGAGGTACACGACGATTCATGGCAAAGAGACTCCGATCTTCATCTTGCCGTTAGTACCTGTGCATACTTTGGCCTTCGAGTGCCTCCGTGAGACGCGCTCAGACAGCTCTGCATTGTGCGCTAGAGGCAGTAATCTTTGACCGACATCTGGTTATCAACACAGTCGCAAGTGTTCGTCGCAGCATATAGGCTGGTAATGAATAAAAGCACTTGACCTTAATGATACTGCACTTTTCAAATGAACATTGGCTTCCGATGGAGTTATTTTAAACTGTTGTCTTATTGTCGTTACTGAAATTTATTTGTAGGAAGGAGAGTTTTTCTTGAATTTTCTTCTAGTGGCATAGGTAAATGCATCAGAAATGTAAGATATATTAAATGTGCCTGACAAAGCTGTAAGTAACGTGATCTTGGACGCATATACAGTCTACGGTACCCGCCGGGTCATAAGCAGAATACAACTTTCTCCCATAGCCTGAAAATTCCAAGCTGTCGGTTAACAAAGCTGACTAATGAATGACGAATAAAGTAGTGGCATTCGTGAATAGCAAAAAGTCATACTGTCACTCTCATACAGTTCATATAAACTGGTGTAGCAGGTATCACTACAGAAATCTTTTAAAGCGAGAAAAAATTTGATTACGGTGCCTGGCGTGGTCGCCGACTTGACAGGCAATAGGAAGACGGCAGTGGCAAAAGCCCTCCTCTAAGCCTGTGACATCCACCGCTCCTCCTCCGTCCAATGCTGCTCCTTTCCTGCAGCGTGTCTTGTTTTGCACATTGTCTCCAGCGGAGATGTGTGATTACTAGTTAGTTTTCCATTTCTGTTGTCGACGTGATTGGACGCTGCGAGGCAGCAGTTAACTCCCTGGTGGGAAACGGGCTGCAAACCTGCTCATGACCATCATGGTTTGCACTTTCCATGATTTCTCTAAATCATCAGTTACCGAGATTTATGATTCCATTCTGGTGCAATTGAAGCTTTACTCCTGTACTAATTTCGATGTCAGTTGGCTTTCACTCTCCAGATATTCATCTACCAGTGTCAGTCACTGGATTTGTAGAAGTGAGCGTGATTGCACGCTATCGTTCGTGGTAAAGTTGTAATAAAGTGGGGGAAACGAGACCGCCTGGACACATCACAATCTAGACATTAGCATCCGTCGTGCACAGCGTCGGCGTAAGAACCGCGCCGCGGGCTGCGGGAGAGTGAAATATGCAGCGCAGCCATTGTTAATTAAAATTGACGAGGGCGCTGCTGAATTATTGAGCGCGTAAATCCGACAGAACCGCGTACGCAGCAGTCGCTGCCCGCCGGGTGGAGGGGCATCAGCGCACGTGTGTGTTCGTGTGTGTACTGCGCGACGAGATGGCGCTGATCGCTTCACAGGGTGCCCTCATTAATAATTACTGACCGCTCTCGTGTCTAGCGCTTTACGGAAACAGAAGGTGAAGTGAGTGTCGCGTCAACCAGGAAACACTGCGGCTTTAGGAGAAACTGGTGACTTGCGTGAGGGCTGTGGATCGATACAATGTCTCCCAGAGGCTCACCTTGTAATTTTCGAAAGCGTGTAAGAGAATTTAGGAAGATACAAAGCATTCAAGGTGACAAACTGCGTGCGAACTTCAAACATGAATACCTTGACTATATATAGGGTGACAATTATTGAACTACACTACTGGCCATTAAAATTGCTACACCACTAAGATGAAGTGCTACAGACGCGAAATTTAACCGACAGGTAGAAGATATGCAAATGATTAGCTTTTTAGAGCATTCACACAAGGTTGGCGACGCCTACAACTTGCTCACATGAGGAAAGTTTCCAACCGATTTCTCATACACAAACAGCAGTTGACCGGTGAAACGTTGTGATGCCTCGTGTAACGAGGAGAAATGAGTACCATCACGTTTCCGACTTTGATAAAGGTCGGATTGTAGCCTATCACGATTGCGGTTTATCTTATCGCTACATTGCAGCTCGCGTTGGTCGAGATCCAATTACTGTTAGCAGAATATGGAATCGGTGGGTTCAGGAGGGTAATACGGAACGCCGTGCTGGATCCCAACGGCCTCGTATCACTAGCAGTCGAGATGACAGGAATATTACCCGCATGGCTGTAACGGATCGTGCAGCCACGTCTCGATCCCTGAGTCAACAGATGGGGACGTTTGCAAGACAACAACCATCTGCACGAACGTTTGCAGCAGCATGGACTATCAGCTCGGAGGCCATGGTTGCGGTTACCCTTGACGCTGTATCACAGACAGGAGCACCTGCGATGGTGTACTCAACGACGAACCTGGGGGCACGAATGGCAAAACGTCATTTTTCGGATGAATCCAGGTTCTGTTCACTGCATCATGATGGTCGCATTCGTGTTTGGCGACATCGCGGTGAACGCACATTGGAAGCGTGTATTCGTCATCGCCAAACTGGCGTTTAACCCGGCGTGATGGTATGGGGTGTCATTGGTTGCGCGTCTCTGTCACCTATTGTTTGCATTAACGGCACTTTGAACAGTGGACATTACATTTCAGATGTGTTACGATCCGTGGCTCCACCCTTCATTCGATCCCTACGAAACCCTACAATGCAGCAGGATATTTCACGACCGCATGTTGCAGCTCCTGTACGGTCTTTTCTGAATACAGAAAATGTTAGACTGCTGCCCTGGCCAGCACATTCTCCAGATCTCTCACCAATTGAAAACGTCTGGTCAATGGTGGCCGAACAACTGGCTCCTCACAATACGCTAGTCACTACTCTTGATGAACTGTGGTGTCGTTTTGAAGCTGCATGGGCAGCTGTACCTCTACACGCCATCCAAGCTCTGTTTGACTCAATGCCCAGGCGTATCAAGGCCGTTATTACGCCCAGAGGTGGTTGTTGTGGGTACCGATTTCTCAGAATCTATGCACCCAAATTGCATGAAAATGTAATCACATATCAGTTCTAGTATATTTGTCCAATGAATACCCGTTTATCATCTGCACTTCTTCTTGGTATAGCAATTTTAATGGCCAGTAGTGTATATGAAAAAAAAAAACGAAAATTAGTTACAAACTACGGTGTGCACACATTTTATTCAACATGTAAACGTCACTACAGATATTCTAATTTAGGTTATGACATGTTCGGTATGGCTGCAATCGTTGGCGATGATGTCGCGCAGACGAATAGCGAAATTCTGCATGAGCCGCTAAAGCGTCGGAACATCGATGCTGTCGATGGCCTCCTGAATGGCTGTCTTCACCTCAGCAATGGTTTGAGTTATTGCTCTGCACGGTGTCTTTAATATAGCCCCACAAAAAGGAGCCGCATGTCTCCAGATTCAGGGAATATGGCAGCCAATTGACGCTCACGCCAAAGGCCTTCTTGGTACCCCAGTCATTAAAGTGCCCGTTTAGGGCATCAAACACTCTCCCGCTTCAGTGGGTTCGAGCTCCGTCTTTGATGAACCTCATCTTGTCGAAATCAGGGTCATTTTGGATGACGGGGATGAAATCATCTTCCAGAACCTTCACGTACCGTTCTTTAGTCACCGTGCCGTCAAGGAATATCGTACCGATTATTCCGTGACTGGCATTGCACGCCACACAGTCACCCGTTGAGGGTCAATAGACTTCTCGATCGCAAAATGTGGGTTCTCAGTCCCGCAAATGCGCCAATTAAGCTTACTGACGAACCCATCCAAATTAAAGCAAACCATATCTACATCAAAATTCCCATCGTGCCCTGCGGCTAACGGTACAGCTTGAACGCTCTAACACAAACCGGTGAGAAGTTACAACGATTTTATTTGATATAGTTCAATAATTGTTACCCTATATCGCCAGTGAATCAAAGATGAAATCTCGAGTGGTGTGTTAGCTGGAATGATATCGTCGTGAAACGAATATGTACTCCGTCTTTAAATACTGTGTAACTGTCTCTTTTCTCGACTCGTAGGTGGGAGCGAGGAGTGAGTCCAACTAGAGCTTAATGCGGCAGTGAGCTGCCTCACGTATGAACGAACAAAAGCATTACTGCAGTTCAGCGAAAGCTCCGAATGTCCGCTTGTCAAAGACGTAATTAAGATACGGTTCCACACATTACGTGCAGCCACGAACTCATATTTGAAAATTTATCAAGTTAAGAAATAATCGTATGCTGGCTTGGAAATCCAGGGGTGTATTCAGCTGCCTAATCAGAAACGTTTTTCCTTCTCCGGGCACAATAGAAGCTTCCCACGCAGTATGAGAGTGTTGTCTTTCCTATATCTGATGAGTGTAAATGAATGTAATATATCCCTTTCCATGAGGAAAACAGTTACTTTTGCCGTAAGCGGTATACATACCACCGTAACGAGAACAAGTTTTTAGTCTCAAGTTGATCGGTATCGTAGTTTGTTTTGTTATTATTAGCGACTAGAATTAATTCATGTATGTAGAATCAGTTTTTCACTCTGCGCTGGACTGCATATTGATATAAAACTTCATACAGATTAAAACTGCGAGCCAGATCGGGACTCGAACTTTGCATATGGAGGGAAAGTTTTCTACCGACTGAGGTACCCTAGCACTTACTCACAACCCGTCCTCACAGCTTTACTTCCACAGTACCTCATCTCCTACTTTCTGCGAAACGTATATGATTAGTAGGATATTGTGGATAGTTGGCTTTGGCACAACGTGGAGTGTGTTTCGAGAATGGATTTTCCACTCTAGCGGAGTGTGCGCTGATGTGAAATTTCCTGGCGCATTAAGCTTCATTGAGGGTTTGAATGTAGAAGACGAGATACTGTTGGAAGTAAAGCTATGAAGACGTGCTTGGGTAGCTCACTCGGCAGACAGTTTCAATCTGCTAGGAAGTTTCAACCTATATGAATTTTGTCCAGCCCTCAAGCATCTTATCTAGATGTCCAGGCTACACATAAATAGGCTTCTTTTTGAAGTGTTTTTTAGATTTATTCTGTCCATTTTTGGGGTGTGTTCTTTCCATTAGTTCCTATTCATTATTAGATTCCAAGTAAGTTAAAAATGTTTGGCTCTAATCTGATACTTTATTTTCTGTTTCTATACAGTAGTTTGTTTGTCGAGACCCTTTTAAGAGTTCTTGTCTTTACGCCCCCTATATGATCTCTTGTTTTTTTAATGTGTAAGATTCGAATTCATACACCAATGCAGGCACTCCCATTAATTTAGAAAAATTAAACTTTGTTCGCTTCTGCCATCATCACTGGTACCTTTGGATATGCACGCAATGTCCAACCTAGGTGTAATAGTTTGTTGACCTGTACTATAATTTGGCTCGTTAATTATTGTCTCTCATCGATTTGGATCGCCTGCTTTTAAATTCCATAATTTTAATCTCGGCTGACAAGGTATTGGCTCTGAATTTTCAAGTTATGTGGATCAGTGCTTCCGCTGAAGTTCGACTTCATATTAACCTAAAATGATATCAGCTGCAAAAACTGTCATATCGATATTAACGTTGTTGAAATGCGGGTACGTTCTTAACCTCTTATTGCATTTTTAATACCGTCGTCAAGATATACATTGTCTACAAGTTCATGTTACCATTGTCAATGTAGTAACCTTCAATGCTACTCAAAGTTGTGCCGTACGTAATGTGAATACTTCTCATCAAATGTTGCAGGAATACCTCTCCCATCAGAACGTTCTCCAAAATTGAAGGCAGAAATTTTATGAATGATAACGATAGCTGCCCTCAGTAGTGCTTTAATTATTAAACTAAAAATTTTCTAAATTTTTGCTTCCTTTTCACTGACCAACCAAGCATAAAAATTTTAATATTAATTGATTGATAATCAATTTAGCATTAGGAATTTTAATAACATTCTTTCGGGCTTATCGGTGCCTGGAAGGTGACAATCTGCCAATAGCAGCTTCCCTACTCCTTCCCTCCCTGACTACTCTGCCCGCCAGTCACGTGCTGTTCATTTTAATTATTGCAGACTTACAGACCCGTAAACTACTGCTCTCACACGAGAGCACTGGAGTATGCACTGGCCATAATGTAAGCTATGTAGTCGTAGTTCAAGATAACGTTTACGCTGGCAAACGTGTACTATAATCCTCTGTTTTGGAAGTAGCGGAAAGTGGCAAATCCTTTTTCAGATACGCAGTTCTTTGTGTCAGTATGAGTCATGTTTGTAACTAACATCATCACTACAGAAAAACAAAAGAGACTAATGATTCCTGCGCTGTTATATGCTTTGCTAGAAAATATTTATGATAAATATCTGGCTCAAGAACAGAACTGTACGACGGAAAAGAATGCGAACACTACAGTACATAAAAAGCTTAAAAGAACGGATGAATAGAACGACAGACCATTACGACTGATACACCACTTTCAAAGTTTAAAACTTAGCATACTGCTGGAGAAATAGGAGTTTCTAATGAAGAATCAGTGCGAGTCCAAGAGAAAACCTCCCGTTTGAAAAACAGCTTACTTTTATCACACAGCACGTATAGCAAACAAGAGACACTTTACCGTATTATCGACTACCAACAAAGATAAGAGAACATACCAAGTATCGCGAAGTAAGGACATTTGTGCAGCCTAAGGAGAACCAGTGATCTTTGTATCAGATTCGACTATGAAAGTCAATGTCTTGATACATATAGTTACTACGCGCCTACGTGTCGCTGCTAAATTTTTAGATCTGATGATGGCTGGAAAGCCGAAACCGGTAATCAAATTTAAAAAAAAAAATATCAGACCAAAGTATAGACTTTCATAATCCATATAGCGTAACTTTTAGAAACTTGCCATTCTGTCAAAGAAGTTGTGACTGACGTAAAACGGGCGATACTCATTTTAAAGGAATCCGGATGAACCTGAATGTCAACGAGCGGATGCGAATATGAGCACAGGTCCCAAATGCTGGCGTTACGTTTTACCACAGACCACGTCGCCTGGAAGAATCTGATGATAAGCTGAAGTGGCACGACATAAAGAAACTGTTTGAACACAGATTCAGAATAAGATATTTTATAAGTTGGAAGATACCATTACATGCATCTCACGCTCGTTATGACATTTTTTCGAGACCGAATATCTCCTCCATAGGTGTCAACATTGGTTCGGAAAACAAAGACCATTTCCAACCCAGATTGCTCTGTTCTACGAAAACCAGAAATCTTGATACCGTGTTCCCTGACTTCCAGAAGGCCTGGTTAACAAGATACGAGCGAGCGGAATATTAGACCAGCTGTGTGGTTATACCGAACAGCTCTTAGTAAACAAAACGCAGCATATCATTCTAAAAGGAGAGAAATCTTTCAAGCTGAAAATAAATTTGCATGTACCGACAGGTAGTGTTACGGGACCATTACTATTCACAGTATATATGTATACACTGAAGAGCCAAAGAAATTGGTACACCTACCTAATAACGTGTAGGGCCCCCGCTATCACGTAGAAGTGCCGTAACACGACCAATGTCTGAAGTAGTGCTGGAGGGAACTGACACCAATAATCCTGCAGAGCTGACTATAAATCCGTCATTTGAAACCGTACTCGTGCGGCCAGGCAACATGTTTCCAGTCAGCAACAATCCAATTTCGGTGTTGATGGGGTCAGGCGACGCGTAAAGATTTGTGTCGTGCAGTCATAAAGAACACACGAGTGGGCCTGTGGCTCCGAAAGCTCATATAGATGTTATTTCGTTGAATGGTTCGCACGCTGACACTTGTTGATGGCCCATCATTGAAATCTGTAGCAGTTCGCGGAAGGGTTGCACTTCTGTCACGTTGAACGTTTCTCTTCTGTCGTCGTTGGTCCCGTTCTTGCAGGATCTTTTTCCGGGCGCAGTGATGTCTGAGACTTGATATTTTACCAGATTCCTGATATTCACGGTACACTCGTGAAATGGTCGTACGGGAAAATCCCCACTTCCTCGCTATCTCGGAGATGCTGTGTCCCATTGCTCGTGCGCCGACTGTAACACCACTCCACGAGTGTACTGTGAATATCAGGAATCCGGTAAAACATAAAATCTCCGACATCACTGTGGCTGGGAAAAGATCCTACAAGAACGGGACCAACGACGTTTGAAGACAATCATTCAATGTGACAGAAGTGCAACCCTTCCGAAAATTGCTACAAATTTCAGAGCTGGACCATCAACGAGTGTCAGCGTGCGAACCATTCAACAAAATAAAATCGATATGAGCTTTCGGAGCCCAAGGCTCACTTGTGTACTCTTGACGACAGCACGATACAAATCTTGAGGCGTCGCCTGATCCCATAAACACCGACATTGTACTGTTGTTGATTGGAAAAATGTTGCCTGGTCGGACGAGTTTCGTTTCAAATTGGATCAAGCGGATGGACGTGTACGGGTGTGGAGACAACCTCATGAATCCATGGGCCCTGTATGTTAGCAGGGGACTGTTCCAGATGGTGGAGGCTCTGCACTGGTGTGGGATTGTGCAGTTGGAGTGATGTCGGACTCCTGATACGTCTAAATACGACTCTGACACGTGACATGTACTTAAGCATCCTGTCTGATCATCTACATCCCATTCATGTCCATGTGCATTCCGACGCACTTGGGAAATCTGAGAAGCACAATGCGACACCTCCCACGTCCAGAACTGCTACAGAGTGGCTCCAGGAACCTTCATCTGAGTTTAAACACTTCCGCTGGTCACTAAACTCCCCAGACACGAACATTACTGAGCATATCTGGGATGCCTGCAACGTGCTGTTCAGAAGACATCTCCACCCCATCATACTCTTACGGATTTATGGACAGCCCTGCAGGGTTCATGGTGTCACTTCCCTCTAGCACTACTCTAGACATTAGTCGAGTCCACGCCACGCCGTGTTGCGGCACTTCTGCGTGCTCGCGTGGGGCCTACACGTTATTAGGCAGCTGTACCATTTCCTTTGGCTCTTCAGTGTATATTCCCTCAAAAATAAAAGCTCGTTTGAATTTGATGGTGTTTCCAACAGAGTACTACAGATTTGTTCTCATATAATAAACCTTATCTTATCTGTAATAGGTAATGCATCACTTACTCAAGCCATTTTTCCACAGAGACTCAAATATGCTATTGTTAAACTTCTCGACAAGAAAGATGATAAGAGAGATGTCAGCAACTGCCGACCTGTTCATGAGTGACGTAATTTTTCAAAAATTTTGAGAAGGTGTAGAATTCTAGAATAGCTTCCTCTGAGCAACAGTAATATCATCACTGAATCACAGCTTGGATTTCAGAAGATTGCTCCACTGATGATGCCATTTATACATTGTCACCAAATTTTACAGGCATTAAACAGCAAAATAGCAGCGGCTGTTATTTTTCTATCTGAGGCACTGCAATGTGTGAAACAAAATATCCTTCTAGATGAACTGATGGTTCATGGAATTGAATATATGGCGAAGCAATGGATAACGTCGTATCTAACCAAAAGAATACAGGAAGTTATAGTCACTAACCAATGCAACCAGGGAAGATTCCTCTGATTAGGAAGAAATCACATAATAAGTTCATCAAAGCTAAATCTTACGTTCACGGTTGTTCCTCATACATCTAAACGATCTCCTATCTAATATACAGCAAGCAGAATTAGTTCTTTTTGCGGATAACGCTAGTATTGTAATCAGTCTAAACACACACAGACACAGCAACAGAAGAAATGATAAACAATTGTTTTGGCGACCACGGCGGACAGAGCCATCACACCGACGTCATCTCAGACGCCGTCGCAATCTGTTCCACCGCGCTACCGTGGCGCGGGGCGCGGACGGCGGAGGGAGCGCGCCGCGGGCGGAGGGTATTTAAATCGGCCACCGCCGCGACCGAACCCAGTTCCCTCTGAGCAGCCATAGCGTACGGATCTCCGTGCCGGCACGTTCACAGGAGCTCAGTCCGTCAGTTCACCTGATGATGGCGGCATGTTTGATCCCCGAAATATCGTGCCCGTTGGACACTGTAGACCGGCAGTACACCCGTGGATATTTTGATTATCAAATACGCCGGGAGAAACTCAAGAATCAAATGATAAACTATGTTCTTAACAATGTTAGTGACTGGTTTTTACAAATGTCCTCACTCTTAATTTTAAAAAGATGTAACATAATTCAATTCTGCACATCTAGAGATACTACAGCTATCATAAGAGTAACACGCGGAAGGCAGTAAATATTAGGGTGGTAACTTCAAAATTTTTAGGTGTTCATATTGTCAGAATTTGAACTGGAAAAAAGCACGTTTTAAAACTCTTAAAAAAACTTATTTCAGGCGCATTTGAACTTAGAATCATTGTAAATCTTAGGGACAAACAATCAAAAGGCTGAGATATTTAGCATATTTTCATTCAGTTATGCCGTGTGGAACAATGTTCTTCGGTAACTCATCTTTAAGACAGAAAAATCTTCATTGCTCAAAAAGTGCTTTAAGAATAATGTGGTGCTCACCAACAACCATCTTGTAGACATCTGTTTAAGGAGTTGGACATTGTGACTACTACTTCACAGTATATTAGTTCTGTCACGAAGTTTGTTGTCAAAAGAAACACTGATGTTCATGATAACAGTACCAGAAGAAAAATGAAATGTCTGACAGACAGAAAAGTAAAATTTGAGAACAAACTGAAAAAGTTTCTCCTTGATATCTCCTTCTCTTCTGTAGAAGAATTTGTTATTGTAATGAGCAAAATATAGGAATTACCAACTCACATCTATATCCTTAATAAAAATAAAATAGCTTATAAACGTTCAGCGTATAGCCACATTTACAAACTAATTTGCATTGTGAATATAAAATGACTTGTTCTACATAATTATGATTAATCATGCAAATGATCCATGGAACTAACACACACACACACACACACACACACACACACACACACACACACACAGACAGACAGACAGACAGAGAGAGAGAGAGAGAGAGAGAGAGAGAATGCTTACACAATGGGCATGATTCAAGGTTTAAATGCCTGACATCTTATTTCTGTCGTTTAACATACGTTTCTATTACATTTCTTCTTTGTGCTGGTATTTCTATGGTAATTTTTAATGTGGCTAGGACCACAATGCTCATGTCAATAATTAAAGAAACAGTTTCCACGATTAAAGAACCAGCACTACGGAAGGGACTCTTTTGTTTTATTAGTGACTGAATGTGGGACTGACTGGCTTTTCGCCCAAAGTAACCGTATAATAAGCGACCAAAGAGTTATGTGTAGTTTGTGGCAGTGCTTGTTTTGGGCTGGAACAATAGCGTCATGATTCACAGCCATAAAACGGAAGTGGTCTCTGCTGAAGACGGGTATTAGAAGGTTGAGACACGATGTGAAGGGTGCGGGTTAGTAGAATAGCTGTTAGTGTGCGTGTGGAACATTTCTACGATACTCATTTGTACTATAACATCAGTTTTACCATCTGTTTTTGTTTTGAAGTTGAAAATAGACACTTCTACGGTATTATACTAAGTACTTCATGTATTTTAGCCGTTCACTCCATAAAGAAGTGTAGCCTCAGGATAGACTACGAGACTGAATAATAAGAGATGAGAAAATTACCCACGAAAATAATTGATGTGTCCACCTACTTGTACTTAAATACATTAGTGGGATCCCGTACTGACCTGGCATAGTAAATACTAACTTCCAGAAAAGTAGTGCTGCCAACCCAGTTTCAGTATCCTTACCTTCTTGTGAAAACACATTGTGTGGCCTTGGCTTTGGTAGCGTACGAGTAGTTCAGCCTACAGACTATGTGCCACTATGGTAAATTTCTTCCTCTGTGGGGTGACTAGGATTATTTTTAACAGTTATTTAGTTGCAAGGAAGGAACGAAGGATAGAAAATAAAGAGCTAACGTCTCGTCGACAACGAAGTAATGAAAAATGGTCCGTTCATACAATCTGCTGTGACAACCCGGATTTGCATTCATGTGCTTGGAAAGTACCCATCCCATATTGCGGCATTTATATCTTGGAATTTATTTGCCAATAGTGTAAGATGGTATGCGTTGCTTTAACAAACATGTCGTAATTACATACCTCTGTTACGTATTAGACATTTGTAACCGATGGATTTACACTCGTGCTCATAAATTAAGGATAATGCCGATACACGCTCTAGTGGGCGGTTTGCGGGTTTAAATCACCTCGGGGTATGACCATGCAATGCATTTGACTTGCGGTCGTCGCACTGTGGCGCTGGCAGCAGTCCATGTACGCAGAGATGTGTTGGTGCATGTCAGAGTACGGTGCAGCGAGTAAGTGTGCAGACGTTTACAGATGTGCTAATGGTGACTGTGTGTTGAAAATGGATCAATGAACACATATTGATGACGTTATGGAGGTAGAATACTAGGGCGACTGGAGGCTGGTCAAACACAGCAGGTCGTAGCACGGGCTTTCCGTGTGCCACGAAGTGTAATATCAAGATTATGGAAACGATTCCAGCAGACAGGAAACGTGTCCAGGCGCTACAGTACCGTACGTGCACAGTGTACAACACCACAAGAAGACCGATATCTCACCATCAGTGCCTGGAGACGGCCACGGAGTACTGCAATTAGCCTTGCTCTGGACCTTACCACAAACAACGGGAACAGTTGTCTCCAGACACACAGTCTACTGACGACTGGACAGAAATGCTCCAAGGTGCATTCCATTTACCCCTAATCACAGGAGAGCCCGTAAAGCCTGGCGTCAAGAAAACAGTACATGGTCATTGGAACAGTTGTCGTAGGTTATGTTCAAGGACGAATCCAGGTATTGCCTGAATAGTGATTCTCGCCGAGTTTTCATCTGGCGTCAACCAGCAACTAGATACCAACCCCTTAATGTTCTTGAAAGGTATATGTATGGAGATCTTGGTTTGATGGTGTGAGGTGGGATTATGATTGGTACATGATTATGATTGGTACCCCTGCATGTCTTTGACAGAGGAACTGTAACAGGTCAAGTGTATCGGGACGTCATTTTGCGTCAGTATGTCCGCCTTTTCAGGGATTCAGTGAGTCCCACCTTCCTCCTGATTAATGATAATGCACGGTCCCACCGAGCTGCCATCGTGGAGGAGTACCTTGAAACAGAAGATATCAGGAGAAAGGAGTGGCCTGCCTGTTCTCCAGACCTAAACCCCATCGAGCACGTCTGGGATGCTCTCGGTCGACGTATCGCTGCACGTCTTCAAACCCCTAGGACTCTAGGAGCTCCGACAGGCACTGGTGCAAGAATGAGAGGCTATAGCCTAGTAGCTGCTCGACCACCTGATCCATAGTATGCCAACCCATTGTGCTTCCCGTGTACGTGTGCATGGTGATCATATCCCATACTGATGTCGGGGTACATGCGCAGGAAACAGTGGTGTTTTGTAGCACATGATTCGGGACGGTTTTCTCAACTTACCACCAATACCGAGGACTTGCAGATCTGTGCCGTGTGTGTACCCTATGCGCTTATGCTATTAGCACCAGTTTTGTGTAGTGCCACGTTGCGTGGTGCCACATTCTGCAATTATCCCTAATTTATGAGCATGAGTATAGAAGCAGATGATAAATTCAGCTGATAGGAGTAGACGAGTTTGGACACAACCGTCAGCAAACAGATCAATAGTCGAAAATGTATCTTCTCCACAACATGACGAATTAAGTCGTTTTCCACTACTGCTTCCTGGCCGGAAATAACGCATGTTTTCCTCATTAGTGTACCACTGGATAATCTACATTCACGCATTAGAGAAATCGTTTATAATACAATTCTCATTTCAATATCGAAGTAAATGGGTCCTTTCGTAACTGAATTACAAGACT
This sequence comes from Schistocerca gregaria, assembly GCF_023897955.1. Classification (NCBI taxonomy): domain Eukaryota; kingdom Metazoa; phylum Arthropoda; class Insecta; order Orthoptera; family Acrididae; genus Schistocerca; species Schistocerca gregaria. The sequence continues at coordinate 532,759,524 of NC_064921.1, forward strand.
AGTGACGCAATTAAATTGAAACCGGCAATGCGTACTTCGAAATTACGCTTTGGTAGAATTTAGATGAAATGTTCCAACTTATTATTTTGTCATAGAGTATCTTCCCATATCAATACGCTATCTAGACAACAAAAACGTTTACTGTGGTGCGGGCTGCCGTGTTTCCAGTTGGCTGGCGAAACCACCGCAGGAGATGCAGGGGAAACAATACTATCACAACATAATCACATCCAGTTTGTTGCCACCGCATCTCTGGCAGTCGCCACGGTGACACACAGCGCCAGCGTCGTCGCTAGAGACGTGAGAGTCGTTGCAATTAGTGATGCCATCGGGATCGCCAATTCTTTTTCCGCAGATCACGTGTCAGCGCGGATCGCTGTGGCAGCATTCTTCCGCCGTGGCGCCTTAGAGGTCTCCACCCAGCCGAGCACAGCCAGTTCGCATCGGGAATCCCTCCCGGCGAAGCGGCGCCAGCAGCCTCCGGTCCCTCAAACGGAGCTGACTTCTTTCCATCGCCTCCCTTCGCTCTGAACGGCGTTCCGAGTCTACACAGTGCGCCGCGTCCGAGATCTCCGGGACGTCGGTTGCATCGTGCGCGACTTGCCGTCAGTCGCGGCCTGCGCAGGCCGCATCCGTGGCCCGTCCGACGGAGCCGCCTCTCCGCAACAGCCATGCTGCCTCCGGCTCGCCGGGACCTGCCTTCTGAACCGTGCTCGAGCCCTGCCACTCTCCACTCACACGGTCGCACCGCACCCTTGAGAAGACTCTCCCAGTGCTACGTCAGTGGCTATCGGTGCCCTAGAAACAAGTGATGTTGGTTCAAGTCCGAATGACTGTTTTGTTGTAATTATTGACGCTAAATAATGTTCATTTACGTTTGCTAACTGGGGCACGTTAATTGGCGTGGTTCCTCGGGCCACGACACAAAAAGCAATATATTACAAAGAAAACCTGTATTTTTGTTCCGTTTAAATTGACTACACTCCTGGAAATTGAAATAAGAACACCGTGAATTCATTGTCCCAGGAAGGGGAAACTTTATTGACACATTCCTGGGGTCAGATACATCACACGATCACACTGACAGAACCACAGGAACATAGACACAGGCAACATAGCATGCACAATGTCGGCACTAGTACAGTGTATATCCACCTTTCGCAGCAATGCAGGCTGCTATTCTCCCATGGAGACGATCGTAGAGATGCTGGATGTAGTCCTGTGGAACGGCTTGCCATGCCATTTCCACCTGGCGCCTCAGTTGGACCAGCGTTCGTGCTGGACGTGCAGACTGCGTGAGACGACGATTCATCCAGTCCCAAACATGCTCAATGGGGGACAGATCCGGAGATCTTGCTGGCCAGGGTAGTTGACTTACACCTTCTAGAGCACGTTGGGTGGCACGGGATACATGCGGACGTGCACTGTCCTGTTGGAACAGCAAGTTCCCTTGCCGGTCTATGAATGGTACAACGATGGGTTCGATGACGGTTTCGATGTACCGTGCACTACTCAGTGTTCCCTCGACGATCACCAGAGGTGTACGGCCAGTGTAGGAGATCGCTCCCCACACCATGATGCCGAGTGTTGGCCCTGTGTGACTCGGTCGTATGCAGTCCTGATTGTGGCGCTCACCTGAACGGCGCCAAACACGCATACGACCATCATTGGCACCAAGGCAGAAGCGACTCTCATCGCTGAAGACGACACGTCTCCATTCGTCCCTCCATTCACGCCTGTCGCGACACCACTGGAGGCGGGCTGCACGATGTTGGGGCGTGAGTGGAAGACGGCCTAACGGTGTGCGGGACCGTAACCCAGCTTCATGGAGACGGTTGCGAATGGTCCTCGCCGATACCCCAGGAGCAACAGTGTCCCTAATTTTCTGGGAAGTGGCGGCGCGGTCCCCTACGGCACTGCGTAGGATCCTACGGTCTTGGCGTGCATCCGTGCGTCGCTGCGGTCCGGTCCCAGGTCGACGGGCACGTGCACCTTCCGCCGACCACTGGCGACAACATCGATGTACTGTGGAGACCTCACGCCCCACGTGTTGAGCAATTCGGCGGTACGTCCACCCGGCCTCCCGCATGCCCACTATACACCCTCGCTCAAAGTCCGTCAACTGCACATACGGTTCACGTCCACGCTGTCGCGGCGTGCTACCAGTGTTAAAGACTGCGATGGAGCTCCGTATGCCACGGCAAACTGGCTGACACTGACGGCGGCGGTGCACAAATGCTGCGCAGCTAGCGCCATTCGACGGCCAACACCGCGGTTCCTGGTGTGTCCGCTGTGCCGTGCGTGTGATCATTGTTTGTACAGCCCTCTCGCAGTGTCCGGAGCAAGTATGGTGGGTCTGACACACCGTTGTCAATGTGTTCTTTTTTCCATGTCCAGGAGTGTAGTTGACGCCGAATGCTATCTTTGCTATTAGGTAATAATCGAGTGTTGGTATCAATATCAACGTAAATCTTCATTTGACGTACCGCCATGACTTTTTTATGTCTTCGCTTCCTACACTGAAGAGCCAAAGAAACTGGTACACCTGCCTAATATCGTGTACGGCCAAAACTGGTATGCAGAATTGCCGCAACAGGGCGTGGAATGGACTCGACTAATGTCTGGGTTAGTGCTGGAGGGAACTGACACCATAAACCCTACAGGGCTGTCCATAAATTCGTAAGAGTGCGAGGGTGTGGAGGTCTCGTCTGAACAGAATGTTGCAAGGCATCCCAGATGTGCTCAATAATGTTCATGACTTTGGAGTCAGATGACCAGCGGAAGTGTTTAAACTCCGAACAGTGTTCCTGGAGGCACTCTGTAGCAATTCTCGACGTGTGGGGTGTGACATTGTCCTTCTGGAATTGCCCAAGTCCATCCGAATGAACAATGGACATGAATGGATGCACGTGATCAGACAAGATGGTTTCGTAAGTGTCACCTGTAAGAGTCGCATCTAGGCGTATTATAGATCCCACATCACTGTAACTGCACCCGCTCCACACCATTACATTGAAAATGCACACCATTACAGAGCCTCCACTAGCTTGGACAGTCCTCTGCTGATTTGCAAGTTCCATGGATTTATGAAGTTGTCTCCATAACCGTGCAAGTGCACCCGCTCGATAGAACTTGGAAACGAGACTCGTCCGACCAGGCAACATGTTTCCAGGCATTAACAGTCCAATGTTCGTGTTGATGGGGTCAGGCGACGCGTAAAGATTTGTGCCGTGCAGTCATGAAGGGTATACGAGTGGGCCTTCTTCTCCGAAAGCCCATATCGATAATATTTCGTTGAATGGTTCGCACGCTGACACTTGGTGATGGGCTAGCACTGAAATCTGCAGTAATTTGCCAAAGGGTTCCATTTCTGTCACGTTGAATGAGTGTCTTCAGTCGTCGTTGGTCCCGTTCTTGCAGAATCTTTTTCCAGTCGCTGCGATGTTGGAGATATGATGTTTTACCGGATTCCTGATATTCACGATACACTCCTGAAATGGTTGTACATGAAAATCCCCGCTTCGTCGCTACCTCGGAGATGCTGTGTCCCATTGCCCGTGCGCCGACTATAACACCACTTTCAAATTCACTTAATTATTTATCATCTGCCACTGTGGCAGCAGTAACCTATCTAACATCTGCACCAGGCGCTTTTTGTGTTGTATAGCCGTTGCTGACCGCAGCGCCGTATTTTAACCGTTTACATATCTCTGTATTTGAACACGAATGCCTATACCACTTTCTTTGGCGCTTCAGTGGTATTTCCTTAGTGTGCTACATCTACATCTAAATCTACATCCGTACTCCGCAAAGCCACCTTACCGTGTGTGGCGGAGGGTACCTTGAGTACCTCTATCGGTTCTCCCTTCCATTCCAGTCTCGTATTGTTCGTGAAAAGGATGGTCGGTATGCCTCTGTGTGGGCTCTAATCTCTCAGGATGCCCATGTAAAAGTAAAAACTACCTGATCCTCCTGATAGTGAACGGATAAAGATTCTCTGAAGTACATCATGTACCATGAAATTAAACGGCCTGGTTTCAGGCATTTTGCGTGATTCCCTACTATGTCGCCGCTAGCACCGCTAGACGTTACATAATAGACGTGATGGCGGCAATGGATACAGTGGAGCTTTCTACCGTTAGGACTTTCTCTGAAAGACTGCAATCACTTTGCCAAGACTTGAAACTAGTACCACTGACAGCGGCGGGGGCTCTGTCGTTAACAAAGCGAAATTGGAAGAAGCGTAGCACTCCCCGCTGAATATGTTCTATCTCATTAAACTACTCTGCGGCCATTGAAATTGCAACACCACGAAGGAAACCTGCAACAAACGTCAAGGTTCTTCGACATACAAATAATTTGCATTTCAACGCAACCGCGCAGAGCAGGTAAAGAGTAACGCCATCTACCATGTGTATACAGGGAAACGTTATACAGAATCATCGAGACACCGCTTTTGAATTTTGGTTCTTTCTGAGAAGACCGTGTTATGACTCGTGCATAAGGAACGGGCTGCTACCGGAACATGTCGAAATTCGAGCTATGGCGTACTGAGACTGCGGTTTGTTTCCGAGATGTTGTTGCTTCCATTGGTCGGGATCCCTCGACAGCATTGCGAATATGTAATCGATGGGCTGAGCAGGACCATCCTGAACGCCATCACTTTGTCAGAGACCCCAAATAACTAGTGCCTGAGAGGACAGACATATTGTTCAGCCTGTAGTGCAGGATGGTACAGGCTCGTCAGGTACTTTCAGCCAGGAAATGTGCTCGTTTGTATCAACACAAGTAACTGTACGGACAGTGCGGCCATGTCCGAATCTCCGAACACTGTGACGTGGCGAGGATTGTCTTTCCAGACGGGTGGCGCCACTTCTCTGCCCAGTGCTGTGATTCGTCGTAATACTGTCGGCAGCCCTCTATTTGATTGCGCGTGTCAAGGAAGAAACAGCAACAATGTCGCATCTGCTTCTCAGACGACCTTATCACTAACCATCAACGTTCACTTGCGATTTCCGAGTGAGTGAACCTCTGCGTCATCGTGTATTATACGAGTGCATTATACGAGTATACCGAATGTAGTCGGTACCTGTAAGTCTTCTGTGCGGTTGCGCTGAAACGCTAAACTCTGTGTATTCAAGCATGCAGTATACAGCGTACACTCACGAAAGCTGAAAGCAGCGCACCTAGAGGGAAGAAAGGTACAAACGTGATACTTATGAAGTACTGGAAATTTGTGGTAAGTTCTATGGGACGAGACCGCTAATGTCATCGGTTCAAAAATGGATGAAATGGCTCTGAGCACTATGGGACTTAACTTCTGAGGTCATCAGTACCCTAGAACTTAGAACTACTTCAACTTAACTAACCTAAGGACAACACACACATCCAAGCCTGATGGAGGACTCGAACCTCCAGCGGGAGGGGCCGCGCAATCCGTGCATGGCGCCTCTAACCGTGCGGCCGACGAGTCAGACATATATCGGTCACACCCCAGCCAGAAGATGACTTTAGTAGGCGTAGAATGCCAGCTAGATGTGTTAGATGACATTTATCACAATTAATCCAGTTTGAAAGCGGCCTAAACATAGGAATGAAAACCGCAGGCTGGTAGACACGCCGTGTGGCTCACCAGGTCGGTCGTTCTGACTGTTCCATCGGACGGTGTTGGGAGCAGTCGACATGAGATGGCATTCACTTGCGACGTACTGAGTCTGGAGCGACCAGGGAGAATACGTGACGAAAGAATCGAAGTATCTTGCGGCAAGCAATCAGGGCTCCTTCAGTGACTCGCTCCATGATACAAGCGGATGTACGGGTGCCAGTTGCCCCACAAACAACTTCGAGACCCCTTGAGGATGAGTATTTCCAACCCAGACGCCCTTGGGTACTGCCAGCAACACCGAGACATCGGCGACTCCCTCTACAGTGATGTCAAGCCTGAGCGACGCGGAATGCCACAGATTTGCAAAACCTGCTGCTTATGAATCCTGATGGGGAGGAATAATAACCGTACACAGGTGTGGAGGCAGCATGGCGAACGGTGCAATTCCACCCATGCACCCCGCACAGCCGACGTAACGAAATAAGGACGCCAAGGCCAATGATAGCTGTCCCCTCTGTGGCACATGAAACCTTAACGGGGCAGCTTTTTGTTGATGACATTCCGCAACCCCATGTGGGACCTTTTCTACATTGTACGACATCGGCACTTTTCCAGTAAGATAACTCTAGTCTGCCTAGAGCTCCAGCTGCTCAACTCTTCCTAGTGCATGTTCCGACTCTTCCACGGCCAGCCTGCTCTCCAGACTTGTTCCCTATAGAGCATGTGTGGGATCAACTGAAACGCCAGATGTCGCCGGCTCACTGTGTACATGATTTGTAGGCAGCTGTTCAACATTTCTGGGCCAGTCTGCCTCAGGACAAGATCAGACGTTTAATCGACTCGATGCTGGACCTGCTGCGGCATGTCTTTCAGCAAAAGGTGGTTCACCACTGCACTTGTTTACATGTCTTGATTTTGAGACCTGTATACTATCACTAAAAAATTTCGTTTCGATCCAGTACTCCCCTCTTTGTGTACTATTTTTAATTGTTCAAATGTGTGCGAAATCTTATGGGATTTAACTGCTTAGGTCATCAGTCTCTAAGCTTACACACTACTTAACCTACATTATCCTAAGGACAAACACACACATCCCATGCCCGATGGAGGACTCTAACCTCCACCGGGACCAGCCGCACACTCCATGACTGCAGCGCCCCAGACCGCTCGGCTAATCCCGCGCGGCTATTTTCAATTCTACTGAGAATATAATGTAATGCATGGAGGTTGACTTCCCGCGGAAGATCAGCATTACAATTCGCAACCGTTGTTAGGCTCCCCCTACTGGCTGGAGTTACCCAGACTAATTTCGTCACGACACCGGCAACTCACACGCACAGAGTGACAGATTTTGAGAAGGACGCCGAGTTCCTCTCAGTAACGCCACAATGCATTCGCGTGAAACAGCGCTGCGCGGCTCGCATAGAGCGACGAACTGGCGCCTACAGATTTCGATGCGCAGGTGACTAGGGACCCTGGGAAGGAACGTTAATTTTGAAGTGTACAGAATGTGAAACGCTTCTACGGCATATTGCTGACGAAAACCAAGAGGAAAATCGCTAAATCATGTACTCTGTCAATCGGGACAACGTTCACTTTAATCATACTCTTACGTGAGGAATGGAACCGGAAACGAAGAGATTTGACATGGAAAATGATATTCAAGGCCATTATAGGTGTTGGACTGGAAGAATCTTTCATCTGAGCTGGGAGATATGCTTCGGAGCCGAGCCACGAGGACGAGCTAATGCAACTGCCACAGGCCAGAGAGAGGGGGGGGGGGGGGGGGGCGACCTAGGTCGGCCGAGAAGCAGGTGCCACTTTTATTGACGGGGAGCTGGATTGAGGACCTTGTCGTTTGTCACCACAGCAGTAGAATTCCTTACGCATACCGAGCAATGCAATACAGTCCCATACTTCCCTGACTTAGTTCATGCCACCCTGAGATTCTTATTCATTTGTTTAATTAACTATTTATGAAGTTATACAGAGTAAATTTTACCCATCTTATATGTAAATTGAAATTTTCTTCATACACCTCTCTAAATCTCTAATAAAAATGTTCATCTAGCAAAAAATCTAGGACTGGCGCACGCGGGAGGAAGTGAAAAGAGTTTGTGTTTTACGATAAGCCTGTGACAGTTTTATTTCTGCTGAGGTAACGAGGAAGCTATACATTTCTGTTCGTCAACGTGGACCCTGATTTATCACACACATCATGTTCCATTACGATAGAGATAACGTCTCTGACATTAAGACACACAGCTACCAGACTAACACCTAACGACATTATGGTGTTTACCTACATCAAGAGAAAGAATTGCGCTTTTATCCGGCTAAGGCTGCGATCACAATTGTGCCGACATTGGGACATTGTGCTGACGATCGCCATCTGCCGAAGACGCCACATCTCTTCAAATCAGTACATCAGTGCATCGGTGCGACCGATCCTAGAGCCTGAACGTACTGACGTCAGAAGACCATCGGCGGAATTCAAATCCTTTCATCCTCTTCGGTCAAATCGAGCGACGTTAACTCACAAAAAAGTGAATTGTGAAAAGCTTCTCAGTTTAATATCAGAAATAAGGAGATAGTGGCATCCGGAGGACGAGAAATGAGAACAGAGGTATGGTTCGGAATTTACAGCATGAACCGTTACTTTCTTGGAAACGACAATTTCCGAACAAGTTAAAAATTTAATAATAATTGAACGTTACTTAATATTACACTTCGAATGCTCTGTGGCAGTCTAACAAAATGGCTCTGAGCGCTATGGGACTTAACTTCTGAGATCAGTCCCCTAGAACTCAGAACTCCTTAAACCTAAATAACCTAAGGACATCACACACATCCATGCCCGAGGCAGGATTCGAACCTGCTACGGTAGCGGTCGCGCGGTTCCAGACTGAAGCGCCTAGAACCGATCGGCGACTGCGGCCGGCCCCTTTGTAGTACACAATACGCTTGCAGTATGGACGCGTTAAGTCATCAAAGTAATAAAGTACACTCGAACTGTACTCACGCTATCCTAACCAAGCACTGTCAGTCATGCATTCAGTGGACAACCGCTGAAATCTTAAGAGCTGTATTTTGTTTTCCAAATTCCATTTTTGTGTTCTTATAAATGTTCGCCACTTCAAAAGGCATGGCTTGAAAGTGAACTTGGTGGTTCTAAACAACTCACCAGCTGGATAAAACGCAACTATGACTGAAATACACTCCTGGAAATTGAAATAAGAACACCGTGAATTCATTGTCCCAGGAAGGGGAAACTTTATTGACACATTCCTGGGGTCAGATACATCACATGATCACACTGACAGAACCACAGGCTCATAGACACAGGCAGCAGAGCATGCACAATGTCGGCACTAGTACAGTGTATATCCACCTTTCACAGCAATGCAGGCTGCTATTCTCCCATGGAGACGATCGTAGAGATGCTGGATGTAGTCCTGTGGAACGGCTTGCCATGCCATTTCCACCTGGCGCCTCAGTTGGACCAGCGTTCGTGCTGGACGTGCAGACCGCGTGAGACGACGCTTCATCCAGTCCCAAACATGCTCAATGGGGGACAGATCCGGAGATCTTGCTGGCCAGGGTAGTTGACTTACACCTTCTAGAGCACGTTGGGTGGCACGGGATACATGCGGACGTGCATTGTCCTGTTGGAACAGCAAGTTCCCTTGCCGGTCTATGAATGGTACAACGATGGGTTCGATGGCGGTTTGGATGTACCGTGCACTATTCAGTGTCCCCTCGACGATCACCAGAGGTGTATGGCCAGTGTAGGAGATCGCTCCCCACACCATGATGCCAGGTGTTGGCCCTGTGTGCCTCAGTAATATGCAGTCCTGATTGTGACGCTCACCTGCACGGCGCCAAACACGCATACGACCATCATTGTCACCAAGGCAGAAGCGACTCTCATCGCTGAAGACGACACGTCTCCATTCGTCCCTCCATTCACGCCTGTCGCGACACCACTGGAGGCGGGCTGCACGATGTTGGGGCGTGAGCGGAAGACGGCCTAACGGTGTGCGGGACCGTAGCCCAGCTTCATGGAGACGGTTGCGAATGGTTCTCGCCGATATCCCAGGAGCAACAGTGTCCCTAATTTGCTGGGAAGTGGCGGTGCGGTCCCCTACGGCACTGCGTAGGATCCTACGGTCTTGGCGTGCATCCGTCCGTCGCTGTGGTCCGGTCCCAGGTCGATGGGCACGTGCACCTTCCGCCGACCACTGGCGACAACATCGATGTACTGTGGAGACCTCACACCCCACGCGTTGAGCAATTCGGCGGTACGTCCACCCGACCTCCCGCATGCCCACTATACGCCCTCGCTCAAAGTCCGTCAACTGCACATACGGTTCACGTCCACGCTGTCGCGGCATGCTACCAGTGTTAAAGACTGCGATGGAGCTCCGTATGCCACGGCAAACTGGCTGACACTGATGGCGGCGGTGCACAAATGCTGCGCAGCTAGCGCCATTCGACGGCCAACACCGCGGTTCCTGGTGTGTCCGCTGTGCCGTGCGTGTGATCATTGTTTGTACAGCCCTCTCGCAGTGTCCGGAGCAAGTATGGTGGGTCTGACACACCGGTGTCAATGTGTTCTTTTTTCCATTTCCAGGAGTGTACATTAAAGCATTTGTAGTCAAAGTTGCTGGTTCTGCCCTGACTTTATGCTGGAAGTATGTGGGCAGAATATAAATCCAAAAAGTTATAGATTTACGTGAGAAAGGCCGGATGTGTCAATTTAGATGCTTACAGTTACCGTAGTGGATCTGTTCCTGGTCGTGGCAGGTAGGCGTTAGATGCCCGTTAGTTATTATTACTGCTTGCTGGTGTTTCTATGCCAACAGTGTGCCGATTTTGTTATATGAAGCGGTTTTACAAATGTGATGTATGTTCTTCCACTTTTCAATGTTTCCGGGTGTTCAAGCTATCTTCTATGAAAAATCATATTTGTCTTTGTCACACATACTGAATGACAGCCGTTGAAGGTTAACTTCCATATATCTGTTAGCCGGCCGCGGTGGCCGAGCGGTTGTAGGCGCTTCAGCCCGGAACCGCGCTGCTGCTACGGTCGAAGGCTCGAATCCTGCCTCTGGCATGGATGTGTGTGATGTCCTTAGGTTAGTTAGGTTTAAGTAGTTCTAAGTTCTAGGGCACTGATGACCTCAGATGTAAAGTTCCATAGTGCTCAGAGCTATTTGAACAATTTTATATCTGTTCTGCTGAATTGTGCAGCGTGTTGGTAAACTTTCTGTTGTTTATCACCGTGAATCAACTCGAGTATGTACCAGGGCGTTACTATATTCATGTCAAAACTCGCCACGTTCTTTTCGAGACAGATGTAGCTCAATCACATGCATTCGGTAAAAGCCGCACTGGAGTATCCGTCTCCATGCACAGAGGCGTCGTGGCATTCATTTCGTCCAAAGAAATTGGAGCGGATTCTAACCTCCTTGATCCCGCCAAGAAACCGATGGCGATCGGATCACACCTGCGCTCTACCAAAACTGCGGTGGTAAATGATAGAATTGCCGGCAGTATTGGCAGTATTGGTGGGGAAAGAAACATAAATGAAAGTGTAGGAGAGAAACTGAGAGCAGACGATTTATCTTTATTTTGTTCGTTTTGCACATAACTAGAACCACGCAACATTCAGTGTTACTCCATTGGGAATTTTATATTCTTACAGAAAAATATTCAATTTTACAGGTAATAGGAATTTGTTGATAGTATATCTTCTGCGCTTTTATGTAACGAAAGCAACTACGTCTGATGCAAGTACAGTTTACACACATAAACATAAAAATATATTATTACTGTCGTTACTTTGTACTCAATAGAAGTTTCTTATCATTATCAGAGGTAAGAATTTGTGTTATTAATGATGTATGGGAAAGTTTTATATGAATAACAGAAACATGTTTTATTAAAGCGATATTTGATATATTGTCTTCCATTTTGTTTCATTTTACCTTTTTGTTGGCTGGCCGGTGTGGCCGAGCGGTTCTAGGCGCTACAGTGTGGAACCGCGCTACCGCTACGAGTGCAGGTTCGAATCCTGCCTCGAGCATGGATGTGTGTGACGTCCTTAGGTTAGTTAGGTTTAAGTAATTCTAAGCTCTAGGGGACTGATGACCTCAGAAGTTTAGTCCCATAGTGCTCAGAGCCATTTTGAATCTTTTTGTTGAGGAAATTGCGCTCTCTAGCTCTGTCTGATAAATCTGTATTGTTTTCTTTATTTTTACTAACCATCCATTATGAATCAATAATTTTCGAATAAAAACTGAATTAAACATTGACAATTCAATTTTCTGCAAATATTGTTTATTTTTAAGCAACAGACAGGAGGATATCTACGTAGCTAAAAAATGTTGCGTAGGTTAGGCGGTCCTTTCTGTTCCCTCGCTCAGCTTTTACATGGTATAACGGTTCCGATTTTTAAGAGAAACTGGTGAGACATGATCGTATACATAAGAAAAGTGATCTTTATGAGGTGACGCCCGAAGAGATATGTAATACACCTAAAGTACAGGTAACGGGGGTACGACTTTAACTGACCAAAGCCCCAGGGAAAACTATGGTAGTCTCAACTTGTTTATGAAAGGCTACGATAGTTTTACAACTCTAGATTGGACACAGTCTGAGCAAGCTGCCGGCCGATGTTATCGGGCGACATCTAGTGACGGCGTCTGTTTACCGTTGTCGGTGCCACTGTGACCGCAGGCTAAGACGGGAAGTCCGTCGCTAGGAACGAAACAGCCTCAGCTAGATCTCGCCGCACTCAGGTTCGCCATAATGAGCGGCGCAGCGATCTGTTGTGGTTACCTGGCCGTGGTAAACTCTGGTTCCTCGCCAGTCTGAGTACGGGTTGTGGGTGCCGGAACGCTGGCTGTTGAGTGCGAGGGGGCGGCTGGGAGGAGGAGCCGTATTGATGTTTTAGTTAGCGGCGCGTGTCTTATTCATGGCAGCCGGCCTCACCGGCATTCAGGCGGCGCGCGCTGCAGTATCGATTACCGGCGCGCTCGATCCTCGCTCCCAGCATGAATACGCGGTCGCCGCCGCGGCCACAGCCAGCACGCCCATCCTGCTCCCCGTGTGTGGGTGGTCTAGCAGTGGACGGAGGCTGCACTACTGCGGAACCAGGGAGTAACAACAGTAGCACTGATCTATTCCCTCCGGCGACTGGTAATATGAGTGTCGGTCTCATAATAATCGATTATTTACATCTACATAGCTACTCCGCAGACCACCGTACTGTGCTTCCCCCGTACCACTGCCAGTCATTTTGTTTCCTGTTTCACTCGCAGATAGAGCGAGGGCAAAACGACTGTCTCTATGCCTCCGTGTGAGCGCTGAAGTTCTCGTATCTTATGCTCTAGGTTCTTACACGAAATGAATGATGGCGGCAGTAGAATCGTTCTGCAATCAGTTTCAAATCCTGGTTGCCTTCCCTCCAAGGATTCCCAATCAGTCCCCGAACAATCTCCGTAACACTTGTGTGTTTCGACCAGATTGGTAAGAGATCTATCAGCCCAATTCTGAATTACTTCCATATCTCAGATTAATTCGACCTGTTACGAATCCCAAACACTACAGCAGTACTCAAGAATACGTCGCACTATTGTCATATATGCGGTCTCCTTTACAGATGAAACCAAAGTTCCCCAAAATTCTCCCAGTAAACCTATATCGATCATTCCCCTTTCCTTTTACAGTTCTCATACGTTTCCAGAATGAGATTTTCACTCTGCAGCGGAAAGTGCTCTGATATGAAACTTCCGGGCAGATTAAAACTGTGTGCCGGACCGAGACTCGAAGTTGGGACCTTTGCCTTTCGCAGGCAAGTGCAGGAGAGATTCTGTAAAGTTTGGAAGGTAGCAGACGAGGTACTGGGATAAGTAAAGCTGTGAGAACAGGGCGTGAGTCGTCCTTTGGTAGCTCAGTTGGTGGAGCACTTGCCCGCGAAAGGCAAAGGTCCCAAGTTCGAGTCTCGGTCCGGCACACAGTTTTAATCTGCCAGGAAGTTTCAATTCTCATATGCTCGATCAATTTCTTATCGCCTTGGAGCGTTATGCCCCGATATGTAAACGACGTGACTCTGTCAAGTAGGGCACTACAAATGCTGTGTCTGAACGTTATAGGTTTGTTTAGCCTACTCATTCGCATTAACTAACGATTTCTACATGCAGGGCTACCTGCCATTCATCACACCGACAAGAAATTTTGTCGAAGTCATCTTGTGTCCCCTTACACCCAGCAAATCATATACACGTATTGATCGTGAGGAATATTAAGCAGTCGGCAGTTGTGGACGAGCGGTTCTAGGCGCTTCAGTCCGGAACCGCGCGACTGCTACGGTCGCAAGTTCGAATCCTGCCTCGGGCATGGATGTGTATGATGTCCTTAAGTTAGTTAGGTTTAAATAGTTCTAAGTTCTAGGGGACTGATGACCTGAGGTGTTAAGTCCCATAGTCATCAGAGCCATTTGAACCATTTGAATATCAAACAAACACATACTTCTAAATGAATTAAGTGAGTTTGTCCCGATTACATCATACTCATAAGCACAAACTCCAGAAACGTCCAGTTAAATACGAGTGGTCTGATTGTGATCCGTCGATCATCTCTAATGAAAGTGTCCGCACGTTCAAACATTGCAGGAGTCACAGCTTTATGCAGCCGACCGGCAAGCGGGAGATCGTACGGGCTTGTGCGACTTTGTTTCGATGATGCCACACGCAACGCCCAACGACCGACCTTCGTGTTATTCATAGTCAGGTGCCCGTAGACATTCTGCATGCGCCTATGAATGTCTGCATGCTCTGGTTCTCCTCCGAAACAGTCTCAATGACACCTGTCTACTTGGAACGCACCTCTGCTACAGAACCCATTTTGATGGCTGTGTATAGCCGCCACCATCTATCGGAACTTCGTGAAACTATAGGGGGTGAAGCGGGAGTATTCTACCATGCCCCACAAGAATTTTCGCATTTTTTTAAAATCGAAATCGGCGGAGAAAAAAAAAAAATCATGTTGCATTACTTACTGAATGCCCCTAGTACACTGGTACACTGGTACATGTACAAGGTCGAGGCGGTGCGGCAACTGAAATCTCGGGATCCTCAGTAATATTCTGAATTTTCATTTAGTCTCTGGCAAAGATCGAAGTTGATGACATGTGAGTGGGCAATAGTCTGTGGAGTTACAAAGCCTGTTTTACACTACAGGATGCACAGAATAAACAGAACTGCCGAAATTGGTGTTGTGTTAATCTACCCCGTTGTGCATGAAGAGACATTGCACTCGCCATAAATGACTGCGTGGTGTGAATTCACTTGCATATTTACTCTCGGTCGGTTCATCTTTGAAGAGAATACACTCAGAAGGCCGTTCAGGTATACTGAGATGTATACACGTTATCGAGACCTCCTTTAAAGCATGTGATTCCTGCTTTGGAGTGAAAAACCACTGTTTTCATGCAGGATGGGGTAAAATCTCACGTCGTTCGTCCAGTGAAAGATCTACTTTATGCAACCTGCCACGAGCGTGTTATTTTCAGAGGTTTTCTAGATGCATGGCCTGCAAGATCACCTGTTCTGAATTCAAGTGACCTTTGGCTCTATGCTATCAAACGCGTTTACCAGGGACATGTTCAGTTTTTACCTGATCTGAAGGCCAGTAAGCAGAAACACTTTGCTCAGACCCCATCGAAGTTGCTGAGAGCCACTGTTAATCGCGTCATTCTACCGATGCAGCGCCTCGTAGACGTCTCTGGTGCTCCTACTGAACAAATTGTGTAAGTGGCGGTCAATAATAAAATCAACGTAATGCCCTTTTTCACCTGTGTGACCTTTTCTGCCACGCCCCATTTCTAATCCATATGGAAATGTTTCTTTACGTCTTTATTACATTTGCAGCATTAACGCATCAGAATATCGGCCAAGCTTTGCTGCCATATGATGATGATAACTACCGACATTGGACCTCTGTGACTGGGTGCACTTTAATTATAACCGCCCGGTATGTAGAGTACACCCTTTCATTTGCCTTTCGTGTGTCGCGAGCCCACCGCCTTAGTTGCCTTTACCTCCGGGAAAGAGCCCCGGAACTCAGTTCAGTAGAACACTGGGTGGACCTGGGGCCATATTTTAGGGACTGGAGCGAGGAACAATCCCTGCCCCTACCCGGATTCAGACCCGGTCCCTACCAGGCTGGGGTCAAGTACTCGGCTCGCTAAATCAGTGTAGGCACCACGGCAATGAACAGTGGAAAGTAAACGTGACTGAAGCTGAGAAGTTAGTTTCAAATTTGGTAATACACAGACTTCAAGTAAATCCGTGTTCTCTGTATGTACAAGCGCTTCTCACGTCCTGTTTATTTACGCAAAGTTTGTGTGGACCTCCTCCTCGGAAGTCTCTCGCGTTCCATAACATTCTTTAACTAACAAACTCCTACAACATTTTCGCCTGACCAATATTTCCAATAACAATGAAACCCAACATCCGACAGAGTTCTCCACAAATCCGTAACTTGCAGATGCGCCTATATTAGCGCAAGCAGCCAATTCTCTATCTCGAAACACCTTGTCGATGGGTCCATACTTGCTTGCAGCCTAACCAGAATTCGCCTTCCGTGTCCTTCGCTCACATACGCCCCAGAATCCTAAGTAGGGAGTACCTCATTATCACTGACTATCTTTTAAATGTTTGCGTATGTTTGCGAATTAT
This sequence comes from Schistocerca gregaria, assembly GCF_023897955.1. Taxonomy (NCBI): domain Eukaryota; kingdom Metazoa; phylum Arthropoda; class Insecta; order Orthoptera; family Acrididae; genus Schistocerca; species Schistocerca gregaria. Next base: position 532,775,874 of record NC_064921.1, read on the forward strand.
CTTTTCCAAGTACTGGAGTACGAGCAGGCAGGTCGGTGTCAGGTTATTAATAAATCAGCATTTTACACAATCTTTCTTAAAAAATAAAACTGATCAGATTACATCATTTTTTGAAAACAGTTTAGTAATGGCTCTGTTAATGGCTCTGTTAAGAGTACATAACTACTCTATATTACAACGTAATATGCTGTGTTGTAATGCAACTATGATTTCCACGTAACTAGGTTACAAACGCGAATTATTATTTCCGGCAGTGCCTATTTAGCTTTCGGATGCTCGCGTATACGTTGACAACAGACGACAATATAAAAAAATCTCTTATGAATTGGATATATAACGATACGAGGAATGAAAAGTACTTCTGATTTTCTTCTGTAGAAGCACAACACATGAGTAGCACTCACACCAGCAAGTACCTCGAACAGGAGATAATTTTGTCTAACCAAGCACAGTCTGTTCTGGGCGTAAGGACAGCATGGCGCACATCGATAGAGAACAGACGAAGGTATTTATGCACTTAGCAGATCTCTTGGGACGAAATGCACGAGAATGAGACACAAAGACGACATGCACTTGTAGTGTTACAGGCAAGTCCGTTATGAATCGTTATGCTTTCAAGCATTCCGACGATACTGCTGGGATATGTTTACAGTTACGGAAAATACCGAATCAGGTAGAGACTTTATTCCAGATACATATTTGTCAACGGTGCAGAAGCCTAAGTGGAAAATGAAAGAACGCAATGCCGAAGCAGTAAAAATGAATATATAAGAACTTACGTTTTACTGTTACGCGTTGAAGGGATGTGTTACTGAAGCACCTCAAAGCCATTCAAAACGGATTAATCTGGTGAGTGAAGCTTCACTAACGGCTGGTAATAACATGGACACACACAAAGATTACAAGGTGTAAAACACGACGCTGGAAGTGATCATTGCACGGAGGTTAAACAGTACCCGCAAGACATGAAAAGACAGTGTATGGTATCCGTTTTTTAGGTTAGTCTTTACTGTGACTGTCATTGGTATCAAATGAAAAAACAAATTTACTGTTACCAGTCACTGTTTATTTATATACACAATGCATTCTACGGTTTAAACCACCGTCATATTTTGTATACAAAATGTGACAGTTTACATGTGATGTGTTCCGGTAATGAAAGGCGCCTGTGATCACTGGAGGCAGTGCTACGAGTTATCCCAAAATCGTAACACAACACACGCAAATGTCATATTAACACATATAAATATACCGGATGATGGAGGTTTAGACCTTCGATACGTGTTGTGGAAACTTGTTGTTTTATTCGGTATGGCATCAAATCGGATAAAAGACAGGAAATGGAAGAAAGTTTGACGAGCAGCTCATTAAAACTATCGACGTTAATATGAAGACGCAACTAGTTCATGTCCCTGGCAAACGCGTTCCTTTAGATATCGTCACAGCCAAAAGTCACATGGACTCAGATTAGGTGACCTTGCACGCTATACATCTGGAAATCTTCCGGAAATAAGCCGTTCGTAGAAGATTGTATTTTAAGCAGGTCTTTCACTGGGCGAACGACATGAGGTGTTGCCCCAGCTTGTGTGAAAACAGTAGTTCCCACACAGTTGCGCTCTTCCAGAGCAAGATTCACGTACCGTACAAGGTGGTCTAGATAACGTGCAAACGTCACGATATATCTTATAGGCTCTCTGGGTGTATACCCTTCAAAGAACAACGGACCACAGTCACATACGGCGAGTGCAATGGCTCTTCGAGCAGTGTATCCCAAATTCGGCAGTTCTGTGTATTCACTGCAACCTGTAGTGGAAAATGTACCTCGTCATTCCATTTCCCGACATGTCATAAACTTCGATCCATGTCAGAAACCGAACAGCAAATTCAGAACGTCTGGATCTTGTATGGGTACCAATGTAAAATATACTGCTAAACTTTCCGTACTGTTGATCATACCTGTAGGATGGACAATTCTCGTGCCAATGCACTATCCTGGGCACGTGCTGCGTGATCAGTTACAACAACAGCAACAGCAACCTCGTCAATAACTTCCACCGAAATAGGACGCCTTGCTCTTCCAGATGCCACACCAAGCCCAGCTATGTTTTAGAATTTCATCATAATCTTATTTAAATCATTTAATGATATCAGGCCTCCTCTCAGATCTTTCAGACAGCAATACTCTATCAACGCAGTACTGTAATTGCTGCCGTTCACGTTAAACTGTTTCACTAAAAGCGCACGGTCTCTCTTCTCGATAGCAATACTATCCACTCTCGTTACGGCTTGTCAAATGACAGCGTGAACGTCATACAATCATACAAACACTGTACAGTGCCATTTGTGCTCCTGGTGGCTACAATTTGAACTAATTCTTCTCCAGCGAAAATCGGTTCTACATTAACGCATTATAATAGACCTATCTACCACGTTTCGCTGCACTTTAATTATAGCCATCCGGTACGTATTCGCGTGCTTTGTAAAGCAAACAGCGCCAACTGTCCCCTATACAAGTTGCGTAACACACTCGGTGCGACACAGCGATAGGCAGCTGTCTGCATACGCCACGACCCGACCGCTGCTTGGATGCGTACAAACAGTTCATGTTGCTGAAATTGTTTAAGTTTCAAACTGCTGCTTCAATCTTAACATCCTCTTATGATGTCTCCAGCAATCGGGAGACGAAGCGTTAAAACAAAAGTCATCAACGGCGTCCGTGAGTCTTATTCAACTATGGATTGTTGATGAATAACAAAAACAGCCAAAAGCACTTTAAAAAAAGCTTCATTTTACTTCCTTTACCGATTTCTGGCTATCATGCACTTCATCAGATGGCTACACTGTAGCAGAATACGTGAATTATGATATTTTTAAACTTCCAACATTGTCGCAACTCTGCTATTTGCTGTACACCGCAAGTGACTGCCCTTCCAAAGTCTTACACTTCATCGTTTGTCAATTTATGATGATTTCTGTAAACAACTGTATGTTTTTAGCGTACTTCTTACCAGAAACGTACAAAGTACTAACTGCTCAGTCCTGAAATATCTAGATCTTTTGAACAGTTTTGTATCTCTTTATATGATTCAACTCCTCGCCAACAGCGATAACATCATGGAATGTCCAACAGTTCACTTAGGTACGTATAGAGATAGAAAGTAATGGAACAAACATTTCTTGCATTCCGTGAAGTAATTTAAAAGAACTTTAAGTTTTAGATTGGACAGTCGTAGGAAGACAGCTCCTCCTCCAGTGTCTTAACCACGATGCTACTTCGTTTTTTTTTTTTTTAAAGTAGTAGACCCGGAGGAAGCCTCTGAGCTGTTATTGGTTACCTGTCATTCACTATAGCTCCGTGCTGTCGAGACCAGAAGTTTAAGTCGTCCTCCTTCCACCGCCTCGTCCTCCATCATTTTTGAAGAAGAATGCTAATTTCAGAGGCGAGCAATTTGAGACCGACGATTCGCCTAGGTTACGGGAGTCTTTTCGCGTTGTGTCGTTTCTCGGTAATGCCGCAAGTTTGTCAAAAAGGAAGAGAAACCAGACGGAGACAGTAATTAACAACTTGCAGCCGTGTCGCGACATTTACGCCGCAAGATCGATGAACCCGACCGCCTAGTGGCTGTTGTTCAGAGTTTCGATTTGGAACGGCAGACGGTTTTAATCACACTGACAGGCGGTTTATTTTCCGCAGAAACAGCCGGTATCGAAATTCCTCGTCGCCGTCGAGGCCGCCCCCACTGACGTCAGAGCGTGCCGTGCTGTGTCTGCTTCCGACGCGGAAACGGCAGCTTATCAGACTAGCGTCCGAATGGACATATTAACTTCTTTACTGCTGCCTTCTCTCTCTTTTTATTCTTCTTGGGATCTAAATTACAAAAAGCTCATTCGTTTACCGTTCGTACTTCATTTTACATTTCTCTTGGATATCGTAATGCAGCGACTGAAATTTATTTTTTTAAATAATACATTAGGTCAGCTACAAAGAAACCAAACCAAACCAAACCAAACTAAGAGGAGAAATATATTCAACCTTCAAGAAGAATATAATAATTCCAGTACCAAAGAAAGAAGGTACTGACAGGTGTGAATATTACTGAACTATCAGTTTAAAAAGTCGTAGTTGCAAAAACTTACACAAATTCTGTATCTAATAATGGAAAAACTAGTAGAAGCCAATCTCGGAAGATATATTTGGGTTCCAGAGAAATATAGGAATACACTAGGCAATACTGACCTTACGGCTTCTCATAGGAGATATGTTAAGAAAAGGCAAACCTATGTTTATAACACTTGTAGACTCAGAGAAAGCTTTGGACAATGTTGACTGGAATACTCTCTTTGAAATTCTGAAGGTAACAGGGCTAAAATACAGGGAGTCAAAGGTTTTTTTATAGCTTCTACAGGAACCAGACGGCAATTACAAGAGTCGAGGGGCATGAAAGGGAAGCAATTGTTGAGAACTAAATGAATCAGGGTTGTAGCCTACGCGCGATCTCATTTAGCCTCTACATTGAACAATCAGTGAAGGAAATGAAAGAAAAATCTGGAGTAGGAATTAAAGTTCAGGGCGAAGAAACAAAAACTTTGAGGTTTTCCGATGACATTGTAATTCTGTCAGAGACAGCCAAGGACTTTGAAGAGCAGTTGAACGGAATGGACACTGTCTCGAAAGGAAGATATAAGATTAACATCATGTAATTAATTTTCCTCAACAGTAGTAGTCGATACCAGAAATATTTTTGGTATATAGAAATATTTAGACAGGTCAATAATATCTCAGCTGCTTTTCAGAAAAATTTCATATAATATTATACACAATATAATATATCTCAAGCTAATATCTATGAAAACGAATTTCTTTATTTTCGTTGTTACAATCGATATGTACTACCTCTGAATATACAGTTAAAACTTTTTTTGAAATATTTGAAATTACGAAATATTTGGCACACTTAATATTTCTATTATTAATTACGCTGTATGGTACTGTTTATTATGTTTACTTCAGGATTCATTTATAAAATAATAGTATAAACTATTAGAAATTAACTTGTCAAGAAAACTGTAAGGCTTTTAGAATATTGATATTACCGCAGAGTGAGAAAGTGGTAGTAAGCATGTATCTGTTGTGATCGGACGTGTTTCTGTGTTTTCCAAGAACGATGTAATTTCGGGTTTTTTAATGTGAAAATCCTAAAGACAGTGTGATATAGTAAAATGTGGCGCCAATAAACACCGAAAAAACAAAAAATTTGCACACGCATTCTTTAAATTTATTTAGATCAATTGGACCATGAGAACCTAAAATATGAAAATTTCAGCTTCAAGAATCAGATCCTTAGACATGAAGAACTGGGGCCAACTAAAAGATGAGTGAAAAGTTTATCGTAAATCTTACTCCTCTCGAATCTTTAAGGAAGACTTTACCATAATGGACAATACTGACTACAATGGAAGGATTGGTAGATTACACTCAACTAATGCAAAACAAGAATAATGGAATGTAGTCGAATTAAATCAGGTGGCGCTGAGGAAATCAGATTAAGAAACGAGACACTTTATGCAGAAGATGAATTCTTTCATTTGGGCAACAAAGTAACTGATAATGGCCAAGGTAGGGATGACATAAAATGTAGTCTGACAGCGACACGAAAAGCGTTTCTGAAGAAGAAAATTTTGTTAACATTGAATGTAGATTTAAATTTCAGGAAGCCGTCTCTGAAAGTATCTGCGTGCAGCGCAGCCATGTATGGAAGTGAAACATGGACGATAAACAGCTTAGACGAGGCGAGAATAGAAGCTTTTGAAAAGTGGAGTTACAGAAGAACGCTGAACATTTGACGGATAGATCACATAACTAAGGAGGTACTGAAGAGAATTTGAGATAAAATAAAGTTATGGAGCAATTGGCTTGTAAGGCACATTCTGAGACATCAAGAGATCACCAATTTAGGTTTGGAGGGAAGTGTTGGGGGTAAAAATAGCAGAGGGAGACCAAAGAGATGGGTACAGGAAGCAGATTCAGAGGGATCTAGGTTACAGTAGTTACACAGAGATGAAGATAGAGTAGCATGGAGAGCCGCATTAAACCAGTTTTCGAATTGGATACCACAACAAAAACATCAACCAACAAACTACAGCTAATTATAACTGTACACTGTTTATTGCAGGTCTTATTCTGCAACTTCATTTTGAAACAATTTCCATCGGAACAACATTTTCCAACTAATTCTATGGGGTTAACCTTCAATCCCAAAACTTCCGAAAAAATTGCGAAGAAAAATATTTTCCATAAAATCTTCCCTGGTTCCCGTAGTGCATTTCGTCTATATACCCAAGCCATCTATTCCCATTCATTTTCTTTTCAACTTCCTCGAGACAGCATGAAACCCACTATCCCAAAAACCTGCCCCAGCTTTGTTCAATGGTGTTACAGCCATACAAAATTCTTTATTATATTATTCACCTCTAATAACACAGCAGTTCTTACACTGAGTGTTGACTCTTAAGAATATATTACAGTCAAATATATATCGCTCCCCCGGGGATCGAGAGGAGAAACAGAGTAATTATAACGCGCACGGAGACATTCAAAAAATCATTCTTTCTGCGCTCAACACGTGAACGGAACAGGAAAAGTCCTAATAAATGGTGCGTGTATAATGGGATTTACCCTCTGCCATCCACTCATAGTTTTTATCATAGTTTAGATGTAGATGTGGTTATGGCACTTTGGAAGACGCGTTTTGTTGATTAACGCACACGCGACGCTGCGCCTGTAGTGGGCGTCTGGAGAAAGCATGTAACGCACATTTGAAAGTGAGTGATGTATATTCACTACTAGCAGAAATACTCCTGAAGTAAAACATTAAAAGCTCAACGAATCTGAAAAAAAGAACTGAAAAGGAAAAAAAAAAGATTTTGTGGAAGTCCTTGAAAAAATCAGCCAAGCTACTTTTACAGTCAGTTAAATAATCAATCTTTTAAGAAAACAAGTATGTAAATCAATGTATTTCACTTCTATTATTCAAAAATATTCTACAAAATTAAGTTTCAAGACAGATCATCTTTTATGAAAATATCGTTGCACAAACTAGTGAGCAGTAAGAGTAATCTATGATGACTACCCAGCATCACCATCTAGACGCCAATTTCAAAATTACGTAGTTTAGCCACAGATTCGTTGAACTTGTAGCTTCCCAAGAAATCGGTTATAATTAATAAATTATAGGTCGGAAGTAATTATGACGAATATAATTACAATATTACAAGAAAAATTATCTTATTTACTGTTATTTAAATATGATTGGAGCTCAGAAACGGATATGGAAGTCTGCTACCAAACTATAGCACCTATCCTATGATATAGAGTGACATACATATACCAAAGCTAAAATTTGAAATTTAACTTTGGGAACATACTGCAACTTAACATAATAAATTTTATTTAGAAAGTTTTCGCTTACGTTGAGAAGAATAACGACAAATGTATGTCTGTTATTAAAACTAAATACTTTTACTCTCACATATACAGATCTGCAAACGGTTAGTACACAGTACTATTTAAATAAAGTTTGTGTGAAATATTCCATAAACATGCTTGTTCCACATAATTACAAAATGTCAAACATACGATCCACTGGATGCGTAGCTAAACTGAAATCACAATTCGATTATCGCTCACCGTACTTTGAAACTACCATATAGCGGTAGATTTTCACGAAGTAAGGACATGAGCTCGAGACTTCAGAGGCAGCATCATTACGATGAGCTATCGAGTTGCAACTGCAAACGATCCGCTGACGGTAAAAAATAAAAAAAAAACTATTTAACACTACGCCATACTAGTTGTGTTGCTACAGTAATGTACAGAAAGGACAAAATATTTGTCGCGTCAGGTACGTGAAACGTGACTTCATCGGAAAACATAAGCCCTACCTGAAAGTTGTTACCGAATTGCTGCAGCGACCTGCAGGTACGTCGGTAGCAGGCGCGTGCCGTCCCCTCCTGCAGAACATGCATTCGCTTTGTATGTGTACAAAGAACACCGCTTAGTGAGCAGATAACTAACGGCCTCTACTGTGGTGTCCTCTCCCGGAAAATACCGGCGAAAAAACTTACAAGAACTTTGACAAAAATTTGGCCATATTTTACAGAATGTCGTTACACACATATGTCGGATCACCGTTAGTACTGTCAAGACTATTAACATGATTTTGGCATTGGAGTCATTGTCATCGCGCTTACCAATAATTCAGTGTGACATTCTTATCTGTAAGTTTACTGTACAGTCGGTTAATTGCGCCCTTTTGATACTCAAATCTAAACGCACTTTGCAACGCATTACAAACTCGGAATGTAATGTGACCTGCAGAATATCATACGCTGACGCCGTTTAGCACAAACCCTAACAACAGGTCTACTGAGACAGTGGAGAAGACATATTAAAATTTAAAGCCCTATAGAATGTACCTATTTTAGATATGTAAGGACTTCAGAAAATACTTTACACGTGTCGTCCGCAGCTAAGCGCATTGAGCAACAGGAATGGTAGACTGTCACAAGAGGGGACATGTAAGAGACACAGTTCTGCTGCTACACGAGTAAAAGGGGCATCATGGAATGCAATTGAAGTGGCGCAGCAAGTGGAAACTCGTTCCACGTTACCCAGAAGTTGTCTGTGACGTTCGTCATCTGTTCTGAATTGGTCGGGCCAGCACAGTTTTAGAACCTATGCCAAATGAAGCACGTGAAGAACATTAAGAGGCCCTCTCGAGCCTAACTGCCATTACCGCTAATGTCCTTTGACTAGCAACCACAACAGAGCTAAAATAGCGTGGTTCACTATCTACCAGTATGATCTAACTGTGCGAACATTTCCAGGACATTATTGCAGCTTCACTATTTACTAAAAATAATCTGTTTGTAGGTGTGTGGCTCGCGAATATTGTTGTAGACAGTGTATAACTGTATAACACGTATATAAGTACAATGAGGTGAGAAAAGTCGTGAGATACCTCCTAATACCGTGTCGGACCTCCATTTGCCTGGCACAGTGCACCAACTCGTAGCAAGTCCCTTGCAGAAATATTACGTCATGCTGCCTCTATAGCCGTCCATAATTGTGTAAGTGTTGCCGGTGCACGATTTTGTGAACGAACTGAACTCTCGATTATGTCCCATTAATGTTCGATGTCTTCGCGATGGGTGATCTGGGTGGCCATATCGTTCGCTGGAATTGTCCAGAATGTTCTTTAAACCAATTGCGAACCATTGTGGCCCGGTGACATGGCTCGTTGTCATCCATAAAAATTCCATCATTGTTTGTGATTATGAAGTCCATAAATGGCTGCAAATTCATCAATGATCTGTGCAGTTTACCCACAGGACCTACTCTATTCCACGTAAACACACCCCACAACGTAACGGAGTCATCACCAGCTTGCACAGTGTCTTGTTGATGACTTAGGTCCGTGGCTTGGTGGGGTCTGCGGCACACTCGAACCTTATCATGTCTTACCAACAGAAATCGAATCTGACCTGACCTGGCCACGGCAGCATGGTTTGAGGCATCATGTCATGGACTACGCGGGCCCTCCCACCTCGCTCGGGGGTGTGTGTGTGTGTGTGTGTGTGTGTGTGTGTGTGTGTGTGTGTGTGTGTGTGTGTTGTTCTTAGTATAAGTTAGTTTAGGTAGTGTGTGTAAGTCAAGGCACCGATGACCTAAGCAGTTAGGAATTCACGCAGATCTGAACATTTGAAGCGGCCACGGTTTTCCAGTCGTCTAGGGTCGAACCGATATGGTCACGATCCCAGGAGAGGCGATGCCGTGCTTTTAGTAAAGGCACTTGCGCCGCTAGACTGTCGTCATAGCGCGTTAAGACCACATTTCTCCGCACTGTCCGAATGGATACGTTCGTCGTACGTCCCACATTGATTTCCGAGGGTTGTTGTATGTAGTGTTGCAAGTCTGTTAGCACTGACAACTCTATGCAAAAGCCACTGTCCTCGGTCGTTAAGTGAAAGTAATCGGCCACTGCGTTGTCTGTGGTGAGAGGTAATGCCTGAAATCTGATATTCTCGGCACAATCTTGACACTGTGGATCTAGCAATATTGAGGTATCTAACTGTTTCCAAAACGGAATGTTCCATGCGTCTAGCTCCGACTACCATTCCTCGTTAAGTCTTTTGGTTCCCGTCGTGAGGCCATAATGACGTCGGACACCTTTTCACATGCATCACCCAATGACAGCTCCTCAATTCAATGCCCTTTTATACGTTGTGTACCCGATTAACTACCATCTGTGTATGTGCATATCGCTGAACCATGACTTATGTGATCTCAGTGTAAGAACGGGAGAAGACAGCGAAATGATACTTGGCGCGTTGAAAGAGTTTGTGCTGTTGTTTTTACAAAATAGAGTCAAATTTACATAAACCTCGGCAGTATGAGCCCGCTTATCAGCTTAACGTTGAGTCCCCTCTGACATCGATCCATTCACTAACCCAGTTTTGTAGTGTGTCTTAAACCCGTTGTATCCCCTTCTGAGACAAGCTGGCCAACAATTGTTTTAACTGGTTTGTGGTGTCATGGATACTGTCACTAGGACGTCTTGAGCCGATCCCACACACGTTCTGTCGAGGACAATACTGGGTATCTTGCTGGCAATGAGTATATCTCAGCATCACGCCGACTGTTCATGGGGACATGTGCCATGTGCGGACGAGCATTGTCCTGTAGAAAAACGACTCCAAGATACTTCCGCATGAGCGGTAACACTTAGGTGACGCAAGATACCTGTGACGTGCCAACATAATTCGCTCAATCAGTGCCAGCCGTGACCAGTAATGCTATCCCATGTCTCCCCACACCTTGACGCCACGAGTAACACCTCTGTGCCTCTCATAACCGTTGGAAAATTGGGACCTCTCCCCATGTCGCATTCATATTCGCCGGTGACGGTCACCCGAGGCAGCGCAGAATCGCGATTCGTTGCGGGGGTGGAGGTGGGGGGGAGGAGGGGAGTCATGTGTGAATGTAACTTTTTAGTTTTTTTAACTTCATTTTGTAGCGAAAATGTTCCGCAGTGCACAATTAAACCACATTAAATTTCCTACAAATAAATGCACTATTAATTTATTCTCTAGGTTTAATAATTCCCGTGATGCAGGGATCAATAAGCGAAGATTATTAAAAATAGTGTTTTAATGGCATAAATTGATGTTTATTGTCAAACGAAGTGAGTTAAGAACAAATATTTAATGTGAGTCCCTCATCTAAGTGCACTAGACACATGTTAACGGATAAGACTGGAAAAGCGGGGGTGGAGGTTATAAGCGTGAGGAAGGTAGGTCTCCTGACCGTGGTCATGCATTTCTCTCCTTCATAGGTCAGCAAAATAAACAGTGAACTGGCAATTTCCCACTCCCCTACCGCAGTATGTCACAAATAGAACCACAGGATATTTTACAAAGTAATAGCGACCGTTCCGCAGCTCAGCTTATGGTTCAAATGGCTCTGAGCACTATGGGACTTAACATCTTTGGTCATCAGGCCCCTAGAACTTAGAACTACTTAAACCTAACTAACCTAAGGACAACACGCAACACCCAGCCATCACGAGGCAGAGAAAATCCCTGACCCCTCCAGGAATCGAACCCGGGAACCCGGGCGCGGGAAGCGAGAACGCTACCGCACGAGCACGAGATGCGGGCAGCTCAGCTTATGAGTCAGTGTCCACGCAGTGCGCCTACACTCCTGGTGCGCTGGCGAGGTGTTTGTTTATTTTTTATAAAGTGTGTGAAAAGTGCGTTGAGTATAGACGTAAGCTGCTAATAATACAAACCCCAGGAAAGCGAGTTGACAGAGTGCAAGTAAATCTCTGCACACTGCTCTACAACGCTAGAGGGGAAATTGATTTTTAGACATCCTGCACGTCAGCAATAACGTTGCTGTAGCGTTTTCGCGGGAATGGCAAATTCCACCACCATGACTGCAGGTCGCTTTTCAGTTTGTATACAGACTATTCCTCCCCAGTATTTCCTGTCCAGTTCTCTCACGTAAGTAAGCAAAGTAACTTCACTGAGCACGCGTTTATGTAGTGAAGTTCATTTCAATTTATTAAGTTAGTTTTTATCTGTAGCTGATAAAAAGCAATTATGTAAAAAAGCTAAAGAGATGGAGTTGTCAATTTTCTACCACACTGAACAGCCTTCTCCGAATGTGAAATGCTGTCAGAATGTATTCGACAATGTCGATTTCATTGTCTCCACTGTCAATGGCTGCAATACTTTTCGCGGCTTGAGAGTATCAAATACATCACCCAGTCTCAGCTCTGCCAACATATGAAGAGATCCAGAGGCTTAAATTATATCCATCTACAACAGAAGTAGGTCACTTCGGTGTTACGGAACTTCAGATACCCAATCAAGCAATGCATAATATCAGATTACTGTTCTATATTTAAACATGGTCAGTCCTGTTTCATTAGACATATTGATACCCACCCTGCGAGATGTGGATGTGTGATAAGTGGCTCTACTCAGTGCAACCCACTCTAGAAGTGCCAGTAGTTTCTGAATGGAAATTATTTATGCACTCTCCCCGTAACACAATTAACGATGACAGAAGTGCAGTAACTTTCTGGTCGTTCAGTATGTCGCTACCAAGTGACTAGAACATGATAGCCAAGCTTTAAAGTTTGCTACCAAAGACAAACGGGAGCAAGATGCCACAGTTACCAATCAAATCTCCTTCCCACTAACATTATGTAGAACACTGACAACATCTCACTTACAAGTTACGCACTTTTCAAATAATGTTCAAATGTGTGTGAAATCTTATGAGATTTAACTGCTAAGGTCATCAGTCCCTAAGTTTACACACTACTTAACCTAAATTATCGTAAGGACAAACACACACACACCCATGCCCAAGGGAGGACTCGAACCTCCGCCGGAATCAGCTGCACAGTCTGTGACTGCAGCGCCTTACACTGCTCGACTAATCCCGCGTGGCTACGCACTTTTCAGCGATTGTTTGTAGGAACGTGTTTCACATAGAAGCTCACTTAACGACAGCACATAAGTACTGATTTAATAAACTGAAAATAATTCATCTGGGGTATAAACACGAGCTCAGTGAAGTTATTTTGTTTACTTACATGAGAGAACTCGACAGGAAATACTGGAGAGGAATAATTGGTATATAACCAGAAAAGCAAGCTGCTGTCACGATGGGGGAAGTTTCCGTTCCCGCAAGAAAGCCACAGCAACGTTACAGTTGCCGTGCAGGATGACCGAGAATCAGTTTCCCCTCTAGCATTGTACAGCGGTGCGCAGAGATGCTTTCCTCTGGTTTGTATTATTAGCAACTTTTATCTGTATTCAATATAGCGTTCGCACACTTCATGGAAGTCCCCCAACCCACCACTAGCGTCAGCACACTGTGTCGCCGGTGATTCATTACGCGAGTTGCGGGAGAGTGGCTATAACTTTTGGAAATACTCTGTAGTTTCCTTTTATGACGTAGTGCGGTAGACAGAGTGGAGAACTGCTTGTTCGCCCTTCAGTTTGCATACCTATAAACGAAACAAGTGCATAATTACGATCAGACGACCTCACACTTAGAATCTCCACCCCCGCTTTACAACCTGTTAAACCCTCAGAACACAATTTATCCATTAGTATGATTCCACTGCACTTACATGTGGTACACATAATGTTCTTAACCCGCTTCATCTAAAATAAAACATTAATTTTGTACCATTAAAACCCTATTTTAATTACCCGCTATTTTTCCATACCCTGCAACGCGAAAATTTGAGTCCTAGAGGATAAAAAGTGGAGGACTTTATTGCATGAAATGTAATGTAGTTTGCTTTTGTACTGGAAAAACCACGGTTATTCAAGGAAAACCTAAGAAAATGGCTTTTAAAAATGTTCTCTCCTTCCCTCCCCAAGCCCCCCGCCCCATCTCTGCTGCTACCTTCCCCTATCCCACACCCCAGCACTAACACACCAACGATTATGATTTATAAAATGTTATTCACTACACTGCCCCCTACCACTGTACAAACTACAGGTATTTTTAACCTAATTTTCCTCCGTTGACTCGACACTATTCATCAGAAGTTCATGCTTCCTGGTCACGGCAGCACTCCGAACACAACCAAAAATGGCTCAGAGCACTATGGGACTTAACATCTGAGGTCATCAGTCCCCTAGACCTAGATTTACTTAAACCTAACTAGCCTAAGGAGATCACACACATCCATGCCCAATGCAGGATTCGAATCCGCGACCGTAACAGCAGCGCGGTTCCGGACTGAAGTGCCTAAAGCCGCTCGGCCTCAACGGCTGACTCCGAACGCAACCGTTTGTATTGCAATATTATCAGCACCCTACGCATGGGACAGTAATTCCCCAGTTCGGCTGATGAGAGTCTCTGAACAACGGTGAGCGATGGCACAGAAAGAGTCCTCTACTTATTCTGGGATGGCGGTCTCAGGTGTAAATGGCGCCGATGTTCTTGGTGACCAAATGGCACCCTCCCTTGTGGCGGCGAGATCTAGTAGACCGGAACCTTTACAACGTCTATGTCTGCCTTTACGTTCTCATGCACTACAAGTTTGGGCCACTTCACATCCGAATGCCCCCAGAAACCTGAATACTGGCGATATGTGTCTACCGTAACTTCCCATGCACTACAAGTTTGAGCCACTTCACATCCGAATGCCCCAAACCTGAATACTGCACCATTCGACCAGCTGGCCAAGCAGGGACATATTATTAGGCCACTTTGTTTCTCTGTGAGGGGCTGGTGACGCTGTCTCAGAGTAGTATGCTGCATCTCCGTGTCCTTCATAGTCATCACTCAACATCTGATGCTATACTCTGCCTTTATACATGCCATCAGGCCTGGTAACACAACTAAAATAGAACAACACGAGGGCACTGTAGTGTCCGTGCTACCTGTCACAGAAAATTGAACTCTCATCGTTTACATAACCGCTGATGGAGAGAATATGCATGAAGTTACATTGACGTCCGATCAAGTCCTCTGTGTGCTTCAGTTTTTTTGTTTGTTTGTTTGTAATTAGGTGTATAACGAGCACAAGGGCTGCAGGAAATCCATTACTTTAAGCCTGCAGCACTGGATTGGCTGTAAAACTATAACCTGTGTTTGTGATATATTTATATAAATTTTTTTCAATTTAAAATTCTCTTCTTATCTTTATTTTACCATATTTGTACCGTTCCTGTTCATCTTCATGTCACGTACTTGTTATTCATGAAGCAATGTGTAATGCTCATAAGAAAACAAATGAATGTGCGAGATGTAAATTTAAGTTATATATCTATGACTCAAAAGATCGCGATCTTTGTCTGTGGAGGAAAACATAGAAAAAGTTAGACTATTTTTCACGACTGCGCAATACATGGGCAGCATTGCTTCACATACTGCATTGCCTGAATTTGATCGTATCAACGTCTTTATGCTTGTCTGTTGGGAGGAAACACTCCTACAAACTATCCTACAAGGTCCCCGTATATAAACCGCAGGAGTGACAGCATGTGCTGGTGGATCACCAGCGGCACTGGCTACGCGTTGCTCGTGGAGTCTCTCTGCCTAATAGAGCCATGAGTGATGAACCGGAGCGGCGGCCGCGCTCGTCTGCTGGTCGATATGGCATGCGACTCGCGAACAGTCGAGAGCGCCGTCTCGTTGCCGTCCGCTATCGATATCCCTATCGGCATCTGGCTGGAACGGGCTCGGCGCGTCGCACAGAGATGGACGTGCAGCAGCGCGCCGTCGATGTTGCCACCGTTATTAGTAGCTGCACCCGAGTCTCGCTTGTTCAGCAGATACGTTCTGTTACAGCTAGCCTGTCACCGTTAATCGTGACCACCCACATACCGTTTTGGCACCGATGACGAATTCTTCCCAAAAGGAAAATTTTAAAATGAATAAATCTGGCACTTGGTTCTGAGGTGTCAGAGAAAAATACTGGGTGGCGCTCTCTTCAGGAATGGGCGAGGGAATGATCCCTCTTCACGGAAATATTGACTTTAAAATATTTAATAACATATTGCGGTATAAGAATAAAGCAAAAGGGAGCTCACTCCTTTCACTTTTCAAGTCAAAACGACATTTGTTTTAAAATATGTTTGGGTATTGAATCATTCACAGCAGGCTATCCCGACCGTATTCATACCATGGCAATACTGGTTTTATTGGCATAAGGCTGTGGTCTAAGGAATGATTCTGCGCCTAGCGTTCAGTTTCCATGTGCGGGAAACATTTTCAGAGGTCTCTATCTAGACCCGGACCACAGTCCTATACTACATGTAGTTAATTTTGATCTACGATGACTATTTTCATGACCAGAAAGACATAAACGCTTATCTGGATCACTCTTGGTTTCGCTGCGACTTGGTTGCAACTCGTCTTATAAAAACACAGTTAATTTTAAAATGTCTTTCTAGTCTCTGAGGATGTCTCCCACAAAGGAGACGAAACGCTTGACACAGATCATTTTTTAGCGCAAGACGTAATGGTGATAAGATCAATATCACCAGTGATACGAACACAGGCCGTCAAAGCAGGCACTGAATGATTTCCTGTTGAAACAATACAGTGCCCTTATGACTAAGAATACAAAGTCATAGTCGTTAACAATGCAAAACATGTGAGCTTATTGAAGACTGCAAGTTCTGTGCTTGTGAATGTACGCAGTGATATATACTGAGGTGACGAAGGTCGTGCGATAGTGATACGCAAATACACAGATTGTGGTGGTATCACGTACACAAGGTATAAAAGGGCAGTGCGCTGGCAGAGCTGTCGTTTGTATTCGACTGACTCATGTGAAAAGCTGTCCGACGTGATTAAGGCCTCTCGATGGGAGTTAACAGAAATTGAATGCGAAATGGTAGTTGGAGCACGGGACACTCCATTTCGCAAATCGTAAGGGAATTCAATATTCCGAGATACACCTTATCAAGAGTGTACTCAGAATACCAAATTTCAGGCATTGCCTTTCACCACAGACAACGTAGTAGCCGACAGCCTTCACTTAACGACCGAGAGCAGCGGCGTTTGCGTAGAGCTGTCAGTGCTAACAGACAAGCAGCACTGCGTGAAATAACTATAGAAATCAATGCGGGGCGTACAACGAACGCATCCCTAAGGAGGGTGCCGCGAAATTTGGCGTTGATGGGCTATGGCAGCAAATGATCGATGTGAGTGCCTTTGCTAACAGTACGACTTGGCCTGCAGCGCCTCTCCTGAGCTCGTGACCATATTGGTTGGATCATAAACGACTGGAAAATCGTGGCCTGGTCAGATTCGCCCCGATTTCAGTTGCTAAGAGCTGATGGTAGGGCTCGGGAGTGGTGCAGACACCATGAAGCCATGGAACCTAGCTGTCCAAAAGGCATTGTGGCTCCATAATGGTGCGGTGTCAAACCATCATTGACTGGAAATGGATACGTTCGGCTACTTGGAGACCATCTGCAACCATTCATGGACTTCAAGTTTCTAAACAACGACGGAAGGCCGCAATTGTTCGCGACTGGTTATAAGAGCTTTCTGCACAAGTCGAGAGAATTATTTTGCCATCCATATCGCCCGACGTGAATCCCGTTCAACATGTATGGGACATAATGGAGAGGTCACTTCATGCACAAAATCCTCTACCGGCAACACTTTCGCAATTACGGACGGCTATAGAGGCAGCAAGGCTCAGTATTTCTGCAGGGGACTTCCAGCGACTTGTTGAGTCCACGCCACGTCGAGTTACTGCGCTAAGCCGGGCAAAAGGAGGTCCGGCACGATTTTAGGACGTACCTCATGACTTTTGCAATCTCAGTGAATTGCATGTCGCATAATGTAGCAACAGGAAACTTATGGTTCTTGTCAAAACTCTGCATCATATCTCAGGTGGGCATCAACCCGAATATGTAATGAGATATTCCTTCTGACGACTTGCTCAAACAGTTTAACGCGCAGGGCGCTAGCTTGCGAGGCAGGTAGGTAAGCCTCGCTCCGGACTGGCGATAGGTGGTCCGATAAACCATACAATCTGAGGATGGTTTTCCATGCTCGTGCAGGAGGATACTGCACTGGTCCTCGATCTGCGCCTCAGAATGCACTGAACACAGACGTTTAAAATACGGCAACGTAACAAATTTAACACGATAAAGGCAGACTGCACACACTACTTCCATCCCTTATATTAACTGAGGACGCTCGCGAGGGCATACGTCATCTGGTCACAAAGTTAAAATGAAATAAATGTATCAGTCTATGGTAGGACTGGATAAACGCTAGGAAAGACAGGCAGCGACACACACATTATGATGAGTAGACATCGAAATGGGTCGTACAATATTAATAAATTCTATTTTAAGTGCTATGGTGCACAAACTGTTACTTTTAGGATACTGATAAAACAATGATTATCAGTATAACAAAGAAAAGCAGCGTCATCGCCCATAGTAGTAGAGATCCGACCAATAACCATAGACAGAGCATCATCTACAAGAAATAATGGAAATGACTCCTGAAAGACAAGCGATGTTCCCAGTATGCTTTTCATATGCCCGAAAGAAGCCACGAGTACCCAACGCAAGACGGCTCCACCGCCGCATCGATGGTCATTAGGTGGCGGGGTTGGAGCGCCATTTAAATATTTTTTTCTGCGCATAACTCAACCGTAGCACACTGCACATGTTCTTGCTCAATGGCTTTAGGGCTGACATGGATCATGGGAACTGCAGATGATAAGTACAGAGCAGAGCAGAGCAGAGCAGAGTAGAGACTATGATAGGGCACTGTGTGTGTGTGTGTGTGTGTGTGTGTGTGTGTGTGTGCGTGCGCATGGGAGGGGGTGGGTGGGTATCTCAATTATTTATGGTAAACTATGAATTGTTTGTAATATTGTTCTTTTGTTGTTGCTCGTTTGCTCACTGATCATATTTTCATTATTATATGTGGCCTTCTGTATGAAAAATTCTTCCTATAGAGCGAGCATTCACTTCCTCTTGTTGGTGTGGTATAACACTGACATGTTCGTTTTTATAGCACTGTGGCGGTGACTTTCTTTTATTAGACCTTCTGCATTTGTGGAGTGGGTACATTGGCTCTTCACTGCCCTTACATGTTCTTTGTACCTGTTATTAAAATTTCTTGTAGTCATCCCAATATATGCTAATGCATATATTCGTGAAATATTGTGGTTATCATTCTCTTCTACCACAGTTTTAAATTTCTTTTGTATTGTGGTGTTTCTCTTGTAGGATATATTAATTTTACGTCTTTATAACGTTACTAACCTAGTGTTTGAGTTTGTTGTAGTATGTTATGGTTTGTCATTTTGTGTTTGGAGATGTATTTTATGGTGTGAGTGTACCTTGTGTGTTACTGTTGTGTGTTGGTACATCTGGATTGTTTTTAATTTTGCTGCCTTCTTTTTGCAATTTCATTTTTATTGTGTCATAACCGTTGTTTTATGCTATTTTGATGATAGTGTTTAGTCATTTTTGATACTTCTTTTTGCTCAGAAATGTTGTGCACATTCTGAATGTCATATGTCCGATGGCTGTCATTTTTTAGACTGTAGGAGTTTTGGTTTCTTGTGTATTGTCAAGACTGTATGTTTTTACATTATGAAATTCTTCAAGCTGTGTTTGTTGTTAAGTTTTGTGACGTTGTGGTCAAGCTAGTGTATTGTCTCTCCCATTGTTTTCCACACACTGGCATAGAACTTTGAAGTGTTACAGGATATAGGTTAGCATCTCACTTTTGTAGAGCAGAAATAGAGAAAGGAGGAGTTGCTACATTCATCAGGAACTGTCATAAATTTCAAACCATAGACATTCATAAATTTTGCCAAGAACAGCATATGGAACATTGTGCAACACAAGTTCAATTTAAAAAAAATCCTTCATAATATAAAGTGTATATTGAGCACCTGCAGGTAACTTTAAACTGCTCATAAACCACCTTGAAGCTGTACTGGTCCATTTAACAACCAAAAATAAAGAAGTAGTGGTTGCTGGTGACTTAAAGACTCTCCAAATAAGAACTTATTTGAGTTGTAACACTACGATTCTGCTTAATTCCCACTCTAAAGTACCCAACTAGTGTAGCCAATTGCTCACAAACAGTCATTGATAATATCTTTACAAGAAAGTCCAATTGAAGTAATTATATTACAAAATCAATAGTCATTGGCCTCTCAAACCATGACATGCAGTTCCTTCTGTTAAAGGTTAATACTGAACAGGATATAAAATCCGTTAAATCTGAACTCAAGATAGTAATCAACAAGGCAAAAATTGATTATTTTAGTACACTCCTCAGAGACATTCACTGGAGTGATGTTTACAGTGCTTATTGCATGAATGAACATAACACTTTTGCTAAAGAAGTACTTACCCTATTTGAACACTTTTCCCCCAAAACTAACCAAGATTAGAGCAAAGTCTACGAAGAAGCCATAGATTACTCAAGGTATAGAGGCATCTTGTAAAACAAAAACTTTATCTGTCAATACAAAACAGTTCTGATGTTGATGCTATAGCACATTAGAAGAAATACTACAAAATATAGAAGACTGTAATACTGAAATCAAAGCAAATATATTTGTCATATTAGATAACAAAATAAAGACAATATGAGATATAATGAAGGAGCAGATCGGTAGAAACAGACAAGAAGAGGGACAAGTAGCATTAAGAGCAAATGATACATTGGTGACAGATGTGTATAGTGTTGCAGAACGTTTTAACAAACATTTTATAACTGTTATTGAAAAGATGGGGTTGTCAGGTTCTGTAGATGCTGCCATGGGATACCTCAGACCAGACATTTCAAGTAACTTCCATAGTATCAATTTTACCTTCACTACACTAGCAGAAATAATGTCCATCATAAGGTCTTTAAAATACAAAACATCTAGTAGGTATGATGAAATATCAACAAAGTTAATTAAAGAATGTGATTCTGAATTAACATATTAAGCTATCTATGTAACCAATCGTTTATCAGTGGAATATTTCCTGAATGGTTCAAATATGTTGAAGTTAAGCGACCGTTTAAGAAGGGAGATAACGAAATGGCATCAAATTTCCATCCAATTTCAGTTTTGACAGCAATCTAAAAATTTTTAGAAAAGGTAATGTACAATAAGCTATACAAATATCTTATCACAAATAACATATTGCCAAAGTCGCAGTTCGAATTTCTAAAGGGTTTTCATATCGAGAAGGCTATTTACACTGACAGTGAAAATGTATTTAATACATTAGACAAAAAAATTTACGCAACTGGCATATTTTGTGATCTGTCAGAGGCATTTGACTGCGTAAATCACAATATTCTTTTCAGTAAATTAGAATATTATGGTGTACAGGAAATGCTGCCAAATGGTTCAAATCTTATATCTCTGGCAGGAAACAGAGTGTTATTAGGAGAGAGACATGTATTTAGCTATCATGCATCATACAACTGGGAACTAATTACATGTAGGATCCCACAAGGTTCCATCTTAGGGTCCTTACTTTTCTTGTGTATATCACTGACCTTTCATCAGTAACGTTACCATGTGCCAAGTTTGTTTTGTTTGCTGATGATACAAACATTGCAATAAATAGCAAACCCAGTGAAGTCTTAGAAAGATCGACTAACGAAATATTTTTCGACATTAAATCACTGGCTCCTAGCCAATTCTTAGTTACTAAACTTTGAAAAACACACCACACAGATGGAAGAAGTGAACAGTGTTAAATTCTTGGGATTACAAATTGGTAATAAATTCAACTGGGAGGAGCACACCACAGAACTGCTGAAGCATCTAAACAAATCTCTATTTGCAATGCGAATTCTGTCAGACATAGGGGATATAAAAAATAAAAATCTGGCGTACTATGCTTACTTTCAACCCATAATGTCATATGGGATTATTTTTTTGGGGTAATTAATCAACCTAAAGTTTTCTGGGCACCAAAACGTACAATAAGAGTTATATGTGGTGTGAACTCAAGAACATCCTGCAGAGGCCTGTTTATAGAAATAGTGATACTAACTACTGCTTCCCAATATATTTATTCCTTAACGAAATTTGTCATTAAAACATATAAGTTTTTCAAACAAATAACTCAGTTCATGGACCAATACTAGAAATAAGAATAATCTTATGGATGATTTAAAGTCACTTAGTCTTGTACAAAAAAGTTTGCATTATTCAGGAACACACATATTCAATAACTTTCCAGCAGCCATAAAAAACATAACTACAAATGAAATTCAGTTTAAGAGAAGCCTAAAGGATTTATTCGTGGCCAACTCCTTTTACTCTGTTGATGAATTTCTCAGTATAACCAATTGATTTTTGCGTGTGTCTGCCCCATTTCAGTGCAGTAACGTGTTCATTGTAAATAAGTGTTGTAGTGTTTATTTTGTTTATTACCTTATAAACAGAAACTACTTTTTTAATTTTAAATTCAGTGTCTTAGTAAATGAGTGTTGTAAAATGATCCTTTCATATAGTTTTTATTAAAAAAATTACGATCATTTCACTTGGGACCTTGGAAGGTATATTAGGTTATTTGTTCTAGTTGTAAATATTTGCCATGTATTATTGTTTTTCTGATATGTTTTACATCCTGGAGGATCTCCTCACTACGGATCAATTGTAATAAAAGTATATTTAATCTAATTGAATTATGTGGTATATCTTATTTATCTGCCTGATTAAACTAATTATATGTTCTCGTGGATCATGTAAGAGACATATGGTATCGTCTACAAGTCTGTGCCAATATAAACCTGTATACCTTCTTTATTTGTTTTATTTCTGTACAAATTCTGTTTTCATTACGATTCATTAGCATATTTGGTAGTGGGAAGGGATTGTGCTTTCCATTGGGAGGCCCTATTTTTGTAAAAAGCACGAAATGTTAAAGTGAAATTATTTCTGTACACAGTTTTAATCTGCCAGGAAGTTTTTATTTCTGTACAGTCATTTCTTTACGATTTGTTTAAGTTCTTCTATAGTGGTGTTTGAAATTATTTGGTTTCCTTTCCGTTGCTCTTTTACGATGTGAACTGTGTCACCAGTGCGATTCAAGAGTGCATGTCCTTCACACCGCAGAAAAGCAGTTTTGCTGCTGACTGAGGTGTGTGTTTTTACCTTTTCGTATAATTCTAAGTAGTTCTTTATATTTCTGTCACATTGTAGTTCGAAATGTTCAGTTAAACATCTGTGTGCAAATTTTGGAATGTCTTATCTACATCTACATCCATACTCCGCAAGACACCTGACGGTGTGTGGCGGACGGTACCTTCAGTAACTCTATCGGTTCTCCCTTCTATTCCAGTCTCGTATTGTTCGTGGAAAGAAGGATTGTCGGTATGCCTCTGTGTGGGCTCTAATCTCTCTGATTTTATCCTCATGGGCTCTTCGCGAGATATACGTGGGAGGGAGCAATATACTGCTTGACTCTTCGGTGAAGATATGTTCTCGAAACTTCAACAAAAGCCCTACCGAGCTACTGAGCGTCTCTCCTGCAGAGTCTTCTACTGGAGTTTATCTATCATCTCCGTAACGCTTTCGCGATTACTAAATGATCCTGTAACGAAGCGCGCTGCTCTCCGTTGGATCTATATCTTTTCTACGAACCCTATCTGGTATGGATCCCACACTGCTGAGTAGTATTCAAGCAGTGGGTGAACAAGCGTACTGTAACCTACTTCCTTTGTTGTCGGATTGCATTTCCTTAGGATTCTTCCAATGAATCTCAGTCTGGCATCTGCTTTCCCGACGATCAACTTTATATGATCATTCCTAAAACGTTGTTGTTATTGTGGTCTTCAGTCCTGAGACTGGTTTGATGCAGCTCGCCATGCTACTCTATCCTGTGCAAACTTCATCTCCCAGTACCTACTGCAACCTACATCGTTTTGAATCTGCTTAGTGTCTTCATCTCTTGGCCTCCCTCTAAGATTTTTCCCCTCCACGCTGCCCTCCAATACTATATTGGTGATCCCTTGATGCCTCAGAACATGTCCTACCAACCGATCCCTTCCTCTAGTCAAGTTGTGCCACAAACTTCTCTTCTCCCCAATTCTATTCAATACCTCCTCATTAGTTATGTGATCTACCCATCTAATCTTCAGCATTCTTCTGTAACACCACATTTCGAAAGCTTCTATTCTCTTCTTGTCCAAACTATTTATCATCCATGTTTCACTTCCATACATGGCTACACTCCATACAAATACTTTCATAAATGACTTCCTGACACTTAAATCTATACTCGATGTTAACAAATTTCTCTTCTTCAGAAACGCTTTCCTTGCCATTGCCAGTCTACATTTTATATCCTCTCTACTTCGACCATCATCAGTTATTTTGCTCCCCAAATAGCAAAACTTCTTTACTACTTTAAGTGTCTCATTTCCTAATCTAATTCCCTCAGCATCACCCGACTTAATTCGACTACATTCCATTATCCTCGTTTTGCTTTTGTTGATGTTCATCTTATATCCTCCCTTCAAGACACTATCCACTCCGTTCAACTGCTCTTCCAAGTCCTTTGCTGTCTCTGACAGCGTACTCCCAGATAATTTATGGAATTAGCTGCTGCCAGTTGCTGACCTGCTATATTGTAGCTAAATGATAAGGGATCTTTCTTTCTTTCTATGTATTCGCAGCACATTACACTTGTCTACATTGAGATTCAATTGCCATTCCCTGCACCATAAATACGCTGCAGATCCTCCTGCATTTCAGTACAATTTCCCATTGTTACAACCTCTCGATATACCACAGCATCATCCGCAAAAAGCCTCAGAGATCATCCGATGTCATCCACAAGGTCATTTATGTATATTGTGAATAGCAACGGTCCTACGACACTCCCCTGCGGCAAACCTAAAATCACTCTTACTTCTCTCCATTGAGAATGACATGCTGCGTTCTGTTATCCAGGAATTCTTCAATCCAATCACGCAATTGATCTGATAGTCCATATGCTCTTACTTTGTTCATTAAACGACTGTGGGGAAATGTATCGAACGCCTCGCGGAAGTCAAGAAACACGGCATCTACCTGGGAACCCGTGTCTATGGCCCTCTGAGTCTTGTGGACGATTTCTACTCTCCAGAACATAATACATGTTCCAAAATTCTACAACTGATCGACGTTAGAGATATAGGTCTATAGTTCTGCACATCGTTCGACGTCCCTTCTTGAAAACGGGGATGACCTGTGCCCTTTTCCAATCCTTTGGAACGCTACGCTCTTCTAGAGACCTACGGTATACCGCTGCAAGAAGGGGCGCAAGTTCCTTCGTGTACTCTGTGTAAAGTCGAACTGGTATCTCATCAGGTGCAACGGCCTTTCCTCTTTTGAGCGATTTTAATTGTCTCTCTATCCCTCTGTCGTTTATTTCGATATCTACCATTTTGTCATCTGTGCGACAATCTAGAGAAGGAACTACAGTGCAGTCTTCCTCTGTGAAACAGCTTTGGAAAAAGACATTTAGTATTTCGGCCTTTAGTCTGTCATCTTCTGTTTCAGTACCATTTTGGTCACAGAGTGTCTGGACATTTTGTTTTGATCCACCTACCGCTTTGACATAAGACCATAATTTCTTAGGATTTTCTGCCAAGTCAGTACATAGAACTTAACTTTCGATTTCATTGAACGCCTCTGGCATAGCCCTCCTCACACTACATTTCTCTTCGCGTAATTTTTGTTTGTCCGCAAGACTTTGGCTATGTTTATGTTTGCTGTGAAGTTCCCTATGTTTCCGCAGCAGTTTTTTTAACTCGGTTGTTGTACCACGGTGGCTCTTTTCCATCTATTACGATCTTGCTTGGCACATACTCATCTAACGCACATTGTGCGATGATTTTGAACTTTGTCCACTGATCCTCAACACTATCTGTACTTGAGACAAAACTTTTGTTTTGAGCCGTCAGATACTCTGAAATCTGCTTTTTGTCACTTTTGCTAAACAGAAAATTGTTCCTACCTTTTTTAATATTTCTATTTACGGCTGAAATCATCGATGCAGTAATAGCTTTATGATCGCTGATTCGCTGTTCTGCGTTAACTGTTTCAAATAGTTCGGGTCTGTTTGTCACCTCAAGGTCTAATATGTTATCGCCACGAGTCAGTTCTCTGTTTAACTGCTCAAGGTAGTTTTCAGATAAAGCACTTAAAAAAATTTCACTGGATTCTTTGTCCCTGCCACCCGTTATGAACGTTTGAGTCTCCCAGTCTATATCCGGCAAATTAAAATCTCCACCCAGAACTATAACATGGTGGGGGAATCTAATCGAAATATTTACCAAATTATTCTTCAGGTGCTCAGCCTAAACAGCAGCTGAGCCAGTGGGCCTATAGAGACATCAAATTACCATGTCTGAGCCTGCTTTAACCGTGACCTTCCCCCAAATCATTTCACATTTCGGACCTTCGTCAATTTCCTTCGATACTATTGCACTTCTTATCGCTATAAACACGCCTCTCCCTACACAGTCCAGCCTGTTATGCCGGGATCAGTGAAGCGGATTGGAAAAAAAGACAAGGCTTTCTTTTCAGATGAGTCTAGGATAATAGCAACAGCAACAGTAGATGGTATAACAGGAATAGGATTCACTATGAACAGGAAGGCAGGGCAGAGAGTGAGTTACTGTGAATAATTCAATGATAGGTTGTTGTCATCAGAATGGACAACAGATTAACGCCGACAACGATACTTCAGATATACATGCCGGCGGCGCAAGCCGAAGGTGAAGAGACAGAAAAAGTATGTGATGATATTGAAAGGTAATTTAGTGCGGAAAGGGAGACGAAAATCTAATAGTCATGGTGGATTGGAATGCGACTGTAGGGGAAAGAGTTGAAGAAAGGATCACAAGAGAATATGGCCTTAGTAGTACTAATGAGAGAGGATAAAGAGTGAGTTCTGCAATATATTTCAGCTAGTACCAGTGAATATTCTGTTCAAGAACCGAAATAGGAGGAGGTACACTTAGCGAGGGCCGGGAGATACGGAAAGATTTCAGTTACATTATATCATGGTTAGGCAGAGATCCCAAAATCAGATACTTGAATATACGGCGTACCCAGGAGCAGATATAAACTCAGATCACAATTTAGTAGTGATGAAGAGGAGGCCGAAGTTTAAGAGACTAGTTAGGAAGAATAGCTTAATAGGTAGTTCAACTGAAGACAAAAACGGACATATCTGGAAAGGTCCATCACAGCTACAAGGAGAAACGTAGGTACAAGGAAAGTAACTGTGTGGAAACCATGAGTAACAGAACAAATGTTTCAGTTGATCGATGAAAGGGGAAAGTACAAAAGTATCCAGGGAAATACAGAAATACAAGTCACTTACGAGTGACATAAATAGTATGTACAGGGCAGCTAACGCGAAATGGGTGCATGAAAAATGTGAAGACATCGAAAGAGAAACGATTGTCGGAAGGGCTGACTCAGTATACAGAAAAGTGAAAACTACCTTACGTGAAAGTAAAATCAAGGGTGTAACATTAAGACCGCAAAGGAAATTCCATTGGTAAAAGCTGAGCAGAGAGGGGGTAGCCTACAATGAAGGCCTCTGTGAAGGAGAAGACATACCAGATGACGTGACAGAAGAAGATACACGAGGGATAGTGGATCCAGTATTAGGATCGGAATTTAAAAGAACTTTGGAAGACTTAAGATCGAATAAGGAGGAAGAGATAGAGAACATTTCATCAGAATTTCTAAAATCATTGGGGGAAGTGGTATCACAACAACTACTCACATTGGCGTGAAGAACGTATGAGTCTAACGATAAAGCATCTGAATTGCAGAAACACTTTATCCACAAAACTGTAAGGATTGCAAGAGCATACAAGTGCGAGAATTATTGCACAATCAGCTTAAGAGCTCATAAATTGTAGTTGCTGACAAGAGTAATACACACAAGAACGGAAAAGAGAACAGAGTATGTGTTGGATGACGATCAGTTTGGTTTTAGGAAAAGTTAACGTACCAGAGAGGCAATTCTGACGTTGTGGTTGATAATGGAAACAAGACTAAAGAAGACTCAAGACGCGTTCACAGGATCTGTCGACCTGGAAAAAGCATCGACAATGTCACATCGTGCAATGTGTCGGAAATTCTAAAAAAAATATGGGTAAGCTATACGGAAAGAAAAACAGGGGTGAGTTACAGGGATAGGTGGGTAATATACCGTATGTAAAAGAACCTTGAGGGAAGAAAAAGAGTGGAAGACCAAAAACAAAGTGCTCAGATTAAAATGGTCTAAGAGAGGGATGTAGTCGTTAGACCCTACCGTTCATTCTATACATCAAGAAAGCAATGATGGAAAGCATATATTATCTAAAACAACTTATTGTTACATCTGCCGACTCTGCTACAAAGATACAGGGAGCAACACTGCATTATCGACAACTTTAGTATCGCTCACCTAGTGAAAGGTTAGTTCACAGTTTCAGGATGATGCAAAACTATTCTTTAAGCTTGCTCGTCTCTCTCTTACTGTACCACAAAAATTATCCGGACATGTGTTTACATCATGAACCATTCAGGCATGTGCACAGGCCGGCAAAGGTTTCTCTGACCTAAAGATCACGGTAGTACTGGAGCGTCGAAATTTAACGTTCCTTTCTTCTGGTTGCGTAACATAATTTCGCCTGATTAAAATATTATTAGTGTCCGAATTTTCCATGAGTTTTTCCATTATTTTATAAGGAGAATTTTATGTGCAGATCCACAGCCGGTGAAGTTCGGTGCAAGTTTCGGAGCTCTGGTGACACCAGATACCAGCACGATGCTTGCCTGGTTTGAAGGAAAATGATGTCTTGAGAATAAATGGGGCTGCCACCTAAGTACTGTGTATACTAGTGGGTGAACAACGAAATAAAGGAAGGTTGGCTCTAGAACAGTTATTTCAACAAAAAGTGTTCACATTTAAGATAGGGGCACAAATACCATTTGGATCACACAGTTGTAAAGATTGTCAATGTAATACAAGTAGTCATAAATTTCTTTTAACTGTTGTTATAATTGCATTTAGCGAGCACTCACGTCGAATCTCAATTTGACCATCTAAAATCACTTTTTTAATTATGGATTTAATATCGACAGCATGATTTGCGTTATGTTTTGTCTAAGAGCAGCCTAGTTTAGCTTAGAATCTTTGTTGTCTGGCCGCATTTACAAATTCAGCCAAAGATGTTTCATTTTTATAATCTAAATTAGAAAAACAATAAAAAGTTCAGGCTGTCCATTTTCTTTTATGCATGGTATTCAGTGTACAGAATAAATGAGTTTGATCGCAGTTAGAAAGGTGTTAAAATGAACGTATTCATTAAAACATCTGGTACTCTCGTGGTCTTGCGGTAGCGGTCTCACTTCCCGCGCACGGGGTCCCAGGTTCGATTCCCAGCTGGGTCAGGGATTTTCCGTGCCTCGAGATGACTGGGTGTTGCTGTGTCGTCTTCATCAACATCATTCATCCCCATTACGGTCGGAGGAAGGCAATGGCAAACCGCCTCCGCTAGGACCTTGCCTAGTCAGCAGTGCGGGTCTCCCGCATCGTCCCCTACGCTCTTCGGAGTATGGGACATCATCATCATCATCATCATCATCATCATCACTGTAAAATCTGTCAAAGTAAGAACATAAAAATAAAGTTTAATTGTTTACATATCATACTGCTTTACATTGACACTTTGTAAGTAGAAGTAAATATAGCCGAACACGTAAACGTTCGAAGGAGATACATACAAATATTACATTAGCGACACATTATCATGAAAAAATAAAAATAAATAAATAAAACATTTAAACTGCCTGCAGTATCATCAGCGACTGCAATTCTTCACATTTATTTCATGGATCATCTGTAATTATTACTAAAAATAAAGCACTTTGATTTCGGTTTTGGTTCCTGTTGCTTCCCTTTCAAATATCAACTAGAAACATAGGCGGAACATGTTCATGATACGGAATGACTTCAGCCTATTTTCAGGAACATGTTTTCGAGGATTCTTCTGCTCACTGACTGATTCTGTAGTGTGTTTCCTCTGTAGAGCACGGCAATATATATCATTGCTATTAATTGCCTTCTTTCTTTGTTGTCTGCCAATGTAACAAGACTAAAAGAACTATCTTTCCAGGCGTAATTCATTAAATACGCTGTGTTTCAATTAGAACCTTTTCGTGTTTTATGTGATTACTACGTTTATCTCTACCGTTGGCCAAAAAAGACCATAAATATTCAAACAACACATTCAGAGCCTAAAGGGTTGACTATAACACTGAAACGCGAATTACGTCATGTGCCGTCATTTGATTATAGCTTTTAGCGCAACTGTCCGACCCTGCTTCATTCTTTTGGGCGACGAGAGGCCGGTGTGGACACGTCACGTAATTCCGGTGAAAAGAGTCGCCGACAAAGGCTTGACAGCCGTTTGTGACATCGCACTGTCACAATTGAGGTTCTGCGCCCGTAGGTAGTTACACAGGAACTGACTCGCAGTATTCAAATATGCGTTATGCTAGCAATGCATTCTAGGAAACAGTTTCCGCTATATTCGAGTAGTTATCCAATTTATTTTAATTAAACGCCGATGTTCTTTTCAAGAATTTGATACACTATATAGTTCTACCTGCTGACTTCATCGTCTTTTATTTCCTGACGCCATTAATTCTTAAAAAATTCATTTAAACGGAATTATCGTACCGTCAACTACAGATTTTTACTGATGTCACGTAAAATAATTGCATATCGCTGTTTCGAAAGCAGTTGTCATTTTACATCATTAAAAAAAACTGAACTTCATTCACGGACCATTTCGATTACGTTTTACTTGTTGCGTAACGCATGTAGTGTTCTGAGTTTACAGTTTTTCTCGTGTGTGTTGCAGCAGTGTCAGAGTAACTTGCATAGTTACTATCGTTGCAAAGAAGATATTTCTTAAAACCAATGCGACATTACCGAAATAACTATTGACCAGTATTCTATTATGATGACAGTGATGAAGCATTTCATCTAACCACAAACCATTCTTTGTTACGTCAGTAACTATTGGAACACTCGTTAATGTTGTTGTGGTCTTCAGTTCAAAGACTGGTGTATTGCAGCTCTCCACGCCAATCTGTTTTGCTCATATCCCTTCACTGTCGCACTATTGCTGAACCCATACCATCTACTCACTTTCTTCAAATCCTCCTCTCTTCCATTAATTTTTACTTTCGGCGCTTTCTAGTTACTTATTTCTTGATAAGAATCTCTCCTATGAACATGTCCTTTGCTTTAGTCAAGAAGGCTGGCCGTTGTGACCGAGCGGTTCTAGGCGCTTCAGTCCGGAACCGCGGAGCTGCGACTGTCGCAGGTTCGAATTCCGGGCATGTATGTGTGTGATGTTCTTAGGCTAATTAGGTTTATGTAGTTCTAGGTCTAGGGGATTGATGACATCAAAAGTCCCATAGCGCTTAGAGCCATTTGAACCATTTAGTCAAGAAGCTTCATAAAGTCCTTTCCTCCCCAGTTGCATACAGTATCTCTTCATTAGTTACGGCACCTACACATCTAACTTTCAGCATTCTTCTGTAGCACCAAATTTCAAGAGTTTCACTATTTCTTTTTCTCTCCCTACTGTACACTGAGATAAGAAAACTCATGGGATATATCCTAATACCGTGTCGGACTTCCTTTTGACAGCGTACACAGCAACTCGTCGTGGCATTCTCCTGCGGAAGTATTGAGCTGTACTGCCACAATAGCCGTCCACAGTCGGTGGTGTGGGTGTTTGGCACGAACTAACCTCTCTATTATGTCCCATAAATGTTCGAAGTGATGCATGTCAAGCGATCTAGATGGCCAAACTATTCGCTTCGATTGTCCAGAATGTTCTTCAAAGCAATCGCGGAAGACTACGGCCCGGTGACATGGCGCATTGTCATCCATAAAAATTCCACAGTCGTTGGTGAGCATGAAGTCTGTGAATGGCTGCAAACAGCCGAACATAACCATTTCCAGAACAGATAGTCCACTCCATGTAAACACAGGCCACACCATTATGGAGGCACCACAAGCTTGCACCGAGCTTTGTTGGCAACTAGGATCCATGGGTTCGTGAGGTATACGGCACATCCGAACCCTATCATCAGCTCTAAGTGAAATCGCGACTCACCTGACCAGGCTACACTCCAACCTGTATGGCCACGAGCCCAACAGAGGCGCTGCAGGCGATGTTGTGCTGTTAGAAAAAGCACTCACGTCGGTCGTCTGCTACTCTAGCCCATTAAAGCTGAATTTCTCCGCATAGTCAAACGGTTCAAATGGCTCTGAGCACTATGGGACTTAACATCTGAGGTCATCAGTCCCCTAGACCTAGAACTAGTTAAACCTAACTAATCTAAGGACATCACACACATCCATATTCGAGGAAGGAGTCG
Organism: Schistocerca gregaria; assembly: GCF_023897955.1. NCBI lineage: Eukaryota > Metazoa > Arthropoda > Insecta > Orthoptera > Acrididae > Schistocerca > Schistocerca gregaria. The sequence goes on from NC_064921.1 coordinate 532,808,375, forward strand.
AACCTGCGATCGTAGCGGTCGCGCTGTTCCAGACTGAAGCGCCTAGAACCGCTCGGCGACACCAGCCGACGCCGCATTGTCCTAAAGGATACGCTCACCGTAGGTCCCACATTGATATCTGTGTCTATTTCACGCAGTGTTTTTTGTTTCTCAGCACTGACAACTCTACGCAAACGCCACCTCTCTCGGTGGTTAACTGAAGGCCGTTGGCCACTATGTTTTCCGTGGTGAGAGGTAATGTCTGAAATGTGGTATTCTCGCCACAATCTTGACAGTGTCTCGGAATATCATAAATAAGATGTCCCATGCTTCTAGCTGCAACTATCATTCCACGTTCACAGTTTGTTAATTCCCGTCGTGCAGCGATAACCACGCCGGAAACTTTTTCACATGAATCAGCTGAGTACGAATGACTGCTCCGCCAATGCACAGTCCTTTTATAACTCGTATAGTTGAGACTGCTGCCATATGTGCATATGGCTATCCTATGACTTTCGTCACTTCATTGCACATCTTCCACGTTTCACTTCCATGTAAGACTACTGCCGTAACGAACACTTTCAGTAAAGGCTTATTCCCACTTGGAAGGAATTTACAAAAGTTCGGAAAGAAAACTTCAAAGTTTCCTTTGTTGCTTGATTTCTCCGTGCGATTGTTGAGTAACGTGGGACATTACAACGACCTCACAGTCTCTTCTCTACTAGAGCGTATTTCCGTATCGTTCACATCTCATAACATCAGTATGGTATCTTTTTAAGACGCAGACAACTTTCTGATCCCTGTATTTTATTCTTGACAACTGCATAATTTTAGAGAACGTATTGGATTCAGTACTGTCAAAATATCTTCCTAAATCTACAGACGCTTCAGTATGGGTCAGTTTTTTTTAAACCTTAGATTAAGATATGTCGTATAGTCAGTACTGCTTCGCGTGTTCTCATATTTCTCCTGAAACTTAACTGATCTTCTCCTAACCCTTTTCCACCAGTCGTCTCATTTTTCTGCGGGTACTTTGTTAGTTCATATGGCTCTGAGCTCTATGGGACTTTGAGATCATCAGTTCCCTAGAACTTAAAACTACTTAAACCTAACCAACCTAAGAACATTACACACATCCACGCCCGCGGCAGGATTCGAGCTTGCAACCGTAGCGATCCCGCGCCTAGAAGCGCTCTGTCCGGCGTTTGTGTTAGTATTACCTAACAATAACTTAGAGAACTGAACGCAGGATAATACGTCTATGAGCATCTGCCGTTTTTGTAAGGAATATTACGTTCTTGCTTAGTCTGAGGATGTACTGATCGACTCATATAGGCTGTACCATTCGCATTATCCTACATGAAGTATGCGACAGAGTCATTGCACAGTCAGTCTTGCTCAACTACTAGTTTGCCCGTTATGTAACGAACAATAATAGGCCTGTTTGGATGGTCACTGTCTACATTAGCTGTCGCACATCAATTACTGTTTGTTTTTCTGTCCCAGAGTGTATTTTATTTTCAAACTTCGCATTAGATGGAAAGAAATCGACAAAAATAGGTCTTTACGCCTATCTATGGTCCATTCGTTGCACTGAGAGAGAAGTAACGGCCAGTCTTTATTCCCAGCTTTAATCCTCTGCAGCTATTTCAGTAAATATTGCAATTTTTTGATCGTGTGACTTTCCCATGTATATTAGTTTCAACTGCAAACAGGTTCATTGAGCTCCCTACACAGTCTACCAGGTAGTTTATGTTTACTGTGAACAGTAACGGCTGTATAACATTACTACGGGTTATTCTCTCACATCTTACAAATTTCCCTTGCTAAAAAAAGGCCTGCTGACTTCTGTTAGAAAGCAGTGGATCCAAACATAAAACTGGTGTGAGAGCTCTTACTTAGGTAACCAAGCGATTGTATGGGACGCCTTTTGGAAGTTGGGGAAGACGCCACCATCTTTGACGCCGGTATCTACAGACTTCTGGATCATATTTGCGAACGGAGAGAAGCATCCAGACTTTGGTGATGTAGCGATAGGTAACTTCGCCTGGTCTTTAGTCAAAGGGTATAAAGGAATGAAAGTCAGAAAAAAATCCCAAACCCAGAGCAAATGTTAAATCATATGCCAGCTCGATGAATCACACGAGGAAAAGTGTCGACTGGTATTTCCATCACGCAGAGAAAACGATTTAAATGAATCAACATTCTTGTTGGGAAGCGACAGCACTGAGGACGGTGTCTTTTACTTTCCAGGAGCAAAAGTATTAGTGTCCATGGCATTACAGGGTAGACATCATTAAGTCCCTGTTCAGCATCAGCCAGTATCTCTCCTCACATGCTCCTTATAAACAATTGTGGCACGCCCGAATATAATGCTGTAATCTAAGCAATATTGCTTCTAGAATGAGATTTTCACTCTGCAGCGGAGTGTGCGCTGATATGAAACTTCCTGGCAGATTAAAACTGTGTGCCCGACCGAGACTCGAACTCGGGACCTTTGCCTTTCGCGGGCAAGTGCACATCCCCCAAGCTGTGGCTAAGCCATGGCTCCACAATATCCTTTCTTTCAGGAGTGCTAGTTCTGCAAGGTTCGCAGGAGACCTTCTGTAAAGTTTGGAAGGTAGGAGACGGATACTGGCAGAAGTAAAGCTGTGAGTACCGGGCGTGAGTCGTGCTTCGGTTGCTCAGATGGTAGAGCACTTGCCCGCGAAAGGCAAAGGTCCTGAGTTCGAGTCTCGGTCGGGAACACAGTTTTAATCTGCCAGGAAGTTTCAATATTGCTTCTGTTCGCCCGCATAGAACTCGTGTCAAATTTTCTAATGTCCTACAATGAATGAAACTATACGTAGACACGTAGACGACTGTTAAAACTTGAATTATTCTTCTCTGCTGAAGATTGTTAGATGCCGCTCTGGTAACGACACTCAGTAGATCTCTGATTTGAATGGGCAATCTGTATCAAATTAGAATTAATTACCACATCTTTGAATTTTTTCTAGATTAAGTATTGCTCTTTTCATACGGTGCATACGGCTGCAACGATAGCTCAGATGTGCTCACACCCGTGAAGGTCTCTGCAGGTGTGAGAACCATGTACCACGCATAAGGGGTGGAGTGAAATAGCGTGACAGAACAGGAACGAATGGACACATTTCAAACATGTTTTGTACACACATGATAAAAGTTTTGCAACAACTCAGTTCCGAGAGTTTCCGAACCTGTACATAAAACTGGAATAGAGATGAACATAAACATCATTTCCGCCCTTTTTATTGCTTATGAAAGCCACACATTGCATGTTGTAGTACCATACAGTGAGACCTTCAAAGGTCCTGGTCCAGACTGCTGTACACACAGCTGCCTCTAACACGCAGTAGCACGTCCTCTTGCATTGATTCACGTATCCGTCCTGGCATACCATCAACAAGTTCACCAAGGCACTGTTCGCCCAGATTTTCCCACTCGTCAACGGCGATTTGGCGTAGATCCCTCAGAGTGGTTGGTGGGCCACGTCGTCCATAAATAGCCCTTTTCAATCCATCACAGGCATATTCGATATGTTTCATGTCTGGAGAACATGCTGACCACTCTAGTCGAGAGACGTCGTTACCCTGTAGGAAGTCATTCACAAGATGTGCACGATGGGGGCGTGAACCGTCGTCCATGAAGACGAATGCCTCACTAATATGCTGCCGATATGGTTTCAGTATCGGTCGGAAGATGACATTCACGTATCGTACAGCCGTTGCGGCTGAGAGGTCCATTCGGCATGTGGTTGGGCCCATCTGTACCGCACTGCACGGTGTCGTAGTTGCAAAGATGGACCTCGCTATTGACGTCGGGAGTGAATTTGAGCATCATGCAGCCTACTGCGCACAGTTTGAATCGTACCATGACGCCCAGTGGCTGCACGAAAAGTATTATTCAACATGGTGGCGTTGCTGTCAGGGTTCCTCCGAGCCATAACCCATAGGTAGCAGTCATCAACTGCAGTAGTAGCGCTTGGGCAGCCTGAGCGAGGTATGTCATCGACAGTTCCTGTCTATCTGTGTCTCCTCCATGTCCAAACAATATCAATATCGCTTTGGTTCACTTCGAGACGCCTGGACATTTCCCTTGTCGAGAGCCCTTCGTGGCACAAAGCAACAATTAGGATGCGATCGAACCGCGGTATTGGCATGGTTGAACTACAGACAACAAGAGCCGTGAACCTCCTTCCTAGTGGAATGACTGGAACTGATCGGCTGTCGGACCCCCTCCGTCTAGTAAGCGCTGCTTATGCATGGTTGTTTACATCTTTGGGCGGGTTTAGTGACATCTCTGAACAGTCAATATCCACAGTCAACGTCTGTCTTCAGGAGTTCAGAGAACCGGGGTGATGCAAAACATTTTTTTAAGTATGTATATGCAGGACTCATTATTGATATATAAATATTGTGTGGCTAATATACCTCAACTGCCACTACGAGTAGGGGCGCGAATGAGCAAACGTGACATGCAAAACTATTTGGTATTGAATAACATTAGTATCAGATATACAGTTTCACGGGTCTCTGCACTTATTGGTGACCTGCTGGAGTTTCACCTCTAGAGTTTGGAAGTAGGGAGGCGGTGCAAGGACAGTGTCGTGCAGGAAACCTCTGTAAGATTTGAAAATATTTCTGCCAAAATTGGATCATGTAACACTTGCTGTCTGCAAAAATTTACTGTGAGAGTAACGCACGCCTACCACCTGTGCAGCTGAGGGATTGTGGTAGAAAGACGTCCCCAGGAAGCATAACTCAGGAACACTTCTAGCAATTTCGATAAAATCTGGCATATAAATGACTAGTTGTTTACATGAAAATTCTGCGGGAGTGCGGTGCTCGTACTGTCGCTACGACTGGAGATGACAGTATGGAGGGGTGGCGTGTAGTATCATCCGAAAACAATCCGCTTGAATTTTTCCCCTGTAATGAGTTGACTTAGTATCCTTTCAACGTATGTAGCGCAATGTGTCCCTCATTTGTATTGCTCAGTTATCTGCCATATCGTGTTTGTGGAGCAAGTCGCATGACTCAGTACCACAGATACATTGAATGTCGTGTGAACTAAAACAGCGGAGAAACATACAGTTACCAGCAATAAGCCATATTCTAAACATCAAAAGACTGAATAAACTTTTTCAAATTTAATTCGATTAACAAAAAATTGTGCGCCTTCTTTATTTTATATGTGTAAGTGATCCTCTTTTAACATACGTGTACCTCCTTAGAAACAATAAAAAGCATTTCAAAGCATGCCCGACACAGCTAGTCGTTCACAAACAATTAAATAAAACTTCTTCATTATCACTTCGTGACTCCATTAGATGTCTTGTATTGGCCCATTTAAATTTTATGTTATTTTAAACGCAAGCCAGCACAATTACAAGTTGTTACAACATATTGAGAGAACGCCTTCACACAGCTGTGGTAAAGAAATAAAACATTATTTGGCTGAAGAGTCTTCCCGTACGGTCAAGGGAAGGAGTAGAACCAAGAGAAGCAGCCAAAAGACGTGGGCGGGGTGACCGTTTCAGTGAGCTGAAGATATTTCAGCGTAAGTTATTTAGGTTCCGGAGCGACAGATTCCGGTACACTTTTATTTCACGTTTTGTGTTTATGCTGTTTAAAATAACAGGAATCTGACCTCAAACTTCACTTGATGATGACAAACGTGAGGAGAAAGCAGAAGCCGTGGCGCTCATACAGTCAGAACTGTGCGTGAGCGCGCTCGTGAAAGAGTAAGCTTGCTGCCGCGTGGTAATGTAATGTCTACGCAACAGTTGACGTATGAATCTTTACGGCATGCTTGAGAGCGCTGCTATAGTCTGCATGTAAATGTGCTGCATTATTTATGAACGTGTGACGTCAGGTCTGCAATGCAGCGCCTCGGTGGCATGTTGAAGATTCTCATCCTACAGAACGCTACACTCGATAACTTGCGGATGACTGCGCATCGCGTATACGGTCTGCCATTGACGGTCGTACCACCACACAGACTAACAGTATTTTGCTTAGGAACGCTACATCGTGCCAGAAGGAGTTATGAGGACCAGAGATGGATGTCTACGGCTGTGTATCGCACTTAGTCGCCCAAAAGCAATTTCACATACACCATGAGAGGAACACACACACGTGGAAATTAATAGTCTGTGGTCGATCACACACTTAAATCGTCTTGCTCCCAGTATAATATAACTACAAATACATGGTAAACTATTTAAATTTGCTAGCAACCGGAACCGTTTACCCTCTAGTTCTAATTAAATTATATTGCGAGCTAGACTATTAAATTTACTATAAACAGCACTGATCGCTGTCTCTCCATCACCTGAAAATGTCTCGGCTTAGGACTCTTTAAGCTCTGGCAGTGTATGTACAGAAGATGCACACATAAACTTTTTCCATCAGCGTTAGAAGTCCTTAGCTGGAAATTCACAAGTGTGTGTGCTATTTTCTCTCTGGCGAGGCAAATTTCTTTCTGAATGCAGTCCCAGCTCAATTTGACCGTATCGTCGGTTGAAAGCCAATGATTGTCGGAAGTTCCTTTCTCCTTTATATGGCCAGTAAACATACGGGACAAGGAGTAAATATCGTGCTGGCTATGGGAATCGTCATGGTAGGCTCACAGTATAATGTAATATTTTGTATTTATCCCTAAGCTAATTGTCCGAATCTAGTTGTCACTTCCAAGGGCCTCTGGTTTTGCTATGTGTGCAGATTTTAATTTGACAGGTTTTACATTTTATGTCGCTGTCAAGTGGGGTTGGGTTGTTTGGGGAAGGAGACCCGACAGTGAGGTCATCGGTCACATCAGATTAGGGAAGGACAGGGAAGGAAGTCGGCCGTGCCCTATGAAAGGAACCATCCAGGAATTTGCATGGAGCGATTTAGGGAAATTACGGGAAACCTAAATCAGGATGGCCGGATGCGGGATTGCACCGTCGTCCTCCCGAGTGCGAGTCTAGTGTCTAACCACTGCGCCACCTCGCTCGGTGTCAAGTGGCGAACAGCACTCTAAAGTACATCGAAGGTTTCGTGACAAATGCACATTCTCTCGAAGCCAAATTGTCTTGAACCGGTGCATCAGAGGTTGAAGAAATAATTCCTTGGAGATGAAACACGTTAATAGTAGCAAAAGACAAATGTCACTTGATGATAGAGATTTTGTACTTTGCTTTTTAAGTTAATGGAACATTTGTATTATTTTTCTTCTGCTTTCGTCCAAGTATTAAATATTGTGCATGTCATTCAATTGTTTTCGGCGCTTTCCAGTAACGTGAGACTGAGAAAATTTTCAGTTTTTGAAGTATTAATGACTGAAAAGTGGTAGTTACGGTTGATATATGTAATAATTTAGATGCAGTGTCTGTAAGACCAGGCACTACATATATAACAAAGGCGAGGACGGCCAATGGTCACCTCAGTGTGGATACACACCACGTCCAACTCTTACGGGAATCGGCGAAATGCGGTGAGTAATGAGGAGAATAGGTAATGAGTACTACGTGAGTAGTGTGTAGATAAGTTGAGGATTTGGATCTGAAGAGAGGCATGCTAGGATAGTCTTGGAGTTGCGATGACCACTGTGTGAGGATGGCGTAGAGGTCAGCGCATCAGCCTAGCAAGCAGCAGACCCGCGTTCGAATCCCGGTCAACTTTCCCCGTTGATTTAAACCAATGTCCACCGATAGCTTAATTTCTTTGTGTCTTGATTCATAGTGGCTACAGGATCAAAATGTCTCTTCTTTGCGACATTTGCTAAAGAACAGATAGCACATTTATGCTACAATTCATCTTTAAGAACGCTACCAGGACGCCAAATTGATACTGGATTCTTCGCGAAATGACTATTCGTTTAGGGTTCCGAGATTTCTGTCATATGCAAGAACAAAGTGATAATACTTGCCTGAGTGAGTCACTTAGTTTCCTCACATCAAGTCACGATGGAGTGTTTGATCTCCACACTGATGAGGTTCTGCATATAGACCTTGCCTAGTTGTTACTTACCAAGTTCTCTCGCACACCGAATAATCCAAAGTGAGTGGAAGAAGGTACAGATCATTCCTATATGTGACTGTAGGTTTTCCCGGCGCGAACTGTTGATGAAGGTTTCTCGGGTCTACAGTCGGGTGGTAGCGTTGATATCTCGCGACGTTTCGGGAATTGTCATATTACCCATCTTCTGGGTCGCGGTATATCAACGCTACTACCCGGCTGGAGACCCGAGAAACCTTCATATACAGGCCATTCCTGTTTACAAAAAGGGTGAAAGACAGTATCATCAGAATAACTAACCAATATCGTCAATAAAGAAATAGTAGATGCAGGGGAACAAGTAGGTTCTATCTCCGTACATTTCTCAAAGGCGTTCGACTTAATGCATGGCTGTCTTCTTTGTTTTTTAACCTCTTTTTTCCGCAGTTGCAGGTATGTAAGTTGTATAGGGTAATACAGTGTTTTTCAACTGTAATGAAAGTCTTATTAAGACCAAGGCCTTAAAGCGATGGAAAGGGACTGCACAAAAGATTCTCCCCCGCGAGAGGTATGGCGCAGCACTGCTAACTGCTGAGACGCGAGATGCGAAAATGTAAAGTTCAAATTATTGGTCGGATATTGGCTGTCACAGTTTCCGTTAGCGTGTAGCTAACACCGAGTGAAATGTCTGGGAAGAAAAATTGTGGTTTTACATGGTAGGATCTCTAGTCTCCACCCTCCTCCCTGGCAGATTTCCTGTCGTATCCGAAATGCGTCGAACTATCCCAAGCGTGCTCGTCTGCCTTCACGTCTATCGGCGAGGGAGGATTCCTTGCCTTTTTTAGTATAAATAACAGTAACAGTGCAGCCTTCCGACGAGGCCCATAATGTACAGAACACATCTGTAACCTAGAGATGACCCTACAATAGAGAAAGTCAAACTACACAGCTATTACATTTGCAGACTTAGAAAAAGCCTACGACTCGATCGACCATATCACCTTGTGTAATATACTTCGCGAATATGGTGTGGATAACAAAACAACTATGTTGATCGAACAGACCTAGACAGTTACATCTCTAAAACAAAAATTAATGGGCGAAATACCGGAAATTCTGCAAATTAGAACTGGTGTAAGTTAGGCTGATGGACTGTCCCCACTCGGGCTCAACGTAGTACTTGATGTGACCATCCAAACTTGGGAGAAAGAGATACCTGGAATAAATATGGAAACATCAAGTGTCTTGCTTTTGCTGACGACCTAGCAGTAATTACTCGGACTCTGGAGGAAGGCAGCCACGCCATCGATAAGCGTCATGAGACCGGATCATGACCGCACTCCAATTCTCGTACGAAGAAACACAATACATGTGCTCCAAGTGCTCAAGCCTGGCATCACTTGTAACCAAGTATGCCCATATCACACAAGTCAAACTCTTCAGATACCTACGTGACATTACTGGAAACACTAGCAACGAAAGAGCAGCTAACGAAACACTTTTAGCAAAACTGTGTGAAGCCTAAGCAATTAAATGGAAAGTATACATCAAAAAATGGCTGTCAACCAAAGCCAAACTTTGTCATTACCACAAAGTCGGTCTTACACATTCACTCTACGCATCAGAGACTTCACCATCAACTAGCATAGTCCAAGACATCTAGAAAATAGAAAGATAAATTCTGAGCAAAGGTTTTGGACCTAAATTCAAGATCGTATCTGAATGCACAAAAGCTTAGAAGAACTGTATTGGCTGCTTGAGCGCTTCATCTCACTTGAACGGAAAATACGTATGAACTCTGTGACTCTCGCTTGACGAAGAAAATCTTCCACACCATCAACGCAACTCGACAATCCAAAATACATTGGCTGGTAGACTCCCAAAGTGACCTCAAGGAAATCGACATTGATCCACTGGCTATTACACGGACTACACACAGACAGAAAATTAATACACGTAACTTCATATTCAGAAACACACCAGGAAGGAATCTGAAACTTAAAAACGCGTGAAAGCAAGGAAGAAGACAGGTCCGAAGTGAAAGGATGACGAAGTTGGAAGTTTTGGGAAGATAAGAAGAACAAGAAATCCAGTGCTACGTAATAGTTCCACGTGCGAGTCGTCTGTACGGCTTTCGGTGGAGTGAGGCTGAGTGTTTCTTCTTCTACCGTACTTGAGTGGGGGGGGGGGGGGGGGGGGGGGGGAGGGGCTCAGCTCAAAGGGCTTTCTTCAGCGTTCCCAGGGATAGGAGACATACTGAGTTTTGATATCGCGCGAGGCCGAGTAAGTAACCACGTGCTTACAAGAGGCTTGATATAGTTGCGTTACTGTAAAGATCTATGTGACCGTCAGAGGCTACAGATGCCTTCAGCGGTGGCGGCCCGGCGACCGAGAGTCATTTACAGTAAGGGAATTGAAATCAACGGGACCCAGAGGAGTTACGCCTGCGTTTAGACTATATGTACATTGCGTCAGCTACGTTCAAACTGGCTGCTGTGATCGTGTACCACACCAACTAATGATAAAGATATACAGGGTGTTACACGAAGGTACGGCCAAACTTTCAGGAAACATTCCTCACACACAAGTAAAGGAAGGATTTTATGTGTACATGTGTGCGGAAACCCTTAATTTCCATGTTAGAGCTCATTTTAGTTTCGTTCATCCACCTACTCTCAATGGAGCACGTTATCATAATTTCATACAAGTACGACACAACATGTGGTTCATGCACGATGGAGCTTCTGCACATTTCAGTCGAAGTGTTCGTACGCTTCTCAACAACAGATTCGGTGGCCGATGGATTGGTAGAGGCGGACAAATTCCATGGCCTCCACGCTCTCCTGATCTCAATTCTCTTGACTTTCATTTATGGGGGCATTTGAAAGCTCTTGTCTACGCAACCCCGTTACCAAATGTAGAGACTCTTCCTGCTCGTATTGTCGACGTCTGTGATACAATACGCCATTCTGTAGGGCTGTATCAGCGCATCAGGGATTCAATGCGACGGAGGGTGGATGCATGTATCCTCGCTAACGGAGGAATTTTGAACATTTCCTGTAACAAAGTGTTTGAAGTCACGCTGTTACGTTCTGTTACTGTGTGTTTCCATTCCATGATTAATGTGAGTTGAAGAGAAGAGCTCTAACATGGAAAGTAAGCGTTTCCGGACACATGTCCACGTAACATATTTTCTTTCTTTGTGTGTGAAGAATGTTTCCTGAAAGTTTGGCCGTACCTTTTTGTAACACCCTGTAATTATGAAGCATATCTTGACAGGTATGCGACTGTCTAGATTGTCTTATATTAGCCGGTATGTTATACTAAACAGAGAATGTACAACAGAAACGAAAATAGTATCCCTGCGTGCTCCAAGAAGGCGTAATAGGATCACTATTGTGTATAACAATAACGATTTAGTACATAGGACCAGCAGCACTGGTAGATTGTTAGCTGACGATTTTGTTATCTATAAAAAAAATATCGTCATTGAACGATCATGGGGAAATGTAATAGAATCAGACAAAATTTCCACTCGCAGTGATGGATGACACCTTCATTTAAGTGCGTATCAGTGCATGAGAATACCTACATAGAAAAAAAAAAGGTGACAGGATCTGACCAATTCTAGGTAGTTCATCCTGCGCTTGGAGTCTTCACCAGAAAGGCATGATTGTAGACATCGAAATAACTCAGGAGCGCTCTTATAAGATCGTAACAGGTCAGCGTTACACTGTCACTCGGGAAAGTAAATGGTATTTCTTATAAGTAAGGTTACTTGTATTGTGTAGATTCCGAAACCTGGTATTCGAAATATGCGACAATTCTGTACGCCACCAAAGTATAACTTGCGTAGGAATCGTAAGAATGAGAGACAAAGAGCGTATATGGGAGCGTACAAAGATATTTTTCTGTCATTCAATATATATATAGACTACGGGCTGCAGTGAAACTACCGACAGATTAAAACCGTATTTCGGACAAATTGGAACTTGGACTTCTTCCTTTCATGGATCGTGCATTCAAAAAGTTCAGAAGGTGATAGAATTGTTTTAATCGATTTTTCTATGGGTTCTTGGTGAAACAACATGTATGGTATAAACGAAACGGAACACTTTTTAGCCTTGTTTTATATATCTTTATTTTTGTACGTGCTAGATTTCAGAGTGTCAGCCTATTTTTGTGTATGTGTTGGAAAATGGAATTACAACCGGAAACCCAGCTCGTACGAAAATAAATTGTCATGAAACAAGGCAGAAAAGTGTTCCGTTCTTTAGCAATGGAATTGTATACGAAAGGCAAGCGACTCAAGGGCCATGACGTGTTCTTGGATGAATCAGATGCTAAGAGAGCTGCCTGCAGAACACAAGTGACCATATTCGCGTACCGATCCAGTACATAATTTTAATGTAAAGAATATCAACTTCGTGTTCTATTTATAGCAAGATGTACTTCGTCGTCTCTGTTATGCGCAAACTCTCCTTTATGCTGGGAAGCCTGTGTTCTGAATAGAAAGAAGTGAGCGATGTGGCGTAGTGGTTAACTCACTGGATTCGAATTCTGGAGGTCGACGGATCAAATCCACGCCCGGCCACCCAGAATTAGGTACTGCATGATTTTCCTAAATCACTTAAGACAAATGGCGGGACGGTTCCTTTGGAATGGATGCAGCTGATTTTCTTCCCCATGCTTCCGTAATCCGAGATTGTGCGCCATCTCTAATGAGCTCCTTGTCAACAGCACATTAAATACTAATCTACCTTTTTTCTAAATCGAATCAAGTCCGAACACATCGAGTTGATCGTGCTTTGCGTTCGGCAACTGCCAACCGACAGATCTAATTATACCAATCTCGTGTTCAGCACTATAGTATACAGTACAATACGTAGTCAATGGGGTGATGCGCTGTAGAACTTATCTGTTTCAGAATGTATGATTAATGAATTCAGGGCAATTTTGGGAGGAGGCTTGTTGGAATATGGAGAAAATAAAGTAATTAAGAATTTCGCTGAATGTTACTTTTGAGAACTGATAAGAAATTTATCTTCAGTAAGTATCATTGCTGAAAACGTACTTGTGAATAATACACCATCAGAAAAATTTACTTTTTTATCATTATTCTGATTGGTTTGTTGCACCCGGCACTGTTACCCTTATTACGACAGTCGCTCTTTCTGAAAGTAGCTAAGTAGACCCAATCTCCTAAATTATTTATTGTTTTTCTAAACTCTTTGTTCGTTTACAATGTTTGCTCTTGCGGTTTCCTCTGGTATCATGGAAGTTATTCCGCCATGCCCTGAGCCATATCCTATCAACCACTTCTTTCTTATAGATAGTGTTCGCCATATATTCGTTTCCACGTCGATTCTGCGGGGAAACTCATTTATTATCTTATCGGACTACTTAATTTTCAGAATCATCTATAATGCAATATCTTCATTGCTCGATTCTCTTCTTTCTCGGCTTTCCGAAATATTACAGCATTAGTTATTTCCTTGCATCATTTCTTCTTACATGTTAATGCTAATGTTTTAAAATGTGTTGCGCTCAACAACTAAATTTGAAACAAGTACACAATAGTTACAATATTTCAAATTATTGATAGTTATCCACTTAGTATTAGGCAGGAATATTACTTTGACACGTAAACGGTAGGTATGTTTCAAAACAATAAGCCAAGTACATCTTTTTACGCTACTAATATGAATGTCGATGCGACTTTTCTGATTGAACTATATTATATGACAGCTCCAGGTTATTAAAATCAGGGTAACCGCAAACTATGAAATGAACCTAGAATATATTAATAAAAAGTTTATTCAGAGTCTCATAATTTTAGGTTGAAACTGAAACACATAATACTAAAATGGATAAAAAAATCATATCGACTGAAAAACTCTTTTACATATTAACAAAAACATTAATATTACTCGAACTGGAGAAATAAGGAATGAACTTTTAAAAAATGCTTAGCCATTGACGACATTTACACCTCATTTGCTCGCAAAACTACACATCTGCTTATGTTAATGGATTTGTTGCATATCTTTCATACTTTGCTTTTTAATGAGGACTGACTTACATAAATTTGAACAAAATAGATTGAAATCTATATATTTTAGGTCGGATTTAGGGCCAATATACGGCTAGATGAACGTGGTAAATGTACCAGAATCACCCTGAAACTGGCAGGTGGAATCGACTTTCCACAACACGTGATTGATATAAAGGAGCCCTTGTCTTTCCACTTTGTCACATAATCATGCAGCCACGCAAATGAACTGTTCGTGGCTCAGTGTGTGCATGTGGGGCAGTGTTATACCTCATAACATTTAAAAATGTACCAATTCATAGAGAGGACACATCTTTTCTACCTCGAAATTTCACACTTTTTCTAACCTCTTCTGGTGGCAAGCGTTAAATTTCCTATTTTTTACTGACGGCCCTGAAACAATATATTGAGTACATGTGTTAACATACACATAGCCGTAATTCTCAGAGCATCCCATTAATAAGCATTAGAATTAAGAATCGATCGGGAAGCTTCTTTGCACACAGGTAGATGGTAAGCTACTGCAGTGATTCGGTTCTTCAACAAGGATTGGAACGGTTATGCTTCGGCTGTGTTTATGCTGTGTAGGAAAGCCACAAGTAATGATGTTAGACTGATCCCTTTCAGCAGCTCACTAAAGGCTGTATCAGAATGAGACAGAGAACGTGTTAAGGACACTATTTCGGCACTGTTCTGTAAAGTTTGCGTCCATATCAACTGCAGAACAGCGTGGCTGCCGCTGCACCAAGGATTCGGCATAAATTGCCGCAGAAAGCGAAGGAAAGAAAGATACATGCAGTGATTGCTAATGTTATAATGTCCCCTCTCGTGCTCGACAATTTCCATTAAATCTGCGTTTTACACTCCTGGAAATGGAAAAAAGAACACATTGACACCGGTGTGTCAGACCCACCATACTTGCTCCCGACACTGCGAGAGGGCTGTACAAGCAATGATCACACGCACGGCACAGGGGACACACCAGGAACCGCGGTGTTGGCCGTCGAATGGCGCTAGCTGCGCAGCATTTGTGCACCGCCGCCGTCAGTGTCAGCCAGTTTGCCGTGGCATACGGAGCTCCATCGCAGTCTTTAACACTGGTAGCATGCCGCGACAGCGTGGACGTGAACCGTATGTGCAGTTGACGGACTTTGAGCGAGGGCGTATAGTTGGCATGCGGGAGGCCGGGTGGACGTACCGCCGAATTGCTCAACACGTGGGGCGTGAGGTCTCCACAGTACATCGATGTTGTCGCCAGTGGTCGGCGGAAGGTGCACGTGCCCGTCGACCTGGGACCGGACCGCAGCGACGCACGGATGCACGCCAAGACCGTAGGATCCTACGCAGTGCCTTAGGGGACCGCACCGCCACTTCCCAGCAAATTAGGGACACTGTTGCTCCTGGGGTATCGGCGAGGACCATTCGCAACCGTCTCCATGAAGCTGGGCTACGGTCCCGCACACAGTTAGGCCGTCTTCCCCTCACGCCCCAACATCGTGCAGCCCGCCTCCAGTGGTGTCGCGACAGGCGTGAATGGAGGGACGAATCGAGACGTGTCGTCTTGAGCGATGAGAGTCGCTTCTGCCTTGGTGCCGATGATGGTCGTATGCGTGTTTGGCGACGTGCAGGTGAGCGCCACAATCAGGACTGCATACTACCGAGGCACACAGGGCCAACACCCGGCATCATGGTGTGGGGAGCGATCTCCTACACTGGCCGTACACCTCTGGTGATCGTCGAGGGGACACTGAATAGTGCACGGTACATCCAAACCGTCATCGAACCCATCGTTTTACCATTCCTAGACCGGCAAGGGAACTTGCTGTTCCAACAGCTCAATGCACGTCCGCATGTATCCCGTGCTACCCAACGTGCTCTAGAAGGTGTAAGTCAACTACCCTGGCCAGCAAGATCTCCGGATCTGTCCCCCATTGAGCATGTTTGGGACTGGATGAAGCGTCGTCTCACGCGGTCTGCACGTCCAGCACGAACGCTGGTCCAACTGAGGCGCCAGGTGGAAATGGCATGGCAAGCCGTTCCACAGGACTACATCCAGCATCTCTACGATCGTCTCCATGGGAGAATAGCAGCCTGCATTGCTGCGAAGGGTGGATATACACTGTACTAGTGCTGACATTGTGCATGCTCTGTTGCCTGTGTCTATGTGCCTGTGGTTCTGTCAGTGTGATCATGTGATGTATCTGACCCCAGAAATGTGTCAATAAAGTTTCCCCTTCCTGGGACAATGAATTCACGGTGTTCTTATTTCAATTTCCAGGAGTGTAGTTGAGTAGAAATCCGGTAATGAATAAAAAGCCTGTACCCGGATGCCAGGAGGTGAAAATAACTCTATTGGGCACCCCCTTTCCTCTCCTCCTTGCAAATGCGTATGTGTATGGACGTTAGAATCTACATGGACGTTTCCACGAGCTTTGCTCACAAAAATACGTCTCTCAACTAGGCACCAAAGTTGTTGAGGGGAGTGTGAACAGGCAATGCGGCTTATGACCTAATTCCTGTGTCTGACGCAGACGTCTTCACTACTGTGGCGGGGACGGAGTGCAGGAGCTTCTGGAAGTAGAGAAGCCCGTTGCGCGTCACCGTGACGAGTTAATCGGCCGCTGCGGCTGGCGAACCGCACGCGCCAGACCCGGCGCCAGTTCTGTGATTTGCCGCCAGCGCCAGCGCCAGCGCCAGCGCCAGCGCCAGCGCCAGACACCTGGCGCCACTTATCACGGTCGCCGCCTAATGAATTCTGCGCTGCCGCTTTGCCACGCCGACTGGGCGGACCTCCTTTGCATACGGGCAGCGGCACGCGACCGCGCCGACCCCACAGCGAACAATTCGGAACAACGCGAGTGCGCAACTCGCTTAACAATACTCATCGTTCGTACTTAGCTTGGAACAACATAGAGCGCTTGTTCTATTGTAATGTTTTATGTTAATTGGCCCTATGCTAACCGTGGTGTCGTCCATAGAGTAAATATCTCTGGAGTGAGTATTCACATGTGCACAACAGGTTTTGTGTTGTCAACATACATTGCCGGTGTGTTCACGTGTTCTCGGGACGTTGTGTGTTTGTCCGTATAGCGCCCTGTATATTTAGAATGTCACTACATCCCTAATACAGACGGATTATTTTCGTACGTGTCGTAGATTATTTATATGTATTGCGCAGACATTTTAACAGTATCCATTTGATACCGGAAATAAACCAGCTACGTAACTTTTAAGGGCAAGTGATATTACATCCTGCTTCTTTGGGATAGGTGTCACAGTTCAGATGCAATCGATTTTTGGTAGTGGTGTGCGTACTGTAAGACCGTCAGTACACAAACCATCAGATTATTTGACCTGCCGCTCTAACGGAGTAGGCGAGTGTCAGCAATATGTCTTGTGCTCTTATCGTGGCGTGTTTATCTTCTGCCGTTAGGTTAGACGACAGAAACGCCACTTGCACGCTTAGAGTAGTCGATTGACGGTGACCAACTTTAAACAGAACTTGATTAATTTTCACACACATTTATTAAAATAACAACAAGCATAAAAATTACTTAATTTGGTTCTCGATGCTATTTACAATTAACAATGTGAAGTTCCTTTGGTATTGGTACGTTAATCTTATTCTCACATATATCTCGGATACTTGACAAAAGTGTCCATACATTTATCTTTATGGCTATTACAGGAATATGGTAATCTTATTAGGCGCAGACTGAAATTGGACTACAGACTGGTACAGATCAATGCAGACTGGTAGAGACTTATGCAGACTGATACAGATTGGTGCAGACTGACTAATTGGAGGTCTGTACACTCATTATAATACCTCGCGCGTTCATGTATCACTGCGCGAGTGTGATCCGTGAGGAGAAAAGGTTCTACATAAGCAGCAATCTCATTGGCTGCGTTACATATTAATACGCGGATCGGCGGAAGCAGAATTTGGTCCTTCTCTATGGCAGCGCCATCTCGTAGTGCGGAGACGGACGAGCGCTGCGCGTGCACTCTTGTGCTTAGCGGGGCGCGCTCTAGTAGGAAAGTTGTGTATGCGCTGACTATGCGGAACTATGTACTCAACACTACGGCACTTTATAGTATTACAGAGTCTGACGTACAGTTTTGCAGTGATAGTCTTGCAAAATGACTTGAAAGTACACTAGTACTTTTGCAACTGTCCGAAAAACACCTAATTTGCTACAAATTAGCGATTATATCCGTGCTAGTTCGTCCTTTCTTTCTGCTCTTTCTGCGTATTTATTTTCTCGTTTTTGCGACTTAAGCACAATTTTTCTTACTGGTGACACTTTGAAGTATTTATTTCACGCATTTTACGTAATTGCTCCCAGTTTATTAAATAAGTAGTAGACTGAGTAATCTATATACATAATCGAAAAGTCACTGATAAATGCATGGAGGATGGTGTTTGATGAAACAACTAACCATTCCCTTTCCTGTTCTACCAGAAAATTTAAGAGAGGAAGCGATTGTTTGTAAGCTTTTGTACGAGCCGTAATATCTATTGTGTACTCATAAAATCGTAGAAAAATTGGTCTAAAGAATCAAGCCTTAATTATAATGCGTCTCGAAATTTTTAAACATATACAGTGTCTCTTACTAATATGATAACTATCGTTAGAGCTACATTGTATGTACCCAAGGAAAGTTACTATCCCTCCTTTCACATATTTTTCTTAGCATCCGTAGCAACAACAGTAATTCACCATCGCTATAACACTATCAACAAACGGTGAAACACAACAAAAACTCTTGAAATTATAAACTTCAAACGCTGCAGAGAGCACACACGCACAGCGAAGTCCCGAAAACACTTGACAATCCTGGTTTAATGTTGACAACATGCGCAGAACGCAATGCTCACTCCAGAGATATTTACTCTATGGTTTCGTCCAGAGATCACGTTGCCACACCAAAGTGTGCGATGTACGTCGGTACCAAAGAGCATGTATACAGTATCTATGAAGTGAGCATAGACTGCTGCGAATGTTCTCAACATCAAACCGAGCAAGTCACGTGATGTTGGGATGACGCTACTTGTCTACAATGGTCGGGAATAGCGAAACTTTAATATTACACGTAGCCGCCTTGCTTTGTATAAAGTACCTTTCAGCACGTTTGAATTTTAGAATCTATGGTACAGTATAGTCATTGCAATGGATGTAAAGAGAAGTAGGTAAATGGAGGACCAGTTACTTTTCATATGTATGTACAACAAATGTATAATTTTAAATGTCATATTGATACGAGGTACTACACATACTGACAAATATCTAGACACGGTATTCAAATGGTTCAAATGGCTTTGAGCACTATGCGACTTAACTTCTGAGGTCATCAGTCACCTAGAACTTAGAACTAATTAAACCTAACTAACTTAAGGACATCACACACATCGATGCCCGAGGCAGGATTCGAACCTGCGACCGTAGCGGTCGCTCGGTTCCAGACTGCAGCGCCTAGAACCGCACGGCGACTCCGGCCGGCTAGGCACGGTATTATAAGGTCTTGCATTGTAGAGTAATTTCTGCAATTTTATGGCCATCTGTTTACGACACAAGTGCTAGATAAATCTGAAAGCGTGTTTGAGTAAACTGCTAGTCAGTGTATACGTATTCGTGCAATCTTAGTGTGCAGATAAAATTTATACAAGACTGATTAACTTCCTCCAATTTATGCAGGTTCTCAAAACCTTCTGAGTATCTGTGGTCGGCAGATGAAGGTTGAAATGAACGCTGTATCGGTTTCAAGAAAGACAGGCGCTGCTGCACCTACGGGGATAGCAGTTTCTGCTCCAACATCAACAACTACAATGCTATCATCTACAATTAGCCCAGAAGCAACAGTTTTAGCTACTGCGGCTAAAACAGCAGCATCAGTAATAACAGCTACATCAGATCAGTCAGCAAGTTATCCCTAAACTGTACGCAGCTAGGATTGTAAAGCATAGCGAAATCTCATCAAATTCGTAAGCATCTGTATTATCGTCTGGGAAAGTGAGGACGTATTACTAGATGTGGTGAGTGGAATGAACAGTATACTGAGCAAGCAATGGAGATAAGCAAACCATCGAAAACTGAAGGACATTGGAGCAGTAGAGATGGGTAACATCATACTGAGATTAGTAAGTTAATTAATTTCATGCTCCATGGATCATTTGCACGATAAATAGTAATGATGTTGAACGAGTCATTTTGCATTCACATCACAAGTTAGTTTGTAAATATAGCAACAAGCTGACAATTTACCAAGGTTTTTTATACCAGGCACAGTTAACGAATTCTGCTACTTCGCAGCAAAATAAAGTATGACGGACGAAGCAAGATGGATATAAGAAGCAGACCAGCACAGGCAAAGAGTGCATTCCGCGCCAAAAGAAATATACTAGTACCAAATACGGACCTTAATCTAAGGATGATATTTCTGAGAAACTGCATCTGGAGCACAGTACCGGATGGGAATGAAACATACTGTAATGGGAAAACCGGAAGAGCAGAGAATGTTGGTTGTTCTTCGGTCTTCAGTTCGAAGCAGCTCTCCACGATACCCTATCCTACGCCAGCTCTTCATTCCCGAATAAATGCGGCAACCTATATCCATCTGAACCTGCTTACTGTATTCGTTCCCTTGTCTCCCTCTACAGTTTTTAACCTGCCCGAATCTTACCCCCCCCCCCCCCATAATCATATGAATGATTTCGTGAAGCCTCAGAATGTGTAATATTAAAAAATACCTTATTTTGTGAGGTTGGGCCACAAATTTATCCCCCCCCCCCCCCTCATTCAGTACCTCATCATTAACTATTCTGTCTGCCCATATAACCTCCTGCATTCTTCTACAGCACCACATTTCAAAAGCTTCTATTCTCTTCTTGTCTGAAGAGGATATCGTCAACGTTCCATTCTATGCAAAACTAGACTCCACACCATATTTAATTTCAAAACAGACTTATCAACACCTAAAACTTATAATACATTTTAATAAATTCGTCTTTCTCACAAACGCTTTTCTTGCTGTAACCAGTATACACTTTATATCCTGTCTACTTCGGCCATCGTCAGAGGAGATCGACAATTAAATAGACTGATGAGAAGAGAAATGAAGTTCTACTCCGATCGCCAATGAAAGTAAAAGGACTTTATGATAGGACGGAAGTTAAGACATCAGGGGTAGTTCCCATGGTACCAGAGGGTGTCATAGAAGACAGAGTTGTAAACAGTGAATTCTGTGGGGTTCCTTAGGCACTATATTTTCAGAGCTAATACTCAGAAATATCATATCTAAGTGCAATGCGTGGGAGAGCTTTACAGGGTAAAACCATAGGGAAGAAAGATTGGAATACATCCAACAAATAACTGGAAATGATTGGTTCAAGTGCTAGTCTGAAATGAAGAAATGAGCAACGTGTGAGGGATTCATGGTGTATTGCATTAAAGCAGACAGAAGACAAACATAAGAAAAGAAAGAAGTGTAGTAATGTGTCGTTCTTGTATCGCAAAATCCAACTATTTTTCGCGTAAGCACATGTATTTTCGTTTCCTTAAAGTGTTATTGGAAATAGAAAAAAAATCAGCCTGTATGTTGTTACAAGGACTGTAAATGCACTAACTGAAAACAATGTTACGCCTATGTGAATGCATTTAGGATCATGTTTAGAGAGATAGAGAGAGAGATAGAGAGAGAGAGAGAGAGAGAGAGAGAGAGAGATATGCAGGGGGTGCGAGGTGCGAGAGAGAGAGAGAGCAAATGTGCCAAAAAAATTAGGGGGGGGGGGGAGGAATGCAATAAACAGATAAAGCGTAAGTCAGAGAAAAGTTACGATGAGTAAATTTAATTCGACAGTACGCTACATCCTTTTTTCAGGCAAGCGACAATATAAACAAATTCTAAATAAGACATCAGTAATGAAAGTGTAGCTACAGCTGATTTCGACAGGTACAACTTCGGCACGAGCTGTTTGAACCACAAGATTAGTATTCGTTACCCTGATGTAAAAAACGAGACTTCAGTTTCGAGCTGACTACCTGTACTGATACAATTAGATATTCAAAGTAATGCCCGACGCCTTCGCACTCGTTCAGTTTGCCTATGTGGTATTCGTTTACGGCAAATACATTTCGTGGCGAGACACCGATTAAATGACGCTGTTCGCTATACGTTTTAATATTAAAAATCTACTATATGCACTAAAGAAAATATACGTCTGTGTTAACATGGCCTGCACTGATGACATTTAGCTGAGCTGAAAGTAAGGGGTTCAGTAGCTCAACAGGGCGAATTTATATTTTATGCTACATTACGTTTATGTCCAATGAATCAGCAGGTTTCGTTCACTCATTTGTCACCATATAATTTATTTGCTAGATGATGCATTGCTGGGAAACAAAATTTCATGAATTTTATGAGAGTGCAGTAGCAGTATCGATAAATTGTCGGATTTGGAATGCACAAATGCAAGAATGAGGTCACATGTGTGACACGATAGACGGATAAAATCGATATTTTAGACAGATGTAATAATACGTTTGTCACTTGTAGACCCTCTGGTCTCAGTACGAAAATTATTTGAGTGATGTTTGCTAATAGTTACTAATACGTCCTGTATTGCAATTACAAAAAGTAGAGAAATAACGGAAGCAATAATTTTAAAAATCATAAATTACACATGGAGACGCCTGATGAAGCCTGATGAAGCCTGATTTCATCTGCTAGAAATGAAACGTGTGGGTACTGACAAGACAGTTTCTGGCCAATTCGGAGTATTGCCTTGCTCCCCAACCAAATCAGATCGCTTAGTTGTGAAACATCTTTTAATACATAAAACTGATAATGGCTCTGAAAAGTACTGAAATGCAACAATGAAATATAATATACAGGGTGAAGCGAAATTCGAGCACTCGAGTTTCGCAGAGCGACTCCTCACATGCCAGCGATAAAAAAATCTCTCACAAAATTTCGTCCAGAGAACACATCCGGCAGAAAAAGGATGTTAAAGTGTGGCAATTCGCAACTCTGTAACCACATGCATAGTAACTAGCTCTCACAACACGCGATTTTGTGCTGTACAGTTGGTGCTGTAGATAGAGTTTTGGCTTGGCATGCAGGAGGTCGAGGGTTCGATCCTGGGTTCAAGAATATGATTTTTATTTGGTAAATGTAGTCCATGTGGTACGGTGTCTGGCATCTTAAGCGTCAACAGCGATTGCAGCGGGTCCTGTGGGAAACATTTGCACTTACATACGACAATCGTAGGAATGGAACATTGGTCAGCTTTGAAAGATGCCTTCTCGACTTCATGGGCTCGAATTTTTTCACACCATTTCATCCATTAGAAGCGAAACCTGTTTTCTTGGCATCCTCCTCTAATGGTACTTTACGTTACCTGTAGGACTAGCAACGTGCTTAGCGAATAATATCCAAACTCAGTTACTAGTTGCATGTATTATCACCATGGTCCAATTAATTGTTTCAACAGTTTATTTCTTATTTTTCTAACCACGTATTTGTTGTGTTCAACGTTACAAAATGTTGTAAATTTAGGGACACGTGTTTTAAGAGACGATGTATATTACAGTATGAAATGCCAGAATGAAATCAGCAAATAAAAAAATGCACCCCAACCCAGGATTGAACCATCGACCTCCTGCATGCTAACCAAAAACTCCATTCAGTGCGCCAGCTACGCAACACAATCAACATGTGCTCCCACAGGTAGTTGCCATACGTGTTGTTACAGTATTGCCAGATTGTCACTCTTTAACGTCCTTTTTTTGCAGAATATACTCGCCAGACGAAATTTTGTGAGATATTTTTTTTATCGCTGGCATGTGACGAGTCGCGCTGCGAAGCCCAAGTGCGCGAAAATTAATACGGAAAACTCTTATGCTATCGATAAGAGTACACTGAGGTCGAAAGACATTACGATCATCCCCTCTTGCCAAGATGAATTTCAGCTTCTGCCCATAATACTGTGTAGTTTCCCGCCACCAAAAATGCCGAAAAGGAGTTTCTTCTAACCATAGATTATGCCTGTTGCGTGTCACGACACTGTAACACTGTCTGAAGTGTATGAAATAGTTAGTGTAACTTAATGTGTTGATCCAGATTACAACTTATAAGTCCACATAGTCTAACATAGGATCGGTCTTTTATCTTTGAATAGGAGATACCGTTTATCACGTCTTACTTCGATATGCTTGTCATTAAAAGTAAAAACTATGCTCTGTTTTCTCAGTTTCCTCCAAAATTATAGTAACCTTTTGTTTTCACATGAAAATATTGTCAAAAAGATTTAGCGAACTCGATCAGGAATGACTGTACGTGTCGGGGTGAATCCCGACGTAAACTCTCCATTGTTAACATTCCTAAGAGATCAAACTGCTGAGGTCATTGGTCCCTGAACTTACACACTACTTAAAATAACGGATGTTAAGAACAACACACACACTCATGCCCGAGGGAGGACTCGAACTTCCGGCGGGAGGGGCCGCGCAATCAGTGACATGGCGCCTCAAACCGCGCGGCCACTACGCACGGTTTCATTTAATTCCTGTCAGATAAGTGATGTTATCTTGCACTGATTCAGCCATAGTTCTGATCAAATAATATGGAAAACGGCGTAGAATTTTTCCAATACAATTTTTTGAAAAACTGTAAAGTAGTAACTTCTCCCTTCTGTTTCATTTTTGGCCATAATTAAGATCCAGATTTTAATCACCTATAAGCGGTCCAATACGCAAGCGCTTATGGTCTAAAACACCTATAAATATTATATTAAAAATAAAATATAGCTTTATACATATTCATTTAGAAACATTCGTGTTGATTTTTTATATATAATGCAATATAAAATTCACTTCCGAACAAACTGTGAGTATATTACTTACTTTTCGCTGTGTTTGAAACTAACTTTTATTACTGAATTGTCGGCATGTGTCTGAAAAAAAACGTCGTACAGTGAAAATAACATTACACAAAAATAAAACCATGTTTTTGCTGTTGAACATCACTTGTTTAAAATATTCCAAATTAGTTACCACCTATTGTCAGTTTCAGTATCTGTGGTAGCTGTACTGAAGCACTAGGTGCATTTTCAAGTCTTCCATTTTCAGAGGTCTACAGTTGTCGCTGAGGACATTTTGGTATCGAGGAAAACTCCTCGCCACATCACAGGAAGATACAGGGGCGCCCCCGACGTCGGAGAAGCCACTGCAGGCCACCTTTGGCTCATTGCTTCAAATGTTGTGGCATTCCCAGATAGACTGTCACAAATTTTTCACGATATAGAATACGCAAGCTTCCGCTGGAGAACACAATGTAATTTGTTACTCACTTTGTCATCCACATGACGACGAGCTCAACCCAATTCACGCCGCACATGTGGCACAATGTCCAGGGCGTCACACAGCTGAGAACCACCACCACCTTCCAGACGTATGGCGTTGATGTATGCCAAGTTACAGACAAGGTATCTGTAAACATCCCTTTCACTGTTTTGCTAGCACTTCATCGCTATCTAGGTCACAAAAGACTTCTTTATTTTGGCATACTTGGTACAGTAATACTTTGCTGCTGTAAGCCAAATACTCCATGACGCAATAAGAAGCTTAAGAGAGAGAGGGGGGGGGGGGGGGGGCGGGGCGGGAGCACAGTGAATTTCTGCAGCCGTAACGGAGTTTTCACGTAGATTTTCATGCCATAGGAAATTAACTGGTCCACATCATCGCACCTTTCTACAACTCTGTGTAACGCATGTGCTAGACAAGTGACGCATATTATACTGGGGTAGAGAATCTGAAGCCCCTTGGCTCCTTTAGCCATGTATGAAGCACCTTTTGTTACAAGCAGCTAAACGCTGTCTGCATACAACCCGGCCACAGTAGCTTCATAACATTGACAACCAAAATGGCAATTTTTGAGCTGGTTACATTCTCGAGAGGTTCACACATTAGGACCGTCAATTTTAAGAACACCCACAACATTTGCGACATAACATCCACCAACATCAGTGGTTTCATCCATGGACACAGACATTTTGGTCAGCAGCACTAATTCGTATGTTGTTGAGGTCCACCTCTTAGCACACGAATAAATAGTTCTATCTCAGTGTAGATTCATCTGGAACTGGGTGTGTTGTGTAATTAACCGGGAACTGTCTGAAGCGTGAATTCTTCAGGTTTTCCAGTGGGATGTTGCAAGACAAATTCGTCTCACACAAGTCGTTGGAGGATGATTGCACGGTTGAAGATGGAGCTTTTCCACTCAAATATTTCTTTTATTTTCAGACTTATTTTCTGCTGTATTTTCAGACTTCTCTTCACACAGCTGCTGTGTCTGGCGATAATACAATGCTGTTACACATCAAAGCGCTTTATGCACTAACTCTGACTTCACATAGCTTCCAAAATAATATTCCCACGTCAATACTGAAGAACTTCTCTGCAAAAGACACGAACAAAACCTCGTACTTTCATGCTGGTGGAGCATTTTACTTTCGCCATGTTGACCCAGACTGAGTTTGTATTCAGACTGATTAGTGTGACCACGTGTGAGATGTTTATTACGTCGGAAGCCGCCGTTGTTGGCTTCGAGAGCTTTATGTAGACCACGCGCAACCATTTCCTATGTCAGCGACTTCACTGGTGTGTTATGCTGCTGATCTACTATAGTAGGTTTCTAGTATTTGTTTTCTTTATTTCCAACAATATCATCTGAAACGTGGTCGTGTGAGCAACGTTTCTGTGTTTTTATTCTTGGTGTTATAGATGCGAGGATAGTATACGTTTCTGGCAAAAGATGGTTGAAAAATGATCTATCATACTAAAGTTGGTCGAAATATGGACTATTACTAAAAAAGTGTAAATATTACTTTAAACGCACAATAAAAAATATTTTTCTATATTACAGCATCTGCACTTGTGCACAAATCGTTGCAAATGTCACCCTAAGTTTCAGGAAAAAAATACGACTTGTCATTGAAATTCGGGGCCCTAGCCGTAACATAGTGCTAAAACGACACTAGGTCATGTTTCTTTCGTATAATTTCGCCTTCTGCGTAGGTTAGTGGGCGAATGCGTTAGTGGCTCAGCACTCATGAGAGATGTGTGTTGAAGACGTCTTGGTTCATTTTTGGAGCTAGGTAAGCATTTCTGTACAGTACCGTCTGGTCGCTTTGTAAATTACTTTCATAAGGTAACGTTTTGTGTTTTCTTTAGCTCTGAGAGCTTGTCACAGGAAGTATGTGCTTTAGCAACTCTAGTGCCTTCCGCAGATGTTTCAAGGACGCATGGGTGAATAAATCTAGATGGGGAGTAAGAATATGATTGACCACGTCTTAAAATTTCTCAGTTATAAATTTGGATTTCACTCCACTCGCGCTTCTATTTGAATGAAGTAGTTGTATTCTAAATCTTCCAGTTTCAATAACACGCTAATTATAAGATTTATCCGTGTTACTACAATGAAACTGACTGACTCCTACAAAGTGTTACTTACAGAAATACTAACAACTAATGGAAATATTCCACATTCATGTCATAATACCGTACGATCTGAAGACTTTCAAAACACAAAATGCAGGTTAATAAAGCACGATATTTGTAATTATCATGCAAATAATATAGAATTCAGTGTGAATAAGCGCGCAAGAAGATAGCCAACAAAATTACATTAATGTTAAATTGCTGCAGTAGTGGAAATCAGTATACATACATGAATATTTGTAGTAATATTAGCATTGTCGGTTGGAATAGTTGAGCACAATATTATGCAATAGTATGAGATCCAGTATAGTGATCAGTGCAGTCAAATGGTGCCGCATCTGATGCCAGAAGTACAGTATATGACAGGACATCAACGATTCAGGTTGTAGAGGGTGGAACTCGGTATAAAGGCAGTCGGCTGTGTGCGCTGTTAGTGTGCGCGTCTGTGCCATTCCTGCAGGACTGTCAGTGACAGTCAGCACTGAGTACATGAACTACGGCTGTGACATTGCTGCGCGGAAAACAGTTATCATGTGACGAAAAAGCAACATTCGGTGTGTGCAAGGAAATTGGACTCTGTAAGTGTCAGACTGGGCGCACGATATGGACAGAAAATGGCTCAAATGGCTCTGAGCACTATGGGACTCAACTGCTGTGGTCATAAGTCCCCTAGAACTTAGAACTACTTAAACCTAAGTAACCTAAGCATATCACACACATCCATGCCCGAGGCAGGATTCGAACCTGCGACCGTAAAAGTCGCACGGCTCCGGACTGCGCGCCTAGAACCGCGAGACCACCGCGGCCGGCGATATGGACAGAAGGGAACATATGGGCAAAGTAGAAAATTTTCTGAGGCATCGAAACGGTTACTGTCACGCAAAGCAAGGGCTACAAACCATTATTTTTCTCAACTTCTTGCAGATTTACAGTTGCCAGTAGCTATCAGACGTGCACAAAAAAATTTGTCAAATGACAAATATCTTGCATTCAAGATACAACTGCAGCAACCCACTCTAAACCCAATATGAAGAGGCTAAATGGGAGTTAGCTGAAAAACATATGTCATTGACTTGAAACGGGATAAAGTGATCTTCAGTGAGAAGTGGTTTTTACATGGCCCGGATGGGTTTCAGTATGGCTGGCATGATCTGAGAACAGAGCAGCAGGCAAGAACGAGCAGGTTTTTTGGTGGTGGAAGTATTATGATTTGGGCTGTCTTCTACAGTAAAGATTAACCCTTTCAGTCCCTCTGACTACAATTGGGTACACTAACTTTTACTGTGTCTCTGCTGCAACAGAAGTTTTTTTTTCCCAATGGAAACCTGAGGAACACATTTGTGAATGTTCAACCTTTTCATCATGTGCAAGTGCTGCCAACTGTTGGGCACCACTATGAGAATGTCAGCGAGTCAATGCAACAGTGGGCAGCAGCCCGTGATCACCAGAATAAACGTTGTGGTTGGTTCGCTATATTCTACTGTATAACTGAATATTGTTATTTTGCATTATAATTATTGAATTATCGTGTTACTATTTATTACAATAGAAATTTTTCGTAATTATTTATTTTAGTCCATAAATTGAAGCCAAGTGTACAAAGTACATTTCGAAAACAGGTACATATTTTTGTATGAATCTTGCATCTAAAATCAGTAAAATGTCACCTAAGAGCATTGCCACGTAAAGAAAAACTTTCCTTCCTCTAGAAAAATTCGTGTCTGAATGGGTTGAATCATGGATTGCTCAGGTGTGTACTGGAATGAAAATATGTACACTGATAAGCTAGAGACAGAATGAATTAGAATGCATGAAGACCTATGGGACGAAAGTCTAACGTTTCAACAAGATAAAACATCTGTGCATGTTTCTACTAAAACGAAAAGGGTTTGAGGATGAGGGTATTGGTGTCTTGCTTTGGCCTCCAAGCAGTCCGTAGAAACTTTGGGGCATACTTGGAAGGCGTGTCTATTGCAGCGGAATGCAATTTGAGGCCGTGTGTGAGCTGAAAACAGCGGTTGGGCGATAATTTCACTACAAGAGCTACAAACCTTACAAAATCAATGCTGAAGAGAATTTTTGATATAATTAGGAAGAACGGATGTAGGACAAAGTAGTAACAAAGTGATAACACTTCAGGAGACTGAGTGCCGCTATACGAATTTCCATTCAGGAAATGCAAACCCCTTGTTTTGTTACTTGCACAATGAAAGAAACAATGTAATTCCATCATGAGTGTATGTGTCTTATACACTGAAGCGCCAAACAGACTGGTTTCAAATACAGAGATATGTAAACAGGCAGAATACGGCGCTACTGTCGGTAACGACTATATAAGACAAATGTCTAACGCACTTGTTAGATCGGATACTGCTGCTACAATGGCAGGTTATCAAGATTTAAGTAATTCTTCATGCTTTCCCGGCGATCTGTTGACATCTTGGATAGGGAGCGCCCAGCACGCAACAGAAGTGGAAACCGTAGTAACAGTCATGAGATAGAGTACCTAACATCTCAGATCGAGTCTGACACACCTCAAATGACAACCACAACCGTTGAGGACGGCCAAAACCGGCGCCGACGGCAGTCGGAACATCCGCGACTGGAGGGGTCCGTTGAAGCCGAGTCTGGCGGGCGCGGACCACAGATGGAACACTCGACTCGGCGCGGACCGATTAGGGAACGCCCAGCTCCTCCCAGGCATAAATACTGGACTCGATCGACCCAAGGACCAGTCTCAGGTAGCGCCTGAAGAAGACAGCGAGGCACGCTGTTGAAATATCGTGCGAGAACGACGCGAACATCCGGCTGGATTCCCGAATATCCAAGATGTCAAGATTTAAGTAGTTCTGAACGTGGTGTTATAGTCGGCGCACGAGCGGTGGCACACTGCGTCTCCGAGGTAGCGAGGATGTACGACCACTTCACGAGTGTACTGTCAAAATCAGGAATCCGGTAAAACATCAAATCTCCGACACCGCTGCGGCCGGAGAAAGATTCTGCAAGAACGGGACCAACGACGACTGAAGAGAATCGTTCAACGTGACAGAAGTGCAACCGTTCCGCAAACTGCTGCAGCTTTCAATGCTGGGCCATCAAGAAGTGTCAGGGTGCGAACCATTCAAAGAAACATCATCGATATGGCCTTTCAGAGCCGGAGGCCCGCTCGTGTACCCTTGACGACTGCACGACAAAGCTTTACGCCTCGCCTGGGCGTGTCAGCACCGATATTGGACTGTTGGTGACGGTAAACATGTTGCCTGGTCGGACGAGTCTCGTTTCAAATTGTATCGAGCGGATGGGCGTGGGTACAGAGACAACCTCATGAATTCATGGACCCTGCATGTCAGCAGGGGACTGTTCAAGCTGGTGGAGGCTCTTTAATGGTGTGCGGCTTGTGCAGTGGGAGTTATATGGGACCTCAGATACGTGTGCACACGATTCTGACAGGTGACACGTACGTAAGCATCCTGTCTGATCACCTGCGACCATTCACGTCCATTGTGCATTTCGGACTTGGGCAATTCTAGCAGGAAAATGCGACACCCCACACATCTAGATTTGCTACAGAGTGGCTCCAGGAACACTCTTCTGAGTTTAAACGTTTCCACTTGTCACCAAATTCCCCAGGCATGAACACTGTTGAGCATATCTCGGATGCCAGGCAACGTACTTTTCAGAAGAGATCTCCAATCCCTCGACCTTTTACTGACTTATGGAGAGCCCTTCGGGATTCATGGTGTCATTTCCCTCCAGCATAACTTCAAACCTTAGTCGAGTCCATGTGACATCGTTTTGCGGCACTTCCTGTGTGTTCGGGAGGGCCCTGCACGATATGAGGCAGGTGTATAAATTTCTTTGGTTCTTCAGTGTATGTTTCTACTACTTTCATAATAAATTCGATACACATATGTTTAACACATCGTATATTACTTTCGTAGAAACCATGTCCGTATACTGATTTCCTCTACTGCATAGTAATGATATATATAAAATTTTTCATCTGCCCCATGCAATTTTTCGTTTTAACGTAAGACACACTTACTGAAGGGTGAAATATTGTCCCCCAGAAAAACAATCGTTTCGCATTTTTCTTCAGTGCAGTTTACATCACGTAATTTGTCGATATGACGTTTTTCAGCTTCTTCATAACTGTAATAAGCTGAGCAGAAGAGCTGTTACACGATCCAGGAGATAATTACGTGACCTGGATTGTTCTTTGTTTAGTAATATACAATCTTGGACTGCCCGGGATCATTTAGTATTTGGGTCCAGCCTTACAAGCGAAGACAGAGGCTGTAAGTCCTTGAGATAGGCAAGACGATACTCACGTTGTGATGTATGTCACGTGGTTAATCTGGAGACAACTACTCCGTTCTGCATAACCCTGCCGTTCACCAAACTCACCTGAAACAGACCAAGAATGGAAATGGTAGACAACGTAAAATACACACACACGTGAAGGATTACACGATAAATCAGCACATAGAAATAATCCAGTATGAATGTAATGATAGTATTGGTGGTGTATTTGTTACCTCATGGAGAACCAAAAGAAAATCTGGATAATAAGCTTTCTTACAAGTATCCTTACTGTTTTGTCCTTCATTTCCTTATATTATTTGCCAGATCGCCCATTTATGTACGGTTTCTTGACTGCCAAATAAACTATCCCTGGATCTCTTACAAAACAAGCTCTCAAATGTAGGTTTTGTTTTCCATTTAAGCAAAACTATTTCATATGGATTTATAATATCTCTTGTGTCCAATATCTCTTTATTTCCCTTTCAGTTCACTTTACTTTAAATGTCCCAATGCCTTACCTTATTGTTTAGATTCATGATGTTACTGATAATCTTTACTTTTAAGCCAAGGATTAAACATAATAACTTCACTGTTTTTTGTAGGTAACATGTGGAATATGCCTTACAGGTCTGGCACCTCCAAACAAATAAATTCCTTTAATTAGTGAGACAGACTAAACACTATAGAAAAAAAATTTCCCATCCGCTATCGAAATTTACCGAACATCTATGATTTCAAAAACGAGCTCCGTAGTAGTTAAGACATTTACACACCTGTCCAAATCGGATTCCGTAATCTTGTCCCACTGGATCCCTAGGGAGTGGTAAACAGCGGAAAGGCATAGGCACGGGTCTACAAGATTGACAGGTAAGGAAAATGTGTGCTCACGGCATATTCAAACAATTAGGTTATTTTCTAGCTACTAGAACAGAGTAAGTTGTTCGTAATGAGGAGAAAGCCTTAGAACTGAACTGGGAGGAAGGAAGGAGCACAAACTTTGATTGTTTCAAGGGCGGGGAAGGAAATAGGCCCTTCTTTGCAAAGGAACCACGCTGGCATTTTTAATAGAACTGGAGGTTTCGTCTGGTTACCTCTTGGTACTGTAATAGGATCGTTATTGTTCACTTCATGTATAAAACACATGGCACACAACTTCTGTGACTTTCTGACGTGTTTAGAAACTAGGACCATACACGTAAATTGGCAAAACAGGCCCGACAACGCTTGATTGGGAACAGAGATAATGTCTTTGACAACGATGGGTCAGATAGTCGAAGTGGTCTTACAGTAGGATTATCACGGAATTTGCTTGACATGATTCAGGGACACCACGGAATTGTAAACTAAAATGGTCGAATTGAAATTAGAGCCTCCATCTTCCTGAGTAAAATGCCATTCTGTTGATAACAGCGTAAGCTCTTTCGATTTATCGCTAGTATACTACCCTGTTGTGTTTATACTTGCTTCCAAAGAAGTTAAGTCGAAGAGTACAAAGACTAGAGCCACATTTTGCATCGACTTCTCAACACCTATCACTATATGCACTATAAACACGCTAGCGTTTGACATCAGGACCATGATGATGATGTTTGATTTTCAGTTCGTGGACTACAGTTTTCCATTTCTTTGCTTGAAAAACTAAATCAGCATTCGCTCCTTAATCATTATTGTCCATTGGAAA
The DNA here is from genome assembly GCF_023897955.1 of Schistocerca gregaria. NCBI lineage: Eukaryota > Metazoa > Arthropoda > Insecta > Orthoptera > Acrididae > Schistocerca > Schistocerca gregaria. Next base: position 532,841,891 of record NC_064921.1, read on the forward strand.
TTTTAGTGCAAAGATAAAAAACTCTATAAGTATACTGTGTAATGACAGAGCAGGGTTGTTATAGTAATAGTAATAATAATAATATCTACTTATGTTACACATTTTATCAAATACCTTATGTGTTTTATGTAAGTAATGCCTCCATGTATAGAGTGTACCGTATAGTAGGTGTAGTGTCACCGCCAGACACCACACTTGCTAGGTGGTAGCCTTTAAATCGGCCGCAGTCCGGTAGTATACATCGGACCCGCGTGTCGCCACTATCAGTGATTGCAGACCGAGCACCGCCACACGGCAGGTCTAGAGAGACTTCCTAGCACTCTCCCCAGTTGTACAACCGACTTTGCTTGCGGTGGTTCACTGACAAAACACGCTCTCATTTGCCGAGACGATAGTTAGCATAGCCTTCAGCTACGTCATTTGCTACGACCTAGCAAGGCGCCATTATCAGTACTATTGATATTGTGAAATATGTAACGTCAAGAGCGACGTTCGTCATTAATGGATTAAAGTTAAGTATTCCACCAGCTACGTCCGTTGTTTCTAAATTCTAATTTCCTTGTCCAGTTCCAGACCTCACACCAGCCTGCGTGAGCTAAATCGCGTGCCTTTCGGCCTCCTCTAGTAACACGTTGTTGGCTCTCCTGCCAATCACAACACTAGGAATTTCTCAAATGAAATTTTTGAATACGTTCGTTTTAGTAGGAAAAATCCTTGGCATTTATTGTCGTGGTCTGAGGCATGTTTCTGTCATGGCGTTTCGTCTCCTACTGCAGGAGATCTCACCAGATACGGAAAATAGCTAGTTATCTTCAAACTTAACAAGATGAGGAAGGCGAACTGTTTATAGTGTACGTAATGACGCAACATTCGGATCGTAACGTCACATGAAGTTGCCTGTTATCGTGGAACATGTTTAGGTTTGAAAATTAACCACGAACAATTACTTCTTTGAACCTCTGATAGTCTCCAGCTTTACGAAAAGAAACGTCAAGCATAGAAAAATGCGTCACTTCGCGGCCTATTGCCAGTATGATGATTATGATGATGTCTGGTTTGTGGAGCGCTAAACTGTGCGGTCATCAGCGCCCGCACTCATACCCGATCTGTACAGAGTCCAATGTATCCTCTTTCATGAATGACGATGGAATGATGAGGATAACACAAATACCCAGTCCAAGGGCAGAGAAGATCCCCAACTCGGCCGGGAAGTGAACCCGGGACCCCGTGATCCAGAGGTAAAAACGGTAGCCATTAGACCACGAACTGCGAACCGTTATGATAGTAAATATCGATAGCAGCCATGAATGATTGCATTGTATTGTGACTTAAATGCCCAAACCAACGGCAGACAGGAAAAGGGAGTCTTGCGCATTGGGGAGGGCCTGCAAAAAGTCCGAGAGCACACATTCCAATACGAACAAGAAACGCGTTACGTCCCGGAAAAATACATTTCCCTGAGTGACTGTTACAAAGGAGATATTCGGGCTTACACAAAAGGGTGCTCACATCTATCCTTCCATGTACCGCCCGCGATTTGTCTAGTTTAGGTAAAAGTGACTTTTCCTTTCAGTTTCGAGTACGTGCCGTGTGGCGTCTTTCTGGTTACAAATGTTGATATAGGATACACGCCGTGGCGCCTTAGCGCACGTAGCCGTCTAGCCGGCAAAGTTGAGAGCAACAGTGGCCAGGTAACGGATGGCGTGTTTTCTGTATACTGGCCAATACTGAATCACAGTTAGTCCTGCTCTCCAAATCTCTCTCTCTCTCTTCCCAGCTCCCTCCCCCTCCCCACCTCTGCTTCTTCCTCACATTCTGCCGCAACTTAGAGAAACTGTAACTTATGCCCTCCCTCACCTCCATGCCAACATGCCAACATGACTCGAAGTATAACAGTTCTACAGCCTCGTGTCTCAAACGTACGCTCACGCTCATAGGAAGCAGTGTCGCTGGCAACTCATGTAATGTTCATCTATAGACTACTTGAACTAAATAAACATTCTCTCTGACTACCAGGTAAGCATAAGTTTCTGTTTGTGTTAAGCTCAACAACTATTTTCTTCTCTTCTTCCACTTCTGTGCCATCGAGTCCATGAATATCAAGAAAAACAGACTAGTGTGTCTTGCTTCTAAATGTCCTACCTTCTGTAATGTTCATACACTTCAATATATAACCTGACCTTTGTCACACCACTTCTTGGTGCTTGAGAAGACTGCCATTGTGGCATTTTATTTTTATCGAATTTCACATCATACTTTGTCTACTTTCCCTAACATCTTGTTCCACATAGATCCAGTTCCTTATCTTTCAGTATCCTCATTTCCTATTTTCACATCAGTTCAGTACCGCAATACAATCTCAGTTTCATAAACAGCTTTCTTAATTGCAAGAAAAAAGCAACAGTGGCCAGGTAACGGATGGCGTGTTTTCTGTATACTGGCCAATACTGAATCACAGTTAGTCCTGCTCTCCAAATCTCTCTCTCTCTCTTCCCAGCTCCCTCCCCCTCCCCACCTCTGCTTCTTCCTCACATTCTGCCGCAACTTAGAGAAACTGTAACTTATGCCCTCCCTCACCTCCATGCCAACATGCCAACATGACTCGAAGTATAACAGTTCTACAGCCTCGTGTCTCAAACGTACGCTCACGCTCATAGGAAGCAGTGTCGCTGGCAACTCATGTAATGTTCAGCTATAGACTACTTGAACTAAATAAACATTCTCTCTGACTACCAGGTAAGCATAAGTTTCTGTTTGTGTTAAGCTCAACAACTATTTTCTTCTCTTCTTCCACTTCTGTGCCATCGAGTCCATGAATATCAAGAAAAACAGACTAGTGTGTCTTGCTTCTAAATGTCCTACTTTCTGTAATGTTCATACACTTCAATATATAACCTGACCTTTGTCACACCACTTCTTGGTGCTTGAGAAGACTGCCATTGTGGCATTTTATTTTTATCGAATTTCACATCATACTTTGTCTACTTTCCCTAACATCTTGTTCCACATAGATCCAGTTCCTTATCTTTCAGTATCCTCATTTCCTATTTTCACATCAGTTCAGTACCGCAATACAATCTCAGTTTCATAAACAGCTTTCTTAATTGCAAGAAATTTTCATATTAATTTTTTTTGTGTTCGGAAGAAACCTCTTTTCACCTATATTACTGCAGTAGTGATGATTTTCGTAGACTCCATCAGACAGGAGTTAAAGGAACAGAAGCAAAAAGTTTTCATCTATATAAACTGAAACAGCGAGTAAAATATTTTTACCAAGGCTGGGAATCGAATCAAAGTCTCCTGCTTACTGGGCAGGTGCGTTAGCCACTAAGCTACCCTGGCACAGCGGTCCACACGAATGCACGAATTACTGTGCACGTCTCCCTCCTTGATCCAAATTTTCACTGCCGCCCCAGTCTACTTTAAAGTCCGCCCCCCTCCCCCTCCTTACACACCATGAGAACACAGAACGAAATTGTGTCATTTCATTTGTATAATGGACCCCCATTTACGTTCATTGTTGAGGTGTTATTCCAGAGCATGGAAAGCCTCGGCAATTTTGCTCGTGTGTAATGGGGAATTTAAGGTAGACTGGGGCGGCAATGAGAATTTGGATCGAGGAGGTTGGCGTACCAGGCTAATCCGTACAGTTGTGTGAACAGACGTGCCAGAATTGCTTATTGGCTAATGCAACTGCCTAGTAAGCGCGAGAACCGGCTTCGATTGCCGGCCTTGGTACAAATTTTCACTCGCCGCCTCAGTGTGTATGGGTAAAATCGTATCTCTATGAGACCAGTAAAGTGTCTGAAAGCATGTCATTTCATTTGTGAAAGTAAAAGTTTATCACGAGTACCTGAAATTGAGTTCAGGCTCGCCTGGAAATCGGGAAACCTGAACGTCTAGTTCAGGGAGCAAATACTCGACTATAAGCATCGAAATGTGAACCTTTTATTTCACTAGGAAGTAACTTTAATCTTAATAAATGAATAAACGGGCTAAGCAGCGATGACAATTGAAGCAAAAACGAGGCGATATCGGCTGTCTGAGCAAATGAGCCATTATAAATCGGCTGTTCAGGTTTTTATGTTGGTAACGCCACGTAGCGCTCTATATGAAAATCACTGACTGTGTTGTGTGAAGTCTGTGGCTGTTTGGCATTGTTGGAATAGTCGCTATTGTAGTGTTGCGCAGTTGGAGGTGAGCCGCCAGCAGTGGTGGATGTGGGGAGAGAGATGGCAGAGTTTTGAGAGCGCATGATCTCTACGTGTGTCCATCTGAGGCAGTAAATTTGTAAGACTGGATGTCATGAACTGATATATATTTCATGACTTTTGAACACTATTAAGGTAAATACATTATTTGTTCTCTATCAAAATCTTTCATTTGCTAACTATGCCTGTCAGTAGTTAGTGCCTTCAGTAGTTTGAATCTTTTATTTAGCTGGCAGTAGTGGCGCTCGCTGTATTGCAGTAGTTCGAGTAATGAAGATTTTTGTGAGGTAAGTGATTCATGAAAGGTATAGGCTATTGTTAGTCAGGGCCATTCTTTTGTAGGGATTTTTGAAAGTCAGATTGCGTTGCGCTAAAAATATTGTGTGTCAGTTTAGTGTTGATCAGAATAGGTAAAGAGCGAAATGTCTGGGTGCATTCTGTTTTGCTCAGCTTTTTGAAAATCAAATAATGTAAGAGATTTATCAGCACAATCATTCATAAATTATTCTAAGGGGACGTTTCACCATCTACGTCTGTACTCTGCATACCTCCTTACGATATGTTTCGGATGTCACTTTTAGTACAACACTACTTTCCCCCAGCGCCTGTTCCGTTCAGTAAAAGCATATACTAGCTCCAGTTTCTCGAATTTCCTCGTTGCGGTCATTTTGCGTATGTGGGAGTAAGTAAAGTACAACACGGCTCTTCCTGGAAGGCAGTCTCACATAATTCAGTTAGTAAATATCCCTATGACAACAACACACCTTTTATAGTTTTTGTCAACTGAAATTGTTGAGCATCACCGTAACGCTCTTGCGCCGAGCAAGTGATACCACAACGAAGCACGTTAGATCTCCTGTATCTCTTCCATTAGCCCAAACCGGTAAGAGTCCCAGACTGGTGAGCAATATTCAAGAATCGCTCAAACAAGCGTTTTTTAAGCCTTCTGGTTTTTCAGCCATTTGTTTGATATGATCATACTACTTTCAGTTTGCTAAGGATTGTACCCACTCTGTATCTTACGGGCGTTACATCTTCCAGTGGTTTGTCACCAACAGAGTAATCATACAGTAGACGATTACAGCACCTATTTACGCGCAGCGTTACATTTATTTACGTTCAGAACCGGCGGATGGAACCTGCAGCAGTCAACGATCCTCTTCTGGTCTTAGCCATAGTTTTCTGGCATTGCTACCTTCATACAGACAACCCCCAATAATCTGTTAACAGTCTCGTGGAGTTTCTGACGTTATTCACTAGATCATTTATACACATATTGGAAATAGCTAAGCCTCCAATAATGGAGTGTCCTCAAGAGTGTTTGGAATAGATTACAAGATGCTGTGGCCCATCGCTCGTGCGCCGACTATACCATCACGTTCAAAGTCTCTTAAATCTTGACAAACTGGCATTGTAGCAGCAGTGCCCAATCGAACAACTGTGCCAGACACTTGTTGTCTTTTATAGGTGCTGCCAACTGCAGCTGGGTATTCTGCCCGTTTACGTATCTCTGTATTAGTTTTTTTCAAGCTTCTATGGATTGCGAAATGTAAACCGCAGTGAAGATCAGAAATGTTTTATTTGCAACATTAAGTTACGTTTTCCGGAGATACTGGAGAGCCAAAGAAACTGGTACACCTGCCTAATAGCGTGTAGGGCCCCCGCGAGCACACAGAACTGACACAATACTACGTAGCGAGGACTTGACTAACGTCCCAAGTAGTGCGCCAGGGAACTCGTACTATGAAACCTGCAGGGCTTGTAATGGAACTGACAAATAGACATTTTATTTTATTATACACTGAAGTCATGTTAAAAAAGCTTTTGCTTCACATAATATTAAGTTAGGTGTTGCGATCAATAATCGATATTGGAATTGTATGTTCTTTGTAGCTTACGACCGTGATCTTTGGCCTACAACGGGTTTACGGCCACTTGAGTGTTGGCCACGGTTGAGTGTAGTTATGTATATAGTTTTGGCAATAAATGTGTTTTTGATACAAAGAAACCGTGGAGTACTGCGTCATTTTTCGATAGTCCAGTAATAATTAAAAACCCGCACCTCTTCTTGGACCCAGAGCAGCAAAAAAATCATCGCCTAGACAACGAGAAGCCACATGGACAACGCTGACTCAGCAGCATTAACAAAGGAGACATCATGGCCAGCTCTACTAAAGTATTATGCAGCCATTAGCCACACCGTAACGGTGTCCTTATGGAGATAACTTTTCCTGAACAGTAGAGCGGCTGTCCACAAATCCGTATGGGTACGACGGGGTGGAGACCTTTCCTGAACAGCACGTTGCCAGACATCCGAGATATGCTCAATAATGTCCATGTCTGGGGAGTTTTGTGGCAAGAGGAAATGTTTAAACTCAGAAGAGTGTATCTGGAGCCACGCTGCAGCAAGACTGAATGTGTGGGGTGTCGCCTTGTCCTGCTGGAATTGCTCAAGTCCGTCGGAAAGCACAATGGACATGAATGGATGCAGATGATCAGAGAGGATGCTTACGGATGTGTCACCTGTCAGAGTCGTATCTAGAAGTATCTGGGGTCCCACATAACTCCAACTGCACATGCCCCCGCACGATTACAAAGCCTCCACCAGCTTGAACAGTCCCCTGCTGACGTGTAGAATCCATGGAATCATAAGGTTGTCTCCACACTCGTACACGTCCATCCACTCGATACAATTTGAAACGAGACCCGTCCGACCAGGCAACATGTTTACAGTCATCGACAGTCCATTGTCGGTGTCGACAGGCCCAGGCGAGGCGTAAAACTTGATGTAGTTTGGTCAAGGGTACCCGAGTGGGCCTTCGCTCTGAAAGCCCATATCGATGATGTTTCGTTGAATGGTTCGCACGCTGACACTTGTTGATGGCCCAGTACTGAAATCTGCAGTATTTCACGGAATGGTTGCACTTCTGTAAAGTTGAACGATTCTTTTCAGTCGTCGTCGTTCCCGTTCTGGCAGGATCTTTTTCTGGCCACAGCGATGTCGGAGATTTGTTTTGTTGCCTTATTCCTGATATTCGCGGTACACTCATGAAATGGTCGTACGGTAAAATTGGCATTTTATTCTCCCTCGGAGATGCTGTGGCCCATCGCCGACTATAATACCACGTTCAAAGTCTCTTAAACCTTGACAACCTGGTATTGTAGCAGCAGTGCCCTATCGAACAACTGTGCCAGACACTTGTTGTCTTTTATAGGTGCTGCCAAGTGCAGATTCGTATTCTGCCCGTCTGCGCATCTCTGTATTAGTTTTTTCAAGCTGTTATGGATTGCAAAATGGAAACCGCAGTGAAGATCAGAAATGTTTTATTTGCAACATTAAGCTACGCTTTCCGGCTCCTTCTCTACACTGTCGGCGCTACAACTTAGAAATTTTTCCGTAGCTGTATGGCGCTCCCTTTACCGTCGCTAACTATTTTGGCATTTTGTAGTCACGTATATGGCACAAAAGATGTGAAGTGTTTAAGGTATCGGCAAAGCGGCGAATCAAACATTGTAATTTATCAGAGAGTAACAATAACCCAAAGGAACTTTAATGTAATGTTCAGAGTCGTGCCTACATTCTTTTTAATTCAACCGATGTAACACGATGATTCATAATTCAGTATCCTGTTCTAGTTCTCTCTCTACTTGATGTCGCACCTTGATGTGTAAGTGTGAGCTGTTTTATCTTAATAAGACCAGAATAAAACAAATCTTGACTTCCCTTCAAGTAGGCTGAGTGCCCTGAGTCACTCCCTTTTTAAGCTCAAGTTGTTTTTGTAAATACTGGTGGCCTCGGTAACTGTACTATCTGACGCTTGTGTTGAGGTCTGGACGATCGGTCGGGTTTATAGACCGATCGCAATTTCAGTATCTGCTGCAAACAAGAATGTGCTTCACTCATTAGTATTATACAAAGTCCAATGTTTTACTAAGGGGTACAGTGCAAACTTTATTTACGTGTTTCAAGCCGGTCTTACTACAACCACACATAGCCGATGCTATCTCAGTTACCTTGACTTGAACCTAATTCAAAGCAATAGCGGAGGCTAATTCGTATAAAATTGTATCATCATTTGCTTGATAAAGAAAGCTTTATTTAAATGACAGTGAGTTATCTTCGCTTCCAGTATTCAGCAAGGAGAAGATCATGCATAATAACAATATCAGTATCTGCAAGTTACAGAATACAACTTTTCCTCCCGTTTCATTACCGAAGGCATTTCTAAATATTTTATCATTTCATTATGTAGGCTAGGGGGGGTATGTTATAGCTAGTATCAACTTTCCGGCAACCATTACCACAGAAGGCGGACGTCTGTGATTTCCGCCAACTCCCCACGCTGGTCTGCAACTCGTTGACTTTGTCAAAATGCTGCCCTCATGTGAGCGAAGAGATGAAAGTGTTGAGCGAGCCAAGACCGGACTGTATGGTGGCTGATCAAATACTTCCCATCGAAAATACTACAGAAGCATCTTCGTTGCGCCTGGAGTGTGCGGCCAAGAATAGACATCAAGAAGGCAACATATGGCAGTTACGTTATATAGGGTACATCAAATCAGGCGAAAACCCTCAGCAGAAATGGCGGGAAACACTATTTTCTACGTCATCACTGTGCGTAAGGAAATGAAAAGAGCGACGTGACGCGATAGACGGGCATACGAGACACACTGAGCAGCACATCTACGGAAAGCTTCACCGTATCTCCACTGCGGTTTTAATTTCACGACCGATGAGAGGTTGAAATAAAAATAAACCCAGGCGTACACAGTCTGTACTTACACGTTGACTTTAATTGTAGACAGTAGTCGTCCAAATTCAAATATCTGTCATACCGTGACAGCAGCTTCTTTATATCTTGATCAAAGAATGATACCTCCTGATGCTTCAGCTAGCTGCTGGCAGTACCCCTGAGCTCATCGTCAGTAGTGAAGGGCTGAGTAGCCGGCCACACCTTTATCTCGGGGAAAAGATAAAAGTCACATCGTGTCAAGTGCGAACGATATAGAGGATATTGAATAATCATCCAGCCAAAAATTCTGAGTTTTTTTTCATCATTCGGTTCGCAATATGGAGTCGTGCACTGTCGCGAAAGAGAATGATTCCTCCGGCAATAATCGCACGCCGCTTGTTTTCGATTGGCCTTCTCAGTTTCGTAACAGTCTCATAATAACCCTGTGGCGTTACAGTATGTTCAAGCGTTACTTAGTGAAATTGTTATCAAAAAACCTGTGCGATTCCAAAAAATTGCAATCATCGTTTGGGGTTTGACAGAATTTGCTTCAGTTTTTTGGGTTATTGGTACAAGTGTGCATCCACTGTTTGGACTTTTTCCTAGTTTCAGAGTTCGCTTACTGCTCTCGTCAGGTGTCGATACTGTTCAGAAATTCCTCCTCCTCTTCATAGTAGCGCCGGAAGATTGTCAAAGCTGAACCGATTCTTTCCGTTTTGTGAGCATCGGTTACACTCTTTTGTAGCCAATGAGTGCAAATCTCACGGGAACCGAACCCCTTGGCGACAGTGTTAAAGAGGGATGTGCTTTAAATCTGAGGCGCAACTTCAGAGAATTCAGAGAATGTGAACCGACGTCTTGCGTGCATAATTTCGTCAACGTACCGCACAAGTCCATCAGTTACGTATGAATGTTTTCTTCCACTGCTTTTATCTACATCTGAACGACTACCCCTAAATTCACATTTAAGTGCTAGGCAGAGGGTTCACAAACCACTTTTAATTTATCCACCATTCAGCTCTCGAACAACACGTGGGAAAAGTGAACACTTAAATCTGTCTGTGCGAGCGCTGGTTTCTGTTATTTTACTACGATGATCAATTCTCCCTGTGTTGGTGAGAGACAAGAAAATATTTTCGCATTCGGAGGAGAAAGTTGGTGGTCGAAATTTCGTACAAATATCACACAGCAATGAAAAACCCGTTTGTTTTAAATATTGCCACCCCAACTTGCGTATCACATCCTTGACACTCTCCCGCCTACTTCGCGATAATACAAAACTTACTACCCCTTTTTGGACTTATTCGATGTCCTTCGTCAATCCTATCCAGTGAGAATCCAGTATTGTGCACGAATACTCCAAAAAAGAACTGTTAGGTTTAGTGTATGCAGGCAGCCTCTTCCCTAGATCTGTTGCATTTTCTAAGTGTTATGCCAATGAAATGCTGTTTTTGGTTCGGCTTTTGCATAACCTTTTCTATGCGATCGTTCAAATTCAGTTTGTTCGTAACTGTAATGCGCAGGTATTTAGCTGAATTGACACCCTTTAAGTTTTTGGTACACGATAAATCGGACAAATTTAATGTCATTTTTAATACCCATGCATAGTATCTCACACTTCCTATTTTTGAGGATCAGTTGTCAATTTTCGCTATCAGCTCTGTGCGACCAGTCTTAATTTTTCTTCACTCCTCCCTCACAACGCCACCACTCATGACGCCGTCCCCACAGGCGCGACACCAGCGACAGTGATTCACGGCGGCATGGGCCCGTCCTGTTGGCAGAAAGCGTATGAAAGAACGAACCTCGCAACTAATGGGAGTCGCGGTAACACCGTCTGTTTCAGTCGCTTGCTGCTTACAATCTGACGAGCACAATAGTGAGACTGGCGCAACGCGATCCTCACAGCCGCCTTGTCGAACTACGCAAGCGCCACGAAGGAACAAACCTGTGCTTATTTTTTATAACCCATCGGAAGTTAATTTGCACTGACGGGTAGAGTAGAAGCACCGGTATTGACTATTCCTGTGTCAAGTTTAACAGTCGTTTTCGCTTGAGTACTTCAAATAGCCGCGAAGATAGAATTCTTAATTCTTTCTCTCGTTGCAGGCGATACTATGGCACAATGGAGCGAGGTGGCTCAGTGATTAGGATACTGGAGTCACGTTTGTGACGATGACGGTTCAGATCCGCGCCCGGCTGTTCGTGATTTCCCTAAATGGTTGCAGACATATGCCCGGGTGGTTCCTCTGAAAGGGCATGGCCAATTTCCTTCTCCACCCTTGAAATATTCCGAGGCTGTGCTCCGTCTCTAATGACTTCGATGTCGACAGAACGTTACAACCTAGTCTTTCTTCATTCTAATGTGGAACATCTATAGGTCAGAGGAAACACGTTACCTCATAAATTATATGGCCTTTTCCCTTTACTGACGGATGCAGTCCCCGAAGACGCTATGATATGCCGTCTTATCTTGGAACTACCACTACTACTTTTCCTACACAGACTCTCAAGTTTGTCCTTCAGCAGGACATTTGTACGGTCTGAAGCACTGAAGGTGTATATCTTTTATATGAATCTGAAGCACCTCGTGAACCAGTGAAAGGATAAAGTATAAAGTCCATACATTTTCACATTTCGCGCTTCACTCCCTCGTGAGTATTTTTGATGAACTAGAATGCCAGTTTCCAGCTTTTCCCCGAAAAATTTTTATTTTCTTTAACTGGTTTCATCTCAGATACCACAATATCATCAACATGATATGAATTAAGTGAAATCATCAGTGACAATGAAAGTTTTGCGTCGGTCTTCTAGACGTGATCGATGGACTAAAGGCTAAGGCGATTACTCGCTATAAGGAGGAAATAAATCCGGCTTCAATTGCCGATCTAGCTGAGATTTTCCTCTCTCGTGGCATATTCACGACCATCTGAAACGAGCCGCCACCTACAAATGCGTACAATATTCAAACGAAGCTGAAGGAAATTCTCTACCTACTCTTGGATTTTCTGTTTCTCCTACTAATTACCGACAGGCATCTCCCTATTGCATTAATTTCAAAATTCCAGTTCCAGGCATACGAAAAAATCTGAAGCACAGTTTTTGTAACTATTTGTTTTGCCACAAACTCTCCAGGCCAGTAACACTCTTCACTTCATAAAGGAACAATGTTATTGCCCTTGTACGCAGTGAAATGTTGAGATTTGATGTCCTTATTAAGAATATTTTGTGGAGTTTTAATTAAAATTATAAAAACAAAATTAAATTTTTGTTCTATAATTAAAAAAAACAAATTATTTTTGAAGGTATGTGCTCATCCTTAACATTATTAATTATTACTAAAAATAGCAAAACAAGCGCAAGAAAGAAGGACGCCATTAGGCCCGAAGGAGGCCCTGCTTTTTCCCTTTTCGTTTCCGTTTGTGAAACGCCATTTCAACAAGAGAACACACGGTGTAAGCATGCCCGGCGGTCAGTGTTGAGATAGGGGCTGCCTTGTCGTGTTTCGTTTTTTATGTGGAAAAAAACTGGCAGACTGAACAGAGAAAAAGTAGCTGACATCTGTGATCAGTGATTAGTCGTGGTTTTTGATGCGCTCCGCAAAACTTTTACTCTTTGTCCTAATTTCTACACAAAACTGGTGGAAGGTGTTTATTAATACTTCTGTATTAAAAAGTCGTCTCTAGTGATTACTATCTGTAGCAGTAACACTTATCAGGCTCGAATTTGGGTTTGCAGCGGTGGCACAATCTTGCTTCAAGTACACTGAATATGTGCAGCCTTGACGAACAATTCTCATATCTTCTTGGCCATGGACGTGAACAATTAGGAGAAGTGTTTTTGGCACTATTTAATCAACTGCACTGCAATTAACAAGGCGAGATACGACATTTTTTATTTTCCAATCAGGGCAATTCAACTCGTTCTGCAAAATAACTGTATTTCGTGCAGTAGATTCTCATTTAAGTACAAGAGGTTACTGTTTGATTTCAAAATCTACTTCATTTCCCTTATATCATAAGCTCAAAGGTGAAGATGATGAGCGTAACAGTAACAACAGTACCTGTAGTGTTTGATATACTTTTGAAGAGTCATAAAATTACATATTTTGGGGGGTCGCTTTGCTGCATCACTTGAGTAAACTTCATTAGCATAAAGTCATTTTCCTAAAGATTCGAGAGGATATTTACTTGTTTCAAATGACAAAGTTAAAGTATAACTGGTTTCAATAGACTCAAAGTAATGAAATGAAAGGAAGGGGCCATCCTCGTTTTACCAAGAGTGTATTCAAAAGAAGACGAAAGAGCAAATAGAGGTTTAGGGTAGGCTGTTGAACTTCGCGTCAGAAACTGCCGCTAAAGGCGCAAGAACCATTCTTGATGGACAACATGAGGATGAAGAAGGAAATGGAAGTCACTGCGTTAAAGATACACAATGTATGGACGGGACGGGACCATGAGAAAAAGACCGTGAAACCTTCGAAGCACTAACATGCTATGAGACACTGTTAGAAGTGTGAATGTGATACGGAAGCTGAAAAATCTGAGAACAGGGATGAGAAGATGTATGTAAAAGTATTGAGCGTGAGTGAAGTAAAATCGAAAGAACGTAAGGATTACTGGTCAAACAAATACAGGGTAATTGAATTAGTACACAAGCGGCGCCATACGCAACATAGTAAGTCCCGAAACACTGTGCATAAAAACGTGATGTTTCCGAGGCTCATAACGCGAGTTCTATTCATGGTAGATAGGTGGACTCAAGTGTTTTGGATTGCTCTTGGGGTAGAGACCAGTTTTATACCCAACAGAAAGATCGGCTTACAGTAACTTTCCTGCAGTAGAGCGCCAAAGTTTGAACATTACACACTTCCTCCAGCTTAGGCAACTGTAGCAAATAGATACTTTTTTATATTAGATGTTGTCTACGCTACGCCTTAAGGAGCTTATGGAGGTACCATTTAGTTCTTGAAAAAGTCCGAAAAACATAGATTTTGGGTAGCAAAACCGAGCCGCGGATTCCAAGACGGCATAGTAAATAGTTGAAATTTTTACGATCTCGAACCACCTCGAAACTTTTCTTCGTGTCTTTATCTGTCCCAAGAGCCAGTGGTTCAAAGTTATCCTACTTGTACAAGTAAAATTCGGTGTGAGGCGAAAAAGCAGTTTATAAAAAGACGCAGCACATGGAATATGTTGTGAAGTGTCTCCGTTATCGTCAGAAGGGTTCTGGGTACTCCATGTTTTTGTGGCACTGAATCACATGCAAAACTTTTGTGCGTTTTAGGTCTTTTTGAGGAGTAAAATTATATAATTTTGCGTTATTTTTGTTTCACTTAAATGAACTATCAAATGTTTATCGAGCCATTAAGCTCTTTCCATGCGAGTGATATATCCTGCTGTAGCAGGGAAAGAGGGAACTAGTGGGAAAAATGCTTCTATCGGAGCACAAAAAAGGCGAAAATGATCGTGTTTATTAGCATTGTTTTTGTTGTTGTTGTTGTTGTCTTCAGTCCTGAGACTGGTTTGATGCAGCTCTCCATGCTACTCTATCATGTGCGAGCTTCATCTCCCAATACTTACTGCAACCTACATCCTTCTGAATCTGCTTAGTGTAGTCATCTCTAGGCCTCCTTTTAAGGGTTCGATTCCCGGGGGAGTCAGGGATTTTCTCTGCCTCGTGATGGCTGGGTGTTGTGTGCTGTCCTTGGGTTAGTTAGGTTTAAGTAGTTCTTAGTTCTAGGGAACTGTTAAGTCCCATAGTGCTCAGAGCCATTTGAACCATTTGAACCTCTCTCTACGACTTTTACCCTCAACGCTGCCCTCCAACGCTAAATTTGTGATCCCTTGATGCCTCAGAACATGTCCTACCAACCGGTCCCTTCTTCTTGTCAAGTCGTGCCACAAACTCCTCTTCTCCCCAATTTTATTCAGTACCTCCTCATTGGTTATGTTGTAGGGAAGCAGCGTACTCACGCCGTATAAAATTCGCAGCAGTCTTTCCATTGTGTGCCACCAGTCCGCTGTAACTAGCTCTGACGTCATAAATGTTGCGCAATACTTTAAAATGAAGTAAAAAACCTGAAACGTTTCTAGCATGTCAGGAGTAATACTAAATCAGTTTGCGTTAAATATCAGTTCAATAACTTTAACCATTTCCGAAATTTGGACGTTTTTCTGTAAAAATCATTGGCGCAACAGAAAAGAGCTAGACACTTAAAAATTTATATTTAGATTCCTTTTGCATAACAATTTAGTAGAAACAGTATTCTGGAGCTCACAAATAAATATTTTAGTCGAAATTCATGATTTTCTGGTTTTTGTCTTAAAAATTAAGGAAGCAAGACAGATTAAGTAGGTGAATAAATAAAGCTAGGATGTTTCAATTTAAGCAGAAGGGAGAAACGCTACAATTATAAAGATGTGAGAAGTTTCAACTGAATAACTATAAAACTATAGCGATAGCGTATCTCCAAAGGGCAAGTTCAGAGCTCGTCTACTGCGTATAGTGTAATTAAATTAATTCTCTCGCCCAAAATATTGGACTTGGCCAAGTCAGACTTTTATTATCATTACTTACCTGTGTGCTGATTGTACATTTAAATTGAGAGCTTGATCAGCCGTCAGCAAAGGAAGCAATGATTTATTGTCAGCAAAGGAAGCAATGATTTATTTGATAACTTAAAGTGGTGCATTACCAGCCCAGCGGCTAGTCGGGAGAGCGGATTTAATCAAACGTTCCCTCAGCCATCGGCCCCGCGGCTTTATACACACCTGGAAATTGAAATAAGAACACCGTGAATTCATTGTCCCAGGAAGGGGAAACTTTATTGACACATTCCTGGGGTCAGATACATCACATGATCACACTGACAGAACCACAGGCACATAGACACAGGCAGCAGAGCATGCACAATGTCGGCACTAGTACAGTGTATATCCACCTTTCGCAGCAATGCAGGCTGCTATTCTCCCATGGAGACGATCGTAGAGATGCTGGATGTAGTCCTGTGGAACGGCTTGCCATGCCATTTCCACCTGGCGCCTCAGTTGGACCAGCGTTCGTGCTGGACGTGCAGACCGCGTGAGACGACGCTTCATCCAGTCCCAAACATGCTCAATGGGGGACAGATCCGGAGATCTTGCTGGCCAGAGTAGTTGACTTACACCTTCTAGAGCACGTTGGGTGGCACGGGATACATGCGGACGTGCATTGTCCTGTTGGAACAGCAAGTTCCCTTGCCGGTCTAGGAATGGTAGAACGATGGGTTCGATGACGGTTTGGATGTACCGTGCACTATTCAGTGTCCCCTCGACGATCACCAGAGGTGTACGGCCAGTGTAGGAGATCGCTTCCCACACCATGATGCCGGGAGTTGGCCCTGTGTGCCTCGGTCGTATGCAGTCCTGATTGTGGCGCTCACCTGCACGGCGCCAAACACGCATACGACCATCATTGGCACCAAGGCATAAGAGACTCTCATCGCTGAAGACGACACGTCTCCATTCGTCCCTCCATTCACGCCTGTCGCGACACCACTGGAGGCGGGCTGCACGATGTTGGGGCGTGAGCGGAAGACGGCCTAACGGTGTGCGGGACCGTAGCCCAGCTTCATGGAGACGGTTGCGAATGGTCCTCGCCGATACCCCAGGAGCAACAGTGTCCCTAATTTGCTGGCAAGTGGCGGTGGGGTCCCCTACGGCACTGCGTAGGATCCTACGGTCTTGGCGTGCATCCGTGCGTCGCTGCGGTCCGGTCCCAGGTCGACGGGCACGTGCACCTTCCGCCGACCACTGGCGACAACATCGATGTACTGTGGAGACCTCACGCCCCACGTGTTGAGCAATTCGGCGGTACGTCCACCCGACCTCCCGCATGCCCACTATACGCCCTCGCTCAAAGTCCGTCAACTGCACATACGGTTCACGTCCACGCTGTCGCGGCATGCTACCAGTGTTAAAGACTGCGATGGAGCTCCGTATGCCACGGCAAACTGGCTGATACTGATGGCGGCGGTGCACAAATGCTGCGCAGCTAGCGCCATTCGACGGCGAACACTGCGGTTCCTGGTGTGTCCGCTGTGCCGTGCGTGTGATCAGTGCTTGTACAGCCCTCTCACAGTGTCCGGAGCAAGTATGGTGGGTCTGACACACCGGTGTCAATGTGTTCTTTTTTCCATTTCCAGGAGTGTATATAAGAACGCTGCGCGTGGAAAGAATGCCCCAGTTCTCTCCTGACGCTGATCAGCGCACCATCTGTGCCGGGAGTCGCGTCGCGTCGGTATTATTGCTATAAACAGCCTCGGATGCCGTAATACGTTAGTCGGTATACGCGTAGCCATGAAATCATTTTCGAGTGATGTGTTAATTCTGGGATGACTTTAATGATGTATCTTCAGTTCGCGTATGTCATATTTTCACGTTCCGCCGCGGGACAGATATTCTTCCATTATTTAGCGTGGCGTTTGATGAACATTATCACCAAATTATGGCGAGCATTCACATAAACATTTAATTGGAACAGTCATGGTTGAATCAGCACATTAGACTCTGAACTGCTGTGGTAGTTGGATTGTGTGGATTCTTTTGGTCTGTGACTTTCAGAATGGAGTGAACCTTTTAGAGTGAATCGTTTTTGATTATGAATCCCAGACAATCTCCTAATTCTTCAGAGCTATAAGCTGTAGCTATAAGTGTATTTCTCAGTTGAAGTGGGCGCTAGGAATTTTAATTACAGGCTTCACGTTTTGCTAATCACTTCTGGTTGCCAATATTGTAGTTAGAGAGCCAGTGTTGAGAACGGCAACCAACAGCATTAATTAAATCATAGGAACATTTCAATAACAATAAATTTCTATACGCCGCCCCACATATGGTGCATCGGCCGGGAAAAAACTGAGTAAAAGTGAAAGTGATTTTTAAATATTCGGATTCGGGAGTGAAATGCGACACGCAACCGAGTAATAGAACAGTGATAGTGTTACGTGTGCATGTGGATGACGCAATTGGATTAACAACGCATCTATATTGACGGAGGTGGTACTGAGTCTAGCGGCGCTGCCGGCATCGCGAGAAGCCAGTTTCGCCTCACCGCAGTCGTCACCGCCGGAGCAACTGGAGCCGCGTAAACATATGTCAAGCAGAAGTAGACGCAATCAAAACTGATACTACTCATATTGTGCAAAGAGTAGATAATGTTGAAATGAGAGTAGAAAATATTAGTACTAACATTGCCAACATTGAGAGTAAAGTAGCTTCAGTAACTTCTGGTAATGGTAGTATACAACAAGTTGTAGCTGCAAACGCCGCTTTCATCGGGTGTCGGCAGTTCTTGCGGTTCGATCCAGATAAAAATATCTACCCGCTAGATTTCGGGAACGATTTTGAAGATGTGGTTCCACCAACTTGGTCTGAACGAGAGAAAATCTTATTTATTAGAAGCCATTTAGTAGGTGACGCCATACGTTTGTCAGCTGATGTAATGTTGAAGCGTAAAACATTAGCGGAATTTAAAACAGTTTTCATTAATGAGTATTGGTCTAGTAATAAGCAAAATTAAGTGTTCAGAGAATTTTGGAGTGGGAAACGCTTCAATGTAGGTAAGGAATCTATTAAAGAGTTTGCCAGGTCATGGATCTCACGTTTGTCACATTTGGCCGAAAAGCTAAAACCTGAAATGATAATACTAGGTCTTGAAGCCAAATTGCCATGGTATTGGCAAACTAGAATTATATCTGCCCCTAGAGACAATCTTGATCGTTTCATTGAGTATTTGGAACGTGTAGAGCGTGTGGCTGCCAACGAGGAGCAAGCACGTAATAACAGAAATGCTAGTAACACTAGTAGTAATTTTAAGAACAAGCAGTATGGCAATGTAAACATCAGAACAGTAGGTGTTCGCCATCCTAAGAGAGGTAGGAATTGGAGAAATAATTATCAGAACCAACAATGGCATCGAAATGATAGTAATTTTGTTCTGAACAAAATTATGCAGGTAAGCAACAGTGCAGAAAGCAATGCCAATTAACTATAATGAAAATAAAGGAACAGTAGCAGGCCGAGGCAGGAAAACTAGTTCCCGTCTATGAGGACGCTGGCGCTCACCAGGCGGTTACTTTTCGTAAGCCAGTAATTACAGTAATTGGTAAGACAGATCATAGTACTGAGACTGAACATGTGTATGGTGGTCGGTAGCATCTAAGGATACAGCAGAAATAATAGATCACTCACAGTATTTGATAGATACCGTGTTAGAGACGCTTTCTAAGTGGGAAGAGAAAGTGAAAGGAGCAGCAGTGTAACGGTAGGGAAAAGCTACAAAATACTGAATTGCCAGGTGAAGAAGCAGAAGAAATTTATGCTTATATTTACGATGAGGATGATGTGCTCTTATCTAAAGTGGCTGTGCAGTATGTTGATACTGTACTAATAGATTTAGGACAGGAGGTAAGTGAGAATGTAGAGGATAGCCTGTTGGGGTCGATGAACCCAGTACCTGTGACCAGTTGTCACTTGAGAAGGAACCCGACGATAATGGTGAAAGTGGTTTAGCTGTAACTAGTGTTATGCCCGGTCTGGAGGCGCAGAATCGCTAAGACTACAGTAATTTGGGTCATGTTCAGCAAACTGAATGTAATGAAGTCGTGCGGTGTTTCGATTTGAAATTAATAGACCGACTGGAAAAGGCAGCTGGAAACGTAATTCAGGAAACCCCTACACACTTTGACTTAAATGTAATGAAGACAGATGTCGATCACTTTAGTTGGAGACAAATCCAACAGGAACTATTGGATGAGTTTGAGGAACCACCTGTACAAACTAGAATAAGCCATCCTATAATAATAGTGAATATGTTGGGTATCAATGTACGTTGTCTCTTACACAGTGGAAGTGAGGTGAGTGCGATACCTCAGTCCTTCTTTGATGCATTAATGACCTGGTAAAGACAAGCTTACAGTAATGAGGGTATTAGGACTAAGAATAATTGGTGCTACTGGCAAGGTGTCAAAAACGGTAAAACAAGAAGCTTTACTACTCTTGACATTAATGGTAATTTAATTGATCATCCATGCTTAATTGTAAGCAATCTCAGTATTGAGGTTTTAATTGGAATACATTTCTTTTCTAAATATCAGACTGTTGTTGACTTTGAAAGTAGCCAGATAAAAATGATCTTACCGATAACCGGAGTAATTACGGTACCTTTTATTGATAAACATGTAGTAACTAATGATGAGACTTGGGAGCTGCCTATACAAGTTCTGAAAAATAGGAGATATTGGGACGAAGATGTTAATCTTAGTAAAAGTAAGCTAAATACAGAAGAAGAAGAAGCAATTATTTCGGACAAAATAAAAGCTAAATTGCAGGAGATCGATAAAATTTCAGCTAATCAGAAGGAAAAACTGAGACAGGTTTTAAAAAGGCATCATAAGGTATTTTCCGATCGACCTGGCGTGGTCAAAGGTTATGAATGTCAATTAAAGGTGAAACCTGGCCAAGTGTTTTTCAGGAAGCCATACCAAATACATGTAGCTAGGAAGGGGACGGTTCGAAAGGAGATACAGAAGATGCTAGAGTGGGGTGTGATTGAAAAAGCGGGCAGTGAGTACAATAATCCTCTTGTTGTTGTACCAAAAAGAGACGGGAGTGTCAGATTGGTCTTGGACTCTCGTTGGTTGAATGAAATAGTGGTTAGGGAAACTGATAGACCGCAGAACATGGACGAGTTATTGCAAAAGTTCCGGGGAGTAAAACTCTTAACCTCTATGGACATCACGTATAGATATTGGAATTTGCCTCTGGCGGAAAGTTCAAGGAAGTACACAGCTTTCTTGTACGAAGGAGTTTGTTACCAATACCGTGTGGTAACTTTCGGACTTAATATCTCTGTTTGTGCCTTCGTACGTGTGATGTGCCATGTTTTAGGACCAGGCTTAAGTAATAAATTCACAGTACACGTAGATGATCTGTTAATAGCAACTCCTACCTGGGAAGAACACACAGTTTTATTAGAGGAAGTGTTAGAGGCTATTGAGAGAGGTGGCATGAAACTAAAGATTGAAAAGACAGAGTACGTTAAAGAGGAAATAGGTTTATTGGGATATATGATAAGTGGAAAAGGAATTCTGCCTGACCCAGGCAAGCTAGCAGTCAATGAAAAATTTGAGGCTCCCAGAAACAAGAAGCAGTTGAGATCGATATTCGGTCTTTTCGGCTTCTATGGGCTTTTGTTAGTAATCAGGCTTTTAATGCTCCCTGTCTTCATCTCCTGCTAAAAAAGAATACCCCTTGGGTTTGGACAGCAGAATGCCAACAGGCGTTCGGGGTGCTTAAACAATAATAGTCCTATTTTACATCATCCTGATTTTGAAAAACCATTCTGTATGTCTGTTGATGCTAGTGGCTATGGTATAGCTGTGGAGGTATTCCAAGTAGAAATAGAGAACGTACAAGAAGTGCACAAGACTATAGCTTTCGCAAGTCGGTCTTTACAGGCAGCAGAAATTATGGCAGCTCAGAACTGGAAGCGTTGGCAGTTGTTTTTGGGGTACAGAAATTTGAGCAGTATCTATTAGGTCACAAGATAATTGTTTACAGTGACCATAAGGCGTTGACCTTTTTAAAGACCTGTAAGCTGAGGAATGCTGGTTTGGTAAGACGGTCATTGTATCTCCAGCAGTTTGACCTTGAGGTTAGATATATTCAAGGGAAAGATAATTTGGTAGCTGATAGGTTATCTAGAAGTGCGGAGCTCTGTGATGACACGGGAATTACAGCAACAGACCTAAGTGAAGTACGAATGTTTGCATTGCACGAAGTAAAGGAACAAAGTGCATTAAAGAGGGTGATTAAGAACTTGAGACGTGAACAGAATGCAGATGACCAGCTGAAATTAGTAAACAGCTATTTGGGAAACGCAAACTATCATAAGGTTTCGCAGTACTATTGTCTGCATAAAGGTATTCCGTTTAGGAGGAAAAAGGTAGGTGTTTCCGAGTGGAAGCTGTGCTTTCCCACACAACATGTAGACTAACTAATCGACTATGTACACCTGAGGTATGGGCACTATGGTGCAAAGAAGTGTATTGCAAAGGTAAAAGAGAAAATTGTGTTTGACAACATGTACCGCCGTGTTGCCAAGCGTCTAGCATCTTGTGTAGTGTGCCAGAACGTCCGTGCTGCTAACACCAGAATACAAGGGGATATGCATTGAGTAGAGCCAACTGAAACGCTAGAATTACTGGCTTGTGATTTGTTTGGCCCTTTTCCTGCTTCGAGAGGTGGGTGCACCCATGTTTTTGTTGTTGTGGATGGATTTAGTAAATGTGTTAAGCTATACCCAATTAAAAGAGCAAATGCAAACTCGTTGGTAGAAAACTTAGAAAAAGATTTCTTCGTGAACGTTGGCGTTCCGAAAAATTTGCTCTCCGACAGTGGGCCTCAATTTACTTCTGATAGATTTAAAGAATGTCTGGATAAGGCCGGAGTGAAACATCTGAAAATATCTGCGTATTTCTCCCAAGGAAATATGAGTGAACGTATTATGAGAGAATTGAATAGGCTTTGCAGGACTTATTGTGCTCGGAAACACTCAAGTTGGGCAGAGCACATTAAGTATTTAGAGAATTTAATTAACTACTTAAGGCATGATGCTACTGATTTTGCGCCTTGCGAATTGATGTTTGGCCAAGAACCGCACAATGTGGTTGCAGATATGGTAGAATTCCCTATTCTAACGCAAATATCCACAGACGAGAAGAAGTTAAAGGAAGAAGTTAAAGGCTAGGGCAAATATAAGAAAAAGAGCATTGGAAAGGAAGAAGCGTCAAGACGCAAAAGCTGTACGCACTAGTTTTGAAATAGGTCAGTTAGTCCTTGTCAAAACCAAGGAAAAATCAAAGAAAATAAATGCAGAAACAAAGAAATTCATGTTCGTATACCAAGGACCTTCCAGGATCATAGGAAAACCACATGCCAATGCATATAGGCTGGAGTACCCTAAAAGTAAAAAGATATTAGGTCTCAGGAACGTGATCGACCTAAAGAAGTTAATAAGTAATGAATGAATTCTGTAGGGAAGAGGTTGTTCTGTAACCTCTGCACAGTGTAGCAGCTGTGCAGTCCCAGCTGTGTGAGATCTTCTTTCCTTTTCAGGTCTCACTCATTCTTCATCTTTCCTATCTACAAAAATTTCGACCCCTTCTTTCCAATACGAAAATTTCCTGAAAGCAATGATTTCTGTAGCGAGGAGGTTGTTCTGTAACCTCTACACAGTGTGGCAGCTGTGCAGTCCCACCTGTGTGAGATCTTCTTTCCTATTCCAGATCTCACTCACTCTTCATCTTTTCTATCCACCTAAAATTTCGACTTCTTCTTTCCAACACATTAAATTTTCCGTCATGGCTATCAGGCCATGAGTTCTGTAACCATTCTATCCACCGATTATTGAAGAAAATACCTAATGTGACAAACCTAACAGTAACATAAACAACAGAGAAGTATGATGTAATTAAGATACAAATGTATTTGAGTAACAAGCATGTATAGAACCCTGGTAATATTGTAAGTACAAAGTGTGGTTTTATTGAAAATGGTCCACCAACAGTAATTTAAAAAGATATACAAATTCATGTACAAGCAGGATCTGAAGTGGCAGTGAAACCTATTGTATGCTGTAATAAATAGTAAAAGAGATTGCTTAGTCTTGAGAAAAATATGCAGATTAGTTGTAAGAATGAACTCTCCTTGTGTAGCAAGGAATGGCAGTGTAATAGAATTGAGTAGTGTTTGGGGTTGAGACGTGAAGGACACGTCCCTGAAGTATTTATAAGGTTGGAGCTGGCCATTTTGTTGGTGTAGTGTGTGACAGGACACACCTACACGTATTGAGGTTATGAGTTGGAGGTGTGAATGCGACCATAGGTACCCTTATGTTAGATGAGGCAAAGCATCTCATGGTGTCCTATAGGTTTAAGGAATTTAGCATTACGCTCGTCCATAATTACTTAATGCACTTTAGTGGTAAGTCGAGAGAGACTACCTGTGGTTTCAGCGTTCGATCGAGTGGAAATCGATTGCCACAAGAGCAAACTGATCAGCTGCAATACACTATAGATATTAAATAAATGTGCTATCCTATGCTTTAAATGTTAATAGAGTGAGTGTTAAGTACGTACATACACTAGCAACATAATTGAGTAACATAATGGCAGACGTGAAACATTATTTAGAGCTCAGCATAAACACACTAGCAAGTAAGTACATAATTGCACAT
Organism: Schistocerca gregaria; assembly: GCF_023897955.1. Taxonomy (NCBI): domain Eukaryota; kingdom Metazoa; phylum Arthropoda; class Insecta; order Orthoptera; family Acrididae; genus Schistocerca; species Schistocerca gregaria. The sequence continues at coordinate 532,866,111 of NC_064921.1, forward strand.
GTGGAAATGACACAACAGCAGAGGACCAATAAGTGTATGTAGTAATCAACTAAACGTAGTGTGTTTTGAACACTCAGAACTGTACTATTACCGTAAGTTACATTTACAAAGAAGCTGAAAAGACAACTACTAATCAAATATACTCATACAATCTCTAAGAATAAGGTAATCGAAGATGAGTCAGTTAAGTAAATAAAATACAGATTTTTCAGGAATGTACCGAGCATTGGTTCAGTGTTCCGGCCCAGAAATAATAAATTGAAATTAAATAGGATTTATGATTGTATACCTTGAGCATAAACTTTCTCTAGTACGTAACTAACGGCGTTTTAAGCCAATGGTTTACCGTTTTTATGACAGTTAAGTAACCAAGAGAGTAAAATTGAAAAAGTCCTGTTAACTTTGTTCCAGCAACATATTGAAAGATAAAATGTATATATCCCCATTTCATTGTGACCCACCCTTAGATATTAAGTGAACAGAATCTGAGGCACTCGTTTTGTTTGTTCTACAGGACAAACCAGATAAAGGCAGCCTGGTAGCTGCGTGAAAACGTGGAATGACTTGGACACAACTCACAGTGACCCCTCCCCTTTCCCCATGTAATTACGAGTGAACGTGAAGGACGCACACCATAGCCATAGCAACTTCCCCTCCTCTACCCTTGTGAATGGAAGTGTAGAACGCCAGCCAAAGCGGCTACAACCACGTGTGTAAAAATGAAATTGTCATGATTTGTGGAATTCTCTTGAAGGTTTAGAAAAGACTGTTAACATATATTCATCTGTTTATGTATCATGAATAACTGTGTTATTTTCTTTGAATTTGTGTATGTAAAAATGTATTTAATGGATTTAAGATTTTCATAATTTTACATATTTTTATGTGTTTGTCTAAGGCAATATGTATGCCAAAGTGTTTCATTGATTTTGCTTAAATTTTGAGTTATAATGTTGCTTAAGGGGCAGTGAACATGTCAGAAATTGAAATAATTGAAGTAGGTAATAACTTTTCTTTTAAAATTTCTACATTTTTACATTTCAAATTTAATTTTCATAGGGAGTTAAGCTGTACTTTTGCTTCCTTTTTTTAATTAATTTTTTTTCATTTACATTCAAAACAATTAATTAGAGGGTGATGTAGGGAAGCAGCCTACACACACCGTATAAAATTCACAGCAGTCTTTCCATTGTGTGCCACCAGTCCTCTGTAACTAGCTCTGACGTCATAAATGTTGCGCAATACTTTAAAATGAAGTAAATAACCTGAAACGTTTCTAGCATGTCAGCAGTAATATTAAATCAGTATGTGTTAAATATCAGTTCAATAACTTCAACCATTTTCGAAATTTGGACGTTTTTCTGTAAAAATCATTGGCGCAACAGAAAAGAGCTAGAAACTTAATAATTTATATTTAGATTCCCTTTGCATAACAATTTAGTTGAAACAGTATTCTGGATCTCATAAATTAAAATTTTAGTTGAAATTCATGATTTTCTGGTTTTTGTCTTAAAAATTAAGGAAGCAAAATAGATTCAGTAGGTGAATAAATAAAGCTAGGATGTTTAAATTTAAGTAGAAGGGAGAAACGCTACAATTATAAAGATGTGAGAAGTTTCAACTGAATAACTACAAAACTATAGCGATAGCGTATCTCCAAAGGGCAAGTTCAGAGCTCGTCTACTGCGTATAGTGTAATTAAATTAATTCTCTCGCCCTAAATATTGGACTTGGCCACGTCAGACTTTTATTATGATTACTTATCTGTGTGCTGATTGCACATTTAAATTGAGAGCTTGATCAGCCATCAGCAAAGGAAGCAATGATTTATTTGATAACTTAAAGTGGTGTATTACCAGCCCAGCGGCTAGTCGGGAGAGCGGATTTAATCAAACGTTCCCTTAGCCGTCGGCACCACGGCTTTATATATAAGAACGCTGCGCGTGGAAAGAATGCCCCAGTTCTCTCCAGACGCTGATCAGCGCACCATCTGTGCCGGGAGTCGCATCGCGTCGTTATTATTGCTATAAACAGCCTCGGATGCCGTAATACGTTAGTCGGTATACGTGTAGCCATGAAATTATTTTCGAGTGATGTGTTAATTCTGGGATGACTTTAATGATGTATCTTCAGTTCGCGTATGTCGTATTTTCACGTGCCACCACGGGACAGACATTCTTCCATTATTTAGCGTGGCGTTTGATGAACATATCACCAAATTATGGCGAGCATTCACATAAACATTTATTTGGAACAGTCATAGTTGAATCAGCACATTAGACTCTGAACTGCTCTGGTAGTTGGATTGTGTGGATTCTTTTGGTCTGTGACTTTCAGAATACAGTGAACCTTTTAGAGTGAATCGTTTTTGATTATGAATCCCAGACAATCTCCTAATTCTTCAGAGCTATAAGCTGTAGCTATAAGTGTATTTCTCAGTTGAAGTGGGCACTAGGAATTCTAATTAGAGGCTTCACGTTTTGCTAAACACTTTCTGGTTGCCAATATTGTAGTTAGAGAGCCAGTGTTGAGAACGGCAAACAACAGCATTGATTAAATCATAGGAACATTTCAATAACAATAAATTTCCATACGCCGCCCCACAATGTGATCTACCCATCTAATCTTCAGCATTCTTCTGTAGCACCACATTTCGAAAGCTTCTATTCTCTTCTTGTCCAAACTATTTATCGTCCATGTATCACTTCCATACGTAGCTACACTCCATAAAAATACTTTCAGAAACGACTTCCTGACACTTATATCACCGTTCGGTTCTAGGCGTTACAGTCTGGAGCCGAGCGACCGCTACGGTCACAGGTTCGAATCCTGCCTTGGGCATGGATGTGTGTGATGTCCTTAGGCTAGTTAGGTTTAATTAGTTCTAAGTTCTAGGTAACTGAAGTTAAGTCCCATAGTGCCCAGAGCGATTTGAACCCAACACTTAAATTTATACTCAATGTTAACAAATTTCACTTCTTCAGAAACGCTTACCTTGCCATTGCCAGTCTACATTTTATATCCTCTCTACTTCGACCATCATCAGTTATTTTGCTCCCCAAATAGCATAACTCCTTTACTACTTTAACTGTCTCATTTCCTAATCTAATTCCCTCAGCATCACCTCCTTAATTCGACTACATTCCATTATCGTCGTTTTTCTTTTGTTGATGTTCATATAATATCCTCCTTTCAAGACAATATCCATTCTGTTTAGCTGCTCTTCCAAGTCCTTTGTTATCTCTGACAGAATTACAATGTCATCGGCGAACCTCAACGTTTTTATTTCTTCTCCATGGACTTTAATACCTACTCTGAATTTTTCTTTCGTTTCCTTTACTGCTTGCTCAATATACAGATTTAATAACATTGGGGACAGGCTACAACCCTGTCCCACTCCCTTCCCAACCGCTGCTTCGCTTTCATGGCCCTCGACTCTTGTAACTGCCATCTGGTTTCTGTACAAATTGTAAATTGCCTTTCGCTCCCTGTAATTTACCCCTGCCACCTTTAGAATTTGAAAGAGAGTATTCCAATCAACATTGTCAAAAGCTTTCTCTAAGTAGACAAATGCTAGAAATGTAGGTTTGCCTTTCCTTAATCTATTCTCTAAGATAAGTCGTAGGGTCAGTATTGCCTCCCGTGTTCCAACATTTCTGCGGAATCCAAACTGATCATCGCCGAGCTCGTCTTCTACCAGTTTTTTTATTCGTCTGTAAAGAATTAGCGTTAGTATTTTACAGCTGTGACTTATTAAACTGATAGTTCGGTAATTTTCACATGTGTCAACACCTGCTTTCTTTGGGATTGGAATACTTATATTATTCTTGAAGTCTGAGGGTATTTTTCATACATCTTGCTCACCAGATGGTAGAGTTTTGTCAGGACTGGCTCTCCCAAAGCTGTCAGTAGCTCCAATGGAATGTTGTCTATTCCCGGGCCCTTGTTTCGACTTAGGTTTATTAGCATAGTGATTGAAAATTAGTGTACCAACTGCATCATTCTACCTTTCTCAGCATCTTTAAAAAATTTTGCACGCTAACACATTAATGATTCTCTTATGACGAGAGAGAAAACGACAGTAGACAGTGCCAGCGTATAAAAAAGAGAGGGACTCATTGGCAGTGGAGCGTAGCTGACAGTGAGAGAACAGTGCAGGAAAAGAATGAAGGAGCAGTGTCAGTTGGACAGGAATAAAGAGATGGAGGAAATGGAAGTGGGTGAGCGCCAGGGATTATGAGAGACAGAGTTTATGGTAGTGACAGCTAGGAACAGAGAGGTAGTGACAGCGACAAGGGACAGCTGCAATGGGAGGAAATGAATGAGATCGTAGCAGTAAGAGAGTGCAAGAGGAGACAGTATTAGTATGACAGAACGATCTGCCAGTGAGACAAAGAGATAATGAGTTGGTGATATGACATATTAAGTCTGATGGCTGTGCCCTTTATTCGCCATCTCGGTGACGTTATCTCTTAACAAGATGACACAAGGTGGAATGTTGCCTGCGGTATACTGACCTACCTCGCCACTGAGCGGGTTCGGCTGTTGCCCTGGCCACCAGATCTGTCTCCCACTGAGAAACATACGATCATAGGCTGCCGAAACCAAGGCAGGGCGCCGTACGCTAGCCGCAGTCGCTGATGAAATCTAGCAGAGTTGAAGCAGCATGGAATCTACATCTACATACATACTCCGCAAGCCGCCGTATGGCCTCTGATGGAGGATTCCCTGTGCCACTGCTACTCATTTCTTTCCCTGTTCCACTCAGAGCGAGCGAGGCACGACGGTTTATGTGTGTCAGTATGAGCCATAATTTCTCGTATCTTAGCTTCGTGCTCCCTACACGAAATATGTGTTGCTGGTTGTAGTATCGTTGTGCAGTTATCTTCCAATGTCGGTTCTTTAAATTTTCTCATTAGCGTTCCTCGGAAGGAAAGTCGTTCTCCCTTCACAGATTCCCATATGACTTCCCAAAGCATCTCCGTAACATCTGCGTGTTCTTCGATCCTACCGCTAACAGATGTAGCAGTCCACACCTTAATTGCTTGGATGTCTCCCTTTAGCCCGACCTGGCACCGATCCCGAAGACTCTAGCAGTACTCTAGAATAGGTCGCACTAGTGTACTTCATGCTGTCTCCTTTACAGATGAACCATATTTCCCGAAAATTTTCCTAGTAAACCCAATTCAACCATTCACATTCCTTACCACAATTCTCACATGTTCATCCATTTCGTATCGATTTGCAACGTTACGCCCTTATATTTAAACGAAGTGACTGTGTGAAGCATTGCGGGTTTGTTTCTTATCCGCATTAAATAACAACTTTTTCTACATTTAGAGTTAGCTGTCATTCATTACACCAACTAGAAATTTTGCGCAAAATTTATTCCCGAGACGCATGAGTTAGAACGCTCCCATCGTAGCGCACTTGTCGGAGTACGACGAAGTGAGACTTGTGTTTATTGTGCCTGAATTAACTGCCCTACAAAACGCAAGCACAAATTGTGCGGAACGGACGAAATAAGTCTGAAAGGCTTCTAGTAAACATTAAAATGGACCAGAGGCTCATTTACTGCAGAATAGATTTGTAAACCGCAAGAACAAATAATTAAAAATTAAATGGTTCAAAGGCTCTGAGCACTATGCGACTTCACTTCTGAGGTCATCAGTCCCCTAGAACTTAGAAATACTTAAACCTAACTAACCTAAGGACATCACACACATCCACGCCAGAGGCAGGATTCGAACCCGCGACCGTAGCGGTGGCGCGATTCCAGACTGAAGCGCCTAGAACCGCTCGCCACTTCAGCCGACTTCATTACAAATTAAAGAAGTGAAATACGTACCTTATCGTGTGCATGTGTTGGTATCGATCTCTTTATCTACAGTAAGAAAAGTTTCAAAAGTAATAAAACAATTATTTATTGTATACATTATTTTGAACTGCGGGCAACTGCAGCCAAATGTCCACAGGGGTGTAGAATGAAGGTGTGGAATGTGTTTACATGGAACTGATTGGGTTCTCTGGCCAAACTGAAACGATTTTTGGCTGCACATGGCTATATTTGGCTACTTGGAGGCCATATGTTCACAAAAAACGATGGTATTTTTATGGGTGACGATGAGCCATGTCACCTGGCCACAGTTTTTCGCGACTGGTTTGAAGATCATTCTGGACAATTCGAACGAATGATTTGGCCATCCAGACCTCCCGACGTGTATCACATCGAACGTTTATGGAGCATAATCAAGGGGTCAAATGATGCTCGTTATCCTTCACCGGCAACTATGGACGCCTACAGACTTCCCCCAAACAACGCTATTTACAAGGAACGGCCAAAATGCCAAGTGTAGTGCGCCTAGCAACAAATACGAGGCGGCATTAGAGTTCTCTAGTAGATCGGAAGTATGTTTCACGGCACACATCATATGGAGCAGTGCACACCTTAATCCGAGTCTGTTCCTCCGAGAGTCCCAACGAGAGCCATTCAGCGTCCCAGTTGCATTCACCTTTGGCGTCGCCGCTGCCAATCCAGACAGTCGCAGCTTACTTGTCCGAATACAGATTCGCGGCCCTTCGAGAACTCGCTGGGTAACACATCTTGGTGTGCATAAATTGAATTTAGCCTCATATCAGGAGTGTCACAGGATAGGAATATTGTACATCTACCTCTTGAAGTTGAAAGTGTGTCAGTGAATAAATATTTGTTTTTGGAAATAGAGTTGTAGTCATTACAGTTGCTGAGCTTATAAGTATGCGTGTCTGATTTCTGGCTGGGACTAGCGTCCCCGTTTACACTGTCGTCAGAGGCATCTGGGGGATTAATGTCAACATCCTCGTTGGCGCCGAAAGTACATTTACAACAAACTATGTCATGGCCGGTGTTAGGTTTTCACTTGACTGTACATCATGTATACAGGGTGAACCCCACACCACCGACAAACTTTCAGAGGTTGTTCAGGGACACCTACTGAGTGTTTTAGTATACAGAGTAATAATGTAATTACTATCTACGCGGTTTGTCACCTCGGTGATGCTTATTTCTTTGAAAATACCTGTGAAATATTGAAAACCATTGAAATATACGATCCAGTGTAACAAAGAAAGACCCATTTTATACTGGAAGCGTCTCTACATATACAATTGCTGGAACAGCTTGCATAGCGTCTTTGCACCACTCTTCCGTTCCAGTGAACCCACAGAAGAGGTGAGTATCAGACAACTCTTCATCAGTTTATCAGTAATGCCGTGTAACGCAGCTAACGTGCAACTGCTATTGCTGGAAAAACGAACCTAAGCGGCACTGAATGCACCCTTGAGGGTGAAGAGTAAAGTGGGGACCAGTGTTGTCAACAGAAAGTGAGTGAGTGGAACAATTTCGATCCCAAACAACAAACACAGGGCATACAGTCGATATTTGCACTGTTGTCCAATATTTTCAGAACAATGGATATACAAATCTAATTGGGGTAAGAGATCAGAAGGAGCAGAATAACTCTATAATGAGTACCAAAACACTCGGAAGTTTTCCATGAACAATGTTTGAAAGTCTGATTCACTCTGTGCATCCTCGCAATATCTGACGCAAAGTACAGCAATTATTACTCCGTTAGTGTCAACGAAGTGTCGCATCTAAATAAAGTAATTAACAATCTGTAATACTGCTGGAAGTTAAATCCCTGCTGCACTCATTGTATTGTAACATGAGTGACTTCTTATCAGTAATTTTGTACTGGCGTATAAGACAGCTCCGAGGGATCTTCATACACTCCTTTTCCTCATAGTTGTAACATTATGATCATAATGAAAACTTTTTGCAAACAGTTCTGTGCTCCGGGAATCAGCAGCTATGGTAATACACCTTGCAGAAAGAACAACGTGTACAGTTGTATGATGACTGTTAATGGGACCCATCTGGTTTCGTGGCTTATTGCCACATCCCAAGTGCAAATCTAACCAGAAAAAATTTGAATGACCATCCATACGGTCCAGTGGACCCCCGTCTTACACTCACAAAAGCCTAATAATGACAATCACTAAATATACTCACAATACTGTAAGTGATTAAAGACATCATTGTAGGAACCTTCACTGGCATAAAGGCGAACGGCGTTGCCCATAAAGTGTAAACAGAGAAGGAGCGAAATAGTACTACATCGTCCTCCATAAAACCGAGGGAGAACCTAAGACCGGCCTTTTTCGTCGCTGGTAGATTCGATGAAAGAGTTTTACATAGAGAGAAGGCCTCCTGTCGAAAATGTCGCCCCACAATATGTGAGACTGCCACTAGGATCGGCGGGATAATCTGTATGTATTAAAACTATTTGACTGGGACGGGCTATTGTTCAGGGTCCCTCTATTCCATATCTTTCATTATTATTGTTTGGAGGTTCTTCCTCGTTTTTATAGTGGCTGATGTAGCACCATTACGCCACTTCGCTGCCTCTCCGGATTTGGTGGGTAATGCCGTTTTCGAATGAAGGTTGGGTCTCCCTTCTTTCCTACACTCCTCCTCTGTCCGAACAGGCCTTAGAAGGTCCAACGGTATCGACCGGCAGCCTTGTCATCCTCAGCCCACAAGCGCCGATATGGGTGGGCATGTGGTCAGCACACCGCTCTCCCGGCCGTATGTCAGTTTACAATACCGGAACCACTACTTTTCAATCAAGTAGCTGCTCAGTTTTCCTCACAAGGGTTGAGGGCACCCCGGTTGCCAACAGTGCTCGGAAGACCGGATGGTCACCCATCTCAATGCTGGCGCAGCCCGACAGCGCTTAATTCGGTGATGTGAGGGGGACCGGTGTTACTACTGACGCAAGGCCGTTGGCTTCTTTCCTAAACTGATATCTTTAATTACTTAAAATATTGTAAGTATATTTAGTGATTGTCATTATTAGGGTTATGGGCAACGGCCTTGCCGCACTGGATGCACCGGTTCCCGTGAGATCACCGAAGTTAACCGTTGTCGGGCGTGATGGCACTTGGATGGGTGACAATCCAGCCGCCTTGTGCTGTTGCCATTTTTCGGGGTGCACTCAGCCTCGTGATGCCAATTGAGGAGATACTCGACCGAATAGTAGCGGTTCCGGTCAAAGAAAACCATCATAACGACCGGGAGAGCGGTGAGCTGACCACACGCCCCTCCTATCCGCATCCTCATCTGAGGATGACACGGAGGCCGGATGGTCCCGATGGGCCACTTGTGGCCTGAAGACGGAGTGCTTTATTATTAGGGTTATGTAATTGTAGTGTTATGACGTGGGCCTGCTGGACTTAATGGATAGTGGTTCAGATTTTTCTGTTTGTATGTAAATCTGACGAGCCACCTATAGGCAACGAAACGGACTGTGTTCCATTAACGGTTACTATGTAGTATATGTAAACTGAAGGTGAGGGGGGGGGGGGGGTGCTGGGGATGGGGAGAAAGGAAACGAAAGGAAGGGGAAGGGGTTGCTGAAGGCTGCATCGAAAAGTTACGCAGAATCAGCGGTGACAAGTGAAAATGTGTAGGGACTACCAGACAGGGATTACAACCCGGGATCCTGCTTACTAGAAACGTTCGTTAACCACTATGCCACTCGGAACAAATTGTTATTGCAACTGCGCTGACTTTCTCGGCCCACATCATGGCCGACCCACATTCCCACCGAGCGCCACCTATCCGCAGTCTCAGCCCATTTCCCCCAAGCTCGCTACTGTGAGATTCCCGCACGCGATCGGACGTACTTGTGCATCCGCATTGAAGATTCGCCTAGATGGGCAATGTATCCACCTTCTTCAGTGCGGATGCACAAGTACGTCCGACCTCTGCCTAGTAAGCAAGAGATCGCAGATTCGAATACCGATCTGGAACGCTTTTTCGGTCGCCGCCACTGATTCCGTGTAATGTCCCGATGCAGCTGACAGCAGTAATCCAGTCCCTTTCCTATGCCGGCGGCTGTGGTCGAGCGGTTCTAGGCGCCTCAATCCGACACCACGCGGCTGCTACGGTCGCAGGTTCGAATCCTGCCTCTGACATGGATGTGTGTGATGTCCTTAGGTTAGTTAGGTTTAAATAGTTCAAAGTCTAGGGGACTGATGACATCAGATGTTACGTCCCATAGCGCTTAGAGCCACTTGAATAATTTCCTTTCCTTTCTCCCTCCTCCACCGTCAATTAGCATATAATGTATCACAGCTCTGCATTCTGACTTGTGTTTGTTCTTTCGGACATGTCCGAATGAAGACAAACTACACATGCATTTGATTGTCATACAGCTGTACGCGGTGTTTATTTTGCAAAAAAAGCTTTTTGATTATTACCCATCACAAATCTTGTTTCGTTCTCTCTGGTCACTGTTCAGCTTGAGAAGCAGAACGCCGCGTGCGAGCAAGAAAATTACGCTGGTAGCGGCCCGCAGCAGCCCATTAGACCCGCCGAGGAATCAATGGCCGCGTCGCGTCGCGCCGGAGCGGCGTCGATTGATTTCTGGGCAGCGAGAATCCGCAGCAGCAGCTCAGCCCGCTGAGGGCCTCACACGAGGGCTTCTCACCCACCACGTAGCGAGGTCTCTACGCCAGACGCAAACACTCCTCACAATGCATATTTCAGAGCCCCGTTGCAATCTCTAGGTGATAAGTATAGGCGTCGGAAGAAATTTATCGAGGAGGGAGCAAGATTTCAGATCTTCGTTTTTTAACGTATCGTGCTTCGTCCACCCTTGGCAGTCACTTACAAGACATCCGAAGGAAGGAATAATCCACGGGGAGATCATAAATACATTACTGGCCATTAAAATTGCTACACCACGAAGATGACGTGCTACAGACGCGAAATTTACCGACAGGAAGAAGATGCTGTTATATGCAAATGATCAGTTTTTCAGAGCATTCACAAAAGTTTGGGCCCGGTGGCGACACCTACAACGTGCTGACATGAGCAATGTTTCCAAACGATTTCTCATACACAAACAACAGTTGACCGGCGTTGCCTGCTGAAACTTTGTTGTGATGCCTCGTGTAAGGAGAAGAAATGCGTACCATCACATTACCGACTTTCATAAAGGTCGCATTGTAGCCTATCGCGATTGCGGTTTATCGTGTCACGACATTGCTGATCGCGTTGGTCGAGATACAATGACTGTTAGCAGAATATGGTTCAAATGGCTCTGAGCACTATGGGACTTAAGATCTATGGTCATCAGTCCCCTAGAACTTAGAACTACTTAAACCTAACTAACCTAAGGACATCACCTAACACCCAGCCATCACGAGGCAGAGAAAATCCCTGACCCCGTCGGGAATCCAACCCGGGCGTGGGAAGCGAGAACGCTACCGCACGACCACGAGATGCGGGCAGCAGAATATGGAATCGGTGGGTGCACGAATGGCAAAACGTCATTTTTTTCGGATGAATACAGGTTCTGTTTATAGCATCATGATGGTCGCATACGTGTTTTGCGACATCGCGGTGAACGCACATTGGAAGCGTGTATTCGTCATCGGCATATTGGCGTATTACCCGGAGTTATGGTATGGGGTGCCATTGGTTACACGTCTCGGTCATCTCTTGTTCGCAATGACGGCACTTTGAACAGTGGACGTTACATTTCAGATGTGTCACGACCAGTGGCTCTACCCATCATTCCATCCCTGCGAAAACCTACATTATATATATAACGCACGACCGCATGTCGCAGGTCCTGTACGGGCCTTTCTGGATACAGAAAATGTCCGACTGCTGCCCTGGCCAGCACATTCTTCAGATCTCTCATCAATTGAAAACGTCTGGTCAATGGTGGCCGACGAATTGGCTCGTCACAATACGCCAGTCACTACTTTTGATGAACTCTGGTATAGTGTTGAAGCTACATCGGCAGCTGTACATGCACACGCCATCCAAGCTCTGTTTGACTCAACGCCCAGGCGTATCAAGGCCGTTATTACGGCCAGAGGTGATTGTTCTGGGTATTGATTTCTCAGGATATATGCACCCAAACTGCGTGAAAATGTAATCACATGTCATTTCTAGTATAATATATTTGTCCAATGAATACCCGTTCATCACCTGCATTTCTTATAGGTGTAGCAATTTTAATGGCCAGTAGTGTAAATTTTTCAGTTCAGCGTCACATTTTCTGTGGCCAACATGACACGTCTGTAATGCAATGTTATCTTTTACTTTGTGCATCTTCATGCCGTTCATTATGGCTCATTATTTCGTCTTTAGGGGCAGTTTCCAATCCAAAGAGCAGTATGATGCTTGAAACCCCTGACAGAATTATCAGAGAGGTGCGGTGAGCAGAGGAAGTTACCTCCTCCCACCGACTTCCAGCGTGTGGGCAGCCGTGTCTGGGGTGAAGGGACAAGCTGCTCCTCCGTCACACTGTTCTGGCACTACGCGTGTTCTTACTACAACTGTAAAACTATCGTTGCTTACTGTACACTACCATAACTACACTCCTGGAAATGGAAAAAAGAACACATTGACACCGGTGTGTCAGACCCACCATACTTGCTCCGGACACTGCGAGAGGGCTGTACAAGCAATGATCACACGCACGGCACAGCGGACACACGAGGAACCGCTGTGTTGGCCGTCGAATGGCGCTAGCTGCGCAGCATTTGTGCACCGCCGCCGTCAGTGTCAGCCAGTTTGCCGTGGCATACGGAACTCCATCGCAGTCTTTAACATTGGTAGCATGCCGCGACAGCGTGGACGTGAACCGTATGCGCAGTTGACGGACTTTGAGCGAGGGCGTATAGTGGGCATGCGGGAGGCCGGGTGGACGTACCGCCGAATTGCTCAACACGTGGGGCGTGAGGTCTCCACAGTACATCGATGTTGTCGCCAGTGGTCGGCGGAAGGTGCACGTGCCCGTCGGCCTGGGACCGGACCGCAGCGACGCACGGACGCACGCCAAGACCGTAGGATCCTACGCAGTGCCGTAGGGGACCGCACCGCCACTTCCCAGCAAATTAGGGACACTGTTGCTCCTGGGGTATCGGCGAGGACCATTCGCAACCGTCTCCATGAAGCTGGGCTACGGTCCCGCACACCGTTAGGCCGTCTTCCGCTCACGCCCCAACATCGTGCAGCCCGCCTCCAGTGGTGTCGCGACAGGCGTGAATGGAGGGACGAATGGAGGCGTGTCGTCTTCAGCGATGAGAGTCGCTTCTGCCTTGGTGCCAATGATGGTCGTGTGTGTGTTTGACGCCGTGCAGGTGAGCGCCACAATCAGGACTGCATACGACCGAGGCACACAGGGCCAACACCCGGCATCATGGTGGGGGGAGCGATCTCCTACACTGGCCGTACACCTCTGGTGATCGTCGAGGGGACACTGAATAGTGCACGGTACATCCAAACCGTCATCGAACCCATCGTTCTACCATTCCTAGACCGGCAAGGGAACTTGCTGTTCCAACAGGACAATGCACGTCCGCATGTATCCCGTGCCACCCAACGTGCTCTAGAAGGTGTAAGTCAACTACCGTGGCCAGCAAGATCTCCGGATCTGTCCCCCATTGAGCATGTTTGGGACTGGATGAAGCGTCGTCTCACGCGGTCTGCACGTCCAGCACGAACGCTGGTCCAACTGAGGCGCCAGGTGGAAATGGCATGGCAAGCCGTTCCACAGGATTACATCCAGCATCTCTACGATCGTCTCCATGGGAGAATAGCAGCCTGCATTGCTGCGAAAGGCGGATATACACTGTACTAGTGCCGACATTGTGCATGCTCTGTTGCCTGTGTCTATGTGCCTGTGGTTCTGTCAGTGTGATCATGTGATGTATCTGACCCCAGGAATGTGTCAATAAAGTTTCCCCTTCCTCGGACAATGAATTCACGGTGTTCTTATTTCAATTTCCAGAAGTGTAGTTTAGTTCACGTTGACGTGGACAAGCCAGTACTTTTAAGAGTTGATGTGTCATTCTACGGGATTGGAGAAGTGCTCTCACGTGGCACTGGTTTCTTGATTCGTCCACTGCCTTCGCTTCCAAAACTTTAAACTAATCATAGAATGACGATGTGTAGATTGTACCTTTCAATTTATGCAACGGGTAGTGTTGAACCTATTTTATCAGGGTCACTGGGGAATGATACGCACCAAGCAGTTAGCTCAGCAGCATTGTACGTGACTGGGCATGGACGTATAAATTGAACAGATGGCCTGCGATTGCACAACTGTGCAAAACACCAGTTCGCTTCACCATAACGGTTTTATCGAATGGCCGTACTCAGTGGGATGATGACAATCGTTATATGTGGATTTCGTTGCTGGTAGTAGATACTTACGGTAATTTTCCCTTTGTCATCCAAATACATTCCACCACCGCCATCATCAATGCTAGTACGCTATCAGACCTCACCTATTTTTTTTTTAGTGCTTTGCCGGAGGCCATTTTTTCCTGCAACTGTCCACAATTTATGTCAGCCGACTCAGGACAGTTTTGTTATGGAAACGGTATCTAGCATATCACAAAAGCGCCATCTTTTTCCACAATCAAACGAAGAGGCAAGAACGTTTTGTACGCGCGTTCTAGACACAAATGGAAAAGCTGTGTTCATCCCACGCTCGTGATCAGGCCCGAAATATCTTTCTGTCCCCCTACTGTTCTCTGCTGCACGAGGTAAAGTCGCCGGTAAAACTCTCCGTGATCGTAATCTTTTGCAGCTCTTGCGGCCGCCACAGAACGGACACATTCCGCGACACCATCCATACACAGTTTCAGCCTGAGGACATTAGAGCATTTGGCAAGTTTAATTGTTGGGAGCAGGAAGTCGCGACAGTAGCTTTAGGCCGATCATTATATACATTAAAAGATCCGATGTGGCTGCACCGATGACATTGGAACCAACTGCTGCCTCCCTGGGACCGTGATTTTACCGCAGACTTTCTGTTCACAAAGCAAGCAGTCCACAGGGGCCTGCAGCAGCAGCCGCCATCTCTACCTCTCTGCTCAGGTCGGCCGTCGCCTCCGCTCGAATTACCTATGGAGACAGATGAGGAGCGGCCCCCTTCACTGTAGCCGTCGATCCAACAGCCCGAGCCGATGTCCGTGGAGGTGCCGCGTCCCGGCGTACGTCACGTCGTCACAGGGGATACATTACCTGTTGTCGACGTCCTGTCCACAACATCGGTGTAATTGGATGCGGGCTTGCACCTTGTGGTCGGTTTTTCGAGCGGTGTTACTGGCCGCTCTCACGGTGTATACTTGCGTGCGGACAGAGGTCTGGTATCGGCCACAGTCCCGTGTTAGACGTCTGCATTCAGACCTCCCCCCTACCACCGGTCCAGTCATCTAACGGCACGTTTCACAGCCGCCACCATCACCGACACTACTAGGAGGAAAGTTTTTGCTGACGGAGCGACCAACCACGTCGCGGCCTCCTGCCATACCTTCAGGAAAGTTCAGTGCACCGCCGCTCCCGGCGAGTATTTACTTCCGTCCGGAGTACGGAGCGACCCGCTTGCATTCAGCCGCGAATCGGACTACTAGGAAGCCTACCGAGTGTGCTTCCGAGCTGTTAACAAGATTAGCAACGTACAATACGTATATGACACCTCGATGAAATGTACTTCCCCAGTAGGATTAGTATAACGGCTTAAGGACACTCGCACAATTGGCATCCAATTGAAATACTTGCACCAAAACGTTGAGTCACATGGAATCATTATTATCAGTATTATTATTAGTGTTATTATTATTTTTATTATCTACACTGAGGACCCAAAAGATCTGGTACACCTGCCTAATATCGTGTGAGGCTCCCGCGAGCACGCAGAACTGCCGCAACACGACGCGCCATGGAGTCGACCAATGTCTGAAGTAGTGCTGGAGGGAACTGACATCATGAATCCTGCAGGGCTGTCTATAAGCCTGCAAGAGTACAAGGGGTTGGAGAGCCCTTCTGAACAGCACGTTGCATGGCATCCCACACATGCTCAATGATGTTCATGTCTGGGGAATTTGGTGGCCAGTGGAAGTGCTCAAACTCAGAAGAGTATTTCTGGGGCCACTCTGTACCAGTTCAGGACGTGTGGGTTGTCGCATTGTCCTGTTGGAATTGCGCAAGTCCGTCGAATGCACAGTAGACATGAATGAATGCATGTGATCAGACAGGATGCTTAGGTACGTGTCACCTGTGAGAGTCGTACCTAGACGTATCAGGGGTCCCATATCACTCCAACTGCACACGCCCCACCCCATTACAGACCCTCCACCAGCTTGAACAGTCCCCTGCTGACATGTAGAGTCCATGGATTCATGACGTTGTCTCCATACTCGTACACGTCCATCCGCTCGATACAATTTGAAACGAGACTCGTCCGGCCAGGCAGTACGTTTCCAGTCATCAACAATCCAACGTCGATGCTGACGACCGCCCCTGGTAGCTCAGTGGTCAGCACGAAGGAAAGTGTTACCTCACAGCCCGGGTTCGATTCCCGGCTGGGTCGGATATTTTCTCCGCTCAGGGACTGGGTGTTGTGTTGTCCTTATCATCATCATTTCATCCCCATCGACACGCAAGTCGTCGGAGTGGCGTCAATTCTTAAGACTTGCACTAGGCGAACGGTCTACCCGACGATGTTGACGGTCCCGGGCGAGGCTTAAAGCCTTCTGTCATGCAGTTATCAAGGGTACACGAGTGAGCCTTCGGCCCCGAAAGCCCATATCGACGATGTTTAGTTGAATGGTTCACACGATGACACTTGTTGTTGACCCAGAACTAAAATCTGCAGCAAATAGCGGAAGGTTTGCACTTGCGTCACGTTGAACGATTCTCTTCAGGCGTCGTTGGTACCGTTCCTGCTGGATCTTTTTCCGGCCACAGCGACGTCGGAGATTTGATGTTTTACCGGATTCCTGATATTCAAGGTACACTCATGAAATAGTCGTACGGGAAAATCCGCACTTCATCACTACCTCGGAGATGCTGTGTCCCATCGGTTGTGCGTCGACTATAACACCACGTTCAGAGTCACTTAAATCTTGATAACCTGCCCTAGTAATAGCAGTAATCGATCTAACAACTGCGCCAGACACTTGTTGTCTTACATACGCGTTGCCGACCGCAGCGCCGTATTCTACCTTTTTACATATATGTATTTGAATACGCATGGCTATACCAGTTTCTTTGTCACTTCAGTGTATGATATGTATATTAGTACTTTACTTACAGTAAAGCTAACAGTCTGAACAGTAGATCAGCTTTGACAAATCTGGAGGTATGACTCGAGTATCGTGTTGGTATGGAGAGAATCCAGCTTTCATTGTAATGCTTCAGGGGAGAACACATTGAACCTAAATCACGGGTGAGGTATCAGGGCTCGAAATCAGCTGCTTCGCCTAATGAATCCAAAAGTCAGCTGTTTGTCTTACTCAGATAATTCGATTTTGCTGTATGTTGTGGAAGTTATCCTCGCACATTGTTCTGATTTATTTTGAATACAAGTTGAACACGAGAGTAATGAAAGAGGGCAAAGAAATCTACGGACCGACAAATAATCCTGAATAAGATTACCTAGTACAATAGTTGGGATCTAGAAAGCGAAGAGAACAAGTGCTTGACTGTAGATGAAATCAAAAGGAATGTACGGAACCGCTTACAGCGGGACGCTTTAACCGATAGTAGGTAATGAAAAAACCTACGCTAATAGTCTCAAAGTTGAGTTGGTGCAGCGTATTATCGTGATTCGAATAATTTCGGTCTGTAACGCTCATTCGTCTGTCTGATAACTGTGTATCCAAAATGCGTGACTAATAGTTGGTAATCATATAACCATCCACGTTTAATCTTTGCATCCAGCTGGCCGAGCGGTTTCAGGCACCTTGTCACGGATTGCGCGGCCCCTGCCTCCGGACGTTCGAGTCCTCCCTCGGGCATGGGTGTGCGTGTTGTTCTTAGCAGAAGTCAGTTTAAGTAGCATGTAAGTCTAGGGACCAATGACCTCAGCACTTTGGTCCCTTAGAAATTCACACACATTTGAACATTTTCTTCGCATCCACTGAGACATAATAGATACTGCACGTTGCAACCAGAGCTAGATACTATTCTTTGCAAACGTTCATTACGTTTGCTTTCGGCATTTGGTAAAACATTTTCATGATGATTAATGAAAACACTATACTGACGAACTTCGTACAAGATCAGTGTATTATCAGACAGATCATGGTGTGTTAAGTAAATTTGTGCTACTAAATCGCGTTACAAATATTGGAGCATTAAAAAGAATCTGCAGCAGAAATTCAGAAATTAAAAGTCAAAAATGGCCTATATATATAATACATGTTCCGTAAATTTCATTCCTTGTTGAAGCTTATCATGTGTAAACGTACGTAATCAGTGCCTGATACACAAGCGTTACTTCATATCTGATGCCCCGGGAATACTATTAAATACAACAAATCCTTTACAATTATTTATCCAAAATTTGTCAGATTGAGTGTATTTTATACAGGTGACTTGTTTCGAACGTAGCCGTTCATTTTTAAACCTGGTCTGCACTGAAGTGTTTATCGAAGAAGTATCTCGCAGACATATTGTTTCACATGCTGAAAGTATCACGCTTTAATATGGTTACCACCACATCTGTTGTAAGACTTGGCCATGTAACCCGGTTACGTCAGTGAAGTTTTGCTTCGATAAGAACTACAGTGCAGGTCTAGTTTGAAAATGAATGGCTAAGTTCGAAACTAATAACCAATATAAAATACACGTTACTGTGCAGAAATTTTGAATAAATAAATATAAAATCTAAGTTGCAGGTATTTAGCGAGGTTTGTATACTGTATGAAAGTGTCCGATTTACAAACAGTATCAACCTAAAATTATCACTCCAACGGGGTTACGTCCAATCACCTGAATGCAAATGATTGCTGATGGTCCTCGCATGACAAAATTGTGACTCATCGGAAAATGACAGCACAGGGGATCTGTGTATATACAGCAATAGCACCAGCTTGAAACCAGACTGAGGAGAAAACAATAGTCTTGGAAACATTTGGTGATAATTTACAAATCAGAAAGCTTAAAAATTGAGAAACTTAAATACATGATAAGAGGGTATATTTGACTTCTTTCAGGTGGTTTTCATATTATGACAAAGTTTTTTACAGTTTCCTGTAACTTATAACAGTAACTTATTTTCTGCTATATTTCCATCTCTATCAACGACAGGCGACATTGCGATAGAACAGTTTACGACATTTCCTTTGTTATAAAAACACTTTATTTCAGCAGAGTAGCGAATGAAGTCCCTTAACAGTTGCTATTATATTGTGTTACACGCTAACCTTTCCCGCAGCAGACGTTAATCTCACGCGATTCTCACGGTACGAATCAGGACAGAAAATTAGGCCACATTCCAGAGACACTTTACTCACAGGAGCCTTTTTAGCGGACAGCAGCGATAACGAGCAACGCATTTATTTCGCCGGTTAATTGAGCTAACACGTGACTCAAGCCGTAACTGCCTGGTATGTGCGTGCGACATCAAAAACGTGAGCCTGCGCGGGCGTTTTCAGTCGCTTTACAGCCGGAATTTTGGCTTTACGAAAGCCCGCAGTGGATCAGGAGTGAGATTCAACACTCAGTGTGATTCATTCACAGTATGAATCTGAGCATCCCTGTGTGAATTTGCAATCGACATAACTTATCCTGCCTACAAAGACAGTAACCATATGAATAATTATAAACTGTTTACAGCACTATTTTGCAAAAAAATTGTTGATAAACGAACTTCACATACTGAACTAGGGCTTATGTTAATTACAAGAGGTAGGGAGAGCATTCAAAACTTACGTCAGAAGTAAGCAGAACGGACCTAGACGTGAGTATGTCAGAGATGCATATTCAGTCTCTGAAAACGCTGCAGAAGAGTAAAGGGATGAAATTCAGTAAGATTCTCGCACTGTAAATTTGATGAAAGGTAGTAGAGAAGGTCATCGAACATACCTAATGCAGTCATTACTGATTCCCAAAATCATGGAAAACAGCGCTTTTTTCCGGTAACCAGCCTTTCAATCAAATACCAGTCACAAATTACTTCAATTACTTTTTATAAATGTAGTCTCAGCGGTACAGATTTTATTCGTACCATCCTACTATTAACACAGCATTGCGTGCAAAAGATTTGTTGTCATCCAAATAGCTTGTACCGTTTTTTTTCTTTTTTGATAGATGTAACAGGCTGTGAAATAGATTAAATCTTTAGAAACTTTTTCGTAGTACGTAGTGAAAATCAAAACTGTCCTGTGTGAAACATTTAGCTATACATTCCAATTACTACTTTACAAAGTCGCCGGTCAGACAGAGACATTTGTCGTAGTGTGGACCAACGTTCTAATACCTTCAGCGTAGAAAGCAGCTTCCTGTGCTTTCCACCAATTCTCTAGGCCGAGCTGCAGCTCGCTGTCTGTGCCAAGATGCTGTCCTCAAACCTAGTGGTTCATGTAAGAGAAGAGATAAAGTTCAGAGGGGACTCAACCCGTGTTGTATGGTATGAGATCAACCACTTCCCATCTAAGACGCCGCAGGAGCGTCTTTGTTGCCACCACAATACTCTCTCCCTTTCCTGGCCGTCTGTATCTTAAATGTCTTTACGCCCAGCTTCAAAATTCGTTCACCATTGCTGTCCTTTGCTGCCACGCATGACAGCTCAGTTATGTGCGCTGTATGATGTCAATCAGAACCCCTCAGTACGAAGAAATCAAATGACAGCATTCATTTCATATTTGTCAGGAGAGACTACAGTTTTAGGCATATTTAAGTGCTCACTGTGCGCTCAGAACTAAAAATGCGACATGACGCTATCGATGGGTACACATCTGCGCAACGCTTCATCGGATTTTCTCTGTAGTTTTAATTTTGCAACCGAACAGCCTTAAAAATATAGCTGTCGTATTTACACTACTCTGTCATGCTATTATGAGACCTCTTACCTATTCGCATTTATGTGGCTGGCTAAATGAATATTTGACTAATGGATACCAATACATTATACTGGACGGCAGATACTGTACAGGAAACATATTAACATCACATGTATCCCAAAGAAGCGTAATAGGACCGCTAAGCCGGCCACGGCGGTCGTGCGGTTATGGGCGCTGCAGTCCGGAACCGCGCGACCGCTACGGTCGCAGGTTCGAATCGTGCTTCGGGCATGGATGTGTGTGATGTCCTTAGGTTAGTTAGGTTTAATTAGTTCTAAGTTCTAGGGGACTGATGACCTCAGATGTTAAGTCCCATAGTGCTCAGAGCCATTTTTTTAGGACCGATACTGTTCTCAATACGCACACAAACGTTTTATCACACAGGATCAGCATTGCTATAATATTGTTCACTGATGATACTATTGTGCACCCGAACATGATGCACAATCGCAAGCTAATTCACAAAAAAATCTTGGAGCAAATTTCCACTTTATATAATGACTTGTAGTTCCTTTTAAACTAGAAAAATGCCGTATAACACCTATAACAAAGGGTAAGAGAGCAATAATACCCTAATGAAAAACTATTGGTCAACATACTGAGCACGTCACATCCTATAAGTATTTAGAGGTAATACTGGAAATGAGCGTTTGGCGTTATTGGCCGGGAGGCCCCTTGCAGGGCAGATCCAGCCGCCTTGGTGAATAGCTGTGAAAGTAAGATGATCAAGTAAAATCTGTATCAGGGAAGGTGACTAGCAGACTTACATTTGTTGCATCTCTTCTGGAAAACTGCAGTGCGTCTCTAAAGGAAGCAACATAACTGACGCTAGTGCGACCAATTCTACTGTTACACCGTGTAAAATCGTTATCAAATAATCGGGTTCATAGGCATCGAATTTAGAGGGGCGCTGCTAGATACGTAACTCGTTGGTGTAGCCCACATGATAGTGTAACAGAAATGCTTGGGAAGCCAATGAGAAAGCTTGGAAGAAATACGACGTACTTCTCGCGATACCGTGTAGGGTAAGTTACGAAGCCTAAATTCGAAGAGAATTCTGCTTCTAAGAGTACTAACTTTTATTGGCCCACACTCGATGTTACTTTCAGTTCTGCAGAACATTCGCCTCCCGATATAACATATTGGTTTGTATTAGTCAAACATTCATCGAGCAAACCACATATCTACGACAAGGTAAGACATTGTCATATCATCACACTTAAGGATCGTGAATGTAAGAGAGATAAAGGCCGATATAGACTTTTCCCTTGCTCACTCTGAGAATAGAATAGGGCTCAATGCAGATAATATTGGTACGATATACTCTCTACCATACACTTTAGAGTATCTTGCTGAATGTACACTCTAAGGGGAAAAAAGAAAAGAAAAAAATAATCACTGCGAAGGAACTATCCAAATGAGACGTAAATTGGTACATGTGACGTAATCACTTATGAGCTAAAATAATTACGACCACTGCCCACCGCCGGCCAGTATGGCCGAGCGGTTCTAGACGTTACAGTCTGGAACCGCGCCACCGCTACGGTCGCAGGTTCGAATCCTGCCTCGGGCTTGGATGTGTGTGTGATGTTCTTAGGTTAGTTAGGTTTAAGTAGTTCTAAGTTCTAGGGGACTGATGACCTCAGATGTTAAGTACCATAGTGCTCAGAGCCATTTGAACCACTGCCCACCATGAAGTTGAATGCCTCATGCTGATGTTGCATCCAGGTGTCGCAGTAAGGAAAGGCTGTAAGCGGAAGAGAGGCAAATGGACACTCATTATAGGGAATATATGCCCCGCAAATGCGGAAATCCACTAATATAAGCAGTTTTTACAAAGGGCACATTGCTGTGGCGCTGTGGCTGGAAACGAGAATCTCTGAAATGGCGAAGCTGGTCGGCTCTTTGCGTATTGCTGTCCTGAGCACCTATGGAATGTGGTTGAAGCGTGGTGAAATAACGAACAGGCCATATGATATTGGGTGTCTACGTCCCATCAAAAAATGTAGCTGTCTGACGGTCCCCCACTGTGTAACCCAGGACAGACAGCTATCTGTGGCAGATCTGACGACAGAGTACTATGCTGGTACAGGTACAAGTGTTCTGGAGTACATCATTCAAATGCCACTGTCGAACAAAGAACTCCGCATGACACGAGCCTTACATGTTCCTGTGTTGGGCCAATGAAATCGTCAGTTACATTTCAGTGGGCACAGCACTACAGAGGTTTTACCGTGTATCAATAGAAACACGACGCCGTCTAATGAACGGAATTTTTGTTACACCAGGTCGATGATTGCGTCCTTACAAGCCGTCATCCAGCTGTTTGAAACGTGCACCGCGTCGCAGATGTAGGCCGGCGAGAGTAGAATTATACTATGGGGTGTATTGATTTGGGCTTCTATGGGACCTATGTTAGTACTCGAAGACACCAAGGCAGTAGTGAACTACGTGACCATTACTGCATTATTGTGGACCACCTGAAACCCTTCACGGTCGAAGGCTTCTCTGATGACATCTTCCAGCAGGATGAATCTCCGAGACACAAGGCCAGAATCGTGCTGCAGTCGTTTAAGAGCATGATAGTGAACTTACATTGATGTCTTAGTCAGCAAATGCCCCTGATGTGTACTCATTGGAACACTTATCGCCGGCCCCTGTGGCCGAGCGTTTCTTGGGTGCTTCAGTCGGGAACCACGCGGCTTCTTCGGTCGCAGGTTCAAATCCTACCTCGAGTATGGATGTGTGTGATGTCCTAAAGTTAATTTGGTTTAAGTATTTCTAAGTCTAGGGGACTGATGACCTCAGATGTTAAGTCTCATAGTGGTCAGAGCCATTTGAAACATTTTTTAACAGTTATTGGGCGCCAGCTGCATTTGCACTAACCACCGTCCCGTAATTTGCGGGAATTTAGTGATCTGTGAGTAGACATCTAGTGCCACATACTTCTGGAAACCTATCATGGACTTGTAGAATCCATGCCAAGCAGAATCGCTGCAGTACTGTATTTGAAAAGAGAACCAACACGCTGGTAAATAGGTAGTCATAATGTTTTGTCTCATCGGTCAAAATACAGACAAGCAAATGATTACAGTGTTAGAATGATATGGTGATTTATTCAATAGAAAGAGCTTCACAAACTGAGAAAGTCAATAACGTGTGGGTCCACCTCTCGCCCTATTGCAAACAGTTATTCGGCTTGGCATTGATTGATAGAGTAGTTAGATGTCCGCCTGAGGGTTATCGCGCCAAATTCTGTCTAATTGGTGCGTTAGGTTATCAAATTCACGGGCCGGTGGAAGGGCTCTGGTCACAATGCTACAAATGTTCTCAACTGGGGAAAAATTCGGAGAACTTTCTTGCCAAGATAGGGTTTGGTAGCACGAAGACAAGCAGAAAAAACTGGGCTCTGTGCGCGGCCGGGCATTATCTCACTGAAAAGTAAGCCCAGCAAGGCTAGCCGGAAGGGCAACGAAACAGGCAGTAGAACATCGTTGACGTGCCGTTGTGCTATGCGGGTGCCTCGGATGATAAGCGTAAGGGCCCTGCTATGAAAAGAAAGACCATCACTCCAGGTGGTCAGGCCGTACGGCAGACGACTGTCAGATCGGTATTTCACAGCTGTCCGGGGCGTCTTTGGACAAGTCTTCGGCCGTAATCTGACTGGAGAAGAGTTGTGTTCAGTGATGAGTCCCGCTTCGAACAGAGCCCCGAGGAACATGGAAGACTTGTGCGGAGACGCACTGGACAGCAGTGGGATGCCAACCTGGCTGTCGTCCGCAGCACGGCATGACTGCTAGGAGTCATGGGCCGGGGTACCTCTCCTTCTCATAGGAGGATCCCTTTGGTCTTCAGCCGTAGAACCACTGCAGCACAGCGCTACGTTGACGATGTTCTACGCCCCGTTTTGTTGCCTTTCGTGGCAAACCATCCTGGGCTTACATTTCAGCAAGATAATGCCCACTCGCACACGTTTTCTACTGCCTGTCTTCGTGCTTGCCAAACCCTGCCTCGGCCAGCAAGGTAGCCGGATCTCTTCCTAGTTGAGAGAGTTTGGAGCATTACGGGCCAGCTCGGGATTTTAATGATCTGACGCACTAATGGGACAGAATCTGGCACAATATTTCACAGAAGGACATTCAACAACTCTTACTTTTTATCAGTCCCTAGCCGAATGACTGCTTGCTACCGGGCCAGAGGTGGACCAACGTATTATTGTCTTTTCCAATTAGTGCAGCTGTTTCTCTTGAATAGATCATCCAATTAGTCGGAAACTGTAATCATCTGCCTGTACACGTACATCACATCTACCGATTTCCGACCCATTCGGATAATGTCTTCGTGGAGCGTCGTTTCTCTCTCTCTCTCTCTGCTTGTTGCTTGTCTTAGAGCGTATATGTAAAAGTGAAATTCGTAACATCGTATACTACGCAAGGTAGGGGATATTCGAAAAGATGTGCTATTGTACTAAAGACTTATTGGCAAATGAACTCAGTGTATTCTTTTTAATGAAGAACTGTTGTCAGAGGCGAACGTACCGCACGGTGTATCTCAAGATGCGACGACAGGGGAACTGCTGTTGACTCTGTAGACTGCCTAAAAGAAAGTTGTCGCGAATTTTTACGAGGTAGTATTAGCCAAAAGCAGAAGAAACATAGAAGATGTAATGAAATGATAATTAAATCAAAACCCTAAACTGTCGAGAGGCGTTGATATACGTCAACGGCGACAGATGAAAATGTGTGCCCCGACCGGGACTCGAACCCGGGATCTCCTGCTTACATGTCAGACGCTCTATCCACTTTTTTTTTAAATCTCATTTTGCTCTATATTGTTCGTTGAATTTGTTCGGTGTGGACGTCCGATGATACCCGTTCAGGTTTTTCGTCGATCCGTTCACTCAGTTTTTTATTACAGAGGGTAGCTAACCCTCTGACCGAACCCGCTGAGCTACAGTGCCGGCGATTTATCTGAGCCACCGAGGGCACAGAGGATAGTGCGACTGCAGGGATTTATTCATTGCACGCTCCCCGTGAGACCCACATACCTAACTTAATGCCCACACACTACATTCATAGTGCCACTGCCCACTACACTCATTACTCGCGGCAGACAATCTTACCGAGTCCCGTAAGAGTTCGGGCAATGCGTGTGCATCTGCACAGAAGAAGGTCAATGGCCAGTTAGCCTTAACTACATGAAGATGTATTGGTTTCCGGACATATCATTCCTACAATGACGTGTCATGAAACCAATGCCTCCTCTATTTTTCTTCTACTTTTGACTAATACTACCTATTGTCATTCCCGCCCCTGTGTCGGGTAGAAGTAGACACAATGCTCAATGCTATACGTGGTTACCACGCATCTCACACCTTCTACAGCCCTTCTCAGTGAATCACGCACCCTTTTAACTTACCTGGCTCTACTGGGATTTTATCACCTGAATTCGTCACATGCTCCTCGTCCATGGATTGGTCATACGCTAGTGTCTCTAAGTCCAACAAAATTCCAACAGAAATGGGTTCAGTGAACAGGGAGGCCTCGCTAGCGGACCTCCTCGACCAAATCCTCGCCCCTGGAACAATGCCATAAGGTACCGTCGCACGATCCGTAGAAGACGGGACAGTGTTCCGTCGTGCTTTAACGACAGTATTAGTCTTTCTTCAAGGGTAACGTTCTCCAGTAGAGCTGGTAATTATTCACGCATAAATAAGTGATGCAGAGCATGTTACTAATCTGTCTAGTAATGTGTAAAGCTCTGAGTCATTCACCTACAGTTCCCCATAATACGTTGATATTTTAAGCGTTGCTGAAGCCTCACCTCCATGACTGGTCGAGGGTTTGGAATCTGCTCAGTCTTCTGTATTGTGTTTACTCATAATGTCATCTACGTATGTTTTTGGGTAGAGTCTGCCTTTAGCAAAACACAATTTCGTTTTTTAACCCAAACATGCTTCACTGCAGTTACAGCATCTTCAGTGGGCTTTTATTTTTCATCTGTTAAAGATAAAGAATGTTCTTTACTGTTTGTATACATGTAACTATTAGTTTTTAAGTTTTAATTACAGATATTTGAAAAAACCATAAATTATGAATTCATACTTTTTACCACATGGTGTGGATGGTGTGGTTTTTCTAATGTGTTGTGTTTCTACAGTGACTGTTTTGCTCCACAGTTTGTCATCTGCAACCACTTACACCTTAAAGTAGATAAATTGTGTAAGCCAAAATTACGATTTGAAAATTGTTATTTCTATGCCTGAAATTAATTAACTCTAAGTATGTTTGTATGGGGGGGGGGGGGGGATGGCAGCGGTGGGGGGGTGGGTGCATGAGAGCGCTGTAGGTTGGTCTTGTCTGATAATTCTTTAGGGCAGAAACAGAGTTCCATTGCAGAGAGCTGTGTATTCATTTATCACGTGTTTTGTTTCCACTATGGCTTTTTGTACGTGATAATTTTCTTCGATTGTTAGTCTTTGTGGCGGGCTGTTGTTGCATTTGAGAATTTTCAAATCAGTATTGATGTTTGTTGGGTTATGTTTCTTGTCCATGAAGTGTTCAGTAAATGTGGAATGACAGCTGTTACTTTTTAATGCTCTTCTGTTTTCTGTGTATCTGCTATTAAAGTGTCTGCTTGTCTACCGTATATAAACTGATTTGCAGTCCTGTCATTTTAGTTGGTAAATACCAGATGTTTTGTGTTTGTCTGTGCTTGTGGTGGTTGTCCTTGGTTCTCTCTGTGTTGAGTTGTCTGCCCTGTAGGCTATTTTTACCCCTTGTATTACGTATTATTAAAGCAAACACGGGAAAAAAGAGCTTCAACTCCAAGATGATATGTCATCTGTTATGAACCCTAAGTCACCGGTAAATAAAATGCTGTCTTTGAACAGCCCATATCTCAACACATATTGATTTCCCGACGTATCAATGTAAAAACTGTTCTTCTAGTTTCGACCAATACTAGGTTTTGTAAGAATGCGCACACCTTTTTTTAAACCCCTATGTATGTAAGTAGGTTGTGGCATAACGTCTTCAGTCCTATGAGGCCGCTCGCATGGGTTGGGTTGGGTTGTTTGGGGGAAGACACCAAACAGCGAGGTCATCGGTCTCATCGGATTAGGGAAGGATGAGGAAGGAAGTCGGCCGTGCCCTTTGAAAGGAACCATCCCGGCATTTGCCAAGAGCGATTTAGGGAAATCACGGAAAACCTAAATCAGGATAGCCGAACGCGGGATTGAACCGACGTCCTACCGAATGCGAGTCCGATGTGATAACCACTGCGCCACTTCGCTCGGTGAGGCCGTTCGAAAATGACGCTGTTGTGGCTTCGTCAGAAAGTTGCTAGAAAATGCAGAGGGACTTGCAAATGATAAGCATTTAGTTTAAAGATTGTGAACTAAATCTAAGCATAAATAACAGTACTACAATGCGTGGAAATAGTCGGAAAGATCCGATATACTTCCGCAATGCGATTAACGATTGGTCACTGAAATCAGTCACAGCTTTCAAGTTACTAAACTAAAATTTAAAAAACCCTGACACAAAACAAACATTAAAAAATAATACGTCTTGCCCCGTTAAGTTTAAGCAGTAATATGGGGGCTATTCGAAAAGTAATGTCTGATCGGTCACGAAACGGAAACCACTGCAAATATCAAAAATGTTTTATTTGTAACATTTAACCACAGCTCCTAGAAACTTTTCTACACTCCTGGAAACTGAAATAAGAACACCGTGAATTCATTGTCCCAGGAGGGGAAACTTTATTGACACATTCCTGGGGTCAGATACATCACATGATCACACTGACAGAACCACAGGCACATAGACACAGGCAACAGAGCATGCACAATGTCGGCACTAGTACAGTGTATATCCACCTTTCGCAGCAATGCAGGCTGCTATTCTCCCATGGAGACGATCGTAGAGATGCTGGATGTAGTCCTGTGGAACGGCTTGCCATGCCATTTCCACCTGCCGCCTCAGTTGGACC
The DNA here is from genome assembly GCF_023897955.1 of Schistocerca gregaria. Lineage (NCBI taxonomy): Eukaryota > Metazoa > Arthropoda > Insecta > Orthoptera > Acrididae > Schistocerca > Schistocerca gregaria. Next base: position 532,895,028 of record NC_064921.1, read on the forward strand.
AGCGTTCGTGCTGGACGTGCAGACCGCGTGAGACGACGCTTCATCCAGTCCCAAACATGCTCAATGGGGGACAGATCCGGAGATCTTGCTGGCCAGGGTAGTTGACTTACACCTTCTAGAGCACGTTGGGTGGCACGGGATACATGCGGACGTGCATTGTCCTGTTGGAACAGCAAGTTCCCTTGCCGGTCTAGGAATGGTAGAATGATGGGTTCGATGACGGTTTGGATGTACCGTGCACTATTCAGTGTCCCCTCGACGATCACCAGAGGTGTACGGCCAGTGTAGGAGATCGCTCCCCACACCATGATGCCGGGTGTTGGCCTTGTGTGCCTCGGTCGTATGCAGTCCTGATTGTTGAGCTCACCTGCACGGCGCCAAACACGCATACGACCATCATTGCCACCAAGGCATAAGAGACTCTCATCGCTGAAGACGACACGCCTCCATTCGTCCCTCCATTCACGCCTGTCGCGACACCACTGGAGGCGGGCTGCACGATGTTGGGGCGTGAGCGGAAGACGGCCTAACGGTGTGCGGGACCGTAGCCCAGCTTCATGGAGACGGTTGCGAATGGTCCTCGCCGATACCCCAGGAGCAACAGTGTCCCTAATTTGCTGGGAAGTGGCGGTGCGGTCCCCTACGGCACTGCGTAGGATCCTACGGTCTTGGCGTGCATCCGTGCGTCGCTGCGGTCCGGTCCCAGGTCGACGGGCACGTGCACCTTCCGCCGACCACTGGCGACAACATTGATGTACTGTGGAGACCTCACACCACACGTGTTGAGCAATTCGGCGGTACGTCCACCCGGCCTCCCGCATGCCCACTATACGCCCTCGCTCAAAGTTCGTCAACTGCACATACGGTTCACGTCCACGCTGTCGCGGCATGCTACCAGTGTTAAAGACTGCGTTGGAGCTCCGTATGCCACGGCAAACTGGCTGACACTGACGGCGGCGGTGCACAAATGCTGCGCAGCTAGCGCCATTCGACGGCCAACACCGCGGTTCCTGGTGTGTCCGCTATGCCGTGCGTGTGATCATTGCTTGTACAGCCCTCTCGCAGTGTCCGGAGCAAGTATGGTGGGTCTGACACACCGGTGTCAATGTGTTCTTTTTTCCATTTCCAGGAGTGTACATAGCCACCGATCGGACTTATACATTTGTCGTAGGTTTTTACCTTCTCTCCAATACCCTCGTCCAAGATGGCAGCCGCCTCTGCTTTCCACCAATTCTCTATGCTGGTCTGCAGCTCGTTGTCTGTGCAAAAATGTCATCTGCATGGCCAACGGTTCATGTGTGCTGAGATGAAACTCAAGAGGAGCCAAATACGGGCTCCATCGTGGGTGATCAAACACTTCCCATTGAAAACGCTGAACGAGCTTATTCATTGCCCCTGCAGATTGCGGCAGAGATGCTTTCATGGGGAAGAAAAGATGTGACTGTTATGTTATGTGGGCTGCATGGCATCAGGTGAAATCTCTCACCAGGCCGTCATATTTGGCGGGAGACACTATTTTGTAGGCAACTTCACGTGCTCACTGTGCTCTCAGAACTGAAAAGAGCGACGTGATGCGATCGAGGAGTATGCTAGAGACATTGCCCAACACGTCTGTGCAAAGCTACATCGGATTTTCACTGCAGTTTCCATTTCGCTCCTGATCGGACCATACTTTCTGAAGAGCGGTCGTGTTACAATGCAAACGTCGTCGCGTCGGGAGACGCAAAAGTAAATAGAACTTAACAGCATACTTTTATTATTGCTGGGTATAGGCCTCTTCTGTTTGGCGTCAACTCTTCCAGTGGTGCCTTTCCCAAATGCATATCTCAAATGAAATTACAATCACTAATTATGTACAGTATATGAAAACCAATCTGTCCTTGATTATCCTAACAATGTTAAAGAATAGAGAAACCTGTTTATTTTATATTATATTTTACGTAATTATTTACTAACTTAGTTTCATGCGTAAATCTGTCTTACGAAGCCCATGTACTGCAGTGGTCTGATGATAGCTTTGTAACTCACGCTTCATTTTATACCGTCGTTTTGACATTACCTACGGTGCCTAGGTACCTTACTTGTATTTAAATTTAATACTTCATCATTTTTAGATGTATTTTGCTTCTATGTTATTTACTTACAAGGGAAACTACCTACCGCACCCTCCTCCCCGCCTCAGATGTAGTGGTAACCTGACCCATTGAATAGCTCATCAAAACTGAACACTGATCAGGCATGAAAACAGAAATAAGGTGTACTGAACTGTGAAAAAAGGAGAAAAACAGAGACAATGAACGGACGTAATTTAATGTGTGCTGTCCTGAGGTTCGTTATTCAACGTTGTATCGCGGTTGTGAGGTCACGGTGTTGGCTTACGGTGAGAGAGATGTGGGTTCAAATCTATTTCGCTCCTTTTTTCTTTTTTCCTTCACAAAATTACGAACTCTCCGTCTGGTCAGTGACGTGTCTGTTGCCTGTATTCAATTTTGCGTAGGTGTCGTGGCGTAATGTAACTTTGCAACAGCGACGTGTAACGCAGGAGCTTCCAAACCTATGTACCTCCTAGACTTGCAGCGTTAGTGATAGGTGGTGGGTGCGTACCTTTCCTGTCAGACATCTCTTACTCTTCCTTACCACCCCCCCCCCCCTCCTTCCGCCCTCCTCGCCGCCACAGGATGGAATTTGTGTGAGTCATACTTCTGCATCTCGAGTTACCCAGTATGAAAGTGTGCTATCATTTTTGAAGCATTTGCGGAGCGTGTGAATAAGGCAGGACAGGGGTATCAGCCCGGTATTCATATAGTTGGACGTGGGACACCACCTAAGTACCACATCAAGGTTGGCCGGCACAGCAGCCCTCGACATTAATTCACCGGTCGTATTGGAATCGCGACCGGAATTTACCTAGCCCCGGAACAGCGTGCTGAATTGCACGGCTGTCCTGGATTGTTAAAACGATACGACTGTAGGGGCCTAATACCTCTTAATTGTGTCTCACGGGTTAACAGTTTTATTGGCCATGAAAAATAATTTAGTTTGACGTGAAATCTTCAATTTTCATTTACTCATGTTGGGCACAAAAAAAAGACAGAGCAGAGGTTCAATTGTTGTCGTGAGAAACTAAACTGACCAGAGCCACCAGAGACAAAAAAGCGTGCATTTAGCTGTGATTGTGTTTTGCCGACGCTGACGTATGCGCCGTTGTGGTAGGCCTGCCCTGGGCTGTTTGTGGGTTCCGCGCCCCGCTGCGTGACCGGTGCGTCGTGTCGTTGACCTACCGCAGCTTCCACCGGGTGTGACTCACGCAAGTGCGTGACGTGGTGTACTTTTGGTGGCTGCCGGTCACGCAGGGTATCTGCAATTCTGAGGCGCGGAATCGGGTCACCACCACACATATGGTATGTGCACATGCATAGGCGTTAAGTACGCTCTGGAAATGCGCCGCCGTGTTCATTCACGACAAATTCTTACAAACTTTAATGTCATATCTCTGGTTAGTTCCAATGATAAATATACACTGGGTATCATAATTATCGACGACAACTACGCCGGTGAAAATACTGAAAACAAAAACATTCCGCCGGCCGGAGTGGTCGAGTGGTTCTAGTCTCGAACCGCGCGACCGCTACGGTCGCAGGTTCGAATCCTGCCTCGGGCATCGATGTGTGTGATAGAGAACTGATGACCTCAGAAGTTAAGTCCCATACTGCTCAGAGCCATTTGAACAATTTGAACCAAAAACATTCCGGTAAATATAGATGCGATGTTCAGGGGTTCGACAAAAATGTGCATGCTTGAACAAAAATGCAAAGGCGTTAAGCCTGCAGGTGGCGGTGTTGCATTTGACTACGGACGGCAGCTGTGCAATGTCCTGGGTACGTTGCAAGAGCCACTCGTCGTCGAAACAGTGATGTGTTTAGTTGTGAGTACATTACGAGTGTGTCGGAGTTGAGTGAATTCGAATGTTGACAGATTTTTGGTGCTGGTATAGTGGATACTGTAGCCAAAGGAGCAGAAATTTTAGATGTTTCAAGAGCACAGTGTCGAAGATATACCACAAATAAAGAAAGCGACAAAACGTCCAGCCCTGATGTTTGTGCCTCCCACCAACTTTAACTCTTACCGACCTAGCCCACGCCACATCAGAGCTGCTCTCTTCTTTCCCCATCCGTTTCCTCTTGCAGCCACTGCCCTACAGACACGACACGCTGCTCTCACCCTCTGTCTTACCCAAAGACTGTTTTTCCCTCTATACACCTCAGCTCCTAGCGCTCTTGTCCATAGTTTGTATTATGTAACACATCCCTATCTTTCTACCCACGCGCCTCAGCCCTACGGAACATACTCTCTCCTCTCGCAATACCTCTCCCCCTAGGGCAGGTCCTTCACATTTTAAGTGGAGGTGCAGTGCTTCGATGTGTGTATCAGGAGAGTGTCACCTTCCTGTGATGTGTTTTTAAATTGTATATATTTCCGTTTTTTAACTGTCCGTCTTTGATTATTAATTTGAAATAGAACACGACCTCAAATTTTTTTATATTTCTCATTGTAATTTTTTTTTAATTCGCTTGCCTCAAGTGCGCAGAATTGCACTGCTGACAGCCCATCCACCGCCATATGGTGTGAGGCAGATGAAATAACAATAAACGGAGAAAAAAATAGAAGAAAGAAAAACTCATCCGATTGGTCACAGCGTGGGTGTAACTGTCTGCTGAGTGGATGTAACAGACAGTTATTTGAGAGGATTGTGACGAAAATTAACTGAATGAGGACTTGAAAAGGCAGTACCAACTGAATATCGCACTCGCTAATATTGTTAGCACCAAAACAGTAGGAACAGTGATCCATAAAGTGAAAATTGCAGGACGAGGTGGTTTTCCAAATGCACTGGTCAGCGATGAAAATCTCTGTAACAAGAAAACGTCGTGCCGATACCGTAAATCCTGGACTATGGAAGAAAGTCATTTGGTCGAATGGGTGCTGTTTCAAACTGTTTCCAACTTCTGACTGAGTTTACGTCCCACGAGTGGAACAAGGTGGCTGTTCAGTAAACTTCTGTGCAGCTGTGTCGTGGCATTCATTTCTTTCTTTTTTTTTTGAAATCTTGATCTTGGGATAAAATCTTTGATTAGTAACCAAAACGTCCTCGATCCCTTGCTCGTACCCCGCCGCCGCTTAAATTTTCAGTAATAATCATCAGCAATCGTGGTCGAAGATTTCCGGTATAAGAAGTCAACAAGGACCCTGTCAAAGAGGACGGAGGAGCGAACAGGGCACTTTCTTGTCCTTGGGGTGGGAAACTGCCCCTAAAAGCGGAAGAATCAGCAATGATTAACGTGTGAGGATGAAGAAGGCAATGGAAAACAACGCATTAAAGACACATAACGTGTATCCTCAGGACATGTGGCCTGTAACTGAAAAAGTGTCACAAGATCTCTACATTGGCAAAAGATTCCAGAATAAACCCCCATTCGGACCTTCGGAAGGGGACTGCCAAGGGGGAGATGATCATGAGAAAAAGGTTCAATAACTAATGAAACGTTCTATAGCTCGAGGAGCGGAATGTCAGAAGTTTTGCCGTGGTAGGGAAGCTATGAAATCTGAAAATAGAAATGCTAAAGACCAATCTACGTACGGTGGGCGTCAGTGAAGTGAAACGGAAAGAAGACAAGAATTTGTGGTAAGATGAGCATAGGGTAATATCAACTGCAGCAGAAAATGTTGTAACGGGAGTAGGATTCGTTATAAATAGGAAGTTAGGGTGGAGTATGAGTTACTGTGAACAGTTCAGTGATACAGTTGTTCTCATCAGAATGGACAACAAACTATCACCAACAACAATAGCTCACGTATAAATGCTGACGTCACGAGCTGAAGACAAAGAAATAGAGAAAGTATATGCGGATATTGAAAGGCTAACACTAGTACGTAAACGGATATGAAAATCTAATAGTCATGGGCGACTGGCATGCAGATGTAGGGGAAGGTGTAGAAGGAAAGATTACAAAAGAGTATGGGCTTGGGACGAGGAATGAGAGAGGAGAATGATTAATTGAGTTATGCAATAAATTTTAGTTGGTAACAGCCAATACTCTGTTCAATAACCACAAGATTAGGAGGTTTAATTTAAAAAGGCCGGGAGATAATGGAAAATTTCAGTCAGATTACGTCATAGTCAGGCAACGATTCAGAAATCAGATACTGGATGTAAGGTCTATCCAGGATATAGACTTAGATTAAAATATAGTATTGATGAATAGTAGGCTGACGTTTAAGAGGCTAGTCGGGAAAAATCAAAGCGTAAAGAATGGGGATATTGAAATACTAAGGAATGGAGAGATATGGTTGAAGTTCTCTGAGGCTATAGATATTGCGATAACAAATAGCTCAGTAGGCATTTCAGTTGAAGAGGAATTAAAATATCTAAAAAGTGTAATCACAGAAGTTGGAAAGAAAAACATAGGTGCAAAGAAGGTAACTACGAAGAAACCACGGGTAACAGAAGAAATACCTCAGCTGATCGATAACAGATAGAAGTACAAACATGTTGAAGGAAATTCAGGAATACAGAAACGTAAGAAACGTAGAAATAAATAGGAAGTGCAGGGAATCTAAGGTGCAATGGCTGCATGAAAAATGTGAAGAATTAAAGAAAATAACTCGCTGAAGGACAAGTTCGAGCTTGGTGTAGACCCGCACTGAAGAGATCATTGACCGCCGGGGAGAAATGCCGCAAGTAACGAGAATAATTGACAAGGGGCACTACCTTAGAGGTATGTGGATATGTTGAGAATTTTGGTACGACGGGAGGGGTGCTGGGGTAGCCCGTGCAGCCGGGACAACTACCGCGTCCGGTTGGCTCAGCAGTCAGAATATCTGCCTAGGAAGCAGGAGGCCCGGTTTCGAATCTCGGTCCGGTACAAATTTTCAACTTTTTATACAGGTTTAAATCGCTGCCCACTCACCAGTGTTTGTACTTCCTCTGTGTCGTAATTCATAGTGGATGCTGGATCAAAATTGTGTCCGTTCTTACGAGCATGTTCAAAAGAATAGACACCACATATATAAACAAATATGTAGTAATTGATGTTTATAATTTTCATGACGAAACGTTAATTTACGTTTTCTTTCTATAAGGTGTAAAAGTGTAACAACGAGAATAATTACACTGACACAGTATTGCTTATTGATATGAGTATATAACTGCTAATATTAGTAAGTGTGGGTATAATAGAGCACAAATAATCATAATATGCTTACGACATTTGATCTTAGTGCTGCGCTTACGGAAATATAGGATTTAATTGCAGTTGGTTACTAGACTGAATAAATTTATATATTATTTGTATCTGAGGGATTATCTTTACTTATTATTTTCCTTTGTAATTACCAACAAAATTTTGTTGGCTCGTTATTTCTGCGGCTGTCGTTGAGTAGGTGCGACACAGAACTCCCTATGTTAGTGTGAAAATAAAGAAGAGCGTCATTCTCTAAAGTAAGTGCATATTCACTCACAACAAATTTCATGAGACAGTAGATGCACTGTGAGATCGGTGGTTGAAAGCCCAGTTTATCAAACAGTGGTTTACTTCAGTATCGTGAATTATTGCTCATGTTGCCCTAATACCAAATTAGCCCTAATACCAAATTATCAAGGAAAAATCGAATTATTTCAGAACTGATTTGCATATATACAAATGAAACAAGTTTAAATTTTGAAAGTTTCTGTCAGAGGACAATATTTTGAACACAGTAATAGATTCGTTGAGCTTATTTAGGAGGCCACGAACATATATTTTATGTAACTTTATTGCAAAGAGTGCATTTTGTTCCTGAGAATTTATGTGCAGGTTACAATCAATTTAAAAATTCGATGTTGTTTTGTACAGTTGTTACGGAAAGCTGCTTACTGACTTCTATACAACATGAATGTGTGCGTCTTATGAGAGTTATTCATTCTTCCTCAATACCACAGACCTGAACACTTCCACTGCACTTAAAACTACAATGCTGCAAAGGAGGAAACAGTCATTCCTAACAGTTAAAAACTGAATGCGTTATTACAGTTTTGAGACAGCCTAGTATTTGTAAACAAGAACGATTTTCTTCAAATATATTTTTCCAATTCTGTAACATCTATAACAATGATGTAAGTCAAATAAAATGGGTTCCAAATAATTGGGAAGTAATTAAACTGAGATTTTATTTGACCAGGCCACAAAATAAACGACATTTCTTAAAACAACTATGCAATAGTTATTATTCTGTGGGTAGAAGCATTTTCTGTCTCATATAGAAAATATTCGAATCCAAACTGTCCCCATAATATGATACAGACCAAATTGGTAACAGTAAGTTTCAGTGCTACTTTTGCAATGAAAACGAAAAACTAAACGTCCGAGTCTAAAACAGGGAAAACTGCTCCACAATAGTTCATAATATGCGCCGGCCGGTGTGACCGAGCGGTTCTAGGCGCTACAGTCTGGAGCCGCGTGACCGCTACGGTCGCAGGTTCGAATCCTGCCTCGGGCATGGATGTGTGTGATGTCCTTAGGTTAGTTAGGTTTAAGTAGTTCTACGTTCTAGAGGACTGATGACCTCGGAAGTTAAGTCCCATAGTGCTCAGAGCCATTTCAACCATAATATGCGCAATAATAGTCGCACACTTTCGGACATATGGATATCTTTACAGTACCTATAAAATTTGTTGTCCCAAGGAAAATAACCCTTGTTTCTTGTAAGGAATAGTGAATATTAAAAATGGTCCATTTCTTGTTTAAGAATTTCGTGTTTTTCATTCTGATATCCCGATCAGTTTATAACGATGGACTTTACATAGATCATAAAAGGAAACTCATGTAATTAGAAACATGTACAGTAGAAAATACTGGGAAACGTGTGGAATGATATTTTCAGTAAATGTCTATGTTTTAGAATGCGAATAAACCCATCGTTCTTTTTGTTACTATTGTTGTTAGGTTTTTGTAGAAAACAATATTAGAACAAAGAAGCCCTCCGTCATAAATATTAAGTCAAAATTGACCAGGGTTTGACGCTACTAAGAGCGTCGTCTTCAGAATTAAATTAACTGTTCTAAAACGTAAAAGGTATATAAGACATTAATGAACTAAAGTGTGTACTGACTGGAAAGAAATGCAGTACTTACAAGTCACATTCTAAAAAAATATAAGCCGGAAAGGCGACGTCATGAAAAGTTGTAAATAAGGTAAGATGGCGAGCAGCTAAGGGCTGCTCGTACCTGAGTGAACACGGGTTGCAACAAAACTTGCCCACACTTTCTAACGTGGGCACCTCTGTTTTGTTGCAACCCGTGTTCACTCAGATACGAGCAGCCCTTAGCTGCTCGCCATCTTATCTTATTTACAACTTTTCATGACGTCGCCTTTCCGGATTATATTTTTTTAGAATGTGACTTGTAAGTACTGCATTTCTTTCCAGTCAGTACACACTTTAGTTCATTAATGTCTTATATACCTATTATGTTTTAGAACAGTTAGTTTAATTCTGAAGACGACGCTCATAGTAGCGTCGAACCCTGGTCAATTTTGACTTAATATTTGTGACCGAGGGCTTGTTTGTTCTAATATAATTCTGACGCTGTCACTGAACCTTAGCAGCTCTGTTCAACGTTTTTTTAGAAAACATTCCTTCCTTCCTACATTCGTATAACTTGTGAGAAGAGTTGCTGCTTTTGCTCTACAGAACACACTGATGCCACGTGAAAACTTTATTATGTCGGCCCGCGAGTGCAATGTGGTATATATCTTGCAGTTTTATTAATTGCAACGCATATAATACTTCCACTTTCACTGGTACTCTAAAATTGATCGGTGATTCGATGAGTAAATATATTATGTATTACATTTTCTGTGCATTGATACAGGAAAGTTGTATTATGTTGGTCGAAGAAGACTGTCAGACTTCGATGATTGCTAACTGAGTTGCACTGTTACATAAAAAAGCCAGTTTCTAATGTGATTTGATGTATTTAGTTTGATAGGGTGATGATGGAAGATTTTGTACATCAAAGCAAGACATGCTTGGTTAAAACTACAATCAAAGTAAAGTTACAAAACTGATGTAGCGCGATGGGAAGAAAGGCGAGTAACATGGACCGAAGTATTTTTTCTATGTGTCATGTTGTAATTCATTATTTGCAGAGGTCCACAAAATTCTAATCTCACTGTTACACGTCTACATTCTGCCATTTATTCTTTCTTCTCACAACTGTAACCTCGTCGTAATTTTAGGGACTCTCCATTGATTTGCGACACATGTAATCACTGTTCTATATGTTGGCTTGTTTTTTTGTTTCAAACTGGTGAAGAGCAGCAACCAGTCGTCGTTTTCGTTCTAGCCGCTGTTTACCATTCTGAAAGTTATATAACAGTCGTGGAGCGCCTTCCACTTTCCTGATGGAAGGTAATATGATTACTTTTATCTTACGTGCATAGTGTATCAGATATGGAAGAAGGATGCAACGCACTTACCTAAAAACAATGGAAAATGTCTGAGAAATCACCCCCAGGACTTGTCAGTATACCTGAACAAATTGCGCCAAATTAGTGCGTGGATTCAGTCTTCGTCTGCAATGTAATTTGAAATAATGGTAAGAGGAAGCTTAGGCTTTCGTGATCAGTCGACTTAATTAAACACTGATCAAATAGACAAGGATAGCTGAGAGAAGCATTCCGGCATTTACTTGAAGTAATCATGAGAAAACTACTTCTACTACTCTTTTTTGCAGCGCAGGGTAGCCGCGCGCTCGAAGGCCATCTGTCACGGTCCGACCCCCCCCCCCCCCCCCCACCCTCCCTTCAGAGGTTCGAGTCCTCCTTCGGGCATAGGTGTATGTGTTGTCCTTAGTGTAAGCTAATTTAAGATAGATTAAGTAGTGCGTAAGCTTAGGGCTCCATGACCTCAGCAGTTTGGTCTTAAGGGACCCATAAGACCTCACCACAAATTTACAGCTACTCTTTCTTTTTCTTCGAATGGATGGTCAGTTATCTACAGCTCTGTATTCAGAGGATGAAGTGCGCTCTTGGTCTCTCTCTCTCTCTCTCTCTCTCTATCTCTCTCTCTCTCTCTCTCTCCATCATTTTCATTTCCGTCTTAAGTCTCGTCATCGTTGGTTTGCGTTGAAATCAGACCCTCAGGGGCATTCTCATTACGTGTTGGAACCATGTACCCTACTACATTGTCCTATTTTTCTGTGCACTCCTCATGAGAGTCGACACTTCTCATTCAGAGTCTTGCGTTTACATTTTACAGTGAGCATAAAAATCAATACTTACAACTTGTAGTATAATTAGGTATATGTATAGCTCACAGCTCCTCATACTGTCAACAAGATTCTCTGATTCTGTTGGTACTGTCCTGCAGCCATCACTCCAGATATTTCTTGCCTCTCTTCATTTCACATTACGTGTTCTTAGAGTTTCAAAAATTCATACATCTAACATTCCAGGCTCTGACTCTTACAATGTTAGTCTTATCAGAGCCATTCGCGATAACCTTTGTCTTCCTTACCGGCGATTGGAGATAGCGATTATTTTATCTCTGGAGTTTCCCGACAATCATCGTTCTTTTAAATGCATTGTTTCTTTTGACTTGTCCATCCGCTTACCTCCAGCCCCTGCTGATTTCTCATCATTTTCCGGTAACTTTCCACCTCAGCGGCAAGAACCTCTAGTGAATTCCAATTGAGAAATGGACGTCGAGAGAAGGTGTATTTTTACTGACAGTCTGATCGTTACAGCCCATCACGCAGCTAAAGTGACTATTGGGGAGGGAGACTCTGGGGAGCGAAATACATTTTCAAACCGGGCGGCCGTGCGTGTCTGTGTTGCAAAGCCGATTCGTAACTCTTCCGCTTGGCTGCTAACAGCTACGAAGCCAAATAACGTTGGCAGACACCTGTGAAGCGCTCATTATCGGCGACTTATTCTCTTCGATCTTATTCTTACTACATGACGAATTGGTCCGCTTCTCATGTTGCTAATTTAATCATTACTCAATAGTAATGGTGTTCAGGATTCAGTGTTGTCGATTACGGAATCAGTTCTAGTGGTTTCCATTCCATACTGATAGCAATGAACAGTTGCCTGACATATACGACGGGGGTTAAATACTTAATGCAACTGACTTTTTCTAAGAATTAGGTTGGTTTTATTCAGGATTCAAATACATCATATTATTCCCCACTCTTTTGGCTACAAAGCCCTATTTTTTACCATAATCTCCTTTCAATGCGACGGTCATATGCCGACTAACTGGGAGGGCCTGTGTACGTGCATGGTACTACTGTACCAGTCGATGTTGGAGCATCAGTAATGTCTCCGTCATCTCCGTACTGCATCCCGCGGAGTGTATCCTTCATTGGACCACACTGATGGAAGTCGGAGGGTGAAGGTCCGGGCAGTAGCATTGACGGGGAAGAGCAGTCCAATGAAGTTTTGTGAGCTCATCTCGGGTGTGTCAGCACTACCAACAGAGACGTCCAATTGAGCAGCAAAGTGTTCCATTGTGAACCTTCGATCACCTCGAAAGTGAGTGTCAGCAAATTACAACTTTGCAGGAGCCATATCTGTGTGTGTGACCTGTCGGTACGCGGGCGATTGGACTTGTTTGCATGACCTTGTTGCGATGATAACAGACGCATTACACAACGACTCACCCCGCTTTTGTTCACCGGCAAGTCTTCATAGACATTCTGCAGGAGCCTTCGAATAACTGCAAGCCTCCTCTTGTTTTCCGCCGAAAGAAGCTCAGTGACAGCTCACCGCTTGGAATGCACCTTCGTTACAGACGCCATGTTGAAGGTCACGTTTAGCACCGCCACCTGTTGAATCTTCATGCAACTATAGGGACTGAAGCGGGTATTTTGAATTGAAATTGACCGATGAAAACTTGTGTTGCATAACTTACAGAACGCCTCTCGTAACAAGGATGTCCATCATCAGACTGAAATGAAACTTTTGGACTATTACCCGCTTACGTTCTGTGTACACGGAATGGATGAAATGGGAGTATGATAGATACTGCGTGAAGAGTTTGACAGAGCACTGAAAGACCTGAGTCGAAACAAGGCCCCGGGAGTAAACAATATCCCATTAGAACTAATGACAGCCTTGGGAGAGCCAGGCCTAACAAAACTCTACCATCTAGTGAGCAAGATGTATGAGACAGGCGAAATACCCTCAGGGTTCAAGAAGAATATAATAATTCCAGTCCCACAGCAAGCAGGTGTTGACAGATGCGAAAATTACCGAACTATCAGTTTAATAAGTCACGGCTGCCAAAACGCGAATTCTTTACAGACGAATGGAAAAACTATTATAAACCGACCTCGGGGAAGATCAGTTTGGATTCCGTAGAAATATTGGAACACGTGAGGCAATAATGACCCTACGACTTATCTTAGAAGAAAGATTAAGAAAAGGGAAACCTACGTTTCTAGCATTTGTAGACTTAGAGAAAGCTTTTGACAATGTTGACTGGAATACTCTCTTTCATTTTATAAAGGTGGCAGGGGTAAAATACAGAGAGCGAAAGGCTGTTTACAATTTTTACAGAAACTAGATGGCAGTTATAAGAGTCGAGGGACATGAAAGGGAAGCAGTGGTTTGGAAGGGAGTGAGACAGGTTTGTAGCCTCTCCCCGATGTTATTCAATCTGTATATTGAGCTAGCAGTGAAGGAAACAAAAGAAAAATTTGGAGTAGGTATTAAACTCCATGGAGAAGAAATAAAAACTTTGAGGTTCACCGATCACATTGTAATTCGGTCAGAGACAGCAAAGGACTTGGAAGAGCGGTTGAACAGAATGGATATTGTCTTGAAAGGAGGATATAAGATGAACATCAACAAAAGCAAAACAAGGATAATGGAATGTAGTCGAATCAAGTCGGGTGATGCTGAGGGAATTAGATTAGAAAAGAGACACTTAAAGTAGTAAAGGAGTTTTGCTATTTGGGGAGCAAAACAACTGATGATGGTCGAATTAGAGAGGATACAAAATATAGACTGGCAAATGCAAGGAAAGCGTTTCTGAAGAACAGAAATTTGGTAACATCGAGTGTAGATTTAAGTGTCAGGAAGTCGTTTCTGAAAGTATTTGTATGGAGTGTAGCCATGTATGGAAGTGAAACGCGGACGATAAATAGTTTGGACAAGAAGAGAATAGAAGCTTTTGAAATGTGGTGCTGCAGAAGAATGCTGAAGATTATATGGGTAGATCACATAACTAATGAGGAGGTATTGAATAGGATTGGGGAGAAGAAAAGTTTGGCACAACTTGACTAGAAGAAGGGATCGGTTGGTAGGACATATTCTGAGGCATCAAGGGATCACCAATTCAGTACTGGAGGGCAGCGTGGAGGGTAAAAATCATAGAGGGAGAAATGGTTCAAATGGTTCTGAGGACTATGGGACTTAACATCTGAGGTCATCAGTCCCCTAGAACTACTTAAACCTAACTAACCCATGGACATCACACACATCCATGCCCGAGGCAGGATTTGAACCTGCGACCGTAGCGGTCGCACGGTTCCAGACTGTAGCGCCTAGCACCGCTCGGCCACCCCGGCCGGCGTAGAGGGAGACCAAGAGATGAATACACTAAGCAGATTCAGAAGGATGTAGGTTACAACAACATCAACTACAGCAAAGTGATGGGTAATAGGTGAGTAGTTGTTCAGGATGGCCAGTGGTGTTGCTCACAGTAGCAGCAGCAGCAGCCCGGGCCGCTCTGCAGTTGGGGAGTCCTTAGCGAGAGCAGCGCTAGGTGAGGCGGAACGCCGGTCCGGCCGGGATGACGTGTGGCGGCACAAATCTCCGGCCCGCCGCAGCTCACATTACGCTGCCCCGGGCGCGGCCGCTGCAGTTTCTCCTCGTTTCGCAGGGTGCATTTCCCGCCGCCTGACGTGCTCAGCCAGCCAGTCCCAGCATTATTCCCACTGCTTCCCTCCCTGCTCTCTCTGTCTCTTCCTGTCCCTTGTTTTCGCAGAAACTGTGTAGCATTTCTTGGTCCGTTTAAAGCAAGAGTTACTTCGTAAACGACTTCAGGGTAAGTGTGCACTTTGTTGCTATGGTAAAGTAATTCTCCAGCTGCCTTCCATTCTTCGTCTCGTCCGTGCACTTATATTTCGACCAAAATGGAAAGACCAGCAGGCAGTCTAAAGTATGAAGTAAAAGCATGGGCTACCGAGACGTACACGAAGCCCCGGGAGGCTTGATGCAGCGATAGGACACTGTAACTAGTGTTCGGAAGGACTTATTCGTACATATAACCGATAGCTGACTTCATACAGACTGATTCTCGCTCACGTTACCTGCAGTTAAGGCCCATTCCCAAATACTGTAGTATTCCAGGTTTCTCCCTTATACACTGAAGCACCAAAGAAACTGGTATAGGCAGGCATATTCAAATAAAGAAATATGTAAACAGGCAGAATACGGTGCTGCGATCGGCGACGCCTATATAAGACAACAAGTGTCTGGCGCATTTGTTGGATCGGTTAATGCTGTTACAATGGCAAGTTATCAAGATTTAAATGACTTTTCCGCAGACTACTGCAGATTTCAATGCTGGGCTATCAACAAGTTTCAGCGCGCGAACCATTCAACGAAACATCATCGATATGGGCTTTCGGAGACTAAGGCCCACATGTGTACGCTTGCGACTGCACGACAGAAAGCATTACGCCTCACCTGAGCCCGTCAATACCGTCATTGTACTGTTGATGAGTGGAAACATTTTGCCTGGTCGGAAGAGCCTCGTTTCAAATTGCATCGAGCGAATGGACGAGTATGGAGACAACCTCATGAATCCATGGATCCTGCAAGTCAGCTGAAAGTTCAAGCTGATGGAGGCTCTGTAATGGTGTGGGGAGTGTGCAGTTGGAGCGATATGGGACTCCTGATACGTCTAGATACGACTTTGACAGGTAACACATACGTAAGCATCATGTTTTATCGCCGGCCGCGGTGGTCTCGCGGTTCTAGGCGCGCAGTCCGGAGCCGTGCGACTGCTACGGTCGCAGGTTCGAATCCTGCCTCGGGCATGGATGTGTGTGATGTCCTTAGGTTAGTTAGGTTTAAGTAGTTCTAAGTTCTAGGGGACTAATGACCACAGCAGTTGAGTCCCATAGTGCTCAGAGCCATTTGAACCTTTTTTGAACCATGTTTTATCACCTGCATCCATTCATGTCCATTGTGCATTCGTCGGACTTGGGCAACTGCAGCAGGACAATGTGACACCCTACACGTCCAAAATTGCTAGAGAATGGTTCCAGGAACCCTCTTCTGAGTTTAAACACTTCCGCTGGCCACCAAACTCCACAGACATGAATGTTGCTGAGCATGCCTCCGTTGTCTTGCAACGTGCTGTTCAGAAGAGATCTCCACCCTCCTCGTACTCTTACGGATGTATGGACATCCCTACAGGATTCATGGCGTAAATTCCCTCCAGCACTACTTCAGACGTTAGTTGAGTCAATGCCGGGTTGTACTGCGGAACTTCTGCGTGCTCGCAGGAGCCCTTCACGATATTAGACAGGCGTACAAGTTTCTTTGGCTCTTCAGTGCAATAAACTGGGATTCATAAACTACTGTACAAAGATTGTGAAGCGGAAATCAGAAGCAATATCCAGAAGCACTGTAACACCTGAGACTATGTACATACTCTTTGTAAACCACAGTGTCGTAATATCTTTGAAGCATGTTTTGTAAACAAACAGTGTTAATCATGATTTACGTGTAAGTGATATTCTGTATAATGGAGAAGGCACAATGCCTGTAGGTAGACAAACAAAAAGAGTATTTCTAACATTAGTAGTTAAAAACATTCAGAGGATCATTTTGTCCAATTCTCCGACTGTAGTCTAACTGCAAAAAGAAGCGAGAGAGGCAGAAAATCACATCTGTAAACTTCAGCAAACATATTCATGTAAACAAATGAACAAATGGACTTGAAAATGAAAATAAATTCTCGAGTTGCGTTGTGATAAGCATCAAAACATACATGATTGGTGCAGTTTTCATTATTTAAATCTTGAATGACACAACTACAGACTTCCCTGAAACATCTAATGTGAAGAATGGGATTATGCCACGCTATTGCTCTCTCTATTGATCCTGTAAGGCCTTCTCCTCTATGTACTGTAGTCTGTAATGTTTATGAACCTAGAACGAACTTTATTGTGTTTCAATGGTGAGATTGTGTTGCTATAGCTACTGGATGTTTCCGTAAATAAATCGTGTTGTTGTTATGATGGCGGTCATTAGGTGATTGTGTCTGCTAGGTAGCATGTTGACCTCGGAATCTGGTGCAGCTTGTACGTATCTTTGGGTTCGAGGAAGAGCGTGGAGGTTTGCTTGTCGTGCCATGGTTGGTGACAAGTTGACGGGTTTGAAGCTTCCACAAGTACTGCCCTCTTTCTTTTGTTTTCGGCTAGTAATTTCGTATTCAGACTGTTGGTGTTCTAATTCCTCTATCCTTAACAAGAGTGTTGCCTGTAGCGTAGCCCATTGATGTGGGTCATTTTTTAATAGCCACGTTTTCCTATGTTCTAAAACTCCTTCACAGCACATGTCTTCTATAAATAACGTAATGTTGACCAAGCTCGATTGGACGACCGCTTTAAAGATTAGCGAGGGAATTGCGATGTCTTCGACGTTTGGCTTTTGGCGTGTCTAGAGACAGGCCACGCTGGCGATGCCAGGATATTGCTCGTCGCGAGCTCCTCTTTCTTGTAGAGGTCGATTCATGTTTCTTTTTTTTTTTAGTTGTGTTGGTTGTGGTATTAAGGTCAGGGGTTATTTAGGGAAGTGTTACTGAGGTATGTTTTGTCTAGCAGCCATTACCATAACCTGTTTTCCCAAGTTGTCTGTCGTATAGTTGTTTGTAAATTTAGCGGTTCACTCCTCTGCTTTTGTTTCATGATTTTTCTTTGGCTCTTGTTGTACAGGGGATACATCCAATGGCATTTTGTTCCTTTTGGCAGTCTGACATTTTATGTTCTTCTCCCTCATGGCTGGCGCAAACTACTTGTTTTCTTGTTTTGCGTTTGTTGGTGTGGCCAGATCGCTGCACCTGTAGCAATAGAGTGTGCCCATCAAGTCTTTGACGTATAACGGCTGGAAAAGAAAACCCTGATTTCACCAAGTGGAGCGTTCCTCATACGAGAGCTGACCTCAAGTACGTTGTTCTAAAATGACTGAAACTGATTTTCGTTTCGTGGGTTTATTGTTCTTCGGGCATGTGCTCACATAGACTTAGATCGTACATCTCTTCCAGTATTACTTGTTCATTGCATGTGTCTGGAACATATTGAATTGCTGTGTCCTTGATTTTTCTGGCTTTTTATTGTAGTTTTTGTCAATCTTCCTGGGTTTGAGTTTCAATTATCACCACTGTTGGGTTAGTGCGCGCTGCTTTTATTTTCAGTTTCCCTTTGCATGGATTGATTTGTATCGTGAGCCATTCCCTCACTTGCTTCAGATGCTTATTCGATGTAGATTTGAGAAACAAGGTTGTAGCTCCTTTCATGTTGTATCAGAATTCGTCTCAGTTGTGTTCTTCCTACTGCAGCGAAAGTGGATTGTGGCGATGTCAGCGCGGTTTCGAGCTTCTCGGTTTCTGTATTTAGCTTTTCAGCTCCGTTTTTAGTTTCTCAGTTTCCTCAGGAAGGTTGAATATTTTTCTAACTCTAACCGTTCTACACACCTAACCTGCGGTTGTCATCTTTTGAAATGCCAATATGGATTTCTAGTCTTGCCTGCGAATCAATTGATTCTAGGTTGTGTCCTGCAATGGCAATAGCGTACGTCTCAACTTTTTGTCTTAGTCTCGTCTTTTCTTGTTATAGTACTTTCATTTCCCTTCTCAAACGCGCCTGTGTCAAGACAAAAGCGGTTAGTTTGGCTCAAAGAAGGGTCTGACACTGAGGGAGACCTGCTTTAGCTTTAGTTTTTTTTTGTGACCTCAATGATGAGTTTATCTATTGCCGCTAGTTGGTCTTCGTGTAGCGTAGACCACGTGTTCGGCTCCGCCTTTCCCCGTGGGTGGGGGACGGCACTTGACACTTTCGCAGTGTCCATATTTACAGTTTTAAGGTGCACTCACCTACACTGAAGCTGTTCATTAGCAACATCAGCAGCCGTACGAAGCCGCGCCATTTGCAAGATAATCGCTTGGCTCCACTCAAGAAAAATGTATACTTCAGTAACTGATGAGCCATTGTCCGCTGGAATTGCACCATATTATGCCACCGCGATGTTTTCAGATCGCAAGAAGGGACAGAGGGTAGTGAATAAGGAAGCAAGGAATATTATAAAATCATGTGATTAAGAATCAGGGCAGGAAAGTAAAGCAAGGTTATATTCTCGCTGCCTAGTAAGCTAGCGTATCTGTACGATCTCTTACAAAAATTTAGAAAGGGATAATCTCCACAGATGTGATCCCTTTGTACTTGTGGTAAAAAGCGTCCAGGATCTGAAGTATAGAAGTTTCACTGTGATTACTCTGATATGGATGTAATAATGTAATACGACACACTGTACTACATGCATGTGAACAACATATTTCCACTGCAAGCTAGAAACAGTCGAAAAGCATTCACAAATAACAATGTTTTAATTGGTTCGCCGTGATGAGAAAAAGCATTACAATTGTTGCATGGACATTATCAGCATTAATAAACTAATTATACAACAACAGGCTACACAAATGAAGAAAATGGTATTATTATGAAAGAAGGAAATCCTAAAAGAGTGTTACGATTAGATGTATTTAATATGTTGAAATGTGCTGCTGACAAAGGCAGATCTACTTTCATGACAATGTTTTTCGAACTCCATCTCACAAGGCACACATGGCTAGCTTGTGCATTCCTGTCTAGCGCATTATCACTATTACGAAAGTAGGAAATCCTAAAAGAGGTCATCAGTCCCCTAACTAACCTAAGGACATCACACACATCCATGCCCGAGGCAGGATTCGAACCTGCGACCGTAGCGGTCGCGCGGTTCCAGACTGTAGCGCCTAGAACCGCTCGGCCACTCCGGCCGGCGGCGCATTATCCTTCGCTGCTGACAATACACTGACCATTGTGTTGCGCGACAGATCAATTGTTTATTTTTCTAATAACAATTATATTATTCGCGATTACGCATTGTCAGTTTGGCAAGCCCTAGGTGAGTAAGCAGGAACGCTCGTCATTATTTTAATACTGCTCAGATCAAGAGAAGTAATAGAATCCTTTGGTAAGTTTCCATTCCCGTCGCTCAGTGTTAAAAATAGGATGGGTTACGGGGATTCCACCAAAATTCCAACAAAATTGCCAATCTGTTTTTGTGTGAGTTGTTAATCTTTTCTCATTCGAAGAAGCATCACCATTTATGAGTAAAGGCCACATTTCTCTTGGTGACTGGTTGAATTGTACTTCCTTTGTCACAATGTAATTTGCGCAACTCATCTCACACCAACTATTGAGAAAGAAATTCGAAAAGGAGGGCCTCATTAAACAAGTAATGGGCAATCACAGAGCTCAATAGCTTACGAAAAACCTCATATTATCGGTTTGCAGTAACATAAAAGAAGAAATTTCATGTTTATTTTCATACTAGGAAGCTCTTGTTTCACTAGCTGTCGATAACTCTTAAAAAATTACAGTCACTGGAGTGAAATAAATAAAAAAGAAGAAGTATAAGTAGTATATATCGCCATAGACAAGAAAGTTCCGTGTGTTTAATAATTGGCAAAACACTCTTCTACTTGTGTGCTATCATTCGCCAAACTTTCGTTTCGATGTCTCGAGCGGTTTAGGAGATTCGAGAGATGTTACGAGTATTTCATTCTCGCGGGCGTGAGATCGGAAGTGAGCGCGCTACAGGGGATCCATTTTCTCGAGATCGGAGGCAGATAGAGATCTCCTCCCAAGTCTAAACAAAAATTCAGCATGTTAGCTTAATTTCATACGCAGCAACATATGGTGTAATACGCACCAAACGCAAAATCATAGCGGCCCCTTAATTTTCGTTGCAAACTTTTTGAGTTCTGCGTAGTGTCTTACTAAAATGTGTACGTCACAGTAAGAATGGTCATTAGCGAGGTGATGCGCACTTCGTCACGAAGCTGACATATAACTCTACTAGTAAGGCAAAAATCATATATTTTCAGAGAGTAGTTTCTGTAAAATCGTTTGAGAAAGATAAGGGGTAGCGCGAGCTACGGTTCAGTCAGCGCAGAGCGTGCGAAGTATGGGTGTACGCGTCGCCATATGCGCTGCACCCGCGTTACCCGTGCGGCACGTGCGTTTCGCGCTGTAGTGTCGTGTCACGTCACACGTGCTATACGCTTCTCAATTTGCGCCTAGTCTAAGAAACGACAATTTGCTGTTGGCTAGCAGCAGCAGCAGCAGGGCTAGGCTGTTACCGTCCAGTGAGTAGGACACAACGCAAACATCTATACTTGGAAAGGTGCCGTGACCGGAAAGTCTGGAGTGCTGACGAATGGCGTCACATTAAGTTCAATGAATCGCAGTTCTGCCCAACCCCGAACGGCCATGGTCGGTGAGTACGACGGCGACCATGGGTTTTTGTCCAGTCCTTCCAATTTTTTGGGGAGGCACGCTAGTGTCACCACTGGGGTCATGTTGAGGGGAACCTACAGCTATTGCAAAATTGGAAATTTGTAAGTTGTTATGGGACCTAACTGCGGAGGTCATCGGTCCCTAGGCTTATACACTACTTAATCTAACTTAAGCTAGATCATGTTAAGGCAACGTGACAGTATCGTTGTGACATTTTTCAATAGGGCAATTCAAGTCCGCACATGTCGCGTGTATTAGGAACTGTTTGAGTAATGTTGAGGTACTACTGTGGCCAGCAAGATCTCCAGTTCTGTCTCCAGCATAACATGCCTGCGACAAGCTCAGCTGTCAGCTACCTCGCAGTCCTGGATATCAAGAACCAGTTACAATAGTTGGATCCATTTTCACTGAGGAGAGGGTACAACGGTTTTGTCTTTTCCAATCGAATCAGTTCGTGTATCCAGACCAGATGAGGTGCAACTTCATAATCATTAGGGGCTCGTACTGCCAAGATGAAATTCCACTCGATTTTATAATCACTGAAATAGCACCACACACCTTAGTAACACGTGAAACTTATTTATACTTTTAGTTTTTGAGTAAATGAATTTCCACATTTGACTGAAGTTGTTTCAGTTAGGCCATTGTTACCATCAACCTTGCCATCTTGATTAAGAAACTAATCAGTCAACTGTTGACTTACACGCGATTTTACTGGTGTCCCACTATTTATCGTCCTGCAGTTCTAACAATGCCCTAAGGAACATTCGAGAGTGCTGTCCACATCAAATTTACCTTTCGAGAGTATTATAGAATATTTGGAGAGAAGCTTAGTTGCTCATTAGAACGTTTTAACTTCATTATTAGTTCTGTTGCGAGTCATCTGTTTTGCGTACAAGTTTTGCAGGATCACCAGATTGGAAAAAGTATCATCAAGGGAATTGCAAAAATAAAAAAAAGACAGACGTTTATAATTGGCAAAGGTAAACCAGTTCGTGTCTGCATTTATTTGAGACACTGAACCTATTAGTTAGAAGTCCAGGTATTTGTTTGGTCATGGAATTTTCTCCGGCTTTAGAAGGCATGAAAGTGTTGCACTGGGTACAGGATTTCCTCCAGTTTCTGTGAAATGATCGATCATTCCTACAGAATGTGCCGTTAGCGGGGAGGTGTTACAGCAGAGATTGTTCCTACAAGGAAGAAAAACACATTGTTTAATATGGTTTAATAACATCCTTCAAATGGCTCTGAGCACTATGGGACTTAACATCTATGGTCATCAGTCCCCTAGAACTTAGAACTACTTAAACCTAACTAACCTAAGGACAACACACAACACCCAGCCATCACGAGGCAGAGAAAATCCCTGACCCCGCCGGGAATCGAACCCGGGAACTCGGGCGCGGGAAGCGAGGACGCTATCGCACGACCACGAGATGCGGGCTAATAACATCCTCCCACCAGCAAACACGGTTCACAGAATTAAAAGGAACAATGTTAGAGTGAACATGTAAAGTAACGAAACAAAGACCACGCAGTCGGGCATTTAGCTGCGCATTAGTAGGATTAGAGCGCTCCTTTGTCATAATGTCATCGGGGGGCAATACAGTCACTAATTTCCCGAAATACTTCAACCGTATGCTTAGTTTAGGGAAAGCTGCCACCTCCAGAATGACGTCATGGCAGTAAGGAAGTTAACCGGATGTACCGCCCCTGCTGTTCTTCCGTCTAATACTGCGCAGTGTCTCATCAGCTGTACATAAAATTAATTCTTGTAGTACCTTCTTTAGTCATAGTACGTAAATGCTGTGACTCACGTTTGTGTGTGCAGGCAACAGTCAGAATCAATACGATAAGAAAGTCGCGGAGGTATTGAATGTCTTATTTCATCGGTAGTATTGCCTTAGCTGGAGCAAAAGTCTTCACACTCAAAAATTCATAATTGCTTCTAGGAAAGACACTCTCAATAAAAAAAAAATGCAAAAGGACAACAGCGACCACAAATTAATATCCAGTTTCAACAAAGTAATGACGGCTAGGATTCGTACAAAACTACACTAATATATTCATTGCGGCTTTTGCTTGTTTTTGTTATTATAAAGATTCTTATGGACTACCGTGGCTCGGTTTTCTCGTACTTGTAGGCTAGGAAAATAGAAAGCGGTGGAGGGCGGGGGTCGACACTGCTGCTTCTACCACGAGTTGGTTAGAAGAGTCTTTCATCAAGTTACTTATTTATCTCTGTTTACACTTTCTTACAACTGGTTGCCGTATGCTCTTTTTCTTTAATTAAATGATTATCTGGAACAAGGTTAAATGACTATGGTATATCCAATCGACATACATACAAACAAAAACATGAATCCAGTACATACCGAAGTTCTTCGGTAATTAATTTATATTGGTTCCTCAGATCATAAACTGAAAAAAAAACAAAAAAAAGACCTAGCTGATATTCAAATTATAAGAGACTGACAGTGTTTTGCCTCAGATGTGAATTTAAATAAAGAAGTCATCACATACGTTGTGGTGTCAAATTTTTCGATAGACTAGAAGGCAGAGAGTTTCTGAGAAGTATTATTACGAACTGTAATTGCGCTTGCTATCCTATAGGATATACAATACTTATTTTTTTTTGAAAAAACGTAATTCTGCTTATTGAGCTATATGTTGAGCTAATCTTCGTGCTAAAATGTTCCTTAACAAACTTTGAGCACGTGTAAAAGCTAAGATTTTGCCTTTGATCCCTACTAACAAAGCATGGAAGAATTACGAGTAAGACACAGAAATACTGGAGTATTGGAATAACTGACGATATAAGGACTGGTAGATAGACAACTTCCGCTATACTGAAACACCCAAAGAATTTTGCAACAGAGCGGATTAACAGATTCAGACTCCTGAAATGCTTTAATTATTATGAAAATGGGAATTCTGTTGTGTAAGAAAAAGCTGATCATCCTCTTTCATTAGTCGTGATGTAGCTGTTGTGCTTAGTGGGAGCTTTCTGTAGAGTTAATATGTGCAGGAGTTCTATCAGCAGTTTGGCGATGTATAATTACAACGAAGAAATTCTTTCTTTGTAACGTCTAAACTGTTTATTTTGTTTACAGTTAACAGTGGGTAATATTTTCCAAGTGCCTAAGATAGCCAAAAGTATTTTCTGGTAGCCACAAAACTACTTTTAGAAGCCTTTGCTTTTCATTCGGCTGCTTTCTGATGTGGGACTGAGGCACACACAAAGCGGTAAGGAAATGGATTTTACGCTTTATTAAGCTCTGTAAACCATAATAAAAAGTACTTTTTGTAATTAACTGGTTCAGCAATGATCAAAACAACAACGTAACCCGTTTCATTATTTGTTGTTAAAAAAGGTACGATATTAATTCTGGTTGCGTTCTGAAACTGCGTTAAAATTATTGGCTCTAACAGCAAAAACTAAAAAAATAATTTCAAATAATGGTAAACCAATGAAACGTTAATCATTATTGCAAAGTTGGACGAACAAGTAGGTAAAAAGTATTTTGTGTTTTCAAAAGAATATCTATGACCGAGCAGCAAAGCTTAATTTTGATGTACAGGAAAAGAAAATTAATAATGTTTCGTAATTCTTGGTACACTGCCGAGAAATTAAAGCATCAATTCACAACAAGGAGAAGTCCAAACATAACCTGCTGTTATATGTTTTGCAGATGAACGCAAAAGAGAGAAATTACATCCGACCCACGTAGCCCAACAGATATTTCATCATAAAGTTGCATTTCATTCGCTCATGTTGAAATTGAATATTTATATACGTATTCAGGTAGGAAACCAAGAGCAAACAGGTCGCTATAGGTCGCAGTATTGAGTAATGAGTGAGAAAAACGAGTAATACATTAGCTACTTACTAGTGTCTGATCGCCTCGGGATGTAATTCGGCACCACTGAAAATGCTTTTAATACTGTCTCAGTTAGCAACAGTGTTCGGCCTAATAACTCATACCTTACATGGTGTGAATAAATTTGACCATAATATAGTTGTTGTGTAGTATCAAAATTCAAACTGGCCAGTTATCTGGGGTTAACAAATTCCCTATTACGTTATACTTAGTTAAGCACAATGTTGTAAGAAGAATGGGGTACAGGAAACCGTGGCCCCTATTTTTGTACACTATACGTGCAAGCGCAGATCTATACTAAATAGTACACAACTGCATGAAAATAATAGGGATTTCAACCTGATTTCAAATTGGAAAACCTGCAACTTCTTGCACACAGCGCAGAAGCTCCTAACTCACAAAAGACCACTGTTCAGGACACAGAGTATAGGTGCACGGAGTGACAACACTCCATATCAATATGTTCGCAGCCGTGCCCAATTGAGATGCAACATTATTTAGTGTGATTCGTCCTAGAAGAAGCTTCGGGAACAGCCTGTCTGTCAGACTGTCGATATCCCCCACAGAAATAACCAAGAGTGGAGGGGTCTCGAAATCTTCTTAAGAAGCCTAGCTGGAGTAGGAAAGTGGTTGGCAAACAGAGGGAGGCTGTCTTACCACCGTCTCACTCCGTAATCGTACTACTACGAATATCTACAACCTTTTACCAGAAGCACTTGCAAAACATGGTCCATTATTAATACAAAGCTAGTTTTTATCAAAATGACCTAAATTTGCAAACGCATCGAGTTGATATATTTACATGCTTCTACATAAATACTCTGTAAGTAGTACATCATGGGAATATTACTGATTGTCTTTCCTATTCCATTCGTATGTTGCACGAGGAGAAATTGATTTTCTGTAAGGTATACTAAGAGTCCTAATGCCTCTCGTACATTTTTTATTGGCCCTTCGCGGTATGTACGTTGGTGGCAGCAAAGGCCGGCCGGGGTGGCCGAGCGGTTCTAGACGCTAGAGTCTGGAACCGCGCAACCGCTACTGTCGCAGGTTTGAATCCTGCCTCGGGCATGGATGTGTGTGATGTTCGTAGGTTAGTTAGGTGTAAGTAGTTCTAAGTTCTGGGGGACTGATGACCTCAGACGTTAAGTCCAATAGTGCTCAGAGCCATTTGGCAGCAGAGTGGTCACACAGCCTTCTTGAGTACAGGTCTCTGAATTTACCTAACTGGGTTTTGTGGGAATTACTTCGTCTTGCTTCCAAGACCTCCCACGTAAGCGAATCGAGTATTTCCGTTAAATGTTTGTACGGTCTGTACCAAACTGTTACGATCCTATCAATACGTCCTTCAATTCGTTTGATAAATGTTATCATAATTAATTGGTAAGGCCTCCAAACACTGGAAAAATGCTGTAGAATTGATCACACTAACGTCTTGCATGCAATATCCTTCGTAGATGTACCACACTTTCTGCTTTTCGCATTCCTTAATACATATTTTAGTTGGTCGCCTCATATTCCTTGCTTCTTAGTATTAGACAGAAATTCTTGTACTTACGAGATGTGAAGGCCTAGATGCGCCTCTAATCGGATACATTACGGTTCTCTCTGTTTGTTATAGATATTATTTTACTTCCATCCACATTTAACTAGAGCTCCGTTTCGATGCAAAGAGTGGAAACTTTGTCCAAGTTTTTCTCGAGCCCCTTGCGATCGTCCTTTGTCGATAATTTACAGAACACAACAGCATAGTCGGCAAACAGTCTTACAACGCTGTCATTTCTATGTCAGAAACTTTCTACATATGGTTATGCCATTAGGGGTATGCCATTAGGGGTAGTATTACGCGCCGGCCGCGGTGGTCTAGCGGTTCTAGGCGCGCAGTCCGGAACTGCGCGACTGCTACGGTCGCAGGTTCGAATCCTGCCTCGGGCATGGATGTGTGTGATGTCCTTAGGTTAGTTAGGTTTAAGTAGTTCTAAGTTCTAGGGGACTGATGACCACAGATGTTAAGTCCCATAGTGCTCAGAGCCATTTGAACCATAGTATTACGCTTTGTTAGGAAACACCATACATTACTTTCGTTTCTGTGGAACATTCAGAATCTAGTACGACGTAGTGGCTACTATTAGTAAAATAATCTTCGAGCCATCAGTACACTGCCTGACAAAAAGTGAAGCAACCAGTAGAGGAGGAGGATCCTAAACTCCACAATTTGAAATGGTATGTGATGTTATTTCAGCGACTGCAATTTAGAGTGAAATTTACATAGAACTTGGCAGTATGGACCCCCTTATCATATCACGTTACACCCTCTGCGGATGCGTTAACTGATTCGGTAGGGGAGAGTGTCGTAAAGCCGTTGCATCCTCCCCTGAAGCAAGCTATCCCACAAATGTTCTAACTGAAGCCTTGATATCATGTGTACTGGCACTGGGAGGGAGCTGACGTCCGATCTGGTTACACGCATGTTCTATTGGGAGCAAAACTGGGGATGTTGCTGGTCACGGGAGAATCTCGGGCATCATTCACACAATTCATACACACACGTGACATGTATGGACGAGCATGAGAGGTAACACATTAGGACGCAGCATGACCGAGGCGTACCGTTCTGTCACCAGAGACGCATGAACTGATTGGTTTGATAGGATAAAGCCGTTGTACCTCTCCTGAGGCAAATTGCCCCCAGCTGTTGTAAGTGGCCCTTCACATCCTGTACACTGGCACTGGGAGAGCGATCTCGCGGGCCACAGTAGTATCACTCAGATAGTTCATAGAAACGCGTAACATGTGTGGACGAGCATTGTCCTGTTGAAAAATGTCACCACGATACTGTCGCATCAGGGGTAACACATTTGGACGCAGCATGTCCCTGACGTACCATTGTGCCGTCAGAGTTCCCTGTCATTAACAGCCGTGACCTGAAGGCATATCCGAAGACTCTTCACAGCATGGCGCCAGAAGTAGTCTACCACTGCCTTCTCTCTCCAAAAGATTGGACCAGTGAGACCTCTTCCCATGTCGCTACCGTGCTGCCGACGATAGCCAACCGGGGTAGCGCAGAACCGCGATCCATCGCTGAATACAATGTGGCAACATTCATTGGCAGTCCATGCTTGCTGGTTACACCACTACTGCAAACGCAATCGTCTGTATTCTGTTGTAACTGCAGCCTATGCTTCGAACGGCAGTTTCGTAGTGTGGCTGCTGTTGGTCTCCGGCCATTGGTGCACGATGACACAAAATGTTGCAAGAAGTCCTTTACTTGTTTGTCTCTGATGGTAAGCGCTGATTAGGAGAAGCTACGATGTGCTTTGTGCACAATATGGCGAACCTCTCTTGTAGTGTTCGTACTTGGTCGACCGAAACCTTGGCGACGAATATTGCTGCCCTGACGTTCCTATGGAGTACCAGAGTGCCACCTGAGGCCACTGTCATATCGGGACGCCCCACAAACCTGTGTCTGTACGAATAGAGCAGCCGACCAAATAGATCCACAATGAGGCCGCTTTCAAACATTATCAGGTACTGATAACGACGTTCCAAACGCGTACGTAGGATTTTCGTTTCTTCACAGTGATCATCCTGCATCTGACGCAGTTCACGCCTCTTACATATCCCACGAGGCCTCTTAACAACCCAAACCGGGAACGTCACTAACAGATTCTAGAGGCTGTGCAACCTGTCGCACATGATTGGAAATCCAATCATTCACACACCCACCGAGATTGTGTACTGTACGGAGCTGCTTGAGACTCTGCCAATTCTTCCGGCTGCCTCACCTTTTCCTCAGGCAATGTATTTGCGAACATACTGCTATCGTGGTATCATGGTTCGTTGTAGATACTGTGGTCCAGTGTGTAACACCTTGGGAAAATCTAGGAAGAAGTAATGTATCTGGTTTACCAGCAGCTATTGTTAGGAAAATGTAAATGAAATGAGAAAACTGTGTTTCACAGAAATAATTTTTCTGAACC
This sequence comes from Schistocerca gregaria, assembly GCF_023897955.1. NCBI lineage: Eukaryota > Metazoa > Arthropoda > Insecta > Orthoptera > Acrididae > Schistocerca > Schistocerca gregaria. The sequence continues at coordinate 532,924,505 of NC_064921.1, forward strand.
AGTGTACGTCCTTTGAGGAAAGGTTCTTTTCCTACAGGAACGTCACAAATTTTGAGCTTAGAATGTTCTTTGAGGTCCCACAATTGCCCTCTTTTTTCGCTCTAAACTGTATTAACATTCTGGTAGGCATCCGGCACTACGCGATTACTCCTCAAACGCCTGCCAACATTCTGACTGTCGTATATTTGCTTGGGGCTCACACGAAAGTTTTCGTCATAAACAGGAGACAATATGATGAGAGACGCTATGTTCGTTAGACTGGGCGAAATTGCTTCGGTCTCGTAGTCAGGACCACTTGAGTTCTGTGTTTCTTTGAACACGTGCAGCATCTCCTGTTAGTCCTACTCAGTATCGGTCCCACACACAGGAACAAATTTTCTAGAATTAATTGCAAGAGAGTTTTGTGAGTCTATATGATGACAAAATGAATTGGATACCCTGCAATACCATGCCAGGATGAATTACGTATTTCTTAAAAAAACAGCAACCTCTTGCACAAAAGAAATTTTATTTCTTGACCGATTTCAGGCATCTATAGCCCGTTTCCTGAACATTATATTTATCGTATTATTAGCGAGCGTCAAAAATTAGCAAGTATATGCAGCGTATTACTGTAGTCCTATTGGTGTTAGTGCATGTACAAATATGGCATAAGGAAACCAAACAACGATACCATATAAAAATCGTACATGCACTATAATCCATACGACTACAATAACATACTGAATACACCTGCTTATTTTTGACGCTGTATAATAATCGATAATTTTAATCTTCTGAAGAAGGGCAGTAGGTGCTTCAAACCGGTCGAGAAACAGAATTTCTTTCGTGAATGTGGATGCAATTTTTTAACAAAGTCACTTACAGTTTCTGGGGATGGGTGGAGTATTTAATAAAGAAAGTAAATAGTGAGAATTGCTTGTCGGACGTCTGTCGATATTGGAGCCAAAGCTGAAAATCAGTTTGTCGGACGAAGTCTACCGTACTGCTTGACGTCGCTGTACTAAGGAAGAATTTGTTTACATTGTCCGTAAAGCGCAGCGAATAATTGCTGCTTGGTTTGGGCTTGAGCTCGTGGCTGGTGTCCAAATTGTTACAGTTCTTTTATGTTCATTCTCTTGGGCATTTTAACACTTCTCTCTTTCTTTTAATATGAATGGGGAGTTATTAACCGCATCAACCATCAACTTGCAGGATCAGGTAATTTTTATTAAAGTTTGTCTTCCTTTAGCCTTTGAGATGCCAATGTCCGCCTACAAGGCAGCAGCTGACACTTCGGGTATTTTATTTCACCAATACCCACCGTATATGGTGAGCATTCCTCTGTCCTCCACATGGAGAGAAAAGGAAAAAAAATGGTTCAAATAGCTTTGAGCACTATGGGACTTAACATCTGAGGTCATCAGTCCCCTAGAACGTAGAACTAGTAAAACCTAAATAACCTAAGGACACATGCACGATGCAGAATTCGAACCTGCGACCGTAGCGGTCGCGCGGTTCCAGACTGAAGAGCCTAGAACCGCTCGGTCACAGCGAGAAAAGGAAAAATCTTCATAACAATTATTTGAAGCATTATAACATACGGATCGTAAGTAAGGACAGCTAAATCGCAATTTTTTTTTAAGAAACTGGGGGTAACTGAGATGTACTTTTGCAGGTTTGCAGGGGGGGGAGTGCCAAAAATGAACCCATCAGGAAGAAAATGGATATCACAAGTTCGATTATTTACATTGATAAAAAAAGTACCTCTCACGATACGGGCATAAGAGAATGATGTCAGAGGAGGGATTGCTGCGACTTATCATTAAATAGAAACAACCAAGAAGGAAGAAAAGATAGAGACTAACGGTCACATGGACACAAGGAATTTAGACATTGATTAGAAGAAGAAATACCGAAGAAAACATTTGTAAAGATAGAGACAAATAGAGAATGAAAATTAAATTTAGTGTACAAGTTTGGTTTACCGGAAAATGTAAATCTCTGTACATACAAGGCTATGTTCCGACAGGGTACCTCACTCACTGACTCATAATCTCCCAGCCCAAACCACTAGGGACAGAAATTTGAAATTTGCGGAAGTCGTTGATCATGTACTACCCGCGTTGTTGAAGAAGCGATTGTTATGAAATACAGTCCCAAGGAGGTGAAACAGCGGAAAATGTCGCTATTAAGGTAATCCTGAAGCCAGACCTACGAAAATTATTTTGTTTCTCGGACATAAATAAAGAAATGCGTGTTAGAACATTTCTGTATATTTAACCCGTATGGGGTGAAATAGTGGGTGACAGTTGTTTTTTAAAAGAAATCATTATTGAACAACTACTAAAGTATTTTTGACACAACAAGATGAAAATTTTATGAAAATATTTCATTGTGAAGGCTCTTTAAAGCTAAATCTATTAAAATTTGAATCTGCTTCTTGATTAGAAACGAAAAAAAATCGTATTTCACTGTTTTTGGAAATTCAAGCCCCAAGAGGATGGAATAGAGGATGAAAATTTTTAAGAAAATATTTCGTTATATTAAAGAAAAGCTAAATCTATGAAAATTCTATTTCTCGTCTCGATTAGATATAAAGATATTTATGTTAGGGGATGAGATTTTCTATGGAACGCAGAAGGGACGCTTAAGAGAACTCCAGTTACCGTACTCGCTTTTTGGTCAGAAGTACATTCGGAAAAGATGTTTCTTTGGCCGTAATTCACGTGTAAAGTTTAGAAAGTCTTGCAGTTTGTGAACAACATAAATACTGATTAAAGAAAAAAAAGAAAACTGTAGCTACCGTACAGTTTGCTCAAGCGAAGCATCGGGCACTAAGCTAGTGCATTATAAAACAGTATTTATCGTTTTAGTTCCATTTTTATTCTTGATTAGCAACGTCGTCCGTTGCAGAAGAGCAGTACTGCACGATGGCGTGGTTGTGTGAGGCATTGTCGGAGAGGGTACGTGTGACGTTGGCGCCGGCGAAGAGCTGGAAGAAAGCTGCGGCCGGCAGGAGATAGGCCGCTGTCAGCGCCGCTGGATTATGCAGCGGGTGCGCGCGGCGCAGCGCGGCACGGCACGTTTCCAGCCCGACGTCGCGGCGCGCTGGCGCCAATTCCAGGAAGCTGTCCGCCGCTGACGGCCGATAACATTCAGCGGCCGCTGACGCTGACGCTGTCACGGCCGTCCCCGCCTTTCCTGTGCCAGTTCGATTAATACAGAACGCAGCTGGCGCCAGAATCTCGGCTGCCGCTCTCTTTGTGGGCCGTGGCGGCGGATGCTGTCAAAACGCTCCGCAGCTTTCGAGAGCTGACGCCAGTCGCGGCGCCACAGCCGACGTTACTCCGGCCGTGTGTGTTCTAATTACGCGTTGCTGCACGTGGCGAGTGCGACTGCTTGTGTGAATCGGAAATGCGGGACACTTCAAAGTCAATATAGCGATTACAGATGGCTGTAATTATATAACGCAAAGCGATATATCGATGAAAAGAACGTAAAAGGAAGTTCAGAATTTCGATCGTTGCGCCACTCCAATGAATCGGACGGCGGCACAGGCTATGGGAATGACGGAAGCCACGTACGTAGAAACATTTGCAAGCACGTTCCACATTTAGTGATCAGGAAATACTCTACATTTCTCAGAAAGGTAACAGACATAATATTCAAACACTGATAGCACAAAAGATGTCATGTGCAGCTGAACATTACAGTAACTCACCTAAAGTTTGTGTGCTTTGTGCTATGACTGCACAAAAATTGTATGGTCATTTTTATTCATCGATCCCCTGATGTGATATCACGACCTCTGCTGTTCCTAATCTAAATGAACGATCGAGGGGAGATAATCCAAACAGCCCTCTTACATTGTTTGGTGATTAGGATGTCATTTACCGGCTAGTTAAGTGATCAGAAGACGAAATCCAATTGCAAAATGACTTAGACACGATATCAGTATTTTTTCTGAACAAGGCAAGTGTAAGGTCATACACACGAGCACGAAAAAAAAATCCGTTAAATTTCGATTACACGATGAACCACACAAGTTTAAACGCTGCCACTTCAACTAAATACGTAGGAATTACAGTCACGAAGAACTTAAATTGGCAGGATCATATAGATAATGTTGAAGGGAAGGCAAACGGCAGTCTGCGTTTCATTGGCTGAACACTTAAAGGTTTCAAAGGGTCTACTAAAGACACTGATTGTCCGCCCTCCGCTACAGTACTGCTGTGCCGTATGGGATCCTTACCAAATAAAATTCGCGGAATACATCGAAAAAGTTCAAAGAAGGGCAGCTCGTTTTGTATTATCGCGAAATGGGGGAAAGCGTGTCACAGACGTGATAGCGAGTTGCGATGCCAATCATTCTCCTCTGAATGTGAAAATATTTTACTGTCGCTACCGTACACAGGGAGAAATCACCATGGTAATCACATAACAGAAATCAGAGCTCGTTCAAAAATATTTAAGTTTTCATTTTTTCCACTAGCTGTTAAGAGTTTCGAACGGTAGAGAAGTAGTATGCAGATGGTTCAAAGAGCACTGTGTCAGGGACGTAACTGTGAACTGCAGAGTAGCCATGCATATGTAGACATGTACAACAAGCTCGAGCAAAGCCTGCTCGTATTCTACAGATTACATCTTTCAGCAAGTTGGAGCCATCCCCCCCCCCCCCCCCCCCCCAATTCCGAGGTGTGGAAATTTGGATATTCGTATATTTTTAAATCAATGTCTTCGAAACAGTTTGCGTGGTTATACTTGACATGATGACGCGTTGTTCTGCCATTGACCACACAGTTCTCCAGACGTGACACCCACATATTTATTTTTATGCCGTTATGGGAACAGTTGTTTTCCGAAAACAATTCCAGAACTTCAAATAAGCGTTTCTAATACTCTCTCATCGATGATTCTTTACATATGCTCGGAACGTGTGGCCTGAAACGGATTAAGATTTAAATTTTCGTGTGACAAAAGGCAATTATGTAGAACACCAATAAAATATGTAAGAAATTGAAATTTCTATATTTCATTTATCGTAATACTTATTGATATATCGCTATGCAGTGAAGAGTTACAACTGATTGCAATGGCCATATTCATTTTGTACTGCCGGTACGTCAGGTCTTATGTCATCGACTAAAACGCCAGCAAGTCTTGTGAAGGATTCACATCTTGTGCAAATTTACAACGAAAAATTTCCAGTTCGGGTGACCGTATCCTCTCCGCTTTTTCATCGTAACGAACACTGCCCACTCCGCAGGTCAGAAGAAGCTAATGACGAAACGCAGCTGTCGTGAGATGTGGCATCGCAAATGATCGACACTGTGCTGAAGAATCATTCGACCACGTCCGATATGCTCGTGTAGCTCAGCGCTCAGTCAAACTCGAATCGAATTCGCGCAGCATATTAACGGCCGTTCATCTGGTGCACCCGTCACACGTGTGTGGTGTATTTACATCTCATAAAATACGTTAAACAGAAAGTTAAAATGCGACAACACACACAAAAATTTGAAAACAGGAAAGCATATGGCTCCCATCCCTTACGTTAACCGACATCTGCGGTAACAGGAAGAGCATTCTGCCGCAAGGTTGATATAAAGTAAAATTTATCAAATAATGAAAACAGGAGACTCCGTGCAACGGGACAAACGCTAGGAAATGGAGAGAGACCACTTCCATTGTGTAGTTAACTGTTTTGGAGTTCGCAGATCCCCCATGTTTATTTATTTGAGAGCATCTTGAATTTTCTTGCTGTGAGAAAGTTTAATAGTGTCAACTAAGCCTTGTGATGGCACATGGAAAGCTTCCATACTGACGCGCAAGTCGTTGGAGTGGCGTCAAATCCAGTGGCTTGCAATCAACTGTGACCCCCGGAGATTTATTTTCCATTGGAGCATACTCATTCAAATGTTCAAATATGTGTGAAATCTTATGGGACTTAACTGCGAAGGTCATCAGTCCCTAAGCTTACACACTACTTAACCTAAATTATCCTAAGGACAAACACACACAACCATGCCCGAGGGAGGACTCGAACCTCCGTCGGGAGCAGCCGCACAGTCCATGACTGGAACCCCCTAAGACCGCTCGGCTAATCCCGCGCGGCAGGATACTCATTGAAAATGAAAATATGAAACAAAGAATTAAAAATAAAAAAGAAATGAATAATATAGTGGCTCAATATGTTTAAAGGACAACAAACATTCAATAATAGGTTGACATTCAGGTATACGTTCAAGCAACTGTGTTTAGGGATTTTTTTTTTAATTCCCGTTTGCAGTAATGGGTTAAGGTGGTTCTTCAGTTACTGAGGATGAAGCTCTCGAGATCAGGTAATCAAATCCTGTGCTTTCACGATAACCACCAGCAACTGACCCAATAAGACATGTATAGTAAACTGCAGTATACTTCCGTGACGTCGTACTTACCTTTATCAATATTCACACCTATACCTGAACCCCGAAGAGTGCGGTATTCTATGACGCGCAGAGCCCAGTTTAGTTTCCTTTCGGCTACACCATTCTTAATTCCGTACGCTGTCGGTACGCGTGAAGAAAGACAGATTGTTCTCATCTTTGGGAGCTGAAATTTCTCTAATTTTAGTGTGTGTCCTGAGTGATTATGTAAAAACGGCCGTTGTGACCGAGCGGTTCTAGGCGCTTATTTCTGGAACCGCGCGACCGCTACGGTCGCAAGTTCGAATCCTGCCTCGGGCATGGATGTGTGTGATGTCCTTATGTTAGTTAGGTTTAAGTAGTTCTAAGTTCTAGGGGACTGATGACCTCAGATGTTAACTCTCATAGTGCTCAGAGCAATTTGAACCATTTTTTTGTAAAGTGGTTTCTCAGTACATTGCGAGTAACGTTGTCTGTCATTCTTGTGACGTCCCCAACTGCAGTTTGTTGATCGTTTCTCTGACACCCTTGTCCCGGCAAAACAAACTCGCCACGAATCCTCTTGCTCCACTATAAATTATACAACTTTCTAAGTGTCAAGTATACCATCCTCTTTCCGCAAAATTCGGCTTAGGCTGTAAACGCAGCAAATAAACTTTTAATAGTTAATGACGAATACAAGAAATTTCCATCATTAAGATTCGATTCGGAACAGCCGCATTTGCATTCCCCTAGCCTTCTCCCCTCTTTTAGTGTCATCTCTCTCCCTTCTCTCTTACATGTAAAGTGGAACGTCTTAGGCACAGTCACTAATGCGAGAGCTAGTCATATAGTTTTAATTACAACCTCGAAGAAATAAAGTTATGTAATTCATTTATTTTTAGTTTGCACTTACTCGGGTACAGTCTTGATGTGCACTGAAATCCCCGCGGCACCGGACCATAGCACGCCACTACATGAGCCAAAAGAAAATAGTGTACTTCATTGATGATGTGGATTATCGTGCAGTAATTCATTTCCTGCAAGGGAATAACATTGCAACAATGTTGAGTTGGTGGACGTGTATCAGAAGCAGTTGGCGCAGTCGCTTCCTGACTTGTCAAAGCAGTCTCAGTGGCGAAGGTGGTAAACGATCTTTCTGTGCAGAACTCGGAATCGGAACGGAAGAGGTTGCTCCCGCAATCGGAGAGCGCCGTATCATAACTGGGGCGTCAGTGGAAACGTAAAAAATGAGTCATGGATCCGTTATTAACATTTGGCAAGACATTTTATAATGACACACGACGCTGCCTTCCATTCAAAGAGCCCTTTTGATTTAAGAGCAGCGGAAATGTTGCTTCTGTGTCAAATCAGCCCAGATAATTTCGTTTAGCGGCCTTCTCACCTTGGATGACTGCTGCGTGTCTCATTTTCACTCGGGGACAAAGGAGAAAAAGCAAGGAATGGAGAAATGTAGGTTCATCTCTGCCGAAAAAGGTGAAGACACAACCATTATCGCCCAGGGTTGGAAGTTTATTTTGATACTTACACATTGATACGCTAATAGACTACGAACGTGTACTACCAAAATCCCTTGGCGACAATCATTAGGAGGCTGTCAAGATGAAGCACTGGGGGAAGCTGTCAAAGAGACTTTTTTTGCTCCACGATAGTTTCACAGCGCATACTGCATAGGCACAGGGCCCTCGCCCTGTATTCTCCTGACATGACCCTCCGTGACTTCTTTGTTGTGACCCCGAGCCGCTTCCTTGGCAACACAAACTTCTCTACAGCAACAGAGGATGAACAAGACAACCAATTCGCTCAAGTGAAGCGAGTCCGCCAACAAGCTATAAAACCATTTTTAGATGTCACTAACAGCACGGAACTACTAAGACAAGCCGAAAACTATTGCCTCCGAATTTTTAATCTGTTTTCAATATTGGTTGAGGTACCAGATATCATGCATGTTACTTGATCGACTTCCCAATTCGCTGACGGAAGTTGCAACACTCTGCCAATCGAGGGCGACGTGTAAAGTAACTACGCCGATGCGTGATAAACAGCTTGCTCTAATCGAGTTTATGGACATCTGTCAACAATTTCTTTTGCGTTTTGGGCTGGAGGGGGTGGCCGAGCGGTTCTAGCCGCTGCAGTCTGGAACCGCGCGACCGCTACGGTCGCAGGTTCGAATCCTGCATCGGGCATGGATCTGTGTGATGTCCTTAGGTTTAACTGGTTCTAAGTTGTAGGGGATTGATGACTTCAGGAGTTAAGTGCCACAGCGCTCAGAGCCATTTGAACCACTTGGGCTTGAGAGTGATGGGTCCTCTAACAACATTGTGACGGGTCATGAAAGATGGATTCACCGTTTTGACTCCGAAAACAAGAGAGCATGAATGAAGTTCCGCCACAAAGGATAAAAAAATGGTTCAAATAACTCTGAGCACTATGGGACTTAACATCTGAGGTCATCAGTCCCCTGGCACTTGGAACTACTTAAACCTAACTAACCTAAGGACATGACACACATCCATGCCCGAGGCAGGTTTCGAACTTGCTACCGAAGCAGTCGCGCGGTTCCAGATTGAAGCGCCTAGAACCGCTCGGCTACAACGGACGGCCACAAAGGATCACCGATGTCAAAAAGTCCAAGACCTGCCGTCAACAAGCAAAGTCATACTCAGTGTTGTGGGATGTTCGAGGAGTAGTGCATTTGGAATTCGCGCCGAAAGGCACCACCCTAAACTCTACAAGGTGCTAAGAGACTCTCAGCAAATTGAAAGGACGAGTTCGAAGAGTTCGTTCAGACTTGGAGCACCCTGTCCTTCAGCATGACAATGCCACAACACACACGAGCGCTGAGACATCTGAAACAGTCCGACGGGTTGATTTCACTGTCATCCATAATCCTCTGTACAGTCCCGACTTGGCCCCATTCATTTTCACCTGTTTTCAAAACTTAAAGAACACATTCGAGGATTTCACTTTGATGATGGTGATGGTGATGATGGTGATAGTGATGGTGATGATGATGATGGGGTGCTAGCAGACGTGAAGTGGTTGCTCCGTCAACAAAGTCAAACAAGCTACAGGGACAATGGTAACAAACTGGACTCTCGTTGCAATAAATGTGTTCGTCGCCAGTCTGATGGTTGAGAAACCAATATGAAGGCATGAAGGATATTAATAACGTTTGTTTTGTTTGATAAGCATCGTAGTAGCTCACCTGTCCGAAGAGGATCCGACGCTCGTCGTCAGTGCCTACATCGGGCTGTGCTGGGCATCATTTGTACCTAGGCCGAGAACAGGACCGACATGGGCCAAGTAAATGATACAACGATTTTTTTGCATTTGATTATTCATCTGTTACGTAATAAAAGTGTCTTTTGGAAATTGAAATGCACTCATTTCAATAGTTTGTTTATAGGAATGCTTGATTGACATTTGGTTGGAAGTAGCCAGCCTGTTTATCCTGGCTCCTTACTTAGCTTGCATTTATCGCGAATCTCTTTCCCAACATAAAGTATCGAGCGACTGGAAAAAAGCGCACGTGGCGCATGTACATAAGAAGAGTAGAAGGACGGATCCTCAAAATTACAGATCAATATCCTTAACATCGGTTTGTTGCAGGATTCTTGAACATATTCTCAGTTCGAATATAATGAATTTCCTTGAGACAGAGAAGTTGCTGTCCATGCATCAGCACGGCTTTAGAAAGCATCGCTCCTGCGAAACGCAACTCGCCTTTTTTTCACATGATATGTTGCGAACCATGGGTGAAGGGTGCCATATTCCTTGAAGTCCTGAAAGCGTTTGACTCAGTGCCCCACAGCAGACTCCTAACTAAGGTACGAGCATATGGGATTGGTTCCCAAATATGTGAGTACCTTGAAGACTTCTTAAGTAATAGAACCCAGTACGTTGTCCTCGTTGGTGAGTGTTCATCGGAGGTGAGGGTATAATCTGAAGTGCCCCAGAGAAGTGTGGTAGGTCCGCTGTTGTTTTCTATCTACATAAATGATCTTTTGGATAGGATGGATAGCAATGTGCGGCTGTTTGCTGATGAGGCTGTGGTGTACGGGAAGGTGTCGTTGTTGAGTAACTGTAGGAGGATACAAGATGACTTAAACAGGATTTGTGATTGGTGTAAAGAATGCCAGATAACTCTAAATATAGATAAATGTAAATTAATGCATATCAGAAGGAAAAGGAATCTCATAATGTTTGAATAATCCATTAGCAGTGTAGCGCTAAACACAGTCACGACGATTAAATATTTCAAGCATGTAATGGCAATTGCGGGGAAGGCGGGTAGTCGTCTTCGGTTGATTGGTAGAATTTTAGGAAGGTGTGGTTCTACTGTAAAGGAGACCGCTTATAAAACACTAATACGACCTATTCTTGAGTACTGCTCGAGCGTTTGGGATCCCTATCAGGTCGGATTGAGGGAAGACATAGAAACAATTCAGAGTCGGGCTGCTAGATTTGTTACTGGTGGGTTTGATCATCACGCGAGTGTTACAGAAATGCTTCAGGAACTCGGATGGAAGTCTCTGGACGAAAGGTGGCGTTTATTTCGTGAATCGCTACTGAAGAAATTTAGAGAACCAGCATTTGAGGGTGACTGCAGTACAATGTTACTGCCGCCAACTTATATTTCGCGGAAAGACCACAAAGATAAGATAAGAGAGATTAGGGCTCGTACAGAGGCATATAGGCAGTCATTTTTCCCTCGTTCTGTTTGAGAGTGGAACAGGGAGAGAAGATGCTAGTTGTGGTAGAGGTACCCTCCGCCACGCACCGTATGGTGGATTGCGGAGTATGTATGTAGATGTAGATGTAGACTTCAGCAGCACCTTGGTGCCTGTTGTCAACATCCTACGTTGACTACAAAATGTAGCTGCAACAGGCGACGATTAATCTTTCATCGAATGAAGACACCATTGTGTGGCAGGCATTTACAGAATGGTGTCGAGGTGGTTTACGAATTGGAACGTTTCCTGAACAGCCGAAATGCATTCTTCTAAAACGACGGAACAATGCCCCCAGCAAGTGATCCATCGCTGAGAAAATGTGTCGTATTGAGGGTGAATCTGAAGAGGAGCACTAGCGCCATCACGAGATTTTACGGGGACAGCTCTATTTTGGGTGGAAAATTAAACATTTATCGCTACTGCTCGTGTATACGACATTAGGTTGCGACGGTGGCATGAGCCTTACTACCTACGATACTCGTCGTCAGCAATTCGCGAGCGTGATACGGTTGACGCGAGTGCGCGAACATGGCCGCGCTACATCGACCAGGCCAGAGTGCATCGCGGCTGGGCGTGAGTGGGCGCCGCGGGCCTCCAGCTGATGCATGAATCACGCGACTAATTACCCGCCGCTGCGCCCGGGGACCGCCGGCCTATACGGCTGCACGCTGACCACAGCGCGCCACGCCACGGATTCGCCTTCCCGTGTTGTAGTAGCGCCTGGTCGCCGCCTCCTGGACGTTCCGTGAGTGATAGGCATCCATTTGGCAAGGAAGAGAGTCCAGGTATGCCATAATCAGCTAAAGTGAGTTGTTGATTATTAGATCCCATAGAGCCAGCAAATTGCAGAGATAACGACTGCTATGTTGTACACGCAGTTAGAGACACTTTCCATGGAATTACACTACTGGACATTAAACTTGCTACACCACGAGGATGACATGCTACAGCCGCGAAATTTAATCGACAGGAAGAAGATACTGTGATATGCAAATGATTAGCTTTTCACAGCATTCACACAAGGTTGGCGCCGGTGACGACACCTAAAACGTGCTGAGGAGAGTTTCCAACCGATTTCTCATACACAAACAGCAGTTGACCGGCGTTGCCTGGTGAAACGTTGTTGAGATGCCTCGTGTGAGAAATGCGTACCATCACGTCTCCGACTTTGATAAAGGTCGGATTGTAGCGTAATGCGATTGCGGTTTATCGTATCGCGACACTGCTGCTCGCGTTGCTCGAGATCCAATGACTGTTAGCAGAATATGGAATCGGTGGGTTCAGGAGGGTAATACGGAACGCCGTGCTGGATCCCAGCGGCCTCGTATAACTAGCGGTCGACATGCCAGGCATCTTATCCGCATGGCTGTAACGTATCGTGCAGCCACGTCTCGATCCATGAGTCAACAGATGCGGACGTTTGCAAGACAACAACCATCTGCACGGACAGTTCGACGACGTTTGTAGCAGCATGGACTATCAGCTCGGAGACCATGGCTGCGGTTACCCTTGACGCTGCATCTCAGACGGGAGCGCCTGCGATGGTGTACTCAACGACGAACCTGGGTGCACCACTGGCGAAACGTCATTTCTTCGGATGCATCCAGGTTCTGTTTACAGCATTATGATGATCGCATCCGTGTTTGGCGATGTCGCGGTGAACGCACATTGGAAGCGCGTATTCGTCATCGCCATACTGGCGTATCACCCGGCGTGATGGTATGAGGCGCCATTGGTTACACGTCTCGGTCACCTCTTGTTCATACTGACGGCACTTTGAACAGTGGACGTTACATTTCAGATGTGTTAGTAGCCGTTGCTCTACTCTTCATTCGATCCCTGCGAAACCGTACATTTCAGCAGGATAATGCATGACCGCATGTTGCAGATCCTGCACAGGCATTTCTGGATACAGAAAGTGCTCGACTTCTGCCCTGGCCAGCACATTCCCCAGACCTCTCACCAATTGAAAGCGTCTTGTCAATGGTGGCCGAGCAACTGGATCGTCATAATACGCCAGTCACTACTCTTGATGAACTGTGGTATCGTGTTGAAGCTGCATGGGCAGCTGTACCTGTACACACCATCCAAGCTCTGACTCAATGGCCAGGCGTATCAAGGCCGTTATTACGGCCAGAGGTGGTTGTTCTGGGTACTGATTTCTCAGGATCTATGCCCCCAAATTGCGTGAAAAATGTAATGACATGTCAGTTCTAGTGTAATATATTTGTCCAATGAATACCCGTTTATCATCTGCATTTCTTCTTGGTGTAGCAATTTTAATGGCCAGTAGTGTAAGATCGGCTGGCCCGCTAAGCCAGCCGAGGTGTGACAGGAATTCGTCCTAGGAGGGACGTATGCCTACACCTCTGTGAGTACGGCTGCTGTCATCTTGGAAGGCGGGTATGTCTACAGCAGACTCGTCGTAAACATGTAGAAGTAAGGACAATACACTATCACCGAGAAAGATGTAGTAATAAACCCGGTTCTTGTTCACGCTAACTTGGAAGAGTGGGCCCGATTCATGGTACGAAAAACGTCCGTAGAACATCAGAGCACCACCAGCAGCCTGAGCTGTATACTCCACTCGCTGTGGGTTAAACGCTTCATTGGTCTGTCTGTGTGGCTGAAGTACGGCATAATTTGAAAAGAAGAAACATCGTGACTCGTCAGACCATACTGCACTCCTCCAGTCAGCTGGTTTTTAGTTTCTATATTGTTCTTCCATATGAAGATGTATAGCTGCATGTGCCGCAGAGATCAATGGCCTTTTTGCGAGGTAAGCGCTCCAGACATCCACGGCAAGTAGTTCCTTTCGCATTATTCGTTCGGAAACGGCACTCAGTCACCGTAGGAATCGCTGTTGGATTTCAAGCCAACTGCTGGCTAGAAGGCGTGTCATTCGTATCGAGTCACTGTCGGTTAGTGCTTCTTTCATAGTGTGGTCCAGACATGGTATCTCCTTTCTGCCATTCTGTGACGCCTCTTCGTCAACCGATGCCAGTGCGCTGATCCCATATATCCGTCTGTCACATTCACACCACTCCCCTCTTGTGACTAACCTCAGCTCTGGAGGGTCACATTATGTCTGGTGCCAGTGCTACACCATGCAATGCTCAAAAGCTACCAGCGTTCTCTTTGTAGCAGGTGACTAACATTTTCTTAGTTAAGAAAACGATTACGGAAATTTATTATTAAAACTAATGTACATTTCGAGAAACTGCTTGAGCAACGGATCATTCTCACATGCTCTATTTACCCTGAAATTACTTGTGGCCATACTGGCTGCGTTTGGGAACCGTGACTGTGTGGAATAAGTGCTTATTTGTATTTGCTGATACCAGGCACTTTTATTTGTTTTATGTTTAATGTAACATATCAACATATTGCAAATCGTTTCGAGCATGCTCTGCTCATCTTCCGTAATTTACACTTACAGAAAATTGCCACTTAAAAATAAAAGCGCTTAAACTAAATTGACTCACCAGCAGTGAATAATAAACGGGAAATCCTATGTTAAATTAACACAACAGCAGCGAACAATAAACAAATAGCCCTGTGCTAATTTAGTTTAATATATTTTTCTTCTTAAGTGTAATTTTCCGTATGTATGAAAGCCTGAAGATGAGTAGAATAAGCTCGAAACAAAAAGAGACTGGCAGCACAAAATACAAGTAAGATATTACATTCAAATTATCTCTATTTACCGGCACTGACAGAAGTGCCAGAATTCTCAACCTGAAATCTGCAAACTAATTTGTCAAAAGATCCGAGAAAACAAGCTGAATTTACTGAGTCATGTGATTTCTACATACTGATTAGGTTGCTAATGCCTTTTTTAATGGCATCGTACTCCCACAGGAGGTACCTAGCTCGAATCGTGATACCCAGTGGTTACCACATTGGACTCTCATTCCGGGACACGACGGTTCAAACCCTCGTCCGAGCATCCAGATTTACGTTCTCTGTGATTTCCCTAAATCGCTCCAGGCAAATGCCGGGATGGTTCCTTTGATACGGCACAGCCTATTTCCTTCCCCATTCTTGACACAAACTTGTGCTCCGTCTCTAATTACCTCGATATCCACGGGACGTTAAACCGCACCTACCTTCCTTCTTTCTTTTCGAATCGTGATGCCTGAAGAAATTCTAGAATTCCTGTTAACCGAGTCCAGTTGGACTTGTCCCACAATAAAAACAAGGGATGTTAGCACTCTTCACCGCGCTCACTGACTTATACCGGTCAGTACCTACCTTTCTGCGATTCATACAGCTTTGTATTTTACTAGCAGATGAGCTGCCCGTTACGATGTGTGAATGGGTCAATAGACCAAGAGGACTGCGTGATGTAGGTGAGCAGGCGAAATTAAAACATATGCCGAGGCAGCTTCGATCCACGTAGTTGAAGGCCCGAATGCGTGAAATGAGGAATTTTCTTAAAAGTGTGATCCCCAGACGATGTGGTAATTCACACTCTCTGCTTCGTTTTATTATTTCGCTTACAAACTGCGACTTGTCCATTGTGCTATGTACGGTCCTAACACAATTTTGAATATCATCTACTGAACGACATCTACGTTACTGAGACGAAGTTGATCTGTCCATAGGTTCTGCGTCTTGTCTTAGTTTTGGCTTGTAAAGTAGAATAGATGCAGAGTTCTTCCGATTGTGGAGAACTGTATTCCTTCTCAAATATCCTGTAAATAATTTTGCAATTTCTTTTTCTGTTACTTATACCTCACTTCTGCTGGAACATGATTGTCTCCAGGCGCCTTCCATTGAGGAAGTAGAGTTGATAAGTGTTCCATATGCATGAATTCTCTCTTAACAGCTATGGAGATTTCAGATCGTTTTGAATAGTGTTATGACGTGTGTTTTGGCATAAAAGATGTTCTAAAGATATTACATGCGATTCTTTTTGTAGATTGGAATGACCCGCGCTTTTCTCCAGTCGCTAGGTACTCTTCGTTGTTTCAGCGACTTACGATAAACTACGTCCAAAGAAGCAGCTAGTCCTTTCACATAATCTCTGTAGAACTTGGCCAAGATGCCTTCCCACTACTAAGCAGTTGCTTCTCTATAACGCTATCACTTATCTCAATATATGACATTTCAGAGTACTTCGATGACCGAAAGGAGGGGGGGGGGGGGGGGGGGCGTTTTTGCGATGTTCTGCAATGAAAGAGTTTCGGAAGACCGACAGTAGCATTTCTGCCTTATTCCTGTATTCTTCCATTTAGGTGTCATTATGGCCTTGAATGACTGAATTAATGATATACATTCCCTCACTGATTTTACGTAAGACCAAAACCTTTTTTCAGTGAGACCGGTTGGCAAAATTTTAGTTTAAAATTAATTGAACGCTTCTCTCATTGCTCTCCTTACGTACATTTTCGTTTCGTTCTGCTTTTATTTGTCAGCTAGCTTCTAACTTCGCTTGAATCTGTAATGAAGCTCTCTGCGCTACCGTTCCAACTTTCTACAACGGCTATTAAATAACGCTGGATTTTTACCATCCCTTAAAACTCTACTTGGATACAGTGAACTCTAGAAACTCTACGTTGTTTTGGAGCTATTTTGCGCCGATGTACTTATAGTGGTAGGCTGACGGGCAAACATTTACGAGTATAGATCCTCAACTTTGTTCCACTCCCTCGAGCTTGCAAACAAGCGATAGTCTGAAACAGGTGAAAGGTTCCAGGTGTGAAATTCATTTTCCTTAAACAAGAGGTATCAGCTTCAAACACACGGAATGGCACAGTAGCTATCAACTTGGGGCATCAGAGTATCCGTCAGCTTCAGACAGCATTTCGTGCTTATGCAAATCCCATTAGCTCGCTCTGCATTGCCATACTGTGTTTTGCCATACTAGTTTATAAAAATCAGATTTCACGGAGATCGACTCTTTGCCTCTACGATATGTAATAGAGAGGACAGTACTCATTTTCACGGCCAGGTTTTGGCTTTAAGTAGAGACATTTAGTTCCATTTCCACGTTCGATACAGCTGCATCGTGCCAACTGATATCGATAATTGACTTGAGGAAAGACGGCAGTTAGAAGATACGAATTCACACGGTGTACCTACCATGAAAGTGGATGTTAAGATAACTAATTAGAAGCTGAAACCGGACATAAAAAGTTTATATGATTTCAATATTGTCAATAAATGTATTATAAATTGTAAATCATATGCACAAATTCCACTGGGAGGACAGAAGTCATGGGACAGTGATAAGTACATGTAAATACGGCGGCAAAATAGCGTACACAAGGTATAAAAGGTCAGTGCGTTGGTGGAACTGTTATTTGTACTCAGGTGATTCACGTGGAAGGTTTCCGACGTGATTATCGAAGCGCGACTGGAATTAACAAATTTCGTACGCGAAATGGTAGTCGGAGCTCGACGCGTAAGAACATTCAATTTCGGAAATCGTTAGGGAATTCAATATCCTGATATCCACAGCGTCAAGGGTGTGACGAGAATACCAAAATTTAGGCATTACTCTCCACAGACGACAAACTGGCTGACGGCTTTCACTTAACGACCAAGAGCAAAGAAATTTGCGTGGAGTTGTCAGTGCTAACAGACTAGCAACACTGCATGAAATAACTGCAGAAATCAGTGTGGCACGTCCGACTAACGTATCCGTGAGGACAGTGCGTGAAGTTTGGGTTAATAGGCTACGGCAGCAGATGATAGTCGCCAGTGCCTTTTGCTAACAGTACATCACCTGTCATGCCTCTCATGGGCTCGTGACCATATCGGTTGGACCACAGACGAGTGGGAAACCATGGTCCGGTCAGATGGGTCCCCATTTCAGCTGGCAAGAGCTCATCGTGAGACTCGAGTGTGGTGCAGAACCCACGAGGCTACGGACCCGAGTTGTCAGCAAGTCACTAAGCAAGTTGGTGGTGGATCCAGAATGGTATGGACTGTGTTTACATGGAATGGATTGGATCCCCTGGCCGAGCTGAATCGATCACTGACTGAGAATGATTTGTTTTGACATTTTCTTGGAAATGTCTATGTTCTGCTACTTGTAGATTATTTGCAACCATTCAGGTTCTTCGTGTACCCATGCAGTTATGTCATGTCACCGGACCACAATTATACGAAATTGGTTTACAAAACACTCTGGATAATTCGTGCGAATGATTTGGCCATCCAGATCGCCTGACTTAAACCCCATCGAACATTTATGGGACATAATCGATGGTCATTTCATGCATAACATCCTGTTCCGGCAACACTTCCGCAGTTTTGGAAGGCTATAGAGGCAATATGGTTCATTATTTCCGTAGGACATTTCTAAGGACTTATTGAGTCAATGCCACGTCGAGTTTTTTCACTACGCCGGGTAAAAGGAAGTCCGACACGATATTAGGAGACAACCCATGACTTTTGTCGCCTCGGTGTGCTAGAAACAACTTGACGTTGTAGTAGTCAACATAATAAAACTTAAAAGAAATACAGGAAAAATTAAAACTATTCCTCGTATTTATTTACTTTCTTGTACCTACGACTGTTTTTTGCAAGTTTTATGTCACCTTAAAATATTATACTATTGCCAGCTCCTCTCCTTAGGGCTGCCTTTCCATGGTTTCAAGTTTCAAGAAAAACCGAAAAAATTCTCTGTCAGAAAGGCTCATAATACTCCAAAATTGGAAGTATAGCCCATATGTGTAACAGATCTTGTACACCACTTTGGGCACCCGACATCAGAAACGGTAAGCCGACCGCAGGGCAACATTGCCTTGGGGTGAAGTAGTCTCGTGGGCCGAATGCTCCCCAGAGAGCTACTCGTGGCATATCCAGTGCGCGCGTATCGACCAGCTGTCGTTTTGACTTAGGTGCGCCACTGCTCCACTGAAATACGTCTGCTATTTCCCCCGTGAAGAATATTCCCGACTGTCGGCTTCGGAACTTAACCTCTTAAGCTCCAGCGATCCTCGTGGCTTCTCGAGATAGGAATGCAGTTGATTTATCTTCGTCTTCTATATTTACTACGTTTCTGATACTTCTCCCGGAAATTTTGACGGGACATTTAACTCTCCGCATAAAATGTGTAGTGGTACTAACAATTCGCTGGTACTTCAGTTGACTCAATCGACGCTAAACTCCGTTACTTCAGTAGCGTATAGTGTAAAGTTTGCGCTGAAAGTTCCGGGGCTTGTTAGACTTGGATTCAGTCTAGTTATTTCTTTCCAAGACATAAAATGCTTGCTTCCTGTAATGAACTAGAATAACTAGGAAAGGACAAATCATTTAGTAGCAGTCTGAATATTGTAGCGCTTTTGTTTCCGTTAGATACAGTTTGGATTGGAGAAACACGGGATCTGTTAAATTTTGTCTCAATAAAAAACGAAAGAAATATTTTTTTATGTTCCGCCCACTAGCCTACACAGGAAAATGTATTATATTACTTTTCTTAGCTACTTAATAAATAATTTTGACAATTACAACGAGAATTATTTCAATTTTTTTTAGATATGCCTGAAACGTAGTTTGCCTCAATGCTACAGGAATTAGAGATTGGTATAGAGGTACGCATGCGACATCATGTGCTACCTACCATCCCACAATGCCCCATATGGAAACGGGACTTTTTCCGGGGTTCGTAGCTCGGGTCGTACTGGTGATATAAGCGTTAGAATCCAGTGTTTTGGATTGTCCTTGGACTTATGGTCATTTATATACCCAACAGAAGGATTGTCTTTGTATAACTGTCCTGCAGTACAGCGTCAATTTTTTAATATTACTCACTTCCTCCGGATTACACAAATGTAGCAAATCGGATGGTTCTTTTTATATTAGATGTGGTCTATGGTGCGCCTTGTAGCGCTTATGGAAACATCATTTACTTCACAGGCTATTCCTGAGAAAAGTGGGAAAAAGCGTTTTTCGCTTATTTTTCGCCGTCAACAGCGGATGTAAAAACAGCATCAAGGTGCTCAAAATTTTACGGTTTATTCTCTAGGCATTTAATCTAGAGGTAACATCTTTCCGTTTTTAAAAATCTTTATCCGTTAGCGAGAAACACCGCAAACACATGGTTTTGGGTATCATAACAGAGTCGCGGATTACAAGACGGCTCTGCACAGGAAATGGCTGTAATTTTTACGGTATATTCCTCAGATCCGGATCTCAAGCTCGAAAATTTTCTTCCCAGATACAGAGGTTCAAATTTCCCTACTTGTACACGTAAAACACACACCTGAAATTCGGTATGATGTGAAGACGTAGTTTATAAAGTGACGTAGCACGGGGAAATACGCTGTAAAGGGTTTGCGTTATTATCTGAGAACCCCATGTTGTGGTAATGAAGCACATACAAAAATGTTGGGCACATAAAATTCAGAGTGAGGAATAAAATTATATTTGCTTCATTTCAATTTCACCTAAGTAAACAATCAAAATTTTACTGTTCCTTAAAGTTCTTTCCATGTGTGTGATTTGGCCTGCTGTAGTAGGGAAAAGAAGGTAATTAGCGAGAAAGTGCTCTTAACGGGGCACAAAAAAGGCGAATATGCTTCTATTTAAAGGATTTTGACTGAAAATTGGGGTAGCAGCTGCCTCAGTCTAGCTTCCTTAACACCCTTAAGTTTTCAGAAAAATTTTCGCATAAAAACATATAGTGCTGGTCGCGAGAGAGAAAGATAGAGTGGCAGTGGGAAAGAGACGGAGAAGTAATAAATACTGCAAGATAATAGACAGTGGTTGTGGTATAAAAAGAGCGAAGAAGACAATGGCAGTATGAGGGGACCGTAGGTCTCTAGAAGAGCGAAGCGTTTCAAAGGATTGGAAAAGGGCACAGGTCATCCCCGTTTTCAAGAATGGACGTCGAACAGACGTGCAGAACTATAGACCTATATCTCTAACGTCGGTCAGTTGTAGAATTTTGGAACACGTATTATGTTCGAGTATAATGTCTTTTCTGGAGACTAGAAATCTACTCTGTAGGAATCAGCATGGGTTTCGAAAAAGACGGTCGTGTGAAACCCAGCTCGCGCTATTCGTCCACGAGACTCAGAGGGCCTTAGACACGGGTTCACAGGTAGATGCCGTGTTTCTTGACTTCCGCAAGGCGTTTGACACAGTTCCCCACAGTCGTTTAATGAACAAAGTAAGAGCATACGGACTATCAGATCAATTGTGTGATTGGATTGAGGAGTTCCTAGATAACAGAACGCAGCATGTCATTCTGAATGGAGAGAAGTCTTCCGAAGTAAGAGTGATTTCAGGTGTGCCGCAGGGGAGTGTCATAGGACCGTTGCTATTCACAATATACATAAATGACCTGGTGGATGACATCGGAAGATCACTGAGGCTTTTTGCAGATGATGCTGTGGTGTATCGAGATGTTGCAACAATGGAAAATTGTACTGGAATGCAGGAGGATCTGCAGCGAATTGACGCATGGTGGACGGAATGGCAATTGAATCTCAATGTAGACAAGTGTAATGTGATGCGAATACATAGAAAGATAGGTCCCTTATCATTTAGCTACAAAATAGCAGGTCAGCAACTGGAAGCAGTTAATTCCATAAATTATCTGGGAGTACTCATTAGGAGTGATTTAAAATGGAATGATCATATAAAGTTGATCGTCGGTAAAGCAGATGCCAGACTGAGATTCATTGGAAGAATCCTAAGGAACTGCAATCCGACAACAAAGGAAGTAGGCTACTGTACGCTTGTTCGCCCAATGCTTGAATACTGCTCAGCAGTGTGGGATCCGCACCAGGTAGGGTTGATAGAAGAGATAGAGAAGATCCAACGGAGAGCAGCGCACTTCGTTACAGGATCATTTAGTAATTGCGAAAGCGTTACGGAGATGATAGATGAACTCCAGTGGAAGACTCTGCAGGAGAGACGCTCAGTAGCTCGGTACGGGCTTTTGTTAAAGTTTCGAGAACATACCTTCACCGAAGAGTCAAGCAGTATATTGCTCCCTCCTACGTATATCTCGCGAAGAGACCATGAGGATAAAATCAGAGAGATTAGAGCCCACACAGAAGCATACCGACAATCCTTCTTTCCACGTACAATACGAGACTGGAATAGAAGGGAGAACCGATAGAGGTACTCAGGGTACCCTCCGCGACACACCGCCAGGTGGCTTGCGGAGTATGGATGTAGATGTAGATAGGGACACAGTGGCAGTGGCACATAGTTGATAGTGACAGAACAGTGCTTGAAAAGCCTGAAGGAGACAATGGCAATGGTAGAAGAATAAAGAGAAAAAGGAAGTGGAGGCTGAAGAGAGCCAGTGATAATGAGAGGCAGAGTCAATGCCAATAACAATGAGGAAGAGAGAGATTTTGACAGTGAGAAGAGGCAGCAGCACCACAGGGAGAGAGTGATAGTGGGGGCAGCAGTGGTAGTAGGACCGCACGACTGGGAGTGTGGCTGTGAGACAGGAAAGAATGACAGTTGTAGAGACACGGAGAGGGAATGACGACGAGGTTGGCTGAATAAGCGAGTGAGAATGGTCAAGTAGGAATGGATGTGTGTGAGCGACTCGCAGCAATGGACTGTAGGGTGCGAGCGAGCTACATTCAGGGAAGCTTGTGGGAGGGAGAGGCGAGTTGTTTAAAAGAGCACGATAATGTTTGCGTGTCAAAACTTCCCGGAAAATTTTTAAAGGTGCTGAGAAAGGTAGAAGGAGGCAGCTGGTACCCCATTTCAGACAGTCTCTTAAACGGGAGCTTATCCGCCTTTTTTTTTTTTTTCTCTCTCTCTGACAGAAGGATTTTTCCGCTGATTGTGTACTATCGAAGCTTCGGCTTGATAGATATACAAGGGAATTGTGTTTCACGGTTACAGCGCTGTACCGAACAAACAACAGTAGTGCTAACTGAGGCCCCGCGGGGACCTGCCGCCGTGTCCTGCTTTGACAGTGGCATCATTAGAAATCAGTGAGGTGATGCACGTGGTCCCTCGATAAGGCCATGCTAAAACCGGAGCTGTTACTTCTGCTGCTTGTCCTCTCATAACTTTTCAGTCTTACAACCAAGGAAAAAACTTGAGCTGTACCATGCTGTAGTCATAAAAACTGACTGTTTAACTATGAAACTACTTCCAACGTACGGGATCTATTTACTGTTCGTAAGAATTCAGATACGTATTACTGTTCGAAGCTTTCACAATTTCGGTAGGAGAGATTTAAGTCAGATATACGTACTTCTTTATTTTGTTAGAATATTCCTTTTCATTTCTTATGAAAGAAAATAACGAAAAATTATTAAATAGAGGTCGGCCATACAACAGAGGACATTGAGAATAGTATGTGGATTCTCCACAGAATACCAAAGGGTCTTATTCTCAATTTGATGGAGGAGGCGTAAATTTACATGAGCATGAAGTAGGAGCCTGGAAGAGTGCTCAATGGTAATTTTGTTTGCCAGAGTCCTCCATTAATTTTTTTCTTTGTCGTCATTTCATGCCCCTCGTTCCATTATGGAGGAAGATGGGTTGCCGGGAGACACTTCGCTCTTCAGCCAAATACTTAAGTATATAAAGATGAAACAGATATGGTTAAATGCTTAAACATTTTACGGCTCTTTCAAATCTATAAGTACATGAATTTTGTTTGTGTTTTCATAACGTTAAACTGTTGGTTTTCTTTGTTATTTAAATTAAAATCGAAGGACAAACAGATAAGAAGAAAAACATCTGTTAAAAACACACGAGAAATGCCAATAGCCGGCCGCGGTGACCTCGCGGTTCAAGGCGCGCAGTCCGGAACCGTGCGACTGCTATGGTCGCAGGTTCGAATCCTGCCTCGGGCATGGATGTGTGTGATGTCCTTAGGTGAGTTAGGTTTAAGTAGTTCTAAGTTCTAGGGGACTGATGACCACAGCAGTTGAGTCCCATAGTGCTGAGAGCCATTTGAACCATTTTTTAGAAATGCCAATATGCCTTTAAACAGGAACGCTGCAATTTCACTTAAAAGCTGAGGGACCTGCACAAGGAGCAAAAGGATCTGAGGAAGAGAAACGAGATCGGTGAGGTTGAATAGTGCAAGTCTGTATGACGGCACCGTTGGGTATTGTCTATGGAGATGAAGGCCAGTTTTGGGGCGGAAATTGTGAAGAAAGAAAGTGAGGATGTGTCGTGTGTGGCCAAGATGGAAGGGAAGAGGGAAGGAGAGCCCAGGAAAAGGTAGAGTGGGATAGGTGAGGTAAAGTTACACTTGCTAGGATGATTGTAAATAAAGGAGGATTTAATTGTCTGGAAGCGGGGAGGCGGTTGAAGATGCGGCTGGATAGGATATTCAATATGGGAATGGTTGGATGTGTTGGTATAGGCGCAGCAAAGTACCAGCATTGGTTATTCGAGAGAAAACAATGGGACTACTGAACTCTACTTTGTAGGTAGTATAGGATATGCGGAGGTGTTCAATGTGGGTCAAGAGGGGTGAAAATTTGATGAGGTGGTAGATGACCCATTTGGGTCAAGATAAACTGGTGCCGAAATGAAGAAGAAGTGCATGGTGACCATTGATTTGGACGGAGTGATAGAACTTGGGTGGAGCAGGTATCCAGGCAACACTGATACACAGGGGCATAGGATGAATGAAAGTCTTGTAAGTGTGGATTGCAGTGGAGGACTGCAATTTCCATGTTCGTTGGAGGGATGTTCTAGTCTGTTGTGGGATTTCTGTTGAATTCGTAGTAGGATATTTTCTTTTTTCACTCTTTTGTAATTTCATTTCCTCGTTCCACAGAGGTGACGTTGTTTTGGCTTTGGAACAATACTCTGTATATTTTAAACTATTTCGGCTGAATAGCAAAGTTGGGATAAAATATTTTTAAAATGAGGAACCTAATATAAAGGGATTTAAAAATACATAAAACAACGCTTTTAATTGATGGCATTTAAAATAGGGGAAAACTATGCACGATGTTTAAAAACGAGTTGCAAGAACGTTGAAACAAACATTGTACTGTAGTATTCTTCAGTAACACTTGATGTGAAGTAACTGCCTCAACGGGGGGGGATAGAAGGAAGAAGGAAGGTAAAGTGGTTTTTTGAAGCAGTTAGTGTTTGTGGGGCTGCTGGGTCCAGATGTGATGGGTTGTGGGCTAAAACTAGGGAAGGCGATGGGTAGAAAAACATGCGATTTAGGATACAGATAGTTAGAGTGGGCCAAAGCCAGGAGGAGGAAAGAAAAAGAGAAGGGGAACCCTGAAATCTGGAGGGATAGTTAGGAGTAGGTTAAATTTGATAGGAGGGCTAGATGTGAAGGTGGCATGGTATATGTTTGAGGAGTTTGTGCGGGCTGGAATGGGTTAGACTAGGGTGCCGAGGCAGTCAGAAACAAGGTGGATCTGGTGAACAGTTAGCTTGGGCGTTTAGGTAGAATGTGCACTAGACTGTGAGGGATGTTTGGTGGAGGATGGAAGATGCGTGGTCTTGGGAAAGCGTGAACATTTTGTAAAACGATGGTTACGAATTTGATTATTTCTTCAGCAGCGGGTAGTTTCCAGAGAGAATTGTTAGCGTGAATGATAAAGTCATCAATGAGGTGAATAGGGCCAGTAAATTTTGGCTTTTTGGGTGGGGGCTTGGCTTGACACCTGGAGAAATGAGCACGAGGGATAAAGTGACAGGAGCAGTGGTTGGATAGGGGGGCAACATTGACGCTCAGTTTCAGGAAATAAGGGGCTCTGCGATGGGGCAGATGGATGGGTTTTTAATGTTATGTCTCTTGCCTTGTCGTCATATATGTGGTGTCTAGCAATCCTTAGTACTCGGTTCGCTAGACAATCAAATCAAACAAGTCGTATTAGTGAGTTTTATTACAAAAATAAAAGACACAGATGTGTCGCAAGCAAACGGCGACACACAAAATATTAAATCTTCTTCAGTATAAACAGATACAGGTTTGAGCAACATAGAGTGTACAAGCCAAGAA
Source organism: Schistocerca gregaria (assembly GCF_023897955.1). Lineage (NCBI taxonomy): Eukaryota > Metazoa > Arthropoda > Insecta > Orthoptera > Acrididae > Schistocerca > Schistocerca gregaria. The sequence goes on from NC_064921.1 coordinate 532,950,550, forward strand.
ACGAGCGTCACATAGAGGCCACTGCTGTCGCGTTGTCGTCTTTGAGAGGCGTCGGTCAGCGTGCGATTGGTTGACGTCTTCTCACAGCCATCTCTTCTCCCTCGTTCCCGACTGACGTGCTGGCGCTTGACTTTACGCTGTACCATTTACAATCAGCGATTACGTGATCATTATACTTTAGGTACTCGCGGTAACAATAGATCTAATGGTAGTACTTGGATTTTGAGGCTTCAACTTTAATGCGACGCTGATAAACCGATGCGGCCTCTTTAAAATTGTGGATTATCGCGGAGATTGATTCGGTGATGTGTAAATAATTTTGTCAAAAAGTGATTAATTTCAGTTTTTTATCTACTGCGATCGCGCTTTGGTGGAGTTTATTAAGCGAAAAGCAATCACCAATCACGCTCCACGTAGGCATAGCCAAATTTTAGTTGTAATCAGAGCTGGTCGCGACTTACTGATTGAGAGCCTTGTCTTACCGGGCGGGATTTCGTTAGGGCCACGTGATGAGGCGCCCGGGCCTCGTTAATTATTGTGCTGCGGAGTGCTGGTGCTTGAGGACCAGCCACCGCCACCGCCACTACTTCTGTTTTTGCTCCCATTTGAACAGGACTTAGTCTCGAGCATTTATACTGACCCATATTTTTACTACCAAGATAGTTGTCAAACTGGGTTCTTGATAATATACCAGCTTCCCTGGTTGGGGGATCAGATGCTAAACTGCTGTGCGAATCTGAATTGCAATGGATATCTCGCCGAGCGTTGCTTCTTGACGCCTCTCAATTCTCTAGTGGGAATACAGATTACAACGGGGCCACAAAACATTTTGAGAAATATGACATTTGATTTAAAGTTAGTTCCGAAGATTATGATGCAGATTATAGAGATCACAAATTAGAGTTTAGTACACTCAACACCGCTGCCTTTAATGGATGCGCTAAAACTCAGTGACGAGTGAGAATAAAAACGGAGAAAAAATAGAAATTGTCAGTAAAATCAGTAGAACATCAACTAACACGAAAAATCGTTTATGTGGCTGACTCATCAATAAATAAGGAGTAGACCAGCCACCTTTTTTCAGCTCATCGATATTCCCAATATACAAAGTAGCCCAAGGGACAGACAAAATTGTGAAATGTGTGAAATTCACACCTAACTCATCATGTCGTCACTGGAAGTAGAGGGCGGCCCCACGGTTACATTTGCTGCTGCTGAGTTCTTATGAATGTGGGGAACTGAATTATGCACATTACAAACATGTAGGCCCTACTGCCACAGTACAAAGCCATGCGTGAGTGGACTCTATGTGGAGGTGGATATACTTGACGTGACGTGACTGGAGAGGAACGCTACGGCCAGATCATTGGTGTCACCATCTGCAACTTCTTGTCCCTAGGTCCATCCTGGATTCCTCCCGTTGGGGAATGACCTTCTGGTCCAACAGCCGGTAGAGAAAATGGTATATTCCTCACCATTGTCGTCGCTGAGGGCCCCATTGGTTGTTTTATCAGCTTCCTCGCTTCCCTGTACTCCATATGTCCTGATATCCAACGGAATGCAGCCTGCTTCACATGTAGTTGAGTATGTTCGGAATTATTTTATCTGCTGAATACATCTGCTGCAGGGCTTGAAGGATACTGAGTGAGTCAAATGAGACTCTTCTTTCCTTGATCACAACTCATCAATTTCTGCGCCTTAAACATAGCGCATATAACAGTGTTACACGCTGTGACCACATCGGACAGTCGGTGCATATCGAGACTATCAGGACCTGGCGACTGGAAAGAAGCACAGGCCATTCCCGCTTTCAAGAAGGGTTGTGGGACAGATACACATAATTAAAGGCCTATACTGTTGGTGTCAATCTGTTGCAGAATTATGAAACACGTTTTACGCTCAAGAATTATGACATTTTTGGAGAACGAAAATCTCCTCTGTAAAAATTAATACGGATTCCGCAAACAGAGATCTTGCGAAACTCAGCTCGCCCTGCTCCTCCATGATATCCATAGCGTGTAGACAACGGCGCTTAGGTTCATGCCACGTTCCTTGATTTCAGGAAGCCATTTCACAAAAAAAAAGGAGAGAATCTGGAGACATAAATGTAATTTCCGGAGTACCACAAGGAAGTGTGATGGGATCGTTACTGTTTACAGTGCGTATAGATGATCTAGTATAAAGCGTCGGAAGCTCATTAAGACTGTTCGCAGATTATGGAGTTGCCTGTAAGAATGTAGAAACGTCCGAAAAATGTATCGATATGCGGAATGTCCTGCAGAGAACTGATGAATGGTAGAGGCACTGCGTGCAGCTGGCCCTCAACATAAATAAATTTAACAAATTACGCATACAATAGAGGGAAATAAGTCGACTACTGTACAAGTATGCCATTGATGACAAATTGCTGTACACAGCATCCATCGTAGTATATCTAGGAGTGAATATCCAGAGCGACGTGAAGTGGAATGACCACAAGAAGCATATTGTAGGAAAAACAAATGCCAGGCTGAGATTCATAAGAAAAATCTTAAACAAGTATAACCCATCCACAAAGGAAGCGGCATGTAAGTCGCTTCTTCAAGTGATTCTTGTGTATTGTTCATCAATCTGGGTCTGCTATAAGGTAGGACTGATAGAAGAAATAGAGGGGACTCAACGAAGAGCGGCTGGTTTCGTCACGGGATCGTTTATTCGGTGCGAGAGAGTTACAGAGGTGGTCAACAAACTCCAGGGGTAGACTTTACAAGAGAGACGTTGTGCATCATGGAGAGGTTTACTACTGAAATTTCGAGAGATCGCTTTCTGAGAAGTGCCCGACAGCATACTACTTCTTGCCACACACATCTCGCGAAATTATCACCACGAGCCAATCGGGAAATTAGAGCCAATACAGAGGCTTAACAATGAGCACCTTCCCCAAGCGCCATTCGATAGTGGAACTGGAATGGAGTGATCATTTATTGGTACCAGAAGTACCCCACACGGAATATGATATAGATGTACACGTAAAACCGTTGTAAAGTCAAAGGAGTCGCCATGCTTTGACCCGACCCATGTAAAAATCACACTGCCGGCAATTGTAATTGCAACGCCGTAACAAAGGCATGCAACAAACCTAAAATTGCCTAGTGAGTACAACGTGCATGGAAGTACAAACAATCAGCATTTCAAGACAATCGCACCAAGCAGGCAGGAGAAATGACATCTACATTTTGTATATAAGGAATTCTGCCCATGCTATCTTCATCAACTTCAGTACAAAGGGTGTTCCATTGTTGCTTTGGGCAATACGTAATCCAGAACTCTCAGGCGTCCACTATGGTTGATGAACTCTGACCTGTAGTTGAAGCAGCGAGTTCCTCATCAACAATCTGCATTTCAGTGTTTGCTGTTTGTGAATGGAGGGTGTTTAGCTCCAGAGATGTGTAACGTATTGTTTGGTCGCCTGTGCAGGATTGTAAAGTCTCTACACGTACCTCGGACATCTTTGCCAGTAACACATGTATCCACATGGACAGTGCGACGACCTTAGAATGCTACGAGCACTGCGGAGTGTTAGCACGGCGACCATTGTTGCAGCAACAGAGAGAGGCGGTCATACAGGGGTGCACAACGCCGTCTCCTCATATGAATGGAGCTTTTGCGCGCACATGGGGATATCCATGTGTGGAGCTTCCGAGGGAAACAAACGTTGTTCGATTGCATTCGTCATAGTTACATGGGTCATATGCTTTCTGTGAAGGTAATAAATGCCACTGGGAACTCAATACAATCGTCTCTGGTTAGCATATCCGGTAATTTGAACAGCAGACGTTATATTTATGACGCTTTGAGGGCTGTGGCTTTGCCTCGTGTTCGAAGTCTCCACGACGTTATCTTTCACCGAGATAACGCAAGACCACATGTTGCCCGCGCTGTCCAGACCTACCTCGATAAGGAAGGTGTTCCATTGTTGCCTGCAGAACTCACAGACGGGCACGCCACCAGTCGGCAGCCACTCCCGTCATCAAGCCATATTTTTTTGCGGTGGATTCTTAAGCTCACTGTCGCTATCTATGGAATATCCGTAACGTGTAGTAACATTCGAAATTCATGCCTACTCAGGTTTTGCGAGGTGTAAAAGTGGATAACAAGTGTCACTCATTATGAAAGTGTGGAAATAAGTTAGCCGGCAATGAATTAATACAACACACAGCTCTGGGTCGTAATTTAAAGTTCTATTTTCAAAGAAAGTAAAGGAATGACAATAATAATATTGTCATTCCTAAAAATTACTATTCAGAATATTTTACAAGCACTTTAAGCGAGATGAAAAACAGAGACAAATATAAAATTTCAAGTATCCTTATGAGAAAGGAGTCTGTTCTTACTAGAAATCAAAATGAGTGTGACACAAATGTTTTCGACGTTAAGACATACTTCTTCAACGAAGAGCTTCCGGCAAGTTGTCAATTTTATTCTTATGGCCATTCTGTGATATACTAAGTGGAGGACGCAATACATTTCGTGGCTGATAATGAAAAGTGGGGACTCGGAATTTTGTGGAAGTTTCTGTGTAACAGAAAATCTCTCACTGGAGTTTGCTGAACAGTTCTGGGTCGCTGTCTTGCTTACTAAACGAATCATCTGACGATATGCTCACCTTTTCGTTCATTCTCTCTATCCCTGTTAATCTGACAAGAGTATCACACCAATGTGAAGCAAGATCGATCGACAGTTTTGGAAGAGATCCACTTCGTCGAAGATCTGCACACCTTTGGGATTATTTCAATAAATCAAAGACATTTACATTCTCGCGACGAGATTTGTGTGGTCGTTCCACATTAAACCTCTCTGCACGCGTATGCTATTTTATCAAAAGTATCCGGACACCTATTTAGTGGACGTTAATACGGGGTGAGTCCACCCTTCGCCTTTATGACGGCAGGAACTCTATTGGGGAACTTTCAGTAATGGATCTGAATGTCTGAGGAGGAATGGCAGCCCATTCTGACTCAAGAGCTGAAGACAGGAAATGTAGCGATGTTGGACGCTGGTGCCTGGAGAGAAGTCTACGTTCTAGCTCCCAGAGGAGTTCCGCTCGGTTTACGTCGGGACTCAGCGCAGGACAGTCTGTTTGAAAAATGTTATCGTCCGCAAACCAGACCATTGACTCAGAGGTGCTGCTTTCTTCCAATGTGCATCGTCTTACAAGTGTCCCTCTACTGTACGCAGTATACTGTAGAATGTGTTCATATCCTTCCTCATTCAGCTTTTTTTTAAAGCGCGGTAAGGGCAGTAAGAGCACCACGCACTAACCAAGAAAAATAACCACATATCGTAACGCAGCCTCCTCCGTACTTCACTGTAAGCACTAGACACGAGGGCAGGTAACGTTCTCCAGGCATTCGACAAACGCAAATCCTTCCATCGAATTGCCACAGGGTGATTCATCGCCCCAAATCATTCGTTTTTAACCGCCCACTATCGAGTGGCACTGCTCTTTACACCTCCTCAAACGTCGCTTAGCAGTGACTACAGAACGTGTGGGTTATGAGGAGCTGCTCGAGCGCTGTACAACAATCTTTTCTTAACTCTTTACGATAATCACTGTGCTAGATGAACTGCTAGCAGTACTTAGAAACTCCCGGGTGATTCCTTCCGATAATTCCATGTTTTACGCCACCGCTCGACGGTGGCTGCCCGTCAGTATTACCGGAAGAGGTGGCACAGTGGTTAGCACACTGAACATGCATTCGGGAAGACGACGGTTCATATCCGCGTCAGGCCGTCGAGATGTAGATTTTCCGCGATTTCCCCAAACCACCCCAGGCAAATGAGGGAATGGTTCCTATTAAAAAGCCGTGGGCTATTCACCATCTTCGAAAGAATCCGAGCTTGTGCTCCGTCACTAATGACCGCAATTTTTGACAAACGTTAAATTCTAAAATTATTTCGTTCTTTTTGTCTGGAAAATATTATGAAAAACCATATCTTCCTTAACAGCACAGAGGGTTCTGTAGTAAACTTCGAAACATCTTAGATACGAAGTAAGAAACATAAGTAAACCCTGAAATATTTATTTCTTAATTTTGACTTTGTAACTCTCTTGTATAAAATTTACAAAATACGAAAAATTGATTCTGTTGAATAAAGTTCTACTAGTTGAAGCATTGCTGCTGTGTTTCTGTACTTGAGTTATCACTAAACGTATTGACTCAGAACAGTATCACACTATATACGAAAACTTTCTCATTGGCGCATACACCGTTTGCTGTATGGCACTTACAAAGTTCTTTATAAATTATTCTTATTTGCAGTAATGAGATGAGGAGCGTAATTCTGCGCTATCATACTACCTCCTCACTATTGTGGATACAAATAAGTTATTACAGAAAGACATACAGCACTGTATATTTAATTCTCTTGACAAATGTGGGCCTGGGCAGTTACAACGTTTGACAATACCGATCTTCAAATGGTTCGAGTTTCTCCTTTAAGGTATGACACACTACCTCTTTATAGCTTACTTTAACATGTAAATATTTCTAATTTTTTTACTAGCCCGTTGTCCTTCAGTAATCGTTGTTGCTACAACCGTCAACGCGTTGTCGATCAACGTGAGGCAGAGAAGTTCGGAGCTGTCCTCAATAATACTGAAAGTGTTAGACGAGGCAAGAGCAACCTTTCGTGACTCGCGGGCTTGTTTCGCTTGCTTACTTACTTAACTGGCGGGTCCCCTCATCACGTAATGCGACAACAGCGCTCCTAACGCACAAAGCCAAAACTATAGAACATGTTTCTTGTAGTGGCCATATTCACAGCAGCTGTATACAAATTGCAGCTGTTTCTAAAAAAAATGCCTTTTTTGCATGCTAGACATCGAAATTTTTATTTTTATTTATGCATCCAGACGCGTTTCGCTTTTTTTTACAAGGCAGCTTCAGTGGGTGTCCTGAAATATTACGTGATTTGTCCATTTTTACACATAGGTAATGGTTTCACACCTAGGTTAAAGATTTAAAAACAGTTCCTTACCGCTTTTTTATGAAATGGAAAGGTACTTACAGGTAACTTCTAATTCATTGCATCTAAGCAAATTGCTTTTTCTTATCTGGCTACCAGGTGGACATCTTACAGTTCACTTTCAGTTCACTGTTTACGTTACACATCACTATAACTGACATCTTTTTAATACAGAGTTTCATTTATCATCAGTATTCTGCATTCAACTACTTTGTGTGTGTGTGTGTGTGTGTGTGTGTGTGTGTGTGTGTGTGTGTGTGTGTGTGGTATTATTATTATTATTATTATTATTATTATTACTATTATTATATATTCCTGCATATACTTATGAGAGGAATCAGATTTGTAATCATTTGTTGGGATTTCTATCTACTATATGATCAATCAGTGTTAACAGTGAGTTGTTAGTCATATTTCTTGGTCATTTAGTAGTTGTTCCTTTTCAGCTCTTGTTTTGTATATATGATAATTTTCCTGTAATATTAGGAGATGTCTTTCCTTATTTATTCTAATTATTTTCATATTATTTTCTCTTACAGTTGGTTTGTGGTTATTTTCTCTCAAATGATCTGCAAAAGTTGAATGGCTCGTTCCATATTTCCATGCTCTGGTATGTTCTTTGTACCAGATGTCAAATGTTCTGCTGGTTTGTCCTATATACCTTCCATCACATGTGTTGCACTATAGTTGGTATCTTCCTGCTTTTTGATAGATATCTGTGTTTTTTGTTATTTTTGGAATGTGCCTTTTGGATTGAATTGTCTGTTTTGAATGCTATGTTTATCCCTTATATTTTGAAAATGTTTGTTATTTTATGTGTGAGTTTGTGGTTGTATGTCATTGTGTACCATCTTGAATCTTCTTTCTTCTTTCCTGTATTCTTTGTGTCGTTATTGTTCTGTCACTGTTGGTGCCTGTTTATGTAGTGTTTGTTGTACTGTTATTTGCGGGTGTTTACGTACTGTGTTCACTCACTATATTTCTTTCTTAATTTTTTTTGTTTAATTTGGTGACTAGATCCCTATTGTACCCGTTGTTTGTTGCTCTTTGTGTGATGACGTCTAGTTCTTTCTGGTAATTACCAGAAAGAACTACACAACATCACACAAACCTAGATGTGAAACCATAACCTATGTGTAAAAATGGACAAATCATGTAATATTTCAGGACACCCACTGAAGATGTCTTGTAAAAAAGGCGAAACGCGTCTGGGTGCATAAATAAAAATAAAAATTTCGATGTGCAGAATGCAAAAAAGGCATTTTCTTTCAAACAATTGAAAAAACTAGAGTGTCTGTGACGTTGACGTTTTTGGGGTAACGCACCGATATCAATGGCACCCCTTTCGCGCACGCCACGCCAGCAACTGATACCACAAATCACCCGGTTTTGAGAGTGAATTCATTTTATGTCCACCCTCATTTTCGGACGTCAATGTTTACTTGCGCGTCGTGAACATTATTTCTTTTCTAAGGACGTTTTACGGTAGCCGTCTTAAAAACTTCGGTTGCAAAATTCTGCAACGCCGTTAGTAAAGAAACAATATTCGCGGCAAGTAAATAAATGTAATCTTCTGAAGATGTGATGCCAGGCATCTTGCAATGTCATCACGGAAAAATAAGACCCATAAAAGTAACTGTCCGCAGCTAATTCGTTATTAATTACCTTCAGTTTCTGCAGTTGCTGTGTCCCACAACGGAAAATAACAATTAACTCTCTCTCTCTTCCTTCCTCTCTCTCGATTTTTTTTTCTACGGTTTCGACCGAACCCAATCGCGGGACGGATCCAGCCCGCGCTTCGCTTGTTGCCGATCCGTGTGTTAGACGTTATTAGGAGCAGAGCGACTTTCTTTTCGCCTGAAATTAAAGCAACAGTATTAGTGCCTAGTTGGTCTCTGCCACGGGCTACCTCGGCGTGGCTGCGTCACTGGTGTGGTGTGGTGTGCTGTGCTGTGAGCCGGTGCCTGAGGCTCGGCTCGGCTTGGCTCGGCTTGGCTTGGCTCGTCTCGGCTCGGCTCTGGCCTGTGCTGTTCCGGCCCTTCCGCGCCGCGCTGTGCCGTCCCAGAATCAATACCTGCCGCCGCCACCCCCGCTGCCGCTCCCGCTCGCTACGGTTGCCACGGCCGGCGACTCTCCGTTAATGAAACCGCAACAAGTCGGCCGGCCCTCCGCTCTCACCGCTCACGTTTCTCTCCTGGAAAAAAATCCATCGCTTGCCCTGCTGCTGGGTCAGCGGTGAGGAAGTGAGGAAGCCTAGCGATACATTGCTGACCACTAGAATTTCAATTCCAGGGAGGATAGCAAGGTGAGAAGTCATGGGATAACGATACGCACATATACCGATGGCGGTATTATCGCGTACACAAGGCACAAAAGGGCAGTGCACTCGCAGAGCTGTCATTTGCACATCCAAATATATCGCCCGTGTTGCACATGTATATTTTCTCAGGATTCAGTCTACTGCTTGTTTTGCTAATTACAACGATCAGTTATTACCATAAACGGCAAATGTCTAAAAGAGATATTCGTAGTCGGGACAGATGGAGCCCTGCTCACGATAATATGCTTTCCTTGTATTGATGAGTACTTCGGTCTGTTTCCTTAGGAAACGATGCTGTTTACGACCTACACGTTCAATTCAACTCGTAGTGAACTAGCTTTCAAGGCTGCCGGTTAAGCTTGACTAGGATCTAATTCGCTCAGGAACGACGGATCTGTAGTCTGGACTAGAGTTGCTCTTCACCGAAGGTACGGTTCGGCAGTTTGGGCACAGTACGTGATTGGCGCTGTAAATAGTAGGATTACCCGCAGTATTGGCAGGCAAAGGAACATAAATGAGCATGTAACAGAGAAACTGAGAGCTGACGAGTTCTATTTCTTTATTTGTTTGTTTTGCACGTAATTAGAACCGCACACCATTCTATATTAGTCCATTGTTTATTTTACATCCTTACAGAATACAGATTGCAAAAAAAGTGGTTCAAATCGTTCTGAGCACTATGGGACTTAATTTCTGAGGTCATCAGTCTCCTAAAACTTAGAACTACTTAAACCTAACTAACCTAAGGACATTACAAACATCCCTGCCCGAGGTAGGATTCAAATCTGCGAGCGTAACGGTCTCACGTTTCCAGACTGTAGCGCCTAGAACCGCTCGGCCACTTGGTCCGCATACAGATTGCATTTTATAAGTATTAAATACTGGTTGATCGTGTAACTTCTGTGTTTTTATGTAACCAAAGCAATTACTTTTAATAGAAATACAGTTTACATGCACAAACATAAAATATGTAATTATTGTTGTTATTTTGTACTCGATGGAACGTTCTTCATCATGATCTGAGGCAAGAGTTCCTTGTTATTACTGATGAATCCAAAAGTTGTTTATAAATAACAAACACATGTTTTATACAAGTTCGACGAACTATTGAAGCGATGTCTGATATGTTTCTGTTTAGCATTTTTCTTTTTTATTTTACCTATTTTTTGAGGAAACTCGGCTTTCTGGCACTATATGATAAATCTGCATAGTCTTCTTTATTTTGCAACAACATCCCTTTGTTTCACCTAGTAAATCAATTTTCGAGTGAAATCTGAATTATACATTGACAATTTCAATTTTACATAATGGACAGGAGGATAATTATGTAGAAGAAATGTGTTCCCATAGTTTTATTTTATACATGCTTACTTAGTTTCTACACGGTTCACCGCTTCCGGTCTCTAAGGGAATCTATTAAGTCACTGATCGCATACGTAAAGAAAGCGATTGTTACGAGGTATCACTCCGTACGTATGCAACACAGCTAACATACAGGTAACGCAGGTACGATCTTAACTGACCAAAACTACTAGTAAAACAACTGTTGTCTACCGTTACTTATGATTGTCTGCTGTAGCCTAGTTTCAGGACTCCAGTGTGGAGTAAAGACGATGTTGAAGTTTTTATGAACGGAGTAATTGGTGACTTCCCTTTGGACCAAAAGCTGTATGAGACTAGCACAGGTACAAATATCGATAACATTCGGGCTGAGCAAACTGACAGGAAGAATATAAACTAACAACTGCAGGCCTTTCTGGCGGAGAGGCAGACTGGAAGAAGCTACATATCATAGCAACAAAACGAAACAAGATAGAACATCGAACCACAACGCCCTTCTGAAAGAAGAGGGGAGGTTAACCAGGACTTTCTGGGGCCTTAACAACCATCCTACTGCGGAACTTTGTAACGGGAAACAGGAGTGAAGGTGGGGTGACAGCACAGTCGCTATCGTCTTTCAGTCATGTGCCATGGACTGACAATCACGAACGAATGTCAAAAACCTTTCAGCACCAACTTCCACTGCAGTAGTTTGACGTAAAATTAAAAAGTACAAAAATTGTCTTGTAGCAATGAAGAACAGTACAGTAGCACGTAGTATACTCCAGATGTGCATATATGTATCTGCGTGTCAGATGGCCGAAATGTAGTAAAATGACGTATTTATTTTTTAAAACATAATTACTCCATTCCTGTTTTATAGTCTCCCTCCTCTCAGTAATTTCGCTTTTCTTTTAGCCTTACGTTCAAATATAAAAATACAATTTAATTTTATATAAATATATGTTATGTACTCTTATACAAAGTCCAGTCGCCTGCCATAAGCCTGAATAACCACCTTTTGCAACGCCAACCGCAGAGAGATGTGCAGGAAGAAAGTCAGTGAGGTTCTGGAGGGCAGTGACAGTAATGTGAAGCCATGCCCGCCCCAATGGCCTGGCCTGCTGCGCTACGTTCCTCTGTTGAGGATCGACAGCGCGAACAGTCCGAGAGAGGTGGACCCACATATTCTCGATTGAGTTTAAATCCGGGGAGCCTTGTCGCGAGGAGAGTACGGCACTCAACCTAGTGCTCTTCGAACTACGCACGTACGCTGCGAGCTCTGTGATCCGTTGCATTGTCCTACCGACAGATGCTATCGTGCCGGGAAAAACAAACTGCGTATAGTGGTTTCCAACGACGTCTGTCCCGATAGCTGCGTGATGCCGGCACGGTAGCTCAGCGTGTTCGGTCAGAGAGTTACGTGCCCTCTGCAATAAATAAAAAAAAAACCTGAGCTAATCGATCAACAACGAACTTGAACGGATTTCTTTCGACGTCCGCCCTCAGCAGATGCAACGAACAAAAGCGAACAAAATGAGATTTTTTTTAAAAAAATGTGGTCAGTGTGACGGATTGCCGTCCTACGGGCCCGGGTTCGATTCCCGGCTGGGTCGGAGATTTTCTCCGCTCAGGGACTGGGTGTTGTGCTGTCTTCTTCATCATTTGATGCCCATCCGGGGCGCAGGTCGCCCAGTGTGGCGTCGAATGTAATAAGACCTGCACCACGGCGGCCGGACCTTCCCTGCAAGGGGCCTCCCGGCCAATGATGCCAACCGCTCATTTCCATTTCCCAACGACAAATGCATATTTCTGTTGATCCATTGTCCCTTCTAGAACGAAGAGATAACCCATGGAATGCAACGAAAACATTTCCCAGACTATAATGTTCCCTCCTTTTTTGCTTTCAGATGTTTCTCGCCGTACGTGCCAACGGCCATCTGTCTGGTGGAACGTAAGACGTGATTCACCTGAAAGGGACCTCTGTCGCCACTCACTGGATGTCCAGTTCCGGTATTGGCCTGAAAGTTCCAAACTCCGTTGCCAATGAACAGCAGTCACCCATGCATGAACCAGGCACCTACTACGGAGGCCCAAGGATCGTCGAACGATCGTTGAGAAGACACTGTCCGTAGCCGCTTGGTTCATCTTGGAGGTCAGTAGCTCAGTAGTTGCACGTCTATTCGCCCGCAAACATCTCCACAACCGACGTTTACCCCTGTTATTTACGGCGAATGGCGCACCACAATTGCCTGGGCACCGGCTTTGGCTAGCGCCATTTTTCCATGCACGGTATACTTTAACCATGGCAGCAAACGAACATTTTACGAGATTAGCCGTTTTGTTGTTGCTACCATCCTTGGCCCGAAAGCGAATTATGTGCCTTAAGACATTAAACAAATCGCCCGTTTCCGCATTACAACGATTACACTGATATCCACGTCCCCGGCACGCTTTAGATTCCATCCACTGCTAGTGCTGCCATCTGTCGTCTGTGAGTGGTTATTGCACGTTGAAGTCGAACACAGACAGTGGTAGTATTAATGTGACTGGACCGCGTACGTATTTATGTCTAGTATCTGGACTGTTTTTAGAGCCTGGATAAAAGATTAAATGTAAACATCACATAAATAAAATGAAATAATCGTTATAACAATTTTAATCTATCGCTCACTGAGACACAAGGATAATTTTAATGAACACTTTATAGCTCTCGTATCATACGAGAGGTTATTAAAACGGGCAGATACATGAACACTTATTGTCAGCTTAAAACACGATTACATATTGCGTAATATGTAGTAGCAGTTGATGACGGTAATTGAGAAGCTTTATCAGGTTTAATTAAATTTCCATTTTAATGCACCACGAGGATATTAATCTATCACTCTGCAACACCACGTGAAATCACACAAGTGTTGAAAATAACGGAAAAATATAAAATCTTACATCTCAAATTTTAATTTGCCTCTAAACTTAGCACCAGTGTGGGGCAGTGGAGTATTAACAAATCGTGATTTTTTTCGTGTTTAATTTGTTTCTGATTTAATTATGCTTTTACGATCTGTTCTTCTTTAGTTGGCTAATCTGAGCTCTAAAGCTGAAAATTGAACATTTCATTTTTCCAACCACAACTGCTCGATACATATTAAAACGACAACTAAATTGAATGGGCACCGATTACTAGCAAAAACTTAGGAAGATATTTCGATTTGTTGTTATTTCTATAAAAATGTAGCGTTGTTAAGTACATTTGACGCTATCCTGTGACCATGAAATACAGTAACTTCCGAGAAGAAACGTGACTCATGGGTTGTGGCGTGCACGTGCAGTTGGTAGTACTGCGGGAGCGAGCCCTGACAGACAGCGTCATCACCCAGTAATAACGGAGCAATGAAACAAATGAAACGACTCTTCCAGTTTCTTTCTTTTTTTAAGTTTGGAAACTGCGAAGAGACGGTAACTTTTATTTTCAGGGAGGTTGGCACTTATGATTCCCTTTAAACACACTGTGAAACTTCTTTATTTAAATGTGTGAATATGTACTTAAATTGCTGAATGACTGAGAAGATGAAACTTCTACGTTATATGATTCTGAAACAGCTGAGTAAAATCTGAACGTACTGAGCATACTTTTTCTTATCTTGTCAACACTGACCCACAATATTCTAGCGCAAAGCAATCTGAATGCTCAAAATAAAAAAAATAAAAAAAGTAAATAAATAAAAATTACTACCTGACTTCAAATAATTAATACAAACGAATGACCCTGAATAAGAAGCAATCTTGACAATAACCTTACATTTCATTAAGCGCTTACCTCACAAAAATCTTCATTACGCGAACTACTGCAATACAGTCAGGGTCAATACTGCCAGCTACATAAAAGATTCTGACTACTAAAGCCACTAACTACTAATAGGCATGTGGTTAGCAAAGGAAAGATTTTGTTGCAAACCAAATACTGTATTTTTTTGACCTTAATAATGTGACATCCAGTTCAAACACGAATATAAATCGTCAGTGAAATCCAGTACAAAAATATATAATCATGAATAATTTTCAATCTCCAAGTCCGATATTTCCAGATCGTTAGCCTACGCTAACACTTCAGACCTCTTCCCTCTATCAATGCTAACTTCTCACATTTGACATCAATCACTTCTGGCTGTTCATCTCCAACTGCCCAACAGTACTTCCAACACTGCTGGCGACTAACTTCCAACTGCCCAACACTACTGGCAATTAACTTCCAACGAGTCCAACCAGCCACAGACTCGTACAAAGAAAGCGCAGTCAGAGATCCAATGCAAAGCGCTGCACAGCGCAGGCAACACAGAAGTAATCCACTTACAACTGTTCAAACGTAAATTACAACGCTTGTTTTGGCTCGATCAATTCTGGGACAGAAACTTTGTGAACGATCTGAAGTGGTCGTATCACAGAATATCGGGGCTTATTGCGTTTCTGTATTACAAGCGCCTCCAGTTCAAGGGCGCTCACATGGTACCTACCTATACTACACACCTGGAAATGGAAAAAAGAACACATTGACACCGGTGTGTCAGACCCACCATACTTGCTCCGGACACTGCGAGAGGGCTGTACAAGCAATGATCACATGCACGGCACAGCGCACACACCAGGAACCGCGGTGTTGACCGTCGAATGGCGCTAGCTGCGCAGCGTTTGTGCACCGCCGCCGTCAGTGTCAGCCAGTTTGCCGTGGCATACGGAGCTCCATCGCAGTCTTTAACACTGGTAGCATGCCGCGACAGCGTGGACGTGAACCGTATGTGCAGTTGACGGACTTTGAGCGAGGGCGTATAGTGGGCATGCGGGAGGCCGGGTGGACGTACCGCCGAATTGCTCAACACGTGGGGAGTGAGGACTCCACAGTACATCGATGTTGTCGCCAGTGGTCGGCGGAAGGTGCACGTGCCCGTCGACCTGGGACCGGACCGCAGCGACGCACGGATGCACGCCAAGACCGTAGGATCCTACGCAGTGCCGTAGGGGACCGCACCGCCACTTCCCAGCAAATTAGGGACACTGTTGCTCCTGGGGTATCGGCGAGGACCATTCGCAACCGTCTCCATGAAGCTGGGCTACGGTCCCGCACACCGTTAGACCGTCTTCCGCTCACGCCCCAACATCGTGCAGCCCGCCCCCAGTAGTGTCACGACAGGCGTGAATGGAGGGACGAATGGAGACGTGTCGTCTTCAGCGATGAGAGTCGCTTCTGCCTCGGTGCCAATGATGGTCGTATGCGTGTTTGGCGCCGTGCAGGTGAGCGCCACAATCAGGACTGCATACGACCGAGGCACACAGGGCCAACACCCGGCATCATGGTGTGGGGAGCGATCTCCTACACTGGCCGTAAACCTCTGGTGATCGTCGAGGGGACACTGAATAGTGCACGGTACATCCAAACCGTCATCGAACCCATCGTTCTACCATTGCTAGACCGGCAAGGGAACTTGCTGTTCCAACAGGACTATGCACGTCCGCATGTATCTCGTGCCACCCAACGTGCTCTAGAAGGTGTAAGTCAACTACCCTGGCCAGCAAGATCTCCGGATCTGTCCCCCATTGAGCATGTTTGGGACTGGATGAAGCGTCGTCTCGCGCGGTCTGCACATCCAGCACGAACGCTGGTCCAACAGAGGCGCCAGGTGGAAATGGCATGGCAAGCCGTTCCACAGGACTACATCCAGCATCTCTACGATCGTCTCCAGGGGAGAATAGCGGCCTGCATTGCTGCGAAAGGTGGATATACACTGTACTAGTGCCGACATTGTGCATGCTCTGTTGCCTGTGTCTATGTGCCTGTGGTTCTGTCAGTGTGATCACGTGATGTATCTGACCCCAGGAATGTGTCAATAAAGTTTCCCCTTCCTGCGACAATGAATTCACGGTGTTCTTATTTCAATTTCCAGGAGTGTAGTAAGTCCGCACCATCACGCACATATGCTGATACTGCGCTCTACTTTACTTTAAGTTTCTAGCTGTTTCACTAGTGTGCACTGTCTGACATGGCGTAACATTGTTTTCGTAATAAAACAGATAACGGTACTGGTCTCAGAAGGGCCCTATATTACTGCAGTCTTCATCACGAGTGGCTGGTACAGTGGGACACTGCGCACTCTACTAGTTTGGATCAATTATGGACATATTTTGCAAAAATAGACTGGGGAGCACGAACAAACTTCCAGTATCAAGGCGAATCCACAAACACTGAACCGATTATATAGCCTTTTTTCCCCCTTTTTTTATTGGTGACTATAAAGAGACTGAGCTGTAATCAGACGCCATGAATCCATCTGTTTTTTTGGAAGTATTTGGACGATATTTTAATAACGTAGCTTCATGGAAAAGATAAGTTGATTGAGTTTCTTGTTCACCTCAGAGCCATTCACAAGACCATGCAGTTAACTGTGGACTAGAGAAAGGCGGTTGTCTGCTTTTCCTCGACGTTTTGGTTAGAGGTAAGAGTGGTAGCTCTATGGATTATCCAGTTTATCATGAGCCCACTCGTACAGATTTGTATTTACAGTTGTCGGCTTCTCGTCAACCGTCTCACACTGAGGGTGAGCTCGAAACATTTGCACACAGATGTTACACAGTCTCAGATCCTGATATTCTCCCTAAAGCGCTCCTCTATCTAAATACGGTGTTCAGCAGAATATCACTGAACTAGCAGTTTAACCTAAATACCAAGAAGTGGTTAAAGAAGAAAGCACGCCAGAAAATTCTATAGCTTCTTTTCCTTTTGTTGGCAAAATTTACTTACTGAAATTTCTGGTTACAGTGGTTTTCCCGCTCATCATCTAAGACTGAAGATCTGGATTCAGTGAAGTACTATTTGTTATTTCGGTACAATGAAATTTACAAAAAATCATGTCAATTTGGTACGGCTTACATAGGTCAGAAGAACGCTGGCACTCGCAATTTGCAAGCAACCGAGTCTGCTATTGCTGAATACTGAATCTCCACTGGACATTCAATAGAGTATGATAAAAAAATAATTTTGGTCACAGCAACATCTTTTTTGGAATTCCTTTGTTAAAGAATCCAAGGAAATTTGAGTGGCGGAAAATCTGACGAACGGTGATAGCGATTCCAGTTGGATGATGCGTGGACTACCATTAGCTCCAGAGCACGCCGATGAGCACGGCGAGCACTAGCCCTGAGGATAGTTAGTTAGTTAGTTAACTGAGTCCGCAGTTCTAACAGCAACGGCGCTGACCGCAGGATAGTGTGGTCTGTCTTAACGCTTGGGTGGAACGCAGTGCACTAGTAAATTGCAGGACAGAGAACTATTCGTTTCACAAATCACCAATCCACGTACCCTCCTGCGTCAGTACGTCCTTATTTCACCTTCGACTCACATCCATGCCTTATCCGTCGTTTCCTGCCAGGATTTCAATCAACTCCTGCTACTCAAGGATGAAATGCGTATATCCTTCTTTCTCGCCCTTGCCACAATCCCCTACGTCACAAGACCCTTAACTCATTTCCTCCTCTCCATTTCCCTCCCCAACAAACCCCACACTGTAGTCAAGTCGCCACCTGTGGTTCCATGATGTCCCATACTAACAGTCAACATTCCACGTGCCTCAAGAATATAATGATTTTCATGCAACAACAGCATCATTATTATATCTTAGGAGAATTAACATTATCGCCAGTGATTATATTTCATCTGTAATATAAACTCATATAAAAAGGGTTAAGAATCACAAAAACTCTCCACCAATGTATATTTGAAAGATTAATTGATTCCATCTTTTATACAGGGTGTAACAAGTATAAGCATGGATATGTTATCTTAATATGTACATACATCAGTGTGCTGGTTGTTTTTCCGCTTTCCACAAATGCGTCACAAATTTTATGACCTAACGTCTTCTGTGTGGTTGTACTGCACCACTAAGTGGACTAAGCCTGTCAGTATACGTGTACTAACCATTTTGTGTCCACGTAGCCACACATAAAGCTCTGACCTGCTGCCCAGGGGAAAATAAGCATTAATGGCTTGCTTTTGCCACATCTACTTGGTGGTACTAACCAACCTAAAAACATATGATTTCTAATATCTATAATTATTAGTGTGCAAAATATGTAAGTACTGATGTAATGTTTTCAGCACACTGTCCTCAGTCACCAATAGAATTATCTGCGTTTATACATGTTACATCCTGTATAAACCAGTAACCCCGGATTCTTTAAAGAATCGAATTCCCATGCATGAAACAGCTCGAAATGCCTTATTGGTTTACAAATGGATCAATGTGTTAAATTTTGATGATAAGCGTATAAGTTTAGAAAAACTTTGAAATTATGTTTAAAATTTGTTGGAAGTAACTAGGTGTTTTATATTACTATGGATGAATACAGTCTGCATAATTTGGGTTCTATTTTAAGCAAAAGGAAGTTCTTCACGTACCTCAAGCTTTACGACATCGTGTTCCCTAAGTATGTGTCGCACAATGATATAATTGCGCATGTATATTCAGTGACATAGTGGGTACTGCCTGTAAAGTATGTCAGATAAGAAAAAGTTTTGTAAAAGTTCGAAATTATGTTTACAGTTTGTTGGAAGTCACTAAATGCTCTCCAATAATCGATGAATAAACTTACGGAAATATATAACCACCATTTGACCGTAAGCTTTATTAGACGATTTTCAAGCAAATATCAAAAATCATCTGTTGTGTGTGGAACGTAAGTCATTATTGAAATACACATACCTTCGACTTCGAAGATATATATTTTAACGGGAACCTGTATTCCACAGAATGATGATTTTTGACATTTGTAATGCTTCAAAACGGCCGAAGGCTGAAATCTAGATTGTGTATTTAAGCATATCATACAGGCAGATAGTGGTTATATCTATCCGTAAGTTTTATGTCAATGTGGCTCCACATGAAGGAAAAATCATCATTGCATCAATGAAGCCCCGGTATTTGCGTGTATTACTTATGCTGTCTCAAGATATATACGTATTTTCTAACCGTAATACTGGTCTTATTATGTTGAACTGTTAGCATAAGAGTATGCCTCTTAATGAGAAGATTACGATAGCATTTTAAATTTAGTAACTCAATAGTTTCACGAAATATTGAAAAATCAATTTTTTGTGGCCCATGGAAGCCGTTAGACAGGCAACCTACAATAGGAAATGGGTTCTGGATTCCGCAGTAATCGCTACAGGGTGATTATAATTAAACTTTCAAACCACTGTAGAACTAATGCCACTGGTCAGAATGACGTCAAATTGCAACGGAATATTATCGGAGGAGGGGGGAGGGGGAAAATATGGCAGAAGAAAAATACTTACAAAATCTAGCAATAGATGGCGCCTTAAGTATCATAATTGAATAGTGGTAGATTTCAAATGGCAAATGAATCATAAAACAATGCCTAAGGTGTACGTTTGACGTTAAACAAACTGTACTACTGAGTGCGCATGGGTATACAGGTGTGATACTGTTAGTTACGTAAGCCCATCCACCACGGCAAGGTCATATCACATCGGATGGGAAAAATCTGCTTTTATTCGTTCTGAGGTCAGAATACGCATAAACAGCATCACTCACAACTGTTTTTAATTGTCCTGAGGCCGAAAACCGCATACAAAGCATCGGTCAAAATCAAATCGGATTAATAATTTCCGTGTGACTGGTGCAAAACATGTTCAATATACAGTCCACCGTTTACTGGAACAAGTTGAAATCGAGAAACAGCATGTTCCAAGACTGATTGACGTGTTTCCGTGGTCACGTTCAGAATGTGTTACGTAATGCGTGTCTTCAATGCAGCTAAGTCTGCAATCGGATCACTGAACACAACACCTTTCAGATAGCCCCACAGCCAGACGTTACACGGTTCAGATCAGGTGATCGGGACGGCCAGGCGGTAGGGAAATGGTGACTGATAATTCAAGCATTTCCGAAATGACGCTTCAGCAGCTGCACAACTGGATCTGCAATGTGCGGAGGTGCGCCATCTTGCATAAAAATGATCTCATCCACACATCCACGCTGTTGTGGAGCTGGAATGGCGTGGTTGCTCAAAAGACACTCATAGCGCTTACCAGTGATTGTACGGGTAACAGAACCGGAAGCACCTGTCTCTTCCAAAAAATATGGCCATATGATAAATGATGCCGTAAACCTGCACCACTAGTGGTCTTCCCAGGATGAAGTGGTACTGGATGATTTGTATGTGGATTTTCCGTTGCCCATATTCAACAATTCTGTGTATTGATGTATCCTGTCAGGAAGTGGCTTCGTTCTGTCCACAAAATCTTCCACGGCCAATCATTGTCCACTTACATGCGAGCAAGAAATTCTAAAGCAAAAGTCTCTCTTGCTGGCTAGTCAACAGGAAGCAACTCGTGCACATGGGTAATTTTGAATGGGTAGCAAAGAAGGATGCTTCGTAGGATTTTACGTACCCTGCTCACGGGTATGTCCAATGTTCGAGCAATTCTCTGTGCACTACACGTTTGCAGGCCATCACTCGTCTACTACTGCATTGCTGTGGCCATTGCTTCCACTGACGTCGAATAAATTAGTTTCCTCTACCAGGTTGCACATAAAAAAAGCATCTTTTCGAATTTCCAAATAATTTTCTCCAGAGCCACGGCAGTCATCGGACCAACGCCTTTTTTCAAAACCTTCAGTGTCCGAATCTTCTGCAGAGCGACGTCTGCATAGTCATCATTTTTGTAATACAACTCTACAAACACAGCGAGATCTGCGCTGAGACAGTCATGGAGGACGCCGCAGTCGCGTGAGGAGGAAACGCCGTGTACCCAGCGAGTTTATACCAACTGGAATAGGTCGTGCGCATGATAAGTGTTTCCATTTACGTAGTCTAATACATACAGCACCATCTATTGATCAACTTTCACACTATTTTTTTCTGTCGTATGTTTGCCCCCTTCTCCGATAGTATTCCGTTGCAATTTGACGTTAACCTGACCAGTGGTGTTACTTCTACAGTGTTTTCAAACTTTATTATAATCACCCTGCACATGAAAACTTGTTTTAAAGATTTAAGATTTTTAACTTCAGAGTGGTCTTATCAGGTGCCAGCCTGTCCCTTCATAGTAATGCAATGACAACAAAGAAAAACAGTTTTCGTTAATCTTCAGTGGATCATCTGAAGATGAGCGGCATGTACAGGGTCGAAACATCGTGGAGTGTGAGAAACTAGGATCGGTTACAGGCTCGACATTTGCTTCGACTACCAAAAACAACCTACTGCTGAACTGAGTATCTTGGAATGTTTCAATAAATATATGTGGCCAAGAGAGATGAAACGCCTTGAGTTTTTGGGAGGAGCAGCCGATAACGCAAAGGAAACTCTCGCGATGTCTACTGTGAAGGTTTCGGAGGGGTGTGAGGCATAAGAAGCACACTTAATGCCGCGGCCAACAATGCTGTCCGTCTCGAGAAGCGGTATGGTGGTTCCCGGGTGTGGGTGAGGGGAGGTGGGGGGGGGGGGGGGGGGGTGAGATCGATCAGCGAGCCGGCGCCGGGTTCCGGATGGCCGCCGTTAGCGCAGCAGAGGAGAGCGCGGCGCCCCCTTCCGGCCATCGGCGCGCAGCGGCGCTCCGGCCTGGCGCGCAGACAAATTCCTCGTCTCGGACGGCCGTCGGTCCTCGCCAACGGTTTCCGATAGCGGCGCTCGCGTGCCAACGGCTTCATTACCATACACCGACACCAGTAGGCACTCCACCACCGCTTGTCCGAACGTCCCATTCTCGCCCATGGCGGCCCTTGTCCGTACGGCGAGCATGTACAGAGGGTACCCACTGACTATTCTAACTGCACGCCAGTATCCGCGGAAACATGTGGCGGCCATATATAGGTTGTTTTCCTCTTTACCTTACAGAATAATGAATGGAAGGAATGTTTATGTAGATAGCTAAACGCAAGAAACATTACGATTTCTACAGAGTTGTCTTTGTTGTGGTCTTCAGTCCCGAGACTGGTTTCATGCAGCTCTCCATGCTACTGTATCCTGCGCAATTTTCTATATCTCCCAGTACCTAATGCAACCTACGTCCTTCTGAATCTGCTTAGTGAATTCATCTTTTGGTCTCCCTCTACGAATTTTACCCTCCACGCTGTCCTCCATTACTAACTTGGTGATCCCACGATTCCTCAGAACATGTCCTACCAACCGGTCCCTTCTTCTTGTCAAGTTGTGTCACAAACTCCTCTTCTCCCCAATTCTATTCAATATCTCCTCATTAGTTATGTGACCTACCCATCTCGTCTTCATCATTCTTCTGTAGCACCACATTTCAAAAGCTTCTATTCTTTTCTTGTCCAAACTATTTATCGTCCATCTTTCACATCCGTACGTGGCTACACTCCACACAAATACTTTCAGAAACGACTTCCTTACACTTAAATCTGTACTCGATGTCAACAACTTTCTCCCTTCAGAAACGCTTTCCTTTCCACTGCCAGTCTACATTTTATATCCTCTCTATTTCGACCATCATCAGTTATTTTGCTCCCCAAATAGCCACACTCATTTACTACTTTAAGCGTCTCATTTCCTAATCTAATTCCTTCAGCATCACCTGACATAATTCGACTACATTTCATTATGCTTGTTTTATTTTTGTTGATGTTCATCTTATATCATCCTTTCAAGACACTGTCCATTCCGTTCAACTGCTCTTTCAAGTTCTTCGCTGACTCTGACAGTTTTACAAAGTCATCGGCAAACCTCAAAGTTTTTATTTCTTCCCCTTCGATTTCAATACCTATTCCAAATTTTTCTTTTGTTTCATTTATTGCTTGCTCAATATACAGATTGAATAACTTCCGGGAGAGACTACAACCCTGTCTCACTCCCTTCCCAATCACTGCTTCCCTTTCATGTCCCTCGACTCTTATAACTGCCATCTAGTTTCTGTACATATTGTAATTAGCCTTTCCCTCCCTGTATTTTACACCTGCCACCTTTAGAATTTGAACGAGTATTCATTTTAGCATTATAAAAAGCTTTCTGTAAGTCTACAAATGCTACAACAGTAGGTTTGCCTTTCCTTAATCTATTTTCTAAGATACGCCGTCGGGTCAGTATTGCCTCACGGTTTCCAATACTTCTACGGAATCCAAACTGATCTTTCTACAGAGCTATGTTAGGATCATAATATATTTACTCGTTTTCCACAACAAAGTATGAATTTTTATACAGAACATTATTTTTACTACGATGTAGCTGATGTATTTAGCTGTGTGCAAATCAGTTACAATCAAATATCTATACATTTTAGTTAGCAAAGTACAAAAGTTTAAAGTTTTAGGGGTGAATGCTGTTGTACAATGCGCAACACAATTAAAGGGTCACTTTTCCGTAACCATACAATTATCTCTCACTGCTACGCATAAATATGAGATTTGGCTCAAAGGTGCCTACAGCCTCCCTCTGCAATGGTGCAAAATCGTGGCACTCTGCGACATCGCGCTCGGCGACGTTTCAAACAACAAAGTATTGACACATGCACAAAAAACGTCAGGGCTCGGAAGTTCATGAGAGTTGTCTGATGCGCTAGTGATACCACGTCGACACCAAACTGCAGCCAAACTCTGCGCAACGGCACCGCGGACGCGTCACAGGGTGGGAAGGTGGTCACACCCACTCTTGGTTGGCTAAAGAGCGAGGTCATCGTTTCAACCGGATTAGCGAAGGATGTGGAAAGAGGTCGCAGTGCCTTTTCAAAGGAACCATCCCGGCATTTGCCTGAGGCGATGTAGAGAAATCAAGGAAAACCTAAATCAAGATGGACAGCCTCTTGTTTGAACCGTCGTCCTCCCGAACGTGAGTCCTGCGTGATAACCACTGCGCCACCTCGCTCCGTACACCCCTTCTTACCGTTACTTCACCCCTTCCTTTGATGCCTCTGCTGTGGAGGTAAGGATCGCGACAAACAAGGTTGAAATCCTACCGTTTTCTCATGAGAGGGCGAGAAAACCATTCCAGGCAGATCGCTGCTTAGAATCGACTCGAAAACGCCTCATGGTATGGCACAAAGGTAAATGCACGCAAATACCTTGATTTCATTCATGCATTGATGATTTTTCCTTCATGTTGAGCCACAATGACATAAAACTTACGGAAAGATACAACCACTGTATGATATACTTAATTACACGATCTTGATTTCAGCCTTCGGCTGTTTTGAAGCGCTAAGAAAATCAAAAATCATCATTCTGTGGTATACAATTCACCGTTGAAATATATATCTTCGAAATCGAAGCTTTGTGTACTTCAGTAATGACTTACGTTACACACACAACAGATGATTTCTGATATTTGTCATGCTTGAAAATCGTCAAAGGCCGAAATCTAGATCGTGTAATAAAGCAAACGGCCAAATGGTGGCTATATCATTCCATAAGTTTATTGATCGACTATTGGAGAGCAATTAGCGACTTCTAGCAAAGTGCAGACATAATTTCGAACCTTTACCTTTGGGATGTGGATTCCCACAGATTTCGCTGTAGAAAACCACAGCTCGCAGTGCGACGAGCAACAGGCCTGTCCTTGACAACCGTCGACACTGCTCAGACCGTCCGGACGATTCAGTTCGTCTCTAAGGACACTGTGGACCTGCAGCCACATTCAGCGTTATTGTACACCTCTGGGGGACAGCAAAAAATGGTTCAAATGGCTCTGAGCGCTATGGTACAACTTCTGAGGTCATCAGTCCCCTACAACTTAGAACTACTTAAACCTAAGTAACCTAAGGACATCACACACATCCGTGCCCGATGCAGGATTCGAACCTGCGACCGTATCGGTCGCGCGGTTCCAGACAGTAGCGCCTAGAACCGCTCGGCCACCCCGGCCGGACAGCGCGACAGCAGTTTTCGCTCTGGTATAGATTGTGGTACCACTAGGGACTGGTCAAAGGAATTCGATAAAATTTGTATGAGATCTGAAGCAGCAAAAGGTGTTTATACTTTTCAGCCCTTAGATATAAGAGAAATCAGAGCTCGAACCGATAGGTGTTCCTTTTTCCAACGCGCCATTCGAGAGTGGAATGTTAGAGAAGTAGTATGAAAATGGTTGGATGAACTCTCTCCAATCACTTAAGTGTGAATTGCAGAATAACCATGTAGCTGTAGATGTAGGTCACTGATTACTAGGTGCTGACATGAGAGGTAACAACTTCAACACCGCTGAGCTGAGTGGCAGAATGTCGTTGAACTAGCGTCAGCTGCCGGTATGCAAAATCTGAGAGGTGTCGAAAGGGATATCTGTAAGTTTCAGTCATTCTACACTCCAAAGGCATGCGATCACGTTGAGTATAATTGATGGCCCGCGATGTGATTCGGGAAGGGCTGAACAGAGCGGCGTTATCAGCAGTGTCACAGACCGTCAAGAACGTATAAGTGCACAGAACGTTGTGTGCGATTTTTAGTGTGTATGAGACTCTGCACAAATGGCCCATAAGGAAACGTAAAGTCAACGAAATGAAGCAGACTTTCACACATCGACAACATCACATAGAAATGGCTAACAAACACAAAAAACGCACTTGAAAATGGGAATCATTTCCCGAAACCCATCGTGTGAAAAAAATAAAAAAATAAAGTAAAACGTGAGTGGTAGCAGATGAATCATTTATAAACAAACCTATCGTTTTCACAGTCACAGGCTTTCAAAACTATTTATAATGCATCAAATCAGTTCATGATTTAATTTGTAGTTTCACTGCTCCCTCCCCTAGCTTCATAGAACATGTTCACAATTCTAACGGCTTCTAAAGAGTCACTCACAGTAGGGATTGACACTTTATGTCTTTCTTCTTCTGCGTCTCCCTTGCTCACTTCGTGGTCATTGTGGGCCTGATTCTTTACTTCAGTTGAAATTTCGTGTTCAGTTTGCGCTTCTGTTGTAACATTGTCATCATCTACTACTGCACACGTTTCATAGTCGCACTGATTGAGAATACCACAGCTGATTTCTGGCAGCAATTCAGACAGAGGCAGATCATCAGCGTCATCGAACGTGTCTTCATTTTCGCCGGTATTTATGATTCAGTTGTGATTTCCGAATGGCGGAAACAGTTCTGATGTTTTGGCTGTGACCTGGTTCCAAGCTTTCGTAATAGTCTGATCACATCCATGAGTGTAACAGAATAATTCTGCTTTTTCTCAATGCATTGTATCATTTTCAATTTTGTGAGCTTACGATAGTGGCATTTCAGTCTCCTAGTTGCTCCTTTGTCCATCGACTGCAATAAGTTCGTCTTTTATTTGCAGAAAGAGAAACAAACCTAATATTCTCCAGACCAGAAAGTGTAGGATGTGCTGGCCACTTGTCAACAAGAACCAGTGTCTTCCTTTTCTGACTTCTAAGCTCCCGGTACCAACGCCTTATTTCAGCTTAAGAGAGTTCGGAGGTCACCCACGACTTTTTATTAGCATTGCGGTTCACTGGCAGATTTTTCAATTGCTTAAAACAACCAGGAATTTTTGATTTACCTACGTATTACGAGTAACTTTTTCTTCCGTTAGCACAAACCAGAACTGTTATTCGTTCTTTAGATAACTTTCCACCAACATACTTTTTGCCTTTGAATTTCAAACTTTTGCCATGTGCCAGTCTCGTCTGCAAAATTGGATTGTTTCAGTATTCACACTGTCAGCTCCACCACTCACTTTGTCAAAAGAAACGGCGTGACGTTGCTTGATTGTGTCAATCCATTCACTGCAGCACACAAACTCCTCATCTTTTAATTTTTTGACAAGTTCTTCTGGTTCCACCATAATGAAAGGCCAACTAATGGGTACACTGATTTTTCTCTGCTGCTTAAACCATCGCTCCGTTCGGGTTTTCGTAACCGCTTAATTTTAGATAAATTTTGTTTAAACGTAATAACAAGTTCATCCCTGTTCTTCCAAATCGTTGACACTGTGGAATTTACGAGGCCAAATTGACGATAAAGGTCAACTTCTTATCCCCATTCTCGATTTCATTAATCACCTTCAATTTTTCTTCCACTGTCAAAAATTTTCCTTTATTGGCTTTGCTTTCTAAAGTACGTGCACTTTGTAACAAATTGTTATGGAAACAAACATCGCGTGTACTGTTGACGAGTTCTCTAATTGTCATCACTATTGTAATGTGAATGTGCTAGAGTAACAATGAGCAGAGGAGACTATACTACAACTATCATTGACGGAACGACACAGAGAATAAAATGCCAGATTGCCATATTATAACAAAAGAATTCGTTCTACAATTTGGTTCATGTAAAATTTTGTTGGTAAGTGAGTCTAAAAAAGACGTTATATAAGAGGTAAACGCGTATACGTTTGTCGTATTAAGCAAATGTGAGAAGTAAGTTCGTTATGCGAAATATGGCCGTACCACAGAAATCACGACGTTATTGCCGAATTGTTGTTGTAACCGATGTCATTACAAGAAAGGTGAACTGTAATTACAACGAATTACGATTGTTTGTATACTACACTCGCATCTCCTATAACATGAAGCACTGCTTACTCATTGTAAGAGTAGATTTCGTCTAAGCCATTCTGAATTCCTTACAGTTATTCGGAACTGTTAACGGAAAGAAAATCTAAGCCAGAAACATAAGACACAATCAGCCGATCAAAAATTGCATTCGAAAAATGTTATCCAGCCACGGTTTAAACCTAATAAACAGAAATTGTTTACATTGTCTGCATTTTAAGTTGTTATATCAGCATTGATCTCTTTCGTTGGAATTACAAATACGACTTATTACTAATAGGCCTGGTCAGCCTATAAGGGAAGTTGATTTGTAACATTGTTACCAAAATTATTCAAAAGGTATCTGACTGATTTACTACGTAAAGTAAACGTGTCTTTTTTAAACGATTATGTTCAGGTATACTAACAAAGCCGACTGCGAGAAAGAAAGTACCTTGCTATGCTGTGAAAATGGGCGGTCTCGTTTTCAATTTCAACTACAATTGCACAGCATGTAAAGCGTTACAAAGATTCTTTCCCTCATATATATTCTTACAAAAGTTGTATGCTCAGCAACGTGCTTTTTTTCGTGTTTCTTCGCCGTCTATTTGCAGAAGACAGGGAAATTGTGTTTATCGCTTATCAGCTTGTAATTAGAATATAATTACGAATCTGAATAGTTTGAAACTTTGTAATCCTACCTGTGCGCAGATTAAATCTACGCAAAATACTGTCACTGAAGCTACTATCCTCACAGATCAAGTGATTGGAGAGCTCTTTCTCGTACCCCGTATGCCAGTGTCCCCAACCGATTTACCAATTCATTTTAAATGACTTAAATCCCCAATCGAGGTTTCGTTTGCAATAACAAGAAACAATGCTCAAGTTCAGAGAGAGGCGACAAGTGGAGATGGACAGAGAGGGGAGATAGGAAACTGACATACAAATTTCGTAAAGGAGGGGAGGGACAGAGTGAGGGATAGAGAGAGATGGAAAGATAGAGAGAAAGACACAAAGAGAGAGAGAAAGACAGAGAGAGGGGGGATCGAAGAAAGACAGACAGACAGAGAGGTATCAGGAGGAGGAGGAAGAGGACATGGGGCGAGAGAGAAGGGGAAGGGTAGTATGGACAAATTGAGGGGGATGAGAAGATGAGAAGGGAGAGAGGGGAGATGGAGACAGAGAGAAAGGGGGAGGGGGAGATGGACAGTAAGAGGGGGAGGAGGAGAAAATGAACAAAAAGAGGGTAGAGGAGGAATGGTAAAAGCGAGGGGAAGGAGGAGATGGACAGAGAGATAGAGAGATGGGAAGGAATATAGGATTTATATACAGTTCCCATAAGTATCAAGCAATTGCGAATCATTGCCGGGTTCGCTAGTAGAAGTGTATTCGGAAAGACGACAAATTTTTCTCGAGTTTATTAGCTATGTGAAGGCAACGCCATTGACATGAATGAACAGATGACTTCCTTTCGCACCGATAGAGCCTGCTTCCCTTTGATGGAGACTAATTAGCAGTACAAGCCGGTACGGCGTGAGTTCGCCTTGGCACGAGTACGTGTAGCGACAAAGGAGGCGAATGCTCCGCTGCAAACTATGCGCCTGTTACTAGGTCTCGTAACTAGGCGCCAAATTAAGACGGCGCCTGCAACTGCGGTGTTCCCGTGTCGCTGTCTAATAAGTAACTTTTGCCAGACATCCCCGGGTCTCGTGCATTATAGGACTTTACCTTCCTGCTTTTGTTTGCTGCTCCGAAGCTTGCTTATTCGTCTTACTCATGCCCTGACATCAGCTTCTGTTATGTGACATATTTGGAAGCGCTGCTGATGCATACTGTTGTTACATAGGAGTATATAAATAGAGTTCAAAACGCGTCTGGTAGATACTGAACAAGGATTAACAAGCCAAACCATGACAGTCGAGTACCGAGTTGTGTCTTTATTAAAGCTGACGATTCTGCTAGTCACTCCCCTAAACAACGTACAAGTAAGTAATTATTGAAGTGAACAAATAATGTTTGAACACACTAGTAAGAAAGGAAGGAAGGAAACAGTTTAGCGTTCCGTAGACGGTATGATTAGATACAGAGCATATACTCTGATTGGGAAGGATGGGAAATGACATCCGCCGTGGTTTTTCTAAGGAAATATGTCTTTTCTTTTAATTACATCTTTTTCCTGGGGCGTCTCAGTCTTATGACTGGTCTGATGCGGCCCGCCATGAATTCCTCCCCTGTGCTAACCTCTTAATCTCAGAACAGTACTTGCAACCTACGTCCTAGAATTATTTGCAGGGTATTTCCCAATCTCCGTCTTCCTCTATCATCCTTACTCTCTACAGCTCCCTCTAGTGTCATGGAAATTATTCCGTGATGTCTTAGCAGATGTCCTACCATCCTGTCCCTTCTTCTTGTAAGTGTTTTCCATAGTTTCCTTTCGTCGCCGATTCTGCGCACGCCTTCCTCATCCGTTACCTTACCAGTCCAGCTAATTTTCAACATTCTTCAGTAGCATCACAGCTGAAATGCTTCGATTTTCTTCTATTCCGGTTTTCCCACAGACCATGTTTCACTGTCATACAATGCTGTGCTCCAAACGTACATTCACAGAAATTTCATCCTCAAATTAATATCTATGTTCGGTACTAGTAGATTTCTCTTGGCCAGAAATGCCCTTTTCGCAACTGCTAGTATGTTTTTGACATCCTCCTTGCTCCCTTCGCCATGGATTATTTTGATCCCTAGCTGGAATTCATCAAGTTCATCAACCTCTCTTACCTTGAAGACAATCTTCATAGTAACCTCAGGGTTTCGCAAACGAAATTATCTACAATGAAGTTGTGTCTGAAAAAAGCTGCACAAATATGTAGACACATTATGATAAAATTTGTAAGTTGTGCACAGACTGGTAACTAGCCTTCACCGTTCAAAAATGTAAAATTATGCACTTCACAAAAGGTGAAACAATGTGTCCTTTGATTATAGTATTAATGAGGCACAGCTGTAATCGGTCAACGTATACAAATACATGGGTGTAATATTTTTTAGGGATATGAAACTGAACGATCATATAGGCCCAGTCGTAGGTAAAGTAGGTGGTAAACTTTGGTTAAAATACTAAGGGAAGTGAAATCAGTCTGCAAAGGAGAAAGGAGATCACTCGTGAGACCCATTCTAGATTTCTGCTCAAGTGTGTGGCACCCATACCAAATAGGACTAACAGGGGATATTGACTGTATACAGAGAGGGGACAGCACGAATAGTCACATTTATGCTTGACCAGTGAGAATCTGCCACAGGGATACCGAAGAAACTGTACCGGCAGACACTTGAACATACACACAAATTATCCGAGAAAGCCCACTTACAAAGTTTCAAGAACAGCTTTTAAATGATGATTCGAAGAGTATGCTTCACCGACGTAGGTATCGCCCCCATAGGGATCATGAGGACAAGATTAATTACAACGCACACAGAGGCTTGTAAAGCCATTCTTCACTCACGCCACACATGAATGGAACGGGAAGAAGTCCTAAGAACTGTAGCAATGGGAAGTACCCTCTGCTACGTATTTAAATAGCGTTTGCAGAGTGTGGATGTAGGAGGAGGGCCCTGCCCTTGTCTTGACCGATTTAGGAAAAGGCTGAAAAACCTAAGCCTTCATCGTATGTTTGGTACTGAAGGATATTTCCATTTTCCAACCTGGCTGTTATATAATCAATGTTATTTCCATCTCTATCAGCTAGTTTCGGCCGCCAGCCAATTTCAAGTGAATAAACTCTTGTGCTGGATACTGATCTCGCAGAAGAAATGACTTGGCAGAGAAATTACTTCGGCACAGACTATTAACTGTTTACCGAACAAAATTTGTTGTACGCTGCGGAGTGAAGTTTATGAAACTTCTTGACATGACAGAAATGTATACTACACCGAGATTCGAACACACATCCTCGGATACCATCTGAGGTAACCGTGCTAATGTCATGAGGGAGGAAGGAAGAAGATGGGGTTTAACGTTCCGTCGATGTAAGGGTCATTATAAACGGAGCACAAACTCGTATGGTTTCAAGGATGGGGAATGAAATCGGCTGTGCCCTTTCAGAGGAACCATCCCGCCATTTTACTGAAGCTATTTAGGAAAATCACCGAAAATCTAAATCCGGATGGCCGGACGCAGGTTTAAACCGTCGTCCTCCCGTATACGAATCCACTGTGCTAACCACCTCGCTCGGCCTGGTTTCCTAAGCATGACTCACAGATTGCATTAGTTGTTGCCTGTCGCTAGTGTTCTAATCTTCCCACCACTCTACCAGGATGCTGCACAATATTAATTAGTCAGGAAGTTTCATAGTAGCCTACACTTCACTGCATAGTGAACATTATTTCTGGACGCTAATATCAACTGACCTACAGTCCAGAATTTTGTGTCACACGCTGACATTAACTGAATCTGTCTTGCCGTGTCTATAGGGTCTACACTTTGGTTCAAGTACCTCGACTTTTTCCAGCCTTTTTTTTTCTTGTTGGTTTATCGAATTGTCAAGAACACTCCAACCGATGTCTTTCCTACGATCGATGTTGATCTTGTAACTGCATTTGTTTGCGTTGTCGTTTTTTGGTTCTGTTAACGTACACAGTTTCCACACATTTAGAGCGTCGAACGACGTTTGGTTTATCTAAAACCCTTTCACTACTTGACCATATTACAGCCGTCATTCTCTCTCCTTCCGCAAGCCACACATTTTGAAACAAATAAGAGGTACAGATATTTGCTTAAAATATAAAGCTAATACATGACACTTCATTTCTATTTTTTATTGTTGGTTGAAATAAAGTGGATAAAAATAAAAAGAAAGCGAGAACGAGGGGGGGAGGGGGGAGGGGGGAGGGGGGGGGGGAGGGGGAAAGAAGAAAGTTCAGAAACAAAAAGGAAGAATTTCAGACCAAAAATGTAGTGTCACGGATAAAGTGTAAAGTAAATCCAAAGCGAAAATAATTTTAAGAGATGGGTCGCTTTTTAATTGGGGAAAAGTACAACTCATCCTTTTTTTTACAGTATAGGTTGTTCCATAGCTCAGTGCTTGCCACACAAGAAGACTTTGTTAGCACTAGTAGCATGGGAGGACAATGAAAGTAAGTTACAACTTACAGATGTAGTGTCTCGTGATTGGTAAAGGAATCAGAGATTAGGATTTAAAGTATCGTCGACGAAGAGCACATTAGAGGCAGTTATGAGTTTCTTTCGCGTAGGACTGTAACATTTGAGGACAAGTATTTAATGTTATTATTGAGGAGTTCACGGCACAATCCAAGAATATCGTAATCGGGTCTTCAGACCTGGTCAGTTACCTACAAGAAACGTATTGTGACAGTTATTTAGCATTTCGCTCACTCCACATAGAGATTTGTGGTGAGGTGAGGATGCTGTGAGTAGTCCATTTACGGCTTTGATCAACCACACCGAAAGAGTCTGTCTACAAGCAAAAACATTAACCAGTCTTTAAATTACTGGTCTACCGTACGGATTGCAGGACCAAATCAGTCGTCAACGAAACTTTGTACAACAATTTCGACAAATAGATGTGTATTAGAAACGTATATGAAGAACAGCCTGACGTAAGTCGTAAAAGACGATTATATCTGCGCAGTTCCGAAATACTTGCCGCTATGTAGTCGCAATCTCTATGGATAATTTCGAAATCAGTATCTTAGTGGTCGTAGCTGTATCGGTAGTGTACCGTTGACTCCTTATCAGGACCCTTTCTCAGAAAAATTTCCGCTGGATTTTCTTGTAAGACGTAGCTATATGTATTCAGAATACATTTCCTATTATGCTCGGTTGGCAAGATTGGTGTAAGAATATTAACCTATGGGATTTTACGCCGGCCGCGGTGGTCTAGCGGTTCTAGGCGACTGCTACGGTCGCAGGTTCGAATCCTGCCTCGGGCATGGATGTGTGAGATGTCCTTAAGTTAGTTAGGTTTAAGTAGTTCTAAGTTCTAGGGGACTGATGACCACAGATGTTAAGTCCCATAGTGCTCAGAGCCATGGGATTTTACAATACAGAGTGACCGAAGACAATACACTGAGGCGACAAAAGTCATGGGATCTCCTTTTATACTGCATAGTGCAGCAACTCGACGTGGCATGGACTCAACAAGTCGTTGGAAGCTTCCTGCAGAAATACTGAGCGATGCTGCCTCTACAGCCGTCGATAATTGCGGAATGTTGCTGGTACAGATTGTTGTGCATGACCTGACCCCTCGATTATGTCCAATTAATGTTCGATGTGATTCATGTTGGACGCTCTGGGTGGTCAAATAATTCGCTCGAATTATCCAGAATGTTCTTCAAATCAATCGCGAACAATTGTGTCGTGGATAATGACGCACTGTCGACCATAAAAATTCCATCGCTATTTGGGGACATGAAGTCCATGAATGGCAGCAAATGGTCTCGAAGTAGACGAACATCTAGAGAAACCAGTCCATTCGATGTAAACACAGTTGCATGGTTACGGAGCCACCAACAGCTTGCACAGTGCCTTTTTGACAAGTTGGGTCCGTGGCTCCTTGGGGTCTGCGCCACACTCGAAGTCTACCATCAGCTCTTACCAACTGAAACAGAGACTCGTCTGACAAAGCCACGGTACTCCAGTCGCCTAGAGTCCAACCGGTATCGTCACGAAACCAGTAGAGGTGCTACACGCAATATCGTGCAGTTAGCAAAGGCACTCTCGTCGGTCGTCTGCTGCGAACCCCATTAACGCCAAATTTCGCCGAACTGTCCTAAGTGATACGTTCATCGTACGTCCCACATTAATTTCTGTGGTTATTTCACGCAACGTTGCTTGTCTGTTAGCACTGACAACTCTACGCAGACGGCACTGCTCTTGGTCGTTAAGTGAAGTCCGTCGGCTACTGCGTTGTCTTTGGTGAGAAGTAATGCTTGAAATTTGGTGTTCTGGGCATGCTCTTGACACTGCGGATCTGGTAACATTTAATTCCCTAACGATTTTCGAAACAGAATGTGCCATGTGTCTAGCTCCAACTATCAATCAGCGTTCAATGTCTTAATTCCCGTCGTGCAGTCATAACCACGTAGGAAAGCTGTTTACATGAATCACCTGAGTACAACTGACAGCTTCACCAATGCGCTAGCATTGTATACCGCGGGTGTGCGATACTACCGCCATCTGTGTATGTGCTTATTGTTATCCCATGACTTTTGCCCGCCGTGGTGGCCGAACGGTTCTAGGCGCTTCAGTCTGGAACCGCGCGGCCGCTACGGTCGCAAGTTCGAATCCTGCCTATGGCATAGATGTGTGTGATGTCCTTAGGTTAGTTAGGTTTAAGTAGTTCTAAGTTTTAGGGGACTGATGCTTCAGATATTAAGTCCCATAGTGCTCAGAGCCATTTTTGAACCATGACTTTTGTTATCTCAGTGTAGGTTAAGGCCAACGATGAATGAAATCTGAAGCAAGCAACAGATTAAAAAAATTAATGCATGAAGTAGATAACGATGATGTATTTATTTTGCGTTTTTAATATTTCTAAATCTTGATTACTTACCTCTGGGCATAAGAAGATTTTTCGTGGACAGAGATTTGCCCAAAGACTAGGGGAAGGAGGTCGTTAATAGGAAACCAAAGAGCAGAAGTAGCTCTACTGACGTGGTGCAACCAGTATTGATGCCGGACAAAACACCGACAGATAAATTCCTGTTCCAGGTCGGCAGGGGTTGGCGACGATCTGCCGATCCATCATGTAAAAGCAATTATCGATACAAATGTCACACAAGACACCTCGTATAGGATAGATCTCTAAAAAACGACCGAAAACAGAACATGGGCCACGAAATGCATTACAACTTGGAACCTGGAACGCCAGAAGCCTATACCACAGAAGCAGATAAGTATGGAACAGTCTTGCTGGCTCTGTAAGAGACAAGGTGGACAGAACCGGGTCTTTAGAAAAGGAAAACTATGTCATTGTACATGGTGTCTCAGAAGCAAACCATTCACTAGGTACTGGTTTCGTGGTGAATAATTATTATTCTTGTAGATTTTAAATCATCCCCCTTCAGAAACTCACATAACAATCGACACCAAGAAACACCTAGTCACATGTATAAACTGCCATGCCCCCACCGAAGAGAGTGATGCAATCAAAAGAAGATATATTCTATGAGGAACTTGGAACGGTCTTGGACAATGTACTAAGGGAAATCATCTTCGTGGATCCTAATGCAAAAGTAGAGTAAGAAACAGCCTTCAAGAAACTATCAGAAAGCACACCTTACATGATGTTGCCAACGATAATGGCATTAGGTTGGCTGCCGGCCGGAGTGGCCGTGCGGTTCTAGGCGCTACAGTCTGGAGCCGAGCGACCGCTACGGTCGCAGGTTCGAATCCTGCCTCGGGCATGGATGTGTGTGATGTCCTTAGGTTAGTTAGGTTTAATTAGTTCTAAGTTCTAGGCGACTGATGACCTCCGAAGTTAAGTCGCATAGTGCTCAGAGCCATTTGAACCATTTTCAACCATTAGGTTGGCTAATTTCGCAACAGCAAAAAGCACGTCCATAATTATTGCGGACTTTGTTAGGAAAAGATAATACATAGGATCTTGGGTCTCTCTTGATGGGAATAGAGTGAACCAAATTGACCATGTATTGGTAGAAACAAGAATAAAGAGGACAATATGTCCTGAATGTAGACTGAACCTCTTCCTTGTCAGAGTAGTGAGGACGGTCTGCAGACGCAGAAAGACCAAAGGAAAGTAAAAAAATAAATTAATTCAGTTGATACGATCAGGAAAGCTTGAACAAGGATAATATAATATAATAAATATGAAGAAGGATAATATAAAGATAAAACTTACCAAGTATTGGCGAATTAAAAGGATAGAAATACCACGACAGATGAGAATTGGAACGTAGTTCAGAGATGCAATTAAAGAAACACTTCAATAATTAATTCAAAAACGAATTGAAGTAAACCAAGGGTCCAGAATGAGATTTTCACTCTGCAGCGGAGTGTGCGCTGATATGAAATTTCCTGGCAGATTAAAACTGTGTGCCGGACTCTAATTCGGGTTCGAGTCTTGGTACGGCACACAGTTTTAATCTGCCAGGAAGTTTAAACCAAGGGTGGTTTGATGAAGTATGTGAGGAAGCTACCCGATTGAGATCCTGCTTCACATAGAAACCAAAGGCAAACTCAGCACGCGGTAGTTCGTCTGAGAGGCGTGCTGACACATATCAAAAGGCAAGTACTATGAAGTTAAATGGAAATCCCTCGAAGGAAGACGATGTTCTTTTCGCGAAACACTATTGAGAAAATTTAAAGTACTAACATTTTAGGTTGACCGCAGAATTTCTCTACTACAGGCAACATACATTTCGCATAAGTACTGCGAAAAGAAAAGCGAAATACGGATGTAGATGTAGAAATGCAGCAATGTTCCCCTATTTTCTCTGCCCAG
Organism: Schistocerca gregaria; assembly: GCF_023897955.1. Taxonomy (NCBI): domain Eukaryota; kingdom Metazoa; phylum Arthropoda; class Insecta; order Orthoptera; family Acrididae; genus Schistocerca; species Schistocerca gregaria. The sequence goes on from NC_064921.1 coordinate 532,988,179, forward strand.
AAACAAGGCGAGGTGGCACAATAGCAGGACACTGGAGTGGCATTCAGGGAGCAGCGATTCATATTTCCTTCCGGCAACCCGGTCTGTCTCTAATAATCGCGACGTTAAGCCTCAATTTTTCCTCTTTTCCTATGATGAGAACGTACCTTACACCCACTTAACAACTTGTATAGTGTTTAGTTTCTGACTATGTCTGAGCTTATAGGGACTGACAGAAACAAGCTTGTAATAGTAACGAAATTTTATTTTCGATTCCAGTCTTGTAATTTTTCAGAATGTATGGTCGCTGTTACTATTTCTGGACCTACTTCTTTTCGTTAAGCAGCTAGAGAAGAGAATGTTTATTAAATTCCTGTGCAACTAAAGCAGCGACTCAAACAGGAGATAATATCGCCTTACAAAGAGGATTTCATATTTGTCTGTTTTTATTTTTTTTATTTTGGTTACCTTAAATGACGTATGCGTCGTTATGTTTCTAAAGCAGCTGCCTTGTGGCAACAGACTTTGTTGCATTACACTCCGTTTGTCCTGTAAGAGAATTCTTCGCAAGCAGCTAATTCCAGTGAAATAGTACCCATACTTGTAAGTGAACGAAGTGCATCAAAGGTATTGGATTTCTCATGAAAAATAATAATAAAAATTAAATATCAACATAGGTTTTGGAAATAGTTTCTTAGTTATAGTTAATGTACGAGCTGAAAAGTAGTCCAGTAAGAGCACAAAAAAGGCAAATAAGCTCCTTTTCATAAAAACTCTGACAGAAAAGTGACGAACCACCTGTTCCGAGCCTCATTCCACATTCCTCACCAAAATTTTTGACAAGCGAAGAACACATTCTCGCTCTCTTAACACAGAACGTTCTAAATTTTTTACCCAGTCTCCCTTTGTAGCAAAGCCTTTATACTCAGTATCTCCCTCTCACCGCGACTATACATGACTCTCTCCCACATTCTCCTTTTCCGCTCATTGAATTTACAATATATCCCACTGCCACGGTCTCCTCTCTCACACTCTCTCCCTTTGTCTTGCTTTACCAGAGCACAGTATCTGTTACTGTAAAAGTAAGATGATTGGTTGTAGTAGTTGCGGTCTTCAATCCTGAGACTGTTTGATGCAGCTCTCCATACTACTCTATCCTGTGCAAGCTACTTCATCTCTCAGTACCTACTGCAGCCTACATCCTTTTGAATCTGCTTAGTGTATTCATCTCTTGGTCTCCCTCTACGATTTTTACCCTCCACGCTGCCTTCCAATACTAAATTGGTGATCCCTCGATATCGCAGCACATGTCCTACCAACCGATCCATTCTTCTAGTCAACTTGTGCCACAAGCTCCTCTTCTCCCCAGTTCTATTCAATGCCTCCTCATTAGTTACGTGATCTACCCATCTAATCTTCAGCATTCTTCTGTAGCACCACATTTCGTAAGTTTATATTCTCTTCTTGTCTAAGCTATTTATCGTCCACGATTCACATCCACACATGTCTACACTCCATACAAATACCTTCAGAAACGACTTCCTGACAATTAAATCTATACTAGATGTTAACAAATTTTTCTTCTTCAGAAACGTTTTCCTTGCCATTGCCAGTCTACATTTTATATCCTCTCTACTTCGACCAGTTATTTTGTTCCCCAAATAGCAAAACTCCTTTACTACTTTAAGTGTCTCATTTCCTAATCTAATTCCCTCAGCATCACCCGTTTTAATTCGACTACATTCCATTATCCTCGTTTTTCTTTTGTTGATGTTCATCTTATACCCTCCTTTCAAGACACTGTCCATTCCGTTCAACTGCGCTTCCAAGTCCTTTGCTGTCTCTGACAGAATTACAATGTCATCGGCGCACCTCAAAGTTTTTATTTCTTCTCCGTGGATTTTACTACCCACTCCGAACTTTTCTTTTGTTACCTTTATTGCTTGCTCAATATACAGGTTGAATAACATCGGGGATATACTACAACCCTGTCTCACATCCTTCCCTACAACTGCTTCCCCGTCATGTCCCTCGACATTTATAACTGCCATCTGGTTTCTGTACAAATTGTAAATAGCCTTTCGCTCCCTGTATTTTACCCCTGCCACCTTTAGAATTTGATAGAGAGTATTCCAATCAGCATTGTCAAAAGCTTTCTCTAACTCTATAAATGCTAAAAACGTAGGTTTGCCTTTCCTTAATCTTTCTTTTAAGATAAGTCTTAGGGTCAGTATTGCCTCACGTGTTCCAACATTTCTATGGAATCCAAACTGATCTTCCCCGAGGTCGGCTTCTACCAGTTTTTCCATTCGTCTGTAAATATTTCGCATTAGTATTTTGCAGCTGTGACTTATTAAACTGATAGTTCGGTAATTTTCATATCTGCCAACACCTGCTTACTTTGGGATTGGGATTATTATATTCTTCTTGAAGTCTGAGGGTATTTCGCCTGTCTCATACATCTTGCTCACCAGGTAGTAGAGTTTTGTCAGGAGTGGCTCTCCCAAGGCTGTCAGTAGTTCTGACGGAATGTTGTCTACTCCGGGGGCCTTGTTTCGACGCAGTATCGTATCTCCCATTTAATCTTCATCTACATCCTCTTCCATTTCCATAATATTGTCCTCAAGTACATCGCCCTTGTATAGACCCTCTATATACTCCTTCCACCTTTCGGCTTTCCCTTCTTTGCTTAGAACTGGGTTTTCATCAAAGCTCTTGATATTCATGCAAGTGGTTATCCTTTCCCCAAAGGTCTCTTTAATTTACCTGTAGGCAGTATCTATCTTACCCCTAGTGAGATAAGCCTCTACATCCTAACATTTGTCCTCTAGCCATCCATGCTTAGCCATTTTGCACTTCCTGTCGATATCCTTTTTGAGACGTTTGTATTCCTTTTTGCCTGCTTCATTTACTGCATTTTTATATTTTCTCCATTCATCAATTAAATTCAATATTTCTTCTGTTACCCAAGGGTTTCTACTAGCCCTCGTCTTTTTACCTACTTGATCCTCTGCTGCCTTCACTACTTCATCCCTCAAAGCTACCCATTCCTCTTCTATTGTATTACTTACCCCCATTCCTTTCAATTGTTCCCTTATGCTCTCCGTAAAACTCTGTAGAACTTCTGGTTCTTTCAGTTTATCCTGGTCCCATCTCCTTAAATTCCCACCTTTTTGCAGTTTCTTAAGTTTTAATCTACAGTTAAAAACTAATAGATTGTGGTCAGAGTCCACATCTGCCCCTGGAAATGTCTTACAATTTAAAACCTGGTTCCTAAATCTCTGTCTTACCATGATATAGTCTATCTGAAATCTGTCAGTATCTCCAGGCTTCTTCCATGTATAGAACCTTCTTTCATGATTCTTAAACCAAGTGTTAGCCTTGATTAAGTTATGCTCTGCGCAAAATTCTACCAGGTGGCTTCATCTTTCATTTCTTAGCCCCAATCCATACTCACCTACTATGTTTCCTTCTCTCCCTTTTCCTACTCTTGATTTCCAGTCACCCATGACTATTAAATTTTCGTCTACCTTCACTACCTGAATAATTTCTTTTATCTCATCATACATTTCGTCAATTTCTTCGTCAACTGCAGAGGTAATTGGCATATAAACTTGTACTACTGCAGTAGGCGTGGGCTTCGTGGCTATCTTGGCCACAATAATACGTTCACTATGCTGTTTGTAGTAGCTTACCCGTACACCTATTTTTTATTCATTATTAAACCTACTCCTGCATTACCCCTATTTGATTTTGTATTTATAACCCTGTTTTCACCTGACCAAAGGTCTTGTTCCTCCTGCCACCGAACTTCGCTAATTCCCACTATATCTAACTTTAACCTATCCATTTCCATTTTTAAATTTTCTAACCTACCTGCCCGATTAAGGGATCTGACATTCCACGCTCCGATCCGTAGAATGTCAGTTTTCTTTCTCCTGATAACAACGTCCTCTTGAGTAGTTCCTGCTCCGGAATATTTTACCCAAGAGGACACCATCATCATTTAACTATACAGTAAAGCTTCATGGCCTTGGGAAAAATTACGGCTGTATTTTCCCTTTGCTTTCAGCCGTTCGCAGTACCAGAACAGCAAGGCCATTTTGGTTAGTGTCACAAGGCCAGATCAGTCAATCATGCAGACTGTTGCACCTACAACGGCTGAAAAGGCTGCTGCCCCTCTTCAGGAAAGATGACTGGTAAATCCTAGAACTAACCGATGAAATGTAAGACTTACCATCATGGTCTGGTAAAAGTCTGAAATTGCTTATTATATGCATAGATTTTGAATTTTTACCAAGATATGTTGGTAAATCTTAGGATGTACCCATACCAACAGATAAAACCGTAGTCATTTAAAAATCAGCTTAGCAATTTATTGAAATAGTTTGTATTTATTGTAAATTAATGTATTTCAAACATTCTTGCATTCCAATGTGATTATAATGAGCAATATTCCATATTAGTGAAAGATGTTACCTTGTAAACATTAGTTTGTGTTTTAACAAGGCTGGCTATTGTCGCATTTCGAATTATATAATATGGAAGACGATTTACACAAGCGTTTTTTAGTTGAACACTTCTTTAAGCAGTTGCACTTTTTGAACCCTTATCACCCAACAAACGATTGTTTGGCAACCACTTCCCATAGACTAATTTCTTCTCTTGCTACTTCTTCAACTTTGATAAAGTCTCCCTTGCACAGTGTAAATTGTTTCCTAGTGTACAACGACTTCAGTTAACCAGCTTTGGTGCCAAAATAATAAAATTCGTCTTTCTGAATATTTATCACTATTACTATTATAGATTTTGCATCAATTTCTGCCGTGTCTACATCCAGTACTTTAATTCTCACATTCTGTACAGTTGAAGGTTTTGGAATTTTGCTACATGAGATTGTTTTCATTTTCTTTGCCTACAGTTGATGACCTTCTTTGGTAGCTTCTCGTGTCCGTTCGCCTCGTTACAACCATCAGCTGATGCCGGTGTCTCGTTGTCAACTGTCGTAAAATCCTGTGTCTCTGGTGCTTCCTCACATGCTGCAGTCGCAGTTTCTACCTCCCGTTCCTTCTGTTCCAGCACCTGATTCACTGGCATCAAAATGGCTCTGAGCACTATGGGACTTAACATCTACGGTCATCAGTCCCCTAGAACTTAGAACTACTTAAATCTGACTAACCTAAGGACATCACACAACACCCAGCCATCACGAGGCAGAGAAAATCCGTGACCCTGCCGGGAATCGAACCCGGGCGCGGGAAGCGAGAACGCTACCGCACGACCACGAGATGCGGACCTAACTGGCATCAATTCCTCGGCCGACATTTGGTGTTCAACATTGTTTCGAAGTCCTCTTCAGTGTTTATATTTTTTATCAAATGACATGGAACAACTGAGGTCGAAATGCCCATTTTCGTTGGAACCCCAAACATGGCTTCATATGGTGAACATCTGATCCCTTCATGATAAGCCCTATTTCTCATTGCTTGCACAAACTTGAGCCATTCAGACCATTTTGCTGTATCATTTGTTTCCACTCGAGTTAATAACATATTTTTGATATCTTGATTTGTTCTTGCGACTGATCCCGGAGACTCCCGTGCAATATCTTTATATCACTCCACAACCCACATAAACTTTGAATGACTAGGTTACAAAACTCTCTACTTTTATCAGAAAGAAGGTAAAAATGTACAAAAGATGATATACTACTTCGTCAGTCCTTTTCGATGAGAAGTCATAGTTACCAACAAAGACACTTATCTGATCACAAAACTGGCAACAATCAAACTTTTATGAACCTGCATGACGGAGACTGGAGTCTTCAATCCAGCTTTTAACAGTTTGCATCTTGTTAAAAGTTCGAAATCTATGCACACAATAAGAAATTTTGGACTTTCACCGCACGGCAATGGTAAATCTTAGCTTTCACCGATTAATTCTAGGATTTACCAATTAGCTTACTTTTACACTAACATATCCACCATACCTCGGCAGCTCAAAAATTCTAGGAGACCTAACTTACTTTTTCCTCTGTACCTACGTTCGTAAAATTTCCGTTCAAAATGCTCCGTCCCCCTATACTTACGTGTTAAAGTTTTCCGGTCTCGGATGGTCCAGACCCGCCAAGTCTACGTGTGGTCACCACTCATCTGAATTTTTATTTTCACTGTCTCCTCTCTCTTTTGCACTCGCTGCTTCTATCCCGACCGACCTCTTTCTATTTTACTGTTCACTGTCTCTCACTGACCATCACAGTATTCTCTCTCTCTCGTTCTCATTGCTACTTTGCTCTCTCTTCCACTGTTGTTGTGTCTCTCCTACTCTATTTTAGCACAAAAAGCGCGAATACGTTCGCATGCCAACGTTTTTTTATTAACAAGGCGGAGTGGGGATTAAGGCATACGGTTCCTCACTATTGTGTCAGAATGTTTTGGAGAGGAGCATATACGCATTCTTTGTCCACGACAGAAGCATTTTTAAGCTGGTTTCCTTCTTTCCCCTGTCAGCAGGACATGCAGTATATATGAAACAAACTCTGTGCGCCAGTAAAGTTTTGGAAGTTTATTTATATGCTTATACACGTTGACATACTTTGAGACAAATACTCATAAAGGACAAATAAGTACGCACAATATAAGGTTAATACAAATTCCTCTTCTGTCCGACGCAAGTACACTTTACAAAAAAGAAAATCCACAATAGTTTTAGGTTACTCCTACAGTATACCAAACAATGCGGTGTTTCGTTTGCAAGTACAAAAATGTCGAACATAAAAATCATTTTCTGTAATGTGCTGACGCCACCAGGTCAATAATTTCCCGGTCAAAGCAGCCTGTATAGGTGTGACGTGTCCATTACACAGAAACCGCACGTGATAAAGCTTTATTGATGAATGAAATGACGATTAGAAACATAGTTTGGTGACCTCAGAACTCTTGCGATGACTCCCGAACCTTTTCCACGTGGTCACTACGTCAGTTACAACTACATTTATGCCTCAGACCGGATATCACGTGCCTATTTTACGTGCAAAAGTACAGTAAATTTGAATCTCTCCGTCTCGGTAGCGGATAACGATATCGAAAAAGTTTCTAAGTTCACGGTGAATATGATCTTAAGAAAATATGGTGTAATTCTGACTATCTGCCACGAATATCAATTATAGAAGTAGCCAACCTCACAATTGATACTTCTCATACCCAAAAATCATGGTTTTTCGGGGAGAAATGGTGGTTTTATAAGGCGCCTCGGGTGAAGCCTAGACTATACCTAATGCAAAGGAACTAACGATTAACTCAACTTTCCTGGGTTGGAGGAAGTGTGCAATGTTTAAATTTTGAGCCTGTACTATAGGATAGCTGCAGCATGTCCGTTCTTGCGTTAAGTACACATATCGTTAGAGGGCCAAGGTCTATCAAAAGTACTTGACCCCTTATCAACGTGATAAACAGAACTCTAGATACGATGCCCTGAAAAATCACATTTTCGTGCGTTGCTGTAACTCGCCTGAGTACACATTGACCTGGTCAGTGAGCAGCCAACTGAAGATCAACGTTCTTCGGCGTCCGCCCTCGCCAGGCTGCTTTGTGTGCGATTTTCGGAAGCGGTGACGATGTTCACCGTGGCAAGTGTTTTCAGAGGGAAAAATAAACGTGAAGTAGGCAAGAGTAGAGTACTGTGTGACGTTTTGAACACGTAAGTCAGAAAGCGCCATTGCACGAATTAGAACTGTATCGGTCATGGAGACACACAGCTTTAAGAGATAGAACCTAGAGGTCGTCGCAGGAAGAATGGCGGAAGGAAAGAAGACAGGAACCGTCAGAAATACGGATGAAAATGGAGGAAACGGGGAAAAACCACAAGGATACGAACGCAGGGACGTCGAAGGGTTCTGTGGGTGCGTATAGGAGGTCACGAACACAACGAATGAAATACTATAGTGATGTGCTGTAAAAGTAGTTAAAGATAAGATAACTGAACACTTTCAGTAAGAACGAAAGTATATTAAATCACCCAAAAATTTCGCTGTTGACAGAAATCTATTGAGGCATGCAGTAGCGCGCGGCGTGGGAAGAGGAGATATCCATTGATGGTGGTAACTGGTGACGAAGCCGTCACCTAATTAAGATTAATTCACATGCGACTAGTACAGTTAAGTAATTTATTCCATGCACAGGCAACGCGGATTTCTTTTCCTACTCGCAGGCGAGGTTCGTGTGCTGTAATTTAACTGATAATGAGCGTATCTTGCGAGGAATAAGAACTCTGCCCTACCGCCGTTCTGAACACAATAGTAAGACGTATTTGTCATTGAAAAACAAGTACTAGGAATTTATTGCGGAGCTTAGTGAAGAAAACATCATTAAACTACTATAATTATGTCGATTTTTAACTAAGTACTTACGTGCGTGCTCTGAATTTGAATGTAATAATACAAGCACACACACACACGAACCAACGCGCATCAGTAACGCGTTGGTCCGCCTCTGGCCCTTATGCAAGCAGTTATTCGGCTTGGTATTGGTTTTTGGAGTTATTGGATGAGGAATATCGTGCCACGTTCTATCGAATTGACGCGTTAGATTGTCAAAATCACGAGCTGTTTATAGAGCCCTGCCCGTAATTCTCCAAACGTTCTCATTTGCGGAGAAATTATGTGAACTTACTTTGCCAAGGTAGTGTTTGGGAAGCACGAAGGCAAGCAGCAGAAACTTTTTCCCTGTGAGTTCCGGCATTGTCTTCCTGAAATGTAAGTCCACGGCGGCTTCTCATGACGGGTAACAAAACGGGGTGTAGAATTTCGTCGACGTGCCTTTGTGCCACAAGGATGCAGCGGATGACAACCCCTGGTTGGCAAGCCTTACGGTGGGTGACAGGTGGGTATCTCCCACTGTCCGGGACGTGTTCGGCCTGGAATCTCATTGACTCAAGTAAATGTCTTCAGTCATGAGTCCCGCTTCGACCTAACCCCCCGATGGCCAGCGAATTGCCGGCCGCGGTGGCCGAGCGCTTCTAGGCGCTACAGTCTGGAACCGCGCGACCGATACGGTAGCAGGTTCGAATCTTGCCTCGGGCACGGATGTGTGTGATGTCCTTAGGTTAGTTAGGTTTAAGTAGTTTCAAGTTCTAGGCGACTGATGACCTCAGATGTTAAGGCCCATAGTGCTCACAGCCATTTTGAGCCAGCGAATTGTTTGTCTGTCATGTACATCATGTTTACTAGTTTCCGTCTGATTTTGGTAATTCCATCGTGGTGTGTCATTTTCTTTTTGTGTTAGGTTCTATAACGGTAGCAGAGTCTAGGCCTTCCACGACAGAGGGCTGAGAAACTATCCTACCCAAATCCTTCTGAATCAATGCACAAAGAACTACGGAAACAAACTATTTGTGGTTGCGCTTAAGACGCAGCACAGTACGTTTTATTCGTTTAACCTCTAACCGGAAGAGTAGTGCAGTCCGCCGAGGTGTGACACATTGCGGAGCCGCGGTTCTCTTCAGCCCAACAGTAGGTGCGTTGACCGTCGGTCCCACCAGGTATTCCCTTCTAATGCTGAAGTAACTGGCACCTACAAAGCCAAGCATTCCTGATTTTACCACAGGTCGTGAACAACACAGGAGCGATGTTGCAGACTCTGTAGTTTATTTCTAGTGGGATTTTAAACAATAACATGTCTTGCGCCTTACGAGGTTCTCCGCAAAATTAGTTCACAGCGAGTTAAAAGGAAACCTACTTTAATCGAGTTATTGTACAGCTGCTAGTACTGAACGCTAAAATAGCATCAGGAGCACAATAAGGAAATATTCTCTCCAGAAGCACTAACCGGTGAGCGTAGGTTTTTACGTCCCCACACGAGCTGCGCCAACTTTAACAACAGCTCTTGCGGAAGTGATGTCTACGTTGGACCACTTAATAATACTTACGAACAGTAAGCCGTTTCACCTTGCAGATGCATTGTTGCTTTCTCCTGGTAAAATTACTTTCCATTTTTGAGGGTTGGCTTGATTTGAGGGAAGAGACCAAATAGCGAGGTCGTCGGTCTCATCGGATTAGAGAAGGATGGGGGAGTCGACCGTGTCCTGTCAACAGAACCATCCCGACATTTGCCTGAAGCGATTTAGGGAAATCACGGAAAACCTAAATCAAGATGGCCGGACGCGGGACTGACCCTTCGTCCTCGAGAATGCGAGTCCAGTGTGCTAACCACTGCGCCACCTCGCTCGGTTCCATTTTTGACAGAACGTTTGCAACTAGACAAATCGATGACGTTCTAAAATGTGTTATGCCCAAAAATAGGTATCGTAGAATCTCTTTCTTTCTCAAAGTGCTTTACATTCGACGATAGCGTTTGCTAAACAGTTCAATCCAATATCATTAAAATTTTAGAAATTTTTGATATTAAATGAATTTCGGGTCATAAAAATTATTAGACTGTGCGTAGCGAAAGAAAATAATGATACAATTTTTATTACAGACGTTACACGCAGCTCTGCATGTACTAAGTGTGCGGTACGCACCAGTTTGTTATAGCACTAGTTACGTCATTATCGAGTATGATTACCCCCAGCAGGAGAGACAGTGCAGTGTGATGTTGTTGACGATAGTAACTATGTGGTATACGGTGAGTGTTTGTAAATATACTGACAACTGAAAGCATATGCGCTGAACTGCGGCCCAACATGGTTGATCTCGCTTGTCCCGAGGAGCCACCAAAGTATTTGGCTCTGTGAATAGCCGCTAGACCCGAATCAAACTTCAGTTTCCATGGTCATTTCCTCCTACGATTCCCAAAAACTGTAAACAGTTTTTCCCACTGGGTGTGTGAAAATAGCAGCAGTGTAGGTATTTGTTTGGTATAAAACCACACATAACTGGCATGGGTACCTTGGAGGCTGTTGACGAATGGTTCAAATGGCTCTGAGCACTATGGGACTTAACGTCTGAGGTCCCCAGTTCACTAGTCTTAGAACTACTTAAAACTAACTAACCTAAGGACATCACACACATCCATGCCCGAGGCAGGATTCGAACCTGCGACCGTAACAGAAGGGCGGTTCCGGACTAAAGCGCCTAGAACCGCTAGCCCACAGCGGCCGGCGACTGTTCACATATATTTTCTATTTTTCTATGGGGGATCTCTGGCCTTCTGTGGATCGCTGTAGATTTCTTTGGTTTATTAGCTCTGTTACCATTATTTATGTGAAAACACTTTCACCATAGCATAAAAGCCAGTAATATTCAGTCAGCATAATGTACAACACAAAACGCAGAGTAATGCTGCAACCCTGAGCTGAAACACTGTACTCTGATGCGGCTGCCGCCGCTGCGGGAATAGCTGAGCACAGCGGCGTTGTGTCGCTCTTCCACTGCATTCAGTTAGCCCACACACGAGGTGCATATCCACCAACTCTTGAGCACTAAACCTATTTGTACAGCTGTGCATCTCTGTTGGGTTTAATTAACACTGCTGGAAAAATTATCCAGACGCTGAACCGATTGATACTGAATGGAATCATGAGGGAGAAGAATGTGGTGTGCATTACTGCTGACAACACAGCAACTACCGTAAATACAAGCGTATTTCCAGACAAGGCACGTGGCGCATACAGTCGACATTTGCACAGTGTGCACATAGTTTCAAAGCTCTGTAACGAGCCATCGCAGACAACGCGTCTCTTAAACCAAAGTGCTCAGAAAATATCCCTGCACGACCTCTGATATTTTGGCTATAGAGTTCAGGTTCAGTTAGAAGCACGGAAATGAAATGAACCGATAGAAGGGTGAATTTCATTCGTTTTCCAAACTGCTCCCACAGCAATAACGTCTTGGAAAGAAGCTTTTGGTGTGCATTTCAAACGCGGTATATACCCTGCAGGATTTACATCTGCATGTCGTCGTGGTTACTGAATTTTACGGTGCTCTAAATGTTAATTTGTGGGAGGAACCTCCTCATCGTGTAGAGTGAAATCAGCATCCGTTGAACGAAAGATCGTCCTATCCTCTAATTACAGCTAAGAACACTGTATGGAACGCAGAACGTCGATACCTCAAACGTATGTTCTTACGAAAGTATCGAAGCAGAAGTTCGATGCCATGAGGTATCGATAGCGTGTTTCTGACAAAAAGAATAGAGTAGATAGTCCGTCCGGTCTCCAATCTTTCCGTCTCTGTTTTTAAAACCTATCTATAATAGAAAGAGTTAGTCTATTTTGTCAACTTTTAAACAAAACAATATAAGCATTAAGTAAAATAATATTTTTATTTTCACCTGTAATGCCAACATTTGTAACAGTATTTTAAGGGAATTAAAATAAAATTTATCTTGGCAATTCGCACTGCAAATATGTAAAAGATCAGTTAACTCTCTTAATATCTCCAAATGTAAACAATTTCACTTTGCTGTTGTGATGGGGTGTCTCCTCAAGTACTTCTTCAAGTGTGGAGCTTTTTCCGAAGACTTCAAATCTATTTTGAACAGGTTTTTCTCCTCGCTTCACTGTTACTCAGTTTATCGAAACACTTTTACTTTTGGTAGGTGCTAATCTGACTGTTGATTTAGTAATTATTGCACTGCAATGTTTAAAAAAACACAAAAGCATACAAGTCGTGAAGACAAGGGTATTAGAAGTGAAGAAATTGCGAACGAAACAAATGTTTTCGTACACTCATTCTGCCGCGCGCATTGAAGCGCCCACTTTGGGGACTTAGGGAGGCACGACAGCCCATAGCCGAATGCATCCGTCGAACTACGTAGGAGGGTCGGTTTGCAGGCCCGTCTGGATGTGGCTTTCAGGTGGTTCCACATTCGGCTACATAAATGCCTGGTTGATATCCCCGTCTCGCGTGACTTAGAAAATTCGTAAACATTTTCGAAAACGTTCTAACACTTGCACTTGAGATAACACTACATCCAGACAAGTAAGTTACACAGATCTCGTGCTGATGGGGTATGGGAGAGGGAGGGTGGGGGAATGGGGGCTGGGGAGGGAGGGAGGGAGGGAGTGGTGGCTTCAGGAAGGGCATCTGGCCACTCTCTGCCACTAACAGAGCCAAATCCCAAATACAATGCCGATCCTGTGCAGACATGGAATAAGACCAACAAGAAGATTCTGTCGCTTGTATGCACACAGCTTGTTCAATTGTTGGCCGATTAGTGATCGCATGTTCAACTGTTGAAAGTACTGGAAGTGAATCATGCGACCAAAATTTTGCGTAAGTAATAAAAATAGAATAAACCACTACCAAAATCATTCGATACGTTACCTGTTTATAAAGTAATGATAAGTAAAGGTGTTAACTTAAAAGTATCGATTAAAATGTATGAATATCTAGATAACATGAAATGAAATGTCGTGTGGCTAGGGCCTCCCGTCGGGTAGACCGTTCGCCTGGTGCAGGTCTTTCGATTTGACACCACTTCGGAGACTTGCGCGTCGATGGGGATGAAATGATGATGGTTAGGATAACACAACACCCAGTCCCTGAGCGGAGAAAATATCCGACCCAGCCGGGAATCGAACCCGGGCCCTTAGGATTGACAGTCCGTCGCACTGACAACTTTTTTTGTTTTTTTTAATTTTCTTTATTTTTTTTATTCTTTTATCATGAAATTATGTGAACACATCGGCGAAAGAGAAAAGAAATATAAATTCTGGTTAAAGAAAAAGAAAGGAAAAAGGAAAAGCAAAAAAAAATAAAATCCGCGCAATCTGCGACGCGCTCTCCCATCCGCGGAGGTCAGATGTCGAATAGATCGTAGGAGGTTGAAACTCAAACACCGCCGGGGGAAGAGGGTGGGTGACCTCCGAGCCAGGCACCCCCCTAACTCAGTGGAGGTCTAACAAAGACCGCTCGAAGATAGTTAGCAAATAATGTTCGGTAACGTGGCGTGTTTTCGAGAGCTGCATGGGCTGTTCGTAAATAGGTCCAGAAGTCGAGGCGGGATTTAGATCCCTCATGAAAAAGCGACCGCCCACCCTTTAACCCACGTAATAGCATGGCATTTGGTGGCGGGAAAATGTCGGTCCTCCGGGTATAGAAACATTCGAGGTTCGTTTGTGTCTGGTGACACCCGGAGATAGCAGGCAATAATTTGCTGCACGAAGCGCCATCTTGCGATGAGGCGCATGTCAGACGATGTTCATCAGTGTCCAGTTGCTGGCAAAGAAGACAAAGAGGGGATTCTGACAATCCAATGCTGTGCAGGCGCTGCTTCGTGGCAAATTTCCTGTTGACTATGTCATACCACAGTGCCCGGACGTTCGTAGGGAGGAAGGGCTGGTGGACGGTAGTCCACACCAGGGGCCACTGGATGGAGGGATGTTTGGTCTCCATCACATTCCGGGGAACACAGCGCAGCAACAGGCTGTAAAAATGCTTAGTCCTAGGTGGGCGTGTATCTGGGAGACTGGTATGTATGTAACTGTAGTCGACGAAAAAGGCCGAAATATGGGACAAATCAGGCACGATATGGCCGACAGACACCGGTGGTGAGGTGGAAGCAGGTAGGAGGACCTCAAGCAAGCTGCGTGTTAGAGATGTACCCTGGCCCATCCACTGTTTTCTCATGGTACTCATGTACAAGGCAGCAGCTCGCATACGGACGCTGACGAGCCCGACGCCACCATACCGTGAGGGCAGGGTAAGTGTCTCATAACGGACTTTAAACATTGAACCAGCCGTGAGATAATAGCCAAAAGCCGCCTGAAGGTTGCGCCCAATTGCAGTTGGCAGAGGGAGAACTTGCGCGATGTGAACCAATCTTGATGCCGCATAAAGATTAAGAAACTCAACCCGTTGAAGTGTGTCCTGGCGGCGCAAGAGGTTCTGGCGGACGTCGTTGCGGATGACGTGTAACAGGCGACGGACCGTGTGACCGTGGGGGTAAAGGTAATGCTCAGGTACCGGGAAGTCCGCACAAGCGGCAGGGGTGCCACTTCACCCACCTGGAGGCCTCGTCCAATGTGCATTGCAGAAGATTTGGCGACATTCATGGCACTGCCAGCGGCAGCCCCATAACGGGTAATCAATTCGTGGACTTCCCGAATCTCAGAGCCGGAGCGAATGAGGAGGAGGAGGTCATCAGCATATGCCCGACATCGAAAAGTGTGTTGGCGTAGGGTGAGGCCAGAGAGCTTGGACGTCAAGCCACCAATAAGGGGCTCAAGGGCAATGGCATACATGAGGGTAGAGAGGGGGCACCCCTGCCGTATCGAACGGCAGATAGGTACCGGCCCTGCTAAACATCCATTGATTTGAACACCTGAACTGGCACTGTCGTAAAGACGCCGGATGACGTCGAGAAGTGGAGGGGGATGTCCATTTGGGATGCCACCGAAAACAGGAAACGATGACGCACTTTATCGAAGGCGCTGTCGAAGTCTATAGCAACGACCGCTGCACGGAGTCTGCAGGCCGCCGCTATCGCAATTAAGTCGCGGCATTCCCCTGTGGCAGTCTGTATGTTAACCTGTCCGCCAGGCGTCGTTTGCTCTGGTGAGAGGATATGAGGGAGTGTTGTTCGGAGCCGCATTGCCAGCAAGCGCGCGAAAATCTTGTAATCGGCATTGAGTAGGGTGAGAGGTCTGTAACTCGTGACCCTCGAACCACGGGCTGGTTTGTGGACTGGTATGATGATGCCCTCAGCAAAGGCGGGTGGGACTGCTTGGTCAGATGTCATCAGTTCTCGATACATAGTCGTCCACCGTGGTGCCATGAGGTCCCGAAAGGTGCTGTAAAACTCAATCGGTAAGCCGTTAATGCCGAGCGATCTGTTGACAGCACCCTTGGCGATTGCGTTGTTGACTTCGTCCAGCGTGACCGTCACTGTCAAAGCATCCGCCTGCGTGTGGGGGAGGGTGCGCATGACGTAATGCAAAATGGACTCGTCTGCTGCAGTTTCAGCGTCTTCTTCACTATAAGTACGACGAATGCGTGGACAATGTCATTCTGAGTGGTCACCTGCGTTCCATGAGGCGTGATCAGAGTGCTGATGATCTGCCGACGACGCCGTCGTTTGTCGGACACTATATGATGCATGGATGGAATTTCTAAATCCGCGTGATCGGGGCGCCGCGTCGGTATCACGATCCCTTGCAGTTTCCGGCGTGCCAGCGCAGTTATCTTCGCCTTAGTTCTTTGCCGTTCCAACTGGTTGTCCGGGGTTGGCGGTTGAGCGTCCAGATCTCGGAGAATCGCGTAATAGAAGTCAACAGTGGCGCGATGCCAGTCGGCCATGTCCTTCCCGTGTCTCATCAGTGTCCTCCGGATCGCCGGATTGGTAGCGATGAAGGCGTCGTTGGCAGGCTGTCCACGTTTCAGTGACTTGTTGGCGACACGCCAAGTCATGCAAGTGTGAAGTACTGCGTTTCCATGGCGCACGGCTGCGCCATACTGATTGCGGCGGAAGGAGGGCCGTACAGATGTAAGCGCAATGGTCGGAAAAGGCCAGCGGCCAGCGTTCGGCGGCCCGTATCGCAGATCTAAGAGTTTGTGAGACATATATCCTGTCTAGTCGGCTTGCGGAATGACTGGTAAGAAAGGTATGGCCAGAACGGTCGCCGTGTTGAACTTCCCAGGTATCGTGAAGCAGGAGGTCTCGCACCACTATACGTAGTTCCCGGCTTGTAGTATAGTGGGGAATCTCATCTTTAGGATGCAGAACGCAGTTAAAATCACCTCCCAGTAGGCAATGCTCATAACGCCCTAAAAACAGGGGAGCGATTTCCTCGGAATAAAACTGGGCTCTTTCATGCCGTCGGTCGGTGCCTGAGGGAGCGTAGACATTAATGATGCGTGTCCCCATGGCAGTGAGTGCTATGCCCCGAGCTGATGGAAGGAAGGCGACATCGGTCACTGAAATCCCGTGGCGGACGTAGATGGCCACTCCGCGGCCCATAGGATCACTCGCGGAGGCATGGGCGGTATAGCCATTGATATCCGGTATACTAGCCGAGTGAACTTCCTGCAGAAGGGCGGAATCAATAACCGAAGCCCAGAACATCTCCTGCATAAGGCGGATTTTCACCCTGGAACGGATGTTGTTGGTGTTGATGGTTGCTATCCGGTAGGCCTGGTGTCGGATTGCTGGAGGCTGGTCCACCCCGCTGTCCGCGCAAGGGTGTGGGCGTCGCAGCGGAACGTTATCCCGCTGGCCCGCTGGGGAGTGTGGGGAGAGTGTGATTAGTGGTGCGGCCGCGACGGCGCAGGGCCCAGTAACGGGTCCTGCTCCTCGACCTCCTCCTCGTGCCACGCCGTGGAAGCGGACACTGGTGTATCGTCCATTTTGTCTGCAGAAGATGTTGTAATGGTGCGTGGTGTAGTGTCGCCTGTGATACGGTCATGATTTAGTTCGGCGTCAGCACGGGGCGCAGGCACACCGACAGATGTCTCCGCGCTCACAACGTCTTGGTCAGCAGTAGCGGGTTATGAGGCGTCGTGCTGGTCGACGGTTGCGTCCTCCTCGACTTGTAACGTCTCCTCTTGGGCGGAAACGGTGCGACGTCTTTGATTGCGACGTTTCGGAGAAAGTTGTTTCCTTGTGCGACACCCTGTGTCCGACGACGGAAGGGAGTCGCGTCGTTCTGGCAGAAAGGCCGCTGTAGGAACGATGAGCGAGTCTATCTCCATCGTGTTTCCGAGGTCAGGGTCAGCGTCCGGTTGCGCCGGCACCTTCGGAGCGGCGTCGGTGGCCGTCCGAGGCGGCGAGCCGTCCGAGGCGCTCTCCGTCGGTGTCTGGTCGGCTCCTTGGTGGCGCCCGGGCGACGTTGCAAAGCGGTAGGAGAAGCTAGAGCAGTGGCGTAGGTCACCGGTAGCACTGTAGCTTGCGACGTGGGTGATTCTTCGGCAGCTGGAAGTTGCGTAATACGCCGTTGTAGGCACTCGGATCTAAGGTGGCCTTCTTTGCCGCACCCGGAACACGTTCGAGGCTGGGCGTCGTATATAATTATTGCACGGCATCCGCCGATCTGTAAGTAGGACGGGACGTGGCTTCGGAGATCAATGGTGACCCGTCGGACTCCGTTGAGGACAGGATATGTCCGAAACTGTGTCCACTTCTCCGCAGTGTGGTCGTGGACTGTGCCGTATGGGCGTAGTGCCGCGACGACTTTTTCAGCAGGAAGATCGAATGGCAATTCGAAAATACGTGTCGCTCGCATACCTAAGCCTGCGTGGTCGACGGTTACCTCCCCCACATTGCCATCAGCGTGACAGAAGCGGAGCCCCTGTTTGGTCTCACGTAGTATGCTTTCGTGCGCCGCGTCGTTAATTTTCACATAGACCGTGCTGCTCACGATGGACAAATGTATGCCGATAATATCAGTCGCTGGGATCTTCCTCTGGCAGAAAACGCTCCACCTCGAGTGCTCTGGGTCGGGCATAATCGTTGCAGAAAGTAAATCGGAGTGTTGATTTCCGTTAACGGTTCGTCATGGATCGTACAAGGTAAGCCGGCGCTTAAGCAATGGCCGTCAGGATGTAAACAAGGCGAGCTCGCGCGCCGCACGCAGTCAACACGCACGCGTCCGCTCTGTTGCCCTGCCGAAGGCAGACTGCCGACCACTCAGCTACCGGGGGCGGACAATATCCAGATGAAAGTAGTCAATACCAACAAGTATCGGTTCCTTTTGCCGTGACCCTGTATACAAATTACGCAAGCGGATTACCACTTGGAGACATGCGTTACACGGTAAAGTCCGGAGATACAGGGACGATTTTCCACCGTATTAGCTTTTACTCGCGGACAGCGGAGTAGGAGCCCGGCGTCGCATGTGAAGCTTCACAGGCAGCAACTTGGCTAATCGCGCCATACAAGTTGGTGCGGGGCGAACCTTTGGCGCGCGGGCAGGACTGAGCCCGCTGGCGGGACGGGAGTTCGGTGAGCGCCAAGTGGCTCATCCGCGAAACCGCCGGATCAATACGGCCAGCCGGCGGTTCCCACAGGCTTTCAGCACCGCCGCCGCCGCCTCCGCCGCCTCCGCCGCCGCCGCCGCCGCCGCCGCCGCCGCCCTCGCCCCGAGGTACGCGGCGCGGCCCTCCACGTAATGGCTCGGCGCAGTCGTTCGCCTTACGCGGTAAAAACCCAACTCGCCGCCGGTTTCATTACGCCCTGCGCTATTTCCTACCGTATGGTGCAAAAAGGTGCCGTCGAGAACAAGGAAAGGAATGAGTCACTTCGTAAATGGAACAAGCGAATTACGGTTTGGTACAACAGGCGTTTGAGCAAAGCATCTTCAGTCCGCCGTGTTTTAACCTGCATTTATGTCATTGTATGTATGTTGCAAACCACTACAGAACGCTCGTATTAACCGTGCTCTGTATAATTCCACCTCGGTATTGAGAAACGAAGCGTTGCTTGGTTCGAGGGAGGGGACCAAACAGCAATGTCATCGGTCCCATCGGATTAGGGAAGGACAGGGAAGGAAGATGGCAGTGCCCTTACAAAGAAACCATCCCCGTATTTACTTGAAGACATTTTAGAAAAATCACGGATAACCTAAATCAGGGTAGCAGGACGCAGGTAACGAAGCGTTTCCGTGCAGCCTAATCTATCTCGTATTCTTCACGTCACCTTTACTCGACAATTGGATTGAATTAATCCGGCTCCATACAGTTGTATTTGTTCCCAGCGATTTAGCTGGCAAGCTGATAGCATGTAAGAAGGGTCCTCAATTGGAAATAAATGGAAGGGAGCTTTTACTTCCGGAAATTGCTTTACGGTCAGGGATAAACACAAAAAACCCTGGTCACAAGAGAGGGACCGTAGCTACTGTATTGCTATTTCTAGGGAAATATTATGCATCCTCGCACACATTATAAATGAAAATATGTTTTCTATCAATACAAGGTGTCCCTGGAGGGATTGACGATATTCAAGGAACAATTCATTCGACGGAAAAATGTTTACTAAACTTGTGCTGTTTCATATCTTAAAGAACTATGAGCACCTCTTCATCCTCAATATTGTCAAACAAATCTTTCCTCTTGCAAGCTTTTAGCTATCCATATTTTGGGAATACGTAGTATGGGGCAAAACAAGAAAAACGTTCCGTAAATATCGGCTTTAAAATGCATACCACAAGAACACTGAGCAATTGCCCAATGGAAGATATATGTATCACAACAGCGAAAGTTAACAAGCGCTCATAGGTCCTAAAATATCCACTCTAGAGCCCATGCTTACTGGACTTTTTTTTTTCTTTTTTTTTTTCTTTTTTTTTCTTTGTGTCATGCTACCTCCTACCAGAATGTGGGAAGCAAAGAGCTTGCAGTAGAACAGATTTGTTTCATAGTATTGAAGATGAAGAAATGCTCACAGCTATTAAGTTATGCTTCTAGAGACCATTTTTACGACATCTTTTTTGCTTCGAATTATTTTCTTGTCATATCCTTGAATATTGAAAACTCCTTCTGAGACACTCTGTAATAAATTTAAGTAAAAGTTCGTGGGTGTGTGAACAAATGAGTGAGTGGGTGACCATTAAATTTATTCAACACCGATCACGAAGTTAGCACCTTCTTTCCAACGATTGTCATTTAGGTTTCGTGAACATTTCTATTGCACATTCTGCGGACTATACTGACCTGGATAACGGAACGTTAACGACAAACAGTTCACACAAAAACGGAATGAATGATTTTGAAATGTGAAAGTACATGAGAAAGCTGAATATTAAATGAGTAGATCACATCACTGAATCGAAATGCAGGAGAAAATAAATTTATTGAACAGATTGACCAAAAAAGTAGGAATCAGTTGATAGTATACGTCCTGAGGAATTAAGGAATCATAAATCTGATAATAGAGAGGAATTCTGGAGTAAAAATATCAGAGGGAGCCTATAATTGATTAGAACTGGCAAGTTCAAATGAATGTACGTTGCAGTAGCTATTCAGAGAAGGAGAAGCAATGAAGTGTCTTGACTAAAGACTACAACAGCATACCGACCTGTAACGACCGTAAGAGGATGCCTCACAATGTTTTCGATGTTCTCAATCTGACCTGCTCGGTAAGAAGTTTCCCATCCATCATCCTTGCTACCTATTTCGGACGTTCATTCCATTTCGTATTGCTATTTCATACAGTCTGTTTAAAAAAAAAAAATGTCACATATTCCTACGGTAGGAGGTATTGATCAAACTAGGAGAAACATTTCCGATAATTATATCTTCGGAAACCAATACCTACTGACATATAGGCCCCTCTGTCCTCTCATTCCTGTATGTCTATTACGTACATAATATACGTCTAATTCGTATTTGTCTCTTACGAAGATATTATAGGGAGTGCTGCATGTGATTTCCACGCATCTTGACACATTCTTGAACCCTTTATCCCAGTGAATCATGCACTCTTACAAACACACCTGCCTCCATTCTGCTTTTGTTACATGCACTGCTCAGTCTCTCCTGTAACGTCTGTACGTTGTGCATACACCAGTGCCTTTAAATGTCTCCGTAGACGGCAGTGCAAAGGCAATACGTCTGGTTAACTGGTAGGCCATGCTACTGGACCTCCTCGACTAACTCATAGCCCCAGAAACGTTGCGGTGAGATGCTGTCGCGCGATCCGTAGAAAATAAGATTGCGTCTTGTCGTGCGTAAGCCACAGTCGTTCACTTACTACTATGGGGTACAAAGATGGTGCCTCCTAGAAGATTGTGAGCCTAAAGACTGAATAAAGGCACAATCGGGCGTCCCCTGGAAACGGCGAAAGATTTCACCGGCTAATCCTTATAACACCAGATCAAGTTAAAGTCCAAAACCAAATTAACATCAAGATGCAACGGCCTTTGTCAAGACCACCCCTTGTGACGATCTCGATAAATATTGAGGGATTCTCTAATCATAAGAGTGTTTTATTAGCAGACATGTGCTATAAGCATAAATGCGACGTATTGTTGGTGCAGGAAACACACCGGGGAGCCACCAGCCACAGACCTAAAATAGCAGGAATGGATTTGGCAATTGAAAGACCTCACGATAAGTATGGGAGTGCGATTTTCATCAGACCTGGGCTCAACGTAACTTCAACCACAATGACAGAAGTAAATAACATTGAAGTACTTACCATTCGCGCCCAGAAGTTCTCTGTGACGTCTGTGTACAAACCACCAGATGTGGACTTTGTTTTCCATGAACCAAACAATTTTACAAATGGCCATATTAATTTTGTCATGGGCGATTTCAACTGTCATGGTGAAGCATGGGGATATAATGAGACTGATGAGAATGGTGTACAGCTTGAATCCTGGGCTGACACTAACGACCTACAACTCATTCATGACCCAAAACAGCCAGAATCGTTCAACAGCAGAAGATGGAGAAGGGGATATAATCCTGACAACATCTTTGTGAGTAGGAAGTTGGCAGCACAGTGCATGAAGCTTGTTGAAGAACCTATCCCAAGTACACAACACAGACCCGTCGTTTGTGTTGTGAACCAGAGGAGGTGCCTTTGCGAAGACGGTTTAATTTCAAAAAGGCAGACTGGCAGAAATTTAAAGAGCAATTGGACGAAAGGATTGAGAAAATCCCTCCTCGACCAGATGAGTATGGTAGATTTATCGATCTTGTGAAAGGGATCTCAAGGAAAAACATCCCAAGGGGTTGCAGTACCCAGTACATCCAGGGTCTGACCGGCAGCAGCAAGGTCTTACTTGACAGGTACCAAAAGCTGTTCACTCACGACCCCTTCAGCGAAGATGCGATGGAGGCTGGGGAGGAACTAATGCAGGATATTGCTGAGGATAAGAGATCACGGTGGTGCAAACTAGTCGAGAATCTTGACATGAAACAAAACAGCAGATGTGCATGGAAATTACTGAAAAACTTAAGTTGGGACCCAGCTGACCACCAGCAGAAGAACAACGGGGTAACAGCAAATCAGATTGCTAGCCAACTTCTGAAGAATGCGAAAACCAAAGGCAAAAGAGAAAGGGAAAGAGTTATACCCCAAGAACAAAAAGAGTACGGACTCCTCAATGCTTCATTCACAGCAACCGAACTGGAAGACGCCATTCAGAGTTTGAAACTGAATAAGGCCGCTGGAACTGATGACCTTAGAACGGAGCAGATAAACAGTTTGGGCCCAAAGCTCGAAACTGGTCACTACAAATTATGAACACCTGTATTAAAGAGCAGAATATTCCAAAACTATGGCGGCAGGCGAGAGTGGTGGCTTTACTAAAACCTAGCAAGGAGATACAGGACCCCAAAAGTTACAGACCAGTGTCACTTCTATGCCATCTCTATAAGTTACTGGAGCGGATGATTCTCAACCGGGTGGCAGAAACTATAGATGGAAAGCTCATAAAGGAACAAGCCGGTTTCAGACCAGGAAGATCTTGTTGTAGGGAAATACTTAATCTGACGCAACATATAGAAGACGGGTTTGAAAAAAAATTAATAACTGGAGCAGCTTTCATAGATCTTACTGCTGCATACGACACGGTCAACCACAGGAAGCTATTGCGCAAATTATATCACCTCACAGGGGACTGTAGGTTGACGATGGTTATTGGTAGTCTTCTACAGAATTGAAGATTTTATGTCTCCCTAACTGGTAAGAACAGTAGATGGCGACTGCAGAAGAATGGCTTACCACAAGGAAGTGTACTCTCCCCCATCCTTTATAACGTGTACACTAATGACCAACCTATACCTCAAGATGCAAGACTGTTCGTATATGCTGATGACACAGCTGTGGTGGTCCAGGGATCCAATTTTGATGCAACATCTGGAAGTCTCTCTAGAGCGCTTGAAGAACTGGCTCAATACTATGACGCCAATCACCTTAAGCCAAACCCTTACAAAACCCAATTATGTGCTTTCCACCTGCGCAATAGAGATGCTGGAGTTGAGCTCGACGTTACATGGCAAGGTAAGAAGCTAAAGCACTGTCCAACACCTAAATACCTTGGAGTTGTACTTGACAGAACGCTTTCCTTCAAGCAGCATTGCCAAAACACCAAGGCTAAAGTCTGCTCCAGGAATAACATTATCCGCAGGCTGACAAACTATGAATGGGGAGCTCAACCATCAGTACTGAGAACATCAGCACTTGCTCTGTGTGTTTCTGCAGCAGACTATGCAGCGCCAGTACGGGAAGCATCTGCACATGCTAAACAGGTTGATGTAAGTGTAAATGAGACAATGCGAATTGTTACAGGCTGTCTCAGACCCACACCAACGGGTAATTTGTACCTACTTGCTGGAATTGCCCCATCCAAGATCAGAGGGCAGGTGGCAGCAGACGCAGAGAGAACAAAGAAAGAAACAGATTCTCGACACCCACTGAATGAGCACGTCACTCAGGCTCGGAGGCTTAAGTCTAGAAATAGCTTTTATTGCAAGAACCAAGATCCTTGACGGTTCACAGGAAGATAATAGAGTCCGCAAAGGGAGAATGAACAAACCGCACTGCAGATAATACCAAAAGAGCAAATGGCACCTGGAAACAAACTTCCTTATACACTTAATAGGCTGAGGGCTGGTGTACCCAGATGCAAAACTAATCTGTGCAAGTGGGGATTGCTGACTAACGATGACGATGTTCTTTGCGGATGCAGAGAGGTACAAGACGAGGCACATCTGCTCATGTGTCGACTACTGCGGAGCCCTGCAGTTTTAGTGACCTGCTACAAGCCAACGACAAAGCCGTAGCGGTGGCTAACTATTGGAAAAATAAAATTTGATCTGGACACAGAAAAGAAAAGAAGACTTATTGCTATGAAAACCTTCTCCAATAGCGCTGCTAATTAATTCTGCTGCAATCAGTAATACATGTCATCCGTTAATCTGTTTGGGAAAGTGTACGGCAAAGTAATCCTGATGCCTCATCTCACCGATTGCTCGACGCTTGCGTCTGACCGCACGTGCGTACTGTGGTAGTTGACTGCGCCACCTCTTGTGTAAATCTCCTCATCCACAGATACTATACATCACCCGTCACAAGCAAAACGCCAAATATCTCTTCAAACATATCATTATAGGAACTGTTCTTCTAGTTTTGACCAATACTACCTCCTGTGACACTTCTTTTAAACATCGTTTTATCCTGTGGTATTCAGACGATACGACGGACTGCAGACGTGTACTTATAACGTAAACGAAGTTTTAATCGACCGCAAATTTATACGAAATGTTCTTGGACTTCTTGTCGCGTCTCTTCAGGGTTAAAAAAAATTCCAGTTTTCTACTATTACTACCATCGTCTTCCTCTGGTGCAGCTGACTGTCAAACCGCTGCTGTTTCTGACGAGGACCGTTTGGATTCCGAAAATAATCACCTGAAGTAAGTGTTCCGAAACAACTGCTATTTTCACATGACATGAATTCAAAGAAAAAGAAGCGTGAAAATGTTGAACATTCACGTAATGAGCCTTTCTGCAGTGCTACATCCAGCAAAATAGGCACAGTCCTGGAAAGATGTATAAGACCTCTTTTCCGACCTCCTACGAAGAAAAGGGAGATGCTAGGCCCTGTAAAGACAATCTCAGCCTCATGAACCCAGGAATGTGTAACTTTCCATTTGAGTGTGGAAGCCGTTACAGTTTACCCGCATCTTTCCCGATAGCTTTGCGGAACATCAGCGGCATATTAAAAGTCAAGAACTGGAGAAATCTGCAGTTAAGGAGAACAGCCTCACAAACAAACATAAGATAGAGTTTGACAGAACGTAAGTATTGTCCCAAGTTACTAAATACTGGGTTTCCGTAACTAAAGATGATGAAAGAGAAGATCATCAATGGTGACAACACATATAACGTTTGCGTTGCATGGAACTGAGCTCTCGATGATGAGAAGAGGCAGAGATTTTCGTCGCAATTTTTACGATTCTAGAGTGGTGACGCTAACAGTGCTGACGTTGAGTCCATCTGTGACAGCACTACGTAATTCACGACCAATCAGAAGCCGTCTATGGACTATGTAAGGCAACCACAGCAGCATTTTTGACTCTCAGTTGCTCCTGGCGAGGACGATGGATATAATCCTCGAAAGCTCGGGATTCACCGTGAACTGACGCCTCAAGAAGTCCGAGAATGATTACTTCTATTGTCGTAATCTAATCTTTCCTCTGTTTGCGTAGATTTAAACACAGTTAACGTTCAATACAGTATGTCGGAATACGCTTTTACTCACAAGAGATCTAATCTTTTTGTCTGCTAACTTATTCGGTCTACTTTAGTAACAAAGTGGCAATATTCCACCCGTTGAACGTGCGGTTATTGACTTGATCTATGGCGACGAATTGAAATACTGACAACCTGTTAGTATTCTCCCACTTCCTTGGTCACTCTGGGGGAAAAACATAATCATTCTGCGAGAGCGTGCCAATCGTATACACCGCGCAGCTGTATGGCAACACGTCAATCGAAGCGATATAGAGTTTGCTACACGTGCAGCGGCTATTAATGTGTTTTCAGACCATTTAATGTACAAGGGTCGCGCGCAAATTGCGTGGACAGTGGTATCCAATTTCAAAATGATTTCGCTGTAAGCATTCAATCAGCTGGCTGTTAATGCCCAGCCTCACTCAGTCGCGCCATGTTGCTAGCGTGTTCAATTTGGAAACGCCAGAGACCGTGACTCACCCCGTGGAATGTAGGTGCGTTGTCCCCGGAGTGGTAAAAAGTTCTCCACTGCAAACGGAACAAAGTGGGTGTCAAAAAAAACGCGAACGACTTTCAGTACAATAGATAAAAATAGTTAGCTGCAATTCTGTAGTTCTGGAGAATAGTTTACAGTTGTTTATCATGTCGAGCTCAACGTATCTGAAACTCTTTGGCAGACTACGTATTACTACCTGCAGTTCAGGAAACAATGAACTAATCTCCTCCGGACGCTGTACGAAAACTAGAACCAGATGAACTGTGACGTTACAGATATACCTTAGCGACCAGTCGCTAACAAAGAAGTAAAACACAGTAACCAAAATCTTTTTGCTGCATAAAATCAATTGCTGTAGAACTAGGTGCAGAAGCGCATGAGACAGTGGATAATTTTAGTTTCTATCACGCTGGCATTACGTCTCAGTATCAACTCTCACTTGTGTCACTGTGAATCACCTGCTTCTATTGTTGGGTTGCACAGTGTATCTTCTGTGAATATGCGGATTCATTATAGGCCCACTGTGCGAAAAGGGAGCTCAACAACGAGATTGTCTGAGCCTTTACCAATACGAGACGGATGTGCTTAAAATATTTATTTAAAGTTACGATTCAAAAGGTAAAATATCTGGTCAACTCTGTTCCATTCTCAGTCACATGCTGTCACACTTTCACACAGAAGCATGGAATACATAGGACACTTTTTAACATATCTAGTAAACACAGTCGTAGTCGCATTTAAGTTGTTAATTTTTATTTTTAGATGACCAGTTTCGATCTTCGCATGGACGGGTCTGCACCACACTAGCAATTCCTACCGTCACCAAATAATGTAGATCTTATGATAACCGGCCGGCAGGAGTGGCCGAGCGGTTCTAGGCGCTACAGTATGGAACTGGGCGACCGCTACGGTCGCAGGTTCGAATCCTGCCTCGGACATGGATGTGTGTGATGTCCTTAGGTTAGTTAGGTTTAAGCAGTTCTAAGTTCCATAGTGCTCAGAGCCAATTTCTTATGATAATCTCTTTAGAAGATCGAAACCGATCATCTAAAATAAATGAACAAATTAAATGACATTATGAATGTTTTCACTAAGTAAGTAATAATATTACTACACTCATGCTCATAAATTATGGATAATGCTGATACATGGTCGAAACAACGCTCTGATGGACGGTTTGCGAGTTTAAATCACCTTGGGGTATGAACAAGCGGTGCACTTGACCCGCGGTCGCAGCACGGGGCGCCGACAGCACTCCACATAACGCAGAGGTGTGTTGGTGCATGTCAGAGTACGGTGCAGCGAATAAGTGTGCAGACGTTTTCAGACGTGCTAATGGTGACTGTGTGTTGAAAATAGCTCAAAGAACACATATTGATGACGTTATGAGGGGTAGAATACTAGGGTGACTTGAGGCTGGTCAAACACAGAAGGTCGTAGCACGGGCCCCCCGTGTGCCACATATTGTGATCTCAAGATTATGGCAACGATTCCAGCAGACAGGACACGTGTCCAGGCGCTACAGTACGGGACGTCCACGGTGTAGAACACCACAGGGAGACCGATAACTATCAGTGCCCGCAGACGGCCACAGGTAGCCTTGCTGGGGACCTTGCCGCAGCTACTGGAATAGTTGTCTCCAGACACACATTCTACAGACGACTGCACATACATGGTTTATTCTCCCGGAGACCTGTAAGGTGCATTCCACTTGACCACTGGTCACAGGAGAGCCCTTAAAGCCTGGTGTCAAGAACACAGGTTATGTACAGGGACGGGTCCAGGTATAGTCTGAACAGTGATTCTAGTCAGGTTTTCATCTGGCGTGAACCAGGAACCAGATACCAAACCCTTAATGTCCTTGAAAGGGACCTGTATGGAGGTCGTGGTTTGATGGTCTGAGGTAGGATTATGATTGGTGGACGTATAGTGGTTCAAGTGGCTCTGAGCACTATGGGACTTAACTTCTGAGGTCATCAGTCCCCTAGAACTTAGAACTACTTAAACCTAACTAACCTAAGGACATCACACACATCCATGCCCGAGGCAGGAGTCGAACCTGCGACCATAGCGGTCACGCGGTTCCAAACTGAAGCGCTTAGAACCGCACGGCCGCACCGGCCGGTGGTGCACTTATACCCCTGGATGTCTTTGACAGAGGAACTGTAACAGGTCAGATGTATCGGGACGTCATTTTGCACCGGTATGTCTGCCTTTTCAGGGGTGCAGTGAGTCCCACCTTCCACACAGAGCTGCCATCGTGGAGGAGTACCTTGAAACAGAAGATGTCAGACGAAAGGAGTGGCATGCCTGTTCTCCAGACCTAAGCCCCTTCGATCACTCCTGGGGTGCTCTCGGTCGACGTATCGCTGGACGCCTTCAAACCCCTACGACACTTCAGGAGCTCCGACAGGCACTGGTACAAGAATTGGAGGCTATACCCCAGCAGCTGCTCGACATCCTGATCCAGAGTATGCCAACCCGTTGTGCGGCCTGTGTACGTGTGCATGGTGATCATATCCCATATTTATATCGGGGTACATTCGTAGGAAACAGTGGCGTTTTGTAGCACATGTGTTTCGGCACGGTTTTCTCAACTTATCGCCAATACCGTGGACTTACATATCTGTGTTGTGTGTGTTCCCTATGTGCCTATGCTGTTAGCGCCAGTTTGGTGGCTACAAATGGTTACCGACCAAGCGAAAATAAATCGCTCCATTTTTGGCGGAATTCTTTTTGGATACTAATGAAAGCAGAGGTGACAGTGGATTTGTTTGAATGTTCACCATGCAAGTGTGGGTGTGGAGGGGCCCAACTGCTTTGTGGCACCACATTCTGCAATTATCCTTAACTTATGAGCATGAGTGTAGATATTGTTTTTTGCGAACAATGTTCCAAAAAATTTTGCGTAAGTTACAGTCTAGAATTTTATAAAATTGATTGTTAAAATACACGAAGAGGCCTACTAATGCTGCACAAGAACTAAAGCGATGTAACTCTTAACTATGACTGGCTGATCACTATGAAAAATAGGATGAGCCAGTCAGCCTGAGAACACATTACAAACTTCTCTTTAATAACCCATTTAGAAGGTGAGGCACTAAGCGAAATCCTAAAGCACTAAACACATTTTTTCGGCTGTCTCCTGAAGTAGAGGGCAAATCAGCTGGTAAGCCAGTTGCAGGTCTCATTTCTTGATATAATACATGTGCTGTTAAAAGGTACTGTCCAGCTATCGATGTACCAAAGTAACTGCACAGTGGTGGGTCCTCTCGCCAGAGGAGGAGTTCATGTGTGAAGAGGACAGAGCCTTACAGAGCGCACAAAACACCGTGGCCATTAGATGCGCAGTCGGCTATGGGAGGGTAGCACATAGCGGTGCGGTGTAATGGCGAGCGCTGGAGGCGATAGTGCCGTTCTAAACTGACGCTTATGCTCACATTTTCTTTAAATATTAAGTTGGGCCCCTCCACACCCACACTTGCATGGTGAACATTCAAACAAATCCACTGTCACCTCTGCTTTCATTAGTATCCAAAAAGAATGCCGCCAAAAATGGAGCGATTTATTTTCGCTTGGTCGGTAACCATTTGTAGCCTTCAGAGAAGTATCATGAGTGGAGAATTTTGAGGGAAACTTACACAATTCTCTGGTTGGGATGTTAATATTTGCTTCTTTTGCCGAAACACATCTCCACTGCCTCACCTCACTAAAATGTGCAGACACAGTTGCGAGAGAATTCTGAAATGACAGTTTATTATGTTTAGCAAGGGAGAAACTGAGGAATCGTAAGGTCTGTACCTTACGAAAAAGCACATCCTTGGTAAAAAAAAAAAAAAGTGTAATGGCATCACTTATGTTGTTCCAAAACCCATAGCATTTCTTGTTTCACCAGCTATCGAGGCCCTTAAAAATTATATTCTTTTATCGAAAGTGTCTGCAGTTATTGAAATAACATGGTAGATAATGAAGTTTTGCGACACGGTAAAATACTCTCCTCCTCGCGTGCTATCATTTGCCAAATCTTATTTTGAAGCCTGAAACCATTTATGAAATATGAGGAATGTTGTGGATACTTCGCTCTGGCTTTATCGCTGGCGCGGCGCGATCGCAAATGAGTGTGCTACGTCAGATCAGTTTTCTCGAGACTGATGTCAGGTAGACACTTCTACCAAAGTCTAAAGGAAAATTCATCATGTTACCTACAAATCATACGCAACAATGAATTATGTATTATGCACCAAACGCAAAATCATAGAGACATCTATTTTTCATTGCACACGTTTCTGAATTTCGCGAAGTGTCTTACTTTGACGTAACAATCACAATAACTATGACCATTAAGGAAATGATGGGCACATCGTCATGAACCTGACACATAAAGCTATAAGTAAACCAAAAATAAATTTTGTATATCGACTAGTTTCTGTAAAATCGTTTGAAAAAGGCTGCAGGGCGCGCGCCTCGACTCTGTTGTTGGTGACTGGCTGAAATGTGGAAAACACTTGCGGGCCTCCCCTTCCGAATAACGAATGAACTCACCTAGCACTTTGAACGAAAAGTGGTCACTGCACATCAGCCACCGTATCTTGCGCGAGCTATACCAGGAGGCGCGTCACAATTATTAATACCCATCCGAGTAGCCGACGAGAGGAAAGCCACGACCGTATCGTTGTTTTGCTAACAGCAGCTTACTGTTCCTCAACACTGGCCACTCTTTGTGTCATGTATGTATGATGCTGTGTCTCAACAGCGACATACAGGATATGGACAGCGATATGGAAAGACCAGAACCACAACATATTCTCATGCCATGCTTTCAGTCGTCTCGGAAATGATGAATTCAAGCCGTGTGTAATTTCCGAGAGACATTACACAATTCTCTTTGCAAAACATTGGCAAGTTCAGGTAACGACGATACAAGTGGTTCAAATGGCTCTGAGCACTACGGGACTTAACATCTGAGGTCATCAGTCCCCTAGAACTTAAAACTACTTAAACCTAACTAACCTAAGGACATCACACATCCATGCCCGAGGGCAGGATTCGAACCTGCGACCGTAGCAGTCGCGCGGTTCCGGACTGAAACGCCTAGAACCGCTCGGTCACGCCGGCCGGCTGATGCAAGTGGGTAGCGATTACGCACCCTTCTCTCCGAAGTAGAGCACAAAGATCTGATAACTGTGGTGGCCTAGACAGATGTGACAATTCATCCTCGTGTTCAAAAAACCAGTTCTGTACAATGCGAGCTGTCTGTCTTGTCGTCTTGAAGTACAGCATCACCAATGGCGAACAACCATTGCACCAAGGAATGGACCTGATCAACCAAAAAGTCACATGATCCTTGGCAGTAATGTAAATTTCCAGCGTAATCATGGGGCCCATGGAATATCACGATACGAGTGCCAAAATCATCACCGAACCCCCGCCATCTTTCACTCTTGCGACTTAAACTCGACCAGAAATTGGAAATAGTGTGAAACAAGCCTCTTCTATTGTTTCATAGCCAAAGTTTTACAACTTCAGCACCACTGTTTTCCATTACGATCATTTGCGACACTGATGTGTTGTTCTGGAATACCTGCTCGCCCTGCAATTCCCTGCTCATGGTGCTCCCTTCGTGTTGTTTTGGTGCTGACATTCAGTTTCGCAGTGTCTTTTGCAGCCGTCGTCCTCTTCACTCCTCTCCAATGACCGTTCGTCACGCTCACTCAAGACACACTTTCGCCCGCCATGTGACTAAGCGAATAATATCTACATCTACATCTGCGTCGTCACTGCGCAAGCCACCTGGCGGCCTGTGATTTGGGTACTCCTGGTACCACTAGCTGATCCATCCTTCTCTTTTCCACTCGCGATTGGTGCATGGGAAGAATGACTGTCGGTAAGCCTCCGTATGGGCTCTAATTTCTCGAATTTTCTCATCGTGGTCATTTGGCAAGATGTAAGTGGGAGTAAGTAATATGCTGCTTGATTATCCCCGGAAAGTAGTCTCTCTAAATTTCAATTCCAAATCTCTCCGTGATGCACAACGCCTCTCTTGTAGCGTCTGCCACTGGAGTTTGTAGAGCACCTCGGTACCACTCCTGCGTCGATTAAACGATCCCGTGACGAAGACGTCGCTCTTCTTTGGTTCAAAAAATGGTTCAAATGGCTCTGAGCACTACGGGACTTAACATCTGAGGTCATCAGTCCCCTAGAACTTAGAACTACTTAAACTTAACTAACCTAAGGACATCACACACATCCAAGCCCGAGGCAGGATTCGAACCTGCGACCGTAGCACCGGCGCGGTTCTGGACTGAAGCGCCTCGAACCGCTCGGCCACAAGGGCCGGCGCTCTTCGTTGGATCTTCTGCAACTTTTCTATCAATACCAGGGCTCCACCCTGATGAGCAATACTCAAGAATGGGTAGAAGAAGCGCCTCTCAAGCCACTTCTTTCATGAGTGAGTTATATTTCCTTAGGACTGTCCCTTTGAATCTCAGTCTGGCGTCTGCTTTCCCTATTACTGTGATGGTCATAACACCTCAGGCGGCTCTAGGTAGTTACAAGTAGATATTTTACGGCATATACTGTTTCCAGCAATTTGTCAACAATACTGCAATTTTACAGTAGTTAATTTCTTTAACTATGTATGCGCAATATGTTAGACATACTTACGTTTATTGCCAACTGTCAGAGACTGCACCCGTCATCAATCTTCTTTGGGTCATTTTGCAAACCGATACTGTTTTCTAGCGTCGCTACTGTCTTATAAACAAGAACATCATTTGTGAACAATCTTAAACAACTCTCGATGCTTTATAATAAAGCATTTTATACTTGCAGAGGAACACGTTTCCTTTGGGTATTCCAGAAATTACCTCTACATCTGTCGATTTTGTTCCTTTAAGAGCGACGTGTTGAATTCTATCTGCACATAAATAGTGAATCCAGTCGCAGAAATGGTCCGCAACTCATTAAGCTCACGTTGTTTCCACTAGACGCATTGGGGGATGGTGTCAAATAACTTCCTGAAGTCAAGGAACACGGCATCAAATCTAGCGTCGTTATCTACAGCGCTATGGATCTCATGGACGAACAGAGCGTGACGAGTTCCGCAAGACTTTTGTTGTGGAATCCATGTTGATTTTCGTTGAGCAGATTGTCGTTCTCCAAAAGAGTCATAATTCTTGAACAAAAAACACCTTCCACAATTCCATAGCACGTTGGCGTCAACGATATATGCTTATAATTATATCTATCTGCCCTAAATGTCTTACTTAAAACTGGAACGTCCTACACGGTTTTCCAGTCGCTAGGTACACTTCGTTGCTCCGAGGAGTACGATAAAATGTTGCTAGAAGGGGAGCAGTTTCTTTCGCATAATCTTTGTAGAATCTTACAGGTGTCTTATCTGGTCCTGATGCAAATAAATAAATAAATAAATAATAAAAAAATGTTCAAATGTTTGTGAAATCTTATGAGACTTAACTGCTAAGGTCATCAGTCCCTAAGCTTGCACACTACTTAACCTAAATTATCCTAAGGACGAATGCACACATCCACGCCCGAGGGAGGACTCGAACCTCCGCCAGGACCAACCGCACAGTCCGTGACTGCAGCACCTTAGACCGCTCGTCCTGTTGCCTTACCACTACTAAGCGGCTGGAGTTGCTTTTCTATTCCGCGATCGATTATTTCAGTATCTGTCATTTTGACATTCGTACGATTTTCCACGGTGAAACAAATTCGAAAGATCGAATTCAGTATCTGTCTTCTCCCTGTTACCATTCGTTTCGGTGCGTGTACTGTCAAAGAGTGATTAAGTATGTCATTTCGACCCGCTTACCGGCTTCACGTATGATCAAAAGCTCGTATCGTTTTCACTAAGATTGGTTGACAAAAGTTTACTTTAAAATTCGTCGAATGCTTCTCTGATTGATCTCATTATGCTAATTTTCACTTTGTTCAGCTTTCGTCTGTTTGCTAGGTTTTTACTTGTTTTGAATCTGTGATGAAGCTCTCTTTGCTTACATAGCAGTTTCTTGACACATATATTAAACTACGGTGGGTCTTTCCCATCCTTTAACACCTTTCTCGGAACATACTTACCTAAGGAATATTGAACGATGCTTTTGAATTTTTTCCATGTTTGCTTCCAAATCCCACTTTTTCTGTATACGGTGTGAACCTTCGATGTGGTGCCTGTTGAAATATGAAACACTTCGGCACCCTTGGTTACAAAAGCACCCACAATACTAGCACCAACAATTTGCCCACGTTCGTCTCAACTCCGGTATAATGTACTGAAAACTACATAGAACACACTTCCGACTACGACAGACCCTTGAGGACATTGCACAGTTGCCGATCGGACTTTGAATAGCTATGTCTATAAGCAGTCGCGTGATGGAGTGATAACCATCTGTAAATGGACAATATCGAGAGGATACATTGTGTTAGATGCCCATACCAATACTCGAGAAGATTAAGCAAGTGTGGATTCACTCACTGATGAAACTTGCAGTGTTGGCAACATATTGTACATGTAAACAGCTACGTTAGCATTCTGAAGAAGTGCTATACCTCAGTTAGACCCATTCAGTTTTATAGATAGACCAATCAGTAATATCGTTACAATTGAGGATGTAGTGCCTTAAATGAACTTTATCTGGGTTTTTATCTGTATAGAATATTTGATCCTAGACTAAATCAGATCCTCTGCTTTGAATTATAATCAGAATCATGAGCCATTGTTGTTCCAGTATGTAATTATTTGAATCATCCGAAATTCATCGACGTAGTTATTGTCTCAAAATTTTATAAAGAAAAGTAATTCTGCGTTGGCCTGGCAAATTGTACAGCGAATTAAAATTTTTTAATTTAATTTTTTCCTCTAAGCTGCACTTCATTAGATGACGTTCTTTTAGTCATCTATGCTCAACGTGGTATGGGTGCGAGGGCATGGACACAGTGTGTTTGTGCTGACATGAATGTAAAAGTGGATTTCTTTCTGCATGTTTGCTCCTACTGCTACGTTTCACTTGCTGTGATACTGCTACGTTGCGAAACAAATCGTCGTTGTGGATAGACGTTGCAAACACTTGTTCTCACTTAAATTGGAGTTACATGAAAAGTGTTTTAAAAATGTGTTTGTTTTTAAATGTCTTGTATGCATCATAATTTTATGCGATTTTTGTGTCTCGTTGAGTGATTTACGTGGGACAGGCTGCACAGATAATAGCTTGACTGCAATGAACAATCATCTTTTTGGGTGAGTAACAGAATCAAATGTATGCCGCCGCACTGTAATGGCTGCAGTTCTAAACACTCAAGTCCCACGATATATATATTTATCGTTACTTTAACACTGTTTGCCTTTAGTTGCTCTAAATGCCCGTTAAAACAATACTCAATAGAAATTTCAAAATAAATTCGTATAGTACTTTATACACAGGTCAAAATAATTAGGGGAACAAGACTTTGGACGTCCTTCATACTTCAATGAATAATAATTGATAGGGGATATGTTACCATAATATACCTTTTATTTTTCATTAACGATGCACACAAAATCATTATTATAAGCCGAGCGGTCTGAGGCGCCTTGCCACGGTTCCCGCGGCTCTCCCCGTCGGAGGTTCGATTCTTCCCTCAGGCATATGGCGTAAGTTAGTTTAAGTTAGATTAAGTCGTGTGTAGCCCTAGAGACCGATGACCTCAGCAGTTTGGTCTCGTAGGAACTTAACACAAGTTTCCATTTTCCATCATTCTATCCTCGATCGTTTACATGAAAAGAACTGAAATGTTCGACAGAGGTCGAAAACAAAGTGGAAAAAGTTATCCATTCTGTCACTCTGGGTGCTTTTCATTTGACTTTGAGAGCTGCAATAGCATTTATGCCTTCCGTGAGCGTTTCTCTGCATGACACCTTCGTGGCAAACTCCGCACAAGTCTACAGAGGTCACTCTGTGGTATGCGTTTCCTTTCTTCAGTGAGAGCCCATGAGAGTTGTTGGAGAGTCTGTGGTGGAACAAGACGACCACGAACACGTCCGTCAAGTATATCCCACATCAGCACGATGGGGTTAAGATCGGAGATCAGTCGCCGGCCATTCCAATACACCCCTGCTGACGCCCGTAACGTAGGCCCGACATTAGAAGGACTCGAGGTCCAGCACCATATGCAGCAGCCACCACACGATCCAGCAGGGTCTGTTCGATGAGCTGCCTAGCGATACAGCGACGTTGGACAACGACAGCATGGCTGTCAACACAAAGCCTCACCACATGACAGAACTTACAGATACCGCTCACCACGTGTCTTCGCATACGAATTCGGCCACCATTTTGCGTCAGACGATGTCTGGACTCGTCTGTGAATAACACATTTCACTAGTGACGACGTTGCCAGTTGATTTGGGAACGGAGGAACTGATGGCGATCTGTAAGGCGTTATCGTGTCAAGCGGGATACTCGTTCAAGATGTTTGGGTCGTAAAGTCCTATCTTGTAATCAGTTTATCACAGTCTGATTGGACACAGTCGTCTCAATGGCCGTTATGAGATCGTCGTGCGGTGCTCTGGTGATATCCATACGACGTTGCACCGGTCTTCACGTGTGGCTATAATGCGTCGGCGACCTTCTCCAATTCGGTTTCTGTACTGACCCGTCTCCCTGTAGCGTATCCACAACCTATGGATGACAAATCGAGAGGCACTGGTATTTGGAGCAATACGACCAGATGTCCATGCCTTTAGAGTCAAACGAACCGCCCTTGCAACTTGCAATGCACTAAGATGTCGCACTGCTTGGTTGAATATAACGCCCGCAAATGACAATAACAATCTGTGTACCTCACTGGAAAACACTCGGACGCCGGTATTCGCTTGCTTCTGATGGGTCACCGAGTGGGGTGGCGCAGTGGTTAACACACTGGACTCGCATTCGGGAGGACGACGGTTCAAACCCATCTCCGGCCATCTTGATTTAGTTTTTCCGTTATTT
Organism: Schistocerca gregaria; assembly: GCF_023897955.1. Taxonomy (NCBI): domain Eukaryota; kingdom Metazoa; phylum Arthropoda; class Insecta; order Orthoptera; family Acrididae; genus Schistocerca; species Schistocerca gregaria. Next base: position 533,025,759 of record NC_064921.1, read on the forward strand.
CACTAAATCGTTTCAGGCAAATGCCGAGATGGTTTCATTAAAAGGGCACGGCCGATTTCCTTTCCCATTCTCCCCTAATCCGAGCTTGTGCTCCGTCTCTAACTACCTCACTGTCTACGGGACATTAGCCTCTAAATCTCCTCCTCCGCCTTCTGATGGGTCATCCGACATTGTAATGCATAACACAGTCAATAGATGTGCGAATGATTTTAACTGTTACCTAAATTGAAATCGAAGGTCTCAATCCATGTAATAAGACCATAGATACCGCCTGTACCAAATACATTTAACATCCTGGATGCTGATACGTGTATTTCCCCAATTCTTTTGAAGAGTGTACATTGTCCGAAAGATGTTTCGCTACAGGTGTAGTTATATAAAATAACGTAAATAAGCACATCAAAAATAAAGCTCCTCTGAATCTTACCAGCTCATTAGAGTACCACAAATCATCAACTTACAAATATCGTTGTAATAAATCCATTCAAATCCGTGTAAGAAAAGAACAGTTCCGACTAGTGTTTACCAGACGTGAATACAAGGAAATGTGGCAGGGAGATTTATCACTGATGTTACGAAATATTTCCGCATCTCCCCATAGACTTTGACAAACGACAGGTCAGACACAAAGGATTATGGAACACCTGTCATTTATGGCCCATACGTATGAGAGTTAAGTACAAGTCTGTGAATGAATAACAACAGATACACATCAATTATATTTTATTAGAGATTCGCTCGAATAAATTTCTGCAAGTTTTCAAACAGTATAAATTTTCGAGCATACTAGGGTTCTGTGTCTCACGCAATTCCTCATTGATTCCAGCAACAGGGCAACTGTGATCCAAACGGGGTGAGGTACACGATGCTCTGGACACCCTATCAAAGAAAATAAGATCGCTGGAAATGCTCGTAAATGTATACTGAATGTCACTCGCACTAGAACCAGGGCATTTTGCATGCAGCATCTCATTAGCTGTGGTACGTAGAGAGTGTAGGGGGCAGTCGTCAGGGGTCAGGGGTACATTACACAAAGGAAGCAGCTACTCGAGCAGCAAAATGCTGTGTAGCGGACATTGAGATTTTTCGAAGTACTCTGATATATGATCGCTAATCAATATGCAGAGAGTGAAAGCATGCCACATACAATGTAGACACTTCAGCTATAAAGATTTTAATAGTAAATTGTCTAAGTATTCGCAACCAAGTTCCCGAATTTACTGTCCTCCATGAAAGTTATCGCGCTCAAATTACTATCGGAACCGAGAGCTGGCTGAAACGCGAATCAGAAAGCGGCGCAATAATTGTCGAGGCTGGAACGTATATCGAAAAGACATACTAGGCACCACAAAGGGGAAAGTGTTCACTGCAGTCGACAAAAATATTTTGTGTATCGAGGTCGAAATCGAATATAATTGTAAACTTTTATGGACATGTGTAATAGATCTAAATGAACTCAAGTTAATTATCAAATGGTTTTAACGGCCACGCGGTTCCGCCGTGGCAGTCTTCAAATCATTCAAAGAAATTCAGTGCTCAGGAGCGCGGTAATACTCTGACACGCAATATTAGTTGGAAGGGATGGTTCAAATGGCTCTGAGCACTACGGCACTTAACATCTGAGGTCATCAGTCCCCTAGACTTAGAACTACTTAAACCTAACTAACCTAAGGACATCACACACATCCATACCCGAGGCAAGATTCGAACCTGCGACCGTTTCATCAGCGCGGTTTCAGACTGAAGCGCCTAGAACTGCTCGGACACAGCGGCCGGCAGTTGGAAGGGACTTCAAACTATCAGATAAAGACTGGAATGCCTGCGTACTCATTTCAGGTGGTACGGACAAGCAGTCCTGCGAGATACTTTCTAATACGTTTTCTGAAAGCTGTCTTGAGCAGCTAGTTTGACAACCCACATGCAATGGAAATATTTTAGACCTTGAAGCTATAAACAGGCCTGACCTTACAGACTGTACCAATATAGACACAGAGATTAGTGACAATGATGTTATCGTAGAGACGATGGTTACAAAAGCTAAATCCATCAAGAACTCTGGGGGAGAGTATTTTTGCTCCAAACAGCCGATAAGCCATTGTCGGCATCATTTGATTCCAATATTATGGGCGTATAGGAATTACGGAGAAAGTTTAAACGGATTGTAAATCATTCTCTGGAATAAGTGACGAGTAGTTGCATTAAGGGAGACGAAGGTCCACCTTGATTTAATAACAAAATTCGAAAAATACTGATGAAGCTGAGACTGTTTCACTCTCAATTCGAAAAAGGAAGCACAAATAACGAAAGGCGAAAGTTAGTAGATATTCGTGCGTCTATAAAAATATCGATGCACAACGTGTACAAGAACTACCACCGTCATAACTTAGTTTAGATCTAGCCGATAATCCCAGAAAACTCTGGTCCTACGTAAAAACGCTAAGCTGCACGAAGGCTTCTGTCCACTTACTAGTTGACCAATATGGTGTGGCGAAAGGAAAGCTGAAGTCTTAAATTTTTCTTTTACGACATCATCCATGCAGGGAAAAGCTTACCGCCGTTTGATTGTCGCCAGACGCCCATATGGAGGACACAGTTGTCAGGTGCTCTGGCTTTGAGAAACAAGTGAGAGAGTTGAAAACAAGTAAATCGTCAGGTCTGGATGGAATCTCTATAAAACGCCTCTACGCCATTGGCCCCTTACTTATGTTGCAATCATCACGAATCTCTCGCCTACCGTAAAGACCCAAGCAACTGGATAAAAGCGCAGGTGACTCCTATATACAAGAACAAAAGAACGAACGCAAAAAATTGCAAATCAGTATCCAACAAAGTTTTTCTGCAGAATTCTTTAACATATTTTCAGTTCTAAAATACTAAGTTTTCTTGAGACGCCGGCCAGGGTGGCCGAGCGGCTCTAGGCTCGAATCCTGCCTCGGGCATGGATGTGCGTGATGTCCTTAGGTTGGTTAGGTTTAAGTAGTTCTAGGGAACTGACAACCTCAGAAGTTAAGTCCCATAGTGCTAAGAGCCATTTTTTTCCCTTGAGGCGGAAAAGATTCTGTGTTCCAATCAGCACGGATTTAGAAAGTATCGCTCGTGGGAAATTCGGCTTGTCCTATTCTCGCATCTTATCCTGCGAATCAGGCATTAGAGGAGACAGGCAGACTGTAATTTCCTAGATTTTCGGAAAGTGTTTGACACACTCCCCTACTGTAGGGTGCTCCGATATATGTGACTGGTTCGAAGACTTCTTATTTAACGGAATCCAATAAATAGTCCTCGACGGCAAGTGTTCGTAACCGACAAGGGTATTACCAGGAGTGCCCAAGGGAAGTGTGATAGAACCTCCCTTTCTCTCTACATACATAAAGGATCCGGCGGAAAGGGTGAGTAGCAGTCTGCGACTGTTTGCAAAAGACGATTTGCTGTACGGGAAGGTATGATCGTTGAGTGACTATAGGAGGATGCAAGGTGACTTAGACAACATTTCTAGTTGGTGTAATGATTGTCAGCTTGCTCTAAATGTAAAACAAAAAATGCAAGTTAATGAAGATGTAAGAAAACAATCCAGTAATTCGTTGCATTAGCAGTGTGCTGCCTGATACAGTCACGTCTTTTAAATATCGAGGCATAACATTGCAGTAGTCTGAAAGGGAACAAGCACATAACAGCGGTAGTGGAGATCGCGAATGGCCCACTTCCCTTTACTGAGAGGTTTGTAGGAAAGTGTGGTTCACCTGTAAAGGATACCGCGTGTACAACACTAGCGCAACCCGTTCTTGAGTACTGCTTGAGTGTTTTGGATCTCCACAAGGTCGGATTAAAGGAAGACATCGAAGCAATTCATAGGTGGACTACAAGATTTGTTACAGGTAGGTTCGACCAACACGCGAGTATCACAATGCTTCATGGATACAATTGGGAGTCCCTGGAGGGAAGATGACATTTTTTCGCGAAACAATGTTGAGAAAATTTAGGTAACCTGCATCTGAAGCTGACTGCAGAACAATTATACGTCTGCCAACGTACATTTATCGAAAGAAATACGAAGATGAGGAAATCAGCGTTCGTACAGAGACATACAGACAGTCGGTTTTTCCTCGTTGTATTCGCCAGTGAAACACGAAACAAAATGACTAGTAGTTCAGGGTACCCTCCGCCGTAAGTCATACTGTAGGTTGCGGAGTATGTATGTAAGTGTAGATGTGTCAGGTATGAATGAGGAAGTTTGTACGGGCAGTGGACTGGAAGAAGGCCCAGGTCATAGCATTCTATAAAAAGGGTAAAAAATCGGATGCACACAATTACCGGCCAATTTCACTGACATCGATTTGTTGTAGAATCATGGAACATATTTTGTGTTCAGACATAATGACCTTTCTAGACTCTGAGAAGCTCATCTGCAGAAACCAGCACGGTTTTAGGAAACAGCGGTCTTGCGAGACACAGCTGGCCCTCTTTGTGTGTGATACACAACAGGCTCTAGATACTGGCTCCAAAGTTGATACCATATTTCTCGACTTTCAAAGGGCGTCTGACTCAGTTCCGCACTGTCGCTTGCTCCAAAAAGTACGCGCTTACGCTCTATCCGATGACACATGCGGTTCGATAGAAAGTTTTCTAACAGACAGATAGCAGTATGTCGTCCTGAATGGGGTGACTTCAACAGAAACAAGCGTAACTTCAGGTGTGCCCCAGGGCAGCGTAATGGATTCGCTGTTTTTTTCTCGATTTACATAAACGATCTGATTGATGGTATTGACAGGAGCATTACACTGTTTGCCGATGATACTTTAGTCTCCAGGAAAGTAGTATCACACGAAAGTTGTGAACAAATCAATAAGGATTTGCAGAAAAAAAATCTGTATAACAACGCGAAAATACCCGTTAATGTACGAGTACAAAATAAATGCCCAGTCTTGGAAGCGGTAACATCCAGCATGTACCTGGGTGTGACTATTCGGAATGATCTCAAATGGAATGATTAGATTACACAAGTAATGGGCAAGGCGAACTCTAGATTGCCGTTTATTGGTAGAATCCTGAAGCGATGCAGTCCTTCAATAAAGGAAGTTTCTTACAATACATTAATTCGTCCAGTCTTAGAGTATTGTTCGTCTGTATGGGACCCTTACCAGTTGGGTATGATTCAAGACGTTGAGAAGGTCCAAAGAAGAGCGGCAAGATTCGTGTCTGGTACATTTAGCCATAGCGAGAGCTTTACAAATCTTATAGAAAGTTTGAAATGGGACACACTTGCAGATAGACGACGCGCTAAACGGAAGGGGCTGCTCACTTAATTTCGAAATCCGATCTTCACCGAGGATGTAGATCATATATTATTACCATCAACTTTCAAATCGCGCCAAGATTACCATTCAAAGATAAGGGAAATAAGAACTCGTACTGAGGCCTTCAGGCAGTCTTTTTGCCCTCTCGCTATCAGCGAGTGAAACAAAGAAAAGGGGGGGGGGGGGGGAGGGGAATATGACTTTGGCGCGAATTGTGCCCTCTTCCACACACCGCTTGGTGGCTAGCGGAGTTGTATGTAGATGTAGAGGTCTTAAATGTAATTTTAAAAATTGTAGGTCATTCTCTTATCACATCCAATGTTAATCAGGGAACATTTTCATGAAGGAGTCCTTCCTACACTCCTTAATGGTATCTAATAATCCCATGAAAAGACGCTAAAAGATCTCGCTTTAGTCTTGGGCGTGCATTTGCACCGGGAAGAACGAATTGTTACAGCGTGCAGGACGTCTCTTCATTACCCTACGCAATCCTAAAATTTTGCAATAATTTACAAATATAACTACACCCAAAATAAAACAAAAGCTTCTCTAGCCTTTAGTCCTCTCCAGGCGACTCTATGCTGCCACAAATACTAAAGAGATGTGCGCAACATTCGATTGTTTGGTCACATTTTCTTCATCCATTTCGTATTGATTGTGGCCTCAATACGTCTTCACGAATGTCTAGTATTTGTCGTCGTTCCAAACTGCAAGATGACATAAGTGCGGAATTTCAACGGTACCTATGTGTAGCACCAAATTTTCCTTCGTCTCCTTCTCCATTCCAGCCACACCAACGTGGATCATCATACCCAGTAGCCTGCTTCTTATCCAAAACCACTCTGCACTGAAACTTCACCTGGAACAGAAATGCTTTAATTCGGTTTCAAATGTTTCTTTACAAAGTAAAATTCAAGAGATTTACCCCAATTTAATCCTCGTACCACTGAAAAGATGAATGAAATTAGTATTACTATCGGTGGCGTTGAGGAACACCTGAAATCGTTAAACTCGAACAGAGCTCTAGGGTTCGATGAAAGCCCTATCAGATTCCATACTGAATTTCTGGCTCAATTAGCCCCTTCTTTAACTACAGTTTATCGTAGATCACTGAAACAAAAACCATAACCAGAAGCTGAAAGAAAGCACTGGCCACACCTTGAAACATCCCCTTAGAAAAATTTATGAATTACTGTGCTTGAATACCCCTTACGTTATTTGACTTTCAAACAGCTGAGCAGAACTGAACGTACTCAGACATTTCGTTCTTTACTTATCCTGATCAACACTAAACTGACACACAATTTATTTAGCGCAAAGCAATCTGACTTTCAATAATTCCTACAAAAGAATGGCACTGACTAACAATAACCTATACCTTTCATGAATCAATTACCTCACAACAATCTTCGTTACTCGAACTACTGCAATACAGCGAGCGCCACTACTGCCAGCTAAATAAAAAGTTCTAACTGATGAAGGCACTAACTACTGATAGGCACAGTTAGCAAATGAAAGATTTTGATAGAGAACAAACAATGTTTTTAACTTAATAGTGTTCAAAATTTATTATATAAATATCAGTTCATGACAGCCAGTTTTACAAATTTGCCGGCCGGAGTGGCCGTGCGGTTCTAGGCGCTACAGTCTGGAGCCGCGAGACCGCTACGGTCGCAGGTTCGAATCCTGCCTCGGGCATGGATGTGTGTGATGTCCTTAGGTTAATTAGGTTTAAGTTGTTCTAAGTTCTAGGGGACTGATGACCTCGGAAGTTGAGTCCCATGGTGCTCAGAGCCATTTGAACCTTACGAATTTACTGTCTCTGATGAACACACGTCCAGATCATCCGCTCTCAAAATACCGCCATACAGAGCGCTACGTGGCGTTACCAACATACAAACCTAAACAGCCTACTTACAACCCATCTACAAAAAGAATTGCAGGGTGAGTCACAAAATTACCGTCCAATAGCCTTGATATCAATTTGCTGGACAATGTTAGAATATATACGGAGTCCAAATGCAAAATATTATGCTATTACTTCGTGCTCTTCTCGAGACTAGTCAACTACTCCAGATTTTCCCCCTTCTGAAAAGCTGCTGTACGCTTCGGCTTGACGACATTTCTCACATTTAAAAGAACAAGAAAATTAAAAACGTAACAACGGAAGTATTTAAAACAGTAGACTAACGTTGCTGAAATGAGATACAGTTATTATTATATCTACGACGAGCGACAATAAAGCAAGTTTCCCACTTGTCCCATCGTTAGCAAACCATATGTTGCGCGAAGTAACTGCATATACGTCACAAAGACGTGGCGTGTGGCACACGACAACGAGGTGTCTGATCCGTACTCGGTGCCTACCATATTCTCTTACCTGCTAAATCAACACTCATCTGACCAGGCCATGGTTTTCCGGACGTTTAGGGACTAACCGATGTAGTCTCAAGCCCATGAGAGGAGCTGCAGGCAATGTCGTGCTGTTTGCAGCTCAAATGCTGCTGCCAAGCACATAACGCCAAAGTCCGCCGTACCAACCTAACAGATACGTTCGTCGTACGCCCCACACTGATTTGTGCAGTTATTTGACGCAGTGCTGCTTATCTGTTAGCACTGAGAACACTTCGCAAGCGCCGTCTCCGTCGTTAAGTGGATACCGTCGGCCCCTGCGTTATCCGAGGTGAGAGGTAGTGCCTGAAATTTGGGGTTCTCGGCACACCCTTCACACAGTGGATCTCGGAATACTGAATCCCCTATTGATTTCTGAAATGGAATGTCCCGTGCATGCAGCTCCAACTACCATTCCACGTTCAAAGTCCCCGCCGTGCGGCCATAACCAAAAATGTTCAGATGTGTGTGAATTCCTAAGGGACCAAACTGCTGAGGTCATCGGTCCCTAGTTTTACACACTACTTAAAATAACGTAAACTAACTTATGCTAAGACCGACACATACACCCATGCCCGAGGGGAGACTCGAACCTCCCTCGGGACGGGCCGCGCAGTCCGTGACATAACGCCTCAAACCGCGCGGCCATAGCGTGAATCACCTGAGTACAAATGACATATCCGCCGGTGCACTGCCTTTTGGTATCTTGTGTACACGATTCTACCGCCAAACGTACGTGTGCCTGTCCCTATCCCAATGACTTTTGTCACGTCAGTGCAGGAAAATCGTTATGAGCTAGCAGAAGATGCCTTGACGGTTCAGAGGCTTTTGCAGCAGGTCGCAGTGTTCACGAAGAGCAAACGGCACGATGTCATCTATCGTCACATGCGATCTTGTGGAGCTTGTACGAAACGCTTTATGGTGAACGGTCGTTTCAGAATTACATAACTCAGCTGACAGATCCCACAGATTTACCGGTCCTTGTTCATGATTTTATCACGGAGCAGGCATGTAGGTGCCGAAGCAATTGTCTCGAGAACACAGTGCTAAAGGGCAGCTTCGACTTTTCTCCAACAGTACCATGTTGCCGTGGACAAGTTTCTAGAGCGGATCATCACGGGTGATGAGACGTGGATTGCACGGAATACCCCAGAAACCTAGCAGATGCCAGTGCACTGGCGTCACAGTGGCTCTCCCTGCTAGACGAAATTCAAACAGGCTGTATCGGCGCAGAAAGTGATGGTTTCACTGTTACGGGGCAGACGGGGAGCTCACCTCATCAAATTACTAATCACAGGTGAGACAGCATTAGTGCAAAAATCATTGCTGTAGTTGGGGCTGTCCATTTAGAACGAGCGGCGCGGAATGCTCAGTGAGGGTACTCTCTTGCTGCACGATAACGCTCGACCACAAGCGGATGACTTTCGGCTGGGAGGTGTTTGATCATCCAGTCACGCTCTCGGTGATTTCCGTCTGTGCTGGAACTTCAAGCCGTCTGTGCTGGAACCTCAAGAAATTACTGCCAGATCGGAATCAGCGTTTTCAGACGCTCAGAGGCGCACAGATGGTTGCTACACAGTGTTTCCAATCCCAGGAGACCGACTTCTATGACACAGGGGTACAAAAAATTGGCCCCGTGGTATGACAAGTGTTTGAATTCCGGTGATGGACATTTTGAAGAACAGTTCAGCACTTCTTGTGTTTGTTTCAATAAATCCTTCACTCAAGTTGTTGCTTTTTCTTCACGACCCCAGAGAACTTCACTTAACTTATAGATGCGCCTCATATTATCATTGTAATTTAATGATTAAGTGTTATACATATTTTAATAATGACTATTCGTGTTACTACTGAATTAAAAAACACCGTCTGAATTATAGATTGTTTTCATTCGAGACTACCTGTTTCCACCTGCCACGCAGATCATCTTCAGGTCTAGCGCCGGAAGGCGCAGTTTGTCAACACTGGTTTGAATGTCATTATTATTATTATTATTATTATTATTATTATTATTATTATTATTATGCCTTGTCATTTATTATAATGTTGTGTAAACCAATTATAGCTTCTCACATTTCAGGACGTGACTGTTCTGACTGCTCAAATAACTTGCAGGCATAGACTAGCCTCGTCCTTTCTGTGTGCGTGTGTGTGTGTGTGTGTGTGTGTGTGTGTGCGTGTGTGTGTGTGTGCGTTTAAGGGTAGAGGAAGCACGATTAGTATTTTCTGAATAAACCACAGGACAAACACCACGCGAGGTGAGAAAGGTTTTCTTAGTGTCTGCTCTTTGAGGAACTGTCTAGTGCTCAGTTGAACATGAATCGACAATCTCTTGTTGAGATACGGTAGGTTCACAACTCAGTCATGCCTTTGTCACGAAGCATCTCATCAGAATGTCCTAAAACGTGTTTCAAACGGCGACGCACACCAACAGTTCAAGGAACGACACGGAACGTTCCCCGTACGACAAGGTAATGTTTTGGCAGACGGTGGTAACTCAAGACTGTTTGATCCAATGCGGCCGTAGGTTTCTAGCTTATTAAATTTTATCTATCGCGACAGACTGTAACTAAGCGTTCCCGCACGAAAGAAACACAATGTACCAAAACAAAATTTTACTTTGCTTCGCATTTAAAAAACGAAAACGGCTACAGTGCACATAAAATAATTGCTCAGAAAATTAGTACGGTGCAGTTCCTTTCTTTTCAGTTCCTGCAGTGCGTAGGATAGGGAATATGCAATATTAATACGAAACTAATTATCTGCTTTCACTTTGCTGTAGTCAATAAACTGGAGCTATGTCTCTACAACATCACTTTCTTCGAAAGTAATATCAGTACTGTTTGGATGCCACATCCAGTTTATTAGAGGTTTCAGTAATCTCTTGGTAGAATAATTAGGAGGTTCGAATAATAGTCTTAGCTTTTGAATGAACAATTGTAGAGCGCTGTGTGTACTGTTTCACATTGTTTCTTCATGTGGAACTGCTTTAATGAACGAAGCTCTCTATCGTTCCCGGCTCATTTATGAAATTATGAAGCTCACATTGTGACTGACTTCTTCCTGTTTCACCTCTATTTCTGTCCGTCATTTGCTAATTGCTGTAACGAGCAACAAAGCGAAGTGGAAATTACATGTCTTTACTTTTTTCTCACTAAATGCTACTTAAAAAGCTCCCCAAGATATTCGTTTTGCATTCAGGCGGTGGCCCGCGAAGCAAAAACTGTGCAATTTTCAAAGCCATTAAGAAACTTTTGTATTACAAAAGTCGGCTTTCACTGCACCGCTAAATGTGAAACTGGTTACTTTATATGAAAACGTATTTCGCGTTATAATGAGACTATTTGGTCTAGCTGCAGTACGTACGAGAACATAGAAGGATTGTAATTTCCGTGTTTCTGTCCATGTATGTCACGCGTAACGGAGCTGACTACAGCAGCTCTATTATGAGTTTCGTGGTAGCCTTAGTGGCTATACTTGGCAAAATTTAAGTAGTGAAATCGACTGAAAACTTGATAGTAAAGTCGACCTAACTTCTTTACAATAGTGTATTTTATTTGCAGACGTATATTTCGAAGCGCAGGATCATACTCAACTCTTAAGTATCAATCGAAGGACATTTCTTACAAAATCAGAACAACAAAAACTAATTTCTGAATTTTTTAAATTTTTGTTCCATGTGATACACTACTGAAATATCTGTGTACGTAGGTATATGACTGTAAATTTCATTGCGGTGTCATATACGAGGTGCGACAATAAAGTAATGAGACTGATTTTATTTGCAAGATGTGGCAACCCTGCAGGCTTTCGTAGGCACAATATCTTTGACCTTGGCCTATAAGATGCTTCTAGTCCAAGCGGCACATCGGTGCAACTGCTCAGTCGTCAGTTGTGCTGTAATAAGTTAACGTGTGTGTGTCTCTCGTCACGGAAATGGAACCGCATAATATTGTACAACCGTATGCCATTTCTTTTTGCGTTAAATCGGGTGAAAACGCGAAGACAACTTACGGTAAGCTTCAGAAGGCTTTTTGAGAGGATGTTATGTCAAGAGCTCAAGGTTTTCGTTGGCTTAAAATGTTTAGTGAAGGCAGAACGAATGTTGAAGATGGAGATCACAGTGGATGACCATCAACCTCACGGACGGATTTCAGCTTGTCCGGCGTGTGTGAACTCGTACAATCTGATCGAAAATTATCCCTGAAAATGATTGCAGAAGAACTGAACATCAATCGAGAAACGGTTCGTCTAATAATAACAGAAGATCTTGGTACGAGAAAGATTTGTGCAAAAATGGTCCCAAAAATCTCACACCACAAGAGCGAGAAACGCGGAAAAATGTGGCAGCTGTAAGAGCAAACCGAAATAAATCCAGAATTGTTGAGCCGTGTTATCACTGGTGATGAAAGTTGTTTTTTTCAGTACGATCCACAGACAAAACGCCAAAGTTAGCAATGCTCAAAGGGACCATACAGACCAAAAAAAGGTCACATGTTAAAGTCAAAAGTGAAATACATGTTGTGTGCTTCTTTGATTCCAAGGGAATTGTTCATAAAGAGTGGGTGCCTCCTGGACAAACAGATAACCAATATTACTACAAAGAAATTTTAGAGAGACTTCGTGAAAGATTTCTTTGTGTCTGTGCCAACATTGCTGACAATTGGATTCTGCATCACGATAATGCGCCATCCCATACTGCTCTGTCAGTACAGCAACTATTAGCCTCAAAAAAAAATTTCAGTACTACCACCTTATTCACCAGATATCGCTCCATGCGACTTTTTTCTATTTCCAAGAGTCAAAACGGCGGTCAAGGGACACCATTGTCAATCAACAAAAGATGTCCAAAAAGCTGTGACAAGGGTCTTGGAGGATATTAAAGAAGATGAGTTCCAGAAATGTTACCATCGATGGAAGAAGCGCTGAAAAAAGTGTGTGCAATCAGAAGGGAATTAATTTGTAAGAGACAACACTAAACTTGACTAAAACGCTAAGCAACCTTTTTTTCACTTCAGTCTGATTACTTTATTGTTGCACTTCATACAACGATAAGCAGCAGCATTCACAGATACACGTTACTATTATGTTGAAATCACAGTGAAAGTCCTTCCACAGTAAACTGAAACCTTGAAGACGAAGCTGCGCTTCGAAACGTACACAGGCAAATCCAATATGGGGTTGAGGTTACATTAGACGGGCTTCATTCTTAACTCCCCCATTATATGAGCTACCAAGCAGATCTACTGTATACAGTACACACTGGCTCAAAATCTGATCGAGTGTTCGGGAGTTTCATTCATTTATATAATCAGACTATCAGTTTACATGACCTGTTCACTGCCTGCCTACAAAATGTTTTATAAAATCAAGTTAAAATGGTATTAAACACAGGTGTTTGACAAAAATTTGGAAACACGGCGAGAAATGCATGCTTGAACACAAATGCAGATGGTAGCCAATCCTGCACGTTGTGTGATGTATTTGACCACGAACAGCACCTGTACAATGTCCTCAACATGTTGAAAGTCAGTCGTTGTGAGACCAGTGAACTGTGTAGTTGAGTGCATTATGTAGGAGCTAAGTACAGTCGAACTTGAACAAATGGTTGGTGCTTAGGTGAGGACTTCGGTGGCCGAAGTGTTAGATTTTTCAATAGGCACCGAATGGAAGATTTATACTATACACAAGGAAATCGGTAAAACATCCACTAAGTCACAACTCGGGCGAAAGTATGTTGACTGATTGTGACAGACTGGTACCGAAGACGATTATAAAATGAGGAGGACGACAGCTGCAGAAGGTCACTGCAGATCTGAATGCCCCACTCGTGAACTACTTTCAGCACCAAAACAACACGAAGGAAGCTTCTTAAGCAGGGAATTGCAGGACTGTTGGAATTCCAAAAACACACATCAGTGACACAAATACTCGTAACGGGAAACCATGGTGCCGAAGCCATAAAGCCTGGGAGCAATGGAAGAAAATTAATGTGGTCAGATGAGTCTTCTTTGCAAACTGTTCCAACTTCTACCAGGGTTTACGTCCGAAGAGTGAAAAACGGCGAGGATTCAATGGTGGTTTGGGCAGCTATGTCGTGATATTCTATAGGCCCCGTTAGTACTCTGCAAGGTATTACTGCAAAGGATTATGTGACCATTTTGGCTGATTAGGACCATCCGAAGACACAATGTTTGTTCGCTACTGGTTATGCTCTGTTTCAAGACGACAGGGCCCATTCTCACACAGCTCGATTCGTCCAGGACTGGTTCTGGGAGCACGAGGATAAATTGACGCATCTACACCTATAACCTAGCCTCCGTGGTGAACTTCGGAGAGAATGGTGTGTGATGGCTATCCACCTCCATCGTCATTGACTGAGTTTGTCACTATTTTGCACGAAGAGTAGTATAAGATTCCTTTAAAAAGATACAGGAGCTGTATTTATCCATTCCGAAACAACTGGAGGCTGTTTTGAATGTAGGCTGTTTTCCTACAGCAGTTTAGGGATGATAATGCTTTTTTAGTGTCTCCATATTTTTGTGCAGCCCCTGTAAGTGTGTTATGTTAAGAAAATGATGATACGCCATCTTCGTAAAATAATAATACTAAAACGGAAAAAAGAGAGAAAATGTAACAGATCGAGGAGGTGTGGTGGAAGAGCAGCGGACTTGCATTGAGGAGGACGGTGGATCAAATCCTTTCCCATCCATCCAAATTTAAAGGTTCTGAAACCGCTTGACGCAAACGCTGGGATGATTGCATTGAAAAGGAACAACTAATTCCCTTCCCCATCTTTTGCAAATACGAGATTTTGTGCTATTTTATAACGACATCGTCGTATACTGTGTGATGAGAAGTATCTGCACACCTGGCTGAAAATGACTTAAAAGTTTGTGGCGCCCTCTATCGTTAATGCTGGAATTCAATACGGTATTGATCCACCCTTGTTCTTGATGACAGCCTCCTCTCCCGCAGTCCTAAATTCAGTCAAGTGCTGGAAGATTCCGTGGGGAACGGCAGCCCGTTCTTCACGTTGTGCTGCGCTGAGGATAGGTATCTATGTCGATCAGTGAGGCCTGGCACGAAGTCGGCGTTCCAAAACATCCCAAAGGTGTTCTATAGGATTCATGTCAGGAGTCTGTGAAGGCCAGTCCATTACAGGGATGTTATTGTCGTGTAACCACTCCGCCACAGACCGTGCGCTATGAACGATCGTGTTGAAAGACGCAGTCGCCATCCACGAATTTCTCTTCAACAGTGTCAAGCAAGAAGGTGCTTAAAACATCAGTGTAGGCCTGTACTGTGATAGTGCCATGCAAGACGACAAGGGGCGCAAGCCCCCTCCACGAAAAACACGACCACACCATGACACCACTGCCTCCAAATTTTACTGTTGGCACTACACACACTGGCAGATGACGTTCACCGGCCATTCGCCATATCCACACCCTGCCATTTGATCGCCATATTGCGTACCGTGATTCGTCACTCCACACAACGTTTTCCCACTGTTCAATCATCCAATTTTTACGTTCCTTACACCAGTCGAGGCGTCGTTTGGAATTTACCGACATGATGTGTGGCTTATGACTATCAAATCCAAATTTTCTTACCTCCCGCCTGTCATAGTACTTGCAGAGGATCCTGATGCAGTTTGAAATCCCTGTTTGACAGTCTGGATAGATGTCTGCCTGTTACACATTACGACCCTCTTCAACTGCCGGCGGCCTCTTGTCAGTCAACAGACGAGGTCGGCCTGTACGCTTTTGTGATGTACGTGTCCCTTCAAGTTTCCACTTCACTATCACATCGGAAACAATCGACCTACGGATGTTTAGGAGAGCGGAAATCTCGCGTACAGACGTATGACACAAGTGACACCCAATCACCTGACTACGTTCGAAGTCCGTGAGTTCCGCGAAGCGCCCGATTCTACTCTCTCACGATGTATAATGACTACTGAGGTCGCTGATATGGAGTATTTGGCAGTAGGTGGCAGCGTGATGCTCCTAATATGAAAAATGTATGTTTTGGGGGGTGGAGGGGGAGGGGTCCGGATACTTTTGATCAATTAGTGTATATCAGACTCTGGCAGATAGAACGGCCACCAGAGTGGATTAGGGTGGTTTGTGTGTAGTGTTGTTACGAGGCGTGGTAGGGAATTCAACGGGCATAAACAGTGTCACTCAGAAGGGCATGGCGATTCCGTGTACCCGTATGAGACAGTCTTATCAGCATCTGCCAGAGTTTGAAAGGGGCCTCATTGAGGGTATACATTTCACTGGCTAGCCGAATAGTGCGATATCCAGATTTTTAGGACATTCAAATATGACACGGCCCAATGTTCGATTGTAGGAGAGCGTAGTGGCGGACATACTCGTTCTCAAGGCTCTGTTCGCCAACGTCCGATCATGGGAAGATCGCCATATTGTGCACTAAGCACATGGTAGCCCTTTTGCATCAGTGCCTAGGTTGGAGGATGAGTAATGGACTGCCTCCAATATTCTGTATCATCCCGCACCGTTGGTCGGAAAATAGCAGCAGACAAATAAGGGACTGCAGTCACAAATGAAGGCTGCCGTTAACAGCACAATGTAAACGGCTGCTCTTGGAGTTCTATCATGACCAGGAAACATGGACAGCTGATGAATCAAATGGTTCAAATGGCTCTGAGCACTATGGGACTTGCCTTCTGAGGTCATCAGTCCCCTAGAACTTAGAACTACTTAAACCTAACTAACCTAATGGCATTACACACATCCATGCCCGAGGCAGGATTCGAACCTGCGACCGTAGCGGTCGCGTGGTTCCACACTTTAGCGCCTGAAACCGCTCGGCCACTCCGGCCGCCGCTGATGAATAGTGTCGCTTTGTGTTATGTGATGAATGTCTGATCTGCACTATCCCGATTGACCGTCGTCGGTGAGTATGGCGGTGAAGTGGGAACAGGTCACACTCTCTCAATGTTTTGGAGAGGCACAGCGGTGCTAATCCACGAGTTACTGTGTGGGGAGCTATCGGGTATGACTACACGTCACTGCTGTATGGGACTGAATGAATTCTGACGTCATAACGGTACTCCACGGACATCCTGCGCCCTCATGCGCTACCTCTCATGCGACATAGTATCTTGGTGACATTTTTCAACAGAAAAAAGCTCTCTCATGCATGTCAAGTGCCTCTATGAACTGTCTGCATGATGTTGAGATACTACCTTGGCCAATAAGATCCTCAGATCTGTCTTCGACAGAACGTGCGAGAGATCAGTTCGGACATGAACTCCATCCCATTGCCAGTATACGCGATATCAAGGACCAACTAAAACAGTTGTGGGTCAGCTTGCTTCAGGAGAGGATACAAACGCTTTGACCCCACCCC
Organism: Schistocerca gregaria; assembly: GCF_023897955.1. NCBI lineage: Eukaryota > Metazoa > Arthropoda > Insecta > Orthoptera > Acrididae > Schistocerca > Schistocerca gregaria. Next base: position 533,042,822 of record NC_064921.1, read on the forward strand.
CCCTCCCTCTCCGTATCAGTGTGTGCATCCAACCCAGAGAGGATGCAACGTGTTGCATATAAGTGGGCTCATACTGCCAAGTTCTTTATAAATTTTACTCGAGTCTGTCGTCGCCGAAATAATATCACTTACACCCTCAAACCGAGAAGTTTCATTTCGTTTGCTTATACCTTCTAAGTGGTTCAAAATTTTTGTCAGCCAGTTTGTGTCATTTCTTCGGATTCATGTACAATCTGTATAATTACTAACTTTGTTTTCAATTTCAAATAAAAATAATTACTTGAATGAAAATGAGTTTTTAATACACTACACTAAAAGGTGTAAAATTATTTATTCTAGCCCCATACAGATGTATAACTCCATACAACAAATCCTGAAAATTTGTGATTCTGAATTTTTAATAGCAATTAAAATACCTGCAAAGCTTAAAAAGAAAAAAACTTGTGGCGCATGCAACAGATAATAGTAAAGAGGTGAAGTATTCATGGATTAGTTAGTAAGTAGCGTGATAGTTAGAGAGCGAATTATTCGTGCGTTAGTTCTGTGTTTTAAACGCCCCACGTTTTCCATTGTATGTCTTACAAGTATTTTCAAAGCTGCTAAAATTCACACACACACATTACCGGGATTATCTTGTGGAGTTAGGAACCTGTATCGGACTAGGATAAAATATTTTATATGGGGCAGCGACATGTGTGTTAACATTTGAAGAGGCACAATTTCAGTGAATTATCTTTTTAGAAAGGCAATAACTGTCACGTATGGTTGAGACGTGAAACCAAAAAGTGTGAGAAACCGGCCAACCGATGGCGCTGGACAGCAACACGTAAATGAGACCGCATGAGAACAGTGTATAAAATGAGCCGTAGTTAGAGAGAGCGCTGAATCATGCCTGGCCTGGTTAATAAATACGTGCTGGAAGGAACGACTTTTATGCAGCATTATGCTCGACCCCAAACCGCTACACTTGACAAAGATCTCTCGTGCACGTCGTTTGGTGAGGATCGAGTGCTGACCCGTCACGTCCGTCACTCTTGGCGTCCCAGCTCACAAGACGTCAATCCGTTTGGCTATTCGTAGCGGGATTTTGTGGTGTCACAAGCCTACCGCGATCGTCCGACCTAATTAGGGATGACAAAACAACATCAGACGGCAGTTTCTCAACATACTTACTAATATTCTCTCTAGTGCTGTTCACAACATTGTTCCTCAACTACTTATGTTGTTGATGAATGGTGGCCGAAATGTTGAGCGTTTGTTATAAAGAACATCGTCTTTGCTAAAAATGAACTGTTATGGTAGTAGACGAGGTTCTGGCGGAAATAAAGCTGTGAGGGCGGGTTGTGAGCCGTCCTTGGATAGCTCAGATGGGTAGAACACTTGCCTGCTGAAGACGAAGGTCCCAAATTAGAGTCTGGCTCCGGCACAAAGTTTTAATCCGCCAGGAAATTTCAACTGTTATGCTAATTATTGTTTTTGTACCGTATAAAGTGCCATCTATAGGTAATTTTGTGCACTTTTTTGGGTTCAATAAAACTGTATGTGTTTCAATTTTTAGCTCTCTACCCACTACTACACTATTCAGTGACTTCTTCAATTTTCAAATGTTGAAAATGGTTCAAATCGCTCTGAGCACTATGGGACATGTGTGGTGCCGGCCGAAGTGGCCGTGCGGTTCTAGGCGCTACAGTTTGGAACTGCGGGACCGCTACGGTGGCAGGTTCGAATCCAGCCTCGGGCATGGATTTGTGTGATGTCCTTAGGTTAGTTAGGTTTAAATAGTTCTAAGTTAAGTCCCATAGTGCTCAGAGCCATTTGAACCATGTGAGCTCTCAGTACCCTAGAACTTAAAAATACTTAAACCTAACTAACCTAAGGACATCACACACATATATGCCCGAGGCAGGATTCGAACCTGCGACCGTAGCGGTCGCGCGGTACCAGACTGAAGCGCCTAGAGCAGCTCGGTCACAACGGCTGGCTTTCAAATGTTAGCGGACTTTTGGGTCATCCTGTACATTTTAGTGCGATTTTAATACAAGGTATATTAAAAATTCATTTTAAAATAAATAATTATTTTCTGCTTTTTAGTTTTGTTTGTGTGAAATTTTTGAATCAATTTCAAGCGTCCTGAAGATATTACGACAGAGATATCTGGTAAATTTCAGGTTTATTTCAGTTGCTTTTCATCTGTCTGAACCGTTATATCGTTTCCTGCTTTCTGTCTCGCGCAAAGACCGTGTAGGTAAAAATGAGAGACATTCGTTTTCACATTGAAGGTTACTAGCAATTCTACTTCCGAGGAACCATGTGCAACAGGAACAGAAAAACTGGGAAATAGCGGAGTGCTCTCCGCTACACACCTGACAAGAAGGCGAGCTGATACTTAATCATGCTCCAATACTTAGCTATGATGAAAGTTTCAAGTTTTAGCTCATCGTGGGATCACAGAGGTAAAGAAATGCACTCCGCTGCACACCACGCAAGAAACCGAGATTATATTACACTATTGGCCATTAAAATTGCCTCACCAAGAAGAAATTCAGATGATAAACGGGTATTCATTGGACAAAAATATTATACTAGAACTGACACGTGATTACATTTTCAAACAATTTGGGTGCACAGATCCTGAGAAATCAGTACCCAGAAGAACCACCTCTGGCCGTAATAACGGGCTTGATACGCCTGGGCATTGAGTCAAACAGAGCTTGAATGGCGTGTACAGGTACAGCTGCCCATGCAGCTTCAACACGATACCACAGTTCATCAATAGTAGTGACTGGCGTATTGTTATGAGCCAGTTGCTCGGCCACCATTGAGCAGACGTTTTCAACTGATGAGAGATCTGGAGAATATGCTGGCCAGGGCAGCAGTCAAACATTTTCTATATCCAGAAAGGCTCGTACAGGAACTTCAACAAGCGTTTGTGCATTATCCTGCTGAAATGTAGGGTTTCGCTGGGATCGAATGAAGGGTAGAGCCACGGGTCGTAACACATCTTAAATGTAACGTCCACTGCTCAAAGTGCCGTCAATGCGAACAAGAGGTGACTGGGACGCATAACCAATGACACCCCATACCATCACGCCGGGTGATACGTCAGTATGGCGATGACGAATGCACGCTTTCAATGTGCGTTCACCGCGATGTCGCTAAACACGGATGTGACCATCATGATGCTGTAAACAGAACCTGGATTCATCCCAAAAAATGACGTTTTGCCATTCTCGCACCCAGGTTCGTCTTTGGGTACAGCACCGTAGGCGCTCCTGTCTGTGATGCAGTGTAAAGGGTAACCTCAGCCATGGTCTCCGAGCTGATACTCCATTTTGCTGGAAACGTCGTTGAACTGTTCGTGCAGATGGTTGTTGTCTTGCAAACGTCCCCATCTGTCGACTCAAGGATCGAGACATGGCTGCGCGATCCGTTACAGCCATGCGGATAAGATGCCTGTCACCTCGACTGCTAGTGATACGAGGCCGTTGGGATCCAGCGCGGCGTTCCGTATTACCTCCTGAACCGACCGATTCCATATTTGCTAACAGTCATTGGATCTCGACCAACGCGAGCAGCAATGTCGCGATACGATAAACCGCAATAGTGATAGGCTACAATCCGGCCTTTATCAAAGTCGGAAACATGATGGTACGCATTTCTCCTCCTTACACGAGGCATCACAACAACGGTTCACCAGGCAACGCCGGTCAACTGTTGTTTGTGTATGAGAAATCGGTTGGAAACTCTCCTCAGCACGTTGTAGGTGTCGTCACCGGCGCCAACCTTGTGTGAATGCTGTGAAAAGCTAATCATTTGCATATCACAGCATTTTCTTCGTGTCGGTTAAATTTCGCGACTGTAGCACGTCATCTTCGTGGTGTAGCAATTTTAATGGCCAATAGTGTACATTGTTATCTACATCTACATCTACATCCATACTCCGCAAGCCACCTGACGGTGTGTGGCGGAGGGTACCCTGAGTACCTCTATCGGTTCTCCCTTCTATTCCAGTCTCGTATTGTACGTGGAAAGAAGGATTGTCGGTATGCTTCTGTGTGGGCTCTAATCTCTCTGATTTTATCCTCATGGTCTCTTCGCGAGATATACGTAGGAGGGAGCAATATACTGCTTGACTCTTCGGTGAAGGTATGTTCTCGAAACTTTAACAAAAGCCCGTACCGAGCTACAGAGCGTCTCTCCTGCAGAGTCTTCCACTGGAGTTTATCTATCATCTCCGTAACGCTTTCGCAATTACTAAATGATCCTGTAACGAAGCGCGCTGCTCTCCGTTGGATCTTCTCTATCTCTTCTATCAACTCTACCTGGTGCGGATCCCACACTGCTGAGCAGTATTCAAGCATTGGGCGAACAAGCGTACTGTAACCTACTTCCTTTGTTGTCGGATTGCATTTCCTTAAGATTCTTCCAATGAATCTCAGTCTGGCATCTGCTTTACCGACGATCAACTTTATATGATCATTCCATTTTAAATCACTCCTAATGAGTACTCCCAGATAATTTATGGAATTAACTACTTCCAGTTGCTGACCTGCTATTTTGTAGCTAAATGATAAGGGACCTATCTTTCTATGTATTCGCATCACATTACACTTCGCTACATTGAGATTCAATTGCCATTCCGTGCACCATGCGTCAATTCGCTGCAGATCCTCCTGCATTTCAGTACAATTTTCCATTGTTGCAACCTCTCGATACACCACAGCATCATCTGCAAAAAGCCTCAGTGAACTTCCGATGTCATCCACCAGGTCATTTATGTATATTGTGAATAGCAACGGTCCTATGACACTCCCCTGCGGCACACCTGAAATCACTCTTACTTCGGAAGACTTCTCTCCATTGAGAATGACGTGCTGCGTTCTGTTATCTAGGAACTCCTCAATCCAATCACACAATTGATCTGATAGTCCGTATGCTCTTACTTTGTTCATTAAACGACTGTGGGGAACTGTGTCAAACGCCTTGCGGAAGTCAAGAAACACGGCATCTACCTGTGAACCCGTGTCTAAGGCCCTCTGAGTCTCGTGGACGAATAGCGCGAGCTGGGTTTCACACGACCGTCTTTTTCGAAACCCATGCTGATTCCTACAGAGTAGATTTCTAGTCTCCAGAAAAGACATTATACTCGAACATGATACGTGTTCCAAAATTCTACAACTGATCGACGTTAGAGATATAGGTCTATAGTTCTGCACATCTGTTTGACGTCCCTTCTTGAAAACGGGGATGACCTGTGCCCTTTTCTAATCCTTTGGAACGCTTCGCTCTTCTAGAGACCTACGGTACACCGCTGCAAGAAGGGGGGCAAGTTCCTTCGCGTACTCTGTGTAAAATCGAACTGGTATTCCATCAGGACCAGCGGCCTTTCCTCTTTTGAGCGATTTTAATTGTTTCTCTATCCCTCTGTCGTCTATTTCGATATCTACCATTTTGTCAACTGTGCGACAATCTAGAGAAGGAACTACAGTGCAGTCTTCCTCTGTGAAACAGCTTTGGAAGAAGACATTTAGTAATTCGGCCTTTAGTCTGTCATCCTCTGTTTCAGTACCATTTTGGTCACAGAGTGTCTGGACATTTTGTTTTGATCCACCTACCGCTTTGACATAGGACCAAAATTTCTTAGGATTTTCTGCCAAGTCAGTACATAGAACTTTACTTTCGAATTCATTGAAAGCCTCTCGCATAGCCCTCCTCACACTGCATTTCGCTTCGCGTAATTTTTGTTTGTCTGCAAGGCTTTGGTTATGTTTATGTTTGCTGTGAAGTTCCCTTTGCTTCCGCAGCAGTTTTCTAACTCGGTTGTTGTACCACGGTGGTTCTTGGCTACGTTTATATTCCAAGTGTCTAGCTCATCGAGAAGTTATTTCAAAGTTGAGCTGCAAAATTTGTGTCAGACAGACAGGCGAAGAAAAAAAATGGCAGCACTAAGGTCTTACGGGCGTAGCGAAATGGGAAGTGACCTATACATTGTCGATGCCGTTCGCCTGTGCGCTGCGAAAGTTACGCTGGGTGCCGGAGTTTCGTGGCGCAGTTGCTGCTGCTGTGTGCGTCAGCATGAATAGCGCGTGGGCGTGCAGTGCTGTGCGCGCCCTCCGGCTGCCGCCACAGCATTCAGGGCGGACAGACGGGCAGGCTGACTGGTTGGTTGGTTGGTTGGTTGGTTGGCTGTCTGGCGGCTGCAGCGTTACCAACCCGCGATATTAGCGCGTGCCGAGCGGCGCGCTGCGCTACGCGGACCGTGTCGTAGCCGCCGGCTCACAGCCCCAGCTTAGCACTCCTCTTTTCGCCTTACGCTTTTGAAAGCAGCGTACCGTTGAAACGGGAAATGTTAGCAGTGGCTTCCAGCGAAATATTTAAACAAACACGAATCAAACAGACGTGTCCCAGATAGAGAGACGCACACGTCATTAGCCCTTTCGTCTTTCTGAACCCATACTATACATCGACGAGCAGTTTTAATAACAACGGCAACTGTTAAATCGTGTCCTAGGACTAGTCAGCTGAATATATTCCGTTCTTCCCCTGAAACTCTTGTAACTTCTGTATATCAGCTGACAGTGGGACTGGCAGCAAACAGAGACACTATGCAGGATGAAAGGGGCCTACTTAAGCCCATTTTCACACAACTGCCTTTTGTAATACTAGCTTACTATGAATTAGTGTAGCACAATGGGTTTACACTATTTTTTATTTTAATTTTTTTTCATTTTCATTAAAATTTCGCTACTCGAGTGGGCCCTCACGAAAAGCTAGTGTCAGCAGGACAGTGAAACTTTGTGAAAACATATGTAAGGGCTTGCGGAAGAGAAATAACGAATAAACCATTGAAAGATACACATTTTTATTTCCGGGTTCAAATGTGGTGAGGTTGATCAGATGTTCAGATGTGTGTGAAATCTTATGGGACTTAACTACGAAGGTCATCAGTCCCTAAGCTTACACACTACTAAACCTAAATTATCCTAAGGACAAACACACACACTCATGCCCGAGGGAGGACTCGAACCTCCGCCGGGAGCAGCCGCACAGTCCATGACTACAGCGCCTCAGACCGCTCGGCTAATCCCGCGCGGCCTGTGACCTCGACCGTTACACAGTATCTCTTTGTCATTCTTGCGCGCTGCTTTTGCCATGCCCTGCACTGAGCTGCCTTGCTGTCATACTGATGCACGCAAATTTTATAGAATGGATCACTTTTACTTTACCTTTCGTTCGCCATAGTATTGACGAAATTCTCTCAGTGGTAAATTTTGACAACGGGCGATCGGTATGCCTATGATCTTTGAACGTTATTCACCTCATGATGCGACATAAAGCCGCGTAACCGGTCATGTTTTAATAGACAACAACTTTACCAGCTGTAAGCTGACTGCTTCCTAACATCAGTTTGGAACGACTGACCAATAGCTCGGCTTGCTCCTGGGAGAGGCTGACTGCCTATTGCGCCAGAAACTGTTGAAGAAGCTACTTCTGTCATGGCTGAGAATAGGGGAAGCAGTGTGCGACGTTCAAGAAGACCGAGAGCTGTGTCACGACAGCTGAACATTCCTTGCTCCACCGTTCAAAAACTGCTGCTAACAATTGTGAAATAGTATCCGCACAGATTCTCACTACTCGCCAGCTTTTGCCAAGTGACGCAGACATTCGAGTAGTCTTTGCTCTTACGTGTCTTTCAATGAGTGAAGTGGGTGACAAATCACCTTGAAACATTTTGTGATGTGCAGTTTACGCTCACTGGGTCGGGGATTACGCACAATTGTATTTGCGGATCGTTACCGCCAACGAACGTTCGTGAAGTTCCCCTGCACAGCGGACACAGCACTGCGTGATGTGGCCTCACACCGTGTTTCATGCTTGGTACCTTTTTATCTTAATTTATTTAGAGAAACTCGGACCCAAAGGATTAACGACATGCAGCGTGAACGGCCATGTGGTACTGTGATTTGCTTCACCAACATGTGGTCGCTGCTCCACGGGAGAGAAGCTCTTTGATGCACGATGGACCTTCATCTCACACTGGTCGTGAGTCACTCGCTTACCCCGTAACACAGTTGAAGAAAACCCAATCACTGGTCGATCGTTCCAAACTGCGTAACCACCACTATCACCAATTTCAAACCCTCTCATGTGGAAATTAAGATGTGTCTATTTCAATGGTTTATTCGTTATTTCTCTTCCGCATGACCTTACAAATGGTTCTACGAAGTTTCATTGTTCTACTATCATTCGCTTTTCGTGGTGGCGCTCTCTCATAGGGCAAGTTTAATTATTACCACACTGCATTTTTATGCTCGTAGAAGGGTTGCGGAGAGCCTGTTTATATTGATTATTATCTTCTATGTTTCACATCAACAACTTGTTTTTACCTTTTTCCGTAATCGCTGTCATGAGCAAACTCTGCAGCGTACCAATAGTGATCAGGATATTTTTTTTGTGGTCAAACAAGGATACGTGCAAAGTCGTGGAAATTATCCCATGAACTCTCTCCAAACTTGTAAACTGGGCTGGATACAGGATGACACTCTCCCGCTTTCTTTAGCGTCCTCCCAGCTGGGAAAGCGCCTGGCGCCTCTTTGGCGGTTTTTGCGGTTGGTTTGTCACCCCTCACACACCCTGAAGATACGCCAGACAACGCCTGCTAGCCAGGGTATCTGGAGGGTTTAGAGAAGACGCATTTCTTCGTGACGGCGTGGTGAGGATGCTTAGTGGAAGATTCAGTTTTGGTTCAGATCCGTTAAACACTTCGCTTTTCGATGTAGGTAACTATCGCGTTTATTTAAATTATCAGCCAAGAGAATTAATGCTCTTTAGTATCGTGTGAAGTGAATATCTACTTACATTCGTTGTTTTCTTTTCGCGAACCGTAAGTATAATCTCTGTATCAAATTGTCATCCTAATAATCGATAACTACTTTTCTTTTTGAGCGAACTACTACCTGTATATATACCCAAATTTGTGTGAGCCTAGAATTCTAGCAGTGTTAATATAGGTCGACTTTAAAGTTGGCGTCCACACACAATACGACCATACAATCGTATCCTACTCGATTTTCTGATCAGAATGAGTGCTCACACGCTAGAGAAGATTATGATATAAGACTTCCTCGCAGATTAAAATTGTTAGCCGGACATAGTTTCGAAATCGGGACCCTTACCTACCGATTGAGCTACCCAAGCCCGAATCATGACGCGTCCCTACAGCATTACTTCCTCCAGTACCCCATGTCCTACCTTCCAAACTGGGTAGCTCAAGCGGTAGAGCAGTTTCCAGAGGAAGCCAATCGACCAGAGTTCGAATCTCGGTCCAGTACACAGTTTTAATCTGCCAGGAAGTTACATATCAGCGCACACTCGCTGTAGAGTGAAAATTTCATTCATTATATTGATGGCTTGGGATTTATTGAAATTATTTGACTTTTAGTCAGCATGGTGGCCTTAGGTTCTTGTTTCCTTGACATCCGTGAGCAATGATAGTGCATGCTGGTATATAATTCCTGTACAACCTACTCCCGTAGCTTTTTACTCCCACAAGTGTTGCATGTTGAGATGTTCAGACCATATTGCGGTCCCACGAGTATCCGTATCCTATCTTCTTTTAACGAAGATACCTTACTGGTATTAAATGTAAAGAATGTTTAAGGAAATGCACCCCCTTAAGGAATCATAAATGATGTGTGATTCGGAGGGAAGATCTGTTTAGCTAATAAATGTTTGTTTCATGGAATGTAACTCTCTTCGATCTCTCCTCTTGTGCATTCCGCTGTTTTCCTATATGCCCTGTGAAATCACGCATGAAAAGAGTTTTGCTTGAGAAATAAGTAAGAAGTTTTTAATAAAACCCATGTCCTGGATCGTCGTCCTGAATTCTCAATATTAGTTTCTTTCGCGTTTTTCAAATAATTAATTAGGTCAAATAAAAGTAAATTTCTATGGAAACTCCACATGAAATTTCACACGATGAAAGTGGGGTATATATATAGTAATGTTTTCCCTACTATTGATAAGAATCACAGTAGTTTCCGAAAATCCATGGCATACAGCAAATATTGTAGTCCAACAAATAATAAATCAAATACGATTAAGAATCAGGAATAGAAGCAGGGTTTCTAAACGAGATAAGAACACCTTTAAGGATTATTTACTTCGTCTTACTCTGAATGAACCTTTTTGGTGTCAATTATTATTTTTTTGTAAATTTTTATTTGGATATACGAATAAATACCGGTGCATTAATCACTGAAATTTTTAGTCCGTTCTCATTTTTATTCTTTGGTGAACATAATTATCTTATCTGAAGTGTACCGAATGTTTATTAAACCATCACGCAGAATATAATCTGTAAGATAACGCGAATGGTAGCATTTCACGTGAATACATTGTATCTTTCATGCATATACCATCCTGTTCTAGGGAACTGCGTTCCTATTAAATTACATTCGCATTATTATCTTTGCAATTTGTGGTGCTTTTTACACGGTTAAAAACGCGATAATGGCTGAAAAAGCCAAAAGCAGTTGTGCAACGAACAAAAGGTAAATACAGCCTAATTAGAAATATGCTATCCTTCATTTGATACAGAAGCGTCCTATAACTCTAGAGCAATATCTAGTTTGCAAATGTTTATTGGCGTTCACAACTAAATAGGAAGAATAGACAGTATTTTTTGCAGCGAGTAAGTAATCAGCCTGTTACACTATAACCGTATTTTTACTGCAGAAAATATTAGTTACACTTCTTATTTAGTTTTCGTAACCAATAAATATCTGTATGCGGCTAATCTGAGGAGTATTATTAGATCTAAAAACAATGTAGTTGGAAAACAAAACGGCAATATGTCACACGAAACGCATCATTACTAGTTTTCGGTTTCAGTTGAGTTCACCTACATAAAACAAATATGAAACAGAAAAAACTCTAAGTACCTGAGAAAAAGCATTTAACGGCTGTTGACAAAGATGCCCAGAATATTATTAGCTGTTTTTCACAAAATTTCCGTGTTTCGTATCACGTCTAAAATTGCTCAAGGAATCAAGAAACCATAATTCCTAATAAAAACTACAGGTAAGGGAATTTCTGTGAATGTTCAAATGACAGGTTCTAGAACTGCAAGAGACTAAGTAATCTTCTCTTAATAAAACAACGTGAAGGAGTAAACTAAAGCCGGCCGCTGTGGCCGAGCGTTTCTAGGCACTCCAGTCTGGAACCGCGCGACCGCTACGGTCGCACGTTCTAATCCTGCCTCGGGCATGGATGTGTGTGTTGTCCTTAGGTTAGTTAGGTTTATGTAGTTCTAAGTCTAGGGGACTGATGACCACAGATGTTAAGTCCCATAGTGGTCAGAGCCATTTGGACCATTTGAATAAACTACAAGTTAGTTGCTTGGAGCCAAATACACCTTGTAAACGTCTGAACTTCTAAAATATTCAACTACTGTTACATTAATGAATCCTAATTACATTTATATTTCTTTTCGGTTAGTGTAAAACTGCTGAAAACGCCGTTAACTTCAGTGTAACCTTTGGTCTATCAAGTCACATCGCATTTAGATTTGCATCACAGACGGTAACCTACAATATTCTCTACTTCAGTATATACAAAGTATTTCAATACTGAGTGTGAATTTGTTTCATCAGATATATTAATCTTAAATCCAAATGATATTATTACACTCAATGTTTGACATTTTTTCGTATCTTCTGTTACACAGGAAGTGGTCCCCGTTGGACTGTATTGTATGAATTAACTTTTAGAGAAACTACAAATAGAATTGTGACAAATGAGAGGACTAAGTAGAAGTAATACTTAGTGAGATGCGGCTCACGTGTTGGACACGACAGCCTTACGTTTCAAATCTGTTCTTGGATGTGCAAAACGCATAGGAACATATTTCTGATATGCGGCAGCATCACACTCTCTGGTTATTTCGACGACCTACGTCACTGAAATGTTGTGCAAGTAAGACAATCTTAGGCTAGCGGTGAAGTGGTTCCGCTGCTCCAACGCTGGGGAAACCTGAGAATTTACAGACGACGTTTCTGTTAAGAGATAGTTTGAGTACCATTTTTAAAAAAAAATGGTTCTAATGGCTCTGAGCACTATGGGTCTTAACATCTTAGGTCATCAGTCTCCTAGAACTTAGAACTACTTAAACCTAACTAACCTAAGTACATCAGACAACACCCAGCCATCACGAGGCAGAGAAAATCCCTGACCCCGCCGGGAATCGAACCCGGGAACCCGGGCGCGGGAAGCGAGAACGCTACCGCACGACCACGAGATGCGGGCAGTACCATTTTTAGTGGAGTATACAGGGTGTAGTTTTCCACCGTGTGCTAACTCAAGGGGTTGATCGATGAGAGCAACGGAGCAAAAAAGGTCTAATGAACGAATGTCCGGAAATGCACGGTTTCCATGCTGGAGACCATTCATTCAATCATACATTGTTTCAGAGACTGTGGTCTAATACCCGCTGCATCATGCCATCAGAGATACAGTATGTGTTGAAAATGGCTTGCATGTGCCTCAACGCATGCATGTATGAGCCGTAGTACGCTCTGTCTCACGTGTTCACATCGGCCAGGCTGCATCCGAACAGCGTCAAAGGCAGCATGAATAAGCCGCCCCAGTGTCTCCACATCTGGAATGGGCTTAGAATACAAGATACGTTTGAATGGCCCCATGACCAGAAATCGCACGGGTTGAGATCCGATGAACGAGCAGGCCATGTAACTGGAGCCTCCTCTTCCGACCCATCGATCAGGGAAGAGACGACTGAGGTGCGTCTGGACGTTAATAGCGAAGTAGGCTGCAAGACCACCATGTAACAGCCATACAGCCCTTCGAATCATCAGTGGCATTTCTCCCAGCAGGGCAGGCGAAGTCATCCGCCAGAGACGCCGTAGTTCCGGCCTGTTAGGCGACGTCGAAGGAACACTGGTTCCAAAATACGGTCACCAATTATCCCGGCCCACGAATGCTGATTATTAGCTGTCACCATACCATGGATGTTCTGCGTAGTATCCCGCAGCTGACTTATGAAAGTTGAAGGTATCACTCCACGTAAAGATGGCCTCAAGTGTGAATAGGATGGATGACACAAATCCCAGAATCGTGGTTGCCTGGTGAAGAAATCGCTTTCAACGAGGAAAGCCCGTCGCTAGTAAGCCCAACAGACTCTGTTCGTGATAGAATAGTGACAGTTGTCATGGAGAATGTTCCACATAATCGTCTGGCTTACCCTGCACTAGCAGGCCCTGGCTGGTGCTGACACGGCGGTCGCCCTCCGCATTGTTAACATTATTTTTCTCTGAGTCTCGTGTCCGAACATTTCAGCTAAGTCCTTCATAATTTCCTGCTTCCTGAAACGACCCCGTCTCAGCGAAAAGGTGAAACACTGTTGCAAACATTGAATGTGTCGTTGTCGTCGGCGGGGATAGGTCTTGTCATACGACATTGCTGCCCGTCGCCCGATGCCATTTGCCTTTCCGTAAGTAAACACCATGTCGGCAAGTTCTCGATTAGAATACGGAACCATTGTGCACAACGCTGTATCTCGTACACTACAAGGCGAATAAGCAAGAGAAGTGAATAGGACACAACATTATATGTTACAGCAGGAGAGTGTGCTAGGACATGACGTAAGAGGAACAGCACCACCATCTAAAAGGAAACAATGAATATTGTAACAGTGAATGCATGGTGCAGCGCATGCTGGACTCCAGTCTCCGTAACAAAGTATGATTGACTAAATGGTTTCTAGCACGGAAACCTTGCATTTCCGTCCGTAAGTTAATTAGACCTTTCTATTTGTTCCGTGCCGGCCGGGGTGGCCGAGCGGTTCTAGGCGCTACAGTCCGGAACCCCGCCACCGCTACGGTCGCAGGTTCGAATCCCGCCTCGGGCATGGATGTGAGTGATGTCCTTACGTTAGTTAGGTTTAAACAGTTTAAGAATAGGGGACTGATGACTTCAGAAGTTAAGTCCCATAGTTCAAAATGGTTCAAATGGCTCTGAGCACTATGTGACTTAACATTTGAGGTCATCAGTCCCCTAGAACTTAGAACTACTTAAACCTAACTAACCTAAGGACATCACACACATCCATGTCCGAGGCAGGATTCGAACCTGCGACCGTAGCGGTCTACATCTCTTCATCAATATCCATACTCCGCAAGTAACCTGACGGTGTGTGGCGGAGGGTACCTTGAGTACATCTATCGGCTCTCCCTTCTATTCCAGTATCGTATTGTTCGTGGAAAAAAGGATTGTCGGTATGCTTCTGTGTGGGCTCTAATCTCTCTGATTGTGTCCTCATGGTCTCTTCGCGAGATACAAGTAGGAGGGAGAAATATACTGCCTGACTCTTCGGTGAAGGTATGTTCTCGAAACTTCAACAAAAGCCCGTACCGAGCTACTGAGCGTCTCTCCTGCAGAGTCTTCCACTGGAGTTTATCTATCATCTCCGTAACGCTTTCGCGATTACTAAATGATCTTGTAACGAAGCGCGCTGCTCTCCGTTGGATCTTCTCTATCTCTTCTATCAACCCTATCTGGTACGGATCCCACACTGCTGAGCAGTATTCAAGCAGTGGGCGAACAAGCGTACAGTAACCTGCTTCCTTTGTTTTCGGATTGCATTTCCTTAGGATTCTTCCAATGAATCGCAGTCTGGCATCTGCTTTACCGACGATCAACTTTATATGATCATTCCATTTTAAATCACTCCTAATGCGTATTTATGGAATTAACTGCTTCCAGTTGCTGACGTGATAAGGGATCTTTCTTTCTGTGTATTCGCAGCACATTACACTTGTCTACATTGAAATTCAATTGCCATTCCCTGTACCATGCGTAAATTCGCTGCAGATCCTCCTGCATTTCAGTACAATTTTCCAATGTTACAACCTCTCGATATACCACAGCATCATCCGCAAAAAACCTCAGTGAACTTCCGATGTCATCCACAAGGTCATTTATGTATATTGTGAATAGCAACGGTCCTACGACACTCCCCTGCGGCACACCTGAAATCACTTTTACTTCGGAAGACTTCTCTCCATTGAGAATGACATGCTGCGAACTGTGTCACGAGGTTTCGGACTGAAGCGCCAAGAACCGCACGGCCATAAGTCCCATAGTGCTCGGAGCCATTTGAACCATCTTTTTTTGTTCCGTCCTGTCATCGACCAGTCTCTAGCGATTGTACACGGTGGAAAAAATGGCCCTGTATGCGAATAAACTTTGCAGAATAATGAAGGTAAGCGGAAGTAAGTCGTATCTGGTTACTTTACTGGAATACATGCGAGATTTGACAGAAAAGAACCTAGACTGAATGCATTACTAGTCCATACTTGATCGTGACATATTCAGTCTTGTTTTCGGACCTTGAAACCAGCCTCTGTATCCGAAGGCGCAGTTGCGCTCCTCCGCGTTGGTGCTACACTCGGAGGAAGAATCATTCACTACGAGTATTTCGCCGGAGGAGAGACGAGTTGTGGTACTGGCATAATGTTCTTTGCCACCATTCTTTCTGTACCAATGTTCTAAATTAAATTCCAAACCTATCCCCAGTGTCTCTCGAACTGAGAACATCTGAGAATATCGGTGGCGATGCGCGGATGGGGACGTTAAATTTGGCGGCCCCCTTTATGCTATTCAAGGCAAGTAAGCTAGATGCTAGCATCGGATTTTACCTCACCCCTTTCCCATTGTTTGCACAGCACTAAAATGATAGTACATTTTCCACACATTCACTATCGTCGTGAGACACAGCTTCTCCACAAAAATACGGGGCAGATCTGAGCTCAGCCAACAATGCCATTCTCCTCTTTCTTTTTTGGACTTTGAACTGTGTCCCAATGTTATGACAAATGCAATCAAATCTTATTGGCAAGTGAATGATATTAATCGAGCACATAATAACTACAGGCGTTTTCTTACGCCTTTGTCGAAATGCTTGCAAGAGTTCTGACACGAAAGAAAAATAGTTCGATTCTACAAACCAACGTGTTGACTTAATGTTGGTCGCTGCCAGACTAGGAAATTTGAGAATACACACGTCTGCATTCGCTCCTCTCAATGCCCGCAACGCTTATGCTTGTCGTTTTCCGTGAAGCTGCAAGAGAGCTCGTTATTTTTGGCTTTCAACAGGGTGCTAGAACACGCCTGTAGTAATCTGCTAGCCTTCTGCCAGTGAACTGATTGGTTTTTATGCAACTTGTGACTGCGTAAGGATCTACTTCAAGGGCACAAAATGATAGGCACTATTACACGGTGGCAAATAGTTCCTTAGAAATCCAAGCATTCTCACCTCATTTTTGTCAGTGTGAGTACATAGCCACACAGACTAATAGATACAGGAAGGAGATCTGATAGGGCGTAGTACACTTTAAAACTGATATTCGATAATGTCGTTGGAGAATGACAGACAAAATTCAAACTTGTAATCGTAGAGAATGTTTCAAGTGATTTAATTTCTATCTTGAGGTTTGCAAAAGACTAAATCATGATCTCAGCGAGCACCAAATTTCACGATAACATAAAGATTCGAAAGATTTTAAAAGTGTAATATACGAGGGGTGTTCCAAATTGATTTACACATTATTTTTTGCTTATCAGTTGTGGTGCGCCATTTGACTCATCATTACAGTTGCAAGTTTGTACTACTTTGGCCTAACCACAGGGGCAGGCTAATCACTAAATGTGCGATGTCTGCACAATACAACAAATTTTGCCAACTGCTGTTATTGCGTGAGCGTACAACAAGGTGTGTGTTATCAAGGACAGCGCTGGATGACGTGGTTTCTGTGGAAGGAGTCTATAATCATTGTGGATATTCACAGGCGATCGGTGGCAGAGCATGTAGTGTGTGCACCGCCCCAAAAGTGCTCTTCCCCAAACGAGTAGGAAAATCACAGCTGCTATCACTGGAATAAGGTTATAGGTACTGTCCTGATGTGACCCCGTTAACTTCTGTAGCCCTCCTAGAACCATTTTTCTGTAGATTGTCTCACCCACAATAGGATATCTGGTTGCAGTTTCTGGAAGTATGTGAGATGTCCGCGCGAAGGCTTTTTCACAGCCCCGAATAGTTGGCAATCACAAGTGACGACGTCAGGAAAATACGGTGAGCGCGGCAGTATCTGGGTCACTGTTTCAGCGATGGCAGGCGTCATTTTACGACTCTTCAGGGGACGACCGTGATCGTGGGGAAAGGGCAAAGGGCACTTTTCGCGACTGTGCTCTCTCTCCACACACTGCCACCAGTGTCCCGTGAGTATATGCAGTGATTAACCATCTTTCCACAGAAACCTCATCGTCCAGAGCTGTCGTTGATGATCGAACTGTATGCTGTCCGTTTATTTAATGACAGCACTTGGGAAAATGGATTTTACTGTGTAGTGATTACACTTCTAGTGACTGTCCTGCCACCAATGCTTGGACAAAAGTAATAAATATTTGCAGCTGTAATGATGAGATATACGGCGCACCATGAGTGAGGGGAAACGCTAAAGGATAAATAATCAGTGTGGAACTCTTCTCGTAGCTTGAACAATTGAAACACTTTTGTTGACCGCAAGTCGTGTGGTCGCAATTCCACTGCAAGCCAGCCTAGAGGTTGCACGGTGTAGCCTGCTCGCCAGGCGGAGCGAGGCCGCTAGGCATTCCAGTGACCCACAGTAGAGACTGCCAGCGAAGCTATAGTCCCCCGACAGAAACTATGTGGGGCAAGTAGCCCGCATGTTCGTATCACTGCGAAAACCAGGATATAAGCCGCATTCGACGATTCCACAGGCAGGTCCAGATTCATCGAATTCAGCAGTTCCATCACAACTAACTTGTCGAGGAGCAGCCACGTGTTCGCCAAAGGACCCGCCACACATGCCGACGACGAGTCGAAGACGAAATCAGCAGACCAGTGACAACGCAAGACATCACTAGGCAGCAGTATCTTCGCCGTAAAGAATGTAGTCGTATTCACCGATTTGGACTTAGCCTATGAAGGGGTCACTGACGTAGCCCATGACTACTTGAACAATGATCGCCTGAAAGTTGCGTATCTGTGCCACTGAATAAATCATTGGTTTGAACACAATCATTTGTGATTAGTTAAACAGTCGTTATATATATCTGTAGGCGTTTCTGAGACTGTTTTTTGGGAGTTGCGCCCCTGCTTGCACAGGCATAATCGGAGCACCTTTGGACTACTGACTACTTTCAATATACAGAAGTAACTGTTTCCGCATCTGTTGGCGGCGAAGTGAAGTTAAAACAGAGCAAGCAATACCCATCACAAAATTCTTACCGTTAGCATGTAAATTAGTCGTCGTATCCAGTACAAAATTATGTTTCTGATTTATCAGATATCATTTATGAAGGAATAGGCCACTACCGTAAGCTTGGTATATCTGATAAAACGGTGGGAAAATACCGAGGGTAAGAAAAAAGATGCAACAATTAAGTTTGAAAACAGACCAAAATGAGAATTTGTAAAAAAGAATAAAAAACAAAAAAACACTGAATCAGCTACTTAGATGGCTGTGGAGGAAAGGGTAAAAAGGTGATGAAAATTAAAACTGAGCCCACGAAAAAGATTGTTTTGTATGTGTTACAAGAAGAAACAGAATAAATTACTTGGACACACGTCAGAAATTGAACTACTAAAAAGGGAAAAAATGTGATAGATGATCAAAACAGAAGATCCAACAAAAGATTATCCATGGGGATAGCCTGTAACAACTAAGACAGAACAACACAGATGAGCAGACCAGGTAGATGAATCGAATAGAAGCAGAATTGCAATCAACAAAAATATGGGTCAAATGGCTCTAAGCACTATAGGACTTACCATCTGAGGTTATCAGTCCCCTAAAACTTAGAACTACTTAAACCTAACTAACCTAAGGACATCACACACATCCATGCCCGAGGCAGGATACGAACCTGCGACCGTAGCAGTCGTGCAGTTCCAGACTGAAGCGCCTAGAACCGCACGGCCACTGCGGCCGGCTGCAAACAACAAATCATATTGTCTATTGTCTAATGAAAACACATGTAAAAATGGAAACAAATAAGCATAAGAATTAACTTTACTTTGGCTGTAACCTCAGATACTTAAAATTTGAAACACTTTTTCAACAAAATGAGAATCCTAGTCATTCTGAAAATATCTCAACTGTTTATAATTTCTGAGTTTTTCCCATAGTAAACCATTGAAGGTGTAATTCAACGTTGTCAACTAGTTTAATGGTATCGTAATTATCCACAATATTTTGACTCCTGACGTCGTTGTAATGGTACGTTTCTGTGGACAATGGTCTACGGCATTTTCCCTGGCTGGCCACCGACCAACCCGGTTGCATTCAAGTTCCGTCTAAATAATGCGCATAAACATAGAACAGTCAAATCTACGGGGTGCCTGAAAATACATCTTCTGACAGTGTTACTGCTTTTGATGTTACTACAGGTGAGGCACAACTCTTAGAAGTGATTGCTTGTTGATTTCAAGACACCCGGGCCTAGAGGAAGAGAACGAGACGCAAGGCTAGTTAGCAACTCCTGCGGCATCCGCTCACGTCCATACAAAGCTTTTGATGTTCCTTGCGATGCCAGCGGTTACCCGCAGCCCCGAGAGCCGAAAGGTTCCTCTGTACTGTGTCGTCGTATTCAGCGCTGCTGTCCGTGAATTGGTAGCAGTGTCCCAGGTACCGGAAGGCTCGACTCGCATTCCAGATGTTGGCACCGCACCACAGACGCCAACACAATTTAAAATACTCGCCCAGAGCGAGTAAGACGCTATTTTTACAGCGGTCGCATTCGTCGCAGGCATTTCGGCTGAATTACCGCTACCGCCCACAAACAACACGTGGCCTAAGCGCTCAGTGTGTGGAGAGTTGCAGACCGAAGAGTCCTCCCAAAACACACTTGGAGAAGGTTTTACGAATATTTTACTCACAATTCAGTTATCTCCCTTATGTTTTTTAAAGTTAGTAAAGTTTTCCAGTCTTGTGTCCACCGTCTCTGTGGTTCGATAGTTGACAGGATGAAAATGGAGTATATACTGGAAGAAGGGACTTATGTATGCCGATAATGATACCGGTTGTCGCCTCGCTCCAACGCGTTGCCTGAAAACATGACGGAAGACTTAACCTCTGAATAATAAAAAAGACGAAATTAGCTATAATTATTTTTCATAAGAACTACTTTACAAGTAATTATCTGACAGCTAGAGCTAGTAACAGAAATTACTTGCCTTTAATTCCTAGACTCTGTCTTCCGTTTCGGTAATCGAAATTATTTGCGAAGGTACAATAATTTATGATCCCATTGACAACCTGAGTACAGATCATAACATGGAGACAACTACCCTCATTTCTTCAGTACGTTTCTAGGACTGAACTTCTGACTAATTAGTGTAACAAAATGCACTTTGCGTTTTTTTTCTATCCTCAGAGTAAACAAATTTCTTATAAAAAAAAATCTGTGTTGCTTCACATCTGGTAAGTTCTATATGACAATCTCAGATGTATAGACACACGAACAGTTGCTAGCTGAACTACGTTCATTACTGAAGGTAGCGTATAACACCGAAACTACTGAAATAATAAAACTTCACCTAGCAGTTTTCAATGTATCTACACGTTCATGATTGTCATTACAGCTACTTCTATTTACACTGCTCAACCCTGAAGTTGCAACACCAGGAAGAATCGCTAAAAGCTAAATTTTACGTGTTGTGTGTATACGGTGAAGTGGCAACAATACACAATTAAAATTGTAGGTTGTTTGGGGGTATATCAAGTCAGACATTTAATACACAGAGCTGTCAACTCTAGAAGAAACAACCGTTCTGTCCGTACTTTTAATCAAGTCTAACAGAGATGTCAGTATGTCATTCCCTGCTGTTCCAGCTTCATACTGGAGTTTATTAATCGTAGCTACAAGTGTTAGACGGCATGCTAGTCTCTCAGAAACCCATGCTCAGATACTTTATTTTACAGGTCCGTCTTGATCACATAAATTTTTACGTTTCACTATGACCGGTTTCGGCTACTGCCATCTTCAGATTATAAAATCTGATGTAGTATCAACGTCAAACTAAACAGGCCAGACTAAACATGTAGGTACATAGTAAGGTCCATACTTACTATGTACCTAGATGTTTAGTCTGACGTTGATACTAAATCAGAATATTTTATGATCTGAAAATGGTAGTAGGCGAAACCGGTCGTAGTGAAAAGTAAAAATTTATGTGATCAAGACGGACCTGCAAAATAAAGTGCCAAAAATATGATCACGGACTAATTTTCAGACTTTATATCTTCAAATGATAACCATGTCCATATGTTTCCAACCAGTGAGGTACGAAGGCAACAGTTGAACATCATGTGTATCGTGATGGTTATTTGTAGCACGGGCAACATGCGGTTTTGTGTTATCTTGTTGAAAAATAAGGTCACGGAGACGGTGACGACAAAATACAGTTGCCAGCCGTAAGATATCAGAAATGTGACACATGCAACCCAAATTGCTTACAATGCGAATGTGAGGAAATCATGTTGTGTACTCAATGGCGGCCGTGCCACCACGCCATGTGCTTGACCCACATGACGACGAATGCAGCCTGGCAAAATACGTCCACACTGTACGCAGAACGGGGTCCCCCTCTGAAATCGAACTACTGCCGCGCCTCTGTCCAGTGCTGGGCGCACCACTGATGACGCCCCTCTTCCTGCCGCCGCTGTCAACTGCAGCCGTAACAAGGCTCGCCGTTGTGAGAGTGCGTGGTGCTCCAGGTACCGTCGTAATGTCTGTGTGTTACGGAGAGTCGCAAAATCGGCTGTTACAATGGAAACACTACTGACGTGCTACCCTTTGCCCTAGGAATCCAGCAGATAATGGCTGTTGAGCGAGGTGGTATGGTGACGGATCCAGTAGCCAAGACAACTAACTACAGTTCAGATGCATCCTAGAATTTTGAACATTAACTGAACAGAATGTTTAGCATCAACATTAGTATTAGTGGTTGGGTAATTGGTTAAGGGATTTACAGTGCTTTTGTAGTTGAATAAGGTGGTTGTTGCATTAACTTTTGTGCAATATTATCAACCTTTTCGAATTTTTTTAAGTACTGAGAATGAGTAATTTATTTACACTTTTATTTATTATCCACAAAAATGTGAGTTGTATGGGCTGTGTTAGTTCCCCAGATAAAAGGTTGCAACTGTTCAGACCAAGAAACAGATGAAAATAAATGTCCTCGTGTTTACTAGCCTTGCTATAACCAACGCCATTACCTGTTTCAAGTTACGTGACGTGGATCTGCAGTCCTGCACGACTTAATGAACGATATGTTTGCCCTTGAGGCGCTTGTCAAGTGCTGCCCCTGAAATAGTGC
This sequence comes from Schistocerca gregaria, assembly GCF_023897955.1. Lineage (NCBI taxonomy): Eukaryota > Metazoa > Arthropoda > Insecta > Orthoptera > Acrididae > Schistocerca > Schistocerca gregaria. The sequence continues at coordinate 533,065,239 of NC_064921.1, forward strand.
ATGACTAAGTATCAGGTGGTTATAATTAAACTTATGATGTTCCAAGTGCTGCAGTGTGAACTGGAAGCTGAAGCATTCTGGGTATGACCATCAATCTGTGGACTCATGGAGTATGCTGAATAAAATAACACTTCCACTTTCTGCCACCAGGTGAAAATGTGGCGCTGTAAGCAGTCAGAAAGCCGAGCGGTCTAGGGGCGCTGCACTCATGGACTGTGCGGCTGGTCCCGGCAGAGGTTCGACCCCTCCCCCCCCCCCCCCCCCCCCCGGGCATGGGTGTGTGTGTTTGTCCTTAGGATAATTATTAACAACTGCCATGGCTATGTGCCGCCTCGCTCTTCCTGCTGCACCACCTAATACACACCTCTTTTCAACTTCCTTCATCATATTCTCTAGTCCATTTATTGACATGGGGCCTGTTCGCAGCGGTTTCTGTCAGCGATATTACCGCTTTGCAGTGCTGCTATTGCTGCCGTTCTGATAACACAACTTTACCGTCAATGCATGGTCTTTCGTCTCAGCAGCCATTGTGTTTCGCACGGACAACTTCAACCTTCTTATCGCTTTAAACCAACAGTCACTTCACAAAGAAATCAACATGCGTTGGTAAGCGACAAACAGCATACTGACGTCAAAACGGGAAACATTTCATATTCTGACTGCTTACTGCGTCATATTTTCACCTGGTGACAGAAAGTAAAAATACTATTTTTTCAGCATACTAATCAATGAACATACTTACGATATTTCACTCTCCTCCGATGTATACAGCACGCAATGCAACACTCAGAAAACATTTTAATTACAACCACCTGGTACGACTCTCCTGAACCCATCGACACCATGTTCGCAGGAAAGTCGTAAGAAACCGATCATCGCAAGCAGCAGAAACTATGGACTGTAGGCAGCAGGCTCGACCAGTTGCAGTTCTGCTGCTCTCGAATTTCCACACGTACTAGTAGTCGCCGGGACGGTAGCTCAGCGTGTTCGGTCAGAGAGCTGGTTGGCCTCTGTAATAAAAAACTGAGTGGAAGGATCAACAAAACGAACTTGACCGGATGTCATGACGTCCGCAACGACCAAACACATCGACCAACAATAACAAAAAAAGAACAAAAAAAGTAGACCATTCTTGCCGGCCTGTGTGGCCGAGCGGTTCTAGGCGCTACAGTCGCAGGTTCGAATCCTGCCACGGGCATGGATGTGTGTGCTGTTCTTAGGTTAGTTAGGTTTAAGTAGTTCTAAGTTCTATGGGACTGATGACCACAGATGTAAAGTACCATGGTGCTCAGAGCCAGCCAGACCTTTCTCCTAACACCAGACATAACGCGATCTTCTGACAAACAAACAACACTGAAATGCGAGTCTGAATATCAAGCACTCTGCTTAATTTTCATTATTACACATAATGCAGATGGCGTAATTCCACCTACATTGTGCCGTTGTGCCGAAATGTTGATTATTCGCAAATCTAGCCATATTGTAAATTTGATACTTTGACGTTTTTTGCATGCGCCCTTCATGGTATTCACAATATTTGTCTGAGAAATGCAACGAAACCTTAGAGTTCATGACTATGTTTCAAACGTCAAATTTGTGAAGCTCTTATCAGCAAATCAAAACTTCTATGCACTGAATATATTTCAGCTAATCACTGTTCTACTTCATTTGCTGTTATCCTTTCTACAGTAGCTGAGTACGTTTCTTCCCCATCTCTTGACAGTATCCTAACTTTTCGGACTGAATCGTGCTTAGCCGTCAGTATGCAGCTGCCGAGACTGCCATGGCAAAGTGCATTTCTACACTTCAGGGAATCGCGTGTCCCGCAAGGACCCCCTCCAGAACAAACGTAAAGTATACATCTACATCCACATCTACATCTACATCTACATGGGGAGACTGTAAATCACACTTAAGTGCCTGGCATACGGTTTATCGAACCACTTCCACAATAATTCTCTACAGCTCGCGGAAAAAAACGAACACCTATAGCCGGCCGGTATGGCCAAGCGGATAAGGGGCTTCAGTCTGGAACCGCGCGACCGCTACGGTCGCAGGTTCTAATCCTGCCTCGGGCATGGATGTGGGTGATGTCCTTAGGTTAGTTAGGTTAAAGTAGTTTTAAGTTCTAGGGGACTGATGACCTTAGATGTTAAGTCCCAGAGTGCTCAGAGCCATTAGAACCATTTTATTTTTCGAACACCTATATCTTTCCGTGTGATCTCTGGCTTCACTTATTTTATTATGATATGCGTCTCTCTCTGTACAGGTCTGGGCAACGGCCTTGCCGCAGTGGATACACCCGTTCTCGTGAGATCACCGAAGTTAAGCGCTGTCGGTCGTGGCCGGCACTTGGATGGGTGACCAACCAGGCCGCCATGCGCTGTTGCCATTTTTCGGGGTGCACTCAGCCTCGTGGTACCAATTGAGGAGCTACTCGACCGAATACTGGTGGCTCCGGTCACAGAAAACCGTCATAACGACAGGGAGAGCGGTGTGGTGACAACACGCCCCTCCTATCCGCATCCTCAACCGAGGATGACACGGCGGTCGGATGGTCCCGATGGGTCACTTGTGGCCTGAAGACGGACTGCTACACAGAACTGTGTCAACGAAGTATTTCCGAATTCGGAGGAGAAAGTTGGTGACTGAAATTTCCTGAGAAGATGCCACTGCAACGAGAAACGCCTTTGTTTTTATGATTTCCACCCAAAATCCTGTATCATGTCCGTGACACCCTCTCCCCGATTTCTCGATAATACACGAAGTATTGCCCTTCTTTCAATTTACTGGGTGTTTTCCGTTAGTCCTGTCTGGTAAGGATCCCACACGCCCAGCGGTGCTCTAAAATAGAACGGACTAGCGTAGCGTAGGAGTCTCTGTCGCATCTTCTAAGTGTTCTGTAAATAAATGGCAGTCTTTGGTTCGCCTTCCCGACAACATTTTCTGTGTGTTCTTTGCAATTTAAGTTGTTCGTAACTGTAATGCCTAGGCAAGTAGTCGAATTTACGGCATTTAGGTTTTACTGATTTATCGTGTAATTGAAGTTTAACGGATTCCTTTTAGCACTGTGGACGACGTAGCTTTTTTCATTATTTAGAGTTCATTGCCAATTTTCGTCCAATACAGATATCTTTCCTAAATTGATTTGCAATTCGTTTTCGATTTCTGATGATTTTACCACACGAAAAACAACAGTATCATCTGCAAACAACCTAACAGGACCGCACAGATTGTTTCCTAATTCTTTATATAGATAAGGAACTGCAAGGACATATAACACTACGTTGGCCAGAAATCACTTCTGTTTCACTCCATGACTTTCCCTCAGTTACTACTAACTGTGACCTTTCTGACAGATAATCACGAATCCAGTCGTTTAACTGATACGATATTCCATAAGTAGGCTGTTACGGCGTAAAGTCAAGCGCCGGAACGCCCGTGCGAAACGGGAGAGCAGAGACGGCTGTGAAGAAGATGTGAGCCAATTAGACGCTGCCCGATCCTCTCTCCAGGCCGACAACCCGACTGCAGCGGCCTCCACACAAAGAGAACACAAGCGTCGCGCCCACAGGTCGCCGTCCGGTTCCACAGAAGCATCAAAACTTAGACACTCTGAGATCAGCGACTTAGGAATTGCATATACTGAAGAGATTTCTTATCTGCACGGCGCCCTTTGCTTGCGACACTTCTGTGTTATTGTTGAAGTATTGTCATTGTTCATTTCGTAAAAAAACTCATTAGTACCATTTGTTTGAATTTTTGAATGTTGTCTAGCGTTCCGAGAAGGCAGGCTTCCTAGACCCCACATATGTGACGAGTAGGCAGGATACACCACAGGCAATTTCATTACAAGCGGCTTGTGGGGCACAGTGTCAAAAGCTTTATGGAAATCTAGAAATACGGAATCCATTTCAACTCCCTTGCCCACAGCACTCAACACTCCGAGTAAGTAAAGAGCTAGAGGAGCCTCACAAGAACGATGTTTTCGAAGTCTGCTGAGCCGGCACGGTGCAGCGCATCGTTAGCGGGGTGACTGACACAACCGCAGCCGGCGCCTGGTCTGGCGAGCAAACAGCGCGGCTGGCAGGTAATTTCCGGGACACCGCCTCGCCCGCCTGCCTGGCTGCCTGCTTAGGCTCACCGTCTCCCCGCGGGGAGGGCAGGAAGTGTAGCGCCTCCTCCCTTCCTCTTCACTAACTTCTTTCCGACAGTGCAACGACCAGTCTTCTAGTCTACTCTTCATTTCACTGTCTAGTATACAAGGCTACCCCTTTACTAACCATTATTGTCAGTACCGTTCGAGGACACTAATTATTTCAGTCAACGCCCCCTGTACAATTTCGTGTGGCGCAGAAGCCAGGTGAACGTCTTTCAAATAGACGCTCCTTTAGCAAATGGTTCAAATGGCTCTAAGCGCTATGGAACTTAATATCTGAGGTTATCAGTCCCCTAGACTTAGAACAACTTAAACCTAACTAACCTAAGGACATCACACACATCCATGCCCGAGGCAGGATTCGAACCTGTGACTGTATCAGCAGCGCGGTTCCGGACTTAAGTGCCAAGAAGAGCTCGGCCACAGCGAGGAATTCAGGAAAACATCCTAAAAATCCGCTCCTTGACCACGCAACGCCTAAAGCTTGCAGTTGGCCTTTCTCGTCATGTTCCAGCAAATTGAAATTTAACTGGCTAAAAAATTCAGACTTCACAAGTCCTATTCCTCTATCCGGAAAATTTAGGAAAATGCAACAGCAATAAATTAATTTATTATCGTTGAGCGACATGGGACTACCAAGTTACGTCACAAAATGTTTATTTCGTTACCGATTGTAGTAGTTTCGAAAAATGTATTCTTTCAGATCGTGATCTTGTTGAAAGAGGTGTCTCGATATTTGCCTTAAGAGTGCCACGTAAATGACGAAAAATCTAAAGCAGGACGACTGGAACGGAATATGAATAATGTTCTTTCTGAAGACGAACCCAGTTTCTTAACCACTACATTTCATACCTATGGAGGGTAGCTATTTATAGTACCAAGTTGCCACAGCATGTTCGGAAATTGAAGAAAATTTCAGAATAACGTAAGGGCATAGACAGTAGGGCAAAGTAAGGACAATACGTGGGAGACTAAATACCTCAAACATTTAGCCAAAATATGTTTCAGAGGATACATTTGCGAGACTAAACATTGAAATGGGTCAGAAAATATGTCTTATAACATCAGTATAATAATAATTTGGTACTTTTTCTTCGTAAATATTTCCATTCAACAGTAAATGAATGACTGTAAAAGGAGGAGAACTATCTCAACCATTACTCCCCAAGTTCTTCTGTAGCCATTGTCCAATCTGAAATACAACTCCTGTGTTGACCTCGAATTATCTCACGTTCATCTACACAAACACCGAAAGATGAGAAACTTGACAAGCAAGTCGCCGAAGTTGTGAGCATGAATTACATCTGAGAAATAACGAAAGGCTGTATTACACTACAGTGTGCCCGCTAAAATCAACTATTAGGATAAATTAAAACTCTAAAGCATACCATAACTCGATCCAACGTCTCCGACTTCCGTAGGATAAAACTTAACAAATTAATCAAGCCCGATTTCAGATTATGCACCTAAGTAGATCCGTTTAATTTAGCAATACACGGAATTTATGATGTGTAGACCGAGGCAACTTTCCCCATAAAATTGATATTATGTTCCGTGTTTGCAATGTAAGTGGTCATTGTTAACGGTAGTGGACCGTTCACTTAATTGGTGTAGTTGTCAGTATCCTTCCAACCTCAAAGAGATCCGAATTTGCTGAGCTGTAGTTCTACATGCAAAGCTGATACTCAAATGCTGCTTCCAGTAGCATGATTCTTCCGTCATATAACATTAGTAGAATCTTCAGCTTCAGAGCAACCAAAGCTCACACTTCAAATCAATGTCACGCGTTTTGTAGTCAAATGAGGATAAAAGAGTTTTCCCCCTGAAATTATTCTGTTGGATTTCGACGTTAGGGCCAGAGACTCAATAAACACATTCATTATAATGTAACAGGACAACAGAATTAAGCAAAGTTCGAAATTTTTTCGCATATTAATATCAAAGATGCACCGTGAATCGAAGGAAGTGAACCGTGGAAAAGGATTCGCAGATTAAATTAATCATCTCCCTACTTCTCTCACTCTATGTCGCCCACGATGCATTTTAACTCTCTGTTTGATGTCTGTAGATCGCTACCACAATATCAATGTGAAATTAGCTTGTACGGTGGATCTGAAACTTTCACTGCCTTTTCAGCAGTTGTGCAAGCAATGTTGTCGGAGTTTTCATGTTAAATTGATACCTGAGAAAGATGCCTCAAACCTTTTCGATAGCTGAGTATGCATGTTAAAAAACTACCACGAATTATACTTCCCCCGATGTAACGGCCAGGAAACGCATTTTCGGACCAAAAAATAACGCAGTTATACTGGGCACGTAACGACACTTGTTTTGAGTTACTCCTAAGTGGAGTGGAAAACTATCCCTGAAGAAATATCAGCCACGGGATGGCGTCAGAACACCAAAATTGCATCAGTAAACGAAGTGATCGGCGGGAGAAAGTGCTAACACCCAATGTACGAGTATAAAGGACTGGAATGATCAGTTCACCTGTTGTGTTCCCGAGTGTACCACGAGCTGCCAAGAAATAGTTCCTTGTGAATATCCTTAAAGCATTGTCTACTGCGTAAATTTTTTGGTCTTGTTGTGCTTATCTTCCCATCTTTGAATTTGAAACATTTAACATCCAATATCTCAAAATGCGCTCTTGTGGGTTAGCACTTCCCCCGCCAACTACTTCAAATATTGTCTTATAGGCGACACCACAAAGATGCATATACCACGAACTGCACGCTCAACATTGTTACACAAAATCTTGGATAAATTTTAACTTCTGCCCTCTGTTTCTGTATCCCCTTTTATACTCTCTTTTCTTCTTCTTCCATCTCCTAGTAAGTTCAGATTTTGCAATGTATTTATTATACCATTAGAAAGATAAGTGTTATAATGTAAATTAATTTAATATGCCTCTAGTTCTGCATTTATCTGTCATGTAGCTGTATGCCTGTACTGTGAAATGTAGAACGTCTGGCGCAATGTAAGTGATGGTTCAAAGTCCCGTAACCTGAAAAAAGTAAAAACACTTGCGAATCTCCTTACCGTCCCTAGCCCCGCTGCCGACACGACGTTAACTAATTTCCCTACACGGCAAAGATGTAAAACTGATTTGGAAATCTGCTTTCTGTATTTTTCATTATTATAAAAGAAGACGATTATTGTTGTTTCATTCTCGTACCCAGAAATCTATTTTTCCCCTATCGGTTCGCATATGTAAATAATATCGCATCAACAGCTCAAATTATACTGAGTCTCTCGTCATGCGAAATACGGAGTGCTGTCTTGTAGCTAATTTACACATGAATTCAGCACTGCAATGATGCGCTGCGTGCGTTCCAAACAAAACACATATAACGACATACATATATCGTTCACAGATTTCGCGAAAAGGTATTATTGCGCTTTTAAAATCCATAAGGTGCTATCTTCTGATCTTTCTTGTAAAGGCATCGGTTACGTTTATGTAAAAAAATAAAAAAAATCTAGTATATAACTTCCATAATTTGAGAAACGAAGTCATAAGTAAGTCGTTGTACGTGAAGAACCTAACAATATCTACACAGATCCTTTTCGATGGCATGTACCAATCTGTAGGACATACAAGCTGTGTAACTTTATCCAGAACAGAATTCTCTCCATAGTACAGTCTATTATTATTATTATTATTATTATTATTATTATTATTGTTATTATTATAACATAATATTATATTTGGAATATACTTTCACCTGAGTACTCAATCAGAAGTGCAGATGCTCACCTGTAAAAGAAGAGAAAGTAATATTAGAACTCATCGCTACCAGGCGGAAATTTTATTAACACAAGAAGTAAGAAAAGCCAGCCATTGGAATAGATCTACAAACAGATATATACTTTGGATTTTGAATAATTCGTTATATTCATCGCGTGCAAGATGCAAGTAGCCATCATACGTTTAAGTAGAAACCTCACCGCACTCTGAGAATCTGGGTCGTCTCTGCGATTGTGATACAGTTAGATAGTACAGATGGGAGCTTTGCATGTGATGTTTATCTCAGAACTGATAGGTGTGTGAAAGATAGCGAGTTAGATGCCGCTTGTAACAGTCGTTGAGAACATTGATTCATAAATATTACACAACAAATAATTTTTCTAAAGAGTAACACGTGTATCCTGCACATCTAACAGGTGTGCTATCTCATAACTGCCACATACATCAAGCTATTTTGCAGAACCTACTTACTTTTTTAAGTTTCAGTATTGATGTTGCTACCATAGTTTAATTTTTATTAACTTTCAGAGACACTATGCTATCACCTCATACGATCCGGTCTTTCATTTAATTCTACATCGTGTCAGTTTCATCGCCTTCCCACTCTCTTTGCACACAGAACACGATGTACACGGAAGACATTATGTGCTGGACATCCTTCATCTTGCTACCACATGCGCAGTCTGGTTAGTAGCTCTACTTCATACAAAAGACGAGGAAGAGTCTGTGTAAGAAAGCTGGCTTATGGCCTGTCATTTTGGTTGCTGTAAACGAAATAAGAGCCAATAACTGTACCGAGCATCCCACACTAAATACAGCCCTCCATTTGCGTTCACGTCCTACTCATCCAAACCCCAGTGGCTTTTTGCTGGACCTATAATCTGTTTTATTTATATTTACCTTTACTTTGAGAAGCACTATTGATCGATGAAAAGAATATCCGAAAATAAGTTCTTGGTGGCAAGAACCTGCTCCTGTGCCCACTAACAAAACTGTACACTGTTCTGGGAGCCATTTCCACGCAAATTTTGGTTGTAAGTGTACGTGATGAGGGTGTAATTGAAGATACGTAAGAATGCGATCTATACATTCAGAAATACCAATCCTCAGTACAAGCCGTGGCTTCGACTGTGCAATCAGCGACGACGATTGCCTTACCTTGGACTGAAACATCTTGTTTCCTGAGGTGTCACAACAATACGAGGAAATGTATGTAAGGAATGTCGGTTCTTGTCAGGATGTCGCTCTCTGTAGAATTCCTCTCTGAGTATAATTACGCTTACCTCCAACCACAATAAAAGAACGGTAATGATAATACAGTGTTTAATCAAGGTCTGACTATACTGTATACAACAAATCATTAAAAGTACTGCAGCACTATGCATATATCCATATTGTAAACAAAGAAACGTTATTTCAATTACTGTTATGTTTACACTTTCTATAAATGAGTGAGATTTCTTTCCGTTCTTCGTTGATGTATCCTGTACTCTCACGAAATTTCATCTGAAGACGGTTGACTGGATGACCAGTGAGCATTTTTCTGGTGTTTCCTTTTGTTTACTGTCAACTGCAGCAAGTTGTGTTATGTTAACTAAGGTACCTACACTGTGTGCTAATACGGAATAGTCAAAGTCAGTTTTCTCTTATATTTTCAATAAGATTATATATATATATATATATATATATATATATATATATATATATATAATCAGAAAATGTGTGAAATGCTTGTAGGAATGTTACAGGGCAGACATAAATGTTAAGAAAGAAATTCGATACGTTGCGCCGTTTCCGAGTTATTTAGCATTGAAGTTAGCCAATCAGATCGTCGCGCGCGTAAATTCAAGTTTCAGCTAACGAGTCAAGCACTCGTTGGGCAACACCGCCCCTGGCAGGCCACTTGAATGCGAGCGCGCGACGCCCCGATTGGCTAAATTCTATGCTAAATAACTCGGAAACGGAGCAATGTATCGAATTTCTTTCTTAACATTTATGTCTCAGTACAACCTGCCCTGTAACATCCTTACAAGCATTTCACACATTTTCTGACCACACTGTGTGTCGGATATCCTTTATTGCTCTCAGTCTTTGCATATGTAAATTCAGACATGGTTCGAGGGTATCGTCACAGCACCGTTTCACAAACGAAACGAGACTATCGGCATGCCGGGGAACTATTCATCGCAGCCTATTTTTGAATCGTAAACTGTGTTCTTAAGCTTTGACCAGATTCAAAAAAATCAAACGTACTTCGTGTAGATCATTGTTGAACATATTTCTTCTTTTCTGCTATATATTGGTCTCGTTAACAGTCTTCACACATGAAACGTTAAATGAAACCTGCAGTACTATTTCCTGGCGTAATTTCTTTGAAAGAGCAGCGAAAAAGGTTTCTTGTAAATCTTGGCAGTGTTTTTCCTTCTTCACACGTTAGCTCAAGTAACATAGTTTTCGAATCTATACTAGCTTGGAAACAAGGAACGTATCCCATGGGTACTTACTGTCTTACCTGAACTCAGAGCTTTCATTTCCTTTCTCTTCTTTTTTATAGTTTCTGTTATTTATGACAACCTCAAATTCTCTTGTCGCATTTGCCTTTCGTCCAGTTCATACTAACTTTTCAGGTTTCACTTCCATCTATTCCATTTTTTCTCTGCGCTCACCATCGGAGTTGCTTGCCATTATCACAGTCCTCTCATTTCCTACGAGATGCCCTTATGCACACTGGCCGGGGTGTTCTACAAGACAAACTTTTAACATAGATTTGAAGCCTCTACTGGAAGCCTATTGAAAATGGAACTGTAGAATAGTGCATGCATTTCTTTACAATGTTAAATGAAGTGTTATCGAAATTCAGATGTTTTTTCCGTCTGTTGCTCCACGAATGAATGTTACATACACCTTCAGAGATGTCAGACATTGAATTCTGAGATGCATAAAATATATCTGCGAGATGTTTGCGAACTGATACCGCAGATCTAGTACACCGTCCTTTTCTGGGGTAAGAATACTCTTCCTGCGTGTGCAGAGTTGCCCTGAAATGCGAGGGGCATTCAATAAGTAATGCAAATCAGTTTTTTCGAAAGAAAGTTTGTTTTATTCAGGATTCCAACATAACAATTACTCTCCACTCTTCTGGCTACAGCCGGCCAGGGTGGCCGAGCGGTTCTAGGCGCTACAGTCTGGAACCGCACGACCGCTACGGTCGCAGGTTCGAATCCTGCCCCGGGCATGGATGTGTGTGATGTCCTTAGGTTAGTTAGCTTTAAGTAGTTCTAAGTTCTAGGGGACTGATGACTTTAGAAGTTAAGTCCCATAGTGCTCAGAGCCATTATTCTGGCTACAAAATCCTAGTTTTCAACATAATGTCCGTTCATTGTGTAGGTCTTACGACATTTTACCGTGAGGACCTGTATGCCCGCATGGTACCACTCTACTGGTCCACATAGGAGCCAACGTCTTGCACCATCGATGGTCTCCCCATCGCCCACGAACCGCTTCCCGCGGAGTGCATCCTTCAGTGGGCCGAATAGATGGAATTCACAAGGTGCGGAATACGGTCTGTAGGGTAGATGTGGAACAACAGTCTATGAAGTTTTGTGACTCCTTTCGGGTGCGCAGACTTGTGTGAGACCTTGCGTAGCCACGGAGAAGGAGAAATTCGTTTGTATTTCTGTGGCGGCGAATACGCTGCAGGAGTCTTAGTTGTGTACGGCCTGGCGGCACGCGGTAGGTCATAGAAGTTTTCGCGATCTTGTTGTGATGACAGACGCTTCGCTCAACGACTCACCGTGCTTTTGTTCACTGTCAGGTCTCCGTAGAATTTCTTCAAACGCCTATAAATATCTGCAGTGCTCTGGTTTTGCGTCAAAAAAAACTCAATGGGAGCTCTCTGGTAGGAGCGCACCTCTGTTACAGACGCCATTTTGAAGGCTGCGTATACCGCCATCACCACTGGGAACTTCATGAAACTGTATGGGCGAGAATATTCCACAAATTGCACTTTTTTTCAACTGTAATTGGCTGGGAAAAAGGAAGTGCTGCATTACTTATTGAACGTCCTTCGTGTAATACCATACGAAATAAAAGACCGGAAGTAAACAGGATTTCACATTTCAGTTGCGGTGACTGTCGACAATATTATTATAAAAAAATAGTCGAGAATATTCTTACAGACAAGATGACATCGTTTAATTTCGGGATAGTAAAATCTCGTTTTTAGAGCAGTCTGATACCATAAACTGCATTAGTTTTGTGTTCTTGCAATGAAGCTAGTTGGTCATCCTACCAACTATCCTAGTGACTACATCATAAAATTAAATTCCCCAGGTCTTACAATAATAATTGCGTTATCTGCAAATATGACTTTTTCTGAATAATTTGTCATTTTGGGTGGAAGATATTGATTTAAATCAGGAAAAGAGACAGACTAAAAACAGAATACTGTTGGACCCTCCTGTCTCCTCCCGCCTTCCTCCCCCAATATAGCCCACCACTTTTAATAATTTCGACCTTGACGGAGTCTTAAACACCATTTTTAATTCGTTCACGGTTACCACAATGTCGGTACAACTACATCCCAGTGGCCACCTCGAAATGTGTAGCAGAATGTTCATCGGGAACAACAACCATATATATATTGCCTAGTAGATAGTGTCGGAAGTTCCATGCGGCTTTTCGCAGATGATGCTGTTGTATACAGAGAAGTTGCAGCATTAGAAAATTGCAGCGAAATGCAGGAAGATCTGCAGCGAATAGGCACTTGGTGCAGGGAGTGGCAACTGACCCTTAACATAGACAAATGTAATTTAGTGCGAATACATAGAAAGAAAGATCCTTTATTGTTTGATTACATGATAGCGGAACAAACACTGGTAGCAGTTGCTTCTGTAAAATATCTGGGAGTATGCGTACGGAACGATTTGAAGTGGAACGATCATATAAAATTAATTGTTGGTAAGGCGGGTGCCAGGTTGAGATTCACTGGGAGAGTCCTTAAAAAATGTAGTCCATCTACAAAGGAGGTGGCTTACAAAACTCTCGTTCGACCTATAGTTGGGTATTACTCATCAGTGTGGGATCCGTACCAGGTCGGATTGACAGAGGAGATAGAGAAGATCCAAAGAAGAGCCGCGCGTCTCGTCACAGGTTTATCTGGTAAGCGTGATAGCGTTACGGAGATGTTTAGCAAACTCAATTGGCAGAGTCTGCAAGAGAGGCGCTCTGCACGGTGGTGTACCTTGCTGTCCAGGTTTCGAGAGGGTGCGTTTCTGGATGAGGTATCGAATATACAGCTTCCCCCTACTTATACCTCCCGAGGAGATCACGAATGTAAAATTAGAGAGATTCGAGCGCCCATGGAGGCTTTCCGGCAGTCGTTCTTCCCGCGAACCACACGCGACTTGAAAATAAAAGGGAGGTAATCACAGTGGCACGTAAAGTGCCCTCCGCCACACGCCTTTGGGAGGTTTGCGGAGTATAAATGTAGATGTAGACTGTGTCCCCACTTTCCGGCTGCATTGACGAATAACAGATTTCGATAATTTGTTTTAGTTTTGATATTAACATGTTGATATTTAAACTAAAACTGAAATGGCGTTTGTAGATCCAATTGTTTAATTTCGAAAGCAGAAAAGGAGATGTGTAATCTCGGAGCGTCGCGCGACGTTTCTGACACTGAAAATTGATCCGCCGGCGTCGAATATTCCAGAGACAGTGAGCCGACGTGACTGCGCTGTCTCGGTAATTGCGTTACTCAGCCTCGGCACGTGAGAGAGGTGACACGGACACGGTGACCCACCGTCCCCGCCCCGCCCCTTCCTGCGACTAATGAACTTCCGCGATCGCTGTCCGTAGCCGCGCTCACGCCGCCATTACTCATTCATTCCGCAGTCTCGACGGGAAGCGTCGATCGTTCCTCGGGGCAGCGCGGCGCAGCGCCTGCGCGCTGACCCAATTTGCTGGCCGTGCGTGAAAGCTGGTCCCACTCTTCTCTGTACTTGCTGAGCTGCGCCGAGGTACCCCAGAGCGAGGATTCGATGCTAGTTTGTATTCTTACTGTAACCCTCTTCCCCGTGTTGACAAAACTACCAGTAAACTTACAGTAACACAGAAAAGTGGACGATCGAAAGTTCTGTGCTCCTGTTCTGAATAGGGACGGGAAAAACCCACGGTTTGAACCGTTACTGTTACCGGAACTTAGTTCTGAATAACCGATATTTTTCGGAATTTATTTTTATTAACAACCGAGAAAAACCGAAACATCAACTAGCCACAACAACAGTGCCAAAATTTTTCTTTTTCAAACAAACGTTTTTTGAAAGAAGAGTAATATTTATTCGAAAAATTTGCATTGGTTCGAAATTTTACATCATTATAGTAAATGGGAAAAGAGTAGTGCCATTTTAATAACAATGTCGCCAGAAACGAGCAACATACATAAGGCGTAAGAATTGGTGCAGCATCGCATAGACAATAATGTACCTGTTTCCCGTGTGTCCTGGCTTAAGATATGCATATACGCACGTGCAGTGTGCAAGACTTGCCCCCACCTGGTCTACACGGTTGTTTGTCGCAGTCGTCGCCGGACATGCGTTGCCCTGCAGAATGGCATGGTTGTTAATACAGTTTTGAAACATGTGCAGTGTTGTGCGAAGTGACAGTAAATATTATACACAGAAATGAGGGAAAAGGCTGCACCTGGTCGTTCTAGCGATTCGCCATCAATTTTTGTGTCGCTTCTGAGACGTAATAAGCCATTACATGTTCGTTTTTTTGATAAACTATAATCTGGCTGCTCTGTGATAGTGAGGCAGGGCTTGTTTGAGCAGCTAATGCGTTATGAGGTGATTGTAGATATCCATCGTCCACTCAGGGGCCAAGTAAAAGTGTGCGATCAGGAGACAGACGTTCTTCTCGACTTGTGATGCTTATTTGTATTAATTACTATGAGTTAAGTTGCATGGAGACTGTTGTGACACATTTATTCCATGATTAGAAGAGGAATGACACTCTGAACATATATTTAACATGCAGACAGGTACGCAGGCAGGCAGACAGTGTGAAACCAGACTGTTACATCGCATAGGTGGGCATTTATTATCACAATGGCGACTTTCAACTTTTATCGGCAATTTATAATAAGAAGAAGGCAACACAGTATAAGATATGTTCATAAAGAATGTAATCTGAAAGATCAGAACGTTTTGTATTATCGCGAAATAACAGAGAATGTGTGTTACTGCCATCATACAGGCGGGGTCAGAGATTTTCACCTGCCTCGATATGATTGGGTGTTGTTGTGTCGTCTTCATCTTCATCATTCATCCTCATTACGGTCGCAGGAAGGCAACGGCAAACCACCTCCACTAGGACCTTGCCTAGTAAGGCGGCGCGGGTCTAACGCATCGCCACTACGCTCTGATACGGAGTATGGGACTTCTTCATCATCATCATCTTATCGATAGTGAAATAATAGAGAATTATTGCGAAGGTGGTT
The DNA here is from genome assembly GCF_023897955.1 of Schistocerca gregaria. Classification (NCBI taxonomy): domain Eukaryota; kingdom Metazoa; phylum Arthropoda; class Insecta; order Orthoptera; family Acrididae; genus Schistocerca; species Schistocerca gregaria. Next base: position 533,080,647 of record NC_064921.1, read on the forward strand.
CGATGAATCCTCTGCCAAGCACTTACGTGTAATTTGCAGAGTAGATGAGATATAGATGGGAGCAATGCCTAATGCTTTTTGTAATCATGACGTTTTGGAGGGCCAACAGCAACCAGTTATGAAATTTGTCTTCGTTAAATATTCATCAGATGTCGAAAATAAATGCCATGTTATTAATAGCTTTTCCCAGAGCACTCCAGTGTTCCGTGGAACACAGTTTACGAATTCCGTTCTATGTACATATATAAGCAGACAGGGCGAGCAGCAATCTGCGACGACTCATTGATGACGCAATAATACAGGGAAAAGTATCGTCGTGAGTGACTGTGCAGAGATACAAGGTGAGTTAAACACAACTACTACTCGGTGTAATGAGTGGCAGTTTGGCCTAATTGTAGAAAAAACGTGAGAATAAACAGATGGATATGATAAAAGTCCATTAATACAGTGAAGAGCCAAAGAAACTGGTACACCTGGCTAGTATCGTGTATGGCCCCTGAACGCACTCAGAAGTCTGAAGTAGTGCTGGAGGGAATGACATCTTGAATCCTCCAGGGATCTCCATAAATCCGTAAGAATACGAGGGGCTGGAGATCTCTTCTGAAAATTACGTTGCAAGGTATACCACATTTGCTCAATAATGGTCATGTCTGGAGAGTTATGTGGCAAGCGGAAGCGTTAACTCAGAAGAGTCTGCCTGGAACCACTTTGTAGCAATTTGCTTCTGGGACATGAATGGATGCAGGTGATCAGACAGGATGCTTACGTACGAGTCAGCTGTCAGAGTCGTATCTAGACGTATCAGGGGTACCATATCACTCCAATAGCACACGCCCCGCATCATTACAGAGCCTCCACCAGCTTGAACAGCTGACATGCAGGGCCCATGGATTCATGAGATTTTCTCCATACCTGTACACGTCCATCCGCTCGATACGATCTGAGACGAGCCTCGTCCGGTCAGGCAACCATGTTTCCAGTCATCAACAGTCAATGTCGGTGCTGACGGACCCAGGCGAGAAGTAAAGCTTTGTGTCGTGCAGTCATCACGGGTACACGAGTAGGCCTTCGGCTTCGAAAGCTCATATCGACGATGTTTGGTTGAATGTTTTGCACGCTGACATTTATTGATGGCCTAGCACTGCGACCTGGAGCAATTTGCGGCAAGGATGCACTTCTGCCACGTTGCACTATTCTCTTGAGTCGTAGTTGGTCCCGTTCTTGCAGGATCTTTTTCCTGTCGTAGCAATGTCGGAGATCTGATATTTTACTGGATTCATGATATTCACGGTACTCTAGTGAAATGGTCGTATGGGAAAATGTCCACTTCATCGCTACCTCGGAGACACTGTGTCCCATAGCTCGTGCGCCGACTACAACACCACGTTAAATCTTGATAACCTGCCATTGTAGCAACAGTAACACTTGTTGTTTTATATAACCATTGCCGACTGCAGCGCCGTGTTCTGCCTGTTGACATTCGTATGTGTTTGAATACCCATGCCTATACCAGTTAGTTTGGCACTTCAGTTTAAGAAAAAAATGGCTCTGAGCACTATGGGACTTAACATCTAAGGTCATCAGTCCCCTAGAACTTAGAACTACTTAAACCTAACTAACCTAAGGACATCAGACATATCCATGCACGAGGCAGGATTCGAAACTGCGACTGTAGCGGTTCCAGACTGAAGCACCTATAACCGCTCGGCCACCAGAGGCCGGCGCACTTCATTTTATTTCAGTACTCTGTCACTGTTGTGATACTTGACACAGGCACCACCGTTACATATCTAGGTTTAACATAGCAAACCGATATGAATCAGAACGAGTGGGTATGAATAGCTGAATGGTAGAAGGGGTGGCTAACGCTCGACTAACATCTATTGGAAGAATGTTAGGAAAGCGTCTAGAAAGTCTACGCAGGACACCGTATGTACAACACTACTGCGGCCTTTTCTTGAGTGCTGTTTGAATGTTTTGGAACCCCATGTGGATGGATTAAAGGAAAAGATCGATCAATTAAAGGGGCGTGCTGCTACGTTTGTTAGCATAAGGTTCGATGAACACGCCAGTATTAGGAGATGCTTCGTGAACTCAGATGGGAGCCCCTGCAGGGAATAAGAAGTTGTTTTCGCGAGACACTGTTGAGTAAATTTAGAGAATTGGTATTTGCAGCGACTGCAGGACGATTCTATTTCCACCAAAGCACATTTCGCGATACGGCTGCGAAGGTAAGATAAATCAGGGCTCGCGTGAAGTCATGAAGATAGTCATTCTTCTCTCGCTCCATTTATCAGAGAAACGGGTAAGAAAATGACTGCACATACATCTACATGACTATTCTGTAATTCACAATTATGTGCCTAGCAGATGGTTCATCGAACCGCCGTCAAGTAATTTCTCTACAGTTCCGCTCTTGAACGGCGCGCAGTAAAAGCGAGCATTCAAATCTTTACGCGTAAGCTCTGATTTCTGTTATATTTTTGGAATGTTCATTTCAACCTATGCAGGTGGGCCACATATTTTCACAGTCGGAGGAGAATTTTGGTGATTGGAATTTCGTGAAAAGATCCTGCCGCAAAGGAAAACACCTCTGTTAGAATGAGTGCCTCCACAAACAACGTAACATATCCGTAACAACTCTATTGCATTTTGCGATAACACAGAACGATCTGTCCTTCTTTGAACTTTCCCTATGTCTTCCGTCAGTCGTATCTGATTCGGATTCCACACTGCGCAGCACTACTCCGGAAGAGGAAGGGTAAACGTAGCGTAGGCAGTCTCTTCAGAAATCCAGTTACAAATTCTAAGACTTACGCCAACAAATCGTAGCCTTTGATGACCTCTCCCCACAACATTATCCATGTGGTCGTCCGGTTTAAGTTATTTGCAGTTATAGTCACTAACTATTTGGTAGAATTTGCAGCCTTTGCCGGCCGCGGTGGCCGAGCGGTTCTAGGCGCTACAGTCTGGAACCGCGCGACCGCTACGGTCGCAGGTTCGAATCCTGCCTCGGGCATGGATGTGTGTGATGTCCTTAGGTTAGTTAGGTTTAAGTAGTTCTAAGTTCTAGGGGACTGATGACATCAGAAGTTAAGTCCCATAGTGCTCAGAGCCATTTCAACCATTTTTGCTGCCTTTAGATTAGTGCTATTTATCGTGCAACACAAATTTAGCAGTTTCCTTTTGCTACTCGTGTGGATGACTTAACACTTTTCATTATTTCGAATATTCTGTATAGCCTGGACCTTCAGATGTTCTGTACGCGCAGTCCTTTCGCCTCCCTGCACATTCATGCGTCTCAAAGAACCCCTGGCCATACAAACGCCCAAAAAGGGCTTGAAATGTTGGGTGATGTTGTGTGATGTAGTTGGTGTCAGTGAGGGTACTTGCTTTGGTATTACCGTGCTGCCTCTCGACCGTTTCCATCTGCTTGGCCGTACACAAACTCTACCTCGGCTTATTCCCGACGTGAATACCGGACTATTCTGCTACTTACAGTATGCTGCGTCAATCACGTAGCCTGCAACTCACAAGGAAGGTCAGAGGAAATTTCATTCGTCAGCGCCACCTATCGTGGCAATGACGCGTTTTCGGACACGTGTTCGTAGTACCTTTTTTCTCCACTTGCAGTCACAAATCCATCCTGCAGTTTGTCTGTTTTATTATTTTTCACCCCGTATAAACTAGAAAGTTATTAATACACAGAACTGTCTCACAAATACACAAGTATGCACGAAACGTATGAATTGAAACTAAAAAGCACACAGGAAAATGTAAACAATTCACGTCCTATTAGAAACGAAACGGTGGACTCTGATGAACTGCTGCAGGGACGAAAGGCATCACCTAACTGATGAGCAGCGGCACAAGGCACTCTGCGCCATATTTCATACGGTGACTTGCGGAGTATTTATGTACTTATGTAGATGTAAACTAAACCTCCAGAAATAAGAGCTCTACTATCAGATATCCAGAATAGTATTGCCATACTACCTAGAACGGCACTGCTGAATAAATATAAATGTTTTTTTATTCTTACATCTCACTGTTAAAAACTCCAGATACAAATAACTTATACAATAAAATAAAGAAGAGCCGCAAAAGTGCCGTACGAAGACTGATTTCACTTCGGAAAAATTTGAGGCATGAGAGAAGCTGCGGTAATTTTTCGATTAAATGGGAAAAACGAGAGTAAAGTAGTGTACGGATACCTTCCAGCTCTTTTTGGTCGCACTGAAAATCTTCGACAGTGATTATGTTCACAATCTTGAGACAAACATATGTAAACTACGTAGACACAGTAACCAGTCTAGAGCAATAAAAGTGGCAGAGCAAGAAAAACAAATTATTATTAAAAACCAAGACTGCAGCTGATCAAAAACTGTTGTTTGATTTTTGTGTTGAAGTGCTCTGAAAAAAGCAGAAGTAAATCGAACGGACTGCGTCAACCCTGCTCCTGTCAGACCTTGGAGAAGAAGAAGCAAGTGTACTGGTCGCTGGTGTGTCGACGTATGTGGAGGTTGTTCTGAAATCTGAATTATTAAAACGTTAGGAAATTAAAATTTTCTGTAAAGTGAGTCAATAAAAAGATACAATAATACGTATCCAATGAGAATATAAATTTGTCAGTATTTTAGGTTTTTTGTAATCATCGAAACCAACACAGCAAGACTTTAAAAGAGACAATGATACATTTTCGAACACATGTTCATAAAACCTTTTTTCATCCACTTCCAGTGTAAGTAGAACATGGTTGTTGCCGATCACTCAGTACGGTACAGCATCAAGTTTCGGTCGCTATATTTTAGATGTAGATCTGTTAAAAACAGGTTGCTAGGACGGGGAAGTATGGCACGGTAAAAGTTGCTGTGCCATCATGCAGAATAGGTAGATACACTGACTCCATTCTAAGCAGATGCGTATTGACAGCTGCTCCTTCATTAGATGTGAATTTTTCCCAAAAATACACGTTACGAGATCCAATGGTATCGTATCTCTGGTGAAATACGCTGTTTTGTATTTTATTGTATGAAACTGGGGACCTACAAACGACGGCCGCGCGGGGTAGCTGCGTTGTCTGAGGCTCCTTGTCACGGTTCGCTTGGCTATCCCCCGTCGGAGGTTTGAGTCCTCCCTCGGGCATTGGTGTGTTTGTGTTGTCCTTAGCACAAGTTAGTTTAAGTTAGGTTAACTAGTGTAAAAGCCCCACCGCCGTCCCACACCAAACCCAGGGTTATTGTGCGGTTCGGCCCCCTGTGGACCCCCCTGGGAACGTCTCACACCAGACGAGTGTAACCCCAAATGTTTGCGCGGTAGACTAATTATGGTGTACGCGTACGTGGAGACAGTGTTTGCGCAGCAATCGCCGACATAGTGTAACTATGGCAGAATAGGGGGAGGCAGCCCGCATTCGCCGAGGCAGATGGAAAACCGTCTTAAGAACCATCCACAGACTGGCCGGCAGACGGGATCTCGACACTAATCCATCGGGCGGATTCGTGCTGGAGATCGGCACGTCTTCCCGCCCGGAAATAAGGGCACGGATAACAGGGCGGGCCATGAAATATGTTATTATCTTCTTGGCTATAGGAATAACTAAGTTCTAAACTCCCAGATATTCTATCTGCTTATATTTCGGTGAACACGTAATCGTGACCACAACAATTGGTGAAAACGACACTGTAAGACTAGGCAGGAGAAAGTAAACTCGGAGAATGTGGCAACAGACCAGAGCAGTGAGTTCCTACCAACTTTATTTCTCTCATCTCTTATCAGTTGGAAATTTTTGGTGCCTCTATTCAGCTGCGGTGTTCAGTTTAGTTCAGGAATAAGTGAAAACTGGCTAAAACAAAACAATAAACAATTTCTCAATTGTTCTGGGAAGAGAACTAAGTTTTCAAGTAATGTTCCATCGCTAGCGTTCACGACTTTAAAATTATATTCGCCTCTTAAAGCCGAAAAGTACCTTACGTTACTTTATCTTCATCAGTAAAATCAACTTCCATTTACTAAAGTTAGAGATTTAATGGTTGAAATTTAAAAGTAATATAATTAAAAGTAGTACTCGAATGGTGCGAAAATTAGCAATTGATCCTAAATAATGAAAAGCGTGAGATCATACACGTGAGTGCTGAAAGGAATCCATTAAACTTCGGTTACACGATAAATTAGCCTAACCTAAAGACGATCAATTCAACTAAATACCCAGGAATTACAATTACGAACAATTTAAATTGGAAAAAATACATAGAAACTGTGTGGGGGAAGGGGTATTCAAAGACTACGTTCTATTGGCAAAACATTTATGAAACACTTAGAAAATATAACAGATCTACTGAAGAGACTGCCTACACAACTCTTTTGCAGTACTGCTGCGCGGTCTGGGATCCTTACCAGATAGGATTAACGGAGTACATCGAGAAAGTCCAACGAAAAGCAGCACGTTTTGTATTATGGTGAAATAGAGAAGAGGCTGTCACGGACATGATGCAGTATTTGGGATGGACACCTTTGAAACGAAGGCGCTTTTCGTTGCGGCGGGATCTTCTCATGAAGTTCCAATCACCACTTTCTCCTTCGAATGCGATAATATTTTATTGACACCGACCTACGTAGGGAGAGACGATCATCTTAATAAAATAAGGGAAATCAGAGCTCACACAGAAAGATATGGCTGTTCGTTTTTTCCGAGCTCTGTTCGAGAGTGGAATAATAGAGGGTTGTTGTGAACGTGGTTCGATGAAGCCTCTGCCGAGCACGTAAGTGTAATTTGCAGAGTATCCCTGTAGATGTATTTCGTGTAACCACGGAATCCGTGCATGTTGTTGCATGATATCGGCTTTTGCTTACATCTGCATCTCCATATATGCTCCGCAAACCAACTCAGAGTGTGTAGCGCAGCATACTTTGCGTACCAGTGTCACTTCCCCCTTCCAGCCACGAATGGGCTGCGGTCGGAACGATTGCTGGTAAGCCTCCGTCTAGGTTCGAATCTCTTTGATTTTATTTTCATAGTGTTTAAGCGAGATGCATGTGGGAGGAAGCAATACATTGGTTGATTCTTCCAGGAACTTACGCTCTGGGAAAAGTAAACCTCACCGTGATGTATAACGCCTCTCGTGCTGCGTCTGCCACTGGATTTGGCTGGGCATTTATGTGATGCTTTCGCGCTTACTACATGAACCTGTAAGGAAACATGATGGTCTTCATTGGATATACTTCATTTCTTCTATGGATCCTCTCTGATGCAGATTCCAGAGTGACGGGCAATATTCGAGTATTGGTCGAACGGGTGTTTTGTGTGTGTGTGTGTGTGTGTGTGTGTGTGTGAAATCTTATGGGACTTAACTGCTAAGGTCATCAGTCCCTAAGCTTACACACTACTTAACCTAAATTATCCTACGGACAAACACACACACCCACGCCCGAGAGAGGACTCGAACCTCCGCCGGGACCAGCCGCACACACCATGACTAGAGCGCCCCAGATCGCTCGGCTAATCCCGCGCGGCGGGTGTTTTGTATGCTACCTCCTTCGTTGGTAGACTACACTTCCTGGAAAGTCTTCCAATGACTCTCAATCTGCCTTATCCGCGATTTTTAATATGTGATCGTTCCACTTCACATCGCTCGGCAGACATGCTCCTAGATATCTTATGGAAGTAACTGCTTGCAGTGATCGTTCAGCAATCGTGTAATCATACAATAGTGAATCTTTCTGCTTATGTATAGGCAGTACCTTACATCTGTTTATGTTGAGCGTCAATTGCCACTCCCTGCACCAACAGGGAATCCTGTGCAGGTCTCCCTGCATTTCACTACAATCCTCCAGCGTCGTGCCTTCGCTGTGTACAACGAAGGCGTTATTGAGCTACCGTCGTTATTCACTAGGTTATTTGTACACTGATCAGCCAGAACATTATGACCACAGACCTACTGTCTATATAAATCCGTCAAGGAGATGGCAGCGTCATGTGGCGAGGAATAACTGCTAGTCACACACACACACATGGTGCAGTGGCAGCTGAGTGGTCAGCACGACGGAATGTCATACCTAACAGCCCGGGTTCGATTCCCGGCTGGGTCAGAGATTTCCTCCGCTCAGGGACTGGGTGTTGTCTTGTCCTTATCATCGTCATTTCATTTCCATCGACACTCAAGTCGCCGAAGTGGCGTCAAGTCGAAAGACTTGTACACGGCATTTCCATTACCCACGGTACATGTAGTATCAGTGAGAGTCCTATCCTTTTGTAGAATGGAGAAGACGTGCTATCTGTCTGAGTTTGACCATGGGCAGATTGTGATGGCCCGGAGGCTCGATACGGGCATTTCGGGAACTGCGCGAATTGACGAGTGTTCGAGGAGTGCTGTAGTCAGTGTCCTCAACACCTGGCGATACCAAGGTGGAAACGTGCAGACGTCGTGGGGTTGGGCGGCCACCCCTCACTACAGATGTCGGACATCGTACGATGGGCAGACTGGTAAAACAGGACAGCCGGCGAAGTGTGATGGAACTAACATCAGACATTAATGCTGGGAAGAGTACAGGTGTGCCTGAACACACAGTGCACCGAACACTCCTAAAGATGGGCCCCCCAAGCCGACGAATAATGCATATGCTAATTTTAACACCACGATATTGTCAACTACGAAATGGGAACGTGACCGTCCACACTGGACATTGGCGCAGTGGCAGAGCATTGCATGGTCTGATGTAACTCGATACCTTCTTCACCACGCCGACAGGAGGGCGCGAATCCGTGGTCTTCCAGGGCAACACCTCCTTGACGCCCGTACTGCGGGACGGAGACAAGATGGCGGCAGCTCCATTATGCTTTGGGGAACATTCACGTGGGTATCAATGGCTCCAGTGGCATCATGACGGCCAAGGAGAATCCCCTTCACAACGATAATACACTACTGGCCATTAAAATTCCTACACCACGAAGATGACGTGCTACAGATGCGAAATTTAACCGACACGAAGAAAATGCTGTGATATGCACATGATTATCTTTTCAGACCATTCACACAAGGTTGGCGCCGGTGGCGACACCTACAAAGTGCTGGCATGAGAAAAGTTTCCAACCGATTTCTCATACACAAACGGCAGTTGACCGGCGTTGCCTGGTGAAACGTTGTTGTGATGCCTCGTGTAAGAAGGAGAAATGCATACCATCACGTTTACGACTTTGATAAAGGTCGGATCGTAGCCTATCGCGATTGCGGTTTATCCTATGGCGACATTGCTGCTCTCGTTGGTCGAGATCCAATGACTGTTAGCAGAATATGGAATCGGTGGGTTCAGAAGGGTAATACGGGACGCCGTGCTTGATCCCAACGGCCTCGTATCACTAGCAGTCGAGATGACAGGCATCTTATCCGCATGGCTGTAACGGATCGTGCAGCCATGTCTCGATCCCACAGTCAACAGATGTGGACGTTTGCAAGACAACAACCATCTGCACGAACAGTATGACGACGTTTGCAGCAACACAGACTATCAGCTCGGCGACTATAGCTGCGGTTACCCTTGACGGTGCATCACAAACAGGAGCGCCTCCGATGGTGTACTCAACGACGAACCGGGGTGCACGAATGGCAAAACATTATTTTTTCGAATGAATCCAGGTTCTGTTTACCGAGCGAGGTGGCGCAGTGGTCAGCACACTGGACTCGCATTCGGGAGGACGACGGTTGAATCCCTCGTCCGGCCATCCTGATTTAGGTTTTCCGTGATTTCCCTAGATCACTTCAGGCAAATGCCGGGATAGTTCCTTCGAAAGGGCACTGCCGATTTCCTTCCCCATCCTTCCCTAATCCAAGCTTGTGCACCGTCTCTGATGACCTCACTGTCGACGGGTCGTTAAACAGTAATCTCCTCCTTCTCCGCCAGGTTATGTTTACAGCATCATCATGGTCGCATCCGTGTTTGGCGACATCGCGGTGAACGCACAATGGAAGCGTGTATTCGTCATCGACATACTGGCGTATCACCCGGCGTGATGGTAAGGGGTGCCATTGGTTACACGTCTCGGTCACCTGTTGCTCGCATTGGGCACTTTGAACAGTGGACGTTACATTTCAGATGTGTTACGACCCGTGGCTCCACCCTTCATTCGATCCCTGCGAAACCCTACATTTCAGCAGGATAATGCACTACCGCATGTTGCGGGTCCTGTACGGGCCTCTCTGGATACAGAAAATGTTCGAAAGCTGCCTGGCCAGCACATTCTCCAGATCTCTCACCAACTGCAAACGTCTGGTCAATGGTGGACGAGCAAATGTCTCGTCACAATACGCCAGTCACTACTCATGATGAACTGTGATATCGTGTTGAAGCTGCATAGGCAGCTGTAAATGTGCACGCCATCCAAGCTCTGTTTGACTCAATGCGCAGGCGTATCAAGGCCGTTATTAGGGCCAGAGGTGGTTGTTCTGGGTACTGATTTATCAGGATCTATGCATCCAAATTTCGTGAGAAAGCAGTCACATGTCAGTTCCAGTATAATATATTTGTGCAGTGAATACTCGTTTATTATCTGTATTTCTTCTAGATGAAGCAATTTTAATGGCGAATAGTGTATTTCCTGACGGAAGTGGCAGTTTTCAATAAGATAATGCACCATGTCATAAGGCCAGGAGTGTGATGGAATGGTTCGAGGAACACACGGACGAGGTCCAATTGATGTGCTGGCCCCAACTCGCCATATCTGAAACTGATCGAACAAATCTGGGATATGACTGAACTTGGCGTCAGCGTTAATCGCCCTCCTCCCCAGAATTTACGGAAATTAAGTGACTTGTGTGCGTAGATGTGGTACCAACTCCCTCCATCTCCTCCCCACTGCTTCTAAGCCACAGCGTGCTGCCGTTGTTATCCGTGCTGAAGGTAGACATACCGGCTTTTAGGTAGGTGGTCATAATGTTCCGGCTAATCAGTGTATACAGGTGTGTCTCCTAAGAGTCGACAGCCGTATTCGCTCACTCTGTTGTTCCGGCATATTATTCCATTTATTTTTTTCAGTGTGTATCTGGAGTCGGCCCAGACAAATACTGCTCATGAAGTCTTTCACGCAACACCTTGTGTCGACGGAAAGCGTCGATTTGTTTCCCGTTGCATACAAAATGGTATTTAAAGCACAGAATTTTACGTGCCCAGTCGGTAGAGCGATCACAAATTAGCCTAGTGGGACATCAATTTGATCTATAAGCAGTAGTCAGGGGAGTAAAGCAGGAAGAATAACCAGCAGTGCAGCAGCGGCCGAGCAGATCTTGCGCGTGGCAGTGGCAATAGTGCGGGCCAGGCGGAACTGTCGCTGCTGGACTACTTCTTACTCTTCGTGCTTTACTCTCCCTATTACTGCTTATAGACAAAATTGATGTCCCACTAGGATAATTTGTGATCGCTCTAACGACTGGGCACGTAAAATACCACTTTAAAAATAATTTTGTTTGTAACAGGAAAGAGAATAGACGCTTGCCGTCAACAATTAGGGCCGCATGGAAGACGTGATCGGCAGTATTTATTTAGTCTGGCTCCAGCTTCACATTGCAGGAAGTAAATTGCAGCTATCCACCGAACCACAAAATATGATCATGATGTCGCGCGGGATTAGCCAAGCGGTCTGGGGCGCTGCAGTCATGGACTGTGCGGCTGGTCCCGGCGGAGGTTCGAGCCCTCCCTCGGGCATGCGTGTGTGTGTTTGTCCTTAGGATAATTTAGGTTAAGAAGTGTGTAAGTGTAGGGAATATTGACCTTAGCAGTTAAGTCCCATAAGATTTTACGCACATTTGAACATTTTTGAACAAAAGATGATAATGATGATTTAGTTGAGGGGGCACTCGACATCATGGTGATCAGCGCTCTGACGAAAACACAACATGAAATCTCATGTGTGGGGACGAAGTCTGTCCCCACATGCGGAGCAGTTTATAACGTACTAAAGTCTGCCGCCCTTCGATGCCAGTTTAGGGGTGAGGCCTGATAGTTCACAAAATTTCACCACGCTGTTAACACTGGTATCGGTATCTGCGAGGACGGTGGGCAGATCTCCAGCGAGACCAAGGGCTGCCGTAAATCAGTATACAGGACCTACGTAGCCACAATATGCTCAACTGAAAGTGGCACGCCACAAACTTCAAAGAATGGTGGATGCGCCCGCCGGAGGAGGAAGACGTGTGAAAGGGCTATGCCCGACGCGCAGTCTGGTGAGCAAAACCTTCTTCCAGCGGCGAGGCTGACACGAAGTCCGCCAAGCCTTGAACCACAAAATAAAATGCTCCCGATGACTCCTAGGAGAGACGCTGTATGCTCTGAAAAGTAATGGTCCTGTAAGAATCTCTTGAGGTTCGTCTGAAGTAACACGTACGTCTGAAGATATCTCTCCGTTGAAAATGACATACTTCTGTTTGCTGTAGAGCTCCTCAGTCCAGTCTCACATTTGGTCTGATATTTCGTGTGCTCACATTTTGTTGATTAGGCGCCAGTGTGGAACCGTATCGTTTGCCTTCCGGAAGTCGAGGAACACGGCACCTAACTGTGCGCCTGTGTCTACTGATTCCTGGCTCTCGTGGTCGAACAGAGCCACCAGGATTTAATACGATCGTTGTTTTCAGAGTTCGCGTTAATTCTCACAGAAATGTCATAATACGCGAGCATAAAATATGTTCCAGAATTCTGCAATAGTCCAACGTCAAATGTATAGGCCTGTACTTCTTCTTACAGTTCGAAATAGAGTGACGCTTGGTACAACGTATTGTAATTCTGCTCTGGAAGATTTGAATCTCGTTTTGCAGCCTACTTGAAACAAATCAAAATGATGTCCAAACGTTTCATTTTCCGAAATTTGCCCAGTGGTACACAGTTTGGTTTTAAGAACATACAGTCCAGCGCAACACCTGCAGTCGAGTGGAAGGTGGGCCTGCAGTGCACAGTAGTTTGCGGCAGGTAGCCCGACGGTGTTCCCCCTTACGAACGATCCATCCGGAAGCCACTCTGCGGGTCGGACAAAACGTGAACTGGGTTATGGTCCCCCTCCCCTCCCGCCGGCACAACTGAGCTACGGCCCTGTAGGGAAGACATCGTTTGCTTCCTGGCGGCAACTGTCGTTCAACAGAAATGTCAATACAAATGAAATAGCTGACAGCCAAGTTAAGCAAAGTGCACCTCATGAGACTACATCTGCATCTACATCTACATGACTACTCTGCAATTCACATGTAAGTGCTTGGCAGAGGGTTCATCGAACCACAATCATACTATCTCTCTACTATTCCACTCCCGAACAGCGAGCGGGAAAAACGAACACCTAAACCTTTCTGTTCGAGCTCTGATTTCTCTTATTTTATTTTGATGATCATTCCTACCTATGTAAAGTCCTACACTTTGTTACTACGAAAGGTAAATTACAGCCATCACTTCTAATTTGCAGAATACACCGGAAAAGTACCTGTAATCAACAGACCATTTCCCAGTGGAAGAAAAGTTCCATTCGTATTTTACATAGGAGAAACAACGGTTTGCAAAACACTGTATGACATCTATTATTTTCTTATTTCGCGAGATGTATTTGGGAGGTAGCAATATGCTGCCTAGCTGACAAGGTACGACCTCGGAATTTTAATACCAAATTACTTCGCAACATAAATTCCTCCGCAACGTAAATTCCTCTTTTCTTTTGTAATTAAATGAGTTACTAGGTATCGCTTTCGCGTTTCTGAGACATTAACCACCTATACGCGAATGAGACATGTGAAGGGTATCGAACAAAAAAGTTACACTCTATAGACATCACGCTATTACAGAGTAACATTCATTCAGGCTTCCATAACGGCGTCATTTCCATCATTGATATCGGGTCGCTGGGGAAAATTTTGCACTTGGACTGCAACATGGTCATGAACACCAGAAAAAATTCTTCACCAAGATCTTGTGCCAAAGATCGTAGATAAGGTTAAATAATTTCGTTGGCACACATCTGTTATTCCTTCTGCGATCACAACCAGAGCTGTTGTAGTGTCCATTGTAATTCCTCCCTCCGGCATTATAGCGCCTATACACTGTGCCTCCCACATTACGCTCTCCACGGCCGGCCGGTGTGGCCGATAGGTTCTAGGCGCTTCAGTTCCGAACTGCGCGACCGCTAAGGTCGCAGGTTCGAATCCTGCTTCTGGCATGGCTGTGTGTGATGTCCTTAGGTTAGTTAGGTTTAAGTAGTTCTAAGTTCTAGGGGACTGATGACCTCAGATGTTAAGTCCCATAGTGCTCAGAGCCATTTGCACCATCACGCTGTCCACGACTTCTCCATACTCCGATACTACCACCGTTTCCATTTAATTTTACTCTAGTGCAACTCTTGTGCAACGCAGCTAGCTCTTTATTCGCACGAAGTAATGGCCGCTATCGACAGGGGATCTCAAGTTGATTCCGTATTTCTAGATTTCCGGAAAGCTTTTGACACCGTTCCTCACAAGCGACTTCTAATCAAGCTGCGGAGCTATGGGGTATCGTCTCAGTTGTGCGACTGGATTCGTGATTTCCTGTCAGGAAGGTCGCAGTTCGTAGTAATAGACGGCAAATCATCGAGTAAAACTGAAGTGATATCAGGTGTTCCCCAGGGAAGCGTCCTGGGACCTCTACTGTTCCTGATCTATATAAATGACCTGGGTGACAATCTGAGCAGTTCTCTTAGGTTGTTCGCAGATGATGCTGTAATTTACCGTCTAGTAAGGTCATCCGAAGACCAGTATCAGCTGCAAAGCGATTTAGAAAAGATTGCTGTATGGTGTGTCAGGTGGCAGTTGACGCTAAATAACGAAAAGTGTGAGATGATCCACATGAGTTCCAAAAGAAATCCGTTGGAATTCGATTACTCGATAAATAGTACAATTCTCAAGGCTGTTAATTCAACTAAGTACCTGGGTGTTAAAATTACGAACAACTTCAGTTGGAAGGACCACATAGATAATATTGTCGGGAAGGCGAGCCAAAGGTTGCGTTTCATTGGCAGGACACTTAGAAGATGCAACAAGTCCACTAAAGAGACAGCTTACACTATACTCGTTCGTCCTCTGTTAGAATATTGCTGGGCGGTGTGGGATCCTTACCAGGTGGGATTGACGGAGGACATCGAGAGGGTGCAAAGAAGGGCAGCTCGTTTTGTATTATCGCGTTATAGAGGAGAGAGTGTGGCAGATATGATACACGAGTTGGGATGGAAGTCATTACAGCATAGACGTTTTTCGTCGCGGCGAGAGCTTTTTACGAAATTTCAGTCACCAACTTTCTCTTCCGAATGCGAAAATATTTTGTTGAGCCCAACCTACAAAGGTAGGAATGATCATCAAAATAAAATAAGAGAAATCAGAGCTCGAACAGAAAGGTTTAGGTGTTCGTTTTTCCCGCTCGCTGTTCGGGAGTGGAATAGTAGAGAGATAGTATGATTGTGGTTCGATGAACCCTCTGCCAAGCACTTAAATGTGAATTGCAGAGTAGTCATGTAGATGTAGATGTAGATGTAGTTCCGTCACAGAACAACACTTTCCTCCAGTACCTTGACTGCCAATGTCTGTGGTCTTCGCAAAGCGCAATCTCCCTTGTTTATGTAATATGCTTAAAAGAGGCTATTTATTCTGCCGTCTGCACCTAAATAGATACTCGTGTAGCCTATTACCAGTTGTTTCATCACTTAACAACTGTCCACTGGCCTGTCAAAAGTCTTCTCGCAGTTGACATGATGTTTCTGTGCCGTTCCTCGATACAGGAATAACATGATATCGATCCCTAACAGCTGTTCTTCTCTTCCTATAATTCGAACCCTGCTGCCTAGCATCAGTACGCCTTTCATAGTGGCGTTTCCACTACTTAGATATTGCATTTTGATTTACATAAAGCTCTGTTGATACGTATTGCTGTGAATGTTCTCGTGCAGAACAATTACTCCACACCGGCGGCCGTTGTGGTCGAACGGTTCTATGCGCTTCAGTCCGGAACCACCCGGCTGCTACGGTCGCAGGTTCGAATCCAGTCTCGTGCATGGATGTGTGTGATGTCCTTAGGTTAGTTAGCTTTAAGTAGTTCTAACCTCAGATGTTAAGTCCCATAGTGCTTAGAGCCATTTGACTCAATTACTCCACAACTAGCTCCCTCCGCTGTTAATTGTCTGCTTGCCCTGTTACAGACACTGTCGCGTCCTTCCATGCCTATGCAGTGTTGTATACTGTACTTTGTTTACAAACTCTAACCTGGCCGTCATGTACTTCCGCTCCATCTGTTGACATGGTGAAAAGCATACAAGGCTAAGATTGATGTGGATATGAGGATAAAAGTGTATTTGCCACTGATAATGGAAGTGCTACTGTGAGCATTGTTCAGTTGTGTGCGCAAGATCTCAATTTGTTTATCAGCGTATTTTGTTTACAAACAGCTTATAAGTTGCCTCCTTGTCCTATGTAGCGCGATAGTTGCGATCTTCGATACAGTTTCTTCGGCGCTATAAGCATCTTCACGTATAAGACTAATAAGTACTTGGAATCGGTGGATGTTTATCCAGCAAGGATATTAAAACAGTATACAATCATTCGGAAAGACGGCGGTTAAACTACGAATGATGGGACGGGAGTCAAGTCACTCAGATTTAGCTTGTATGTGGTTTTCCTATATCGCTTGAGGTATTTTCCGAGAAGACTGCTACGAAAAGGACAACAGCCAATTTCCATTCTCTATGGAAACTTTTTCTATCTCTCTAATAACGTTGTAGTCGATGAACCTTAATTTAATTTCATAGTCCTTGCTACAAATATGTACAACGTTTGAAGATGACTGTCTCTATAATGTGCATTCACGAACCCATATATTACTTCCGTGTCCAAATTTCTACCGTAGCACCCTGGCCACGATGAGTTACGCACGACTGTGAGTTGTCAGTACTGGAACACAAACAATAAAACATTCTCCCTCTCACATCCCACGAACCAACAGTCGCCGGACTACTTACCCGTGAGGTAAGCGACCAGCCTTATTTAGCTGACTGATGAATTCACCAACGTCAATTAAACTTAAGCGCATCTTCAATATTACTGTCTCTGCAAGAATTTTTGTTTCTTTCTAAGCAGGAAAACTACCGTCTTAAGGGGAGGTTTACTGTCTTTGGCCGGTAAAAAGCAAGTTCATTAGGAATTTTTTTCTCTGGTTGTGTTACAGATATCAATGTAAAATTTGATCAAAATGTTCATTAATATTACGATAAAAAAAGGTGATTTCGAGAAAAACGCGTTTGAAGTTTTGACTACGTATAAACGCAATATTATGCATTCTGTCATTCCGGGTCCACAAACTAGTCCTTCCTCTTCCTCACAGAGGGCGTTCTGCTCGATCTGGGCCATTCTGCGCTGCTCGAGAGCCGCTCGTACGGCCGCTGACAAGCGGTTTTCGGCCGCTTGAATTCAGTGGTCGTCCGAATGCTTGGCGAACTGTGTCGAAAAAAGTCCCAGGGTGACGTCCATCGTTATCATGGTCTTCAGAAATGCTGAATACCCTTCGTTGAAGCTGCTCACTGCCAGGAAAGTCGCAATATCCACAGTCTTCGCACTAGAATGCAAATGCTTGGGGGCTAACTTCCCAACACAAGAATTCAAACTTTGATTTGAATTTTGTGTTTCCTCACAAGCACCGATACTCGTCCTCCGAAAGAAAACAACTGGTGCGTGAAAAAGGCTGATTTGAGGCAGGTGCATTTTTTGTTCAACCGCGAATAACAAACGTTTTCGTTCCATATTCGGAAAAACTGTTTCGGGGGTAGATTGTAAACACTTTTATGGATCCAAAACTGCAATTTAAAAATGTCGATTGTTTTTAACCAAAACATAGTACACCTCCCCTTAAGAATCTGTTAACGTTATTTGCAATTTTTTAATTCGGTTGTTAGTTGTAGACACGTGTTACAAAATCTGTTGAAAGCTATGGGCCGCACAGATAGTTTATTCGGGATGCATGCGACCTGCGGGCCGCATTTGACAAACACTGCTGTAGAGCACACTTCCCCATTAAAAGTTGAACGGAACCATGTTTATTAATTGTGATATCCTTGCGCACCACGTACTGTTGACCAATAACTGAAAAACTGTGTTACTGTATCTCAGCAATATTAGATCACCAGAATTTAAATTATGGTAAATATTTTTATAGCCTTATACACTGATCATTTTGAGCCGATGACACGACATGTAAATCTGTGAACCGCCTTGCCTGGGCACTGGAAACTTATCGTTCCGCACATTTGGCAGTACTGATCACCGTGGAGCGCGGGGCAGGCTCAGATGCTACGGGCACACTGGAGAAGAACCCGCCCGCTCCTGGCGGAACGGCGCAGGGGGCGCCAGACGGCGCGATAAGGCGCCGCGGGCCGCCAAGATGTCTCCGGCGAAGACGACCCAGAAACGGCCCCCCCGCAAACCGGAATAATTCGACCGAATTTATGGTGATAGCATTTCCAATAGCAGCCGTGCCGGCGGATAGCCGCCGGCCTGGGACCGCGGGCGGCGCCGGGCGCTGCGTGGCCAGGGCGCATGCGCGCAGCCCCAGCGCGTCATTACTGCTCGCTAATGATGCGCCGCGGCCCGGTGCACGAGCAGCGCGCCGCCGACACTTTGGGCTGTGCCGGCCCTGCCGCAGCTGTGCTCAGGCGCTGCTCCGGCGGTGGGCGCACTTAGCGGCACGGTTTCCCTTAGGAGCTAAACTCTTTCGGATACTTCTGTTTTAGAGTTATGGTAAAACAAACGAAACTTTCGGAGTATTATGAATTTTAAAAGGTACGACAGCCAGGTGCAAAGAACCAACGAGAAACAATACGTCTTAGTATGTGTTAAACAAGGAAAAATCGGAGAGATAGCAGTAAACCGGAAGAAAACACACAGCCGGCTGAAGTGGCCGTGCGGTTCTAGGCGCTGCAGTCTGGAACCGCGAGACCGCTACGGTCGCAGGTTCGAATCCTGCCCCGGGCATGGATGTGTGTGATGTCCTTAGGTTAGTTACGTTTAACTATTCTAAATTCTAGGGGACTAATGACCTCAGAAATTGAGTGCCATAGTGCTCAGAGCTCTTTGAACCATTTGAAGAAAACACAGATATTAATACAAGTGACAGTTATTGTTGCTAAACTGCTGCCACAGATGCACTACATGAAACGTAGCGTGCAAACCATCTGCAGTGCACACTGATTACGACATTGTTACGTTTCTGAGTTTACAAACACACAAACTTAAAGTTCTGAGCAGGTTCAATGGAATAATTTCGACTGTCTCACCATCAACGCGTCATGCCATGGACCAAAAAATTACAATGGAGCCAGATAGTATTAACAGGCCCCCAGGGTTCAGTATTATGTTCTATACTCTTCTCTCTGTCAATGATATGTCGTCAATTCTGTCCCTCTATAGTAACCACATGTAGAAGTGCAAAACAAATCAACTTGAGAGCAGCTATCGATAGTATCTAAGGTGACCTACGCGAATTACCAAAATGGACATACAATGGAGTGTTGAAGTTCATATTTCCGTATTGAGGAAGAGAGTCCTTCAGCTCCTTACATTTGACTACAAATCTTACCAGTCAATGCTCAGATACACTATGTTTCTTGTACACGATGTACAAGAACACAATTGTCAACAGCACATTAACAAATTGAATAATTATCTAAGCACTGTACATAAAATTAAAGTGACGAAATATTACTTCTTAGCCGACGCCTGCCTCACAACATAATAGAAGTGAACAGTACCTCAAAGCTCCTACGAGGGGACTGAGTGGGGCCAACCGGTGAAAGGCCTTATACAGCTAGATGTGTCTGTATAAGAGAATACAATTTGATTTGAAAGCGCGATTAATATTACGCTGGCATAAAATAGTAAGTTAGACTGCTTTGCATTCTTTAACAGCTGTCAAGAAATTTTATGAAGCGTAAAATTATTAGATAATGAAATAGCGTCGTCACAAGTAGTTTGCAGACAATGATGAATGACCAGGTGTCGTAATTTCATAAATGATCAGGTTGCAGAAATTCGCTGAATAGATCACGATGTACGTCATGAACCGTCAGTTTGATATTTATCAAAATTTGTGGAGATTATCAAATGATTCAAATGGCCCTAAGCACTATGGGACTTAAAACCGCAGGTAATCAGTCCCCTAGACTTAGAACTAATTAAACCCAAGGACATCATAGACATGCATGCCCGAGGCAGGTTTCGAACCTGCGACCGTAGCAGCCGTGTGGTTACGGACTGAAGCGCCTAGAACGGCTCGGTCATCGCGGCTGCACATTATCACATAACAGGTATTAAAGGATTGACTTTTCAGTGCATTCTGAACTGACGTTAACCATCAACATCAGTATGAGGTGTGAACCCACTGAGCAGGAATACTCTTCTGTGTACATCGTGGTGAGGGAACAAACAACTTTCAAATGTTACTTCTGAGGAATTTTTTGTCATGTCTGAAACATATACTGCGTGAGCGCGTGAAAATTTATGGTGTGAAAGTATGTATTTTCTGATTCCACCCCAGACTTGTACTATGGGTGAAAAATCAGGGGACTGTGCAGGCCAGTCAATGAAATGTAATGTACTGATCAAGTCGCAAAATTATTTTGTGACATCACATACCATGAAAGCTGCCGGTCAGGTGGCCCCACGCTGGGCGCCAAAAATGTAGTGAACTCGTGAAACCATTTTGTGACATCTCATACCAGTCGCCCCATGTTGGGCGCCCAAAACTGTAGTGATTCGAGAAATTAAATGAAATCAAACTAAAAGGGTAGAAAATTAAGGGGTTCCTGTATGAATATAAAAGATTGCTTATATGTTCAAAACATGAAAGAAATGTATTTATTTTCGTGCTGTTTACAGGAAACAAAAGTATAAATCTCAGGCCCGATTTGACTTGGCGTGGACACGACTCAGTCATTAAGGGGAAGGAGGAGGGAACGAATACCACTATGGGACTTAACATGTGAGGCCATCAGTCCCCTAGACTTAGAACTACTTAAACCTAACTAACCTAAGGACATCCCCGGTAGCTGAGTGGTCCCTCTGTAATAAAAGAGAAACTGAGTTTATCGATCAACAACGACCTTCAACGGATGTCCTACGACGTCCGCTCCGAGCAGAAGCAACGAACAAAAGCGAACAAAATGAGATTAAAAAAAAAAGTGGGCAGCGCGACAGACTGTCAATCCAAAGGGCCCGTGATCGATTCCCGGCTGGGACGGAGATTTTCTCCGCTCAGGGACTGGGTGTTGTGTTGTCCTAATCATCACCATTTCATCCCCATCGACGCGCAAGTCGCCGAAGTGGCGTCAAATCGAAAGACTTGCACCCGGCGAATGGTCTACCCGACGGGAGGCCCTCGTCACAATATATGTCGTTAGTTAGGTTTAAGTAGTTCTAAATGTAGTGGACTGATGACCTCAGATGTTAAGTCCGATAGTGCTTAGAGCCATTTGAAACATTTTTTGTCTCCACGACTCCCCCTTTTCTCGCCTCATCCACCTCTCAGCTCAACTCCTCTTCGAAACATTATTCCTTTCGGCGTTTGTCATTGTCGGACAAAATTTTCAATGTGGCCCACTGACAGATCGCCATTTCATTGCCACGCCTCTCCGTGCAGGGTGAAAATTTCTATCTGTCTTGGGTGGCGTGTGCCTCCTGAGTTGGCGTCTTTCTCACGATTTCACATCCTTAAGATGTTGTCCTGCATTCCGAGGCTGTTCCCGGAGCGTCTACACAACACTTCTTTATCTCTCTGCGTGCGTCCTGAACAGACTCATGTTTGTTCTCCGTCTCCAAATCTGCTGGCGTCCGTCATTTACAAGGAATGTCCTCACTGTCGAGGAAAACATCATCTTAAGAATGCGGGCTTCTTTCACACGCCTCCCTGCCCCAATTCCCTACGATTTTTTTTCTGCGCTGCTTCCAGTGCCCGTGGCGTCCTGGAATTGTCGCACATCCCTGTTTTCTAAGGCAGGTAAAATGACTGCTGCAAGACCAGAAGAACTCAGATGTTTTCGCCCGTACACTCCTGGAGTTCCGTCCTAATGGCTGCAGGTGTCCATCAGCTCTCAGCACGCTTCTCGTTGTCACACCGGCCCTTCGCATCGTTTCCCTTCTTAAGCGAGGCGAGGGCGTCGTCCCGGCTTCCCGCTGTGTGCTCGCAGAATGACTGTATCCGGAGACTCCACCCAGGGAGTCCGGCCCTTTCCTACTCCACAGCCGCTCGTAGCGACTCGGTGAAAGTGGCTGCGGTATTACAGTACATTCCTCGAAATGTCTGCAGTGTAGGCTGTAGTGCGAGCGGGAGGGGAGTCTTGGGTTATCGTGATTTTTTTTTAATGTTCCATTTGGTCCACTGGTCGTGAAAGATATGACAATAAGGACTATTGTCCCTTAAACACACTGGCTAGCATTCTGCCCCATTTTCAAAAAGTACAAATCGTTCCTTTTGTAACATCCAGTAGTGAACAGAACGCGGTGTGGAAAGTCGGGGGGAGTGAAAGAGGTGGTCGTCAGGGATTAATGAAAGACATAAATACAATGAAAATAAAGCTTCCTTTTATTGCACTTTCCGTTTACTATGTGGTCCTTGGGGACGATGGAGCTATTCCAGTTGCTAGTCACGGGGACATGGACGGGTGGTAGTGTTAAAGATGTTCGGAACAGACAGTGATATCGCAGAGCGAATTGGAAGAACAGAGAGATACAGAGACAGAGTCAAATCCCAAGAGAGCCAGAGGCAAACGCAAGTTTGTAACATGACGGTATGTATGATAATCTCCGATGTCTAACTACATTATGCTTCCATCACTGAAAAAAGAAAAAATATAGAACTTAGCGTATGCAAAGTATGATACAAAACAAACCTGAACTCAAATACCACACAAGGATAAAGCTGATCAAGAATAATGCACCAACCTGAAAAGACAAATGCTGACAGCAAGTCCAGAATTTATTTTGGATCAAATTGACACATACTGTGCAATACGTGGCAGACGATGTGTATAGCATCAGATCGCAACCAGAAGCGCCCTCCCCCTCCCCCCCCCCCCCCTTATACTCGCCAGGGAGGCAAGAGAGGCCGACGTCGGCAGATATGGCCGGACAGTAGGTGCAGTGCATTAACGGGTGGTTAGTTCGATTTGCATAAAGAGTTAATTGACAGAGGGAAGACAATGTAAGAAGATCGCCAGAGAGAAGTGACTTTTGATTTTAGTGATGTTGTGACGTTACTTTTTCTGATACGACAAAGAGAGTAGATGCAACGAAAATTCAATTCGTACCAGGACAAGCAGAACACATAAAAGAGGAAGTTATCTGGCAATTTTATCTCCTGTGTGGACAAAAGTAAATGTAGGTTAGCTCCGAATTTTATCCATAGGCCCCATTAAATAAAGTCATTCGTTGAGCCACGTTGATGTTGCGTTATCTAAGAAATATAAAATAGTCACAAGTAAGAAATCGCACTCAAAGAATAGTGATAGAGCTCTATTTATCAGAGTACACTCGAGTAAGGGGTAGTAAAGTCCGCGGCTCGTGGTCTTGCGGTAGCGTTCTCGCTTCCCGCGCACGGGTCCAGAGTTCGATTCCCGGCGGGGTCAGGGATTTTCTCTGCCTCTAGATGATCATCATTTCATCCTCATTCACTCGCAAGTCGCCGAAGTGGAGTCAAAGAACTTGAGGAGCGGTGGCCGAACAGCCCGGCGAGGGGCTGCCCTTAACATTAAAGTGTTAATTATTATTTCGAAACAAAGATAAAAAATTACAATAGCTGCTGTACCGAAATCTTTCTCGACAAAAACACAACAGTATTTGTAATTCACAGGTTTTTAGAAGAATTGTGAGGAGCCTTAGAAACCTCAAAGATGATAATGAATGTACTATCTACAGGGTGACCGGTATGTTTGAAACGGGAATAAAAACTAAACTAGCAGCGATAGAAATACACCGTTTGTTGCAATATGCTTGGGACAACAGTACATTTTCAGGCGGACAAACTTTCGAAATTACAGTAGTTACAATTTTCAACAACAGATGACGCTGCAAGTGATGTGAAAGATATAGAAAACAACGCAGTCTGTGGGTGCGCCATTCTGTACGTCGTCTTTCTGCTGTAAGCGTGTGCTGTTCACAACGTGCAAGTGTGCTGTGGACAACATGGTTTATTCCTTAGAACAGAGGATTTTTCTGGTGTTGGAATTACACCGCCTAGAACACAGTGTTGTTGCAACAAGACGAAGTTTTCAACGGAGGTTTAATGTAACCAAAGGACCGAAAAGCGATACAATAAAGGATCTGTTTGAAAAATTTCAATGGACTGGGAACGTGACGGATGAACGTGCTGGAAAGATAGGGCGACCGCGTACGGCAACCACAGAAGGCAACGCGCAGCTAGTGCAGCAGGTGATCCAACAGCGGCCTCAGGTTTCCGTTCGCCGTGTTGCAGCTGCGGTCCAAACGATGCCAACGTCCACGTATCGTCTCATGCGCCAGAGTTTACACCTCTATCCATACAAAATTCAAACGCGGCAACCCCTCAGCGCCGCTACCATTGCTGCACGAGAGACATTCGCTAACGATATGGTGCACAGGATTGATGACGGCGGTATGCATGTGGGCAGCATTTGGTTTACTGACGAAGCTTATTTTTACCTGGACGGCTTCGTCAATAAACAGAACTGGCGAATATGGGGAACGGAAAAGCCCCATGTTGCAGTCCCATCGTTCCTGCATCCTCAAAAAGTACTGGTCTGGGCCGCCATTTCTTCCAAAGGAATCATTGGCCCATTTTTCATATCCGAAACGATTACTGCATCACGCTATCTGGACATTCTTCGTGAATATGTGGCGGTACAAACTGCCTTAGACGACACTGCGAACACCTCGTGGTTTATGCAAGATGGTGCCCGGCCACGTCGCACGGCCGACGTCTTTAATTTCCTGAATGAATATTTCGATGATCGTGTGATTGCTTTGGGCTATCCGAAACGTACTGGAGGCGGCGTGGATTGGCCTCCCTATTCACCAGACATGAACCCCTGTGACTTCTTTCTGTGGGGACACTTGAAAGACCAGGTGTACCGCCAGAATCCAAAAACAATTGAACAGCTGAAGCAGTACATCTCATCTGCATGTGAAGCCATTCCGCCAGACACGTTGTCAAAGGTTTCGGGTAATTTCATTCAGTGACTACGCCATATTATTGCTACGCATGGTGGATATGTGGAAAATATCGTACTATAGAGTTTCCCAGACCGCAGCGCCATCTGTTGTTGTCAATTGTAACTACTGTAATTTCGAAAGTTTGTCTGCCTGAAAATGTACTGTTGTCCCAAGCATATTGCAACAAACGGTGTATTTCTATCGCTGCTCGTTTAGTTTGTATTGCCGTTTCAAATATACCGGTCATTTTTGGAACACCCTGTATGAATTACTTGTAAAACTGAAATAGTATTATTAACAGCCAACTTTGAAAAGTTCTCGGAAGAATAAAGTATTGTTATACGGACCTCTACTACAGTGCGAATACGTTTATTTTGTCTTAGTGGACAAAAATGGAGCAATCAGGTAACAAAGTGTCTCGATTTAGTTGATGTCACAACTAAAGTGGAATCCGAATGAGAGTAACAAAAGGAAGTGCTTACAGATCTATTCTTATTTCAAAGAAAAGCTTTAACAACAAATTTGCAAACAGAGAGAATTAACACTACTCATCACAGCCAGAAGTCCTCATAGAGTAACCAATGAACAGGCGGTTTAATTTTCAGCAGTTACCAGAGTTCTTCAGATGAAGAGGACGACTCTACATGATGTTTCATTACATCAATACATTATCAGGTAAATTGAAGCGAGATTAAACACTGTCAATAGTTATAAAATTTCTGTTGCGCACAGCCACTGATAATTTACAGACAGGGACCATAAGCAGATTATATAAATGATTTAAAATTAAATGATATAAGAAAGATAACAGTAAGCAGATTGAACAGTGACATAATGATGGGACTTGTTATTCTTGTCAAATAACACAGATTAAGTAACAGCAAGTCACGTTATACTTGGCTCCCCTTTGGCAGAATTATTTGAATAGTAACAACTTTATACTTTAAATACAAGATCAGAAGAGACAGTTGTAGTCCAAATGTATAAGGAGCGATAAATGTTTCTGTTTGAGGGCGTTGCTGCAGCGTATACGCAACGTAGGGCGACTCAGATGCGGGTTTATATGCAACAACATGTAGGCAATGGTCTAGTGTGACATTCGTGCATTTCCGACGTGCATGTGATAAATGCAGAAACGTGAATCACGGCGACATTATTATCAAGCGCACGGAAACAGGAGCAACGTACTGTTATTCTTCTCTTGGTTGTCGAGGAACAAACAAAGGTAGACGTCCGTGGGAGAATGAAGAATGTACACACTTTCCGCATGTCTACCGGCCGTTGTGACCGAGCTGTTCTAGGTGCTTTACTCTGGAACTGCGCGACCGCTACGGTCGCAGCTTCGATTCCTGTCTCGGGCATGGATGTTTTTGATGTCCTTAGGCTATTTAGGTTTAAGTAGTTGTAAGTTCAAGGGGACTGATGACCTCAGATGTTAAGTCCCATGGTGCTCAGAGCCGTTCAGCATGTCTGACGGAAACCATAGTTGCGGAATGGGGCGCCAAGTTCGATTCTGAAATGATAATTAAATGAAGACCCTAAGCTGTCGACAGGCGTTGACATACATCAACGGAGATAGTTGAAAATTTGTGCCCCAGCCGGGACTCGAACCCGGGATCTCCTGCTTAGATGGCAGACGCTCTATCCATCTAAGCCACCGAGGGCACAGAGGATAGTGCGACTGCACGGATTTATCCGTTGCACGCTGTCCGTGAGACCCACATTCCCAACTTAATGTCCACACATTACATTCGTAGTGTCCCTGTCCATTGCACTCGTTACTCGCGGCAGACAATCTTACCGAGTCCCGAATGAGTTCGTGCAACGCGTGTGCATCCAGCACAGAAGAAGGAGCTCAATGGCCGGTTAGCCTTAACTATATGAAAATGGTATCTGTTCTTTCGGACATGTCCGAAAGAAAAGATACCATCTTTATATAAAGTTCCATGCGGGTCGCGTTTCGACAAAAGACGGCGGTCGATGTGGCAGGCAAGCCCCAACTAGGAGACTCAAGTTGAACACACTCGAGTACCCGCCCAATAGACCTGATCTATCCCCAAGCGGATATCATGCCTTCCGTCCCTTAAATGAAGCCTTGACGATTCCTGTCGGATGAGGATGTGAAGCAGGCAGTTACGGACTTCTACACACAGTAGAACATGGTGTTTTACCAAACGATCATGTTCAACCTGGTACCTCGGTGGGATGATTGTCTAACTTCTCACGGCGGTTTTTCCTGATTGGCATGCCGATTTTGGACTTCGAACGAAAATTTTTGATATCCCCTTACAGGTAACAACAGAGATAGAGGCAGAGGCCTAAAGCAGTCTGCCCTGTACCAGAACTAAATTACAAGATACGGAGAGGCAGGAGTTTTGGTGAACACAAGATAGCGAGTTTCACGTCCGTGTGCAGGCAGACGCCGCAGCCACCCACATGTCCCCTCTCCCACCTCACGTCCTTGTTTACTGAGACAACACTGTGCCGTGTGTTGGAACTCATACTGGTTTGCCTCTATGCGTATACTTTTTATTTTTTCTACCTATTTTTATCCATTCATTAACCTAAGTAGTTTACGGGAAAAGATTAAAAAACGCCATGCCCGCAGCAACCGAGCCTGTGCATCTAACGAGAAAAGATGAAGAGCATTCATTTTCTTAAAACTCCTGTCGGGCGTTTCATCGATCTTGTACCGTCTGTCTTCTGCCGTCTGTGATAGAGGGATGACGCGGCTTTCTGTGTAGTTCACTAATAATGAGAAATACATTAATTCCGTCAGTACAAAGACAACTTTATTTACTGCTTCCTTATTTCACCTCATCTATCTATCTTCCTTACCGGTATCTGTAATGTTGTATTTCGGAAATGCAAGAAATTTAAGTAGAGCAAGCTGGACACGGTAACATTGTCTTCGAAGAAGAAGAGGAGGTAAATATCTTCAAGTCTTGACAGACTGTCATCTAACAATCCAATATTATATGTTACAGACTTTTCGTGTGTGCAAAAAAATCATAAGCCTGACTGATTGCGTCGCTGTGCGTAAATTAGCTGAGATGCACACTCCCGAGTGAACTTACTATTGTTGCGCCTCTTGTGTGGTGCCAGAAAATTTCCGTCGTAGATATTATTGAATTACAATGAAATAAATGCCCCTAGCTGCATACAGGCGTTGATATAAGTCTACGGAGACGGTTAAAATGTGTGCCCCGACCAGGATTCGAACCCGGGATCTCCTGCTTACATGGCAGACGCTCTACCTTTTGTTGTTGATCTCATTTTGTTCTATATTCCTCGTTGAATTTGTACGTGTCGGACGTGTCCGTTATACTCATT
This sequence comes from Schistocerca gregaria, assembly GCF_023897955.1. Classification (NCBI taxonomy): domain Eukaryota; kingdom Metazoa; phylum Arthropoda; class Insecta; order Orthoptera; family Acrididae; genus Schistocerca; species Schistocerca gregaria. The sequence continues at coordinate 533,109,191 of NC_064921.1, forward strand.
ACTCGCGGCTTTTTGCCGATTCCCGTAAGAGTTCGGGCACTGTTTATGCATCCGTACAGAAGAAGATGGTGAAATCGCCGGTGAGCCTTTTCTATAAAAAGATGGTATCTGTTCTTTCGGAAATATATATGTAAATATTATTCTTAAAGTTATTAATTAATCAGTAGAGCTGTGCCTTCGTAAGAGCTGTACACTGCTCTTGCGCTAAGAGCCACCAATTCGGCACTTGTGTAATGGCACGTGTACCTACTTAGAACAAATTGATATGGAAAGTAATATCCTAATGAGAGACGAAAATATAAAAGAAAATATATTAATTTACATGGGTCCATGTTGTGACTGCCAGTTGTGATTTTCAGTGGACCATGATTCGATGAGCGAAGAGGTATGGTATTGAGAACAGCTGTGACCTTTCACCGGATCGTCTACATATACGTTGGCGTCGATCTCACCACCGCAAACAAAAGCGAGAGTCACTGCTGAACACCACAGAACCCCACTCACGAGAATACAACACCCACTTGATCTCATAGCTTAAATACCAAAATCCATATTGCAAAATATCACCTCCAGCGATCGATCTCGTGCAAAAATTTGGTCCATGACTCTGATAGGACGCAGTTATGACTTTCTGAATGTACAGCTTTTAAACTTGGCGCGGACCGGTTGTTTCTGACTCGATCCGCCCCACTGCAGGAGCCTAGTGCTTCAGTGAGAGGTATTCTACAGCGGACTGATCAACATGTTTATGTTCACAACGTCGTTGAAGCAACAAGTGATGGTGTGGGCCGGCCGCTGTGACCGAGCGGTTCTAGGCGCTTCAGTGCGGAACCGCGCTGCTGCTACAGTCGCAGGTTCGAATCCTGCCTCGGGCATGGATGTGTGTGATGTCCTTAGCTTAGTTAGGTTTAAGTAGTTCTAAGTCTAGGGGACTGATGACCTCAGATGTTAAGTCCCATAGCGCTCTGAGCCATTTGAACCATTTTTTGATGGTGCGGCTTCTTCGGGAGTGGTACGGAATGGCAGTCAAACTGCAACGTTTCAACGTTAAACAACGAGAATTCCTGCAAATAATGACTTTTCGACTAACTTGTATGCGAAGCAAACGAACGCGTATGGGGCTTTCTTTGTGCTATTAGTTATATGTTTCGGTCTTTCAGGTCTTCGGGAGTGGTACGGAATGGCAGTCAAACTGCAACGTTTCAACGTTAAACAACGAGAATTCCTGCAAATAATGACTTTTCGACTAACTTGTATGCGAAGCAAACGAACGCGTATGGGGCTTTCTTTGTGCTATTAGTTATATGTTTCGGTCTTTCAGGTCTTCGGGAGTGGTACGGAATGGCAGTCAAACTGCAACGTTTCAACGTTAAACAACGAGAATTCCTGCAAATAATGACTTTTCGACTAACTTGTATGCGAAGCAAACGAACGCGTATGGGGCTTTCTTTGTGCTATTAGTTATATGTTTCGGTCTTTCAGGTCCGACAAAAGCACTTTTAAATTACTAAAAAACGGAGTAGGCGACACTACAGTTACTGTGTTGGCGATGCCACCAGATGCAGTAAGATACTATCGACCGCTGGATGTATTTGGCTTCCGCATACTCAAGGATTTTGTCCAGGCGTTTAACAGTTCGGCGCCGCATCTGGGCATCGACGCGAACTTCGGCCAGCACCACAACGTCCTTCAAATGCAGTCACTTGTCTCCATCTACATCTACATCTACATCTACACTTATACTCCGCAAGCCACCCAACGCTGTGTGGCGGAGGGCACTTTACGTGCCACTGTCATTACCTCCCTTTCCTGTTCCAGTCGCGTATGGTTCGCGGGAAGAATGACTGACTGAAAGCCTCCGTGCGCGCTCGAATCTCTCTGATTTTACATTCGTGATTCGTGATATCGTCGGGAGGTATAAGTAGGGGGAAGCAATATATACGATACCTCATCCAGAAACGCACCCTCTCGAAACCTGGACAGCAAGCTACATCGCTATGCAGAGCGCCTCTCTTGCGGAGTCTGCCACTTGAGTTTGCTAAACATCTCCGTAACGCTATCACGGTTACCAAATAACGCTGTGACGAAACGCGCCACTCTTCTTTGGATCTTCTCTATTCCCTCCGTCAACCCGATCTGGTACGGATCCCACACTGATGAGCAATACTCAAGTATAGGTCGAACGAGTGTTTTGTAAGCCACCTCCTTTGTTGATGGGCTACATTTTCTAAGGACTCTCCCAATGAATCTCAACCTGGTACCCGCCTTACCAACAATTAATGTTATACGGGCAGCTATGAGCACCAGTATAACGGCCGGTCTTGCAGGACACTGATGACGACGTGGACACTCCAGTGGCCAGCTATATCACTTCGGACATCCGGTAAAATACTATTTAGGCACCAGTAGTTTACTTTCTCATTGTATCAAAGTGTAAGATTCCTAATCTGTAGCTGGTGCCAGAGATCTCTTCGTTAGGAACATGTTCATGTAGAGATTCAGAAATGCAGTGCAAATGGATGAAAAGAATGAGTGTGCCATTAAAGAAGTATCGTAGCTCCGTTTAATTATTTACGTCACTGTTGTGTGTTATTTTGTTTGAAATGTTAAAGTCTAGCACGTCTGCAAGAGTTATGCTATTCTTCAAAGTAAATGGCACGCTTAACTTGCCGGCCGCGGTGGTCTCGCGGTTCTAGGCGCCCAGTCCGGAACCGTGCGACTGCAGGTTCGAATCCTGCCTCGGGCATGGATGTGTGTGATGTCCTTAGGTTAGTTAGGTTTAAGTAGTTATAAGTTCTAGGGGACTGATGACCACAGCAGTTGAGTCCCATAGTGCTCAGAGCCATTTGAACCATTTGATGGTTCATGGTGACCTGTATCCTCTGCTAGCATTTCAGCTATCATCATCCGTTTTGAATCAGAGCCAGTCAAATAATGGTATGACCACCTCGTGCCTTAGTCCTTATTGAAATACCTGTATCTATTCTCCTTGCTACACTTACTCAGTGCATCTCGTCATCATTAGAGTACAATAAACTATCTGTGCGATTTCTCGGTATGACACACCCATGATCCTCACGCCAATCATTCCACCTTTCCCAATGCCCGGAAATGGTGCTACATTCCACTTGTATGGCTTCTGGAGGTTCTGTGTTGCGACCACGGCCTGCAAATGTCTAGTAACGTTAAGCACAACCAACATCCACCATGTACTAACACCACTAATCATGCGTACTGGAAATATTTAAAATAAGCTCGTATACAGATGAAAGTTTCATTAACCTATCACACAGGCGTGGAAATACTGAAGTAGCAGTTTGGTGTTATTCCACGGGGTGTACATGGTGTAAAACTTCCCACTTCGATCAGTACAGACAGGAACTACATCGTCTATATGCACGTACATCTTTGTATGGACGAAATAGCCAAAAACACAGGTAAAATGATTTGTCTGGAAGCTCTGGCAACAGATCAATCATTAGTAGGTGCTACGTTAACCAGATAGTCAAGAACGGTTAGCGGCAGTTTCAAATAAAACTTTTCTCTCCCACTTTGAACTTGTAATTACTCTCTGTTAATAACATCAATCTAGAAGAACCCATCAACTGGACATGACGTTTTCGCATGAAATCACGATCTGCGGCATGAGGCAGTAATTAGTTTGACGTTCAAAGTATAAATCCTACATCCTATATACTATTACTTCTCCGAGATTATACTTCTGCATAGGATTTAGGAGATTAAAGCGCTGGTTACTATCGCTTCCAAATCTATGATACTTGGAGTAGATATTACTCTAGTGCTCCGTTTAAAAAGTTGAGCCGGCCGCTGTGACATAGCGGTTCTAGATACTTCAGTCCGGAACCGCGCTGCTGCTGCGGTCGCAGGTTCGAATCCTGCCTCGGGCATGGCTTTGTGTTATGTCCTCAGGTTTGTTAGGTTTAAATAGTTCTAAGTCTAGAGGACTGATGACCTCAGTTGTTAACTCCCATAGTGCTTAGAGCCATTTTTATGTAATTAATAGTTATGATAAAAGCCTATACGAAGTTTTGTGAGATCTTTCTTACAATATATCTGGGTGAAGATATAATTGTTATGGTTTGTGGTCTTCAGTACGAAGACTGGTTTGATCTAGCTCTCTACGCTAATCAGTGACCTGCAAGTCTCTCCGATGCTGCATAATTACTACATCTTGCATTCACTTGAACCTGTTTACTGCAGTCAGCCAGGGACTCCTACTGCAATTTTTACTGTCTTTATTCCCCTCTATTAGAAAATTAGCTATTCCTTGATGTCTCAGGGAGTGTCGTGTCGTGTTAACTTTCCCTACTTTCAGGCTACTTGTGCTATATAGCTATCCCCCAAATAGATTCTGTATCACATTATTAGTTATCGTATCTATCCATATGATAATCGGCATACTTCTGTAGCACAACATTTCAAAAGCGTTTGTTCTCCTCTTGTCTCTATTTTATATCGTTTACATTCCTCATGTGTATAAGAATAAATTCCAAACAGTTTTTTTTAAATACTTGCAAACACTTACATTTATATTTTATACACGAATATTTCTTTTCGAGGTAAACTTTTATATCCTCTTTATTTCTGCCATCGTCAGTTAACTTGCCGCCGCCTACTACATTTACAGTCTCGTTCTCAGATATAATTGACCTCGTATCACCTTAATTAATTAGACTAAAATCCATAAATGATGCTTTACTTTTCTGATGTTCGTCCAAAAATTCAGTTTCAATACAGTATCTATTTCGTGAAACTGATGTTTTAAGTCGTTTGCCGTTCATAACTGATCTAGGAACTTTAACGGTTTTGCTACTTCTCCCTGAAATTTAATTATACAGTGGATTTACGACATTATAAATCAGTCTCTATGCAGCACATACAGTTCTTGAGGTTCAATGGAACATAACCGTGCAGCTGTCGTGGGCATTCGCTGTTTCCTGCGGTGGTTGTCGGTCTAGTTAGTGAAGGATAAAAATGTACGGGAATTTAATTTCCTACAAGTTAAAACAATTATAAATGATAGCTTTATCGAATATCATTGATGAAAAGGATATTTCGATTATCAGTTAATTTAAAATTGTGAACAAAACAAGTTACAAAAGACATATAGCTGATAGATCAAAATCTTTGTGATTTAGTCAAACTACGAAGTCAGTATTGCGCATCTTGCAGATATATTTGATGAATTAAACGAGGACAATATAAAGCTACATGGAGATTAAATGAGTTTCATTAAGGATAAAGGTTCATTCATCCTCAAACTTGAGCATCACATCAATAACTTCACACACGCAGACACACACACACACACACACACACACACACACACACACACACACACACACAAACACACACACACACACACACACACACACATACACTGTTGTTTTCTAAATCTACAAGAAATTGTATATCAAGACGGAAAAAAAACAACAAATGTAGACTTTGGACGCCTTTTTGTCATATCCCAATGTTTCTATGAAACAATAATCAAAATCTGAATTATTCATAATTTCCAAAAAAACTCCCCCTTTAGATCGTAATTATTATTGTAGCTGGAGTTTACCCATATATAATTATTCAGGTGACTGAAATTCTTTCCTTTTAACATTCGCAATTAATGCTAATCTGTTAAACATACGCGGTGAAACGGGTGTAAGAGCAGAAATTTTTATTGGTAACAGCGGAAAAAGTGTACTGAACATAGTAATGCTTATTGTCCCGTGTTCAGCACGTTAGGTGTTGAAACGGTGTATACATATAGGCGTAGTTCAATTACTGGTGCAGTTACGACCGTGTAGAAAAGCCAGGTCGCAAAGTTTGTGAAGATTTTGTGGCAAGACTGTCAAATGCAGACAATACACAACAAACACACTGATGTGTGTATTTGTTAAGTACCCACTTATTAAAATATCTGCACAGTTCCCTTTTTCACACTGTATGCTATTGTTTAAAATATCTTTAATATTATAAAATATTTATTTTTAGAAAAATTTTGTTTTGTTTGTATGCAAGGTAGACTTTGAGTTCAGTTCAGACCAGACAGCGAGGTCATCGGTCTCATCGGATTAGGGAAGGACGGGGAAGGAAGTCGGCCGTGCCCTTTCAAAGGAACCATCCCGGCATTTGCCTGGAGCGATTTAGGGAAATCACGGAAAGCCTAAGTCAGGATTGGCGGACGCGGGATTGAACCGTCGTCCTCCCGAATGCGAGTCCAGTGTGCTAACCACTCTGTGGTGCTGATGGCACGTCCTGGTCAGGTATGGAAGGGATCTAACCACTTTCCCTAGGGCGTAAAGAAGCGCTGAGTTGAGAACCACTGTTCTAATGATTCCGATACTATTTGACGTCAACAGTTACGTGGCTTACGCTGTGTAGCTTCCTCGTAACCTTACGTTCGCTTAAGGACTCCTTGTGTTTGTCTGTGATGAAAGACGGCGCTCCCTCCTCGTGTCAGTACGGTGGCCGTGGCGGCACTGATGAGTTCTCCGGCGCCTCCGACGGGCCTGGAGAGGCCCGCACCTCCTGGAGCCTGCCTGCCATTCCATCCAGCCCTGCCGTTCTCTTCAGCCCAGACTCGCCCCTCCCTCGCTCTCTCGCCCGCACCGTGACGGCGCGGCTGCCAGATAGCGATGACGTTTTGTTTAATGGGCTCGCTCCCCCGCTGGAGCCGAGTAAAAGATTGCCATGACAACAGCGCCCGCCCGACACTGCAGCCGGAGCTGCGTGTGCCAAAGCCTGGCGCTCTCTGCTCCAAAATATATTCCACGCTCCGTATGCAACACACACACACACACACACTGCGCATGCAGCAGCATTTCCTACCTGCAAGAAAATGTGCGGAATGTGCGCCAGAAATATCTCCCATATTTGGAAAAGTAGTCTTTGTAATTTGGAGAGCAAAGATATCTACTGAAAAACGGAACACAATAAATTTACTTATGGTGAATTGTTAATGGTTGCGCCATATACCGTCCAGCAGTCGCTAAATACTCACAAGCGAACCTCCCCATCACCCCCCCCCCCCCCTCAGATTTAGTTATAAGTTGGCACTGTGGATAGGGCTTGAAAAACTGAACACAGATCAATCAAGAAAACAGGAAGAAGTTGTCTGGAACTATGAAAAAAATAAGCAAAATATACAAACTGAGTAGTCCATGTGTAAGATAGGCAACATGAAGGATAGTGTAAGCTAAGCAGCGCCGTGGTCCCGGCGTGAGCAGATGCGGAATGAGAGGTCCTTGGTTCAAGTCTTCCCTCGAGTGGAAAGCTCAATTTCTTCTTTTTTTTCAGACAATTACCAAAGTTCAGGCACTCACACATAATCAACTTCGCTCCCCAAAATTCCAGGACATGTTTAGATTTGCTTAGACATATGCAGGATTTGACGGTATACACACGGAAAAATTTGAAAACGTTAAAAATATATGTTTTGACAGAGCACAGGGAAAACTGTACTACTGTGAAACTGTTGCATTCATTTGTTGCAGTTTATGTGACAAACTCTTATGTTTTCATTACTATTTTGGGAGTTATTATCACATCCACAAGAAAACGTAAATCGGGCAAGATAGAAGAAAATTTTTACCCAATCGCCAAGTGTACAAGTTAGGTGGGTTGACAACATATTCCTGCCATGTGACGCACATGCCGTCACCAGTGACGTATAGAATATGTGAGACGTGTTTTCCGGTGGAGGAATCGGTTGACCTATGACCTTGCGAACAAATGTTTTCGGTCCCACTTGGAGAGGCACGTCCTTTCGTCTACTAATCGCACGCTTTTGCGGTGCGGTCGCAAAACACAGACACCAAACATATTACAGTGTATAGGGACGTCAATGAACGAACGGACAGATCCTAAATAAAAAAGTAAACTTTTCACTTTAGGGAAGACTTGAACCGAGCACCTCTCGCTTCGCAGATGCTCACGCTAACCACGGGACCACGGGGCTCCTGAGCTCAGACTATCCTTCATGTTGTCTATCTTGCGCATGGACTACTCTCAGTGTATATTTTGCTTATTTTTTTCATAGTTCCACACAATTTCTTCCTGTTTCCTCGATTGATATGTGTTCAGTTTTTAAAGGTCTGCCAACCTATAACTAAATCTGAGGGGAGTGCGATGGGGAGGTTCCCTTGTCAGTGGTGAAGTAGTTCACAAGCACAGTGTAAGTAGGCTGTTTAGGTTTTCTTATTGGTAACGCCACGTAGCGCTCTGTATGAAAATCACTGGCTGTGCTGTGTACAGTCTGTGGCTGGTTGGCATTGTTGTAATACTCGCCATTGTAGTGTTGGGCAGCTGGATGTTAACAGCGCGTAGCGTTGCGCAGTTGGAGGTGAGCCGCCAGCAGTGGTGGACGTGGGCAGAGAGATGGCAGAGTTTTGAAATTTGTAAGAATGGATGTCATGAACTGATATATATATTATGACTATTGAGATAAATACATTGTTTGTTCTCTATCACAATCTTTCATTTGCTAACTATGCCTATCAGTAGTTGGTGCCTTCAGTAGTTTGAATCTTTTATTTAGCTGGCAGTAGTGGCGCTCGCTGTATTGCAGTAGTACGAGTTACCAAGTTTTTTGTGAGGTAAGTGATTTGTGAAACTTATAGGTTAATGTTAGTCAGGGACATTCTTTTGTAGGGATTTTTGAAATTCAGATTGCGTTGCGCTAAAAAATATTGTGTGTCACTTCAAGCACAGTCTTTTATAATTGTTCTAAGGGGACGTTTCAACAGTTCAGGATACGTAGTGGTTATCGCGTGTTGACTGAAAGCGTGATCGTCATTTTCATTTCCTTTCTATTGTGTGCCAACTTCATTTCTGTAGCTTCTGTTTTCTTCTCTTGTTTCAATATGAGTTCATGAATTCAGAATATTAGCGTACTTACTACTCTTTCGATTTATTACTCCTTAACTTTGGAATCAAACGGTGTTACACTGGACTCGCATTCGGGAGGACGACGGTTCAATCCCGCGTCCGGCCATCCTGATTTAGGTTTTCCGTGATTTCCCTAAATCGCTCCAGGCAAATGCCAGGATAGTTCCTTTGAAAGGGCCGGCCGACTTCCTTCCCCATCCTCTCTTAATCCGACGAGACCGATGACCTCGCTGTTTGGTCTCTTCCCCCAAAAAAACCGCCGGCCGTGGTGGTCTCGCGGTTCTAGGCGCGCAGTCTGGAACCGTGCGACTGCTACGGTCGCAGGTTCGAATCCTGCCTCGGGCATGGATGTGTGTGATGTCCTTAGGTTAGTTAGGTTTACGTAGTTCTGCGTTGTAGGGGATTAATGACCACAGCAGTTGAGTCCCATAGTGCTCAGAACCATTTGAAGCCAAAACAACCCAACCCAACGGTGTTCATACTTTCCATCCTTAACTCTTTTTCTTGTGTTTCTTCTTCTTTCACGTTGTTTATTCCTGCGCATTTTATAGCTACTGGCACCCCACTCGTTCTCCTTCCTTCCCCAACAGTTACTTAGAGATAAATGTTGCTAGCCTATAGTCTCCCAGTAACTTATATAAATCTTGAATCTGTTTCATTATTTGATTCTTAAGAGTTATAATTTTTTTGAGGAGGAGGAGATTAGTGTTTAATGTCCCGTCGACAGCGAGGTCGTTAGAGACGGAGCACAAGCTCCGATTAGGGGAGGATGAGGAGGGAAATCGGCCGTGCCCTTTCGAAGGAACAATCCCAGCATTTGCCTGAAGTGATCTAGTGAAATCACGGCAAACCTTAATCGGGATGGCCGGACGCGTGATTGAACCGTCGTCCTCCCGAATGCGAGCCCAGTGTGCTAACCACTGCGCCACCTAGCTAGTGCAACGTAAATGTCCCCCCACAATTCTAATGTCCAGTTTTGTCATTTATCTTAGTTACGACTCAGTGCTAACAACCTGGTTCCATAGAAGGATTCTGATTCCGCTACTGTATATTAATGTTGTAACATTTCTGGAAAAATTTCCTACGTTAAAATGTTTCAAAAACCGAACACTGCTTGATGATCAACTGGTACATGTAGGTTCGGATTTACTACGAGGAATGGGAACACGGACGGATGGATTTTAAAAGAGAGTAAGTGGACAACGTAATGATGACTGTAACGTAACTGACATTTTACTAGATTGTGGGACATAAGAGAAGATGAGGATTATGGACACTGTGGGATGAATTTGAAAAATATACAGCATCGGGACGGATACGGATTGCCACAGAACTCATTGCATGAAGAAGTGCAGAGGAGACCTTAATCAGCAGTAAATATTAAACGGGTGATGATCATAATAAAGTTGGTGAACTCGAAGTTCTTGATCCATTTACTGCTGTATTTCAGCAACCTCACAGAAAACCCAAGACATGGATGAAATTAGCTATGAGCCTCTAAACTTATAATGGAAAGAGATTAGATGGTAGAGAAATATTTTCTCAAAATCCGTAGGGCAACATGGAGCCGATGTCGCTACTATTATGTCCCAGTCTTTTTTTAAAAAAATGGTTCAAACGGCTCTGAGCACTATGTGACTTAACTTCTGAGGTCATCAGTCCCCTACAACTTAGAACTAATTAAACCTAATTAACCCAAAGACATCACACGTCCATGTCCGAGACAGGATTCGAACCTGCGACCGTAGCGGTCGTTCGGTTCCAGGCCGCAGGGCCTAGAACCGCACGGCCACTGCGGCCGGCGATCATACTTAAAATTCTGATACAGGATGTCATGCAGTTATATGAATATTAACGTCCCGGCGGAGGTTCGAGTCCTCCCTCGGGCATGACTGTGTGTGTTTGTCCTTAGGATAGTAGTGTGTAAACTTAGGGACTGAAGACCTTAGCAGTTAAATCCCATAAGAGTCACACACATTGTTTTTTTAATATTAACGGCGGAGGTAGATTACTATTGAAGTCTCATCGAGAAGGACATCATCAGGGACAGGGCAGCCAGCCGCGGTGGCGGTTCTAGGCGCTCCAGTCCGGAACCGCGCCACTGCTACAGTCGCAGGTTCGAATCCTGCGTCGGGCATGGATGTGTGTGATGTCCTTAAGCTGGTTAGGTCTACGTAGTTCTAAGTTCTAGGGAACTGATGACCTCAGAAGTTGAGTCGCATAGTGCTCAGAGCCATTTGAACCATTTGATTTAGGAACGGTGCAGAAATTCAAATGGCGAGGGAAATAGGCCGTGCCCTTTTGGCAAGGAATGATCCTAGCATATGTAATAACACGGAAATTCTAAACTAACTCAGAAGAGTGTGCCTGGAGCCACTCTGTAGCAATTAGCTTCTGGGACATGAATGGATGCAGGTGATCAGACAGGGTGCTTACGTACGTGTCAGCTGTCAGAGTCGTATCTAGGTGTATCAGGGGTACCATATCACTCCAATAGCACACGTCCCGCATCATTACAGAGCCTCCACCAGCTTGAACAGCTGACATGCAGGGCCCATGGATTCAGGAGGTTGTCTCCATACCTGTACACGTCCATCCGCTCGATACGATCTGAGACGAGCCTCGTCCGGTCAGGCAACCATGTTCCCAATCATCAACAGTCAATGTCGGTGCTGACGGACCCAGGCGAGAAGTAAAGCTTTGTGTCGTGCAGTCATCAAGGGTACACGAGTAGGCCTTCGGCTTCGAAAGCTCATATCGACGATGTTTGGTTGAATGTTTTGCACGCTGACATTTATTGATGGCCTAGCACTGCGACCTGGAGCAATTTGCGGCAAGGATGCACTTCTGCCACGTTGAACTATTCTCTTGAGTCGTAGTTGGTCCCGTTCTTGCAGGATCTTTTTCCTGTCGTAGCAATGTCGCAGATCTGATGTTTTACTGGATTCATGATATTCATGGTACTCTAGTGAAATGGTCGTGTGGGAAAATCTCCACTTCATCGCTACCTCGGAGACCCTGTGTCCCATCGCTCGTGCGCCGACTACAACACCACGTTAAATCTTGATAACCTGCCATTGTAGCAACAGTAACACTTGTTTTATATAAGCATTGCCGACTGCAGCGCCGTATTGTGCCTGTTTACATTTGTATGTGTTTGAATTCCCATGCCTATACCAGTTTGGCGATTCAGTTAAAAAAAAAAAAATGGCTCTGAGCACTTTGGGATTTAACTTCTGAGGTCATCAATCCTTTTGAACTTAGAACTACTTAAACCTAACTAACCTAAGGACTTCACACACATCCATGCCCGAGGCAGGATTCGAACCTGCGACCGTAGCGGTCACGCGGTTTCAGACTGTTGTGTCTAGAACCGCACGGCCACACCGGCCGGCTGAACGAGCCAATTGTCTTACCGCAATCACTTGTCTTCGCTAGATAATAGTGAGTGTTCGTGAAGATCATTAATTACTTTCCGTGCAAGATATAAGGTATCATCGCAACACTTACTATGTACCAACGTTCGGCCTAATCTAGTCACTGTCGTTCGTTGGCCTTTGTTTGGCTAGTGTGTAAGCGCCTTCAGTCATGTTAGATTGATGGTGGGCGGGGAGGGGGAGAGAGAGAGAGAGAGAGAGAGAGAGAGAGAGAGAGAGAGAGAGAGAGAGAGCGAGAGTGAGAGACATGGAGAGAGAGAGAGGCGGGGAGTGAGGGAGGGAGAGGAGAGGAGAGAGAGAGAGAGAGAGAGAGAGAGAGAGGGATATTCACCATGTTTTGAATTGTTTATTATTGTAGATGCTCGACTAGACGAGAGCCCCGCGTAGGGACCGAGCATTGTTTCTGAGGAAGTAATAGTCTATTGTAGGGCGAAAGGACCTACATAAACATCAATGATACCTTCCCAGAGAACATTCACAGAGCCACCCAACAATGGGCAGTACCCAGTGTAAGGGAATTTCGTGGTACGGTAGTAGCGCGACCATGAATGGCTGAGACGGCCAACATGTTCATATACGCCGGGTCGGCAGAGTGACGGAGGTCGGCGGGAGGAGAGTAAGAAGTGTGACGTCAGGACGGGCGCCGCTGCGGCACGGGCGGGCGCGCGGCCTGGCGGCCTCTGCCGCCCGCAATCAATACTCACAGCTGAGCGCGGCGGGCGGCGCGCATGCGCGGGGCGCGCGGCGGCCGCTCTGCGCGTGCGCCGCGGGCGCTGCCGGCCACTGAACCCTGCCGGCGCCGCTCCTAAAGATCGACGCTGTGGCCCGTCCCTCCCTGTCCTGTCCTATCTCTGTCATTACGCGGAACACGTCACGGGCCGCCTTTCGCTCACGGACATGCATTGTGCTTCTGCTTGGGCAGTCTGCTGGCTTCTGATATGCGGCACAGTCCGTAACATTCCATCGAGAAAGAAGGGAGAAGTCACAGACGTAACGTACTGCGAGTAAACAGACCAAGATAGTAGCTAATTCACTGGCGACAAACACAATCAAAGATACAACCCTAATGCGTCTTGGGAGTTTAAGGATGAAACAGTCACTTAAGGCAAACTCTGCGAAAGGTATATCTCAAACTGAAATTGGCTGGAACAGTAATAAGGAAATGGAATTGCCCGCCCGGGAAAGTGAGTGCGTTGACGCGCCGCTTGCGGGTTTAGGGAAGCGCGCAGGTCCCTGAGCGGATCCATTCGGTGGATTAACAACGAGGTTCGATGTGATGGCTAGTCTGAATGGGTGGTGGTGGTGGTGGTTAGTGTTTAACGTCCCGTCGACAACGAGGTCATTAGAGACGGAGCGCAAGCTCGGGTTAGGGAAGGATTGGGAAGGAAATCGGCCGTGCCCTTTCAAAGGAACCATCCCGGCATTTGCCCGAAGCGATTTAGGGAAATCACGGAAAACCTAAATCAGGATGGCCGGGGACGGGATTGAACCGTCGTCCTCCCGAATGCGAGTCCAGTGTGCTAACCACTGGGCCACCACGTTCGGTGTCTGAATGGGGTTTTTAGGCGGTTTACCACATCCATATAGGTAAATCCGAACTCGTTCTCACGTCCCGCTTCATTTACACGATACGCAAATATTTCACAAACAACCTCACACTTGTGGCTGAGCTTCCTCTAGACGCAGCAGATGGGATACACGAATCTCGTCCGGGGAAGAGGATGAGGCGTTTATTGCTCCGACCCTTATAACAAAGCTGACTCGATAGGGTAACGAGAAAAGTCGAGGAATAACAAGAGGAAGGGTAAGGAAATGCAATTCAAAGACGTAGGAGGGAAACTGCCAAAACTTCCTGCCACGCTCCACCTGTTCTTTAATACAGTTAGTCAACGTGGAGCCCTTTGTAGGTAGTATTAACAAAGGACTACTGAAAGAAAGCTGCACGTTTCGCTCAGTCAGTAAAAAAGGAACCCTTATACAATCGCTTTCTTGTCCTTCTCTCTGTCTGTCTCGGGGTGTGCGACTTTCACGGGCCCTTTCTCTCAAGAACGGGTGGACGTATCAAGTTGAAATTTGTGTCACATACAAAGGTCTAGCTTTTAAACCAATGCAATGAAAAGATAGACCATTTATGTCGCATAGTTTGACAGTCGCAAACACACTTATTAAACTTCCTGGAGATTAAAACTGTATGCCGGACCGAGACTCGAACTCGGGACCTATGCCTTTCGCGGGCCAATGCTCTACCAACTGAACTACCCAAGCACGACTCTCGCCCAGTTGGTAGAGCACTTGCCCTCGAAACGCAAAGGTCTCGAGTTCCAGTCTCGGTCCGGCACCCAGTTTTAATCTGCCAGGAAGTTTCATATCAGAACAGATTCCGCTGCAGAGTGAAAATCTCATTCTAGACACTTATTAAAACTTATAGGGTACTTCCGGTTCACCTGGAACCATGAATTTGGCAAGAAGCAACGTTCCACAGTACAGGCAGAGGGAAAAATTTCTGAAAATGTTAATTTCTAATTTCATCTCATAATTATTTTTTTTTTGCCATTAGAACTAACGTTTCACTCATGAAAAACCGAAAAGTATTACTGGACGCAAAAATAAAATGTTAAGTGTAGTCATCTTCTAATATGAATAAAAAAGATTTTATTAAATTTATCTCTCGAAAATATATAAAATGAATAATCTCAGAAAATACTGTAGAGATTCTTATACGATCTTGGAATTCACAGGATCCATTTCTTGCCGATATCGATATTGGCAAAAATCGTCGATATTCTCGATTCCCGGAATTGATGAACGATATATAGCACGTACGAGGTGAACACTAATAAGAACGACAAACTGCAGGGACGTTTTCCTGATTGGAAGTGGACGAGGAAACGTCTTATGAACATGTCTGTGAAAAAGCATCGTTTCCACGGTAGATGGCGCTGACCAATGACAGTTCCTGTGACCACGTGCTGCCTGTTCCAAGTGTGTCGCAGGCTGTGTGATTGACGCAACGTGGTGTGAGCAGCAGAATGTTCCGGTATTCTCGGTGGGAACAAGCCGAGATGTTGTTTGTGAGCGGGCAAGCAGACGGAAACAGTCGAGAGGCAGCACGGCTATACCAAAGCAAGTGCTCTGACAGACACCAACCACACACACAACATTTCTAGCGCATTTTGGGAGTTTGTGTGATCGTGGGTCCTTTCAGACAGAGTAACGTGCAGGGAGCCGGCTAGTGGCCCGCTAACACCGTGTAAAGTACGGTCACACAAACGCCCGATAAGGGCTTGAAATGTTGCGTGATGTGTTCCGTGTCTGTCACGGCACTTGCTTTGGTACAGCCGTGCTACCTGTCGACCGTTTCCATCTGCTGGCCCGTACTCAAACACCATCTCGGCCTGTTCTCCACACGAATAACGACCATTGTGGTGCTTATAGTACGCTGTGTCAAACACACAGCCTGCAACACACAAGGAACACGCGGCACGTGGTTAGAGGAACTGTCATTCGTCAGCGCCTTCTACTGTAGCAACGATGCTTTTCCAGAGACATATTCATAAGGCCTCTTCCCGTCCATATCCAGTCAGGAATCCGACCTTACACTTTGTTGGTTTTGTTGATGTTCACGCTGCATAATTACGTTTCCACGGAACCCTCAGTGAGCGAGTCCTATTCGTACTTCGCCAATTGTTATCAATCAGCGCTGATCACAAAGATGCTAATCCAACTCCATTGGTACGTTCTACAAGAGGATCGTTGTTTTTGATAGAGAGGCTTACTCTTAAATTCCATGAATGCACGCTCCAAACATTTACGTATTACGACTTATTCAGAAACTGTTGTGACAATAATAACACAGAAAGACGGGCTTATAAACTGGTCTAACGTCACTCGTTAACCGCGTTAACCATTCGCAAATGAAACAGCAATAAGAGCTGATAGCAGTTACCTACTGAAAGGGGCAGGTGTACCTCCTTCGTTTCGTGGTGAATGGGAACGTAATTATGATATTTCACGGGAAATATTCGTGGGTACACTTGCTGTTAGTTAGTAACCGTTACATGTTCAGCATTATTTCAAACTGATTCTGAACTAATATTGTATGTCGCATGTGTGGCAGAGTTCGCATCATCAATATCAGTTTTTGTAGGGGGATGGGGTGGTGACACACTACACTACCCTGCCCACCGTGTCCCAGTACCGACAACTCACGACCATGCGCGACTTGTACCAATCACCTGACATGTATAAATTTTGAGGCGAAATTATAATGGATCACCTGACATGTACAAATTTTGAGGCGAAATTAAAATGGATTCATGAATCCGCATGACAGACACAGTCATCTTCTGGTGCAGTACTTATTTGTTGCAACAAACATTATATTAATCAAGTCTGTTGTAACATAACGTAGTGGTTAGAAGAAAAGTGGCATTTAAATCATTTACCAAACTTATGTGATGATATGCATTTAAATATAAGTACAAGTACTGTTATTAAGCGAATTAATTTGCACACATAGTGCAAGAACAACAACACTTCACCACGCAACTGTGGTGCCACAGCTGTTGAACTGTTGTGGCGGGCAACTGTGGCGCCACAGTCGACACGAAGTGTTCCTAATGGTGCGACTTTTAACAATCAACACTTTGCGGCTAGTTGCCAACTTTGCTTGACGACCACTATTTTAGAGGATGAACATTCGTTTCGAAATTGATTGCGGTTGAGGGACTATATAGATTCCTACTAAATGTTGTGTAAACACAAGCAGGACAATGCGATGAAAAAGCAGTTCTTTTGAGAAGTTATCGGTTTACTCTACGATTCCATGCCACTGGTGAGTCAGACAGAGTAGCTGGAGGAGACACTTGGATCGTGGACGATGCCCGGGATAGATCTCGCCGCCGCCGCCGCTGTTGGGATGTCTGCGTCACATGATGTTTGCGCGAAAGAATCTAACGCGGTCTTCAGTTTCTCAGTTCATATCTCATATCCGATTAATTGTTGAAATCCGGTCTATAATTTTATTCATGAAATTTTTAATTAAAATCTTCTCTTCACTGAGGTTTCTTCAAAGCCCATGAGGCCCACAGCTACTAGTCAGTTTTAATATTACTTCCTCGTTTCTTTCATAAATGCGTTCCCTTGCAGTGTTTTATGTTGTTCCGTACACATGTTTTGTAACTTAGCGTGCCAAGATGTTGGTTGGAGAATCTTACTATGTTCTTTTGCTTGAATTCACGTCCCGTTACTGCGATCGCTTCTCGAACACATGTTTCGTGATTTTTTTTCGGCATTTGTTATGTCGAAACGTACGGTACACTGGTCATTTCCTGGAGAGGAAAATCTTGGTAATTTTGAGGTTTGTTTACCACGTGGTGACTAGTAAACCACTGGCATTTTGACATATCCCTAAACTGAACTTCTTCCGAACAGCCTTGGAAAGGCCTAGCGACACGACCGACTGCCGTTTCACTCTCAGCCCACAGGCGTTGCTGATGCGGATGTGGAGGGACAGGCGTTCAGCACACGTCACTCTCCTGGTCGTTGTCAGCTCTCGTGACCGGAGCAACTACTTCTGAATCACGTATCTCCTCAATCGGCCTCGCAAGGGCTGAGTGCACCACGCTTTCCAACAGCGTTTGGCAGACCGGGACGGTCACCCATCCAAGTCCTAGCCAAGTCCAGCAGCGTTCCTCGTCGGTGATCTGACGGGAACCGGTCTTACCACTGTGGCTGGGCCGTCGGCGTTTGTCTTATACAGGAGCGATGAATGAGGCACGAAACAGTGTGGCTTTTGGGGGTAAGAATACTCTCTTATAAGGTACCGTAAATTATGGATACTTGAGTCAGCTCTGAGGTAGTCTATTTTGTTATTTGTGAGACACCGAGGTCTTTGTAGTGCGTACGTGTAGAACGGGAGTCTATTTTGTTAACTGTGAGAAACCGAGGCCTTTGTGGTGACTATATGTAGAACGCGACAGAATCTAAAGGGTCGTTGTATAGTGTTTCCCCTACATTATGCAGCGTATAATTTCTGTTGTTAACATTATCTTTTTAAATACAAAGTCTAAATGAAAATGAGGCTTCGCGAGTTTTTGATAGAGGGTTCTCTTGTTCCTGAATGATTTTTCCTGAGGCGAAGCGCGAGATGTTATGAACACATGCACCCTTTAGTGCGAGAGAATAACTCACTCGTGTTTTACTAACCTGTTTTGAACATGTGTTGTGCACTTGTTAATCATGTCCCGCGCAGGCCAGCAGCTCCGATTCTGTTTATTGAAACAGACCTTCCGTCTGATCATTAAGCTATTACATTCTGACATTCGGCAAGATGCGAAAATTTTAGCAACTACATTGTCGGGGTGAAGATTTCCATTGTACAATTTCTGGTCTCAAGGCGTAACACAGCTCTCTTCAGATCTATGTTTCTGTACGAAGAGAGCTGAGATTAAGCTCACAGCAAGTGCCAATTGTCCGCTAACTCCACAGGACTGCTAGAATGTTGAAAGTGTGATTATAAACAGGACAACGGAGTAGGTAGTGTGGTGGTCACACACAGTCAGAAACGTGACGGTGTATTCATTTTCGTTTAAATAATGGTAAACTAGGTTTGTTGTTTAATGTTCGTTACAGTCGGATGTACACTCGTTATCAGTCCACTACGCTTGTATATTCAACGTTCGTAACATACGGTCAAACAATAAACGGTAATCAGACCTGCTTTTCTATTTAGTATCAACCAAATGTGATTTTAAATAAACAAACATTCGTTGGACGTCTTTCAGCAGTGGGACTAAGAGGTAAGAGTTTCTCTCGAAACATCTTACTGATACATTGGAACAACGAACGTCACAAGAGATTCCACTCGTAACGTGGTTTCTTTTTATTGTATTTTTGTGTGGCCGATAAAGAACAATTTTATTGCAGACAATAACTGTGATAAGCCCGGATTGAACTGCTACGAAGCAGCTGTGCTGACGTAAACACCGAGCGTTACGGTTCTGTGTTTAACAAACTAGACCCCGGGGAGGACACAGTCCTAAATCCCCGTCTCGCCATCCATACCTCTTTCTTTTGTGGCTTCCTTACATAATAAGGTAAATACCAAACATGATCAGTTTCCTTCGCTATGCTTTACTCATTCCGAGCATTATGATGTGTCTTTAACAACTTTCCAATCGACAAGACTTTAAAACCTAATTTTCTCCCCGACTATACTTTAAATTCTAATTTTCCTTCCTTCAGACGTAAGCACTCTCTATGATTGATAACTAGACTACACAGAATTCACAGTTTACGACACAAATTTGGAGAAGAAACACATTGTATTTTACAGCAGATGAACATAATTCATTGGAGAGCACAAGCATTAACCTTCTCGCAAAATTTGCTCATTACAAATGAGATAAAAGTTACACGGTATCCGATGGAGCCACAAACTTGCTGCTAACTGACACTGAGAAACCAGTTTTCATAACCTTTTCCAGAGGAACCTATTAAGTGATATGGGGGTGTAGCCGACCAGATTTACAGGACGCATTCCTCATACAATGCAGAAGGAAGAATGTTATATGGATATATTCTGGGAGACGCTTTACTTTCATTATCTACAATAGAGGGTACCAGCGTACCACTTATGTATATTACGTAACTTGGTATGTTGGTCGGTTGATTTGCCGAACCCTTTCAAAGAAACCATCCCGGAAATTGCCTAAATCGATTTAGATAATCGCGGAAAACCTATATCAGGATTACTGGATACGGGTTTGAACCGTGGTCCTCCCGAATGCGAGTCCAGTGCGCCACCTCGCTCGGTGTTACTTGAAATGTCTACAGACTTGTATATCTATATATGTTGTGATAGATGAAGAGAGAAAATAAAGCACAAGCAACATGTGATATCTATGGTCATCAAGAAACCATGACTTTACTATCAATAAGCACTTCTGCAGCTTTCCATGCTTCCGATTACAAACGCATATGCATCTTACTCTTCTTTCTCGTACTTCTCGTGTGTTGTTTCGTTCTGTTTCATTTCCACAAGGAATTGTATTTCAGCTGCTAAAAACTCGTACGTGTGTGGCTACAAAAATACCATCCGCCGACAAACTAGAATGTGAATCACAGAAATACATCGACTAGAATTTCCATCAATGTGAGTAATGTGGGGGATTGAAGGTTTCATTCTAGACTAGCTCCCGTAAAGTTAAAATACTTTTACTAAATTTAGTTGAATTTTTTGGTAACGACACTGACAAATAAGGAACATAAGTCAATAAAAAATTTTCACCAAAATTATCATAAATGTTTCGTCCATTCTCTCTCTCTCTCTCTGTTTCTCTCTCAGCTTCCCAGTGTTTACCCTGTCGTACAGCTTTCGATGTTTTCTTATTTTGTCAATTTATTTTTATTTTATCTTTACAGCTGGATGCCATTACGGCCGTCGCAGTCGTCGACTGGAAGCAGGAGAGTCTTGTGGAGCATCTGCCTCTGAACCGTTGAAACTTCCTGTTTTAACTGTTCCTGTGTCGTATTTTCCGAGATGCAGCTGGGAGATTAGCTCTGAATTTGCCTAAAAGAGCGTGGAAACCGCCCAGAAACGACACTCAGGCCGGTGTACCAGAGCAGCGATCGTTATACGGCCTCGAGAAGTCAATCCAGGGCTGCCTATCCTCCCTGTCTCTGATCTATGTAATTTTGGAGCTAGGGATTTATTATATCGCATATATCTATATATTTTTCAAAGGTCTGGACCACTGGTTTCTTTTATTTCTAAGTGTCTCGAGGGGACCAGTGGCCTGTAATGTGAACGATTTTTAAGTCATCGGTTTGATTTAGCTTCAATTTTAGAAATCAAACGTAGTGTTTGACATGCCTGTTTCGTTTGTTTAAAAGCTTATTAGTATTGCTTATGACTTTTTCGGTCAAATGCTTGCATCCGTTGTGTACAAGTATTGTTTGTTGGTTTCTTCTGCTGTACTGTAAACTGTTAATCGAATATATGGCCTTAAAATTATTTACACATCGCATGACGCTATTACGTAAGTAAAGATATATTTCTTCGTATTTTGGGATAGAGTGTTTGTGTTCCTGCATATGCTCTTTCTCTAAAAAGGAAAATAACAACACATGTAAAACATTACTGTTAGTGTTCCATGTTTCATCTGGTTCCAGTATAGCCACTGCTGTGGTTATGTACTTGCCATGTGAACAGCTTGTGGGATGTTTCATGTAGTATAATCGAACTGACCACATAAATAGAGAAAACATTTTAATGTTAGGTGCTTCATTTGCTCTCAAATATAGTGTGAATCCTGATTCTAAGTAAACATAGTGGGCACGGGCGTGTGAGCCAAAGATGGGAAACTCCATAGGGGCCGCTGGCGAGCAGATGTCAAGGAAACCCGTTGCTCGCCTTGGGACGGGCGCTGAGGAATCACAGCAATGCATTTGTCTCGCCTCTGTCCTATTTCATTCAAGAAAAATAGGCAAAGAGTCTACCCTTCTGGTGTGAGGCGCAAGGAACAAGGTTAAGATTGGGGAGAGACACTGATACCGATTGCTGGCATAACATTCGGATCCGTAGTTTCGGCGTAGTACATAAATGACGTAGTAAATGGTAATTTACCGGTAGTATTGGTAGCGTTGATAGAGAAAGAAACATACGTGAAAGTGTGACAGAGAAACCGAGAGCCGACGACTTCTCTTTCTTTTCTGTCTACTTGTTTGTTTGTTTTGTACAAAATTAAAACTACACCTTGTTCCATGCTAGACCATTGTGTATTTTATATCTTTACAACATACAAATTAAATTTTGTAAGTAATAAATATTAGATGATTGCGTAACTTCAGCGCCTTCATGTAACAAAAGCAATGACTTCTGATGCAAGTACAGACTGTAGGCACAAACATAAAACAAGCTATATAATTATTGTCGGTATTTTGTACTGTATAGAACTTTCTTCTTCAAAGGCAGTTTTTTCCGTTATTACTGATAAATGCGTCAGATGTATATGAATAATAGAAATATGTGTTGTATAAGCTAGACGCCGTATCAGAGTGATGTTTGGGTTTAATATGAAACGTTTTCCTTCAGTTTTACCTTTTTGCGTTTTATAGCACTATATGATAAATCTGTATTTTTTTATTTATTTTGTTACAGAATCCCCCTGTTTCGAAACATAACCCAACAACTTTCGAATAAGACCTGAATTAAACATTAATAACTTCAGTTTACTATAGATACCGTTTATTTTTAAGTATCAGAGTGAAGGGTAACAACGTAGAACAAAAATGTTCCATAGGTTATTAGACCTTTCCCGTATCCTCACTCAGTTTCTAGACGGTTCGCTGCTTCCAGTTTCTTATGGAATCTAGTAAGATACTAATCGCATATGCAAACAAAGCGACTGAAATGAGGTAACGTCCGATAGGTATACAATACATTTGATGTACAGGTAATGCGGGTATGACCTTAACTGACCAAGGCTACTAGGAAAACTATTGTATGTACGCTTGCCTATGATAGTATACGGTCGACTGACTACGGCAGTTTTACAACTCTACATTCGTCGTTCAAGGGAAGTGTAGATTGGCGGATGCAACGCAAGTTTGGCTTTGCTGGTTCGCAACACTGGTGAGATGTTGTCTCTCATTTACTTTCCTCCATGTCCGTTGGTCTTCCCACACGGTAACTAATACGTGGCCTAGCTATTCTAGTGTACATAATACGAGATTCGAATAGAAGTGCTGCCCAAGTCAAGTTGGTTACCTTTTGTTTTTTACGATAGGCTCAGACAGCTTTGATAAAATAAGTGTTGCTTTCTTCGTTTTTTACGACTGGCTGAGACAGCTTTGTTAAAATAAGCGTTCAACTGACCTACCACTGTTTATTCCCGTTTGGGAACCGGTGGTGACAATGGGATTCTTCTAGTCCCAATTGCTGATGTATTTCTACATGCGTTACGTGCTGATGCGAGTGCGTCGCTGAGCGACGGGAATCACATGTGAAAGTATAGGTGGACATAAACTGCGTTTTTGCAGTATCAAGCTGATCTCAATTCACTGGTTTACGAAGGGTACTGAATGCAAATGTACAATCGCCACACGACACGTCATACATTATCATCACAAAGTTCATTAGGTTTTGACTCTGTTTCTTGCAGATCTCCCACGTAACTAAAAAATTAAATAAATAGAACAGTCAGCATACAGAATAGAGGGTTGCACTGCGTACCCTAGTGGTCTAGGACTTGGGAACATTGCATGCACCGAGTTGCTACTGTACGTGTGCTAGTCGATTGGCGCTGAAGAGACGGAGAGCTGTGTCGCGGGTAGCGTCGCCGCTAGGGGCCAGCGCGGTGCCCAGTGACCTTTGCGGCCTAATGGATTACCGGTGCGCCACGGCGCTAGCTGCTCGCTTAGTTAAAACGCGCGGCTGCCCCTCCAGGGACACGCCGGAAAAACGCCCCACTTTGCTGGTGCACATTACTCCGCGTCAGCCTTGTTAACAAGGTCGTATCCGTTATTGTTTTTCACTGTCGTGGTGTCGCGTTCCTCTCCTTTCCTCATTTTGATACGGCGTTGAGGAGAACACAAAAAAGGCGATCAATTACGTCTGAGTTGGCTCTAACAACGAGTTTGTCGTCGGCGTCCTGTTGGATGAGATGTGGCTACTGTGCCACTTTCGGAAAAAAAACAGTTTGCTGGAAGGTTGTAATACTTATGAGCTATCAAACTAAACTAATTTACATAGATGTTTCTCATGGAGCAACTTATCCGGATAGATACAAGAGTAGCTCACAGGTTATTTCTCAATTTCTCTGAGAAACACTCAAAGGCTACAGACTTTCAACATGTAAATTGACAGCGCAAAACAAAAAACTCATTGTTAGAGATGGTCTCTAAAACCATTCTAATATCTACAACTTACGTTTCGCGAAAGCATAGTATGGAGACGTAGCCACGTTGTATTCCTTATGAGTTCCATATTATCGTGAGTGGGATATTATGTGCTCATACAACGAGTTCCTTATCCGTCCCTGAGCGATGGATTAACAATGTAAATTCCCAGATGACTTGATGTAATACGTGTAAGTATCGACTTTCTTTTAAAATTGTGCGACAGGATTTTCAGCACTGCAGGCTAACTTCCACTCTCCCTAGATTAACCGAAAAATAATTGTATTCTGTTCAGTGCCAAAGCCTACGTTTCAGAACCTTACACATATTGCGTAACTCTTTTTTCATAACATAGCATTGCAGAGATAGTGTACTGGATAGTCGCGAGATGTTTAAGTTAGGCCCCGCAGCAAAGTACCGTCTCTTTTCAACGAATTACCAGGGTAATGCAATCACTTTGTCAAGAACAATACGCAGTTGGCAAGACCACTACATCTGTCCAGACCAGTTCTCTCCAGAAAGGAAGAGAGAGTAATAAAATTAATCCAATTTGGGTCGCATATTCGAACTGCAAATAAAATTTCGCTTAAACCGATACTTAACTCTGAAGATTTGCTCAATTAATTAACAATTCATCAAACTTAATTACTTAATTCATACTACTAAATCAATTTTCCCAAGTCTACTGACACTACCGAAGTATTGTCTACATAGAGGAAAATCGGTTGGAGGGGGCAGTACAAATTTAACATTCCCCGTTTAAGTCGTATAGAAAACGCCCAAAAACATTCCCCGTTTAAGTCGTATAGAAAACGCCCAATATGGCTAAATCTAGCTTTGTTTTCTAGCCGTTATTTCGGGTCGTCGTTGAAGCCACACGGTGACGGAGGAACATAAAGTTGTCTCGCGTTCTGAGACTTCGCACTATTTCAGGTCACCCAACTTGAGGGCCAGAACTCGACACTCCTGTCGGCCAGAACAGTAGGAACAGTTCCACCTCTCACCCCTGTCATGTTGACTACAAGGACCTTATCGTGCTCTGCGAAGGTGCACCGTAGTTCATAAACCTACTGTTCAAATACAATGGGGAGCAGCTCTATAGCCCATTTAGTTGCAGTCTCTAGAGGTGTCAACATCGCGAGGTTCAGTGTACAGCAGTTACCGCCATTTCGTGGCTAGTGCTTCCCATTGCTTTGGCAACAGCCTAAGTTAGACATTCGCGAACCATTCGTGATATTTAAAGTTACTAAGCACACCGCAACTACATTGCGACTGTACTACATCTACGCCACAAGATACTGACACTGCAGATCGATATGTGGCGTGCTAAGCTGTTTAGGCTGACCCCTGATACTGTTATTGTAAGCGTGACCCATGGTTAGTTTCTTCTGTTATAGTTATGCCCGTTATTTCACATCCTGTTATATATATATATATATATATATATATATATATATATATATATATATATATATATATATATATATATAAAATTCTCCAGATTATCCCAACTTTCACTGTCTGCAGCTTCCGTACTGCCCCATTTGTAAATTAATTACTTACAAAGCGATGAAACATCTGCTGTAAGAAACGACATCTGCGGCAGCAGACCCGCAGGTGAGTGATCTGCTAGGAAACAATGTTAGTCGATGTGTCATTGCTAATCTGCTACGCTTGCACCCATAAACACCCAAAGGCTCCACCAGGCCAGCTGGTTGTTGGATAGCGGAGTTCTTAATTGAGAATAGATGAGAGGGGATTACTAATTTCGACGTTCGCTTTACAGTCAAGGAAGATCTCTCGAATACCTTGAAGGGGAACCGAGGAATTTGAATTATTATTAATTTATTTTTGGGATACAATGAGAGGGGGCAGAGATAAAACCTGTCAGCGCAAGTTACGCAAGTAATGGACCTACTACAGTCAATTCTTTCTTTTATGAAATTCAATAATAAATGCTACAGCCAATCCAATGGTGATGTAATGGAGTCAAGCCTGTCACGTTTATTAGCTGAAATGGCCAAGAACTGGAAGACCAAACACTTAAATTTTAATCACCATATTGTCAAAAATTGTCACTGATACAGAATCGTAAATTGGAAGAACTGGAAGACCAAACACTTAAATTTTAATCACCATATTGTCAAAAATTGTCACTGATACAGAATCGTAAATTGTAATCAGTGATGTATGTGCAGAATTGAGCCCTGTACACATGCAACATACAAAGCTCACTGTCAAAGGGTCTTTTCGGCAAATATTTGTCAAATCTTTAGTTCCGAGATTCCATTTTTTTTCTAAAGAATCAACATCTCATTCCCCACTGGAAACTAACTTACCTTACAGCTGGATAAAAATTTTCGCATCATATACAGCAATAATTAGTTCACACTTTATACATACAAACAGTACTACGCTTCATGAAACTGAAACTGTGCACACAAATATAGCCTTTACAGTACTTTACTTTTGAGTGAATCCATCTCATGTTGAATAATACTCTGAAAAGTTCCTTAAATCGCAAAATAAAAACATTTTGTTAAAATATTCTTGTTTATATAAAATGGTGACGGCGATGAGTCCCATTCTCCTTTACAGAGCGTAGGGGAGCGACGCGAGAGACACGCGCCCCCTTACTAGGCAAGGTCCTAGTGGAGGTGGTTTGCCATTGCCTTCCTCCGTAAATGGTATTCAAGGCCTATTCTGATACGCCAAAACATTATGACCATTGCCCACTATGACGTCGTTGTATGCCCCCTGAAGATGTTGCGAGCACGTAACGCTGTAACAAATGCATGTAAGCGGAGCAGACTAGGACGGGACATCACTACAGCGAAGATATGGGCTGCAGATGAGGAAATACTTTGAGATAAGCAACTCTGACAGAGGTCAGATTATTGTCACAAACAGCCTGTGAACGAGTATCTCGAGAACGGCCGAGCTGGTCGTATGCTGACGTGCTACTGTCGTGAGCATCTACGGAAAGAGGTAGAAGAATAGTGAAACTGCCACCGGGCGCTAAATGGTAGGTCGTCTACGACTCTTCGCAGAACTTGGGGTTTGGCAGCTCGTCTGCTCTGTGAAGTAGGATAGAAAGCAATTTGTGGCACAGTGCTGGTGCACGCAGAAGTGTCACCAGCATTGTGAAGCCTAATGCAGGATTGGCTCAGGTGACTGTTAACATAGGGGGTTATGTAGGGATTTTACTAAAGAAGGTCAGGTAGTGATTGTGGGTGGGGCTGGTAATAGTATTGACAGGGATGGGGAGTATGACATAGATGGTGACCTGGAAAAGATACCCACTTAGACTGGCAACACGAATGTGCATTTGGTGGAACTGTTTCAGCGTCACGATCGGCCTCATCTTAATACAGCCGTCAGGCGTAATAACATGAGACTTGGGGGTGCGCTGATGACAGAAGCCATGAGTTACATTTCAGTGGTGTCGGTGGAGTATATCAGCAGGACGGGTTTCACTAGACATGGCCTGCACCTCAACAGGTAAGGGAAGGAAGGTTGGCAAAGCTTATAGGTGACAGCATAGGTGGGGGTGGTGGGATCACTCATGGGAAAATTCCATTAGTAGTGGGTGTTAGAGCTGTACCTTTTTTAGATTGAAGTCAGCTGATAGGTATTCCTGCTTAAGGGAAGTCTCTCTAACGAAGAAACCACTTTCGACAAAGCTTAGGTGTCCGATTAATAGGGGAATTAGTATATTTCATCAAAATATACAAGATATTAGAGATAAAGTTAGTGAACTGCTTACAGATGTTGACTCTGAAATTATTGGTATATCTGAACATTTCTTAAATAAGGAGATAATTCAGAGGCTTCCTTTACCAGGATACAGGTTGGCTGGCAGCTTTTCTAGGAGATCTTTGCGGTGTGGAGGAGTAGCCATGTATGTAACAAACGGTATCCCATTTGAGTCAATTGGTGTTTCAAAGTACTTCACTGAAAAGGTGTTTGAATGTTGTGCAGGTGTGGTTAAATTTAGTGGAGCTAAACTTCTAAGTGTTGTTATTTATAGATCCCCAGACTCCGAATTCACAACATTTTTGCTAAAGCTAGAGGAGGTTCTTGGTTCACTTTATAGGAAATACAAAAAGTTTGTTATATGTGGTGACTTCAATATTAATTGTATAACTGATTGTGGAAGGAAAAGGATGCTGGTAGACCTCCATAATTCATCGAACGATCCAGTTGCTGTAGAGACCTTTGTAAACCTTATCAAGGAACAAGAGTGGCAAGATGTTTATAGTGCTGATACACTAGACGATAAATATAATGCTTTCCTCAAGAGTTTTCTCGTGCTCTTTGAAAGTTGCTTTCCGTTAGAACGTTCAAAACAGGGTACTAGCACAAGCAGGCAGCCTGGTTGGTTCAAAATGGTTCAAATGGCTCTGAGCACTATGGGACTTAACATCTGTGGTCATCAGTCCCCCTACTTAAGCCTAAGTAACCTAAGGACATCACACACATCCATGCCCGAGGCAGGATTCGAACCTGCGACCGTAGCAGTCGCGCGGTTCCTGACTGGATGTGGTATGCAGATAGAATTGCTAAGTCTCAGGATAAACTTAAAACCATATGGTCAGTCGTAAAGGAAGTGGCTGGTCTGCAGAGACAGGTCGAGGATATAGAATCAGTGCGTAGTGGGAATGTCCCTGTTACTGATAAGTCGCATATATGTACAGTATTTAATAATTACTTTCTGAATATAGCAGGTGAACTAAATAGAAACCTAGTCCCAACAAGGAATCATATAGCGCTCGTAGAATAAAGTGTTCCGAGACTGTTACCTGAAATGCTCCTCCATGATACTGACAAGAGGGAGATTGAGTTAATAATTAAATCACTAAAGACCAAGAAGTGTCATGGATATGACGGGGTATCTAGCAGAATACTGAAGTATTGTTCTATGTATGTTAGGCCAGTACTTAGCCATATCTGTAACTTTTCCTTTAGAGTCATGTCTGTAGCTTTTCCTTTAGGAGTGGTCGGTTTCCTGACCGATTAAAGTACTCGGTAGTGAACCCACTTTATAAAAAGGGAGACAGGGACAATGTTGACAATTATAGACCTATTTCTATGCCATCGGTGTTTGCTAAAGTTATCGAGAAGTTTGTATATACAAGGTTACTGGAGCATTTAAATTCACATAATTTGCTGTCAAATGTACAGTTCGGTTTTAGAAGTAGTTGAACAACTGAAAATGCTATATTCTCTTTTCGCTGTGAGGTTTTGGACGGATTAAATAAAACGTTGCAAACGCTAGATGTTTTCTTTGATTTAACGAAGGCTTTTGACTGTCTTGACCACAAAATATTACTGCAGAAATTGGACCATTATGGAGTAAGGGGAGTAGCTTACAATTGGTTCGCCTCTTACTTTAAAAACAGAAAGCAGAAGGTAATTCTCCGCAATATTGAGAGTGGTCGTGATGTACAGTCCCAATGGGGCACTGTTAAGTGGGGAATTCCCCAAAGGTCGGTGCTGGGGCCACTGCTGTTTCTTGTTTATATAAATGATATGCCTTCTAGTATTACAGGCGATTCAAAAATATTTCTGATTGCTGATGACACCAGCTTGGTAGTGAAGGATCTTGTGTGTAATATTGAAACAGTATCAAATAATGTAGTTCATGAAATAAGTTTGTGGCTTGTGGAAAATAATTGGATGCTAAATCACAGTAAGACTCAGTTTTTACAGTTTCTAACTTACAATTCAACAAGAATTGACATTTTGATGAGACAGAATGGGCATATTATAGGCGAGACGGAAAAGTTCAAGTTCCTAGACGTTCGGACAGATAGTAAGCTGTTGTGGAAAGCCCATGTTCCGGATCTTGTTCAGAAACTAAATGCTGCTTTATTTACCATTAGAACAGTATCTAAAGTAAGTGACAGATCAACAGGAAAAGTAGTCTACCTCGCATATTTTCATACGCTTATGTCATATGGTATTATTTTTTGGGGTAATTCTTCTGATTCAAAAAGGGTATTTTTGGCTCAAAAACGGGCTGTTCGAGCTATATGTGGTGTAAGTTCGAGAACCTCTTGTCGACCCCTATTCAATAGTCTGGGAATTCTGACATTGCCCTCACAGTACATATTTTCTTTAAGGTCGTTTGTTGTTAGCAATATTAGCTTATTCCCAAGAGTTAGCAACTTTCATTCAGTTAATACTAGGCAGAAATCAAATCTGCCTGTGGAATGCACTTCCTTGAGTCTTGTGCAGAAAGGAGTGCAGTATTCTGCTGCATCCATTTTCAATAAGCTACCACAAGAACTCAAAAATCTTAGCAGTACCCCAAACACTTTTAAGTCTATACAGAAGAGTTTCGTCATGGCTCACTCCTTCTATTCTGTCGAGGAGTTCCTGAAAGAGCTGAAAAATTAAGAAAATTCCAGTGTTACATTGCTAATTTTCTTTATTTAAACTTACGAATTGTCGCCTGAATATGTTACTTGTATTTCATTTTATCTGTTTCTACTATCATGTTATAATTTCATGTATTGACTCATTCCATGACCATGGAGACTTCTCCTTAATTAGGTCCCACGGCACAATAAATAAATAAATAAATAAAAGCACACCGTTCATCGTATATTGTTGAGCATGGAGCTCCGCAGCAGACCAGCCCTACTTGTTCACATGTTGACCCAACCATAACGTCAATTACGATTGCAGTGGGCACTGGACCATCGGGATTCGACCGTCGACCAATGGAAACGCGTGGGTTCTTCGGGTGAGCCACATTTTTGCTACACTAGGTCGATGGCCGCCTTCACAAACACCATCATAGACGAGAAAGGCGCCACAGACGCAAGATGGTGGAAGCAGTATTATGCTATGGAAGGCGTTCTCCTACGCTTACATGGTAGCTGTGGTAGTGATCTAAGATACGCTGACAGCTGCGAACCACTGCATCCCTTCGTGCTTGACATCTTCCCCGACGGCGACGTCATCTTTCAACAGTATAACCGTCACTGTCTTGGAGCCAGATCCGTGCTTCAGTGGTTTGGGGAGCATTATAGTAATCTCACGGTGATATCTCGGCGACCAATTTCAGCTGATAGAAATCCTATGGAACCCATCTGGTTCGCTATCTGGCGCCATGACCGCGTATGCAAATCAGCGGTCCGTTATTTACGAGAATTGCATTACCTGTGCGTTGACATCAAACGCCACACACCTCCTCAAACCTGCCAGCAAAATGTTGGATTCCTGATACCCACAGAATCAGTTATGTATTTCGTTCCAAAGACGAACAAAGAACCTATTAAGCAGGTGGTCATAATGTTTTGGCTCATCAGTGCGTAGACTACTGGGGTATATGTTAAGCTGAGTTTCCAGTGGTTCACCATTTTTTTCTTCTTCAGACTGCGACTGCCGTGATAAATCTCATAAATGCCAAAGGCATCACCAGGGTGCATTGATAATTGAACACCGTTGTTAACCGAGCATATTTCTCTTCTAGCAGCGCACGGGTTCACTTACGCAGCAACAGTAATGCTGGGTGTGCGTATGTAAGACATTCAGTTTAACAATCACTTAAGTACGATTATGAGTAACGTAATTTTCGTAGATCAGAAGGAATACCAAAGAGATATGTATACGTACAAAGGACAGTTCTGCAATAGTGTGAAACAGTAACACAATATTCCTCTCCTTGCTGGGGAGCGGCCTGTGCTGTGTAATACGTAACAAGGCTCGTCTAATACATTCTTCATGTGACACTAGTGTAATAATAGCCTCTGCACTCCTCAGAGAGAAACAAAAACAGTGGCCGTCTCATATTGCCCTTTCCTGCCCTTCCACGAACGTGAGCTCTATTTCATTACGCACAGCAACGTCTGTGAATTCCCTCTGCTGCTTAACTCTTCACATCACGCCAACGCGAGTCTGATACACTAAGACTTTAATAAAAGTTAAAAACTTAGTACTTTCAAAAAGAATTTCCCAAGCCAAAAATACTTCATCCGACCAGATGGATAATTAGCAATGAGAAGTGTGTGAGAAAGGAAATAATTTGGGCAGACTGTTAAAGGTATAATAATGCCTCTTTACTGTCAAAAAAATGCTTATTTGTATCATCAAACGCGTTTGATTTTATTGATATAAAACATCCCCATTGGTCTAGAATGAAACTCATTTCCAATGTTTTCTTTCTACTTTCAGATCTAGAAACACGTATTTATAAAGGATTCTGATATGTGGTATTTACTTACATCATTTTCTTCATTTCCTCAAGCGTCAACCTTTTGCACATTTCCTAGGTATTCCACCTTAGGCTACTGACGTTTGTGGCTTAATTTCATGTCGGTTTGCAGCGCAATATAATTCTTGCCGCTAAATACTACTAAATATAGCAGCACTAGCGTTTATTTGAGTTTACTTGCAAAACATGTCTGTGTGTTTTGTGTTGTTAACTGAACTATTAATTGCGGTTCCGGTCTTATCTTAAAGTATTCTGTTAATCTGTGGATTGTGGTATGTGTATTAGGTCGTTTTATTTAAGTTTGTGTATATTATTTAATATGTTATTGGGATAAAGCAGTGGTGAAAGAGCTGAAGGTCTAAATGATAGATAGGTGGGAGAAAACAGAAAGGAACGAAAATGGTGAACAGTAACTGCAAAGTGTGGGAGGGGAGAGTGGGATAGTTTTCAGAAAAGTGAGGTAATGTCTGATTTTTATGGTGCTTATGTCTTTTTCTCTTGTGCTAGGAATACGATATTCCTACTTAGTTTGGTGTGCAAATGTTTAGAGATTTGTACTTTGTTTTCAAACCCTGACATGTTCCTTCTAACTTTTGTCAAATATCCTGCCACTCATACTGATACAGATTTTGTCACGGTCTCTTCAATCCAGCTGGTAGATACCAAGATTTTAGTAGGTGTCTAATTTTGATTTTCGTTTCTTATGTATTTATGTACATTTATTTATTTTGTATGTAAAGTTTAAACCTTGTTTTTTAAATAAATTAACTGTTTTAAGCAATTTCATTGTGTCGGTCTTTGTATTCCATTTTCTTGTGATTGTGCTGCTTGTATTATTTACATTATCGTTTATACCTATGTTGTCAGTGTTTTTGCCTGTACGTGTTGTGTATTTTGTTTGTTGGTTTCACCTTTTGTGCCTTTATTTTTCTACTATCTTTTTTGTATTCATTTTTAATTATATCGTTTCTATCGTGGCTTGCTCTTTTTGCAATCGGAAGTATTTGGAGAAATTTTATTGAGTTTGTTTAGCATATATCTCACTGCAGTTTATTTACGTCTCTGTACGTGGGCTTTCTGTATATGTCAAAATGGGGTTGTTTTTCTTTCCTTCTTCTGCTTTTTTTGTAGTAAACTTTCTGCTCATATGTTCTGTACTTCTGTCTTTGTATAATTATTGAATTTTTTCTGTGTTTCATCACCATACATATTACCTCATCTATGTTCCTTTACTAGTAAATATTAATGTGAGATTTATTTTTTATTAGATCTGCAAATATTAGTTTTTCTTTATGGTTCACAAAGAAATTTTTTAAACAGGTGAAAACATAAGTAAAACACCTTGTTGGTGTGAAACAGTTGTATTGTTTCATCTAAATGTGTCTTAGATAGATGTTCATGAGTTTTTAGATTTCTGGGGGTAATTTCATGTGGGTGTGCCCCACAGCCTCAGTAAATTAGGAGGACATTATTCAACTAGGATAAATTTTCCGTTATTTTATTTGGAATACAAGTCTGAAGCTATGCCCATTCCCAAGTGCATCTGTAATAATAGATATGAATAAATTGTCGTCATTTTAACCTTGGTATGCGAACATGTCAGTATTTTCCTCAATGCCAGGTGCGACAATATGTCAATCAGTTTCTTGTGGGTAGGCAGTGCTTAAAACTGTTAATGCATATGAAACAGTTTTAAGCACAGACAGGTAGAATAATGTACTCCTTCAAATTTATTCAGGCGGTGGAGCCCACTCAGAAAAAAATTGATCGATATATTGTCACACCTAAAATTGAGCAAAATACTGATATAACAGCGCGCCAAGATTAAAATGGCAATGAAACAAGTATGATGTATACATATTTGTTACTATAGATGCACTTCAGAATGGGCAGTGCCCAAAACTAGTAGGTGAAGTTAATTTAAAACAAAGCCTGGTAAAATAATGTCTTTCTTCAAGGTTCTTCAGTTAGGTTCATAGTTTCATTAACAGGATGAAAGTGTATATGATACATATATCGAAGGAAAGCTGTGTTTCTGTGCATAAGGTGGTTATACCCCTCATGTGTTCCATTAGCTGAGTGGTATTTGTTATATGGGTGAGCAGTCTTTACATTTGTTACATTTGTTTTACTAGGCGGTTTGGGGTGACACCCTGAAATTTGATATCGACCAGTGGTGAGAGCTGGCTTATTGGTGTTCTGCTGACATCTCATGCTGGGTGCCTTAGTGTTTCTCTTTCGTGTAAGTCTGTTTTCTCACTTTCTGAAAATGTATGCTCTATGTTTTTGAGCATGTTTTTAAAATGTTTTTGAAATATATTTGTTGGGTTGGATTTTAACGTTTTCATGTTTTTATTGAAGATTAATCTGTTTTATCCATGTATTCTTTTGTTTCCGTAAGCACTACAATACTGTCTTTGTCAGCATTTGCGATAATATTTTTTACAGTTCTTCATTTAGATTTCGAAATGTAGACTAATCACAATCACTTTTGACCTGATTTTCTTTTGCATCTTGTGTTGCTATGTTTTTAAGTTGTTCTTTTATTAATTTCCTAATTAGCCAGTATTTACATTACTGCGGTATTTTCTTTCTTCTGTGGTGAAAATATACTCAGATTACTTAATAAGCTCTTCTATCTGTTTTTCATCTGTTGGTGAATCCATATTGGG
This sequence comes from Schistocerca gregaria, assembly GCF_023897955.1. NCBI lineage: Eukaryota > Metazoa > Arthropoda > Insecta > Orthoptera > Acrididae > Schistocerca > Schistocerca gregaria. The sequence goes on from NC_064921.1 coordinate 533,144,329, forward strand.
TTTTCAAGCGTGTTTTTAAGAGATTTTGTTCGTTATCACTTTGTTTCATGTGTGTGACATTGGCAACACTTAGATGTGTATGTTTCTGATTGTTGTTTTGAGGTTCTGTGTGGTGCATTTTGAGGTATTTAATTTCCCTGTTGTGCTTACGCCACGTTTTGTTTATTGCATCGTATTGGCAGCATTAGACTACAGAATTGTTTAATTGTTGTGCTTTTTGAAGGCAGATATCATGAATTTATAGTTAAAAAAACCCTAAAATTATAATTATTTTTCTTTTGTTTTACAACACATATTAAGACAAAGTGACTCCACGGTAGTTTTGGGTTTCGTATGCGTTATAGGACAAATAAAAGCTTTTGCGCAAATTTACACGATCCTATCCATTTAATAAATCCCAACTGATCGTCATGTAACAGTTTCTCTATTTTCTTTTTCATTCTTCTGTGCATTATTCCGAAGGGAAACAGGAAGAATAAGATTTAACGTCCTGTATTATTGTGCTTAGCAACTTGGAAGCATGAGACGTCTGATTCTGCATTAGTTACTTGGTTTAACTGTCATTGCTATGTGCAGGATAGTGTCGATGACATTTTTCTGAAATCCGATGCCGTATCTCAAATTTTTTTTTTCTGTCACTCCCTTGCGTCATAGTGAGACCCACAACAGACAAGCAGAAAGTGTACTGTAGTCACATATCTGAGGGTTGGACTTCCAGTTTGCATGTAGATCTTCGTTGGTTTACCAAAGAGCTTGAATTTTAGTTGGTGTCTTAAATGAGAGTTACATTAACTATCTCAAACACTTCTATCGCTCTACCCTCAGAGTTCCATTAACTATCTCAAACACTTCTATCGCTCTACCCTCTCCACGTTTCTTGACAGTGCAGATTATTGCTTTTTATATCGAAAAAATGTTTGATGGAATTCATATCGGGCAATTTGGATGGGCAAATCATTCGCTCGAATTGTCCCGAATGTTCCTCGCACCAGTTGCGAACAATTGAGGCCTGGTGACATGATGCATTGTCATCCACAAAACCTCCATGGTTGTTTGGCACCGTGATGTCCATGAATGTTACAAACGGCCACCACGATCCAGAGGATCCAGTCCATTTCACGTAAACAAAGCCCACATCATTGCGGAGCCACCGCCAGTTTGCACAATGCCTTGTTGGGAAATTGTGTCTACGGCTTCGTGGGGTCTGCAGCACACACAAACCATACGATCACTTCTTACCATCTGAAATCGGCACTCACCTGACTAGGCAACGGTTTTCCAGTCATCTAGGGTCTAACCGATATGCTGACGAGCCCAGGAGCGGCGCTGCAGGCGATGTCGTACTGTTACCAAAGGCACGTGCGTCGGTCGTATGATACCACAGACAATTAACGCCAGATTTCGCAGAACTGTACTAAAGGATAAGTTCATCGTACGTCCCACATTGATTTCTTTGATTAGTTCAAGCAATGTCGCTTTTCTATTAACACTGACAACTCTACGTAGACACCATTGCACTCAGTCGTTAACTGAAGGCCGTTGGCAACTGCGTGGTGAGAGGTAATGCCTGAAATGTCGTACACTGTCGGCACAATCTTGGCACTGTGGATCGCGGAATACTGAATGCCCTAACGATTTCCTAAGCGAAAACTGCCATGCGCCTAGTTCCAACTGCCTTTCCGCTTTCAAAGTCTAAATCCCGTCGTTCGACCAAAGTCACGTCGGAAACCTTTTTACATGAATTACCTGAGTACAAGTGAAGGTTTGGCAATGCACTGTTCTTTGGACTTGGTGTATGGATACTATCGCCATTGTACATGTGCATATCGTTATCCTATGAATTTTATTAGCTCAGTTTATAAGCAAAGACCAGTGTTACTGTTCTACAAATCATATTCAATTACGGTTGTTTGTTAGAAGCTCATGTTGTGCCCCAAGTGTGCCGGCCGGTGTGGCCATGCGGTTCTAGGCGCTTCAGTCTGGAACCGCGTGACCGCTACGGTCGCAGGTTCCAATCCTGCCTCGGGCATGGATGTGTGTGCTGTCCTTAGGTTAGTTAGGTTTAAGTAGTTCTAAATTCTAGGGGACTGATGACCTCAGATGTTAAGTTCCATAGTGCTCAGAACCATTTGAACCATTTTTTGTGCCCCAAGTAAGAATGAGAAACATCTGATAACAAGTGTCTGAATGCAACCCTGGTAGAATCGTGGACTATTGAGAGTGCAGTTTTTTGTTGCACAGTGTTACTGCTCTCACCGGACAGGATCTCATGACTGCCAGCAAGGCCTTACTCACAGCAATGTGGGATCTAAACGCCTCGAAGCGACTGGCCCGTTAGGGAACAGACGTGCTATTGGCTCGATCGTGCAGGATCGTGCAATCATGTCACGTAACTTGAGTGAGAAAGTGGGCTTGTTGGCATCAATTCAAGTACCCACACGGATAGTGCGACGTCTGGAACACCGCCGACTCTCAGTGCGACTATTGTTGCAGCTGCACTTGACGCGGCAGAAGAGGGAGGGAGAGAGGCAGAAGCAGTGATGCACCCGACAATAACACTGGACGTACGAGTGGCACTGTGTACTGTACTGTACTGTACTGCGTACAGTACTGCGTACAGTACTTCGATGGATGAATCTGTGTGTGGATGGTCTGAGAACGAACGCCCAAAGTGTACTGATGGAGAAACTGGCTGTCTTCCGACAACATGACATCGCAGAGTGCTGCCAATAGCGGGCCGAGCTGGCCGAGTGGTTCTAGGCGCTGCAGTGCGGAACCGCGTTGCTGCTAAGGCGGTCGCAGGTTCGAATCCTGCCTCGGGCATGGATGTGTGTGATGTCCTTAGGTTGCTTAGATTTAAGTAGTTCTCAGGCTAGGGGACTGATGACCACAGATGTTAAGTTCCATAGTACTTAGAGCCATTTGAACCTTTGGCCAATACCGGACTTCTACGCGGACGCCAGTAACAGGGCATCTTGGGTGAACGTTCCTGTTCGAAATTCAGTCATACTAAGGATATGGAGGAGATCAATTGACCACATGACTACTGACACAACGTACATCGCGGACGGGTCATCAAGGGTCATCGTAGAAGCCGCAGTGGCCCGAGGACACTCCAACAGCGAGACCGAAACGGCTGCCCCTGCGGCCCGACGGCGCTAGGGGCGCTGACATCTTCTGGGCGCGCAACTCCTGAGCTGAATCGACGGATTTCAGCTGGAATTCAACACGCGGTTGCATGAGCTACAGCCGTGAATGGTGCGGACGAACGAGGACTTGTAAATATTGTGAATACATAAGTGAACTCTAATGATGTGTTACTGGTGTCGTTGATGCTTCACAGGTTCCCAGCAGCTATCCATACTTCACGCAGAGGTGAGTTCGCTCGGCCGTCTGTACCAACTGTTGCTGTTAGAGTGGCACTGCGTGAACTGACTATCACAACCTGTGCATCCCAAAATTACGCGCAAATTTAATTATGGATTCTAAGTACAATACTGTATATGGGCAGAAAGTAAAATTTTTTGGTGCTGCAATTTTACTTTCCAGCAGTTGACTTTTATTCTGAGTTACTTCACAAAATAAATAATGTCTACAAAACATGATTATTATAATAAGTACGCGGAACAATCAAAAAGTTTCCTTTCTAAGACCGTACAGTTCAGAATCGATATGCAAATCAGGTAAAATCGCCATGACCATTGAGAAAATTATATCACAGAGGCACCACATTGAATACAAGCGTTTGGTGAAACGTGGTGTTCTGCTGCGTGAAGTACAAGTAGCCCGTAAGTGCCTGCTGCACGTTCTCGATCGACAGAAATCGTCGACCCGTCAAGGCCTTTTCCAAGGCAGGCCGGTGAGGCTGAGAGGTGCTAGGCGCTTCAGTCCGGGACTACGCGGCTGCTACGGCGGTCGCAGGTTCGAATGACTCGGGCATGGATGTGTGTGCTGTCCTTAGGTTAGTTAGGTTTAAGTAGCTCTAAGTTATAGGTGACTGATGACCTCAGATGCTAAGTCCCATAGTGCTTAGAGCCATCTGAACCTTTTCCAAAGGACCGAAGGCGTGATAAAAGCACGGGCAGAGATCAGGATTATAGCATGAGTATTCGAGTTCCTCCCTATTGAGGTGGCGTTCGTAATAACGTCGGCATAGTTCACGTTTCCGCATTTACGACAAGTACGTCGGGAAGACATAAATGCTGCTCTAATCCCTTGCCTACATGTCGCTCTAAGTTACAACTACGCTACAGCAACACTCTCAAACGGTAACTTTTTTCATCGTCCCCTGTAATTACTATACTTGAGGATATGTAGAGAACTGTCCAACCCCAAAATCCTGCTTCAACATAGCTCGGCTTTGGCCATTATAATGCTTACGTGTCTTTCCACTAAGCCTTGAGCCCTTGACCTGGGTCGATAGCGGGTCTTGCAGGGTACGCGCGACTGTGTAGGCCGCGTGGTAATTTGCGTCACGAGCTGGCGCCGTGTCCCTAATGAATGCTGCAGCCGATCAATGAGGCTACAACGGGCGGCGCTTTGGAGCAAAGTGATTGTTCAGTCAGCCGACAACTGTCGATAGCGCCGAAAGCAACTCCCAGGGGGCCGCCGCCGCCGCCTCCGCTGCCGCCATGACACCTGGGGCTCACACAACGTGACACTCACAGCAGCATTGTGCCACGCCTCTACAGGTCTCACTACCAAACATCACTAAGTGTTGAAAATGTCAGAACTGTTGACAGTTTGTGCCAGGCCGGGAACCGAACCCGGGCTTGCTGCTTTTTGAGAGCAATCGTCTCGGGCATTAGGCCCTCTGCAACTCATTTAGGCTCGGTTTACACTTGTCACGTTTCCAGCCAGATCACTAACACAAGAGGATCTTCCACGATATATCTAGGAATAGCACCACTACGAGAATAGAGTCAGTGGACGACCGCTGGTTATCAGCCACGTGGGTCATATATGAATTCATATTTCGCTGAAATGATTTGATCCCAGTGTTTTTGTCATTACATACTACACGCAAAATTCCAGTTTTCATTGCAAATATAACTTCTCAACTGTTAATATTTATAACAGATTGTTAATGTGGTTGTTTTGATTAATAAACCATAACATATTAAAATTTTAAGACAAAAATGAAAAATAAGATACTCTTTATTTGGACTCTATCCACTGTTTTATACTACAGACTTAGTTTCACTGTCGCTACATTGATATGCGTCGGAGAACTACGGCAATCAATAATCTTGACTGCATCGAGCATACCGCACAAGAGCTACATTTTTTCAGTTGACACCGTACTGTTGTAATAAGAACCCAGCCGAATTGATGTGGGACCAAGTTACGGGATTTCTCGGGAGAAATAACAACATAATTAGTTGCCACACACACCGGAACTAATGCACAATTGTCATTGTTCAACTCTGGCGGGATACAGAACGGAACGTCATAAAAGGAGAAAATGTGGCGCTTGCCCGGTTCCATGAATTCTGTTGTTTTGATCGACTCGCTATCAAACGCAGCAGATGACAGATTCAGTACTGAAACGCATTCCTCGGATTCGGATAGGTAAGGAATTCAGAAATTACCAGGCAGATGACTGTAATGACTTCATTATTTAAGTATACCGTGAAAATCCCGCAATATATCAACTTCTGACATCACTGTAGGTTAGTGCGGTCGAAGTTACAGGATGGCAATTACTGAACTATACGAAAAAGCGTAAATTAGTTACGGAGTACGGCGTGCACACAATTTATCAACATGTAAACTTCACAAGAGATATTCGGATTTAGGTTGTGACATGTTCGATATGTTTGCCACCATTGGCAATGATGCGGCGCAGACAAATAGCCAAATTCTGCAAAACCCGCTGAAGCCTCGGAACATTGATGCTGTCGACGACCTCCTGAATTGCTGTTTTCAGTTCATCAATGGTTTTGGGGTTATTGCTGTACACCTTGTCTTTAATACAGCCCCACAAGAAGGAGCCGCATGAGTTCAGATCCGCAGAATATGGCGGCCAATCGGGGTCCGTGCCTGTGGCCTCTGGGAACTGCAGAGCCAGAATGTGGGCCTCAGAGAGCTTCTACGGGGCATCAAACACTCTCCTACTTCGATGGAGCCGAGCTCCGACTTGCGTGAACCACTTCTTGCCGGAAACAGCGTCTCTTTGTATAATGGGGATGAAATGATCTTCCAAATCTTTCGCGTACCGTTCGGTAGTCACCGTGCCATCAAGGAATATCGCATCGATTATCGCGTGGCTGGACGTTGCACACCACACAGTCGCCAGTTAAGGGTGAAGAGACTTCTCGATCGTGAAATGCGGGTTCTTAGTCCCCCAAATGCTCCAATTTTGCTTGTTGGTGAACTCGTCCAAATAAAGTGGGCTTCGTCGCTAATCCCAGCCATATTCACATACTAATTCCTATCACGCCGCACGGCCAACAGTACAGTTTGAATGTCATAAAGCTGACCGTTCAGAAGTTATGACGATTTTATTTCACACAGTTCAGTAACTGCCTCCCTGTAAATGCGCCGGTAAAGCTGTTGTCCCGTATCATCGCTGAGTCGCTGTGCGCGTAACGCACGGCATAAAACGTATGCTTGACTGTACACGAGACAGCTTGGCTACCGTTCCACGTTAAATGAAATCCAATGAGATTCTGGCAGGCGAGGAAGAATACATGATTAATGTTTATACCAGATTTATAGATTTATTCTTATGATGCACACAGTTTTTTTTAAAGCACCTCACGTCGATTATCAGAAGCAGGACCTGGCAGAGGCGAGGATGGTGTTCGCCGCCCTGCACCACCTCCACCACAGCGGCGGCGTGGCGTAGTAACTGCTCCAGCTGCAGTCGCCCGATGCACGAACCAGGAGAGCTTCTGTGGAGTTTGGAAGGTAGGAGACGAGGTGCTGGTGGAAGCAAAGCTGTGAGGACGGGGTGTGAGTCGTGCTTGGGTAGCTCAGATGGCGGAGCACTTGCCCGCGAAAGGCAAAGGTCCCGAGTTCGAGTCTCGGTCCGGCACACAATTTTGATCTGCCAGGAAGTTTCATATCAGCGGACACTCCGGCCCACAGTGAAAATCTCATTCTGCATTTTTTTTTATAGTTCGTCAGCCGGTTACGATTAGCGAGAGGACCCAATGAGACTTCGAAACTCAGACCAAATGATAGAATCACTTCATATGTCACATCCCAGGTACTCTATCTCATTTATGACAGGATCGACATCTATGCAGGGTGGTCAGAAACACTCTAAAAAGCTTGTAACGCTGCTGCAGGGTAAAATGTGCTGACAAATAATAGCTAAGGAAAAAGTTGATACGTTGCACCGTTTCCGATTTAATTAGCTTTGAAACTAGATAACCACGTCGTGGAGCATCCAAATTCAACCAGCCTGCGAGAGATGATGTTGCCAAACGTGTTCTTCGTTTCGTTTCCTATAACAGAACAAGAGACCGATACAGAAAGAGTACATGGGATAGTAGGAAGGATCGGGCTCGAGCCAAGGGCTGGGTAGTCTCGAGCGCTGTCATCTACCTCATGAGAACAACTGAAACTATTGTATTTTGCAGACGACTTGAATTTGCGCATGCAACGAACTGATTAACTTAAATGCTAATCAAATCGGCAGCAGTGCAACGTATCGATTTCTTTCTTAAACAGTTGTTCCTCAGCACATCCTACCCTGCAACATCCTTACAAGCTTTCTAGATTGTTTCTGACTATCCTGTATAAAAAAAACTATGTAGTCGTCTGGAAGCTGAATTCTTTACAAAGTTTCGCATCTTAAAAAGAAATTTAGTAGGACCTCGTGTACAATATTTATTGAACTTCATAGGTTTTAGAAGCACATCGATTTCGCTTAGCAAGCAGTAAGGTTATTTGTGCTTATCCTATACTACGTGTCCAGTGCAGTCACATGTTAACAAACGAACTCCCGAACGACTCCAGTGAGCTGCACCAGATCATCGGTGTCGCGAGGATCGCACCATGAACTTCAATGACAGCCTCCTCCGACCAAAGTGGGAATCTGCGGGATGTCCTCAACAGATCAGTTCCTGAATACGAAGATTACGATTCTTGTTGTGGTTCACTGTAATGCTATAATATCTTCTTTATCTTGGCAAAGAGAGTCTTCTCGAAACAATGTGGACATGCTATATAAACGATAAAAAATTTATAACAGTTCCTGAAAGGGACACCGAGTCGGAGGCTCGCATATATTAGGAATAGGCCCGGCACAAACTCGTGTGCTCTCTTCCGTGAAGAAGCTTTGGCGCCCCGAAGGATGTCAGGCCGCAAATGCCACAATGTAGCGTCAGGAGAGCGAGCCTGAAGAGTTTCTCTTTGAGCTTTTCAACTTTTCTGGGGTGGCAGAAGTTGCTTATGTTCAATTATGTATGCACAGGTTTTGCGTCAAAACGCGCTGTTAAATGTAACTAGGTATTCGTTACTGTAATACTAGACGCGTTACACGACTGTAGATACTTCTAACAAAATTAAATTTCACTTTATACCATTATTATTCTAATAGTCCTAGAAATAATAATACAAGCGGCATTAGAAATAAAACAAATTTCAGAATTAAATATATCAGGCTACATTGGAACACAATTTAAATACTATTAATGTAACGACCCAGCAATCAGTATAGTAGCTGAGACAGAAAAAAGCAGGTGACATTGGACCACCCATTGACTGATGTGAAATGAAATTCGTAAGAAGGATAGCTGATTAAAAAGGAAGGATGAAGGAGAAAAATAAGTAAGAGACAGCGAACGACAGTAAAAAGAGAAACTAAAGAGCGAACGGCAGTAAAGAGAGAAGCGGGGAAAGGCTGTTTAACAGTCAGACCGCAAACGATTTTTTTTCATTTATTATTAGCAAATTTTATCTGAAATTCTTGATGATGGTGATGTTGGCTTTTGGGGTGCTCGACATTGAGGTCATCAGCGCCCGCACAAGGTCCCAATCTTTCGAGTTCCAATCTCGCCACTTCCAGAACGATGATGATATTATGAGGACAACACAAACACCAAGTCCCCGGACGGAGAAAATGCCCGACCTGGCTGGGGATCGAACCTGAAACCCCGTGATCCAGAGGTAGCGAACGCTAGCCAATAGACAACGAACTGCGGACGAAATTCTTGATGGATGATGTTATACGTAATAGTTGATTCTACAGGCAGATATTAATAACGCATGTATCTGAAAGTGTTTCGATCTACGGAGACGCTGATGTGGGATACTGGGTAGGCAGAGCTGCTAACAGAGCGGGTTGTGAATCGTGGCTCGATGCCTCATTCGGCAACAGCACTGCCTGCGAAAGGCTATATGTGAGGTTCGTGATCCAGTATGGCATACGGTTTTAACCTGGCTCTAACTTTCAAAATAGCGGATGCATATCGATTGAAAGTTTCATTTTGCACAGACAAAATCGGTATCGCAGATGAGACTGTAGCTGCTTTATGTACGCCACTGATGACGGAAACCAATGTTTTGAGCACTCTAGGTCACCTAAGCTCGTGAAAACTTCTTTCTTCCTCTTCCTTGAATTGTTAAAGATTATTTCATCACTGTTTGTGATCTTTGTCAAATGCTATTTACTGAAATTACCGAAGGAGTTAATAGAAAACTTATTTGTACTGTAACAAGGGTAGCCGAGATTCGATGGAAAATTAAATGTGAATCATTGGAACAAAAAGTTTAAAGTGTTTTTATGAAACACTTCTGGGAAATTTTAGACCGTATCACTGCCTATTCTGCTATTTTGAAGCCCAAAAAAGCACAGTTCCGATTCAAAAGATGATATTCATGTATTTATTTAGTCACTGAGTGACAGAACTGACGAAACCACATTATTGCGAAAGCCACATACTGCAAAAGCAAATCATCAGTACTGTCTTTCATAATCGAAAAGGTAATCGAGATCAAAGAGTCTACTGGGATAACCTATACGTCGCATAAACGAGAACAGGAGCTGAGGCGTGCCAGTATACAGTACTTACAAACTCTTTTAACAGATACAGTTGTTCCAGTACTTTCGTTTTTAAATACAGTGTACGCTCAATGTCAGTATTACTAGCTGGATTACACTCGGCCGTGTGCTTGGGCATTGTGTAGCGAACTAACCGCGTCTCTGGATGTCAAGACGGCTCTTGCCTGCTGCAATCGGCAGGCCGCTCTACGAACTAAACACAAGACTTAATAACAGGCGCTCTGCCAAGACTGTGGTTAGCGATGAACGTTTCATCTCCATCGAGTCAAGTAGAACTTCCTGTCTAGATAGCAACTAGTGACTCGACATCTCGTGCAGGGAGTTACTCTGTCCTCACTACGGTGTGGGAGGGCTGGATACAACTTAGCTACTGTTTCTTCTCTTTTTCCTCCTGTCGAACTGTCGGGAAGGCGACAATTAGAACTAGTCTCTGCTGGGCTATGTTGTTCCCAGGGAGTGTGATATCTCAGGTTCTCCCCACTTCCTCCAACTCTTGAACCTTTACATCTGGCCGGCTTCCGTGCCTTTACGGCGGATTTCTCAATATTCTCTAAGTTACAGATATGATTTATTTCTACATGTGATAGAATCTCGAAACTGGGAAAAAATTTGAAATTCCTCCAGCATCTGGAGAGTTTCATTCACTTTAATTGCTCTTTTACTTTAAAGCGTATTTCACTGGATACATTGACACGGAGCATTTGCACTGATAAGAATAATCTGTTACACAAAAATTCTACAATAATCATCTGACTCGACACAACAACGTCACTCTTGATTAAGAGAAACATTACTCTGTTACTTTGTTATTTAAGTGTGATTCGTATTAACTACTATGAAAGTAAAACAGTGTAGGCTTTCACGGACAGTGTTTACTTCCGTTAAAACTTCCAGACTAAGAGGACGTGGTCTATACATAAGACTGGTCTCTAACATCGTGTCATCGTCTGCGGAGTAAAAATCTTTAGAGATGCAGTTGCAAGTATTTCATCTGTGAAGATGTCTCCTGCGATAGGGGCTAGCATTAGTGAACAGTTTCGTGCATCAATCATGGCTTTTTAGCCCGAAAGGTTTAGCGAGTTTTCTGGAACTTTTTAGTAATAGTATATACGATTCTTAGAATGTTTTCGTGTCATTACAAATTTCTGGGATACTTACGCCATTAGAATAACACTCTCCTTCGAGTCACTTAAAAATCCGTCTTTGGAGAGAACATTAAAGGATGATTAATTCCCTTACACAGACAACTAGAAGTGGTGATCCATAACTGCAAAATTTCCTGTCTCCAACAAATCGAACATTCGCGGGCTCGTAAGGTAAGGTCGTAGGGAGCGTAGATCTTTTACAGCCACTAATTGCATTATACAGATCAACATCAGATCAAAGAAGCACATCAGCTATTTTTCCACTTCCTTGATATTATGGTAGAAAATGGATGGCAACTGCAGAGGAGGGACTCTGACTCTCTCGGTGTACCTAAAAATAAGATGAGGCCACTATGTAAGTTCAAAGTAGAAACAGCTGATTCCTTGACCGAAATGAAAAAGGACGAAAGTGAGAGAACGAAGGGAAGAAGTTCTTGAAGTGTAGATACTAAATATTCATTAAAACAAAGTCCCCAAAAGGTTCTAAGTCAGGACAAAGTTGTACGATAGCCATTTGTGTCTGAGATGAGAGGCAGATGCAAGAAACCAAACTGGAAAGGAAATCTATCAGTTATCTGCGGGAAGTGTATTGTTAATTTGTGCATCAAGAAAAAATGAGACTATTCTCTGGAGTTTCATAAAGAACAAAAAGTATGGAGGTCAAAAGTTTCAAATTGTTAAATATTTTCACATGTCAGAAACGTATATATGTAGTCACTCACAAGCAAAAATTGAATTCATCTGTACCCTTAGATGTATAACGTAACAAATATGTAAAGCTACAAAATATATTATATAAACATGATTTAACACATTTTTGTCAATATATGTGTATTTTGAGCCTAAAGTAACACAAATATGCCATTTAGAATTTTTTTCTTTATTGCTTCAGATTTCTGTCCATAGAGGGTTAAATACGAGTACACGCAGTAAAACTGAAAGCTATTTGATGATATAGACGTGGAAATGTCGAGAACATAAAACGACAAAAGCAGTTAGATACCATGGTACGGCTTATTGTGCGCCAATAATCATACTCGAAATGAGAGGGAACCTGGTAAGATGCCCCGTGTCAAACTTTGGGCAACAGACAGACGCGACGAGAGCCAGCCGAACACCCCGTGTGGAGTCCCACGGCTGCCGCGAAAGGTCGGTGCGCTTCGCTCCAGTTTTTTCCTCCTCGCGTGGAAACTTTCCATAAATTAGCGGCTATTCTTAAACCTCTGCCCCTGTTGTGCGTCCGGGTAGCTCAGATCTGGGTGTAATAAAAAATGGTCACCTCTGAATTAGCCGAGAAACTTCTTGCTCCCCTCTTTGGCGGGACATTTATCTGATCCTCATATCCTGCCTTTCCGTCTACAGAACGGCTGTTTCGCGGGTGTTTCGCACAACACGACGCTGTCGGGAAGGTAATGTGTCACGGCTGTGAATAATTCATTGATACCGCCGTCTAACGAAGCCGAGACAAAATAAGGGCAGGAAGCAAAGGGAAAGGAAATTTATTTCGCTCAGAGCTAGGCATCTTTCAAACTGCGAGGACCAGACATATAGTTTTATAATCATCCGACCATAGAATTCATCCGATTGGTATTATAGGAAAGGAAATGTGATCACAGACAGTGAAACGTTTCCGTTTGTTCTAAATCGGCTTTCCTCTTCCTTGTTCTATTTCTTGTTAATCTGGATTTGGCAGTGTTAGTGGTACGGAATTTGCGTACTGCACCTGCCTACGGTTAGTGTTATGCCACGTGAAACTGTGGGATTCTTTTCGAAAGCTTTGTGCATCGTGTAACTCAGGCGGGACGCGATACCCTCCCGGCATTCACTTAGTCAAAAGTGGGAAATCAAACTAAAGTTTCATCGACCGGTTTAACTTTCAGTTGGGTCTATGGGCGCGTCACTATGGAGTAATGAAACGTTTCAGTCACATCTCGCTGCTCTTAATTTAGGTACTTGGGCTACGCACAGCTCCGTTTAAAATGAATAGCGCGATATAGTGACGGGGTCGAGCCGCGCGCATCTGTTTTCATGAATAATTTAATAACAAGACTTTCCATTCGAACGTCTGTAACTGATGTAAACGACAGAGAATTATGTCAAATAATGTTGTCTGAAGAAAGGAAATCTCCAATAAACGTTAAGTGTGCAATATGTCAATGGAAAATCAACCAGGCCCAAACATAAATAAATCAAAGTAATAAACTGATGAAACATAAAAATGGTTCAAATGGCTCTGAGCACTATGGGACCTAACATCACAGGTCATCAGTCCCCTAGAACTCAGAACTACTTAAACCTAACTAACCTAAGGACATCACACACATCCATGCCCGAGGCAGGACTCGAACCTGCGACCGTAGCGGTCGCGCGGGTCCAGACTGAAGCGCTTAGAACCGCTCGGCCACCAGCGGCCGGCTGATGAAACATATTTATAAGCTAAGAAATATGTAAATAACAACTATAGCGTGTAAGAAAAATGTTTTAAAAAATTTATTTAAGTACTTTGCATATCCTTGGTAACAGTGAAGTATCCGTACCAAGCTCTTTGTTGGCGGGAGAGCCGGAGCATTGATACGTAGGGAGCGTGGCGAGAAGCGCGCGGCATTGTCGATAGAACACACCTGAGTCAACCTTTGTGCAACAGAGGTGTGTGTAGAGACAGAGCGGTGTCCCTGTTCGCCACCAGACATATATTACCTGAAGAATACTATAATTATATAATTCGTAATTATTTATGAATTATTAAAAAATCGACGTCATGAAGACATCAAAGGTATTCAAGCGCTAACTGCATATTGTAAGTTCGTTGATAGATTTTTAATCTGTTTTATCTAAACGATCCCCAAACTAGAGTTTTGTAAATTGAATCACTATAAAAAGTTAAAAATTTATATTCAATAATTTTCCGAATAGATCAGTTTATCTCAGTCAGTATCGTATTATTTGTCAATGAACCCAGTAACCACAAGATTTAACTTTTGTTGAGTTTTATCAGTTTTATTTATTTAATAATGACATTTAATTTTTCACCAGTAACTTCAATTAAAAAAACCAAGTGAATAATAAGTACAGTTTTAGCTCACATATTTGCAATCCCAATAAAAGGATGCCAACCCAAATAATTATCAACAATAGATCGGAGTGCCTATATTCAGAGATGCAGTCAGATGACGTTATCCAGAGGCGACCCAGTAAAATAAAAGGTACGGAAAATATGTACGTATGTTTTTAGGTTCACTGCATAGACAACCAGTACTAAGGACCACGGCGTAAGCTTATGTGTTCACGTCGAAATAATCTTCTGTTGATCAGTCACATTAATATTGTTACCAATAAAGGCACAAGGGGTACAAAATTATGTACGCTAAAGATTATCAGATCAGACACGTTGTCAAAAGCAAGTCCAGACAGGTTCAAAATGGCTCTAAGTACTTTGGGAGTGAACATCTGAGGTCATCAGTCCCCTAGACTTACAGCTACTTAAACCTAACTAATCTAAGGACATCACACACATCCATGCCCGAGGCTGGATTCGAATCTGCGACCGTAGCAGCAGTACGATTCCGGATTGAATCGCCTGGAACCGCTCGGTCACAACGTCCGGCTAATCCAGACAGGAAAGCTGCAAGGCACAAGAAGTTCAATTCTCTTTCTTTCTTTCATCACACGGAAAGTAAGTTAAATTATTTTATTCTTGACGGGAAGGTTATCGTCTAAAAGCATTAAGTTCAATCATTATTTCTTTTATTTATTCGACGGGAAGGTTTCACGTGGTTCTACGATATAGAGACAAAAAATATCATCAAATGCAGTAAAGTTACTTTGAGAGCGTTAAGGGACTGGCAGAAAAATCCCCCCCAAGCTAAATAGTCATCAGAGATAAGCGAAAATTAAGTCAATTTCGCAATCACAGTACACGAAGTTGTCACGAGCTAGAGTTCACCTTGATGATACACAAATGATACAAACGACGCAAAGAATAGTAACTGATACTCTGTCTATTCTGAGTTCCGTCAGTCAAGTGGAAATAGAGTCCTACTCTGGAGAACATTAAGACCTCTTGGAATATGAAGTCCCTTCAGACGTTAAAAGTATGGATATGGCCGCTCACTGCCCGCAATGAGACATCTCAACGATCTAACGCCTCTTGTTGGCGCAGGCAGGTCTGCCTCCTTCCAGAAGTCACGTAAAACTGTCCAGAATCGCTCCCTTGAGCTCTTCACTCGAAAATTTCCAATCTCCACTTGACTCCCGTAGTGTTCTGCTACTGTCTGCTTTTCCATTGTCTGAACGGTACCGCCACCAAAATCCCAAGCTGCTTCTGTGCTACAGACATGATTTGACACATCTTGACCCGATATCGACACTAAACTAATACATTACAACAATATACAAATAAAAGTAATGTTACGAACATTTTTGCACTCTCAGACCATGTAGGGCCTACAACGATTACAGATAAATGTTTGTTTAGAAATAAAGCAGCTGGTGTTCTTGGGCGAGTGTGCTCACATTATCTGACAACAAATTAACGTTAATTTTGTTTAAACAATTCTTTATGTCTTCTAGACAGAAGTGTCATTTCGCTGTCTTTTCAATTGTGGTGTGCGCTAACACATGTGGCTGACTACTTTTAAACTAGCATGTACACTCCTGGAAATGGAAAAAAAGAACACATTGACACCGGTGTGTCAGACCCACCATACTTGCTCCGGACACTGCGAGAGAGCTGTACAAGCAATGATCACACGCACGGCACAGCGGACACACCAGGAACCGCGGTGTTGGCCGTCGAATGGCGCTAGCTGCGCAGCATTTGTGCACCGCCGCCGTCAGTGTCAGCCAGTTTGCCGTGGCATACGGAGCTCCATCGCAGTCTTTAACACTGGTAGCATGCCGCGACAGCGTGGACGTGAACCGTATGTGCAGTTGACGGACTTTGAGCGAGGGCGTATAGTGGGCATGCGGGAGGCCGGGTGGACGTACCGCCGAATTGCTCAACACGTGGGGCGTGAGGTCTCCACAGTACATCGATGTTGTCGCCAGTGGTCGGCGGAAGGTGCACGTGCCCGTCGACCTGGGACCGGACCGCAGCGACGCACGGATGCACGCCAAGACCGTAGGATCCTACGCAGTGCCGTAGGGGACCGCACCGCCACTTCCCAGCAAATTAGAGACACTGTTGCTCCTGGGGTATCCGCGAGGACCTTTCGCAACCGTCTCCATGAAGCTGGGCTACGGTCCCGCACACCTTTAGGCCGTCTTCCGCTCACGCCCCAACATCGTGCAGCCCGCCTCCAGTGGTGTCGCGACAGGCGTGAATGGAGGGACGAATGGGGACGTGTCGTCTTCAGCGATGAGAGTCGCTTCTGCCTTGGTGCCAATGATGGTCGTATGCGTGTTTGGCGCCGTGCAGGTCAGCGCCACAATCAGGACAGCATACGACCGAGGCACACAGGGCCAACACCCGGCATCATGGTTTGGGGAGCGATCTCCTACACTGGCCGTACACCTCTGGTGATCGTCGAGGGGACACTGAATAGTGCACGGTACATCCAAACCGTCATCGAACCCATCGTTCTACCATTCCTAGACCGGCAAGGAAACTTGCGGTTCCAACAGGACAATGCACGTCCGCATTATCCCGTGCCACCCAACGTGCTCTAGAAGGTGTAAGTCAACTACCCTGGCCAGCAAGATCTCCGGATCTGTCCCCCATTGAGCATGTTTGGGACTGGATGAAGCGTCGTCCAGCACGAACGCTGGTCCAACTGAGGCGCTAGGTGGAAATGGCATGGCAAGCCGTTCCACAGGACTAAATCCAGCATCTCTACGATCGTCTCCATGGGAGAATAGCGGCCTGCATTGCTGCGAAAGGTGGATATACACTGTACTAGTGCCGACATTGTGCATGCTCTGTTGCCTGTGTCTATGTGCCTGTGGTTCTGTCAGTGTGATCATGTGATGTGTCAGACCCCAGGAATGTGTCAATAAAGTTTCCCCTTCCTGGGACAATGAATTCACGGTGTTCTTATTTCAATTTCCAGGAGTGTATTTTGTACACTCTATTTTTTTACCATTGTTAGACTTGTTTGGATGGTTTAAAAGAGGGGGTAATTGACCAAACTACGTAGGTCATCGGCCCCTTGTTCCTAATAAAACACTGCCATAAGTTTGAGAATAAAACAGACGACATATAACACAAAACCGAAAGAAAGGAAAGACCGCGAGAACGAAGGAGTGGCACCGAAGACTAAAAGGAAAAAAAGAGGACAAGAGAACAACAGAGAGATGCAAGAAACAGTTAGAAGAGAGTAAAACAAAGAAGATTACAGTGGCTGGCCGACCACGAAAATAAAAAGGAAAAACCAGTCACCCTGCAACACATTAAAACCCTCACCCCAAGAGCACTAGGGTGGAGGACACAGAAGGACAAAGATTGTTAGGCACGGCATTATGCAGTACAAAACGGCTCTTATTTTAATTTTGACAATCAATTTTGGTCACAGTCTGACCATTAGCGGGTTATCTACACCGAAGGAGAGAAGCTGTAGACGGTGATTTTGGTGACAGGGGACAAACTGCAAGAAACGATCCCTGAGAGTATAAGGACTACAGTAACTTATTTATAAGTAAAACATTTACACTATAGCCGGCGCCGGCCGGTGTGGCCGAGCGGTTCTAGTCGCTTCAGTCTGGAACCGCGCGACTCTTTCGGTCGCAGGTTCGAATCCTGCCTCGGGCATGGATGTGTATGATGTCCTTAGGTTAGTTAGGCTTAAGTAGTTTTAAGTTATAGGGGACTGATAACCCTAGATGTTAAGTCCAATAGTGCTCAGAGCCATTTGAACCATTTACGATATAACAAATAACATTTTCAAGCTTAAATAACAGTCTGCACTTCTGTGAACATAAAAGCTAAATGAAGATTCGCATTTGGGCACCTTTCTGTAATATTTGGTACCTGTTTGTGCCTTGTACGAGCATATTAATGTTATTGTATCTGACTTAGAAATTTAAACGGAAAACAGTAGGAAATCACTTTGATGTATCAAGTTGTCAGCGTCACCACCATTGTGTTCCTCGACTGTTGGTTCGATTATATTAGTTAGTATTTACTGTAGTTTGAAACAAGAGCTAGATGGCCGGCACGTGCTGTGAGGGCTGCGTCCCCGGGGGAGATTCCTGCTGCAGCCGCCCCCGGTACCCGACCGCGCCAATATTTTACGCCCGCCTCAAATATTTACGGCGGGTGCAGAGCGCCGGCCCCGTGGCTTCTTTATTCCGTCGGTCGGGTTTTGCTGGGCAGGTGGGCGGAGGCGGCGTAAGGGCTACCAACCTTCTCGAGTGCGAATAAAAGTGTGCCACCGCGATCGGGCTGCGCAGGAGGGCACTGGCCCGGGGTGGTCACGGCGCATGCGCGGACGGCTGCCAGGGCGCGCCGCCGCCGCTAGTGTAATGGAAAGTTAAATATTAAAGCGGCGCGGCGCCGTATACGTGACAGCACTGCGATAATATTCGCCTTTCAGGCGGCGCGGCGCCAGATGCACTCCCCGGCCAGAGCTGCAGGAAGTGGCAGAGGCCGAGGTGTGTGTGGCCGGCCGGGCGCAGCTGCCTCCCTACTCCTCCTCATAAATATGGTAATGCGAGTCGCGGAACGCAGCACTACATACGCCCGCGCATTCCACGCAAAAGGAGCTCCCCTGTTATCCCACAACAGCGGGATTCGCTGTTTTTCCGACTCAAGGCGCAAGCTAAAGCGTGACTGACACGCTGACAGTACTCGCCCCTGCCTGCCACTGAGGACAGCCGGCGGCCAGCAAAACCGCGTCTGCGATGCTTCACCCATTCAACGATGTATTCGCCGTCTTTTTGCTACGGAGAATATTCTCTTACTACATTTCTTCCATTCAACTGTGCTATTTTGCTATTGATTTCGAATCGACTTGGCTTCATATTCAGACACTTCAGCACTGTAATCAATGTTATACATCACAACGTGTACAAGGTGGCCAAAATAAAATTGGTCAGGAAAAATCTGCAACTAGTTGAAGACATAGCGTTGCACCGGTATATATTTAATTCAATTCTATTAGTACCTCTCACCATCTCCTTCTCCTCATCTCCTTCTCCTCACTCTGTGTCCATCTCCTCCACCTCACACACATTGCCATCACCTCCTGCCCACCGTCCGTTCAAATTCTACTCCCCCATCCCCTACCTTTATAGCTCTTCTTACCCCCTCTCCCTGTCCATTTCCTCCTTTACGCTTTCTCTGTCCATCTCCTCTCTCTCCCTGTTGTACAAAGAAACAAGTTTGAAGGTACATCCACCGGCATATGTTGACACTGCCTGATAAATGTATGGCAAAGAGAGTTAGTAGCGAAGAAGTACTAGATTTAAATGTCGTGACGTCACCCCTCATGCTCAAAAAATTAAAATGTTCAAATGTGAGTGAAATCTTATGGGACTTGACTGCTAAGGTCATCAGTCGCTAAGCTTACACTACTTAACCTAAATTATGCTAAGGACAAACACACACACCCATGCCCGAGGGAGGACTCTGATCTCCGCCAGTACTAGCCGATCCCTGATGCGACAGTTTTACTACATGACCAGTGAAAATGTAGTAAGCGATAAATTTCCTTCCTTTCGTCATTTTGTGGGAGCTGTAATTCAGAAAATAACTGGTAGATCTTTGAAATTATATGTAAAGTTTGCTGCAAGCCACCAAGTGATCTCCTCCTCAAATACTGCATTACAACAATCAGGGTATCCGCACTTCATGGCCTACACTTCTTTTCTGTCCCCATCCCATTTGACAGGTAGATGGTTCATATACCCCACAGTGATTTTTTTCAGACAGTAAGTGACATGTGTAACATGTTTGGCTGAAATTGGTCCAGTTGTTTCAGAGGAAATATGGAACATACGTACACACAAATATACACAGACATATGCCTTTTTTCATTATTCGATTTTGATGAAATAAAGCCTGTATGGTGTCGAAAACTATTGTCAAGTTACGTGCGAAAGCCCCATAAAAGTTCGTCTAGCATTTGGGAGATTGGCGGGTTGGAATATACATACAGCCAGACAGATAAGAAAGTTTTACTAAAACATTGAATCGCGATATCTTTCATTCCGTGAATTGATTTTAATGAACTAAGGACTATACGGTGCCTCAAACTGCTGTGCCGTGCGTTCATAAGCGCGGGCGTCGCACGTAAGACGCGGCTACAGGCTTCTCCAGCACCGCGTGCCAGCGCTCCAGTAGCAGCGGCGCGGAATACTTCAAAGTGCTCACAGTGGGGGCGCAACAAGAGATGCAGCAGTCATACCGTTGGACTCGACGGAGCCAATCAGGATGCAGCCCCACGTGACTAAGTCGCGTCGTCCCGGCCCGAAGGAGGGTCCTCTGATGGGCCTCCTGGAGTACGGAGCAGCTCTCCTGTGAGTCGCGACCCTGTTACTGTGATAGTACTTACGCGAGATGAACTTTGACTACGGACCTGGACACGAGTGATTACTTTGAGTTATGTTTCACCTTGTTTTCAGAATAAATCTTCTAAGTTGCTGTTAATTACGACTTTCCAGTTGGTAACAGACAGAAACGACGCTTTTATAGATTTATATATATAAAGACTGACGCGTGATTGATCCTTGTTAATGAACATCACAGAAGAGGCTGGAAGTGACCACCTTTGAATTCAGCGCAGCGCTGCGCTCGAGTTATCACAATGTGAGTGACGCCTCGCAACGCTGTCTGAGGAATAGCAGCAGTAGCGTTTACAGTGTTCTGCTGCAGCTCTTCCACTGTGCGAGAGTTACTTGAGTACGCCTGATCCTCCAGTTTTCCTTATAAGTAAACTTCACAGTCAGAAAGATCAAGCAATCGAGATGGACAGGAGATTGCACTGCCTTTGCTGAGAATATCTATCCAGTCGTTCATCGTCTGTGAGTTTATCCGTGCATTAAGCAGTTTCTGGGCATATCATATAGCATTAACAGTTTGCTGAAAGAACTATATTATGTTGTGGACACCAGAAATAGCGCACTAGACGCAGATCTTGAGAATCTCTGATGACTGTTGATGGTACTGACGGCGATTTTGTGATGTATAATGTGCATTTTGATAAATCTGCATGCCCTGACCGGTTGAACCAGGCTTCATCGGAACAAATGATAAATCGAAGATCGAAAAGTCCTCACTCTGCCGCATCGAAATCAGGGTTTCTAGCATTTTCTGTGAAGGTAGTTCTCCTGTTTACTAACAAGTTTACTCTGTGTCAGTCTTATATCCATTGTGGCGCGCGGGGTAGCCGCCGGTCTAGGGCATCTTGCACGGTCCGCATGGCTCCCCACGTCGGAGGTTCGAGTCCTCCCTCGGGCACGGGTGTGTGTGTCGTCCTTAGCGTAAGTTAGAGTTAGATTAAGTAGTGTGTAAGCGTAGGGACCGATGACCTCAGCAGTTTCGTTCCATAAGGCCTTATCACAAATTTCCAATTTTCTATTCATTGCCGGTTTTGCTTCGCCCTCTCTGTATATTCTGTTAAAGCATGGCAGCATCCTCTAGTGTGGTGTCTACAGGACTATGAGTCACCACAACTTATAGTAACCATACTGATGTAAATCAAGACGATGTAGTTCTAAGTTCTAGGGGACTGATGACCATAGATGCTAAGTCCCATAGTGCTCGGAGCCATTTGAACCATTTTTTTCAGTAGCCGTATCAACGTTCTGGATCTGTTATTCCGTTTCTGGCACCGACTGAAATTGGTGACACGCTCATGGGCAATGGGCAATATTCAGTGGAGTGGTGAGGCATATTTTACACTTCAGGGCACAGTGAATACACAGAACCACCGAATTTGGGGTACTGTTATACTTCGTGTTGAGCACAAAGAGCAATTGCTCTCGCCGTATATGAACGTATGTGTGGATTCACAAGCACCTTTATTCTCGGTCTTCTTGTGAGGTTGCTGTTTTCGAAGAGCACAACTGTGTGGAATCAACTGTTTGCATTTAAGATGGGGCAACACCTCATGTCGATCACCCACTGAAAGATCTGCTTAATGCAGCCCTCCACGAACTTATCATCTCCAAAAGTTTTCCAGATTCCTGGCTTACAAGATCACTTAACTTGAATTCATGTGACTTTTGGTTCTGGGGGTATTTACAGGAACGCATTTACCATGGACACATACTGTTGCTAACTAATCTGAAGGCCAGTATACACGAACACGCGCTCAGCTTCCACTAGAACTGCTGCTACCAGATGTTTATCACTTTGTTTTACGGATGCAGCATCTCGTTGACATCTCCAGCGCTAAAATGTTTCAGGGGTTTCAGAACGCAAAATTTGCATGAAATTTATAAGACATACAGTGAACAGACACATGTCTCTGAATAGAGCATCTCTTCACGTTTTTAACTCACATAACAAGTGATGAGCATTGGCACTGTTTGTGATCCGGCAAACACCATCAGCACGTGTTTGCATTCATTGAGGTCACTGCTGTCGAAATGAAATGTCGTGTGGACAGGGCGTCCCGTCGGGTAGACCGGTCCACTGGTGCAAGTCTTTTGACTTGACGCCACTTCGGCGACTTGCTCGTCGATGGGGATTGTATGATGTTAACACAACACCCAGTCCCTGAGCGGAGAAAATCTCAGAGCCAGCCGGGACTCGAACCCGGGCGTCTCAGCACAGTAATCGCCCGCGCTAACCACTCAGCTACGGAGGCGGACACTACTGCTGCTGCTGCTGCTGCTGCTGCCGCCCAGGAAGGCGCTACGGCAGCAGCCCACTGCAGAGATCTGTCAAGTTGCGTATCTCTCGGCGCGAACTAATTCGATGAGACAGTGTGGAGAGTATTGCTTGTCTTCAAGTTCTGATACGCCTGCTCCATGGTGGAGTGCTATGCTCCGTCGCATATAAAGAATCAAAACCTGGAGGTGTTGTCTATGTGCTACAGTTTTCTCTGTCTTTTAGTTTTCCTGCAGTCGTCTTTTGAAACACCGAATGTTCTTATGAATAACCTTGTATTACATCGATCACACCGAAGATGGAGACGTAGTTGCTACGTAACAGAAAGCAAATTAACTGAAACTATAAACATGAATAAGTGAAAGGACGTAGTAAAAAGGTAGCCTTGATTTTACCTAGAACTTCACATTCCATTATGTTATAGTGTTGATTATTACGGATCCTCTAAATCGACTGCAGACCCCCCCCCCCCCCCCCCAGAAAAAAAACTACGTTACTCCCATTTGCTAGAGTACAGACGTAGTCTAAAAAAATCGCATTACTTCTGGTTCGCAGAGCACAAGTGTAGCATCCACACATACCGTGACTTGTAGAAATACAAAACAATTGCATCTTCTCTCAAATTACATCTTTTTACGTGTGAGGATTTTCTTTCTGGACATCAGTCTTTCGACTGGTTTGATTATACTCTTCACCTTCATAACCTCACCTCTCTGTAACATCCTGTATGATCTGTTTCCTATGTTCTAGTCTTTACCTCCCTTTGTTTTCCCCTCTACTACTTCTAACGACAAGTTAACTGTAACTGAATGTCGTAGCAACTGTCCTACGGATCTATATAAACTTTCCGTATTTTCATAGACTTGTTTCCTCACTTATTGTTTTCAGAAGTACTACATTTGTCCATTTAATTTTTAACGTTCTTCTGCATTACAAAGTTTCAAATACTTCCAGTTTCTTGATCTATTAATAGACGATAGCCCACTTTTCATTTTCATACAATGGCGTCCTCGAGATTTGATTTTTTGGAACTTTTTCCTCAGTTTATTGCAGTAGCTAACCTTTTATTAGAGAAAGCTTTCGCTTTTTGTGTCAGTCACTTTCGGATAAATTCCTTGCTTTGGATATTTTGTGTAACCTCAAGGCCTGTATTGGCGACTCTTTCAATTCCGAGACTGTATACCTGCCAAAGTTTTACTAAACAAGTCGTTATTCTCCTCTCTAGCTCTCTTCATCACATTTGTCTTCCCTGTTTATCCGTGAACTATGTTCTGTCCTAAGTAGGTCGTCCGTTCCTGTTAATAGCAGGTTTAAGTATCCCTTACAGCTCGCAGAAGGACTACCAGATAGTCACCACCAAAAGTTGGCGTTGATATCTGTTGCCATTGAGCTTTTTTATCACTGTTGTAATTTTCTTACACTTCCTTTATTGTTTAATAGGCTCACAAGTTCAACGACAAGGGTGATACGGCGCAGTCCTGCCTTACACTCCTCTTGGCCCGAACCTGCCTTCTCCACCTTATACTTTTATTGCTGCCACTTAAGATTTATAGGTGTGGCTCATTATTTATCCGCTGGCTCCAACGTTCTAAAGACTGTGAAGGCCGAGCGGTTCTAGGCGCTTCTGTCTGGACCCGCACGACCGCTACGATCGCAGGTTCGAATCCTGCCTCGGGCAAGGATGTGTGTGATGTCCTTAGATTAGTTAGGTTTAAGTAGTTCTAAGTTCTAGGCGGCTGATGACCTCAGATGTTTAGTCCTATAATGCTCAGAGCCATCTGAACCATTTGACAGTTTCCTCCAGGTCCGCAAATGTTATTCTGTCGATAGCTTTCTCTTCAACCACAAACGCTAGAAATAAATCCTAATTTTTCTTTAACCTACCTTGCAAAAAAATGCTACGACAATGTATGAAACTACAGATATATGCTAAAGCGTGCGTCAACGAAATTTCCGACTGCGTTAAGGATGATCCATGGGACTTTCTATAACTACCTGTGAAGAACCTCTATGATTGTCTTTCGTCATTTACTCTGCGCTGTCCTCAGTCTTTCGCAGAAAAGCAAAATACTCTCTTATTGTGTGTAACTGGTAACTATTGACGTGAACCAACTGTATAAGTAATGAGATACCTACTTTAGACTTTATATAGATATAAACTACATGCTGTTAGTACTAGTTCGATAATTATATTGATTGGCCCAACAATGTATGAAACTATAGATATATGCTGAAGGGAGCGTCAACAAAATTTCTGACTGGGTTAAGGATGACCCATGGGAGCTTCTATAACTACATGTGAAGAATTAATCTATTACTCTACCACTATAAACCAAATGTTTAAATTGTGTTTACAAGGTACAGTTAAGACAATATCTCTCTTGTTACAAGGAGGAGAATGATAGCATAGTGAAAAAGATCCTAGACGGAGATGTTGTTGCGATGTGCTTCTCTTCCCAAGATGTCTGCTGGCAATTATGACAGATTACTAGCTTGAGTACCTTCCGCAGAAGCGTGCCCGCGCCTGCAGAAATGTCTAAGGCAACGGCAAATGTGAGGTGTTGGTTGAGCATGTAGCATACTTCTGAAATGCTACGAGAGAACATATTCAATGAACCGATCGCTCTCCATGAGGTCATGTGAAATAAAAGAGAATAATGTCACGAATAGCTAACCGACTATCTGAACGAAACAGAGGTGCCTCAACTGAACGTGAAAGACGGGTACCACCCACAGAGAGGAACACTGACAAGATTGTCCATCAAGCTACTAAATGAAAGTAACGGTCACTATAATAATCAGAAAGATGCATTAACGTGGTTCTGGACATTACAAATATTTACAAAAGGTACGCGGATGCAAAAAACATGTACGAAATACATTGGCGCAGGTGGTTGAGTTTGAGATTGAATGATACAAAAACTGAGTCCACGAACACAGCCAGCGATTGCTGAATAAGTTGATAGCCTAACGAAAAGACCCGCTAAGCACATATTGAGTGCTATTGGCTGATTATGAATTAGTTCAAATAACGAAATTTTGACTTTAAACGACTAACTTCGCAGTCCTCTCGTCACGACGTACCCAAATACTGCTCGTGCTTGCCACTCTGCTGATTTTCAGATACAGAGACCGGCTTCTGTAGTAGTCCCTGTACCTGTCATCAACTCCAAACTGAAGACATCTTCCCCTGCAGTACTGGAGTGTACTCTGGCACGTGTCCAGACACAGCCTCCTCTCGCTACCACCCCAAGACGAAGTGTCTTTCTCGTCTGCTCCACAAAGTGCAGCTGGGTCTGCCTCTACCGGTAACTTTGTAGTCAGCAGCAGTACATATTCCGTCTTTCAACCAATGAAAAGTTTACAACAAATGCAATTGTTTTCCTTCTCCTAACGAAACTGTCGTTCTTAACCAGTACTGCCCATCTCTCTCTCAAAGTGGTGCAGCAGACACGAATTCTCCTCCACTGTGTATGTGGTTTCGTTTTTCGCCCAATAGAAATGTCTGCTAGTCTGCGCTAGCGAGTCTCCGCCAGCGTCATGAAAGTAATTGTCATGAGCCGACCACAGGCATCCTTACTAAATTTAAACATCTACACCAGTGACCTCCTTCGGGCTGTCTCCCACGCTGTGTGCGTCGTGTTTTTCTCCTACTTTCACAGACCAAATCTTTTCTGAAGGGCATTTCTAAAGCTCATCACTTCCTGAAAATTTAGGATGTGGTGGGCAGGCTCTCTCGGCCGACCGCACCCCTCTGCGACTTTCTGGCGTTTCCGCGTCTACCGAAAATACAGCGCTCTTCAAAAAATGGTTCAAATGGCTCTGAGCACTTTGGGACTCAACTGCTGCGGTCATTAGTCCCCTAGAACTTATAACTACTTAAACCTAACTAACCTAAGGACTTGTAGTATATTTCGGGATTTATCATTTAAATCTGGTTCAAATGGTTCAAATGGCTCTGAGCACTATGGGACTTAACATCTGTGGTCATCAGTCCCCTAGAACTTAGAACTACTCAAACCTAACTAACCTAAGGACATCACACACATCCATGCCCGAGGCAGTATTCGAACCTGCGACCGTAGCAGCCGCGCGGTTCCGGACTGAGTGACTAGAACCGCTAGACCACCTCGGCCGGCTTTAAATCTGGTTCTACAAATGTTGTAAGTATGTTTCTTCGGGATGGTTTTACGTCTATCTTCAAGCATGTGACCATTCGTGATGACGTTCTCTGTTTAAGTTGAATATCGCCTGTTAGTCCTAGCTGCAATGGTTTCCACACACTTCAGATATTATAAGCTGTGGACCCATATTTCAAGAAAGTAATTTTAAGTTGTGACGCACTCGAACCCAGTTTTCAGTAGCAATAAACAACTTGGGGGGACGCAAGGATTGCCCTGGAGAACGATGGCCTGAAGGTCATGGACGTTTCCGTGTCGCAAGTTGGGAATGGGCCTAGATTGACTTGAAGGGCAATGACAGACACTTCGACGATGTCCATCCTTGCCACGACGAGTGCAGTGCGCCATCGACCGGGACAGTCTGCCCGTTGGTGTGTCACGAAACAGTCTGGACAAGGAGGCAGACCCAGCTGGCTGCGCCGACGCGGCTGGACAGGCTGTTCAGAGCTCTCTGAGACGGGCAAAAGTGATGAATCACGACGCCGCCGTCTGGAAGAAGGCTTGCGAGAATTCCGTCCCCGTGGCGGTGGTTGAACCGCATCCATCTGGGAGCAGGCCATAAGGGGTTCATTTATTGTCTGTGCGATCTCGAAAGAGTGCGCGATTTTCAGTAGCAATAAACATCTTGGGGGGACGCAAGGATTGCCCTGGAGAACGATGGCCTGAAGGTCATGGAACTTTCCGTGACGCAAGTTGTCCAAGAAAGGATTTACGATCTTGAGGGATGCCGTGCGACCTTCTGGATCGGGAGCGAAGTGGACCACTATGTTACGGATCAAGGAATTGGCATATGATGTTTTGCAAGACGCGTTGGCACAGGTGAAATTATAACGCCTGAGACCTTGCAAATCGCCAGCCGGAGTGGCCGAGCGGTACTAGGCGCTTCAGTCTGGAACCGCGCGACCGCTACGGTCGCAGGTTCGAATCCTGCTTGGGCATGGATGTTTGTGATGTCGTTAGGTTAGTTAGGTTTAAGTAGTTCTAAGTTCTAGGGGACTGATGACCTCAGATGTTTAGTTCCATAGTACTCAGAGCCATTTTGTTGAACCTTGTAAATCCGTCACCCAAGAGAGATGAGACTGGTCCACTTGCTTGTGGTACTGATGGAACTCGAGGCGGGATGCGACACCTTGGAACTGTCGTGAATGAAAGTCAGACAGCAACGAACACATTTCCTCGAAAGTGGGTGCATCTGGGTTTATTGGGGGAGCCAACTTCTTAAATAAGACAAAGATCTCCGGGGAAGCCCAAGAAAGGAAGAGGGACCATTGGAGAGCGTTATCGGAAACCCGAGAAACGGTGAAGTGCTGTTCCAGCCGCTGCAAATACGTGTCCTTGGCCTCCTTTGTATCTTTAATGCTGGTGGGCAGGGCTGCGCCTGGGAGGTGATAAAAGTCGGGAAGGGTTGTGAACCCTGTACCAGTAATCGGTCTGACAGCAGCTCAACTTCCTGACGCTAAAGCTCCATTTGCTCCTGGAACTACTGGTGAAACTGCTGTTCCTATTACTGCTGCAGGAGAAGTTATTTCTACTGCTGTTCAACGAGCTGTACAAGTTCCGCGTCCTTAATGCATCGTGAATCATTTACCTGGTCGCCAATTCTAGTAACCGGAATCCGACAGGACGGTGAGTCGCCGAAAACCACAGGAAGACAACAGCAATGGACAACAACGGAGACAACAACAACAGCTACTGACGGATATAGCACTATGCAAGTCCGAAAAGTGAACCAAATCGAGAGTCTACAACAATACAAGAGTGCAGTTGCAAGACGATTGAGTTCTGAACCCTTATTCCCTTATTTGCGTATTGTTTACGAAGAGTGATCGCCTCTGGTGATTTTTTCTTCTAAGATGGCAAGCAAAGGGAAACAGTCTCACTTTATTATGTTCTAGCCCCTTCGCTGTGCCGGCCGGAGTGGCCGAGCAGTTCTAAGGCGCTCCACTCTGAAACCGCGCGACCGCTACAATCGCAGGTTCGAATCCTGCCTCGGGCATGGATGTGTGCGATGTCCTTCGGTTGGTTAGGTTTAAGTAGTTCTAAGTTCCAGGGGACTGATGACCTCAGAAGTTAAGTCCCATAGTGCTCAGAGCCATTTTTTGAACCCTTCGCTATCGGCTATGTAGGGCCCCCGCGCCCGCCGATAGGTTGGCGAGCGGGCGTGTCCCGCCCACTGCACTGTGGCGGCGACAGCAGCGCTCGCAGGTTGTCGTGGAGGCCACCGAGCGGCTGTCGTCTACGCCTTGTGGCGGGCTGCCCTAATTGTCTGACAGGGATACCAGATCACCAACATTTTGCCGAAATTAAATTGCAAATATTTTCCGAAACACGAAAGAAAATGCGCCTGACGATTCTCAAGAGGGGCACTATGACACATATCCAACAGGGCGACAGCAAACTAGCTGATTAAGCTACGAACGACGTTGCACAAATGTAAAACGAGAGACAACTTTAGTGCATCACAAGTCATAAATCAGGCTCCGGAAGAAAAGGCGGTAAGCTTGAAACGTCCCGTCGGAGTCGTTGGAATCGGATCACTGGTTCAACTATACAGAAATTGGACAAAAAGTTGATTGGAGTCCTTTCGAAGAAACCATCCCAGGATTCGCTACAGTCGCTTTATGAAACCAATGGAATCTGCATGGCGAGACGCTCCTGTCCAACAGGAGCCGTGTGCTTTAATCAGTGTTTGTGCCGGGAGGTTGGTAGGCCTGTTAGTTTGTGTAGGCGCCGCCCTCAGCAGGTCAGCCAACCCTGCGAGGCTGGCGGCGACCGGCAGCGTGTAGCCGGCAGCTTGTACGCGCGCCCCGCCTCCAGAAATAGCGCCGCCTGTAAACACGGAGCGGCGGTCCATCTGGCCCACCACGTGGCGCGCGCCACAAAAACCCAGCCAGCAGCCACGGCCGGCACCACTGCCCACAGCTAGCTGCCTGCAGCACACATCCCCGTACGTCTGCCGTACAACGGCCCACACGAGTTTTGCGCCGCTGAATTGGATCGGTTGCCCCATCCGCAAAGCGAAGGGTATCAATTTCACAATCACTGCCTCTACATGGGGCCTCAAAGTCGAATTCCGTAAGCCAATTTCCCGGTACCGCTTCTGTTTGGTATGGAAACACTCCAATACCGATTCTGGAAATGTGCTTTTAGCTGCCGGATTTCCTCTTCCACAATCGATTTTCGCTCCAGTGTAAACGTACAGGTGATTTTGAATCGTGCTTCGGCTGTCAGGTGTGATGTAACAAAATAAAAGTGATGTAGTTATTCAATTGAAAAGTTGGAGTTTGAGATTTACCTTACTGTTTTATGAATTACAATTGGCGTAAGAATCATGGATTGACCATTGTCATAAAATATTGCATTATAAAATGTGAATAGTTTTTACTCGCAGTTTCTCGTGGCTTGAGCAGTCACAGCTAGCGTGCTATTCATTAAGAAATTGCATTATCGTCTTTCTAATTACTTCATGATCGTAGGTACGATCATACCCCGTTGTGAAGTTATTGTTATGACAAAACAATTTCCTAAGGGACCAGAAAGTTCTTAAGGGCGCAAAAACAACTGTAACATCACACAAAAGGGAAATTCAATATTAAAATTGATGCAAGAAGACGATAAAACAATTTTCCTTTTGTCAATGTAACGCGCACACTGATCTTGGTATCTGTAATCTTAACAAAATGCATAATTATAATGAAAATAGTACTGAGGAGATGATAGGAATGAACACTGCTAAACCAAAATAAATGCATAGGCCATTTGTGCGAAACAACAGGCGATTGGAAAACGGATATTTGACTGGTGTATCAAAACCACTGCAGCAGCG
Source organism: Schistocerca gregaria (assembly GCF_023897955.1). Taxonomy (NCBI): domain Eukaryota; kingdom Metazoa; phylum Arthropoda; class Insecta; order Orthoptera; family Acrididae; genus Schistocerca; species Schistocerca gregaria. The sequence continues at coordinate 533,175,266 of NC_064921.1, forward strand.
AAAACGATTTTCGAAATATGCTTTTCGTCTCATGTGAAAGTAGCAAATGGCCACGATTTATTTCTGCAGTTAAGATGCAGATTTTACTATTAGGTCTACGACTTTGCTTCCGCCGTTTTGCAATACACGGCAGTAGCGGCAAGTGTGGTTCAGGTGGTTTGTCATAGGTGTAATACAATACACTAAGGCACCTGTAAACATAATGCCATAAAAATATTAGTCGATTTTTGATTGCAATATAAGGTTATTCTCGATTAAGTACGTCAACTTACGTACCCTTTTCTCGCCATTTGCGGGGACTTTTCATTTTCTACTTTAACATGAAGAAATCTGCGGCTGTGGCTCTTAAAATGCTGGGTAAGACCAATGCCGAGGGAAATATTAGTCGAAGAACGTGCAGAGAATGTTTTCGACGCCTTAACAACGGCCGGCCGGGGTGGCCGAGGGGTTCTAGGCGCTACAGTCTGGAACCGCGCGACCGCTACGGTTGCAGGATCGAATCCTGCCTCGGGTATGTATGTGTGTAATGTCCTTAGGTTATATAGCTTCAAGTAGTTCTAAGTTCTAGGAGACTGATGACCTCAGAAGTTAAGTGCTCAGAGCCATTTGAACCAGCCTTAAAAACGGTGATTTTGATGTCTAAGACCGGCATGGCGGGGGAAGACAGAACGTTTTTGTAGCTACTGAAACAGACGAAGACAGTCACAGGACATCATTATCGAAAGCAATTGATGCGTTCGAGCCCAGCACTGGAACACAAACGGCCTCAACACGGCGATAGACACGTTAATGTAATTTTGCAGCAGGTCAGTGCTCGACCACATGTAGCAAAACCCGTCAAAATATACATGGAAACGTTGAAATGAGAAGTCCTATCACTCCCGCCGTATTCTCCATACGTTGCTCTCTCTGATTAGCACCTTTTTCGATCAGTGGCATACAGTCTGGCTGACCAGCACTTCCGATCATATGAAAAAGTGCAAAATTGAATCGATTCGTGGATCCCTACAAAAGACAAACAGTTCTTCCGCCACGGGATTCGTTCGCTATCCGAAAGATGGGAGAATGTAGTGGCCAGCGATGGTCAATACTATGAATCATAATTTTTTTGTAAGTTTTTCCAAATAAAGCCCCGAACTTCGAGAAAAAACGGCGGAAGCCAAGTTGTAGACCTAGTACTTTTTACCCTAAAATTAGTTGAAGAAATTAACGTGAGTTTTTTTCAGCCGAGGAAGCTCCACCTCGACTCGCCATATAGCAGCACTCTGTCTACAGGCCACAAGTGGCCCATCGGGACCATCCGAATGTCGTGTCATCCTCAGCTGAGGATGCAGATAGGAGGGGTGTGTGGTCAGCACACCGCTCTCCCGGTCGTTACGATGGTTTTCTTTGACCGGAGCCGCTACTATTCGGTCGAGTAGCTCCTCAATTGGCATCACGAAGCTGAGTGCAACCCTAAAAACGTTAACAGCGCATGGCGGCCCGGATGGTAACCAACAGCCGGCCACGCCCGACAGCGCTTAACTTCGGTGACCTAACGGGAAACGGTGTATCCACAGCGGTAAGTCCGTTGCTCGTCCCGCCATATAATTGGCAGATATTTTTATTCTACTTTCACGTCCGTAATCTGACATAGCATAATTATTTACCTTGACTTCGCACTCGCACGGTTGTCTCACATTGCACGAAACGATAGCTGGGAGAACAAGAGCAAAAAAATTGCTTTCCAAGAGAAGTAGACACCCTTAAAGGTGCAAATAAAAGATCTTTGACAGTACGAGTATCAACAGAGGGCAGCTAGCACCCAGTGTAGGGTAAACCAGACGACCGTCTGGAGCACTGTCCAAGACAACTGCCACCATCCGTATCACTTACAGCACATACAGGCCTTTTAATCTACGGATTTGTCTCCAAAGCGACGGTTTGGTGCTGGTTCTTAGCACAGGCCATCACGGTACTGGGATTTCCCTGACCCATCCTGTTCACAGATGAGGCTGCTTTTACGAGGGGCGGGGTTATCTATCTTGACAACACCCGCCTATGTGCTATATTGAATCCCCAGGGAAACATCAGCAGTAGGTGAACGTCAATGTGCGGGCGGGGATTGTGCGACCGGTCATCCTCCCACAATGCATCACATGCGAGACACATCAGCTCTTCCTGCCGGTGACGCTCCCCCCCCCCCCCTCCCGCTGGAAGGACTGTCTTTCCTGAAACGAATGTGTCTATTACATGATGCTCACTGCCCTTTTGAGGGTGTAGCTGAAACACTGGTACAAACAGAACATTCCCACTTGCCTACTGTGTTCTCATGTGTGGTTGCATTCACTGAAATCTATACTGTCAAAGACCTCTTATCTTCACCTTCAAGCGGGTGTACCTGCCTAGGAATGCATTTCTGCCCATATGTCAGTATCACATGTTTTGTTCGTTAATTTCTCTGGGATCGTTTCCTGCAGTCTTCTTCATCTAACAAATTCTGTTTGCATACTCCGCAAGCCACTGTACAGTGTGTCGCGGAGGGTACATCACTCCCACATTATTAATGTCTAAAAGCCTCTGCACGCATCGTAATCTCTCTTGCCTTACTCTCATGATCCCCAAACGAGACAAGCGGTGGTGGAAGCACAGTGATCGCACAGTCATCAGCGAATATACATTCTTCAGATTTAGATTCGCGAGAATTACGTTGTCTCTCTTCCAAGGATTCTCATTGAAGTTCTGCGACTACTCCTGTTTCACTTCCATATGGGTTATATCGATCTGTTACAATCCTAGCAGTGCTTGTCTAGATTCGTCTATATAATGAGAAGGTGCTGCCCCACAGCTAGTAGATATTCGTAAAATGTCATAATAAGCGCCTTCGGGTGATGATAAAATCTTTATTTGAACAACCATCAGATTCCTAAATATCAAATTGAAATAACACATAAGTAGGATTGCAAGATTAAACTGTCACAAATCTGTTAAGTGATGTAAATGTTAATGACAATGCACGTAATAAAAGTCACATACTCACTTTAAAGCATTTGGAGCATCATATTAGGCGAACATACTAATAAAAAAAGAATAAATAAATTCGTTGAATGTCAGATTCCACGCCTATTTGATTAGGACTCCAGACACTTGAATATTCTAGAATTTGCCATACCAGCGTCTTGTAGTAGCTCGAAAACAGTGAGGCCGATCGTAACCAAGTAGTTGTGACGCTGCGCTGCCTTCTGCAGCCCAAGTGCGACAACTGTCAAAGTCAGACCGTTGCATATTTCCACACTCGAAATACGGCGAGTCCACCCTAACAGATGCACGAGTCGCTTAAGATGTCCATGATTGAATTTTAGGCCTGCTACTCTCGCGTGAAATCTTCGCAGTGAGCTTGCTATCGGAACATGCACACATCACGCTAACACTTCTTGAGTTAATCCTAGTAATTCAGAACCTTTAGAGCAGCTAAATTATATAGAGACTTCTACAGAACGTCCATTGGCTTCCAACAGCTTAACTCACAGAGTGCTTGCTTACGAGAAGGGAAAGTGACCCCGAGAGGCGGATTAATGATCATTGTTCGGATATACCGGTTATTCCGAGTGTGCTTTTTAGGTGGTTTCACACGCTCGATGAGACAAACGCCTGGCTGGTTTCCAGTCTTTGCAAGACACACAGAAATTGAAATACATTAACACACGGAACAGGAAATACACACGATTGGCAGGAGAAAATACTCACGCCTGGTCTCCCCGCAGGTTAAATAACGACTGGCTGCAGCAAGTGCATCTGGACATTAAGTTAAAATAAATTGGCAATTTATGAAATAGCGGACCCCACTACCTGCCAACCTGCTCACGTCAATACGAGATCTACTAATGAACATTGTGTTATGACAACACTAAGCGAACTGAACTATGTCATGAGAGCATGGAAACACGTGACATAAAGGCACTAAGAGGAGACCGCATGCAACGTTCTGTGTGACAGAAAGTCTCGAATGTGGTAATTCTGACTACGTGCTCAGTAAGTTTGATACGGTATCCTGTAAACTGCATCCAGTTAGGTTTGGACCCAGAAAACTCCGTCACTTGCCCGGCAGGCTCAAGAGGAGAGGGCTCTACATGGTATACTGATGGAGGACAAGAACTATAGTGCCATTTCTTTTACAATCGGAAATGGTCATAATCGATTTTCTATCGCATGAAATAACATTTTGAATTTGCTTACGACCGTATCTTCAGTAACAACGGAGACACAAAAGCCGAATGAAAATACAGAGCATACTTTAAAATACATATAAAATAAAATGTGGTCCCTAACCATGGGTCAGTATAAGGCACATGCAAGGTAGATAAGATGCGTTGTCATACCGACTGAAAGGCCCGGGTTATGCACGTATACATTATCTGTACAGCAGAACTATCACTTCCAGTGCTAAATGGGCTCGTCCTTTATATGTGACTTAAAACATGAGTACAGTTTTGTTTATGATTACAATTCTAGATCTACATCTACACGGCGCAGCCCACTAGAGGTTATGATAGACGGTACTTTCCATTGCACCAGTTGTGAGCGCTTCCTTCCGATCCATGCACATTTGGAGCGCAGGGGGAATGATAGTTTAAGCCCCTCTGTGGCCCCTGTTGTAAGTCTAGTTTGGTCGTCACGATGACTAATAGAATGATACGAAGGGGACTTGTAGTATATTTCTGGATTTATCATTTAAATCTTGTTCAGATGGTTCAAATGGCTCTGAGCACTATGGGACTTAACATCTGTGGTCATCATTCCCCTAGAACTTAGAACTACTCAAACCTAACTAACCTAAGGACATCACACACACCCATGCCCGAGGCAGTATTCGAACCTGCGACCGTAGCAGCCGCGCGGTTCCGGACTGAGTGACTAGAACCGCTAGAGCACCTCGGCCGGCTTTAAATCTGGTTCTACAAATGTTGTAAGTATGCTTCTTCGGGATGGTTTTACGTCTATCTTCAAGCATGTGCCAGCTTATTTTCTTCAGCATCTCTGTGAGTGTCTGCTACAGTAGAACAAACATGTGACCATTCGTGATGACGTTCTCTGTTTAAGTTGAATATCGCCTGTTAGTCCTAGCTGGAATGGTTGACACACACTTCAGATATTATAAGCTGTGGACCCATATTTCAAGAAAGTAATTTTAAGTTGTGACGCACAAGTGATATGTAAGAATCACCTTTGTAGACTGTTTGCATTTCCCTAGAATTCTACCAATAAACCTAAGAATGACATCTGCTTTACTATGTGATCGTTTCACTTCATATTCCTAAAAACTGTCAATCTTAGGTGCTTTTTGGAATTGGTCGATACCAGTTGTAATTCTTTGATAAATAGTCATAGGATACTACGTTTTTTGTTTTGTGGAGTGCACAATTTACATTTGTTTGAGATGCAGTTTTTGTGTTGCAGCGAAGCAGCAGGGCAGAGGAGGTACGTTAGGATAACATTACGCATCACCTGACCATTAGCAGGTGCAAATACGGCAATGCTCAGCGTAAGATAGGAATTCAATGTGATCGATAGTGTCATGTCTTAGCTTCGGACACGTCTTACTTAGGGGAGTTTCATCTAGTGTTATATTATATCCCGCGGAACCCTATTTGCCTTAATTGACTGGTCCCTGGGAAACACACTTCTGGACTAAGTGTCGTCCATGTGTTCATTTTTCTGTGTGTCCCTTTTTCTCACGCGCTGTTAGAGAGTTGAAAGTTAGAGAAATAGTGTGAATGTGGTTAGAAGACCCTTCTGTGAGGTACTTAAGTGTGAGTTGCCGATTAGTCACGTAGATGTAGATTGTGAAAGCTATCCCATATGTTCGGAAATCCCTTAGGTGCATCTTGTTGTCCCACATTAAGAAAATTTACAGCGTCATATTCGACGACAAGGTAATGAGAGACGAAAGTCAAGCAACCGAACGAGGTGGCGCAGTGTTAATACACTGAAGTATTCCGGAGGATGGCAGTTCAAATCTCCAAAGAGGTTTAAATTTTCTATTAATCCCGTAAAACGCTTAGGTTCAAATGGTTCCTTCAGAAGGGCATAGCTCTTTTCTTTCCCTATCGTTTTCCAATCTGAATTTGTGCTCCGCTTATAAGGACCTTGGCGTCCACGAGATGTAGAATCCTAGTAATAGTTTTTTTTCTTCTTTGCAAAGAATAATGTTAGAATCTGCTGTATCCTCCTCCAACAAGCCATTCCACATTGGCCCTAAATGATTCAGAGAAACCATGAATCTCATAGTGATTGAACGGGGACATTCCTCCTGAATAAGAGCCCAACCGACAGAGACACTGCACAGCAAAAAGCGCCGGCTGCAGTTGGGTTTTCGACATGTCTCGTAACTCCATCACTGTGTCATGTGGTAAAATATTGACGGAGATCCTATCAGCGCTGTATTTTGAAGATTCCGCAATTTATGGACATTATCGTAGAATGTTGGACACAAATCTGCACGTTTTGATTTTGCAGTCGTCTCATATGTCTTCCATTATCAGACTTAGCCGGCCGATGTGGCCGAGCGGTTCTAGGCGCTTCAGTCTGGAACCGCGCGACCGCTGCGGTCGCAGGTTCGAATCCTGACTCGGGTATGGATGTGTGTGATGTCCTTCGGTTAGGTAGGTTTAAGCAGTTCTAAGTTGCAGGAGACTGATGACCTCAGATGTTAAGTCTCGTAGTGCTCAGAGCCATTTGAACCATTATCAGACTTAGAATTTTAGACGATTAAAAACATTGCTTTCAGCAATATCTGGAGCTGTGACCTTGCTGATACCATCCTACAGAACGTGAATGCTGGCAAACATGAATCAGTCAGTAACAACACATTAAAATGAACTGAAAATGGCATACACGCCGAAATCGTCATTGCAAGTTAAGTAATTCCAGTATCAGTCGATGCGAGACACATCGTCGTTTCCGTAATACCGTAAGACTAGCTCTCCAGGTAAACAGCGACTAATCGAAATAGTTGGGCGTAATATCGAAGTTTCTTAGAAAACTAGAAAAAGTATTAAATAAGGTGTCTATCATCACATTAGGTCTCACTTATCTATTACGCTATTTGTGCTCATATATGAAACAAAAAGATTGCTTTCTGTGCATAATTCAGTACTCTTGCACGCAAGAAAAATAGCTTAAACACTGTCTTCTGTCAACTTCGTAACAATACAAGCATTTTACTTTGTAAACAATCAAGCAGATGCTCACTTCTTATCCCAGTTGCGCTTCTTTTTCATTCTATTTCTCTGAGTCTCATTTATTTCTTTTTCGCTCTTTATTTTGCGCTTTTCCACTTACCTCTTTCCCTTTCTCTTCTCTCGTGTCCATCGCTGCCACTGGCTACAGTCTAAATCTGACTACCTGAAAACTATCTTCGCTAGTCTATTTCTCACACACAATTACGAATTATGGGGTTTTGCTCAAGTATTTACTGTTTCTGACGTACCTACTGGTAATTACTAAAAAATTTAAGAGAGAGCTCTATGGACCCTTTCCTGCTACGATAAATCAAATTATGAAATCCAATCGAGGGCCGAGACAGGAATTCTAGAATGTCGACAAAAATACTAAGCACAAAGAAATCGTAAGACAAGAACGTCGCCCTCACCCTAGCCAAATTGGAGACTCGCAGCCGGAGAGAGAGAGGAAGGTGTTCTGGACAAATCTCGGTAAACCCAAGTGGACGAGTATACGAAACATGTTCCTCCAAAATACCTAGAACTAGTCACATAAGTGTCACAGTTTTCGTTTGCCTCTAATTATGCAAATACATCGATAGTGATAACAAGGTAACGAAATCTGGAGAAATTCAACGAACATTACATTGTACTCAAAAGATGGAACTATGATGTCGTATACTATTTGTACTATGCATTTCGGTATATCTTCCTGGTTACTACATAGCTGCAGAAACTGAGAGAACAGTTTGGAACTCTGGAATAAAATTTTGCAGAAAAAGTGAAGATGTGCATCTACATGGATACTCTACAAATCACATTTAAGTGCCTGGCAGAGGGCTCATCGAACCACCTTCACAATTCTCTATTATTCCAATCTCGTATAGCGAGCGGAAAGAATGAACACCTGTATCTTTCCGTACGAGCTCTGATTTCCCTTATTTTATCGTGGTGATCGTTCCTCCATATATAGGTCGGTGTCAACAAAATATTTCCGCATTTGGAGGAGAAAGTTGGTGGTTGGAATTTCGTGAGAAGATTCCGTCGCAAAGAAAAACGCCTTTTTTAAAATTATGTCCAGGTCAAATCCTGTATCATTTCTGTAACACTCTCTCCCATATTTCGCGATAATACAAAACGTGCTGCCTTTCTTTGAACTTTTTCGATGTACTCCGTCAGTCCTGTTTGGTAAGGATCCCACACCGCGCAGCAGTGTTCTAAAAGATGACGGACAAGCGTAGGGTAAGCAGTCTGCTTAGTAGGTCTGCTACATTTTCTAAGTGTCCTGCCAATAAAACGCAGACTTTGGTTAGCCTCCCCCACAACATTTTCTATGTGCTCCTTCCAGTTTAATTTGTTCGTAATTGTAATACCCAGGTATTTAGTTGAATTTATGGCTTTTAGATTAGACTGATTTATCGTGTAAGCGAAGTTTGAGTTTCTTTTAGCATTCATATGGATGACCTCACACTTTTCGTTATTTAGGGTCAACTGTCACTTTTGGCACCATTCAGATATTTTTTCTAAATCGTTTTGCAATTTATTTTGATCTTCTGATGACTTTATTAGTCGATAAACGACATCGTCATCTGCAAACAACCGAAGACGGATGCTCAGATTGTCTCCCAAATCGTTTATATGGATAAGGAACAGCGAAGAGCCTATAACACTACGTTGGGGTACGCCAGAAATCACTTCTGTTTTACTCGATGACTTTCTGTCAATTACTACGAACTGTGACCGCTCTGACAGGAAATCAGAAATCCAGTCAGATAACTGAGACGATATTCCATAAGCACTCAATTTCATTACAAGGATATTTTTGGAAATGAGATCGGGAGAGGAAAGGATTGCTGTTGACAACAGAGAACAGTAATACAGCTATGAAAGGACGTAATATCTCACAAAGATTAGCGTTACTTGGCTCCCAGAGACAAATTTCCGCTATACGTCACGTTAACGCACACGCGAAAACAAAGGAAGCAGAGAAAAGAGCACTGCCTATTAGCCGGCCATAAACTAGTCACAAGGCGAAAAAGAGACTGAAGAAGACGGTTCAATGACAAACAAATGTACCAAGAAAACCAGCACTACTGTTACCCTACAGTTTGTCTCCTTCTAGGCTAATGCGCGCTTCCGTTACAACAGCGTCCGCTGCGAGTAATGAGCTTAAATGGCAGACGCCTGATGTAAACCCTTCCATGAAGACAGCTGACGGCGTGGGCTGCGTCTGCTCGGATTTCACATTCTGCGAAACCCGACAGATTATTCTACATCAGTACCAACTTCTCGTAGAATGGAAGGTGATACGGAATTCTAATTTTTAAACAATTTCGTAACGTTAACTTTGTGTTTTGCTTAAATTCCTCTACATATCTACGAATTATTCCTTACGCTACTGCCAACCTTTACTTCCATCCTTCTGCAGGCATTTTTTACTTGCCATATATACCTTTCCCGTTTCTTGTTGCTTGTCTACAAAACTTCAGAGTTTTATTCATGTGTCTGTAGACATTGCCTCACAACAGCTATCACAAGTTCTACCCATGAAACGTTTACACTGTCATCACACAAATAATATTTACGAGTTTCCGATCCGTTAAAACCAAGGAGAGTGTTCTGTGCTAACATACTCAGCCACTGGGTAATTTTAATGTGCTGCCAAGGCAATTCAAAGTTGGACTTCGAGTCAGTTCCAGAACTTCTTGAAATAAACTCTGTACTTCAGAAACAGCTCCTCGTTTCCGCTCAGCCCTACTGTTCCACAAACATGAAACTCATTATTGTACATTGAGGAGGAAACGGCAGTATAATTTGCTTTTCTCCTGTTCAACATCTACAACGTCCTGGTAAATGTTGAAATTCAAGCAGACCCACTGCGCGTGCAAAATGAATTTGTAGTAGTTGCGAAATAGCTTCGAATTAGTGCACTCCTATGAACTGATTAACACGTTCTAGCTGTCGCTGAAAATTGTGTTTCTCGCTGTGGGACGGCGCGACAATTCATGTTTTCCTGCATCTGCCGGCATTGATTTGCTGTTTCTCACCGTTGGATGGGGATTGTATTCAAAGCCGAAATGCTACAATTTTAATATATTGGCCTTTTATTTTGGAAGTCAATCCTTTTAAAACAACGAGAGATCACACGAAATAATTTTAGTTTAAAACATATATGTGGGGTCTGTTCTTTCGGACAACGATCCCTTCAGTGCAGATGCACATCAAGCTCGAACTCTTGCAGGAATAGGCGAGATACGGCGAGTAATGAGGCTACTGAGCGGGGGCACTGCATCAGCAGTGCGTGGTATAAGTTGACAGCCGCTGCAATGACCGAGCGGTTCTAGGCGTTTCAGTCCGGAACCGAACTGCTGCTACGGTCGCAGGTTCGAATCCTGCCTCGAGCATGGATGGGTGTGGTGACCTTAGGTTAGTTAGGTTTAAGTAGTTCTAAGTTGTAGGGGACTGACGACCTCAGATGGTAAGTCCCATAGTGCTCAGAGGCAATTGAACTATTTTTAAGTTGCCAGTATGATGGGAGGCGTGCCTGGGTAGCCCGTGTGGTTGTGGAGACCACTGTGTCCGGATGACGCAGTGGTCAGCGCATCTGCTTAGTAAGCAGGAGACCATGATTCGAGTTCCAGTCCAGCACAAATTTTCAACTTGTCTCATTGATATAAATCTATGCCCATTGCCAGCTAATGTCATTAATTCCTTTCTGTCTTACCGAAAATTAATCACAAATTACATTGTATTTCATTTCTTCAGAAAGTACTCTGGCTGAGTGCTCACACAAGATTGTATTCACAGCTGCTAGTTGCGCCTGGGTGATACGTAATATGCCATATGCTAGTGTATTGCTGGTACCGTAATTCTTAGAGTCGAGCGTGAACCACTGTGATACACGTCGCTCGATGGGAAGTTCTAATGTGAGCCACCGATGGTACACGCCGGTGTGAAAGTATTATAGGAACGGTCATGAGGTTCCCCCTACAGCGCTTCTGCGATAATGCTGTAGCTCCTGCGAAGCTGCAGTCTGCTTTCAAAATAACTGTTCTTTCTCAATCTCCTCCGCCGAACGAACTACTCATCCGCCGTCCGAGGTGGCTGAGCGGTTCTAGGCGCTACAGTCTGGAACCGCGCGACCGCTACAGTCGCACGTTCGAATCCTGCTTCGGGCATGGATGTGTGTGATGTCCTTAGGTTAGTTAGGTTTAAGTAGTTCTAAGTTCTAGGGGACTGATGACCTCAGATGTTAAGTCCCACAGTGCTCAGAGCCAATTGGTGAACTATGAGGGGCGTTCAATGAGTAATGCAACATGTTTTTGTCACCCAATATCAATTGAAAAAGTGCAGAATTTGTTGTGGGACATCAAGGAATATTCCCACCTCAACTTCTATAGATTCATGATGCACCGGTAGGTGACGGTTCTACTCGCATCCTTCAGAATAGCGTCTGTAACGGAGGTGCATTCCAAAGAAAGAGCTGTCATTGAGTTCGTTTTGGCGGAAAAGCAGAATATCGCAAACATTTATAGGCGTTTGCAGAAATTCTACGGAGGCCTGACAGTGACAACAGCATGGAAGTAGTGCTGTGAGGGCGGCTCGTGAGGGGTGCTTGGGTAGCACAGACAGTACACCACTTTCCCGCGATAGGCAAAGATCCGAGGTACCAATCCCTGTCCTCCGCACAGCTGTAACCTGCCAGGAAGTTTCAAATCAGCGCACACTCCACACTGCAGAGTGAAAATTTATTTTGGAAATACAATGGTATCAAACACTGCCGTGGAATTGAGGGAGTAAATTAAATTCGCATTATTGGCCGGAAGTCCCTCGAGAGGGGTGTTCTACAGCTTGTTTCCAAGTTCTTTCAGCAGAACGTCAATTCAACGACCTCCGCGCCCTTAACCTACCCCAGTAATGCTAGCGGGGAAAGCAGAACTACAGTTTAACGTGGAAGCCAAACCATATGTCAGTCCTTGCGTACTTTCTTATCATTGAGAGGTGAAGGCTAGTGTAAAAACAGGATGAAAAACTTCCGGGTCCGACCGGGATCGGATCACGTGTCCTCTCGATTTCCAGTCACTCGCGTTGTCACCAGACCTCCACGACCGACAGGGAATAAAGGAAAGACAACTGGAAAATGGTATGGATTGTACGAAAAATTGTAAATAAATAACTATATGTATTTAACTGCGGTACTAAACATGCGAGTGAATCGTTCACATGTCTCATCAGTAGTGAACGAAGAGCTGTTAAACAGAACAGGTGCGACCTAGTCTATGAAAGGGAACTGATTATAAAGTGTATGTGTGGATTTTTATTTCCTCTATATGCTCTGAGTTATCGGATTTAGGTTTATTTAGTTAATGTGGAAAGAGTCTTTAAGCACAACAGTAAGTCAATAGAGCAACATAAGCGTTAATTGTCTAACATGAAGTAGGTTTCTTTTTTACAACAACAGATGTGTGGTGTTGTTTTTTAAATGTTAGGACATTTCCATCAGAAATTTAGGAGTCACCAAAAAACTTACCCAACGTGATACGAAAATGAGGAAAATTATTAACTGACCGTCGGGTGCCACATATGGTGGTTTTAAAAGGCTACTGACTGGTTTGATAAAACGAATATATATGGCAGATCAATCAGTTATGTCTCAATTACAGCAAGGAGTTTCAAAACCAAGTTCGCTGAAACTCAGGTAATTTTTTCTCCCCAGTAATACTAAAACATGAATGCTGATACTTGTATTTGAACCCAATGTGTCTAATCAGAAGCCGTTGTTGAGAGATAGAAGACATGTAACTGGGACCGAGTATCGTTGGTAGAGAACAGGTGGTAGTGGACATGCCTCAGAATACTTCTGGTACAGCCGTGCACCGTTCGTTCAAACAGTTGTTATGTTCACTACATTTACACACATTCGTTCAACCAAATTTATTACACGCATAGCTTACTAAATGGCAAAAAATACTGTTGAGGCAAGAAAACCGTATCATTTATAGAGGTGGAGGTGAGAGAGCAAAACGGGTGACACACAAAAATAGTCGAAACGGCTCTTGTTCACGTTGAATACATCGTCGTATGACGTGATAAGGTTATTGGTGGCGGTGAAACGGACATTTAACTGTAAATGTTGTAGGATACAACGCCTAGAACTCTGAAGACTCTTCCAGAATAAACTGATCGTTCCCCCATACCTTTAAGTTACGAGGAATTAAGGATAATAAGTATCTGAAACGTTAGTTTTCGTATGAGCTTTGGTTCCTTCTTATTAGACACGCGGATGTGGCGTGGGAAGGATGCCTGTCTACTATCCTCTCTTGGAGCTATTATTACTCTATTTTACTCTCACGGCGTCTGCGCGAGCAGAAGAATAGGAAATCTAGATTCCGTCCTGTACATGAAATCTGAGCTCCTGGAGTTTTGTAACTAGGCTTCCGTGAGATAATCGGCTTTCTCGGAATGTCTTGGAATGTAAGCGAGTATTTTAGACTCTCTCCGGAAATTTAAACTGACCTCCTTTCCTTTGTGTGCTCCTGATACCCGCAATTACGTAAATCTAGTATGAATACCACACGATTGATCTGTATACTGATATGAAAATCATCGGATGAAAAATACAGTGTGTTCCTAAAGTCCTGCTGCCATTTTTTAAAAAAAGGAACTAGGGAACTATTAGAGATGCAGACTCGTTGTTTAACGTAAAACGAGTAGCAGCTTCCATATTCGCAGTGCATCGAAATGCAGACATATCTGGAAAGCGTGTGTCATCTGGTATGCAGAATCGAAATCGGTGACTACGATACCCATAACGGAACATCCGCTACGACAGACCGAAGAGCTGCAGCCAGTCATCATCTTCCATATCTGTTTGGACGCACAGGGTGCGATGACACATCTTCTGGAATATGAATGAGTCGTGACGATCCCATCGCATGGCATCCGTACTCTCCCGATGTCACGCCATTATAATTCTTTTTGTAGGGCTACGTCAAGGAATTCAAACAGCAGACAAATGATACAACCGAAAGATCGCTGAAGCTCAGGTAATCTTGTTCGCTAGAGCAATATGTGAGTATGAGTCCTTAATGCGTGTAACATGCAGACGTGTTTCAGTGCAATACGTCCCACAACGGATTACAGAAAATGCGTCAAATGTGAATCACCAACACAATGCAGATGGCTTTGGCTGAATACTACAAGGAGAGCATTGTCAGTTCTTCCTCTGCTATACATAGCATGGCAACACGTTCGTCCCGCTTGGCCAATGTAAGTACAGTCATAGGCAGCCAAGGATAGTCGAGAAACGAGCTGATGTAGCTTGAACATTGAAGCTATGGACAACCGATTTTATCTGCAGAATATTCGTCCGTACGCCGAATTAATGAACGCTGCAAGTTCCGTGAGTGAATGTAACAAGTTTATTTTCAAACTAAATAGAAATAAAATACCATGAACATTTACACTGTTGTACAGATATTTGTAGGACAATACAGAGATCCACCGGCGACTTTGAGTCCCTTACACTAACTTAACTGGTAAATATTACTGGGCCACCTTCGAAGCACCATCAATAACAACAGTGACTCATAAAGAAACTTCCAACACCAATATGTATCTTTTAAGATATTTCATCATTGTGTCACAGAATTGTAACGGTTTCGCACCATCACTGATTCATTATAGATTGCACGAATACGACGACAAGTTAAGACAATCGTAAGATTAAACCGTACATGAAATGCAACATGAGCACGGAACTGTTAAAGTTCTTATTTTTTCCTTTTAAGTGGATAAGAACATGGGCGCCGTCTCTACAGATATGACTCACATGTTTCAGATGGCATCAGCAGCGCATTTTATGATGTGTAGACACGCCATAGTGGCCAATTACAATTCCTCCGGGAGCCGGAGTACTTGCACCGTGAAACGTCCCCTTAAAAAAAAATTATGAATTACTGTGCTGATAAACATCATACATTATTTGATTTTCAAACAGCTGAGCAGAACTGAACGTACCCAGACATTTCGCTCTTTACCTATGCTGATCAACACTAAACTGACACACAATATTTTCAGCGCAACGCAATCTGACTTTTAATAATCCCTACAGAAGAATGGCCCTGACTAACATTAACCTATACCTTTCACAAATCACTTACCTCACAAAAATCTTCATTACTCGAACTACTGCAATAAAGCGAGCGCCACTAATGCCAGCTAAATAAAAGATTCTAACTACTGAAGGCACTAACTACTGATAGGCATAGTTAGCAAATGAAAGATTCTGATAAAGAACAAACAATGTATTTACCTTGATAAGTGTTCAAGAGTCATAAATATATAGCAGTTCGTGGCATCCAGTCTTACAAATTTACTGTCTCTGATCATCCGCGCTCAAAATTCCGCCATTTCTCTCCCCACATCCACCACTGCTGGCGGCTCACCACTAACTGCGCAGCGCTACGCGCTGTTCACATCCAATTCCCCAACACTACAGTAGCGACTATTCCAACAATGCCACACAGCCACAGACTGCACACAGCACAGCCAGTGATTTTCATACAGGGCGCTACGTGGCGTTACCAATATAAAAACCTAAATAGCCTACGTACAACCGGAGCTCACAGCAACACTAGAAGTACATATATGTGTTGATGGCTCGGATAAAAATACAATAATTATTCTAATAAACTTGCGATAAACTTTGCTTCCCATACCAGATCTTGATACCGTATTGTAGACCAGACTGCATAACTACAGCTCTGTAACAAGAAGCACACAAATCAGTGGGTAAAAAGTAAAGTTGTATGGGATCTTTGGCTGGGCGTCCCCGATGAGCTGATTCAGCCACCTAATTGCAAATGTTTTTCTGTTCCTCGCGAACACTGGCACCTTTCCTTTGCGAAGTGTGACAGTTATATATTAAGGTTACCTGATAAGTATAAATGACTGCTGCGGGTGCGTGCTGTGTGGTGTAACATTTGCGTTGTATGGTGGTGGGAGGAGGGAGAGGTTGATAGCCGGTGACGGCTACTCTTCTTGAATTGTACGAAGGCTGCCGCTGAGTTTAACGTCCCCATCCAATGGATGCATCACCATCAACAAGGTCACATGCCCTCACTCCATGAGACACTGTGCAGAGGTTTGGAATTTAATCCAGGACATTGACGTAAAGACTGGTGGAACACCACCCTACTCTCCTTTGTTGGCAAGGGAAAAGGAAAGCTGCCAAAAGCTACCTGGGCGCTCACCCATCCAAGTGCCGACCATGCTCGACGTCCCTCTTATGGGAACTGGTGATTTCAACGAGGCAAGGTCGTTGGCAGTAAGCTATGGGTAAAGGGGCACCGTGGTACCAGTGGCAAAGAAATTGTCAACGCTATCTCTAAGAGTGCCAGTTACAGTGGGACAAGTACATACAGACAAGTTCCTGAATCAGATCTTCTCTGAGATGTGCGGAAAAAGATTTTATGGAACAATAAGTGGCATCTATTCCACCAATATGTTCCAGTACGACCTCGATATTCTATTGGCATACATCACAGAAAGTTTCTGCTATTATCATCCTTTTCTGTTGTAACCATGGGCGATTGGGACTGCTCCTCTACTGGATACAACTGAGTGACTCACTACTACGCGATTGTGCGTCAGAGGATGACATCGACCACATGAGTTTCGCCTTCCCACTGTGAAACCATGTGACAAGAAATTTACTACAGTGGTAAAGTCCTTGGCCGACAACAACTTCCTGTCAGAATAAAGCCACTACTGAGAACGAATAAGATTTCACTGTGTAAAATGTATACATAGCTTTTTAGTGGCTCGACAAATTGTGATTAAATTTATTGCTGCGTCTACCAGAAGATGCGAGTCACAGCTACAAGCAAAAAGAACGCCACGGGGCAAGCCCAGCCTTCAGAGTGGCGCAACATTGTTATCGTGAAAAGTGTCAAGCCTACCGGCCAGTCTCTTTTCATTCTTATTTGATGAACAATTTGATTTTACACGACTTGATAAATAATTTAAATATAGACGAGTTGAGCTAGACAGGGTCTAATAATATAAATTCTGATATGGATTAAGGCGGATACAGTGGTTTTATGCTCTGATTTGGTACCCTCTTGTTAATATCCTGTAATTTGACCTGGCGCTGGCTATTTCAATTGCTTCTCTGGGTGAGCTTTATAAATTAGATGCGCTGAGGTTTCAGGACAAGAGTGTCGCTAGATCTGTAGACCGAAAGCGACCCCTAGTGGACCGAGGGAACGGGTCCTTCGCAGAACTGCTAGAGGGGCCATGGCCAGAGAGAAGCTGAGCTTGTGTCGTCTTGGAGAAATTCACTCAGCTAGCATAATGCTGGCTCTGACCCTATTGTGCAGTCTATTACAGATATCCACTTTGGATGGTCGAAATAAAAGTATTCCTTCCTGACAATAGAAACCTGCCCTGGTAGAGATGGGCGTCCAGGCAGTGCTAAAGAATGTACAGTCATTTACTTTATTTTTATTTTACTCATCTAGTCCCGTAGGACCAAACAGAGGAGGCAAATCTCAAAGGTCGTGGAACGTTTCAGTTCATAAAAGTAATAACAGACAATATAAAATATTTATGAACGCAAAAAAGACCAGCCATTAGTTTATGTAAACGCAATCAACAATACAACACAGAAATCAGCTTAATTTTTCAAGGCACTCCTCGATAGAGTAGAAAGGGAGACCAATGAGGAAACTCTTCAGCTTCGATCTGAAAGCGCGTGTATTCCTGCTAAGATTTTTGGATTTTTGTGGTAGCTTACTGAAATAGATGCAGCAATATACTGCACACCCTTCTGCACAAGAGTCAACGAAGTGCAATGCAATTGTAGATTGGATTTCTTCCTAGTATTAACAGAGTGAAAGCTGCTTATTCTTGGAAATAAGCTGTTATTGTTAACCAGAAACGTACAGAATACACATGTTGAGAGGCCGCCAGAATACCCAGACTAGTGAACAGCGGTCGACAATAGGTTCGCGAACTTGCACCACTTGTAAGTAGGCTGTTTAGGTTTTTATGTGGGTAAGGCCACGTAGTGCTCTGTATGAAGATCACTGACTGTGCTGTGTGCAGTCTATGGCTGGTTGGACTCATTGTTGAAATATTCGCTTGTGTAGTGTTGGGCAATTGGATGTGAACAGCGCGTAGCGTTGTGCACTTGGAGGTGAGCCGCCAGCAGTGGTGGATGTCGAGAGAGAGATGCCAGTTTTGAGAGATTACTACAAGCGGACGATCTGGACGTGTGTCCGTCAGAAAAAGGAAATTTGTAAGGTAAATACATTATTTGTTCTCTATCAAAATCTTTCATTTGCTAACTATGCCTATCAGTAGTTAGTGCCTTCAGTAGTTTGAATCTTTTATTTAGCTGGCAGTATTGGCGCTCAATGCAGTGCAGTAGTTTGAGTAACGAAGATTTTTGTGAGGTAAGTGATTCATGAAAAGTACAGGTTATTGTTAGTCAGGGCCATTCTTTTGTAGGGATTATTGAAAGTCAGAATGCGCTGCGATGAAAAAAAAATTGTGTGTCAGTTTAGCGATGATCAGAATATGTAAAGAGAGAGCTGTCTGAGTACGTTCAGTTTTACTGAGCTGTCTTTGTATCAAATAATGTAGAAGTTTACTAGCACAGTCATTCATAATTTTTCTAAGGGGACGTTGCATACACTTATTGCCCGAACCGCCCGTTTCTGAGACAAAAATATACTCTGAGAATGGGATAATTACCCCAAAATAATACCGTACATCATAAGCGAATTAAAATAAGGAGAGTACTTTTCGTGTCGAACTATCACTTACTTCAGATACCGTTCGAGTAGTAGAAATGGCAGCATTAAGACTTTCAACAAGATTCTGAAGGTGGGCATTCCAAGACAGTTTAGTATCTGTCTGAACACCAAGAAACTTGAATTGTTTAGTTTAACTAATCATATGCCAATTATGCGAAATTAAAACTTCGCGTTTTGTTGAATTGTGTGTTAGAATATGTAAAAACTGAGTCTTACTATGATTTAGCGTTGATTTATTTTCTACAAACCATTAAATTGTCATTAACTGCACTATTTGAAACAGTGTCAATGTTGCACACAACATCCTTTACTACCAAGCTAGCGTCATCTGCAAAAACAAATATTTAGAATTACCGGTAATACTAGATGGCATTCAGCTGATAAATATCTCCTGGCAGTCCATAAAACATACCAAAACAGCTCTTCCATGTCATAGGTTGAGAAGATAGGGCAGAATTGACGGAATTCCTTGATTACAATTTGTCAGCTTTCCCCAGACCTTTTGATGTGAGACCAGCTGCTACTTGAGAGGGCACTGACAGGTGAAATTGATGACACGTCAGGAGGACGTAACAGGTAGTGTGAAGTTTTTAACAAAAGTGAGAGGAACCTGACATTATTGTCTTTCAAAGTTTCACCTCAGCTGGCGGGAGATTTTTTTAACAGAAGAGAATTACACCACTGATGGAAGGAATAAGTGAGCACTCAGTTCTTTACTAACTAGAAGTTAAAGACTTCATGTCGGAACTCGGCGCTGAACGCGTCGGTACTCAGCAAACTTCATTATCTGACGGGGATCCAATGTCAGAATCTTCGACAGAGCGGTTCTAGCGACTTACTTGATGCCTACCCCGCCCCCTCCCCCTCCCACACTCCACGAACCATGGACCTTGCCTCTTTGGTGGCGAGGCTTGCGTGCCTCAGAGATACAGATAGCCGTGAAGTAGGTGCAACCACAACGGAGGGGTATCTGTTGAGAGGTCAGACAAACGTCTGGTTCCTGAAGAGGGGCCGCAGCCTTTCCAGTAGTTGCAGGGGCAACAGTCTGGATGATTAACTGATCTGATCTTGTAACACTAACCAAAACGGCCATGCTGTGCTGGTACTGTGAACAGCTGAAAACAAGGGCAAACTACAACCGTAATTTTTCCCGAGGGCATGCAGCGTTACTGTATGGTTAAATGAAGATAGCGTCCTATTGGGTAAAATATTCCGGAGGTAAAATGGTCCACCATTCGGATCTCCGGGTAGGGACTACTCAAGAGGACGTCGTTATCAGGAGAAAGAAAACTGGCGTTCTACAGATCGGAGCGTGGAATGTCAGATCCCTTAATCGGGCAGATAGGTTCGAAAACTTAAAAAGGGAAATGGATAGGTTAAAATTAGATATAAAGGGGAATTAGTGGAGTTCGGTGCCAGGAGGAACAAGACTTTTGGCCAGGTTAATGCAGGGTTATAAATACAAAATCAAACTGGTGTAATGCAAGAGTAGTTTTAATAATGAATAAAAAAAATAGGAGTGCGGGTAAGCTACTACAAACAGCATAATGAACGCATTATTGTGGCCAAGATAGACACGAAGCCCACGCCTCCTACAGTAGTACAAGTTTATATGTCAACTACCTCTGCAGAGGTTGAAGAAATTCATGAAATGTATGATACGATAAAAGAAATTATTCAGATAGTGAAGGGCGACGAAAATTTATTACTCATGGGTGACTGGAATCCGAGAGTAGGAAAAGGGAGAGAAGGAAACGAAGTAGGTGAATATGGATTGGGGGTAAAAAATGAAAGAGGAAGCCGCCTGGTAGAATTTTGTACAGAGCATAACTTAATCATAGCTAACACTTGGTTCAAGAATCATGAATGAAGGTCGTATACATGGAAGAATCCTGGAGACAGTAGAATGTATCAGACAGATTATATCACAGAGAATTTAAGAATATGGGACCTAGATAAACTGACTAAACCAGAGGTAGTACGGAGCTTCACGGAAAGCATAACGGAAGAATTGACAGGAATGGGGGAAAGAAATACAATAGAAGAAGAATGGGTAGCTTTCAGGGATGAAGTAGTGAAGGCAGCAGAGGATCAAGTATGTAAAAAGACGAAGGCTAGTAGAAATCCTTGGGTAACAGAAGAAATATAGAATATAACTGATGAAAGGAGAAAATATAAAAATGCAGTAAATGAAGCAGGCAAAAAGAAATACAAACGTCTAAAAAATTAGATCGACAGGAAGTGCAAATTGGCTAAGCAGGGATGGCTAGAGGACAGATGTAAGGCTGTAGAGGCTTATCTCACTAGGAGTAAGATAGAGACTGCCTATAGGAAAACTGAAGAGACCTTTGGAGAAATGATAACCATTTGTATGAATATTAAGAGCTCAGATGGAAACTCAGTTCTAAGCAAAGAGGGGAAAGCAGAAAGGTGGAAGGAGTATATAGAGGGTCTATACGAGGGCGATGTACTTGTGAACAATATTATGAAAATGGAAGAGGATGTAGATGAAGATGAAATGGGAGAAATGATACTGCGTGAAGAGTTTGACAGAGCACAGGAAGACCTGAGTCAAAACAAGGCCCCGGGAGTAGACAACATTCCATTAGAACTACTGACAGTCATGGGAGAGGCAGTCCTCTCAAAACTCCACCATCTTGTCAGTAAGATGTATGGGACAGGCGAAATACCATCAGACTTCAAGAAGACTATAACAGTTCTAATCCGAAAGAAAACAGGTATTGACAGATGTGAAAATTACCGAACTATTAGTTTAATAAGTCACAGCTGCAAAATACTAACACGAATTCTTTACAGACGAGTGGAAAAACTGGTAGAAGCCGAACTCGGGGAAGATCAGTTTGGATTCCGTAGAAATGGTGGAACACGTGAGGCAATACTGACCCTATAACTTACCTTAGAAAATAGTTTAATAAAAGGCAAACCTACGTTTCTAGCATTTGTAGACTTAGAGAAAGCTTTTGACAATGTTGACTGCAATATACGCATTCAAATTCTGAACGTGGCAGGAGTAAAACACAGGGAGCGAAAGGCTATTTACAATTTGTACAGAAACCAGATGGCAGTTATAAATGTCGAGGGATATGACAGAGAAGCAGTGGTAGGGAAGGAAGTGAGACAGTGTTGTTGGCACTGTCCGATGTTATTCAATCTCTATATTGAGCAAGCAGTAAAGGAAACTAAAGGAAAATACGGAGTAGTTATTAAAATCCATGGAGAAGAAATAAAAACTTTGAGGTTCGCCGATGACATTGTAATTCTGTCAGAGACAGCAAAGGACTTGGAAGAGCAGTTGAATGGAATGGACAGTGTCTTGAAAGGAGAGTATAAGATGAACATCAACAAAAGCAAAACGAGGATAATGGAATGTAGTCGAATTAAATCGGGTGCTACTGAAGGAATTAGGTTAGGAAATGAGACACTTAAAGTAATAGTTGATTTTTGCTATTTGTGCAGCGAAATAACTGATGATGGTCGAAGTAGAGAGGATGTAAAAGGTAGACTGGCAATGGCAAGGAAAGCATTTCTGAAATGCTTTTCTTGTTATTGCCAATCAACATGTTATATCCTCTCTACCACCATCAGTTATTTTGCTGTGCAAATAGCAAAACTGATCTACTACTTCAAGTGTCTTATTTCCTAACGTAATTCCCTCAGCAGCACCCGATTAAATTCGGCTACATTCCGTTATCCTCGTTTTGCTTTTGTTGATGCTCAACTTATTCCTCCTTTCAAGATACTGCCGTATCCGTTCAACTGCTCTTCTAAGTCCTTTGCTGTATCTGAACAAAATTACAGTGTCATCGGCAAACCTAAACTTTTCATTTCTTCTCCATGGACTTTAATTCGTACTTCGAATTTTTCTGTTGTTTCCTTTAATGCTTGCTCAATATACATATTCAATAATATCGGGGATAGGCTACAATCTTGTCCCACTCTCTTCCCAACCACTGCTTCCCTTCCGTGGCCCTCGAAGCTTATAACTGTCATTTGGTTTTCGTACGAATTGCGTTTCGCTTCCAGTATTTTCCTCTGCCACCTTTAGAATTTGAAAGAGAGCATTCCAGTCAACACTGTCAAAAGCATTCTCTAGGTACACAAATGCTAGAAACGTAGGTTTCGCTTCCCTTAACCTATATTCTATGAGAAGACGTAGGGTCAGGAATGTCTCGCGTGTTACTATATTTCTCCGGAATCCAAATTAATCTTCCCTGAGGTAGGCTTCTACCAGTTTTTGCATTGTTCTGTGAAGGATTCGTGTTAGTATTTTGCAACCGACACTTATTAAACGGATAGTTCGTCAATTTTCACATCTATCAGAACCTGTTTTCTTTGGAATTGGGATTATTGTATTCTTCTTGATGACTGAGGGTATTCCGCCTGTCTCATACCTCTTGCTCACCACATGGAAGATTTTTGTCAAGGCTGGCTTTCCCAACGCTACTAATAACTTTAACGGTATGTTGTTTACTCCCAGAGTTTTGTTTCGCGTTAAGTCTTTCAGTGCTTTTGAAATTCTTCATGCAGTATCATGTCTCCCTTGTCGTCTTCGTCTACGTCCTCTTCCATTTCCTCAAGTACATCTCCTTTGTGTGTATCCTCTATATTCTCCTTCCATCTTTCTGCTTTTTCTTCTTTGCTTAGAACTGATTTCCCATCCGAGCTATTGAAATTCATACAGGTGATTCTCTTTTCTCCAAAGGTCTCCCTAATTCTCATGTCGGCAGTGTCTACCTTACACCTACTGATATATAATTTTACATCCTTAGATTTCTACTCCAGCCATTCCTGCTCAGCCATTTTGAACTTCTCATTTTTTAGATGTTTGTATTCCCTTTCACCTGCTTCATTTATTGCATTTTTGTATTTTCTCCTTGTATTTATTAAATTCAGTATCTCTTGTGTTAACCAAGAGTTTGTACAAGCCCTCGTCCTTTTACCTAGTTGATCCTCTATTGCCCTATTTCTTCTCTCGAAGCAATGCACTCTTCTTCTGCTGCATTCTTTTCCCCAGTTCTTGTCAATCGTTCACTAATGCTCTCTCCGAATCGCTCTACAGCCTCTGGTTCTTTCAGTTGATCCACTTTCCATCTCTTTAAATGCCTGCCTCTTTGCAGTTTCTTCAGTTGAAAAATAAATATGTAGGAATCAAGAATAAAGATACAGAATCTTCTCACGAGTTGTTAACGCAACCTCTCCTTCTTTTTCATATTCATAATAAATCTGTTGTTATAGATACGTGGGAATAAAAAATAGGTACCAGAAACTAGGCTTGATCTTGAGACCTCACGCTTGTCAATTGAAGCGCTTGCTCACCTTTCTTTTCTTTTCTTTTTTATTTTTATTAGAGCAAGATGAACACTTAGAACTCTAGCGAAGCAAATCTCCGATCTGGCGATAATAGAACGCGGGACCCCGCAGTCTAGCGCAGTGATGCTAACCACTGTTTTCTTCTTCTTCTTCTTCTCCTCCTCCTCCTCCTCCTCCTCCTCCTCCTCCTCCTCCTCCTCTATTCTTTGTCCGGACATCCAATATCCAATTCTCTCTCACGCTGCAGTGTAGCGTCCACCGTATGTTAATAGCCTACTTGCAAATTATTGATTCCCGTAGAAGTTCGGATGATATTAGTGCATCCGCACTGAAACAAACGTCAAAGAACTGCATATATTTCAGCGGTGTTGGACATGTCCGACGTAACTGTCACCACTCAGATACTGTACATACCTTTGTCTGTACAGTTTGGGTTCACCCAGTACAGCGGTTTGCCTGCGGCACGATAGTTAAGGAATCACGTAGAGGAATACTATAAAGTAATTTCTGTGTCTTAAGCAGTAAGTCTGGTCTGCAGAATACTGTGCCATTAGAGAGCCTGTATAGGGAGAGAGTGGCCAGCCGGACGATACGGCGGCCATTTTTCTGCCAACCTGCGGGCAGGGCTTTTGAATGGCCAGTAGTGGAGTAGTGGAGTACACACTCACCGAATCAAAAGCACAAGACAATAAGGCGAAATCATTCGTTAAATGCCTTTGTTTATAAGAATAATATGTTATAATAATTTTCACACAGCCAATTTACAGGTATGTTTTCAGATTTAACTATGTATATGGGAAGTTGTTTTACATGTAGTAAAAAGCAAAAACGACTTATTTTGTACAGATAAGGGTACTTGGTTGGTTTCCATAAGGCTCCTGTTTGATTTATGTCAGCCCTGTTGACTGCGACTGCCCACTGCTTTCGTCTTTCTTCATTGCGTGGAAATGCTAACATGCGAAATCCACCTTCGGCTCTATTGGAGCAACCAAGTGCAGCACAACCTGCCATCGTTTACGAACGTCAGCAGAACGAATCACAGATGTCAAAAACAATACTGTACAGTTACTAACGTGTTTACTAAAACATGTAGGCCTACCAACTCCATCACAAAACGCTTCATTATCTCAACTCGTATTTAAGACCGCAAACGCTAATTGCGTACTAAAACGATATTCAACTAAATCGAACATGCATGCACAACGCATAACAAGCCTGTCAATAATTCAAATACCTTTTAATCGTTTCCAAAAGTCCTCTGAAGTTCAATTCAACTCTAAAGCACTGCGAACATAGGAAGCGCGAGAGACGTTTGGCGTCATTTTTCTGCCAAAGCTAATCAACCAATCACTGGCAACTTCACCTATGGCCAATCTCTCTGTATACCGGCTCTCTATGTGCCATTACAGGGAGGCGCCATCTTCGTATCACTTCTTTGTCCCCCCCCTCCCCTCTCTCTCTCTCCCTCTCTCTCTCTGACACACAGACACACACACACACACACACACACACACACACACACACACACACACACGAAGTAAGACGACAGCGACAGAGACCACCGGGTGGGTGGCGTCGCAGGCTAGGAGCAACGGAGCCGCTACAGGCCGGGGAGTAGGGCGCTGGCGGAAGCGGTTCGATAAGCGGAGCAGCGCAGCGCAGCGCAGGCCAGGGCAGAGCAGAGCGGCGGATTGCGGGGTGCGGAACAAAGGCGCGCAAAGGTCACGGCACTCGTCAGCGCCGCGCACAATGGGCCGGACGCGGCCGAGCAGTATTCAACACTGATGGGCTGTGCTGGCCGCCCACCGCCGCCCACCGCCGGCCGCCGCGGTAACTGGGGCGCCGGCGCGCCGTTAACGTAATTCCCGCGCCTTCAGCTCCGCGACACTCGCGCACTGCGACGCGTCCTGTGCCAACGCTTCCGACGCTGTCATCGTCGGCGCAGTTCGCTGTCCGTACACCACTATTACTGGTCTCTCACCTTCTCCCCCGGATAACATGATTATGCCACGAGTAGTCATCAAGTTTTAATCGTCACCTAGAAAAGCCAAGTTAAGTGCCTGTTTTTGTTTTTTGGTAGGTAACTACCTGCAACCCTGCTATATACTGGAATATTCGCGCCGCAGTACTGTAGACACAAAATAAAACGGCGCATTCCATTGATAATGTGCAGTGAAGTACGCACAAAATAAAGACTTGTCACATGTAGTAGGATTTTAGAACATATATTGTGTTCGATCATTATGAATTACCTCGAAGAAAACTGTCTATTGACACACAGTCAACATGGGTTTAGAAAACATCATTCCTGTGAAACTCAACTAGCTCTTTATTCACATGAAGTGTTGAGTGCTATTGACAACGGATTTCAGATCGAATCCATATTTCTGGATTTCCGGAAGGCTTTTGACACTGTACCACACAAGCGGCTCGTATTGAATTTGTGTGCCTATGGAATATCGTCTCAGTTAGGTGACTGGATTTGTGATTTCCTGTCAGAGAGGTCACAGTTCGTAGTAACTGACGGAAAGTCATCCTGGAAAACAGAAGTGTTATAGGCCGTTTGGTGTCCCTTATCTACACGAACGATTTGGGAGACAATCTGAGCAGCCGTCTTCGGTTGTTTGTAGATGACGCTGTCGTTTATCGACTAATAAAGTCATCAGAAGATCAAAATAAATTGCAAAACGATTTAGAAAAAATATCCGAATGGTGCGAAAAGTGGCAGTTGACCCTGAATAATGAAGAGTGTGACGTCATCCACCTGAGTGCTAAAAGTAACTCATTAAACTTCGATTACACGATAAATCAGTCTAACCTAAAAGCCGTAAATTCAACTGAATACCTAGGTCTTATAATTACGAACAACTTAAATTGGAAGGAACACACAGAAAATGTTGTGGGGAAGGCTAGCAAAAGACTGCGTTTTATTGGTAGGACACTTAGAAAATGTAATAGACCTACTAAGGAGACTGCCTACAGTACGCTTGTCTGTCCTCTTTTAGAATACTACTACGCGGTATGGGATCTTCACCAAATAGGACTGACGGAGTACATCGAAAAAGTTCAAAGAAATGCAGCACGTTTGTATTATCGCGAAATATCGGAGAGAGTGTCACAGAAATGATACAGGATTTGGGCTGGAAATCGTTAAAAGAAAGGCGTTTTTCGTTGCGACGGAATCTTCTCTCGAAATTCCAATGACAAACTTTCTACTCCGAATGCGAAAATATTTTGTTGACACCGACCTACATAGGGAGGAACGATCACCACGATAAAATAATGGAAATAAGAGCTCCTACGGAAAATATCGGTGTTCATTCTTTCCGCACACTATACGAGATTGGAATAATAGAATATTGTGAAGATGGTTCGAAGAACCCTCTGCCAGGCACTTAAATGTGATTTGCAGAGTATCCATGTAGATGTAGATGAACCTCCCTGATTTCTGAATGCAGCATTACGTAGTTCAAAATTTTTTGTGTAGATTTTTTCTAAACGATACATTTTGTTTTGTTTTGTTTCAGATGCCAAGCAATTACTAGAAATGACTACACGTCAAGAGAGCGCAACTGTGGGGGTTTTCCAAACCCGAGATGCTTATGTATATGCATCAGACATAAGCAGCAAGATATAGCTACAGAGTATAAAATTATCGTGTTAACAGGTTATTTCAATATGGCCAACATTTCGACAAATGGAGACGGTGAAAGTCAATAGTTGCTCACTAGACTGCCGAAGAAGATATAGTCACATAAACAAAGGACAAACCAAAGCAAAAAATATCGACAACGCACAGCCACAAGGAAATCTCACAAAACAAAAAAGGGCTAAAATATGCAGCATAGCAAACAAAGTCACTTATTTCTACTGTGACATGTAAAATAAAGAACATGTATACATAGAAATTGTGTGTCAGTCCTCTGTAACTTATGTGCCCATGTAAACTAAAAATAAAATTTTTCTCTCCTTCCTCCGCGTCTTTCTGGAACAGTGAAGCCGTGTAAAGTACCTGTAGCTGAGTTTTACCTCTTCTTTGCCCTTTGGCTCGAACGATTGGAATAATTTCTTTCATCCTCTTAAGTAAAACTTTCCACGAGAGTTTGCTGCTACCAATAAAAATTTAAAGGCACTGCATGTAATCGCAAGTTCCTGATACGAAGAACTTTATATATACGGGGTGATCAAAAAGTCAGTGTAAATTTGAAAACTGAATAAATCACGAAATAATGTAGATAGAGAGGTACAAATTGACACACATGCTTGGAATGACATGGGGTTTTATTATAACGAAAAAATACAAACGTTCAAAAAATGTCCGACAGATGGCGCTTCATCTGATCAGAATAGCAATAATTAGCATAACAAAGAAAGACAAAGCAAACATGATTTTCTTTACAGGAAATGCTCAATATGTCCACCTTCATTCCTCAACAATAGCTGTAGTCGAGGAATAATGTTGTGAACAGCACTATAAAGCATGTCCGGAGTTATGGTGAGGCATTGGCGTCGGATGTTGTCTTTCAGCATCCCTAGAGATGTCGGTCGATCACGATACATTTGCGACTTCAGGTAACCCCAAAGCCAATAATCGCACGGACTGAGGTCTGGGGACCTGGGAGGCCAAGAATAACGAAAGTGGCGGCTGAGCACATGATCATCACCAACGACACGCACAAGAGATCTTTCATGTCTAGAAAAATAAAACCCCATGTCATTCCAAGCATGTTTGTCAATTTTTACATCTACATTATTCCGTGGTTTATTAAGTTTTCAAATTTATACTGACTTTTTGATCTCCCGGTATATATAGTTAAGCGTCACCTGCCAGTTGGTCCGCAGCTCGTGGTCGCACGGTAGCGTTCTCGCTTCCCACGCCCGGGTTCCCGGGTTCGATTCCCGGCGGGGTCAGGGATTTTCTCTGCCTCGTGATGACTGGATGTTGTGTGATGTCCTTAGGTTCTATAGGTTTAAGTAGTGCTAAGTTCTAGGGGACTGATGACCATAGATGTTAAGTCCCATAGTTCTCAGAGCAATTTGAACCATTTTCACCTGCCAGTTGACCATCTTCTTCTGTGCGGATGCACAAACAGTGCCCCAACTCCTACGGGAATCGGCAACATGCCGCGAGTAATGAGTATAATGGGCAGGGACTCCCTGAATATAGTGAGAGACAGTAAGTTGGTAATGTGAGTCTCATGGGAGGCGTGGCAGACATAAGTCCCTGCAGTCGCACTATCCTCTGTGTCCTCGGTGGCTCAGAACGAGGTTAGTGTATGTATTCGGTCAGAGAGCTGGTTGGCCTCTATAGTAAAAAACTGAGTGGAAGGATCAACATACGAACTTGACCGGATGTCATGTGACGTCCACAACGATCAAAATGCAAAGTAAAAAGATGGATAGAGCATCTGCCATGTAAGCAGGAGATCCTAGGTTCGAGTCCCGGTCGGGGATCACATTTTCAACTGTCCCGTTGACTTCTATCAACGCCTGTATGCAGATAGGGATATTGATTTCATTGTAACGAAGAACTTTCTCTGCACTTGTGGCACGAAGATTTTGGTGCTATGCTATCTAGTAGAGA
Organism: Schistocerca gregaria; assembly: GCF_023897955.1. NCBI lineage: Eukaryota > Metazoa > Arthropoda > Insecta > Orthoptera > Acrididae > Schistocerca > Schistocerca gregaria. Next base: position 533,205,202 of record NC_064921.1, read on the forward strand.
GAACGCAACGAGACTGCTCTAGATGTTCAGTAATTGGTGTGGCTGCCCCTTCGGTAAACAGGTTTTAATCAGACAACGTTTATGTGTTTATGCGCTGCTGCTAAGCTATTTTGTAGGAGCGTTACACTGAAGGGGAAAAAGTCATGGGATACCTATCAACATCGTGTCGGACCTCCTTACGCCCGGCGTAGTGCAGCAAATTGACGTGGCGTGGACTCAATAAGTCGCTGGAAGTCCCCTGGAAAAATATTGAGGCATGCTACTCCTAAAGACGCCCATAATTGCGAAAGTGTTGCCGGTGCAGGACTTTGTGTAGGAACCGAGCTCTCGATTATGTCCCATAAATGTTCGATGGGATTCATGTCTAGCGACTCGGGTGGACATGTCATTCGCTCTAACTGTTCAGAATGTTCTTCAAATCAATCGCATACAACTGTGGCCCGGCGACATGGCGCATCACCATCCATAAAAATTATATCGTTACTTGGGAACAAGAACTCCATGAATGCTTGCAGTGGTATCCAAGTAGTCGAACATAGCCATTTCCAGTCAATTATCGGTTCCGTTGGACCACAGGACCCAGTACACTCCATGTGAACACAGCACACGCCATTATGGAGCCACTACCAGCTTGCACAGTGCATTCTTAACAACCTGGGTCCGTGGCTTCGTCAGCTCCACACTCTAACCATACCATCAACTCTTGTCAACTGAAATCGGGGTTCATCTGACCAGGCCACAGTTTTCCAGTCGACTAAGGTACAATCGATATCGTTACGAGTCCAGGAGAGGCGCTATAGGCAATGCCGTGCTGTTAGCAAAGGCACTCCTGACGATCGTCTGCTGCCGTAGCCCATTAACGCCAGATTTCGCCACACTGTTCTAACGGTTACGTACCAAATTCATTTCCGCGTTTATTCCACGCAGTGTTGCTTGTCTGTGAACACTGACGACTCTACACAAAAGCCGCTGCTCTCAGTTGTTAAGTGAACGCCGTCGGCCACTGCTTTGACCGTGGAGAGAGGTAACGCCCAGAATTTGGTACTTCTGGCAATCTCTTGACATTGTATCTCGGAATATTGAATTACTGAACAATTTTCCAAATGGGACGTCCCATGCCTCTAGCTCCAACTACACAAGTTTATTAATTGCCGTCGTGCGACCCCCGTCGGAAACCTTATCATATGAAAAACCTTAGTAGAATTGATAACTCCGCCCTTTTATGCCTTGTGTATGCGATACTGCCGTTATCAGTATATGTGCAGATCGCTATACCACGACTTTTGTCACTTCATTGTAGGTACGAAAATAATAGGAGGTCGTGTCATTGTGGAATGCAGGAAGACCTGAAGATGTCCAAAATCTGTGTAAGTATTGGTTGCTCACTCCCAAATTACACTGCCGCAAATCGCACAGCTAAGATGGAACTACAAAATTATTCTGGATTTTTCAACGTACCCCAAAAATCGTTGAAAGAACGCGTAAGAAGTACCCTGTATAATCCTCATCCGTCGGATGTTCGTCAGTTTGGTTAACATACAACACAGGAGAAAGAGCAAAAGCATGCATTAAAAATTGGCTTGTTTAGTAACCAAGCCACCATCACAGAAATACTCAGCTACCAATGGAAGACGATACAATGAAGAACGCCCGTAACGAATCGTGCACTCTCGAAATTCTGAGCGCATGCGTTTTAAGACGAGTCAGTAAGGACGCTACTTTCTCCTACACCCATCTCTTGTAATAAGCTTGCTAGTAAAATTACAGAATTCAAGCCTTCTGTGAGAGGGGGCGGGGGTGGGTCTATCGAGAGTCGTTCTTCCTGCGCACCATCCACGAAAGCAACACGATGAGAGTGAAATGTTATTAGCACAGGTTACTGTGTACCATACCACAAATGGCTTATGCAGTAAACACTTAACTATTATTAATACAGGCGCCTTATTAGAATAAAGCATTCCATATGCCATGTGTACATTTTTTACTGATTACAGAAATACAGCTGTTAAAATGTAGCCCAAACAAATGCTCAAAGAAGGTGTAAAGCAACGGTAAAATAACTATTGCACGCATACACTCATACAAAATGCGTCTAAGCCAACAAATAAGAGGAACACTGAAACTACAACCAAAAATGCAGATGAGGAACATAAAATCGTTTGGCAGCACTAAAGTCTTTTCCAACGAAGCAGAAGGACATATTCTTACATTTGAAGATATGATGTTCCAGTTAAGGATGTCAAACGTAAGAAAACTTGCGTTCGAAATTGCAGAACGAAATGGATTGCCCAATAATTTCAATGGAGAAGACGCTATGGCAAAAAAAAGTGGGCTGAGTGTTTACATCCAAGGAATATCACCCGATCCGAGGGAAATGATAAGAGCTCGAAGCAAAACTTCAAGGTCACGCCAAAGAGTCGGTGAGCTGACTAGCAGCACATTGAAAAAAAAAACGATGTAAAGGAGAAGAAATATAGAACTATACCTCCAGCTTCGAAAGGAAGTGTTGTGGAATCTCTGCCGAAGAGGAATTGTAAAACACGGGAACGGTACAGCAAGTTGTGCTAGGAAGATTAAATGAAAGAAATGTGGATTGATTCAAAGCGTGCAGGGGTGGGGAAAGGACTGAAAAAGTTATGTTTCAATGCATACCAATAGCGATGTAGCAACTAAAATGTGGAACATTGCCTTAAACTCAGACTAATACATACCTTTAAGCTGAGGCACATAGTTTGTAACGGTGGTTCAGTTTATGCACCAACTGGTGCAAATTTGGAAACCAGGTTCCTAATTGGTATCATTTGGAGACGTTCAGTAGTGTGTTTATTTTTTCCAGAATTTCCAATCTTTAAAACACATACCAAGAGCAATGCCCTACGATTGAGGATGACATTGTTTGAATAATTTTTTAACTTAGTAGTTAGACTACGATAAATAAACTTTCAAAAGTGATGTAATTTAGGCATCTCACCCCAATAATAGCGAAACAACGTTTTAAAAAAGGAAGAAATTCGATATCATTAATTTACTATTTGAGAAGAAAAGGTAAATGCAAATAAATATTAAGAAAGCATGAATTTGTGCTGTTTCGTGTGTAAATGATTTTTGCAAAAAAAAAAAAATAATAATGTGTACCCTAATCTCGGCAATTCGAGATGAGTTTGATGAATGTGAAACTATTCCGCAAAAACAGAAGTGGAAGTAAGTAATGAACCCGCTACCTTTACAGGCGAAGCTTCTCCTTACCACATAGGCAATTAATACGTTACATAGAAACTTGGAACCATCAAGAGGACTTTAGTTTCGGCTTCTTTCTGCCTCTCTATTTTCCACTCTGTGTTGTCGAAACGCTTATCTAAGAGGCAGGCTGTGAATATCTTTAGACAAAGCACTGCCCTCAAACCGTGGCGCTGAGAAAGAGAAAATCCGATAGCAGCGGCAGGGCTCCCTGATCCCTGCCTCGGAACAGAAATATCTCGGTGATTGACACGTCACAGCTGCGCGCAGGGCTACAAAGGGCCTCGCAACACTGGCTCAGAGAGAAGGCATCAGGTGTGAAGTGAGTTGTGCGCCCGCCACAAAGGACGCACAGTGAATTGTTGGCGCCGCCAACAGCGTGGCTCTCTCCCCTGCCGAAGCTGATCCCGTGTTATGAATAAATTCGTTACGCTACTGCCGTGCCCAGCGTACTAAAGGCAGTGACGTGATAAACTATGGGTAACAGGCTGCCTCTATAGCCGTTACTACATGAGACTAATTAGCTGTCTGGAGGCTCTGTAAATGTTGCAGCCGAGTTGTCACAGTAACTACACCACTGCCCATGTCACTATCTTGCGAATAAGAGCAGGGAAAGATGCGTGCCCTAAACATAAACTTGAATAAAAAGGGTCTGAACTGCTTGCTGCGCAATCCAGAGTGATGAAAGGGGGGAGGAGAGGGAGTTCTGAAAAGTTCAGGACTGCCATTCCTCACACGCTTTCATAATAAAAGGTAAATAAAACTACGATGGTACTCCAAATACTAACAGATAATGAGGTGTCGTGAGTTTCAGGATTAACAATTATTTAGCCACAAAGACAGTCCCTCAATTGTGTGATTTTAGCGCTTGTAACAACGGGAGGGCTACTTCCACATACAAAAGAGGACATAGCTCCACAGGTTTGCGAACCTACGTATTGAGAAATGTGGAAGGCAGTAAATCTGTTTATAGTTTTTATATACTTCATTTTCTGTAAGGATAATCAGTGTTTATATCGCCGGAAACAGTAGCCACAAGAAAAATAGTTATAATAAAGACTCACTGTTAACGAACTAAGTATTCAAGGCTATAGCATGTTCTGTTATACGCTTATTAGCCATAAAATTAATCACCCCGAACAATATTGATGCTGATATTGCGTAAAATCGCATCAGTCCAATGTAAAGGCATCAGTTTGCCGAAGAAGAATGTCGAAAAGTTTGCTTCGGTATTCCCGTGATGCCAAATGAGGAGCTGCTCGACCGAATAGTAGCGGCTTCGGTCAAGAATACCACTTACGACCGGGAAAGAGGTGTGCTGACCCCACGTCCCTCCTATCCGCATCCTCCCCTGAGGATGACACGGCGGTCGGATGGTCCCGGTAGGCCACTCGTGGCCTGAATACGGAGTATATAATAATAATAATAATAATAATAATAATAATAATAATAATAATAATGAATAATAATTCCAATTACAATCGAAGCTGCTCGTTGATTTATTAGATCCTATACAGGATCCAACTTGCGGGGATGTTGACTGGTACGTTTCATATGCTGTCACACTTTGTCTTTGGAATTAAGGTGGATGATTTAGCGGGCCGGTCGAAGTTCTTTTTAGAGCACCTGAATGTTCGTAAATCCAGGAGCGTATACGAGCAGCACTGTAAAGACGGATTCTGTCCATGTTAGATGACGGTTGTCTTCCAAAGCATACTCATTTTAAATACGTAGCACGAAGGACAACACCTAGTCACCGAGAATGTTGAAATAAACGTCCTGATCCACGGCTAGTATAACCTGAATGTTTAGGGCCAAGCTGTGTCACCAAACACAATCCCGAAACACACACGACCTCAAGAGGCCCAAACTACACTCTTCACACACTGAGGGTACTATCCATGCACTCGATGCTCTTCGTCTTTTCAAAACAGCACGAACCACTACTCGTCAAACTAGACTACACGCCTCCAATCAACTTGAGCCCACTTTCTGTGTTTTTAGCCTGTGTGAGTACATACAGCCTATAGCCTGGTTTACGCCAGAGCGAATACAAGCGAACGAGCTAAAGCAAATTTTAGTATTATCTTGGCCGTAAACGGTTTGTGATCGCAAGCGAACTTCATTCGATCGTATCCGGTCCGAATTCACTCATGTTCTGCTGCTTGTCTGTCTTTTAGCAAACCACCAAAGGAAGTTTGCATTCTCTGTGTTTCAGCAGTAAGAGCAGGTGGCAGGCAGTAGAGAAAGAGAGAAAGAGAGAGAGAGAGAGGCCAATGCTGATATCAAAGCCGATCGGTTTGGTTGAGTGCTCATGACGTCATGTTTTTTTCCAGTTTGTGTTTAATGTTGCCGTGACACCGTAGACATCAGACGCCAACGACTCCATGCTCAGCTTATTGGTCATGCAGGTTTCACTGTGTAAAGTTTGGAAGGTAGGAGACGGATACTGGCAGAAGTAAAGCTGTGAGTACCGGACGTGAGTCGTGCTTCCGTAGCTCAGTTGGTAGAGCATTTGCCCGCGAAAGGCAAAGGTCCCGAGTTCGAGTCTAGGTCGGGCACACAGTTTTAATCTGCCAGGAAGTTTCATATCAGCGCACACTCCGCTGCAGAGTGAAAATCTCATTATGGGTGTATAATTCAACGGATTACTTATATTTCCTTTTTACTGATACGACCTGCGCCGTTGTCCAGACGAAGCGTGCCTCATTACGGAAATCTGACGTAACCATCCCCTCAAGTGATATAAGGGACTCCATTACCATCTCTGAGGGTCTGTTAGTAAGTAAGCGGTTCCTGCGATCTAGCACATGTCTCGAGAGGTAAAGAGGACACCCCAATAGTGCCAGCACCGGTGTCTTGGCGTATACAAACTTCTGCCTCGGGAGACGGCTACGCGAGCGCAGTCCGTCAGAGCCCGTAATCGAATCAGAGAGCGGCGGGACAAACTGTAAGCGTCCAGACGCAGGCACGCGGGCCGCTGGCCTGGCCGCTTTAATTAACGCCGCTAATACGTCTCACTTAGCCGCGCCGCCGCCGCCGCCGCCGCCGCCGACTGCGGCGATACATATCTGCGGCGTTCATTAAGTCGAAACGCACACTGAAATTACCAACTAAATTACTGGCCGCCCCCGCCTGCCATCCCGCGAGTGCTGTCACCGCCGCCGGCAGCGCACGCGAGGGCCGCCGTCCGCTGCAGACGCGCCACTCCGCCCGCCGCCGCCTGCGTCCACTGCCGAGTTGGTAGCGGGGACTGGCGTCTGCAAGCACGGTTACAGAAACAATGCAAGCTGCTGCACCGACGAGTGGTGAAACTCCTCTAGACAATATGATGCTATTTGTCGTAAAATTCTTCTGTTATTGTGTGCTGTTACACGCAGCCAGCGTCAGGGTTAACCAACGAGCATTGTTGCAACCGTTTCGCTATGCTCTAGTGGTTTACACGTGATGTTTGTCGTGGCAAAAGTTTATTGAACACAATTTCCATAAAAACATTCTCCACAATGAAACTAAAGACAGGATGGTTTTTCACGGCCACGGATCTAAAATATTTCCGAACCAGGGCAAAAACTTGATAGTTCCCCCCCCCCCCCCCCCCTCAAAAATTAAAAACAAAACGATTTTCAAGAATATGTTCCTTTTGTAGCGCACATGATTCTGAAGAGCTTGATGCGTAAAACATGTACACTATGTGATCTATAGTATCCGGACACCTGGCTGAAATTCCCTTACAAGTTCGTGGCGCCCACCATCGGTAATGCTAGAATTCAGTATGGTGTCGACCCACCTTTAGCCTCGATGTCAGCTTCCATTCTCGCAGGCATACGTTCAGTCAGGTACTGGAAGGTTTCTTGGGGAATGGCAGCCCATTCTTCACGACGTGCTGTACTGAGGAGCGGTATCGATGTTGGTCGGCGAGGCCTGGCACGATGGCGGCGTTCCAAAACATCCCAAAGGTGTTCTATAGGACTCAGGTCAGGACTCTGTGCAGGTCAGTCCATTACACGAATGTTATTGTCGTGTAACCACTCCGCCACAAGCCGTGCACTATGAACAAGTGCTCGATCGTGTTGAAAGATGTAATCGCCATCCCCGAATTGTTCTTCTACAGTGAGAAGCAACAAGGTGCTTAAAACATCAATGTAGGCCTGTTCTGTGATAGTGCCACGCAAAACAACAAGGGGTGCAAGCACCTTCCATGAAAAACACGAACACAATAACACCATCGCCTCCGAATTACACTGTTGGCACTTCACAAGCCCACACGCTGGCAGGTGAAGTTCACCGGGCATTTACCATACCCACACACTGCAATCGCATGGCCACATTGTGTACCGTAATTAGTCACTCAACACGACGTTTTCCCACTGTTCAATCGTCCAATATTTACGCTCCTTACACCAAGCGAGGCGTCGTTTGACATTTACCGGCGTCATATGTGGCTTATGAGCAGCCGCTCAACCGTGAAATCCGTGTTTCCTCACCTTCCGCCTGTCATAGTACTTGCAGTGGATCCTGCTACAGTTTGGAATTCTTGTGTGATGGTCTGGATAGATGTCTGCCTATTACGTGTCCCTTCACGTTTCCATTTCACTATCACATCGGAAACAGTGGAAGTAGGGATGTTTAGGTGTGTCGAAATCTCGTGTACATGCGTGTGACACAAGTGGCTCCCAGGCACCTGACCACGGTCGAAGTCCGTGAGTTCGGCAGGGAGTCCAATTATGCTCTCTCGCGATCTAAAGACAACAGGTGTCGCTGATCTGAGTACCTGGTAGTAGGTGGCAGCACAATGCATCTAATATGAAAAACGTATGTTTTGTGGGGGTGTCCGGATACTTTTGATCACATAGTGTAACTCATTTACATACATAGCACGACCGAATATAATTCACAAAGTACCAATATCATCAGACCCAAAAGAAGTAGTAGCAGTAGTACGAATTTTTGTACATAAATTTCGTATCGTCATAATCTTCCACATAGTTTGTGAGGCCCCCGCTTCTTCTCCTTCCTCGTTCTAGGAAACGACCTTGTCGTCACTCACTTTGTAACTATTCCCGCTATTCTCAAAACTTATTCTCTGGTTAACTACACTAATCCTGCCAGAATCATCTGTTTAGTTATCCCGCGTTTATTATTACGCGTTCGTATTACGGGCTTTCCACGCGGCTGCTAACCGGGGACTGGCCATTGGTAGTGTAGCGAACGGCCAAAAATTTTCTGTCAAAATTTCATCTTCTTGTATACACCGAAAAGACAATTTGTAGTCTGTCTTACCCCTTATTCCTAATAGTCGTTTATTTCCACTCTGGTAGTCTGAATCTATGGACATCTCTAATGATTATAATAAAGCGTATCATTCGCACATCCAATCAACCACATAAACAGCGATTGTCATTCAACTTGTAAGAGGTCCATGATTAAAGAATTTGTTGCTAGCGCAGTCGAACAGATGTAATTTCGATGGATTGCTCACGCGCTGCCTGCGACATGTGAGCTATAAGAGAATCTGAGACCAAAGAGCAGTGTTGACTGCAGTAGGAACTGTGTGGCAGTAGCAGTAAGTAGTTGCTAGCGAGCAGTCTGGTGTATCGTGTTGGCTGGGCCGGTCGTGTGCAGCGATGGCGGAGCCTGAGCGTTGTAGGATAAGGTAAAGCAGCCTCGCGCATATGTAGTATTGTTATATCAATTCCCATGTAAATGTTTTTTTAAAAAAAATCGCTTAATAAGAATCTTTCTCATAAAAAGTAACTTTTGACAATCATTCATTTCAATTTAAAGAATTTACTAATTTCTCCGATCCTTGATCATCCCGCTTATTGAAAAGAAAAATCAGTTCTTTCCTTTTATATAAGACAAATCTATCGGCCAGCATTGCATTTAGCTGCGCCACAAAAATTTCTTATAGGAGCAGATATATACGCGTTATCCGGCGACCTAATTAAGGTAAGATTTTTCAGTTTATTCAGAATGATGTATCAGCGCCATGACGCAGCACTGCTGACGTCCAAAATTTACCAGGTTAAATTGACAGTCAATTATTGAAAGGTTATAAGTGAGCGACAATTTTATTGAGAGATTAGTCGCATTATATTATCGATACGTTACGCAATTTTCCTGTTGGTAGGTTATACTGAATGTGAACGACATAATTATATTTTTTACTGTTGAGAGGTTTAGGAATTTTTCTGTTTTGAGGTTACACTAAATGAGAATATTATTCATATTATTTTATTTTGTGGGGAGGTTACAAACTTTTCGGGTTTATTCGGCACAGGTCGTAAAGCCCTTATCCCATTTTGCCTGCAGCAAAGTTTTTTGTTTTGTTTTGTTTCTAGAAGCAACTGTGTTTCTCTTGGCAGACATATAACGTACACTATGCACATATTCAAAAATCAGCTTACGATTCGTTCAGAAATCAACTTAGAGTATGTTTAAAAATGTTCAGAATCCAACAGGGATGCGTTTCAAAATAATCTGAATAATCGATAGACCAACATGCACTGGCCGGGGTGGGCGAGCGGTTCTAGGCGCTTCAGTCCGGAACCGCGCTCCTGCTACTGTCGCAGGTTCGAATCCTGCCTCGGGCACGGATGTGTTACGTTTAAGTAGTAATAAGTTCTAGGGGACTGATGACCTCAGATGTTAAGTCCCATAGTGCTCAGAACCATTTGAAACATTTTTTGAACCAACATGTGCTGCATGCTAGGCACTTTGTGAAACAAGGTTTTTTTTCTTCAAGAATATGAAAATGGCGCCCTCTGAATTGCCGCCCGTGGCATATACCTCAGCTTGCTCCTCCCAGGTCCAGACCTGGTTCTTCAATACGTGAAACAAAATGGATGCTAGTCCTTCAGTAAGTGAAACCAAGTAAATCGTCAATGGTAAATAACGGAGCCAGTTAAACTTCTAGGGTCGTATACTAAATATGTAAGTTTCCTGACACACGAGTTACACACATTTCAGTGAACTCAGTTTTAAAATCTTAAGAGCGCTACGTTAAAACCAGTGAATTAAGTGTCTGTAGCCACACGGTCTTTAGTGAGGTAGGATGAATCCGAAAAATAAGCCAAAGTCCAAATCCAAGCTTCAGTCAATAAGAATAAACACTTAGCAACTCTTAAGGTGCACTTCACTGAAGACGTATTTAGAGCCAAAAGTAATGGAATCTCGAAGTCCGAAAAGGATAGAAACTTCCAGTTTGACAGTATCTTGTCAGCTAGAAAAACGACAGTACACGTACACCAAGTCTCTACGAGAGAGTCGCTGATTACTTAAAGAGTCCCAGCTGAAGAGGGCGGTAAGCTGTCCAGAAGTCAATGGCTCAGTCCTTGGCGCGACGTCGTGCAGATCTTCAGGTTGCTGGCTGCGACGGAGCAGCTTTCTGGAGCTCGTGCGCCGGCCTAAAAAGCCGCCTCGCAGATGGATACGTGACATGGTGAATGTCTGAAGAGTTGCGGTTTGCCAACAAAATGTACCGTCGCCATGTGCGCCACCTGGTGACTTGGTCGGAGAGCTGTTGAAACCCTCTGCGGATCTGACCACAGAGTTCCTGGGTTGCGAAGTTCCATGTCTTCAGCATTGTAGGAACTCAGCTCGCTCCAACCCGCACGATGAGTAACTTGTGCGTGGTGCCGTTGGCGCCTGATGTCTAAGACGGCATAGCAATGTCGATGGTGATGACGTGCTTGGCCCATTAGACAGACGCATGACCACAAGCTCAGCTTTCTTCAGGCCTTCTGAGTTTTCGCCACCCTTTTCGCAGCTTATCCGCCTCTGTTGCCCAATAGTCAGCACGTCTGGCTACTATGCAGAGAATTCGTGTTTAATTACTGGAACTGCCAGGATTTTTTCCTTGGTTGCATGATTGGAACAGGGTATACTCAGCCTCGTGATGCCACACGAGGAGTTACTTCAGTGAGATGTAGCGACTCCAAGGTCAGGAAAGGTGACAAAGACTGGAAGAATGATGTGCTGATCCCTCCGTACAGAATCCAACGACGTCATTCGGCGAGAATGAGACGGCGATTGCACGGTCGCGATTTCCCCAGCATGGCCGCGATTCGGACGTTTGCTTGCTGCGTATGATGCATTCATCTTCATGTTTTCAGTTAACTGCCACCTTCTTCAACCTCTGGTCCTCTTTCCAGGAACCAATCCTTTTCATTCATTCCTTACTGTAGAATCTCTTCTGATCCATTGCCCTAAGCCAATTTCTTTTCCTTTTTTAACTGTTTCCGATATTTATTTTTTCTCATTTTCCCTATGTAGTACAACATTATTCCTTATTTTATCCGTCCATTTGACGCCTTTCATTCGTCATTATATCTACATCTGAAAAGTCAATACTCATTTCTCTTCTCGTCGCTACAGTGTACGCAAATCGCTTCACTAACCTTTTCCTTTATATTTTATTTACTGCAGCACACAAAAGATTCATCCTTCTGTAAGACATTTCTTTTGCAATAACTATACTTTCTTTTATTTCTTGATTGCACATCATGTTACTGATAACTTTGTCTCCTAAGTATCTGAACTAATTAACTTGGTCCACTATCTCATCACAAACTTTGGCTTTTATGTTTCTTGATTATCCCATAAAAATCATTGCCTTAGTCTTCTTCGCGTTTATCTTTATTCTACATTCCTTACAGCTCGTGTTTGGTTTTTTAAATACTGTCACTAAGTAATGTGATGTCATTATCTACCGTTACACATTATATTTTCTTTCCTCCTATCATCACACCAAACTTTTGTTGGAAGCAATTTTAATGTAAATCATCTACACAGATGTTAGACAGATAAGGTGAAACAAAACTGCCTTGTCTAACTTCTCACCAAATATTAATTCCTCGTGCCATGTCTTCTCCTGTTCTTATTTTTGCTCTTTGCGTGATGTATGAATTGATTGTTAGGCTCGTTCCGTCCCAGTCTATGACAGAATACTTCTCGTTAAGATAACAGCGTCGCAAGATGTTCGTTTGATTCTACATGGAGATTTTCGATGTTTCAGGAGACAAACGAAGGTTCGTGTTCGACTACTTCGTTTGGTCAGAAGTTTACTCGATAATTACCATCAAAGTACTGTGTTTATAGAAACGATCTCCGGAAACTATCTGTGGCTGGAATAGGGAGCGGCGCACAGATGTTGAAACAAACAGCCGTGCGGGACACTTGCAGGTCTGCGTTAACAACATGCAGACAATACGGGCGGTGAACCGTATGTCACATTCGCTCGACAATATTCGACGAGGGCTTTATTTTTATTTTTTAGCTTGAGTGGACTGCAATGAAATAAGCGTCGTCGAAAAGAATCTCATTATTTTGCTATTAACAACGGCATCAACGTCTAGATGATTACTCTGTAATTCCAAATTAAGTGCATGGCAGAGGGTTCATCAAACCACCTTCAAGCTACTTCTCTACCGTTCCTCTCTCAAACAGAGCGCGGGAAAAACGAAGAGTGAATTCTTTCCTTGCGAGCTCTGATTTCTCTTATTTTATTATGATGATTATTTCTCCCTGCGTAGGTGGGTGCCTAAAAAACTAATTAAAATATTTCCTCAGAAGTAGCTAAAAAGGAAAAGGTAATTAATTTCTAAACACAGGACTACTAAAGCAAATCTTATCATACATCTAAGAACTGCTATATAATTTTCTATTATAAGACAAAATGCTTGTAGAGAATGATGTCCTAAGCTTTCCCAACTGACGAATTGTTCTCTAGGTTGCTTTGAACAAGTAAAGATTACGTGATGACTTCTGAATTCCTTAGTTTTGAGCGACGCAGATGAGCAGAGTAGCTAGATAGCTCTGTGGTGGAATAACGTGTCATGAAAATAAGGAAAACGAGATACGTGTGGCTGAACCCACGCATGATACGTTCCCCTTATTTACGTTATATATTCAGCATTCCTCTTCCCACTCGTACTTGAATTATATACTCCTGGAAATTGAAATAAGAACACCGTGAATTCATTGTCCCAGGAAGGGGAAACTGACACATTCCTGGGGTCAGATACATCACATGATCACACTGACAGAACCACACGCACATAGACACAGGCAACAGAGCATGCACAATGTCGGCACTAGTACAGTGTATATCCACCTTTCGCAGCAATGCACGCTGCTATTCTCCCACGGAGACGATCGTAGAGATGCTGGATGTAGTCCTGTGGAACGGCTTGCCATGCCATTTCCACCTGGCGCCTCAGTTGGACCAGCGTTCGTGCTGGACGTGCAGACCGCGTCAGACGACGCTTCATCCAGTCCCAAACACGCTCAATGGGGGACCGATCCGGAGATCTTGCTGGCCAGGGTAGTTGACTTACACCTTCTAGAGCACGTTGGGTGGCACGGGATACATGCGGACGTGCATTGTCCTGTTGGAACAGCAAGTTCCCTTGCCGGTCTAGGAATGGTAGAACGATGGGTTCGATGAAGGTTTGGATGTACCGTGCACTATTCAGTGTCCCCTCGACGATCACGCATACGAAAATCATTGGCACCAAGGCAGAAGCGACTCTCATCGCTGAAGACGACACGTCTCCATTCGTCCCTCCATTCACGCCTGTCGCGACACCACTGGAGGCGGGCTGCACGATGTTGGGGCGTGAGCGGAAGACGGCCTAACGGTGTGCGGGACCGTAGTCAAGCTTCATGGAGACGGTTGCGAATGGTCCTCGCCGATACCCCAGGAGCAACAGTGTCCCTAATTTGCTGGGAAGTGGCGGTGCGGTCCCCTACGGCACTGCGTAGGATCCTACGTTCTTGGCGTGCATCCGTGCGTCGCTGCGGTCCGGTCCCAGGTCGACGGGCACGTGCACCTTCCGCCGACCACTGGCGACAACATCGATGTACTGTGGAGACCTCACGCCACACGTGTTGAGTAATTCGGCGGTACGTCCACACGGCCTCCCGCATGCCCACTATACGCCCTCGCTCAAAGTCCGTCAGCTGCACATACGGTTAACGTCCACGCTGTCGCGGCATGCTACCAGTGTTAAAGACTGCGATGGAGCTCCGTATGCCACGGCAAACTGGCTGACACTGACGGCGGCGGTGCACAAATGCTGCGGAGCTAGCGCCATTCGACGGCCTACACCGCGGTTCCTGGTGTGTCCGCTGTGCGGTGCGTGTGATCATTGCTTGCACAGCCCTCTCGCAGTGTCCGGAGCAAGTATGGTGGGTCTGACACACCGGTGTCAATGTGTTCTTTTTTCCATTTCCAGGAGTGTATTATTACCTGGTGTAAGAAGACTGTGAATGGTGTCAGGGTATCCGGGTAAGCTTCGAATACCGCAGCTATCTTGGCCAACTATTTACTGTTTCATTCACCGAGTGTTCTGCCCCCCAAACGTCTAGGAAGTACACTGTTTCAATGGTTATGACCATCGTACGCTTGGTTCGCTGCTGAAAAGTGTCGTCCATTTTACGACCCGCTTCATTCGTCTAGACGAAGCAGCTAGATCAAATATTTAAAATAGGATCATTTTACGTAAGAATAAGTTAGTTTTATTTCTTTCAGGTTTGTAGATTGTGACTTGCAGAAAAGTGCCGATAGCCTCGCAAATGTTGGTTTGTATGAAAAGTAATATACAATTTTCCTATTCTTTTAAACGGCAACAGTACAACATTTGAGTGCCGGTACACATGAAAAAGTCGCCCTGCACATCTGTAGTCCACAATTCACCTCATGATGATGAGTGCTAGAAAGTGTTGAGGGTACCAGTATCATTTAATACATTTTTTGTTCCAAAGGCGAAGAACTATTGCCAATGATCTTCCATGTGATTTAGGATTTCTCATATCTTACTGTCATGATAACATCACAAGATGAATACCTCTAAATGCTGCCTGGTGAAGACCCCAGACTGACGAGTAATATTTGAAGAAATGGCCAAATGAGGATTCTGCAAACTACCTCGATAGCTGGTGTACTACATGTCAGAATTCTTACACTCCATCTTATTCTGACATCTGCTTTTCATACAAATTGCTTTATGCGGTCACACCCCTTTCGCTCGTTCGGGACACATATGTCACATTTTTACGGTTATTGCTCTTTTTGCGGCGATTGATCAGCAAGAGTAAAGGCGGACAAAAATTGATCTTTCCACCTATTTAACGGATACTTTACATTTATTTATGTTAAGAATAAAATGCAGTCCACCGTTGTTGGCTTCCTACAGTTAAAATTTAACACTGCCTACAATAAGCACCGTATCATCCAGTTATCTCATGAAATGTCTAGACACTCTTGTCATATGACACCTTGCAGGAAACGTACAGTTATAACAATACCTCATCTTGATGAAAGCTGCTCATAATTGTAGCTTAAATGTTGGGAGTTCGATTGTATCATGCTGCAGGCTCTCACTAAAGGATATTTATTGAAATGGACTCCAGTCACGAAAGCCTGCACTTTTATGTAAGTCCATGTAACTGCCCGACTATATAAATTGCCTTAGTTACTTAAATACGCCATTTGCCCAAATGTATCTGCATACTCACTGAAGGCTGAAACGAAATGAAGAAGAATACAGGGAATGACAAAATCGTACCATGTTCAGCGCCAAAATGAAGTAAAACAGGAAACTGTTATGCAAGTCATGGAAATTCATATACAAATCCGATCACAATAAAAGCAAACAATTAAAGGGTTGAACCACAGAAACTTTTGCGTATATTATTATACATAAATAAAAGTATAATCCCCAGAGCCAGTTGAACTGGGGATTCACAGGTCTCAGTAGTTGTGCACGTAAGAAGGGGGGTGGAGCGGATGGACTACCTCGTCTCATCCATTGACGCAGTCAGCTTTGTATAAGGGCAAGTGTGACTGATGCGAGGTTGCCGTGACACTACGATCACTCCTCTCTGTTTGCGTAGCGGCGGGTTGGCAGCCAGAAGCTTTCATCTCCCACGTCCCTTGACTTTGCGGTGGCGCTCTCTGTGGCTTAGCTCGATTTTTCTTCCACACAGAACGACTTAATCCCCTACGGTACAGAGTACTCAGCAGCCGACGCGGATTTCATGTGTTTGAGCTCAGAGGTACTATTGCCCAAAGTAATTTTCACGCAGATGTGGTGTCAGCGTAATAATTGCAGGCAGAGATCGGACAATGGAGTGCAGTCAGATGCTTAAATATTCAAGTACTGGACCGCAAGAAAGTCCATTCGACATTGCACAGAAAGTTAATACGTCATAATGTGATAACACTGGCATTTGACTCAAAGTCCAAAGACGTAGTCGACAATAGACTGGCATACCTCCAGAAGACGAATTCACAGTCTCTTCTGGTCCCTCTTATCACCTGCCCACCCTCTTGCAAATGCCTGCTCACACTCTTCTCCTCTACTCGCTGACTATTGATCATCTTATTAACCATCCACCCCCTCAAATTGCCCACTGGTTGATCTATTTATCGTCTGATTGACTGACTGCCTGACTATTGACTGCCTGATTGTTTGCTGACAAAGGGACAATACACTGGCTGCTTCTGCGTGGAAACTTTGTCCATGATCTCCCACACTCTCTCCTTCATGCCACAGAATTTTGCGCCGTATCATGTCTATCAGTGGTGGTGGTACGGGGAGGGGGGGGGGGGGGGTTGAGTTTGCAACCCTATCCAACGATCCACTGACTCAGTATAACAGCGCCTTTCTGTCATCACATATCTACATCTACTCCTATGTGACTGCTCTGGAATTCACACTTAAGTACCTGGCAGAGGGTTCATCGAACCATTTTCACTCTTGTGTCTCTACCGTTTCACTCTCCAACAGCGGTTGGTTGAACATTACTGATCCTTCGGCGGTTGACATGTAACACGTAACTCCCGTTTCGTTCTCACACTGAACATCGTTGTGGCAGTTCCACGCACCAGCCGCAACCTCCCCACCGAACTGTACGTCACTAGTCATTGATTCAAGTGTTTGCCTGCGTTCCTGAATTGTCAACAAAGTAGCCACTAACAACGATCCCACTTGTTTGTAATGGGAATACCTGAGCTTCGCTCAAATCTCTCGAGACCCTCGTGACTTAGCAGTATCCCTTTGTCTGTCTCTCAGACTTCACGCGTGACAACCACACCCGAGCGAGTCAAACACTTCAGTCAAACCGTCTCTGTCTGCCTGCCGGGGAAGTCTCACATACTGTTTGCGGGTTAAGCGTTTCTCTTGCCCTCACTGCCTTGCGGCGAGTTATTGCAGTACACACACTATGCGACTTCAGATTATTCAAAAAATGTTTCAAATGGCTCTGAGCACTATGGGACTCAACTGCTGTGGTCATTAGTCCCCTAGAACTTAGAACTACTTAAACCTAACTAACCTAAGGACATCACACACATCCATGCCCGAGGCAGGATTCGAACCTGCGACCGTAGCAGTCGCACGGTTCCGGACTGCGCGCCTAGAACCTCAGATTATTCACCCGAAGTTACACACGTACAGGCACTTCCAGTGTCACAGATATCTTTTCTGTCTGAATAAATGTTATACATAAATTCCTATATTTTTGAGATTTCTTACAAGTAATTTCTTATTTCTTTGCATGTCTTTAGCACTCGAAAATCTGTTATTAGTTTTTAAACTGTCAATACGTCACTGTAGAGTATTTAAAGAGAATATATGTCATTTTGACCTCTAGATGTGTGTCATAGTTTATCAGAGTAAGAGATCTGGGCCATGAAAGCCATCCTGAACAGTGCACCACTCTCCCACGTATAGCAGAATTTTAATTTTCGTGTCGAAAGTTGCTATTCTCTGTCCATAAACAAAATATTTTAATATTCTAAGTCCTCTGGCTATTAGCAGTTCCTAAAAAAAGTACATTTGTTTTTAAAGTTAAATACAACCCAACTGACATCTTTAAGCTGTATTGCAGTTTGGATGTCCGCATTCAGTAGCACCAAACGTTCGCCAGGCAGCTGCAAAAATTCACTACTAAATAAACCACGATGAACACTAATTTATCCCTTCTTTCTGCTCACTGAGTCACAAGCCTACAAATAAGTATGTCCCAAAGCAAGAGCAGAAAGGTATTTTTATTGGCACTGTGAGTAATACAGGTTTCATGCACAGACTCCAATGCGATATGCTTTTGATAGTTCCATTATGAAACTCTGTCTCAAAAACTGACAGGAAAACCAAACTGATTCTGTTTGTACTTAAAGTACACCAGCTGCAAGACATAATGAGTGGCTTCGCTGCGCGATACCAATGGTCGTATCATGATCACCGCGTTACTATAGCTGTGTTATGAAACACAATTTTCCGAAATTCCTTCACAAAAGACGACGATGTAAATATTCCAGAACTCGAATCAAGAACATCAACCAAAATGAGTAACTTAGCAGTAGATATCCATGGTGTAAAGCAGCAGCATAAACCACTTAGTAAAGGCAAGTCTTCTGGTCCAGATGTCATATCAATGAGGTTCCTTTCAGAGCACACTTACACAATAGCCCAATATTTAGTACTCATATAAAACGCTCTATCGACGAAAAATCCGTACCAAATGACTGGAAAGTTGCACAGGTCACTCCAATCCTCAAGAAAGGAAATATGAGTTAATCCACTGATTACAGACCATATCACTGACGTCCATTTACATTAGGATTTTGAAACATATACTGTGGCGGACCTCATGAATTACCTCGATTTATCGACAAACAACCATCACGGATTCAGAAAATATAGTTCTTGTGAAACTACTAGCTCGTAATTAACACGAAGTAATGAGTACTATCGACATGGAATATGAAATTCATTTCGGATTTTTAGATATCCTAAAGACTTTTGACACCGTTCCTCACAAGAGATTTGTAATTAAGTCGTTTCAATTGTGCAACAGCGAGGTCATCGGTCCCATCGGATTAGGAGAAGGAAGTCGGCGGTGCGCTTTGAACCGTCGTCCTCCAAAGAACGGCAGCTCGTTTTGTATCACCGCGAAACAAAGGAAAGATTTTCACGGTAAGATGAGCGAGCTTGGGCAGTAACCAATAAAACAACGGAATTTTTCGATGCGGCAATACCTCTCCACGAAATTTAAAACACCAACTTTCTCCTCTGAATACTAAAACATTTCACTGTCGCCAACCTATGCAGAGAGAAATGATCATCATAATGAGAGACATAAGAGCTCGCTGAGGAATATTTTAGTGTTCACTTTTCTCACGCGCTGTTGCAGAGTGGAACGGTGGAGAAATAGTGTGAATGTGGTTCGAAGAACCCTCTGTTAGGGACAAGTGTGAATTGCTGAGTAGTCATGTAGATGTAGATGAATACACGTAGGTGTATTGTCATTCTCGCTGTCTGAGCAGATAGCGCAGTGGTTACGACTCGACATTTGAACTCACACCCAAACTCCTAGATGTCACACAATGAGCTCGGTACCTAACATTGTATGTCGATAGAATATCAGCCGAAACTCCAATTTAGTTCGTACAATGTGCTGGCGTCCAGAAGAACGTGCGTAAACGTTAATTAAAATTAACATCAGATCTATGGAGCACAGAAAAAGCATAACTGTGAGTATCCAATACGTATTCCTTCCGTGGAAAAGTGGTTAGAGCTCTAGCTTGTCGTACCAATGATCCTGGGTTCATATCCCAACGACAAATTTTTTTTACTGTTTTGTGCGTGAAAGTGTCATACGGGAGCCGCCCGCAATGGCCGAGCGGTTCTAAACGCTACAGTCTGGAACCGCGGGACCACTAAGGTCGCAGGTTCGAATCCTGCCTCGGGCATGAATGTGTGTAATGTCCTTAGGTTAGTTAGGTTTAAGTAGGTCTCAGTTCTAGGGGACTGATGGCCTCAGAAGTTAAGTCCCATAGTGTTCAGAGCCATTTGAACCATTTTTTGCCATGCGGGACTATGCAACTGATTCTTTATTCTATTCTTCCGATTGCTTATATTATTCTGTGAAACTACAAATGCACTAGTTGCTTCATTACGAATGGTGTCCGTATGTTCTGTTGCACAGGTCCGACGGAGCACCGCAACTGTCTATGCAAAAGTACTCTACAGATCTGGTACTTCAATCTAATGAACCGAAACCAGACTGCCAAAAGAATATTGCTACAAACTCCGAAAAGCGGTTTTAGATGTCAGGAAAATGTTCGGACATATAACAGTTTCACGATTAACAGTTAAAACAAATTTTAATCAGTACAGTTTAAACGCGAGACCTTTAGCTCGACGACCTCACGTTCTACCAAGTCACGCGTAACGTACGAAACCAAACCTCACAGATGCGCCTTTCCTGTGTTCCGATATTTCTGGAGTTACTTTTAATTACCGTTTACGCATGTTCAACTGGACGACAGAACATAGCACGAACAAAATCGGTGTTTTGGTTGATGCTTTATGCACAAAGTTTCGTAACGATCTGAGTGTCTGAAATCTGGGGTTTGGGTATTAGAAGAACCGTTCAAATCCTGTCCAGTCATCCATATTTTTCTCTACTGTGATGTTATAAAATCAATTAAGTCGATTAGCAGGATGGTTTCTTTGTAAATGACATGACCTATTTAATGTCCACACGTTGTCCACCCATCCTTAATTATCTCAACAACTACGGGACAAAACATCATGACATTCATTCTTAAATAATAATAATAATAATAATAATAATAATAATAATAATAATAATAAAACCCCACGGACCATTCATTCTCCGACTCAGTAGACTCTAACAATATCATAATGTCGACAGAATATTGAAGTGCTACCTCAGTTTATTTTTTCCTTAATGTTAGGGTTCCTCACCTCAGCTGGTAAATATGGAAACGTTACAGAACCACTTTGTTGTCCGTCTGCCTGTCCGACTGTTGAAAAGCTTTTTCTCGGGAACGGGTGGACACATCAAGTTGAAACTTATGTGACATACTAAGATCTACGCTCCCTTGTTTGGGTAAAAGATTCAAGCTTATAAGTCAATGCGATAAAGAGTTAACAAAACCTTTGGGGTACTTGCCTTTGGTTTAGAATCATAAATTTTCCAAGAAGCAAGGTTTCACGGTACAAGTAAAGAAAAAAAATCAGAAAATTGTTAATTTGTTATTATATCACACCAGAAAATTATTATATCACACCAGAAAATATTTCTGATGTAACCAACATCGATCTTGAAATCGAAAGTCTTGGAATCCCTGGGACCGATATCTTATATCAGTATCGATATTAGTGTGAACAACAGGCAAGAATTATCGAGATTCTCGACTCCCGGGATGGATGAATAGTTTATATGCATAATTACGTCCATAGGAAATCCTCAGTGACGAGTCTTTCGCGCACCTGGCCAATTTTTATAATTTTGTTCCCACACCGCTTATTCAATTATTATTACATTCCGGTCGGAGCTGCTGGTGGAAGCGGTCGTGTGTGCATGAGGTGTTCTTCCTTGTGTGAATGTGTGGTGTTCTCTTCGCTGAAGAAGGCTTTGACGGAAAGTTATAATGTGTGACAGCGTTTTCGTTGTTCCTGTCCGCAACTTAAAGGGTCACCTTTAAAGAGAGCAGCTTTCTATCCCCCTTCTAATATTGTTAGTTTTTCAACCTGGAGTTTTCAATATCCTATTATTAATGTTTCTTTGTTTCCACCAGTCAGCTGCAGACGAAAAATTGAAGACCCAGTAACAAAACAGGTATGTAGATGATACTATAACCGACTACCGCAGCAAGTCTACACAAATAAACTCCACAAGTTTCTCCAGAGACTTCTGTACAGTCATGTGACGGCTGTTGAGCTCCCGTGTTCGTTCATTTCGTATTCATAATTAAATTGCTTTTTCTTTTCTGTTCCGAATAACCTGGAATAAATCATTCCATTAAATTTGCATTACGCCTACTGAGCATTTTCACATTTGCAATATTAACTCACAGAAATAATTCATTTAAAATGCATGTTCCTATAAATCAAGCAATGAAGTTTGCAGGTGATGATCATCATTTGTAGGATAGTCATCATCATGCTGTCTGTCCGTTGGCGCCGCTCCTAGCTCTCGAAGAAGGGAACAGAGTTTAGATTTACAAAGAGTGCAGGATCATTTGGGTCAGGACGTGAAAGGCGTTTCTGAAGGAACCTTCTCGGGTGAAATGGCTTAGGTAAACTATGTAAAATCTGAATTGGGATCATTGTGCGTAATTTGAACAACACTGCTCTCAGATACGCTCCTGTGTCTTAACTAGGCCGCCACCTCACATGAACCAAATTTCTAGCGATAGTAGAATTCCGTCCATCACCCATGTCAGACTTAAATATTAATTCTATGTCACATTAAAACGTAATTAACTACATTATATTGTGGAAGTATACTGCTTGCTTCGAAAGAGTCAAGAAGAACAGAAGTAATCTAACAATTTATCTCAGTTAACTCTTTCCGTGCTCTCCGAGACAAGGATCTACGCAGATAATTACTGCCCCAAATGCGCTGCGAGTTCTGTGTCTGCATCATTAACGACGACTCCCTGACCGGGAAATAATTAATGGTTGTGGTCGAACACAGAGCGCTCGCTTCGTAGCCAACCTGCAATTCTTTCGTTCGTGATTGTTTTCTTCGTTGACTGCCCGTTTTTTTTTTGTGTGTGTGTGTTTGCAGTTTATCGCCCGTCGTCACAGAGGTCATTAGCAACGCGTTAGCTTTATTTCGTGTAACTTCTGGAAACAGGGGTAAATATGTGCCGTAAGTTAAGTAGAGAGGGATTTAAATTTATTTTATACATTTCTTCGAATCGCTTGGCGAGTACTGCATATTTCATTTTATCTGTGGTGACTTTTCATCTTTTCACACTTCAGTTTAACAACCATACGTTTCTGTGAATAAAAATTTCTCGGATTTCTAACCGAGAGCTTTTTATTTAATGTTACCGCCGCGAGTCTCTGCAACCATGCAGTACGTTTCTGTGTCTCTTTCTGCGTCTCCTACGCCTTATCGTACTTGGGGAAGTCGTTTATCCCGGGCACCGCAACACATTTCCCTTTATTCTGTCACGCCTTCTGGTAGATGTACCAGCACAAGTTTCTATGTGTTGCCACTCTATACCATAGGTATCCATTCTGTATTGACCCGCTTCCATCGCCAAGGTTGTTAAGGCATTCAATTTTCGGTTGATCCAGACTCTGAGCTGATCTGGTCAAATACCTACGGTAGAAAATACCTTAAACCCCTGGCAAGAGGCGGACACATAATGCCATTACGTTCTTAATCATAAGACATAGAATCAAATTCGTGAGTTACACTTTAAAACTCTTCGCAACGTCACACGGAGGGAGAATATGTGATCAGGCTGATGTTGACCGGCCGGCCTTGGTGGCCGAGTGGTTCTAGGCGCTACAGTGTGGAACCACGTGACAGCTACGGTCGCAGGTTCGAATCCTGCCTCGGGCATGGATGTGTGTGATTTCCTTAGGTTAGTTAGGTTTAAGTAGTTCTAAGTTCTTGGGGAGTGATGACCTCAGAAGTTAAGTGCCATAGTGGTCAGAGCCCGTTTGAACCATTTTTCGATGGTGACCCATGTAGGCTTCAACAATGCCCCTCGAAGTTATGTGGTTCGAGAAAAATTCCGGATGTACGAGCGCACAGCATTTTAGCGTATTGCACGATGATTTTCAACAGAACCAACGACAACGACGCTGAGGACGACGACGACACAAACACGCGACACATGCTGACGATACTCCAGGCAGTCACTGACACTATTTACCCTGTCCAGTCCATTAATGTAACCACCTGTAAAATACCTGCAGCGCGAGAAGTGCAGGAAGAGACACATAAGGTTATGGAAGGAATCGACGGGGATGTGGAGCCATGCTGACTCCACGGCCTTGGCCAGCTAGCTATATTTCTCGACCGAGGACCCATGGTGCGAACAGCCCGATCGAGTTGATCCCCAGATTTTCGGTTGGGTTTAAATCCGGGGAGTTTGTTCGCCGAGGCAGTACAGTAAGCTTATCCTGCTGCTCTTCGTACCACGCACGCACGTACACTGACAGTTTCACTACCCAGTTGAAAGATGCCACTGTGACGAAGAAAAGCAACCTGCCTGTAGCGGTGGACACGGTCTCCAAGGATAGACGCATACTTGTATTTATCCACTGTGCCTCCCAGAATGAGGTGGACTACCACGAAAACATTCCCCACTCCATAACGCTCCTTCCTCTTGCCTTCCGACGACCCAACAGCCGCTTGTCCGATGGGGCTAATACGTGATTCACCTGTCAAAACTCATTTGACGTCAAGTTGCGGTACTGGCTTACAAATACCAGGCTTCGTTGCCGGCGAACAGCATTCAGCACTTGTGCATGAACCAGGCGCCTGCTGCGGAGGCCCATATGCAGCAACTTTTGCTGAACGATAGTTGAGGAGACGTCGTTGGTAGCCCTTTGTTTCATCTGGGTGGTGAGCTGCTTAACAGTTGCACATCTGCTCCCCCGTACATGTCTCCGTAGCTGTCGTTCACCCTCGTCATCTATGGTACTTCGGGCACCACAACTGATTGCCCGGGTCATGGTTTTAGACAGCGCCATTTTGCCAGAGCCACGAAAAGTTTACAAACTTTGACATTTTGAAAATGTTCTATTCTTTGCCCGAAAACAAATGATCATGCCTTTCTGGACGTCAGATAAATCGCTCCTTTTGTGTATTTCGACGACTGCACTGTTTTCCGCCAGCGTCCGAAACGCTTTATACACTCTCCACTGCTAGCGCTGCCATGTGCCGTCTGTGAGTGGTTGCAGAACGTTGACGTCGAACAATGGCGATGGTTACATTAATGTGATTTGACCTTGTAGCTTGTAAAAACTTAATCTAGTTTCAAACTAAACTCTTCTGAAACTAAGAAAACTAATTTTACTATGAACTAAACTAAATCAAAGCTCAAATAAAGACAGTTTTCGAAAACGTATATCTGTTCAAATGGTTCACATGACTCTGAGCACTATAGGGCTTAACTGCTGAGATCATCAGTCCTTCAGAACTAACAACTACTTAAACCTAACTAACCTAAGGACCTCACACACATGCATGCCCGAAGTAGGATTCGAACCTGCGAACGTAGCGGTAGCTCGGTTCCAAACTGTATCGCCTAGAACCACTCGGCCACCCCGGCCGGCGTATATCTGTGAAACATAAACCTGATACTGGGCAAAATTCAATACCGTGTTCTCACTCTGTGAATTTCGAGGTGGTGGATCCTCCCTGGCAAGCTGGGCACATGGTGGTCAAGACGTTGTAACTCAAGCCTATCCCACTTTCGATCGCCTCCACCTTCCCTCCATTCCTCCTTCCTCCCGGACGTCGTCAAATAAGTGAGGTGGGTTTCTGTGAGGAAATAATGCAAATTCTGCCTGATGTCAAACATGCTCAACCGAGATCACATCTGCAAATTCGGAAGGCCATCCTTCATTATTGAATCTTGCGTCAGGGAAAGGTTCATGAGGTGAGTGCAATGTGTTCGTGCATTATCCTCTTGAAAGAGGACTCGCATTCGGGAGGACGACGGTTCAATCTCACGTCCAGCCATCATGATTTAGGTTTTCCGTGATTTCCCTAAATCACTCCAGGCTAATGCCGGGATGGTTCCTTTGAAAGTGCACGGCCGACTTCCTTCTCCGTCCTTCCCTAATCCTATGAGTCCGATAACCTCGCTGTTTGGTCTCTTCCCCAAAACAATCCAATCCAATCTTAAATAGGAACCCACCGCCGAAATACTGAACAAAACTTCCTGGCAGGTTAAAATTGTGTGCCGGACCGAGACTCGAACTGGAACCTTTGCCTTTCGCGGGAAAGTGCTCTTCCAGAAACGAGATACTGGAGACGAGATACTGGCAGAAGTAAAGCTGTGAGGACGGGGCGTGTGTCATGCTTGGGTAGTTCATATGGTACAGCATTTGCCCGTGGAAGGCAAAGGTCCCGAGTTCGAGTTTCGGTCCAGCACACAGTTTTTATCTGCCAGTAAGTTTCATACCAATGCACACTCCGCTGCACAGTGAAAATCTCAAACTGAACAAAAGGTTGGAGCATGCTGTCTCAATGGTGCACAGTCATCAGAAGGAGAAGCGAGACGTACGACATCTGTACATACAGCGTCTCAGGAGACAACTTTGCCTCTTGCCTGCTTAACTACTGGGAAAGCGTACTAGATACGATCATTGGTAGCTGGCCACCTCCATATTCTTCTATGATGATCAGCAGGCGTCAGACAAATGCAGCACTTATTGCTGAACAACACCCGATGCTCACAGGGTGAGTCATTAACTATTGCCACCAAGAATAACTCCGAAGGTATGATCGGGGGTGAAAAGTTTGTGGAACAAACGTTGCATGAGACAACGGGGGCCATAATATGACGTTGGTTTTTTGTTGCTAGGTGGGATCGCTTCAGAGATGTGAAGGTCAACTTTTTTTTTTTTTTAATGGGATGCTATAGTTTGGTACTTATTTTCTGATAGCGGCTATCGAGACTAATCCAATGAAGTGTAACAGTAAAGTCTCTGAAGGCCAACGAAGGTCACAAAGGTGGCATGAACGTCCATTTAAAGAAGGTGTTCGAAGTTATGACCATTGGTATCAATGCAGTTCTGCAATCTAGTTATCATGGATTGAGTGGTATTCCATATCACATCTGCACTTACCGTATCATATGCTCTGACAATTCTCCCTCGCATATCTTCAGGTTTATTTGAAGATTATTAAGAAACTATGTCTTTTACGAATCTCCACAAAAAAAACCGGAGGCGTCATGTCTGGCGAACGAGCCGGCCACGACGCATTTCCTCCGCATCCACTCCAAAGATTTTGGCATTGTCCCTGAAACTCATTTCTTGTCATCAGAGAAAAATATGCCCGACTCCCGTCGTGTTGATACAACGTTGTGTTCCTTGTTCGTAAAGGAATTTCTTCCAATAACAGGCCTACTGTTTCTTGCACTCATAATTAAATATACGATGTGTAAGGTGAGAACGTTGAGAATACCTTTCAGCATATAAGTCTCTAGCTCTCACTGAATTTCGTTGGCATTCTCCGTAAACGAGAAGCATATCGACATGTTCTTCGAAGGAATACATCATTCATATTCGCTTGATTCCACGATACTAGTCTTACCGTTTCTATTAGTGTTCTATTGCGGCCGGCCAGTGTGACCGAGCGATTCTAGTCGCGTCAGTCTGGATCCGCGCGACCGCTACGGTCGCAGGTTCGAATCCTGCCTCAGGCTTGGATGTGTGTGATGTCCTTAGGTTAGTTAGGTTTAAGTAGTTCTACGTTCTAGGGGACTGATGACCTCATATGTAAGTCCCATAGTGCTCAGAGCCATTTGAACCATTTTTTTGTTCTATTGCGAAGCCGTGGAATGATGTTTACATGTCAATGGAACATTAGATGTATACGCCGTATTTACTATTTGCTCGATATATGAGAGAGAATTGTCAGAGCATGTGCTTCGGTAAGTGCGGAAGTGGTAAGGAATATCACTCAATACATGAAAAGAAGATTGCACCACTGCATTGATACCAATGGTCATCACTTCGAACACCTTCTGTAAGTCGACGTTCATGCCACCTTTGTGACCTTCGTTGACCTTCACAGGCCTTACTGTTACACATCACTGGATTCATCTCGATAGCCGTTATCAGAAAATAAGTACCATACTATAGCACCCCATTTCAAAACGAAAATTGAGCTTCAAATCTCTGACGCGATCCCACCTAGCAACAAAAAACCAACGTCATATTGTGGTCCCCGTTGTGCCATGCAGCAAATGATTCAAATGGCTCTGAGCACTATGGGACTTCTGAGGTCATCAGTCCCCTAGAACTTAGAACTACTTAAACCTAACTATCCTAAGGACAACACACACATCCATGCCCACGGCAGGATTCGAACCTGCGACCGTAGCGGTTTCGCAGTTCCAGACTGTAGCGCCTAGAACCACTCAGCCACTCCGGCCGGCGCCATACAACATTTGTCCCACTAACTTTTCAGCTAATATCATATTTTCGGAGTTACTCTAGCAATAGTTAGTGACTCACCCTGTATAGTCCATTTTAGATTATACGTTGCCTCCCTTTCCGATGAGGGGTTTATACCGCTGGTCGTACTCGATACCAAAGAGGTAACGGTTGCGTACTGTCGGAATTGACACAGCTTTACCCGTTTCCTCCAAAAACACAGCGCATGGTGGTGTGCTGGTGCTGTTGACAGCGTGTGACCACTACGAGGCAGATAATCGCTCCCTGTCACGCGGCAGCAGTTGAATGCGCATGTTCAAACGACGGTTCTGTGGAACACGCCAGAGGCAACTTCCCGTGTTGACAACCCTCCTTGCCGTAAAGTAACAATGCACGCGCGGTCTACGATTGAGCTGACCCGTCGACGCGTGTTGACAGACTGCTGGACGGTGCACACAAACTGCATTGTGCCGTTACCGACTGGAGCCAAAGCGCTCACTGTCCTGCAGTGCACTACACTGAAATGCAGTTCTAGCTAACTCTACGTGCATTACTATCTTAGAATTTCAAATGGCAACAGATTTGTCTGTATGACTTACATAGCAATATCACTGATAATGTACACCGTCCACTCAAAACGTTCCGAGACAGATTTCGTTCTTTGCGTATAAGCATCGGCGCTGCTGTGACAGCGTGAACAAGTCTAAACAGCCATATTTTTCAACATGATCTGCTTTAAAATGCAACGGCCTTACGTCACCTTAATGGGAGAGGCTGTATGTCCACATGTTAACACTCTACTGGATGACGTCGGGGCCACCGTCTGCATCAATAACCTCCTCATTATCCACGCACTGCCTCCCGCAGAGTGCTTCCTTAGTTGGGGCAAGTTTATCGTTGGGGCTTTATGGCGGGCACACACCTTTGATTACCCCAACTGGTGGAGGAGCGTGTTAGCGCTGTCAACAGAGTCGTCCACTTCAGCAGCGAGGTGAGAGTGTCCGCACGCTTCACTATTGCAGTTAGTCACAGCTGTTTGCGACCGGCCAGCACTTGGGACGTCCGACTGGTTGTGACGATGACAGGACACCTCGCCCACTCATCATGATTCTGTTCACCGACAGGTCTTCGTAGACATTCTGCAAGCGCCTACGAATATCTGAGTGTAGAGGCTGAAGCGAGAATATTTCACGACGTCCCTCAACAAATTACGCATTCTTTTCAACCGAAATTGGCCGAGAAAAAATGCGTTGCATTACTTATGGAATGGTTCAAAAAAATAGTTCAAATGGCTCTGAGCACTATGGGACTTAAATTCTGAGGTCATCAGTCCCCAAAAACTAAGAACTACTTAAACCTAACCAACCTAAGGACATCACACACATCCATGCCCGAGGCAGGATTAGAACCTGCGACCGTAGCGGTCGCGTGGTTCCAGACTGAAGCGCCTAGAACCGGTCGGCCATACTGGCCCGCTGTAATGGTCCTCGTATTGAAATTCCTAGATAGTACGCCCTAGGAAGAATCGGGAAACAGATTCCTTCCTCCAACATACGTTTCGTGAAATCACCACAGTGATAAAATCCGCGAAATTAGAGGTAATACTGATGTCTACCGGCAATCATTCTTTCCACACACATTCGAAAATGGAACAGAAAAGGAGGGATCAGATAATGACACCAGACGTGCCCTCCGCCGCTGACTGTAATGGGGTTTGTGGGAGATACATGTAGATGTAGATATAAAGCCTGTGACGAATTTGAAAAATATAGGGAAGCTGATAGGGAGAGGAAAGGAGGCATTTAAGGTGATCCGTGATACACACTCGGACGGCTCAGTTGCTAAAGTGCTGCCATCGACAAAACATCCGAGTTCGGGCGCCTGTCTCGGTTACGGTACCTGATTCCCGCTCTCTCGACTTTGAAGAGAACGTCCTTCGTCACTCAGAAGAGAACCAGAGGACAAGTACTCATAACGCTGGTCATATCAAGGACTCCTGTAGAACACACAGATCACAACTCAAGGTCTCCGCTATGTGCATACCGTGAAGCGGTAGATTTGTAAGTAATCCCATTTTCGAACTTACTTTCCATCGAAACGATATATTTCCGGACATGCATTCCGTATAATAATTCTGTCTATTAAATCC
Source organism: Schistocerca gregaria (assembly GCF_023897955.1). NCBI lineage: Eukaryota > Metazoa > Arthropoda > Insecta > Orthoptera > Acrididae > Schistocerca > Schistocerca gregaria. The sequence continues at coordinate 533,235,547 of NC_064921.1, forward strand.
CGTCTAAAACCCTCGTAAGCCTATAATAGAAATTGTGAAACATCCTGTAAAGATCAGAACAGTCTGAGCACTAGTTCTGATTGTACAAATATGGAGTTAAAAATCGCCTGTGGCCCCTTTAAAGGAACCATCCAACATTTCAACGAATTGTTTTAGGAAAATTAATGGCCAGGCGAGAATATGAGCCGCACTCCAGAGGAATGCGGATCTACTGCCTTAACCTTTGAGTCATTTGTGAGAAATATGGGATGCCAACCGAAAGGAAATAAATTTAAAGTCCTAGAAAATAGAACATTTATGCTCTCCATATTATAGAGTCTGTCCCGTAGGTTTTTACTATACGTAGAGAAAGTAGAGGTGCGAAGTCCATAAATCCTGAAGATTTTATACCTGCTATACATGTCTTTGGACTGCACATCAGCGTTTGAATTGTCATGACTTTTCTGTAAGTAAAATGATACGTACTGTTCTGATATGAAGTAATTTCCCGTAGAAGCTTCTCGGGTGCACTAATTCCCAACACGCGATATTTCAAAACTAATGCCACTCGTAAACTTCTACTGTGTTTTGTGCGAGTAAGGGTCTTAATCAACGCGATGCAATGTTTCCTAGTACTTTAATTTCATTTCCATGCCATCCATAAATAACATCAATGCACACAGTGGCAGCAGTACTTCATCTGAATGAAGAACTATGGTTTCCCTGCACGGGACACACAGTTGCCTGAGCGAAGCATTGCTAGCGTAAATGTACTGTATAAGCAAATTGTATTTACAGTGGTAAATCATTCTTTTTAATTTTTAATTTGGCTCGTAACTGCCCGGCGCTGTGCATCTGAAATAGTTAAGAATCGGTAAACAGCATAGAGTCGTTATTTTGTTGATCAGTGTCACCGCTTTTGTATATTTTTTAAAGATGAAATTGTCCATTTTATATGTATTGTCAGTAACGCACTTTTCGACAACACTTCCAGAAACTCACCCCCGCTCGTTACTGAACCACATATCGCAGTGGTTAGCACAGTGGACTCTATATCCAAATCGAGAATTTCCGCGGTTTCCCTAAGTCGATTAAGAGGGACAGTCGGTTGGTTAGCCTGAAAAGTGCACAGCTGGTTCCGCACCCATCGCTGCAACTTGCGACCCGTCTTTAATGATCTAGTCGTCAACGGGACGTAAAATCCTAATTTTCCCTTTTCTGTTTCAACGTTATATGAGACGCAACGTAAAACTTACATTCGGGAGAAGTATCTTGATTTCGAATTCTCTGTGGCTTTTCGAAAATCATTTTATGTGAATATTGGGATAGTTCCTTAAACGAGAGCACTGCCAAAGTCCTTTCCCTTTCTCTTACGACTTTTTCTCTGACATTTACGTGGGTCGAACATTAAATTCCAATCTCTCGAACTCTTTTCCACTATTAAAAAATGGTTCAAATGGCTCTGAGCACTATAGGACTTAACTGCTGTGGTCATCAGTCCCCTAGAACTTAGAACTACTTAAACCTAACTAACCTAAGGACATCACACACACCCACGCCCGAGGCAGGATTCGAACCTGCGACCGTAGCGGTCCCGCGGTTCCGGACTGCCCGCCTAGAACCACTAGACCACCTCGGCCGGCCCCAGTATTAAAGTGCCTCTGGCGAAGTAAGCTAGAATGAGTGCATGACGAAATATATGTTCCAAAAAACACCGAACTTTTTTTTTCTTTCTTCGGAAAGGGAAAGACCGAGAGAATTTGCTCTGTTCTTCACAGAACAATGGCTACATAGAGTCCATGTGTCGCAGAATTGCTTCATTATTTCCAACTTCATTATTTGCCTCCTTTCAGATTTTCGAACATTTACTGTCGTTGTTAGCATTGACATGGATAGCTATTACACTGTCTGGTTGCTGAACAAATGAATTACTTCTCTATTTACCATTTACCCTATTATTTGAGTCTAACGTTAATCCGACGCGCAAACAAAACTTTCCAAACAACCAAGCGCCACGGTGCCGCGGTATTTCAACGAATACGACACCAGGCACGAGTGCGGGCGCAAAACATTACTGCACCTAAGCCAACAACAACTTACTGTAAAAAGCGATTCAAACTAGGTAAATACGATTTAAAGTACTGTTCCAAAAAGAGAGAAATCCACATATTTCTCAACGGTCAATTCAAGAACGAAAATACTTCAGATTATTAACGTATAATTATTAAATAAATTGATGAAAAACGTGAGAAACAAAGGACTCTTTTATGTCAGACATCGAACAGTATGACCTCGCTTCCCAGTTAAACACAAAATTCTGTTATGTGTGGTCCACGTGCTGCATCCGACCGCTTCATGCTCTGTTAACGGCGTCAATATACAGGGTAGTTATTATACTTAAACTTTCGCCACTGGAGACAATACTCACAGAAAACTATTTGCCGTGTGGGTATCCAACTTTATAGGAGTAACGTTCAGAGTGCGCGTTGCAGCATTTGCGTTGTTTGCAGCGTTAGTTTCATGACTTGGCGTTAGGGTTGAAACAAGAATCAGTGTGCATTAGAGCTGCAGACACTCAAGAGGATCCGGACACGTTGAGCAGCGCTTTTCTTGCAAAGCTGCTGCTTGTCTCGTTAAAGGAATACGGCGAAGTCCTCTTTCTGCACCGTGGTTGAACGTGATTCGGAACTTCGAATTAACTGACAATTTGGGAATTGCTTCGTGAAGAGGCCAATGGCCAAATGCATCGCAAATTGTGAAATAAGTTGCCGTCGATATAGCTGAGAATAATGGACGCAATGTTCAGTATTCAGGCAGAACATGAACTGCGGCCGGCCGCGGTGGTCTCGCGGTTCTTGACGCTCAGTCCGGAACCGCGCGACTGCTACGGTCGCAGGTTCGAATCCTGCCTCGGGCATGGATCTGTGTGATGTCCTTAGGTTAGTTAGGTTTAATTAGTTCTAAGTTCTAGGCGACTGATGACCTCAGATGTTAAGTCGCATAGTGCTCAGAGCCATTTGAACCATGAACTGCGTCATGACAGCTGAACATTCCATGGTCCATCGTTGTTTCGGGGAGCAGTAGAGAAACCTATATTGCTGTTCCTGGCATTCGTGGATGGAGATGGCCATCATACTGAGCAACATTTGTAACCTGGAACGTAAATATGTTAAGCGATAAGCAGACGTTACCCTCTCATGTGTTTTCTTCAACGGTTTATTCGTTATTTCGCTTCCGCATTTCGTCACAAATGTTTCCACAAAGTTTCATTCTCGTACTATCACTCGTTTCTCATGGGAACCCATTCAAGTAAATAAACTTTAGCTATAACCAACCTTCATGGCAGCAATGAGCAGTATGCGCTAGGATATCGGTCTTTCACCTGTTAATATCGGCTTTCGCAAACCAGGGGCACTTCTTCTCCTTGAGAATAAATTATGAAGTTTATTTCAGTACATGCTCACACAGCATGTTTAATGAATATACCCATTTCGACTGTCTGATCATCATCAATAGACATATAAAAATAAAAATAAAACATATGCAATTGCATATGTGACATTACGTTAACAAACTATCTAGATTGTAGTAGTTTGAAAGAAAACCGGCTTCGGCATGCTACACATTATTTATTTATTTATTTCATTTAACTTACGCACCCAGAAGGGTTTCGCCTCAGTTACAAGGCATCTTCAGTGACTATCCTGAAATATTAACCGGGTTTTTCCTTTGCACATACAGGTTATCGTTTGAACATACAAATTATAGATTGAAAACAATTCATTGAAGTTTTTATAACGGAATGGAAAAGTACTTACAGACCAGTGTCTAATTCATTATTTGTAAGCCAAATAACTTTATCTCATTTGGGAAACCGGTTGAAAGTTATCAGTTTTTCTTGTGGTCACTGTTTGCGAAATCAGCACTATAATTGCGAGAGAGAGAGAGAGAGAGAGAGAGAGAGAGAGAGAGAGAGAGAATATACCTTCTAATTTTTTATTTTATTATTTATAAGAAATGAAAAATGTAAGTGCACACAAGCACGCACGCACACACACACACACACACACACAAACACACACACAGACATATATTAAAACACTTAAAGTAAAAGAAAAAAACAAGTGAAAACAAATCCTGAAAACGCTGGCAACACTTACAGAAATGAATGACAGCCCAGACACAACAATGGCAGTTCAGTTACAGCGCTGTGTTTCCGAAACAGTGACCACGAAAAAAAAACCTGCCAATTTTCAGCCAGCTTGCCACGAAAGAGAACTCTATATGGCTTAGAAACAATGTATTAGACGCTGGTTTGTAAGTACTTTCCAATTTCCTTATAATAACTTGAACGAGCTGTTTTAAATCTGTAACCTATACTCGTCCATCACGGCGCTCGGGGTCACACCACAAAGTTCTCACACCTGATGATGGGCATGTAAGAGCCCGAAACTAGTCGAGCTGTAAGTATTGAAAAATAAAACATACCTTGCAACTGAAGCGGTATCTTCAAACTCTGTTAAATAAAAAACTTGTGTAACATGCAAAATGCGTCTTTTTTTTTTGGAACTACTATAATTTATATACAACTGCTGCGAAAATGACCACCACAAGAAACTTAGTAATAACCAACTACCCACTTTACAAGAATTTTAAAAGAAATATCAGAAATATATTTAGGCCACCAGCTACGTCAGTGCCTGGTAGGAGTCAAAATTTCCATGAGATTCCTACTAGAATATTGACTGGGGCAAGCTACAAATCCATAGACACCCAGACGTGGCTGTGAATGCTATTATTGTTTGATTTGTATACCTGATTCAAAATCAGCGCTAAATAATACAAACAGTGCGTTGCATGAGCGTAGAACAGTCGAGAGTCAATTTCTAATGATTAAAAAGTATTTTTTTTAATTACATACTGCCGTAACATGTACGGTATTCCCAGGCTATGTGCATATTCGTGTTTCCGCGGCGCAATGACTGTGCCATTTAAGTTTCGGGTATGCATCCGCATAAATCCAGCTTCTTTTTGTAATATTTTGGCTGTATATCCTTCAGCCATCTTCAGTGTGAGCTGAAAGACTGACAAAAAACGGCTGAAAAATGACGGCAGCTTGCGATACGGTACATCGGAAAGCGACGCATACAGATATAAACGAGGTGCAAATGGGTGCCACCACCATTCGCAGAGACGAGCGTTCTCAGAGGTTTACTTCACAGAGCACACGTCACTGCTGGCGACAGCAATCTGCGGAACGAACCTTCGCTTAAAGAGAGTTTTTGAAGCCAACGGGTATTCTCCAAAACAGATACGTAATGCGCTACGAATGACATCAAAGATGACCATAACCAATGCAGAAGAAGACTTAGAAATATGTAAATCCATGGCTTTCCTGCCGTGTGTGGGAAGCCCATCGTCGAAAACAGAAAGAATCTTCAGCAAGCACAAAGTAGATGTGATTTTGCGTCCTCCACCGAAGACTGCAGCACTCTTGGGTTCCACTGAAGATTATTTGGTGCACCCGAAGGCTGGGACTTACAAGATCTCGTGCGAGTGCCGCCTCTCATACATCGGACAGATGATTAGTACACTCCATGAACAGCCAGTCTCGGTTGCAAATTTGTTTTCTTGTTATTTAATTTGTGATGCGTTTCACTCTCAGAAGAGCGTCATCAGGCATCTTGGGGGAGGGGGGGGACCACGTTTCCCCAGCACAAATTTATGAGCCAGGAATTAGCTATAGAGCTACATCGTCAGTTAAGTAAAGACACTGGGAAACCCGGACCTGAGTTGGGAAAAGAGGTAACAAAAGACACTCACCGTGTAAAAACACTCGAGGACCACTGGCAAGCGCACAGAAAGTTCTGCAACACCAAAACTGGCACGTCATACAATAAAACATCCACCGGGTAAAAACTCGCGAGGACTACTGCAAGAGTACAGATCGTCATGCAGTCACCAAAAATGGCACGTCACCCAATATTACATACAGGGCACATACAACAACGGAAATAAATAAGAATATGTTTCGAGGTGAGAAGCGGTAAGCGGAACAAACATAAAAAGCCGTGTACATAAGGTTGGAGATAAAGGAACAAATACTGAGTGCTAAGAGACCTCGGCTGGCAGAGTATATGAATAATCGGATACGCGTAACACAGATAACATATGTCTCTTGTACGATTTTATTTTTTATGTTGCTCACAAATATGCACTGAGATAACTTGTTTCTTTCCCCAGATGTTTCATTATGATCCTGTGAGTGTGAAACGCACCACAAATTAACTAAACAGAAAACTATTTTGCAACCGAGCTTGCCTATTCTTTCTTGCCAATGAATGATGTACGGATCACTGCAGTTACACTCGCCTCTAACGCTAGAGCGAAATAAATCGGCTATGTCAAGACACTGTTCTTATACTGGTCACTCTATTTTGTAGGAAAACGACGAAAGTTTAGCTTCTACGCCATCTTTCTGGGACTCGTTGATGAAAGAAACAACTTAAATTCGCTTGGCGACGAATTTAATTATTAGAGATAGCAGCTTCAGGTCGGATAACTCAGGGGTCCTCCACTTTCTGTATTAACTTACAAAGCTCAGAGTGATACAGCGATGCCGGCCTGTGTGGCCGAGTGGTTCTAGGCGCTTCAGTCTGGAACCGCGCGACCGCTACGGTCACAAGTTCAAATCCTGCCTCGGGCATGGATTTGTGTGATGTCCTTAGGTTAGTTAGGTTTAAGTAGTTCCAAGTTCTAGGGGACTGACGACCTCAGATGTTAAGTCCCATAGTGCTCAGAGCCATTTGAACCATTTGATACATCGACAGTGCGGATCGACTGCGCAGCCACAGATATAATTCGTGCCCAGTGTACTTCTTAGGCGCTGATCAACATCCCTGGCGCGTGTGTATCTGTGGCCGCGTGTGCACTGGCGCGGTCCGCAAGCTTAAAAGGACGCAGCGAATGCTGGAGCGTTAGTCTTTCCGCTCATTCTGAAGGTGGCTTAAAGGTGGACGATCGAAATATTAAAAGAAGAAGTTCAATTTGTGTGGTTGCAAACCCGATATTTATTGGAGCACACGGATGGTATGTTTCAATGGTAAAATAATTTATTAACTCTTGTTGCGTCATATGGTCAGGTGGCATTGAGCACCATCAGTCCTCCAGGAGAAGCGTCATGCAAATGTTGTCTCCTATCATGCTTCAACGCGGCCGTTGGTCTAGAAATATTCATGCTATTACTTTTAGAATTTACGCTGATTAAATAATTTGTTAATGTACTATCACATGCACTGATGAGCAAAAACGCTATGACCTTCTCCATACGATTTCTTTGAGCCACCTTTGGAACGCAGTATATCAGTGATTCTGGTTGTTATGGATTGAACAAGTACCTCGTAGGTATCTGGAGGTGTGTGCCACCGGACGTATACACTCAGGTCGCGCAATTTCCGTAGATTACGGTTCAGTGGTTTGCGGGAGCCCGAATAACGTCCCAGATGCATTCCGTTGGTATCACAGCAGATGAATTTGAGTGCTCAAAACAACAACGTAATTTCACTGTTGTGCTCCTCACACCAATGTAACGCGATTCTTGTCTTGTCACACGACAATTATCCTGCTAGAAGATTCCATCGCCATTGTGGAAGACATCAAGCATGAAAGAATGCATGCGATCTGCAGTAAAGGACACGTTGTTGACAGGTGTGACGGTGCCGTCCCGTCGATTAGCAGTACTACAGGTCGCATAGACAACCAAGTGAATGACCCTCACAGTATAAAACTGCTCGAAGCAGTCTGGGGATATGGAGCAGCTGTCCACGTGGAATACGTAAGGGTCGTCTGCTGTGTGGCCCAGGGTTCAATAGTATACGTTGAACGATGCGCTCCCAAAGACTTGTGCCTGCGCCAGCACTGAACTCTGCCGTCAGATCTGCCACAGATGGCTGCCTATCCTGTTCTGTAACGGGCTGCGAACGCCCAGCACCTTGTCTACCCGTGGAGTTACCGTGCTTCAACCACTTGATGCTCGTGACAGTAAGAGGCGAGCAGACGACCGTGGTCGCCGATTCCTAGATGCTCGTTCCCACTCCCCAGGTCATAGCATTTTGACCTTAGTTAAAGCCAAGTGTCTCACTGGATATCCCCGTGTGCGGGCCGCATCGTAACCAATATTATGCAATATCTGTCTCTTCTCCGATTACATACGTTTATTACCACGTGGCGTGCAACTATACCAAGCGGTATTCGATTTCCCGATTCCCTCTAAGAATGCTAGCTTGTTACACTATACTAGACACAAATATAAGTGCACCAAAAAGTAAAAAGGGATAGTTTCTACTGTCATCAGCATTCGTCCATAGTTTGATTCAGTTCTTAGAGAGTGCGTTCGAGAGAATTTATATTAAAACAAAACAAATCCGTTAACGCAAGGTTATCACTTCTTCATTATCTCCCAATAAAGTACGTTTGTTTGACGGCGTTGAAAAAACAAATACAGACACACAAGATACACGATTCCAAAATAAATTATTCCTAACAATGTGTGCTAATCCCTTATACTTTGACGTCCTTTGCCACCAGAAGCTCTTTATTCATAATAAGGTGCGATTATTCCATGAGTTTTAATCATTCTGTGTGCAAAGAACCTACTCCGGAAGCAGAGTTCGAGTACAAATAGACTTGATTATTTAAACTGTTGTAAACACTGTTTCGACAGAACTACCCTTAGTCCTAGCGTGCTTGTCCCGGTTACGGTAAGACGTGCTATTAATTATGTCTTCCCAATCAGAGTAGCACTGAGGAAGCAATTTACAGTGACCTGGTACGGAAACAAAGAGGAGCAATTTTGAACGAATTAATTACAGGCCACTTTGGGAACAAAGTACAAACAATGTAGAACTTAATGTCAAACGGAAGGTATAGAGGTAAGTGAAACCAGGTTCAGACATTTGCGTGTTTAAACTGATTACCGAGGCGTAGTATTTAAAGTTACTCAAAGACCATTCGACCTTCTTTCAGCTAGAAAGCAACAGAATAATAACCCAGCTATACGGAAAAAGTAATGAACTGCTCTGGTAATGGAATAAAAAATTATATTTTTGATTCGTGCGGTTTTGTGGCACAGCCGTATTAAGTTAAATCACATATCCTTACTTTCCTCCAATGTGTAATATTGCATGAAACTCATCACTTTCTAATCGACTTAACTGAATGTATACGTATTTTCTTCCTTTATGATCTTCCCCTATTGCCTTTAACCGGTAAAAAAAAAACTAATACAACTATAAATTACTGCCTCACTAAGCAACGATGTCAGTAATTTCTGCATTGCATTCGTATTATAAAGTTTCCTCATTCGATTTTGGAAAACTTTTGCAAACAGTACCAGAATTCTAGTAATTTCCTTTGAGCGTATGTGTGAGATCCGATCTGAGACAGAAAGAATGGTGTCATTATAACAGTGAACTTTTCAAATGTTCCTATCGTAGTTTGTGAAGTGTCACATTTCGTGGGGCTTCCGAGTGTTATAAATATAGCACATGCACCTAATTGTTGGTGACTTTATTTTCTATAAACCATGTAACACTTAGATGTACAATTGTGTTCATGTCACCCAGATAATCTGATCGTGTTTCGTTAAAAATGTTTGTTAGCTGATTCAGATTGGCCTACGTGTCCGGTTGGATCGTCGCCTTAGCGAGGTCGTTTCTTCCTTCAAATGCTGAGGACGATGAATCTGCCTGTACACGCGTCCCCTGTAGTGACCAATAGGAAAGTGCGGGAAGAGTCACACGGTGAGCGCTGACTATCGCCCTGAACGCGTCTGTCCCAAGCCGCAATCACTCTCTGACACAGGCTACCAGCTACTGCGAATGTCTATCCACGCCCACATCTTTGCGGACTTAGGCCGGAAACGGTATCGTTTAACATAGAGCGATCACACCTCGGTTCTGCCAAGACTAGGTGGAGACCTTTACAAACCATCCTGGACGCAGGCATTTCTACACAAAATAGGGAGATGATGGTGTCAATTCGGCGAGGGAATAAGCCAATTAATTTCTTCAAGTGTTCCATATCCAGATGAAGTCATTCATTGTTGATTAGATCCGATGGAGCTTGCAAACTGAGTGGATATTGGTTATTATGTTTCACATTATGTTCCAGAAAGTCCCAGACGTTATCTGTGTGATTAATATCGCATAATTTAATGTTTAAAAAGAAAATAATAATTTTTATCACAGAAAGCTTATAACGGAAAGAAATTTGACTTTTGTTTCTTATGTGGCCTGTAATAGTACTCAAATGAAACTGCATGATTCCAGAGACCTTTTTAAGTCTCAAACATCTATGATGTATACATTCAGACTGAAGTGACGAATTTAAAGTTTCACCAAGACCGGGATTCGATACCGGGTCGTCTGCTCAATAGGCAGATATGCTAACCACTACACCACCCTAGCACAGTGGCTTCGCACAGCTGCACAGACTACCCTAGTATACCTCCCCCCCCCCCCCCCCAACCACCACCACAATCCAGATTCCCATTCACTCCTCAGCCCACTAGGTATTTCCCCTAAATTCGAACAGCATTGCATTGCAGAGGCACTCCAATTGTACTGGAATAGCACCTCAGCATCAATCGAAACAGGAGGTCCTGCCTAAAAGCCGGACATTAGTGTTTTAATAAAATGAAACTACATAATTCCAGATACTTTCTCAAGTCTCAAACGTCTATGATGCAGACTGAAATAAGGAATGAAAATTTGCACCAAGTCTAAGATTCTAATGGGAATTTAGAGTGAGGAGGAATACATGCTAGTGCGGTCTGTGCAGTTGTGCAAAGCCAGTGTACCAGCGTGGCGTAGCCGTTAGTGAATCTGCCTACTCAGTAAACGACCCAGGTTCGAATCCCAGTCTTGGTACAAATTTCCATTTCTCACTTCAGTCTGCGTGTATTATTTTACTGTTCCGCTACAATCGATGGCTGTGGCTATGCCTGTGGTACTCGTCACAAAGGGAAGAAAAAATATGTGTAATTTCATTAACACTGTTCACTAAAGTACAAAATTCCTACAACTTCTGTTCAGAGCAGGTTATTTATGTCTTTATATAACGATTGATGACACACTGACAGACGCCCGTGTGCTTTGTATTGTTCGTCGTATTTACACACAAGACCACCTACGGAACTTTTTCACAGGCAGGTTGTAGAGAATCAGTGGATAAATAAACTGAACACAGTTTGTATTAACTCTCAACTGTCTCTTCACTTAGGAAATACGCTTAGCATTCAAGCAAGCATGCTACCTGTCGGTAAGAAGCAGAAGAAAGACAGGAAGTAGAATTCTGAACTAAAAAAGTCTAAAGGTGTTTTGTCGCATGTTTCCTCCAATGAGCGCCTGGTTAATGTACACCGTTATCTATGCCCCCAGTATTAGCATTGAAGCAACATACCTGCGACAAAGGCAAAATAAATAACAAAAAATCAGATGTACATAAATAAAAAAGTTCTTATCTTATCTTGTTCCTCATTTGTCTGTGTAGTACACTGTCGAAATGCGATAGGTTTAGTTTTCGTTGAACCAGGAAGGTATATTTGCAGCCCTGTGAGACTGGTGTTGTCATCTTGAAAGACGGCGGTGTCCACAGCATGCTCATCATGAAGACGTAGAACCAAGGACAACATTTATTCACGGAGAAATCAAAATGGACATCCTGGTTGTGGCCAAGATAGATATGAAGCCCACACCTACTACAGTAGTACAAGTTTATATGCCAACAAGCTCTGCAGATGACGAATAAACTGAAGAAATGTATGATCAAATAAAAGAAGTTATTCAGATAGTGAAGGGAGTTGAAAATTTAATAGTCATGGGTGACTGGAATTCGGTAGTAGGGAAAGGGAGAGAAGGAAACGTAGTAGGTGAATATGGACTGGGGCAAAGAAATGAAAGAGGAAGCCGCCTGGTAGAATTTTGCACAGAACACAACTTAATCATAGGTAACACTTGGTTCAAGAATCATAAAAGAAGGCTGTATACATGGAAGAACCCTGGAGATACTAAAAGGTATCAGATAGATTATATAATGGTAAGACAGAGATTTAGGAACCAGGTTTTAAATTGTAAGACATTTCCAGGGGCAGATGTGGACTCTGACCACAATCTATTGGTTATGACCTGTAGATTAAAACTGAAGAAACTGCAAAAAGGTGGGAATTTAATGAGATGGGACCTGGATAAACTGAAAGAACCAGAGGTTGTACAGAGTTTCAGGGAGAGCATAAGGGAGCAATTGACAGGAATGGGGGAAAGAAATACAGTAGAAGAAGAATGGATAGCTTTGAGGGATAAAGTAGTGAAGGCAGCCGAGGATCAAGTAGGTAAAAAGATGAGGGCTAGTAGAAATCCTTGGGTGACAGAAGAAATATTGAATTTAATTGATGAAAGGAGAAAATTTAAAAATGCAGTAAATGAAGCAGGCAAAAAGGAGTACAGACGTCTCAAAAATGAGATCGACAGGAAGTGCAAAATGGCTAAGCAGGGATGGCTAGAGGACAAATGTAAGGATGTAGAGGCTTATCTCACTAGGGGTAAGATAGATACTGCCTACAGGAAAATTAAAGAGACCTTTGGAGAAAAGAGAACCACTTGTATGAACATCAAGAGCTCAGATAGAAACCCAGTTCTAAGCAAAGAAGAGAAAGCAGAAAGGTGGAAGGCGTATATAGAGGGTCTATACAAGGGCGATGTACTTGAGGACAATATTATGGAATTGGAAGAGGATGTAGATGAAGATGAAATGGGAGATACGATACTGCGTGAGGAGTTTGACAGAGCACTGAAAGACCTGAGTCGAAACAAGGCCCCCGGAGTAGACAACATTCCATTGGAACTACTGACGGCCTCAGGAGAGCCAGTCCTTACAAAACTCTACCATCTGGTGAGCAAGATGTATGAGACAGGCGATATACCCTCAGACTTCAAGAAGAATATAATAATTCCAATCCCAAAGAAAGCAGGTGTTGACAGATGTGAAAATTACCGAACTATCAGTTTAATAAGTCACAGCTGCAAAATACTAACACGAATTCTTTACAGACGAATGGAAAAACTAGTAGAAGCCGACCTCGGGGAACATCAGATTGGCGTCCGTAGAAATGTTGGAACACGTGAGGCAATACTGACCTTACGACTTATCTTAGAAGAAAGATTAAGGAAAGGCAAACCTACGTTTCTAGCATTTGTAGACTTAGAGAAAGCTTTTGACGATGTTGACTGGAATACTCTCTTTCAGATTCTGAAGTGGTAGTGGTAAAATACAGGGAGCGAAAGGCTATTTACAATTTGTACAGAAACCAGATGACAGCTATAAGAGTCGAGGGGCATGAAAGGGAAGCAGTGGTTGGGAAGGGAGTGAGACAGGGTTGTAGTCTCTCCCCGATGTTATTCAATCTGTGTATTGAGCAAGCAGTAAAGAAAACAGAAGAAAAATTTGGAGTAGGTATTAAAATCCATGGAGAAGAAATAAAAACTTTGAGGTTCGCCGATGACATCGTAATTCAGTCAGAGACAGCAAAGGACTTGGAAGAGCAGTTGAACGGAATGGATAGTGTCTTGAAAGGAGGGTATAAGATGAACATCAACAAAAGCAAAACGAGGATAATGGAACGTAGTCGAATTAATTCTGGTGATGCAGAAGGAATTAGATTAGGAAATGAGACACTTAAAGTAGTAAAGGAGTTTTGCTATTTGGGGAGCAAAATAACTGATGATGGTCGAAGTAGAGAGGATATAAAATGTAGACTGGCAATGGCAAAGAAAGCGTTTCTGAAAAAGAGAAATTTGTTAACATCGAGTATAGATTTAAGTGTCAGGAAGTCATTTCTGAAAGTATTTGTATGGAGTGTAGCCATGTATGGAAGTGAAACATGGACGATAAATAGTTTGGACAAGAAGAGAAGAGAAGCTTTCTAAATGTGGTGCTACAGAAGAATTTTGATGATTAAATGGGTAGATCACATAACTAATGAGGAAGTATTGAATAGGATTGGGGAGAAGAGAAGTTTGTGGCACAACTTGATCAGAAGAAGGGATCGGTTGGTAGGACATGTTCTGAGGCATCAAGGGATCACCAATTTAGTATTGGAGGGCACCGTGGAGGATAAAAATCGTAGAGGGAGACCAAGAGATGAATACAGTAAGCAGATTCAGAAGGACGTAGGTTTCAGTAGGTACTGGGAGATGAAGAAGCTTGCACAGGATAGAGTAGCATGGAGAGCTGCATCAAATCAGTCTCAGGACTGAACACCACACCAACAACATCCTGGTTCATGTTCACTATAATATGACTGATTGGGTCCAAGCCATGAAACGAAAACCACACTCGAACATCACCGCACTAACTCTGGCCTCAAGTGCACTCTCCACATTCTGCGAGTTAAACGGCTCATGGAGCCGTCGCTGCACTCAACGCCTTGCCTCATTTCAGACGTGGCAAGTCGCGACTCTTCTGACCACACTACAGGTCCCCAGTCAGTAACTGTGCAACGTCTGTGTTGTTTGGCGCACTGTAACATCACATCCTACATAACGGAGGTGCTGACTGTAGACTTGCACTGTGAGCAATGACCTTTTGTCAGATGCCCCACACCAAATGTCTGTTCCACACTGTTACATTCGCAACAAATCGTTCGGAAACGTTTAGACGGAACGGCGTTCATTGACAGAAGCAGTTACGGTCGGACGTATAACCGATTGTCATTAATAAGAAGTGACACTCGTCCTCGGTCACTGTTGGTTAGGGTCTTCGTACTATCACTGTTGTTATGCCTTACTACTCGGCTTCGAGCAGCACACCATTAGTTGTGCATACTTCGGACAGCCCTCGTTGATACACCAACCAACACTCTGAGATGGCGGTGTCACACCGAAGTCAGCAAGGCATACCGTTAAAGCAAATGTTGGCAAGGGCGAATGAGAGACACACAGAAGACACGTCCTCCCTCTCACTCTAGCAGCGCCCTCGAGCTGAGGTCAGTATAGTGTCGAGCACGCAAGAGCTCTGCCCAGTTCGTGACCTCATCGGGAGGCGTCAACATCGTGGTGCAGGACCTACGACTTGTTAAAGTTTCTGATGAACGTGTACTTCAGTAAATGTCAAACAATGTACCTCAAGAGAACAGTTTGTTAATTAGTGCATCAAGTGTGTCAAAATTAAGTAAATGTTTTATTCATTTATGTGATAAACTGAACTAATATTTCATGTGTTTTAGTTTGATGAGCCTTCCCCCGTAGCAATCAAAGAACGCAGAGTTATGGCTAGACGAAAGCATTTATGTCTGATCACAACACCAACAAAGCGGGCAACTCCACTGATGAAATTGTCATGGTCACGCCCAAACACAATGGCTTCTTTCTGCCATTCTGACGCGTCTCCAAGACGTACCATTTCACTACACTGCTTCAATGCAACTGTATGTAATATGCCCCAGTTTCAGTGCCATGAATTAGTCAGAAGTGGGAGGTCATATGACCACCTGGTACCAGTTCTATCCCATATAAAGCACTCGTAATCAGCCACTATAATCTTTTAAGTGTGTGACTAATACTTTGTCCAGTGACATAATTGTGATCGATTTTTAGGTCTTCTTTCAAACTTGCTTCCTTAAGCTGCTTAAAGCAACTTAATCACGATATAAATAATGCAATGACATTTTCTAAATATATGGTTAAGTTGTATTGAACTGCCAAGTCATCTTCCTTCCCTTTTGTCGTCATATACACAGGAGAATTTCATTGTGTCTGTATGGTGACTGTACTGCAGTAACCTTGCTGCTGAAGAACTACACTGTCCAGTCACTTTAATGTGACCACCTGTCCAAAGCCTGAGTAACCACCTTTTGCAGCGCGAGACGTGCAGAAAGAGGATCAGTATGGTTCTGGAACGTACCGACTGGAATATGGAGTCATGCCGACTCCAGTGCTTTGGCCAGGTGCGCTAGGTTTCTCAGCTGAGAGTCCATGGCGCGAACTGTCCGATCGAGGTGATCCTGCAGATTCTCGATTGGTTTTAAATACGGATAGTTTGGTGGCAAAGGGTCTACGCTAAACTCATCTTGGTGCACTTCGAACCACGCACGTACACTTCGAGCTGTACAGTTCAAATGGTTCTGAGGTCATCAGTCTCATATTCTTAGAATTACTCAAACCTAACTAACCTAAGGACATCACACACATTCATGCTCGAGGCAGAATTCGAACCTGCGACCGTAGCAGCAGCGCAGTTCCCGACTGAAGCGCCTAGAACCGCTCGGTCATAGGGGCCGGCTGGCTGTACAGTGTGACATGTTGCAGCGTCCTCTTGTAGAGGAAAAATAAACTGTAAGTAGAAATGGACGTGGTCCCCATGGATAAATCCACACTTGTGTTGATCCACTGTACCTTTCTAGAATGACGTCATCTAGGGTACACCTTTCAGTCTGGACCCTTCCGACGATTGTTGCAGGGTGTTTGCCATCAGACGTTTAAAGCCGTACATGTCAAGGGCGTCTGTCTGATGGAGCATAAAACTTGATTCATCTGAGTAGACCACCAATCGCCACCCATTGGACGTCCGGTTGCGTTATTGGCATGCATATTCCAGCCTTCTTTGCCGATGAACAACAGTCGGCACGGTCTAAGGCGCTGCAGTCATGGACTGTGCGGCTGGTCCCGGCGGAGGTTCGAGTCCTCCGTTGGGCATGGGTGTGTGTGTTTGTCCTTAGGATAATTTAGGTTAAGTAGTGTGTACGCTTAGGGACTGATGAAGTTAGCAGTTAAGTCCCATAAGATTTCACACACATTTGAACATTTGAACAGTCGGCAAGGGTGCATGAACAGGGCACCTGAGGCGGAGTCCCATACGCCCAGCGTTCGCTGAACTGCCGTTGAGGAGACACTGTTGGGAGTCCCTTGGTTCGTCTGGGTGGTCAGTAGCTCAACAGTCGCACGTGTAGTCGGCCGTGTACACCCCGCAGCCGTCGTTCGGCCCCGTTAGTGACGCACAGCAGTTCCTCAGCGCCGGGTTTGAATAGCGTCCTTTTGCCTTGCACGGCAGCACGGGAGCATTTACAAACTTCCTCGTTTCGGAAGTGCTTCCACCCTTGGCCTGGAAGTCAATGATCGTGCCCTTTTGGACGTCAGATAAATCGCTCTATTTTCGCATTCCGCCAACAATTGCACTGTTTTCTCCGTTCTTTATATACCGTCCTCTGCTAGTGCCACCCGAGTGGTTACTGCACGTTGGCGTCAAACATTCGCACAGGATATTTCGACAATGAGCCATTCAAACGTTGAAATTATTTCACGGTTCCTTTTGTCAACAGGACTTCTGCACAAGAAACGCTTACTACGGTCCAACCGTATATATCCTAAGTCAATTTTCAAAACTGTCAAAGCAGCAGTTGATGTATCAGCTGCTACTCCCAGCAGGAAAGCTCTCCCGGCGTATTGCCGATCAGTGGTTAACAGCGGCTTCGGCGTGACTGATGCCTGTACGTAGAGGCGAGCGGCCGCGTCCCGGCTAGTAGCTGTTTGTCATCTGCGGGAGGCCATTGTGGCGCTGAAAGCATGCTGCCCGCGGACTGGCCTTCTTTTCGGGAACGGCACGGGCGCGTCACGGAACGAACGGCCCGCTTTTATTTGCGGCAAAATAAATAGCTGGCACTCTGGAGCGCAGTGTCTCACTGGCGTGGACAAATGCACGGCGATTGTGCTAACGGTACGCTAACGACCCGTGGGGCCATCCCCCACGTGCGGCCCAAGGGAATTGTAGTTTCAAATTGTGTCTAACGGGAGGTATTTATTCAGCTGATAGAATTCGCGAGTTACGGGGGAATACACGTAAATTAAAGGCAGGATTGCGTGTCACACAGCGCAGATCGAACCGTCCTCTCGTTAACCGTCGTGCGAGTCGTTCCTTGCGTTTTTTTTTTTTTCTTTTTACATTACAGGCTACATCGTGACAGTGAATGCTGTGTGTAATAATTGTTAAATTCGCTACCTTTGCAGTGTTCGTCGATCGTGGAGAGGGTGACGGAGGACGGTGTACTGAACAACATTACATCAGTATTTACGTCATTTGGAGACTGATAACTATAGCTATTACAGGTCATATGTTTTTAGGTTCGGTAGAACCTCCAAGTATATTTGGTATGAACAAGCCGTTAGTGCTCGTCAGCTGGTCAGCAGGTCAGATATTGAAGTATGGACGCGTGAACACACAGTGGTTATTCTATTCCGACAAGAGCAGCCCATTTAGTGGTCTAGTGATCACTGTGCAGAAAACGTCCAGTAGTAACTTATGTGACGTGTTTGCAAAAGAAATGGTTCAATTGGCTCTGAGCACTATGGGACTTATCATCTGAGGTCATCAGTCCCCTAGAACTTAGAACTACTTAAACCTAACCAACCTAAGGACAGCACGCGCATCCATGCCCGAGGCAAGATTCGAACCTGCGACCGTAGCGGCCGCGCGGTTCCAGACTTAAGCGCCTAGAACCGCTCGGTCACAAAGGCCGGCGACGTTTTTGCATCAAGATTGTTCAATGTACAGAAAAATTAACGAACACACTGATGTATGTACATATTAAGGTTTCACAGATAAAAATGTCTGCACTTAATACCCAATGATCTCTGTATAATAAGTCAGAATTTTTCATCCTGCTCTTCCAGTGCCAAATTTTTATGGGTGACAATAGGAATAAATATCAATAAACTCGTTCACAGGATGTGGAGCATGCTAACACTGTAGTTCGCTTTCTATTCGTATATTTCGTCTACACGTCTTCCTGACATGTAGTGATCCAATGGACGACTACTGTAGTGATATAGAAGTTGGTAATCAATATTAGCAGTAAGCGGGAAACTGAGTGTGAGTACAAACATTAAAACATATAGATAATATTCTCTAATGATCAAATCAGATGCGCTTCGAGAGGGCAGCTTTGCAAGTTTCAATATGAACAGTTTTATAAGAGTAGGCTTCAACAATGTGTTATTTTGTTCGTGAGTTAGTTATGTATACAGCTAGTATCCGCGAATTACAAACACGCAAAACGCCGTTACAATTACCTAAACGTTCCTTCAGCAGTATTTTCACAGGTTTTCTCCTAACTCACAGGAAGATTACACAGAAGTGCCGGATTGTTTTCTTTGCAGTTTCAGTTTTTGAAGTGGACGTGTTTCATTGAAAATGAATGAATTATAACGCCATTCCGCCATTTATTTCAGTTTTGGATGAGTTTTAGCCATTGGAAATTCATATGATGCTGATTGGGACTTATAAAGAGTCTTCTACGAACTTTTTCATTTTAAGTACCATTATTATTGTTTGCACTAGTCACGTGATAGCCATCATACCAACTAAAACACGCGATGTGTTGGAATAAGAAGCAAGTATACTATACATTAGGAATGTAGGAGAGCGTGGTACGAATATAAGCCGTTTCAGATCACCACCAAATTGAGGAGCTCTCGAAAACACGCCATCTTAGCTACGGTTTGTTATAATAAAATGATTAGAAGGTAGATAACGACTTCATGTAGTTAACGTTTTTAGTGCCATAATTTGTGTAGTATGAAAGAATGCCATTGAATTACTACGGCACAATGATGACCTATCAGAAGCGCTTCTTTTTGGTAGGCTGCAATTTGCATATTAAATATCAAATAATGATATTAGTAGAAACAGCCTGCAGACAGTGTACGTTACATACGGAAGCTCATTATGTGTCCTCATCCAAGGCCACATCCATCCACCGAATGTGCTGAAATGGAAGTGCTAAGACTGAAATTAAGGAAACACATAAACGAGTTAATTGACGCCAATCCCAAAAGCGTAGTAGAAAAAGTAAGATGTTCCCTCACAGACAATGGTACAAGAAAATTAAATATCATTCGAAGGACTGAATGTGTAAACGTACTGGCCCTATCCAAAATTTGGTATGTTTCCCAAATCATACCGATCGAGAAAATATACATCGCCAGAATTAATAAATACATTGGCTGGCTTATTTGAAATGCTATGTTGTTTCGGGTGGCCGGGGATCAACTGACGAAACCACTTAACGAAGGAAGGCTAGTCTTAACAGACTCTGAGGCAAAATGTTCAGCCCCAGCAGTGAAAAATCTCATACATACCATCAAATTACTAGCTAGTCATTCGGATTACTAAAGACGGGATGAAGCGCAAAGATAAATTACAAGACGGTCTGTCAAATTTTGCAGACAAATCCTTAAGTTCAAAGTTGCACTCGGCAGATTACATGTTTATAAATGATTTGATGCCGACGGCTGCTCTATGTCACAGAATAAAACTAACTAGTCATCTGTACTGCCAGTACTGTGGGATGGTTGACACTGCCATACGTCGAACAATACGTTGCACCAGAATCGCAGGTCTATGGAAATGGATAAAATTTAAACCAGCAATTTGGCTGTGAAACACTGTTAAGAAGGAAACGGCGAGAAAAAAAATTATGTACACGTAAATCGTTTTCAGTATCCAATACAAGAACACTCACATGGTATATTGTTTTATAAACTACATCTTCAACGAAGGAGGAGATTCTATATATCACTGGAAACAACACTTGAGGAACTAAAAACAAGAAACCGTCAATAATAAATGGAGAAGAGAAACGTTCTTACCATTTATACATCTTATTTAAATGTTGAATTTAAAATCAACGTAAAAGTGTTGTAATATCTTTTGCCGACTAAATTCATAACAAAAGTAGCGCAGTTTATAGCTTCGTGAAACGTGAGTCTTGAAGAGATAAAAACACATTCCGTCCAACTCCCTCCAAATTTTTTTCTCGCCATTGGTTTCTAAAAGATTCTGGGTCTTTCTTATTCATTTAATAGAAATATTATCGCAAAAGGTGATGTTATTTGCTGCAATTCTTGTTACGAGGGCCTACGACTGGAATGTTTCCCCGGTGGTCAGAGCTCTTAACGTGACTGCCAGTCTATACGAAAAAGTAAACACAAGTTACGCACTGGAAGTTTTTTCTATCACGATACTTTGTTGACTGGCTCACGTTTGTATCTCTGTGATGATGAGGAGCTACGAAAAAACCTCTTCTTCGAGTCGAATGAAATTTCGAAACGAATTTCTATCTTGAAATCTATGTGACGAAGTACGATATTTAAGAGTTTTTGTAGCCAATGCAGCATCGAGATTATAGGTATTATGTAGGCACAAACTGACATTAAACACTATATTCTTTAAGTACATTCAATTTAAAACCAAAATCGAAATGAAATGCAATTCAGTTAACGAACAACTTCAACTAACATGTACCTCAGATTTTTATACAGTATTACGTAATGTACCTCTACCAGCAACTTGTTATTAAAGCCATACTCTAGCCCAGAATCTTCTTCGCGATTTTCTTCGCTCTTTTTAGAAAGTTGCTGACGTAGCTAACGCAGCTATTACACTCGCGTGCATTTTCGTGAAGGAACCGTGTGGTTTGCGGGCCAAATAAAGCCGACAATGGCTTCTGGAAGGCAGTGAGAGGGAAATCACGTTAACCGGACACTCCAGTGCGCCAACGGCGCCGTCTCTCGTGAGGTCGGATGGGGGTCCTCGTTCATGTCAACGTTAGCTGCCTCGTACCGTTGGAAGAGTGCATTACTCAGCTGGAGCAACGGAGGAGTCATTGGAGATTCAGAAGAGATCTCGTGATTTTTTAGTCAGTGCTAGAGAGCCTTAGAGAGAGCTGAAGTGGGAATATGTAGGAAACAGCCAGTGGGGTTCCACGTAAGTGCTTGCTCCAAACATGAGAAGGGTCTATGCTTCGAGATGAGTGTAGAACGACATTAGCTCGCCCTATGTGCGCTCCTAGTAATGCAAACTCGTTGCCCCGGGCTTTACTGGGACTCGCTGGCTGAGTAGCTCCGGAACGGGCAGGTGACCACAGCGGGCGGTGACGGTCGCGCCTTCTGAGAAGCGGCGCCGGCGGTTTTTTTTTTGCGCTGCACTGCAGGGCCAGCCTCACTGCGCTGGCAGCTCCCTCAGCATCGAAATAGCTTGGCCAGCGCCAGGCGTGCATCGCCGGCAGCCGGCAGCCGGCGGGCGGCAGCCGAGGGGAGGGAGGGCGTGGCCGCTCCGCGTCTGCCTCCACGCCCCGTCTGCTCCAGCACTGAACGTGACGCGCATACACACTGCACTGTGGTGAGCTCCAGCCTACCAGCCTGCCCTGTGCCAAGCACGGGACTGTTCACACGCCACTCTTGCGACACTGAAACTCAGGTTGGAGGTTAGTGCTGGACACGGAATTCTTCATCTCAAACAAATTTTCAACACCAGACCTTCACGATCAAGAGGGCTGGGAGTGACGTACGATTCAATATCTCGAGTTAAATCCCAACCATGCTAATCATGTTCTCACGTAAAATATGCTTACATGACGCGGTTGATAGTAATCTTCACGTGACATGCAGACAAACTCATCCTCCAGGAGCTATTCAAAACAGTGCAGTGTATATCGGCACCCTTTATTTCATTTGTACTTTCATCCTTAACAGTACAAATACGACGATGCGTTGTATAAGCGCTTGGCACTTGTAACTTCACGTACAGTCTTTTCATCTTAAAAAGTCATCTATGCTGTAGAGAAACTCTGAATATAAATAAATTATTGACAATTAAATGGCCAGTATGTAACTTTATGAATACATGCTTTTTAAGAAATTTTCGCAAATTTGTTCAGCTGATATGCTAGTCAACATAATATTTAACATTATTAAACCTGTAAAGAAAGAAGGCTGATAACAACCAGGTAGGCACCAAATAGAATATGCTGAGGATTGGGTTGTTTGGGGGAGGAGACCAGACAGCGAGGTCATCGATCTCATCGGATTGGGGTAGGACGGGGAAGGAAGTCGGCCGTGCCCTTTCAAAGGAAGCATCCAGGCCTTTGCCTGGAGCGATTTAGGGAAATCAAGGAAAACCTAAATCAGGGTGGCCGGACGCGGGACTGAACCATCGTCCTTCCGAATGTGAGTCCAGTGTGCTAGCCACTGCGCCACCTCGCTCGATGAATATGCTGAGGAATGAGGAAGACAAGTTTTACGAAAACGCATGAATACGACTATAAATTTCACGTCCGAGTATTTATCACTCAAGGTATTGCAAGGATTTACACATGTTTATGAATTATGTAATCACACTAGTAATTTACAAAAAAAGCCAAGAGCATTTTTATGACATTGGAAATACGGATCACTTTCACTGATTATGTACTATACTGAAGTAATCTCCAGAGCACTGCACGAGAAAAAGGAAATACAGAAATTACATTTGTATTTAAAGTATTTGATAATTGATACTTAGTAGGTTCTATAGCAATGCGAAGTGCATAGATTGTTCATACTGACACTGGTTTGCTACTTTTATCAAGAGTAAGCGTAATTACGAGATTCCATATAAGACTGTACTGTGCTTTTTGTGCTGCCTGTGCTCTTCCAGTGCATTTGAGACATGCCGCTCTACTGAAATTATCTTAGTCAAAGCAGAATATTGAAGTGGTGAGGATTTATGTATCCTTGACTACAGATATAAAAGGACACTATAAGGGTGCCACTTAGTCACCTCATTTATACATATAATAATTATAATAATAGCACCACGTAGCAACGTATGAGCCAATAAATGATGTTAATTGACTAACAACATATGTCGCCAATGCTATGTCACCATTTGTGGGTTTTAGTATTTTTACTCTCAAACTATTAAGGAGTGTTGAATATTACAGTACCTTTTCTTTACATTTGTATTGTACGTATATACTGCTATCTAACTCAGGCAGCGTTAACATTAATTACATATTTAAAATTTAAAACTAACAGTAAGTAATGATAAGTTGTTCAACGTAGTAGGTCAATGAAAACAGTGAAAAGAAAAGGAATACATGGATGGTGTCTTCGTAGGGATGGAACGTGCTTAAGTGAACGTAGCTAAGTCTGCATACCTATTCTACGTATCGTGGATATCAACTGATGAGGTAAAACTGAGTGATGGACCAGATCTTGAAATAGCGAACCTGTTTGTCATTGGATTTGTAGTGCCAGATTCAATGCTTCAACTTAACTCTACAGTTAGTTCATTGCTTTCCAGAGACACATTCGTATAAGTTAACAAACGCTCTGGCAAGATTAACTGGAATCCAAGTCAGATGCATGGCTGTGCATTTTCTTAACTTGTACTCCTCGCTGTAGTCGTATTAAATGCTTGTCCTCCTCCACCGATAGACAGAACTGGTGGAAAATCTGTGACAACATAAAGCATCCAGTCAGTCTATACACTTTCTAATTAGCGGTCACGCCAAAAGGTGCCATTGCTGTCTCCAAAACCGAGAGTTACTAGCCTTCACTAAAACGCACACTTCCATTTAGAGGGAAATAAGTGGAATTTGTTACGAAAATATTGAGCCTGCTCTGTAGCGAAGCGTGATATTCCAAATTCAGCTAAAGGTCTTTTTGGTGTTTTGACGGACGTCATTGCTGCCACTTTCTCCAGTGAGCGGATTTAATGATAGCTTTCGATCATATACGTTTTTATTTTACAATTTTAGAGAAAAGTTATACCATTCCTAGCTTCAATATATTTACATACAGGACATTATCAGTAAAGTGTCCCTTAATAATTGCACTCTCAGTGTACTCGTACAGAAACACTAATTTCAGTCGTATTGAATAACAAGCCATATGGGTAATTTCGTTTCTACAACTTTTTGATGGGAAGATCAAGACAAACATTTTACCAATGGAGTAAATGCTACAAAACAAATGTTAAAAATGCTCACACAACTAAGTGCGCCACAAATAGCAGTAGTATAGTACTTCCGTACTCAGCATGAGCGAGTTAAGTGCTACAGAGTTTCGCAATCGTGAAGTCTCAGTCAACTGTAAGCATTTTACGAAAATTCTGAAGCATAAAAAATTAGTTTTTATTTGCATGTCACTTTGAACTAAGGTACAGATATTTTACCTGCTATTCTGGAGTAATTGTCCTTCATTCGGCTTGCACCACACGTACCTGAAACAAATAAAAGGCTTCCTTGAGTGTTTTAATTGAGAATTTGCTCTTTTAAGATCGACATATTTAATGCTATTTTTAAGTTCTGTTCAAAACAGTGCATTATTCATTCCTTGTTCTTATTTTTCCTAGTTTTACCCCGTATCCCCAAAGGGTCTGCATCTTAATTTGGATTTGGTAATTGTCGTTGTTTAGGGTGGACCGATGCCCGCCCTGCCCCCTCTCCCTTCCCCGACGTAAATATTGTACCCTATCTGTTGTGTCTAGAGTCACCCGCGTGAAACTGTAAGACCTGTTTCGAAATTTTGCGAATCATGTAACTGAGGCAGGACGTGGCTATGAGCCAGATGTTCACCTTTCGCGATATGAAAAACGAAGTGCTTTACTTATTATTGTCGTACTTCATTTGCAGATACGTAAGAGAGATGCAAGTACCAGACGTTGGAGGGATATCCAAATATCCAATTTACATTCTGTGTCCTTGTTTCAAAACTTCGTAAATTATCACACAGATTCAACTGAATAAACACGAGCATCTTCACCCCCGGATCCAGTTACTCCCCTTCTAACCACCCTATTCGCAACTGCCACTTTATAACATCGTACATGTTGACAAGTTGACAGAAACGGCGAAGGAAAGTGTGCACGCAAGCTTCCACTCTCGCTGCCTGCGACTAATTGGCGCTCGGCCATTTTGGCAGGCAGGCGACCCACAGAGCTCTCCCCTTTAATCTAATCTGAATCAGTCGAACAAACTGGGACGTCGCTTTGTGGAATTAACCTTACTAAGAAACTGCCTGACTTGCAATGGTATCTAAAGAAAGTGGCGTTTATGTTCATCTGGACTGGTCACTTTATGATAAAAATAAATCCTTCGCGCTTTATAGTTTCGAAACTTCAGAGAACAGTAGACTATCGAGATGACTAAAACGGATAAAACATTCAAGGAACAGATAGGACACCGCCATATATCCTGATGAGAATGTTGTGCATCATACAGTCTGGAGTGTTCTTGCAGGAAAAACATTCCGCTAACTTGGCACATCAAGTACGAATGTGATAGACAGCTGATCCGTTTGCCAACTCAGTGGTACAGTAGTGGTAGTGCAGACTGCTGTATGACTAGCCGGCCTGTGTAGCCGAGCGGCTCTAGGCGCTTCAGTCTGGAACCACGCGAACGCTACGGTCGCAGCTTCGAATCCTGCCTCGGGCGTGGATGTGTGTGATGTAGTTAGGTTGGTTAGGTTTAAGTAATTATAAGTCATGGGGGACTGATGACATCAGATGTTAAGTCCCATAGTCCTCAGAGCCATTTGAAACTCTTTTTTTTTTTTTTTTTTTGTATGGTTCGTCAATGGTATTACAGAATCCTGTCAGTCGCAGCATGCGCTACAATATACTATTAGAGGTATTTAAAATAGTAACAGGAAGTATTCAAAGAATGTTCGGTAAAGCTCATGTGATGGTCCTGTCTGTAGCAGCATCACTTAGGACTTTTGATCTCCACAAATACCGGTAGCCGAACGTCATGGTAGACCTGGCGTAGAAGAACAATGTTTGATTCCCACTCTATATAGGTGGGTTTGGAAACCAGATTTAACAATTATCAGCGAATAAGAAAACAGTCATTGACGTCTGCTTGCTGGTAAATGATGGACAGAAGTTCCGTTGGTTTAGGCACAGTACTCGTAAAAATAAAAAGGCCAGAGTGTCTCAAAAGTAGTGAAGCGAGGCATCTATGAGAGAGAGGAATGCATGATGTATTTTGGGCTAGTGTAAATTTGGTGTATATGCTGATACTATTAGAATCAAACTCTGATCGGCAAGAAATTTTCACACAGTTCTAGAGTATGTACCTAAGGGTTAAATGCCCACCCGGTTAACTGTGCACTCTAACCCACTCCTTTCCGGGAGGGAAGGCGTGCCGGTCCCCGGCACGAATCCGCCCGGTGGATTAGGTCGAGGTCCGGTGTGCCGGCCAGTCTGTGGATGGTTTTTCAGGCGGTTTTCCATTTGCCTCGACGAATGCGGGCTGGTTCCCTTATTCCTCCTCAGTTACACTATGTCGGCGGTTGCTGTGAAACACTATCTCCACGTACGCGTACACCATAATTACTCTACCACGCAAACATTCGGGGGTTACACTCGTCTGGTGTGAGACGTTCTCGGGAGGGTCCACTGGGGACCGAACCGCACAATAACCCTAGGTTCAGTGTGTGTATGTGGGAGGAGGGGGGGGGGGGGCGGGATGGTGAATGGATTGCTGCAGCCTGTTGTGGGGCTGTTAACCACTGAGAGCTATGGCGGGCAAGAAACCTCTCTGTCGTTTCTAGGTCCCCAGTTCAATACGATACAAGGGTTAGGTGGATTTAAATATTACTCTGTCAGCACTGGTGTGTCTTATTTTTCGTCTACCTACTGATTCCCTGTTCATTGCATTCAACATAAACTTTCCAGCTAATGGTGGGGTATTTTTTATATACAGACCGCGTCAAAACTAGATTGTAAAATTTCAGGAACGGGTGCCTCATACAAGAAGCAGAAAAGAAATCAAGTAAATATGGGCTCTAAAATGTATGCCTGAAGGGGTAAGGACACTACTTCATCCTCGATACAGTGAAACATGTCTGTTCTATTGGGAACATTCTCCTAGCTCTTAAGGTATGCACTTTAGAGCCCATGTTTACTTGACTTTTTTTCTACTTGTTATATGAGGAAACCATTACTGAAGTTTTTCCGTGGAGTTTTGAAACACCGCCCATATTATTATTATTTTTTTTAGTTACTTATCCACCCGATCTATATATTGAAAAAAAAATGAGCGTTTGGCGCCATTGGCCGGGAGGCCCATTGCGGGGTAGGTCCGGTCGCTTTGGTGCAGGTTTTATTACATCCGACGCCACATTAAGCGACCTGGGCGGCGGATGGGGATGAAATGATGTGAAATGATGTTGAAGACAACACAACACCCAGTCCCTGAGCGGAGAAAATCAATGACTCTGCCGGGAATCGAACCCGGGCCCGTAAGATGACAATCCTTCACGCTGACCACTTTCTTTTTTTTTTTACATCGTAAGACATCCGTTTAAGTTCGTTATTGATCGATTAACTCAGTTTTTTTATTACCGAGGGCTGCTAACCCTCTGACCGTACACGCTGAGCTACCGTGCCGGCTACCACTCAGCTATTGGGGCGGACGATCTACATACTACTTTTCTTACATTTATTGATTATACGTTAACTGTATGTTAAGAATAAGAAATGTTTCTCACCTGTAGTATCAAATAAATCCAAGCTTCCTGAAACGGGGACGTATTTGTTCATGATAATCTCTGAAAAAGTGACAGAATGAATACAGAAATTAGCAGTCACAGTAGGTGTGGTATGCAACAAGTCGCTTTTCTAATTCACGGTTACTGTGTGCACGTGTGTGTGTGTGTGTGTGTGTGTGTGTGTGTGTGTGTGTGTGTGTGTGTGTGTGTGTGTGTAAGGTGTCTAAAATGTCACCACGACACTAGCATCTAGCTGCACATAGTACAGAAAATAACTTTCCTGCCACAACGACATCTGATGAGCATGTAGTGAGTAGAAAACTTGTTAGTAGTATAGTAAATCGTATCAAATTCAAAAAGCGACCTGTTGCATACACTGACGTGATACAAGTCATGAGCCAGCTTCTACTGTCGTGTCGGATTTCCTACTGCTTAGCGCAGTGCAGCAACTCGACGTGGCGTGGACTCAACTAGTCGCTGCAAGCCCCCTGTAGAAATATTGAGCCATGCTGCCTCTACAGTCGTCCACAATTCCGAAAGTGTTGCTGATACACGATTTTGTGCACGTACTGACGTCTCGATTATTCCCCATACATGTTCGAAGAGATACATGTCGGGCGATGAGGGTGGCCAAATAATTCGCTCGAACTGTCCAAGATATTTGTTGCCCAGTAACATGTTGCATTGTCATCCATAAAAATTCCATCATGTTTGGGAACATAAAGTGCATGAATGGCTGCAAATGGTCTCCAAGTAGCCGAACATAACGATTTCCAAGCAATGATCAATTCAGTTAGACCACAGGACCCAGTCCAGTCCATTACGGAGCCATCACATGCTTCCACTGGGCCTTGTTCACAACTTGAGTCCGTGACTTCGTGGGGTCTGCACCGCACTCTAACCCTACCATCAGCTCTTACTAACTGCAATAGGGACTCCTCTGACCAGGCCACGGTTTTCCAGATGTCTGTGGTCCAACCGATATGGTCAAGACCCAAGGAGAGGTGTTGCAGGCGATGTTGTACTTTTAGCAAAGCCAATCGCGCCTATTTCTGCTGCCACAGCCCATTAAAGCCAAATTTCGCAACTCTGTCCTAACGGATACGTTCGTCATACGTCCCACGCTGATTTCAGCAGTTATTTCATGCATCATTGCTTCTCTGACAAATCTATGCAAACGCCGCTACTCTCGGTCGGCTGCGTTGTCCGTGGTGGGTGGTAATGCTTGAAACTTAGTATTCTCGGCACACTCTTGATACTGTGGATCTCAGAATACTGAATTCCCTAACGATTTGCCAAATGGTTTGGCCCATGCGTCTAGCTACGTCCATCATTCCGCGTTCAAAGTCTGTTAATTCCCGTCGTGCCGTCATAATCAAGTCGGACGCTTTTTCACATGAATCACCTGAGGAAAAATGACAGCTCTGCTTGTGCACTGCCCTCTTGTACCTCATGTATGCGATATTGCCGCCATCTGTATGTGCACATCGCTGCCTTATCACCTTTTGTCACCTCAGAGCGTTACCTACATAAGCCGCCAATTAAAATCATAGATTTGGTTCATCATCGACAATAGGTATAATATATGAACACACTAAGTTGGGCAATTAACACTAGCACGGAGTGCACTCTGTTTTCATCGCTGAAGCATCGGCAGCTATCTCTGCCAGGCACAGAGCGAGAGGCCAGCGCCGTGTCGCAGCTGTACACGAGCGGCAGCAGCCACAGCCGAGCGGCGATGCCCACCCTTTGATCTCAGCCCGTCACAACAAGCTTCAAAATGCGCGAAACTGTAGCCAGCTTTCAAGAGGAAACAACTCTCTCTGTAGGTACCCATCCTGTTCGTCATGGAAGTGGCCTCTATTGACGTAGGCTCATAGTGTGTGTGTCTCCCTTTAATTACACGATGTGCCATGCACGAAGGCGTAGAACATATCTTCAAGAATCGTGGCTAAGAATAGGGATTCTTTACGTCTCATTGTATATTCACTGACAGTCCGTGCTTTATCGTCGCTTTTATTTTCGGATAGTTTGTGGAATGCCCGCATCTCGTGGTCGTGCGGTAGCGTTCTCGCTTCCCGCGCCCGGGTTCCCGGGTTCGATTTCCGGCGGGGTCAGGGATTTTCTCTGCCTCGTGACGGCTGGGTGTGGTGTGGAGTCCTTAGGTTAGTTAGGCTTAAGTAGTTCTAAGTTCTAGAGGACTAATGACCATAGATGTTAAGTCCCATAGTGGTCAGAGCCATTTGAACCATTTTTTTGTGGAATGGGACAAAACACTAGCTGTGCACGAAATGTTCGAGTATCGTATAGGTGGTCTTATTGTAAATCTAAGGATCAGATTCGTTAGGGGTACTATTCTCCAAGTCACTTGATGCGGTTCTATGACAGTTCGACGATGTCCTAAGACATTTTCCACCGTAATCTGTTCCCTTTTCGTGCGGTTCTAGGCGCTACAGTCTGAAGCCGAGCGACCGCTCCGGTCGCAGATTCGAATCCTGCCTCGGGCATGGATGTGTGTGATGTCCTTAGGTTAGTTAGGTTTAATCAGTTCTAAGTTCTAGGCGACTGATGACCTCAGAAGCCGGCCGCGGTGGTCTCGCGGTTCTAGGCGTCGCCTTTCGGCACGCTAGCGGCACGGACGTCTTGTTTACGTCCTCGCCGCGCAGCTCGCTCGCGGAGTTGTTTACGTGATTCTGCCGTCTTAGCGCGCTATATTTCATTCGACAGAGAATGGCTTATGCCCACCGAAAATCGACACTGAAGATTAGCTTTGCACCTGAATATGCCCGACCAAAAGCACTGGAAATCGAACAGTTTATCAGAGATGAAGTCAAGATTGACTGCAACGATCTTGTTGGCATCCACCTTTCTATAGTGAGCAGTGTGGTATACGTGAAATTGGTCAACGAAGACATATGTGAAAAAATTCTAGATGCAACTCGAAGTGGTCTTAAGTTCCGTCACTCTGATGGACACATCGGTGACGTAACTGTGGAACATGCGGGACTTGGACTGCGCACGATACGTGTTTTTGAACTCCCTTTCGAGGTGCCTTCAGAGGTAGTGGTATCTGCATTCCATCCATATGGAAAAGTGATTAGCCACACAGCTGAGAAGTGGGTTCAGTTCACTACATACCCGGTTCTCAATGGAGTACGGCAGATCCGCATAGAACTAACCAAACATGTGCCGTCCTACTTATATATTGGTGGCTGCCGTGCAATTATTATTTATGATGGACAGCCGAAGACATGCTCGGGATGTGGCAAAGAAGGACACCTCCGTTCCAGCTGTCTGCAGCGCAGAATCACACAGTTACCGCCTGGGGACCTGCCGGCCACGACCGCTCCGACGTCGCTACCGCTGACGTTTGTCGAAGCTCTCCATAGCGACCCCCGACCGCGAACACCACTGGCTCCTACTACTGGTACATCGTCGTCTCCGGTACTGCCTCAGGCTGTTGCGGACGGACCAACGCCCTTGCCTCCTCCTCCCGACGTGTGCAGTGGTGAGCAATCTCAAGGACAGAGGATGGCCCTTGACTCCATGATTGTGCCTACCGATGCTTTTGTGTCTGAACATCCGGATCCCCAGGCGTCTTCGGACACTGAAGATCACGTGCGCAAGCAACGGTCGCCGAAGAGACGTCGGAAACGGCGGATCGCCCCGTCTGACACCTGCAGAACGCAGTCTCAAGACGATGAAGATCAAAATTATCAAGTTGTTCCTCCGAAGGACGAATCTATGGTGGAAGCACCAACTTGCACTCCGTCGGACGTACAACCATCCTTGCATGCACCAGGCGCTGTACCTATGGACGTTGAACAACAGCTGAGCCAGGACAACTCTTCCACCACCGACGTGACACTGCCTTCGGACTCTGCTGGTACTCCACTGGACGCACACCATCCACGCACCCTTGCGTGGTCTGACGATGTAGCCGACGAAACACCAACTAGTGAGACAGCCGCGAATGCCGCTGCTCCAGCCCACGACTCCTAATCGACAGGGTTACAGGATGGGGATGTGCAGCCTACTGGGACAACACTCTTGTTCGCTGCTGCTCTTCGTGCCTCCATGAGCGTCCCTGTAGTCCCAATTCTACAACAAGCTTACAGGATTGGCTCCATCAATGTCAACACCATTGGCACCCCTGTCAAACTACAATTGCTCCGTGATATGTTGAGGGCGTCGGACCTAGATGTTGCCCTTTTGCAGGAAGTTCGCCTGGCGACGTTTCCTAATGTCTATGGCTATGTTTCCTACCTCACGCCGTGTGCCGACGGTGGCAGTGGGACCGCTATTCTTTTAAAGGAAGGCATTGATGTAGATGACGTGATTTACCTACCATCGGCTAGGGGTCTTGCTGTGACTTTCCACGGTGTTCGAGTCATCAATGTTTACGCTCCCTCGGGCACGGCCAAGCGACGGGAGCGGTCGCGATTCTATTCAGAACAGATCGCTCCTTTGTTTGTCGGACGCTACGACCATATTGTTCTTGGCGGCGACTTCAATTGTGTGTTATCCCAAAAGGACCAACATCCCCATTTCACCACATGCCAGGAACTCAAGCTGCTTGTGCATGAACTGAAACTCACCGATACTTGGGACCGCGTGCATGGCGATCGGCCTGGATATACGTACGTCACCAGCCATTCAGCAAGTCGTCTTGACCGTGTCTACGTGTCCCCAGGACTCGTAACTGCCACGCTTGACGCTGAGTTATGGCCTACCGCCTTTTCCGACCATATCGCCTACATTTGCACTGTTTCGCTCCAGAGGCAGAAGGTGTGGCGCGGTCGAGGCCTGTGGAAGCTGAATGTGGCCCATCTCAAGGATCCGGAATTTAGGCAGGTCGTAGAGACGACGTGGAACAACTGTGTGAGACGCCTTCCAGCGTATCCTTCAACACTTCGGTGGTGGATCGACTGCGCCAAGCCTGCTTTACGTCGTTCTATGATGAATTACGGTCGCGATAAAATGTTATGGCACCGACATACCATGGAATACTATTTCACAATTCTCCGGGAACTCTCAAACCTTGCCCCCTCAGTTCAACGACAGGTTGAAATTCAACGTATTAAGGCGAAGATAATTTCTCTTATGCGTCACCGCCTTGAAGGCACAGTAGTACGCGCAAGATGTCACGAATGTGTACCAGGAGAGCTCCCGTCCATGCATCATGTTATCCGAGAGAAGCAGCGGTGTCGTAGAAAGTTGATCAACGCCCTCGACATGCCAGATGGTCGTCGATTGACGTCCCAGAATGATATCGTAAGAGCCTTTGTGGATCACTACAACGAGTTCTATGCAGCAGAGGACCGGAACGTGGCGGTAATGTCTGATGTCCTCCGTTCCTTGACAGATACCCTGGACGAGTCTGCTGCGGAGATTCTCACGGCGACAATTACGGCTGATGACGTCGCCGATGCTCTTCATAAGGGTGCGGCAAACAAAGCCCCAGGTCCAGATGGGTTCCCGCTGGAGTTTTACCGCACATTTCATGACATCATGGGCTCACGCTGGACTGCGATGTATGAAGAACTGATGAACCCTGACTTTCCTCTCCCACCCGAATTCGTAGAAGGCTTGCTTATCCCGATCCCCAAGCCATCGGGAGGTCGAGGAGTGGAACATTATCGGCCGCTGACCATGTTAAATTGTGACTTCAAGATTTTTACCCGGATTCTTGGCGCTCGCATTAGGCGCGTCGTCCCTCAAGTTATCTCTCTGGATCAAACGTGCTTTGGAGGTGATAGTAACATTCAGACGGCACTCAGCGATTACCGTGACGTTATAGCCCTGACCATGACCTGTCGCAGTCGTGGTGCCTTAGTGACAGTGGACTTCGACCACGCCTTTGATAGAGTGAGTCATGACTTTCTCGAAAACGTACTTCGACGGATGGCCTTTCCCCACAGTTTTATACACCTCGTCTTGCGGCTTCTCCGAGGTGCCACGTCGCGGGTGCTGGTCAATGGCCGTGTGGCGGGCCCTATTAACGTCATGCGGTCGGTCCGTCAAGGATGTCCGCTGTCGATGCTGCTTTTCGCCATTGCCCTTGAGCCACTATTACACGGTTTGAGGAGCCGGTTGACAGGCATAACAATGAGGGGGACTTCTTTCATCTGCCGCGCCTATGCAGATGACTTGGTGTTCTTGGTTCTATCGGAGGATGAAGTGCGAGAGGCACTGGCGTGGATCAACCAGTACGGGGCTGCTGCGGGCAGCCGTGTGAACCTGACGAAATCTAGTGCTATGTCCGTCGGTAGAGGCCTTCCAGCTGAGAGTGTGGCACCATTGCCATTAGTGGACAAGCTCAAATGTTTGGGGATCACCTTCACGCGTGATATACAGCGCACGATCTCATTTAACTACAAACGCCTGCTTCAAGCTATCCGCACGAACGTTCGTGGCAACCTCCTGAGAGCATTGGACATGTTACAAAGGGTGGATTTTGTTAACACTCATCTAGTCTCGCGACTACCCCATTTAGCACAGATTTTACCGATGCCAAAGGCAATGGCACACAGACTTCAGGCGGCGTTCGGCTACTTTGTTAGCGCGGGTCTTATCTTCAAAGTCCGCTACGACACGCTGACACTTCCTCCTCGAGATGGCGGCCTCGGCCTTGTCAACGTCCGAGCGAGAGCAGCTGCCCTTTATGTAAGTACGATGGTTAAATCGTGGATCCGCCGCCGAAACGGATTATCGGGAAGCCTGATTGATGAAGTGGCCCCTCCCTCTCGAGTGGCACCCGTTGCAGTAGCCCATATTTCTTCCCCTCTCTCACATATCCGGACCTTTTTCATCGAATACAGTTATGTCCATGCCGACTTGCCTAGTACCAGACCCCCTATGGCACGTGATGTTTACCGAATCATGATGAGAAATCACACTCGGAATGTTGTGGAAAGGCGATATCCTACGATCGCATAGCCCGTGGTATGGCGTTCTGTACACCATATATACCTAGACACGAGCGCACGTGCGACCTGGTATTTGGTCGTTAATGGAAAATACATGACACAACTTCGTCTACATGCCATAAAAATGACAGATTCGCCGCTGTGTCCTCGCTGTCAAACGCTTGATACGGACGAACATCGACTGATGTGTGGATCTTCTGCAGAGGTGTGGCAGCTGATTCAGAAGATGCTTGCCTTTCTTCTACGTACGGCTCCCCATGCCATTACACCGAAATCTCTTCTGTTCCCAGATGAGACATACTTCCCAAGTACGAAGACCAACGCTGTGATCTGGATAAAAGGTCTCTCGATCTCTTATTTGTTCCATGAAGGTGATAAGAGTGTTCTTGATTTTTGGACATTCCTGCAAGATCGCTTTACTTTTCTCATGCACCATCCGCGATACCGTCAGTACTATGCCAACTTTTTGGGTAGTGCCTTCTTCGATCCCCCCTGCAGCTGGGGTGTCCCAGGTATGAGAAGATGACTTCAATGAGAGTGTGTAATACCAGGACTCAGTCCCATGTACCGGAAAATGCAATATTCTTCGTGAAGACGTGCCTGGAACATGCTTGACTGCCTTGGGATTCGGTGTGCGTCTGCCCACAAGTTGGCGGGAGTCGGATGCTGCTTTGTCTGTTCTGCCAGGAGGGCGTTTTCTTTAATTCCTATAATTCCCTTTAAACATTTAAAAAAACTTATAAAAATGCTTTATTGACAAAATTTCACAGGGTAATCACCAGTCGCTCCAATCTATAAATTCATTGTACTATTCTAGTTCATTTTACTGTTTAATTTTATTTAAATCAAGGCTATTGCCTAGGAACTTGTTTTTTGTTGTCTGAATACATGTGTTGATACCACTGTGATACTGTTATGTTATGGTAAATAAACTTTGTTAAAAAAAAAAAAAAAAAAAGAGCAGGAGATCCCAGATTCGAATCCCGCTCCAGCACACATTTTCACTCATCTCCATTGATAACGCAGAAAGTCCTGATGCAGCTGGTATCAATACTTCGTTTTCTTTCTCCCCCTCCTCCAAGTTACATAACATTTTAGACTGTGTATTTACTTATGCTATAAAAAAAAAAAGTTGGTAGAGCACTAAAAAAAAAAGAAAGAAAAAAAAATGTAAAAAAATAAAAAAAAAAGGCGCGCAGTCCGGAACCGTGCGACTGCTTCGGTCGCAGGTTCGAATCCCGCCTCGGGCATGGATGTGTGTGATGTCCTTAGGTTAGTTAGGTTTAAGTAGTTCTAAGTTCTAGGGGACTAATGACCACAGCAGTTGAGTCCGTTAGTGCTCAGAGCCATTTGAACCATTTTTGACCGCAGAAATTAAGTCGCATAGTGCTCAGAGCCATTTGAACCATTTTTTGTTCCTGTTTATTGATGACAATGCTCTTTCCGACAGAGCTCATTAGGCGGGACGTCTTGACACAGGTCTAACACTAATGTCGTAGGGAGAGCGCTACGCGGACTTTAATCCTCTCGGATATGCCCGAAATTCGCTCAGAAGATACATCACATGAATAATCTCAGGTGCGACCCAGGGTTGGTGTTCACGTAGCCACACACCGTGCCACTTTAGTACTGTAGTTGCCTTTCCGTACATCACAAGCAAAGCAAGCACGTTTTTATGTGGAACGTAAACTGTGTATGTGATGGCCATTTTTATGTTTGCAACAGGCTACTTATTTCTGTCAAAGCATTTCTCCAGAGTACATAAGGAACAGTACCCACAATATGTGATTAAAAATCTTCCTATAACCTTTCAGCTAGCAGATGGTTATAATTAACGTTTACAATATCAAGGGGGGTGGGGGACAGGGTGCTTTGCGCCCACCTTTTGAAAATATTGTAATCTAGTTAGTTACGTTATATTTTAAAATTATGAAAATTTAAATCTCAATACTAGATGTCACTTTCCCGAATAAGTGTCGTATTCAATATTTCCAGGTTCAAGACCTTCCACGACGTTATATCTTTACGAAGTATGTTGAGAGTAAAATTCAACAACAATGAACGACATTTGCATTTTCACATAATTTGCGTCATGATCGTAATGTAGTACAGTTTACTGAAAGTGCGTTAATGCTACTAAGAGTGTGGTAAAAGGTATTTACATTTTCTGGGCCCTACTCACACATCAGTATCTCTTTAAAAAGTATGTTGGTAATGTAACTGAACAACAATTAATCGATCTATTTTCATTGTATTAGGGTGGGCACAAAGTTCCCCCCCTCTCTCCCCCCTCCCCTCCACCCCCTAACGCCTTGGTAATGCGCGTTATGGAAAATGCCTCGGTATTGCTAGGGTTAAACCGCAGCTACCGTCAGAGGTCCATTGTAGGCTGTAATTATTGTATGACAGCGAGACATGGTAGATATTCTAATGCGTTAATGCGGGACCGGTTTCCGCTTCAAAAATATCATCTCCAATTTCGGCCACCAGATGCAAATCTGGCGCTGTGGATGCAAGAAAGACGAATAGAATTGTTTTCGTATGCGGTGGTTTAGTAAGGTCAAACAAGTGAAAGTGGCACAAGTTGATTTTATTGTTATATCGAAATAAACTCGCTTATTAGCCGTTGCCGTTGCTTGCCCAATTTGCCCAGCATCGGAGACGTCGACGGGATGCTTTATCTCTATTCCTTTCTACATCTACATCTATACTCCGCAAGCCACCCAACGGTGTGTGGCGGAGGACACTTTACGTGCCACTGTCATTACCTCCATTTCCCGTTCCAGTCGCGTATGGTTCGCGGGAAGAACGACTGCCACAGCACCTTTTTGTTTTAGAAGGTAGCCAGACGACTTTTCTGTGATTACGGCAGATTTATACTGCACATCGCTATTATTATTTATATTTTGCTTAATAAGATGCTCTGTGGCAGTTCGCTTGCAGACGCGGAAGTGTTAAGACGTGCTACGTGGTCGCTCTTCCGTGTGACGCTTGTGTTTACCTACTAGTGCACGCGCGTAACAGCTTTCGTTTGTTACGGTTTTCTGTTAGGCACATTAACACCTGACATTACTATCGGTGACGGCAAGCCCCGCCATGTATGGTGGGGTGTATGGAGAAGGGGGTGGTGACTTCGACGCCCTTATGGGACAACATCAACAACTACCTGCCCAGCGGCTACATCCAGATGCAGCACCCGTACCAGCTCCTCCAGGAACTACATTGGTCAACACGACGGCTGTGATCAGCCACTCGTTCGGGGAGAAGCTTGGATACAGCCGGCAGAAGAGCATATGGATTTATCGGAACAGGATTCCTCCAGCTTGTCCGCTACGAGGAACAAGCGACAAAGTGAGGTCAGTCTGGATTTAAGAAATTCCAAAACCTTCATAGCAGACGCTAATCAACTCTTACCCGTTACTGACGTTTCAAATGTAGCTGACCCCCTGTAGCAACTGCTTCTGGGCTCACTCCTAACCAACATGCTGCAACTAACACCCCTCCTGTGGGACCTGTTGCTACTCCGAGGTCTCTCAACTTTTACAAACGTACAGATAGGGTACCATTCGTAGTTTGCATGGAATGTTTGGACAAAAACTTAGGTCGCTTGCACCCTATGGCACTAGGGAAATTATTGCATATTTCCTTGACAGAAGTGAAGAATTCTATACTTAACATCTCTTCAGCAGGAAAAACAAAAGTTAAGGTGGAACTGAAAAGCCCGACAAGGCTAATTTCCTAGTTACCAGTGAGGTATTAAAGTCAAAAAATACAGAAGCTTACATTCCTTCCTTTGTTGTCCATAAGCTGGGAGTAATCAGGAAAGTAGACACCAACCTTGAAGAAGCGGAGATTTTGGAAGTCGTACAATCTCATTTCCTTGTTGTAGGGGTTCGGAGGTTTACGAAGAGATATGGTAAAGACCAAATCGTTAAATTGCAAACCTGTTTGTTAACTTTCGACTCTCAAACCTTACCGGAAGCCGTGTCTATTCACGGAACAAGATGTCCCGTAGACCTTTATGTACCAACTGTCAGGAAGTGCTTCAATTGTCTTCGTTACGGGCACATCAGCAAACAATGTCGATCTCAGACGAGATGCATCAAATGTAGTGGTCCACATAATGTTGAATCCTGTGTCTCACCTATCACTATTTGCACTCTTTGCGGGGGACAACACGCATTCACGGACCGTTCCTGCCCGGAATACCATATGCGCCGACGAGCACAAAAATTAGCTACGTTTAACAACATTGACTTCAGGGATGCGCTGTCTATTGCTCGTATGCCAACC
This sequence comes from Schistocerca gregaria, assembly GCF_023897955.1. NCBI lineage: Eukaryota > Metazoa > Arthropoda > Insecta > Orthoptera > Acrididae > Schistocerca > Schistocerca gregaria. The sequence continues at coordinate 533,275,112 of NC_064921.1, forward strand.
TATGCATTCGTTACCGGGGTTCAACAATATCACTTGCCGGCTCCGATCATTCCTGCTCCAACAACTTTGAGCTCTCCGGACTTTCAAAACCCACAACTCTGCACGCCGCTGCCCGCCGCAAGCATGCAGAGTCAACAACGCGGAAGTGAGGACGCAACTGTGCTCCAGCAGACACACGTCGCTTACCGGCCTCCCCGGCGGCAGGCGCAAGTAAACAACCAAAGTAACGTTCGTGAGTGGTCTCCGATCCACCGTTACCAAGTGTGAAGAAGGTTTAAATGTAATCAGATCACTCATTCGTGTCTGGTGGGGAGCGCACCAGAGTGTTTTACTCACCATGTACCGAGAGATAATTCGATCTTGATTAGACTACGGCTGTAAATTCTACCACACTGCGTCGAAGATTCATTTCTCCAAATTAGATACTCTTCAATACAGAGCCATTCGTACCTGCAATGGAGCCATACGATCGACGCCCACCAACGCCCTTTTAATTGAAGCAGGGGAGATGCCCTTGAGCATCAGGCTCCAAATGTTATCGGACAAATTCTACATTCAAGGCATGGCCATTATGGACAGATCCATCTATCAAAGTAGAGACTGCATTTATCGACTGTGGATTGTATCCGACAGAAGGAATAAAGTGCCAGCCGTTTGTGCCAGCTTTGTCATACATTCTATACGGCGTTCAGCGCATCTCCCTGTTTTTGAATATGATTTTCAAATGCTAGTCCATTATTTAAGTACGGCCTGGCTGGACGGTACTAATGTCAAAGTTGGCTTCAATCGTATCGTTCAAGCACAATGGCCGGGTTTTCTCTGTGTATATACTGATGGCTCCAAAATTCAGCAAGAAGAGTGTAGAGGATGCGTTTTTTTCTGCCCTCACATCCAGATCCGCAAAACCTTCAAACTGCCTACGAGCCCTTCTATTTTTACGGCGGAGACAGTGGCAGTTTTGGAAGCACTTAAGTTTGTCTCTAGCACTCACTTCCCCAAGATATTGATAGTATATGACTTTCATAGCGTTCTTAAAAACATTCAGTATAGTCGATGGAACAAAACAACCAGCAGTTATATCTTGGATGTGATATCTGAATATGTCTGCAGCACACGCACGGGCCGGACGATCCATTTGTTGCGGGTACCTTCCCGCTCTGGTATCCTCTATAATGATGAAGTTGATGCATTAGCGAAACAAGGGGCAACCTTAGGCACCGTCCTGGATCTGCACCTTCTTTATACAGACTACTTACGTGCAGTGAAGGATCACGCAAGACAACAATGGCAGGAAATGTGGAACATTTCTCAACAGACAAAAGGCGGTTATTAAGCAGTGCTACAACCTCGGATTCCTTCACAGCCATGGTTCATGAGGACACGTCTGGACCGATCCACAATTTCTACCATCATAAGACTCCGCTTCTATCATGCCTCTTTCCCACAACATCTACATCGGATCAACGTTTACAGTTCACCAGCATGTGAGTGTGATCTACATCTACATCTACATGATTACTCTGCAATTCACATTTAAATGCTTGGCAGAGGGTTCATCGAGCCACAATCATACTATCTCTCTACCATTCCACTTCCGAACAGCGCGCGGGAAAAACGAATTCCTAAACCTTCCTGTTCGAGCTCTGATTTCTCTTCTTTTATTTTGTTGATCATTCCTACCTATGTAGGTCGGCCTTAACAAAACATTTTCGCATTCGGAAGAGAAAGTTGGTGACTGAAATTTCGTAAATAGATCTCGCCGCGACGCAAAACGTCTTTGCTTTAATGACTTCCAGCCCAACTCGCGTATCATATCTGCCACACTCTCTCCCCTATTACATGATAATACAAAACGAGCTGCCCTTTTTTGCACCCTTTCGATGTCCTCCGTCAATCCCACCTGGTAAGGATCCCACACCACGCAGCAATATTCTAACAGAGGACGAACGAGTGTAGTGTAAGCTGTCTCTTTAATGGACTTCTTGCATCTTCTAAGTGTCCTGCCAATGAAACGCAATCTTTGGCTCGCCTTCCCCACAATATTATCTATGTGGTCTTTTCAACTGAAGTTGTTCGTGATATTAACACCCAGGTACTTAGTTGAATTAACAGCCTTGAGAATTGTACTATTTATCGAGTAATCGAATTCCAACGGATTTCTTTTGGAAATCATGTGGATCACCTCACACTTTTCGTTATTTAGCGTCAACTGCCACCTGCCACACCATGCAGCAATCTTTTCTAAATCGCTTTGCAAATGATACTGGTCTTTGGATGACCTTACTAGACGGTAAATTACAGCATCATCTGCGAACAACCTAAGAGAACTGCTCAGAATTTCACCCAGGTCATTTATATAGATCAGGAACAGCAGAGGTCCCAGGACGCTTCCCTGGGGAACAACTGATATCACTTCAGTTTTACTCGATGATTTGCCGTCTATTGCTATGAACTGCAACCTTCCTGACCGGAAATCACGAATCCAGTCGCACAACTGAGACGATACCCCATAGGCCCGCAGCTTGATTAGAAGTCGCTTGTGAGGAATGGTGTCAAAAGCTTTCCGGAAATCCAGAAATACAGAATCAACCTGAGATCCCCTGTCGATAGCGGCCATTACTTTGTGCGAATAAAGAGCTAGCTGCGTTGCACAAGAGCGATGTTTTCTGAAGCCATGCTGATTACGTGTCAATAGATCGTTCCCTTCGAGGTGATTCATAATGTTTGAATACAGTATATGCTCCAAAACCCTACTGCAAACCGACGTCAATGATGTAGGTCTGTAGTTCGATGGATTACTCCTACTTCCCTTCTTAAACACTGGTGCGACCTGCGCAATTTTCCGATCTTTAGGTACAGATCTATCGGTGAGCGAGCGGTTGTATATGATTGCTAAGTAGGGAGCTATTGTATCAGCGTAATCTAAAAGGAACCTAATCGGTATACAATCTGGACCTGAAGACTTGCCTGTATCAAGCAATTTGAGTTGCTTCACAACCCCTAACGTATCTACTTCAAAGAAACTCATGCTAGCAGCTGCTTGTGTTTCAAATTCTGAAATATTCCATTTGTCTTCCCTGGTGAAGGAATTTCGGAAAACTGCGTTCAATAAATCCGCTTTAGCGGCACAGTCGTTGATAACAGTACCATCGGCACTGTGCAGCGAAAGTATTGACTGCGTCTTGCCGCTTGTGTACTTTACATACGACCAGAATTTCTTCGGATTTTCTACCAAATTACGAGACAATGTTTCGTTGTGTAACCCATTAAAGGCATCTCGCATTGAAGTCCGTGCCAAATTTCGAGCGTCTGTAAATTTTAGCCAATCTTCGGGATTTCGCGTTCTTCTGAACTTCGCATGTTTTTTCCGTTGCCTCTGCAACAGCGTTTGGACCTGTTTTGTGTACCATGGATGATCAGTTCCTTCTCTTACCAATTTATGAGGTATGAATCTCTCAATTGCTGTTGCTACTACATCTTTGAATTTGAGCCATATCTCGTCTACATTTGCATAGTGAGTTTGGAAGGAATGGCGAATGTCTCTTAGGAAGGCTTATAGTGACACTTTATTCACTTTTTTAAATAAAATTATTTTGCGTTTGTTTCTGGTGGATTTGGAAGGAACGTGATCCTGACTCGGAAGCTGATATCAACTACATCTTATTTATGTGCCCCAAATTTGATGGTGAACGGTTGGTCTTTCTGAAGACATTGCTGAGTAGGGGCTACCATCTTCCTCAATCAGATTCTTCTCTTTTGTGTACTAAAGACGTTCGTCAATATAAAGTGATAGTTAACTTCATCAAGAGTACTGGTCACAATCTGTAGGTTTTAATGGTGTACATAAATTATAAATATGTCTTGCTGATGAAGATATTTCAGAATTGGTTTGAATTGTTAGCCAAGATATTTTTAATTATTTTCCAATTCAATTCAATTCAATTTTTAAAACATTATGTACAAAACTGTTACAATTAAGCTTTTTATTCTTGTAAATATGCATTTCTGTATTTGTTTATTCAATTATATGTATATTGTCACTATGTGTTGCCGATGGCTAAATTGAGTACACACTCAAACGCCAAATAAAAAATAATAATAAGAAAAGACTGCTGGAAAGCCTCCGTGCGCGCTCGAATCTCTCTAATTTTACATTCGTGATCTCCTCGGGAGGTATAAGTAGGGTGAAGCATTTGTTTTTATGACTAGTCAGCGGAACTAGACGAATTTCTAAGCTTTAGACATCTACAGACATTGTCATCCACTCGCAGTTCATGTTTTCATAAACAGAGAGTGTCGGATTACTTTCAGAAATATTGCGGACAGATCCCATCACGCCAAAACAAGAAAAAAATTTCCAAGCAAACGAGGCAGCTCACAGAACACATTAATTCAATAACAACAGTACGTTTCTCATCCGCCAGGAAAGCACAATCACAAAAGAAAGATAAAACGTGATAATAAAGTTAGACTCTATACCACAGAGAAACGGTAAAGCTGCAAAACACGAAGGATAAAAATGTGAATCATTTAACAATCTGCTTATTTTTGTAGTAGGGCTGGAAGAGGGTGCGCTCAGGCTCATGATGCAAACTGAGATATCGTTTCAGTGAGAAGTAGCAACTGCAGGTGTGGGACGCGGTGTGCTGGCCACATGCCCACCGTATCTGAATTTCATCAATGACAGAGGATGACATGGCGGCCGGTCGGTACCAGACTGTTCTGTCAGGACCAGTATGCGGACCCTCTGTTTTTCATTTTCGCGGAATTAAGCTGCTTATACGTTAAAGGACCTCAATGCTTGAAAACTGGATGAAACTGGGAAGGGTCGGGATTCAGTTACCTGGTGGGGCATTTCTACTTAGAATTAAGTGGTTTTGCCACATCATTTTACACCTTCCTGACAATGGTTCTTTTAACAGTTCCATGGAAATTACCTTTCGCAGTCAGATAGCCTACCCTCTTAATTCTGACAACGTACATCACAATCTCATAATTCAGTTTTTCCAGAAGAAGATACACTGACAGAAGAAAATACTCAGAAAAGCGGGACTTTATTAAGGGGAAATCACTGGTCACTTTTCTAATTTTACGTACAAAACAGTCTAGTTGAAGTTGATTAACTTTTATTGCCTTTTTCTGACGAGTTGGGCTATCTTCAGATTTGACACTGAAGTAGGCTACAGGATATTCATTTAACTCTGATCTGCAGCAGCGACAAATCGCTTAAATGATTTGATACCGCCTGAACGAAGTTGATAGGCAAACTATTCCTGACATCCTTGAGTACGATGTCTGTATGACGAGTACATCTATGTAGGTCGGCTGTATGGTTCAGCGTAAGCCTTTCCTAAAAGCATTTTCCGCAGTGCCATGTCCGCATTAACCATTGTGCGGTCATACGGCTGAAGTCGTGCGTGATGGTACGTGGAGCTACATGTAATTTGAAACTGGTGACGTGCACCCGTATCAACACTGCTACTGCAGCTGGTTATTGCAACTATGACTTTCGAGCGCAGTGATATTGGACGCCATTTAAATGTAATGTATGCGGAGACAACTATGGCAAATTCGGACTTTGGTGGTACGGTGGTAATGTGCGAGCCTCGAGACAATAGCGTCACGGGATCGAATCCCGATCAGACTTCTGAATCTTTCATCGTGGCTTTATACTAGCCTTCAGCTCTCAGTGAATTGAAGATATAGCAGAACGGCAGGTGGCTCGGATTCCACATTAAACTGTAGGTCTCCTTTCCCCGGCAGGATCATTGCTGTCGGTCAATGTGACGTCTAATTGAAAAAACTCGCAGACAGGAAACTGAAGAGCCACTGCGCGGATTAGCCGCGCGGTCTTGGGCGCTTTGCCGTGGTTCGCACGGCTCGTTCCGTCGGAGGTTTGAGTCCTCCCTCGTGCATGGGTGTGTGAGCGTGAGTGTTGGCCTTAGCATAAGTTAGTTTAAGTTAAATTAAGTAGTGTGTAAGCCTAGGGACTGATAACCTCTGCAGTTTTGTCCCATAGGAACTTACCACAAATTTCCAAAATACTGAACAGCCACCTTGCAGCACCTACAGCCAGTCATGACATTCGAATTTCTTTTAATAATAGGGCGTGAACTGCCATCGCTGAACTTTCGTACAGTAAGCATTATTTATAAAATGATTTCTTATCACGTTTAACATTTAACTGATCGCTAAGGCACTGAACTTCTGTTGCTACCATTTACCAGGCTACTTGGAAAGAAAACAAAAATAAAGAAAAAACTGATAACTGAAAACAGTAGCAAAATATTTCAATAACGAAACACAACAGTTGCTAAGATTAACTTCAGCTGTTAGGATCCTTTAACGACGTCAGTTTTTAGCATTTTATCTGAAGATGGTCTAGTTCGGCAGAAACCGTTATCATCAGTTCATAAAAAGTAACCTATACTGTCTTGTTCATTTAACGATTACATACGATTACACACAAATCAACATCAGCTGAAAGTTGGCTCTGATCACTATGCGACTTAACTTCTGAGGTCATCAGTCCCCTAAAACTTAGAACTACTTAAACCTAACTAACCTAAGAACATCACACACATCCATACCCGAGGCAGGATTCGAACCTGCGACCGTAGCGGTCGCTCGGTTCCTGACTGTAGCGCCCAGAACCGCACGGCCACTCCGGCCGGCTCAGCTGAAAATGCAATATCAACAAAGATCAAAATGGTTCAAATGGCTCTGAGCACTATGGGACTTAACTTCTGAGGTCATCAGTCCCCTAGAACTTAGAACTACGTAAACCTAACTAACCTAAGGACATCACACACATCCATGCCCGAGGCAGGATTCAAACCTGCGACCGTAGCGGCCGCGCGGTTCTAGACTGTAGCGCGTATAACCGCTCGGCCACTCCGCCAGGCAACAAAGATCTATATGTTCTTTATACTGCAAATTAGAGATATGACAATATGTGAAATTGAAGGATTAAGCACCAGGCAATCACGACAAGAAATTACGACGGCAGGAGAGAACTCAATTTCAAACAAACTTGCAAATTTATTTACGGAATGCTTCCGCAAGAAGAAAACTGTAACGATGGTGTAGTTTTCCTGCATCACATGGAAGGGAACAACACAAGATGATAAATTACAAACCTAGCCACTTCCCCTTGTGGTGAATCAAGCAAGTACTATTGTGGAGAATAAGGTACTTATTTTTCATATTCCCAGTCCAACACAGCGTAGCAAGCCGCGAGCTGCTACAAAGAGATGGCACAATATACTTACGTCAAATTAAACGTTTGAATATTCTTTCAAGACTTGGTCAGATTGTCTGAGACTACGAAAAGGTTAAATATTGTGAATTTCAAAATGATTCGCCATTCGAACCTGCGACCGTAGCAGCAACGCGGCTCCGGATTGAAGCTCCTAGAACCGCTCGGCCACGGCAGCCGGCAATAGGGTTTGGCTGACGAGGTGTTTGTTGACGGCTTACCTCCTGACTCCTACCGTTGATCCGTCGTCTGGCTGCATTTCACGGTTTTCGTAAGATTTTGCTGACTGGAGACGGACATAGTCATGTTGACTGTCAATCGTCAGTTTCAAACTGGTGCTAAGCAACAGCATTGGCAGCTGCAAAGACCCCTGTATTGTTGAGAAATGCATCGCGTCACAAGATGATGTTTACTCTAAGAGGATATAGGAACGTAATCACAGCACATACGTGTTTTCTGAAGGTTGTGCCCACAGCTCGTAAATGTTTCAAGAACGTCATGATTACAGCCAAAAGCTGCTGATAAAATTTCTTTATTTAATAATCAGTTTTGGTCAACTGAACATTATCACGTCCATAAAAGCATTTGCAACGTCATGTTAAGGGCGCTATAAAATCATCGGTGTTAGGCAATAAAATAAAATCCATGAATTTGAATAGTCAAGATAAAATGACGATTTCATGGAGTTTATTTTATTGTCTGACGTCAATGATTTTACGAAGGTTGGAAGTTTAGTAGTGGCAGCTATTTATTTACAGATCGTACAAAACAGATACGTGTTTCAAAGTTTTACTGACTTTCAAAGTAGTTACCAGCATTTTGCATAACCCGTTGCCAGCGATGTGGAAGTCGTGGGATACTCTTATCAGTGCCAGAGTGTGTTGATAGTTCGAGCGGTGCTGTCTATTGCCCGAAGAATTTGTAGCAGATCTGAAGCGAATGCCGTGAAGCGTTTCCTTCAGTTTAGAAATCGAGTTGAACTCACGAGGGCTTAAGTCAAGGGAGTGCAGCAAGTGGTATACCACATAGCAGCCCCATCAGTCAAACAAATCAGTAACATCTTGCACTGTATGTGCTTGAACATTGTGCTGCATAATGATGGTCAGGTCCTGCAGAAAGTGTCATGACTTCTGTCTCTAAGCTATTCGTAGGTTGTGTTGCAAAAATGAACATCATAGAGACAGAAGCGATGACACTTTCTGCAGGACCTGATCATCATTTTGCAGGAAAATGCTGAAACACGTACAGGGCAAGCAGTTACTGAATTGTTTGACTGACGGGGCTGCTAAGTCCTATTTCACCTATTGCACTCCCGTGACTTAAGCCCTCGTAAGTTCAACTCGATTTCTAAACTGAAGGAAACATTTCACTGCATTCGCTTCAGAACTGCTACAAATTCGTTGGGCAATAGACCACGCCGCTCGAACTGTGATCACAATTGGCACTGCTAATAGTATTCTACGACTTCCACACCGCTGGCAACGGTTTATACAAAATGCTGGTGACTACTTTGAAAGTCAGTAACACTTTGAAACACGTATCTATCTTGTGCGAACTGTAAATAAGTAGTTACCACTATTAAAGTTCCAACCCTTCTATATCACGTAATATGATGATGTAAATGCTTTTATGAACCTAATGATGGTCTGTGTATCGAAACTAGTTTTAAATAAAGTAACTTCATCAGCAATTCCTGGCCCTAAATCATGTCGTTCTTCAGCCACCGCACAGTTGTGGAAACTATCCAGCGATAACAGCACGGGCGCAGCTGGACTGGGACAACCAGGGCAATGTCCCGAGGATAAAGTGCCTATGGAATGAAAACAAAAATTGGAAAAAATAATGCAAAGTTAATACGCTAAGTGAAAAGATTCCAAAAATCGATCACCCAAGAAAATTCGTTTGCTTTGTTAAAATAATGAAAGATTGTTTTTGGGATTCATTCTGGCGTAAAGATATGCGAATCACTGATCTCTTTCAACCAGGTAAAACGTCTGCCTAATCGGGATAGCAACATCAGTTAGTTGAAAATAGAGGACGGAAGGGGTTATATATGAGCAACTGTCGCTGCCAAGGCTATTACGGAGCAACCGACAGGAGACACGTATACACTGTGATGAAAAAAGTCATGGGATAGCGATATGCATATATACAGGTGACGGTAGAATCGAGTACACAAAAAAGGGCAGTGCTTTCGTGGATCTGTCATTTGTACTCAGGTGATTCACGTGAAAACGTGACTACGGCAGCACGGCGGCAATTGCCAGACGTCGAACGCAGAATGATGGGTGGAGCTAGGCGCGTGGAACATTCCATTTCGGAAAATGTTAGACAATTCAGTATTCAGAGATCCACAGAGACAAGAGTGTGCCGAGAATACTAAATTCCACGCATTATCTCTCACACGGACAACGCCGTAGCCGACCGGCTTGACTTAATGTCCGAGAGCAGCGGCGGTGGCATAGAAACGTCGGCGTTAATAAACAACCAATAATGCGTGAAATAACAGCGGAAATCAATGTGGGCGTACGACGAACGTATCTATCACGACAGTGACGCGAAATTAAGCGTCAACGGGCTGCAGCAGCAGACAACGAAAATGGCTCTGAGCACTATGGGACGTAACATCTGAGGTCATCAGTCCCCTAGACTTAGAACTACTTAAACCTAACTAAGCCAAGGACATCACACACATCCATGCAAGAGGCAGGATTCGAACCTGCGACCCTAGCGGTCGCGCGGTTCCAGACTGAAGCGCCTAGAACCGCTCGGCTACACCGGTCGGCAGCACACCACGGACGCGAGTTTCGTCACTGCAATCCGTTCGGCATAAGAATTAAACTGATGTAAACAAAAACAGACGCGATGATTGGTCAGAAGCCGTACACGTACACTGGTGTTATCTCTTGGAAATAGGTCCTACTAATGTATTACACATCTCATTACTATGTTACGTTAAATGAAACTTTAAGATAGTCAAATGATTAACAGCTAGCAATGTTTTTCTTAATTGCGCTTTAGCTACATAGTTTTCATTTCAAATGTGGTTGGTCGTGCTGTGGCTCAAACCTCTACAATTTTTTTCCCGTTCAATTCGAAAAACCGACATCTCGCAATTATAAAACTGATCATAATTTTTTGTTTCTAATTACATACTGGACGTGAAATTCCTGTTTCTATTTCCAATACAAATTCTTAATTATCAATGTTTTATGAAAGACTGTTCATAAAAGCTGTTGAAATTAAGAAAACATAACAGATTAATTTTCGAAGGCAAAAATTAAAAACCAAATACCACAGAGGTAGATTTGTATCGTAGAAACATGAAAAACAATCATTTTCACAGCATCGAATACATCGTACAAACGCTCCGTTTTTACATTTGCTACTGCACCATTACAATATGAACCCGACAGAACTGATCTGGAGCCAAGCTTCGGGATTTCGGCAGAGAAGTAACAAGACTGTTAAGCTGCCAGACGTACTAGAACCAACGCACGCAGCTTTTTCAAGTGTCACTGCCGAACGCTGGCGGGATATAGAACAGGTCGTCATAAAAGAAGAAGAGAAAATGCTGTTTGACTTGGTGGATTCTGTTGTTGATAGGTTCTTTAACAACGTAGCAAGTGACACTTCCAGAACTGAAAGGTATTTCTTTGTTTCGCATAAGATTCAAATGGATCTGAGCACTATGGGACTTAAAATCTGAGGTCATCAGTCCCCAAGAACTTAGAACTACTTAAACCTAACTAACCTAAGGACATCACACACATCCATGCCCGAGGCAGGATTCAAACCTGCGCCCTAGCGGTCGCGTGGTTCGAGTTTGAAGCGCCTAGAACCGGTCGGCCACACCGACCGGCTTTCGGATAAGGAAGGAGCTAAGAGATTACCAGACGACTGATTGTAAGTAATACCTTCAGTGGCTTCAATAATTAAATATACTGAGAAATCCTTCAATACTCTCTTACGTTACCCACAGCTTATGCAGAAAAATTACCCTGTGGTTAAGTCAGGAATTTTCATCATTCTTGTTTTAATTACAACAGTACGTAGCTAAAAATGCCAGTCGTCTAAGGGGTGTATTGTGGGATATTTGCAGTGTATTATTTCATCCTCCTTAAAAATTAAATGGCATTCGAAGCTGTATTGCTCCTCTGCTCGTCTCTTTTTACGTGTGAACTGAAGCTGGTCCCGTCACAGCAGGCTAGCTGTACCAGCTGTCAAAGTTAAATGTGCCCGTAAAGCCTTTGTCCAGCCGGCCGCAGTGGCTGCGCGGTTCTAGGCGCTTCAGTCCGGAACCGCACGACTGCTACGGTCGCAGGTTCGAATCCTGTCTCGGGCATGTATGTGTGTGATGTCCTTAGGTTATTTACGTTTAAATAGTTCTAAGTTCTAGGGGATTGATGACCTCAGATGTTAAGCCCCACAGTGTTCAGAGCTATTTGAATCAGAACCGTTGTCCCGTATTATCGCTAAGTCGATGTGCGAGGAAAGCAGAGCACAAAACGTACCCCTATTATCGTACTTGACAGTACTGGAGACAGCTTGGCTGCAGTCCCACGTGAAACGGAAATCCAATGAGGTTCCAGCAAACGCGCAAGAACACATAATGTAATGTTTACATAAGGTTTATTCTTATGGTGAATGGATTATAACAGCACGACGTCGTGTGCTGCGCCTCTCCTGGGCTCTTGACCATATCAGTTGGACGCTAGACGACTGGAGATCCGCGGCCTGGACAGATGTCTCCCGATTTCAGTTGATACGATCTGATGATAAGGTTCGAGAGAGGCGCGGACTCTACGAAGTCATGGGACCTAGTTGTCAACAAGGCGCTGTACAAGCTTGTGGTGACTCCTTAATGGTGTTGGCTATGTCTACATGGAATGAACTGGGTCCTCTAGTCCAACTGAACCGATCATTAACTGGAATGGGTGCGTCTGGCTACTTGGAGAGCATTTGCAGCCATTCGTGGACTTCATGTTGCTAAACAAGGATGGAATTTCTATGGATGACAATTATTCGTGACTGATTTGAAGAACATTCTGGACAATTTGAGCGAATGTGGCGCCCTCTCACATTAGCCTACATGAATCCAGTCGAATATGTATGGAAAATAATCGAGAGGCCAGTTTGTACACAAAATTCCGCACCGCTGACACTTCAGCAATTATGGACGGCTCTAGAGGGAGCATGGCTCAACATTTCTGCAAGGAACCTCTAACGACTTTTTGAGTCCATGTCACGTCGAGTTACTGCACTAAATCGGGTAAAAGGAGGTCCGAATAAATATTAGAACGTATCCCTTGACTTTTGTCACCTCTAACCACAATTTAAATTTAATCTAAGCAGGCAAATTTAAAATTCATCCAAATAGGCACTGTACAGGCCAATAGGGCAGTCAACAGCCCAGTATTTTAAACAGTTAGCAACGTCTGGCCACAGCTTGCTGCATCCATACGATATAAAATCTTGTTCCGTGAATACTTCCAAGGTAACGCTAAAGACACCAGATCCAATAAATTTGGGCAGGCAGGTGGGAACACTATACATTGACGTTCTTAAGGATCTGACAGACAAAATTAGTAACAGCAGGGAACGCAACTAATGAAGTGTAGAAAGAGATCTTAAATTATAATCTTGCACTTTTCAGATTCAATAAAAACCACTAGTAACAAATTATACACTATCTAAAGTCTTGCATTCTGAATGGAGTCAACAACTGCAGGCATCTTAGGAAAGGCGGTGTCAGAAATAAAAACCACTAATAACAAATAATACACTGTCTAAAGTCTTGCATTCTGAATGGAGTCAACAACTGCAGGCATCTTAGGAAAGGCGCTGTCAGAAATAAAGGTGGAAGGTCAGGGTTTAATGCCCCTTCAGCGACGAGATTATCAGGGACGGAGATGAAACTCAGATAGGAGGAGGATTGGTAAGGAAATCGGCAGTATCCTTTCCAAAGGAACAGCTCCGGCAGTTGCCTCAAGTGATTTGGAGGGAAATCACGGATAACCTCCGTGTGGGTGGATGGACGACGATTTGAAGCCGCCGACCTCCCAAATGCGAGTCCAGTGTCTCACCATTGTAACCTATCACTCGGTCGCTTTCAAAAATAGCCGCATCGATGGATTATAGGAAAAAACTGATAGACAAAAGATTCGACATCTGTGATGCCTTATTGAGTGTAAATTGCCTGACAAAGGAATTACAGCTGTATAGGAACACTTCCACGGGCTTTGCGGGGACGAGAAGCTGACAGGGTCCCAAATTGGATTTAGAATGACACACTTTTATCAACGATTGACAACATTTATTCTAAAATACCCATTTTTAAGGAATGTGTATACTAGAGACGTTTGCGTTCAAAACGATCTTTTTTGAGTTTCTTATCTCAATCGGTAAAATCAAACCTCTCATAGGATCACTTTGTTGTCCTTTCGTCGGTCCAACTTAACAGTCAGAATCTGGTAGAGTTATCGAGCTGGGATGCCAATTTGTACGATCCTCTGACAGTGTAAAAAATTTAAGCTTCTTTATTAAAATAATCCAAAGATACGGCCATTTCTGACACAAACTGACTCATCAAAACCTCTACATAAACTATCTTTACACATAATCCACTTTGTACGGAACCGTCAGGGCGCGAGCTCTACTTCACTTATCCGCTTTTTCTAGGGTTCCGTACCTTAGTCGGTGAAGACACCTTTCTTTGTCTGTGTGTGTGTGTGTGTGTGTTCGTGTGTGTGTGTGTGTGTGTGTGTCCGCCTGTTAGAAACATATTTTCTCAGGAACGGGAAGACGCATCATGTTCAGTTTTGTGGTACGTATTAAGGTCTACAGTCCCTTGGTGATTGAAAAAATTGAAGTTCCTGTATTATTGAAATCAAAAGATACGGCTATTTATGTCACATATTTTGGTACTCGCAAACTCATCAAAACCTGCAGAGTACTTGAGTATTTGACAAGAAGTAACGTCTTACTGTACAACTAAAGGAAAAAAGCCAAAAATTTTTAATTTGTAACTATCTCACACGAAAACTAATTTCTTGTCATTTGTTATCCGAATGTCTGTCCGTCAGTCTGCTAACACGCTCTTCCTCAGGGATGGGTAGACGTATCAACTTGATATTTGTGTCACATACTGAGTTTTATAGTCGTTTGATGCTCTGGTAGTGTGAAACAGCGAAGTTCCTGCGTCAATACAATTAGAAGATAGGACCAATTAAGTCACGTACATTCACGTGTTGCTAGTATCGACATCAATAACAAGAAAAAATTGTCGAAATTCTCGATTCCTGGGATGCTGACCTACCTTTATACCTAAATTTGTACGGTATCTTCTGTTTGTGAGTTCTTCTCGTACTTCAACGGATTTTTTATTTCATACCTATTGCCTGTGGTGAAGATCTTAAAAATGAAGCACTTAAATTTTTCAATGACACTACGTCGTGACATTTCTCCTGCTTTTCCAGCACAGCTAATGTTTATGAGAATGACAAGAACTTTATCTACAGTACAAATACCAAAAATCTGTTGACGTACAAAATTTAGCATAGTTGATGTCGAATTCCCATGAAGTACGCACAGCCGTTCTGGTCCATCTAACAAAAGCTACGGTTGTTCCAAAGCTGAGAGGTTTCTTTTTCCAAGTTAGGTTTTTTTCAAATGGTTACATTATATAGTGAGCTAAGCATAGTTGTACAGCTGGGCAGCACTGACAAAAGGAAAAATGTGGTGCGAATGGTAACAGGCCTGTGACTTGTGGGAGAGCAACAAAAATGTTGAAAATTCGTGGCTACTGACAGTAATCGAAGTCTAGAGGCGATGGGAATGCCTCTCTGAAGGAGAGTTACCAGAGTGAGATTGACGCCAAAGATGACGTAGTCGGAAGTCTACAAAGAAATAACCGAAGAGGGAGAACTCATCAAGGTTATAAGTGGGCTGCTTCTGTGTTGGCAGCGCTGTGTAGCGCTTAGCACTGGATCTCTGACTGAGCTTTCTTTGTAAGAGACTCTGTGGCTGGTTGGATTCCTCGCTGGAAGTTAATCGTCAGTAGTGTTCAGCAGGTGGAAGTTAGTCGCCAGCAGTGATGGAAGTACTGTTGGGCAGTTGGAGGTGAACAGCCAGCAGTGATGGATGCTGAATATGAGAAGTTAGCATTGGTGGAGGGTAGAGGTCTGAAGTGTTAGCGTAGGCTAACGATCTGGAAGTATCCGACTTGGAGACTGAAAATTATTCATGATTATACCGGGTGATCAGAAAGTCAGTATACATTTGAAAACTTAATAAACCACGGAATAATGTAGATAGAGAGGTAAAAATTGACACACATGCTTGGAATGGCATGGGGTTTTATTAGAACAAAAAAAGTTCACAAAATGTCCGACACATGACGCTGGAAGCGAAACTGCTACCGCGGCGGGTGAGAGGTTCGCCGATACCCGACGCCAATGGCCCACCATAACTCCGGACATGCTTTACAGTGCCGTTGACAACATTATTCCTCGACTACAGATATTGATGACGATAGATGGTGGACATTTTGAGCATTTCCTGTAAAGAACATCATATTCGCTCTGTCTTACTTTGTTATGCTAATTATCACTATTCTGATCAGATGAAGCGCTATTTTTGAACTTTTTTTTGTCTAGCAAAACCCCATGTCATTCCAAGCATGTGCGTCAATCCGTACCTCTCTATCTACATTAGTCCGTGATTTATTCAGTTTTCAAATTTATACTGACTTTTTAATCACCCGGTATATCTTTGTACTGGAAGTCAATGACGATTTATATTTGTGTTTCAACTGGATGTCATATTATTAAGGTAAAAAATACATTATTTTGTTTGTAACAAAATCTTTCCTTTGCTAAGCACATGTTTATTAGTAGTAGTTAGTAGCTTTAGTAGTTAGAATATTTTATTTAGCTGGCAGTATTGACACTCGCTGCAGTGCACGAGTTCGCGTAATGAAGATTTTTGTGAGGTAAATGCTTAATGAAATGTATAGGTTATTGTCAGGATTGCTTTTTATTAAGGGCCATTCATTAGTATTAATTATTTGAAGTCAGATAGCGTTACCGTTGTATATTGAAAGTCACTAATGAATACGAGAAGTTTGAGTTCTGTTTGCCAGGGCAAATTCAGTAGGTCAGTGTTGTAAGGATAAAGACTAGCAAAGTGATACTTTCATTCAATGTCAATCAGCAGTTTAAGCAAATATTTTATTAAGAAATTTCAAGGTGCCAGACAGTAGGAGAAAGGAGAAAGATGAAGTCAACAGATGTTACACTTAGGTGTAATACATGAATAAACATTTATGAAGGCATAATATTAGATAAATACCAAAACCTGTTGCGTTAATACTCATACTTCAGTTGTTACAGATGTGGTGTACTGATAATGAAAATAATGCACAGTGTTTCAAATTCAGGGCCGCTTGAATTTACCTGTTACTCAGACATCTCGATACGAAGTAGCCATTATCTGTAATAATTATTTCAAATGTGAGAAGGCAATAGCGTGAGAAGACAACATAGACGAAGATCAGAATGATTTGTGACTGGAAATCTGTGGACGCTTGGCACTAGCACAGCCCAAGTAGTTCTGACATTAATTGCAGTCGGGAAAAGCCTTATTTATCCCATCGAACGTTTTCAGCCAGTACAAAGGGTGCTCTACCTGATAACCCTATTCGCGGAAAATTGCTTGTCTGATTTTTATCAAAAGTCAACAAAGAATATAACTTGGTTGTTTCGCAGCGGGAGTAGAAAGTTCTGCTCCATAATGGCCGACTTAATTAGATCTGAAACTTTAACAATGCCTTTCACGTCAGTAATTGCCGCCGTAAAACAAGTATCGCCCCGGTTCGGGAAAGCTGAGTTCGCTGCTCACGGTCCGACGCTGTGAAGTTTTGCTCGCGTCCCCGTAGTGGGACGTTACACGTGGAACACCGCGCGGTACATTCTCAACAGTTACTCTTATCGTTGGACTGGAAGAGAAGGCCACATCTCATGACGAGCTCGGTAAGTGTATCCCACTTCTACGGATGATTTTTCAGAGAGTAACATAATTCAGTGGCGCTTCAAACAGCAGTAGCAGCTGAAAGGCAAGTGGTTACTGGTGTCCGAACATCCTGTCTCTCAGTACAACAGACAAACGGAATGTTTGGGGATGATGAATTTTTATCCAGCGTTGGCACGCATGCCATGAGATTTTTTATCATCGAAGTATCCCACGACTCCATCGTGCGACGGATTACCTAGGACGGCCGTAAGCATATTACTTTAATATGCGATGGCAATTAAAAATCCTAACTGCCGGATTCGGATTTGTGGCGATTTTAAAGCATCTATGACTGTTCAGTTTAATGCACATGTTTATCAGATCCCATAAATTCAGAAGAGCTGCTGGCTAAGGTATGAGGGCGCCAGTCCTATTCTGAGTCGGATGTACCTGACACCTGCCTCGAATTGCACCTAGTTCCAGAATCAAGGTGTTTTATGACAATCAATAACAGATTACATTTGGTTGTTGAAAGTGCCCCCGCAATATTACAAAAGTTTTCAGAGCAGCTGATATAGAGGATACCACAGGCTGAAAACTACATGCATTAAATTATAGTTTCTAGCACCGACAATTCAACAATCTATGTCCTTTCATAAGGTCTAAACCAAACTCTACTCGAAACAGGCCATGCAGGACCAACGGTACCGACCGGCCGCCGTGTCATCCTCAGCACATAGGCGTCACTGGATGTGCGGAGATGGAGGGGCGTGTGGTCAGCACATTGCTCTCCCGGCTCAGTCAAGTAGCTCCTTACAAGAGCTGATTTAATAGGGTCACTAGGCTGAAATGTAAATTAAGCAACTGTAGTTTTTTCACACCTAGTGTTCAGTTGCTATGCTCACACCAGTCCTCGTCTAAGTAATTCATCATCTCCTTGAAGAAGATTTGAAAGTATTCCAATCGTTCTTGAGCACCATCGGTTACTTTGCCAAATTTATACTAATTTCTATATGCTATCAAACCTCACCTACAGTATCAGCAGCGAAGAACGAGAGTTGAATTTCAGCCGATCCGTCGCTTGTCATCCAGCCTTCTTGAAGTTAGAAAAGTGTTTGAAGCCTTCCTCCTGCCTGGCCACATTTATGCTAGAGACGCTCTTAGTCTTCGTGGCAAAAGCTTCGCAGTTCGTGGTAAGCGCTGTTCTATCACGTAAGTTACCCAACGGGACAAAATAAATGATCATCATATTTGTGTCTATCACATTGAGAGGCAACATTTATTATTTATGGTATAAGTATTATGTTTTATATAAGTATTACATATATTTTGGAGCACTAGTGAATGCACCAAGTAAAATGACGTAACGATCACAGCGTTGGGTTCTATTTTTGCAATAATTACCATTACGAGGTCCACTAATGGCACATCATCGTTCAACACGCCAACGATGACGGTCTCTCACGTGTACCTGTCACATCTGATAACGAGTTCGGTAAGTCAGAGCCACTTTTTTATAGCTTGATGAAAACGTTAGGAACAGACTGATGAAATTCTTTACCATCTCCCGGGAGATGGCTGGACCCACAGATCGCGACTTCATGCTTCGCAGAGTAGCACGTTCTGTGCATTTCAGTTGGCTGGAATAGCTGCCAAAACCTACAAAACCAAGTCTATGTATCCATTATTTAATGTGCCACAGTGTCAGTGTCGATCGAGGAGTGTTTCATGTTGCCACACCAGAGTCTGTGTGCCATAATGTTATACCTGCTACGCTGCAGCCACATATCGTTGAGCTGTTACGCGAGGCGCACCGGGGTATGTCAAGGACGAAGGCATTAACGTCGGCACAGAATGTGTGGTCAGTCCAATGTTTACATAGGCCTAGTTCTCTTCCTCATGCCAAAGCAACGGCGTAACACATCTGACCACTGATGCTTTTCAACTTGCATGAAATTCGGAAGGTGAACGGAAGGTCGGAACGGTCAAGGCCGTTGATCGCTTACTACATTTGCGCAGTCTTTGCAGTAAAACTGCCGCATGAAGCATGTTTTAATTTATCATTTCTTTACTATGAACTGTATTCGTGACACATTTTGCAAGCGGTATGCACGAACACCGGTGAATGCACCAGAAAAATTATATCATTCTATGATACACAGTTCACGAGATAGGAAGTTATAAAATCGAGTGAGGTGGCGCAGTGGTTAACACATTGAACTCGCATGCGGCAATACGAGGGTTCAAACTCGTGTACGGCCATTCAGATTTAGGCTTTCCGTGATTTCCCTCAATCGCTCCAGGCCAATGCCGGGATGATTCCTTCGACAGGGAACGGGCGATTTCCTTCCCCATCCTTGACAAAACTGATGGTTCAAATGGCTCTGAGCACTATGGGACTCAACTGCTGTGGTCATCAGTCCCCTAGAACTTAGAACTACTTAAACCTAACTAACCTAAGGACATCACACACATCCATGCCCGAGGCAGGATTCGAACCTGCGACCGTAGCAGTCGCACGGTTCCGGACTGCGCGCCTAGAACCGCGAGACCACCGCGGCCGGCGACAAAACTGACCTTCTGCCCCGTCTCTAATGAGATCGATATCGATTGGACGTTAAACCCAGTCTTCCTTCGTTTTACGAGATTATAAAAAATGGAGCTGCATGAAAATTAAACTGCAGGAGGAAATTCGCAAGAGATATAGGTGAAATACGTATTCAAATACGTGTGAAAAATGTTAAATATATGTGACATATATTATACATGTGCATAGTCTCTTTTAAAAAGCTCATCCTAAAACCTCTGGAACGATTTCAGCCGTATATGGAGCACGTATTAGGTACAATGTGGAAAGAAATGCTGTGGGTTCAAAAAATGGTTCAAATGGCTCTGAGCACTATGGGACTTAACATCTGTGGTCAGCAGTCCCCTAGAACTTAGAACTACTTAAAACTAACTAAACTAAGTACATCACACACATCCATGCCCGAGGCAGGATTTGTACCTGCGACCGTAGCGGCGATTCCAGACTGTAGCGCCAAGAACTGCTCGACCACACCGGCCTGCGAAATGCTGTGGAGGTGAGCGTGATAACATCGAGGAAGAAGGAGATGGACTGAGGGGGGAAGGAGATGGACAGACCGCGAGGAGGAAAGAGGAAATGAACAACAGAGACGGGGGGGGGGGGGGGAGTAATGAACAGAGAGGAGGGAGAGGAGGAGATTGGCAATAAAGGAAAAAAGAGGAATGGACAGAGGGGAGAGGAAGACAGAGTTGGGACGAAGAGATAGGGGGTGGAGGAGGTGGACAGAAAGAGCGGAGGAGGAGATCGACAGAAAGGGCGGAAGAAGGAAATGGACAGACAGACGTTGAAGGAGGAGATATGGGCTAATAGAAGACTGGAGTTAATACTTATCTGCACAATGCCAAGTACTCTGCTAATAGGAAGTACATATTTGTTCTAGTGGCTGGATCGACAGTTCGTGCCACGTTAAACTTTCTGTACGCCTGTCTTTAATACAGATCCCTTGCTTTCCGATCGTGATATTTTGTTCGAACTCTGTTGTGTTCAAGACGTTTTTGGCTTTGTTCATTGGTACTAATCTAAGCTCACGTCACTGACAGTCGTAGTGTTCGCTCCGTACTATGTTTTCGGTCAACGACCTACCGTCAATCTGTTTTTCGTCACGCTACGTGGTTCGCGGAGGTACCTAGCTAGTTTGTATGAGGCTACGACACAAAAACCCGTAGTGCGTTCTTTGATGATGTAATTACCGTCCTCAAATTCGACAGAACAAGAAAATCGCAGCTAAATGTTCAGTACGAGTTTTTAAACTCACACAACAGACAATAGACGTTAAATGACGGGAGTGGCTAGTAAAGAACAGAGTTGAAGCCCTTCCTACTGTATATCTACATTGAACTCGAAGTGGATATCTAGATCGTGAACGCTCATGTGCCGGCCTCGGTGGCCGAGCGGTTCTAGGCGCTCAGTCCGGAACCGCACGACTGCTACGGTCGCAGGTTCGAATCCTGCCTCGGGCATGAATGTGTGTGATGTCCTCAGGTTAGTTAGGTTTAAGTAGTTCTAAGTTCTAGGGGACTGATGACCTCAGACGTTAAGTCCCATAGTGCTCAGAGCCGTTTGAACCATTTGAACGCTCATGTGTCTCATTTACAGTTCTTCCTCCCTCGTGGCCTGTGCTGTATGGACAAAACGCTTGCCATTAATTTGAGGACAGCTGTAATTTAATGGAGAAGGGGGAGGGGTGGGGTGCTGGCTGCGGCGTGGCGCTATGCTGGAGGGCCCTTGTAATCAGCTTAGCGACCGGACTGACACCTGGCGGCCACTCGGGCCGAATTAGCGCGGCTCGCCGGCGCCTGGCCTGGGCCGGCTTGCCTCGCCGTGGCGCGGGGCGGCGCCTATAATTGGTCGCCGATGGCCTCGGCGTCTGCCCGCCGTCTGCCGACGCCTCGGGCCTCTCCGCCCTGTCATTGGCCAGAGGGCCACTGCCCGCTACACGCTCCACGAGTGACGCCGCCGCCCTCGCCAGTAAACGGAGCCACACGAAGGTTCGACCTTGCGGTCTTGACTTTCCACTAGCCACTTCACTCTGCCTTACTGGAGATTTTCAGTACTGCTGGACATTGCCGTTATTTACTACAGCTGTTCACATTCACGCATTGCTGATTAAATAGGAAATAAGGTAAGACTGAGCGCAAGTTTCCTAATACTGGCTGGTTACAACTGAAGTGCAGATACACGCAGTGGTCCAGTGTGGGCAGGAATTATCGTACGACAGCAAAACTTGGTACATATGCTAACGCGTTAATGCGTAATCGATTTCAGCTGGAAACAATTATCTCCCATTTTGCCCACCTAGTGCAAATATGATGCTGTTCAGCGTCTTGTCAACTTCTACGGTGACCATACTCAACAAACCGTGTAAGTTGCATTTAATAATAACACTTGTTTATTAAACCAGGGACCTAGAAACGATGGAGAGGTTTCGTCCCGCCGTAGTCCTGACTATTTCACAACCCCACAACAGGCTACAGCAGTCCACCCACACCACCACCGCGCCGCACCGAACTCAGGGTTATTGTGAAGTTCAGCCCCCAGTGGATCACCCAACATCACCCCCCTCATCCCGCCCCCCTTCCCCCGCGAACGTCTCATACCAGACGACTCTAACCCAAATATTTGCATGGTAGAGTACATGGAGGCAGTGTTTGCGCAGCAATCGCCGACATAGTGTAACTCGGGTAGCATAAGGGGAACCAGCCGGCATTCGCCGAAGTAGATGGAAAACCGCCTTAAAAACCATCCACAGGCTGGCCTGCACACCGGACCTCGACACTAATTCGCCGGACGGATTCCTGCTCGGGAAGCAGCGGGTTAGACCGCATGGCTTGCCGGGTGGGCAACATTATCACTTTTCTCAAAATACATTACATATGGAAACGTTTCTATTCGTCTTTCTTACATTCACAGCACCAGATTTGCACCTGGAGGCCACAATTCGAACAAATTTTTTTCCAGCATAAATAGGTTCCGTTTTAACGCTTTAGACCTACCAAGTTACGCTGCCATACGACAGTTACAGCCCACACTGGATTTCCGTCAGTAAGTCCAGTTTAATTATAACCATGCGGAGTGTTTGGGAATTGGATATACGTCTTAATCTCCATCTTCCCCGTCTCTATCCCTCTACTGTTCATCCTACCTTTTTTCGTCTCCTCCTCCTCCTCCGCCCCCCCCCCTTTCTCTCTCTCTCTCTCTCTCTCTCTCTCTCTCTCTCTCTCTCCATCGCAACCTCCAACTTCTCTCTCTCTGTCCATTTCCTCCTATTCTTTTCTCCGACACCTCTTCACTACCCTCTCTCTGACCGAGAGCCATGTTTACTGTTATTGCAAATTCAGATTCTGTAGCAGTATTGTAATCATTAGCCGATAATGCATTCCTGTTTGCCAACGTTTCACTATTATACAGATCATTGTTACTAACGCGTAAAAAATCCAAATCCCAAAGTGACGTAGATGACACAGACAAGAAATTTGATATAAGACAAAATGGTTCAAATGGCTCTGAGCACTATGGGACTTAACTTCCGAGGTCATCAGTCCCCTAGAACTTAGAACTACTTAAACCTAACTAACCTAAGGACATCACACACATCTATGCCCGAGGTAGTATTCCAACCTGAGACCGTAGAGGTTGAACGGTTCCAGACTGTAGCACCTAGAACCGCTTGGCCATCCCGGCCGGTGATATAAGACACATGGGACTGGAAATAACGGGAAGTACCTGAGAAGTGGAAAACAAATTGTAAGTAGGCTGTTTAGGTTTTTCCATGAAAGTAGGCTGTTTAGGTTTTTATGTTGGTAATGCCACGTAGTGCTCTGTACGAAAATCGCTGACTGCGCTGTGTGCAGTCTGTGGCTGGTTGGACTCATTGTTCGAATATTCGCTAGTGTAGTGTTGGGCAGTTGGATGTGAACAGCGTTTAGCGTTGGGCATTTGGAGGTGAGCGGTCAGCAGTGGTGGATGTGGGGAGAGAGATGCCAGAGTTTTGAGAGGTTACTATGAGCGGACGATCTGTACGTGTGTCCGTCAGAAAAAGGAAATTAGTAAGACTGGGTGTCATGAACATATATATATATATATATATATATATGACTTTTGAACAGTATTGAGGTAAATAAATTGTCTGTTCTCTATCAAAATCTTTCAGTAGTTAGTGCCTTCAGTAGTTAGAATCTTTTATTTAGCTGGCAGTACTGGCGCTCTCCATATTGCAGTAGTTCGAGTAACGTAGATTATTGTGAGGTATGGTTATTGCTAGTCAGGGCCATTCTTTTGTAGGGATTATTGAAAAGTCAGATTGTGTTGCGCTAAAATATTGTGTGTTAGTTTAGAAATGATCAGAAAAAGTAAAGAGAAAACTGTCTGAGTATGTTCAGTTTTACTCCCCCGTTTCTGTACCAAATAACGTAGAAGTATACCACCACAGTCATTCTTAATTTTCAAAGGGGAAGTTTCAAAATGAACATGTGACGTCATCATATGACGCACCTCGCCACCCGCGCGGTGTTTAGACTTGTCGATCCTGCCCACACCGTCGTGGACAGTGCTGCACATCGCTCCGCTGGACTACTTTTTTTTAAATACCGTTTATAAATGTGATCTGTTGTAAACGAAGAAGTTACAAAATTATTGTCCTCTCTAAAGCCAGGCAGGAGCTGTTCTTATTTTGTGTTTCTTCCCTTTTGTCCCTTCTTTTTTTTTTTTTACAAACTTAATTTAGTAAGGAAGACTTAGGTAATATTCTGGTAGCGGAGGGATTCGGAAGCTTATAATCATTTACTAGTGACGGTATTAAGCCACCGGTGACCGCGATACCGCCAGTAAAGTAATATATATTAACTCAGCGTAAACAAGCAATTTTCAATGAAAAAGAAATGCTTCCTGCCACACACAAGTTTCGAACCCTGAGCCTCACGCTTTGTAGACACAGAGCAACACCGACCTGCATATTTGGCGGATAATCACGTGCGACAGATGTGCGGCGAGGTACTTAATATGGTTATGTCACATGTTCAACATTTATCATCCACTATTTGGGCATTCCCCTACATTTGCGACCCCACGTATCATGGTAAATTACTGTACTTGCCTCAGCGACATTTACGACCCTTCGGGGTCTTTTAAAGCTTAATAAGAATAACCTTTTATACAGGGTGGTCGATTGATAGTGTCCGGGCCAAATATCTCACAAATAAGCATCAAATGAAAAAACTACAAAGAACGAAACTCGACTAGCTTGAAGGGGGAAACCAGATGGCGCTATGGTTGGCTCGCTAGATGGCGCTGCCATAGGTCAAACGGACATCAACTTCGATTTTTTAAATAGGAACCCCCATTTCTATTATATATTCGTGTAGTACGTAAAGAAATATGACAGTTTTAGTTGAACCATTTCTTTGCGCTTTGTGATAGAAGGCGCTGTAATAGCCACAAACGTATAAGTACGTGGTATCATGTAACATTCCGCCAGTGCGGACGGTATTTGCTTCGTGACACATTACCCCTGTTACAATGGACCGTTTACCAATTGCGGAAAAGGTCGATATCGTGTTCATGTATGGCTATTGTGATCAAAATGCCCAACGGGCGTGGGCTATGTATGCTGTGTTCCTGGACGACATCATCCAAGTGTCCGGACCGTTCGCCGGATGGTTACGTTATTTAAGGGAACAGGAAGTGTTCAGCCACGCGTGAAACATCAAACACGGCCTGCAACAAATGATGATGCCCAAGTAGATGTTTTAGCTGCTGTCGCGGAATCCGCACATCAGTAGCAGACAAATTGCGCGAGAATCGGGAATCTCAAAAACGTCGGTGTTGAGAAAGCTACATCAACATCGACTGCACCCGTACCATATTTCCACGCACCAGGAATTGCATGGCAACGACTTTGAACGTCGTGTACAGTTCTGCCACTGGACACAAGAGAAATTACGGGACGTGACAGATTTTTTGCACTAGTTCTATTTAGCGACGAAGCGTGATTCACTAACAGCGGTAACGTAAACCGGCATAATATGCACTATTGGGCAACGGAAAATCCACGATGGCTCCGACAAGTGGAACATCAGCGACCTTGGCGGGTTAATGTACGGTGCGGCATTATAGGTGGAAGCATAATTGGCCCCCATTTTATCACTGGCAAATCTAAATGGTGCAGCGTTTGCTGGTTCCCTACGCAATGTTCTACCGATATTACTACAAGATGTTATGACAGAATGGCGTTGTACTCCCAACATGATGGATGTCCGGCACATAGCTCGCGTGCGGTTGAAGCGGTACTGAATAGCATATTTCATGACAGGTGGATTGGTCGTCGAAACACCATACCATTGCCCACACGTTCACCGGACCTGACTTCCCCGGATTTCTTTCTGTGGGGAAAGTTGAAGGATATTTGCTATCGTGATCCACCGACAACGCCTGACAACATGCGTCTGCGCATTGTCAATGCATGTGCGAACATTACGGAAGGCGAACTACTTGCTGTTGAGAGGAATGTTGTTACACGTATTGGCAAATGCATTGAGGTTGACGGACATCATTTTGAGCATTTTTTACATTAATGTGGTATTTACAGGTAATCATGCTGTAACAAAATGGTTCAAATGGTTCTCTGAGCACTATGGGACTTAACATCTGAGGTCATCAGTCCCCTAGAACTTAGAACTACTTAAACCTAACTAACCTAAGGACATGACACACATCCATGTCCGAGGCAGGATTCGAACCTGCAACCGTAGCGGTCGCGCTGATCCAGACTGAAGCGCCTAGAACCGCTCTTCCATTACACTGCGGCCGGCCACGCTGTAACAGCATGCGTTCTCAGTAATGATAAGTTCACAAAGGTACATGTACCACATTGGAACAATCCAAATAAAATGTTTAAACGTACCTACGTTCTGTATTTTAATGTAAAAAACGTACCTGCTACCAACTGTTCGTCTAAAATTGTGAGCCCTATGTTTGTGACTATTACAGCGCCATCTATCACAAAGCGAAAATGTGGTCCAACTAAAACATTCGTATTTTTTTACGTACTACACGAATATGTGATAAAAAATGGGGGTTCCAATTTTTTAGAAAACGCAGTTGATATCCGTTTGACCTATGGCAGCGCCTTCTAGCGGGCCAACCATAGCGCCATCTGGTTTCCCGCCTCAATTCTCCTTTTCACATACTATATACGAGAGACGTTCGATAAGTAATGCAACACTTTTTTTGCAAGTTATTAGTCACACTTTTGGTTACAAAAGCCTGTTTTTCAACATAATCTCCATTCAATGTAACCGTCATACAATAACTTAATGTTAGGATAGTTTGCCCAAGGTCCTGACCCGCAATGTCAACTGCATGCAGCTCCCTCCGCAATCTTCGCTCGAAAACTCGTAGAGACGGACCGGCATTCACTGAGACCAGCACGTACTGTCGGTTACGAAACCGACTGTCGTTGGCATTCCATGACACTTGTGTCCAGCCCCTCTCGGTTAGGAGCTTCTTGTGACGATTGTCATTATATCGCGTGACATGACTGAGAATGGTACTCAGTTGCCGCAGATACTTTAGTACACCAACAACCGAGCGACTTTACTCACGATGTGCTTAAGGCTACGTCCAAACGTGGTGGCCCATCTCTGCCATTCTCTCACATTCAAATGGTTCAAATGGCTCTGAGTACTATGTGACTTAATTTCTTAGGTCATCAGTCCCGTAGAACTTAGAACTACTTAAAGCTAACTAACCTAAGGACATGACACACATCCATGCCCGAGGGAGGATTCGAACCTGCGACCGTAGCGGTCGCGCGGTTCCAGACTGCAGCGCCTAGAACCGCTCGGCAAATCCTGCAGGCTTCTGTCACGTCTCCACGCCGACACATATTACTGCACTTATCCCATACAACTGACTGGCATACATACACCAATTCACTGTCATTAGCCAAGGAGGATCATCAGAGTGCCTACTACCAGTTCTGCCCGCATCTCGTGCTCGTGCGGTAGCGTTCTCACTTCCCACGCCCGGGTTGCCGGGTTCGATTCCCGGCGGGGTCAGGGATTTTCTCCGCCTCGTGATGGCTTGGTATGTGTGATGTCCTTAGGTTAGTTAGGTTTAAGTAGTTCTAAGTTGTAGGGTACTGATGACCATAGATGTTAAGTCCCATAGTGCTCAGAGCCACTACCAGTTCTGCACCAGACACAACCTTCCAAAGCGATAAGAGTGCTCTTTTAACGGGTGAACGATATACGTCTGGTGAGCTTAATTTTATGACGCTAATAACCTCGACGTCGACAAAATTTTTATCTTCTCTGTCGTTCTTGTTCGTCTCACTAAGGTCTAAAAGCAGTACTCAACATAATGCTGAGTCTGAATAAAAATGGCAAAGCATAAACTTAGAATCCTAGTACTCGAGCACCTACTTCTCGCGCGTGCAACGTCTGTGCTCTGCGCACCGTTACCATTCTCCTCGCTGCTGCCTCAGTAGCCCTCGGGGCTGGGGAGTCAGCCAGCTAGCCAGCTGGCGCTATTAACGGTAAAATTGCCAGCCCAGCGCGACTCTTCTCTTCATCGAATAACCTGCCGCTGGCAAGCCTGGCGAACTCGGATAAGATCTTTGTCGAGTTTTTTAGGGCAAATTGAAAGGCTCAGACATAAAAACGCTGGCGGGCGTAATTTGAAAATCCCTTGGGCTAACTAGGATCGCGGGGGAGGAGCTCATTTGGGAGGATCCGCAGGAAGGGCCCGCTCGATAGCCCGGCTATCCACCTGCTGTCGGGGGGAAGGCGAAGCGCTCCTCCACATTATGCGCGCCACTGCGGTGCACCTCTCAAACATTAAAAACACATCATTACATGTAGCGGTAGCAACCATCTCTTAATTAAATGCACTCCAGTCTTCAGGCATGTAATTTTTTATCCAATTCAGTGAAACCGGTACCATTTTACTTCTCACGAAAACAGCAATTTCCATGTTTCATGTAAGACTAGAGCAAGAGTAGAATTGCAGACACTTCGTGTGACTCTCTCCAAACCATTTATTTATTGCAAAAGTCCCTAAGTATACCCCAACTTACTTTCCACCTCTATGTTTTCTTGACTTGTTTGACTGAAGTATATGTTCGTCATCGCACAAAATTACTTCATTACATTACAGGGAACGAGTGGGCAACTGACTGCGTGCGGACCTGATCCGGCAAGAGACTCGTTTCAATCTGGCCTGGAGAAGAAATTCATGTCAATTAGCAGCAAGCAATTGCTTTTGTTGGTGTTTATTTTCCATGATAACATTTCAAGATGGCTTACATCCCGCCTTCAGGTATTAGTTGGTTGGTTGATTTGGAGGGAAGGGGCCCAAACAGCGACGTCAGCCGTCCCATCAGGTTAGGAAAGAATGGGGAAGAAAGTCTACTGTGCCCTTTCAAAGGAACCATCCCGGAATTTGCCTGAAGCGATTTAGGGAAAAGACGAAAATCCTAAAACAGGATGACCGGACGCGGGTTTGAACCGTCGTCCATCCAAATACGATCCAGCGTGCTAACCACTGCCCCACCTCGCTCCGTCCTTAGATATATACGTTTATTTACGTAAGGTACATACGCTGTGCTGTGGAGCAGTCGGTATGGTTGGAAATGAAGAGCACATTTGTACCCCACTATCGCAGTACAGAGAGACTTTTATTGATTCAAGATGACCGGTTTCGACAGTCTTATGCTGCCATCATCTGATCAAAGGGCTAAACAAGGGGGGAGACGTGTGGGGACGTAGAGGAAGAGTACAATTACTTTCAATAATTATATAAATACCGCTATTTACTGTACTTCTTGATGCACATCAGGGATTGCATACATCCTCTACGGGCCGTATGACGTATTCGGATACGCACTATTACGATCCAGTCATACGTTTACTTTTATTGCAGTCGTCTACATTACTCTTTATAGCACGTATGATTTCGATTGACTCTGTAGTAGACGCCTCGCTTCTGGCTTTCGTCTAGATTAGAATTGACAGTTCTGAAGTAACGTGAGCGCCGCATGGTTTTTGTATGTAATGCACCCCCACCCCCACCGCCACCCCCCAAATGTGTGAGTCTCACTCGGGGCACACACTTAAAATCTGACAGGAAGTTTCTTATTCTAGTGTCAACAAAACCTATTACAAAAATGAGAACGGAAATAAGTGGTAACAGGTTACTATTGAGAGACTAGCTGTCATAGCTGAAAATTAAATGTGAATTATACTTTACACAAAATTAATAAATGAACTTTAGATTTGGCTTGCTGGCTACTGTGGTGGCAGCCAATCGGATTATCCTCCTGCTACACCGGCGCAGTTTCTCATGGAATTCTTACTCACTACACCATCTGCTGTCTACCTCTCACGCCACTTCCAGTGTCCTGCGTCACTTAATGTTATTTCCACCCAAGTATGAATTGCAGTTTGGGGTAGAATCCTATTACCCAAAAAATGGCTCTGAGCACTATGGGACTTAACTTCTGAGGTCTTCAGTCCCCTAGAGCTTAGAACTACTTAAACTTAACTAACCTAAGGACATCACACACATCCATGTCCGAGGCAGGATTAGAACCTGCGTCCGTAGCGGTCTCGCGGTTCCAGACTGTAGCGCTTACAACTACTCGACCACCCCGGCTATGACCCAGAGCCACATATGAATACTCTGAGATGGAGAGGATCGCACATGTGAATTATTCATGGCTGGCTACATCATACTAGTCAGTTGACTGACAACCCTCTAACTCCTCCTCCTCCTCCTCCCCCCCCCCCCCCCACAAAAAAAGAAAGACGCCTTATGCAAGCGATGTGTCCTACGGTCTGCTGGAGCTAATATGGTAGACACAGGCTCCGACCGCTGTGTATACACCGGCCTGTTCTTCGGACTGTGGCAGAAGGCACATCACGTCCAATCGTAATAAACAAGTTGGGAACGAGCTTGGTAAGAGTTCACCAGGAAATCTTTGCTTCATCAACATTTCACACAGGTGTTTCAGCAGCATTTGCTCAAAGAGCAGTGCACGAACTCATACTGAAACCTCCTCACAAATTAATCGGTAGTGCACCCACTGACGTATTCCGACATTGTTGTTGCTCGGTTGCTCAATGTGAATGCTGCACCTTGCTATTGACCCTGAACTGATAGATACAGGGTGTTACAAAAACGTACGGCCAAACTTTCAAGAAACATTTCTCAAACAGAAAGAAAGAAAATATGTTATGTGGACATGTGTCCTGAAACGCTTACTTTCCATGTTAGAGCTCATTTTATTACTTCTCTTCAAATCACATCAATTATTTAATGGAAACACACAGCAACAGAACGTACCAGCGTGACTTCAAACACTTTGTTATAGGAAATGTTAAAAATGTCCTCCGTTAGCGAGGATACATGCATCCACCCTCCGTCGCATGGAATCCCTGATGCGCTGATGCAGCCCTGGAGAATGGCGTATTGTATCACAGCCGTCCACAATACGAGCACGAAGAGTCTCTACATTTGGTACCGGGAGTGCGTAGACAAGAGCTTTCAAATGGCCCCATAAATGAAAGTCAAGAGGCTTGAGGGATGGAGAGCGTGGATGCCATGGAATTAGTCCGCCTCTACCGAATCTGTTGTTGAGAAGCGTACGAACACTTCGACTGAAATGTGCAGGAGCTCCATCGTGCATGAACCACATGTTGTGTCGTACTTGTAAAGGCACATGTTCTAGCACCACAGGTAGAGCATCCAGTATGAAATGACGATAACGTGCTCCATTGAGCGTAGGTGACTGACGAAGCTAAAATGAGTTCTAACATGGAAATTAAGCGTTTCCGGACACATGTCCACATAAAATCTATTCTTTATTTGTGTGTGAGGAATGTTTCCTGAAAGTTTGGCCGTACCTTTTTGCAACACCCTGTATACTCTACTGGCCATTAAAATTGCTACACGACGAAGATGACGTGCTACAGACGCGAAATTTAACTGACAGGAAGAAGATGCTGTTATATACTAATGATTAGCTCTTCAGAGCATTCACATAAGGTTGGCACCGATGGCGACACCTACAACGTGCTGACACGAGGAAAATTTCCAACCGATTTCTCATACACAAACAGCAGTTGACCGGCGTTGCCTGGTGAAACGTTGTTATGATGCCTCGTGTAGGGAGGAGAAATGCGTACCATCACGTTTCCAACTTTGATAAAGGTCGGATTGTATCCTATCGCGATTGCAGTTTATCGTATCGCGACATTGCTGCTCGCGTTGCTCGTGATCCATTGACTGTTAGCAGAATATGGAATCGGTGGATTCAGGAGGGTAATACGGAACGCCGTACTGCATCCCAATGGCCTCGTATCACTAGCAGTCGAGATGACAGGCATATTATCCGCACTGTAACGGATCGTGCAGCCACGTCACGATCCCTGAGTACACAGATGGGGACGTTTGCAAGACAACAACCATCTGCACGACCGGTTCGACGACGTTTGCAGCAGCATGGACCATCAGCTCGGAGACCATGGCTGCGGTTACTCTTCACGCTGCATCACAGACAGGAGCACCTGCGATGGTGTAGTCAATGACGAACCTGGGTGCACGAATGGCAATATGTCATTTTTTTTCCGATGAATCAAGGTTCTGCTTATAGCATCATGATGGTCGCATCCGTGTTTGGTGGCATCGCGGTGAACGCACATTGGAAGCGTGTATTCGTCATCGCCATACTGGCGTATCACCCGGTGTAATGGTATCGGATGCCATTGGTTACATGTCTCGGTCACCTCATGTTTGTATTGACAGCACTTTGAACAGTGGACGTTACATTTCAGATGTGCTACGACCCGTGTATCTACCCTTCATTCGAACCTTTGAAACCCTACATTTCAGCATTATAATGTACGACCGTATGTTTCAGGTCCTGTACGAGTCTTTCTGGATACAGAAAATGTTCGACCCCTGTCCTGGCCAGCACATTCTCGAGATCTCTCACCAATTGAAAACGTCTGGTCAGTGGTGGCCTAGCTACTGGCTCGTCACAATACGCGTCACTACTCTTGATGAACTGTAGTATCGGGTTGAAGCTGCATGGGCAGGTGTACCTGTACACGCCATCCAAGCTCTGTTTGACTCAATGCCTTCGCGTATCAAGGCCGTTATTACGTTTAGAGGTGGTTGCTCTGGGTACTGATTTCTCAGGATCTATGCACCCAAATTGCGTGAAAATGTAATCATATGTCAGTTCTTGTTTATCATTTGCATTTCTTCTTGGTGTGGCAATATTAATGGCCAGTAATGTATACATATAAAGCTTGGCTGCCTTTATACGTGTATATAAACTCGCAGTTATAACTCAAGTTATTAAGCCAATATTTTTGCAACAAATCAAAATTTCTGATCGGTATACACACAGCATGCTGCAAGTTGGTTTCAGAGAACTGACAGCCACGGCTATTCTGCGCAGAACAGTGCAACAGCACACACCAACGTTTTAAGAGGTTTCCTTTTTGCAGAACTGTGCGACTGGTCGGCTGACTTTCTCAAATCATTCAAATAAACACTTTATGTAACTGGCTTGAGCACTATGGTCATCAGTTGCCTAGAACTACTTAAACCTATCTAACTTAAGGACAGCGCACAACACCCAGTCACCACGAGGCACCCTTATGTACCTAGTGTGGATCTTCAGTTGTTCACGTATCCCTATAAATGCAGCCAGACTTCGTTAGAAAACAAGAGCATCTGTGGCCCAGTCATTCCGCAGCGTGCTGCAGTACGTGATCAGCGGCGAGACCGGCACGGCCTACGAGACGCGCGGGAGCCCACGCCAGGGCTGGGCGCGCACGGCCCATTTGCCCGCACCGGCGGCGGCGCCGGCTTTTATTAACACACCGCTGTTCCGCGCAGCTGCACCGCCGCTTTGTGGCGGTACAGAAATAAAAATCTCCCGCCACGGGACCAAAACAACACAAAAAGCGACCATTCTGGAAACGTCTATTTGTCCGTGTAAAACGCGAAATTATGTAATTCAGAAACCGCACTCTGCGAGAGGGACGGTCCCGTTACGAGAGTGCTCAACAGTAGTGGTGCATCGCCCGGCCACAGCGCCACTCTGCTGGCTGGAATTTTAGCGACGCAATATAGAGCTTGCCTACTATCTCATCAGTTTCGCTGCTACAATTCCAATCCCAAAGAAAGCAGGTGTTGACAGATGTGAAAACTACCGAACTATCAGTTTAAGAAGCCACTGCTGCAAAATACTAACACGAATTCTTTACAGACGAATGGAAAAACTAGTAGAAGCCGACCTCGGGGAAAATCAGTTTCGATTCCGTAGAAATTTTGGAAAACGTGAGGCAATACTGATCCTACGGCTTATCTTAGAAGAAGATTAAGGAAAGGCAAACCTACGTTCTAGCATTTGTAGACTTAGAGAATGTTGACTGGAATAAAAAAAATGATTCAGATGGCTCTGAGCACTATGGGACTTAACATCTGTGGTCATCAGTCCCCTAGAACTTAGAACTACTTAAACCCAACTAACCTAAGGACATCACACACATCCATGTCCGAGGCAGGATTCGAACCTGCGACCGGATGTTATTCAATCTGTATATTGAGCAAGCAGCAAAGGAAACGAAAGAAAATTTTCGAGGAGGGATTAAAATCCATGGAGAAGAAATTGAAACTTTGAGATTCGCCGATGACATTGTAAGTCCGTCAGAGACAGCAAAGGACCTGGAAGAGCACCTGAATGGAATGGACAGTGTCTTGAACGGAGGATATAATATGAACATCAACAAAAGCATAACGAGGATAATGGAATGTAGTCGAATTAAATTGGGTGATGCTGATGGTATTAGATTAGGAAATGAGACACTTAAAGTAGTAAAGGAGTTTTGCTATTTGGGGAGCAAAATAACTGATGATGGTCGAAGTAGAGAGGATATAAAATGTAGACTGGCAATGGCAAGGAAGGCGCTTTTGAAGAAGATAAATTTGTTGACATCAAGTATAGATTTAACTGTCAGGAAGTCGTTTCTGAAAGTATTTGTATGGAATTTAGTCATGTATGGAAGTGAAACATGGACGATAAATAGTTTGGATGAGAAGAGAATAGAAGCTTTCGAAATGTGGTACTACAGAAGAATGCTGAGGATTAGATGGATAGATTACATAGCTAACGAGGAGGTATTGAATAGAATTGGAGAGAAGGGAAATTTGTGGCACAACTCACTAGAAGGAGGGATCGGTTGGTAAGGCATATTCTGCGGCATCAAGGGATCACCAATTTAGTATTGGAGGGCAGCGTGGAGGCTAACAATCGTAGAGGGAGACCAAGAGATGAATACACTAAACAGATTCAGAAGAATGTAGGTTGCAGTAAGTACTGGGAAATGAAGAACCTAGCACAGGATAGAGTAGCATGGAGAGCTGCATCAAACCAGTCTCTGGATTGAAGACA
This sequence comes from Schistocerca gregaria, assembly GCF_023897955.1. Taxonomy (NCBI): domain Eukaryota; kingdom Metazoa; phylum Arthropoda; class Insecta; order Orthoptera; family Acrididae; genus Schistocerca; species Schistocerca gregaria. The sequence continues at coordinate 533,310,431 of NC_064921.1, forward strand.
ACAAGAACAACAATAACAACAACAATTTTAGGTGATTTCATTCTGTGTCATTTACCAGTATAGGGCTAACAAACTATCGAGAACAATATAGCTGCAAAATGACAACGAAGGTAACTACAGACTTCTCCCCCTGCAGCATCCACGCTAACTTTTCTCGCTACTTAGCATCTGTATTTCCTGTCTTCCTAGCGCCACTCTTTAAGATGCCTTGAGTCAATAGCATCCTCGAGATTTATCATCTTCCGGAATGTGTACCAAGTCTGTTTTAGCCAGCGCGGCTAGCCGCGCGGTCTAACGCTCTGTTTCTCGAGGGGGAAGGCGTGCCGGTCCTCGGCAAGAATCCGCCCGGCGGATTAGTGTCGAGGTGTGGTGTGCCGGCCAGCGTCTGGATGGTTTTTTAAGGCGGTTATCCGTCTGCGAATGCGGGCTGGTTCCTCTTATTCCGCCTCAGTTACACTATGTCGACGATTGCTGCGCAAACGCTGTCTCCACGTACGCGTACACCATAATTATTCTACCACGCAAATATTGGGGTTACACTCGTCTGGTGTGAAACGTTCCCGGGAAGGGGGCTGCACTGGGGGCGAACCGCACAATAACCCTGGGTTCGGTGTGGGGCGGCAGTGGGGCGGGTGGACTGCTGTGGCCTGTTTTGGGGTTGTGAACCACCGAGGGCTACGGTGGGACGAAGCCTCCCAGTCGTAGCCAGGTCCACGGTTTACATACACAAATATAAGTTTCCTTTTTCCGTCTGTGATCCACTTCCATACGTCATTTCGCCACACAGTCCAGTAATAGTAAAACGTTGCTCAGACAACAAGGAACAGAAGATGCCACACTGCTTAACTGTTTCCTGAGTGTCAGCGACCCTAACACTATAATAAGGAATTTTAAAGTAAGTTTTAGTAGAAGTGGTTGCTGTAGGAATGTCGAGGTGGTGTTGATGATAGTAATAGTAATGGAGCCTGATTTTTATTTGTTATAATCACGTCGTTAATGTAGTAATAGTATGTGCAGCTGCCGTAGCACTATTAACAGCAGCTGATAAATGTAAATGCGAAATTAGTTACATCTAATTGAAATAACAAAAACTTACGGCTCTTTCTCTGTCACATTAGAAGACGAACTAAAACTCAAATTAGGTGCCATTGGATGCCTTCACCGTCTGTCCAACAAGTTCCGAGACTGATTTCATTCCTGGCGCACAGTCGACGTCAGCGCAGTGACTGCTGTGTCAACTTGAATTAACGACTGGAAACAACACACCCGCATGCGACCAGTCACTGGTGGGCAGGCAGCAAAAGAGCAACGCCTCTGTTTCAAGTATTCAAGACATTCTCCAGAATGTTTCGAAAAAGAGAGAAGTGTGTACAAAGTTTGTTCCGCACACATTGACTCCAGAACAGAAACGACGGTGTGTGGACGCCTGCTGCGACTTGATTGAAATAAAAAGCACGGACAACTATTTCCTGAAAAGTATCAACACGGGTGACAATATTTGCTATCATCAATATGAATCTACCATGTTGTTTGTTGTTGTGGTCTTCAGTCCTGAGACTAGTTTGATGCAGCTCTCCATGCTACTCTATCTTGTGCAAGCTTCTTCATCTCCCAGTACCTACTGCAACCTACATCCTTCTGAATCTGCTTAGTGTAGTCATCTCTTGGTCCCTCTCTGCGATTTTTACCCTCCACGCTGCCCTCCAATGTTAAATTTGTGATCCCTTGATGCCTCAAAACATGTCCTACCAACCGATCCCTTCTTCTAGTCACGTTGTGCCACAAACTTCTCTTCTCCCCAATCCTATTCAATACCTCCTCATTAGTTACGTGATCTATCCACCTTATCTCCAGCATTCTTCTGTAGCACCACATTTCGAAAGCTTCTATTCTCTTCTCATCCAAAATATTTATCGTCCATGTTTCACTTCCATACATGGCTACATTCCATACAAATACTTTCAGAAACGACTTCCTGACAGTTAAATCTATACTCGATGTTAACAAATTTATCTTCTTCAGAAGCGCCTTCCTTGCCATTGCCAGTCTACATTTTATATCCTCTCTACTTCGACCATCATCAGTTATTTTGCTCCCCAAATAGCAAAACTCCTTTATACTTTAAGTGTCTCATTTCCTAATCTAATTCCCTCAGCATCACCCAACTTAATTCGACTACATTCCATTATCCTCGTTTTGCTTTTGTTGATGTTCATCTATTATCCTCCTTCCAAGACACTATCCATTCCGTTCAACTGCTCTTCCAAGTCCTTTGCTGTCTCTGGCAGAATTACAATGTCATCGGCGAACCTCAACATTTTGAATTCTTCTCCATGGATTTTAATACCTACTCCGAATTTTTCTTTTGTTTCCTTTACTGCTTGCTCAATATACAGATAGAATAACATCGGGGAGAGACTACAACCCTATCTCACTCCCTTCCCAACCACTGATTCCCTTTCATGTCCCTCGACTCTTATAACTGCCATCTGGTTTCTGTACAAATTGTAAATAGCCTTTCGCTCCCTGTATTTTACCCCTGATACCTTCAGAAATTTGAAAGAGAGTATTCCAATCAACATTGTCAAAAGCTTTCTCTAAGTCTACAAATGCTAGAAATGTAGCTTTGCCCTCCCTTAATCTAGCTTCTAAGATAAGTCGTAGGGTCAGTATTGCCTCACGTGTTTCAACATTTCTACGGAATCCAAACTGATCTTCCCCGAGGTCAGCTTCTACTAGTTTTTCCATTCGTCTGTAAAGAATTCGCGTTAGTATTTTGCAGCTGTGACTTATTAAACTGATAGTTCCGTAATTTTCACATCTGTCAACACCTGCTTTCTTTGGGATTGGAATTATTATATTCTTCTTGAAGTCTGAGGGTATTTCGCCTGTCTCATACATCTTGCTCACCAGATGGTAGACTTTTGTCAGGACTGGCTCTCCCAAGGCCGTCAGTAGTTCTAATGGAATGTTGTCTACTCCGGGGGCCTTGTTTCGACTCAGGTCTTTCAGTGCTCTGTCAAACTCTTCACGCAGTATCGTATCTCCCATTTCATCTTCATCTACATCCTCTTCCGTTTCCATAATATTGTCCTCAAGTACATCGGCCTTGTATAGACCCTCTATATACTCCTTCCACCTTTCTGCTTTCCCTTCTTTGCTTAGAACTGGGTTTCCATCTGAGCCCTTGATGTTCATACAAGTGGTTCTCTTATCTCCAAAGGTCTCTTTAATTTTCCTGTAGGCAGTATCTACCTTACCCCTAGTGAGATAAGCCTCTACATCCTTACATTTGTCCTCTAGCCATCCCTGCTTAGCCATTTTGCACTTCCTGTCGATCTCATTTTTGAGACGTCTGTATTCCTTTTAGCCTGCTTCATTTACTGCATTTTTATATTTTCTCCTTTCATCAATTAAATTCAATATTTCTTCTGTTACCCAAGGATTTCTACTAGCTCTCGTCTTTTTATCTACTTGATCCTCTGCTGCCTTCACTACTTCATCCCTCAAAGCTACTCATTCTTCTTCCACCGTATTTCTTTCCCCCATTCCTGTCAATTGCTCCCTTATGCTCTCCCTGAAACTCTGTACAGCCTCTGGTTCTTTTAGTTTATCCAGGTCCCATCTCCTTAAATTCCCACCTTTTTGCAGTTTCTTTAGTTTTAATCTACAGGTCATAACCAATAGATTGTGGTCAGAGTCCACATCTGCCCCTGGAAATGTCTTACAATTTAAAACCTGGTTCCTAAATCTCTGTCTTACCATAATATAATCTATCTGAAACCTGTCAGTATCTCCAGGATTCTTCCATGTATACAGCCTTCTACCATAAAGTGTAGAAATTCGACTGAAATTAGCGCAATAACAGACATTCATGTCAGTCTGAAGCATGAATTGAACAACGTCCAAAATAAGGACTTTACTGATAATTTCAAGTTGTTGTATCAACATTCTGTGCGTGGTACTCAAGTAAGTGGGGAGGAAGGTGGGGACGAGACTGGGTCAGACCATAATAATAGCCTTAACGATAAAAAAATGGTTCAAATGGCTCTGAGCACTGTGGGACTTAACTTTTGAGGTGATCAGTTCCCTGGAACGTAGAACTACTTAAACCTAACTGACACATCCATTCCCGAGGCAGGATTCGAACCTGCGACTTTAGCGGTCGCGCGGTTCCACACTGTGACACCTAGAACCTCTCGGCTACCCCGACCGGCTCCTCAAGGATCAAAATCACCATCTTAACTTTCCTTTATATTTCATTAATGTAATCTCGAAACTTTCTGGACTAGCAGGAAAGCGTAGAATATCGAATAGGTAGCCATCTATATGTTAAAGTGATACAAGCAGAGGCATGTAAAAATGGTGAAGTACATACTGCAAGCTTAGTTCAGTACTCAAAATAGAAAAAAAACGAACCTGTTAATCATAATTATTGACATCAATGTAATTTGGTATGTGACAGTTCATTGTTGTCTTCAAGAAAGTGGTGCAGAAGGAGAGAAGAAAGCGTGCCTGGACAGTTCAGAAAAGCGGGGACTCGAATTCGAATTAACGGCCCGTTACTCGGTTTAATTTGCCAGGAAGTTCCTCCGACCAGTTATTCCTGCCACTAACACTCAGCAGTTACAGGTTTTATTATGTACAGATGTATCGTTCTTCTGGGATCCAGTCACTCTACCAAAACATGTAAAATAACACAAATAACAACAAAAGTAATAAATTACAGGAGGGCGCTACATTATCAAATAAGAAAGAGGAGGTTGACGTTTTACGGTCATATTCACAGAGTAATTGACAACAGTCCAACGAAGAAAATCTTCAGTTTTATTCCCAAGTTAAAGAACCCCAAGGAATGGATGGAAGAGACAAGAAGAGATTTCGGAAAACCCAGCGTTAGAGAAGGTGCCGTACTGGACAGCGAAAATGTTAGTCTACATACCATTACTGTAAAATTTCCTATCCAGCATCAAAAATCAAAACCTAGGGCTGTGATGTCAAATGAGCAGAGGGAAGCCATCATCCAACGCGTGAAGGAGTTCCAGGAAGATAAGAAGAGAAAGATTATATCATAGTCTTAGGTTCTGAATTGTCTGTAACTGGCCAGGTTTTATAAATAAAAAAATATTAAATGTGTGGGAAAGCCACCGATTTGGTGACGCGACAACATATATTTTATATAACCTACTGATATTTTTCATCGTGTATCGTTCCAAACAGTTCCACAGAAACAGAAATTTTAAGCACATTTTCACCAATAACTTTTTGCTTTATCTTACAAATCAGTGTTCTCCACGTTCCCCTACTTCAATACCAATGCTGTGATCACATTTACTCTGCCTTGCGAAATATTTGGCCAACACCATTTTCAATCGGACGAATACCTCGGTCTGAGGAAGCTTTCACATTACCGTAAAATCATAGAACTGGACGTAACATTCCTTATCAGCGTTGTGGACTGACGTGTGTGTGAAGGATGGCCGAGTTCCTGTGTTGAGCTCAGCTGCCACCGCGCCAGGGAGCGACGCCCTCCGCCAATTTCGACCAGGAAATTGCTTGTAGAAACGTTTCCCGTCATTCGTCATATTTGTCATGTTATCAGCCAAAGTAAATTAAACTTAAATGGCTGCTGGTGGCTTATGGGCGCGGCTGCGGCTGCCAGGCGGAAGGTGGTGAGCATCTGTGGGGGCGGGGAGCAGTTCGCGCGCGCGCTTGCGTGTGTGTATGTGTGTTGATGGGTGGATGGTGTGACATCAGGGATGGCGCCAGTCATCTGTTTCGCTCGTGGCATAGAAGACGCTCTCCAAAACTACCGAACTTTCGTGTGCGTAATCACATTTATCGTAAAGAAGAGCAAGAAGCAGCTGAAACGTCTTTACGGAGAAAGGAAGTTAGTGACAAGATTAATAATGCTAAAAGGTTCTTCCCAGTCGCTGGTCGTTATAGATACTATATCAATGTTCAGAATGAAGCTGCTATAGTCTATGACCTTTACTGTTTGCTTACACAACATTACTACATTAAAGCAAAAGCGTGCATCTCCTCCATTACTACGCCTTGCAGGTAACAGTGAAACTTGAAAGACAGCTGCATGATTGTGTTGTGGCTTCTGGTTACCTGAATTGTCGGTAATTACACAAAACTAGTTAGGAGTCTACGCAGTCTGGTCTAAGATTGTAAGGTGATGTCTTGCTGAAAATGTTTAAAGTACATTCGTGACAAGATTTAATTTGGGGTGAATATGTTTGATTTTTCGTATCTACTTTTGCTTTTAAGCACAGTATTGTCCTAGCGAGAAATAAATTATAAACAGTTCCAATTTCCACCCCCCCCTTCCGCTTCCGACTAATTTTTTCGGGAGATTTCCCATGGTTGTAAGTAAATACCAAAGTAAATAAAAAGAAGAAATAGATACAGAATTGGTTTCTGAAACTTTCCCGATGTAGTAACTGATGATATTCATGTCTGGTCTCCAGCTGGAACACATCGTCATCGTGATACAATATTTCGGCTGTCCACCTTGCCGCCATCTTCGGGTGAGTAAGCCGTCGCACTGACTCGCCGGAACTGAAATCAAACACGCAGCGGCGGGTCCTTTATACACCGCCCATAAGTTCACGGCGCATGCGCGAACATAATTACCCTCTACGTGAGGTACAACAGCGTACCGGCGGTGAAAACTCGCGAAAACGATAAATCGATATCAAACAGCTTTTGGTGACTGAAACGATGACCGTTGTTTCTTAATGTCAAACAGAACAGGGTTCCAACTCTTACTTAAAGGGTACCCCTTATCTCTGGTTATAATATTGTCAGATAGACGGATTTCAATGCCTCCTTTCACAACACAGTCACAATACCGCGACGCAGGGGAAACCACTTGTGTCTCATCGTAAAACATTTCATGTCCTTTAGTAAGACAATGTTCCGCTACTGCAGATTTTTCTGGTTGAAATGAATGTGTGTGGCGCTTATGTTCCAGGCAACGATCCTGGACCTTAAGAATCGTCTGTACAATATAGACTTTCCCACAATGGCAGGGAATCTTGTAGACCCCGTACTTCCTCAAACCCATATCATCCTTCACTGAAGCCAGCAGATCTCTAGTCTTAGCTAGCGGACGGAATACTCTTTTAATAACAAATTACTTTAAAATTCTTCCTGTTTTTGAGAATATGCTTCCCGCACAAGGTAGGAGTGCTGCCGATTTGCTTGTATCTTCTGTTGGTTCCCGCGAAGGTCCAATCTGTAGAGCACGACGGGTCTGATTGTCGGTATAACCATTCTGCTTGAACACATCTTTAAAAGATGACCCAGTTGTGCCTAACTATCTACTCAAGAGATGGCACAAGCTCTTTTTACCAATTTACGTAGGACCCCATTGCACTGGTACGATGGATGACAACTTGATGCATGAAGATGTCGACAAGTATACGTGGGCTTACGATAAACGCTGTGTCCTAATGTCTCATCATCCCTCCTGTAGACCAAGATACCTAAAAAGTGTGTTATTTTCAAATTCCCTCGTGAAATTAATATTTGGATACAGACAGTTAAAATGATCTAGGAATCCTTCCTGTGAGGTTGTATCATAAAAAGATCGTCGACATATCTCCAAAAACAGGTTGGTTTCAAGTGCCATATCCTCAAAATCCTCCATAAACAAATTGGCGACGATGGGGGATACTGTACGGCCAATATTCACTCCACCAGTTTGTTCAAAGTACTTGACATTACATAAAAAATACGTCATAAATGGTTCAAATGGCTCTGAGTACTTGGGACTTAACATCTAAGATCATCAGTCCCGTAGAACTTAGAACTACTTAAACCTAACTAACCTAAGGACATCACATACACCCATGCCCGAGGCAGGATTCGAACCTGCGACCTTAGTGGTCCCGCGATTCCAGACTGTAGCGTCTAGAACCGCTCGGCCACTGCGGACGGCTCCCGTATGACACTTTCACGCATAAAACCGTAGCGGTCAAGCGGTTCCAGACTGAAGCGCTTAGAACCGCTCGGCCACACTGGCCGGCAAAAAATACGTCGACATCAACACATGGCGGAGAAGCTTATTTGCTTCTTCGTCCAATTTTTCACCAATAAACTGATAAACTGCAAACAATCTTCAAGAGGAACTCTGGTAGAATGAGACACAGCATCAAAACTGACAAGCAATCTGTGGGGCTGAGACACAAAGACTTCAAACGCTGAATAAAAAAACAGAGAACTGAAATACGATGTTCGCATTTCCCGAACTGGGGTTTGAGAATGGATGCTACATACTTGGCAAAGTTGCAAGTAGGAGTACCCAAATTGCTAACAACAGGCCGAAAACGAACTCCTTGCTTGTGTAAGTTGGGCACACTGTATAATTTCGACAGGGCTGAAAGACCAGGTCGAAGTTTTTTAAGGACATCGTCAGATAATGAACTATTCTTTGAAAGTGAAAGCGTCTTGGGTTTTATATGCTCAGTTTGAACGTTCTATAATCCTTAGTATGCTGAGTCTGCAAGCAAAAGATCAATTTTACCCACATAATCGTCCCGCGAGAGAAATGGCTCTGAGCACAATGGGACTTGACATCTGTTTTCGTAATTATCTTGCTGGCTGCCTTCTTCATAGGGTAAAGTTTCACATACTTAGAGAGAAAATTTATCATTACAAATATCTACTGAAAACCACTTTTGGCTTTTGTTAATTGGCCAAACAAGTCAATACCTACTAAATCAATTTGTTTATCCAGGATGACACTTGGCTAGTTTTGTTGCTCTCCTTGACCCTTTGACATAAGTCACAGCTAGCAAGGAAATTCTTGACCCTTCTAGAAATGTAGTATATGATTACCTGAATTCTTTTTTAATACACTTGAATGGTCCACAGAGCCCAAAACGTTCATGGGTACATCTTATTAATGTCTATATGCAGGTCTGGCCAACAAAGTTCCCACCTGTCACTGTCAGAGCTGTGTCTAAAAAGGAATATGTCTTTATATATTTGGTAGTATTGTTGTACTTTCTCATTTTTCTTCTTCTTGAAATAGCTTTTGACAAGTTTCCAATGGTTATCATGATTTTGACTGCGTCTGAAATGATTGCAAATTCTATTAATTTCTTTTTCATTCTTTACACCTCTTAAATAGAAAATTTTGAAATTCGTGCCTAAACGTTCTTTCTCATTTCTTTCTTCACACCCCACTGGTTACACAGGTCGAGCATCTGCTATTATGTTATCCTTTCCCTTTATGTACTGAACTCTATAGTCGAATTGTTGAAGGTAACCTGATAATTGATTGAAGGTAACCTGATAATTCTTCTCCGATACAGCTTACACTCATGAATATATGACACAGCTGTGTGGTCTGAGTATACTTTTTATCTTATGACCAAGCAAATAATTTCTGATCGTTTGAACCCCCATACTACAGGTAATAATTCTTTTACTCTAATTGTGTACTTTCTTTCGTGTTTCTGTAATGCCCTGCTTGCAAATGCTATTGAGTGGTGTTCTATTTTTAGATTACTTTCCTTTTCCTGAAATAGGTGCACACCCAAATCTGTATCGCAACTGTCTATCATGAGGCAAAAGTGTACTGACATACCAGGTCTATGTAGAATCTTGGTATCACGTAACTGCTGGGCTAACTGGCATTCATTGGTCCATTCCTATAATGTGCTTTTCTTTTATAAATTATTCAGAGTACATTCAGCGCTCGTGTTCTTATAAACTTCCTACAGAATCCCACTAGCAGGACGACTTAAGTTCTTTTTAATGATTCGGTTTTGTAACGGTTTTTTTCCTTTTTTTCTTTCCTTTTCTTTTTTTTATCAGGCAAAATTTCCTTTCCAGTAACGCTGTGGCCAAAAATTTCGACTGTCTCACTGAAAACTTGCACTTTACAGGTTTTAGTGTTGTGCCCCTCTCCCCCCCCCCCCCAGTCTCATTATTCTCTCTATTTCCCTTAAAGTTTTAATGTGTTCTTCCCTACTTTTACTCGATGTTAAGATGTCTACATATATAGTTAATTTTTCTTTAGAGTTTCCTTCCCGGTACATAATCCAAACCCCTGATGGATTCTGATACAGAAACGTTTAAGCCAAACAGTAAAACACAATATTGAGAGCTTTTCCCATTATTTAAAAATGCTTTGTATTTTCTTGATTCCTTTCCCGCTCTATTTGGTGAAAACCAGATATCAGATCTAAACTAGTCATGAACATCACATTTTCAAACTCATTGAGTAACTGGTCAATGTTCTCTGGATAGTCAGACTCCCTCTCAAGGTATTTATTTAAATGCCTAGACTAAGTTCAATTCTTATACCACCATCTCATTTGGACACTACGAGTAATGGATTGCTGTGCTGGGTGATACTTCTTCCTACTATTTTCATCTTTGCGTTTGGTCCAGCTCCCTTTCCACTTTCTTCCTTTTACAAATTGGGATGGTATAAGGCTTAACAAATAATAGCTCCTGAGCTTTTAATTTCAGCCTACAGTGATAACCTTTAATTTTTCCTGGCTTAACATTCTCATAGAAAATCTTCTAGTTCTCCTCTGTTCTCTGGGCTTAACGTTTCTGCTTCAGACAGGTTTTGAGCTACAAGTTCACTGTAAGAACTGCTATTTATTTCATCATTAACATATTCCTCATCTTTCTCAAAATAACCTTAATCTCCAAATTCTTCTACCCACACACTGATCTGATTACTATGGCCATTGTTTAACATTACAGTACTAGCTTCTCCACATCTTACAGTGATAACCTTTAATTTTTCCTAGCTTGGATCGGTAAGCGTTATTTTAAAGTCGCTTCAAATAAATTTCACTTTTGCTTTTACTATCCACTTCATCCTCAGTATCAGATTTTCATTTAACTCCTCAGTTACCAAGCATTTTTGATTAAAACTAATATTATTGATCTTGAACTCCAGTAAAACCTGTCAGGTGATTAATTTGCTTATTTTACCTGTGGCTCTTTTTATTCTAACCTGTCACGGGACATTCAGTAAATTTCTCACTATTCTTTATTCTGTTGTTCAGTTTTTTCGACATGGCAGTAATGGGACTTCCAGTGTCCAGAAGACAGTTACCTCCTCAATTATTAATCTGTACAGCAATAGAAGGGCTACATGGTTCATCCTGTTTTTCATCTTTCCCATTCTCATATAAAAGATCTTCCTCAATTTCCCTAAAACTCTTTCCTTTCTCTCTATCTGAAACTTTACCACTTTTTATTATCTCACAAACCCTTAACATGTCCCTTATTAACCTCAGCACGAATATCATTATTAACATCTAAATCATCATCTGATATTTCAGTAATCCTAACAGAATCATTGTAAACATCATCATCATTCAGGCATCCCTTGTATTCCCTTTCCCCTCTTTAGTACATGACTCTTTGACTCTAGTCATTATAGAGACGGCCATCTTCAAATGAAGTACATGGTTGCAGCAAAAATATGCAATAAAATTAAGGCTGTTGTAATACAATGCAATGAGTGAAAAAAAATTACATTCAAAACAACATTTGGCATCGCGTCTCACATTTCAATTACAATCATTAATTAATATCCACTAATTTATGTCGATTACCTATTAATAGTAATATCAGTAGGGCGAGGTGTGTTGAAATGGCCAGGACGAGAAAAGCGTCCATTGCATATTTTTTGCCAAAACAGCGCTGCTGTCTGTTGAGAAGTGCTCACACTAGTTTTAATATCATTGCCATTGTCATAATTGCCATTGTCATCAGTGAGATTGACAGAGAAAACTTCTACCAAAAAACGTTTTTGTTATTGAGTTGTAGGGCATAAGGTAAGTCATTCATGTAATTATTGTCACTTCACTTTTGTGGGTAGTAGTAATTTTTTCAACATCGATGTTTAAACAACGTCTTCTGGACTACAGGTGTTGTTTCGTGTTATTTATTTCAGTTTCTTAGTTTCTTCTGTGGATCAATAATTCTGACATGGCGTCCGATAGGGAAAAGTGGTAACGCCACTCGTCGGGTAAAGTGTCCAAGATGTTCACGCCCATAAGTGTTAGTTACCTCCCAGAAATCAACAGTAATACGACAGATAAAACTTTCTAAGGCCTTTTATATAAAAGCTATTATCCACCATTCTACCACTTTGTGACAATTCTGATTTAATTAAGTTGTATTATTTAAAATTGCCTCTGTGCTGTTATATTTGTTCTAATAAAAAAGACCGATTGTAAACGTTCTGCTGCAGCCGCTTGGTATTCAGTAAGTTCAACACAAACTTTGAGTCTGAAGATGCCTAGAATATGTGTTCGGAAAACAGAAAAATTAAAATGGGGTCCTACTGCGATGACGCTGGCAGCAGTACTTGCGAAGGTCGCTACGTAAGCCTTCAGAAAAATAAATGTAGTTCCAATATGTAATTTTCTTTTTCACTTAAAATATTAGGTGTGATACCTTATAATAAGTAGACTAAAAACGTGTAAGTGGTAAGGTTTTATAAATAACTGTGGTTTAGTGTTGGTTGAATTTCTCTTTGAGTGGACACTTCATCCCCCGACCCTTCCTATGCCCCCGAAGTGTCACCCACAATCCCAATACAGGCTCTAAAGCAAAAACGTTTGACGACCACTGCTCTAGTACTTACAACCACGTGCGGATTCACATGTAGCGTTATTCCAAAATTTCAAAGCAATCAGTGAAGAACATACGCAGATTTAAGATTCAGAACAGACAATCGTTTACATATTTACTCGTACTTATATAAAGTTCGTATGTACAAAATCTTAGATCTCCGAAAGTTCTTAACCTGTTGCTTTGAAATTTTGACTCGACATTGCATTCTAATACACACAAGTTTTTATATATCTACTGGACTGTATACCTGTACACAGCGCAAGTATCTCTGGAACAAAAATTGGTACTGAAACTCGGTTTTCACTGGTATGCATGTGAGACATGGGTTCATGAAAATAAATACTATGAAACATTCTAAAACGTGGGAAAATATTAGATTCAACACAAACTTTTTTAAAAAAATGGAAATGCCACATATATTTCTTACGCAATCGGTAACACGAAAAATCATAAAAACAATGGATTTGGTTGCATCGCAATACGTCAATTAAATCCCAAGAAATTGCAAAGCGAAGCTGATACTTGAAATAAACGAAATGCGCCACTATTGCATATCCCGACTTGCAAGTATGGTCCTCACATATCCGTGTGTGTGACAGGAAATCCTATTATTACTTTCGGCCCTTGTGAGAACAGTGGACGTCAGATTATGTACGTTAATCACATCGCAATTATGAGCAACGTGGGATTCATGCTTGCATTTCGAGATGTGCAATAGCGGCGTGTTTCGTTTATTTCGAGGGTCATGTTCGGTTTGCAAATTCCCTGGATGTAATTGACGTATCGCGAAGCAAATATCCGCTTTCTTTTGGTGATTTTTCATGTTATTTATTGCGTAAGGAATAATATGGGGTCTCCAATTAGAAGAAAGTAAGTTTGTATTGAAACTATTATTTGCTTACGTTTCATAATGCCTCATAGTGTCTATTTTCAAGAGCCTCTGTCTTACATTCATACCAGCGAAAGTCTTTTTCAATATATATTTTTGTTCGATAGATATTTGCACTGAAACATTTATGTGGACAACGTTCTTATTAGAATGCAATGTTGTGTCAAAATTTCAAACCAATCGGTGAAGAACTTTCGGAGGCTTACGATTCTGTACAAGCGAACATTTACATTTTTATTTATATTGATTGAAGGAAGACAGAGAGAAGCTGACAACAAGTAAAAACACTCAAAATCCACACGATGGTATACACTGAGCAGCCGATTTTGTAATTAAACTACCGTCACAGATGACGACTTTGTCGCGCTACAGGAGCGAGACAGCTGCGGTGGCCCATAAAACAAAAAAGCAACTTACTCACTGCTAACGTATCCCTGCACCTATTAATCAATTGTTGTTGCTGGCAGAATAATCCAGTGGCCGCCCCTGCATCCCTCTAAACTGTGGCAGAGGTTATTTTTGTGCGTAGCTTTCCACAGCACTGCGCTCTGATCACTGATGTAGGGAACTAGCCAGAATGGTGTTTGCGTACGGCCAAGCAGATGGAAACGGCCGAGAGGCGGCACAGCTATAGCAAAACAAGTACCCTCATAGATACCAGCCACATCACACAACATTTGAAGCCCTTTTTGGGCGTTTGTGTGACCATGGGTCCTTTCAGACAGGAAAAAGTGCAGGGAGGCGGCGAGCTGTGCGTGCCCCATATCTGAAGGACCGGGTTCCACAGGATATTGAGACGATCCCTAATACAAGCTCATGACGTAAGCCAAAGTACGATTATGTGTATCCTACATGACAACCGCTACCATCTCTATCACCTGCAGCAAGTGCAAGGATTATAAACAGCGGACTTGCCAGGCGAAGAATTTTGTCGATGGTGTTTGGAGCAGACCATCATAAGTAAGAGATTTCTGTCATCAGTTCTCTTTACCAGAACTGACGTCATCAGTTTCCGTAATCGTCATCTGTGGCGTACAATCTTCGGGGAATGGTTGAGGCTTCTCATCAGCATCGGTTCAACATCAATCTATGGGCAGGGATTCTTGGCGACCACATACTTGGACTTGCTATAATTCCACAACGCCTCAACGGAGGAACATACCTAGATTTTCTGCGGAACTCTCCACGTGGGCTACTTGAGAATGTGCCTTTGGCAATACGACAGGCCATGTGGTTTCTACATGACGGAGTGCCACCCCAATTCCGCATTACAGTTCACCGACACCTCAACATCATCTTCCCTGAATGTTGAGTATGATGCGCAGACCCTGTAGCGTGGCCTGCTATATCACCGGGCTTAAATTCCCTGGATTTATACCTCCGGGGCATCCGAAAAGGGCTGTGCAAGCTGAACCACTTCCCGTTGTGCAGACTCTTGACAGCGTGTTTACGACACCTGTGACGCTATTCGGAGAGAAGTAGGAACGTGCGATAGAGTGCGGCTTGCGACGTGTGAATGTGTGCATTGCATCCCATGGAGGTCACTTTGAACATCTGTTGAGATGAGGATGCCATGCAGCTGTTTACTGTTTTCCGGGACGATTTGTTGTCGTTCCACTCACACCGTCCATTTCCGCACACGTGTCCATAAGACCTTTTTTCCCTCATTTGAAGTCAGGAATCCATCCATGCAGCCGGCCGCGGTGGTCTCGCGGTTCTGGGCGCGCAGTCCAGAACCGTGCGACTGCTACGGTCGCAGGTTCGAATCCTGCCTCGGGCATGGATGTGTGTGACGTCCTTAGGTTAGTTAGGTTTAAGTAGTTCTAAGTTCTAGGGGACTGATGACCACAGCAGTTGAGTCCCATAGTGCTCAGAGCCATTTGAACCATTTTCACCCATGCAGTTTGTCAGTTTTATTCACCCTGTAAAAGATTGTTAATAAAAATGTTTAAATTTTAAAAAAGCTATTACAAATTTTTAGTGTTCTTCCTTATATATTTTACGCTTCACAGAAGGCCCTCTTGAAGCGTTTATCTTTGTTTCAAAAATTTAGCACTACTGGGACTCAAACCCGGGCCACACACGTGGTAGGCAAACATTTTACCACAAAGTATTTTATATTCTGGGCATCCAAAGCTTTTGAAAGGCATGATATTAATGAGAATTCCACTGACAAATTAGTAAAATTGTTTTTTTTTTTATTGGTACACAATCGGTTTCGTGGCCTCAAGTCACATCATGGAAAACACTAATATATAGCTCCTCAGCTTAAGTTGATATGAACATTAATAAAGATAATATCTAAAATATACTCACAATGCTAAAAGGTCATAACTGAACGCAACATTCCTAATGAAGATACAATGATCGACCAGAACATCATGACCACCTATATAACAGCAGGTATGTGAACCTTTGACAAAGATAACAGCGGCGACCTATCCTGTCATGGAAGCAATGACGCCTTAGTAGGTCGATGGAGCCCCGCGGAACTAGCCGAGCGGTCTGGGTAGCTGCAGTCATGGACTGTGCGGCTGGTCCCGGGTTTGTGTGTTTGTCCTTAGAATAATTTAGGTTAAGTAGCGTGTAAGCTTTGCGACTGATAACCTTAGCAGTTAAGTCCCATAAGATTTCACACACATTTCAACATTTTTTTTTATTTTTTTATTTATTTAGTTTTTTTTCGATGGAGGGAGTTGACAACACATCTGCACACACGAGTCACCTAGTTCCTGTACATTCCGGGGAAGTGGCCGACGAGCTCTGACGCCATGTTCAGTCACATCCCAGATGTGTTCGGTCGGGTGCAGATCTGGCGAGTTAGGAGGCCAGCACAACTGGAACTCTCCCCTGTTGTTCTCCACATTATCTTGTTGAAAAGTTTCAATGTAATCGGGAAACACGAAGGGGTGCCTTTTACGTGCTCAATTGTACCCATGGATTTGCACGTGGATGTTCCCCACAGCATAACGGAGTCGCCGCCAGCTTGTCTCCGTCTAGCTTTTCCTCTGGAAGAGGACGGATTCGCTCCCTTCTGCCAGCATGAAGAAGAACATATCGGGATTCATCACACCATGCAGCGCACATTGGCATGTGCTTAGGGCGCCAGCTGCCGAGGCCCATCGTTAGGAGTGTTCAGCGTACTGGGTTCGGGTACGCTTTTACTCTGCCAAGTATTCAATTCTCGTGTTAGGTCCGCAACTGTTCGCCGCCTGTCCTGTTTTAGCATTCTACACAGCCTACGACGTCCGACATCTGTAATGAAGGGTGGCCGCCCAACCTCAGGACGTCTGGACGTGGTTTCACCTTGGTTTCGCTACATGTGGGAGACACTCGCCACAGCACTCCTCGAACGCCCAAAAAGTCGTGCAGTTTCCGAAATGCTCGGTGCCGAGCCTCCGGGCCATCACAATCTGCCCTCGGTCAAACTCAAGTAGACCGGGCACCTTTCCCATTCTACACACGGACAGCACGCCCTCTGACACGACATGCACCGAGCATTTGTCTGATTAAGCAGTCATTCCTCGCCAGGTGACGCTGCTATCATCTGGACGGGTTTATTTTGATAGTAGGTGGGTGGTAATAATGTGCTGCCTGATCAGTGTATATTACTTGAATTTCATTGGCGAGTGAATGGTGTCAAAGACGTGATCTACTAATTTAGTAGTGCGGATGATCCCGGCAGAGGTTCGAGTCCTCCCTCGGGCATGGGTGTGTGTATGTGTGTGTGTGTTTGTCCTTGGGATAATTTAGGGTAAGTAGTGTGTAAGCTTAGGGACTGATGGCCTTAGCAGTCAAGTCCCATAAGATTTCACACACATTTGAACATTTTTGAACTAATGTAGTAAAAATTGCCAGTGGGTGGATCATATAGTGATAGAAAATATTTTAAAATTTGCCTATACCTAAAAGAAGAAAAAAATATATCGAAAGGACGCTACATTTTTAAAAACAAAAAAGCCGGATTGGCAATAAAAAGTCACTACTAACGTGATTCGTCGGGCACAATGCAAATTACTATTTGAAATGGTGTAAGGTGCCACTTTCGTACCGGTGTGTCGGTAGGGCAATCCTGTGTCGCGAAGAGTAGAAACTGCCTGCAAAAGCGATTAAGAGGAACTAGACTATTTTAACTCTGAAGCACGCGACCCCTAAAAAACATAAAATAACCTTGTTTACGGAATTAAGGACGCTCGGAAAACTTCGAAATCATTGTCTCGATAACTCTTGAGAGCTCCATCGAACTACTTAGGTGGACTGATGCGTAAGTTCTGAATTTCAAGTACCATTAATTAAAAAAAATACTAAGTTTATTAATTTGCTATTCTTTCTGAAGTTTCAGTTTTAATGGCCTCCAACGAATTCATTAAACAATCGTCTTGAAAACTTACCGAGACATACTGACAGTCGCTCTTTGCGTACAACATTCACGGACTGAACAGTTAGGGTTTCATGAAAATGATAGCGGAAGTGGATGCAGGCCTACCCACCACCAGACCGCCCAAGGCAGCCTACAGGACGTAAATGTAAATCTATCATCGTCGTGGCTTCTGACAAAGCTTAGACATTCCGGGAAAGAGAGGGACGGAAAAATATTCCATATGGTACAGTGTTTTCGCAGGGTTGCGTGTGCTCGCCTCCGTTACCCCCGGAAGGCGGGTGTTTTCGCGCAGGCGGCAGGAAAACTGCCGGCGACACGAGACGCCGTCCCCACTTTACGACCCCGCTGAAAGCCAGCGGTACCGCCTGCCAGAACACTTTTACCGTCACCCCCTTCGCCACCCCCTGCCACTCATTCACCCTTCATTACGGCGACTGCTCTGCTCCCCTCCTCTAATTTTCCATTCAATAAAATTTTGATTGTGTCTCCGGATCCCAGAATAATTCCCTCTCGGTATCACGGTCAAAGTTTGCCCGCTACACGGCAGGCGGGGCTGTCTTCCGGCGTGCGTGCGTGGCGACGCGGTGGCTACCATTTATTTTTACGTCCATGGGTTGCGGAAAGCGGTTCCTCCGCAGCCCGTAGGCGCTGGCCCTTAAGAACTCCGCCGAGTATCTGCAATAAAAATAAACGAAAGGAAACGTTCCAGCAACAATCACACTTGCCGCTTTACGGCCCGAAAACTTACTTCCGGATCACTATGATTCATTCAGCTCCTCGGTGTGAACTGAGTGCGAAAATTGGCTGTTCTCCATTTTGTGCGAAACTTCTCTTATGCCTTGAGAAATTCGTGATCTTGTTTTGAACATCTAGGGGAAGAACGTCCCTATTTTGTCTTAGACATTAAGGGAAATGGTTCCTATAAAAAAAACTGATGATTTCTCTCAGAACTCCACTTAGGAGACTGAGAGATGACAGAGCTATTTTATTTCACTGACCACGCTCGTTTACGAAAGATAAGGTTATTTAATCTATTAAATTGAGTAAAAAAGAATAAATTATGGTGAAACATAGTATATGCTTTGTGTGTTTTACGAGTAACCTTTTCCCTGCAACTTTGCCTGCATACGCATTTGACTCACAATGCACAAATCTCATATTGCACAAATCGCTTCCCCTCCTCTGTATGTCCACATCTTCCTCCCTCCTTATTTCTGCCCACCTCCCACTTCCGTCTGTCTCTCTCTTCCTCCTACTTTCTCTGTCTCTTCTCCTCCTCCTCCACACACTCTTTGTTCATCTCCTCCACCTCTCTCTCTCTGATCGTCTCCTCCTTCCACTTTCTCTATAGATTCCCTTCTGCTCTTTTCCCGTCATCCTTTCCCCTTTCTCTGACCATCTGCTCCACCCCCCTCTCTATATCCTCCTCCTCTACACTCTACCTATCCAACTCTTCCTCCCCCTTCTCACTCTGTATCTCCTCCTCCTGCTTTCTCTGTCCCTCTTGCCTTCCCTCTTTCTCTACCCATCCCCTCCACTCCCCTCAATACCTATCGATCCCTTTTGCTCCATTTTTACCCTCCTCATCTGTCCATGTCAGTTTTGTACCAGTCATGCCTATCTTTACAATCTGTGCCTGTATAACTATTTCAAAATAAACCTGTTACACAGTGTAGCCTACATATTGGGCGCTAAAGAAAAAAAAATCGTAATCTTTTTGGCGCAGACTGCATTTAAATCCGCTGTTTGGATCAAAAGTTACATCAGAATTTCGAGAGGTACACACCAGTCATATTTGACCATTGTTGCATTGGAGGGCGACACTTGGCTGTGAAGATGCGTCATCCACATGAGCTGAAGGAGCAGCCGAAGCAGAGGCGAAAGTGAGGTGCATCGAATGCTATGGAAGTTTGGCATAGAAATACACGTGTCAAAACTAAAAAGTAAGATGTAGTTTTAGTGGAAAAACAGCTCTTATCGACTACTGAATGGACTCCTTCCATAAAAATACGTTTTGCAGTAGTCAGAGTGAACGCAAATATATTACAAATGTGTTCCTGTTTACGTATGCGGCACAAGTGTGGAGCATCAAACTATGAAAATTATGTATGTTAGGAAAACTGACTTTTCTGACGTCATAGTCGACTGAGACGTGACAAATAGAAGTAGCAGCCCCTTTTTCTGACAAATCGCAACGGATATTGACAAGGATGGACCTGTAACTGATGGCAGTTCAATCTTAGCGATGCAATAAGTTCTTCTTTTAGTTCATCTGTGTTGGCGAAGAGTAACGATGGGTAGTTTCGCCACAATGATCTTGATTGCTACTTGAAAGTCAAATTTTTTGACTATGAGAATAAATCCAGATATAGAGTTGGTTAGGTCACAGAACAAAGCTTGCGTCATGCTATTCTGTCATCCGTCACAGTGGTACTGGTAAGTAAGACTACGGTCATAATATTACTGTGTATATACTCAGTCTTGGCCTAGATAACTGCAAAGGGCCTTCTGGTCGAGAGTGCGTGTGAAATTTTAATAAAAGTGGGTAATATTGGGAGTTAATGAGCTAGACAGTATCAGAACTATTCTGGCGGTCAGCTTTTAAAATCCCGCTTGGCAGCATTTGTTGTTTGATATCCTACATGATCACTCGTTCATTAAAGTTACGTTCGGAAGACGATTACTTGGAATTAATGGTTTCCGTGAAGTCTCCATCAATTGTGGTGTGTTCCCAATTTATCTATGATTGATGTCCTTACTGATGTACGCTAACCTAACTGGAGGACACAGGCCTCGACAATGTAGTCTGCTGTTACCATACGCGTAGTGTGTTTATTTGCTGCCCAACCATCTTGCTCCCGAGCCTCCATTTTAATTCAAAGTAGTTGTATACGTGACCAGTCGAAGTGTAACACTAGAATGAATGCAAACTACGTAAGGCAGGTAGGATTTAACAGGTTACGGAGCCTGTTATTCTACCAGTCACGGCTACAGGGAGTTCGCAAAGAGAGATTGATTGTTCTTGTTCTTTTCACCTGTCCCTTAAAAATCAATGCATAAACATATATGGACAAGATGAAATAGGTTATAAGATCATATAAAAATGACCGTTAAACTGAATTTGTTGGCAGGTTAAAAATGGTGTAACTGGTCCAAGATTTGAACCCGGAAATTGGCTTTAAGAAAGCAGTACTCTTGCCGACTGCCCTATCGAGGCACGACTAACTACGCGCCCTTTTACAGGTAGCGCCATTTCTGCCAGTATCCCTCCCATGTTTCAAACTTAGCTGAGAATGAATCATATCTCCCCAATACACAGAGTCAAAATTATTGAACTACATGAAAAAAAACTTGAATTAGTTACAAACTACGGCGTGCACACACTTTATTCAACATGTGAACGTCATTACATATATTCGGATTTAGGTTATGACATGTTCGATGTGCCTGCCGTCATTGGCGATGATGTGACGCGGATGAACAGTGAAATTCTGTATGACCCGCTGTTGTGCATGAACATAGATGCTGTCGATAGCCTCCTGAATGGCTGCTTTCAGCTCAGCAGTAATTTTGGTGTTTTATTGTTGTACACGTTGTCTTTAATATAGCCCCACAAAAAGGAGTCTCATGTGTTCAGGTCCAAAGAATATAAAGGCCAATAGAGGCCCATGCCAGCGGCCTCTGGGTACCCCAGAGCCAGAATGCAGTCCTCAAAGTGCTCCTCCAGGACATCAAACACTCTCCTGCTTCGATGGCGTCAAGCACCGTCTTCCATGAATCACATCTTGTCGAAATCAGGGTCACTTTGGATAACGGGCATGAAATCATCTTCCAAAACCTTCAAGTACCGATCGTTAGTCACCGTGCCATCAAGTAACATCGCACCGATTATTCCGTGACTCGATATTGCACATTACACAGTCAGGTGTTGAGGATGAAGGGACTTCTCGATAGTGAAACGCGGTTTCTCAACCCCGAAATGCGCCAATGTTGCTTACTGACGAACTCATCCAAAACAAAGTGGGCTCCGTCGCTAAACCAAACCATGCAGCACATACTAATTCCCATTAAAGCCATCGGCCAATCGTGCAGATTGAACGTTCTAGCGCAAGCCTTTCAGAAGTTATGACGATTTTATTTCATGTAGTTCAATAATTGTCACTCTGTACTTCCTTCGCATAGTGTGGGTAGAGTGAGGTCTGCACGAAAGCAGGTGAATTGAAGATACAAGGTCGGACCGTAATCTCACGTAAGTAGCTCAATATATACCAGCAATGCCTGTAAAAGCAAGATTCCAGGTTCGGACCTTGGTCTAACACACAGTTTTTATCTGGTAGGATGTTTAAAAAGAGCGCACTCCCCAATGCAGAGTGAATGATGCGTTCTAGAACCACTCATTTGTTCACAAGCAATAATATAAGCACTTTATTTATTTCATTAAGTTTACACACTTACGTAACCTCCTCTCAATTTGCCGGCCTTATGGCCCAGCGGTGCTAGGCGCTTCATTCCGGAACCGCATGCTGCTACTGTCGCAGGTTCCAATCCTGCCTCGGGCATGGATGTGTGTGATGTCCTTAAGTTAATTAGGTTTAAGTATTTCTAAGTCTAGGGGACTGATGACCTCAGATGTTAAGTCTCATAGTGCTCAGAGCCATTTGAACCATTTTCCTCTCAATTTGTACACAAAAAAATAAATGTTGGGGAGCTACGTAAATCCTAAAAGTTGTCAAGCAATTACCCCCCAAGGTCGTTCATTGTGCTTTCAGCTGACAAAATTTTACATAAATAAGGCTGGAGATCTTGCACAGAAACACTGGAAAAAACTGGTCCCAGAATCTCACATGTAAAGAGTGAATATACGGGACATAGACACCAACTGAAGAAATTATGGGAAAAATAAAAGGGCAAATTGGGAGAATGGACCCAACCCAATGGACTAGAGAAAGCGATAGACAGAGAAGGAGTATGAAAATAAGACTTTGCTTGCGTACATTCATCAGGTCTTCCATGATTTACCTAAATCGCCGGGATGGTTCCTTTGAAAGGGCACGGCCGACTTGCTTCCCAATCCTTCCCTCACCCTATTCGATCGATGACCTCCTTGTTTTTTCCCCTTCCCCAAATGAAGCAACCAACATACGATCATAAGACAGGTACAAAAATTGAGCAATATCCTACAAGACCAAACTGAATCACTATAACTGAGTTATAAAACCAGGACTCTATGCCTCGGAGTCTCCTGATTCAAATATATGATTCAAATATAATGAGACATTTGGGTGAACATGAAAAGAAGGAAACAGAGACTACTGGTGGCACTTGAAAGAAAAAGAAAAACGACGAGCTCTGCAAGTACCCATTATGATTACGAATCATCACGGATGTAATGCAAAAACAACAGGTAAAATTTTATGGAGACCCATTAAGAATAGAAGAAAACCGACTGAGCAAAAATAATTTCAGTTGCATCATTAAAGTTCACCTCTAAGCGGTAGGAGAGGAAATGAGATGGCAGAGGAACAGCCAGATGATCCAAAACAGATAGTAATTTAGAAACAAACCCAGCAGCAAAAAATCTGTTGAAGAGAAACTACTAAAGTGAGGTCAATGTGTTACATTTTCCAGGAGGAGAGAGAGACAGAGGTGGAGGTTGAAGAACGTCTGGGAAGAGACCAAAAGAAAAGCCAAGAAGCTTTAAGTGCATAGCTGACCAAATTCAGAAGGGTAAAAAAGACTCAATATCGGCACGAAAAGTCTGGAATATTTATTCCGCTATATCGCAAACAGTGAATATGCTGTTGCTTTCTCTGAACCCAGAGACGAATAGAACACAAGAAAAAATTAGAAATATTTCGACTTTGATTTATCGTTAATAAGTAATAAGACACGGAGTTCCAGCTACACGACGGAAGTACAGGCGACGCTCGTTTCATCCAATTCAGTAATTACTAGTAAAACAGCAAAGCAAAGAGGTGAACTGTTGGGCTCCGCAGCTCCTGACAAACAGACGACACTGTTTCGTCCGCTGAACCGATAAGTCTCCTTCTTTTACGAGTACTGCTCATTTACGTTGTAGACAGTTAATGGTATGTCCTCATGTTCATCGTAACTGTGCCACCGCAACGATTCCTCAAACTCCATCTACTTTACTAATATAAAATTCCATCTGGGTTTTAAGAAAATGAAGAAATTTCTATTGCCGTCATAACTTGCGTAGATAACTGTAAAAAGGTCTTATCGTCGGATACAACAGAGAGATAAACTTCTTTTCTTTTCCTATTGGTCTTATTTTTGACTCCTCCTGTTTGGGCACCATAGCCTAGATAAATCTGAAGAACGACATTGCATCCACAAGGCCGTTAGTTTAAATGAGCACTCTATTATGTATTAGGGATGCTATCTGGTCTCTAGGGAGTGCTCATTCTCAAGTGTACAATAGATTTAGTTACATCATCCTTGTAAGTAGAATAAAATAGAAGTCGTGTGTTAAATACAGTTACCATGGCTTGGTTGTCAATCTATAAGACATCGGAATAGATATACACAACCCCCAGAGCTAGTCCTAGGTCGTGTCCGTTGGCGGCCACATCATACGTAAGTGTGCATGGCAATTGTTTCTGTTTTGAATTACTTACAAGAATTAGATAGCCATATCTATTAGACAGTTGAGGACAACTAGGTGCTTGAAACTAGCTACTAAGCTATTAATCCTTAATGAAGAACTCATTTAAAATAAGTTGATGTATACGATATCATTCATAAAACTAGACTTCTTATTTCATTCGCGTATGTTTTCGGTCAGTTTCCTTTTAAAGCATACATCATATCTCCCCAATTCTCTCTTTTCTTGTCAATTGCATTATTGGTCCAAATATAGTCTTTACTTGCAGCTCGAGAATCTCAACAATCGATTATCAGCCATCCAAGAATCTTCAATCGTTTCAACAGCGTAAAAAAGCTAATATGGAGGTCTAATATATATAGGCGTTCATGTGCCATTTATTGTCATTAATAGCCTACATACACTCTGTCGTTAGTAGGTAGCTTCATGTTCGTAGGTTTCACCGTAACCAGTAATCTATCGTGGAATGCAGATATCGACATCCAGTACTCGAGAATGTAAGAGCAGCTGCAGCTACCGAACTTCCAGAAAACAACTTTTTGACAATAGTTTGCCAACGGAACATACTAAGCTTGGAAATGATCGTGCCTACGTAATCGGTACACTTATGTATAGCAGTGTAGGTCTGACGGCAACGAAAGCAGGCTCAATATTTTTCGTAAAGATGGATACGCCAGATTTCGCGGAGGGGCGAACTCCGTAACGCAGATGTTCCGTTGTGAACAGCATATATCGCTTGCTCAGTCAGAGGCAGCAGCCATGAGCGGGACATGTAGAAAGCATTGACTTGTGCGCTGATTCAATGACATGCTGAACGTGAGCATTTCAGAGGTATGTACAGCACATACCTAAAGTAAACCTTCACCATCTAATTATTTTTAAGGTCAGAAGTCCACTGCGTCTGACTGTACCAATTGGGCAGCTGAGAACGAACTGAATAAAGACCTGAATGCAAAGAGAGACAGAGGGAAAAAGGGAGTGCACCATCTTCAGTCCGAGCGCTTTAGAACTTTATGACTCTGAACTATGTAATGGACTGCCACTCCAGAGTGGGACTAATTAGCCATTCCCGAAAGTGTAGCAATTAAATCAGTGTGCTGCTCCATCGTTCTCAGAAAATGAGTGGCTGCAGATGTCGACTTATCCTCTATTTCTTTACTCTCCCGTCGTATTCAGTGCTGACCGTCCTAATTAACTATTATAACTCTGTTATAGTACCCTTAAACAAAAATTTTTGCAGTTTCAAAGCTTTTTTCACTGGTTAGAAACAATTGTTGATAATGGTAGAAGCAGATACAATCCATCTGAAGTGGAAATTCATTCAGTCCCATAGCCACTCTCCTCATTCTTGAAAAACTTCATAAACATGTAATATGTCAGTAACAAAACAGTTTTCTCATTACTAAAAGAGCCTCTCAGGCAGTTTGTAAATTCTTCATATTTTTCGGCGGTTCCTTCAAACTATGTGTTTTTCACCTCTGTCAGATTAAATAAAATGTTAAGAGTAGTCTGTTGATTTGAAAAGTGCACGGGGCTATTTGAGCCGTCGACAACTATCATTCTTAAAAGCGGTGTACCAATTTCCATCGGTGTACATCAAATTTAAACAATAATTACTGTTTGTCCTGTAAAGAAATTGCAATGAATCCTTTGCGCTATTTAAAATTCCAACAAAAGTCCAATGAAATATTTTTCAGTACCTTGTGTGCTATTCGAAGCTTCCGTAACTAAGGAATAGCAAACAGAAAGGAAAAAATATTCTAAACTTGAATTGATGTGTTCTTTTGTGCTACTTGTCTAAAATCCAACAATCCATCTTTGCTTGTAAGGAACAAGCACGACAGTTTTACAGTTTTGTTACGTTGCTGCGTATAAATAGGCCAAATATTGTTTTATTTCTCTAGTCCAGTGATTGTCTTTCAATTATCATGCATTTTCGTTATTATTGCGATAAGATCTTGACAACTGTGTCCTTTACGTAAACTACATGCATCGAAATCCCGTGCCACATTAGTGAGTAGTATGTGTTAGACTTCCGTTATATCACCAGGTCTATAACAGATTTCCTCCAAAGGCGTGTCTGTTATTCTTTCAAATAACCACCTGGTCCCGGTTTCGAAACGTGTCATTTCGTCCCCTTTCCAGTGTGTTACCATTGTATCAAATCACTTTATATCATATATCCACAAATTGCTGCTGTTCCCATATCTGCTTGCCTGTTTATATATCTCACTACAAAAATGAATAAGCCTTTATGTCTTTGATAACATGAACGTGTCAAGTAATGTGTTTGGGTTTAAAGTGTGGTAACAAGTAACAATGGGTTAAGTAACATTTTTCAAATGAGAATATCATTATAAATTCAGTATCCCTGATTCACTGCTTAAAAGTAGAACTGATTATAGCTATGGTATTCAAAATTGGCACCTGCCTTTCATAGGCAATAATCTACCAGAAAGAGAAATGTGGAGATCACGCACTAGTGAAGAACGGCACTTCCACCATCTTGCTTCCACACTGCTCAGCTCTAAACAAGTTACACAAAAGATTGGTGAAATGATGGATTTTATGTGACCATCTAAGAAGAACTGCTATTCAACAAATAGTCTGACTTGCCCGCAGGTACAATCTTTAGTTTTCGGGACTAGAAAGCAGAGGAGTCAGTTAATTTTTCTGATTGTTCCTGCTAGACCTATTCTATAGAGCTCAGGCGGTAACTGCTGGCGGTGGGAGGGAAGTTGTAATGTTATTGCTAAGGTCAGTTAGGAGATGGCTGAACTACGTATTGTACCTACTCAGGCAGTACAAAAATCAGTATCATTACTTCCAGGGGGGCAGATATTAGCCTTTGTTTTATGTCGACGTATACTCATTTTAATCAATACTTAACTGGAAACAGTTCTCCCAGGCTTTTGATCAAACCTTATCAAAACAAATGCTATTATCTGCCAGCAAAGCTGCATCTTCAAATGTATATTTATTTAGTTGCTGTTTATTTTACATTAACTTTTCCGTTAAAATTATCTCTGAAACAACGTGATGTAGTGGGCCACTGGAAATCGAGACCTCTGCGGTGGTGGTCGTGCTTGACCGATAATTGGTTAGACCAAAAACGGGTCTCACTATGTTTAATAAAACATCAAAACTGTAATATGCATTTATATTTCACAGTGTAACTGAATTAGACAACCAATAAACCACAGAATGCGTTTGCAGGGAACCAAAACAAGCACAGTTATTAATAATTATTTTCTCATTACTTTCAATATTAAAATATTTTGTGCTAAAAACAGAGAACATCGGACTCTGACCTTTGATAGGAGAAGGGTGAACGTTAGGATCTTTGACGACATGAAAATTTTCAACATAATGCGAAATGTTTTGTTTTCCATAAGTTAAAAGAAATCAAAATACTAACACGCTCGTGTAAAGAAGTAAAATACCAGGAGGAAGACGAGTTTGGATCCTGAAGGAATGTAGGAACAGTTGATGCAATATTGGCGTAATACTTACCTTAGAAAGCAGTATAAAAATGGCATACCCACATTTACAGCTTCTGCAAATTCAGAGAAGTTTTCATTTTGTCTGCTGCAATAAATTCTTTGGAATGCTGAACTTATCAGGGCTAAATATGTTGACTGAAATGCCATCAACGGTTTCTGCCGAAACCATACTGCAATAATACGATTTGGAGGACATGAATGAAATACAGCACCAGATAAGACAACGAGATAGAGTTGTAGTCTAACACTCATGTTATTTACTGCCAACATAGAGCAAGCAGTAAACGGAGAAAGAGAAATATGGAAAAATTCAAAAATAATAAATAAAAACTTATAGTTATTGTAGTAGAGACCGGAAATGTTTTTGGGGAGCAACTGGACGGAATAAAAAACTAAAACAAGGGGTATGGCGTACAGTCGAATTAGGTGGTGCTTGGATAATTCGATAAGCAAAAGGTACACGCAAAATAGTATACGTGATCGTTACTTAGCGAGCAAAATGATTGATAATGGCAGACATAAAGATGATACAGAAAATAGAAATTTGAGAAAGAGTTGTATTCAACATCGAATATAAATTTGACTGACAATCAGACAATAGAAACTTTTCAAATGTTATGTCATATATGGATAATAATGATTAGATTGGTTGATAAGACAACTAATTAAGAGGCACTAAACTGACAAGGGCATGAAATAAATTTATCGCATTAGTTGATTACTAAAATAAGGGATGTTTTGGTAGAACAGATCCTCATGCGTGAAGGAGTTGTTGATTTGGTCATGGAGGGAAGCGTTTGGGATAGGAATCGTAGAGGAAGACCGGGGCTTGAGTACAGTAAGCAGGTTCAAATTGACGTAGGTTGTCGGTGTCATGAAGAGAGAAAGAAACTTTCACAGGAAGTGCTGTAGAGTAGAGGCCTGCATCAAACTAAAGCTCGAAGACAACTAATACAGAAAAGACAACTAATAAAGAAAAAACAAAAACAAAAAAAGCTAATCAAGTTCATTTCTCGTCATCTTTGTATTTGGTAGGAACGAACTAAATGAAGTAATTAGAGACTTACATTAAAGATATCATTACCTGGTAAGATACTTAGAGAATGAGTTGGTAATAGTTAAATTTCCAATAAACTTCCTTCATAATAACACACTGATATTTTTAAGATACTCAGCGGTGTCCCTTAGTAAGGGTGTAACAGTTTTGCTTACTTGTTGCCTAGAGGCAGGCGTGTTTAATGAGACAAGGATAAGTGCAGTATGCACGAATAGATGTAGATCCATCGAGTAGCAGTGTTATCCTGCGAACACTGTCTGACATAGATACATGTCAGACGACATATTGTGGTGCTCGTTAAGGCCGGCCGGTCTGACCGAGCGGTTTCAGGCACTTCAGTCTGAAACCACGTGACCGGTATGGTCGCAGGTTCGAATCCTGCCTCTCGCATGAATGTGTGTCATGTCCTTAGGTTAGTTAGGTTTAAGTAGTTCTAAGTTCTAGGGGACTGATGACCTCAGATGTTAAGTCCGATAGTGCTCAGAGTCATTTCAACCATTTTGCTCGTTAAGCAATCAAGGGCCAGTGAAATCATTTTATTTTCTTGTAATCCTCTGGGCCAGCTGCGAAATAGATGTCTTTTAGGCATATAAAAAGTTTTGTGTAGCCAGTCACACTGCTGAGGGTATTATCTTTTATTATTATTATTATTATTTGAACTATACTTCCGTTTCAGCAATAAAGCCATCATCAGGTTATCTGTAATGGAACATTTAATAGATTTTGGTGCGTTTGTTGTATGACATCTGAGTTACGTGTGGATAATATGATTTTAGATACGTTTTCAAGTCTTGACTTCCATGCAATATCATCGCTTCTATTGCTGTTTGTTTGTTTACCGACGATATTATTTCACTGTTATTTTCGTAGCAATCAGTTACGTGTTCCGGTATGACCTGAAACTTCATTAATGATGGTCAGAAATAAATTTAATTTCCAGATGAAATTTCGTGATAGCAATTATGTCAGATTATCAGCGATTTTGTATGGTTACATCTGCACATTGACAATTCTATCAGCGAGATATTGGGTCATACTTAATGGATGTCTGTGTGGTGTTGTGTTACTTCAATTTTGTCTCTGGTTGTAGTATGATTTATCCAGGATCTTGGTTAATAGAGTCAATCAGGTTTTCGATGAACTGTTTATATTTTAGCTCAATTTGTTCGTTGAGAATTAAATGTGGATTTTTCTTGTGTGTAAATATGTGTCGGTTTCCTCCAGTACTTCATCATCTGTCCTTTTGGTGTTATGTGTAAAATATTAACTTCATCATCTGTCCTTTTGGTGTTATGTGTAAAATTTCGACAGCGTTTTCCAATCGGTCTGTTGTGTGTTGTTCATTTTGAACGTTGTGGGAGAAGGTGTATGGGTTGTTGTCACTTAGTCTAACATGTTCTCGATACCTAGTGGTGAAGTTCTTACCTGCTTGTCCTATGTACAATTTTTCACAGTCTTTGCAGCGAAATCGATATATACCTGGGTTTGAGAATATTGGTGGTTTCCAGTTGCACGACTCTATTTTTGTTTCTATATTACGTCGTATTTGGTAATGGAAACGTATGTTGGTGTTTTTCAGGCGTGTGTTAATTGTCTTTAATATACTTCCCAAGTATGTGGTAGATATATATGAAATTTTCTGTTTTATTGGTGTGTCTCTGATGAGTGTTCTCTCTTTAGGTACAGCAGATCGAGAGGTTTTCTATGTTTGTTATATAACCCTGTGGTTATTTATTGTCTGTATTCACTCTGTTGTGCCACATATTGCGGGGTTTTAATGTTTTTATTTTATTTTATTATTATTTTTTTGTATAGCGTCATGTTCTAGAAGCACGTTAACCATTCTACTTTTTTTCATCTGGGCCTATTACGAAGATAACAACGAAACAATATAGTCAGCAAGCTAATACACAGCAAAGAATGGGCGACATTACATGGAAGCCTGGACTTGAAAAGTACGTAAAATCATATTATCCGCAAGTAAGTCACATATCATGCAACAAACGTTCCAAAATTTATAAAATTTTCTGTTACAGATAACCTGATGGTGTCTGTATAGCTGAAATAGCCGTATAGATCAAATTTAAAAAAAAAGAAAAAAAAACAATGATACCCATAGCAGCCTAACTAGGTATTCACAGTTTATTGTTTTATTTTTGTTATGTGTGAGCATGTCAGGATAAATAAACCAAAATTGTGATCTTTTTGCTTTTAGTGTGTCGCAGTACTCTGTGGAAATAGTTATTTGCTTTTGTAAAGCAGTGACATTTAAAACTATTGAAGGGCCGAACTTGTTACAAGGTATCTGTTTCAGCGATTACTTTCAGTTTATCACAGTTTGTCAGCTCAATGTATACTCCGCCAAAATGAAAATGATTACGTCTAAACATCCCTTTTTAAGAAAGAATATATTTCACGAATTTCTCAGTTCAGTTTACTCGACGTATTTCCGTCGATGTGGCATCATCACTTGGTACAGAGACCTCCACTACTGTCTTACTAGTCAACAGAGCTGTCTGTTGGAGTGGTGTGCTTTCCTTGCCGGTGACCGTCTCTGATTTTTCTGGGATAGAAATATCTGAAAGGGGAACCGCTGAGCCTCGTGTGACTTAATGAAGGCTTCTTCAACTAAATTATCAACGTCAATGTAACATTCAGTCTCGGTGGCGTCGTGTAGAAGAGATGTACTAAAATGTAGACCATGTGATGTCAGCTCATCTCCTTTGCTAAGTTGGCTGTTTACAGATGGTTAGTGTGCTGAATTTCAATCTATAACTCAAATTCTAGAAGTTTGTCTTACGCAGAAGAAGGAATATACAGAGGCAGATCGTAAAGAAAATGTACAACCACGCAAGGAATATTGTACTTTCACGTCTGGAAGCAATTCATGGAATTGTGTCTATCGTTTAGCATCAAGCAAAGTAACGAAGACTCCTTCATGACGACTCTACAAAAAGAAGACGGTACAATGATCTTCAACTTAAAAGATATGTTGAAGGACATTTTAATATACCTTATACCAGTAGATAAAGTAGACGAAGATACGCAAAGACGTTAGGAGTTTTGCTACAACAGGTGAAATAACAGACAATGATAAGGATTTCACACAACAAGAAATTTGTGAAGTACTAGAACATATGGATCGCAAACGTTTGTCAGGAGGAAATGGTGTTCATACTATAAATATAATCTACTTGAATTATTCAACACACTCCCTCAGTTTATTACAAGAATCTATACTCGTTGCCTTCAAACAGGGTGCTTTCCAAAACTATAAAAGAGAGCTAAAATAGCACCTACAGTCAAGCCTAAAAAAAACACAGCGTAGCAGTCACCAATTTAAAGCAAGTCTTTTATACAGAGATGCGAAGATTCTGGAAAAACGTTTAATAAATCGCAAAATACATTTCATCTACTCCAGAGATCTTGCAGACAAAAATCAGTACGGTTTTTTCCCACATACAGGGTGACTGATGCATTAAAGGCAGCAAAAAAAATTATCGATAGCAGTCCTACAGTCAAAACTTGTGGACAGATGGACCATCTTAATATCTAGGAGCCATAACCGATAGTAAGTTTACATTCAACAAACGTATTCAACACACTGCAGATTGATGTACAGCTTCAATTAACGCTCTCTCAAGATCAGCTAGACTAAAATGGCGTCTGCACACTGAAGCACTACGCACTATTCGTAAAGGAGACATATTACTAATAATATGTTACGCCTCGCTGGTCTGGGTTGCAGCACTAGAGCGACAATAAAGTCACCTCAAAATTAATAGAGCACAATGCTTAATCAATTTAAAAGACAGTGAAAGCGACGCCAGTAGCTCTTAAGGTACAAGAGATAGCCAAATGTTATCAGATAGTCAATTCTAAAGACGCCAGAAAGGCTATAGACATCGGCCTCGAGAACAAATTGGCCACGCCCAGCAGAATTTTCAGGAATAACTGAAAGGAATAAAAATATCGTCTACTGTGTTGAAGTATTCACGGATGCAAGCAGAACAGAAGATTGAGTCTGTTCACGAACAGCAGTAGTTATGAAGCAGAAGCTTATTCATCAATTTCAGCTCAGATTGGATAAAGAATGTTCAAATAACCAAGAAGAACAATTTGCCATTCTAGAAATGCTTGAATCAATGACCAATCTAACAAATATTAACACAGTTTCAGTAATCGACACTGACGACACGATAACTTTCGATGCGTTAAGAAATCCGAAGAATCATAACGTCTTGATTGGAGAAAGACGATCAGTATTCAGAAGATAATAGAAGCACAGTAGGCAAGTAGACTTCAGTAGTGTGAAAGCTTATACAGAGCCACGGGGCAATGAAATATCTGTTAATTAAGCTAAGAAATCTACAGAAATATAGCTACAAGTGCAATTAGGAATAAACTAAGAAACAAGTTTATATACAAATACTACACTGAGTGGTAACGAACTAAACCGAGGCGAAATACGAAGCCCTATTTTCCTACAAGCAGTCAATGTGTAGCGATCATGCTACCACTATCACCAAATTTTATAGCTATGTTAACAGGTCACGGAGAACTGAAAACCAATTATAAACAATTGAAGACAACTGAAGGCGCGCTGTGGACCTTTAATGGAGGTGATCAAACCATTGAACACTTGCTTTTAGACTGCAGTAATTTAGTGGCAGGGGGACCTCTCAGGAGGCAAGCAAGTGGAAAAGGACGATGATGACTCTTAATAAACCAGACTTAGTTCATATAGTCACAACATATTTTATAATTCCATAATTTGATAACATTGATAGTTCTATGATAATTCTTTGGCGACAACTGTAATTTCATAGATGCCCTGAAAGACCTGGATGTATCCTAGAATCATAACGGATTTGTTCTAAATCACTTCGTTAGTGTAACAGTTATTAGATTCTTCATGGCACAAAGGGCACATATCTTTACTTCAGTGTCTATTTAAGATGTATATTTCTTGAAGACTCATATCGGTACATGTAGATATAAGCGTGATATTTAAGTTAATTGTTAAGTTTTACGCATTCTAACTTTTTTTTTTGGGGGGGGGGGGGGGAGGGGAGCAAGGCACCGGATAGAACCACATGAGTTGTATTCTCTTTGTTGATAAAAAATTTACAGATAACGGTTTACGTTAACCTTCAAATATGTATTATTACATTTTAATAAGGCATGTTCAGTAGTTAAATAAATGAAAATAAAATGTAGCATAATAACACTTGGAGCGCGACACTGAAAATGATCAGATCACCTGTAATCTGTCTGGTAAAATAAAATTTTGAAAACAAGCGGTGTGCTGCCAGTGTCGGTATTTTAGAAATTAAAAATGAAATTCCTGTGTTTCGTGCGAGGTGAAGAGCACCGACTGTACAGAACTGGAATGCTTGGCATATTTTGCAGGTCAGCTGTTGGATAAGGAACTAGTTTTTGTGGCACCAATATTGAGACTGATAGCAAGAGAGGTGCTACATCCTCCAGGTGTCGCGACAGGTTATTTGAGAGGCCAGGATACCCTCCACATAATCAGATGTTCATTAACACTCTGATGCTCAGGTCCTCTCAGATGTTCAGCTCAATGTGGAAGACAGTGGCCTACGCTGGCACTCAGTCTTAGCACATGGAAGCCGAGATTTCAGTTCAAGTTAAGCTCAATTTGTTGCTCGTTCTTGCCTCATTAATATCACTTTTTTTTAGAAAACCAATTCCTTTATGTCTGCCCTCTAACCACCGTTACAAGCCTCCGTAGGTGAGTGATTAGTGAGGCTGAATGCCATGTGAGCGACCCGGGTTCCATTCTCAAACGGGTTGGGGAGCCGGGCTTTGTGTTGTCGTGATCAAAATTTCACCATCATCGACATGCAAGTCGCTGAAGTGGTATTACATAAAAACACTTCTACCAGACGGGTGAACTCCATGAAAGTGAACTCTCGGCCAAAACATGCGACATACACATTCATTCATACATTCAAACTATCGCTTAGATCCTGCTTTCGCCCACCGACCGTGTGGTAGGGCATTGAGCAAACAATTACTCGAGTTTGAGATTTCACGTTTTATTCCTTTCACTGCTGTGTGCGACATGTTGCAGTTCACACACGAGGAATGTGGGTTTCAGGCTAAGAAAATTCCTTATTAGACAGGCCTACAGTGCTATGGGCGTCTGAATACGTTCTGAGCCGACGACTTCTCACTACTGCGGACGACTATCTCGGTGAATAAAAATGTTTGGAGTATTTATCACACAGAATGTGTGCCTCAGTGCGTGCCGTCATTTGCAGAAAACTTCCGATATCTTGAATCGTTTATAAGGCTATTGTTATCACCACATAATTCACGATGCAAGGGAGCGTATGGCTCGTCGCACGCGGGCGCCCTTCGGACATAAAACCCGGTAACTCTAGAGCGAAATGACATATCGTTCTGCTCTCATTTTTAAATTAAATTTCGATATTATATCCACATTTCATTTCCTGCAATGTATGAGCTAAAATCAACCATATGCATTGCGTTTCTAGCTCTCCAAAACTTTAAAAATTTCGTGAAACGTTTTACGTACTTTGAAGCTGCACAGTAAGTACAACGGATAATTGATATAAGATGTGCAAAAATCAAGTTCTTTCACCCAATAGTTTTCAAAAAATCAGTTGATATCTGTCATATTGGCCAAAACGACGTCTATGAGCACAGACAACAGCATTTGGCTATCTGCACAACTACAACCACAGCGGCCTCATCACAGAACGCAAAGAACTCGTCTGTAGCAGCGAAAGGATTAAACTCCTTTCTTACCAATTCAATTTATAAAGCTGCTATCTTTTATACAAGATATTATTCAAAGTACATCGTTGTTTACCGAGTCCACTGAAAGCTTTGTATCACACCAGTGTTTGTAGTACTGCCATGCCCACCCCCCCTTCCCCATGTCAGGTAATGGACCTTGGGAAATCCGACACACATGAACTGTGGAAAACCACATTCAAAAACACCGTCAAGAACATACTTTTCCGTAAACAGGACCCGATGGCCGAGAATTCCATTTACGTCGTAAGAAAACACGAGAGGAAAGAGCAGCTGAATATCATCTACTGCAGTCAACAAAGCATGACCACATTAAACAAAATATGAAAAAGAAAGGATTTATATTAATTTTGCCAATAAATTATTTGCCACGGATGGGTAGCATGCTTTGTTGGGAAAATTTCCAAACGCCATATCCCGCTAAAATTTGTTCATTTGCTATAAATGTTCAACATATTGCAGTTCACACACGAGGAATGTGGGTTTCTGGGTAAGAAAATTAGTTACTACTGAAAAAAGGAATAAGCGTTGTGACGTTCACCTGCTTTACTTCTTCGATGATAGCCTTCGGTGTTGACGTGCTGCATTGTTATACTGGCTGAAAAATGGGGGGTGGAAGTTCAACACTGACTACTGTAAATGATGTAGCTGACAGTTACACTGAGGAGTTTCACAGTTCTTTACTTTCACTGTTCACAACCCCCGCCCTCTCCCCCTTACACAGTTACATGGCCAGTTCACTATTGCTAAACGATAAGGCTCATTAATAGCTTGCTGGCAAACATCAGTATACTGCTACAATAGTTTACTGCTGAACATCTACGAGCAGTAAATACCTAACCAAACCTTTCACAGTTCTTGCAGAATAATGTCCGCAGCTCGTGGTCGTGCGGTAGCGTTCTCGCTTCCCACGCCCTGGTTCCCGGATTCGATTCCCGACGGGGTCAGGGATTTTCTCTGCCTCGTGATGTCTGGGTGTTGTGTAATGTCCTTAGGCTAGTTGGGTTTAAGTAGTTCTAGTTCTAGGGGACTGGTGGCCATAGATGTTAAGTCCCATAGTGCTCAGAGCCAATTGAACCTTTTATTTTTCTCAGAATAAGGTATGTGTGACTCTATTATTCAAATAAATTGAACCAACACTGTCATTGTTTAACACATGGCCTATTTTTGTTCCAATAATTCCATTGTTAAGTTAATGCGTTATTGTTACTCTTACTGATACAGACTTACCGTCTGAAAATCGGCCGTGGACTGACTGTATCGGGACCAAACATAGGGCCTTTATAAATCCTCACAATAATAGGCACTGAAACTATACATTGTTCGATGTTTAATTTACGGAAATTACAATTAAAACATAACTCACTCAGTTAATTGAATACATTGAGGAATTCCTCCTTTTAACAGTTCCTTCTATCACAAATGTTATGCCGAATTATTTGTTTAAATAATGAAATTAACAGATTTAGTTATACAGACAATGATTTGGCAAATCTAGTAATTATTTTGCAATTAACTAAGGGCTGGCTTTGCTAATATGTTTTCTGAATAGAGCCAAATACATA
Source organism: Schistocerca gregaria (assembly GCF_023897955.1). Classification (NCBI taxonomy): domain Eukaryota; kingdom Metazoa; phylum Arthropoda; class Insecta; order Orthoptera; family Acrididae; genus Schistocerca; species Schistocerca gregaria. The sequence continues at coordinate 533,347,888 of NC_064921.1, forward strand.
CTTCACGAATTCTAGCAGTTCTTCTTCCAAATGTTTATAATTAGTACAAATTTATATTTGTTTATAAGTCAGCAATCGAATTTAAGTCACGAAACAGTTACTGATTTCACACTGTAACAGAAGATATTAACTAAGAAAATTCGAAACAAATTAGGAAATTAATTACATGCACAAAACTAAGCACAGAATTAGACCTCGTGCTATATTCGTTAAGACTAAGGGACAACTCTTCTCTTCTATGGAATTGCAGATTATACCCATGCATGTTAATGGTAATTAGGCAAATAATGAAAAGGAAGTAGATAGCAAAACAAGAGAGGAAGTAAAGAGATCCCAGCTTGCTTCGTCACAACCTCATGTTTTAAAGATACATGTTTGCAGCGTATGACTCTGAATGTAAACTCCTATTTGAAAACGTGTCTAGTACCTGAGCTCGGAAACAAATGAAACACAGACCATGTGTGGTTACGCATGAAAGAGTTTAGGCGCGTGGGTTCCGTGCTAGACTATTTTGAGGAGAATGAATTTGGTGTGGTTCAGCAATATATCGAGTTCCATTGAAATGATGGCCACAAAGCCAAGATCATAATATGCTGGACAACACCCTATGGGGAATAATGGAGTCCCATGTGATTCAATGACGGTACAAGGCTAATGAAGAATTGAAAAAAAGTGTAGAGGAAGTCTTTTGAAGCATACTTTCTGACATGTTCCGCAACATATCAAGGAAGACACAGATAAACATAAATCTTTGTGTAAATTACTAGAAGCACAATTTGTACATACAGGTACTCGAACATACCATGTTCTATGCAGGTTTTCATGGCCGATATTTGCATCTTTACGATTTTTCATTTTATGAGCGTCAGGCCATATATCTGTGTCTAACATTTCGTCTCCCAATGCTGGACATGTCATGAGAGAGGCTACACGAGATACCACACTTGTATTCTCAGGGGAATATAAAAGCTAATTAAAGTCTGTTTGATTACTCCCATCGAAGTGCAGTGTTTCAGTAAATCAGGAGTCTTACCACAAAGGACATATGGGTTAGCAAAAATTCACAAACCTGGCGTTTCATAATACCTGTTACTAGATGTATTGACTTTTTGCCCTACGGGATTGCCGAACACTAGGCCTCCCCTCTACAGCCATTTGTAGAAAAACAGACACTTATATCAGATATTCTGGTCATCTTGTTTTAAAAATTAAAATCCTTAAAGTTGATCTAAGAGATATTTGATGTTGTATCACTTTTTCCTATAGTTCCTCTTAATGAGATGGTGTAACAGTTGGAAGGTATTATCAGGAAGGATAATGAAGATCTCGGTAAAAATCGTCTCGTATCGATTTACTCTCAACGGGACAACAATAGCAATCTGATGGAACGGCTGTAGGGAAATGATACACCTCAGATATAGCGAATTTGTATATGGAAAAATCTGAAGGAAAAGCCCTTGAGGCGGCTAACTAGAATCCGTGTAGCTGGTGTCAGTCCATTAATGATACTTCAGTTACATGGTGTCATGAAGAAAAAACTGTCAAAATTTCTGAAGTATTTGAACGCTATTAAACCTAACATTAGAAAGAAGGTCAAATTTCCTTTCTTCATGTACAAGTTCATGGAAAACGCGGAGGAATATTATGACATTAAGTCTATTCAAAGCACACTCACAAGATACCTTATAAAAATTCCTACCACTATCCCAAGCAGAAAAGAGGAGTGATAAGAACATTTTTGGGTGAGGCTAATAGAATCCGTGAACCACAGTAGTTCGAAGAAGAGCACAGTCATCGGAGAACTGCCTTCAGGAGAAACAGCTACTCCATCAAAGAGATAAACAGAACACTACGGACTAACAGATCTGGAGCTTCCGGTTAAAAATGAACCTGCTGGATGGAAAGTTCTCCTGCTATTCGTAAAAACAGTCACGGTTTGCATCAGCACAGTACTAAGAAGGCATTGATGCAATGTTTAAACCAAAATGTATTACTATTTGAACAATGTGAAGAACCTACAACCGTGCTTGCAACAGGAGGTCCATACAAAGGCCTTGTTCATGTGATAAAGTAAATAGGAACTACAAAAAGAAGCCTTTACAAATGGCATAAGGAATTCTTAAGAAGTCGGCCTTCGTGCTAAATAAAGCAAAAAGTTCGACCTCTTCCCCGCTACAAATCAGACGTCGGTGCGACTCCGGGATCTTAGGTAGCGATCTGATGACGTCACGAAATGACCATTGCATGGATAAGTAGAAACTGTTGAGTTTTTATAGATTCTGATGCTGTCTTCAACTTTAGAAGACGAAACGCTAGGCGAGGAAATAAGTCTTGCACCCTGGCCTAATGCTCATAAACCAAAAGTACCGGGTGATTAAAAAGTCAGTATAAATTTGAAAACGTAATAAACCACCGATTAATGTAGACAGAGAGGTAAAAATTGACACACATACTTGGAATGACATTGGGTTTTATTAGAACCACCGCATATTGTTAGACGCGTGAAACATCTCTTGCGCGCGTCGTTTGCTGATGATCGTATGCTCAGCCGCCACTTTCGTCATGCTTGGCCTCCCAGGTCCCCAGATCTCAGTCCGTGCGACTATTGGCTTTGGGTTACCTGAAGTCGCAAGTGTATCGTAATCGACCGACATCTCTAGGGATGCTGAAAGACAACATCCGACGTCAATGCCTCACTATAACTCTGGACATGCTTTACAGTGCTGTTCACAACATTATTCCTCGACTACAGCTATTGTTGAGGAATGGTGGTGGACATATTGAGCATTTCCTGTAAAGAACACCATCTTTGCTTTGCCTTACTTTCTTATGCTAATTATTGCTATTCTGATCAGATGAAGCGCCATCTGTCGGACATTTTTTGAACTTTTGTATCTTTTTGGTTCTAATAAAACCCCATGTCATTCCAAGCATGTGTGTCAATTCGTACCTCTCTATCTACATTATTCCGTGATTTATTAAGTTTTCAAATTTGTACTGACTTTTTGATCACCCGGTATTTCAGGGTCAACATAATGTTTCAACCAAGGTGAACGGGTAGCGTCGCGGACACACTGTAGAGGACTGTAGCCTCTGAACTCTTGAAGCGGAAGTTATACTAAGCCTCTGAAGTTCCTGAGGTGACATTTCATGCTAGTGGAGTGGGAGTTCAGAATAAAAAGGTGCGGATTTGACGTGTGATTGGGGCATGAATTGGGGGCACGATGCGCGTTAACTCTGGCACGGGCCAACTTCTGGGCCCGAGCCGCGGGACTGGCCGGCAGCTACCGCCTTCCCGCGGACTCGCCTGCCCGGGAATCACTTCCCGCGCCGCCTCCGCTGCCCCCGCGGCGCGCCTCGCCTCCCCTCATTGCGAGAGATTGATTCCCGCGGCAACGACGGCCACCCGCAAAGCCCTCCGAGGCTCGGGTGTGAGGCCAGAGGAAGGGGAGGCGAGGGACGAGTCCCAGGGGGGCCGGCCAGCCGAGCCCTCGGCTCAATCGGATCTGCCGTGTGCCGCCTGCCGCGCCCTGCCTTGCCTTGCTGCCTGCCCCAAACGAAAAGCCGCGCCTTCCCGGAACACTGCTGCACTTTGTTTAACGTTCCGCCCAAATGCTGAGTGAAAGCTCCTTTAACGCATTGAGCGCTACTTTCCGTACATCTCTTCGACGGTACTCCATACCAGGCACGAACCCGGGATGGATTTGTGTGTGTGTGGGGGGGGGGGGGGGGGAGGGGGGACACGGGTGATCAAAGTTTTCTCACTTTCTTTTTAATTTTATCCATATTTCGCAGCTTCAAACATGACTGTATTCAATATACTGGAGGTATGAATTAAAAATCGCCTGCAGTCACGACTTCTCTTGTTTCATTAAGTACACGATGCATTTCGAACCCAGTGTGTCCATCATCAGGTGTAATTTCTCTTAATACATGATTTATTTTTCTCTTGAATGAGACGTAATGCATATTCCTGTTACGAAAAGGTTTGATGTTAGGTTATGAATTTAGTAAGTCAACAGCGGAAAGTATGTGCTAAACAGTGAAAAAGATATACTGTGTAAACTTACCACATAATCCAAGAAAAGCATTCTTAACGTTTTAGCACCAGCGTATATTCTTTTCTCCGTCGTTTTCGTCCATGTCACTTCATTCAAGAGGCACATTTGCAAACACATTTTTTGTAAACACTTCAGGCCCCCATCTGGCCGAGCGGTTCTAGGCGCTACAGTCTAGAATCGCGCGACCACTACGGTCGCAAGTTCGAATCCTGCCTCGGGCATGGATGTGTGTGATGTCCTTAGGTTAGTTAAGTTTAAGTAGTTCTAAGTTCTAGATGACTGATGACCACATCAGTTAAGTCCCATAGTGCTTACAGCCATCTGAACCATTTTTTGTAAACACTTCACAGAAGTTCTGTACATGATATTGTCAAAGATGAATTTATTCGTAGTGCTCAAGATACTATTAAACAATTGCATTCTCAACTAATAATAAGATAGGAAACTTAGTGGTCCATAACATAGAATCAAATATGCAAGCCTACGACAACAGAGTACAGTTCAAAGTATCATGCCCCAGTTATCCTGCCTACTACTTAGGGAAAACAGGTCGAAATTTCAATATTCGTTTTCAAGAATACGTAAGTGCTTTTAGGCTCAATCAGTCATTGCGCAACATATGTTGCAAACGAAACCTGTCATCACCAATTTAGAAAACAATTAGATAGTACTATATAACGAAGCCAATGCTAAGACCTAAATCTGATATACCTCCTCAAAATCAAAAAACTAGAATCTATGTTCAATGGACAAACACTTTTCGCAAGCCACAGTTATTTCAGTAATTTCCTGCATATGTCAATTGTTTAATAATTATATCTTTAGCACTGCGAATAAATTAATCTTTGACCACACCACGTACAAAAACATCTGCGAAGAGCTTACAAACATGTGTTTGCATATGTGCCTCTTGAATGAAGTGACATGTACGAAAACGATGGAGAAAAGAGTATACGCTTGTACTAAAACGTTAAGAACGCTTTTCTTGGATTATGTGGTAAGTCTACACTGTACACCTTTTTCACTATTTCGCATATACTTTCCGCTGTTGACTTACTAAATTCATAACCTAACATAAAGCCTTTTCGTAACAGGAATATGCATTTCACTTCAATCAAGAGAAAAAATAAATCATACATTAAGACAAATTACACCTGATGATAGACCCACAGTAACGCAATGCATGGTGTACTTAATGAAACACGAGAAAGTGTGACTGCAGGCGATTTTTGATTCATACCTCCAGTGTTTCTCACATTCTTTCATGTCGGCCTCCTGCTACACATTCATTGTAGTGTCATACCAACTTTTAACGTAACACAAATGTCTAGGACTTAAGAATTATGTTAAAATATACAAGGTGTTTCATAGTCTTTGAATCAGATGTCTAGTTATGATAGATCATGTCATGGGAACAACTTTTGTTAGTGATAAAATATTTGCTGACACTTCCAAGCGACGCTAGGCGCCGTTTATAATTGTTTATACACTCCTGGAAATGGAAAAAAGAACACATTGACACCGGTGTGACAGACCCACCATACTTGCTCCGGACACTGCGAGAGGGCTGTACAAGCAATGATCACACGCACGGCACAGCGGACACACCAGGAACCGCGGTGTTGGCCGTCGAATGGCGCTAGCTGCGCAGCATTTGTGCACCGCCGCCGTCAGTGTCAGCCAGTTTGCCGTGGCATACGGAGCTCCATCGCAGTCTTTAACACTGGTAGCATGCCGCGACAGCGTGGACGTGAACCGTATGTGCAGTTGACGGACTTTGAGCGAGGGCGTATAGTGGGCATGCGGAAGGCCGGGTGGACGTACCGCCGAATTGCTCTACACGTGGGGCGTGAGGTCTCCACAGTACATCGATGTTGTCGCCAGTGGTCGGTGAAAGGTGCACGTGCCCGTCGATCTGGGACCGGACCGCAGCGACGCACGGATGCACGCCAAGACCGTAGGATCCTACGCAGTTCCGTAGGGGACCGCACCGCCACTTCCCAGCAAATTAGGGACACTGTTGCTCCTGGGGTATCGGCGAGGACCATTCGCAACCGTCTCCATGAAGCTGGGCTACGGTCCCGCACACCGTTAGGCCGTCTTCCGCTCACGCCCCAACATCGTGCAGCCCGCCTCCAGTGGTGTCGCGACAGGCGTGAATGGAGGGACGAATGGAGACGTGTCGTCTTCAGCGATGAGAGTCGCTTCTGCCTTGGTGCCAATGATGGTCGTATGCGTGTTTGGCGCCGTGCAGGTGAGCGCCACAATCAGGACTGCATACGACCGAGGCACACAGGGCCAACACCCGGCATCATGGTGTGGGAAGCGATCTCCTACACTGGCCGTACACATCTGGTGATCGTCGAGGGGACACTGAATAGTGCACGGTACATCCAAACCGTCATCGAACCCATCGTTCTACCATTCCTAGACCGGCAAGGTAACTTGCTGTTCCAACAGGACAATGCACGTCCGCATGTATCCCGTGCCACCCAACGTGCTCTAGAAGGTGTAAGTCAACTACCCTGGCCAGCAGGATCCCCGGATCTGTCCCCCATTGAGCACGTATGGGACTGGATGAAGCGTCGTCTCACGCGGTCTGCACGTCCAGCACGAACGCTGGTCCAACTGAGGCGCCAGGTGGAAATGGCATGGCAAGCCGTTCCACAGGACTACATCCAGGATCTCTACGATCGTCTCCATGGGAGAATAGCAGCCTGCATTGCTGCGAAAGGTGGATATACACTGTACTAGTGCCGACATTGTGCATGTTCTGTTGCCTGTGTCTATGTGCCTGTGGTTTTGTCAGTGTGATCATGTGATGTATCTGACCCTAGGAATGTGTCAATAAAGTTTCCCCTTCCTGGGACAATGAATTCACGGTGTTCTTATTTCAATTTCCAGGAGTGTACTTCTAAGACACTCTGGTTATGCTCCTAAGGCATTTTGCAGCATTCGCGTGCAGTGTGTGTTGCCTATAACCCAGTCATCTGTTCTGAATGAAAGGGAAGAAAAATGGTTCAAATGGCTCTAAGCACTATGGGACTTAACTGCTGATGTCATCAGTCCCCTATAACGTAGAACTACTTAAACCTAACTAACCTAAGGACATCACACACATCCATGCCCGAGGCACGATTCGGACCTGCGACCGCAGCGGTGGCACAGTTCCAGACTGTAGCGCCTAGAACCGCTCGGCCACTCCGGCCGGCTGTAGTGTAATCAGTTGAAGGTATTACAGTGTAACGAATGTAAGCAAGGGATAGTATGTTCTTTTATATTGTAGGAGTAGATGTAGGTTAAATATTTTAAGACATTAGGTTTAAGTTGACCTGTCCTACACAGGGTGTTACAAAAAGGTACGGCCAAACTTTCAGGAAACATTCCTCACACACAAAGAAAGAAAATATGTTACGTGGACATGGGTCCGGAAACGCTTACTTTCCATGTTAGAGCTCATTTTATTACTTCTCTTCAAATCACATTAATCATGGCATGGAAACACACAGCAACAGAAGTACCAGCGTGACTTCAAACACTTTGTTACAGGAAATGTTCAAAATGTCCTCCGTTAGCGAGGATACATGCATCCACCCTCCGTCGCATGGAATATGTGATGCGCTGATGCAGCCCTGGAGAATGCCGTATTGTATCACAGCCGTCCACAATACGAGCACGAAGAGTCTCTACATTTGCTACCGGGGTTGCGTAGACAAGAGTTTTCAAATGCCTCCATAAATGAAAGTCAAGAGGGTTGAGGTCAGGAGAGCGTGGAGGCCATTGAATTGGTCCGCCTCCACCAATCCATCGGTCACCGAATCTATTGTTGGGAAGCGTACGAACACTTGAACTGAAATGTGCAGGAGCTCCATCGAGCATGAACCACATGTTGTGTCGTACTTGTAAAGGCACATGCTCTAGCAGCACAGGTAGAGTATCTCGTATGAAATCATGATAACGTGCTCCATTGAGCGTAGGTGGAAGAACATGGGGCCCAATCAAGAAATCACCAACAATGCCTGCCCAAACGTTCACAGAAAATCTGCGTTGAAGACGTGAATGCACAATTGAGTGCGGATTCTCGTCAGCCCACACATGTTGATTGCGAAAATTTACAATTTGATCACGTTGGAATGAAGCCTCATCCGTAAAGAGAACATTTGCACTGAAATGAGGATTGACACGTTGCTGGATGAACAAATCGCAGAAGTGTACCCGTGGAGGCCAATCAGCTGCTGATAGTGCCTGCACACGTTGTACATGGTACGTAAACAACTGGTTCTCCCGTAGCACTCTCCATACAGTGACGTCGTCAACGTTACCTTGTACAGCAGCAACTTTTCTGACGCTGACATTAGGGTTATCGTCAACTGCACGAAGAATTGCCTCGTCCATTGCAGGTGTCATCGTCGTTCTAGGTCTTCCCCAGTCGCGAGTCATAGGCTGGAATGTACCGTGCTCCCTAAGACGCCAATCAATTGCTTCGAACGTCTTCCTGTCGGGACACCTTCGTTCTGGAAGTCTGTCTCGATACAAAGGTACCGCGCCACGGCTATTGCCCCGTGCTAAGCCATACATCAAATGGGCATCTGCCAACTTTGCATTTGTAAACATTCCACTGACTGCAAAACCACGTTCGTGATGAACACTAACCTGTTGATGCTACGTACTGATGTGCTTCATGTTAGTGCTGTAGAGCAATGAGTCGCATGTCAACACAAGCACCGAAGTCAACATTACCTTCCTTCAATTGGGCCAACTGGCGGTGAATCGAGGAAGTACAGTACATACTGATGAAACTAAAATGAGCTCTAACGTGGAAATTAAGCGTTTCCGGACACATGTCCACATAATATCTTTTCTTTATTTCTGAGTGAGGAATGTTTCCTGAAAGTGTGGCCGTACCTTTTTGTAACACCCTGTATAAAAAGTACCCGCCCTGTACGTGATGTACTCACATGGGACCAATCAAATCAGATCAGATCCTGCTAGGTCGATGAAATCTTGTCATCCCACGGTTCGCGAATTCAATAAAACAACGCTTAGCGTCGTCAGGGCGCATCAGCGAAGATTTTCTCTCTAACAAAGGTTGTTCCGTATTACATGATTTAGCACCCCTAGACGTTTGATAAAAATACTTTGAAGCACCCAGTATAAAATCTGTTAATTACTAAGAATAAGTTGGTGACATTAATGCTTAATACATCACTTTAAGAGTTATAAGTGACAAAATATTGTTTCCACCCTAACAATGAAATGTATGTCAGTATGGGAATAGTAACCAATAAAAGTGCTCAGTTTATTACGTATTTCTAAGTACACGAGCACAAAATCTGTGTTAAAAAGTTTGAAAAAATGTGCAGGAAATTAGCAATATCAACTTTTGTTATTAAACAAGTGCTCTCAGGAGGCAGACATTTTCATAAAGGATTGGAGTTCACAACCAACTTTAGATCACGCATATCAGTTCATATCTCTAGCCACTTCAGTATCTGAAGTATCATGAATGCCTCTTCAAGTACGGGGAAGTAGTCCACCTTGCCAGCTGCATCTGTAATACACGTTTCACCCACTGGTACACTTGCCATCAGCTACAGTAGCAGTGTTTGAAACTGCATTCTCCTTTGTAACCTCTACCCGGCAATTCAATTACACGATCGGTCAGAATTTCATCTGCTATGGAACTACGCTACCTTCATGACAACATTAACATAGATCTAAATGAAATATTTACGAACGTCAGCATGAACCTTAAAACCATGAAAATCAACAAACAACGAGTAAATAATGTAGTGACTGCATTCAGGTGACTGTATATACTGTTTTCTTCAGCTTGCATGTTTCCAGTAATCATCTTACATGTGCTCAATCGGCGGAAATAATTTATATTATTTCAGCGCCTTACAATTTCGAGATAATTTTGAAAGAATATCATCTTTCACGTCTATTCTTCATTAGAAGAAGCATTTCAGAGCATATAATCAGCAAAACTGAATGTACCTAGGAACTGAATTCACGACGATGTATTTGTCTACGCGTGTGGCGAGGAAGATATATGTATGTTCTTACGAACTGCTTCTGTATTGATTGTACACTTTATAATGCAGGTACTGTAACTGTGAATTGATCTTGCCGTTGCTTACATCATAAGATATCAGAAGCGTAAATCCACAGGTGACAAATGCTAGCTGCGCACAAAACCAACCCTGATGGCGAATGTCTTAAAGGCCATCGGCAAATATGCATTCAATCACTCGCTTGTTCGCTAATGTCTGAAGCCTATAGACTTTGAAACAAAAAATGGTATTAATACGTATCAGAGATACTATTGTGAATACGTTAGTGTCAATAAATCCTTCCTTGCATTAAATAAAGCAATAAACAGCACTTAAGACCAGTGACGTATATATTTACCAATGTCTTTTAAAGGGTTAACATAACTTACAAGAATAATAATTTACACAATAAAAATCAAAGCATGCACTCACAATCGTGAAAATAGGTCTCCAGACAATGGCTATGTAAGTGGCTACATCTAAATGAGAGAAATGTAATTTCTTTCAGTTGTTGCTGCCTACGGTGGAAAGTCAATGTTACTGCTATTTTTTTCCTAAGTGTAGGGCTTTTTCCTTTGTCTTTCCCTACACGGCTACCTTTGTTTTCCTGGTTTTGGTTGTGGACTCACGAACAGTTCGTATTTGTTGTTGGGAGGGTACACCAGCTAATGAATGAGCGCCTCTACTCGGCTCTAAAGCCGCTCGGTCCATTCGGTTCAGTCCTCAAGCGAAAAGCTCAAGAAGAGTCCTATGCAGATGCTTTTAGTAAAATGCTCTTTGCGGAAGGTCTTGACCACCATAAAACACCTGTGTTCCAGACACTGTATGTTTTATGTGAAAAGTAAGCCGTCGTTCTGTAGGATTCAGGGAGGCAGATAGCGAGCTTATTTGTAAGCTTACATATAAGAACGTAGTTTTTCACCACGGCATTTCTGAATAAAACTTTTTATTGCAGCATCATATTTGCTACTAAACTCAAAGTGAACGACTTCCTCTAACGCAATCGTGTGGAGTTAACTGCCGCACTAATAGACTATGTGGAACTTTTGTATATAGTTGATCTAATTATGTCATTGAGTTGTCACAAACTCACGGACTTACCGATATTATGTCGACGTCTGCGCTGAAAAACATTGTGGTCAGTTTGGATGTGATCTCTCTGTTCGAAAATGTCCCTGTCGAAGATACATTAAAGATATTAGCAGGCAACTGTCCTTCTCAGACTAATCTGTTCCGCCACATTTTGATGGCCATCTGTATTTCGAATAGTGATAAATTTTATGACTGACGGAAAGTTATCAGTGGATAATTAATTTATGGAACATTTCAAAGAAAACGAGTTACACTCAGCCCCCCTTCGTCCATCTTGCTTTTGTCGATATGTTGAAAACTCCTTTATGATCTAACCACATTGGATCGTGACTCTTCGCCTGTTCATTAATAGTATGAATAGTATGCAAACTAACATTGAAGGAAAATTAACAGCTAGATATTTTACGCCAACGAAAATTACAATCGTTCACTCAGTTTGCCGCAAGTCAACACAAGGAGATGTCCTGACTGACTCACTCATCGTCGTGCAGCCCAAACCGCGAAAGACAGACACCTGAAATTTGGAAAGGGTATTGATCTTATACTGTTGGGTCGTTTAAGAAGGCATTTTTCTAAATTCCACCTCTAAGTGGGTGAAAGAGGCAATGAAAAGATTTTTGAAAATACGTCGCTGCTAAGCTAGACTACGAAAACTGATATTTGGTACCTCGGTCAGAAATACATAAATATATTTTTCACAGTTTTTGGATATTTAAGTCCTATTGAGGTGAAGTAATGCGTGAAAATTGTTCCTGAGAATAAATCATTACTAAAGAATAGCTGCAGAATCTTTCGAGCTGTATATCTGAAAATTGGTAATTACCATCTTGGTTGCAAATTTAAAAAAATATGTTTTTCACTGTTTTTGGAAATTGAAGCCCTAAACGGGTGAATTAGGGTATGAAATGTTTTATGGAAATATTTCATTATGAAAGAAAAAAATCAAATGGCTCTGAGCACTGTGGGACTTAACTTCTGAGGTCATCAGTCCCCCACAACTTAGAACTGTTTAAACCTAACTATCCTAAGGACATCACAAACATCCATGCCCGAGGCAGGATTCGAACCTGCGAACGTAGCGGTCACGCGGTTCCAGGCTGTAGAGCCTAGAACCGCTCGGCCACCCTGGCCGGCCATTATGAAAGCAATTTAAAAGATAAATCTAAGGAATTCAGTATTTGGCTTCTTGGTTAGAAAGTAAAAAAAATAGGGACTGACTGTCTGACTCATCATTCCCCAGCCCAAATCAAAAAGCATAGAAACTTGAAATCTGGAGAGTTCTTGGACCTTATTAACTGAAGCATCGTTTAAGAAGGAATTATTCGAAATGCCACTCCAAATGAGAAACATTTGGAAAATGTGTCGTTATTAAGGCAATTTTAAAGTTAGAACCGTAAAAATTGCTGTTTGGTTTCTCAGTTTGAAATTTAAAAAATGTAAATCAGTATTTTTGGAAATTCAACCACCAAGGGGATAAAATAGTGGGTGAAAGTTTTTGCTGTCAATAAATTGTTATTAAATAACTACTTTCGCAGTCTTAAAGCTACATCTAAGAAAGTTTGTATTTCACTTCTCAGTTACAAATAAAAAAAAAGTGTTTCAGAGTTTTTGCAAACTCAACCTCTTTGGGGTAAAATAAGAGATGAAAGTTTATATGGAAATACATGATTATAAAGGCATCTTTGAAGTAAAATATACGAAAATTTATATTTTTAGATTCTTTGTTATAAATAAAAAATACGTGTTTTAATAGTTATGAATTCAGATTCCAAGCAGATGAAATAGGGAGTGGAAATCCTTAAGAAAATATTTCGCTGTCTTACAAAATGTTTAAAGCCCTCAATCTGTGAAATGTGGTATATCACGTCTTTGGATAGATATGAAGAAATATGTGTTATGTGTTATGGGTTTCAGGTTTCTATGGAAATACCACCACATAATGCACAAGACGTGATTAACAAAAGCCTTGGATTCCAGCTACCAGAACCTATTTTTGGTCAGAAGTACATTCGGAAAATACCATGCTTCGATGGCCTTAATTAGCGTGAAAGGCTTAGATGATGGTGCAATTTGTAAACAACATAAAAATACGATTAAAGTAAAATAACAAAATATCTGTGCAGACCCCACATTCTAAGCAAGTCAAGCAGCGGGCCCTAGGCTAGTACACACTGATCAGCCAAAACATTATGACCACTGCCCACTGCGATGATGGATGCTGCGTGGAGTGGAATTCACAACCATAATCAGATATTAAGGCCAGCACATATCGTGGGTACGTTCCAAGCAGTGTTACAGAGAGACAGTGAAGAGGGGCGCATGCACCCCGGATCAATCAAGGACGAGGTAGAAGGACAGCCAGCAGCCGATCAGAAGTAGAGAGTAGTCAGTTTCAGCGCCGCGCAACCAGAAGGCGCTGACGCGATGCACCAGCAGCTGACGGAGCAACAGACACTTCAGCTGCGAGAAGGCGGCGACAGACTCTGCAAGCTAAGTGGATTTTACAGTATTCACTGGAATACTGCTGAACACAGAGTGGCTGCCTGTCTGCGTCCCCAAGAGCTAGAATACAAGAATTTCAGTGAATATCAGGAACAAATCACTGCTTGGTACTTGTACCAAGTGACCCTTAAGTAGTACTCAATTAGTTCGAAGAGCTGATGACTGATTAGCCCAGCCAAATGGCCAGTAGTTAGCAGACAGGGGTGACAGCCAAAGTGCTCGTCTCTGGCAGAGATCCATTCTCATAAATATTGAGAATCCCTGACATTCTAACAAGGGATTTTGATTCGACACTGCATGGAATGAATGTGTTTGTTAGAACAATAAACAGTAATAACTTGCTGCGTCAGCAAGATATTCCTGTCAGCTCTCGACAGCTACCATTATTCTGTAATCTAAGCCCTCCAACCAAGGACATTTACTCCCTCTCATCTCCGTTATAAAGGAAGATGAAAGAAAAAAAAATAGTCTAAATCCACATTGTCACACCGAGTCGAATTTGATGTAGTGAACCTTTGCCGGGACGCGGCAATCTCTGCATTTCAGAGTAACGTTTTCTATTATTTGTTGAATATACAGTATCTTACATTACAATTTGTATCCTCTACGTCAATCTCTAGAAAGATGCAAGTTATGTCTCAATATACTCGTATACCGTGCCACATTTCTAGGTAGTTCTTTCCTCACAAGATTTTCCTGGTCCATTCTGTGAAGAGATTCCTCATTTCTTACCTTATCGCACCATTTAATTTTCAGCACACTTCAGTAGCACCACATCTCAAACTCTTATATTCACTTCCTTTCCACCTTTCCTGCAGTCCATGATTCCTTCTCGTACAGTGCTATACTCCAGACTGCTTGCTTACTCTGCCGGCCGGTGTGGCCGAGTGGTTCTAGGCGCTTCAGTCTGGAACCGCGCGACCGCTACGGTCGCAGGTTCGAATCCTACCTCGAGCATGGATGTGTGTGATGTCCTTAGGTTAGCTACGTTTAAGCAGTTCTAAGTTCTAGGGGACTGATGACCTCAGATGTTAAGTCCCATAGTGCTAAGAGCCATTTGAACCATTTGCTTACGCCGTTCTTTTCATCTGACGGGCTTCGCCTTTTGTATCAAAATATCGTATTTGGTATTGTATTACAAACCTTATACGTTAACCAGTTTCCTAATCGTGCAAAGGTTACAGTTCGCCGGCATATTCATGGTTAGTTTGGTGCTTACGAGTGCAGTTCGCATTTTGATCGTCGTTCCTTGACAATTTCATCTGTCTGTGTTTACACTTGTATAATGACTTGATTTGACCTTTCATCTTTTTCGGTACACGACGTGTACAATACAGACATGTCGTCAATCTCCTTGATACAGACCGATGACCTCAGCAGTTTGGTCCCTTAGGAATTCACACACACTCGTTGATACTGTAAAAGGAGAGTGTAGGATACAGCCCGATCCTGCATCCGTTTAAGTACAGGCATACTTAAAAGTGTTATGTACGTCAATAAAGGAAAAAACAGGTTCTGCGGTCTTCAGGAACTAGCAAATGACATCGTCATTTTTAATGTTTTCCGTCGTTTGTTAGTTCCTTGTATATTCTGGGAGATGTAGTTCGTCTAATGCAACACACAATCTTTCATTTAGCTGGACTAGACCAGTGGTCGTCAAATTGTCGACTTTTGGCCCGAAGCAAGTGTTCATGCGACCTGCGGTTCTCAGCCTATTTTCTAGTAATACTACTGACTAGTTCGGCATTGCCCGCTATTCAATTTGTCAGTTTTCTATTAAAACCAAAAGGAGAAGATTAGCTGTGTTTGTAGTGCAATATCGAAAAAAATTCACTTCCATGTATTCGTGAAAACACTTTTGAAATTATGACACAGTTTCTGTACGTTCATCGCCGCTGATTCGCATGTCTCCAACGCTATTTCGTAAACGCCTGTTCATAGCTCTATGATGGCTACTGTTTTCACCGACGGCCGTTTTCGTTTCACATTTGACAGCTGTGAAAAGCGCTGTCAGGTGTCATGGACTCCTGAAGTTGACTCAACTGTGGCAGTGTCTTAGCGGTAAAAAATAAATGTATCAAAACTTCTTGCATGATGCGACATTTTATCCACTGATCTCAAAGTTTATGGCGTCCTATCTCTTGAACTATATGTCGTATTATGGTATAATTTTGCAGGTACATTCTGCGGCATATGTGGATACTGTCGGCAAAGTACGTTGCTAGTAGAGTTAGTAGCAAAGAAGAAATAAATTTAAACGACAAGCACGATGCGCTCACGCTTCTAAGTGTTTATGACGGGTAGATGGTTCTTACCCCTACAGCGATTGTTGCCTGACAGAAGGGATATGGTTACCAAGTTTGGTTGAAATTTCTCTGGTGGCTTAGGAGATTTGGAACATACACATATACATACATCCATTTCAATAGTATGTATGAAGACACATCTAGCAACTAAAAGCAGAGTCAAAACGTTAGCTGCCGTTAAAATCTTCTTAAGGGTGTAGTTTCCCTGCTCAGTAACAAACAAAAACACTTACAGAGACAGTAACATTTTTAAGATGTAGCTCAGCTGACGTCGGTTAAGTCGGCCATGAAGTAAGTAAAGTTTGCCACTTAGCTCAGGTGCCGAAGGGTGACCAGCTCGGCCACTACCATGTTAGACGACGCGACAGGAATGTTTTATTATTTTTGTTGTAGTTCTGAGAACTCACAAGCGTGTTCAGCTCGTACTGATCAGTTGCTATGGCACAAATTTTGACACGGATGTAACATGGGTTTGTGAAAGTGCATTACAGAGGGGCTCATCTTCAAATGCCGTACGCACTGTATCTGTAGCAAGGAGCAGTACATTAATTAAGGCTGTTGTAATAGAACACAGTGAGTGAAAGAGAATTGGCATTTAAAATTTTCATCTAATATTCAATAGTGCATTTAAATATAAGTACAAATTCTATTATTAACTCACTTCATTTGCAGACATACGTACCAAAACCAATAACAGTTCACCGTGCAACTATAGTGTCACAACTGATAAATAGCTGAGATTACAAGCAACCTGAAAGGAACATCACTCAACACGAAGTGTTTCGAATGGTGCCGAGTTTCAACGAATACCCGCCGCTACCTTATTTATTCCGTATTATAGCTAGTCTACTGGGGCTCATAACATATTAACTTGTGTAAGTCGCCTATTACTAATAAGATTCGTACATATGTAGCAGTCACACAATGTCTGGGTTGGCTTTTGAGCACAAACGTTTCATGACCATCGAATTAGATGAACCATATCTCAAAGAACAGTGACTAATATTCGATACTAATTGACGCAGCGGAATATAGGATGTTCAAAAACCTGTCGAATACTTTGAGAGGTGGTAGTACTCATCGAAACAAGAAAAATAAGTCCAATAAACATGGTTCCGAAAACGTATTTTTCCGAGATAAATACGTGTTTATAGGATGGCCTGCGCGACCCATGGTTGTGGATATTAACACAGTCGTTGCATTGGCGCTCCGTCAGATGGGTCGGGAACGTATGAAGAAGTCTTACTCACAGTACTCTACTTACCGTTGTGTGGTAGGAGTCGTGTTGTACGCTACGTTAGTTTGCGTGTTCTTGGCAATGGACGCCTACTACTCGACAAGCGAAATGGCGGATATGATATTCTGCTATGGTTTAGCAAATGGACATAGCCTGCGAGCCCATGCCCTCTATGCTGAAAAATATCTGCAGAGCAGAGTGCTCTCTGATAACCTGTTCGGCAGACGTTTCCAGCATGTGAGGGACACAGGTACCCTTGCATCACGGAAGACTGACGGTGGAAGGCCCCCCACAGTACGCAAGCCTGACATGGAGAAATATGTCCTACGTTCGGTGGAAAAAAAAAAAAAACCTGTGCGATGATTAGCAGCAGCAGCAGAAGGCGTGTCTCACTCTCTTATCTTGGGCGGGGGGGGGGGGGGGGTTCTCCGTGAACAATTGATGTACCCATATCTTCTACAGTGCGTTCAGGCCACAGGATGATCATGGTAGACGGAGGTTCTGTCAATGACTGTGCCGCAGATCACTTTTAACATCCAAGATTTTATTTGGCGATGAGGCAGGATTCACAAGAGATGATGATGTGAATTTCTATAACTAGCATGTACGGGCAGATGTAAATCCCCAAGCACATCATAACAAGGGGCATCAACATCGATTCATCGATTCTCAATCAACGTATGGGTAGGTGTACTTGGCGGTAGATTAGTAAGGCCAATACGTGCTCCCGCAGAGGTTAACTGGAGCGCATTTTCTGAACTTTCTCATTTATGTATTGCCCACGTTGCCGGAGGCAGTGACATTGCAGCAACGAATACAAATGTGCTTCATTCATGATAACGCAGCAGCACACTTCCGTCACAATTTGCGCGAACAACTGACGTAGACATTTCAGGACCGCTGGATTGGTCAGCCGTGGGAGTGGCGTGAGGGCGAGGGGGTCCCACACCTTGGTCTGCTCGTTCCCCAGACCTTAATCCCCTAGAATTTTGCTTATGGGGACACTTGAATCAAACCAGTGATTTGTGGACAGTACAGGGTCGCGTCCTCAATGCATGCTAGCAAGTACATCAACCGGATGTACTTAAAAGGGTGCGTCATTTCTTACGCCGCGGGTGCATTGTCATGAATGGACTCCACGTTGAACACCTCCACCTCATGTAAACACGTATTGCGTGATTTTTTCCTCGTGAGTTTCTCTGAAGAAATCTTTTCCCACTGTTTCACACGAGGAGGCGGAAGAGATAAGAGCTTAAAGTCCCGTCTACAGCGAGGTCGTTAGAAACGGAGCAAAAGCTCTGATTGCGGAAGGATGGGGCCGGAAATTGGCCGTTCCCTTTTCAAAGGAACTATCCCAAAATTTGCCGTGAGCGATTCAGAGAATTGAGAGAAAAACAAATCTGGATGGCCGTCCTACCAAATGCGAGTCCAGTGTACCAACCACTGCGTCACCTCGCTTGGTCACTTTTTCGCATTTTGACAGAAGTTTCGCTATTTCTCTGTAGAAACTCATAAAGTAAAGGCATGGCATCATCATCATCATCATCATTTGAGACTGATTATGCCTTTCAGCGTTCAGTCTGGAGCATAGTCCCCCTTATAAAATTCCTCCATGATCCCCTATTCAGTGCTAACATTGATGCATTTTCTGATGTTAAGCCTATTACTTCAAAATCATTCTTAACCGAATCCAGGTATCTTCTCCTTGGTCTACCCCGACTTCTCCTACCCTCTACTGCTCAACCCATGAGTCTCTTGGGTAACCTTGCTTCTCCCATGCGTGTAACATGACCCCACCATCTAAGCCTGTTCACCCTGACTGCCACATCTATAGAGTTCATTCCCAGTTTTTCTTTGATTTCCTTATTTTGGACACCCTCCTGCCATTGTTCCCATCTACTAGTACCTGCAATCATCCTAGCTACTTTCATATCCGTAACCTCAACCTTACTGATAAAGTAACCTGAATCCATCCAGCTTTCGCTCCCATACAACAAAATTGGTCGAAAGATTGAACGGTGCACAGATAACTTAGTCTTGTTACTGACTTCGTTCTTGCAGAAGAGAGTAGATCGTAGCTGAGCGCTCACTGCACTAGCTTTGCTACACCTTGCTTCCAGTTCTTTCACTATGTTGCATCCTGTGAGAATATGCATCCTAAGTACTTGAAACCGCCCACCTGTTCTAAATTTGTTCCTCCTATTTGGCACTCAAAACGTTTATATTTCTTTCCTACTGACATTACTTTCGTTTTGGAGATGTTAATCTTCATACCATAGTCCTTACATTTCTGATCTAGCTCTGAAATATTACTTTGCAAACTTTCAATCGAATCAGCATACGCGAGACTGCTCATTTTGTGTTCACATACCCTCCTGGAAATTGAAATAAGAACACCGTGAATTCATTGTCCCAGGAAGGGGAAACTTTATTGACACATTCCTGGGGTCAGATACATCACATGATCACACTGACAGAACCACAGGCACATAGACACAGGCAACAGAGCATGCACAATGTCGGCACTAGTACAGTGTATATCCACCTTTCGCAGCAATGCAGGCTGCTATTCTCCCATGGAGACGAAGGTAGAGATGCTGGATGTAGTCCTGTGGAACGGCTTGCCATGCCATTTCCACCTGGCGCCTCAGTTGGACCAGCGTTCGTGCTGGACGTGCAGACCGCGTGAGACGACGCTTCATCCAGTCCCAAACATGCTCAATGGGGGACAGATCCGGAGATCTTGCTGGCCAGGGTAGTTGACTAACACCTTCTAGAGCATGTTGGGTGGCACGGGATACATGCGGACGTGCATTGTCCTGTTGGAACAGCAAGTTCCCTTGCCGGTCTAGGAATGGTAGAACGATGGGTTCGATGACGGTTTGGATGTACCGTGCACTATTCAGTGTCCCCTCGACGATCACCAGAGGTGTACGGCCAGTGTAGGAGATCGCTCCCCACACCATGATGCCGGGTGTTGGTCCTGTGTGCCTCGGTCGTATGCAGTCCCGATTGTGGCGCTCACCTGCACGGCGCCAAACACGCATACGACCATCATTGGCACCAAGGCAGAAGCGACTCTCATCGCTGAAGACGACACGTCTCCATTCGTCCCTCCATTCACGCCTGTCGCGACACCACTGGAGGCGGGCTGCACGATGTTGGGGCGTGTGCGGAAGACGGCCTAACGGTGTGCGGTACCGTAGCCCAGCTTCATGGAGACGGTTGCGAATCGTCCTCGCCGATACCCCAGGAGCAACAGTGTCCCTAATTTGCTGGGAAGTGGCGGTGCAGTCCCCTACGGCACTGCGTAGGATCTTACAGTCTTGGCGTGCATCCGTGCGTCGCTGCGGTCCGGTCCCAGGTCGACGGGCACGTGCACCTTCCGCCGACCACCGGTGACATCATAGATGTACTGTGGAGACCTCACGCCCCACGTGTCGAGCAATTCGGCGGTACGTCCACCCGGCCTCCCGCATGCCCACTATACGCCCTCGCTCAAAGTCCGTCAACTGCACATACGGTTCACGTCCACGCTGTCGCGGCATGCTACCAGTGTTAAAGACTGCGATGGAGCTCCGTATGCCACGGCAAACTGGCTGACACTGACGGCGGCGGTGAACAAAGGCTGCGCAGCGAGCGCCATTCGACGGCCAACACCGCGGTTCCTGGTGTGTCCGCTGTGCCGTGCGTGTGATCATTGCTTGTACAGCCCTCTCGCAGTGTCCGGAGCAAGTATGGTGGGTCTGACACACCGGTGTCAATGTGTTCTTTTTTCCATTTCCAGGAGTGTATCTTAATCTCACCCAGCCAGTTTATTGTTTTCAACATATGATCCACAAATAATATGAACAACAGTGGAGACAAGTTGCAGTCTTGTCTTACCCCTGAAACTACTCTGAACCATGAACTCAATTTACCGTCAACTGTAACTGCTGCCTGACTATCCATATAAAGACCTTTAATTGCTTGTAAAAGTTTGCCTCCTATTCCATAATCTCGTAGAACAGACAATAACTTCCTCCTAGGAACCCAGTCATATGCCTTTTCTAGATCTATAAAGCATAGATACAGTTCCCTGTTCCACTCGTAACACTTCTCCATTGCCGGCCGTGGTGGTCTCGCGGTTCTAGGCGCGCAGTCCGGACCCGTGTGACTGCTACGGTCGCAGGTTCGAATCCTGCCTCGGGCATGGATGTGTGTGATGTCCTTAGGTTAGTTAGGTTTAAGTAGTTCTAAGTTCTAGGGGGCTAATGACCACAGCAGTTGAGTCCCATAGTGCTCAGAGCCATTTTTGAACTTCTCCATTATTTGCCGTAAGCCAAAGATCTGGTCCTGACAACCTCTAAGAGGCCTAAACCCACACTGATTTTCATCCAATTGGTCCTCAACTAATACTCGCATTTTCCTTTCAACAATACCTGAGAAGATTTCGCTGATTAAAGAGATACCTCTGTAGTTGTTACAATCTTTTCTGTTTCCATGTTTAAAAACTGGTGTGATTACTGCTTTTGTCCAGTCTGATGGAACCTGTCCCGACTCCCACGCCATTTCAGTTATCCTGTGTAGCCATTTAAGACCTGACGTTCCACTGTATTTGATGAGTTCCGACTTAATTTCATCCGCCCCAGCTGCTTTATTGCACTGCAATATACTGACCATTTTCTCCACTTCCTCAAATGTGATCCTATTTCCATCATCATTCCTACCCATTGTACATCGAAATCTGAAACATTGCTGATCGTATTTTCACCTACATTCAGCAACTCTTCAAAATATTCCCTCCATCTGCCCAAGGCATCAACAGGATTCACCAGCAGTTTTCCTGACCTGTCCATAATACTTGTCATTTCCTTCTTACCTCCCTTTCGAAGACTGCTAATTACACTCCAGAATGGTTTTCCAGCAGCTTGACCCAAAGTTTACAACCTGTTTCCAAAGTCTTCCCAAGATTTCTTCTTGGATGCTGCAATTATCTGTTTGGCTTTGTTTCTTTCTTCGACATACCTTTCTCTGTCTATCTGAGTTCTAGTATGTAGCCATTTTTGATACGCCATCTTTTTCCATTTACAGGCTGCCTTGGCTGTGTCATTCCACCAAGCTGTTTGCTTCATCCTACCTTTACACACTACTGTTCCAAGACATTCTTTAGCCACTTCTAGTACTGTGTCCCTGTACTTTGTCCATTCCTTTTCCAATTACTGTAATTGCCTACATTCGACTAAAGGCAATAAATACATAAAGAATGGCAAATGTGTTTTCCAGTTTTCTACAGTAATCAAAAGAGTGAATGCAAACAATCTGTTGGCGGTGTGTGCGGTGAAAATGGAGCACTAATGACGCAGCTTCTCTCGCACTATTCATAAATGTACGCGTATGCTTGCTAGCGCACCATTTGGGAATTTCGTGAAGAAAAGCCGAGCAGCTGGAGGATCTCCAAGCCGCCGCTGAATCACGTTAGGCAGACTGCCACCCCTCTCCATTATAAAAGTCGCCACTGTCAAACTTGGCAGCGACGGCGGGAAATCTTTCCCCTTGCCGCTGTTCTTTAGCTTCGTGGTGCTCTTGCAAGAGCCCTATCCTCTGGCCTCAATGCGCCGAGTTTCTCGTTTTCTTTCTTTTTTTTTTTAACATGCGCTTTTTTGTACGAGAACCGAGTGTTTTCGGTCTGAAGCTGGAGAGGAGGTCCTTGTAGCTTCTCACCGCCACAAGTCTTCTGCTAGAGGCACAATCAAGAAGTTCCTGAGGACGCCTCGCTGCAAGTTTACGGTAACGAGGTCGGGAAGAAGACGAAAGTACGTCCAGCCGGTTGTCGGTGTGTGACGTGAGCGCCACAAAGAAACACTTGCAGCGCCGGAGCCGCTGGTCTGGGTTAACGAAGTGTGTCATCCCGCGCCTCCCCAGGGACCGCTGCGCCTCCAGCGGCAGACTCGTCTGCCACATGGCGGCCCAGAAACCCCGTCCTCGTGGGGTAGCCTACAGTTCACAAAACTTTGTGCAAACACAACAGCATTTTGAACGCACACATAGCAACTGCCATCGACTTTCGTTAAAATTTGATAATTGGTGCGTGCGGAACACCGTACTGGATTCCGTGATTTCGTATACTAACTTGCGTGTTACGAAAGTATGCCGTTTCATGGCAGTGGTACGCTGAAGATTCATAAAATCACGCCTTTCATGGTGCGATTAAACATCATATAATAGTGTATTGACGTTTAAAACCTTCAAAAATGGCTCTGAGCACTATGGGACTTAACTGCTGAGGTCATCAGTCCCCTAGAACTTAGAACTACTTAAACCTAACTAACCTAAGGACTTCACACATATTCATGCCCGAGGCAGGATTCGAACCTGCGACCGTAGCGGTCGCGCGGTTTAAAACCTTATTGAGACTTAAGTTGCAGTACAATAGACCAGCTTTCGCTAGTTCATCGTGGTGTAGTTGTTACAAGCATTGAGTTACGCACTACAGTGAAGCGGTATAGCAGGTTCGCGTCCTGCCGTGTTTTTGTTTCCCTCCTTCATGTATCTCTAAGTTTCTGGGACTACCGTATTAAGTAAATAAAACTATGTTCTGTAATATTCGATGTTATGTAAATATAAGAGTGCTCTCTCTCTCTCTCTCTCTCTCTCTCTCTCTCTCTCTCTCTCTCTCTCTCTCTCTCCCTCCGCTTTCTTCATCGTGGTGTAGTTGTTACAAACATTGAGTTACGCACTACAGTGCAGCGGTATAGCAGGTTCGTGTCCTGCCGTGTTTTTGTTTCCCTCCTTCATGTATCTCTAAGTTTCTGGGACTACCGTATTAAGTAAATAAAGCTATGTTCTGTAATATTCGCCGTTATGTAAATATAAGAGTACTCTCTCTCTCTCTCTCTCTCTCTCTCTCTCTCTCTCTCTCTCTCTCTCGCTCTCTCCCTCCGCTTTCCCCTCCCTCTCTGAAGTTAATTGCCATTGTCAATAATTTTCAAATTAAGCATGAAACACGCAAATGCGAATAAATATTTAAAACTTGTTGATTATTAACCGTAATTTAGCACAGGCTGAACAGAAACAGAAACAAAATCTGAACGACTGAAAGAGAATTATAACATATCCATCGACAAAGAGCGCAACAGAACTCATCCATAGAACTACCGTCCCACACATCACATCAATGTGACCACCGCATTAGTTCGAGGTCAGCGAGCAATAACAACTCACAGATGGCACGAGACGACAGTAGAAGTTTAGGGTGTATAAAGTGTGTAGGGAGGCGTGGAAAACAGTGCCGCCATTGTCGTGATATGAAAACGGCGTGATTTATCTTACGTCGAGGGGCGATGGTGGAAGCGTTTCTGAAACGACTAAGTTTGTAAACCGTTCGCGTGCCGCGATGGTTAAAGCATACTGTGCATGGTACAATGGCGTTATCCAAAACTGGCGCCAGAGGCAACTGTGGTGCACCGTGGCCCATAAATGACAGGAGTGAATGACGATTGAAGAGACGAGTACGAGCGAGTAGATGTGCAACTGTTGAGCAACTGACCACCCAGAAGAACTAAGGGGCTACCGACTGTGTCTCTGCATCGACCACTCAGCAACCGTGGCTGCGTATGGTCGTCCGCAGCCCGGCCTGGATCATGCAACCATACTGTTAGTTGTTCGTCGGCGACGGAGACTGGAAATTTCACGCCAATACCGAGTGGCGATATGTGTCCTTTGCAGATAAATCACGTTTCATGCTCCAACGGAGAGATTGCCGTTAGAGTGCACAGGATAAAACCGGTCTGACAGCAAACACTCTGTAACAGTCATCGGAAGCATCCGGGACGGAGGAAAGAGTGCTGTGAGCTGGGAAATGTCTTCGTGGCATTCCTTGGGTGATCTCGTCATTCTGGAAGGCACAATGGTTCAAAATGGTTCAAATGGCTCTGAGCACTATGGGACTTAACAGCTGAGGTCATCAGTCCCCTAGAACATAGAACTACTTAAACCTAACCAACCTAAGGACATCACACACATCCATGCCCGAGGCAGGATTCGAACCTGCGACCGTAGCAGTCGCGCGTTTCCGAATTGAAGAGCCTAGAACCGCTCGGCCACCGCGGCCGGCGAAGTCACAATGAATCAACAAAAGTATGCATGCATTCTTCGGGACCACGTCCAGCCCTACATGCACTTTGATTTTCCTCGGCAGCCAAGCATGTTCCAGCAGGACAGTGCAACGCGTCACACAGTGTATGTGCGTGGGTAGAAGATCGCCAGGTTGAGTTTACCGTACTCACTTGCTCACCGGATTGCCCCTATTTCAACCCAATAGAGAAGCTATGCGTCCGCCTCGATCGGCCTGTTCACACCACGGATCCTCAACCGAGAATCCTAGCGCAACTGACCACAGCACTGGAATCAGCGTGGCTCCACACACCTGTCGGTACCTTCCAGAACCTCACTGATTCTTCTCCTGGCCGTCTCGCACCGGTTTGCACTGCAAAAGGTGGTTATTGAGGCTCTTAACAGGTGGTTGCACTAACGCTACTGAACAGTGTATATACACTATCTTATCAAAAATATCATGATACCCCTAAGTAATTCGGAATTGACCACTAGATGTCAAGAGAGGTGGAATCCCCAGTATAAAAGAACAGAGAGGACTGTGTTGTCAGTAGACAAGCAGTAGCAGCAGATTGCGTCAGCCGGTAGGGTACAGTGACTTCAACTGTAGACCGGTCATTGGATGTCTCCTAAGTAAGGGGTCCATCAGAGATATTTCAACCATTCGAAGACTCCCTAAGGCGAATGTTAGTGAGGTGACAGTGAAATGGAAACAGTTGGGTGCAACCACAGCTAAATTGATATCAGGCAGATATCTTGTACTGACAGGGATGGCCGAACGTTCCGGGTGATGGCTGTAAAAAGACGCATGAAATCAGCGGAAGGAATCACTCATGAGCAAAGAGCGACGCCACTGGAAAGTGGATGACTGAAACGAATAATTTGGAGTGATTAATGGTGCAGTGTGAGTGAAGAGTTTGAGTTTGGCGAATTCCTGGATAAAGTTGCCTACCATCATATGTAGTGGCAACAGTGAAGGAGATTGTCTTACGGTATGGGGACGTTTCTCATGGTTACGATGTGGACCCCTTATTGGGTTTACGAAAGAACAAAACGCTGAAGGAAATGAACATAATTTACACTATTGTGCACTGCTTACAGGAACATTTCGAGGACAATGATTGTCTGTATCAGCACTACAATGCTCCCTGTCACAAAGCAGCATCTGAGAGGCAATGGTTAGCGGACAGTAACATTCGTGCAATTGAGCGGCCTGCCCAGAGCTCCCAACTTAAATCAATTTAACGTCTTTGAGATGAGTTACAATGTCGACTTCGCTCCAGACACTCAGAGTCCAACATTAGTATCTTCTCTGGTTTCGGCTCTTGATGCAGAATGGACTACCATTTCTGTAGAGACATTCAGACACCCTAGTCAAAGTGTCCGCAGCACAGCTCAAGCCGCCGTGGAGATTAACGGTGGACACATACCGTATTAATGCGCAGTGTTAGGTGCCGGATATTTTTGATCAGGCAGTGTACTTCTAAATTAGTAGAAAAATCCTGCAACGTATGCTACATTCAAAAAAATTGGCCTACCTCGAACAAAACAACCATCTCCAGATGAACCACTATGTTTCTGCAAGTATTGTACATCACTCTGCGTATCATTTTGTCGTCCGTCTGTTTTTCTGCCTGTCTGTCTGTCTGGCCGACTGTTAAGACCCCTTTTTCTCAGCAGCGGATAGAGGTATCGAGTAGAAATTTATGTCAAACACCAATGTCTACGGTCCCTTGACGATAGAAATAATTTAAGCTTCTGAGTCAATGCAGTCAAAAGATACGGACATATCTGTCACATATTTTTACACTCGAAAACTCTCTCCTCAAAACATTGGGGAAGGTGGCCTAGCGGTCAAGCGCCTGCCTAGAAACCCAAAAGTCGCGCAATCTAATGTCGTTCGGACCATGGAGTTTTCGTTCGTTTTAAGCTAGCCTTGACCTCTGAACGATGCGAGGCGTCACCGTAAATAACACGTGGTTCGGAATTCATGTTAAACTGCAGGTTCCCTTTCCCAGTTGGATAACTGGGGTAGGTTAGGGACATGCAACTCGCCCACTGGCATCCAATTGAAAGACCTGCACCAGGTCAATGAGCCACTTGAAAATATTTGTATCATCTGTACACATAACTTGAGCGGGTTGTACTCGCACTTACCGGGTTCTTTCAGTAGGGCGGAACACCACAGCACTGACTCCTGCATGCGAGGGCGTTTCTCGACAATGAACTTTCTCAAAGATGAATCGACCATGTGGGCTGTAAGGATCTTGCATTGCAGCAATGACCTCCCCCGTCGTCTCATCTCGTGGTATGTGAAGCCTTTGTAAGGTTTTGTGAAAGATTCCCGTCTATATGCCTTAGCTTCCAAAAACTTTGAGTGAATTGTCACACCGCATAGCAACAGCAGCACATGCAGTAACAACTCCTGACTTGCTCAGTGACCGGGCGAGGTGGCGCAGTGGTTAGCACACTGGACTCGCATTCCGGAGGACGACGGACCAATCTCGCGTCCGACTATCCTGATTTAGGTTTTCCGTGATTTCCATAAATCGCTCCAGGCAAATGCCGGGATGTTTCCTTTGACAGGACACGCCTGACTTCCTTCCCCATCCTTCGCTAATCCGATGAGACCGATGACCTCGCTGTTTCGTCTCTTCCCCCAAATCAACCCATAATGCTCAGTGAAATGTGTGATGAGTCTGACTATCGTCAGGATACTTTTCGCGCGTCTTGTGGAGGACGAATTTAATATTTATGAAAGATAATTCAAAACGTTGACCCCAAACGTAATTGTGAAGGCACCCCAAGGCATTTTGTACATAAATGATAAAAGATATACTTTTGTAAATGCGGGTGCTTTTTTAGAAAACAGGAACTTTCCTCTCCTAGATGTACGTTAAAACTTACACCAAGCGTTCTTCTTCATTCAAGTAGGAGATATGGTCTTGTTGTATTGGATGAACCTTTTTTAAACTCACGATGTATGATGCAGCAATTGGTACCTGTACCATAGTGCTTCGGCTGTATTGCAACCATTGGAGGAAATTCTTCATGGTGGTGACTTATTCCTAAATTTTCCCCAGGAGTCTGCGTCAGAGTCTCTGGATGGGAATAACATTGTCGAATCGTTGCGCAGTTTCAACGTTCCATTCGGTTGTATAGATTCTTATTCGAAACTCCGAACACTACCAGCTCACACGATCGGGAACTCGAGAGCGTTTTATGATGAACAATTGATTACCATTCATACCGTTGTACCATATTTTTTTCAAAAAATGTTCAAATGTGTGTGAAATCTTATGGGACTTAACTGCTAAGGTCATCAGTCCCTAAGCTTACACACTACTTAACCCAAATTATCCTAAGGACAAATGCACACACCCATGCCCGAGGGAGGACTCGAACCTCCGCCGGGACCAGCCACACAGTCCATGACTGCAGTGCCTGAGACCGCTTGGCTAATCCCGCCCGGCATATTTTTTTCAAGGAGTACTAGTTAGATATTTCTCTTTACTTCAAAATCGGTCATTTACTTACCCGTTTATAACCGGAAGGTCGACGCTGGCATGTAAAAAGAAATCAGTTTTTCCTACTGAAATATCTATACGAAAAATATCGACATATCAATATTAATTCTAGCGATGTTTGCTATCGATCTTTTAATGTGACACACCAGCGTCTGTTGGACTTACTACATACTTGAACTAACAGACTTACCGAACCACGACCTATTACTCTGTCTGACTAGTTCAACACAAGATACCAATGACGGTACCAGTTTCACTTATAGTATGTATAAAAAGAACAAACAAAGTTCGCTTGTAACTCTCGATGTTAGGACTCGATGGACCTACTGTTACTGTAGGTTGGAAAGATACGTCCAATTAAGTGTAAGACTACTCTCCAGGCCTAATTACTACCACTAAACTAAAGAATGTCATGTAGGTGATGGAACTATTGAAGTGTTACGAAATATCAACCAAAGGAACTTCAGGCGATTACTGTTATTCTCAAAAAACTGATGCCACAGGTAAGTTGTCCAAAAAATCAGTTCACAAAGGCATAGCAACGTTGTCTAATTGAGATATGAACTGAAAAAGGAAGCGAGCAAATGGTTCGAGAAACTGGAATAAACTCAATTATGACAAGGGCTCACTACGCTTCTGAGGGGAGACTGATATATAATCACGTACGAAAGCTGTTGGTGTGAAATCTCTGGTGGATTTTTTTTTTTTTTTTGAGGTCTCACCAGTTTAGTAAGTCACAATAGAATACCTGGAAACAGATGATTTTAGCTTATCCTTTAGGTACGGTTTTCAAGTCAGTCTCCGCACACATAAGCCACGTTCATTCATATGGAACAATTATTTCAGAAAACAATTTGACTAGCCGTGCCAATATATCGATTGTAGTAGTTGAGAGGTAGAACAGTTATGCTACATGCAAAACCCGAGCCGATATATGAGCAGACGTAATGTCTTTGCAAAACCCTTATGTAACAGGTAGGGTGGCTGACGTGAGTCTGTGACGTATTTATAAACTTATGCTTTTGTTTTCATTTACCTCATAGTGTTACTTTATCCGCAAAATTTTCATTTGCAGATAGCTGTTGTGGAAAAGTTTTATGCACTTGTAAAATGTCGGTCCCCTCGCGATCCACGAATCTTGCCGAGACAGGACGGCTTGCGTGCCTCAGCAGCACAGATACCTGCACCGCCGCTGCAACTACATCGCAGGGATGTCTTTGGAAAGCTATGCTAATTTTAGGTAAATGAAGAGGAACTGCATCCTTTCCAGTAGTTGTAGGGAAAACAGTCTGGATGATTGACTGATCCGGTGATCCGGCCTTGTAACATTAGCCAACATGGCATTGTTGTCTGGTACTGCGAACTGGTGAAAGCGAGGGGAAACTATAGCCGTTAATTTTCTCCTCAAGGATATGCATCTCTGCTGTATGGTTTAATGATGATGGTATCGTTTTGGGTAAAGTATTCAAGACGTAAAATAGTCCCCATTTGTATCTATTGACGAGGTGTGCTCAGGACATGCCGTTATCAAATACAACAAAATTAACATTCTACAGGTCGGAGAAAGGAAAAGACAGATCACCTAATACAGTAGGTAGATCAGAGAATTTAAGTAGGGAAATGGTTAGGTTGAAGTTAGATGTACTAAAAATTAATGAAGTCCGGTGTCAGGAGCTACAGGGCTGTCCTGGTCAGCACAGGGTTAAATGAACAAAATAAAATTCGTGGCGTCATAGTTCTAATAATGAATAAGAAAACAGAAACGTAAGTTACGGTGAATATCATAAGAAAGGTATTATAAATGTCACGACATGATGAATGAAAGCTCCGAGTGCCTAGTTTATTATACTTCGTACCTACGGTCTTGGAATATTTCCATCATTAACTACGTTATGATCTATATCTTCGAAATCTGTTTTAGCTTTCAGCACTGTTTCTCTTCCTTGCAGACACTTCCACATGCAAACATAGATCTACCTACTGGAATATTAAAGAGAATTTATGGAGAAAGGAGAAGCAAGTGTACGTATACCAAGAGCTGAAATGCCAAGCCAATACTACAAAAGAAGAGAAGGCTTGAAGGTGGATGGGATATATAAAATGGCCTTACAAAGCAGGTAAAGGCAGTTTTATAGGAAGTGAAAAACAAGTAAATGGAAATGAAAAGGGATATTATATTGCGATATGAATTTTAAAGAGCACTGAAAAAGCTAAACGAAACAAGGCCCCTGGAATAGACGACATTCCGTCAGATTCATTGACATCATCGGGAGAGCCAGCCGCGACAAAACTATTCCACACTGTGTAGATACATGCGTCACGCGAATTACCCTCAGACTTCAAGAAGAATGTAGTAATCAGACTTCAAGAAGAATGTAGTAATCACGATTACAAAGAAAGCAGGTTTCGACAGGTGGCTCTGAGAACTATGAGACTTAACATCTATGGTCATCAGTCCCCTAGATCTTAGAACTACTTAAACCTAACTAACCTAACGACATCACACAACACCCAGCCATCACGAAGCATGGAAAATCCCTGACCCGGCCGGGAATCGAACCGGGGAACCCAGGCGTGGGAAGCGAGAACGCTACCGCACGACCACGAGATGCGGGCGTTTCGACAGGTGTGAATATTATTAAACCAACAGTGTAATAAGTAATAGTTGCTAAATAGTGACACCAATTAATTATAAAATAACGGAAAAAGCAATAGAGGCTGACCTCGGTTTCGCTGATCTTTCGTGTTTTGTAGTGCACTCTTAGATGTAACCAGTGTTGCCCTACTTCAATGCGTTTCCCAAGTCTTTCAGAGAAATAGAAATTCATGGTTTTAATAGCATGTTGTATAGAGGGCGCCGACCGTGGCATTAACGCAGCTAGCTAATACAGAAGACTGGAATTCCTCCCAATCGCAACGAAATGAATATTTATTTGTCATTACATTCACTCGTGTATCGCACTGAAGTCGCACTGGACTATTCATCTTTAGAGTTACAAACACAGTCTTTGTACACACTCTATTTTTATAGCTATTGGAGACTGAATAGAAAACAACAGTATCACCTATTCCTGGAAAGAATTGGGACTGCATTGTTTCCTAACCGTTTTGTTGAAGACCATTTCACTTTGATACAAAAGGTGATGGAGCTGTTATTTAACAGTTCCTAATTGCTCAGAATACTCGTTCGTTTCTGTACACGGGGAAGATATGTTAACTGCGTTTTTTAATTTTTTCATTTCAATTTTTCGGCTTTCAGTTCGTGACCATCCACCCATCACAATAATGGAAGACGATACGACAGCGTACTGAAGACGATTTCCTTGTTAGTTAAGACAATACCAACGTAAGGACAAAACAACATCTATTCCCCGAGGGGAGGAAATCTCCGACCCGTCCGGACATCGAACCCGAGCCCTTCGGTTACAATTTGTCAATTTATTTTAATCTTACACTAAAAACTCGAATGACAACACCCCAATAACTGTTGAAGTTTCTGGTGAGATCTGAATATTTTAAAAAAATTCGTGCGTAACTTTAGTTTGGTTGGTTTCGACGGGAAATTATATCGTTACAACTGGTGGGCCCGGGCCGTTTCGGCTATATCCTGCACTTGAGGCGGATGGGAAACTTCACAGAATATTGTAAGAATAGACTCCCCAAATAATTCTCTGTCACTTCCTCGTACATCACGTAACACCCGATCTCTACAGGAGTCAACACAGCGCAAAAACTTCTGGGATCCAGTTGGCATGTATGTTCAGTAATATGTCAAAATAGGGAGACAACTATCGCCCCTGTTCAGTACTTTTTCCCCCCACATTCTTCTGTAGAATTCTGGGCCTGGGTTACACTTTACACACGTAAAACGTACAAATGTAGCTGTAAAACATATTTGCTTAACTGTAGTTACGCCACTCAATATAAAAAATACAAGAGGTGAAAATTCTACAGCACATCTACTGTATTCCCATGTTCAGGATTATTCTGCAATTGGCACTTAAGCCTGTGGCAGGAGGTTCATGGACCCACTTTTACACTATTTCTCTACCGTTCCAGTCTCCAGCCGCGAGCGGGAAAAGCGAAAACTTAAATTTTTCCATGCGAGATTTGATTTATATTATTATGATGATTTCTCCTATGTGGATGGGTGTAAACGGAATATTTTCGCATACGGAGGAGAAAGATGGCGATTGAAATTTCCTGAAAACATCTCGCTGCAACAAAAAACGCCTCTGTTTTATTGACTGACACTACAGTTCGCGTATTATTTCCGTGAAAATCGCTCCATATGCTAACAGTTTGTACCAGACAAAAATTATATTACGTCTTCAGTGCGCCCAAAATAATTAATTAATACTGAAAACATGTTCTCTTTGTGATTTATGCTGTTGAGAAATGTGAAACCTAAAACCAAGCCGTATGCATTGTGACGGTACTGCCATTCAAATGCGGAGCGTTGGCTGTTTCCCCTCGTCCCTCTCCTTGCACTCAGACAGCCACTGTTCAAAGTGCTCTAGCAAATAAACGCCTCTCTGCTTCATCTCATCCATACCATTATTTACGTGATAGTTCTAATTTATGTTATTTGTAATTGTAATCCCAAGTTTGTAGTTGAACTGACAGTCTTTACATTTGTCATGTACCCGAAATTTAACGGATTCCATGCGGCACTCATGTGCAAGATCTCATTCTTTTCATGGCAATCCACGATTAACTTCATAAGCTAGATGCTAAAACTGGCATCAGTAGTCAATAACTCGTATCTACAGTTTATTTCGTATTTCTCCATTATGCTGAGTACAATCAGTGGCATTTTCACTGTTTATTTTGATTGATATTTAACAGAATATTCTCAGTCTTTCTAACTTTACTTAATTTTCAGTTGTTTACTTTTAGCACCAAATTAATTATTGCTATACCTAACGTAAAATGTCTCTTGTCTTT
This sequence comes from Schistocerca gregaria, assembly GCF_023897955.1. NCBI lineage: Eukaryota > Metazoa > Arthropoda > Insecta > Orthoptera > Acrididae > Schistocerca > Schistocerca gregaria. The sequence continues at coordinate 533,381,710 of NC_064921.1, forward strand.
ATTCTGTAGTTTTACCGTGTTTTACGGACTATAAGACGCACTTCTTTCTTCGAAAAATTGCCTGCAAAATTCAGTTGCGTTTTATAGCCGAAATTAATATAAAAGCGTAGAGTGTTTGATTTAAAATTCCCGCCAATTTAAGAATGGCCATGTGTTCGATGTTGTGGGAAAGCTACCTCTGTCTGGGAGTATTGGAGTTAACTGGCAGAAGCAGTGCACCGATGTGACAACATGAGTTGCGGAGATTCACATGCTTGCTAACTCTGTCTGCCTCACGCCTCTCCACTACAAAAACAGAACACTGTCTAGCCTATGATGCGGCATTGCAGTCTATTTTGCCAGTATAGTTGAACTGAAACTGATTTGTTGGTAGCTAGTTTCGTAATGGAAAAAATAAAAGATATTCACATGATGCGGGCAATAAATTGAAGGTAGTAGTATACGGAGAAGGACACGGAAACATAACAGATGAGCAGCATTTCGCCCCTCCACCAACAGAAAGAAACATTCGTGATTGGCGGGCTATTAAAGCAGAACTGAAAATAATAAGGGAGACTAACAGTGCAAATAGAGGACTGAATGCAAAATGGCCAAAACTAGAAGGTGACGTATTGAAATGGTTCACGGACACCATCAAAATGGCATTGGAATTAATACAAAAATAATTCAAATACACGTTCGTAAGCTAGCGCTACAGTGGAAGAAAAGACTTTAAGGACGGAGTTGATTCGTGCTAGAGGTCTATTAAGCTTCATGGACTTAGGATGCAAACCAAAAGCAAAATATTTCACAAAATTCTACAAGAGCATGAAGAGAAAATATTATCTTTCCTTCGCTTAATTGTTCAACATCGAAAGAATACTAGTCTGGAACTAAACCAAATATCGAATATGGACGAAATTCCTCTGACATTTGATGTGCCGAGTAACAGAAGTGTTGCTACGAAAGGCACCAGAACTGTAACTATAAAAATAGGTAGACATGAAAAAACTGCAGCACACTGTTGTCGTTTCATGTTGTGCTTGAGGTAATAAACTTTATCCAATGATCATTTTCTAGCACAAAAAATACCAAAACCTTCTGAAATACCACCAGATGTTGTTCACACACATGGCAAGGGATGGATGGAAGAGGCTGGTGTGACATTATGGATTAACAGAGTGTGGGAAAGAAGAAAAGGTGCTTTATTGAAGAACATTTCTCTTCTTGTGCTATATGAGCTTAGCAGTCATTTGAAAAATTCTGCGAAAGAAAGACTGAGGCAGGAAAATACAGAGCCCGTTGATATTCCGTGAGGACTTACTTCACTATTGCAACATCTTGATGTCTCGATAAATAAGCCATTTAAAGTGTATATGAGAAAGGAATGGAACTAATGAATTATGGATGAAACCCAACATTAATCCGTGCCGAAGGCAACTTTAAAACAACGTACAGTCAAACAAGTGTGGCAGGCGATAAAACAGCCGCGGTGTAGAGTCAGAAGACATTATTGTTAAATCTTCCAAGAAGTATGTTGTAAGTGACACTCTCGATGGCACTGAAGACCATTTTGCATATGTGGGAGACAACGACGACGACGAAGAGGAAGACGGGGGAGGGGGAGGGGGAGGAGGAGGAGAAGAAGAAGAAGAAGAAGAAGAAGAAGAAATCCCAGAGGAAGATTTTCAGGAATTTTAAAGGTCAGTTCAGTTTTATAAACTATTTTTTAATCTAGCTTTGCAATCTATCAATAAAAACGAGAAAAATATTATTTAAAAAAGTGCTTAAAAATTAAGGTGCGTCTTATAGTTCGTAAAATACGGTATTTACTAACTCGTTGGATGCGCCGGATTTAATCATATGAAGATGTAATTTCAGATCATAACGACAAAATTGGCCGTAACCTCTCGATTAGCACAAGACGATGAACTTTGCATATACTAAAGAAAGCAACGCGGAACTCCGTTGTCTGGTACTGATGGACGCATCGGTGCAGACCGACCGCAGTGTAATCGTCTGCTGCCGGCGTCATTGGATGGGGTATGGAGGGCCGTGTCGTCACCACACCCCTCTCCGCGCCGCTGTCTTCCATCTTGACTTTGGAGCTAACTCTCATCAAATAGCTCATCAGTTGCATCACGAGGCTCACTGCACTCCATTCCAGTTCTCCTATCAAGAAAATTCCCTGCCAGTACCAGGAATCGAACTCGGGTCCTTCTCATGTCTGTCAGACTCGCTGGACTCTGAGTGACGCACCTTCGAGCTGACCGAGCCAGTTATGTAAAAAATGGCAATTTTAGAATCTTTCCAAGACTTGCACAAATTCCGTGGACGCACACGAATCTAAGTACGTACCGCAATCGCGCGAAAGACAGCGATATGTGTGACACGTTAGGTGTATGCCGTCTTTGTAAAGAAATTTGTGTCTGGAAGTGCAATGAAGAGGCTTCACAGTCGGGGGTGGGGAGTTGTGCTGACGCTCCATAATGATACTCGAAGGTTGGAAGCTAGTCACTGGGAACATGGTTGGACATATCGCGTTGACATAAAACGAGAGCACGTCATATTTGTGGCCTAATGAACTCATTTTGGCCTATGTTTTTAAGAAGAACGATACAAAGTGCCTTCGGATGTGCAGGCAAATAAGACATTCATGTCCGTGGGAACATTACATCTTTCTTCTTAGGAAAACCGGCACTGAAATGTAGTTCTTATCCGTCGATACCAGGCAGTGACCTTCAATAAAAATGTCCCCTTGTGTATAGGACAAACGCAATTTGTACACTACTGGCCATTAAAATTGATACACCAAGAAGAAATGCAGATGATAAACGGGTATTCATTGGACAAATATATTATACTAGAACTGACATGTGATTACATTTTCACGCAATTTGGGTGCATAGATCCTGAGATATCAGTACCCAGAACAACCACCTCCGGGCGTAATAACGGCCTTGATACGCCTGGCCATTGAGTCAGAGCTTGGATGGCGTGCACAGGTACAGCTGCCCATGCAGCTTCAACACGATACCACAGTTCATCAACAGTAGTCACAGGCGTATTGCTCGGCCGCCATTTCAGCTGGTGAGAGATCTGGAGAATGTGCTGACCGGGACAGCAGTCGAACATTTTCTGTATCCAGAAAGGCCCGTACAGGACCTGCAACATGCTGTTATAAAACCAGGGAATGTTCTGTCTGATAATGGAGCGCAATTTGTACCTAGTGTGTGGGGGATGTTGATGCAAAGATCTGGGATAAAGCATATAAGGATTTCAGTGTATCACCCTGCGGGAAACCCGGCTGAGAGGTATATGAGGGAGCTGGGTGGCTATGTAGGACATATTGCAGTAAAAAGCATAGTACTTGGGCAGAATATATAACTGTGTTTGAGGATCTTATGAACACAGTGAAGAGTTGTGCGACAGGATTCTCCCCCTATGAGCTCATGAAAGATATCAAGCCAGACAATCAAATAGAAGAACACATAGACTTTCCTCCATCTCAATGCTTGACAAGTCAAGAGAAGATGCAGATGGCCAGACAGCAAATGTTAAAGAAAGGACATGAGACACAGAGGAGGCATGGAGAAAGGTATAAGACAACAAAGTTCAAGGAGGGAGATAAGATGCTGGTGAGGAACAAGAAAAAATCCAGTGATACTGATGGCGAAATCAAAAAGTTATTTGAATAATACCATGGACCCTTTGAGATAACGGGTTGTACACACCCTAATGCATATAGGTTGGTATATCCAGTGTCCAAAAAGCCATTTGGACTGAGAAATGTAACGAAGTTGAAAAAATATGTGGTGAAAGAATAAAGGGTAAGGAAGTGAGATTCCCATGTATACTATTCTCTAGTTAAAAAAAAGGTTGAGATTTAAGACATCTGTTGCACCTGGTGTTGATACTGGTGCGTGGGGGTAGAATTGTTGCTGGGACAGTCATGTAGGGCAATCACTAAATATGCAAATTGTAGAGGCATATGGGAAATAATTAAGTTTGCTTATTATAAGATGTCTCCATGAAGTGAGGGAAAGAACACTAATGGCTAAGTAGATGCTTGTAAAAGTTTGACCTTGGTCATTTTGTATGCCGTTTATGATTGAATCTAGATAGCCATGGAAATGTCATAAAAGAATGGGTTTCAAGATATTGCCAAATATTATGTGAAAATTTATATAGGAATTCATAAAAAAATTGAGTGTATTTATGTACAGTGATATAGCTGTATGGATGCTTAAAAATATAAGAATCTGCATCTGGGAATAAATTATCTTGATGCGGGGCGTAGAAGCGTCGGAGCTCCTGACCTGGGAATATTTTTAGGGTGAAATAGAATATATTTAACTATGCCATGTTTGTGTTTGATTTGTGTGCATGTTTGTCATTTGTACAAACCGCAATAAGAACTGATCAGTGAAAACAGGATGTTCCAGGGAGGATTTGGATAGCCTGATTCCTGTGATATGTGGGTCTGCATGTCTAGGCAAGATTTATGAGGATTTGGTTAAATTTTGATAGGATGGCTCGGCTAACGAGAGGAACCACAGTGCTGCTGGCTGACAAGTTTGGAAAGACTGTATTCCAATGCATAAACTTGTGAACACAAGGATCTGGTTACACCAACTTAGTGCAACTTACAGAAACAACTGTGTAAAAAGTGGAAGTGTTAATGTGCAGTGAGTGTGCAACCTACATATAGACTAACATGGGCATTTATTTTGCCTGCCCAATCAGACTCAATAGGAGACTATCTAATTGTATATTTGAGTTGGATACATGGTTGGATTATGTATGTATGTTTTCTGATGACTGTACTTACACTGATTAACTCACCACTATAACACTGTTCTACATGTTTTGGTGCCATTATAGTTCTAATTAAAATGTTTGATATATAAAGTAATATGGGTTCACTCCATTTGGTGCTACTTCATGTTGCCATTACTAAGGTTATGTCTCCATGAAGTGGGGGTGTGCAAGGTAACAGGGGATAATATGGAACTCTTTCCAGTAATTTAAAATTTAAAGCACAGCAGCAGATATAATATGCTGGGCAAAATAGACCAGAAAATACTTGTTTTGTGTATTGATGGGCGTTGTAGTTCCGTTGCATAGTGTTTTGGTTTTCTTTTAATTGCAATGAATTACATAAGTGTGGTGATAATTTGTAAAATTATATAATGTATTTAGATTTAAGTATTTAAATATTATAAAATATTGTAAACGAATTGTGGCCATGTTTAGCGATTATTTGGACTACTGTGGTGTCATGTGACCCGACTCAGGACTGTGGATATGAGCGGGAAAATCGTGGTCTTTGTGCGTGGTCCGTTGTGGTGGCAAGTTGGGAGCGGCAAAGTGGCGCGAGTGCAAGCATGGACGCCAGTGTATGCGAAGGAAAAAAGTGAAAGTGTGTGGGTGTGAGACAAACAGTGTACGAATTGCACCGATTCTTATTTGTGAACTTAAAAATGCATGGCCACAACGTTAAAGTGCTTCTTTTGAATAAATGAGTTTCAATCTGAACGTGTATAGTTCAGTTCACTGCTCTTCAAAAGCCAGCCAGTATCTGACTCAACAATAGGAGCGCAAATGCAACCGTTTACTACCAACCCCCTTTGCAGATGAGCCACGTGAAAAATTGGTAGTAAATGAGACCGAGTTCAGTTGCAATCCGGTCATGCATTATCCTGCTGAAATGTAGGGTTTCGTACGGATCGAATGAAGGGTAGAGTCACGGCTCGTAACACATCTGGAATGTAACGTCCAAAGTTCCGACAATGCGGACAAGAGGTGACCGAGGCGTGTAACCAGTGGCATCCCATACCATCACGCAGGATGATACGCCAGTATGGCGATGACGAATACACGCTTCCAATGTGCGTTCACCGCGATGTCGCCAAACACGGATGCGACTATCACGATGCTGTAAATAGAACCTGGATTCATCCGAAAAAAAAACGACGTTTTTCCATTAGTGCGCCCAGGTTCGTCGTTGAGTACACCATCGCAGGCGCTCCTGACTGTGATGCAGCGTCAAGGGTAACCGCAGCCGTGGTCTGCAAGCTGATAGTCCATGCTGTGGCAAACGTCGTCGAGCTGTTCGTGCAGATGGTTGTTGTCTTGCAAATGTCCCCATATGTTGACTCAGGGATCGTGACGTGGCTCCACGATCCGTTACAGCCAAGCGGATAAGATGCCTGTCATCTCGACTGGTAGTGATACGAGGCCGTTGGGATGCAGCACGGCGTTCCGTATTACCCTCCTGAATCCACCGATTCCATATTCTGCTAACAGTCAATGGATCTGGACCAACGCGAGCAGCAACGTCGCGATACGATAAACTGCAATCGCTATAGGCTACAATCCGACGTTTATCAAAGTTGGAAACGTGATGGTACACATTTCTCCTCCCTACACGAGGCATCACAACAACGTTTCACCAGGCAACGCCGGTCAACTGCTGTTTGTGTATGAGAAATCGGGTGGAAACTTTCCTCGTGTCAGCACGTTGTAGGTGTCACCACCGGCGCCACCCTTGTTTGAATGCTCTGAAAAGCTAATCATTAGCATATCACAGCATCTTCTTCCTGCCGGTTAAATTTCGCGTTTGTAGCACGTCATCTTCGTGGTGTAGCAGTTTTAATGGTCAGTAGTGTACAAACACTGTGACCAGTAACGGCAACATATGGAAGTCTGGGTCTTGCCGTGAGTCGTGCACGGATAGCCAAAGCGCTCAAGGCGACCGCTCGCGCTAAGCGGGGTATCCGGGCTCGAGACCCGGCCCGGCAACAATTTTGATTATCATCAATCCATTATACAGCTGACGATTGTTCGTATTCGCATGTTGGCATGGGTGGGCGGCAAATGTTCGGGGTTGCCTCGGTATAGTAGTGACCACCTGCGAGAAGCACGGGCTCCGGCTGGCCCTGCTGGCGCCGGAAGGGCAGCAGGCGGCGTGGTCGGGAAGAGGCCGCGGCCCTCCGTAACGAGCGCCTGCCGCGCTCGGGGCGTGCCCTGGCCTGCTGCGCTGCGCCCTGCCCGGCCCGGCGTCATTAGCAACACACGCGGCGCGGCGCAGCACCAGGGAGCCGTAATTAACTGCTGCTGCCGCCGCCGCCGCCGCTGCTGCTGCTGCTGCCTCCACAATTACGCCGTCCCGCGGACGATGTAGTTACCGCGCTGCCCCGCTGTTTCCTTTGAAGGAACCTCCACGTTCCTCCACCCGGCGACCGCACCGTCCACCGGAGCGTTAACGCTGAATTTGCCGATTCGCATGTCCCCTCTTCCCTGGGCTTACATTCTGAGAGACAGCTGCGTTTCTCGTGCAGCTACTGGCGAGCTTGCTCCGGGTGTGTCTCTCAAGAATCGGCAGACGCACTTTTTCCCTGTGGTTCGGCAGATGTTTGCAATCTCGTTCCTCCGATGTGTAACTGGAGTCACCCCAAAGAAGTACTGCTCACTGGGTCTTTCTTCCGACGACCAGCGTCGATAGAAGCATCTGTTTCTTCCCCGTTTTTTAAAGTGGAATATTACGTGCCGCATCGAGAAGGCGGTCTCAAATTAATCTAGTGCGACATCTGTTTTATCAATATGTGATATAGGGAAAGTAAAACGCGAGTAGTAACCAGTACTCCAGCAACAACAACACCGTCTTGTCCAGTGCTGACTGCTATCACCATCCGCCAGCGTTGGACAGACGGTGCTGATGAACTGTCAATTCTTCGTCTTTTAAATTCAAAAATGGTTCAAATGGCTCTGAGCACTATGGGACTCAACATCTTAGGTCATAAGTCCCCTAGAACTTAGAACTACTTAAACATAACCAACCTAAGGACATCACACACACCCATGCCCGAGGCAGGATTCGAACCTGCGACCGTAGCAGCCCCGCGGTTCCGGACTGCAGCGCCAGAACCGCATGGCCACCGCGGCCGGCCGTCTTTTAATGCTCGTGTTAATACGTACTTATCGATGAAGCTAATTTTGCAATACACTAATTTGGAACCGCTCTATTTTGTTTGTAACGGGAAACAAACCGACACATTATAGATTTTAAATTGTTCTGGGCTTGCAGCGTTATACAGGGTCAAAAGTATTTAAACCGACAAACGCTGGGATTTTGTAGGGGACATCAAAACAAATATTTTTCTCTAATGTCATTTTTTCTTATGAGGAGTATTTAAACCGGTAGAGGAAGATTTCTCTGGTGGTAAATTAAACCAACAAGCACTTTTCCATTTTTTTATGACCAAGACACAACACATTAACACAACCCCATTTCATTTACAGTAGATTTTCAAAAATGCCTCTATTGACACATAAACAAAGGCTACACCGTCGGATCATGTTCTGTCTGACACGGGCAAAATCCCCAGGAATTGTTCCTGCTGCTGCTACTATCCGGGCTACCAGATCCTCCTCTGATGCGACAGGAGTTGCGTAAACAAGGTTGCGCATCTCTCCCCACACAAAAAAGTCCAGAGGGGACATATCTGGGGATGGAGCACGCCATGGTACAGGACCACCTCTGCCAATCCAAGTTTCTGCCAACCGTCGGTCCAGGAATCGACGCACACGACGGCTGAAATGTGCCGGCGCCCCGACATGTTGGAACCACATGCACTGTCTTGTAGGGAGCGGGAGGTCTTCCAGCAATTCTGGCAATGCTCTGGTGAGAAAATTGTAATAGTGCCTGCCATTTAATGGCCTAGGTAGCAGATATATCCCAATGAAACAGTCCCCAACAACACTGACCCACACATTAACGAAGAACCAAACTTGATGAGCGCTAGCAACTGTGGTATGTGGATTATCCTCACTCCAAATATGCGGATTGTGCATATTGAAGACTCCATCACGCCCGAACGTTGCTTCATAGGTAGGCAACACAGAGGATGGAAATGTATGTTGCATTTCACACTGTTCCCGGTACCTCTGCGAAAACTGTGCTCTGGGTGGATAATCAATAGGTTCCAGGTTGTGGACACGCTGTAAGTGAAATGGACGTAACAATTGCTCTCCAAAGACTCTTCTTACATTCATCTAATTCGTCCCTATGTTATGTGCAATTTCAAGAGTGCTGATTGAAGGATCCCACCCCACATGCTGCAAGACAGCTTCCTCAAATTGCGACGGCGTACCTGTCCAGGCAGTCTGCTAAATAACTCGATCTCACGCAGACGTTGGTACACAGCAGCAAAGGTCGTATGATGCGATTAGGATTAGGATATAACAGTTGATAAACCCGCTGTGCATCTCGTCCGTTGTGGTGCGCTATGTAGTACGCACCAACCATATCAGTGTACTCACTCTAGGTGTATCGCTCCTACACTGGTGGACAGCAGTTGCCTACAACTGAAGAGTATAATACGGCCTCCACCAGTTTAAATAATCCTCATAGGAAAAAATGACATTAGGGAAAAATATTTGTTTCGATGTCCCCTACAACCTCCCAGAGTTTGTCAGTTTAAATACTTTTCACTCTGTATACGTCTTGTAAGGACATTATGTGCACATTAAGCCAAAACGCTTCTTTGTGCAGTTGTTATTATTGTGACTTTATTTTCATTGTCTATAGGCCTATTTCGCCTCAAAGGCCATTTTCAAGCACTCTGCAACATATAGTACGGTATTTAGATCATAAATCTGTGAGTTTACGTAATAAATAATTATTTTGTGCATTTGGCGTAAGACTTACTTCCGTATTACATCGTTGACGCTCTTGCTGTGTCATATTCATATCTTACTTGGTGCGTTTTTAAGAAAGCCTGTTAATATTTATTGTGTTGTGGTCTTCAGTTCGGAGTCTCGCTTCATTCACAACTCCAAGGTAACCTATCGTGTACAAACCTCTTCCTCACTGCATAGCTTCTACAGTCAACATCCTTTTGTACCTCCTTAATGGATTCATAACTAAGTACGAATTTCAACTCTCTCCCCCCCCCCCCCCCCCCCCCCCCGCATACACACACACACACATCCGCCAGTACAAAACTGATGAACTGATGATAGATACTTTGATGTCTCGGAACGTGTGCTGTCAACGGACCCTTCATCTAGTCATGTTGTGTCATAAAATTCTCATCTTCACACTTCGATTCGGAACCTTCTCATTAGTTATTCGACCTGCCCATCTAATTTCCAACCTTTTGCTGTAGCAGTACAATTAAGCGGCGTTTACTATGTTCACGTTTAAACTATTTATCGTTTACCTTCCATTTCCGTACCAGGCTACACTCCAGACAGATAACTCCATAAAGACTTCCTAACATTTAAATTTATATTTCATGTTAACGAATTACACGTGCTCAGAAATAATTTCCTTTGTATCGTCAGTCTGTATTTTACATCCTTTCTACTTCGGCCAACATAATTTATTTTGCTGTCCAAATAACAAAACTCATCTACTGCTTTTAGTCTCTCATTTCGTAATCTAGCTTCCTCAGTATCGTCTGATTTAATTCGACTACGACTTCTGGGGAGGGGGCAGGCCACATAATTAAGGATTGAAAATTGCATAGCAACTCATGGTCGCAAACGTCAGCGATAAGTGATAGCAGAGGTTGAAAGTAGGAAAGGAAATAAGACAGTCATTTGTTGATAGCATTTTTTGGACTAAATAGCATACATCGTTTATGGCATGCATACAGTTCTAAGGTTAAACCCGATGTTCGAAGTCAGCCTTCACGCCTGTCTGACACCACCGCCGGTCACGCTCGAACACACCATGAGTTAGTATGATTCTGGCAGTTGCACAAACGATTCTTGTGACAAGATCCACTTCAGACTTCACAAGACCGCGATACATGGGACATTTCGTGGCTTCCCACACAAAGAAATCAGAGTTCGATCAATCCGATGAGTGTGGAGCCCAGCACCCTTTCTGGACCAGGTTCCACCCAGCTTGTTTGAAAATAAGCCAGTGAATGTGAGGCGCAATATGCGCCGTCATTGTGATGGTTCATCTGCTCATTTTCGCTGCCTGATCGTAGACATCTGAACAAGTCATTCCTACATCCACAGAATGGGCGTGGTGTACCGGTTCCCTGGCCCCCAAGCTCACCAGATTTATGGTTCAAAATTGCTCTGAGCACTATTGGGACTTAACATCGGTGGTCATCAGTCCACTAGAAGTTAGAACTACTTAAACCTAACCAACCTAACGACATCACACTCATCCATGCCCGAGGCAGGATTCGAACCTGCGGCCGTAGCAGTCGCGCGGTTCCGGACTGAGCGCCTAGAACCGCTCGGTCACCGCGGCCGGCAGGATTTATCGAGTCTCCAATTCTTCCTGTGGGGAGTCATGAAATCTGACGTGTCCAGTGGAGCATGTAATGGATCTAGTCGCAAGAATCGTCTGCGCAGCTCCTACAATCAGCGGAACTTCCTGGGTGTTCAAACGTCTCTGGCAGCTAGTGCTCCATATGTGTCAGGCATTCGTGGCGTCTGAATGTGCAGACTGCATCTGTTGCAGTACTAGCGCTTCAATAATGTCCTTCACCTTGTGTACACGCAAAGCGTCTGCAATTGAGATTCTGAGTCGCATGACGATGACCCAGAGTATCAGAAAAAGGAGATGCCCATGACAAAAGTTTGCTTTTATGGCCCAGAAAGGTAATCTGATACAATGTGAGGATCTGTGGCTCTGAGAACCCCACTTCAGGATGGTAATTGTTTTCGTGTTGTCCTCTGTTTCAGGTCTATGTGATGAGGGTTTTTTTTTTTTTTTTTTTTTTTTTTTTTTTTTTTTTTTTTTTTTTCCAGAGGAGTCAATAACGTCGACAGGTTAACAGGACACGTTGGAGCATTTTGCATTTCCACAGGCGGAAGAACATCTTGTCTTCCTGCTGCAATAGCACTGCCCTCACTGGGCCTTGGTTGTTAAGAAGGTTTTGGACGACACATTTCCAGGTCGCTGTACTGGCCGAGGGAGGATTCGTTTTATGGCCCCCAAGGTCTCCAGACATAACCCAATCTTTTTTTTTCGAATGGGGAGTTGAAATTGTGAAGGATGCTTTCTACTAGGCCCTAGTGGTGGGGGACCTGCAAGAACTGCGACCTCGTATCACAGCAACAGTTCCACACTGGATGAGGACGTGCTAAATTGGACATGAGAGGAACTAGGTTATTGCTTAGATATTCCACGTGCTAAACATGGGGTGCATACTGAACTCTGTTGAAAGATTGCTAGAGTATAGGTCTGTGAACATTATGCCGCAAAAGCACACCCTTCTGTCTGTGCTCATTTTCCATAATCAAAATTGTGGAGATGATTTTGGAATATATATGCCATCCCTCCTAAGACAGGTGCATTTTGTCTAGTGTTTAGACAGATATCTGCAGTTTCGTAGCTGGGGCAGCCCAGACAAATACTGCTCACCATATCGTTCATGAGGCGCCCAGTCTCGACGGAAAATGTCGGTTTGTTTCCCATTACAAACAAAATGATTTTTTAAAGCGGAATTTTACGTGCCCAGTCGACAGAGCAGTTCCAGATTAGTTTAGTGTGACATTCGTTTTATCGACGTGTATTAACAGGGGAGCGAAATGCGGAGAATACAGAGTACTCCAGCGGACAGAGCACCGCCTTGGCCCGCGATGACTGCTACCGCCGTGGAGAAGAGCTGCTTAGTCGCCGCTGGACTTCTGGTTATTCTTCGTGTTTTGACGCCCCTGTTAATATGCATCGTTAAAAAGAATATTGCACAAAACTAATTTGAGATCTCCTGAGTAACTCCTGCCCGCCATCCGTGTGGAGCACGTGTTGTTCTCACCGTGGACTTTTAGACTGAGCCACGCACAACTGATTTAATCAAAGTGTACGGGCCTGAAGATGGCGTTGATGTAACGTCGAAACTAGTAGCGAAGTAAATAAAAAATCTTAAGTGCAGCTGGAGGAATTTAATTTTTAATAAAAATTATACCAGCTGTTTCCCACCTTCATCCAGTTTATATATGGATGTATGAAATTTAATTTGAGATCGTTATTTTCAATGGGCACGAAAATTCTACTTTCAAAGTCATTTTGTTTACAACGAGAAACAAACTGAAGCCTTCCGTCAGCACCGGGTGTCGGATGAAGAATGTGATGAGCAGTATTTGTTAGGGCTGACTCCAACTACACATTTCAAATACTAAATCACAAATATCTGCGGAAACATAGCAGAAAATGCTCGTGAAAACTCTTAAGAGGGATATCCACTACATATGAAGTCCCACTTATCTTGACCACCCCAAGTAACTTTTGGTGCTGAAGAAACATACAAGATATACACTCATGTTCAGAAAAAAATAGAACACCTTGGACGACCAGAGATAAGGCGTTCTAGTCAGACGACATGTTGATTGGTACGCTCGGCAGAAATGATTAGCATTCCACTCACGTCGGTTCAGCATGCGTCCTGCTGTTGACTGGTAGGTACGTAGTCGGCCAAGGGCCCTGATAACTTGTTCTATGTATGACGGCATCGACGCACATAAGGCACGAATGTCATCCTGTGCTATAGTCATTCACGCTGCATTCACCCGGTTCCAAAGTACATCTGTGGTGGTTGGCATTGGGTCATAGCGCACCTGTAGCTTCACCACATACCACACATTTTCGATTGGCGACGAGTGTGGTGATCTGGCGGCCCAGGCCAAAAGGCAGACATCCTGTGACATCAAGAAGGCGTGTGTTCATGCAGCAACATGTGAGCGTACATTGTTTTGCTGAAAAATGGCGTTTGGGGTGTCCTGCAGAAAGGGTATGGCTATGGGCAGCAGGATGTCATTCGCATAGGTCACGTTAGTCACAGTCTATTTACACGCACCAATTTTGATTTGTGATTGTACCCCACACAGTAAGGCCTTGAGTTGGCTCTATATTCCTTGCTTGAATGCAGTCAATGTGCTGCAGCTCCCCTGTCTGTGGAGAACCAAAATGCGACCATCATTTGCAAACAAACAGAACACCGTTTCGTCCGAAAACACTATCCGATGCCATTCCTGTCCTCGGTGACGATCAATACACCATTGCGGTCTAGCATATTTCTGCACATTCGTCAAAGGTAGGCGAATAAGCGGACGATGTGCATGTTACCAGTGCCGTAATAAACTCTCATCCCTCATAGCGTATGATGTGATAAACTGTTCCACTGTTGCATCGGAGCTGAGGAGGACGCAGATCTCTCCTGGAATTCCATTCGGATGAGATGTTTGGAGTGGGTCTGGATGGTGTAACCTGACCCATCTCGTTGTGTTGTAATGCTTTCCGTGAACCATTCTGCACACATCCAATGCACTGCCGAAGCACTTCGTCCCATACGAGCAGCAGTTTCCACGATGGATGCGTCACATTCTATAATGCGTTCTCTTTCAAACTCACTGATTTGACAGTGCGGTTCACACGTGCGTCTGTGAGGCATCCTGCACGTCTGCTCAGGTCACATTGATCCATTACCTTCGGTTTGTAGCGACAACGAGAGTCGCAGGCTCATTTTATTGGCCGCGATTTCGATGTTTATCATCAACCGGAAAGCTGACATCATTCAAATGTTAATCAAGAACATACTATGCACATGGTCTAAGAATATGAACGGCATATCTCTAGTCGTACAAGGTGTTTTTTTTTCTGGGTATGAGTGTATTAAGCAAATGTTGTGTAGCTACTAGGAGGACATTAACAGGCATAGATGCCTATTTTGCATCTTTCTTCATCACGATGATATGAATAACAATACCTCTTTTGTAAAATAGTACCTTATGTTTTTTATTCTTTTGTCCTGTTCTCCTCAAGATCTGTTTAAAAACCAAGTAAGTTATTCAGGTAAACAGAATATTCCAGTTATTAAGGAACAGAAATGGGGAACTTTAATATTATTTGGCACTGCTGTAATATATTGTTGGCACAAAAAAAGTTGAAGATACTATGGTGCTCAAAATGGTGACCATGGGCAGGGATACACTGGTCCACGCGTTTGGATGATTGAATTCATCGCTGCTTTCAGTGTTACTTGCTTAATGGAAGTACAAGCAAGCACGATACGTTCATGCATGTTCTCTGGAGCTGTTGAAGTATCGCAATAGAGGAAGTCTTTTATGCAACCTGCAAGGAGACAAATGAAGAGACCGAGCACACCAGTCCACTATTCCTTCACGATCAATGTATCTGACAGGATACCTTGCATTCCGAAGATGATGTTCAAGACAAGGCATTAAGTACTGTAAACCTATCATGTTGGTACTACATAAGCTTTCTGGCTTGCCGTGGCACTTCATCCAAAAGTCTAAAGTTGGCATATGCCCTGCCGTTTTGGTTACATTTACGATATAAGGGGCAGTAATTGTAGTAGTAACCATCTCACAGCAGACATTAACTTCCCATTGAGGCAGATGTTCCACCGCTTAAGTCGTCACCAGTTTTCTCTGGATCAATAATGCATATTCTTTGTATTTACTCGTCCTTTGAGAGGAATATCGGCGAAAAGTTTCTGTTTGGAGATGATTTGCTGCTGCGTTAACTGACTTTCTCATGCAGTTCTTTTAGTAAATATGCATGATAAGGATAGAAATGGAGATGTGTTAGAATACATTGTACGTTGATTTTAAGAATGTCAGTTTTTTTCCAAATTACTGTGCCCTCACGTGTCGATTTATTACACCAGAAGGAGAACATTAACTTCAGAAACTTCGTCTGCAAGAGTTCTACGACGATTGTGTCGTCCTCGGCTGAAATTTTCCGTTTCCTGAAAGAATCGAATATGTCTACATAACAAAAGAAAAGAAAATCTAGTATATGATTTTCATCATTTCAAAAACGAAGTCATAAGTAATAAGGACAACTTTAACTACAATATTATGGCCTCCAAAAGAAAGACTAATATTGTTAATACACTACTACTACTACTACTAATAATAATAATAATAATAATAATAATAATAATACAGTTGGAACATATTTTCACCTGAGTACTCAATCAGAAGCGCTGATGCTCACCTGTAAAGAAAGAGAGAGCCAAATTATATCTATCCACAACCTGACAGAAATTTGCATAGCGCAACAAGTAAGAGAAGCCAGACACTGGAACATATTAGATACACGCACTGCAATGAAGTTAATGACCGTAAAACCGTATGCACTACATACGTCTCGTGTCGGTTCTTTTGGGAAAGAACAGACACCACGCATATATACTGTACGGTTTTATGGCCACTGTCTTGTATGATGTTATGCAGCGACACGTTCCACACGGTCAGCTAATCGTGGACGCCAGAAGATCCTGAAGAAGATCCCGGCAGAGGAGTGGAAACGTCGAAAGTGGAGAAAAAATTGATGTGGAACGACATCCTGCAAAACATCGTAGAAATGTTTAACTTCAGTAATAAGCTTATCGTAAAACATGTATATGTGCACTGAAGAACCAAAGAAACTGGTACACCTGCCTAATATCGTGTAAGGCCCCGCGAGCACGCAAAAGTGCCCCAACACGACGTGGCGTGGACTCGACTAATGTCGGAAGTAGTTAGTGCTGGAGGGAACTGACACCACGATAAATCCGTAAGAGTACTGGGAGGTGGAGATCTCTTCTAAACAGCACGTTGCAAGGCTTCCCAGATATGCTCAATAATGTTCATGTCCGAGGAGTTTGGTGGCAAGCGCAAGTCTTTAAACTTGTGTTCCTGGAGTCACTCTGTAGCCATTCTGGACAAGTGGGGTGTCACATTATCCTGCTGGAATTGCCCAAGTATGTCGAGATGCACAATGGACATGAATTGATGCAGGTGATCAGACAGGATGCTTATGAACGCGTAACTCCCACAGACGTATCTAGTCGTATATCACTCCACCTGCACACGCTCCACACCATTACAGAGCCTCCACCAGCTCGAACACTTCCCTGCTGACATCCAAGGCCATGGATTCATGAGGTTGTCTCCATACCCGTACACGTCCATCCACTAGATACAATTTGAAACGAGACTCTTCCGACCAGGCAGCATGTTTCCTGTCATCACCAGTCCAGTCTAGGTGTTAACGGGCCCAGGCGAGACGTGAACCTTTGTGTCGTGCAGTCATCAAGGATACACGAGTGGGCCTTCGGCTCTGAAAACCCATATCGGTGTTGTTGCGCTGAATGGTTCGCACGCTGACTCTTGTTGCTGGCGCAGCATTGAAATCTGGAGCAGTTTGGTGAATGGTTGCACTTATGTCACGTTGAACGATTCTCTTAAGTCGTAGTTGGTCCCGTTCTCGCAGGACCTTCTTCCGGCCTCATCGATGTCGGAGATTTAATGTTTTAACGGACTCCTGATATTCGCGGTACACTCGTGAAATGGTCTTTCGGGAAAATCCCCATTCATCACTACCTCGGAGGTGCTGTGTTTCATGGCTCATGCGCCGACTGTAACACCACGTTCCAACTCACTTAAATCTTGACAACTTGCCATTGTAGCAGCAGTAACCGACCTAAAACCTGCGCCAGACACTTGTTGTCTTATATAGGCGTTGTCGACCGCAGCGTCGTATTCTGTCAGTATACATATCTCTCTATCTGGATACGCATGCGTACACAATTTTTTTTTTTTTTTTTTTTTTGCGCTTTAATTTAGAACTCAGTGAGGTGCATATGATAATTCTTAAGCTGTTGCAGCAATGCATCATTCACTTTACACAACTATGATTTTATAAAACGATGGCTCTTCTGACATCATTCTCCAAAAGTGAATCATAGATAACATGTAGAAAAAAAAGGAAGAACTTAATAGAATTAGTGTAGGACAAACAAGATTTCAGATGGCGGCAAAGGACGTAACAGAATTAGTAATGATGATTTTAAGAAGATAATTGATGTCTACAGACGGAGAAATAAAATACACAAAAATACAGCAAAATGAAGTTAGATTAATAACGGAATCCTTCGACAATTGTATCTCAAAATCTAAAGCTGTGTCTGAATGGTTAAGAAGTAAGCTCGAGAAAAACGTAGCAGAAGGACGGCGAGAAATTTGTGAGTGATCTTTATCCGTAACCAGTATGGAAGTGTTAGTGGGAGTCAGGTAGTTGGCTGAGCACGTTTGTAACTCGTCCAACAATTCGCTCCTCCCGTTTGGGAGCCTGGCTCGCTACTTAGTAAGCGCCTAGAGCCGGGAGCCAGTGGTAGGGGCGTGGCCGCGACTCCGTCGCAAGGTCACCCCGCCCGCCCCCCGTGTGTCTAATTAGCGACGCGATGACGTCACAAGCCACGTAGCGGCTGTCTCCTTGCCGAGACTTGACGCCCTTCCGGAATACCGAGAAAGCTCGACCCAGCGGCGTAAGCGATACGGCCCCTTCCGTTCCTGTCTCCGTTCCACAAATTACTTCTCACAACCGATATTCGCTAACTCTGTCGACAAATCTGTCACGTTGACATTTTTGACGAAATCCATTTAACGGTGTACATTGGACTGTAGAATACTATCCTGAGTCACTGTTTTCATACTGCAATCAAACGAGCATTCCGAGTCATGTTTCCTTACAGCAAACAATGAATTGATCAGAATATTACGAGGTATTTGAGTACCACGGACGGATCTCTCGTGTACGCATACTTAAAACATTCGTATTGAGCACCTTCAGCCTACTCGTAACGGTTAGATCTTCATTATTTCCACCGATATCAGAATTATGCCACGACTGATATATGTGTTTCTTGCGGTTTCTCATGTCATTGTCTCAGCACTAAGCACAATTCATAAAAGCAGTTAGCACATGGTGTGTCGTGGGGCGATCACCCTGTTTTTAAAATAATTGAAAAGCCCCGATCGCTTCAATCGTTTATTAGATGACCGGTTTCAGCACTCTGACGGTGCTATCATCACATCTGTGAAGGTATAACATAACAGATTTGACGGAGGGCTTACGTGAGTTAACTATATACATTACAGTTATTACAGAACCACATACCTGAAACGTGGATTAACATTTATAAAGCCATATATGCATCATGGCATATGAGGCTGACCTTCTGATAAAATCACTCTCACAATCCATAAAAAATTATAAAAAACTGCTCTCATTGTCGTTCTTTCCATAAAATATAAAACTGAAGTCACCAGATGGAACTACCACTGCTCGCCTAACACCGGTCGGCATCATCACTGCCTTATTCCGCGCAGACTTACCTGCTGTGGTTCTAGCGGTTCATAACCGGCCACCAGATAGCTCTGTCCAAGCAGCGCACACACAGTCCCACTCTATAACCACTCATTACTAATAAAACAGTTATAGTACAGTTGTGTTTTACTAGTAATGAGTGGTTATAAAGTGGGACTGTGTGTGCGCTACTTGGACAGAGCTATCTGGTGGCCGGTTGTGAACCGCTAGAACCACAGCAGGTAAGCCTGCGCGGAATAGGGCAGTGATGATGCCAACCGGTGTTAGGCGAGCAGTGGTAGTTCCATCTGGTGACTTCAGTTTTATATTTTATGGAAATAACGACAATGAGAGCTGTTTTTTATTATTTTTTGTTGGTTGTGACAATGATTTTATCAGATGGTCTGCCTCATATGCCATGATGTCCATATGGTTTTATAAATGTTAATCCACGTTTGAGGTATGTGAGTCTGTAATAATTCTAATGTATACAGGATGTTACAAAAAGGTACGGCCACACTTTCAGGAAACATTCCATACACACAAATAAAGAAAAGATGCTATGTGGACACGTGTCCGGAAACGGTTAATTTCCATGTTAGAGCTCATTTTAGTTTCGTCAGTATGTACTGTACTTCCTCGATTCACCGCCAGTTGGCCCAATTGAAGGAAGGTAATGTTGACTTCGGTGCTTGTGTTGACGTGCGACTCATTGCTCTACAGTACTATCATCAAGCGCATCAGTACGTAGCATCAACAGGTTAGTGTTCATCACGAACGTGGTTTTGCAGTCAGTGCAGTGTTTACAAATGCGGAGTTGGCAGATGCCCATTTGATGTATGGATTAGCACGGGGCAATAGCCGTGGCGTGGTACGTTTGTAACGAGAAAGATTTCCAGAACGAAGGTGTCCCGACAGGAAGACGTTCGAAGCAATTGATCGGCGTCTTAGGGAGCACGGAACATATCACCCTATGACTCGCGACTGGGGAAGACCTAGAACGACGAGGACACCTGCAATGGACGAGGTAATTCTTCGTGCAGTTGACGATAACCCTATTATCAGCGTCATAGAAATTGCTGCTGTACAAGGTAAAAGTTGACCACGTCACTGTATGGAGAGTGCTACGGGAGAACCAGTTGTTTCCGTACCATGTACAGCGTGTGCAGGCACTATCAGCAACTGATTGGCCTCCACGGGTACACTTCTGCGAATGTTTCATCCAACAATGTGTCAATCCTCATTTCAGTGCAAATGTTCTCTTTACAGCTGAGGCTTCGTTCCAACTTCATCAAATTGTAAATTCTCACAGTCAACATGTGTGGGCTGACGAGAATCCGCACGCAATTGTGCAATCACGTCATCAACACAGACTTTCTGTGAACGTTTGGGTAGGCATTGTTGGTGAAGTCTTGATTGGGCCCCATGTTCTTCCACCTACGCTCAGTGGAGCACGTTATCAGGATTTCATACGGGATACTCTACCTGTACTGCTGGAACATGTGCCTTTACAAGTACGACACCATGTGGTTCATGCACGATGGAGCTCCTGCACATTCAGTCGAAGTGTTCGTACGCTTCTCAAGATTCGGTGACCGATGGATTGGTGGAGGCAGACCAATTCAATGGCCTCCACGCTCGCCTTCCCTCAACCCTCTTGACTTTCATTTATTGGGTCATTTGAAAGCTTTTGTCTACGCAACCCCGGTACCAAATGTAGAACTCTTCGTGCTCGTATTGTGGACAGCTGTAATACAACACGCCATTCTCCAGGGCTGCATCGGCGCATCAGGGATTCCATGCGATGGAGGGTGGATGCATGTATCCTCGCTAACGGAGGACATTTTCAACATTTCCTGTAGCAAAGTGTTTAATGTCACGCTGGTACGTTCTGTTTCTGTGTGTTTCCATTCCATAATTAATGTGATTTGAAGAGAAGTAATAAAATGAGCTCTAACATGGAAAGTAAGCGTTTCCGGACACATGTCCACATAACATATTTTCTTTCTTTGTGTGTGAGGAATGTTTCTTGAAAGTTTGGCCGTAACTTTTTGTAACACCCTGTATAGTTGACTCATGTAAGCCCTCCCTCAAACCTCTTATGATATACCTTCACAGATGGTGGTACCTTCAGAGTGCTGCAACCGGTCATCCAATAAACGGTTGAAGAGATCGTGGTTTTTCAATTACTTTAAATTTATAAAAGGCACGAAATTAAATTCAATATATAAAACAAAACAATAAGACAAAACAAATTGAACACCAAATTTTCATGAACTGGAACCACAAGATATCGTTACTCTTTATTTGGAAAAGAGGAAACTTATCATAATTTCTAGCTTGATATTCGCTTTTAGTGATTTAGACAAATTACGGAAAAGTAAGATTCCCATAGCGGCTCAACGGAATTAAATTCCTCCTCCTCTCGAATTTCTTCAGTGCTTTATCCACTGCGCCAGCTTGCATGGCCTCAAAATAAAAACCATGGGAATGGATAATATAAAATAATCTTTTCCAAGTAGATTCGTACACGGCTAAGCATGTCTTGCAACAAAATATATTCAACGTCTAGCTGGTAAATTGCATCTCCAAGCTACAGCACTGGAGCCAATAGAGATTAAAAGACTTGTGTCTCTTTCTAGCATCAACCATTACCGAAATGGCCCTGGCCAGGTAAACGATTGTACACGAGTTACCTATCGATAGCTGCAGGCACGTTCTCAGACAAGTGACGAACAAAGATGCAGCTCGACTCCGAAAGTGCTCTTGGAAACGTAAGTATGGCGATACCAAATTGATGAAACCTTCGTTGAAATTAGCAATGGAGATCTTCTTTGCAGTAAAGATCGATAATTCACTCACAGCACAGAAATAAACGTCGGTGCTTGATTGTGTGTGTGTGTGTGTGTGTGTGTGTGTGTGTGTGTGTGTGTGTGTGTGTGTGTGTCACCCTCCAAAGTACATCGGCATATCATTTGTACGAGGGCGTGCTGACAAGTAAAGCCTCAATTTATTTATACGTATAAACTCTTAAAGCTTAAAGAAAGTTATTAACATTCTGCACCTTTATTCTTCGTGTCTACACATTTACGTCTTCATGGCATCACCGTGGCGACGAGCACTTTTTCCTCAACGAGAGACCAGTTTGTTGGTAAGTCAATGTAGAATGTTTGATTTCGTTGACGGAGCCACAACCTCACCTCTGATTGCAACACTTCATCACTATTAAAATGAAGTCCTCGAACGTGTTCTCTAAGGCCGGCCGGAGCGGACGAGCGGTTCTAGTCGCTACAGTCTGGAGCCGCGTGACCGCTACGGTCGCAGGTTCGAATCCTGCCTCGGGCATGGATGTGTGTGATGTCCTTAGGTTAGTTAGGTTCAAATAGTTCTAAGGGACTGATGACCACAGATGTTAAGTCCCATGGTGCTCAGAGCCATTTGAACCAGCCAGTAACTGTGAAGTGGTGTAAGTTGACCTTTCTGGGTGGGTAGGATACAACGTTAAGTCTTACGTCAGCCCCTCTCGTAAGAGGTTGTGCTAAATCGCCCCCAAGACTAAAGAACGCAACAGCATTCAGGCAGCAGCACAGTGCACATACCATCCTGATGCTACTTTTTATTTCACTTCTTAAAAACATCTTACCAGTGACTCACGAGGACATAATTTTAATTGAACTCACTAATTCTTCTCGAATGTAACACAGTAATTTGGTTGTAAGTATCCTCACTTGACGTTATACCGAATTGAGTCCTTTAGATCCCAATGATTCTGTTCTTGATTAGGCGAATATAATTCAGGACGTAGTTGTTCATACTACGTAATTCTTTTTCAGAAAATGTAAGTACTGTCATAACGCAGGTTGGCTAGGTTGACCTTGTCGAAGACAGTATCCATATGCTACATTATAGTGAGTATAATGTTAGCTTGTGGAACGCACCATGGGATGTTTCAGTGATGGTGACTCATGCTTCTTAGCACGATGTTCAAATGGTTCAAATGGCTCTAAGCACGATGGGACTTAACATCTATGGTCATCAGTCCCCTAGAACTTAGAACTACTTAAACCTAACTAACCTAAAGACATCACACAACACCCAGTCATCACGAGGCAGAGAAAATCCCTGACCCCGCCGGTAATCGAACCCGGGCGTGGGAAGCGAGAACGCTATCGCACGACCACGAGCTGAGGACTAGCACAATTTGTTAAACGTAACTTACAGCGGCAGATAAAGCGGTGAATAACTATAATACTCGTTGTTAATGTTAGGTAACAACTAATTTACATAGTCTATATATTTTTCTCGAGCATCACAAGATCTCACTCGACACGAAAGAAGAAAATTATTGCAGTTTCGGCTGTGTACAAGTATCTCTCAGAGAAATACAGAAACGTCATTATACGTTAAATGTGATACGCTATGATGAACCTACTACGAAACGACAAATTACGGTCACACAACGTTGCAAACTGTGCTTCTTAACTTATGAAAATATAAATTATTGTACCATCGAGAAGAACCTAGCGCGAGAAATTCACACATTGATGGTGCTAGTATCTCGCATACTAGTTATTCTGAATAAGTTTCCCTTTGAAGTAACTAATCTGTAACTAACTGATGCTATCAAATATCCTATGAAAATACATCTTATACCATGTAGAAATTGTTCGTGCTGAAGGAATGTACTTCTCTTTCTCGGAGTATACTTCCGTGAGCCGCAATAATTCTACATCACCACCTTGTGGACGTGAACTACCGCTGCGAGAAAATATGTGGAGCAGCGCACAGCAGAACACGGAGAGCATGATACTCGTCTGATATCTTCACGAAAACAGCGCGTTGCGTGATGTTAGCTCGTAAGTTTCCCCGCGGCATACTTTACGGACCAAGACGGAGTTTTGATATATGCTTCCAAGCATGTGAACGTTTAAGGATAGTACTTGCCTGTATAAGATATAAGCGTGTTTTTAAACATTGTCCTAATAAAAGCTGATAGTAAAAATTTATACATATTTGTTGTGCATTTTATGTCAGTACTTCCGACATAATCATGGTATGAAACCGTTGCTATTTGTGCAGTAAATAATGTTTGTTTAGATTTAATTGCAACCTGTGATATAGCTATTGCACTTGCCACTTTTTCATGAATCCAGTATCGATTGGGACCATTTTGTTTATTTCAGATCGATTCGGATGAATCCTCCTTTGCAAATAATAACATAAATTCTACGTAATACAAGTAGGTTCTGATATAACGTAAAACGCGCTATCAACCACTACATAAATCGTTTGAAACTATGCGTCCATATCGATATTTTGACCCGGATTTCCTCTATCAGCTTTCCTCCTGCGGTTCAACTTTTCGTTTGTTTAAAAAGCCCTTTGAACCGACTGTGACATTTCAGTCTAGACACGAGAGCAAAATACTTCTTTTCTGATAACGATTTTTACTTAAAAGACGATTATAATAACTGTCAATTAAATAAACCAAAAATAAAATACATTGATAACTCTCATATCTGCCGAGATAAAATCCAGTTTCAGTTTCGCAAACCTCTGATCAAACCGAATCGTTTGGTAGACAACACCATATCATTCTGCTGGATTTGTATTTTTATATTTTTCTTGTGATTTTTATTTTTGTATATTTTAGTTCCTATTTCAACTCAGTTAAATCAACATACACGCTAGGATAAAAAAAAAAAAAAAACAAGCACCACGAAGGAATTATTCGAATGGGTCGGAAATCGGTAGATGTGATGTACAGGCAAACAAATTATTACAATTTCAGAAAAATTGGATGCTTTATTAAAGGGAAGGAGCTTCATAAATTGAGCAAGGTAGCAACGCGTTGATCGACCTTTAGTCCTTATGCAAGCAATTATTCGGTTTGGCAATGACTTATCGAGCTGTACGATGTCCTCCTGACGGATATAGTACTTGATTCTGTACAACTGGCGTCAAACCCAAAATCCCGTTGGAGAACCCCTGCCTATATTCTTCTTCTTCTTCTTCTTCTTCTTGCGTTACGGCCTCCGTAGGATCACGTGTAGGCCCTTCGTGGACTACATTTTCCTCTTCTTCTCCCAGAAACTCTTCATTCTTTCTCTTCTCCTCTCCCGCTCTTCTTCCGAGATCTTCATTTTCCGTTTCTCCTAGCGGTGACATTCTAATCTTTTTTCTGTATTCTTCTCTGTCATTGATCTCCGGCATATTTGTCGGTGTATATTTGTTCCTCCAGTTTTCCTTTCCTTCGACCTTGATCCCCAATTTCAACCAGTCCTCCCGAAGTTCAACAATCCACTTGGTTCCTGTCTTTCCACTTGTCCTCCCTGTTGTTTCCTACACTCTCTTCGTCATTCTGTCCATACTCATCCTAAATACGTGCCCAGAAAACCTTGCCTTTTTGAGTCTGTTCTCATGTTCCGGTACAATTCTTCCATAAGTCTTCGCATCCACCTCTCTCCACCTCTTTTGCCTATATTGCTTCAAACAATCCCACTTTTGGAGAGATCCGAGATCTTGTTGGCCAAGGTAGGCTTTGGCAAGTGCGAAGAAAAGCGGTGGAAACTCTCGTGGGGTTGGAATGTAAATCCAAGACAGCGTGCTATGAAGGGCAACAAAACGGGGCGTACAATATCGTCAACACTCCGCTGTACTACAAGAATGGCACGGGTGGCAACCAAAGGGTTCCTGCTATGCAAACAAATGGTACCCCAGATCATCACACGCGATTGTCGGGCCGGATAACAGGCGACAGTCAGTTTGGTATCCTACCGCTGTCTCGGGCATCTCCAGAGATTTCGGCCTCGAACCTCACTGACTAGTGGAATTGTCTTCAGTAATGAGTCGCGCTTGTAACTGAGCCTCAGTGACCAATAGTTTCTACTACTGGTCTTCGCGCTTGCCAAACCCTACCTTGGTCAGCATGGTCGCCGGATCTGTCCTTAGTTGGGAACGTTTGGAGCATTATGGGCAGGGCACTCCGACCAGTTCCGGTTTCAGACAATGTAACGCGCCAACTGGACAGAACTTGTCGCGAGTTCGCTTAGGAGGACGTCCGAAAACTCAGTCAATGCCAGAGGAGGTTGACCAACGCATTTTTGACAATATCAGTTTGCGAAGCTCTTTCTCTTGAATAAACCATCTAATTTTTCTGCAATCGTAATCATTTGATTGCCTGTATATGTACCTCACATCTATCAATTTCCGTTCCATAGGGATTATTCCTTACTGGTGCGTCGTGTGTATGTGCGACGCGAGTATGTGGGTGTCTTTTTTTCCTTTTTTCTCGTCTTATTGTGTATTACAAACACGATTTGCATGTGAAGAGAGCCAACAGACACCGAATGTCATATACACACACTAAATTATCAATATAACTGCCCATAAGCGCAACATAACATAGTATGAAACTTAATTTAATTCACGAGACACGTAATTTTGACAAAGGTCTTGTTTAACGCCATGGGAATGACGTTACGGAGCACCAGATTAAAACAGCCTCAGCTGAGGAAGGATGATAGCGGAGAGTCTTGCCTGGCTATCGGTGGGTATGGCAAACAGGCGCTCTGACAGTTAAAAGTGTGCGAATTTTTCAAGGTGACTCTGTATTGTTTTGCCTAGTGTTAAAGCGGCAGTGCTGATGCAGAGAAATATTGCAGTGCAATTCACTTACGTATTACTTTTTTTAACTTAGTAATAAAAGGTAGTTATTATTTTCACGGACTTAAGATCGCGTGATCCGTAGACCTGCAACCCCAGATAACCAATGACCACAAGATACCTTCGTAGATCCACATAAATCGTGTATTTGAGAGTCTACATTATTATTGGGAGCTTGTATTAAATAAACAGGTAGATCTCAGGCCAATACCCAAAAGCGAGAATGACGATCACTTGAGGGCAGAAATATCGTAGAAATATCGCAACGTATGTCGTAAGCATCCGCGATCATCTTGCTTACGCTGTCACGTGTTGCACGCTCTGAACTCCGAGGTGCTGGCGGTAACCTATGCACGTGCTTTCTGTAGCAGTAGGGGCATAAATACCTGTCTTAAAATCCAGACTTAGGTTTCCGGCGACTTCCATAAATCTCTAAAGGTGAAATCCAGAATGGTTTCTTTTATAAAAGGACACGGCCCATTTCCCACAGAGCTTGAATTCCATCTCGCGCCGAGAGGCCGAAAAAGATTTAATATTCCTTCACTTTCGTCATAGCCCGATCTCCACTTTCGAAGAAGAAAGCCTTACGACGCAGCGATATCATGTAACTTCCTCTGGCAATGGCACGATAAGTGAAGAGAGTACACTGTCCAATTAGAATAATCTTTTTTCCTCAGGGATAGGATGCGTGGCAGACATCCTAGGCAACTTTTGTATCAAACTGTCTGAGCCCTCGAGTTAAACGTTAATACCGTGTAATGTCGTCTCTAGCGTTGATAATGGCATCAAATCGTCGAAAAGGAGTGTCGACAAGTATCTTTAGGTACGCCATATCCAGCTGTTAGTTTCTCCATGTCTGGACGATGATGCTGCTGATTCCACAATTGATGTTCAGTTAATGAAAAGCAGCTCCGGTTGCTCTTTTTACAACTTTAAGTTCACACGATCGGTTTCAGCCTTTCTATTACGCCATTACAAGGTGCATCTGAGAGCTTCTGTAGAGAAGCAACGTCAAATGATGTCATTTAACGTTGTTTCTCAACAGCTTAACCGTCAGCTGCGCTTGAAAATGGCCTAATATACAGGCCGAAATCGGTCGTTCGAACTTAATAACGTTCTAAAAAAAAGCAACTGGAACGGTTTTTCTTTAATATCAAGCTGTAGCAGTTCACTGACGATTAGATTTTGTAGGTCTGCCAAACTGCGGAGAAGTTGAGTGGTTGGTACCTTTCACACACTATAATAAGATGTTCTGGATATCTTGTACGTAATTAAGACCCGGTAATTTAACGAGTAAGAACATAGGTTTTCGTCAGACTACGAAAGTACACATGCAAACCTCTCAATACGACTACTGTTTCCACAAAATACTCAGCATGAAGCTTGAAGAAACGGCAACATTTGATGACCGAGAATCGATATAAATAAAAATCGTTAATCTCCGAAAGTTCTGGACCGATTACTTTGAAATTTTGACAGAACATTGCTTTCTAACACAGGCATGTTTTCATACATGCACAAACTTTTGAGATCCTTTTGTAACAGCGTTTGCCTATTATTTATAAATTTATGTGTTACATATATTTAAAAAATACGTAAATAAAAATACTCGTCTATACCATGGAACGTTGTGCCAAAATTTCACAGCGACCGGTCAAAAACGTTCGGAGATTTGCGATAAGGATGTAGAAGTACAACCGTAGACGTTCGTTTCTTCAAAATTTCGTAACTCAAAAATTTCTGTTTGAATTGCTTTGAAATTCTCACACAACTTTGGATCCGAATACTCCAGTGTTTTTATATAACTATTGGAACGCCGTCAGGTATATATGCACTGCATATGTAATAAAAGTGGAAACGTTACAAAAATGTAAATGTTGGTTTGTTCGAAACCTTTACTGTCCGAAAGTTCTTGACCGTTTCTTTGAAATTTTGACCCATCGTTGAATTCTAATTCCTTAGTACGTGTACATTGCAATACACATAATGTATAAATATATGCACGTAATATATAAACCGAAAACGTTGTTATAAAAAATCTCACGTTTCTGTAATAAACATTTAGACACAGACAATACACTCTTTATATATATCACATGAAGGTTGGAACACTTACTGAACTTTCCTGGCTGCCCTCGTGAGTTCCACTCGATTTCTAAACTGAAGGAAATGCTTCACGGCATTCGCTTCGGAACTGCTACAAATTCGTAGGGCAATAGACCGCTCCGCTCGAAATGTCATCACAACTGGCACTGCTAAGAGTATCCTACGATTTTCACATCGCTGGCAACGGGTTATACACAATGCTGGTGACTACTTTGAAGGTCAGTACAACTTTGAAACATGTATCTATTTTGTACGAGCTGTAAATAAATAGTTACCACTACTAAAGTTCCAACCCTCGTTGTTAGTAAACAGGAAAGTTGAATTTATGGTTTATTGGTTTACGAAAAGAATACTATTGCAGAATCCAAATTTGCAATAACAATAAACAAGGCTCAATATCAGACAAATTGGGGGTGGGGGGGGGGGAGAGGAAGTGGACAGAGGAGTGGGAAGAAACGAATACAGAAAACGAGCAAGAGGAGGGGGACAGAGAGGGGAGTCAGGAACAAGACATGGGCAGTTAAAGAGAGAGGGAGGGTTGGCATACATAGGAGAAGGATGTGATGGACTGAGGGAGGAGGAGGAGGAGGAGGAGGAGGAGGAGGAGGAGGAGGAAGAGGAGGAAGAGAGAGGAGAAGGTAGGTAGAGAAAGTGGGAGGACGTGATGGAGAGAGAGAGGGCGGAGGAGGAGGAGCAAGAGGTGTACAAAGAAAGGGGGGACGAGAGATTAATAGAGAGAGAGATAGAGAGAGAGAGAGAGAGAGAGAGAGAGAGAGAGAGAGAGAGAGGAGAGAGGAAGATTAGGACGTGTATCCAGTTCCCGTATATATTAGAAACGTGTGCTTTCCCTTTTCTTTCTTTTTCACTGAAGCAGGCTGAGCGACGGTAAAGCGTGACCGGCTACAGCTAGGGTTGTTCACGGTAACCCGAATGCGAGGGTTCACGTTGTAGTGCGAAACAACGATTTCGCGGCACGTTTGAATTCCCTCCCGCCCAGCAACTATTCGCCAGCGTTGTTCAAGCCCTCTGGCGTTTCAGAATGCGTGCGGTTCGCTTGTTGGCGAGTGCTTCGCCACAGCGAGACGTGAAGCGGGGTGCTGGTAGAGACAGTCTGTCGGCAGAACGGGGCGGATTTGGCTACGTAAGTGCCTTCCGCCAGGCATCGCCTTCGGGCAGCGGTGTGTGGCAGTGAAATCGGTGAGGCGCCGGGTCCTAGCATGGCACGCCAGAGACGATCCCGTTTTGTACCAACTTGGCCGGCCCTGGGAGGTGCCAATGTGGACGCCGTTCTGTGTAGTGGGAAGATGTGTAGCTGTCATCGTGCAAGACCTCCCCCACCCCACTTGTACTAAATCTCCAGAATTGTATCAGTTTAGCCAGTGAGCCCGTAGAGGTTGGTATAAGAGGCGTGGAGTATGACTGACCTGCTTTTGCGGAGACTTACACAATCCGTCCTCGGACTATCTTACTGAGACGGCGTGTAGGATTCTTTTTGTTTTGCCAGTAGCTCTCGAAGTTTACGTTCCTCGCAAAAGCAATATCAGCGCCGTCAGGTTCTCTGTTAAGTGCAATTCTGCTTCCTGTGATTCTAAGCGGTGCTGTATTTATTTTCTAAGTACCATAAATTGATAATACTGAAACAGAATGATTGACTGAAAATTTACAGTTTTCTGGGAGCATGGTCTTTCGACAGAACTAGGTAGGAAGGCATGTCATCAGCGACTGGATGGGGAGCAGCCTGTCGCTCGAACTTACACTAGTGATATTTCGTTGCCATTCGTAAATTTTCGTTAGGTCAAACATTATTCACTTATTTATTTATTAAGCTTTTAGACTTCTAGCTTCGTAATATCGATTTAGAAAGTACTTATGACCTATAGGATTCTCCTAATATCTGTCTTGGGGAAAGCGGTTATTATTAGCCAATATTTATTAAGCAGTATTACTTGTTTCGCTCCAGAATAAGTATGTCTTCCCTACGTACCTAGCTGCTGACGTAACGGGCGTTCTCGTGTCTAGCCACAGCGCCTCACGCGACAAACCACTGGCAACGCCCTGTGGTCCACTGGCTCCTTCGGCCTTCGTGAGGACTGAAATCTTACTCCTGACTGTGGGCGTCCTGCAGCACCGTATTGCTCACAGGATGCTACATGATATCTGCAGACGCGATACAATATTGTAAAACTGAAAAGTAAGAAAATAAAATGTGGCTTGAACATAAAAGGAACCTTTCAATCGCCATCAGAGACGGGGCGCAGTGAAGAGACCAGTGACTGAGTGAAAGCATACGGACCCTGGTCAAGCCAAACTGTGCCACGGAGTCGGAGAGGCCGTGTGCAGGCAGTAGAGCAGTAGGACTGCAAACGCTCGGCATAAAGTGTGGTCGGCTGCAGCAGCTGGCGGTGTTTCCCTCAGTACGTCCAGAAGATAAGGGATCTCGAAGCCAGGAAGGAATCGCGGAAGAAAGTTTACGTTACGACGATTGGCTGGTGGGGCGCAAGTGTGACGTGTGTGGTTGCATAGTGTTTAAAATTGCATTTGTGCTGGCATCAGCGCGTGGCCAAGAGTTCAAGTCTCCGTGATTGAAAAGGCTCGGCGAGGCTCCATTCTGTTCTGATTGTACTATAGTTGCACTGGATTTGATGAAGCTTCGCGAGGCAGTGACATGATCTAAGATATTGTCTTCTGGTAATAAGCTTTAGTGAGGCTGTTGCCACATTATGTAACCTCATATTTGGTTAAGTTCTAGTTTGTGTCTCGGTCTAGACTGCGTGTTGCCTGTTCGGTGTGTCATCAAGGTATTTATCGAAGCTGGGTATTGTTGTACTATCAAGTGAGAAAGTGTTCCTGTTGCGGTCTTATTTCAGGACTGCCTTTGTAAAGTTTGTTGGATATTCATATGTAAGAAACATATACTCTATTATGTATCCTTTGGTACCCCTTTTAAGTTTTATTTGCGTCATTGCTGAGGGAAGAGAAATTATTTTGATCAAATTTATAACGTTATATCAGAAGTTAACTAATTTGAAAGATCAAATGCAAGTGTTTGTTTATGCACGCACATGGGCATTGTAAGTTTTATGTTAGTAAATAAAAGTACTTGATAAAGAGATACGCTTGCACTACCCTCTCCCCTCCCCCCAGACAAATTCCACTCGCACCGAAATCCTCCACCACAAGGTCGTGGTACGAAAATCATCCTCAAAAAAGGAAGTAACCATTTCCGAACTGAGCTTCTTGCTGTACTCACTGTGAACTAAACCCCCCGCTCACTCGACGCCTTGCATTGAAAAAGAGGCAAACTCGCCACTCGATGGATCACACTCAACACCTTCAGTCAGTGATTGTGCAGTTTCTATGTTGGCTGACTCTCTAAAGTGCAGTTTTGTGTGACCACTGGCCATCTGCGAGATATCAGGCTCCAAATATCAGCTGCATGCTGTTCTCTTCACAATGTCACCACGGTATCTGCTTAAGCTGGATCTGCGTTCACTGACAACAACAATATTTGTCGGCTTCCAAATCGTATATCAGTGACATGGAGTGATACACGTCGGCAGTCGCTCTCGGTTTGACCTTGTTACGGCCCCTGTTCGCCTCCGATGTTACGGGCTTCACACACGGGCGACGGCTCGCTGAAATAAGTCGCATAGAACGTCGCCTGCAGTCGGTCGCCCGCCTCGACACCCCACACACGAGCGATTGCCAAACAATTTCAGTCAGCATTATGAACATCACTGGGTCGAGAAGTTCTGCTGCGGAAAACGAAATGCTGTGTTTAGCAGCAGTTGCAGCTGGTTTCCGTATTCCAAAGAATACTAGCAAAAATAAATATAAAATAAACGAGAATTATAATTCAGTAGACGTCCGTTGGAATGCTATTCTTGGGAACTATATGTTACTTTACAGAGTATACTAATTTTTTAACTGGCACCAAATCGATTGTGTACATTTTTCCAGGGCAGCAATGAAATTCGTTTTACGTTTATTGGGCTCAATTCCCTATTTTAATTATTCGTCTTATAGTTTAATTTCAAAGACTTACACAATTTACTCGATGAGTCTAGAGATGCCAATAGCAGCACTATTTATTACCTAACACTTATTATGAATTCTATGAAGGAGAAATTGGTTATACGAAATGAGAAGGTACTTGAGTATAATAAATTTACCCTGAACATTTAATGTAAATGTTCTTTAAAGATTACAATACCGTACGTCCATACGTCATTATGTTTAGAAGTTAGAAACTTTAATCATGCGTGACATATAATTATTTCATTAATAACTCAAAATCATATGATGGAGCCCACTGTATCACGACTATTACTATGAACTTCCTATCAATTCGATTTCTATAGCACAAATTGCAAAATACTAATCACTGCAAAATCGGAGGGTGTATTTGTATTGCTTCTTAATATAAGTGGCAACTTCAGCTTCCACTTCAGATCCAGGGTAGTTCACGGTCCCGGGATGACCAACTTCTAACGTAAATTTCTTACTCAATGTGGGCAAGGTGAAACGAAACAAAATTGCACAATCATGCTTAATAAATACAGAAGCGAGTGGCTGCCGTATTGCCACACATACCTCTGCTGACTAGCCGGACAGCCGCATTACGCACATGAATCGTGTGCGATCCATCAGATTGCCTGGGATTTCCGTGCAACCAGCGATCAGTGGCCGATCGCTGCGATTTGCCCACACACGTGCGATCGGGCGCCCATGCAACGGATCGCTGCGATTCGACGTTCATGTGTGGAGCTCTTTACATGGCTGCGAGTGGTACTTCATTCCTTGTAAACACTTTCAACAGTCCGTCACGGTACATCAGCAAATTGGAAAACTTCATTCGCGGTGTGGTTATGGGTACATTCACACATGATAGTCCGTGTCTGCCGTTCTGCCACATCCCTCATCGATCCGTCTTACTGCGTCGATACCACAGATGCGAACGGCACGTCCACACATCGTCGCTGCTATTCTTACGTCAGTGGTAGGTGGTACATTCCATCTACAGCGCTCCACAGCGGTGAGAGTGCTAAGGCTGACCAATCTTTTGTTCGGTGAGCTTAGTTATATGGTGATTCTCCAAGCACATCGTAAAACTCACAATAGTAGTCATTCTACATTAATGCGCACGTCCTGCGGGGCGGATGGCTGCATGTCAGTTCACCCTGTGAGTCATAACACTGGGATCAAGCGCTTAAACAGCCTCTTCAAGACAGTTGTTTTAAACATTGTCGAAACCGTCCACGTAGCTGACATTTAAATGCATGTGTTTTCGGTGGTCTCCAAGATCAGAAGGCCGACTCGAATTCTGGTGGTGGCAGCAATTTTTATCACAACTGTGCGGCCGGTAGGGAAAGCACAGGTGACTGCGTACACCAACATTCTGCTGTGGACCTTAGGACTACGTCAGTGTGTCACAGAGCGAGTGTCTGTTAATACTGATCAGTCTCCTTTAGTATTGCTAGAGGGAAGTAAACTACACGTTGCCGCACACTTTCATCACCTTCTGGAACAATTTAGTTTGACGAAATGCGTACCCAAGCGATTGGGCCCTATGTCTTGGCAAATGGGCCGAATATTGCGCTTGGAGTCGAAGTTACGTTTCACCTAGTATCAGTTTTCTACGCTTTTCGTAGTCTAGCAATTGAGCTTTTTTTTTTTTTTAACATTACCGCTGCTATATTTATTCGATAATCAACATACGTTTCCTTTCTCTCACCGGGTATTGTATTTTTGAGTAATGTAAAATAGTATTGAACAGAGCCATATCCAATACATAAAAAAAGAATCTAGCCTGACGTTCATTCCCGCGAGTGCGACACGTGATGTTTACGTTTGCTCCACGTTTGTTTCCACGAGTCTGACTCGTCAGAGAATGGCAAGGGGTTATGTCTTATTTTCATCAGTTTGATACTTCGCTCTGCCTGCACTGATCACAGCTAAGCGAATCATTTAGACTTAATCAACTCACGCTTCGCAATAAAAAGGTGCCCACTGGGATAAAAAATGCATTCACGCGACATCTAAATTATCAACACGTTTTGATTGGTTTACTTTCGAGAAGGAATTTGGGTATAAGTTCCCTGTCTATCCATCACCGCTGACAAAGCAAAGAATTTCAGTGTGTGAGGAATAGTACAAAGGGTCTCAGCGAACAATTCGCGAACTGTACGGCTGCACTCTGGCAGAGCACGCGGCTCTGCGGCAGTCTCAGACTGGTCCGATCCAATACACTCACACTGGTTGACGCAGCATAATTACTGTGATTAGCTCCTTTAAATTTTTTATACTGTTTTAAGTAAAGAATTAAAATACGTCCCATACCACGGGTATCTTTTAACAAACACATTAAATAGCGTTCATAATTGAGGAGCCGTATTCAACTGACCTAATAGGATAAAGCCTATCGAGAATTTTATTTAGCAAATTTCATTAAAACGTTCGTAACGATTTGGAAAGGAGCATTTCCCTCGTCAATAGGCAATTTTCCATGGATGTGGTTGGGGTTAATAGGTCCTTCATTCACAGAGCCCGCTCAAAAAAAAAAAGCAATTAAAGTTTCAGAGAGCTTGGCTGCCGGACTTGCCAGTCGGAGACCGTTCAATAGCAGCCAGCTGGAGCGTCGGCTTGCCGACACTCCAATCGTACTGTCAGCGAAACTAACTACAGTGCTGTCTCACTGTTACTGAAAAGCTGTTGGTTGTTTCATGAGAATTTCCGGATTACAATTCTCTAAACTACTGAGAAAACTTCTGCGAGGACTCCGTAATGCCTTAGGCATCCTTGCTTCCCATCCCTGATGAGTTTGACGTTGATAGCAGGCTAAATTATAATGAATTCTTCCTCCATCACAGATTCTCTTTTGAAAGTCAGTGCCGGATCTATGCTAACAGAAGTGTCAAACAGATCCATTAGGAGCGACTGGACTTGCTGTCCGTAACTTTCAGTTTTGCTAAAATTATGAGCTTGTATGTACATTTGATTTGCAACTACATCTGTGTTCCCCTAACTCCGTATACCGCGAGTCTATGGGCAAATGGAGTGTCATTTTCCTTGGATATCACTTCTATTCAATCACAAGTCCATCGTGAAGCTGTCATTGCTTCAGTTGCGCCTTGCAACAGTGACAGCAGCAACTACCACCATATTAATATATCGAGAACTTGCGTCGATGAAATATTATGGGATTTACACAATACGATACGGCAGCAAACCCAAGAAGCGTATTTGCACAACATTTTTTTTTTATTCGACTGTTATTTTATCTATGATGGATCTTGTGAATTCCGCAGCCTTTACCCCATAACTGCTGAATAACACAACTAGCCACAAATATTTTCCAAATGTTTCATGTTAGTACCATAACTGGTTTCGGTATACCATGCTCAACGTCAGATGACTAATATTTCCAGTTACATATATATTTCGATCAACAGCACATCGTCTGCTTCCACACTGCACAAGAATATTTGAGTATTTAGTGCCTTTTTATAAGTTGTTTCATCAATAAAAACACGCTAAGGTGTTTCCATTTACTCATACATAATGCGAACTAGTTGTCCTTACTTAAATAATTTCCGTCAGATGGCGATTTTTTTTGTTGTCGTCAATGTGGTTTCGAGGTCGATGTATATGTTGTTGAATTCCACACAGCATACATATTCTAAATGAATTACTGTGGGCCGTGCGGGATTAGCCGAGCGGTCTCGGGCACTGCAGTCATGGACTGTGCGGCTGGTTCCGGCGGAGGTTCGAGTCCTCCCTCGGGCATGAATGTGTGCGTCTGTCCTTAGGATAATTTAGGTTAAGTAGTGTGTAAGCTTAGGGACTGATGACCCTAACAGTTAAGTCTCATAAGATTTCACATACATTTGAACATCTTTTGAATTACTGTGGAACGCTTCATAATATTCTTAATGTCAGTACTGAGCATCACAAATATGCTATACACTTGATGTTTTTGTTTACAATGCAAAGATTGTTCGAAGAGATTTCGGGAATGAAATTTACGACGACCGGCTGCAATCCCGAAGACACTCC
The DNA here is from genome assembly GCF_023897955.1 of Schistocerca gregaria. Taxonomy (NCBI): domain Eukaryota; kingdom Metazoa; phylum Arthropoda; class Insecta; order Orthoptera; family Acrididae; genus Schistocerca; species Schistocerca gregaria. The sequence continues at coordinate 533,418,644 of NC_064921.1, forward strand.
CAACATTTAACTTGTCGGGAAAATTTTAAATTTCACAATGCGAAATTATCATTAAACACAGATACAAAGTATCTACATCTACATCTAGATCAATAATCCGCAAGCCACCTGACGGTGTGTGCCGGAGGGTACTTTGAGTAACTCTATCGGTTCTTCCTTCTATTCCAGTCTCGGATTGCGCGTGGAAAGAAAGATTGTCGGTATGCCTCTGTGTGGGCTCTAATCTCTCTGATTTTATCTTCATGGTCTCTTCGTGAGATATACGTAGGAGGGAGCAATATACTGCTTGACTCCTCGGTGAAGGTATGATCTCGAAACTTCAACAAAAGCCCGTACCGAGCTACTGAGCGTCTCTCCTGCAGAGTCTTCCACTGGAGTTTATCTATCATCGCCGTAACCCTTTCGCGATTACTAAATGATCCTGTAACGAAGCGCGCTGCTCTCCGTTGGATCTTCTCTATCTCTTCTATCAACCCTATCTGGTACGGATCCCACACTGGTGAGCAATATTCAAACAGTGGACGAACAAGTGTACTGCAACCTACTTCCTTTGTTTTCGGATTGCATTTCCTTAGGATTCTTCCAATGGAACTCAGTCTGGCACCTGCTTTACCGACGATCAACTTTATATGATCATTCCATTTTAAATCACTCCTAATGCCTACTCCCAGATAATTTATGGAATTAACTGTTTCCAGTTGCTGACCTATATTGTAGCTAAATGATAAAGGATCTTTCTTTCTATGTATTCGGAGCACATTACACTTGTCTACATCGAGATTCAATTGCCATTCCCTGCACCATGAGTCAATTCGTTGCAGATCCTCCTGCATTTCAATAGCATTCATTTTCTGTTGATCAAGGATGTAACAGAGCAAAGATGATGAGTGGAATGTTCAAACTGCAATATGTTAGGGCCTAATAACAGCAAAATATTTGCACTCTAAGAGTAAACTTATTATTAAAAGACAATAGGATAAACTTTTTAATACGTTTTTTTCCAAATTTAACTGTCAGCAGAAAGTTCGACCCTTTTTACATTTTTGTGGCTGTAAGGGGGCCAATTTGTTTCTGATTTCTGTGAACAGCCCAAGGGAATTATTTAGAAGTTGTTTATTGGTTAGCACTAGCTTCTTATTTAGAATGTATTGGGGATGACCTGAGGGTCTGAATATACTTGTACATTTAAGCGCTCTAATACGTCCACTCTCTTACCATTGTTAATGGTATGCAATATCTGTAAGTTGTCATTAATATCAGAAACAGGGTGTCAAAATTGATTCAAGCAAGTAGCTATTGCCGATTTATCTAATTTTGTTTTTTAGTCTGTGGTAAAGCCATGTGTGTGTCCACAGTACCTTATACTGAAGCTTTTGCCAACGTGTCCAAGGTAATAGCTGGAAAACCACATGGACAACAACAAAACAAACTGCCACGTACTGAAACTTATCTAAGTGAACAGATCCCTTTTGCATTATATACATATATATAAGTAAATACAAACATTGAAGGGTGTTTCTATTAACGAAACAACTTATAAAGTGGCTCTAAATACTCAAATATTCTTCTGCAGTGTGGAAGCAGACTACACGTTATTGATCAAAACATCTATATAACTTATAATATTACCCCTCTGAAGATGATCACGTAGGCCACAACCGGTCATGGCACTAAAATAAATCATTTAAAAAGTATTTGTGGCTGATTGTGTCATTACCAACTATTTTTTTATTTTATCTAATTTTTATGTATCATCTCATACCTCTCAGAAATCATTTCAGATGCTTGAATCGTCTCTCTGTCAATTGGTAAGTGACCAAGTCTCATTTCCATAAAGAAGTCCAATAATTGCCATTGTTTTAAAAATTTTGTTTTTGTTCATTTTTCGAAGTTCTGATTACAGTGCCCCACACACAATTAGTACAATTCAGCACTATCTTCACATGACCTTCTAGAAAATTAATTTTATTTCTAAGATAGTTAAAAGCATTTCGCTTGTTCTGTTATGTTGTTTTAAATGACTTTTTTGGTTTTGTACTTTTGACTGGTGCAAAGTGTTTTTCTTATCCATAGAGTTTGGATATTACATTCTAGGCTCAATATGCCGTGCTTGTGGACTGCACTTTACAGTTCACTTTCACCGCCAAATACAGCTAACCCGTCGTTATCAAATAAACAAGTGTTTATTTGTGTTCTGCGTGGTATTTTTAAAACAGAGTGCAATAAAAATTTTCAATTTCTCAAAAGGTCTTCACAATCACTGAAAGAAAGCTACCACAGCACCGAGCAGTAGTGCCAAAGACAAAAAATTGAGAGTCCCGAAGTCAAATTCGCCCATAAATTAGTACAATTTCCGTAACAAACCAATGTGTCCACGAGTGGAACACGAGAGTTGCGCCTAGAGGTAGACATGCCCGCGGAACGGCACAGGAGGCGGTGTGTTTGCTTACGGCCGTTAAAACAGCGACAGCTGCGCGCCGTCAAGGGCCGGGCGGGCAGGCAGTAACTCAGCCGGCCCGGCTTCCCTCCTCCCTCCCCCGCACACCACAGCAGGGCAAGGGGCCGCGCCTCCCCAGCCTTGATTTAAGTATCCGCCGCCGCCGGCATAACTCTGCCTTATGAAGCCGTTGCGCTTATCAGGCCCCACACCCCACCAGCTGCTGAGTTGGCAACTACACAAAACAGCGCCCTACTGACACCCGACACATGAACGCGACAATCACAAAAGCGAATAAGCAGCAGAATTGAATGTGACAAGATGCGAGACTTACGTTAATTTTGTAAGTGCTTCTTTAAAGAGATCTCGTGCTTTAGAAGGATGTTGAAAATCAGATGGGATAATTGGAATTGAGCAGATTCTCCGCAGAACTGCCAAAGAAGGGAACATGCAGACGACATTGAGAAGAAAAGGGGCAGGACGTGTAAAGACATCGAGAAATACACTCCTGGAAATTGAAATAAGAACACCGTGAATTCATTGTCCCAGGAAGGGGAAACTTTATTGACACATTCCTGGGGTCAGATACATCACATGATCACACTGACAGAACCACAGGCACATAGACACAGGCAACAGAGCATGCACAATGTCGGCACTAGTACAGTGTATATCCACCTTACGCAGCAATGCAGGCTGCTATTCTCCCATGGACACGATCGTAGAGATGCTGGATGTAGTCCTGTGGAACGGCTTGCCATGCCATTTCCACCTGGCGCCTCAGTTGGACCAGCGTTTGTGCTGGACGTGCAGACCACGTGAGACGACGCTTCATCCAGTCCCAAACATGCTCAATGGGGGACAGATCCAGAGATCTTGCTGGCCAGGGTAGTTGACTTACACCTTCTAGAGCACGTTGGGTGGCACGGGATACATGCGGACGTGCATTGTCCTGTTGGAACAGCACGTTCCCTTGCCGGTGTAGGAATGGTAGAAGGATGGGTTCGATGACGGTTTGGATGTACTGTGCACTATTCAGTGTCCCCTCGACGATCACCAGAGGTGTACGGCCAGTGTAGGAGATCGCTCCCCACACCATGATGCCGGGTGTTGGCCCTGTGTGCCTCGGTCGTATGCAGTCCTGATTGTGGCGCTCACCTGCACGGCGCCAAACACGCATACGACCATCATTGGCACCAAGGCAGAAGCGACTCTCATCGCTGAAGGCGACACGTCTCCATTCGTCCCTCCATTCACGCCTGTCGCGACACCACTGGAGGCGGGCTGCACGATGTTGGGGCGTGAGCGGAAGACGGCCTAACGGTGTGCGGGACCGAAGCCCAGCTTCATGGAGACGGTTGCGAATGGTCCTCGCCTATACTGCAGGAGCAACAGTGTCCCTAATTTGCTGGGAAGTGGCGGTGCGGTCCCCTACGGCAGTGCGTAGGATCCTACGGTCTCGGCGTGCATCCGTGCGTCGCTGCGGTCCGGTCCCAGGTCGACGGGCACGTGCACCTTCCGCCGACCACTGGCGAGAACATCGATGTACTGTGGAGACCTCACGCCCCACGTGTTGAGCAATTCGGCGGTACGTCCACCTGGCCTCCCGCATGCCCACTATACGCCCTCGCTCATAGTCCGTCAGCTGCACATACGGTTCACGTCCACGCTGTCGCGGCATGCTACCAGTGTTAAAGACTGCGATGGAGCTCCGTATGCCATGGCAAACTGGCTGACACTGACGGCGTAGGTGCACAAATGCTGCGCAGCTAGCGCCATTCGACGGCCAACACCGCGGTTCCTGGTGTTTCCGCTGTGCCGTGCGTGTGATCATTGCTTGTACAGCCCTCTCGCAGTGTCCGGAGCAAGTATGGTGGGTCTGACACACCGGTGTCAATGTGTTCTTTTTTCCATTTCCAGGAGTGTACCTCGCTTGGTACTAGAGGAAGCTGTAGAGTGCATGTAAGACGAAGATCAATTTGGCTTTAGAAAAGATAAAAACATTACAGCGACAATTTTGACGTTGCAGTTAATAATGGAAGCTAGTCTGAAGAAAAATGAAATAAGTTAAAAGGATTTGTCGACCGGGAAAAAGCGCTCGGCAGTGTCAAATGGCGAAAGATATTCGAAATCCTGTGAAAAATAGGGGTAAGCTATAGAGAAAGGCCGGCCGGTGTGACCGAGCGGTTCTAGGCGCCTCAGTCTGGAACCGCGCGACCGTTACGGCCGCAGGTTCGAATCCTGCCTCGGGCATGGATGTGTGTGATGTCCTTAGGTTAGTTAGGTTTAAGTAGTTCTACGTTTTAGGGGACTGATGACCTCAGATGTTAAGTCCCATAGTGCTCAGATCCAATTGAGCCATTTTTATAGGGAAAGACGGACAGTATACAATATTTACATGGGCCAAGAGGAAGCAATAAGACTGTAAGACCAAGAACGAAGTGCTCAGACTAAAAACGGTGTAAGACAGAGATGTAGTCTTTCGCTTCTACTGTTCAATGTATACATCGAAGAAACAATGATGGCTCTAGGGGAGAGGTTCAAGAGTGGAATTAAAATTCAAGGTGAAAGAATAATAATAAGATTCGCCGATGACACTTTAATCCTGAGTGAAAGTGAAGAATAATTACAGGATCTATGACTGGAATGAAGTATAATTAATACAGAATATGGACTGAGACTAAATAGAACAAAGACGAAAAAAACGAGACGCAGCACAAATGAGAACAGCTAGAAACTTAACGTCATGACTGATGATCACGAGGTAGAAGTTAACGATTTTTGCTACTTAGGAAGCAAAACAGCCAATGATGGGCGGAGCAAGGGGGTCATCAAAAGAAGACTAGCTGTGGCAAAAGGGGCTTTCCTGGCCAAAAGAAGTCTACTAGCATCAAACATTGCCCTTAATTTGAGGAAAAAATTTCTGGGAATGTACGTTTGAAGCACAGAATTGTACGGTAGTGAAACGCAAACAGTGGGGAAACCGGAAAAGAAGAGAATCGAAGCGTTTGAGATCTCGTGCTATACAAGGATGTTGAAAATCAGACTGTATGATAAGGAGTGAGCAGGTTCACCGCAGAATTACCGAAGGACGAAACGTGCAGAAAACATTGAGAAGAAGAAGGGGCAGCACAACAGGATGTATAAAAACATCTTCCCGGGTTCGATTCCCGGCTAGGTCAGGGATTTTCTCTGCCTCGTGATGACTGGATGTTGTGTGCTGTCCTTAGGTTAGATAGGTTTAAGTAGTTCTAAATTCTAGGGGACTGATGACCGTAGTTGTTAAGTCCTATAGAGCTTAGAGCCATTTGAACCATTTTTTTGTAAAGATATCAGGGAATAACTCCTATGGAATCAGAGGAAGCTGTACAGCAGGGATGTGAAGTCGCGGGCCACATGCGGCCCAAATCAAGTAACAATCCGGCCCAAGAAGTGAGCATCTATCACACGATCGGTAAAAATAAAAACCCATAAAATTCGGGGCATGTAAAGATACGATGAATTGAATATTTTCAGTCTGAACTCCCGCCACAGGATACTATTCTCTCACTGGTCCATCCCGTTCATAACACTGGCGCTCGTGCTACACTTGACACACCACAAATTCGTTCTTTTAACTGTTCAATCCGTCAGATACACTGGTTGAGTTGCAACTGAGAAATTGTAGGTTTTGAGATGTGCAGTGAATTTATTTAAAGAAAATACAAGGAAATTCTGTGTTATTTCTTTCTATTTATGATAAAGAACCTTTTTCACACAGTTTTGACCAGTACAAGTCGATAGAATTTGAAATCTGTATGTGGATTGCATTTATTGACAATGTCTGCTATCTAACAGTACCTTAATTTTGTAATAATAGCTATAATTTCATATCACATCCATTGCTACATATAAGAACCACACTTAAACATTAACGTCTCCTATAATGAGCTATCAGGGAATTGTTTTATTTTCGTGCGCAGTTTCTACCATAAGAGATGCCCGGTACAAAGAGACAAGCTTTCATTAAATTCAATTTCTTCATTCTACAGCCCACAGATTAGTTTCCTGTGGGATTGAATCATCGCCAATCGCAGGAATTCTTCAGAAGTATGGTGGTATAGTATGTTTTACAGAAGTAAGGAGCCTCAGTCGACGACAGATGTTAAAAAGATTTTATACCATAATTAATGAAATCAAATCGGTAATAATATCAAAAGCAAAATCTGGGCCAGTACTTGACAATACCAACTGCGTGGCAGGTTTAGCACTTTTGGTAGATTTGACTGGTCATTTAGGTGACTTAAACAGACGTCTTCAAGGTAGAAACTTGCCTATCGGTACTATGTTTCAAACAATCAACGCGTTAAAAATGAAACTGAAATCATGGCGTGGCCGAGCGGTTCTAGGCGCTACAGTCTGGGACCGCGCGACCACTACGGTCCCAGGTTTGAATCCTGCCTCGGGCATGGATGTGTGTGATGTCTTTAGGTTAGTTAGGTTTACGTAGTTCTAAGTTCTAGGGGAGTGATGACCTCAGACGTTAAGTCCCATAATGCTCAGAGCCATTTGAACCATTTTGAAATAATGGCAAGCACAAGTAAATGCAGACCCATTTCATTCAAACACATTGTCCAAACATAATCCTGAAGACGATGTAAAATACGAGACACACTTTTCGATTTAATGCAATATTTTGAAAATAGATCTCTGGATTTCCGAAAAAACTATTTAGTATTCAATGAACTGTGACTACCGCCCGAACAACAGGGTCAAATGGCTCTGAGCACTATGGGACTTAGCATCTGTGGTCATCAGTCCCCTAGAACGTAGAACTACTTAAACCTAACTAACCTAAGGACATCACACACATCCATGCCCGAGGCAGGATTCGAACCTGCGACCGTAGCAGTCGCGCGGTTCCGGACTGCGCGCCTAGAACCACGAGACCACCGCGGCCGGCGACAAAAGGGAACTGACATGCATTGAGACTAGAAAATAGTGCACTGATAATGGCTAGGCACCAGCCGAAATCTGGATTTGACAAATAAAACCTGCAAAAACCAAAAGATGACTCATTGCTGCGCTATATAATTTATAAATTAAAATTTTTGTATTTATGTGACACCTGTTGCAATCAATATAGAAACGTTGTCAGAAGATTTTCAGGTTAAACTATGAGCAGACCTTTAGATCTTCCCCTACTGTTCTGCAGATAGATGTTATAAATTCCGGATTGGGGACTGCTTCATTTTCCCACAATAATCCCAATACAGCTCAGTAAAGAAAGACAGTTGCAAATGACCTACGGTTAAAACTGCGCTATAGTGTTGTTTCATCAGCAGGAAATGCAGACCCCAGAGAAAATATGTTAACTGTAGAGATACAATTTCAATCCGTTCAGTACCCCGGAGAAGAGACGAAAAGAAACAGAGTATCCAGAATGAGATTTTCACTTTGCAGCGGAGTGTGCGCTGATATGAAACTTCCTGGCGTATTAAAATTGTGTGCCGGACCGAGACTCGAACTCGAGACCTTTGCCTTTCGCGGGCAGGTGCTCTACCACCTGGGCTATCCAAGCGCTACTCACGACCCGCCCTCGCAGCCTCAATTCTTCCAGTACAGATGGTAGAGGACTTGTCCGCGAAAGTCAAAGCTCCCGAGTTCGTGTCTCGGTCCGGCACACAGTTTTAATCTGCCAGGAAGTTTCAGAAACAGAGTAATTGAGGATGATTGTTAATTACACCGCATAATTTTATATTACAGAAAATGGGAGTTTTAAAGCACAGACAGCGTAAGATTAGGGGTCGAAGAAAATTCCGTGACACATCTGCTCAGGGAGTGTTCTCATTCTTGTGGTACATGTTTCGCGAACAGTGAAGAATAGATTCCAACACGCCGAGAGCAGACGAAGACGATGCCACTCCGCTGTTCGTTGAAACAAGGGCATCACTTCAAGCACGAATTGAGCGACACTTCAATAGCAAGAAATAAATGTTGCTCTTGGTATGTGTATAGAATATCGAATGTACAGCCTCCAGTTATCCTCAAAATATAAATTGTAACCGAACGATACTTCGCTATCAATCAGTTATTGAAGGTTAGCGGATCATGCATTTGAAGAAGCAATAAAGGGGTAGAAAATGTGAGAAGGAGAATGTCAGACAGGTAATAGAGGTACAAATGAAGCATTCGGAGCTGATGTAATGTGCTACAAAATTTCTAAAGGAAACAGTAGAAGGCTGAAGTGGTAACCGCGCACTGTAAGAAAAAATTGACAGCTGCTGCTGCAAGGATAACAATAACAATAAAGCCTGAAAGGAGGTCAAAGGGAACACACAGTTATAGACGAGCTGTATCGGCACTATCAGGTGTGAAAGCTGTACCAGACCTAAAGAAAGAAGACAATGGTAGCACGAAGGACAATGGCGTATTGCGGAAGCTTATATTTTTCTTTAAACCCCTGTGAGTAGAAAATGTATGAGAATGTAATAAAGAAGCAAGCAGATGTCATTTGAATAAATAGTAGACGAGAATCATGTCACCAACATGACTGACAGAGTTCACGAAGAAGAGCAGATCGCCTAATAGTACGTGTTGTCCCGACATTATCTCTCCCGGTGAATCTTACTTTATTTTTCGGTTGAGGACAGGTGAATGCAATATTTCTGAACGACACAGGACAGCTCAAAAGTAGCTATTAGAATATTTGAGAAAATCGAAAAGAAAAGGAAATCGTGAGGAAGACGTGAAAAGCAAATATGTAGACATTATACATAAGATTCGGACGAGTGGCTCGACTAGGTGCTTACGACAACATAAGGCATGTGGCATACTTTGAAAATTCTGAAGAAAATATTTTTCCATAGTAAATCACGAGAAAAGTTGACAACAATAAGCATACTGAACGTAAATTATACATAAAATAACATTTTGTACTTTTGCTTCTACTCGCTCCAGGTGAAAGTGAAGCCTTAATCCTGGTATCTCCATGAAAAATAAAGTGACCCTTTTATCTTCTTCCTTACATGGCAACCGACAATTCCCAACAGACCCTTAAGAGAAATTTATCAGCCATTGGTCACCGCTTGAAATGAATACTTTTAAATTTTACGAACAGTGGCGCAGTCATGGAGAAGTTATGACAAACAAATTACACAGTGGTGAAACAGTCAGACAGTGCTAAGAGGCACCCGTACCAGTTACGTCTATCAATGAAGAGAACAAAACTCTTTAAAACAGCTTTCCAATATCACCATGTTCGTCGGAAGGCTCGTATCTACAGCGACTATGACAACGCTTCCAGTCATGCCGATCAGAGTACAGACTCTGTTCTCACCACTTAAACTCTTGGTGAAGTAATGGGTGATGATAAAGCTGGCCAAGGAACAGGATCATCGTAACTGTCCCATCTTCGACCAAACGTTTATTCACTACTACAGACGGGCAAATGACCTACCACATCCTTATTCTGACAACACGTAAGAGCCTATTCTAACAGTGCTAAAATGGTGAAAAATTTGCCATTGCCTAGAAACAGAGGTTATTGCAAAATACAGACAGAATTTCGCAAGTTCCTTATCATAAAACTCTGTATTCCTGTAATAGATCTAGACTTTTTTGTAAGTATTCCCTCTGAAACTCTACCATAAAATTATGACGTTTACAGTAAGAAGGTAACTTAAAGTGTATTTCTTTTTAATTATTTACGAACAGGTTAAATTCGACACGAAAGTGAAATACTCGCTCAACAAGGAAAATAAAGAACAAAATGAAATGCATAATAGTGAAACAGTTCTCCCAGGTATCTGAACAATCAACGGGTCTGACTGGCACGCGATGTAACTTGGCTCAATTTCCGTCACTGTCAAACGTATTTTCTTCATGAGGAGACCGAAACAGCATCAGAAACTGAGTTTACTTGGAGAGGCAGTTCAAAAACCTAACTTAACGACCAGGAAGGTAGTATACTCGACTCACGTACACTGCGACTGATTAGGACTGTTGGGTCCCCTAGACCTGACTAGAGAGTAATTTTGTAGATATCTTCCGTACATGGGTCAGTAATGCAGTATTTCAGAACCAAATACTTTTTTTCAGATTTCCAGACATGCGATGGAGCTGCATACATATTCTTGAGCGGGTTCTACTTGAGACATGGGTATCGTATGAGCTTCACCGTGTAACTATCCAATTTACAGACTCCATCTCCTATGGACATCTTGTACTTCATTTAATGTGAAATACGCATATCTGAGAACAAGCGAAGCCCATATCGGACGCCGCAGATAAGGTGAACGGTGCAGACAGACATGGTGGATGCAGTGAGAACGCAATGAAGCTCGGCGGCCCTTGGAGCTTGTAATGCGGTAATCAAGACTAGCCGTTCCCTCTTGTTAGGCACTTCATACACCGGACATTGCTATTCAGCGCAGCTTACGTCTTTCGGAAATACCCTTCGTGGCGGTCTGCCGGTGTCTGCAGCACTATTATCGGCACCGAATCTTAGTTCCGGCTGTAACAGCAGCGTTGTTAATTCGGATACCCGACACATCAATGAGAACCCAAGCAAAGGGGCGATTAGTACGACATGTGTAACTATGGACTGAAGAATTAGAAAGAGAAGAAAACGTTAAGAAGAAAACAAAATTGTGAATTACTGTTCATCCAGAATTACAAAAGGAACGTCCATTCAGTTACCTGTGTAGTTTTTGAAGTAATCGTCACGAACAATTCCGTAGTTTTTAGTGACAACTTTGAAGTCCTGACAGGGAGTAGTTCGAATCGAAATTTCATCAAGAGAGATATGGCTCCCATCTGCAGCCAGAAAGTTTCTATTGTTTTTCTCGGCATCTTCTGAAAGCGAAAATTACTTTGGTGAGTTTTCCACTAGCAGCGTGGTGGTGGGGGAGTGATGCAGAGACAGCGCTTTCACCGGCCAGGTGGGTCCACAGTTCCACGGTCAGTCGGCCCCGGCGCCCAATTAAAATTTGCATTGTAACGAAGCAGATGGCGCCGCCGCGGCTTCTCCGGCGGCCCGGCCGGGCCGGGAATTCGGTTGGCCTGCTGCACTAACGCCCAATTCAATAAAGTCGATAGCGAGCAGTATACAGCTCTTTAATTGAAAACTGTATCTGCGGAAAACTGGACAGATTCTAGGGTTGGCACGGCTGCCAAAGGGTTGCATTTGCAACGAACTTATGTCGTATGATTCAAATATGAGGCTTTTTTTTCTTATGAGACAGAATGGATCTTGAACTGGGCTCGATTCAAATGTATCTTCTGATATTTGTCTATGTTTAGAACTATAACGCTTCCATTATCTTCAATGAAACAAAAAACAATCTGTCTTGTAAATTAATGATATTTACAAGGCAAGCGAACAAATTTATTAAATATTATAGGTTCACATTTTGCGTTAAATCTGGCCAAATCGTGAGCTTTCGACGAAATCGTCCATCGTTGTCACCAGGAACAGCTGGCAGCCGTGACTGCGATAGTGATCACCGTTTACGCTATATGACCAGAAATATGCACCATAGAATTGACCACTAGATCCCATGAGAGACAAACCCACTACCTTAAAGGAGGCGAGGAGTATTCTGTTATCAATAGGGAAGTCGTAATAACAGAACGGCTAGGTTAGAAGAACTCAGTGACTTAGAACGTTTCAAATACCCTGCACAACAATGGTATTGACGTCTTACGGAACAGACTCTTGTCCATGTTTTAAAATCATTCTTATTCGGATTTAGCAGGCCTGCTTGGGTTACGTGCCATGTGAATGCAGTGCTACGCTCCGTCCAGACCGTTTCAGTGCGCTCACACTATGAAGTTGTTCTTTGTAAACGTATGCGTGAGCGAGCATGCGTCTTTTCAGTACGACGAGTGTGTGTCGAGTATCACGATATTTCAAGCGCGATGAAAACATGAGTCGAAGCAAAACGAAAACTCTCTGCTCTGCCTCAGTTCTTTGAGAGGGAGGAGGAAGAGGAGGAGGGGTTGAGCGCCAAAAGAGGAGCAGTGCGTCGACGTTGGCATTGGTGTTGCCACTGACTGTCGGCGTTCCTCGCCCCTCAAAGGGAAATGCAAATGTGGCTGCAGCGCGCCGTCCGAACTTGCTCCGCCAGCCAGACACAGGCGCGGAAGACAAGCAGACAAAGCTGAGGGCGCCAGCCGCATGTAATTTCAGGACCAAGCCCTCAGACGCCAGGGGTCAACACTCTCCAAACGGGCCTCGCTGCGCTAGGGCACGTCGCAAAAACACCTCAGATCGCGGTTTACGAGAACTCACGCTTAATCCCTTACCGCATATGTAGTATCCTCTCAGTACTTTATTTCCACTGTCTGAAAATTGCATAGAGAATAATTGATGAACAGTAATCTGTAGAGCAGAGAGAAACGAACAAACATCATTAGCACACACAAGCTATTAATCTCTTGCTGAAAGTGGAATCAATTTGGTACAAACAAGCTCCCTAAATTGTTATTACCTGCGGTCACGGCATTAACATATTTGATGTGTGACAAGAAAAAGAACTAAGTCTTTTCGTGTTACTAAGAAACTTTTGCTGCTGCATATTATTTCGACCTTGACATGTGTTCTTCACCGGTGACGAGTTTCAACAAAATCAAAAAATTCACTTCAAACGTGTCCTTGGGCGCCATCGGAAAATGTCTTTAGCATAGGGCGTAAAAAACTAGATGCTAGAAATAGGTGCACTTATCAACAAGGTTGAATGGAGGTGGTCCCTACAAAGTAGGACCCATCTGAGTACATCACAAGTTTGTATTCTCTACTTTGTTAGCTGAAGACATTTGTGCACGTGATTCTTCATTATGCTGCGCAGAGGCTCAGCCGTTTTCGCATTCATGCAGAGCTCAAGAACACGCTGGCGACATTTCGGAACTTGTTAGAGGTTTTACTCAACTCTGCATTTAAAATATGACGTCAAATATAAGGTGCTAAATTCTTTAGATTACATCCTTATGAAAAAAAAAAACAGCTGACATGAGCATTCTGGAGAATTTCTGAAGGTAAATACTTATTTGAAATATGGGTGTCGTCAGATAGATGTAATATAAAAATAAAGGTATCACACTTTCATCGGGCCTTTCTGGGGGTAACTCACTGAGCCAAGCCAAAGTTTTTCGAGTCCAAAAACGAGTAGTACAAATTATCTATAGCAATCCATGGAACAAAAAATACATCTAATGTAACTCTACAGAAAACTACACGGGCTCTACCACAGAGTTGGCCGAAAAACTGTAAACAGCCCCAGCGTAACAGTACAATTCAGGGCAATGAACAGACGCGCACTAATAGCCTATTACAAATGACTCCTTAGTGATGCGAGAAATCTCTTCTTTTTTTTCAGACTTAGTGTATCTATTATGCTTTTATTAGTCCTTCGCGAGTAAACGGTCGGTAGCAAGGAAGGTGTTCAGCCATTTGGAGCGTTAGGGTGCACTGGTAGATACACTATATGATCAAAAGTATCCGGACACCCCAAAAACATTTATTTTTCATATTAGGTGCATTGTGCTACCACCAGCTGCCAGGTAATCCATATCAGCGAACTCAATAGTCATTAGACGTCGCGAGAGAACAGAATGGGCCGCCCTGCCGAACTCACGGACTTCGAACGTGGTCAGGTGATTGGGTGTCACTTGGGTCACACGTCTGTACTCGAGATTGCCACATTATTAAACATCCCTACGTCCACTGCTTCCAATGTGATAGTGAAGTGGAAACGTGAAGGGACACGTACAGCACAAAAGCGTACAGGTCGACCTCGTCTGTGACTGACAGAGACCACCGACAGTTGAAGAGGGTTGTAATGTGTAACAGGCAGGCATCTATCCAGACCGTCACGCAAGAATTCCAAGCTGCATCAGGATCCACAGCAAGTACTATGACAGCTAGGCAGAAGGTGATTCAAAATGGTTCAAATGGCTGTGAGCACTATGGGACTCAACATCTGTGGTCATAAGTCCCCTAGAACTTAGAACTACTTAAACCTAACCAACCTAAGGACATTATACACATCCATGCCCGAGGCAGGATTCGAACCTGCGACCGCAGTAGTCGCGCGGAGGAGGTGAGAAAACTTGGATTTCATGGTCGGGCGACTGCTCTTAAGCCACACATCACGCCGGTAAATATCAAACGACTCCTGGCTTGGTGAAAGAAGCGTAAACATTGGACGATTGAACAGTGGAAAAACATTGTGTGGAGTGACAAATCACGGTACACAACTTGGCTATCCGATGGCAAGTTATAGGTATGGCGAATGCCCGGTGAACGTCATCTGCCGGCGTGTGTAGTACCAACAGTAAAATTCGGAGGTGGTGGTGTTATGGTGTGATCGTGTTTTTCATGGAAGGGGATTGCACCCCTTGTTGTTTTGCGTGGCACTATCACAGCACGGGCCTATATTGATATTTTAAGCACCTTGTTGCTTCACCCTGTTAAAGAGCGATTCGGGGATGTCGATTGCATCTTTCAACAAGAGCGAGCACCTGTTCGTAATGCATGGCTTGTGGCGGAGTGGTTATACGACAGTAACAACCTTGTAATGGACCGGCCTGCACAGAGTCCTGACGTGAATCCTATAGAACAACTTTGGGATGTTTTGGAGCGCCGACTTCGTGCCAGGCCTCACCGACCGACATCGATACCTCTCCTCAGTCCAACACTCCGTGAAGAATGGGCTGCCATTTCCCAAGAAACCTTCCAGCACCTGATTGAACGTATGCCTGCGAGAGTGGAAGCTATCATCAAGGCTAAGGGTGGGTCAACACCATATTTAATTCCAGAATTACTGATGGAGGCCACCACGAACTTTTAAGTCATTTTCAACCAGTTGCCGGATACTTTTGATCACGTAGTGTATGTTGTCTCTCTTTTCAGCTGTTATATGTTTGGGACCTTTTTCACTTTTTGGTCTCTCTATTGCAATCCATTGTAGTAAGTGGACTACAATGCTCTTATTTGTCTTAATAGTAATGGAAAACCTCAGTCTGCTCGTTTCTCTGAATTTGGTACACTTCACTGTTGTTGACTGATATTACGTTATGGCACCAAGTCTGTTTGTTGACTGCTCTGTTTTGGGCAAATAATGCACGTTGTTATACAATGGTTCAATGTCACTGTACAGTGTGTGTGTGACATTCCTAAGTGTTTGAATAAGAAAGGTAATTAATGCTTCATCAATTTTCAACATCCAAAACTTGTCCTGTGGTCACTTTTGCGCACAAACATGTGTTATATTTATGACAATGTGTGTTCACTCAGTCTTGCGATAAGACAATGCACTCATTTTATTAATTGATCTGATGATGACTGATTGCTCAGCCGATATTAGTAATCAATGATTGTTAAAATACTGCGATACTGAAGAATTTTATATAGATATTTTTTTTCTTTTCTTCGGTGATCTGGGCCATCCAGACAGTGGCGCTTAATCATTTACTGGTGTTATGTACGGCAAAATGACATTTTTTGTCACAGAATAAACAATCAATATAAACAGTTACGACAGTTAAACTTTTATGGGTATAGGGAGCAATTTAAAGTGGAATGACCACATATTGTTGCAACTAGTACGACACTGTAATCATATTCCACGGAAAACTGGAATCATATTCCACGGAAAATCATATTTCACCTTGGGTTGACAAGCAGAAAGCATCACGGACAGGCTTATCCAACTCTAGTGGGATACGTTGAGGGAGAGAAGATCTGCATGAGGGAGAAAGTGAATTCCAAGAAGAGTCAAACAACATAGTGCTTCACTTTTGACTCACGTAATAGCAATGGCTGTAAACTCAGGAAAAATGTAGCTCACTCGGAGTCTTACTGTCAATCACACTTGTTCACAAGTGGAACAGTAAAGAAGGAAATAATAATGGTATAGGATGCACGCTCCACCACCAGGGAGCGTAATGTGCGTTGCCGAGCACAGATGAAGATACTTATGATGCAATTACGGAATGCAGCAAGGAAAATGTAGCTAACAAATAGCGAAATTCCTTGTAAACCTGAACATAGTGTGGCGATGGATCACGAGATACAATAAAGTATAAAATATAAATACCTCACAGGTGAAGCTTGGTTTATGACTAGGAAATGTTACCATGATAGAATGAGGCGCAGGGCCGAAGTTAACGAAAACATAAAAAAAGACGAAGCACTCGAATGAGACAAAGAATGGTCGCTGGGCGAAGAAAAACGCCAGGTAGATTAATAAGATATGCGCCGAGTATATTCGTACACTAAACGTTACCAGAGTAGCACGGCATAATACGTAAAGTAAGAACTACGGCCAGACTAACACAGACCACCAAGAAGTTACTTTGTTGTTTCGATCACAAGTTTTCTAGATAAAAAGCATCGGATGCATCTTCGAAAGTGAAAGCTGAAAATCCTTTGTATCCTGTTGGCGCGCCGATGCTGTAAACATATAAATATCGAAAATATCCGGCTGTGTTTGGCGAAAACAGGGCATTAGCTCACTTTATCTGGAAGTTTAGTTTCTCTGACTACGCCTTCCTAGCGAGGCGTAAACAGCAGCCGCGAGCTGCGCGTTTGTGAATTGCACGAGGCTGACCAACAAAATACGTAAGTAAATCACCGGAAAATACTTGAATCTAAGTGTACTACACTCTAAGACTAAAAAAACGTTGCACCACGAAGTAATTATAAGAATGAGATGGAAATCTGTAGATGTGATATACAGACTAAGAAACGATTACAATTTCAGAAAAGCTGGATTATTTATTCATGAGAAAGAGCTTAACAAATTGAGAAAGTCAATAACGCGATGGTCCACCTTTCGCCTTTATGCAAGCAGTTGCGCGGCTTGGCATTGACTGATAGAGTTGTTCGATGTCCTCCTGAGGAATATCGTGCCACATTCTCTCCAATTCGCGCGTCAGATTGTCCTCATCACGAGCTGGCTAGAGGGCCCTGCCCATAATGCTCTAAACGTTATCCATTGGGGAGACATACAGCGACCTCACTGGCCAAGATAGGGTTTGGCGAGCGTAAAGAAGAGCAGTAGAAACTCTCTCCGTTTCCGATAGAACATTGTCTCGCTTAAACGTAAGCTCATGGCTGTTTTCATGAAGAACAACGAAACAGGGTGTAGAAAATCGTCGACGTGCCAGTGCACCGTAAGGGTGCCATGGATGAAAACCAAAGTGGTCCTGCTATGAAAACAAATTGCACCCCAGATCGTATCACTCCTGTTTCGGACCGTATGGCGGGCGATAGTCGGGTTGATAACCCACCACAGACCGGGGAGTCTCCAGACACATCTTGGCTGGTCATCGGAGCTCAATTAGGAGCAGGACTCATCACTGAAGACAGTCAGTAAGACTCCAGGCCAAAGATATCTGCACACTTCCACCACAACCTATAATAGGTTCCACAACGAAACATTGTCTCGAAATTTGGTAGAAAATCCGAAGAAATTCTGGTCGCATGTAAAGCACACAAGCGGCAAGACGCAGTCAATACCTTCGCTGCGCAGTGCCGATGGTACTGTTACCGACGATTGTGCCGCTAAAGCGGAGTTATTGAACGCAGTTTTTCGAAATTCCTTCACCCGGGAAGACGAATGGAATATTCCAGAATTTGAAACACGAACAGCTGCTAGCATGAGTTTCTGAGAAGTAGATACCTTAGGGGTTGCGAAGCAACTCCAATCGCTTGATACAGGCAAATTTTCAGGTCCAGATTGTATACCGATTAAGTTCCTTTTAGATTACGCTGATACAATAGCTCCCTACTTAGCAATCGTATACAACCGCTCGCTCACCGATAGATCTGTACCTACAGATTGGAAAATTGCGCAAGTCGCACCAGTGTTTAAGAAGGGTAGTAGGAGTAATCCATCAAACTACAGACCTATATCACTGACGTCGGTTTGCAGTAGGGTTTTGGAGCATATACTGTATTCAAACATTATGAATCACCTCGAAGGGAACGATCTATTGATATGTAATCAGCATCCTTTCAGAAAACATCACTCTTGTGCAACACAGCTGGCTCTTTATTCGCACGAAGTAATGGCCGCTATCGACAGGGGATCTCAAGTTGATTCCGTGTTTCTAGATTTCCGGAAGGTTTATGACACCATTCCTCACAAGCGACTTCTAACCAAGCAGCGGCCCTATGCGGTATCGTCGCAGTTGTGAGACTTGAATCGTGATTTCCAGTCAGGAAGGTCGCAGTTCGTAGTAATAGACGGCAAATCATAGTGTAAAACTGAAGTGGTATCAGGTGTTCCCCAGGGAAGCGTCCTGGGACCTCTGCTGTTCCTAATCTATACAGGGTGTTACAAAATGGTACGGCCAAACTTTCAGGAAACATTCCTCAGACACAAATAAAGAAAAGATGTTACTTGGACATGTGTCCGGAAACTCTTAATTTCCATGTTAGAGCTCATTTTAGTTTCGTCCACCTACGCTCAATGGAGCACGTTATCATCATTTCATATAGGATACTCTACCTGTGTTGCTAGGCATGTGCCTTTACAAGTACGACACAACATGTGGTTCAAGCGCGATGGAGCTCCTGCACATTTCAGTACGCTTCTCAACAACAGATTCGGTGACCGATGGATTGGTAGAGGCGGACCAATTCCATGGCCTCCACGCTCTCCTGACCTCAACCCTCTTGACTTTCATTTATGGGGGCATTTGAAAGCTCTTGTCTACGCAACCCCGGTAGCAAATGTAGAGACTCGTCGTGCTCGTATTGTGGACGGCTGTGACACAATACGCCATTCTCCAGGGCTGCATCAGCGCATCAGTGATTCCATGCGACGGAGGGTGGATGCATGTATCCTCGATAACGGAGGACATTTTGAACATTACCTGTAACAAAGTGTTTGAAGTCACGCTGGTACGTTCTGTCGCTGTGTGTTTCCATTCCATGATTAATGTGGTTTGAAGAGAAGTAATAAAATGAGCTCTAGCATGGAAAGTAACGTTTCAAGACAGATGTCCACATAACATATTTTCTTTCTTTGTGTGTGAGGAATGTTTCCTGAAAGTTTGGCCGTACCTTTTTGTAATACCCTGTATAAATAACCTGGGTGACAACCTGAATAGTTCTCTTAAGTTGTTCGCAGATAATGCTGTAATTTACCGTCTAGTAAGGTCATCCAAAGACCAGTATCAGTTGCAATGCGATTTAGAAAAGATTGCTGTATGGTGTGGCAGGTGGCAGTTGACGCTAAATAACGAAAAGTGTGAGGTGATCCACAAGAGTTCGAAAAGAAATCCGTTGGAATTCGATTACTCGATAAATAGTACAATTCTTAAGGATGTCAATTCAACTAAGTACCTGGGTGTTAAAATTACGAACAACTTCAGTTGGAAAGACAACATAGATAATACTGTGGGGAAGGCAGGCCAAAGTTTGCGTTTCGTTGGCAGGATACTTAGAAGATGCAACAAGTCCACTAAAGAGACAGCTTACACTACATTCGTTCGTCCTCTGTTAGTATATTGGTGCGCGGTGTGGGGTCGTTACCAGGTGGGATTGACGGAGGACATCGAAAGGGTGCAAAAAAAGGCAGCTCGTTTTGTATTATCACAGAATAGGGGAGAGAGTGTGGTAGATATGATACGCGAATTGGGATGAAAGTCATTACAGCAAAGACGCTTTTCGTCGCGGCGAGATCTATTTACGAAATTTCAGTCACCAACTTTCTCTTCCGAATGCGAAAATATTGGGCCCAACCTACATAGGTAGGAATGATTATCCAAATAAAATAAGAGAAATCAGAGTTCGAACAGAAAGGTTTAGGTGTTCGTTTTTCCCGCGCGCTGTTCGGGAGTGCAATGGTAGAGAGATAGTATGATTGTGGTTCGATGAACCCTCTGCGAAGCACTTAAATGTGAATTGCAGAGTAATCATGTAGATGTAGATGTAGACTGTAGCAAGTATTTTACCTACTTAAGGAATAGTAAACTTCATATTTTCAGCACTTACATACGCCCTAATCAAGAGAAACTGTACAGTCGTATTGATGGAATAAACAGAATTTTGCATATGAAGTAACAGTTCATGTGGAAACAATGTAGTTGACCAGTAAAAATAAATAATAATTATTTTCGTCACAGATGGCACAATCACGTTACTGAGACCACCGCCTGTTTTCGACGTCAGCCTCCAATAACCGCTCACAAAGGGCAGGTGGTGACACTAGCAGTGGAGGGGATACGAAGCGTGTTGGGGAGACGCGGCAAATAATGCAGTCGTCGTACGTGTAATGCGGAGACGGAGCGAATTACCTTAGCCTAAAAGGGCATGATCATTAGCTTTCGGATCAATGTTGGAAGCATTTCCGAAACGGGCAGTTTGTAAACTGTTCGCCTGCCGACGGGGTTAAAATATACTGTGCACGGCAAAATGGCGCAGCTGGCTACCACAATGGAGACGGCAGGGCTCCGTACCACTTTCGGTACCTACCAGAACCCCGTTGACAACCTTTCTGCGTCCGCACTGCAAGAGGTGGTTAGTGAGGCTTCTGACCTGTGGTCATATTGATGTGACTTTACCGCCTAATATCATACGAGAAGAGAAGAAAAGTTTCTGCATGTGGTTCAACGCCACTATGCTGAAGATGAGGTGGGTAGACCGGATCACTAATAAAGGGGAACTGAATCGAACTGGGTGGGGGGAGGGGAAATTTGTGACACTACTTGACTAAAGAAAGGGGTTCGTTGAAAGGATACACGCTGAGGCATCAAGGAATTGTCAGACTGGTAACAGAGGCAAGCGCGTAGAAGAAGACCAAGACTGGACTATAGCCATCAGGTTCAAATGGATGTACGTTGCTATACTTAACCAGAGCTGTAGTGGCTTCCACAAGTACAACTAGCGTGAAAATCTGCATCATTATACAACATGGAAAGTCTTCAGAATACAGACAGAATGTACGTAAATGTATCTACAGTTTTCCACATTGCTAGTGGGCAAATTCATTCTTAGTCTTCTGTACGGTATCTGTAGCATTCCTGTCGGAAAGGCAACTTCCCTACCGACCACTGTTTGCTTTTCAATTTACATAATATATCTCCCCAGCATTCCCTGCCGAGTTCTCTCATGTGAGTAAACAAAATAATTTTACTGGTCCCATGTTTATAAAGGGTAGTTTCTTTCAGTTTATTAAATGAGTATTTATTTTCTGATTTTAAGTGAGCTTTTATGTAAGATATGTACTTGTAAACAGTGGCAGAGGACTGTATAATTTGTGTGATGCTGACAGAGTTGGTGGGAAAGGAACTGGACTGCTAAATGTGGCACCTTGCTGCTCTCTGTCGTTATCAGCGTAATGTAAAGCAGTGTTATTAAATTATAGTCACTTGGTAGTGAATTAATGAATGTCCAGGAAGTTATTGCATTTCTGTCACTATTAATTGTGTTTCTAGTAGACAGCAAAAATCTCTTCCATTCAGGAATTTCTGCAACTTGTAGAATCTGCTGCACTGAGTGGAACCATTTACTACATACAACTGTACATCTTGCGTGATGGAACGGGAATGATCATGGTTAAGTCAAGAACAGTAACCTGTTATAACCCGTTGTTTGATTTCTGTAGAGATATCTAAAGCTCGGTAACACTTGGGTGACCGACTTCCGTTGCAGAGGGAGCCATTTTAAGCCTCTGGTCTTTTCCAGTGTTGGGACAGCTGAGCCTCGCGTGATACATTTTATACCCTCATGTCGAGGAAAGTATTCCAGAAATTGACGGTGCAGACGATGAAAACAACATATACTGAGGGCACGTTACACTTGGGACAGGTTCTTCAGTGTAGTAGACAGTTAACACCTCCAGCTATTGAACACTTTTACGTAACTGCTTTGTTGACAACTGAAAATAATTCAAATGGTTCAAATGGCTCTGAGCACTATGGGACTCAACTGCCGTGGTTATCAGTCCCCTAGAACTTAGAACTACTTAAACCTAACTAACTAAGGACATCACACACATCCATGCCCGAGGCAGGATTCGAACCTGCGACCGTAGCAGTCGCACGGTTCCGGACTGCGCGCCTAGAACCGCAAGACCACCGCGGCCGGCTGAAAATAATTAATCATTCAATAAACTCAGAATAACTCCATTATATGATCACCGGACAGTGAAGTTATTTTGTCTACTCTCATGAGAGAATTGGGCAGGAAATGCTGGGGGGAACATCCAGTAGTTGGCGAATTGAATAATTTTGATCTTTTTTTTTTTAAATTCGTTCATTTCAATTGCATTGATGTAAAATTCAGCTGCAGTGGTTATCGTTTTCGGGCTGACATGCCCATTTTCAAGCCACACACTTAAAAAGCAATACATTTTACCAATAATGAGCAAAAACAATACGTAATTCCATATTACAGGTTTTCATATGCTTAAAGGCATAGCTTGCTCTTAACCGCAACAGTGCTGTATGTAAAAGTGGTAATTGTCATTATTCCCTTTCTTAGCGAAAAGCATATGTCGTCGTATTGATATACCCCTTAGGACATGCATAAATAATCGTTTGATATACTTGCTCAAATATTTATGACCAAAAGCTGCAGGCCTTGTGATGGCGCATATTAGATCTAACATGCTCTTCTATAATGTAGCCCTGTGTAATGATATATTACCAGCATTTTATATAATACATTTACCTGCGATTATTAGGTTTATACACTGAAAAGCCTAAGAAACTGGCACCCCTGCCTAATTTTGTGTAGGGCCCCCGCGAACACGCAAAGGTGCCGCAGCATGACGTGGCATGGACTCGACTAGTGTCTGAAGTAGTGCTGGAGATGATTGACACCATGAATCCTGCAGGGCTGTCCGTAAATCCGAATCAGTACAAGGTGGTGGAAATCTCTCCTGAACAGGATGTTGCATGGCATTCCACGCATGCTCAATAATGTTCATGTTTGAAGAGTTTGGTGGTCAGTGGAAGTCTTTAAACTCAGAAGAGTGTTCCTGGAGCTACTCTGTAGCCATTATGGACGTGTAGGGTGTCCCATTGTCCTGTTAGAATTGCCCAAGCCCGTGGGAATGCAGAATGGACATGAATGAATGCAGGTGATCATGCAGGATGGTTAAGTGAGTGTCACCTGTCAGAGTCGTATCTAGACGTACCAGGGGTCCCATATCACTCCCACTGCACGCTCCCCACACCATTAAAGAGCCCCATCAGTTTGAACAGTCCCCTGCTGACATGCAGGGTCCATGGATTCATGAAGCTGTCTCCATATCCGTACACATCCATCCGCTCGAAACAATTTAAAACGAGACGCGTCCGACTAGGCAACATCTTTCCAGTCATCAACAGTCCAATTCTGACGTGCCCAGGCGAGGCGTAAAGCTTTGCGTCGTGCAGTCATCAAGGGTACACCAGTGAGCCTTCGGCTCCTAAAGCCCATATCGATGATGTTTCGTTGAATGGTTCGCACGCTGACGGTTGTTGACGGCCCAGCATTGAAACCTACAACAAATTGCGGAAGGGTCGCAGGTTCGAATCCTGCCTCGGGCATGGATGTGTGTGATGTCCTTAGGTTAGTTAGGTTCAATTAGTTCTAAGTTCTAGGCGACTGATGACCTCAGAAGTTAAGTCGCATAGTGCTCAGAGCCATTTTTGATCGTAACTCATTGCATTTAACAATAAACATTAATTTTCTAACATTAAAGCACTATTTTAATAAAATGTGATTTCTGCGTCCCCTGGAACGCGGAAACTATTAGTACTACAGGAAGATACCTTTTTTTGTAGGAAATTTAATGTAATTTGATTTTGTACCGTGGAAAACTACCGCATTGTGCATGACGTTTGAAGTTACTACTACTTTGCTACCAGCTATATTCGCAACATATTTTCAAGACAGTATCTACACTGGATGCACCCACAAAATTATATCACTGTGTAAGATACGTTAAAAAATGTCGTCTCGTGCATGGGGTTTTAATACATTTATTCTTTATCACTAAGACACTCCTACAGCCGAGACAAGTTAAGGAAATCCCTGACACCTATCGCTTTTGACAGCTTTCAACTGTGAAACGCAAACGGCTGTAAGCGAAAACAACAGCCGTTCCGAGCTTTAAGTAGGCGTTTACAAAAATGCTTTGTAGACACGCAAAGCAACTGAGCTTAGCATAGAGAAACCGCCAGGGATAGTGTACTGTCCTTACACATTTGTAGACAATGCATATTTTCTTGCAGGACTGTTTCATACTTTCGGAGATGTTTTCACAAATACATAGAAACGAAATGTTTTCTTTATAACTCTAGAAATACAGTTCATTTTTTTGTTTTCGTCTCTAATAAAAACTTGGCAAATTAATAATCGAGCAACGATGGGTTTCTCAGCTAGTATGTAATAATAATAATAATAATAATAATAATAATAATAATAGTAGTAGTAGTAGTAGTAATAATGTTTATTGTGTTCACGACTTAGTCCACCTGATAATTTCTCGTTTACATAGGCCTCATCTCAACGTTTGAATATCCATACTATTTTAGAAATTAATTGGTTTTTATGGTGCATTCCCAGTATCCGAAGTGACACACACAAACCTTGTCTTCAATATCTCTATCACAGTAGTATATGATATTTAAAGGAATTTAAAGCATGTGGCCTGTCTAATACCATTTTACCAATAGCTGATTTTTGACTAACTGGAATTTATCCAATGAAATTCTGTTATGGCAGTTGTTGTTAATTTTGTATTTATAGTTGCCAGAAATTTTGGGTAACAAGTGGACGGATTTATATGGGTTTCCTTGTAGGCCCGGTCATCCGTGATTGAGAGGTATCCACTGTTTACTGCTGCATTACCTGAGTCTTAGCTCTGTATGCTCGAACCATATCGCCAGCGTGTAAACTGAAAAAAAAAAAATCAGGACGAGCTGCAGCTTTATTTGATCCATGTGTGTAATACTGAGGGCTTATTAACGTTTCCAGTTCTCCCTGTTGCCTAATAAAAACAGCAGTGCATATGTAAAAACTTATTATAACTCCTATAATGTACACTCCTGGAAATGGAAAAAAGAACACATTGACACCGGTGTGTCAGACCCACCATACTTGCTCCGAACACTGCGAGAGGCCTGTACAAGCAATGATCACACGCACGGCACAGCGGACACACCAGGAACCACGGTGTTGGCCGTCGAATGGCGCTAGCTGCGCAGCATTTGTGCACCGCCGCCGTCAGTGTCAGCCAGTTTGCCGTGGCATACGGAGCTCCATCGCAGTCTTTAACACTGGTAGCATGCCGCGACAGCGTGGACGTGAACCGTATGTGCAGTTGACGGACTTTGAGCGAAGGCGTATAGTGGGCATACGGGAGGCCGGGTGGACGTACTGCCGAATTGCTCAACACGTGGGTCGTGAGGTCTCCACAGTACATCGATGTTGTCGCCAATGGTGGGCGGAAGGTACACGTGCCCGTCGACCTGGGACCGGACCGCAGCGACGCACGGATGCACGCAAAGACCGTAGGATCCTACGCAGTGCCGTAGGGGACCGCACCGCCACTTCCCAGCAAATTAGGGACACTGTTGCTCCTGGGGTATCGGCGAGGACCATTCGCAACCGTCTCCATGAAGCTGGGCTATGGTCCCGCACACCGTTAGGCCGTCTACCGCTCACGCCCCAACATCGTGCAGCCCGCCTCCAGTGGTGTCGCGACAGGCGTGAATGGAGGGACGAATGGAGACGTGTCGTCTTCAGCGATGAGAGTCGCTTCTGCCTTGGTGCCAATGATGGTCGTATGCGTGTTTGGCGCCGTGCAGGTGAGCACCACAATGAGGACTGCATACGACCGAGCCACACAGGCCCAACACCAGGCATTATGGTGTGGGGAGCGATCTCCTACACTGGCCGTACACCTCTGGTGATCGTCGAGGGGACACTGAATAGGGCACGGTACATCCAAACCGTCATCGAACCCATCGTTCTACCATTCCTAGACCGGCAAGGGAACTTGCTGTTCCAACAGAACAATGCACGTCCGCATGTATCCCGTGCCACCAAACGTGCTCTAGAAGGTGTAAGTCAACTACCCTGGCCAACAAGATCTCCGGATCTGTCCCCCATTGAGCATGTTTGGGACTGGATGAAGCGTCGTCTCACGCGGTCTGCACGTCCAGCACGAACGCTGGTCCAACTGAGGCGCCAGGTGGAAATGGCATGGCAAGCCGTTCCACAGGACTACATCCAGCATCTCTACAATCGTCTCCATGGGAGAATAGCAGCCTGCATTGCTGCGAAAGGTGGATATACACTATACTAGTGCCGACATTGTGCATGCTCTGTTGCCTGTTTCTATGTGCCTGTGGTTCTGTCAGTGTGATCATGTGATGTATCTGACCCCAGGAATGTGTCAATAAAGTTTCCCCTTCCTGGGACAATGAATTCACGGTGTTCTTATTTCAATTTCCAGGAGTGTAGCTTGTAAAGCCCGGCGAAAAATTTATTCCACAGCATTCGTCATAAACTTCTATTAAATATATGTAACATCAGTGAGTGCTATGTGTGTTTCCAAATTATATTCTCCGCGTTCAGGATTAATGGCCTGACTGAATTTAGGCTTTATGACATATTAACATTTTGGTTATACAATTTCCTGAGTGCACCTTCATTGATCCATATCGCTGACATATATAAAAGTGAACTGCTTGATATTACTGCGTAATATTACTGCTGAATAAAATTATTTTATTGTATTTTTCTGCCTTCGGGAAACAGAAATTGTATCGTAATCGGTTTTCACTGTGTGAAAGTCATCATCATATGACTCGTGTAATTTCTGTACTATAAGAGGTGCTATGTAAAGGTTTAAATTATTTGATGATTATTGCCTAGAAAGTTCAAATCGGTTATCACGGCATTTGTCTGTCCCGAAACTACAAAAATACAATAAAATAATTTCGTTCAGAACTAATATTGTTCCAGTGGCTTACATACAAGTGAATAATAAAGATGAATGAAGACACATACAAGAAATCGGATAACCAAAACGTTTATACGTCAGAAAAGACCAATACCTTTCAAATAGTATGATGGAAAAGACTGGAATCAAGCCAGGGAGGTGGTGCACTGACTAAGACAGAAGAGTCGTTCTAAAGAATAGGGGTTCAAATCCTTAACCAGTCACTTTTTTCCTGAGGTCACTTATAGCAGATACCAAGATACCTCCATTTACATTTCCACGGGCGATTTTCTTTCCCATGTTTACCCATGCACGGAGTTGTGCTTCGTCTCTCATGACCACGTCGACAGCTGTACTTTAAACATCCTCCACACAATAATATTTTAAGACTCTCTGAATTTGATTCTATGGATTTTGATGTTTTCCTAACAGTCAGCAAAACAAATAGATATGACTGATCGTTGGCTTTGTCACCAAATATTTTGTGCTCAGTGTACAGTCGTATTCGCAGATAAATAATTCCTACACATATGATTAAAAGGAAGGAGGCTATAGAAGCGAATAAAAACGAAAAGCAGTATACGTTGCTCGCGTAACAGAAAAAATGGATACGCCGTGTGGCTAGGGCCTCCCGTTGGCTAGACCGTTTGCTTCATGCAAGCATTTCGAGTTGACGCCACGTCGGCGACTTGCGTGTCAATGGGGATGAAATGATGATGATAAGGTCAACACAACACCCAGTCCCTGAGCGGAGAAAATCTCCGACCCAGCCAAGAATCGAACACGGGCCGTTAGGCATGACATTCAGTCGCGCTGACCACTCAGATACCAGGTGCGGATAACAGAAAAATTAAAACAACAATATGCGAAGCAGCTTAATGTCGTGGAATGCAAGGGGTGCATCTGCTTGGAAGTAAAATAACATCTAGGCTGAAGAATATCTAAAATTCGTATATGAAAATCAGATGTGATTGCTTTACCACTAAGTTCAGTAAGTACTCGTAGTTTCGGAGCTCAATGTCAGGTCTGGTGGAGATGTGGTGAATAAGAGATAGGAAATATTTTGACAAATATTTTTCTGAAAAGAAATTCCTTAGTTTTTTGTTGTTGTTTTGAATTCTGGAGATGACGCAGCACACATATTATGTAATTGTCGTTGTTCGAATTGCATGACCACAATCCGAAGACCTTTCGGTAACGCTTCTACACCCCGCTCCCCCTCCCCCCCCCCCCCCCCACCCATCGCCCTGTTACTGTTATACCGATATAATACATTTTATCTATTAATATGGTTCTACTACGCTTAGACGTAGTACTTCAATTTAAGATTTGTTCTTAACCCACTCTACTCAACAGTAATTTTGTACCATTTAAACGCTACATTTAATATTTTATTTACTTTTTCAATCCCCTGCAAGGTGACAACTATTAGTCCTGGAGGATAAGGGATTAGAACATATCTTGTAGGAAATTTCATGTAGTTTAATGTACCGGGAAACAGATTTTCTAGATCCGCGGTTTTCGATTTATTCAAGAAAAACATAAAAAGTTATCTCCAAATGCTGCAATTTCACCCGCCCGCTCGCATTGGCCCCGCGCTCACAACGCACCAGTGGGGATTTTTAGCATGTTGTTCGTGAGACTCCCTCCTGCCACACCACAATATCTGGCGACTAAACGATATTTAACCTTTATTGGTCTTCGTTGACTAGGTTTCTTAGCACTACGATCGATATGGTAGCTTGCACAATATTATCACAAAATTAGAATTTCTATCTATATTAAGTGGTTTCCTGCATGAGCTCAATCAACGTAACTAAACGAACAGGATTGCATTTTGTTACAGGTTGATGTCCTTGACTAGCATACGACTTCCATTAGCCAGATGTTTCCTTACTTCTTACACTTGACAGCAGAGTGAATAATTTTTTCCGGAATAAGCACAACGTTTGCTTTCACAAGAGAGTACTAATGAGTTACTTTTTAATAAACGTACGCTGAAACAGCACAAAATAATTCTGAATATACTATTTCGTTAAACAGTACCTCATGTGTAGCGGTTATTTGTTTTACGTTCACACTACTGCGAATTAACGTATTTAGGACAATGTTGTATGAAAGAAACAGTTTCTGCACATACATAGAATGCAACGAAGCGTCACGGTTTTCTCTTCTCCATTGTCAAATCCAGCTTCGTTCCAGAGTTTTAATCAACGAAATAGCCCTGAATCACAAAGGGGACAAGAGAATGGAAACGAGAGCGCCAAAAGCGCAGGACGACTCGCTTCATACGCAGTTTACCTCTGACTGAAGAGCGAGGGCGCCCTGAATACGTTTTCAAAGGGATCTTGTACAGCCAAGTGAAGTCTCTATCCGAACTATAGTTCTATCAAATTTACGAGGCAATATCACTGACTTGTCCTCCGACAAATTTCCAGTTACTTTCCCCACTTCACTAACCCAGTTATATCTGAGTCAGTGAGCAGTGAAAGAATTATCTACTTTTACTGAAGCTGTATCGTTTTACCATTATTTATGAGTTAACCGGCAGACCCATTTTAGTTGTGCCTGTGCTGTTTAGTCTCCAACAAAAATTAAACCACTCAATAACTGCCTACACAACAATACCGAAAAATGATTTTATTGCAATTCTGTGAATATCGCTTGTGGAAATAACTTCGCCTGTTACTTTTTGTCTGTAATGTTTAGCTGGTGGCTATGGGAGATTACTTTAGGACTTGCGAGGAAATTCTCAGCAGTGTATTGAAGTTGACGTCGACGCGATCCAATCCATCTCAGACGTGCTTCCACGTTTGCCATCAGTAGATGGGGATCCCTTTGGACACTGCGACTTTTTGTCGAGCTTTCGCCACTGGCGTCAACTTGAGCGAAATTATTGTCACGATACGCATTTAGCAGGTATATCCACCACGTGGCTCAGACTTTGCGACGTCATGATGTATCGACACTGCAAGGATTGAGCAGCACGGTGTACATACGCATATTGGTGATCGTTCTCTTGTTGTTTCCATTCTTCTCTCACTCCCTCTCTCTGTGCAGGAAGCCGTTTGAAGGGTAGACTAGCTGGCTACTTATCACGATATTCCTCCTTATCTCCCGACTGTCCTAGCATTCCTTCGTTTGAGACTAATCGCTCATCTTGAAAATGCTCAACAAATTTTGATTTCCGTCCCTTATGGGCCTCATGGCGTTTCACACTATTTTCTTCGATCACTTCCATATTTGGATTCGATACACCAGCCGAAGAACCTGTGGTAATTCGTCTTCGTTCTTCCTAAATAATGAATGCCTAATGAATTATTTTGATTACCCGGTAGATGTTTTTTCACTGTCGGTAATTTCTGACAACTGATTCAATGGCTTTTCTATGTACAACTTGAATAACAGTGGATGTAAGCCATATTCACGCCTTCTCATTTTGATATAATATCCTGTGAGCTGTCTTTTACTATTCTGATCATCATTTCCTGCATCAAGTCTATCTCTGCATACATCACTGTGAAAATTTTGATACGGTTTATGTTATCGAACGTATTCTATGCATCTATGACACTGATCAAGACTGATGTCCTACAGTTCACGTAATGCAACTTCGCAGCTACAACTTAAACTAATGTATACTCTGAACTGTCAAAACAAACTGTTATATAACATTTCTATTGCTGATCTGGCTCTAGGGGCAGGTTCCGAAAGCCAATATTTTTTTTTAACTCAACTTTACGTATTTCTCTATAGTCAACAGTAATATGAGTATTGCTTCTCTTGTACAAGGCCCCTTCGAAATAATCCTATATCTACAACTTTTCTTCTGCAATGCTTTTTTTCGATGGATAATATCACTAACTCATCAGGTATTAACTTTTCCTGGAACAACATGACCTGTCAAAACCTTTATTGCTGCATCGGATTATTCTTTAAGCACTGTTGCGCGTAGCTTGTTTTCAACCTCTTTCATTTTTTTCGAGACGTGTTCGTACAATTTTTGTTCGCCACAGACAAACGTGTTCCACCTCACCGTGGTGACGGCAGTCTGACAGAACATACTGTTGAGCGGCATAGCGAACAAACGCTGAGTGTGACAGTTGTCAGACAACGAGTGATGTAGAAGATTACGTAGTGGGAGCCATATTTAACAGCAACCATTACCTCAGGTTGTTTTAATATCAAGGTATAGCCACTCTTTCGACACAGCCCCTCTCTTCCCCATCCTTCACAAGAACAATGACCTGCTACAAGTGTCAAATAGCGCTCAAATCTGCTGCGAACAGTGACGACTACCACTGTTTGTCAAGCCTGAATTATCGCCTGATGTGTTACCCACTGAACTCGTTTGGAATATCGTCGGTTGGCATTTGTTCGTGACGACAGTCCAACTGTGGACGCTTTGTGGACAAACAGCGTGGAGAGAAACAACAAGGATTCCGAAGACAACGACCGTGCGAAACCCAGTTCGCTCTGTGCGTCCACGATACAGGCGCCCTGGCAGATGTCATGTTCCTTCACTTCCGGAAGACACTCGATACAGTTTCGCACTGCCAGCCAATGAAAAAAAGACGAACGGATGGAATATCAGACTAATTGTATACCTGGACTGAAGAGTTTCTAAACAGAATACAATATGTCGTTCTGAACGGAGAGCCGTCATCAGACGTAAAAGTAACTTCTGGGTGAGCTCCAGAGGAGTGTTATAGGACCATTACTTTTCACAATTTGTATTCAGGGAGTGGAAACTGACGTTCAACATAAACATATCTAAAGTATTGAGAATAAATAGAAAGATCTTTTATCGCATGATCACACAGTTGCAGAATAATCACTGGAAGCAGTTACTTCCACAAAATACCTACGCGTATGCGTACGGAGCAATTTGAAACGGAACGACCACATAATATTAATGGGGGGGGGGGGGGGGTAAAGCAGATGCCAGGCAGATTCATTGGAAGAATCCTCAGAAGATGCAGTCCACCAACAAAAGTAGAAGATTACAAAAAACTTGTTCGATCAACTTGAAGATTGCCCGTCAGTATAGGATCCGTACAAGAGTGTACTGATAGAGGAAATAGAGAAGATAGAAAGAAGAGCAGCAAGTTTCCTTACAGGTTCATTTAGTAAGCGTCACATAGTGACAGACGCTGCATGAGAGGCGTTCTTCATCATAATTTACTTTATTGTTAAAGTTCTGAGAGCGTATGTTTCAGGTCGAGTCAACAAAGATATTGCTTCCTCCTACGTATGTCTCAGGAAAAGAGCATGAAAAAAATATTAGCGAGTTTCGAGCCCACACGGGGGTTTACCGTAATCGTTCTTCCCCAAACTATTCGCGTCTGGAAGAGGAAACTGGGGAAGTTACAGTGGTACACGCCATTTTCGAACTTGTTTGTCACTCATTATTTCAGATCCACACGGTAGGCATAACTCACGATGGGTTTTAGCAGGTGAAGATGCTTTTGCCAGCAAATATGTATACACAGAGCGCCGCTCGCAAATGGCGGGATCTACGATTGTATCTGCTTTGCTATCTGCTCTCACCAACTAGCAAACGACTAGTGGATCAAACTAACACTGCAGTAGTTGCTTAAAGAGTCTGTAGACAGCGCTGCATGAGTGAAACTTTATTCAGGCCTACCGTCAGTTAAATATTGGTCACCGGACCTTGGTTTTGGAATAAGCCTTGTGTATTAGAGGTCTCACAAGCACTTGCGAAATGAGGCCCCGCCCTGAGTTGCACGGTGAGTGGACGTCAGAACTCGTGAGCCTCCAAAGCCGGCGGAAATCGTCGGCGAAATTCAGTGCATTTAGTAAAAGTTTGGCTCAAAAACTGCGCGGCCAGAGGATGTGAATAGGAGTTCCAGAGCAAGTTAGCGCAGGGGAGAGAGGAAATCGCCAAGGAACTTTGTTTTGTGCAGGAAGGCGAGGTGCGTATTCTGGTGTGCGAACTGGAAAGTAGGAGGGAGATAGCGGTGCGTACCTGGGGTGCTGGCTGTTCATTCAGGGATGGTTTTTGTTTTTTGGAACTTGGCTATGGGCATTTTAATTGTAAGAGCGCGAGTTGCATGAACTTGAGAAGTTTATTTCGTTTGTGTTTGATTATAATTTAGCAAAAGGAAACGGTAGAAAGTTGAATCGCCTATCTGCAGTGCGTATTTCATGTTGAGCGGGAACATCAAATTACTTACACGAGGAAAGCGAAGCTAGCAGTATAAGGTTAAAAATTTAATACTGACTGTGCATCAGCGGGCCAGAGGAACTGTAACGTAAAGCGGATCCCTGGGATGCAATAAAATCTCCAGCTCAGAAATGCCTAGAAATAATACCGCTGTAAAACTCACTTTAAATCAGAACGGTGTACAAGGGGGAAAAACGCTTCTGTAGAAATAAACGCCAGGTGTTTATAGTGATAAAATACTATAGCCAACCAAAATAATGTGTAGCAAAGGAGCTTATATTCAGAGTGTCACTTCAACTCTATCCTCGTACGCTAATATATCAACCATTGAGTGATTCGATAAGGGTAAGAGAATCGTATACTTCAGAATAGCACAGAACGGTATAACTGGGAGGGCAACAAGTTTTCTTCATAACTGCGTCGGCGATGCATCAGTTTATTCAAAAACGCATTGGGAGTACTTTTTCAGGTGCACCATATATGCAATATCTTCCTGGAATGACATCAAAGATGAACACAACGCAAATAAAATCTTAACCTGCAAATCTGAGTAGAATGTCATTTTCCTGGAACCGCGACGGATTTTTACC
This sequence comes from Schistocerca gregaria, assembly GCF_023897955.1. Classification (NCBI taxonomy): domain Eukaryota; kingdom Metazoa; phylum Arthropoda; class Insecta; order Orthoptera; family Acrididae; genus Schistocerca; species Schistocerca gregaria. The sequence continues at coordinate 533,452,790 of NC_064921.1, forward strand.
TCTCTCTCTCTCTCTGTCTCTCTCTCTCTCTGTCTCTCTCTCTCTCTCTGTCTCTCTCTCTCTCTCTGTCTCTCTCTCTCTCTCTGTCTCTCTCTCTCTCTCTCTCTCTCTCTCTCTCTCTCTCTCTCTCTCTCTCTCTGCTTCATTCCCTCTTTTGCTCCGCTCGTGGACACTAGGAGGGCGTCTGGAGATTCGTTACAACTCGTTCCTAACAGTACGTGAGGAGAGTCATCACAATTCGTTCAGATTCTTGACACGCAAGGCGAAAGGCGTTAACGTACTAGCCGCTTTAAATGAGGTATTTTACTTGCTTTTCCATCTCACCTTAGAGGACACATTTTAATCCTAGTTCGAGTGGCTAGTAATCTACCTTTCAAGGAAGACATACCTCTAGCGACTAGCTCCGCTTAATAAACGATTTTTTTTTAAAAAAAATGGCTCTGAGCACTATGGGACTTAACTTCTGGGGTCATCAGTCCCCTAGAACTTAGAACTAATTAAACCTAACTAACCTAAGGACATCACACACATCCATGCCCGAGGCAGGATTCGAAGCTGCGACCGTAGCAGTCTCGCGGCTCCAGACTGAAGCGCCTAGAACCGCTCGGCCACACCGGCCGGCTAAACGATTTTTACATCGCACAGTTAGGTGTGTAGCAGCTTAGAACCAAGGATACACAGTTTGCAACGATGTTCGATGGGTTGTGCAGTTTAGATAACGAATAACGTGATGTCCACGTAAAGTCTCTTCTTCTTGTGTATTCTCGTTAATTACAGTCGCATTACATTATAATACCACACCAACACACACATTTAATGAGACGAGTGTAGTGTATATTTCACTTCCCCCGCAGATAGCAGTAGATTCAAATTTGACCGGAGTGTTAAGACTGCCGCGCGGTTTAAGGCGCCATGTCACGGATTGCACGGCCCCTCCCGCGTGTATGGGTATGTGTGTGTGTTGTTCTTAGCATAAGTTAGTTTCAGTAGTGTGTAAGTCTAGGGACCGATGATCTCAGCAGTTTGGCCCTTAGGAATTGAGACACATTTGAACATTTCTGGTGTTAAGACTGTACGTTGAAACGTTGCCTTTTTGAAGTTGACGCAAAACGGCGCTAAACTAACATTGTTGTTGTTGCTGTGGTCTTCAGTCCTGAGACTGGTTTGATGCAGCTCTCCATGCTGCTCTATCCTGTGCAAGCTTCTTCATCTCCCAGTACCTACTGCAAGCTACATCATCTGATTCTGCTTGGTGTATTCATCTCTTGGTCTTCCTATACGATTTTTACTCTGCACGCTGCCCTCCAATACTAAATTGGTAATACCTTGATGCCTCATAACACGTCCTACCAACCGATCCCTTCTTCTGGTCAAGTTGTGCCGCAAACTTGTCTTCTCCCCAATCCTATTCAACACCTCTTCATTAGTTCTGTGATCTACCCATCTAATCTTCAGCATTCTTCTGTAGCACCACATTTCGAAAGCTTCTATTCTCTTCTTGTCTAAACTATTTATCGTCCATGTTTCACTTCTATACATGGCTACACTCCATACAAATTACTTTCAGAAACGACTTCCTAACACTTAAATCAATACTCGATGTTAACAAATTCCTCTTCTTCAGAAACGCTTTCCTTGCCATTGCCAGTATACATTTTATATCCTCTCTACTTCGACCATCATCAGTTGTTTTGCTCCCCAAGTAGCAAAACTCCTTTACTACTTTAAGTGTCTCATTTCCTAATCTAATTCCCTCAGCATCACCCGACTTAATTCGACTACATTCCATTATCCTCGTTTTGCTTTTGTTGATGTTCATCTTATACACTCCTTTCAAGACACTGTCAATTCCGTTCAACTGCTCTTCCAAGTCCTTTGCTGTCTCTGACAGAATTTCAATGTCATAGGCGAACCTCAAACTTTTTATTTTTTCTCCATGGATTTTAACACCTACTCCGAACGTTTCTTTTGTTTCCTTCACTGCTTGCTCAATATACAGATTGAATAACATCGGGGAGAGGCTACAAATCTGTCTCACTCCCTTCCCAACCACTGCTTCCCTTTCATGCCCTCAACTCTTACAACTGCCATTTGGTTTCTATACAAATTGTAAACAGCCTTTCGATTCCTATATTTTACCCCTTCCACCTTCAGAATTTGATACATCCTTACATTTATCCTCTAGCCATCCCTGTTTAGCCATTTTGCACTTCCTGTCGGTCTCATTTTTGAGACGTTTGTATTCCTTTTTGCCTACAACATTTACTGCATTTTCATATTTTCTCCTTTCATCAATTAAATTCAATATTTCTTCTGTTACCTAAGGATTTCTACTAGCCCTTGTCTTTTTACCTACATGATCTTCTGCTGCCTTCGCTACTTCATCCCTCAAAGCTACCCATTCTTCTTCTACCGTATTTCTTTCCCCCATTCCTGCCATTTGTTCCCTTACGCTCTCCCTGAAACTCTGTACAACCTCCGGTTCTTTCAGTTTATCCAGGTCCCATCTCCTTAAATTCACACCTCTTTGCAGTTTCTTCAGTTTTAATCTACAGGTCATAACCAAGAGATTGTGGTCAGAAGTCCACATCTGCCCCTGGAAATGTCTTACAATTTAAAACCTGGTTCCTAAATCTCTATCTTACCATTATATAATCTATCTGAAACCTGTCAATATCTCCAGGCTTCTTCCATGTATACAGCCTTCTTTTGTGATTCTTGAACCAAGTGTTACCTATGATTAAGTTGTGCTCTGTGCAAAATTCTACAAGGCGGCTTCCTCTTTCATTTCTTTGCCCCAGTCCATATTCACCTACTACGTTTCCTCTCTCCCTTTTCCTACTACCGAATTTCAGTCACCCATGACTATTAAATTTTCGTCGCCCTTCACTATCTGAATAATTTCTTTTATTTCATCATACATTTCTTCAATTTCTTCGTCATCTGCAGAGCTAGTTAGCACATGAACTTGCACTACTGTAGTAGGCGTGGGCTTCGTGTCTATCTTGGCCACAATAATATGTTCACTATGCTATTTGTAGTAGCTTAACCGCATTCCTATTTTTTTATTCATTATTAAACCTACTCCTGCATTACCCCTATTTGAGTTTGTATTTATAACCCTGTATTCGCCTCACCAAAAGTCTTGTTCCTCCTGCCACCGAACTTCACTAATTCCCACTATATCTAACTTTAACCTATCCATTTACCTTTTTAAATTTTCTAACCTACCTGCCCGATTAAGGAATCTGACATTCCACGCTCCCATCCGTCGGACGCCAGTTTTTTTCTCCTGATAACGACGTCCTCTTGAGTAGTCCTCGCCCGGAGATCCGAATGGGGGACTATTTTACCTTCGGAATATTTTACCGAAGAGGACGCCATCATCACAGTAAAGCTGCATGCCCTCCGGAAAAAGTACGGCTGTAGTTTCCCCTTGCTTTCAACCGTTTGTAGTACCAGCACAGCAAGGCCGTTTTGGTTAGTGTTACAAGGCCAGATCAGTCAATCATCCAGACTGTTGCCCTGCAACTACAGAAAAGGCTGCTGCCCGTCTTCAGGAACCAAACGTTTGTCTGGCCTCTCAACAGATACCTCTCCGTTGTGGTTGTGCCTACGGGACGGCTATCTGTATCGCTGAGGCATGCAAGCCTCCCCACCAACGGCAAGGTCCATGGTTCATGATCTACTACAACAATATATAGGTTACAATTCAAACTTGCTGACAGATAAAAACTGTGCACGGGACCACAAATCGAGCCACGAACGTTGTCTTTCGCAGACTGCGCTCTTACCTACCGAGCAGTCCAGATGCAACACACGACCCACCTTCACAGCTTTACTTCTGCCAGTACTTCCCTCCAATACCCAAAACTTCACAGACGTTCTGCTGAAAACCTTGCCGGACTAGCAGCAGTGTGAGGAAAGATATGTCGAGAAATGACTTTGCCACAGCTTAGGGGATTGTTTCCAGAACGAAATTTTCACGCCGCACAGACGTTTGTTAAAGTAGATTTCATACTACAGGTACAACATAAGAAATAATACATCATGTGAGGCCGCAATAGCATACGTTATGCAAAAACGTGTTCGATTCGGCAGGATAACGTAATGAGTTAACTGCACTACTTTTGGGCTGCTGATATCAAATGCAGAATCAAGAACATAATAAGAAGTAATATTTTTTGTTACTGATAAGCAAAAACTAATTACTCACCCCGAATTGAGTCTTTTACATTGATTTTAAGATTTTGCAAAAGGATTTGGCTCAGACTTTTATTACTTGTTCAAGAATACTTGGTGTGCGACCTACAGAAAAATATAAATTTGAAAGGATATTGAAACTGTTCCTTCAGAGCATCTTATTTTCCATAGAAGAATTTATTCATAAACTTTGATATGGTTTTCACTAAAGGAGAGACTCATTCACGTGGAAGGTTTATTTATATAATATGTTACTCCTAATGCTGCGGAGGAGAAGGAGGAGGAAAAGGTGGACGGGGGGGGGGGGGGGGGGGGAAGATGAGTGTCTAACGTCTCGTCGACAACGAGTTCATTAGGGACAGAGTGACAAGCTCGGATTAGAAAAGGATATAGAGAAAAAGCGGACGTGCCCTTTCGAAGGAACCATCCCAGCATTTGCCTTAAACGATTTAGGGAAGTCAAGGAAAACCCGAATCAGGATGTCCGGACATGGCTTTGAACCGTCGTTCTCCGAAATGCGAGTCCAGTGTGCTAACCACTGCGCTATCACGGTCATTGCTACGCCAGAGAAGTTGTTCGGCTGCAGACACTTAGTGGTACTCGTGACGACCCGATTGGAAAACTACAATTACATACGAGGAAGGATCGGAAAGTGCAGTCTAACTAGGGAAGCGTCAACTACGAAACAACCGTGGCACGCATGTTACTGCGTTAACTTGGGAAGAGTAGCGAAGTGTAGTTCAATATTTGTGTGCCGAAGGGCATAAACTGAGTGTATTTCACAACAGAATGTGTGGCGTGTGTGTTGACGACTGTGTGGACCGTAGCAATGCCTCCAGGTGGTGTACGTGTGGACTTTAGTGATTCTCCACGCTCCGGGCGGCCGATAACAGTTACAACCCCGCGGAATGTCGCAGCCATTGAGGCAGCAATTTTGAACAACTGGCGTGTGTAACTGCGAACGTTATCGCAGCAGTTGCCGTGGGTATGACACGTTGAAATTTCGTAAAGTTAGTGCGTGCTGGGTACCTAAGAACAAAGGACCAATGACGGTAAGGTTGGATCACCTAACGCCGCAGAAGGACATGACTTTCTGAAAGAAATTGTCACTGATGATGTGTCGTGGGCGTACCACTATGTGCCCAAAATCAAGCAGGTCTCTATGGAATGGAAACATGCTAGTTCACCAGCACGACAAAAAATTTGAAGTGACTCAGTCTCCCAGAAAAGTGCTTGTGACAGTATTCTGGGAAATTCATGGTGGGTTATTGGTGAACTTTGCTGAACAAGAGGCCGCAGTAAATGCTGCAGCTACATTAAAACTTTGGTTAAGCAGCGTCGAACCCTTCGTAAAAAAAAAAATGCCACAACATTAGTGCTGACGGTGTCAGACTTCCTCATGCCAATGCTAGCGCCCATGTTGCTGCTCCTGTTCGTAAGAAAGACGCCAAATTTGGGTGGGTTCAAATGGTAAGAGAGACGCCAAATTTAGGCCGGTTCAAATGGTAAGAAAGACGCCAAATTTTGGTGGGTTCAAATGGCTCTAAGCACTATCGGACTTAACATCTGAGGTCATCAGTCCCCTAGACTTAGAACTACTTAAACCTAACTAACCTAAAGACATCACACACATCCATGCCAGGCAAGATTCGAACCTGCGACTGTAGTGCAGCGCGGTTGCAGGTTGAAGCGCCTAGAACCGCTCGGCCACAACGGCCGGCAATTTGGATGGGAGTTGCTTCAACATCCATCATGCAGTCCGGACCTTGCACCGTCAGACTTCCACCTGTTTGGTCCCATGAGGCAATTCCTGATCGGACAACATACTGCGACGGATGCGGAAGTGAAATCAACAGTCCGCAGATAACTGTACTCCAAGCAAACGGAGTTCTACGAACAGAGGATATTGAAACTGGTACCACTATCTGAGAAATGTGATGAGAACTTTGGTGACTATGTAAAAAAGTAGGTAAAAGAGGTAAATTCACTTGTGATTTTTTTGTTTGGTTACCCATTAAACTTTTTGGTGGTAAAATTAGTGTGCGTAGCTTTCCGCTCTCCTCGTATATACTTCTAATATCAGACAAAATATCGAACCCCCATCTTAGACTTTCAGTTCTGGTAATAACGGTGGCGTCCTCGTGGTATCAAATGGTCCACAACTTACTATCCACCAATAAGCGCCTATTTCATATTGGACGTAGTGTCACGGATCAGTGCAGTTGATGTGCCGACATAGACACGCTACAACGTGGTCACGAAGTGAACTGGCACTGCTTTAAAAGACAATTACCGCTTCCAGCTCCATTGGTTGAGACTGCCTTTTCGGCTGATATCCTGCATCGTCCAGACTCCTTATACTTTCCGAGGGCAACGTCAAATACAACTGAATGGCTGTTGCGACATTATGTTCTTCACATTTGTAGATGGAGGGGACGATACGGACCCACTCGCGTTCCACCAACATACGACCACTGCATATTGGAACAGTTTGCGCCTACCACCGTTTCGCGACTTATTCGCCAGTGTGTTGAACCTTGTATTTCGTCATCAAAGTATCGGTTAAGTTAGCCGTTTCTTGGGGCTTTGCACTCACGGCCCCATTTTCAAATATACTGATTCGAAATTTATTTCATTTTTGTGCTCCTGGTGGTCTTTTTCCTCGGCGACAATACTTTTTTATCTGTATAGTTTGCCCTCCTCCTGAATCGAGGAGAAAAAAAATTTTCTTCTCCCACGTATGCAGTCAACTTTCGATTAGAATTTTTTGCGTAATTCTGTTGTGATTTTGTTACAGATAAAGCGGTAAAGCGCTTCCCTGGAAAATAAGAGGTAAGGAAAAAAAGACAAAAGACTCCGTCAGGTAACAAACTTCTATCTTATGAAACAAAATGTTTCCTGAATATGATGGGAAATACCGGGGACAGATAAGAATACGTTTTAGTTAAACAGTCTATACAACCGTGTCTGCTTCAGAAACTGAGCGAAAACAATTTCTGCAACAGGGTATCCGAGTATCTTATGCAGCACCGAATTTATTGACCTTCCAGCGAGGTCTTCGGGTATCAGAAGGGCGAGGAACGTAGCAAAACTGCACGACTCGGAGCGGTTCGCAGCGTCCTACGTCCGTAGTCCATTACAAGTTACCCGTGGCTCCGTGCCGGTGTTTCCTAATGGCACATGGGCACGACACCGTATCAGACCAGCCGCGCTACCGTGGCCTTAACGTGTCGCCGCGAGACCTACTTGCAGCGGTTAGCGCAATCTACTGTGCACTGACGAATGCTGTCAACAATCCTTACACCAACCATTCTTGCGCTTGCATGTTCTCGATTAACTGATTTTTAAGGTCGACTGATTGAAACAGGCACACTCCTCTGCAGAGAGACACAGTCATTCTGAAAGAACCACCAGGATGCATCAAACCCATTCCTCCGCGGAATCATATCTTCCAGTAGTCCTCGTCCAGCAAACTACAACTGAGAATTTCTGTAAATTTTGTTGAGGAAGCGATAGGAGAGGTGCTCAGAAATTAACAAATTATTATGGCAAGCCAAGTAATTTTTATTGAATGCTTCACTGCACTCTTTCAGTTACTCGACGATTAGCAATGCGCTCCCTGGCGACGGAGCCGTTAGAGAACTACCGTGTGAATATCCTCCCCCCCCCCCCCCCCCCTCAATGTTCTTTCAGCTTCTCAAAATGATGGAAACAATTTGGAACAAGATCTTGACTGTATGGTGCCTTTGTTTCATTTTTCACGGGTTTTGTTCTTTACGTTTTACCCAAATGTATCTTACTTGAACTTCGGAGTGCGTTTCCAATTGCCTTTACACTAGCATACTTTGTTGTACATGTTATCCGTATCTCAGCAGAACTGTGTCTGCAGGAAATTCAGAACATGTGAAAATGGTTCAAATGTCTCTGAGCACTATGGGACTTAACATCTGTGGTCAGCAGTCCCCTAGAACTTAGAACTACTTAAACCTAACTAAACTAAGGACATCACACACATCCATGCCCGAGGCAGGATTCGAACATGCGACCGTAGCGGTCACGCGGTTCCAGACTGAAGCGCCTTTAACCGCACGGCCACAAAGACCGGCTCAGAACGTGTACCAACCTCTGACAACGCGCCACTATCGTTGCAAAATGGTCTTGCCGTCAGACTGCACGTGTACTTCACTTTCAAAAGTCTCTAAGTAATTACTGGCAGAACTGAAGTTGTAAGACATTCAGAAGCCGTGCATGGATAACTCATTCGGTAAGAGCACTGCTCACGAGAGACAACGTTCTGGGCTGTAACCCTGATCCGGAAGACCGCTTAAATCTGTCGAAATGTTTCGAACTAGCTCACACTCCGTTGAAGTATGATATACTGATGCACCTGAGTACCTATCGTTGCTCAGTTATGGTGTTCTATTAGTCCAACTCCCCTGTCCTAATCTCTCTGTCCATCACAACCACCTCCCCTCCGTCCACCTCCGCCCCCCCCCCACTCTCTGTCCATCTCCTTGATACTCCCCCTCTGTCCATCTCCTCCCACAACTGAGTCTACTTGCTCCTCCCCCCTCTCTGTGCATCTGCTGCTTCCCCCTGTATCCATCTCCTCCCTCTCCGTCCATCTCCTCCTGCCCCTTCTAATTCCGTCTCCTATTCCCCTCTTTTTTCCATCTCTTCCTTCCCCTCCCCCACCCTTCTGTCTGTCCCATCTTCTCCTCCCCCTCTCTCTGACCATCTCCTCTATCCTCCTCTCGCTTTTCAAGACCTCCTCCCTCCTTTGTCTGTCCATTTGTTCCACTTTTCTTTCTCTGCCCATCTCCTCCTTCACTCATACTATTTGCCCATCTTCTCCTCCTGCCTTCTCTCTTCCCCTTTATCACTCCCAATGAAATAGGAGGCTGGTGGTTCTACCCCTCTAGCATTCTCTACAGATCTTAACTAGAATGTGTACAAAATTGGATTGAAGTCGTTCCAGGGGTTTACCCTGGCCTTGCCTGCTTTCGCAGATTTCAAATATGACTAACATACACTCAACATATTTCACACTGGTATCTTCACATTTTTCGGCTATATCTCTAGGTAATTTCGTACCGAGAGAGGTGGCGTAGTGGTTAGCACACTGGACTCGACGGTTCAATCCCGCCTCCGGCCATCCTGATTTAGGTTTTCCGTGATTTCCCTAAATCGTTTCAGGCAAATGCCGGGATGGTTCCTTTGAAAGGGCACGGCCGATTTCCTTCCACTTCCTTCCGTAACCCAAGCTTGCGCCCCGTCTCTAATGACCTCGTTGTCGACGGGACGTTAAACACTAATCTCCTCCTTCTCTAGGTAATTTCGCCCTGCAATTTCACTTCCACTCAGCTCAATGCTGAACTGTGTGTCCTATAATGATACAACTTTGCAGCTACATACGGTGGTATACGACATGTGTTGTTAATAGAGTTAGTAGCAAAGAAGTACTAAATTTTAACGCCATTCACGATACAGTAGTTTTCACGCATCTCAGTGTTTATGATGTCATACTTCCTGAGCTATGATGTAATTTTGCACGTGAATTCATTGGTTTATGTGTATACTGTCTGCAAAATGTGTATTGAATACAGTTAGTAATATAAAAGTAATACATTAAAATGTCATGCTTAATTCAGCAGTTTTACTGCATGCATGGCAAAAATGTACTGCATTAAGTAATTCTTTTCTACTTTCATCTGTTTGTTGGAGGGGGGGGGGGGAGAGGGGGTCTGTGAGCGAGAGTAAGTTCAGTAAAATTTGAAATGATGTCCAAATTTTGTTGCATGTCACTAAGTGCTCTCATTCTCAAATACTGGATGAATAAAGCATAAGCATTCGCGAGTTGTGCCCAACACTGCTTTTTTACTCCCACTCCTTTGATAGGTAGATGGTTCTTATCACCACAACGAATCTTTCCAGACAGTAAGAGGTACGTGTAGCAATTTCGGTTGAAATACGTCGAGTGGTTTAGGAGGAGATGTGGAACATGTATACACATATTTTTATAATATGTTTTGATTCAATCATTTTTAAAATATCTTATTAATGCCCGCTTACCTAGGGTTTAGTGGTCGGATAAGAGAGATTACTGGAGCGCTCAATAGGTTCTCGCCTTGCCTCTTTCTCCTATCAGATACCCGTGACGGGACACGTCCTTCTCGCTCCTTGTGTTCCTCTCGTCCCTGGCTCACGAGGACCGACCTCTGACCTTTACACATAGCCTGTAGATAACCCATAACTGGTGATCAAACGACCTCGCTCTTCGTCGCTATTTTGCTGTGCATCATTAAAACAAATTCGGGTCTGCTCATTGAAAGAGAAAGCAGGGAGACGACGGTGAAAACTCTATACACGAGAGTCAACTACAAAGCAATAACCTTGAAACAGTTCTGCACTTAATCACTGCAGATGAGAAAGACCTAAAATACTGCTATGCAGGACGATCGTTTTTACCAACAGATCACTTGATAAATATTCATTTCGCTTAGTCAAAAATTCTCTAGCGTGGCTGTTTTTCCAGCTGCCTTCATTAAGAGAGTGCACTGTGTGGGATACGACTGAATTCGTCTCGTTAAAACTTTTCAGAGTTTACAGAAATACTTGTAAGTATTTCACGCAGAAAAAAAATCTACTTACTTCAAATAGTCTTCTATGCATTATGCGAAAATGCGCTACATCACACCTCTGTTTGCAAGAAAGAAGTTTTGAGGGAAAATGTAGAAGCAGAAGAAAAGAGAGTATACTATTAGACCACATACCCTCAGATAGAGAATGCCGAGTAATTAATGTAGTGAGTGGTACCTTTTTTAGTTACTTCTGGAAAATATTTCCAGTCATTTGTCATAATTTGAAGACGGAATTTGCCTCCTTTATTCCTAAAAGGCGCTGTAGCTGGTGTTTCAAGCTAACAGATTTTTCAAGTCACCGAGTTCGACTGCGTAAGTCGGTATATCGGTACATAAACAGACCAGCCTTTCAAAACGATTCTCACTTCTTCCGGATTACGCAGTAGCGGCTCTTGCCTTGTGGACGAGGGTAATATAATTTCTATTGTAAAATGTAAACTTTCACTGCCGGAAACACTGCATATACTAAAATATTCCGGGCTATGATGGAGTGATCAAATTTCAGCAAGAAATTCATTTGAATTTGTAATAATAGCTTGGAATATTTTAAGAAGTGAGAACACCATTCCTACACAAAGTATGTGTTATATGCAGTAAGCTGGAACGATTGGTAGCAGCCGATCTGGGAGAGGTGGAGACTGGGGAGGGGAGGGGGCGGAGAGAAGGGGGGGAAATTAATTTGGATTCTGGAGAAACTTCTAGAAAAACACTAAGGAATAGCGATCCAACGTCTTATCTTAAAAGATAAACTGAAAAATAGCAGACACACGTTTATAGCATTTGTAAATTGAGAAAGAGCTGTGAACTGGAATCTGCTTCTTGTAATTCTGAAGCTATCAGCGATAAAATACAGAGTGCGAAAGGATATTTGCACCTTATACAGAATCCAGACTGCAGTTTTAGGAATTGAAGGAGATAAAAGGTAGGCATTAATTGACTAGGGAAAGGGACAAGTTTTTAGACTGCAACCTTTACTCAGTCTGTACATAGAGCAAGTGGTAAAGGAAACTAAGAAGACATTCGGTAGAGAAAAATTAAAGTTCCGCGAATAAAATGAAACCTTCCAGGTTTATCGATGACACTGTAATTCTTTCAAAGACTGTAAAGTACCTCCGTAAGTTAAAAGGAATAAATCAGGTATTGAAAAGCAGTTATAGGATGGACACCAAACAAGAATAATGAGATGTAGGTGAACTAAATTAGTTAATAGTGAGGGAATTAGATTAGAAAATGAGTGGACACTAAAATAGCTAGCGATACTAGAAGTAAAACTATATTAAATGCAAAGAGCCGATAGGAAGAAAAGCTTTTCTGAAGAAGAGAAATTTTATAACAACCAATATAAAATTAAGGATTAGGAAGCTTTTACTGAAAGTATTCATCACGTTTGTAGCCTTATATGGAATGAAAAATGGACGAGTAACTAGTGACGATGTAGTCAATCGAATAGGCGTTACAATAAATTTGTGGCACTTTGATTAAAATAAGGATCTGGGGGTGAGAAATATAAGAATGGTTATTTCGCAAAGGGGGGAAATCCACATGGAACATTTCAACCTTTCGACTGTTGGTGATGTGATTTTGAAGTAGAAACGAGGGAGGATCAATCACCACTAAACCACGAGCAGGCAGACCTCATCGACTAACAGAGAGGGACTGTCGAAACACTGTGGATGATTGTTGTAAAAAAACGCATGAAATCAGGGGAAAAATCATTGTTAAATTTAAAACTGCTACAAATAAAAGCTACACATTTATGTAACCAGTGCTAAATGACGCTAGAGGGGATAAAAAGAGCGACTCCACTGTACAGTGGACGATTGGAAACGACTGCTTTGGAATGGTGAATCGTGCTGTACCCCATAGAAAGCGATGGATGGGTTTGATTTCTGCGTATGTCTGGAAAACGAATACTGCCCTCCCGTGTAATGCCAACACTGAAGTAGAAAGGTAGTGGTGGTGTGTTATGGGGTGTTTTTGGTGGTTAGGTTGTGGTTGCTTTACTGCGCTTACCAAAAAGGAAAATGCAGAAGGATATGGACAATTTACGGTATTGTGCACCATGTACAGTAGACGAGCAGGTCGAAGACGATAACTGTATCAGCATTACAATGCAACCTGTCATACAGCAGCACCTAACAAGCAAGGGTTAATACACAATAATATTCCTGAAATGAAATGGCCTGCCCAGAGCCCTGAGTTGAAATCAACAGAACGTCAGCTTCGTTCCAGACCTTCAGCATCCAATATCACTTGTCTGGTTTCGGCTCTTGAGGTAGAATGGGCTGCCATTGCTCCACAGGCATTCAGACATCTTATAGAAATGTCACCTGCCGAATTCAAGGCGCCATAAAGGCGAAGGTGGGGACACACCATATTGATGTCTACTGATAGATGTCCGAATCTTCCAGAGATTCCCATATACTTTTCCTAAGCAACTCTGTTACACTTTCGTATGCGCTACACCAACATGTTAAAATCCTAACAGCAAGTCTCTGAATGTGTTAGATGTCTGTTCTCATGCCCACTTCACTAAGACTCCAAACTCTGAAACAGTACTCTAGAACTGGTTGTTCTACCGTCTGGTAGGCGATTTCCTTTAAGATTATTAGGACTTCACTATAAGTCTTCCAACAGATCTAAAGGTTACATTCGCCGTCCCTACAATTAGTTTTAATTGTTATCTCATTTCATGTGCCACGCTGAGATTACCACGAAATATTTAAACGATACCACGGGCTCCACAAATTTACCAATAACGTTGTCATCAAGTACTGACAACTTCTTTCTGTTTGTTCCGAGCGTTATATTAAATCTACTACGAACGTTGCCATTAATTTTTCCTCTTTTTTTCAAAAATAATACGGACATATTCACATTAAGTAGTACACAAAGACTCTTTGTTATTCGGCACACTAAAAAGTTTCAGCTTTTTATCATGGTAATTAGTATTTCGTTCTTTTATACACTAGAGCTACACTATCATCACTGTCAACAGGTGCTTGTCATCATCATCTTCATCGCCATCATCTTATCCTTCTACTTCTTGTATTTATGGAGCGGTCATTACTTTTAGCATGTTGCCAAAGCTTTCCGTACAGTTTGCATGGTACAAGTCTTTCCGCGTTGTCTTGCAGTCGTTCAATGACATTACTTACTCGTGGACTACAAAAACGTCAACTAACGACCTGACAGCGTGGCCAACCCTAACTTACAAATCGTTGTGTATATTGGGATCTATGTGACCCATCTTAGTGACGTATAATAATGTATAGTGAGTCATGTCTATCTAAAATCATTTATCCCTTCTCCTCAGGCCACAGACAGCTCCTGTGTATCTCACTCTGTGCTGTCAGTCTGCTCGATAGTTGGAATGTATGACGTAGTTATAATGATTTCATCATTGTCGGAACTTAACTATTTCTTCCTTTCAGAGCTGCCTACAAGAGTACATTTCCAATAGAGAACCAGAATGAAGCACATTCTTTCTGACGGATACTCAGAAGTACAATACAGGATCAAATGAAGGCGTCAGATCACTAAAACTAAACTACGAAAATAAAAATGTATTGTATGAATACATGGTGTCTGCTCTTTCGGACAAATCCAAAAGAACAGACACCAAGCATTCATATAACTGATTCTCTGCGATGGGTCTAGATCCTCCACCTTCAGTGCAAGTGTGCAATTACGCTCGACCTTCTGCGGGAATCTCAATGTAGCGAGCATACGGACATAGGCAAACTACGGATGGGTGGGGCTCGGTAGAAGTGAGCGCCGGCCGAGCGGCGTGCCGAAAAAGTCCGCGCAATTGCTATATACACTGTGCCCGGATGGCACAGCCGTTAAAGCAACTACCTAGTAAGCGAGATATCTCGGATTCGAGTCCTGGTCCAACACATATTTTCACTCCTCACCGCTGATTCCGGATGAAGCCCCGATGGAGCTGACAGTAATTCTTTCCCTTTCCTTCTCTCCCTTCCACATTCAACTTGCATTATATATATATATATATATATATATATATATATATATATATATATATATATATATATATATATATATATTGTGTAATTGATATTGGTTCCTCCAGTAAACTTTTCCAATTGAGTCTCTCGAGAGATTTGAAGAAGGGAAAAGCATTCCTAGTGAAGTACGGTGGCTGATGCCATCTGATGTGCAAAATTCGAAGCGCTATTGAACCTCTGGTAAATGTGAAAGCATTCTGCAACGATTATATAAGGTAAATGCACATATTCGTTTCAAACTGGAATGAAATTCTAGTTTGTAAATAGAAAATCATTACAAAGTTCGTATCGATTACTAAACAACAACGAGGCATTTTCAGACAACACTGAACTTGTACAAAGCACCTTGGAGAAACCAGCTCATCTCTGGAACTTGTTTTCTTTCTGAGGAGGCGGCAGAGAGTACTAGTCATCACAGATTTCGTGCTAATTTATGGTATAAGCAGGCCTTGGGCAGAAATGAAAGTGACAGTAGTGGGAGCTTCGGATGGCCAAGCATTTACAAAACATAATATTATTGGCGCGGGTCATTTATGTCAGTGTAGATTGGTGCAGTGGTTGGCTCAGCGAAAACAGCGCAGGACGGTGACCTGAGTGTCATAGGGTCGATTACCCTTGGGGGAACTTTATTATTACTTTCGGTTATTACATCGCTTGCACTGCAAATAAACCGAAACCTTTCTTCAGTGTATTGTATTTATTAACATTTTCATATTGTTGTTGTTGTTGTTGTTGTTGTTGTTGTTGTTGTGGTCTTCAGTCCTGAAACTGGTTTGATGCAGCTCTCCATGCTACTCTATCCTGTGCAAGCTTCTTCATCTCCCAGTACCTACTGCAACCTACATCCTTCTGAATCTGCTTAGTGTAGTCATCTCTTGGTCTCCCTCTACGATTTTTACCCTCCACACTGCCCTCCAATACTAAATTGGTGATCCCTTGATGCCTCATAACATGTCCTACCAACCGATCCCTTCTACTAGTCAAGTTGTGCCACAAACTTCTCTTCTCCCCAATCCGATTCAATACATCCTCATTAATTATGTGAACTATCCATCTAATCTTCAGCATTCTTGTGTAGCACCACATTTCGAAAGCTTCTATTCTCTTCTTGTCCAAACTATTTATCGTCCATCATTCACTTGCATACATGGCTACACTCCATACAAATACTTTCAGAAATGACTTCATGACACTTAAATCTATACTCGATGTTAACAAACTTCTCTTGTTCAGAAACGCTTTCCTTGCCATTGCCAGTCTACATTTTATATCAACTCTACTTCAACCATCATCAGTTATTTTGCTCACCAAATAGCAAAACTCCTTTACTACTTTAAGTGTCTCACTTCCTAATCTAATTCCGTCAGCATCACCCGACTTAATTCGACTACATTCCATTATCCTCGTTTTGCTTTTGTTGATGTTCATCTTATATACTCCTCTCAAGACACTATCCATTCCATTCAACTGCTCTTCCAAGTCCTTTGCTGTCTCTGACAGAATTACGATGTCATCGGCGAACCTCAAAGTTTTTATTTCTTCTCCATGGACTTTAATACCTACTCCGAATTTTTCTTTTGTTTCCTTCACTGCTTGCTCAATATACAGATTGAATAACATCGGGGATAGACTACAGCCCTGTCTCACTCCCAACCACTGCTTCCCTTTCATGTCCCTCGACTCTTATAACTGCCATCTGTTTTCTGTACAAATTGTAAATAGCCTTTCGCTCCCTGTATTTTACCCCTGCCACCTTCAGAATTTGAAAGAGAGTATTCCAGTCAACATTGTCAAAAGCTTTCTCTAAGTCTACAAATGCTAGAAACTTAGGTTTATCCTTCCTTAATCTAGCTTCTAAGATAAGTGTAGGGTCAGTATTGCCTCACGTGTTCCAACATTTTTACGGAATCCAAACTGATCTTCCCCGAGGTCGCCTTCTACTAGTTTTTCCATTCGTCTATAAAGAACTCGCGTTAGTATTTTGCAGCTGTGACTTATTAAACTGATAGTTCGGTGATTTTCACATCTGTACACACCTGCTTTCTTTGGGATTGGAATTATTATATTCTTCCTGAAGTCTGAGGGTATTTCGCCTGTCTCATACATCTTGCTCCCCAGATGGTAGAGTTTTGTCAGGACTGGCTCTCCCAAGGCCGTCAGTAGTTCCAATGGAATTTTGTCTACTCCAGGGGCCTTGTATCGACTCAGGTCTTTCAGTGCTCTGTCAAACGCTTCACGCAGTATCGTATCTCCCATTTCATCTTCATCTACATCCTCTTCCATTTCCATAATATTGTCCTTAAGTACATCGCCCTTGTATAGACCCTCTATATACTCCTTCCACCTTTCTGCTTTCCCTTCTTTGGTTAGAACTGGGTTTCCATCTGAGCTCTTAATATTCATACAAGTGGTCCTCTTTTCTCCAAAGGTCTCTTTAATTTTCCTGTAGGCAGTATCTATCTTACCCCTAGTGAGATAAGCTTCTACATCCTTACATTTGTCCTCTAGCCATCCCTGCTTAGCCATTTTGCACTTCCTGTCGATGTCATTTTTGAGTTGTTTGTATTCCTTTTTGCCTGCTTCATTTACTGCATTTTTATATTTTCTTCTTTCATCAATTAAATTCAATATTTCTTCTTTTACCCAAGAATTTCTACTAGCCCTCGTCTTTTTACCTACTTGGTCCTCTGCTGCCTTCACTACTTCATCGCTCAAAGCTACCCATTCTTCTTCTATTGTATTTCTTTCCCCCATTCCTGTCAATTGCTCCCTTATGCTCCCCTTGAAACTCCGTACAACCTCTGGTTTAGTCAGTTTATCTAGGTCCCATCTCCTTAAATTCCCACCTTTTTGCAGTTTCTTCAGTTTTAATCTACAGGTCATAACCAATAGATTGTGGTCAGAAGTCCACATCTGCCCCTGGAAATGTCTTACAATTTAAAACCTGGTTCCTAAATCTCTGTCTTACCATTATATAATCTATCTGAAACCTGTCAGTATCTCCAGGCTTCTTCCATGTATACAGCCTTCTTTTATGATTCTTGAACCAAGTGTTACCTATGATTAAGTTGTGCTCTGTGCAAAATTCTGCCAGGCGGCTTCCTCTTTCATTTCTTTGCCCCAGTCCATATTCACCTACTACGTTTCCTTCTCTCCCTTTTCCTACTACCGAATTCCAGTCACCCATGACTATTAAATTTTCGTCACCCTTCACTATCTGAATAATTTCTTTTATTTCATCATACATTTCTTCAATTTCTTCGTCCTCTGCAGAGCTAGTTGGCATATAAACTTGTACTACTGTAGTAGGTGTGGGCTTCGTATCTATCTTGGCCACAATAATGCGTTCACTATGTTTGTAGTAGCTTACCCGCATTCCTATTTTCCTATTCATTATTAAACCGACTCCTGCATTACCCCTATTTGATTTTGTGTTTATAACCCTGTAGTCACCTGACCAGAAGTCTTGTTCCTCCTGCCACCAAACTTCACTAATTCCCACTATATCTAACTTTAACCTATCCATTTCCCTTTTTAAATTTTCTAACCTACCTGCCCGATTAAGGGATCTGACATTCCACGCTCCGACCCGTTTTCTTTCTCCTGATAACGACATCCTCTTGAGTAGTCCCCGCCCGGAGATCCGAATGGGGGACTATTTTACCTCCGGAATATTTTTACCCAAGAGGATGCCATCATCATTTAATCATACAGTAAAGCTGCATGCCCTCGGGA
Source organism: Schistocerca gregaria (assembly GCF_023897955.1). Lineage (NCBI taxonomy): Eukaryota > Metazoa > Arthropoda > Insecta > Orthoptera > Acrididae > Schistocerca > Schistocerca gregaria. The sequence goes on from NC_064921.1 coordinate 533,471,397, forward strand.
AAATTACGGCTGTAGTTTCCCCTTGCTTTCAGCCGTTCGCAGTACCAGCACAGCAAGGCTGTTTTGGTTATTGTTACAAGGCCAGATCAGTCAATCATCCAGACTGTTGCCCCTGCAATTACTGAAAAGGCTGCTGCCCCTCTTCAGGAACCACACGTTTGTCTAGCCTCTCAACAGATACCCCTCCGTTGTGGTTGCACCTACGGTACAGCTATCTGTATCGCTGAGGCACGCAACCTCCCCACCAACGGCAAGGTCCATGGTTCATTTTCATATAAGGCATGTTAAGAAGAGGCAAAGGATGATTTGGGATTACAGATGAATTTCGAGGAAGGGATTGTAAGATGTGCCTGAGACCTTTGTAAATAAAATTAGATATTTTTATTATGTTACAGTCAATGTTTTAACGTGCTGGGCTGTATTAATCGTAAAAAGAAGGGAGCGCAGATGTTCCTGGCACATTATACACGTTAAAACGCCGAAGTTTTTCAATTACATTGTTGTTATAAAGTTTCTATAGAAACATAAGCTTGGCTTACATTCATAAAGGTTCTGTCGGTCTGAGCGGCCGAGCGGTTCTAGGCGCTACAGTTTGAAACCGCGAGACCGCTACGGTCGCAGGTTCGAATTTTGCCTCGGGCAGGGATGTGTGTGATGTCCTTAGGTTAGTTAGGTTTAAGTAGTTCTCAGTTCTAGGGGATTGATGACCTCAGCAGTTAAATCCCATAGTGCTCAGAGCCATTTGGCCACAAAGGTTCTCTCTCATTGCACAGATTGACAGAAAATCATGCATTAGCCATGATTTCACCAAATATTGGCAATTGAATGTATATTTTATGCAGTCTTCTCGGGATGTGATTTCCTTTACTCTGTTGATGAGATAAGAGCTTTTTGATACAGTTCTTTACCTGACGATAAAAACAGACACCGCAGGATTGCACTAGTGGAGTACATTTGGGGGAGTGGGAGGGGAATCACATTAAATCTGCTCGGTGGCACTCCTCTTTCATTTTGAAAAATCTCGCCGTATTGAGGTGAAATTTTTTTGTCTTTACCACGAGTCAGTTAATAGAAGAATTTTGTCCTCTTCATCACGACAGCCAAATTTTGGCGTAAGGCTGTTTGAATTCCCCATATTTTGACGAAGTAATAACGACATTCTTATATTTTGCCGGGTTCAGCATACTGTGCTGTATAAGAGTGAATTACTTTCTTCAAATGTTGTCTTATTTGCATTGTAAAAGAAAAGTCTCCGCACAGTGACTCGACCCCACGTCCAGCGGATTATCGCTCTGTACTCTTTCCGCTGCGCCAGTCGCTGCCTGGAATCTACCCTAACACAAACGGTTCATGCCTCGCCCGATCAGCGCCAAAAAATTTGTTTTTTTTTTTTTCTAAAAGCTGTCACTTTCATTTCTGACCAAGCCCTGCATATGCCTTAAATATGGACGAAATCTGTGATGACAAGTCGGCGCGGTCCCCTTGTGGGAGACAATGGCATTGCCTACAGCTTTCAGCTAGTGGTCTAGTGGTTAGCATCGCCACCTTTTCATCGCAGGACCTGGATTCGATTCAGAAATTGTGTGTTTGTGTTGCAATTACGTTATCTCATTTTCATCGACTCGCAAGCCGCTGAAGGGACGTCAAATAAAGAAACTTGCACCAGGCGGCCGAGTATCCACAAACAGGGTCTCCCGGCCAATAATGACACACGACCATTTCATTCCCTCTTATAGTATTATCTTGACTAGTCACCGATAGTGTAATCGAACAGTAGTGGATGGCTTTGCCTGTTTATACGCAGTATGCTACCTTTCTTTGCGTTCAGGGTTAACAGCAGGTGCTTGGATCGAACGTCGATCCCCTGCATATCTTCCATCAAATTGCTATTGCAACTCAGTGCTGCAGCCGTCCTATAGAGCACAACATGAACTAGAATAGTCTCACGCAGCCTCCAACATTATCCATATGAATTTGAAATAATATAGCCCTGTCACACTCCCTTGAGGTATTCCGAACGTACCCTTACGTTGTCGATTCTGTTCCATTAAGAAAGCAATGTGTTGAAATCTGTCTGCAAGGAATACTTGTATACAGTCACAAATCTGGTTTGATACTCGGTAATGTATTTTGCTCACTTCACGGTAGTGTGGAGCTGTATAAAATGCTTTCCTGAAGTCGTGGAACATGGCATCACGGCTGAGAGCATTTGTCTACGGTACTTTAGATCTCTTGGACCAACAGAGTGGGCTGAGGTTCACAAGATATCTATCTGCGAAATCCATGTTGATTTTTAGAGATTTTTTTGTCCTAAAACGTCATAATGCGTGCGGATAGCATATCTTCCATAATTCTACAACAGATTTATGTCAGCGGTTTTGCCATATTCGCGTTTCTCCGACATCCCTTCTCGACAACAAGAATGACCTGCCCTTTTTCCAATCACCAGGTACGCTTCGTTCCTCATGTGAACTACGATAAACTACCACTAGAAGGGAAGAAACTTCTTCCATATTGTCTCTGTAGAACACCACAGACATCTCATCTGGTCCAGTTGTCTGTCTACGATTGAGTAGTTTTAATTGATTTTCTATTCTGCGACCGCTTGTCTCAATAACTGCTACTTCGAGATATGTGTAACGATTGAAACGAAAAGCTATGTTATGGCCACTGGCGGTGTAACAATTTCGGGAAAAAGAATGCATTATTTCATCTTTATGTCTGTCACTTCTGTTTCGGTGTAAGCATAGTCACTGAGCAATTGGAAAAATGATTCCGATCCGCTTACTGACTTTACATGAGACCGAAATTTCTTTGGACTGAGACACGGCCCGACACAAATTTTCATACGTCACTAGCAGGTAGTATATCTAAACCTAATACAGCTTATGCCGAGGAATTTGCAGTCAGCGAATATATTTCGAAATAAAGAGACTGTTAATCTTCATTTGTACCTGAAGAATAAAGTGACGATGAAAACGATATGGCAGAACAGCTCAAATGACACATTCTTTTTAGAGCTGCTACTGCAAAACATTTTCAAACTAGGTCAGTATAAATAAGAGGTGTTGCAATCCAACCGACTGAATAAGGAAACGAACAAAGGAAGAGCCAGGAAATTAGAGTTGGCTTACAAGCTAAAACGGAAGTAGATCAAATGGGATTTTCCTACAAGATCAAATGAGACACTATAACCGGGTAGTACAACCTGAAGGATTGTACACTTCAGAGTGTCTCATGTTAAATAAAAGTGTGAAGCTTCAAGAACTCGAAAAGAAAGAAGGTTCTGCGGAAAAAGCTCGGACAACAGAAGACTACTGATATAATTTGGAAGCAGTGTAAAAAAGAAGAATTTTATACGTACACTGAAAGGATAACATGCAAAAAGCGGAGGTTGATTTCTACGGACACCTACTACATATGGATGACTGCAGACTGACCAGAAGGATCTTCAACTACATCGTGGGGATAAAAGCCACATCTAAATGTGTAGATGAGGTGGAGAGGGATGCAGCGAAAGCCGTAATTACGCTACAGATGGTCCGGAATAGAAGAGACTTCAGAAGCAGAGTTAACAGCATAAAACCCTTTCAAAAGAAACCGCTAAACAGGAGACCCATACAGACGTTTTCCGAGGAGGAGAGAAAAGAAACAAATCGAAAGAATGAAGAAGGGCTAGGAGGAGAAGAGAAGAAAAAACAGTCTTATTTGCGATCCGCAGTGGACCAAATTCAGAAATTTTAAAAAATGCATGAGGTGTTGCAAGGGACACAAATTCTGAAGAGCTCATCAATTAAAACAAATATAATCCACCAAGTGTACTTTCACTTAAGCCTCCAGTAACACAGGGGAAAATGTCAGACGGCGATAATGGTACATAAGGCACGCTCCGCCATAAGCCGTACAGTAGCTTGCTGTGTAGAGAGGTGTAAAAATTCTCCTTCCAGCCTGGCTTCCCCTGTCTCTGCCGCAACTATGAAAGCAACTTCACCTGCCGCAGGGGGAGACGGATGCACACTGGTTGTAGCAGGCCACCTTGTGTTTCCGCCAGGCTGGGAAACTTCACGGGACCCGTTTAGCCTGCTGCATCTGACAAAAGGTTATCAGTCCATCGTGACTAGGGAATGGCCAGGTATGTGTTTGTGTAGAAGGTTTCACTGCAGCTCATTTTTCTTAACGGTGGGAGCATCGAAATGAACAAACCAAACTTTTACTGAACTCTTATTCGGGGACCTGGAGTATATTACGACATGTTTGTAGATTTGTCCAGCTGTTCGTCTTTCCATAAATATTTTGAAAGTAGACTGTCACTTGGTGGCTGTCAAGTATGTGGAAACGTGTACTAATAAGGACTTGCCACTCAACCCTAGACAGACCTTCTAAATTTAGGGCAAGCATTGACAGAAATAGGAAAAAAATATAGTTCAGCGGATATTAAAAACCACATTCTTGTAGTATGCAGTGTTGTATGAAGAAAGCTTTGTATGAAAGAAACATGCACTTTGTAGATTAACATAATATGAAAAACGACCTTTGTGTTTGCTAAATGCAATTGAGGACTTTAAAATGAACTATTTTGACCCCGTAGAATGAATTCAGTGAACCTGCAATACATATCCTGGAAAAAGTATCAAAATTAGTGTAACTGAGGTGGTAACGGTGGCGCAGGAGTGGGTTTCGTGGCAGGTCGCAAAAAACACTCAGAAGACTGTCTCAAAACAGCTGGGGTCGTATGTGGGTGAAACACACAAAGGTTACAGAAACTAGACTTCCGACAACCTTAGATTCTTGGGCGCAATGGATCTCGACTTCCAGAGACGGTTCTGCTTACTTCAGAAAACATTTCTTAGAGTGACCTGCTGATGGGTCGAGTATCCCAGAATGAGTGGTTATTTCATTTAGCCTCTTCTTGTGATACTCGAAAAAAAAAAGACTTTTCATAAACTTCCAAACCCTACTCATAACATTCCAATGAAAGCGTACAGAATAAACTGCTATGTAGCGTAGCACAGTGGAAAGAGCACGTAAGATTCCCTGGGTTGGTCGTAGCTTAGCTTGGATGGGAGTGAGACAGCCTGCCGGTTCTACTGGTAACGTGCGGCTGTGTACGGATGAGAATTTCGTGTAGATTTGGGTAGCAAATTCGATCCAAACCCATCCGATTTCGCCAGAATAAAAATCTGCACGGTAAATATGGCGATTTTATCGAGATGGTTCTTGGATACTTCATTGTGTAGAATTAAACACTCCAAGAAAAACGCCGCTACGGGTCGCTCCGTTTAGCGAAATTGTGCTCAGTTGACGACGTTTAAGAAGAGACGCCGGCGTGCCGCTTCCGGAGTGTGTCTGCCTTCGCGGCGACCTTGCCGGTGGTTGCTGGGCCGTGGCGTGGCCCTGCCTTGTTGCAAGATGCGGGCGGCCCGCTGCGGCTGCCGTATTGATCGCAGCGGAGCGCCTGGCCCCCCCCCCCCCCCCTACTTCTCTACTCCACGCCTCGCCCTCCCCCTCCCTGGTCATTAGCACGCTCCCCCCACCCCTCCCGCTTCCGCTGGCGCACGTGCAGCGGGCGCCCAGCCCAGCCCTCCGCCGTGATGCGTCCGCTCCCGGAAGTGTCAACGCCCGCCCTACTGTGTTTTCGTCGCGGGGACATTACTGTTAGTTACGTCTTCCACGCGCCGAATATATCGCCCTGCTGTGGAAAGCCTCGTCATGTCCACAAAGCCTAGCTAGCCGTGTTCAACTGTGGTTACGCCCGCGCTCGTTACAGCAAAGCAAATGAAACTCGGGAGGTTGTCTATATAACACTGTGCCAGGCCCCGCCAGGCACTTCACTACTTCGTGAATTACACAGCGCAGCGAGGCAAATACGAGCTAGGCGGTCATCATTATGCACGCCCTCTGCCAAAACATGGGGCTGCATTTAGATGGCAGACACGAACCACCCATAGCTGTAAAGTGACAAATGTTCGCATCCCTCCACATGTTTACACGCGGAAGCGAGTACACCTAATCGAGTTACTAAAATGTCAGGAGTGTCAAGTCAGGCGTCCGGTAAAGACGTCTATTCCATTTGTCGTAATAACATTTCGACGAACTGTAACAAATTTCCGAGCTTCGAGGGAACAAGTGAAATAGCTGAGTACATTTACACATGCGCGGTGTTTCAAAGTCTTTGCACCAAACGTCTAGGGGTGGTGGATCATATTATGGGGGAAAATTTTTGTTACAGACGTTTTCTGACACTTTCCAGCGATGCTACGAGGCCCTTTTGTATCGGTTATGCCCCTGAGGGCGGTGGCACTCTGCGACGTACTTATGCACTGTGTATTGCCTACAATCCATCCATCTGCTCCGCTTGACAAGGGATATGTTGAGCCAACTTAAGTTCCTGGTTCGCTTTAAAATATCTTTCTTCGCGTAGACGCACTCATTCTTGTGGGTTTCTTGTTGAATATCGTTCTGGTATGGAGCACCTGCTAGTTCTGTGAAATCTGGGAAGCATCAGCGAACAATTTTCCTCTGACAGAAGGTGTTCCCCATGACATTATCTATTACCGCTAGACGTTTGATGCAAAGACTTTGAAACACTCTGTACATTCTGCAAGTCACTATACAGTTTATGACAGAGTATACTTCGTAACAATAGTACCGATTTTCTGTCCAATTACATGCGTGTATTGAACGATGGAAAATGGACTACCAATACATCTCTGCACACACCCCAATTTCTCTTACTTTATTCTCACATTCTCACTCACTCAAACATGTTTGTGTGACAGCTACCTCGCCTCTGTACCAATGATTCCAGTTTAGGGGAGTAAAACACGCCGGCCGCGGTGGTCTCGCGGTTCTAGGCGCGCAGTCCGGAACCGTGCGACTGCTACGGACGCAGGTTCGAATCCTGCCTCGGGCATGGATGTGTGTGATGTCCTTAGGTTAGTTAGGTTTAAGTAGTTCTAAGTTCTAGGGGACTGATGACCACAGCAGTTGAGTCCCATAGTGCTCAGAGCCATTTGAACCATTTTTGAGTAAAACACGTTTCAGTTCCGTGTTGAGATTAAAATATGAAACAAATAATCTGTGCTATATGGAATAACAGCATGCAATGTATCAAATGGAAACTAGGAGAAATAAGCATAGCTATAGCATAAAAGAGTGTTGTGAAAGAATCTCTCAACCATTGAAGGTAATGTCTTGGCGAACGTTGAGTCAATGAACTAAAGTCGAACGCTCGCTGCATTGGACCAAGATCCTGGGACGCCTGCTAGGAGAAAAATGTCTTAAGGCGTGGTGAGGATGCCTGAATACATGCTAAATGAGCATTATCAGATGCAAAGGTACGACACGTGACAAGAGCAATGTACGTTTCAGTCGTCTGATCGTTATCTATCGACGGAAAATATACTACAATTGTACACAGTTCAGTCACATTAATGTTACGACCGCCTATGCTCGACGTCAACTTGCAACGATCATTCCCAGCACTAGCACTGGAAGGAATACTAAGACTTGAAATTAAGTAAATAAATAAATAAGGTGAGCTATTGCTCTGATGGACCTTAAACATGTAGCTGTGTTCAGCAGACTTTGCAGACTATGTTAATACAATACCTCCCTACTTAGCAGTCATAAACAATCCCTCGCTCGTAGAAAGATCCATACTGAAAGGGCTGGAAAGTTGCGTAAGTCACATCAGTACTCAATAAAGGAAATAGGGGTAATTCATTGAATTACGGACCCGTACCACTAAGGTCGATTTTTAGCAGAATTTTGCAACATATATTGTGCTTGAACATTATGAACCAACTAGAAGGAAACGTTTTACTGAAACGTTTGATTACCAAAAAGCCAAAACAGATTCAGCAAATAACGTTCTTGCGAAACAGGACGAGCTCTTCAGTCTCATAAAGCAATGCTTACTATCAACTGGGGATGTCAAATTGATTCCCATATTTTTAGATTTCCATGAGGTTTTTGACACCGTTCCTCACAAGCGACTTCTAACTAAATTGAATGCCTATGGAGTATCGTCTCAGTTGTGTGACTTCCTCGTGAGAAAGATCACAGTTTGGAATAATTGTCGGAAAGTCATCGAAAAATGTAATATCTGGTGTTCCGCACGGAAGAATTATAGGCCCTCTGTGATTCCAGATCTACATCAACAATTTAGGAGACAATCCTAATAGTCCTCTTATATTTTTTGCAGAAAATACTCATTTATCGTCATTTGAAGTCATCAGATGATCAAAATGAATTGAAAGATGATTTAGACAAGATATCTGTGTGGTGAAAAAAGTGGCAATTGACTCTAAACCATGAAAAGTGTGAATTCATCCAAATGACCACTAAAAAGAGTCCGCTGAATTTCAGTTACACGTTAAATCACACAAATCTAAAAGCTGTAAACTCAACTAAATACTTCAGGATTACAATTAAATAACTTAAATTAGAACGATCAAATACATATTGTTTTGGGAAAAGGAAACCACAGATTACGATTTACTGGCAGAACACTTAGAAAAAGTTACATGTCTACTAAAGAGACTCCTTACACTGCACTTGTCCGCCATTTTCTGAAGTACTGCTGTGCAGTATGGGATCCGCGTCAGATAGGATTGACGAAGGACATCGAAAAAGTTCAAAGAAGGGCGGCTCGTTTTGATTTATCACAAAATATGGAATAGAGTGCCACGGACATGATAGACGAATTGGGTGACAGTGATTTCTCCTCAGAGTGCGAAAGTATTTCATTGGCGCCCAGCTACATAGGGAGAAATGAGCGTCATAATAAAATAAGAGAAATCAGAACGAAGCGCGGCGTAGCCGCGTGGTCTAGGGCGTCTTGTCACGGTCCGCGCGGCTCCCCCCGTCGGAGGTTCAAGTCATCCCTCGGGCATGGGTGTGTGTCGTCCTTAGCGTAAGTTAGTTTAAGTTAGATTAAGTGTAAGCGTAGGAAGCGATGACCTCATCAGTTTGGTCGCATAATACCTTACCACATAGTTTTAAAAATTTCCAAGTCAGAATTCCAACAGAAGGGTTTAAATGTTCGTTTTTCCCGAGCGCTGTTTGAGGGTGGAACTGTAGAGAAGTAACTTAAAGGTGGTTCCTGTGCAAGGCACCTAATTGTGAATTTCAGAATAATCATGTTGATGTTGATGTAGATTTAGATGTAGATTTCTATGAAGAGTAGTGGTCACCCAAATTATTGCAGTTGTTCCAAGAGGCTTCCAGAAATAACTTTAAGCGCTGGAATTTTTTTGTTTCACTGATCTAAACTATAGAGAAGAATTGGTATCGACCATAAACACCGTAATTCCATCGAAGTCTTTGACTTCTGTTCGTAGCCTTTGATTTGACGGATTGATTACTGATTATGTTAATGCTTGGTGTTTTACGATACTGTAAACCCAAGAAAACATCAAGCTCCTTGCCTTGTTATCAGTTACAGCACCTGCCGTGCTATATACTCGTAGTGTGTCTTCTTCAGGTATATTTATCCAAAGCGATTGATGTCATTATAAATGTTACTTGAGTAACATTTAGGTGGCGTTGCTATGGCATGAGAGGTATAACCGAACCCGAAAAACGCTCCGAACAGCGTGATATAAAAACTAATTTAAAAAACATGCATATGTACATAAATTATAAACAGAATATAAATATTCAGTATCTGCACGTAATATTTCAACATTCAAAACAAATTCGTGAAACCACATCAGAAAAAGAGAAAAACGAATAAATTTATATTCTGTCTTGTCAGGTGTAATTCATCCCATAATCAATATTATCTTTCATCATAACAGTTTTAAATAATCTGTATTAATATATTTTTCGGTGTATCACTTGTCGCTCTAAAATGCAGGCACGACCACACTGACTCATTATCTTTTTTCCTTCATTTATGCCTGAACATCGTTAACGTATACAGTAACATATTGCACCAAAGGGACATACATTCGTAAGAGTTGCAAACAATTCAGTCAGTACTGTACAGCTTTGGCCCCTTGCTTAGCTTGCATTTGTCGCGAATCTCTTAACCGGCGCAAAGTCCCAAGCGACTGGTAAAATGTGCAAATGACTCCTATGTATAAGAAGGGTAAAAGAAAGGACCCGCAAAATAAAGACCAATATCCCTACCATCGGTTTGCCACAGAAACCTTGAGCATATTCTAAGTTCGAATATAATAAATTTTCTTGAGACCGAGAAGCTCATGTCCTCGGATCATCACGATTTTAGAAAGCATTGCTATCGTGAATCTCAGGTTGCCCTTTTTTCACGTGATATATTGCGAACTACGAAGAAAGGGCAACTAGCAGTTTCCATATTTCTAGATTTCCGGAAAACATTTGACACGGTGCTCCACTGAAGGCTGTTAACTAAGGTACGACCATGTGGACTAAGTTCACAGATGTGTGATGGACTCGAAGACTTCTTAAGCAGTAGATTAAGCAATAGAATCCAGTATGTTGTCCTCGACGGCGAGTGTTCATTAGAGACAGGAGCCCCTCAGGAAGTGTGATAGCCGGTCGCCATTGTCGAGCGGTTCTAGGCGCTTCAGTCTGGAACCGCGCGACCGCTACGTTCGCAGGTTCGAATACTGCCTCGGGCATGGATGTGTGTGATGTAATTAGGTTATTTACGTTTAAGTAGTTCTAAATTCTAGGGGACTGATGACCTCAGATGTTAAGTCCCATAGTGCTCAGAGCCATTTGAACCAATTAGACATTGCATGCGTAGTTTTTAGAGAAGACATAGACAAGGAAAAGACCTGGTCTTGGCTGATTAACGGAAGCCTAAAGAGGGAAACTGATTTTTGCTGCACAGGGACAAGTCATCAGAACCAACGTCATCAATGTCAGAATCCAGAAATCAGCAAAAGACCCAAAGTGCAGACTCTGCCAAGAATTTGACGAAACAACTGACCACATATTTAGATGTTGCAAAGATTGCGCAGACTGATTAGAAGCAGGGGCGCCATGGTGTAGCACGAATAATCCACTGGAACGTATTCCAAAATCATGAACTGCCGTTTGCAAGGAACCGGTGGAACCAAAAGCCAGAAAAAGTTGTCGAAAACGAAACCGCAAAATTACTGTGGGACCTCCGAATTCAGACAGATCGAATGCTGGAACATAATACACCAGATGTTGCAATTGTGGAGAAAGAGAAAGTGTCGATCATTGACAGTGCCATCACAGGTGACAGCAGAACCGACGAGAAACAACTTGGAAAACTTGCAAAATACGATGACTTGAAAGTCGAACTACAACGACTCTGTCGTAAACCAGTGAAAGCGCTCCCCGTAGTTCTCTGCATACTGAGAGCAGTGCCAAAAGGTGGTAGTGTGCACCTGAAAAACATTGGTATTGATAAAATATCAATCTGCCAACGACAAAAAGCCAGTTCACTGGAATCTGCACGAATCATCCGCCAGTGCAAGAACATCATGCAATCCTACATGCTCGTGAAGTGTCTGAAATAATGATGACAGTGTTACTTTCATAGTAAGCAAGTAGGTCAAAGTAATGTGACGTCGACTGCGTCACCGCGCTCGGTGGTACACTCGTGATCAGGTTTAATAAATAATCGTAACTAAACGAACATATTTATGAACATTTTTATGTGATTCTTGCAATTAAATCCACACAGGCCTAAATCTCCTTCCAGTATTGGGTGGAGATCAGGGCTAGTTGGCACTGGTTTTGGTTGCTGATTTTTCTACATTTTTACGCAATACTTGGAGATATTCTGCTGAATGCGGTGGACAGATTAACATCTTGACTACAATATCATTTAGGAACATTAATTAAATACATATCTTTGTAACACAAAATAAACACTTATCCTAAAAGCTTGCAACGATACCGGGGATAGGTGGCATACTAACAGGGATGAGTTGGCATAACCTGATATGGATTCGGATACAGCAACTTTCCAGGAAGAACATATTACTTTATCAAAATTTCCTCTTACTCAAAGAATCAAAATGTTCAAATGTGCGTGAAATCTTAAGGGACTTAATTTCTAAGGTCTTCAGTCACTAAGCTTACACACTACTTAATCTAAATTGTCCTAGGGACAAACGCACACACGCCCATGCCCGAGGGAGGACTCGAACCTCCGCCGGGACCAGCCGCACAGTCCAGGATCTCAAAGAATAAATTCCTCAAAAAATCCTTGGAAAGAAATAACACATGAACAAAAATAGTTCGTGCTGTACGAAATTAAAAGAACAAACGATGACTTTTTCCAGATAAATAAGTTCTGCTTAATACTATACATTCCTATAATCATTCAAGTAGATTAGTTCAACGTTTTAAATCAACTAAGAATATTGAAGTTTGGTGCTCGTTTATTTGAACAGGTGTATTCAATTTTCGTACAATTTTACTTTTGTCAAACCAGATTCAGTCACCGTCATCTGACCGTCTTTAGCTTCTCCTTTTTATCCATGGTGAACACGCAAATCTGGCTGTGACAGAATTCCCAAGGTACTGACTGGCATGATATTTTAAAAAAAAATTAAAAAAGAAACAGTTTTAAATATATTCAGAGTGATCAGGAGGCCCTTTAAATTGTGAGACATTCATTGTTGGTCTTGTTCGCCGTAGCCTGTTGGTAAATATTTTTAGGTGCTACAGGATTCTTTGGAGCTGCCGACTGAGATCCCTCACCATCGTCTTGTCAGGAGGCTCAAGGTGAAAGGTCGTTCAGCCTGAGAACTATCACTAAGGAAGGCCAGCCTGTCGTCACTTCAGGCGTAGCTAATGTCTGACAGACTCTCATCGGAATTCGTAGAAAAAATTCATGTCGCCTCTTTCTGGGAAATTTTTTCTTCTTTGACTTTTCAACCTTAACCTTGTCGCCATTCTTGACTTTACACTTTTTTACTCTTTTAGCCCTTTAAGGCAAAGAATCTACGACAGCGTGCTGAAAAGTAATACGTCCGAATTTTTTACGCCAAGACTCTTTAAGCTTTTGAAACAAAACAAACTTTAGTAACATTCTAGACCTTTTCCCTACATGTATACATATTTGCAGCCAACTGCCGCTAGAGGGCTACCAATTATTCCATGCAACATGGAGGTGTGCAATGTAACTATGTCGGTGTGTGAGAAACAGCGAGCTGTACTCGAGTTTCGAATTCGAAGTGTTCGCTCACACAAGGAGCATCCTCTCCTTCAGCATGACAAGGACAGACCACACACGACCGCTGCGACATATGCAACCATCCGATGCCTTCGGTTCAGAGTCATCGATCATCATCTGTACACTCCCGACTTGCCTCTTTTGATTTTCATTTGTTTTCAAGACTTAAAGAAGTATTCGAGGACTTCACTTTTACAGAGATGAGGCGGTGCAAGCAAAACTGAGTTGTTGCTCCATGAACAAGTTATTCTACAGTGATGGTATTAACAAGCTGGTCTATCGTCGGGAGAAATGTATTCGTCACCACTGTGATTAAATTGAGAAACAAATGTGAAGAAATTAAGATTAAAGATGCAAAATATTAATAACGTTTGTTTTATTTAAAACCCTTTAAGAGTTTTCAAATAAAGAAAATAGGGATTATTTTTCAAACCCGGACGTATCTTTGATGGAACTCTGTGGGGCGAGATGTCATAGTTGCACCAACTAGCCCCAAAGGAATATCAAGAAGAAAATGTATACCACACACGTCAGAAACAAATGATTATTCTAAATGTGAAGAGTTAATCACTATTCCGGATACGGCCATTAGCAACTCCTGAATTCGATCTACATATTCAGCTGAACAAAAGAATTTACAACCAAATAATTTACTTACCAGTTAGAAAAACGATGAAACAGGTGTCCTTTCTTCATAACGTTTCCAAACTGAAGTTACAGTAGATCGCACAACTTTACATACGCTCCCCACCAGCACTTTGACAATGCTCTAGCTGCACGGTGACAGGAAACAAATGCTCTGCGCCAAAAAATCGCTACACGGTGTTTGAGTTGCTTTTGAAGCATCAGTATTAAGCAGGTGTGTTTCATATTCGTTGACTGGGTAGAGCTTGCCTGCTTTATTAACTGCTGTGTTGCAGACCGTTTCATTTCGATCCCAGAAATGACAGAGTTGTCACTCAACAGTTAAGAAATGCCCACCACGCTCGTTCGCTACTGTCCACTACAAAGACAAGTGTACTGTGTTTTCGTAATGGAAACGTTGCCGGGATCTTTAACAGTAATTGAAGAGTCATCCTATTAGTGTCTGGCGGAAGAATAGAAAGCAAAATGACGAGACTCTAACGCAGTATGGGCACATTTCTAGTTCGTCAAATTCGCTGGTTGTATTAATACCGCTGCCCGAGGCTAGCGCTCTCGGATAGTTGTCTACAGGCTTGCAATTCTGGAAGTCTAAGGCTTCACAATCGTATTTTACTAAAGCAGCAATTGTCTCATCTATGTATATACCACAAACTTGCTAAAGGTCAGCAAACTCGGTAGACCAGTGTCTGCTTTCCCTGTAGGTCACGTCAGTACTGTTTTGTCATTACAGTTTCCTCAGTAGCAGCCAGCTGTTACCTGATATCACATACCATGACGCCAGGAGTAACATTGCTGGGCCTTTCCAAAACAATGGAACAATGGGACCTCTCGTCAGGTCGCCGCCACCCTCGCCGACGATGGTCACCCAAAGTATGTAGAACTGTGATTCATTGAGCACAGTTCATCAGTACTGTATGCGTCAGGGACACGGCTCAATACAAACTTAGCCGTTTGCGTTTAGGCGTTAACCGCAGCCTAAGAATGGGACAGTAAACCCTTAGTCCGACTGTTGCCAGTCTCCAGCCAGTGGTGCTGGGTGATTCAGAATATTGCAGGGAGGCCAGTACTTTTTCTCGATGTAGCTGTGAAGGGGCTACGATGGGCCCGGTGAACAAAACGGCGGTTCTCTCTTGTGGTTGTCAGACGAGGTCGATCTGAACTTGACGAGCAGAATGCTTTCCCTCACGTTCACATGTAGCCAATACCGGACAGAGTCACATCCGAATGCCACATAGATCGGACATTGCACGATTCGACCGGTCAACCATATGAAACTCACAATAGGGTATCTTTTAAACCATTTTAGGAGCTGATAACAGTGTCTCGCACAAGAACGCAGCATCTCCGTCTTCTTCGCGAAGATCACTCATCATCTGACGCTGTTTCTGCCTCTTATTTACCATATTAGCCCTGGTAACAACATTAATGCACTCTGGTGGCCGTTCTATCACAATAGTGTACAACTCGAATCATTTACATATCCACTGACGGTGTGAACGTGTACGCAGTTACATTGACATCAACATATCTTATACGTGCTTCATGTTTTTTGTCAGGCCATGTATGTTCCGATGACACTGAAATATACTGTCCTTTTTCCTCAATCGAAAACAGACATTCAATATATAGAATATGTGCTGAATATTTTCTGGGCACCAGGTTGGAATGGTACTTACGTATCTATAGGTTGATCTTTCCCTGAAATTGGTATGTTAGAATCGAGCATTTTTGGGGTGAGAGGAGCTGGGGTGGAACGCCCTCGCTGGGAGCTATGCTAAAATACATATTTTATCATGGCAACGAATTCAGAGAACACTAACGGGAGGCAATACTTGTCACAAACATGACGGAATAGCACGACGACAAAGACAACGCCGTAATTGAGAGACGATGTCGCTCGTACACTGACAGACCACGCTGGCTTCTAAGGAACTTCAATGAAAACTGAACTCAAAAACACAATGACTGCCCACAACTAGATTTAAACATTATTAATCCTCACTTTAGGTATGCACCATGCTGACATGCTAGCACGCTGCAGTAAAGAAGAAAACAGATAAATAACCTCTACCAGAAGAGACGGTTGGTGAAAGTCAAAAATGGTTCAAACGGCTCTGAGCACTATGGAACTTAACATCTGAGGTCATCAGTCCCCTAGAACTTAGAACTACTTAAACCTTATTACCCTAAGGACATCACACATATCCATGCCCGAGGCAGGATTCGAACCTGCAACCGTAGCAGTCGCGCCGTTCCGGACTGAAGAGCCTAGAACCGCTAGGCCACCGCGGCCGGCAACGGTTGGTGAACCGTAATTAACTGACCATGTCTTTATTCCTGTAGTCACTGGCATGGTAGGTGCTTACGCTCTTGAGCACAGCTACAAACCATGCTAACATGATCCCGTCACTTCCGCATCCACGTGACAAGCATACCACGATCTGGGGCGCAGCACTTCATACTCGCTCATGAAAAGATGGTAGACAGAGAGCCTGCACTCGTGCTCAGTAATTCCGCAGCATCCTTACGGGAATTGTAGTCTGCAGCATCCTTATGGGAATTGTACTCTGAATACTCCAACAAAATGTGGCTGCCACAGAGCCTGCATTCGTTGGTGTTATCTGTGTACCATCCATCGGGACGTCGTATTCCATATGTGGCATCGAATGAATGTCAGGCAAATGGTCTGCATCCACTGCCAGAGGCCTGGCGATGCCCACGTGGCTCAGCGGTCGCACGCAGACGACTTCTTACAAAGGCTGGCTACTCCCCAACGCTCTATAGCCGACAGCGTGTTGACTTCCTCGTCCGCAGACAGAATGTTTCTCAGACTCGGCACTAGCCAACGTCGCTCTGCTTCCACCTCGGACACATATAACATGCACCACGTAGCAGTCTAGCCAAGCTCTTCTGATTGGATGACAGAGACATTTGGGGGATAGCTCAGAAACTAAAATACATGCGATATAATAAAATCAAAGAAACATTGTGATGGTGATGCCAACATCGATATTCTGAAAGGAAAGAAATGGTGATGGCTTGTGCGTCTGTGCCGGCCGCGGTGGTCTCGCGGTTCTAGGCGCGCAGTCTGGAACCGTGCGACTGCTACGGTCGCAGGTTCGAATCCTGCCTCGGGCATGGATGTGTGTGACGTCCTTAGGTTAGTTAGATTTAAGTAGTTCTAGGGGACTAATGACCACAGCAGTTGAGTCCCATAGTGCTCAGAGCCATTTGAACCATTTTTTTGTGCGTCTGCCTGAAGAAGCATTTACTGCAAGGGAGTTTAGTCAGTCATCACACACAAAGAATGTGACGTTAACTACAAGTGGAACTTGTGCATTTACAGTGTCCACGGCTCTTCTGTTGCATGCTGCTGTTGGCATTTTGTTGTTCATGGTTGTAGCCAATTGGATAACAATATGCAGTAGCGAATGACAATCGCATAATCTAATCATACTTTTTTTTCCGAATGTGTTACAACTCCCGACATTGTGGTTAGATTGGGACCTAATAGCAGACATTAAATTGCTGCGAATGAAACGAGTTGCAGTGAAAATTTATGAGCTTGGTTGTCAGAAATATTTGACTGTTTTTCTATAATATTGCGCTACTTTCGGGGCTGTGGTTGTAGTGGAACCTAATAACGCAACGGGAATTGCTGTAAGTGAAACAAAATAGCAGTTAACTTCATTAACGAACATGCGAAATTACAAACGAGCAACGCGATTGACTGTCCACACCCAATTAATGATTTGTCGTGTTCACTTCCCACCACTTATCACGGAAACGGTTACCAACAGCAGCGCACAACAGCCACGGACACCGTAAGCACACTTTCACCCATTCTAGCCGCTTTTACGGGTGATATGGCTGAGGTCGTTTTACCGGACTAAACGGAAACAACTAACCGCTGCCGTTCCTGATTAGCATATACACCGTGTCCGCCCACCGGCGCATTTGCGCCTCTTCCATCGCCTCCGATACACACCGTTGCCTCGTTCCGCGCTTTCCTCAGCTCACATTGTAGTAGAAGGTCCCACATCTCACGTTAGGATCTCCATCTCTCCGTTCCACATCCCGCAAAAGATGCCAAAATCTCGCCTCATGTCCCTTTTCTCTCCCATAAAGGCTATCGGACAGCCTCGTCCCCGTCTCTGAACGCCCGGCTTCCTCTTCTGAGACGGTTTCCATGTGGCCAAGGTTAACCACTGTGAACCACATGGCAAAAGGCCCTCAGCACCTTACCGTATCCTGCGGTTCTTTGCCGTTCCGATCACGTATGTTTTGCGGTAAAGAACCACTGTTTAAATGCCACTGTGCGCTCTGTGTACAGTCCACTCTTATGTTCACGGTCACTATGGGAGCGATACTAAGAGACGTGAAGAATATTTCTAGATTCTTCATTTGATACTGGATCTTAAAACTCCGCCTTAGCTGGTTGTCACCTATCTTTCAGTTCATGTCCATTTTTTCTGCTGTTGTTGAAATTCGTTCAATATCCTTTGTTATTCCTACTCTGTATAAGTCCCAAAAACTTAAACAACTTGGAATGTACAAGCGTTTTGAAAGTAGTCTCCTTGGAAGACCAACTGCTTTTTCACAGTATCCTCCCAATGAACTGGTCTCCCATCTGCTTTTTCTACCACTGACCATACAGAATATTTCTAGAGAAAAAGTACATGTTTTAGTATTTGATAGTGTAGACCAATTAAAAAGGGCTATTCCATACAGCATGTGTCCAATTTTGATTGGTTATAGAATTACAGTTATTAGGATGCAACACAATAGAAATATTCACAGAAGATGTTAAGCAAGGACTAATGGTTAAGTTCGAAGTTCACTTTCATGAATACCTCAGACTTAAGGCACTTTCAAATTCTCTTGGCAACATCACGTGTAGCACTTCGGACGTCATGTTGGCGTTCTTTTATGGTGGCAGCACAATTCGTAATCCGAACCACTATCTCGTCTCTTGCGTCGAGTTTTTATTTGTACACTTTTCGCTTCCCTCACCCGCAGATATCTGTAAAGTCCAAGGCGTTGTTGCGCAATAAAGTGCCCATTTCTGAAAATCCATCATCCGGGGAATGTTTGGTTTAGATGATGTGTCACCTGACGACAAGGATGCATCTGCGCTGCCGTATTGGAAGAATATGCCCAATCCTTGTAGCCAAACGAACCTCTTCTATTAATTCTAGAAGCTCGTTTCAAAGGAAGTCTAGATAACAGGACGATGTAAGACAGTGGGGCCTTGACAACTCATTATCTTAGCACACTGCATATTTATAGAGAAGCTTTCTTGGAAACGTGTCTCACAGAGGCATGTGAATAACGGTTACGGTTGTTCTGGTTACCATGACGAGTGAAAGTGGCTTCATCAATAGACAGTATTAATGAGTGATTCTTGAGTTTCTCCCGGCGTATTTGATAATCAAAATATCCACGGGTGTACTGCCGGTCTATAGTGTCCAACGGGCTTGCGGCACCCTAGGTCATGGGGTGTATCGAAAGACAACACACACTGATCTGTATTTGCACGCAGACAGCTGCCACCACCCTTCACAGAGGAATGGGGTACTTAAAACTCTAGTACATAGGGCGGGCACTATCTCTGACACAGAGAGTCTACCCCAGGAATTGGAACATCTGAGAACTGTGTTTCGAAAGAATGGGTACTCAGAGTGGCAGATCCAACGTGCTCTCCGCCCAACCACTGCAGCACAACCTGTTGAGATGGATGCAGTCACGAGGGAGGAGGTAGGCACTGCGTTTATTCCATACACAGGCGCACTCTCGGGGAAAATCGCCCGCATTCTGAAGAAACACCGGGTTGGAACTGTGTTTTGTCCTCCGAATAAAACTCGTGCACTGGTGGAGAGCGCCAAAGATGACCTCGGTTTGAGGAAGGCCGGCGTGTACCAGATTCCGTGTCAATGTGGCAAGTCGTATATTGGTCAGACGATGCGTACCGTCGAGGATCGATGCCGTGAACACCAGAGGCACACTCGACTGATGTATCCGAGCAAGTCGGCGGTCGCTGAACATTGTTTGTCGGAAAATCACGCTATGGAGTATGACCGCACGAGGGTTCTGGTACAGACGTCGAGATACTGGGACAGCGTTGTTAGAGAGCTATCGAAATTCGCACCAATGACGACCTCATAAACCGTGACTGTGGCTATAATCTTAGCAAGGCTTGGGAACCAGCGATTGGGTTAATCAAGAGTAAATCGAGTAAACGCATAGTTGTGACGACCACGGCGGACAGAGCCATCACACCGACGTCATCTCAGACGCCGTCGCAATCTGTTCCACCGCGCTACCGTGGCGCGGGGCGCGGACGGCGGAGGGAGCGCGCCGCGGGCGGAGGGTATTTAAATCGGCCGCCGCCGCGACCGAACCCAGATCCCCCTGAGCAGCCATAGTGTACGGATCTCCGTGCCGGCACGTTCACAGGAGCTCAGTCCGTCAGTTCACCTGATGATGGCGACATGTTTGATCGCCGAAATATTGTGCCCGTTGGACACTATAGACCGGCAGTACACCCGTGGATATTTTGAGTATTAATGCGATTCCCTGGCGATTTGCATTTAGCTAACGACAAATTTCCAGGCATCTACCCGCAGGTTTTCTCTAAGGTGCTGAATCAGCTGTAAATGATAAGGACAGATGCCGTGCATTGTTCAAAATGTGTGTGAAATCTTATGGGAATTAACTGCCAAGGTCATCAGTCCCTAAGTTTACACACTTCTTAACCTAAATTATCCTACGGACAAACACACACACACACCCATGCCCGAGGGAGCACTCTAACCTCGGCCGGGACCAGCCGCACAGTCCATGACTGCAGTGCCCCAGACCGCTCGGCTAATCCCGCGCGGCTGCCGTGCATGTATATGCTAAAGTCCCCCATATACGTGTAAAAATTCTGCGTGTGCCTGTTGAAGGATTACGTTCTAGCAACATAATGTCTTCTACTTCATATACACACTGTTCATTTGCACTTTCAGATGAGACGTGACTGCTGGGCGCCATACCAGTCTCACGCAGTCTAGTGAAAACACGAGTAAACTCTCTTTAATCTGGTACTCTGCGATTAGGAAACCATCAACCGTATTCTCTACAAACAGCCGTAATGTTTCCATCACAAAATCTGTAAGCGAATACCATATGGGAACACTCGTCATTTGTAAATAGTTGCTGCACACTTAAACGCTACAAAAGAATTGACCAACAAGTCATTGCAGTTGTCAAGTTCAAGTACGTTAACGGAACTCTCATTTCATAAGTTGAGGTTCAAAACAAATATCACAATCGATAAACAAATACGTAGCGACTGGAGTACCAACAAGGGAAATGAAAACTTATCTCTGTTAGCAGTTGTATCTCCGTAACCAATAACGACCGGAAACATGGGACACAGTTTTTTTTTACTCTAATTAGTGTAAACTACCATCACCAAAAATTGTCCGCAGCTCGTGGTCTTGTGGTAGCGTTCTCATTTCTGGCGCACGGGGTCAGGGATTTTCTCTGCCTCGTGATGACTGGGTGTTGTGTGTTCATCATCATTGACTCGCAAGTCGCCGAAGTGACCTCAACTAAAAAGGACTTGCAATACGGCGGCCGAACTTCTCCTCTTGGGGCCTCCCGGCCCACAATGCCATACGATCTTTCATTTCATTTATCAAAAATATTTACTATTCCTCCTGAAACAGCCTGTACTTTTGTTCAAAAATGGTTCAAATGGCTCTGAGCACTACAGGACTTAACTTCTGAAGTCATCAGTCCCCTAGAACTTAGAACTGCTTAAACCTACCTAACTTAAGGACATCACATACATCCATGCCCGAGGCAGGATTTGAACCTGTGACCGTAGCGGTCGCGTGGTTCCAGACTGTAGTGCCTAGAACCGCTCGGCCACACCGGCCGGCTGTACTTTTGTAATTTCTCATTGTTAGAAATTGTTATGCCCAGATGTTTAAATCAGTTTACCGGTTCCGATAGTGACTCGCTGATGCATTCGCCTAGTCACAGGATACTACTTTTAGGCAGTTATTGCAATTAATTTCCTGTCGTCTCCAACCATCATAGGAAAATTTGCGACTGCTGTTTTCTGATCTCTCAGGAATGCTTCCGTGATGAATCTTTCCCCTGTGCGACGCCGAACGTACGGACTCTTCACCGAGAACACCTTCCTGGTGGACGTGCCGCCTCTGGTCGAAAGCAACTGATCGAGCGGTGTTGCTCTGTATCGGGACTCGCGCTGGTCGAGGTGTCTTCTTCTCATGCAAGCATGCCCATCTAATTTTGGCTTCGGTCGTGCCCTTCCTGGGGTATCACTGTAATACACACAATCCAGTCAAATTAATGTGACCAACATCTATGTTCGACATCAACGTCCAAAAACCACCCATAGACGGCAAATGACAGCATCAGCAATGGAGGGTGCATAAAGCGTGTCCGGGGACGTAGAAAACAGTGTGATCTTTGTAGCAATGCGGAAACGAAGCGCTTTATTTGATGTCCAAAAAGACATGATCACTGGCTAACAGGTCCAGGTTGGAAGTATTTCCGAAACTGCTAAGTTTGTAAACTGTGCGCGTGCCGGCGTAGTTGAAGTATATCGTGCAAGACAAGATGGTGCTGTCCAACATCGAATCCGAGTAACTATGGCGCACCACTGGCCGTATCTGAAGGGGGTGAATAACGGCTGCGGAAATCTGTATGAGCGAGCAGACGTGTATCTGCCGCAACAGACCGGCCAGGTGAAGCAAGGGCCTACCAACAGTTTCTCAACGACTGCTCAATGGACACTGCTGCCAATGGCCCTCCGCAGTAGACGCATGGTTCAAGCACACAAGCTGACTGCTGTTCGTCGGTTACGAAGTCTGTGCGGCTTGAAAGTCTGAAAGCAAACACTCTGCATGCGGTATGATCCGGGGAATGTTTACGTGACATTCTCTGGGTGATCTCTTCATTCTGAAAGGCACAATGAAGGAACATAAGTATGCATCTATCCTAGGCGACTACGACAATCCCAACATGCAGTTTGCTTTCCCTCAATATGATGGCATGTACCAGCGGACAACTCTACGTGCCAGACAGCTCGCAGTGTACGTGTGTGGTTCGCAGAGCACCAAGATGAGTTTATTCCCCTGTCCAGCGAAGTCCCTGGATTTAAACCAAGTCGAGAATCTGTGTGAACACCTTAATCGGGCTGTACGCACCAAGGAACCTCAACCGAGAAACCTAGATCAGCTGGCCACGGCATTAGAGTCGGCATGGCTCCACATCTGTCAGTATCTTCCAGAGCCTCACTGATTCTGAATGTCTGCACTGTAAGAGGTGATTACTCAGGCTTGTGGCAGGTGGTCACATTACTGTGACTGGACAATGTAAACCGACAAAGCGTATCTGCTCTTTAGATCGAATGAGTCATCTTCAGTCATTGACTGTTTCTGTGTACTGAAATAACATATAATGTTCAATCAAACTACGATGCTTGCATCACTATAGACTGGAGAAAATTAACGTAAAGCTGTATGGTGTAGCTGGTTGGGTGAGCCAAGGGATTATATACACCCATTTAATTGGAAAAGTTTTTCGTTTTTTGCTCAAAATTGAATCTTTCCTTCTTGACGTGTGAGAGTTGTGTGTCACGTGTATCTGTTGAGTGTATGTGTTTGTAGTGGGAGGATGTCCACGGTGTACAGTGACATATGTGCAGTATGAAGATGAGAGAAGGGAGAGGTTGAAACTCAGTGTTGACAAGTAGCCTACTCCTCTCTAACTGCATAAACGGGACTGTCGGGCTTAAAGTCCCCATCCAGCGGACGGATCCTTATCAACAATGTCAAATAGACTCATTCTATGAAACACCTCAGACAATTATGAAATTTAATCCAGAACATTGGGTGATCAAGATCTTTACATCAACACCTCTCCTCCCCTGGCGGTCTATTTTTGACAGCGAAAATTTCTTCCTGTAACAGAATTAGAACTGGCCTTCGAGATTGTTGCCCCTCCTCCCCCCCCTCCCCCACAACCACGCACACGATTGAGTTAATGAGGCTAGCTGCGGATAAAAGTACTGTATCCTATAAGTTGCATTTATATTTCATGTTCTGGAGTAAAATTTCTTTCAATGTACACTGTGTGAGTAAAATGAATGAACCATGCAGAAGAGGAGGAGCAAATGAAATGAAACTTAAAGAGTTGAGGAGGGTATCTGATGTTATTTTGGTAATCACAAAACAGAGCCGAATTTAAGACATTCTTGTCATTATGAGCCCACTTATTAGTCTGACGTTGCACTCTCTTTAGCGTGGAAGCATGCTTTGATTCGTTTGTGAAAGGTGTCATAAGGCTGTTGTGTCCTCACCTGGTACACAGCTGTTGTAGCTGGTCTATATCACGGATCCTGGCACGGCAACAATTTCCGAGTTGGTGCCATACATATTCTATGGACAGATCTAGAACTCTTGCTGGCCACGGAAGTAGGCAGACACTTGATAGAAGTACGTGCCATGTGTGGACGAACATTTTCCAGTTGAAAAATAGCAACACGATAGGGTTTCGTGACAGAAAAGTGACGACGAGAATCTGCGTGAGGTAACATTGTGCCATCAAGCTCCCTCAGTCACCAGCAGCCGCAACCTGAAATCATACCCGATGACTCCCAACTCCGCGACAGCAGAAATAATACCGCTGTATCTACTCGAAGAAGGGGCCCCCGCATGCGTCGTCACCGTACTCGCAGGTAATGATCATCCAGGGTAGTGCAGAACCACGACTCATTGGTGAACACATGCCACGTCACTTATCAGCAGTCCATTCTCCGAAAGCAATCACTTGTGTCGTAATGCTAAGAGCAGCCAACGCATGGGACGGTTCGTCAAGTATTCCTGCCGCTGCCGATATCCAGTCAATGGTGCGGGAAAACACACAATGTTGCAGGGAGTGCATTATTTGTTCCCCGAAGTCAGACGCAGATGTAAAGGCGTTACAATTCGCTTGTTAGACAAAACGGAAATGCTCCCTTATGATGGGCAGACATGGTCAATCGGAACGTTGACGGTGACTATGCCCGCCATCATGTTACCACACTGTCCAACAACGGGGAAGTGTCGAACCCGAATGCCCCACAAATCGGGATGTTACACGATTCGACGAGTTTGCCAAATGGAGATCGATCATGAGGCTCGTTTCAGATTCCGTAAGGTGCTGACAACGCAGTCTCACAGAAGTACACGGTATCTCCGCCTTCTCCAGAGCGATTACTCAACATCTGAAGTTCACGCTTGTATACAGGGCGATCAATTTATCTGAAGACACTGAAATATCTTGAAAACAATACATTGAGTCCGAAAACTTTAGAATTAAAATTTGTTAGTCTTGGAGGGGGACGTCCAATGATACCAAACATAAACCCCCACGCAACCCCGTGTATGGAGGAGGAAAGCAACACTGAAATCTTAAATGGGAATCTCCATTTTTTATTGCTGATTCGTACGGAAAAAACACATAACTTTTGTCTCAAACATTTTTTTCGCTACGCAACAGGCGGCACTGTAATAGGAAAACTAGCAGTGGGCAGAACATCACATGTTTGAAAATGCTGTCCAATGACATTTGAATTAACCCCTATTTCCATGGTGCGAGAGAAATATAGGCAGTTATTTTATAACTTTTAATGGGGCTGCACTGTTGTTATGGTAAGTTGCGCGTCGAGCACCAATTTTCGTTTCGGCGGAAGAATACAACGTTGTGAATGGAGTTTTCCATTAAATGCTATGAAACAGTTGACTGCCCTACCTCGCGCCGGCCTTTGCGGCCGAGGGGTTCTAGGCGCTTCAGTCCGGAACCGCGCTGCTGCTACGGTCGCAGGTTCGAATGCTGCCTCGGGCATGGGTGTGTGTGATGTCCTTAGGTTAGCTAGGTTTAAGTAGTTCGAAGTTCTAGGGCACTGATGACCTCAGAAGTTAAGTCCCATGGTGCTCGGAGCCATTTGAACCTACCCTCGCAGCGTGGAAGTAGGGGTTAATGAAAATGTCTTTGGTTAGCATTTTGTAACAAGATTTTCTACCCAATTTTATTTTTTCCGTCTAGAGCGCAATTTGTCTCGAAACGAAAAAAGGTTTAGACAAAACTGATGAATTTTTTCGGTAAAATCCAAATCATGAAACCTGCGGATTCCCTTTTAAGATTCCGAAGTTGTCCCCGCGCCCCCACACACGGGGTGAGCGGGCTGTCGAGTTTGGAATCATTGGATGTCCACCTCCGAGACGAACGTATCAAATTGAAGACCCTTTATACGCTAACAGGCCTGATAACAACGCTAGACACGAACAGTATTAAAGCACATTGATGGCCGTGTTACTTATTTTAGAAAAATGTTACTCTAATCATTTACATACCTGTAGATGTGTGTACGTGTACAGAGACACATTAACATGTCTTTTGAATGCTTCACTTTTTTGGCAGACACTGTTTATTATTACTGTCAAAAAGGCACTGAACTGTGAGTTGCTCAAACGTACGACCTGTCTTTGGGGAAAATATAGGAGCTTTCCGAAGTTTCCGACTCGGACGGACACATTAAGGAATTTGTGGAGGAGGACTTGTGAGGTATGACACTTGGCCCTCCGGCACTCTGGCGACGATAACCGACGGAGAGCCCACCGGCTGCAGAGCACTCTGTCGCGGCTACAGTGGGCAGGCAGAGCGGCTGTTTGATCGCGTCCATTACGACCGCCTTTGTGTCGCTGCGGCACCTCTGCTGGTCGTTAGCGGGGCGGGCCCGGCGCCACCTGGCGCTTTCACGGCAGACTTATCGCCCCAAGTTGTGCCGCGCTCGCCCGCTCTTCCCCAGACTCCCCGCTCCTTTCACTCGATTTTATGCGGCTTTCATTCGCGCCGCGTGCCGAGGGCGTAAATCCCGTCGCTGCCGGCGCGCGATGCCTGTCAGCCACTGGCTGACGCTATTATCTGATCCCATCCTGCGTACTAAATCCAGTGCGCCTAAGTTCTCTCCCGCAAACATTCCGCGCTAAACCGCTTCCTCTAGCCCGTCTCCTCCAGCACGTCGTCTGCTTTGCTTTCCTAGCTCTCCGCCCTACCCAGGTATGTGAACCGTCGCTCCACTGCCATCTCGACCATTGCATGTCACGATAAAATCATTGTATAGATGCTGGGTAGTTGTAACATGTCTACAAAAGAGATTGCATACAAAAAACCTTTTACAACTTACGAGGGTGAGTCAAATGAAACCCTTAAATTTGTAATAACAAATCGAAATTTCGAATCGTTATCCTGTAAGTTGGTAAGCGTGCTGCAAACATTACGGTTTATTGATAATTTTTACTTATGGACCGTCTGACAGCAACAGAATAAAACACAATTTTAGTGCCATACGCGTTTCGCCTTTATTTTCTGCAAGGCATCATCAGTGGCCTGGAATATATACATATGTTTGCTATTTTATTTACATTTTTGTCATTGTGCCTATAGGTTATAAACAGTTCTGGTTGTTGGTATTTCCTATTAAGAAGTAATGTTTTGAACTGTACTTACAGGTTGCGTTCAAAACATTACTACTTAATATTAAATACCAACCACCAGAACTGTTTATAACCTATAGGCACAATGACAAAAATGTAAATAAAATAGCTAACATATGTACATATTCCAGGCCACTGATGATGCCTTGCAGAAAATAAAGGCGAAACACGTATGGCACTAAAATTGTGTTTTATTCAGTTGCTGTCAGACGGTCCATAAGTAAAAACTATCAGTATACCGTAATATTGCACGCAACTGAGGAAGACAGGACTATAAAAGTTGCAGATGTGCTACAAACAGCGTGCAGAATGGCCTGTAGGTGACAGCAAAGTGCAGATGCACACAAGCCGTCGCAGTATCAGCATAAAGATGGCTGCCCCACTTGCGACTTGCACCAGGGAAGAACAGCGTTCTGTTGTTCGGTTTTTGCGTAGTGAAGGTGTCAAACCTACTGAAATTCATCGACGAATGAAGGTTCAGAACGGTCATGCATGTTTGTCACAGAAGCAAGTCAACGAATGGAGTAGGAAGTTGGCAAATGGTGTGAGTTCAGTGGAAGATGCTCCTCGTCCAGGTCAGGCACAACGAGTTGTGACTCCACAGAGCTTTGCAGCAGTTGAAGCCATACTGAAGGGAAACCGTCGAGTGGCACTGAATGACATTGCAGCATATTTAGAGATTAGTCATGGGTCAGCACACCACACTGTGCATGATGTTCTCCAGTTTCACAAAGTGTCTGCAAGATGGGTGCCACGGCTGCTGACTCCTGAAATGAGAGACCGACGTGTTGATTCTTGTGAACAACTTCTTCGGCGCTTTGAACGAGAAGGTGATGGCTTCCTTGCAAGAATCTTTACTGGGGACGAAACCTGGGTTCACCTCCACCAACCGGAAACGAAGAGAGCGAGCAAGGAATGGCACCATTCCTCATCATCAGATCTTGCCCAAGTGATTTCCATATGTTTAGACCACGCAAAGACGCAATGGAAGGAAAGAAGTTCCGTTCTCATGAAGAGGTACTCCACGCGGTGCATGAGTGGTTGCGCCGACTACCACAAGAACTTTTTTCTAAGGGAATTTATGCAAAGCGCTGGAGGACTTGCGTTGAGCGTGGGGGTGATTATGTTGAAAAGTGATACAGCTTTGTGCCACTTCTGTACAATAAATAATATTTTAAAAAACATTTAAGGTTTTCATTTGACACCCTCGTATGTTTGAATACTCCTCAAGCGATAGTGTTTCTCCCGTTTGTTGTTGTTGTTGTTGTTGTTGTTGCTATTGCTGCTGCGTTGTCTTTGTCTTCAGTCCGACGACTGGTTTTCCTCAACTTTCCCCGCTCGTCTATCCTGTGCAAGTGTCTCCATCAGTACATAGACTCTGCAACCTACGAGAGCGTGCTGAAAAGTAACGCCTCCGAATTTCTTACGTGAGAAGTCTTAAAACTTTTTAAATGAAACATACGCTATAAACATTCCACTGCATTCTTATTCTTTATGTACACATATCTCAGCCCTCTGCGACTAGAGGGATCCGAATTTCAGCATATAATATGGTGGTGTGTAACGTAACTATATCGCTGCGTAAGAGGCTGAGTGATGTAGACGTGTTTCGAATTCTAAGAGTTCGTCCACACATGAAGCATCCCCACCTTCAGCATAACAATGCCAGATCACACACGAGTGCTGTGACTTCTGCAACAGTCCGACGTCTTAGGTTCACTGTCATCGATCTCCCCATCCGATTTCTTCTGTTTCCAAAACTTAGAGAGCACCATCGAGGACTCCGCTCTGATGGCGATGAAGCAGTGCAAGCAGAGATGAGGTTTTGTCTCGTCTATACAGTTAAACATTCTGCAGAGACGGTATCAACAAATTGATTTCTCGTTGGGAGAAGTGTGTTCGTCGCCACGGTGACTGTGTTGAGAAATAATTATGATGACAAGGTGAACAATGATGTGGAATATTAATAATGCTTGCTTTATTTAGAAAGCCTCACGAACTTCCAAATAAAAAAAATTCTGGTACTACTTTCCACCACGACCTCGTACATACATTTTAAACCGCATATTGTACTTTGTATATACACTTGCACCCCTCCCCTCTCTTTCCCTCCGTCCACCCCCTCTCTCTCTCTCTCTCTCTCTCACACACACACACACACACACACACACACATACAAACACACACAATCTGCAAGGCCACCCAGGGAATTGAACCTCTCTCCTCATCACGAATACGAGTGCAACTGTTACCTTTGCGCCACCTTGCTCAGTCCTTCATTACCAAAGTGACCATTCTTTGATGATCGTCCAGCTCGTTAGCTGCGGGTCAGTAAGGCAGATCGCTAGCAGAAAGGGTCTGGGTTCGATTCCCGATCGGATCGGAAATTTTCTCCGCTCGGGGGCTGGGTGTTGTGTTGTCCCTATCTTCGTACTGTCATAACTGATATGACAGTCGCTTGCATGGCGTCGCATGACAAGCCTAATGAACTGTTCACTGTTTTGCCAGTAACTTTTTTAAATGTTGACTGTAAGTGCCATTAAAAATTGTGCTAGTTTAAAAGTGATAAACTACAAGTGTTAGCGGACACCACATTTGAAAAGATAACCAAAAGACGCTTCTGTCAAGAATGCATAAATAATTGTTTAAACAATGGAGAAAGACTTTGATAGAGTACAGTGGAATAGATTAACTGGCTTTATAAGGAAGAATGGAGTCAATAAAAGGTTGGTAAAGAATCTATATCTCAATAGAAAATACGAGTACAGATTGGAAATGACATGACAGAGGAAGGGGAGTAAGGCAAGGCTGCTGACTCTCCCTAATACTGTTTAACATATATTTGGAGCATGTTATTCAGAAATGTTTGAAATGAAACAAAGGAGTGCGGTTTGGTGATAACAGGAGAGAATGTATTCGATTTGCGAATGATGCAGTGTTATTGCCAGAAAGCAGGAGAATTATGATTGGAATATTAAAGTAATTTAATAAGACTTGTGAGGAATTCGGAATGAGAACTAATAAGAAAACGACAAAATGTATGGCCACTAGTGCAAGAAAAGTAAGAACAACTATAACGTTAGGACAGGAAGGTATAAAACAAGTTAGTGTTCTCAAATACCTGAGAAGCATGATTGCATAACACAAGAGATGCAATAGGAAGGTGAAAATGCATATAGCAATTGCCAAGGAGGCATTTTACAAGAAGAGGAAGCTTCTATATCGGTGCATGGATAGGGACCTGAGGAAGAAACTGTCGAAGTGCTTTATATGTAGCGCGGAGTTACATGGGCGAGACATGTACGCTGAGGAAAGACGAAGATAGAAGAATAGAAACATTTGCAATGTGAATTTGGCTGAGGTTGGAAGGGATAAAATAGGTAGCCAAAGTGACAAAAGGCGAGGTGTTGGGAAGAGTGAGAGAAGAGAGAGAAATTTTAAAGATAATCAGGAAGAGGAAAAACAACTGACTTCAACGTTGGATGAAAAGGGACTGTTTACTGATGGATGCTATGGAATGAACAGTGAATGGTACGGAAATGGGGAGAAGAAGAAGAAGAAGAAGAAGAAGAAGAAGGAGAAGGAGAAGGAGAAGATGGAGGAGGAGGAGGAGGAGGAGGCGGAAGATACCAGATGGTGGACACTATAAGGACAGAAGACAGCTATGAGAAAACTAAGAGACGAGCAATGACAGGACTGTACGTAATGCTACATATGAAGACTTGCCCTAGGGCAGAACACATGATGATGATGATGATGTCTTTATGCGTGAGTGTCGTGTATGTACCACAAGAATGATTCACATAATTTACACGACGAATTAACTATGTTTGTACAAGATGGACGCAGCATTTGTTGAGTCTCAAGCAAAGAAAATACCAATTTTTTTCCTTTGATTTATTTCTGTATACTAGGCATGCCAAAAATGAAATAGCAATCAAAGCATCGGCTTTACGTCAAAAATGACCAAATTTGTGTCATCAATTTTGGCCGTATGTTTTGGGATACAAAAGAGACTCTTCTTATTCATAACTTGCAAAGCGTAAAAGTATAACTACCGAATAAGGTGCACAGCTTCTGAAGCAATTGGGGAAAAATTAAAAATTTTTACTCGAGGCTATGTTTGTAAAAGAAAACATAAAGTCATCTTCGTTCAACATGACGCACGTGTTCACAAAAAGACTTAGACATTGCTGAACTCAGGGACATTAAGTACATATTGCTTGGGGACACAACCTGTTCACAAGATCTGACACCCCCTATACGTCATTACTTAATCACCTATCTGAATAAATTTTCTGGTTGGAAAATCTTTTTGAGAGAAATGAACGACAGTGGAGTATTTTGCATGCTTTCCAAAATCGTGCGTCAAGAAATAATTGGACAAAAGACATTGACGTAAAAGTAAGTTTATTTTTGTACTGAGAAATATTGGTTTCTTCCATGACGAACTGCCTTTCTGTTTTTATCGAACAGCTTATCGGGTGTCTCTCAGAGTTCATACGACGTCTTGTGATACGCACATTGGCTACGTAGGAAGACACACCGACGCGCGCGCGCGTATGCGTGCGTGCGTGCGTGTGTGTGTGTGTGTGTGTGTGTGTGTGTGTGAGACGAACGCCGCTAGCGCGTCTTTATCGTTCCTCTGTGACGCTCATACCGGCTCTGTTTCCCGACTCCCAGGTTTGCCGCCCAGGTGGCTGCGTGCTTCCAAGTTGTCGGACGGAAACTAACTTGCACAAGTTAATATCCCACGGGACACTCCCTTCCGTTACCGAAGCGAAACGCTGGAGCGATGGAGCTCCGTGGTCGCGACACTGGCGCCTTGTAGACAAATGCAAATCAAAGTGAACGTGTGATCACTTGTGCAACTCACCTTCAGTAAGTTTCTGTGCTTTCGCTTCAGAAGCTCTCTGGAACTAATCTAGGAAAATAAGCGCGAATACGAAATCCTGTGTTTCGTGCCTGGTTTGAGTGGCCCAAATTTAGCGCTACGTATGTATACGTTTAGAACGACGGGTCTTCAAACATTTTTGTCTGGAATAATTTACAAACAGTCAGGTTTTAGGCAAAAAAAGGCAAGGGTAATATGACAGGCGTTTCTTAGGAATGGTATAGTACGTATCAGGATATGTCGTATTTTGAATATCGTTTACGCCGGGAGATACTCATAACAAAGAGGTACACTCAAATAAAAAGGTAAACAGTTGATCGTTAAACTTTGTTTGACGTTGTTATATAGGATGAGACTTCGCTAGAAACAGTAGACATTAAAGCTTCATTTGAGACTGCCACGGTTAAAGATGTCCTCTTAACAAATGAATAAATCCGAAAGGATATAATATCATTAGGCGACCTGTCTATTCTCAGGAATAATTCAATACAGCCATGCACACATAACGGAACGAAAATTCCCTTGGTATCTAAAATGATCCATTATACATAGACCTAGAGACCTAGTAATGGACGAGGTGAGTTCCGTAAGTAATGAAACACATTTTTTTCTGAAAGCAGGTTGGTTTTATTGAGGACTCCAGTATGTTATATCATTCACCGCGCTTTTGGCTAAGAAACCCTATTTTTCAATATAATCTCCGTTCGATACGACTTACTAGGACGGCTTGTATGCATCCATGGAACCACTCTACTTGGAGGCATCACTTATGGAAACACTCTGCTGGTAGACGTCCGAGCAACGTCTTGCTACATCAATAACCACCTCACCACCCACGTACTGCTTCCCACGGAGTGCATCGGAAGATGCGAGATCCGAGCTGTAGAGCGGATGAGGAGCAACAATCCAATAAAATTTTGGGAGCTCTTCTCGGGTGCGCTGACTCATATGAGCCCTTGCGTAGTCATGGAAAAGGCGAAGTTCGTTTGCATTTTTGTGGTGACGAGCCCGATGAAGTCGTTTTTCCAGAGTTTATAGTTGCACAGTAAGGGAGGACATCAAACAGAATAACTCTTTCAGAGTCCCAGAAGACCTGCGGCATGACTTTACCGGCTGAGCGTGCGACTTCGAGCTTTTTGCTCGGAGGAGAGGTGGTGTGGCGCCACTCAATGGATTGCCGTTTTGTTTCCCATTCGAAGTGATGAACACGTGTTTCATCGCCTGTGACGATGTTTGACCAAAAGTTGTGACATGATCAAAAATTGTCACGATCAGCAACATAAGGCGCAAGGAATTCAGCATTGTTCTTCATGGTCTTCTGTTAGGCGGCGAGGAACTCAGCGGGCACACACCCTTGAGTACCGCAACTGGTAGACGAGTATGTCAGCACTACCAACAGACACGTCCAGTTGTGCCCCGAGATGTTTCACTGCGATCACCCCTCTAATGAGAGTGTCCACTTGTTCCAACACTGCAGGAGTCACAACAACGTGCGGTCGGCCCGCAGACGGTAAGTGCTATAATGACGGACGCCTTGCCCGACAATTGACCGTGCTTTTGTTCACAGCCAGGTGTCAGACCGAAATCGGCCGATGAAAAAGATATGTTGCATTACTTATTGAACGCTCATTATAACTTTCTCACAGACCTTAATAACGTCACGAAGAAACAGCTGTTGTCCTAAAACTCGTGAGGCGAACTTACCTCTCGAGATCTGAAAATAATTTATTGTTGCTAAGAAATTCGTGATATTTGAATAAACTGCATGAAGCAGAAATGGATCCAATTTAGCTATCTATCGAATCAAAGCATGAAAATAGTTCTCCAATTACTTCTGCATAAGGCATCAGTGCAAGCCTCGTGACTACTCAGTACTAATGTCTTGCATAAGAAGTTTAATAATTTTAATTAAACTGATGAAAGAAACGAAAAAAAAACAACTTGATATTTTCCTTCAACTTCGGGATTATTATTTGATCCCAAAATTGATGAGGACTCTACACAGAACAATCAGATGAATGTTACACTCTTTATGTTGTGCTCCCAGCACAGTCATACATAGAGCTGCTGTTCCAAAACACGAATTTGAAAAATGGAAATGCCCAAACCGAATAACAGATAAAGAGAAAGTGATCTGCACCACATTGATCGTATAAGTGACTTTTACTCTGCTACTCATTGTACGAAATAGCGTAAGCGGCCACACTGTTCCAGTATAGCCTGGCAGGTCGTAAAATAAAGAAAAATATTACCTTGTATTACAGAATAGGCACTTAGAAAGAGGCAGTATACGCTTGTTATTCTGGCTTCGTCAATACAAGGACATTACTGCTGTCATGCATGACTCGCTATATCCCAGCATGTGACAATGCAGTCACGCTAGTTAGCACATCATAATACATGCGAGCAAAACATAGCTTCACTTTAGAGCAGCCCAAACTGAAAATGCTGAAGCAGGACGCTTTCTTTTCTTTGTTTGCCTTCCAAACCGGCAAGCCATGTGTCGTGACCACGCTCTTGTTACACTCTTGCCTAAGTCACTCCTCGTGTCGAAAGCCAAGGGCAGGTAACACTCGTGTAGCCGGACCAACCGTAACACGCGGAAACCGATCAATGTGCCACAAATATAACAGCAAACATTGTTCGCGAGGCGAAGCTACGTAAAAGCAGAATATATCGAAAGTGGATGATTATAATGGATAGCTTTCAACCTGTGTGCGGAACAATTTGGTTCAGTGGCAAACGAGAAGAAATCCCTTGAGCGTCTTTTGCTGCGGGACGGAGACAGCTGACTGGATAAAACATCAATCACATCCTTAACAAGAGCACAGTGGTTGATTTGGAGTAACGTAGATGGTACAGAAGTGGTACCTACTAGCCATACGGCCCTCTGCCGCTAACGTAAGCCTGAAAATGAAGCGCTGTTTGCGTGCCAGTCGGTTGTCTGGAATCAGTGCAATAAGACTGGTCGAAATACAAACGTGACAGAATACCTGGAAAGAGCTGTCGTGTTTGGACCTGCCGATGACCATACCGTGAATGACGTTGTCCGAAGTGGTGGCGTATCAACGTGGACCTGCAACGTGTCTGCAAGGAATGGTGCACAACTCGGAGTCGTGTAACGCGGTGGAACAACAGTAGCTGTAAGAAATCATAACCCGCAGGACGTGACGAAGAGTGTCACGCTTCATCAACGACAGTCGTTTTAAAACCGACAGGAATTGTTGCTGTCACAGAGTTCAGGTTCATCTCAACTACACTCCTGGAAATGGAAAAAAGAACACATTGACACCGTTGTGTCAGACCCACCATACTTGCTCCAGACACTGCGAGAGGGCTGTACAAGCAATGATCACACGCACGGCACAGCGGACACACCAGGAACCGCGGTGTTGGCCTTCGAATGGCGCTAGCTGTGCAACATTTGTGCACCGCCGCCGTCTGTGTCAGCCAGTTTGCCGTGGCATACGGAGCTCCATCGCAGTCTTTAACACTGGTAGCATGCCGCGACAGCGTGGACGTGAACCGTATGTGCAGTTGACGGACTTTGAGCGAGGGCGTATAGTAGGCATGCGGGAGGTTGGGTGGACGTACCGCCGAATTGCTCAACACGTGGGGCGTGAGGTCTCCACAGTACATCGATGTTGTCGCCAGCGGTCGGCGGAAGGTGCACGTGCCCGTCGACCTGGGACCGGACCGCAGCGACGCACGGATGCACGCCAAGACCGTAGGATCCTACGCAGTGCCGTAGGGGACCGCACCGCCACTTCCCAGCAAATTAGGGACACTGTTGCTCCTGGGGTATCGGCGAGGACCATTCGCAACCGTCTCCATGAAGCTGGGCTACGGTCCCGCACACCGTTAGGCCGTCTTCCGCTCACGCCCCAACATCGTGCAGCCCGCCTCCAGTGGTGTCGCGACAGGCGTGAATGGAGGGACGAATGGAGACGTGTCGTCTTCAGCGATGAGAGTCGCTTCTGCCTTGGTGCCAATGATGGTCGTATGCGTGTTTGGCGCCGTGCAGGTGAGCGCCACAATCAGGACTGCATACGACCGAGGCACACAGGGCCAACACCCGGCATCATGGTGTGGGGAGCGATCTCCTACACTGGCCGTACACCTCTGGTGATCGTCAAGGGGACACTGAATAGTGCACGGTACATCCAAACCGCCATCGAACCCATCGTTCTACCATTCCTAGACCGGCAAGGGAACTTGCTGTTCCAACAGGAAAATGCACGTCCGCATGTATCCCGTGCCACCCAACGTGCTCTAGATGGTGTAAGTCAACTACCCTGGCCAGCAAGATCTCCGGATCTGTGCCCCATTGAGCATGTTTGGGACTGGATGAAGCGTCGCCTCACGCGGTCTGCACGTCCAGCACGAACGCTGGTCCAACTGAGGCGCCAGGTGGAAATGGCATGGCAAGCCGTTCTACAGGACTACATCCAGCATCTCTACGATCGTCTCCATGGGAGAATAGCAGCCTGCATTGTTGCGAAAGGTGGATATACACTGTACTAGTGCCGACATTGTTCATGCTCTGTTGCCTGTGTCTATGTGCCTGTGGTTCTGTCAGTGTGATCATGTGATGTATCTGACCCCAGGAATGTGTCAATAAAGTTTCCCCTTCCTGGGACAATCAATTAACGGTGTTCTTATTTCAATTTCCAGGAGTGTAGTTTCTAGAGAACACTGCCAAGGGAACCGCATGCAATGGACGTCTGGAGACGTATACATCGCATTACGCCACTGCTCATAGTGACGCATAAAGCTGCAAATCTTCAGTGAGCCAAACGACACATAATAGGAGGCATGTAGTCCTATGCGCAGCGGTTTTCACTCTTGTGAATTTAAAAATTTACCAAGAGAACTGAATGGTCAAACAAATATCAGATTTGCCATCAATCGTCGTCAACCACACCCCACAGTATTTCGACTGAGCGCCTGCCAGTCCTCAAGGTGAGCCATCGAAAACACGTGAAGAAGACCTCCGTTTCGCTATTTATTAAGGCGCTGTGAGTATTCAGGGCGTGCGTCAAGATTTTGGTGACAGACTGACTACATTACCTGATGACAGTGCCCTCTTTAAGCACGCGCGGAACACTCGCAGTGTTAGGTTTCTAGCTTATTATTGCTATTCAATGAAAGTGATATGAGTTCTGGTTTCATTCTATTTATCATACTTCATATTTATACACTGGATATTTTTCACACAGAAATCTCTGTGTCAATACTATTGTCGTCGTCAATAGCAATCAATGAAAAGTAAGCGAGGGAGTCAGGTGCTGGTCATGCAAATGTGCGGTGTGGAAATCTAACAAATCGCGGAGATACAAATGCAGTGGACCCTAAATTTTTGAAATATCATTTGGTAAAGATTGCTTTGAGAAATGTGAAGATTTTCAGATGTTGTCGTTGCATTGTTTGCTCACGCGTAATTTATGATGAGTTTGTAAAGGCAAATTTTCGATGATTTTTTTTCTTTACTGATTTATGTCAGACAGTTTTATTGTCAAGACCAGATCCAGCAAAAGTATATGTTCACATGGCTTGTACTCAGATCTATAGATGCACCATTCCTTTACCATTTAACTAACTATTCAGTAACTAAATTCAAGGCAGAGTAATACTTTTCAATAAGTAATTTTTCGGAAGAGCGTTGTAATCGTCAAGGGATGAGTTTCGTTATTCACAATACAGTACCGGAATGCTAATCTCTCTTTAATCGTTTAGTAAGTCGAGATTCTACCACCGCCTCCTACCAAAAGTAATATTTTACAGTTGTTTGTGCCGTATTGCAATGATCCGAACACAGTTGCTCAAAAACATGATGTGCTTAGAATAGCATTTTTTTAGAATGAGATTTTCACTCTGCGGCGGAGTGTGCGCTGATATGAAACTTCCTGCACGATTAAAACTGTGTGCCGGACCGAGACTCGAACTCGGGACCTTTGCCTTTCGCGGGCAAGTGCTGTATGACCGGGAGTGCTAGTTCTGTAAGGTTCCCAGAAGAGCTTCTGTGAGGTTTAGAAGGTAGGAGACGAGGTACTGGCAGAAATGAAGCTGTGAGGACGGGTCTTGAGTCGTGCTTGGACAGCTCAGATGGTAGAGCACTTGCCCGCGAAAGGCAAAGGTCCCGAGTTCGAGTCTCGGTTCGGTACACGGTTTTAATCTGCCAGGAAGTTTCAGCATTTTTCTTTCTTTGTACTGCATTTGGTCACTTTTTTATTTAGCTTGTTTACTGGTTCGCTCATCACTTTCGAGTAGTACTAAGTTTTTGTTGCCACAG
Source organism: Schistocerca gregaria (assembly GCF_023897955.1). Classification (NCBI taxonomy): domain Eukaryota; kingdom Metazoa; phylum Arthropoda; class Insecta; order Orthoptera; family Acrididae; genus Schistocerca; species Schistocerca gregaria. The sequence goes on from NC_064921.1 coordinate 533,509,937, forward strand.
ATAAGCCTTGAAAATTTGTTATTGGCAGTTCAACATCTCTCAGAACACAGCAAGATCATTGAGAGTTAAGCATTGCATTTCAGAATTGTTTTCAGTTTCAGTTTAGGTAAAGCTCAAATCAGATTTCATTTCTTTGCCAGACTGTTTCATTCCTAGAGTGCAGAGTTAGAGTCGCGTGTGTATCATTAATATATGGAATTTTACTTAGTTAGCATACGTAAACTTACAGGGCATTTCCACGGCAGCATTTTCCACAGTTACTCTTTCAAAATTCAATTTTTAACTTCACGTAGAATTTTTACTTTTTTGTGTTTGAACGGTAAGACAAGCCCACATAGCAGCACTTTCCGCTGCACTGCACATACAGAAGTCACAGCAGAGCTTATTTAGTATACAGTGTTACGTTTTTTGAATATTTTTGGTAAAAGATAATTACAGCTCAGTTGTACAATTTCGGATATTTGGCGACTCTTTCAGCAAACAGCGTTTATGTAATCGCACCACCTGCTTTATTCAGGTCCACATTCTACGCAGACATAGACGAAAATTAAAGAATAGGTAACAAGTTCAGTTTAGGTGACAAGAACAAACACAAACAGCGCGCTAATAAATTGCAGAACGGAGGACTGGACGTCTTCGCCAGTCTTCGATTGCTCACCTGAGGATGATTTGCAAGGGCGTAGTCGTAATACCGTGGACTGTAGTTAACGACGACCAGATGCTTTGAGCGATTTTGGATCTTTCCATAGGTGCAGGCGTTCAGAGCACCGACGGATAAATCAGGCGTTTAGCCCGCAGTTTTGTAGTTTAGGCTAAAAGTTCCTTATGTTTTAGGGTGTTTCTTTTATCACAATTTCGGCTCAGGATAACTTGAACTTTAATCAGGATGTTTATTTAAGTATTATCGATAGTTAAGTATTCCTCTCTCTTCTGCCTCTTCGTGATGAGTATGATTTGTCCACTCCCTTCTTCCAGTAAGACAACATTTCTGCCCGCGGTGGTGCACTCACACGTTCCTGGTTAGACGCAGAAAGGCATCGTTTTGGATCTCGGCTGATCCTCTACGTCACCTGATCTTAATCACTTAGAAAATGTTTTTAGTCATTTACTACAGCTTGTGAAATGTAGCATTCAATATTCCCGCAACGTGGTAGCCTTACTGGACCTAATCAGCTATGAGTCGCTTCAGCTGGGTATGGCATACGTGAAGAAACTTGTGAACAGTCTTCGTCCCAGGATGAAGGCAATTTTCAAGCCTAGGGGCGATGTTAGACGGTAGTAGCATGATGTCTCGTGGGGATGTCCATTGCCGCATCCGATGTGGTAACGTACAAGGAGCACTCTTGCCTTAGAGTCGGAGGAACAGCCATCTACGGCATGAAGAAACAGAAAACAACAGATAGTACTGGAGAGAGATGAGTTTGGTAACAGAAAGGATACAGATGAAAATTACGAACTTCTGATTTCGGGCTGAGTAATGGCGGAAGAAATAAATATACATCGAGATAACTTAGAGACGACCTTACTTGCGGAAAGCTTTTGAGCGAAAACTGGAAGAAATACGGAAATCACTAGCCGAATATTTTACAATATTCCTAAGCGGGAGTAATAATATTCTTTTGTCAAAAATGTACTTAAACTGAACTTCGGCTTTTAAGCTTTTCTCTCAGTTTGCCCTAAATATTCAGTTCACTTCAGCGTCAAGGAAGTGACAACGAAGTTGAGAAAAAATGCAACAGGGACGAAGGTGCTAGAGGTGAGGCTACCAATGAAGCTTGCAGGGCGAATAGCAGAGGAAATAAATCAAGCGTTCGGCTTTGGTACGCCCGGAGTGTGTGGACGCCTTTGAAGGGAAATTGCGGGCCCCGTGAATATCGTCGGGGAAGACGGCCGCCTGTGCGTGGGGAGCACAGCACAGCACAGCACAGCACGGCACAGCACAGCACAGCACCGCGCGGCACCTGTTGCGGCCACAATGGACCGGACGTGCGCCCGCTCGCCTTATCGCGCACCGCAGCCTCTGCCTCAGCTACCCCTGCACGGGCTTCCATGCCACGTTGCTCTCCCACAAGCTCCCACGCCTTTAATAGTCTCACCACCCAGTGTGCTCGTGTGACGCTCAATTGGTTCTGTGCCGACTTGGATTTTCAGTACCGACACAACGATAACGGATTTATTATCAAATAAAATTCTGGTCTAGTCATCTATGAAATGTGTCTGGAACTTGAAACGTGGCTAGTATTTCACAACTTTACATTACTGATGCATTCCTCAAGCGAGAAGAGAAAGTGTTCGAGGACGAGGAGTTGGTCGAGTTTTGTGAGGTCACAGTGTGTAATTTCATGTTCCGCAACATCTCGCAAGGTGAAAGATTCAATAAGACGATACAGTTTTTTGCTTCGTGGAGAGGAAAGTGGCCAGTGACTTCCAAGATCGCGTTATACATCACAAGCGGAACATAGGAGACTCCATACTGTAGTCCACCAGTTTCAGCTGAAACGCATATAGGTTTATTTTATTGTATAACTTATGTCCTGCAAAAATATGCTGTTTCAAAGCATTGCAAGTGAGGATTTCTCTAAAGCATACCTTTTTGGTTAGATTTGTTGTAACAAAATGACAGGAAACATCATACTGATGGTTAAAGAATATTCGTATGTAATTATTTTCGATTTATAAATTGCTACTGAACTATCAGTTTAATAAGTCATGGCTGCAAAATACCAGCACGAACTCTTTACAGACGAATGGAAAAACTGGTACAAGCCAAACTCGGAAAAGATCAGTTTGGATTCCGTAGAAATCCTGGAACACTATCTTAGAAGATAGATTAAGGAAAGGCGAACCTACGTTTCTAGCATCTGTAGACTTAGAGAAAGCTTTTGACAATGTTGAATGGAATACTATCTTTCAAATTCTGAAGGTGACTGGGGTAAAATACAGGGAACGAAAGGCTATTTACAGTTTGCACAGAAACCTGATGCCAATTATAAGAGTCGAGACGCGCACAAGGGAAGCAGTGATTGAAAAGGGAGTGAGGCAGGGTTGTAGCCTATCCCTGATGTTATTCAATCTGTATATTGAACAAACAGTAAAGGAAACAAAAGAAAAATTTGGAATAGGAATTAAAATCCATGCAAAAGAAATAAAAACTTTGAGGTTTGCCGATGACAGCAACAGACAGCAAACTACCTGGAAGAGCGGTTGAACGGAATGGAGTGTATCTTGAAAGGAGGATATAAGATGAACATCAACAAAATCAAGAGGAGGATAATGGAATGTAGTCGAATTAAATCAGGCGATGCTGAGGGAATTAGATTAGGAAGGGAGTCACTTACGGTAGTAGATGTGTTTTGCTATCTGGAGAGCAAAATAACTGATGATGGTCGAAGTAGAGAGGATATTAAATGTAGACTGGCAATGGCAAGGAAATCGTTTCTGAGGAAGAGAAATTTGTTAACATCGAGTATAGATTTAAGTGTCAGGAAGTCGTTTCCGAAAGTATTTGTATGGGGTGTAGCCATGTATGGAAGTGAAACATGGACCATAAATAGTTTAGACAAGAAGAGAATAGAAACTTTCGAAATGTGGTGCTACAGAAGAATTCTGTAGATTAGACGGGTAGATCACATAACTAATGAGGAGGTGCTGAACAGAATTGGGGAGAAGAGAAGTTTGCTGCACAACTTGAGTAGAAGAATGGAGATCAGTTAGTAGGACATGTTCTGAGGCATCAATGGATCATCAATTTAGTATTGGAGGGCAGCGTGGAGGGTAAAAATCGTAGAGAGAGACCAAGAGATGAATACACTAAGCTGATTCAGAAGGATGAAGGTTGCAGTAGTTACTCGGAGATGAATAAGCTTGCACAGGATAGAGTAGCATGGAGAGCTGCATCAATCCAGTCTCTGGGCTGAAGACCACAACATGAACAAATTGCTTCTTACGAGTGTATGCCGTTTCGAGGAAGCGGCGCACTGAATATTTTTCAAAAAAACGTAGCTATTGGTACGATTTGTTATAGTTATGTATCAGTTAGTGATGTATCACCACTTAAAACCTTCAGGATTTCGAAATATCGAAGAAAAAGACCTTCAGCACAGAAGTTAGCTGTAGCGTAGTGGATACAGGGCGATGTTGTGAAGCTAAACGTAGCTGGTTCGTGTCCTCCTATCTCCAACTTTTTCTGAACTCATTTTCGCGTTTATGACATTATAGAACTTACTTATTAATTTAATAGACTCATGTTCCGCAACAGTCGATGTCATCTATACACAAGTGCTCTCCCTTTTTGGTGTGAGTGTTAGATTTTCTGAACATTCAACAGTGGTCGGAGTCTTTCGCGGCGGCATGTCTTCGCCCTGTTAAAGACGACGTAGTTCTTCATGTGCCCGGTGTGTATGGTGTGTTAATGCGGCATCATCTATGTAGGTCACACAATTCGCATAGCTTTAAGGCGTTGTACCGAGCACAAAGGACATGTCAAACAAAGGGAGCTTGACAAATCGGCCATAGCTGAGCATTACCTGGAAAACGGATACAAAATACCGTCTGAAAACAAGAGTGTCTTGGCTCATGCGTCAACATACCGGGATTTCATAATAAAAGAGGGAGCTGAGATTAGAATGAACATCATCAATTTTAACAGAGACTGGGGGAACACACTTAGTAGATCGTGTGGGCGATTGTCGAAAGGAAACATCGACGGATGTTTGACGCTTGTAGGGAGGTGGGTGTGACAGTTTCAAAGGTGTCTCCGGCACCTCGCAGACCCTGACGTCACTCAGTCCCTCGGTGGGTTGCAGATGCAGTGATCTGCCTAACTCATCTTCCGAGCACTTGTCGTTTCTGCACTCTCTGAATTGTGACAGAGGCCGCAGTCGCGGATATGTACGCGGAAACCCTGCCAACCTCTGCTGTATTCCTCACCGTCTCTACCACATTACCTCATCCCCGTGCACTCCATCCGAATCTCCACACAAGGGTTACCATAAATAACTCCCACACCAACTGAAATGCTTACCAGTAATACACAGAAATCCATATTGGAAGCACCCTCTGTCCTTCAAGCAATCTGACATCCCTCATATCACATCCTTTCTGCAACAAACATTCTCAGACTCTTTATCCACCCACATTCTTACCAAGACCATATATTCTTACTGTCCCTCCCTCCCTCCCTTCCCCCCACCCCGTCACAAGCCTTACTACTCTTCCGAAAATTTCGTCGTATGTACCGCTCCTTCTTTCAGACTCGTGACAGGGAAACAAACGTCACCAGAAAGTACAGCGACATATCAGGAATTTATTAAACAGAAAGAAACGCTGCGACTGGTGCCAGACGTGCATCAAACTCTACACTGCACTCCGCATTAACTCATCCAAGTACTGGAAAGCATTCCATCGACTCAGTGTCAATAGCCCCATATCTTACTACCCTCTCCTCCACAATAACCGTCCACTACTTGACAACAAAAGCAAATCTAACCACTTTCCATTCAATCTCTCTCACATCTTGTCCATCCCTGAGGATTCACATTTTGATTATTTCCTTTTCCCTGCGATCCACGAAGGTGCACATGCATGGTGTCCCACCACTGGATCGCAGCTTATATACCACACACAGAATTATGTACACCAATTACACCATGCGACATAAAAGAAGTACTGCACAAAAACCGCAACACTTGTGCTTTACTTATCGACACCTCAAAGAATGCCTCCACTCTCCTTTCTCATCACTCTTGCAGTCCTTTACACCACTATCCTCTCTACACTTTACTATCCTTAGCAATGGAAAACATTCAAAATCCTACTTTTCCTCAAACACCACAAACACGTTACTGATACCTCTCCTCCTCCTCCTATTGCCCATACGCCTCACCTCAGTGTTTAACAAGGTCTTCGAATCCAACCCCTCCCGGCGCTTCCATCAACGCTTGAACGAACACCACCTTCTTGTTGTTAACCAGTGTGGCTTCCGTCCCAATTTATCCTGCACCTTGCTGTCTCCTATCTCGCCAAATCAGCTCTCATTAATCTACTATTTTTGTCTCTCTCGACCATGAAAAAGCCCACAACCATGTATGGCATTCCGATCTACTTTTCAAACTCTGGACCTATGTACTGCCTGTTAACTACGTCCACCTTACCACATCTTTCCTATTTAATGGCCCATCATTTGACACTATTAACAATAGTAATTGTCATACCTTCCATCCCACTGCAGGAGTGCCCCAAGGCTCTGTCCTCTCTCCCCTCCTTTATCTCCTCTACATCGCTGATACGCCTAAAACATCCCCGCTAGACCTACACCTTCAGTATATTGATGACACCGCTTTCTTTGCCCTCTGTTCTACAGCGAACGATTCCTCCAAGTTCGCATCAATCAGTTTACCTCCTGGTATAACCAATAGTTGCCCAAGATCAGTCCTTCCAAAAACCAGACAATAGTTTTAGGACAAACCATCCGCACCTCCAATTCCATGACTTCTACCTTACCGTTTACAACCGTCCTATCTAGCTAACTATCACACTAAAATGTCTGGGACTAACCCTCAATCCGTAACTAATGTTGAAAACTCACCTACTAACTATGCAACAGAAAGCCCACAGTAGACTAAAACTACAAACTACTAACAGGCTGAAATAGGGAATTACAGCCCTCCACTACCCTCCACACCTAAAAATCCCGATCCATCCCATCGTCTACTATGCAAATGTGCCACGGCTCTCCACCCCACTGAAGTTCTGTAAGCCCCTCCAAATCCTAGAACGCCATGTACTCCGGCTCGCTTTCCGCATTCGTTTACTTTCCCCGTCTGGATACTCTACCATGCCATCAAATTCCCACCCCTTCTCAATCACATCGAATAGTTATACATCTCCTATACTGTCCGTAAACAAGTTTCCAATAACCTGGTTGTCTCCTCTCTAACCATCAACCCTGGTAAGCTGCCGCGCCTTCACAAACACATCCCTCCGTCCCTACACCTACACCCTTCCATATCGTAACTCAACACAGCTTCAACTAAGTCCCTCTTCCAGACAATGAGATCCGCCGCAATGTGGTTCTAATGGCTCTGAGCACTAAAGGACTTATCATCTGTGGTCATCAGTCCCCTAGAACTTAGAACTACTTAAACCTACCTAACCTAAGGACATCACACACATCCATGCCCGAGGCAGGATTCGAACCTGCGACCGTAGCTGTCACGCGGCTCCAGACTGTAGCGCCTAGAACCGCACGTCCACACCGGCCCCGCGGCAATATTTATCCCTGACACCAACCTTAGCTCTTCCCTACCTATCCCACTCCACGGCAGGGCCCCTCTGTCTGTCCCTCGCCATCCGCACCCATCCCTTTTCTCTTACGACCACTGCCCTACCCGCATGACACACTACTGCTCACTCTCTGTCTTTTCCACCTACCGCATTTCCCACCACCCATCTCAGCTCCAACCTCTCATCTCCGTAGTTTTCCTATCTAACAGACCCCTATCTTCCTTCCCACACCGCTCAACCCCATGAAATACATTCTTTCCTCAAGCAATTCCTCTCGTCCTAACGCAGGTACTTTAAGTGAACTTGCAGTGCTTCAGTGTTTTTATCAGAAGAATTTCACCTTCCTGCGATCTGTTTTTATGATGTATAAACTTCCGTTGTTTTTGTCTGTCTTTGATTTTTAGATTAAAATAGAAAACACATTTTGTTTGTATTTCTCGTTGAAAATTTTTCAATTCACCTGACCGAAGAGTGGAGAATTATACCACTGACAGCCCCCCGCCACACATACACATAAATGGGGCGATGGGGATAAAATAACACTACAGAAAGAAACCGGTTCTGGCAGTCTGTGGTTTTACTCCTGACGGTGATAGCCATCGAAAGCTCGAGAATTTTACTCGAACTAACGCAGCTTGAAGACTAAAAAGATTTTATTCAAACATACAACGGTTTACGGACCAACAAAATGAAAGAATGCATTCTAGGTCACTGCCTGATTCGATCGCAATTCAGTATTTATTTCTTCATGCAAGATTCTTTCCAGATTATGGATACATAATTTTTTTGTAAATACTGTGTATGATTCTGCAGAAAAATACACATGTACACAAATGTATGTAAGTAAACAAACAAACAAACAAACAAATACACACATACTCTCTCTCTCTCTCTCTCACACACACACACACACACACACACTTACATAAAGTACAGAAAATTTAACAATAACATGGCAGTAAATAAATTATTTTATGATTTTATCTACAAGAGAGCTTGCACTACTTGCAGTAGAATATCTTTTTTTTCATTTTCTTGTTTAAAATCTTGTATTTGACATGTACCAAAAGTTTTGCTACTGAACAGAAGTGGTGATCTATTAAGAATTACCTTGGGGTTATACCAAAAAGTCAGAATGATGAAATAATTTTTTTCTTCTGTAGAAGACTATTGCAAACTAGCATCGCACAATATGTAACGGAACATTTATACGATGCTGTCCTCAGTGACTGGACATGTCTTGTAACATGCTCATGAGTATTGAAGTTTTTATTGTATACATAAGGTCAAGGGAGGTAATGTGTGTTTCAATAGAGTTTGTAACACTATTATCGATTGTAAGTAGGTTTTTACTATGTAAATGTGTATCTATGATTATGAAGTGTTTTCTCTTTGCTAGTTACGGTCACTGATTTGTGTCAAGAAATTTAAAGTTTGTAATGTATGTATGGAAAAGAAAGCATTATGGGGCTTAACATCTGAGGTCATCAGTCCCTTAGATCTTAGAACTACTTAAAGCTAACTAACCTAAGGACATCACACACATTCATGCGAGGCAGGGTTCGAATCTGCGTCCGTAGCGGTCGCACGGTTCCAGACTGAAGCGCCTAGAACCGCTCGGCCACACCAGCCGGCGCCAAGGCAGGCATTTCGAAGCCGTTTTGAGAGGAAAATAGCCTCGGAAGTGGATTTGGCTGTTGCATAGTATTGTCGGCAATACGGCATGGCTCTAACACGATAAGAATCCGTCGCCAAGAAGAAATTGCAAAGAGCATTCAACATCAAGACGCATGAGTGAAGTTGGCCGCCACGTCGCTTGCCACCACTACTTCGCCACTGCTTTACCAACTTCAGGAAGACAGATATGCATTATAGCATGGCCCAGTTAATTTGTGTTAGTGTTTTCAATAATAATCGAAGTGCTATAAACTTGTGTTTTGAACCTTAACTTTATCCTAATCATGAACCGTCCTGAGAGTTCAGAAAACAGAGTATCCTGTTCTAACAACCTAGTGATTTGATTCTGTGTATTAAACGTGCAAAAAATTCAGTGGCAGAGTGTGTAAATGTTACTGTTTAAAATAGCTGCTTCACAGGTGATGAAAAAGGCACTTAAATTAAACTTAGTAGAAACGCAATTTAGCCTAATTGCTACCATGAATAATTCTGTTGAGGTTAATCGAGTTCAGTGTTGAGTAATTTATTTTGAAGGGTGAAAACATAAATTATTCCAAGTGGTACTAAGAATTAATTTTGGCGCAGCTGAACTTTGCTTCTGAAATATTCATAGAATTTGCCTAGAGTTTATGGGTGCCCACCATATTCTTTTCATATTAGGAATACATGTGGAATATTGTTGCTACTAAGGAAATCTGATGCTTTTCCTTAAACAGGCGTGGTTAAAGTGTAAATGTAGTATTACTTAATTTTATTTGTGGTATTTATATGTCAGTTTAGTCAGAAATCTTTTCATGCCCAACTTCAGTTCATTGTTTCCTGCAGTAACATCTCAATACTGAACCAAGTAACGATAGTGATTGTAACTGTTGTTATTATTATGAGTGGGGCACTATCTTGCTTTATATGATTACTAGCTTGTGCATTAATGGTAACTACTGCTACCCACAACTTAGATCGCCTTGTAGTCGTGTGTATCCAGTGCGCTATTCAAAAGGAATCCTAAGGTCGTTACAACTACTAATATTCAATTTCCTTCAACATAATGTTTCAATTTAATATGCCTAATTAGGTTGGCGACTGTTTATTGTTTCATTCTTATGAACTTTTCTACTTTCATGACCCCAAAGTTAGTTTTCTTTTAATTGCATTGCTGTCAGACACTTTATCCGTTAGACACACGAACGGTCAAAACTCAAAATCCCCCCAGAGGGTAACACTAGTTTGTGTCACATCAAACGAGAGCTAGTGTTATACGCTGACGTAGGAATTTTACATACGTCTATTTTCTTAACGATACCGTGCGATTTGCGGACCAGATACAGCCGATCACTGCCACTGAACTGTACTTCGGTCACAAATCATTAATGTGCAGCACGTTCTGTGTCATGAATGAGATCGTTTCCAAGCGTGCACCTACCACGATGTAACACGTCTGGTAAGCTAAGCGATGAGACACACGTCCACTGCGAGTGCATCTTCAACTTAACTGCTAGATATGGCGGGATTTTCAAAATGCGTGCACGAATAGGTCGACTGTACACCTCGGAGACAATCTTTTGGCTGACACACGCCAGGACAACATTACTTTTTCGTGCAGTTCCCAATTCGGGCTTAACTGGCGGAAGTTTGAAAGGGTCAGTTTCTGGATAGGAAAAGATATGGTAAACGCTGACAAGTCGAAATAATGTTACCACCGAAAACATTCTGCTTTTATGTTTTATTTATACGCTTTATAAGCAGGTACGAGGCGTGTTTTGGGGATCGACAGTTGTCAGGGCTACAAATAGCAATTGCACCACCTGCAGCGACGGAAGCAGACGTAATGTTCAAAGAGTGCAACTTCGGAGGCCGAAAGAACGCTAAAGATCTGTATTATTTTAAATGTAACATGTAAGGGTTTTAAACGGATACGGGAGGAATGAGACTGTAATAGTTATCAATTTGACAGGTAGTTTTGTTATTGACAAGTTTTGTACACTATGCTGGTGAAAATACACGAACAGTCAATACAGAGGACGACACATTTTAAGATTAGGATTCGATAATATGACTGATGTAGAATAGCATCAAATAATGTAGAAGGGGCAGATAATGTTCAATCGGAATTTCTAAAATTATTGGGGGAAGTGACAACAAATCGACTCTAGACGTTGGTGTGCAGAAAGTATTAGATTGGCAATATACCATCAGATGTACACATCGAGGGAGCAATAAAGGAGATAAAAGAAAGGTTCAGGACTGAGACTGACATATAAGATGAAAGGGTATCAATGATAAGGTTCGCTATTGACATTACTATCCTCAGTGGAAGTGAAGAAGAATTACAGGATCTGTTGAAACGAATGAACAGTCTAACTAATACAGAATACTGGTTGAGAGTAAATACAAGAAAGACGAAGGTAATGAGAAGTAGTAGAAATGAGAATAACGAGAAACTTTTCATCAAAATTGGAGATCACGAAGTAGATGAAGGTAAGGAGATCTGCTTCCTAGACATGCGAAATAACCCTATGGCGGATGGAGCAAGGAGGACATAGAAAACATACTAGCACTGACAAAGGTGGCATTCCTGGCTAAGAGAAGTCTGCCAAGTTCAAACATAGCCCTTAATGCGAGAATGAAATTTCTGAGACTGTACGTTTGGAGCACGGTATTGTATGGTAGTTAAAATTCGACTCTTGGAAACTGGAACAGGAGAGAAACTAAGCATTTGAGATGTGGTGTTAACCACCGAATTTTCACTGGTAAGATAAGGAATGGACAGGTTCTCCGCAGAATCAGCAAAGAAATGAATTTACGTTAATCACTGACAAAGATGAGGGACAGGATGGTAGGACACCTGTCAAGACATCAGAGAATAGCATCTATGGTGCTAGAGCAGTAGAGGGCAAAAGCTGTAGAGGAAGACAGACATTGGAATACCTCCTGATAATAACTGAGGACGTAGGTTGCAATTGATACTCTGAGATGAAAAGGTTGGCACATGAGAGGAATTCATGGAGGGTCGCATCAAACCAGTCAGACGACTAATGACTCAAGAAAAGCGTAGCATATGAGTTTATTTCAGGTGACGAAGTTCCATCCGTATAGCTTACACGGAATCTACATAATCACGAAGGTGTTCAGATACGTGATGACTCTCCCAATATGACAGTCACGACACCATAATTATTTAAAAAAGACAACTACACTACAGTACGTTGCTTTAATTGGTGAAATAGCACGATGCCCTTGCGCGTAGGGAACTTCGTTCTTCTGGTGATGTTTCACTGACACATGAATGATACATTGATTTTATTGAGGATTCACATGAACAGCAACTCGGTATTTTGCAAATGTGTTTTGGTTAGCACCCATATGGGCGAACGTATCCACCCAGGTTTTCATAAGCTGTACATACATAATGTTTACGCAGACTCTCTCAGTTGGAAACGAGTCTCTTAAGTCTTTTATAAGCTTTCTGTCGAACGTTATCTTAGAGTGTTGTGGAAATGGTATTGGATAACTGTCCGATCGATCATATTGCGTATTTGCGAGCACAAGAGACTCTCATGAAGCAACTGTCCAGTATTAACGTAACTTTGACATAATGTGTCGCTGCCAAGTACACAGCTCGATGTAACTTGAATGAACTGCTACTGTGTAGTACAGAAGATAACTCTAAGAATTACCCAATGAGACGAACAGAAATGACACTTTTATTCAAAGACAATAATTAAATGGAAGTCAGTGCGATTCATGATGGTCCCTTGAACATTACAAAAGGCGGGACATGGTTCTTAATACAGTGTGTAATCACCAGGGACAACAGTGCATACTCTGCGGTGTGCTCTCATGCGGGCCACAGAAGTTCTAGTTGTAGTGCGTTTCATTCCCCCACCAGTGCGGTTGACAGCTGCTGGAAAGTCGTTGGTGCACGTGGAAATGATACAATAGGTCTCCCCAACGCAGCCCGCACGTGCTCTATGGGATTATGGGATTTCAAGGGAAGTAACGGGCAGGGCAGCCCATTCGCCGAATATCCCCTCGTTCCAAGACCTCCTCCACCTGCGCTGTTTGATGCGGTCGCGCATTACTGTCCATAAAAACGAAAACACGGCCGATGCCCCTCTGAAAAGGCACACGCGGGAAAGAGTACCGTGTTACAGTAACGTTGACAGGTGCGCGTATCGTGTTCAAAGATTTGGAGGTCAGTACGCCCATGCAAAATTGTACCTCCCCAAATCATGACACCTGGATCAGAAAAACGAATCATGCTCGACAATGCTGGATATACTCTTATACGGTGAGAGGTGAGAACACGTAATGCACTCAAGAAGCTTCAAGAAGAAAGCAAGAATTGTTAAAGGCAAAAGGGCGTTCTAAAGAGAGACACTACTGTTAACGTCCAAAACATCAAGCTTTCAGGCTACAGGCTTTCGAAATGTGGTGCTGCAGGAGAGTATTGAAACCTGGGATGAAGACATCCAACAATAAGCGAGAAAGAAAAAATGACAATTGAAAATATAATAAACTGAAGCACAGAAAGATTACTGCGCACGTACTATGACATTACTCGTTGAAGGAAACTGTGTTGAAACCATGACGAAGGAAGGAAAGAAAGGAAGATGAGTTTAACGTCCTCTCGGCAGTGCAGTGATTAGAGACGAAGCACAAGTTTGTATTACGAAAGAATGGGGAAGAATATCGGCCATGCCCTCTTCAAAGGAATTTTCCTAGAGTAATTTAAGGAAATGACAGAAAACGTAAATCTGGACGTCCGGACGGGGATTTGCACCGTCGCCCTCCCAAATACGAGTCCAGGGTGCTAATCACTGCTCCACCTCGCACGGAAGGGATACAGGAGGAATGAAACGTATGGACAGAACTACACTCATTCTAACAAATTAAGGATAATGCTGATATATGGTGAAACAACGCTCTGGTGGGCAGTTTGCGGGTTTGAATCACTTCGGGGTATGACCATACGGTGCATTTGACCTGCGGTCGACGCACGGTGGCGCTGGCAGCAGTCCACATACGCAAAGGTGTGTCGGTGCATGTCAGAGTACGGTGCAGTAAGTGGTCAGACGCTTTTAGACGTGCTAATGGTAACTGTTGTCTCCAGACACACAGTCTACAGACGACTTAACAGACATGGTTTATTCGCCCAGGGACCTGCAAGGCGCATTCCGCTGACCCTTGGTCACAGGAGAGCCCGTAAAGCCTGGTGTCAAGAACACAGTACATTGTCATTAGAATAGTGGTCTCAGGTTATGTTCACGGAAAAGTCCAGTGAACAGTGATTCTCGCCGGGTTTCCATCCAGGAACCAGATACCAACCTCTTAATGACCTTGAAAGGGATTTGTATGGAGGTCGTTGTTCGATAGTGTTGGGTGGTATTATGATTAGTGCATGTACACCCCTGCATGTCTTTGACGGAAGAACTGTAACAGGTCAGGTGTATCGGGACGTCATTTCATGGGTGCAGTGGGTCCCACCTTCCTCCTGATGGATGATAACGCACGGCCTCAACAAGCTGCCATCGTGGAGGAGTACCTTGAAACAGAAGATATCAGGTGAATGGAGTGGCCTGCCTGTTCTCCAGAACTGAAACCATATCGAGCACGTCTGGGATGCTCTCGGTCAACGTATCGCTGCACGTCTTCAAACCCCTACGATACTTCAGGAGCTCCGACAGGCCTGGAGCAAGAATGGGAGGCTATACCTCAGCAGCTGCTCGAACACCTGATCCAGAGTATGCCAATCCGTTGTGCGGTCTGTGTACGTGTGCATGGTGACCATATCCTATATTGATGTCGGGGTACATGCGCAGGAAACAGTGGCGTTTTGTAGCGCGTGTGTTTCGGGACGGTTTTCTCAACTTACCACTAATTCCGTGGACGTGCAGATGTGTGTCGTGTGTGTTCCCTATGTGCCTAAGCAATTAGCGCCGGTTTCGTGTAGTGCCTCGTTGTGTGACACCACATTCTGTAATTATCCTTAATTTATGAGCATGGGTGTAGATTTGAGAATTTAAGGAAGATCGTTGGAGTAGGATGCAGTTGTTACGTTAAAATGAAAATAATAGCCGGCAAGTGAAAGGAACAGATATATGGCGGAAAAAGAACAACAACGCATTTTAGTGGACAAAAGGCGACTTAACAAAATGCCTACCCTTCTCATATCAGTAGTATAGCGGTGTCGATACTTCCTCCAGAGTTTTTTGTCGATGTGCTGTCCGCATTGGTGTAGGGCTAATCGCATCCCGGTTCCATGAACTTTTTTTGACACAACTCTGGTAGTCGTCCGTTCGCTGATGTGTACCGTCTAAGTATTCTGGTTGTCTACCACCCAATACTGTTGTCGCACCTACGTTAACTTCCGACATTAATAGAACGTGGAGCAGGATCTGAGACAGTTACTCGAGACGATGCTAGTAGGCAACTTACGACGAACTTTCACGTCATAGACACGTGTATAGTTCACAAACATTCCAGTTTACGAAATAATATCAAGCATCAGGTGAAAAACTGTTTGTTTCCCTTGTACATCTAGTTCCCCAGTGCAGACCATGGAATACTGGTCATGAACTGCGCGTCACACTGAGCGGCTATTAATAGCTCACTAGCTCACTAGCTCGTACAGATCCAGGAGTCTATGTAATGGAGCTGTACAACTTCCTGCAGTACGTGAAAATTCGGATAACAGACTCGTATGAGGGGGAATTGGGCGGCTGCGACGCGGCGCAGAGCGGCTGTGGCGCAGCCCGGGGCTTTGGAGTCGCCTTGACCCGGAGAGCTGTAGCTGTAGCTGTCCCTGTCCCGCTGCTCCCATGCAGCTCCGCGGCGATCGAACAGGCGGCGTGACGCGCCGGACACCGCAGCGCGCATGCGCCTGAGCCGCCCGCGCCGGCAAGCCCGCAATACAAGCGCCGGCCCCGTGCTCGAGCGTTCTCGACAGCTTATACTGACACGATCACCAGTGACGAGATATTCGACAAATAGCTGTATATAACTAACTCCTCGTGCGCGGATTTTCTACTGCGTTATTCGGTGACTATATATAATCTGAAATTCTCAAAATATTAGGAATAAAGCACGGGAGGTGATTAGATACAGTCTGTAAAGACGCCGAATTGCCTTTACAGCAATTGTCGGACGCGAAAGGGAAGCAGTAACTGAAAACTGGGTGAGAAAGCATTTTAGTCTATACACAAAGCAAGCAGTACAGGAAAACAAGGAGAAATTTAGCAAGGTACTTAAATTTAGTGGAGAGAAAGCAAAGATTTTGATGTTTACCTGTGATATCGCACTATCGGAGACGGAAGGAGACTAGTGGAGAGAACCTGGAATATTAGTTGATCGGAATCGATAACGTCATGGAAAGAGGCTAAATTATGAACATCGACAAAAGTAAATGTAGGATAATGCATTGTAATCGAATTAAATCAGGTGATACTTACGAAATTAGATTAGAAAATGAGGCACTTAGTAGTCGACAGGGTTAGCTATTTGGCAACAAAGTAAGTGGCTACAGCCGTAATAGAGGCGATATAAAATGCAAACTGCTAATAACGAGGAAACTTTTCTGAAACAGAGTAATTTGTTACGAAGCATTTTCTGAAGCTATATCTCTAGAGCATAGCCTCATTTGGAAAAGGAACGTGAATGATAAACAGTTCAGACAGGAGGAGAACATAAGCTTTTGAAGCGTGGTGCCACAGTAGAATCCTGAAGTAGTCTAGGTGGGTAGACTGGATAACTAATGAAGTGGTTCTGAATGGAATTGGGAAGAAAAGCCTTTTGACTGAAGACCATCACCAACACCACCACCACCACCACCAAGAAGGAGAATAAGAACAACAACATTCGGCTATTATGTATGTTGCATAGACGCTGACACATAGCACTGGAACATGGCCAGAAAGTGTATACGGTCACAAATGTTAGAATTGTGCGTCTTCATGTATAGTATGATAATAGATACCATACTTTCGATGGCCGCTGCTAAATTGAGATATTTTCTTTGGAAATTTCGGGGCTCGTCTAAATATAACCCATCGTTTAGGTTAATAAAAACATTTTTTTCGTCAACTTTCTCACTGGTTTGATACTGCCCCGAATTATTTTCCTGAGCCAATCTTTTCATCTCGAAGTACCATAAGCAACTAACGTTTTCAATGATTTGTTATACACTTCCCAACGCTTGTCTTCCGCTAAAGTGTTGGACTTCTGCGGTTCCAGTATCATGAAAATTATTCCCTGATCTCTTGACATACGTCCAATCATGCTGTCTCTTCTTCAAGCTATTCGTTTCCTTGCCAATACCGAGAAGAGCCTCCTCATAAGACCTATGTTTGATACCACTAGACTATTTAAATCATCTCATCGCAAATGCAACTGTTTGTTTTGCTTTATCTGTTGTACTACTGTATAATTTCGGCCTTGGGTTATTTTCGTGTAGAGAAAATAAACAATTTTGTCAACCTTCAGTTGCAAGGTAATTTTTCCTCGTTTACCTAGGTTTAGAGTCCAGTAATGGAATCTTCTTCAGAACCTATAAATTAAACCACATACGGACATATATTACTCACTGAAGTGCATCGTCAGTCTAATGATTGAATAATAAAGAAATCGTGATACTTACAAAAAATAAAAATTAAATTATTTCGAGAGCCAAACACTGGCCATGTCACAGATTAAAAATTAAAACAATAAAGACGCATAATCATAAGATTATGTCTGTCAAAATTAAAACTATTAAGGCGAACGTAGACGGAGCTACGCCGGCCAGAAATAAGGACCACACGTGAGCGGCACGGAAACTGGGCGTCGCGAGCAGTTCCGCGGCGAGGCTAGGCCGCGGCCAAGCACAGGCGCGATGGACAAACTGTCTCAAGATTACTTGGAGCAAATGTGACTGAAAGCCGTCCTACAAATGGACAAACCTATCTATTGGTATAGCAACATTAAACAATTTACCTGAGAACAAACTACAAAGCGAAGGTATACAATTTTTTTTACATTTAATTCTGCAGCGGAGTGTGCGCTGATACGAAACTTCCTGGCAGATTAATACTGTGTGCCTGACCGAGACTCTAGAGCACTTGCCCACGAAAGGCAAAGGTCCCGAGTTCGAGTCTCGGTGCGGCACACAGTTTTAATCGACCAGGAAGTTTCTATTTTTTAGTTGCAGCTGATCATTAAGTAAGTTGCCTCTATCAATAATCAGATGTTTAAAAATTTGCAATTCTTCGAGGGTGTTTAGCCTACATCCCTTGACTGTAAGAAGACTACCACCCTTTCCATTTCAGGTACCTACAATCAACACCAGGCAACGAAATACATATCAGTTCTCTTTATAGGTAACATATCCTATAAGGTAGGTCGTTTATTAAAAAACCTAGGGTGTAATGTTTCATACTCTACCACCAATAACCTTAAAAAGAATTTAGTTCATTCTTTGGATAAAGGTACTGATAAATCATCGCTGTCAGGTGTGTATAAGATCATGTGTGCTGAATGTCCTTCTTATTACATAGGCCAGACAGGAAGGGCCCTGTCTGTTAGGTATAAAGAGCATCTGCCGACAAAAAGCGGTGATGGAAGACGAGGATCTACAGTTGCCGAACATCTGGTCCTAAAGGCGCATTCTCCCAAGCCTCTAAAAAACGCAGAGCTTAATGAAGTCAAGGGATGTAGGCTAGACACGCTCGAAGAATTGCAAATTTTTAAACATCTGATTATTGATAGAGACAACTTACTTAATGATCAGCTGCAACTAAAAAATAGAAACTTCCTGGTCGATTGAAACTGTGTGCCCCACCGAGACTCGAACTCGGGACCTTTGCCTTTCGTGGGCAAGTGCTCTAGAGTCTCGGTCAGGCACACAGTATTAATCTGCCAGGAAGTTTCGTATCAGCGCACACTCCGCTGCAGAATTAAATGTAAAAAAAATTGTATACCTTCGCTTTGTAGTTTGTTCTCAGGTAAATTGTTTAATGTTGCTATACCAATAGATAGGTTTGTCCATTTGTAGGACGGCTTTCAGTCACATTTGCTCCAAGTAATCTTGAGACAGTTTGTCCATCGCGCCTGTGCTTGGCCGCGGCCTAGCCTCGCCGCGGAACTGCTCAGGACGCTCAGTTTCCGTGCCGCTCACGTGTGGTCCTTATTTCTGGCCGGCGTAGCTCCGTCTGCGTTCGCCTTAATAGTTTTAATTTTGACAGACATAATCTTATGATTATGCGTCTTTATTGTTTTAATTTTTAATCTGTGACATGGCCAGTGTTTGGCTCTCGAAATAATTTAATTTTTATTTTTTGTAAGTATCACGATTTCTTTATTATTCAATCATTAGACTGACGATGCACTTCAGTGAGTAATATATGTCCGTATGTGGTTTAATTTATAGGTTCTGAAGAAGATTCCATTACTGGACTCGAAACCTAGGTAAACGAGGAAAAATTACCTTGCAACTGAAGGCTGAAAAAATTGTGTATTTTCTGTATATTTTACGGTTGCTGACGCGCTGCATTATGTTAAAGATTCGTTATTTTCATGTATCTGGACATATGCTCACAATACATTTGCGAAAAATTAGCGCTGACATATTATACCATATTAATGCAGACGTATTTGGAGAATGTCTACTGTTGTTGTATTAGTGAATGCAAATATCATAGTTATAACAAAAGCCTGTACCGCTAGCACTATAAATGTGGCTACAAGTGGCGAATTTGAAATAACAGACATAACTAAATAGCATCGCATTCGACTTACCCTTTATGAGCAGACGTTTGTTAATGTCGGCATGCCCACATGACGTCTGCATGCTTTAATATTTTAATTCCACATGTTTTCTAGCAGACTGCATTCATTAAATGCTGGCATCTTAGTGGGGTACGAATGGAAGAAAAGGAATTGAAATATGACTACAAGAATTTAATTAGAACTGCTTCGAAACCCGAATCCCACAAGTCAATTAGTATTCTAGTACTGTATGAAAACTATCAACATACACCACTATTTTCTGAGAACGAAAGGGTAATTAAAGCCACAGGAAGTGAAGCAGTTACGTAATGTGGTACTTTTACTTATTTCTAAGTTAGTAATGTATTTTTCATGTCCGTGCCTAACGATTTCGTGAATTTTTGAGGAGCACATGTCGCAACACACCAGTCATCTGCTGCTTATATCACATCATTTAATTATTGAAAGTCTCTTGGTATAACTATAGTTGTATTGTTTGTGAAATTAACATCATTTCGGTATTCCAACGAACAACATTAGTCGCCGCTGCATAACTGGAAAGCGTGCAATCTGGGTAACGTACGCCATTGTCTTGTTAAACTGGAATTTGATTGATTATGAAGTAAGGTAATGCTACGGTGTATTTAAATTACAAGTCTCGATAATATTCTTGTAGGTGTGTAACCACACACTTGAGTTTAATGCTCAAAATTTCTGAAACTACAGAATTTTTTCTGCAGCCATGGTATTATACGTATTCTCTTGTGTGTGGTCAGCTGGCGTTCTTCGTATGAGACAGCCGTCTGCACGCCGCAGCGTTGTGATTGGTCTGATAGGTGGTGTTAAAACTTGTACTTCACGTTTCAGGAGTATACGGGTTTATGTTGCGTATCATGCTGAAGGAAAAGTATACAGTCATGATATGTTCCATTTTCGATAGTTTTCGCTGTACAGTCCTTTGAAACTGCTATAAACGGAAACTGTAAATTAGGAAGTCGTTACTTAAGGTGTTTTATAGTTAGAGTACCTTCGCCTCTTGGCTGCAGTTAATGTGGTGCAAATTGGAGCTAGTGTCCAGATTCTCAAGCTATCGTCGGCGTCTTGCAATTTCAATTCTACAGAGAAATTGCGACAAGTAATGATCAGTTAATTTACCGTCACATGCACCGTTCCCATTACTGACATTTTAACGTGTCTGTATCCCGGAAACCATAGAGAATAGAACATTTGTTTGCCATTCCCCAGGACCTGGCACCATTTAACAAATTTCAACCATCTGTAACACCCTTACTCCACAGAGTGACGCGCCCGATCACAGGAAATGACGGGGTGGTGGATGCAGACGCTTGACACGCAGCTGCAACGTAAGTTGAGAGCGTGTATTTTCGTGCGATAAGCGTTCGTGACAGATTAAGTTGGACTATTTTCAAAGCCCTTACGACGCACTATGACGCAGCATCTCAGAGCAAATCGTCAACTATTTCTTCGACGAACATTTTCTAGTAACACTAATATCTCGAAATCAAATTGATTAAGCTACTCTCAGATCAGCATGTTTTGCTTGGCTATCCGTTCAGCAAAAATGCATGTTACGCTTACGTTGTTCTATAAAATTAATCTAATAGAATTCCAATAAAGGACATGTCATAGAAATTAACATCTCCAGTAGATTTTGGAATTGAAGGAAAGTAAAAGTTCGATAAATATTCCAATTTCAAAGAAGGCAGATGCTGACAGGCGAGTATTTGCCGAATCATAAGGTTGCCAAATACTGACACAAATTATTTACAGAAGCAGATTTATAGAAACTGACCTCAGGCTAGATCAGTTTGCGTTCCAGAGTACTTAGGAAAATGTGACGCAATTTTAACTTACAATGTATGTTATAAGATACGTTAAAGAAAGACAAACGTACATTTATAGCATTTGTAAATTTGTAAAATGATTACTTGCAGTGCTGACTACAACATGATCGTTGAATTTCTGAAAATACAGGGGGGCGAAAGTTTGTCAATAACTTTTACAGAATACAGGCTGCAGTTATAAAACTCGAAGGGCATGAAAAGGAAGGACACTTTGAAAAAGGAATGAGAATGATTGTACCCTATCCACACATTATCCAATCTGTTCATCGAGCAAGCTGTGAAGGAACGGAAATTAAAGCTCAGGGTGAAGAAACTAAAATTTTGAAATATATCCGATCACACTTAACTCTATCAAACTCGAATGGATCTGGTAGTGTCTTGAAAAGATACCATAATATGAAATACAAAACAAGTGCAATGGAATGTTGTCAAATTAAATTAGACGATGCTGATGGGGTTAGATTGAGAAATGAGACAGTAAAAGTGATCAAAGAATTGGTTGGACATCAAAAGAAGTGACTGTGACCAAAGAGGGTAGGATATAAAATGTTGTTGTTGTTGTTGTCTTCAGTCCTGAGACTGGTTTGATGCAGCTCTCCATGCTACTCTATCCTGTGCAAGTTTCTTCATCTCCCAGTACTTACTGCAACCTACATGCTTCTG
The DNA here is from genome assembly GCF_023897955.1 of Schistocerca gregaria. Classification (NCBI taxonomy): domain Eukaryota; kingdom Metazoa; phylum Arthropoda; class Insecta; order Orthoptera; family Acrididae; genus Schistocerca; species Schistocerca gregaria. Next base: position 533,532,163 of record NC_064921.1, read on the forward strand.
AATCTGCTTAGTGTATTCAACTCTTGGTCTCCCTCTACGAATTTTACCCTCCACGCTGCCCTCCAATGCTAAATTTGTGAGACCTTGATGCTTCAGAACATGTCCTACCAACCGGTCCCTTCTTCTTGTCAAGTTGTGCCACAAACTCTTCTTCTCCCCAATTCTACTCAATACCTCCTCATTAGTTATGTGATCTACCCATCTAATCTTCAGCATTCCTCTGTAGCACCACATTTCGAAAGCTTCCATTCTCTTCTTGTCCACACTATTTATCGTCCATGTTTCACTTCCATACATGGCTACACTCCATACAAATACTTTCAGAAATCACTTCCTGACACTTAAATCTATACTCGATGTTAACAAATTTCTCTTCTTCAGAAACGCTTTCCTTGCCATTGCCAGTCTCCATTTTATACCCTCTCTACTTCGACCATCATCAGTTATTTTGCGCCCCAAATAGCAAAACTCCTTTACTACTTTAAGTGTCTCATTTCCTAATCTAATTCCCTCGGCATCACCCGACTTAATTCGACTACATTCCATTATCCTCGTTTTGCTTCTGTTGATGTTCATCTTATATCCTCCTTTCAAAACACTGTCAATTCCATTCAAGTGCTCTTCCAAGTCCTTTGCTGTCTCTGACAGAATTACAATGTCATCGGCGAACATCAACGTTTTTATTTCTTCTCCATATAAAATGTAAAATGCAAATCGCAATAAAGAAATTTATGAAACAGAGAAATTCGTTAACGTTGAACATGAATATAAATTTCACGAATCCTTTTATGAAGATTTCTCTTGGAGGGAAATATTTTACCAAAGTGAAACAAGGACTATAAACAGTTCAGACAAAAAGTTTTTGAAATTTTTTGCTACAGGAGAATGTTGAATTTTACATGGGTCGAGCGAATAACTAATGAGGAGGTACTGAATCGAATCGAGAAGAAAAGACATTCATCGCATTACTTTACTAAAAGATGGGATCGGTTGGTAAAACACACGCTCACGCAGCAAGGAATAGTCCATTTGGTAATGGAGGAAACAGTGGGGTCAAAACTATCGAGGAGACTGAGGCCTGACTACAAGAGACAGGTTAAAATAGATGTAGACACGCAAAGATGAAAAGGCTTGCTCAAGTTATATTAACGTGGACAGCTACATCAAACCAACCTTCGCCCTGAGGACCAACACCACAGCGACAACAATAAATACTACTACAACTGCTAATACTCCAGTTTCCCACATAAGACGGAGATTACGTGTATGTCATCCAGTGCTAAAATGTCAACATGTAAATAGACAGAGCACTCATTCAATCTCCGTTTTCTAGCGGTTCTAGGCACTCAGTCCGGAACCGCGCGACTACTACGGTCGCAGGTTCGAATCCTGCCTCGGGCATGGATGTGTGTGATGTCCTTAGGTTAGTTAGGTGTAAGTAGTTCTGAGTTCTAGGGGACTGATGACCACAGATGTTAAGTCCCATAGTGCTCAGAGCCATTTGAACCATTAATCTCCGTTTCTAAATTGTAGTAGACCAATTTTGGCGTCAGAAAGACCATCAGAAGGTGCCCACAGTTAATGGTCTGTGTCATTAAGTCTTCGATTACTCCGTTTAAGTTGATAAATGTTAAATATATAAACAGTAGAACAGAAATTCTGACTTTTAGAGGCAGAACTGTCTCTGAAAATATTAAGCAATATATTAGTTAAAACTATCTACAGTTCTTAACGTTTATATTGACGAGACTGGAAAAAATGGTTGAAAACAATAAACAATATTTTTGCCATTAAAGTGCATTTTCACAACTTTGTTATTCTGGATGATTAGAAGAAAAGGTTCAGACAGTGGTAGATAAATTAAGCCAAATTGCTACTGAATATGAACAAGGGTCCTTATTAAACGAGAAGCGAGTGGATTTCCGTATCTGAGATATAACAATTGGTGCTTACAGGCGGGTGAAGAGAAAGTGGAGCGGTAAAGGGTTCATAATTTCTGGGGGACAATGCTGCCAACAGTGGAACATAGTGCCACAAACGAAAAAAGCTTATACTGTCTAAATTTATTGTCTAGACATTACCGCTAAATACATGCGGGAACTGCGCTCTATTTTCTAACCAAGACGAATTGATGCCTCTGAAAAGAGATTTATCTGTTATGTAGCACGAAGTGTGTCGGTATCGTAGTTGGAGATGGAGCACAATGTCATCTAGAATAGGGAGGGGGAGGGAAATAAACCGTGTCCTTTCCAATCTAGGTAATAACCATAACCGATTTCAGGAAACTTTGGAAGGTCTAAATATGGTGGACGGACGAGAGATGTAACCCGCTCCTTTAGCTTGTGATTCCAGTCTGTTATCCGGAGAGACACCTCGCTCAGTATGTGGCAGACACTCAGCAACTATAAGAATAACACCTACAATACACGAGTACCAGCTACAGATGTTAAAAAATAAACAGTAAAATAACATACAGGGATTGTGTCCAACGAATGAAAGTTGGCAGATTTTCTCAAAAGATTCTTCCAATGAATTTTGGATGCGTGATGTGTTTCAAAACATTAGCATCAGCAATTATGAAGGAAGCCAATAAACTTTATCCTTAAAAATGGTGGTAGTGGTCGTGGTGTTCAAACAATTTGTTTTCTATGCAGCAGTCCATTTCCGACTGTATTCAGATAATTGTGCCCTTAAATTGACCGTTCTGCCAAAACATTATACTTTTGGTTTTATTTCTTTATAGGTGTAAAACAAGTGTCTAGATACTGAAGGAGGACATTCTAGGAGAAGTTTGCAAGTTGTGTACAGAATTTCTTAGCAACTCAAGATGATGTTAGCCACTGCTTTAAAAATTATATTTTTCTTACATTTTTAACCCTGGAGCACTAAAGGGGGGGGGGGGGTTATGTTATATTGCTACTAAACCATCGTATGCGGTATTACTACAAATTTTATTAAAAAGTCATAATTTATATGTTAAGCGTTAGTTAATCACGATTATTATTAGCTCTCCAGTGGAATGTTACATACCAAATTAAGTACAAAACGTCCTGTTGTATACCCTACTCCAATCATAAATTGTATGAGTGTTAAGGCGACAGAATGTTCACGCGCATATAATTACTCAAGTAGATAACATATTCCACACGATCAGAGCCAATGCCTGTAGCTATAGTGCTATAAGAAATATCTGCCTTATGTAAGTGTCACAAACAGATAAAACCACAATTGTTGATCTTATCGATCCATATACCAGAGCACGAATAACAATAAAGTGCAGGTTCACAACTTTGTTATTTCTAGATGATTAGAAGAAAAGGTTCAGACAGTGGTAGATAAATTAAGCCAAATTGCTACTGAATATGAACTAGGATCCTTATTAAACGAGAAACGAGTGGATTTCCATATCTGAGATTTAACAATTGGTGCTTACAGGCATACCAGAGCACGAATAGCATTAAGTATGTGAAGCATCCAGGATCTTTGCAAAGATGAGAAATAATAAATAAAAGACGGAAAGTAAATTTCATGATATACCCCTACTAAAAGCCAGAAGGCAAGGGACAAAGACAAACATATCTCCTCCGTAGTCATTATCTATAGAGCAAAACAAGCAATTGTCTTGTATTTCACTTCGACTGAGAACGGTCGGTATTATGTCTGAAGTTAACCCATCGCTAAAAGGCGATTCTTTGTGCACCCATGTACAATTCCTGGGCAGTATAAATTAAAACTACTTAATGTCGGACAAAAGACTTATAAAACCTTGAACAAATGAATGAAAGTTTACACACAATTCTAGCGACTCTTACTCCTTTATATAACTATTTCCACATTTTCGTGTCAGCAAGTTTAATAAGTTCAGAGAAATTCGGCGGCAAATTCACAGACGTGTCATTTGTCGGTACTAGTTTATATTCTTTGGAATGTAATAGAAAAATATATTCCTTGCGTACTGTTATTTGATCATCAGCTTTTGCATTAATGTTTAATACAAATTGAGCGAATATTAGGATTTACCAACCCGCCGGCGACTCGTTCATTAGAGACGGACAGGGTAAAGGTGAGGAAGGTAATTGCACGTAGCCTTTAAAAGAAATCATCTGGAAATTCACCTTAAGCGATTTAGGGATTTATGGATAAACTACTTCAAGAGAGCAAGAAATGTGTACTCCAGAATACCAATCCAGCGGCATGCCACTACGGCACTTGGCTCGTTAGCTTCTGATACGAGAATATTTCAGCACTGTAACGTTCTTCAACAAAATTGTGACGTTGTTTACCTCATCCCGGTGTAGTCAACCCTTGGTTTAGTCTATAGCATTTGTGAAATGAACGTTGGAAATGATGGAAACGTTTGTTACCATAGTTGAGAAAAAGATAAGCGCTGGTGCCATTACTGATGTCATTACCTGGAAGTATCCATAAATATTAGGCTGACTCTGAATTCTGTTTGTTACTAATTGTTCTAAATTCTGATTATTCGTCTGCGTGTAACATCTCTCTCATTCAAGCTCCCTACATTATATTGCCACACAACATATGAATCACATTGCCAGTGGAGAAAAAGTTAGAAATATGTTAGAATTTAGCGATGTAATGCAGATTTAATTCCTATTTTGTGAGTCATATGTGTTCTCATTTTTAGACCTGTTAATACAAGACAGTGGAAAAAGTTGATTATGAAAAGGAGGCTAGTAAATATGCTGGGTCAAAAGCAAACAATGAAGCAGAAAATATATCATTAGATATCTCAGCCAAAGCAAGGAAACTCGATCTACTTTGAAGATGAACAATCTTTCCGAAAACATGTCAGAAAGCTCAGGGGCAATCAATGTTTGTTCCTTTAGTCATTGCCTTATATATTGAGTTAAGTTAATAACATACACCTGACGCAAATGAGTATCATATTAATCAGCAACAAAGAGATTATCGAAACGATTGTTCTGACTTCAAATTATACCAAGAAATTTATAATATCTGTTCATCGTCCTATTACTGAAATTAATGTATATGCCTATATACATAAATAATTTTCATATTCTGTACTACGATGCATAAGAAGGAACAGTATGCGGTTACTAGGCAGTCAAAAGATGTTTATCCGATTAAACAGAAAAGAATTCGATATATTCTACATAAAGAGATACAGACATTTTGCAGGAGCCATAAAACGATGTAACGTTAAAATAACTTAAGAAATATAATAGAATGAAAGTATTTTGTTTCTTGTAGGCGACCACGAAAGACAAAATGTACTTACATGTTGAAGAAAACCACAAAACAGTACCTTCGAAAGCGTTTGCTTGAATAAGTAAAGGAGTCAAAACCTACGTCATGAAACATGCTGAGTGTGGCGACTGCAGCGCGGCACAGATAATCTTAATCAGAAAGAAAGAAAGAAAGAAAGAAAGAAGCTTCAATACCTATTACTAAAGGCGTGTTTGTAAACTTTCGAGGTACGCTACAAAAGTACATAAAATGTCTAAGACGTCTGTTTACAGTGGGTCCAAACACATGGTTGCTGTCATGAACACATTTACCCCAAACCTGTTCGCAAAGAATTCAAAAAACCCTATTCTAATGCTTCTACATACAGGATTTATGTAACAGCAGTACGGGCAAATGGTTCTGCAAACAATTGTTTCGCTATAAGGGATACAGAAAAAGAGTAAGTTTCTCGAATCAGATACTTCTTTAGTCTGAAGCTGCTATCAGAGCACAGTAGTATCAACTGTTAAATCTCACATTCATTGGCGTGACGAAAGTAAACAACAGTTCACAAGAAAACATAAGTATTAAGACAATGTTTTTCTGCTGCTTTCCGAGAGCGTTTGCCTACGAGTATAAACCGAGCCGATATACGTTTTCGTGTGACACAGTATTATATGAGACTGACTGTGAACCGCTACCACCATTTACACGAGTTTTGGGAATTAGGTAAAACATTACAGGACGCTCAAGTTGTAACAATGGTTCTCGCCAGGAACATACTGGCTTCGAGACACGGTAGTATATGTATGCAGAGCAAGTAAATTGGATGAACCTGTATCTCGTGCTTCATTCTTTTCTAATTTATACTGTCACACTTAGGAATCTTCCATTTCAAATTTCCTCTTGCAGATTTTCATCATCTGCACTTCGTTTACACGTGATGATATTCTGAAAAGATTTAATTTCAAATTTACTACATCCAGCAGGCCTCTTTCTCTGTCTTTCTGATATATGTTACGCCGAAATATGGTAAGATTTTCGTATAATCCACATATTTTGTTCGTGAAGAACATGAGAGGGGTATAAGTTCCAAAAATTAATAAAGTAACACAAATTTAAATATACTTATCAATTTACCTCTTTATCAGTACTCGGCTATGAAGAGATAAATTGGTGGAAAATTTAAAAAAAAAACACAGCAAGATTCGTGTAAGTCGTTCAACAGGTATTTAAAAAAATAATTGCTCACCAGACACAACCATTTTCAGAAGTGGTAACCGAGCGAGGTAGCGCAATGGTTAGCACACTCGACTCGCATTCGTGTGGACGACGGTTCAAACCCGCGTCATGTCATCCTGATTTAGGTCTTCCGTAATTTCCCTAAATCGCTTCAGGCAAATGCCGTTTGATAGGGCATTCACGACTTCCTTCCCCATCCTTCTCTAATCCGATGCGACCGATGACCATGTTGTTCGGTCCCTTTCCCCCAAATCAACCAACCAACCAGAAGAGTTAACTGCCGCTGTTGTCCGCAGCAGCAGTTTACACCTGCCACAACTATCGTTTACGATGAATTCGCAATATCCTTAACATGAAAGCAGTGGGTACTCTAGCCTTACAGTGCACCATTTGATCCAGAAGTGGTAAACTAAACCATAGTGAGTACTCTACATCAACGGTACACAGAAAATAATATGCAACATTATTTGAAAAAAAAAATAATAAACTTCTTCTCACAATTTTTGGAAAGTGTGCTCAACTCCTTTACTTAATGCTAGTTTCGATGATAAACATGGAAAGGAAATTTCATAGTAACGAATCCATGACCCATTATTAGTGTGTCTGTACGATATGGTCGCACATACTGATTTTCTATCTTGAGTAGCATTCCACGTTGTGATACCAGATGGAACACTGTATATCAGAATATTATTGATAATACCGACCTTCCAGTACTGAATGATGTATCCTCTGTGGAACAAAAACGACTAAAATCAAGACATCCTGATTTTATCACATTCAAGATTATTGCTAAAGGTGAATTAAATGCCACCGATGAATGGAAACGCTCTTTGCAACAAAATTGTCCTTCACAATGCCTAAAACTGTCCTGGAATCACGAGAAACCCCTTGGATTTGACGAGCCTCGGGAAATTTGGACTACTCTGAATCTCATCCGCAACGGGCCATGAAAGATTTGCAGATATACTCCACAAGCGGGGGAAATCTTCGTCACCATCTCATGTCTGTGGTGCTGATCAACAGACAGCTGTCCGTGTTCTATTAATACGTGTTGCACTTGTGAATAAACAATATACTACGTAGACTATTGTCATTTGTATTACATTATGCTGAAGAGGTGCGTCGAAGTGTTGAAAGTAATAGTTCAATAATCTATGTACGTACATAGCTGCTATTCTGATTAAAAAGCTCTTAATATATATCATGTGATAAATCGTACCACACCAATGATTAAAATAGTAATCACAAATTAATAATACTACTGAAACGTGACAAAGTACTCGTACATAAACCTCCACAGCCAGTCGTAGCCCGGATAGAAACACTAAGTGGGAGGGAAACGTCACATCACACTATTAAGTAATACTAAACCGATGTCTCCTTGCTGATGCAAGGTTTACGAGAGACGCCCTTAACGGTATTTTTCTAATTTGTGGAATAAATTACAAATATTTATATCAAGAGCTTATTTTCATAAAGAGTTACTATCTGTATACGTATATAGAAGTTACTGTCTGTATACATGGACAATGAGGAAGGTGGCTATAGCTAATACACTAGTAGTGGGAAGGTCGTTTGAATAGGATATCGTAGAAGACAAATTGAAAACGTAGTACCAAGTCTAAAAAAACTATATCAAACCAGACATCTCTCCTATTAGCTCGAAGGCACAAAATGAAAATGTTAAGAAAATTCTTGCAAATGGAAGTTACAGCAACAAAAAATTTATAAACCGTTGGGTTGTAAAATTCTGAACTAAAATTTAGTATCAATGCGTTACAAGAGGAAAAATGTGTCAGAAACAGGAATCAAAATTATGATAATACATCTGATTTCCTGAACTAAGAGGAAAGGTGGGATGAAAGCGAAAATTTTTAATATCTGTAATGGCAAATCATGGAAAAATGTAAATTAGGATAGCGGAGTAGTCACATTAGAGTTGTCACACTTAAGCAAATTAGAGAATGGTCGTAGAAAGAGAGAATGTGGTTCTAAAAAGCACTGGCACTGAAATAATCGTATTTTACTGTGGGCAATCTCGACATTTCTTCCAGTACCCAATTTACTCCAGAAAATATTTTCACTATTTATCCAAAAAACAAAATTAGATAAAAGTAACATTAGATAACTTCTACAATTTTCATTGCGCTCTACATTCCGTTATGAGTTGGTAAACCCAGTTCAGCTAAATATATCAGAAGTACTGCAACGATTAACATATCCAGATTTAAATAGCTCCTAAAACTGCATTTGGTAAATCTTGATTAGCGTGTGTAAGTGTGCCTGAACGAGAGCCGAACGAGGTGGAGCAATATATGAGAATACGGACTTCGTGTTCAGTCTTCCGTTGAACCAGTTTAATTTTGTCATCGTTGTTCTAAAGGTTTCTATGTAAGTATTTTTGCAACAATGTCACAGTCTCTTTTGTACCTTTCTTCTCGAACTTTCTCTTCTCGAACTTTCTAACTGGATGAAGTTCAGTATCCAAAGAGATTTAAATCGTAGAAAAATAAGTTATTGAATCCAAGAACTATGCAATAAAGAGAAAAGTAAATATTCTGACGGTAAGTCAAAGGTAAAAACAATCAATATTAAAAATCATATTTATGTATTAATTAATTAATTAATTAATGAAACGTATGCCAAAATTGAGAATTTAATACGAAGCGTGGACTAAAGTAGTGAAATGTACAATACGAATAAAAATTCCTGACTCATTTGGTATCCGACTATCAGCTACTTTTGACGCATGGCGCCCTGTTTTATGAACAATGGAACTAAGCCGGATTCAGAGACACTCCGCGCACCAGTTTTGCAACTGTTGATCTCGTATGCTGGTTTTTAAATCGTTTGTCGCTTTTTCTACAGAAATGTCAGCCTGGTACATAATCTCCGATATATAAACACGATACGTTAATAAATAAAGTACGAAGACACATATAACAAATTTTATAGGTTTTAGAAACTGTGTCGCACATTAATTTCTTATTTTAAAATAACTGCAATGCCTGAAAGAGCATCAGCCAATACAACTGAAAACAAACCAGCAAAATGGAACGATTATTGCTCATCCTTAGCGAAAGCTGGCACAAGACGAAACGAATGCTGTTGTATACAAGGAGAACTAGGGGTAATGGTCACTAATAAGGGATTACGACAAGAATGATCACTCAGAGCAAAAAGGTCTGATAAACGTGAGTTCTAAAGTGCATATGTTCCGAGCTATGAGGTATACTTCTTCGATACCGTGAAAAACATCTCTTCTACGGCAAGCTCTTGGCTTTCCAGATATTGAGAGCCTCTCTTATGGATCAAAACAAGGGGAGAAAAGTTTAGTAACATGGGCTGTTAAGAGCATACATTAACAGCTGAGAGCAGTTGTTCATATTCGCTCTTGTAAAATGTGTATCTTCTGCCGACGAAGCGCTCGTACCTCTTCAGGTATGCGTTCTAGAGCTCTTGTTTACTTAACAATTTTCATTTGTTGTGGTCTGTACTTACTCCTCCCAAACTATGGAAAGCAAAGACCTTACAGTAAAAGGGATTTGTTTCATAGTGTCCAAGACTAAGAAGTGCTCATAGCTCTTAAGGCATTTTAGAGCCCATGTTTACTATACTTTTTGCTTCAAATGATCGTTTTGGTAATTTATCTGAAAACAGGCCATTCCTCTTGGAACATCCTATACCTCGTGATAATAAATGTAATCCAATTGTTGAGCAGGAAGCAGAAACCTTCTCACTCTTATTTTTTCTAAACTGCAACTGAGAATGAGAAGAAACAAATTTTCAATGTTACTGACGAGAACGCAAACGAGATTAAAGACAGAATTTGCGTCAGAAACGAAAGTTAGAAATAAATAAATAAAGGAACTGGTAGGTATTGAGAATCGAACTAAACTAGTCAAAACTTTTCTAAACACATAAAGCTACAGACGTAGCAGGTGAACAGGAAAACAAACCGAAAACTAAATATATTTATTCTAAAAAGATTTTCAAACTAACAATACAAATTATTCCTTAACGGTTAGAAATAGTAAAAAGACATTTCGTCAGAGGTAGTATGAATAATGCTTTCAAACTCAATCACTCTGAAAACCTCTTCATTGCACAGCATACGCTGGACCACAAACACGTTATACTATATTATAACGCCTATTTTAGGACCCCAAATCAATTATAACTAAAAATATACTTTCATCAAACCTAAATCCCGAATCCATGTTAAATGAACAGGTAGATTTGGCTAGCCATAGTTTAGTAATTTTAGACATTTTTTAAATTTATTTCCCTGTTAATTCATTTACAAGCCCGATCTCTGACAGTGAACGTTGAACATCTTTGGTCGTCTGATGGTAAACTACATCTGTGAAGTGTTTTGCAGTGTATAAACAAGTGCGCGCCTTGAGTGACGTGATATGTGATTACAAAAAGGATAAACAAATGTTTGCTCCTATTAAAACGTTACAAATGTTCTTCCTTGATTATTGTGTAAGTTTTTCCGTGTTTCTCTTCATATTTTCTGTCTTTAATTACTGAAATACAAACCGTACCACCCAACCTTCTCATAACTGGAACGTACATTTGATATCACCTCACCAAAGAACAGAAGTAAATAATGAATGAAGACGATTTACATCTGACGATGGACCCAAAGCGTTCGAAGTGAATTGTATACTTCAATAAAACACGAACAAATTGTGACTGAAGGCGTATTCACTCATACTTCCTGTTCACTGAATACAGTCACGTATACAGCTGCAAAATATAGTTAAAATTCAATACATTTCATCGTTGTGCGCTACCTTTGGAAGTTTCTTTCAGGTTGTACATGCATTAATCATAATATGTCTTCGGTCGCGATATTTTATTTCGGAGAAACACTTTTTTTCCAAGATTTTTGATTTTTTAAGAGTTAAATCTGCTTCAGTTTATGCTTTCTGCAGCTTCGTCTACATATTTATTGTGAGGAGATGAAATGAAGCTGATGAAACTGAAAAATGGCAGTGCATCCTTGGCAATAGAATTGTAGCTCCGAAACAGCTGGAATCAAATAAAAACTAAAATAATGTCAACGAGGATAGTATTTTATTACCGAAATTTGTACCACTTCAGTTATTATTCAGGCAGTATACTTGTCTTTTTTTGCTTAAAAAATCGTTTTCTAACGTCTGAATAAATTGCTAAGCCTGAAAGCCATACTCTGAAAAGACGCAAAAAGCTGGAGCATAGTCTCTTCGTTCCAGAACGCATCTGTTAGTTGGTGCAATGAATATCTCGATATCTAAGGTGCAATTCTCGATATCTAAGGCGTCAAATGTAAAATCCATATCATCAATACAGGTACAGGTGAATGCCACCGATCAATTAGAACGAGGGAGCTGTAGATTTTTTTTCCGAAGGGCGTGACGTCCTTGTGCCAAAAAGAAACTGGAGGCACGTAAGAGACCTCGCTCATACACAGAGCTCGGAACAGAACATGTAACTGGTGCAGTAAAACTAATTACTATTGAAATGAAAGACCAGTAACGTCTCCATCTCGACTGAATGAACCGAATATATCTCTAATTGTAACATTACCTTCATCGCTCACCACGAGTAACTTTGACAGGAAACACTAAGTAATAATCATTCAAGGTACTTAATAATCTGTAAACAGTTACTGATTTTTAAACAGTTTTTGAGTCGAAGATAGCCTAGTAATTACAGGTTTAAAATATGAGACTGCATATTACAAGTGATTCGAAAGCGCATCAACTCATTAAAAGTATGCTAATCTAGTAAAACGGTCTTTCACGATGTTACCAAATCACAAAGAGAAATACAATATGTGGCTGAGAGTAACGACACACTAATCTCCAATGCAGATACTGTACATAGTTCTGAAAAGAATGCATACTATGCAAAAAAAACTAAGAAGTATTTCAAAAACAAACAAATGAAAGTTCTAAAGAAGTGATACATACCTAACTTCTTTGTACTGTAAGTATATAAGATAGACAACTGAGGTATGTTTTTCGTATAACTTGCACAGAAGAACCTGGTTTTATGTCATAATAACGTTATCAATCATATCGCTAAATGTGGGGATCAAAGCATTCAGTAGATTAAACAGTGCATAGTCCCAGAATCTGAGTTGTTCATTGTTGCCATATACTGAGTTGTATTGTTCACAAAACTACTTGGTAATTCTCTACATCGCTTCAAATGTAATTAAGCTTAATCTGTTGTAATAATGTGACGAGTATGGCTACAAACAAAAAACTTTCAGTTGTATAAAAATTCGTTGTAAACAGTGGCACTAATGTACTATTCCACTAAATTTAATGAGAAAAATAGAAAATCTGTAGAAGGAGGGACTATATTCGTTTTTCATGCATCACGTTCTGTAGATTACATAATTTATTAGGTAAGAATACAAACGAGATTTCTTCGTGATTATGAGAGGCACGTAATTACAATAAAATATCAGCTGCGAAAGTAAGAATGACGACGTTCCAATTCCAGCGATGCAGCAAAAACTCAAGTCACAGGAAAAAGAAATAAAACCCATTCGTTTCCTTGCTTCAGTGTGAGAAACGATTCCCGTTCACAGAGAAACATAATAAAAAAAATTATTTCAACTAATTCCAGCTTCGAAATGTAGCTTATCTATGATCTGACATAAACGGGAGCACAACGTACACTGATTCTGTAGAATTATGAGCTATGTCGTAATTACCGTTTTTATGACTCTATACATAGCAACTGACCGTATGTGTTTCCCTTTTTCTTTAACACCCTGGTAGCTGAGTAGTTGATGTGTGCCCATGAACTTTAAGGTCATTTCCTGTAGCACCACTTGATAATGGCTACTCAGCCGAAATTAGCTAGTAGTAGACTAATAAATATTATTAACTGTCGTACGTAAAAAGTGTTGTAATTTCGTGCTGTAAAAGACATTACAGAAATGGTTCATGCGTTTCTGGACAGTTCTTTCATCAGAAAAAGTGAGCCCAATTCATTGTTTAGTCGTCATAAAACTTGGTGGTATCCAGTAACTAATTCATTACACGTTATTTCCAACTATAAATTCTCTGACTATTCGAATCTTTCAGCAATTCTTCCGCATTTTTAAGATAAGGCACCGCTGAATGGATTAAAGCTGGAGGCTCATGAGCAATGAGATTCTACGTATTAACATTCTACTGATCCGATACCACATTTACCTTTGTAGAAGTTGCAGAAAATATGTTTGAGAGCTAACGCATTTCACTGTACTGTCGATCGACGTGTGGTTTAGTGTATCCTGGAATGTTTCGGGATAAAGAATATCAAAATCAGTGAATATACTTACAATGCCCATACGTAATTTTGGAACAGGAATGATTCCTAGTATGTATGGGTCACATCGGAAGATAGATGGCGATTGCAAAACGTACCGCCACTGGAACTGCAATCAGTGGTAATTCTTAGAGTACAGGTAAATTATGGACAAATGTTGTTTCGTACAACCACCAAAATGGACGTAATTCGTAGGCTTGCTGCTAATGTTGATATATTGCTAATTGCGCCCGCCCCCCCCCCCACCTCACCCCTTAATATCTACGCCGGAATTTTGTAATCTTCGTTTTGATGGTTTGTGCTTTTAGAAGTTTTAACATTAAACTGATACCATGTGGCCGGATAAACATGACTGGCATACTCTGATATATTTTAAAAAATCCTACGAAGGAAACCGGAAATTCTAATTGTACGTTACTAGATGGAAAATAAAATTTGGCTTTCATTGTGTCACAGGTTAATTTTAACTAAGGATAAAACTTAATTCATTAATAGAAAGGTCAAGCTACATACTGTGAATGGTAGAAAGAGGCTTGTGTTGGCTTCTTGTCCTATCACCTCAGTAAAACGACAATGTAAAGAAATGCAAGCGCCTCAGAGATGGAGATGAATCCTGATTTGAGACAGAACAGAACCAAAGACAGTTGTGGAAGGCCGCAGATGCTGTTTACTGTCAATGCCGGATTCGGGCAGCTCAATCGATCTTCAAAAGTTTGCCTACAAGACAACTAATTAGTCTATGTTTTACGGCATATGATTCACACAGTATAAAAACAATGTTGTACATTACGCTGGTAGATTCTGTAAGTATCGTCGAAAAATAGCTAACAAATGAGATTCATGTTCACGTCTTTAGCGACGTAATCCAATGAAAACTGTTTTTTCCGCTTTTGTATTGGACATGTGGTACCAACTGACGGAAATGTTCTCACGGTAAAGAGCTCCCTCTCGTTGTAAGTGTAAGCCAGTTCGTTTGAAAATAACATCCTTGCAATAAATGAACTCCATCTTCAGGCGCTGCCCAAGAATGGCTACTCACTCACACGTCAAGGTTGACTAACATTCTATAGGTCGATAACAGTACTGCTTTCGCCCTGTCTCTTCGGAGATACACGAGCAATTCGGATCAAATGTACCGAACCATATATTTTGTTACAAGCGTATTTTAGGAAAAGGACGTATACGTAAAGAATACTTATTTAATAGGCATGTGCGTTACCCACTGGTATTCACATTCTGACAGTAGCCATTTAATATCGTGACAAAATTCTATTGCTATCTTAAGAATAGCATATGGTCGCTTTTGTGAATGAAGGAAAAGAAGTTTCTTCGGGACTGTTCATTGAACAAATACAAAAATGTCTTTCTACCGCAAGAAATCTATAAAATCATGTAATATAAAAGGCGATAAAAAGGCATTTGAATGTCTGTGTTCGGAAAATTGTGCTACAGACAAGGGAAAAGTTTCAGTATGACAATTTAGCGAACAGAATTTAACAGACGCTAAATTCCTTCTTTTAATTCTTTTTTAAAACCAATGTCATAATGTCCTAACACTGATTGTTGGAGGGATCTGAATAATATCCAGTTTTAAGAACAAACTTCTAAATTTTATCTTACCGTAGTGTGTTCGTGTGGTGGATCATGACGAAAGGTTATTTCTTAGTAGGTCTACAACATTAATTAACCGTGGGAATATAAGATTATCCTTTACCTAATGGAAAATTCAGACTGAATTATTTGGAAATATCAGTAGATAGTGGAATTCCTTCTCTTGAGACCAGTTTGATCGTAAATACTTAAAACGACAGATGTGCTTTGAGTAAGCTGGCATTTTCATCGAATAAGAAAACACATTTGTACGAAGCACTAGGTATACGAGGAATAGCAAACGACTGGTTCCAATCTTACCTCGTAAACAGTGTCCAAAAGGTAGAGATCGTTCACACATTTGGTTGCCATTAATTTTTAGTAATATGATTGTCACGCAGCACAGGTGTTACTCCGAGTAGTGTATTAGGTTCAATTCTGTTCGTAATATATCAGTGACTTTCCAGACAGTGTAAGACATGGACAAAAAAAATACTCTTCGTGGACGACACTATCATCGCAGTCACTGATAAAACACCAGAACTCCCGTTACAGAAAGCAAACGAAACGGTTTTTACGATTGGATAGTATAGAATAAATTAACATTGAACAAAAAGAAAAACATTATGCATTTCACCATAAAGAAGGTAAACAACTCTTTTGTATTACACATAGATGATAAATCTACAGATTGTGTTACAGACAAAGTTTTTAAGGATGAATATTGATTGACAGTCATGGAATGAACACACAAAGATACTGTCAAGAAAAGATATGAGCATGTTATGAAAGAAAAGAATATTAGGGTTTAACATCCCATCGACATCGAGGTCACTGGAGGCGGAGTACAAGCTCGGAATGTTTCAAGGATGGGTAAGGAAATCGGTCGTGGACTTTCAAAGAAATCATCCCGGAACTGCTTTGAGCGATTTAATGAAATCACTAAAACTTAAGTGTTGTTGGCCAGGAGCGAATTTGTCCTTCAGAATGCGTGAAATTAGGATTTTATCGTAGTCTGTAATAGTCAGTTTCCTGTGGTAACTTACTATTCCTTAGTACACTCAATTTTTAGCTATAGGATCGTTTTCTGGGGTTGAAGGCATAAAATATGGATACATGTTTTAAAGGAAATAATAACTAGAAGTAGTAGTCGGGCTCACTGTAAACCGATATTTAAAAAGCTGTGTATCGATACTGCACCAAATGAGTACATCTACAAACCCGGTGTGTGTATTAGGGAACACATTACTAAGTATTTCACTAACAGTTGCATACATAATACTGGAACAGGAGGCTATTTGAACTTACATTTACCAAGGAACAACAAACAAAAACGTCGATCATTTTCAATCACAGAATAAAATTGTGTGATAAACTCACAAAAAAATTAAAAAAGATAAATAATAACCCCATGTCAAAGAAGGCAGCTACAATATGCTTTATATGTAACACATACTGCACTATTATAGATCATTTAGAACACTCACAGTAGTATTTAATAATGAAAGTGGACAACTACGACACACTGCAGCTTTACACTGCATGATCACGGTATAATTATTTTAGAAGAAAGTCCTGTGTCAAGGGCTTAAGCGCAAGTCAGTAATGTCTCATCATTCTGCAATTTGCATGAAAATACTGTGAGGCGATGTGGCCACTTCGAAGCATTTTTAAAAACTTTTCTTATGTCTTGACCACACTTTTATTTTTCCAACAACACCTTACGCGTTTCTACTTATCGTCATTTTCAAAGGCAGTGTAATGTCAAACATGCAAAATTTTTCATTGGATACGTTGTCTCAGTCACGAGACAAGTGCAAACTCTTATCATTCTCCTGAGTTCCACATCATGGGGGATGCTGAGTCAGTTTTTCAGGTGAACAGAGGACAGGACATGGAGACTTGCCTACACTATAGTTGCATGTCTGCCGGTCTGGAGTCAGTTTTCCTAACCGACTGGAGTAAGTGAAAGGGGCATAATACCATGTTCATGGTCCAGGAGTCACCAGCGGTGTCCACAATGTAGCAACAATAAAACGTAAAACTATGTTTTGCATTTTAAGTTATTCCAAGCAAAGTGTGCATAAATCAAAGAACATTGTACAACTGGATCAACAGAATGGGGCAATGGAGCTGATGAGACATTGATCTCATATACGAAAGGCTGAAGTCTGGTCAGTCCGGCCATCCCTACATAGGTCTTTCGTGGTTTTACAAGATCATTTCAAGAAAATTCCGGGATGGTTCCTTCACGAAGGTCACGGCAACCGACTGTCCTGTCCTCATAAAGGTGTAGATATATTTTTAGCTATTGATTTCCACTGTACCACCATTGACAATTCCTGTATCACTGTGAGATGGTCTTTGTATGAATAAATAAATGTGGTATGTTCACTTACTCACATGATATTTTTAAGGATCATAAGACAGGAAAATACACAACAAACGTGTACTTCTTAGTTTAATGTTGATACTGCTATTTCACGTCTTTGTAAAGAAGATCGTACAACGAAACTACCGCTGGATCAACAGTAGACTGCTGGATTGGACGAGAATAGGTCTTGGTACCATAGGAACGCAGAAATTAGTTGCCGTACAGCACAAATACTGCGTCTGATATTATTTTATAAATTAGGATGTGAAAGCGAATTTTTAAAAAATACATATTTAAAAAAAAAACTTCATACAACGAAGGCAAGAGTGCAGAGAAAATACTGAAGTCGGTGTTATTAAGTCTATGTAATTCGCTTCACAAGAATCGAATTTCCGCATTTGAAATTTTCAGTGGAACGCCAATGTGACCAGGACATCTGCCTAAGAAAAGGCTAACCAAAATGTCCCACATGCTGGATGTTCCAATGAGAAATGAAGAAGCATTAGTGTCTTACTATTGCTAGCAACTGTAAATCTGCGCTGGTACAATCAATCATTGCTTCAGAGTACATCATTATCGTAAATAAAGGAAAGACCCTAATGTCTCAGGAACATAACTGTATATAATTAATTGATAGATATTTATTTTGTATTACTGTCACTGATTCTTTGTCACCTTTTTTCCACCAACAACAACTCTTGTGGAATCAAGCTATGTTGATGTTCGTAATGTGTGTCTACAATCTACTCTCTGGCCTCACAATCTTTTATAACGTGAGCAATGAATTCGTACCTATTTTGTACATTTTACCTGTGAATTTCTTTCCTGCATCCAAGCCCAAAAACAACAGCGTAGAATAGACATAACGGCTGTATGTGAACTCAAGTGGTCAATATGACAAACGCGGTGAGTCCCAAGTGATAATATTAGTAGAAGCATTAAGAGCAGAAAACCATTTTTTCCCTTCAAAATGATCCACCTCATTGCTTTTTAAATTAATTTAATGTATTTGTCAAGTTCCATGGGACTGTAAGAATCGCAGCTACTTGGTCACAGAACTAGTCAGTACACAGTACATAACTTACAGAATACTAATTAGGAAATTTACAAACAAAAGAAATTGAAAAATTAGGAAAAAGTAAAACAGTAAGATAGAATACATAATTAAATAAGACATTACAGAGGAAAGCTCTCACATACTGTGAGCAGAAGAATTGTGTGACAATCAAGACTTTCAACTTAGAACGGAAGGCTTGGGTTCATATAAGATGTTTTCAAATCTGGTGGAACCTGTTGGAGATGAAACCTGTATCATGCTTATGGAATTGTTATACAAGCTCATCCAAGAGCATATCGTTTTTCCGTTTAGTGTGCACTGAATGAATATTGTGGTCCCGTCTGAATGAGTTAGTATTATCAACAACAAATCCCATGTTCGAGAATATGTAGAGGAATTGCAGGCTTAGAATTGCGAAACACCTTAACAGAAGCTTACAAGACGATGACAGCTGATGAAGCAGACCTATCTGAGCGCCCTTTTCTGGACTAAGAATATTCTTGATAAGTACACAGAGTTGCCCCAAACACTATGTCTCCGGATGGTCACTCTTGTTCGTTCCAATGACCAGGAGCGCTTAGGATCCGTTTTTGTTACCTTTACAGCGTTAAATTGCCGTAAATGTACTCGAACCTGATAAGAAGTTGTTCTCGGGTTTTTGGGAAATTGATCTGACACGAAAGCGGGGTACTTGATTATTAGAAAATATTCTAAGGTATCCACGCCAAAGCACAGAGGTGACACAATCAGAAGAAAATGCGATTTTCTTCCAAACACGATGCTGTCATTCACGTCTTCGAGGTAGTAGAGTTATCACCCTGGTGCAAAGAGCGTCAAATTCTGATACGATACCATACTTCTTGAAACATCAACAACTGCGATAATTTGGCCATCGAATAACACACACTGTCCACGTTCAAACTGCTAGAAACAGCGCCACACCGTTACCGAATATCTTTGCCTGAAAACGTGCAAATTAAACAGACTTTACCGTTAATTTGCCAGAACCATACATGAATTCCACAGTGAGACTTCCATAAAATCTACTTCCATTGCTTCACGGTCCTTGCATATCTCTAAGCGAAATTCCCCACTCCTTTTCGTGATGGTGGATCTGGCCTGTTGCACAGTTATAAAAACGTAGTTGCATCTCAGATCGTTCCATTACTAACCTGTGTGCCTCAGCAGCAGTGGAATTTGTCTGCAACAGTTTGTAAGAATGTCCGACGACTGGTTCGCACAGTATACGTCAACGATCGTCGGTCTCTTAAGCCAACCTGAGCAACAATTAGGTTTAGTGCTTTCCTGATTCATCAGTTTGACAATGAGATCACCAACAGGGAACCTGAACACGTGAAACCTCGCGATGGTTCTCTGACGGAATGCTCAAACTTGTGGGCCCATACAATCATCCCTCATTAATAGCCAGTTCTCTTCGTCCACTGATCCTCATACAAAACACGCTATAATATTGTACCTGGAGGCGCTTGAGTGGATAGTCTACGACGTTCGGCTCCCCCCACTCAAACCCCCCTCCCCCCGTAATAGCCCGTATCACAGAACATTCTTCAAACTAGTGTTGTACTGTCACACTGCATACGCATAATTTAAACACCAAATGCTCTTATGGTAACAAACTGCACAGACATGACGCAGTATACGTATTACAACGCAGAACTGTAGGCTAGACTGTGATAATATTTCCTTGGATGGATCTTGGTTATTGTGACTTATTTGTTGCATAGCCTGAGTTCTAGGTTAGGCGCAAGATGACAAGTTGGATGTGAGATAGCGAAGCCAACCAGTATGAATTCGAAATGAACTTCGTGATAAAAGACTGATCTGTAACCTGGCTTGATGTTTATGTTGGCGGCATACTTAATGCACTTTTCTCGTTCATTCAAAGTAAATCTGCGAGGTTATTAACAAAAAAAACTTTATTAGATCATACACGTAAGTAGTATCTGACATTTTGCTGCATGTTATGTACGAGCATACTCATACACCGTACATAGACCTGGAAATAGGCAAGGTGGAGGAGCTGGTAGGAATGTAACTTTCACCGGACTATAAGAGAAGCAGTGCGGCGCAGACGTTTGTGGCTGCAAGCACCGGTGGGAAAAGTGTGGCGGTGCTGCACCGCAACCTCTGTGCTAGGCTAGGGGGAAGGGATCGATGCACGGACCTCCGCAATAAAGGGCACAGTAGACACGGGCAAAGTCACGCATTACGCACAGCGTGCACGGTAAGCCAGAGTGCAGCAGCAAGTGTGCACCCCAGGCCGGAATGAGCCGGCCGGTCGATAGCCCGGGCAGCAACCCACGAGAGGCGTGTAGGTGCCAGAAACAGCTGACGGCGCTGGCGGAGGGCGTGGTGGGACGGACTTACCTTAATATCGGTGCCGACGTCGGGTGCAGGCCTCGGCGATCCGTCGAGTGACGCTGGTATCCAGATCCGCGTTGGCTTCGCCGCTCGCCACTCACAAACACACTTACAGCGCGCACACACCGTTTTCTATACCGGCCAAGGTGTCCTGATTCGGTCCTAAGAGATCACACGCGGAAAGACGGAGAAAGGAGTAGAGCAGTGGCGAGATGGTGCGGTTCTACTGCTACCAAAGGCTCTCAGCGTCTCCTAAACCTAAACACTTAACAGTAGATGATCTTATTCGTAAATTCGTTTTGATGATGACAGGGAATACGACATAGGCAAGAAGAGAATAAATCGCTTATACGACTATATTAGAGAGCAGTAGTGTACCTATAGCGTCACAAATGTCACTCGAGATCAAAGTTCGCGCAACGGGACTGAGCCCTGGCGAGATCTGTATTCGCTGCCGAAAATGACAATATCTCTGATACTGCGGCTGGCGAGGTCGAGCGCGCTGGCCAGCACTAGACACAACTTGCGAAAGCCGGCCCTGGGAGAGTCGGTATCGACCGAGTGCAGGACGCAGCAACAGTGACTGTTCATGAAGACGAGGAGCAGTAGTAGCGACATTAACGGGGCTGCAGGGGCGGCGGTTCCCGGCTCAGAGCTGGCTGCAGGGCTGCGAGGCCGGCGGCGCAGCGTCGTCGGCACGGCAGCCGCCGCAGCTGTCCATTTGACAAGATGGAGGCGCCGGCCCGGCGCTGCGGTCGTCTCCAGCCGCCGTCTGGCGCCGGGCTGAGATGTTTACGCGGGGAGCGGTCGCGCGCGGCAGTCGCGAGCTGCTCTGCTCGCTCCGGCTGCCGAAGACTCCTCCGTGGGGCGACGGCGGTCACGTCACGCGCGGCGGCGGTCGCAGCGGCGGTGCAGCTCCGGCGCGGCGCTGCTCGGCGAACAACCGACTGCCGCCCGCGGTCGCAGGCCAGCCACTTGGGGCGCTGCCGTCGGCGCCGACGCGAACAGGTGACGTCCGCGGGCAAGGGCGTGCTCCACTGCGCTCTGGCGGCCCTACTGCTAACTACAATTTCTGTTCGGCCGTTGAATTTTGAGTACCAGGCTGAGGCGCACAATTGATATCCCTGATGCTTAGACAACTTTGTGTATCATACCCATATGAAAAGTATCGCAGCCAGTTACAATTTAGTCCGATGCACAATTTACTGCCAGAAATAGTTTCAGGGTGAGGCCCATCTTCAAATGGGGGACGTATTCTGTGCATCAGGTTAGCGAAAGCTCGATTAAGTTTGCGTTGATAAATTTATAAAAAGTGTATATCTGTTAACATCGAGTATAGGATTAAGTGTCAGGAATTCTTTTCTGAAAGTATTTGTATGAAGTGTAGCCATGTATGGAATTGAAACATGAACGATAAATAATTCAGACACGAAGAGAATAGAAGCCTTCGAAATGTGGTGCTACAGAAGAACGTTGAAGATTAGATGTGTAGATCACATAACTAATGAGGAGGTACTGAACCGAGTTGGGGAGAAGAGAAATTTGTGGCACAACTTGACCAGAGGAAGGGATCGGTTGGTAGGACATGTTCTGAGGCATCAAGGGATCGCCAACTTAGTATTTGAGGGCACCGTGGAGGGTAAAAATCGTAGAGGGAGACCAAGAGATCAATACACTAAGTAGATTCAGAAGGATGTAGGTTACAGTAGGTGCTGGGAGATAAAGAAGCTTTCACAGGATACAGTAGCATAGAGAGCTGCATCAAACCAGTCTCTGGACTGAAGACTACAACAACATCAATTTATATCTCTTTCACAATCTGTAATAATAACGATTTGCATAGATAATGGTATTAGTAAGAATGTGCTTACCTGATAATTCGTCAGGTAATAATGGTCGTATGTTGCTCTGTTACCAAAGTGTAAATAATGAGAATACCTTAAAAGAATATTTCTGTATTGCAATTCGGAATAGTTCACAGAAGGCATTTTGTCTTGCTATTTTTAAGAGAGAATTCCTACTCTGGTGAGCGAACAACACGTAATTTTGAGAAGAAACGTATGTTTTGAATTATTTATGGATAAACGAATTGACAGGTCTTCGAAACAGACTGTTTGTAAACATTTCTCACACAACTGTAACTCTAAACTGCTTCTCTTTTTCCGTGTGTGTATCGCGAGTTCACAGCCTCGACGTTTTTTGGAATGAAAACATTGCCCAGGTAGACTGTATTCTTTCTGTTATCTATACATCTACCAGCCGACATAAAGAGAAAAATCTTTCTATTTGTGTCGGCTAATAGACGTAGCCACGACAATAATGTATTGTTTTTGTTTCTGTGCCACACGCACACACACACACACACACACACACACATAAAGAGAGAGAGACAGAGAGAGGTAAAATGTATTCCTGTCTACACGTACAGCGACATATCATAATGTGTAATGAAGCTGGAAGCTTAAGATAAATGTGTGAAAATAACCAAAGGTTGAAATTGGCCATCGCATTGATAATTTTAAAAAAATAAAGCCTATCTGGACGTTTTTTCATACCCTAAACTACTTCAGTTTGTGCTTATGGTTCCATCTCTAAGATACACATGTAAGTGCATAGTAATAGTGAAACGAAAGTAGCTTATGAATGTATCTGATATCTTACTGAGGAGAATATTTGTGCTTCTCACTGACTCAGTTTGTGAAATGTAGTAAATAAATGTATTAACCAATAGTGAATTATGTTATTTGCAATAATGCGTCTTCTTCCTTTTCGTTAAGCGTACTGATCATGGTGAAAAGTATTAGTTAAACGTGTCAGGCAGAAGAACGTTTTCGATGCGGATTATTTCAAGCGACAAAACTGTATTACATAAAATCATGTCTGTCTGGGATACTTGATATCAGTTTTAACACACTTTTCACAGTTTTTATCACCTTTTGCCGCATAAAGCAACGATATATCACAGACTTTTAGTTCCCAGAGTTGAATCTACTGAACAATAGAGATTGCCATAAATTTATCCATGGAGTATGAAGAAAGGAACGAAAGAACAATAAAAGATGGAGTGATAGTATGGAAGGAATAAGAAGTTAATGGAGAAGAATTCTTATCTAAGGAAATACGTCATGCTGCACCATTCTGAAATATATATCGATGAAAGAAGCAACTAATAAAAGCGTTTCTGAAAAAAAGCTACAGAATGAGAATCAAACGATACATCAACTTGAGTAAACACTACACTTCTGAATCGTTCGTCGCTAACAGTCTCGAGTGCTCTCAAGTTAAGATTTAAGAATGAAGGAAGGCATAATATATGACGACACTGCTACTTGAATAACAGAGAGTGTCCCTTTTAAGAGTCATCAGTCTGCTTGAAGATAGACGTAAAACCATCCCGAAGAAGCATACTTACAACATTTGTAGAACCAGATTTAAGGCCGACCGAGGTGGTCTAGCGGTTCTAGGCGCCCCAGTCCGGAGCCGCGCTGCTGCTACGGTCGCAGGTTCGAATCCTGCCTCGGGCATGGGTGTGTGTGATGACCTTAGGTTAGTTAGGTTTAAGTAGTTCTAAGTTCTAGGGGACTGATGACCACAGCAGTTGAGTCCCATAGTGCTCAGAGCCATTTGAACCCTCAGTCTGCTTTTCTCTGGTATTTCAATAGGTATTTATAATTTCGTTTATACAGTGTTTCACCCCAAATAAATGCTGTTCATCAAGTCTTTTATGCGACACGCACCGTCGACGGAAAACTTTGGTTTGCTTACCATAAAAAAAAGAATTTTAAAGCGGAATTTTACATGGCCGTTCGACATAGTGGACCGAAGTTAGTCTAGAGCGATATTCGTTTTATCGATATGTTTTGACAGGGAACACCTGTGCTCATACAGTGACACGCATGCTGCCCTCACTGTTGCCGCCATGCACCAGTGCTGCTCAGTGGCTGCTGGAGTATCCATTATTATTCGCGATCTCCCAATTTATCTCGACGCCACTGATTAGTGGTGTACTTCTGGGTGCTCTGCCGAGTAGTTTCCATATCAGCACAATAGTTCGACAATCGGACCAGACGTGTTCTTTACGTACTGCAGCCTTTGCTGTTAAGTTTATTCACTGTATAGACCCCAACTAGACTGCTAACTGTTGTTGGTCTCGCAACGCTATTTATAGCCGAGTTCGATTCACGATGCTGCCCTCTGCCAGGCGCTTAAATGTGATTTGCAGAGTATCCATGTTGATGTAGATACATCCTTTGATGCTCTTCTGTTTTTATCTCTCACACTGCAATTCCGTGAATATTGTCAGTTCTCGAAATACTGTGCACAAAATGGAAACAATAACTGATCAGAAAGCCCGGAAGTAGACCAATATGGTTATCCATCGTCTTTGATGTCCGTATTAATACAAATCGATACAACGAAGATCGCGTTAGACTGATACGGGACAGCTCTATCGAATGGTCACGTAAAATTCCGCTTTAAGATTCATTTTGCTTATTATCTGTAGCGAACTAAAGCTCTCCGTCCCATTGGGCATCACATGAAAGATGTGATAAGCAGCATCTGCTTAGACTGACGCCAGTCACACACATCAAACACAAATTTGTAAATACTTGTCGAGACATAAGAGAAAACGCGCCTAGCGACCCTTATGAGGGACGCCCTCTACAGTCGTGTGACAACGGAAGTGCTTTTAATGACTAAACGATGTTAGTTTTCAGGATGAAATTTTCACCCTGCAGTGGAGTGTGCGCTGTTATGAACCTGCCTGAAAGACTGCAACTGTGTGTCGGACCGAGACTCGAACTCAGGACCTTTGCCTTTCAGGGGGAAGAGCTCTACCAACTGAGCTACCCAAGCTCGACTCACGACCTATCCTCACAGCTTAACTTCTGCCGGTACCTCGTCTCCTACCTTCCAAGCTTCACAAGAGCTCTCCTGCGAGAAGCTTGGAAGGTAGGAGACGAGGTACTGGCAGAAGTTAAGCTGTGGGGACGAGTCGCGAGTCGTGCTTGGGTTGCTCAGTTTGTAGAGAACTTGCCCGTGAAAGGCAAAGGTCCCGAGTTCGAGTCTCGGTCCGGCACACAGTTTTAGCCGGCCAGGAATTTTCAACATTAGTTTTATTTGCTATAGACAAATGAGGCCTAACTGTTCTTTAACGTAAAAATATTCACTCGTAAATAATTGCTTTAGCAACTAATCATCGTACTTTCGCTACTCCTTCTCCTTCGGACACAAACTTCTTCTAAATCGAGTCTTTTCCAAACTTTAAGGGGAACCATGCTTACATAGCATGAAAACGATGTAGCAAGCTGTTAACACTAAAGCTATAAATCTCGTTTGTGTCTATACTGAGATACGAGACAAAATAAAGGAGATTCTTTGTCAGATATTTATTTTCTGAACGATCTTTCATCTATTAGACACCTTATATGCGTGGTGACGTTTGTACATTATATAATGACACTCTTCGACTAGTGCAATAAATTTTTTCCAATGCATTCAAAAAACGCCAACATTTACAAATAAAATAAAATAACTTTTCTAATGGCGATAATCATTTACTTCCTATATACTTTATCTGTAGTGTGTCTAAGTAGTGGAAAATAAGTTCAGAGTATATGAAATGATGTAAGTAATTACGTTGTTGGGAATCGTATACTTCTGTGAGAACCACACCCTACCTATATTGTAACGCAGCCAGTATTGAAGTGCTTCGCTTCCATTGGACGTTTTGAATGTTCTTACTTTTTCTTCGTGTTTTCTGACTTACGATTAAAACTTCATCCCCTCCCAGGCCACCTACTCTTCCATCGAATGCCGCAGTTGCGTATGCGCGTGCCATCTGGTGACGGCGGCGCCTAACTACCGCAAGATGGCGGCGAGGCGCCAGCAGCACTGACGGCGCGGTTCAATAGGACGCGGGCACGGCCTCCCCTTCTGCGCACCCCCCACAAACGCGCGCGCGGAAAACGGGAAGACGAGGCTGGAGGGCCGCGGAGGGGCTGACGGCTTGTCGGCGTAACAGAGGGGCTCGGCAGATTAATATTTCACGCGACTGGATCTGCGGCGGCTGCTCACCGGGAACGGGGCCCGGCGCTCTCACGCGGCACCTCTGGCGTGCCACGGAATGAACATTTCTCTGTCGACGAACGTAAGGTTTTGCAGGAATTGTAGCTCTCCACTGAAAACAAAGTATATTATATCTGGTGTCCAAATATGTTTTGGTGAAAGTTTTCCAGTGTCAGCGGGTTTTCACCTTTCTTTTCGCACATCTGCATTTTCGGTTCTCGCCGACTGATACAGATCGTACAGAACAGCAAAGCTTACCACGTGCTTAATGTGATTGCAAAATTTATTGAGCAGGTGTAGTGAACGTCACGTGAGGTAAACATTATAGGAAAAGAATAAAAGGAGAACGTCACTCACTCACATTGCTATCAATTCTTAGCTCAAATTTTCGTATTTACCGCAGACGGAAACCTTATCTGCAAGGCGGGCTGTGTTAACATGTTTTTATGATCTGTTTCGATAGCTTCAATGGATATCACTAGCAAAATTTCCATAGCCGACGACTAATTTGTGAGTCTCCTCAAAATAATAAGAAACCGTGTAGAAAGATTTAATCTGTGAATTAAATGAAAAATTTAAAAAAATCATTAATAAAATTCCGTTAGTTACTGCATTTCAAGCATTAGTACACTCGTCATCCGGATTTACTCGTTAACTACACTAATAACAAGAGAGAGTACACAAAGATAGACAAACTCTCTTTACAAAGCATCCATCGCAAGTTTGTAGCGTAGCTCCATTGTTCTTCTTTCATTTAAAGGGTAGGTCGCAGAAACAATGAAGGAAATTAAAGTAATTTTCAAAAATAGCACAAAGGTGTGTGGGGAGTCTATCTGTTGGAAACAGAACTATTTCTAGAAGTAGTTTTAAATGGAATGACCAGGTCAACAAGCATAGAATTTGGTTGGATGATAAACAATGTTAAGGAGCAATTGGAGAAGATCAGCAGACAGAGATTTGTGAATTCCTAAACCTAAAAATTGTAGAAGAAGGAAGACTTTCACGTTGTTGGGAGCATGGACGCCATTGTAAGAATACTGTAACAGCCTTCATCAGCCAGGTGATCCAGAATACTGAAACAGCCTTCATCACCCGGAGTGATCCAGAATACTGAAACAGCCTTCATCACCCGGAGTGATCAAGAATACTGAAACAGTCTTCATCACCCAGAGTGATCCAGAATACTGAAACAGCCTTCATCACCTGGAGTGATCAAGAATACTGAAACAGCCTTCATCACCCGGAGTGATCAAGAATACTGAAACAGCCTTCATCACCCAGAGTGATCCAGAATACTGAAACAGCCTTCATCACCCGGAGTGATCCAGAATACTGAAACAGCCTTCATCACCCGGAGTGATCAAGAATACTGAAACAGCCTTCATCACCCAGAGTCATCCAGAATACTGAAACAGCCTTCATCACCCAGAGTGATCCAGAATACTGAAACAGCCTTCATCACCCAGAGTGATCCAGAATACTGAAACAGCCTTCATTACCCAAAGAGATACCAGCTACCTGCTTGAGAATGAGAAATTTGTTACTACAGCAGTACGAATACCACGGAAAGTTGTGATACTGAAACTGGATGTATCTGAAATATGATACCACAAAAGCATCTTAAAGTTAACAAGACAAAGTAGGGAATGAAGAAGGTCCAGAAGCAATAGGCAAGGGTCGAAGTTTACGGGTAGTCTGTAATAGAAGACACTGCAGAACACAGGAACATCTCCTACAGTAGTTCACTCGGAAATGGATGGAACCATAGAGCAGAAATTGATATAGGGAGGACAAAAATTAAATATGTAAAATTTGTTTGCCATGTCGGAGAGCAGGGACGAGCGCATTTTGTAACAATCTACTCTTAGGGGCTTCGCACATACGGAGACCCTGCCTGATAAAAAAAGTTATGCACCAAGAAAAAGATGCAGAAACGAAATGAAACCACATGTTTTGACAGGCTATGTGATGTTATTTCAGTGATTACAGAATCAAGTCAAATTTACAGAGCCACTTATCGTTATGACGAGTGATGAACTTAGTTTTGGTTTACCCACAAAGCATGTGTCATTTGGTAAGTGTCAGATCACTGTGCTGGACAAAGATGCAATATGAACAGGCCCGAGCCAAAAAGAGATATGTAAAAAAGGAAACATGAATATTTATCTATCTTCTAATGTTTCTTTAGACGATACCAATTTTTTGACTCTTCATCTATCTGTCTTTCCCCGTCCATGTTTCTCGATGGACGTGTGGATTGAGTGAGCTGTGTGTGTTTCAGTAAACGTTTTTGACAATTTATCTGCTGCAAAGGGACGCAATTTCTTTCATTTCTAAAGCATTCCGCCAGGAAACCATGACTATACCTGGAAACACGAGAATCTACAGTCTTCTAGAACAACGGCGACCGCAATCGTGACTGAATTTACAGCGAACTTAGACGCGTGAATTGTTGCTGATGAAAGTATCCACCAGCCACACAGTACTCGAAATAATCCACATTGTTTGCACATCCCTTACGTAAACAGTGTGTTAGCAACTAACATAACCGGCGACCGTAAAAAGGACGGTACTAGGTATACATAACTGAAGTAATTAAAATGTATGAAACGTGTAAAAATTTTCCATTGTATTAATTATCTTTTGTTTTCTTTCTTGCGTGAAACGAATAATGTGTTCAAGAGACGCGGCAAGGATCACGAAAGAAGGATATGCATGGGCGGAGAATTAGGTTTGTGTGGTAACTACCAGAGAAAGAAATTGTGAAACCTGTCGAACTTCAGCTTGCATGGCTGCGCTTGGTAGTGCCTCACTCGTATCTAATAGTGGTAATAGTACCTCTCCCTCCTCATCCTAAAAATTGGAGCATTTTAAATCATAGTAAAATTGTATATTTATCATTTTTTTTTTTTTTTTTTTTTTTTTTTTTTTTTTTTTTTTTTTTTTTTTTTTGAGTACGTATTCTGAATGCGTGTAAGTGTGGCAACTATTAGTTGCCGTGTATGTTCGCAACTAGTCACAGGATACTTAAAAAATTTCTCACAATAATTAGGAGAAAGCTATTCATTTTAAAATTTTGCAGGTAGTAAATCACAAGGATAGAAATGGATACAGCAGGTAAAACCATTGTTGACAATTCAGTAATTAATGTACAAGCACAAAACGTCGCCGCAACTAACGCGACGACAAATGACAGTGAGAGTGGAAACGTCGCGAATATTATTTAAGGTCAGCTATGATAGAGGGTAGCAGTGTTGTGATTAATGATATGATTTTACTTACGGTGGACGAAAGAAATTCATGAATATCGCCGGAAAGCATTTTTTTCACATGAACCTCGTGAAAAGCGCGGTATTCAGATTCTAGTAGATCTAAAATTTCCGTATCGGGCGAAATGGACCCGAATGTAATCAGATACGACTCAGTATACCCCAACACTGATCCAACTTATGCAAGGGATAATGAGAACTTTTAATGATTTCAGGAATGAACAAACACAAAACCTTAGTGATCTAATACCAAAATTTAATAATTTGACATAAAATATCGAAGAATCTTCAAAACAACAAACACAAACATGTAATTTTCGGAATCATGTTACACAAAAATTTGAGGAACTTTCATGTGAACAAATGCAAAAATTTAATTACCCAAGTAAAAAGTTGTGCACTGATCGATCAAATGGTTTAACATGTAAGTTGACCGAAAAGGGAAAGGAATTAAAGGTGGAGTAATTCGCAGATCTTTCTCAGGAAATAGATAAGCTACATAAAAAGATAGCGGATGTTGACAAGAAACAGGAAGAAATGACAGGTAAGCTGAGGAAACGACCGACACACAGATTAAAATGCAGTGTTCTCAGTCAGAAATCAATAAAAGTGTAAAGCAGATGCAAGATACTATTACCGAGCTGCAAACCATGTGTTAAGATTTGCCTGTGGACTGCGGAATAGAATGATTTAAAACTGAGCAGTAAATTCGTAAAGAAAACCCAAGAAAGTTGATAAGGATGTGAAGAACTTAATGGAGAAAGACATATAAGGATTACTAGATAAGTATACGACACTAGCGCAGAAGGTACTTCAATAGCATAAAACTCATGTGCAAGGGGGCCAACGGCCTTGCCACAGCGGTAACACCGGTTCCCGTCAGATCACCGAAATTAAGCGCCACCGGGCTAGGCTAGAACTTGGATGGGCGACCATCCGGTCTGCCGAGCGCTGCTGGCAAGCGGGGTGCACTCAACCCTTGTGAGGCAAACTGAGGAGCTAATTGATTGAGAAATAGCGGCTCTCGTCTCGGAAACTGACATATGGCGGGGAGAGCGGTGTGCTGACCACATGCCCCTCCATATCGCCTATGAGTTGAGGATGATACGGCGGCTTGTCGGTACCGTTGGGTCTTCATGGCCTGTTCGGGAGGCGTTTATGTGGAAAGTGGTCGAATAGGTACTCAAGAAGAAGGAAAATGAACTAATTGCCAGGGCTGAATCGGGTTTAAAGGTAGCGGAAGAAAAATTGCGGTTCAAAAATGGTTCAAATGGCTCTGAGCACAATGGGAATCAACTTCTGAGGTCATTAGTCCCCTAGAACTTAGAACTAGTTAAACCTAACTAACCCAAGGACATCACACACATCCATGCCCGAGGCAGGATTCGAACCTGCGACCGTAGCGGTCGAGCGGTTCCAGACTGCAGCGCCTAGAACCGCACGGCCACTTCGGCCGGCAAAAATTACGGAACAGTTTAACTAGTGGAAGGGATTTCACAAAGGAGACACTAATCGCTAGCAGCCAGATGCAGTCTGCCAGTATCGAGAGCTACAATACCTATCCCTCGTTTGCCAGTAGTCATTTAGATGGAGAGGAAGGTGAGTATAAATGCAACACGCAAAGCCAGTGGTAACACCAATTGTACCGGCGTATACAGAGCATACCCTGTGCAGCCAAATAATGCAACGGCAATAGCAGACGACACCTCCTGCCTGTCTGCTCTTCTAGCTGACGAAGGGTTTCTGTGGAATAGGCAGTTTCCGATTTTTACTATAAAGGGTAAGAGAACGCAACCCTGGTATGTATCATCGCCTTCCGTAACGTGTTACCACGCAGAAGGATCGAGGCACAGAAGATCAGGTTCTTTGTGGGGTACACCCAAGGCGATGCTTTATATGGGCAACCGATACGGCGGAGTGGTGCCCATACTTACTAACAGTTTGAGAGTGCCTTCTTGAACAGATTCTGGTCCATAGCAGCCCAAGAGAGGGTAAGGCGAGAGGTATTTAATCCAACACCATTCAGTAGTAAACATGGAGGACTACGAAAATATTTTGAAAAATCCCTAAATTAACAAGGTATTGGACAAATCCAGTCCCTCATATGGACATGCCAAAAATACTCAAAAGTCGCTTACCAACATATATCAAGGTAAAATTAATGACAAAAACCGAGAAATATGTGGAACATTTTTTATCTGTTCTGGATACAATTGACCTGATTTATGAAGAGCGGCAGTGAGAACCCCAGAACAATAATGTGCAAACCGAACTTCTGCGAAATGGCGATTCGCAAAGAAGCAACCGTGAAAGCAATCAACACAGTGGCCTCCCGTACCACCCCCATAAGAATAAAGCCACAAGATTTAACTGTGGTAACTGGTGAAACGAAAAACACGAACAAGGTTTCACAAGGAAATCACGCTCTAATTACAATGGACCAGCATATACTGAAGAGAGGAGCTTCGGACAACAGATTCAACATGTAACCCCGGTGGGCAGTAATCACTAACATAATAACTGACAAGACCGACAGGTGGTAGACGAGCAGACGGTCCTCCTGCTGGTAACTACAACCAGCAGAACAACGATTATGTACTGGACGGAGGTTAAGGTCAAAGAGAACATAATTCATGAAGATAAAAGGCCACATTATGCGTATAGTGGAGGTAACCCAGAATGAAGAGATTTACCCCCACCCCCAAATAATCCGGAAAACCAAATCAGGTCGCGAAAGGCCCTCGTTTCCGGACCAAGGAAGGGGATGAGAGTGTAGAAATGACTCCTAATTTTTTCACGAGATACGACAAAGAAGTAGGTGTCAAGGAGGACTTGTGTCAGGGCAATGTGGAAAATTTGGAAGAGAACAGAAGAAAGCCTGTACAGGCCTTAATAAACGCCAGAATACCTGAGTTAGATATGCACATTGTACAGGATACAGGTGCAGCGACGAATGTAATCTCACAAGGTTTATTTAATGAGTTACAAAAGCGAATACACATACCAGCCTTCCCTGTACAGAACTGTCGAATCTTGTCTGCAGTGGGGAGCAAATCTAAAGGGGTCAAACTTCAAGCAATAATACCCATTACTGTCGAAAATATTTCTATAAAATGCTTTTTGAAGAACCTGTATGGTAGAAAACAAACCTCTGCCAAATATATGCATTTGAGTACAATCGTATTATTCAGATGTATTGTTCCACAATATACAAAAAGACGAACAGCTACATGAAAGAAGTATGAGGTAAATGAGTGAGTTTGTTTGTCGGAAGACCAGAAAGATGAGCTACATGAATTAATACTATGATATGCGCATGTAACTGAAAAGTGCCCAGGAGTAATGAAAGGATACACATATAAAATATTTGTTTGCCCACACCAAACGTTCTGTTTGTCATCATATGCCATACCCTCATCCAAGAAGGAGACAATGAGGATGGAAACTGAGAGGATGATAGATTGGGGTGTCACACAATGCTCATAACTGCTGTATTGTAATCCTATTCCAGCTATCGCCAAATCCAACAGTAGCGTCAGGTTTCTACTTGACACACAGAATATAAACAAGATCATTATTCCTGTTAGGACACGCCCTGACAACTTAGAAGAACAGTTACTGAAGCTCCACAAACACTTTACCACAGTCGGTTGAAATACAGGGTGTTACAAAAAGGTACGGCCAAACTTTCAGGAAACATTCCTCACACACAAAGAAAGAAAATATGTTATGTGGACATGTGTCCGGAAACGCTTACTTTCCATGTTAGAGCTCATTTTATTACTTCTCTTCAAATGACATTAATCATGGAATGGAAACACACAGGAACAGAACGTACCAGCGTGACTTCAAACACTTCGTTATAGGAAATGTTCAAAATGTTCTCCGTTAGCGAGGATACATGCATCCACCCCCGTCGCATGGAATCCCTGATGTGTTGATGCAGCCCTGGAGAATGACGTATTGTATCACAGCCGTACACAATACGAGCACGAAGAGTCTACATTTGGTACCGGGTTGCGTAGACAAGAGCTTTCAAATGCCCCCGTAAATGAAAGTCAAGAGGGTTGAGGTCAGGAGAGCGTGGAGGCCATGGCATTGGTCCGCCTCTACCAATCCATCGGTCACCGAATCTGCTGAGAAGCGTACGAACACTTCGACTGAAATATGCAGGAGCACCATCGTGCATGAACCACATGTTGTGTCGTACTTGTAAAGGCACATGTTCTAGCAGCACAGGCACAGTATCCCGTATGAAATCATGGCGGTGAATCGAGGAAGTACAGTACATACTGACGAAACTAAAATGAGCTCTAACGTGGAAATTAAGCGTTTCCGGACACATGTCCACATAACATCTTTTCTTTATTTGTGTGTGAGGAATGTTTCCCGAAAGTTTGGCCGTAGCTTTTTGTAACACCCTGTATATCATATTGGCAGCTAGCTCTCCATGAAGACAATAGGAAATACAGTCTTTGTGTGTTGGGGCAGAAAGTGTGAATCTTTTGTTTTGCCTTTCACCTTAAATGTGAGCGCAGGTGTTTTTGTTTCCATGTTAGACAAAGTCTTAATTCTAGAACTACTTAATGAAGTCACTGTCAATGTGGATGACTTGCTAAGAGCAATGCCTGCCGGGGAAGAGCATTTGTGACTTTTGGGACAGATACTTTACTGATTCTCCGAATACGATATTACAGCAAATTTAAAGAAGTCTGAATTTGGTAAGGAAAAAGTGATATTCGTGGGACACATCATATCACCTCGAGGTATTTTGCCAGACCCAGAGAAACTAGATGCAATCAGATATACTCCCCAACCTGTGAACAAAAAACAGCTCTAAGCTTGTCTGGACGTAGTGTCTTCCATTAGAAAACTTATTCCTGGTCAGTTTGTGAATAGCGATGCTCCTTTAGGCCTTTGACGGAACAATAATCCATGGACATGGACAAATCAGTGTCAAATCGACTAAGAAAAAAAAGAAGCTATACTCATCGCAAATATATTGCATACCCACACATGTCGCAAGAGTTTTGTTTACGCCCTGATGCGTCTTCAAAGGGTATGGGGGCATGCCTATTTGAAATCAGCCAAGGCAGATGGACAACAAACACCCAAGATAATTAGTTTTGCAAGCTGAACTCTTACTGAAAGTGAGCGATCACATTCAGTAATGATGCTCGAAGTTTTCTCTATAGTGTGGGCCTTTAAGAAATTCCAATGTTATTTGTGGACATAAACACCAAAGTCTGCTGTGACCACCAAGTGCTTTCTTTTCTCGTGACGTGCAAACTGCTGCACAGAAAAGTAGCCAGATGGTGTCTATACTTGGAGGAATTTAGTTTCGAGATAGTGTACATCAAAGACAAACAAAACACAATTGCTGACGCCTTGTCCAGCCTACCTCAAGGATAAATGAATTTTTAGAACTCACCAAATAGAGTACTGAAATCTGCGTCCTACTTATGTGAAAGAAAACATATGAAGCGTATTACGTAAAAATGTGCAGTAGTCTGTACAGTTGCAGGAAGAAGATCTGCGCTGGAAAAACTATTTGAAGAACATGATGATAATAACTTTAAAAATTTTGTACTATTTGTAAAGAAGTACTGTTTCATCGACGTACATCTAGCCAAGAATGGTGAAGCGTGTGTTTACCTGAAAACTTTGTAGATGAGTTCATTCTTTACACTCACAACGTATGGGGTCAATATGATGTTTCTAAATGCACAGATAAGATAAACAGATACTGCTACTTCCCCATCATGCGGGATCGAATTCTCCAAGTAATTCGAAAACGTAATATTTGAAGAAGACCAAATACTCCAAGAAATCAAAATCCATTGAACTGCATTCCACAAAACCTTTAGAATTAGCATCACTGAGTGCTGTCGGTCCTTTCCAAAAGGAAAAGGTGGTCTTAAGTATGTATTTGTCTTACATGATGTTTTTTCCAAGCCAGAGTGGCCGAGCGGTTCTAGGAGCTACAGTCCGGAACCGCGCGACCGCTACGGTCGCAGTTTCGAATCCTGCCTGAGGCATGGATGTGTGTGATGTCCTTAGGTTAGTTAGGTTTAAGTAGTTCTAAGTTCTAGGGGGCTGATGACTTCAGCTGTTAAGTCCCATAGTGCTCAGAGCCATTTGAAACATCTGTTAAGTTGTATGCAGCGAGTTCAGTGACCGCCGGTATTATTATTATTAGAAGAATTACAGACGACTGTCTCCCGAGGGTAGGGAAGCCGCAGATACTGTCAACTGATAACGTACCTTACTTCACAGGTGACAGATGGAAGGAATTCACGACCAAAAATAATATAAAACACATACTGATATCACGATTCCAACCCAAAGCAAGCCCCATAAGAAGAGTGGTTAAAGAATTTAATAGATTTCTACACTGTTCCACACAATATAAACTTACGAAATGGGTCGCGTTCGTCTCGCCAGTTGAGCAAATCATTAATAACTTGCCACATAGTCGTACTTCGACAGCTTTTACACTAACTGAATAAAAGTTTGAAAAACGAGAAATGAACGATTCGGAAAAACCACTGCCTAAAGTAACTAAAGAGATATGTCATTTGAAGAAAAAATACGCCAAGGCTGGATTCATCTACGAGAGAAGGCTGAGCCGAGAAAAAAAATCTTACGACAAAAGATTGTGGTGCTGTACTATTCTCAATAGGACAAGGGATATCACTACGAATGCCTCCAAAGTCTACAAAATATGGGAAACTTAATAGCCACCGAACTTCACTAATTCCAACTATATCTAACATTAACCCATCCATTTCGCTTATTAAATTTTCTAACCTACCTGCCAGATTAATGGATTTGACATTCCTCGGTCCGATCCGTAGAACGACAGTTTTCTTTCTCCTGATAACGACATCCTCCTGAGTAGTCCCCGTCCGGAGATCCGAATGGGGGACTATTTTACCTCCGGAATATTTTATCCAAGAGGACGCCATCATCATTTAACCATACAGTAAACTACAAGCGCTCGGGAAAATTTACAGCTGTAGTTTCCCCTTGCTTTCAGCCGTTCGCAGTGCCAGCACAGGAAAGGTCGTTTTGATTAATATTACAACGCCAGGTCAGTCAATCATCCAGACAGTTGCCCCTGCAACTGCTGAAAAGGCTGCTGCCCCACTTCAGGAAGCACACGTTTGTGTGGTATGTGTACAAACGTGATAATGTGAACGTTATGTGTGAATATAGAGAAGTTACAATACCCAAAATGTTATGAAATGTAGTCGACGTCCTGTACTACCAGATAATAAAAATGAGAGGTTGGACTACACATTCAAGGAAGTAAGTAACGCATATGAATCCCGAATACAAATGTTCAGAACACAATTACACATGATCACGACTTATCTGAACATCCTTGCCGAATATTTGACAAAACCTTCTTAGCAAAACAGTTACACCCATACGTATTATAGCACATTGGAGCTGTATCTCACAGAGAAAAGTGTAAATTAAGTACCCTGGACTACGATCGTTATAGGTGCTTTTAAACAAATGACATTAATAAATTTGTATGACACAATGATGTTAGAATTTTATCTATAGTGCTGCAAACACTGAATAAATAGTTTGTCGCAAAACACAGAGAAGCCTTCACAGAGAATTTGCTCAATTATTGTGTGAAGTGTAAACGATGGACTTCAGCAGGAGATGATAACTGCTTCTTTCTATTCCTTATCATAACAACCTGTAGATTCTTAGACCACCTCCTCGTAGAACTGAGAAAGGCGTGGCTGTGTGTAGTTATGCTTGCTTGTGCTGGAAACGTGAGACTGAACTTCTCTGTTTCTTTCGTTAGCAATCTGGAATTGAAAACCCTGGAGTTAAATGAGATGATGGTAGCATTCCATGAATATCATCAGATCGGTTATGTGTACAATGTTTTTTTCCACTCCTGACATGTAACATGTTTTGCAAATTACTCACGTAAACAAATATTCAAATATTATGTCATGAGTTTATAAGTGAAAGGGAATACTAGCTTATCATAAGAGCTGAAAACATAAACTATTCATCGATGATGAAAATTATTATGAAATTATTTGTCACCAAAATGTCGGCTTAGGAATTTTGTAGGGAAAAACGACTTCGTAAATGTTATTCACTTATATTTAAATATTGTTATGCAAATATCGAAAATTAAGTGACAAATTCACGTATAAACTTGAAGTGCATTAGCCCTCGCTTGTCAGATAATATTAATTTCTTTACGTAAGTAATGTGCAATTTTACGCACTTACACAAAGACGTGCAAGAAAACCTGTTTGTGAAAAGGAAGTTTAACAGATGTGAAATGAAATGAGACTTCAAGGAAAACCGTCCACATATTTAGCGTGTGTTAAAGTAGTGGTCAAAATTACGAGTGCCTGTAATGACGAAAACTAAGTGATCTTTAGAGAGTCGTTGGAAGCCGAACTTTACTACGAAGGGGGAATTAAAGCAAGTCATCTATGGACTTACCTGAAATATGGTTAGCTCTCGACGTATTGCCGATGATACGGGATAGCCTTTTGGACTGAAATATGTGATGGACGACTTGGGGTGTACAAACATGGTCGGAACTTAATGGCTTCTCCGTCGTGGCGTGGAACTTCGTAACGAAAGGCACACTAACGTGCACTTACCCTACGTAGATGCGTTCTGGGAGCCGTAACGAGGTGCAGTTCGCCGTCTACAAAGTTATAGAGCCGAGTCTGCACTGTTCGCCGTAGTTGCACAGGCGGTGCCGCAAGGCATACACACAACGACCGCCGCTTAACATGTGGAGACGTTGCCGCACAAACTACGGTTGCGCCTCAATGCAGCAAAACACTCTCATTTGAACATGGCCTTTGTCGAGTCATGATCTCTTATGAATTGAACTTTTGAAATTTTGTAAATTTCATGCAAATTAATTGTAATATAAATCAAACTGACGCGTACAGAGGACAAATAAGATATAAACTTGGCCACAATTAAGGAACTTGATCCCCGGCCAAACCAAAAAGTAGTTTGAGTAGTATTCTCTAATAAAATTTGATTATTTATATTATGTACGTTTGTAAAAGGCACCACTACTGTACACTGCCGTCCAGTAATAATTATCAACAACGCCAGTATACAGTAGGGGGCGGTTCTGATAGAACTGATTACGGATTACCCATAAATCATATGTTATTCAGTAAGTGTCGGATCACTGTGCGGGACAAGTGCCCGCACCAGAAAGAGAGATGTATAAAAGGAAACATGACTATTCATCTACTTTCTAATGTTTCTTTAGACAGTATCAACTTTTTTCACTCTTCAACTATCTGTCTTTTCCCGTCCGTGATTCTGGATGGACGTGTGGAGTGAGTGAGCTGTGAGTATTCGCGTAAAAGTATTT
The DNA here is from genome assembly GCF_023897955.1 of Schistocerca gregaria. NCBI lineage: Eukaryota > Metazoa > Arthropoda > Insecta > Orthoptera > Acrididae > Schistocerca > Schistocerca gregaria. The sequence continues at coordinate 533,572,074 of NC_064921.1, forward strand.
ATCATATGTCTTCCGGAAAGGGAGGCATCTTCTTCATTTCTAAAATATTCCTCATTTGGAAGCACAAGAACCTGCTGTCTTCTGGAACAACGGCGACGTCAATTGTAATTGTATTTTAATGCTTTCATTATCACGGCGAAAGACGACGTTTCCTTCCCTTTAAAGAAGAAGAGGTAAATATCATTCTGCTAAAAGGAGAGTTAATACACTAATCAGTTAGACTATTTGAATGGTAATCGTAGCGAGAGCTTGTGGAGGCGCGAACTTAGACGCCTGAATTGTCTCTGGCGAAAGAATCCACCCGCCACACGCACGTAGAAATAATCCATATTATTCCCACCACCATCGAGTCATCAGTGCCGTAATAACTACTAAAGACGTTGCACCCTCTCTGCATTTCTGGTTGGTAAGGATGTCCTCCCCAGAGGCAAGCTAGTCTACAACTGTTGTAACAGGTCTTTGATATCCTTGATATTGGCACTGCAACGGACATGACGTCCGAGTTAGTTTTACCTGAAATATATTTGAGGAGCTTGCTGGCCGAGGAAATAAGTCACCACGCGGATGGTTCATGGAGATCCGTCCCACTTGTAGACGAGACTTGTCCTACTGGAAACTCCCATAGGACATGACACCACCGTACAGCCGCATGAGAAGTAATACATGAGGACGTAACGTGGAATCGTCAGAGTTCCCTCACTCACTACCAGCTGTAACATGAAACAATACCCGATACCTGACACCAAAGCTAACAGAGTTGTGGCTCTCAGAAACATTGGAAGAACGGGGCCCCATCCTGGCTCGCCGCCATAGTCACCGACGATGGTCATTCGGGATAGTGCAGAACGGCAATTCATCGTTGAAAACAATGCTACGCCATTCATCGGTGGACTATCATCACGGTACCACTCCAAATGCAACCGTTTCTGTTGAGGTGGTAAGAGCAGCCTACGCATGGGATGGTAATTCCCCTGTCCTGCTGCAGCTAGCCTCCGACTATTGATGCAGGATGACACTGAAAGTTATAGGAAGGATATCACTTGTTCTCGAACAGTAGGCGTAGATGTGGAGGGATTACGATATGTTTGGTACACAATACGGAGGTTCTCCCTTGTGGTAGACGTGGTTCACTCGTACCATGGTATACTTGCACTCACGTTCCCATGGCCCAATATCGGACATTGTCTCATCCGAATGCCACAACAGATATGGATACTGCACGATCGACCAGCTGGCCAAATGGAACCCACGAGGAGCCCCGTTTCAAACTTTCAGGAGCTGATACTGCTGTGTCCTACGAGCACTCAGAGCTCCGGGTCCTTCACAGTGATCACACAACATCTGACGTTATCTACGCCCCTTATATACGCTGCCAAGACTGGTAACAACACCAAACACGAACAACACTAATGCATTGTGGTGTCTTTTCTACGGGTAGCAGAGATATAATCATTTACATATCAGTCGATGGTGTGTACTTGTACAAAGTTACATTGACATCCAATCATGTCCCCTGTTTTCTTCACTTGTTTTGTAGAACAGTGTATTTTAACGGGAGCCTCGGGTCAAGAGTCGCCCCACGGGACAATGCTAGTGACCTATAAGTCGAAAGCGGATTAGCCAAAAATAACTTAATAGACAGTATATGTGAAACTGATCACTAAGTTTATTGGGTGTAGGGACTATGGAAAGACGTAAATGTTAGAAAAATATAGTAACAGTCGTAGTTTTCCAGTAATAGTTTGGAACACGACTCAGCAATAAATTCGCAACAAAAAGATTCACTTTGAGTTGTATTCGCTAGTACACAACGCAGGCTGCCGAAGTTCTAAAATTTTTAAAGTTCACACACATTGCTCCTGCAAGTATGAACAGTCGGTGTATTGCTGCGGACACTTGGGATGAAACCGGTATAAAAATGTTATTTTCTTTGGAAATCAGAAATTATAAAATAATTACAGTTGTAACATTGTTTGTTAGTACAACTAGCAAATTTTCTTACAAAGCTAGATGGAACTACATGTATTTGCCACAAACTGGATCAACTATCTGAGGACAGTGGAACGCCTCATCGTTGTTTGGAGATATGTCGATGCATTCGTATCTTCGAACGAACATTAAGTAGTGGCTGCCTGCTCTATGGTTGCCCCCTATACTCGATCGACATTTCCTACTAAGAAACAATTGACGGAAAAACAATTTTTAGTTCCACCAGAAATCCCAGAAAATTTGAGAACTGAAATTAAATAAATCAAAGTTAGTATCTCGACCAGCTTACTAACATCGTTCTCTTGTAGTTCTTTGACGTGTTACTGCAGGTTGTCTTTCTATATTTACAGATTAATTAGTAAAAGAAACTACATTCCTTGTCCACTTTGCCGGCCGCGGTGGCCGTGGGGTTCTGTCGCTGCAGTCCGGAACCGAGAGACTGCTACGGTCGCAGGTTCGAATCCTGCCTCGGGCATGGATGTGTGTGATGTCCTTAGGTTAGTTAGTTTTAAGTAGTTCTAAGTTCTAGGGGGTTGATGACCACAGATATTAAGTTCCATAGTGCTCAGAGCCATTTGAAGCAGTTGCAAATTTGTACATCAGTATGGTGATTCGACTGTGGTGCCATTTACGAACAGCATGCTAGGGGGTGTAACTGGATAACCCTCGCCCACATACCGCTGTTGTGACCCATCATGCCATAGAGTGTCGACATGTCTCTTGGCCTCCTCGATCAACAGATCTGTCTCCAGTGGAGCACATGTTAGACATCATCGGATGACAATTGCAGCGTCACTCATAAACAGTATTAACTGTCCCTGTACTGACCTACCATGTGCAAAAGACGAGGAACTCCAGCCCACAAACGGACACTCGGCCCCTGTACAACACAATGCACGCAAGTTTGCGTGCTTGCATTCAACATTCTGGTGTTTACAGTGGTTATTAATGTACCAGTATTTCACATTTGCTAAGCTTATCTCGCGCTTACATTAACTTGTGATCTCGCAATGTCAGCCACTTACATATGTTACCCAGACAAATGTATTCCTGAAATTATAATACTCTACATTGATTATTTTTTGGTGTCAATGAAATTAATTAACATGTATTTCAACATTTTAATTTTATATAGTCTCACGATTTGTGGTTTTTGGTGATTTTAATGTAGATTTCTTAAAAGATACGGATAGGAAAAATGAGCCAGAATCATTGTTTGGTTGTTGCAATCTAGTACCTGTTGTAAATTTTCCAACTCATGTGCAGCAGGGTAGTAGGTCACTTATCGATAACATTTTCATAGACAGTGCTCAGGCAGAAACAATGTGTACCCAGTTGTTAATGGGCTATCTGATCATGATGCACAGTTAATGGAAATAACACATCTAGCACCTTACAGGATTCAGGCGCGTTCATACACGGCAGGGAGGCTTATTAACGCGAACAGGATACAGAGCTTTAAGTGCAACCTAGAAGAGGCAGAATGGGATGAAGTACACACAGAAAATGATGCTGATGCTAAATTCAGTTTATTGCACCGTAAATTTGTCTCAATATTTGAGAGTTGCTTTTCTGAAACGTTATCCAAGAAAGCCATTACAAATTCAAGTAAGCCATGGATTACTAAGGGAATAAAGATATCGTGTAAGAGGAAGAGGGAAATATATGGACAGGCCGGAATAAGTCAGGATCCGACGTTAGTTGCTTACTACAAAAAATACTGTAATATTTTAAGGAAAGTCATTAAGAAGTAGAGAAGCTTATGTATTCTGACCGAAATTAATAATGCAGACAATAAGATTACAACTACATGGAATATTGTGAAACGGGAGATGGGGCAGCCTGCCAGTGCACAGCATACCATAGCAATAAAGCTGAATGATGATGTATGTGGTAAATCACAAGTTGCAAGTATTTTTAACAATAACTTTCTGAACGTAGCAGAAAATTATCCCTTAATTTTGAAAAAAACTCACTATATCCATTTCTGTACACCGAATAGAGTCATACCGACAATTGATGTAGCATGTGAACAGGGCTCAGTTAGCAGGGTAGATCTCTCCAAATTTTTGGGTGTTCATATTGATGACAGCTTGAACTGGAAGAAGCATATTACTGAGGTTCTCAAAAAACCAAGTTCAGCTTCTTTCGCTCTTCGTATAATCGCTATTCATGGTAATAAACAGATCAGCCTCCTAACGTACTTTGCATATTTCCACTCAATAATGTCTTATGGAATAGTTTTCTAGGGTAACTCACCACTTAGGCATAAAGCATTTATTGTACATAAGAGAGCGGTGAGAATAATTGCAGGTGTTAACCCAAGGACGTCATGTAGGTACCTTTTAAAGGAGTTAGGTATTTTAACTGCACCATCAGAGTACGTATATTCGCTAATGAAATTCGTTACAAATAATCCATTTGAATTTGCGAAAAACAGTGATGTTCACACGTACAACAAATGGCTCTGAGCACTATGGGACTTAACATCTGTGGTCATCAGTCCCTTAGAACTTAGAACTACTTAAACCTAACTAACCTAAGGACATCACACACACAGATGCCCGAGGCAGGATTCGAACCTGCGACGGTAGCAGTACCGCGGTTCCGGACTGAGCGCCTAGAACCGCTAGACCACAGCGGTCGGCTAGAGCGGAAAATGACCTTTCCTATCCGTTATTGAAGCAGTCAGTTGCTCAAAGAGGAGTACATATTCAGCAACAAAAATCTTTGATCATTTGTCCAACAATATAAAGTGTCTGGCAGGTAGCAGATCAAGTTTTAAATCTAGCTTAAAATCATTTCTTTTGGACAACTCCTTCTACTTCATGGGCGAGTTTCTGTTGCCGAAATGGTAAAAAAAAAATGGTACCTCTAAATGTAGTTGCATGTGTAGAACTAAAAATTTTATTAATATTAATATTAGCACTATTCATCTGTGTATATATCTTGTAATATGACTTGTTCCACGTCATATCGATAAAATAATCGGGAAAAATGACCTATGGAACATGACATAACTGAAACTAACTAAAAAACTGAAAGTTTAAACGAAGTACAAAGCCAGGAATGCATTATTAGCGATTACACGGAACTGCCTTTCAAGTTTATATTGTGATTTTTCCTGTTGTAAGTATTGCCATGTACAGTGAGGAGGTGGAATATTACGGCCATTGGCACCGAGAGAGTGAATGCTGCCTGCTGGCGTCACGGGGGTTGGTGAGACGTTAGGCAAAATATAGAATTGATGTAATCGAAGCAGAAACGAATGCGAAATCACTCCAGCGATAATACCGACCTCGAACCAGGACATAAGGAAGGCTGATAAATGGCAGGTCGTTAGGGCCAGGCACCTGAAAACAGCCATCCGGAAACGTCTAATCTGGTTCGGTGCTGGCGTGAGCGCGTATGGGAATTGTTCGACTAACGGTGACACCACGAATAGCCGACAAGATGTTGGAAAATCTATGTTTTGTCACAGAACGTAGAGATGATAGGCTTGCCCCATGTAAAGCAAGACAGACGGAGATCTGTGAAGGATTTGACGACAGAGTGCAATGCTGGTGCACGCATATAAGCGTTTCGGAGCACAACGTTCAGCAGAGAATCTCTGTGTGTTCTTATGTTATCTCTGCGGCATTGTCGCAATTGGACCGTGAATCAACGTGTGGCCGTTACACCAACTCTTTGGTTGTGTCCGGATACGTCGTCATCCAGAAGAAATGCTGCTCGCAGCATGTTAAGTGCGACACTCACCTTGGCTTTCACGGGACATGCGGTGGTAATCAATTGCCCCGTGACAGGTGTGAACTATGTGAATATTAATGCGGTTTACCCCCATCCCTTTCATGCTCGCTGTCTTGTCCGACGGAGATGGCATCATCCAGTGGGATAACCGTGTCTTTCAGAGGGCCAGAATCGTGATGCAGTAGTTTCAGGAACGTAACAGTAAACTCACGTTGCAATCTAAGCCGCCTAATTTCAACCAGATGAAATACGTTTGGAACACTATCTGGCGCTACCTTCGCGACCACACACCACGGACGCGTAATTACGATAGTTATGTGACCTGTTAGCACATGTATCTGGTATAACGTACCTCTCGAAACCTGCCTAGTTCCTGTCGAACCTATGCCAGGTAGAATTGTAGCCATACTTCGTTCCGTTCCAAAGATGGAGCAACACGCTATTAAACAGGTGATCATAACGAAACTGCGTGACAGATTAAAACTGTGTGCCGGACAGAAACTCAAACTCGAGATCTTTGCTTTCGCCGGTAAATACCCTACAGACTAAGCTATCCAAGCACGACTCACACTGCGTCCTCAGAGCTTTACTTGTCCGCAGTTCGTGGTCTAGTGACTAGCGTTGGTGCTTCTCGATCACTGGGTCCCAGGTTCGACTCCCGGACAGGTGGGGGATTTTCTCTGCCTGGGGACTGGGTGTTTGTATTGTCCTCATCATATCGTCATCACGATTCGTGATAGTGGCTAGATTGGACTTCGTAGAACACTGAAGTGTGAAATGATTGGGACTTTGTACGGACGCTGATGACAGCGCAGTTGAGCGTCCCACAAACTAAACATCATCATCACAGCTTTACTTCCGCCAGTGACTCATCATAATGTTTTCGCTAATTAGTGTATCTTGCAGAGTTACAGCGTTTTAAAAACTTCGTCAAATCAAAGGTGAAATTTTGTAGACGATCAACCCACTGCACTCATCGCCAGGAAACTGAAATCTGACCGCCACTTTCTAAACATCTCGGCCCTGGCATAATGCCTTGCTACTATTCCCAGGTATTCTCTAGTAATCATACGGATCTGTTTCCGTAAGAAATTTGAACTACAGTGAATCAGGGGCGCCAACAGCGGCTGCGTCCATCTGGGTTCAACAGGCATGGGAGCGAGGAGGTGTCGAGTCCGGCTTCAGCGCCATGGCGCTCCATTGCTCACGTTGTCCACCCTGCCACTGATACGCCGCCCTTCATGCTGTACCTGAGGTGAGAAGGCTACCTCTATTAAACTACCATGACACAGAAGGATCTAGGCGGTCTTCTTGATTACTAATTACATCAGTTCAAAACACGTGCTACGATTTTAATGTTGTTTTCGTAAATGTGGTTGCGTTCCCCAGTGACAGACTTTTGAAATGCCTTAGTTTTTTTTTATGGCAGGACTTCTCCTTGCAACCTACATTACAAATGCGTGTGGTTTGAGTAATGAAATACACATCCGCAAAGAATATTGTAAATTCCTGAAAGTCTGAAGCCTCGGTTTTTTTTAACTTGACGTAAATTATTTTTAATTTTAGGAGTGGTTAACGTCCTTACGATCTTCCTGTAGATAATCTCTCAGGAATGATAATCACTCTATCGATATCTTGTGTGCATTCTCGTGCTCTTTCAATTTACGTTTAGCTTACATCGCAGATTTGAGTTCTTGGGACTATATGAAAATATTTTATTTCGATCAGTTATTGTTCAATATAACTTTCACTCTGATAAAAGACTTACATACGAGGGTTTGCTAAAAACTGTTTCGAATTTTTATGTGAAAACTCTTAAAGGTTTTTAAATAAAACCAGTGCTATAACATTCTATTATATCTTTATCCCTCATGTCTACATATTTGCAGCCCTTTGCCGCTAGTGGGCATGGCTGTGTGTAACGTAGCTATGTCCTTGCACGAGAAACAGCGTATTGTAATCGAGTTTCGAATTCGAGGAGTTGGTCCACACATGGAACACCCCCCTCCTTCAGCATGACAATACCAGACCACACAAGATTGTTGCGACATCTATAGCAATACGATACTTTGAGTCCACTGTCATAGACCATCCTCCATATAGTCCCGACTTGGCCCCATCCGATTCTCATCTCTTTCCAAGACTTAAAGAACACCTACGAGGGCTTTACTTCGATAGTGATGAAGCATTGCAAGCAGAGGTGTAGCTGTGGCTCCGTCAACAAAGTGAAACATTGGTCTCACGTTGGGAAAAAGTATTCGTTGCCAGCGTGACTATTTTGATAAATTAGTATGTAGATATAAAGAATAAAAATGTACAGTGTTAATAATTTTTGTTTTATTTAAAAAGCCTTAAGAGCTGTCACATAGAAAATCCGGAGGGCTTAATTTCCATCACGCCCTGGTACATTTAAGTTAAGCATCCCTGCAAACAAAATTGTTCAAATGGCTCTGAGCACTCTGGGTCTTAACATCTGAGGTCATTGGTCCCCTAGAACTTAGAACTACTTAAACCTAAGGACATCACACACATCCATGCCCGAGGCAGGATTCTAACCTGCGACCGTGGCGGTCTCGTGGTTCCAGACTGAAGTGTCTAGAACCGCTCGGCCACTGCGACCGGCCATCCCGACAAACAATTAGTGACCCCCGCTAACATCACGATAAAACCGTATAAAGCTGCCTACAGCCTTGATAATATCCTGAATTCGTCAAGGACAGGAGTCCACATGTTTCTTGACTTATTCCATACGCAGCTGAAGGCACTCATTGAGGATTAGATCATGTAGAGATTGCGAGTATGTTGATTACTACGTTTAACGTGTGCTGTCCATATAGTCCCACTATTTTTATTGGATTAAGACTGGATGTTTTAGCGGGCCAGCCGAGGAACAACAGGGTGCGTGAGTGTTCGTCGATCCAGGAACGTATTCGTTCTCTTTGAACATCTTGGACGCGCGGGATTAGCCGAGTGGTCCCATAATATTTCACACACATTTGAACATTTTTTTTTTTAACATCTTGGGTGACGGGAGTATCCACGGTATACTTATCGTGAAGATAAAGACAAAAAGCTACACACTCCACACACATTGCAGTTAAACTTCTCTTTGGGCCATTGGGCTGCATTGCATAGACTATTTGAAGAGGGGTGAAATTGCCATTTTTCAGAGCACACTACACGCATCCAGTCGGCTACTGTCCAGTTTCTGTTTGGTACGAATCACTGAAGAAGAGCAGCTTTATTTTCGCTGTGAGGAACGTCAATTTTCGAAATACCAAGCACCGATTCCATGCAGTTTCCTTCGCAATATCCGCTCTACCACTTTTTGAGGTACAGCTACATTCACGGACAGCATAAATTGTCAGTGACAAGGCACGCCACTCGTGCCCAGTCCCTGTCGGTTAGGCTCTTTTACGACCATTGTCCCTACGCCGTCTTATATGGCTGCTAGTGACACAGCATTCCTTGTAGAACGTTGAACAGTCCGCATTGATGCACGAACTAATCGAGAAACTTCATTTACGGTCGATTCATTTTACTGGGCTAATACCACACAACTGACTGGCACGTACACACCACTTCACTTCCATGACTCACATCAGCGGGGTAGGGTCACATTACCACTTGGAACCAGTCATCCACCATCCACAGCGCTCCAGACCGACAAGTTTGGTGCGACGAATATTGTGTGCGGAGAGCTTAGGTTATAGAATAGCTACCTAAGCTCCAGTCACATCGAGTCTCCCTACAGTGCCGAAGTTCTGGTACGTATGAAGTGCTGAGTCCAGTTCCGTCGGCACGTTATTCTTTAAACCAATTATTGTAATTCTGTTCTGCGTAAAAATAGAAGTTTTTCCACTGGAATAAGATTGTGGACTACAAAAATGTTCATAGAGGAAGTGGCTTCTACCTGGGCGACAGTCGTGATGCGTGTCACAGAATGTCCAACAAACTCCAGGAAATTCCCCTCATTCACACTATAAAAAGCTTTGTTCCAATACACATCTCGTGCAATACTTACGACGGTAGGAAATCCTCGGGTCGAGTTGTTTTATGTTCTCATATGGTGGCCTGGGTCACGATCTAAAGTGCCTTACTTTTTTTAAAATTTAACTGCTACTTGTGCCCTCCATTCCTTCTGAAAATTTAATGTGAAAATTTCGTTCTCTGTTAGGACACGATTCGGTTACCTTTCTGTAAGGCAGGACAATCGTATCAGCAACGCTATAGTTCTTCCCAAAATCGAACCAAAGGGTTAAGGCAATGGCTTTGAGAAAATTAGTCCACAGAACCCATCTGATTTTCTTCGTAGGACGACTGAACGGTCCTTGCTTCGTACATAGAGGAGTTACAATATTCACACAGGAAGAGACCGAATACGAACTGTTACCCACATTATGCTACTCATCCTACTGTCTGAAATGTTCTCATAAACACCATGACACAATTTCTACCGTCATCCCAATCTGTTCTGACACTAACGCTGAAATTTAACTCGTCTGCCGTAGATCAGAAGGAAGTGGTTTCCGATCTACTGCAGGCTACTTTCAATGCGGCTTAGCCCCACAGGTGACAACAAAACTCCTAACACTACTTCAGGGCGAATTATGAGTCTCACCCTCGAAATTCCCCAGTTTGTGAGCTAAGTTCGAACTTGGTGAATTCCCTGCGTTGTTGTATTTCTATATAAAAACTACGTTTGAACGGCGTATCCACTGTAACATCTACGTACATACTCCGCAAGCCAGAGTACGGTGCGTCGTGGAGGGTACCATTCCAACTCATTTTATTCATATCGGGCCTCCAGCCGGAACATCACGTCACCTGGACACAATATTTCGGCGGTCTACCTGGTCGCCATCTTCAGCTGAGTAGCTGCCGCACTATCTCACCGGAACCGTGGGTTCACCGCGTGTGCACGAAAATAACTGCCATCTAGCAACAGACACAACATCACACTTCTTTCACTACACAGTCCCAATACCGCGAAGCAGGGACACCAATTGGAATCCGGCTATCTGACAATATTATAAACAGAGATAAGGGGTATCCTTTAAGTAAGAGTTGGAGCCCTATTCTGTTGGACATTAAGAAACAGCGGTCCTTGTCTCGGTCTTCCAAAAGTGTCAATAGTGTTCGATTTCGATTTATCGTTTTCACGAGCTTTCACCACCAGTGTGCTGTTGTGCCTGCTGCTAGAGGGCAGTTATTCTCACGCACGCGCGGTGGACCCACGGTCGGTGTATAAAGGAGCCGGCGAGGCGCCTTTGAAGTCAGTTCCGGCGAGATAGTGCGACAGCTACTCACCTGAAGATGGCGACCAGGTAGACGTGATGTTCTGGCTGGAGACCCGATATGAATACAATGAATTATTACGCCGGGAAAGTTTGCGGAGCCACACCATGTACAACTGTTATCATTTCTTTTCCTCTGCCAGTCGCAACAAGAGCTAGGGAAAAACGACTGTCTAAAAGCCTCCGTACAAGCCCTAATTTCTTGCGTCTTTTTTTCATGGTCCTTACGCCAAATATACGTTGGCGGCTGTAGAATCGTTCTGCAGTCGGCCTCAATTGCCAGTACCCTGAATTTCCACGATAGTGCCTCGCGAGAAGAGTGCCGTCTTCCCTCCAAGGAATCCCACCCAACTGAGTTCACGAAGCATCTCTACAATATTTGCATGATGGTAGAATATACTGCAAACAAATCTATCAACACGCTTCTGAATTGCTCCGATGTCTTTCTTTAATCCGATCTGGTGCGTATCCCAAACACTCTAATACACTCCTGGAAATTGAAATAAGAACACCGTGAATTCATTGTCCCAGGAAGGGGAAACTTTATTGACACATTCCTGGGGTCAGATACATCACATGATCACACTGACAGAACCATAGGCACACAGACACAGGCAACAGAGCATGCACAATGTCGGCACTAGTACAGTGTATATCCACCTTTCGCAGCAATGCAGGCTGCTATTCTCCCATGGAGACGATCGTAGAGATGCTGGATGTAGTCCTGTGGAACGGCTTGCCATGCCATTTCCACCTGGCGCCTCAGTTGGACCAGCGTTCGTGCTGGACGTGCAGACCGCGTGAGACGACGCTTCATCCAGTCCCAAACATGCTCAATGGGGGACAGATCCGGAGATCTTGCTGGCCAGGGTAGTTGACTTACACCTTCTAGAGCACGTTGGGTGGCACGGGATACATGCGGACGTGCATTGTCCTGTTGGAACAGCAAGTTCCCTTGCCGGTCTAGGAATGGTAGAACGATGGGTTCGATGACGGTTTGGATGTACCGTGCACTATTCAGTGTCTCCTAGACGAACACCAGAGGTGTACGGCCAGTGTAGGAGATCGCTCCCCACACCATGATGCCGGGTGTTGGCCCTGTGTGCCTCGGTCGTATGCAGTCCTGACTGTGGCGCTCACCTGCACGGTGCCAAACACGCATACGACCATCATTGGCACCAAGGCAGAAGCGACTCTCATCGCTGAAGACGACACGTCTCCATTCGTCCCTCCATTCACGCCTGTCGCGACACCACTGGAGGCGGGCTGCACGATGTTGGGGCGTGAGCGGAAGACGGCCTAACGGTGTGCGGGACCGTAGCCCAGCTTCATGGAGACGGTTGCGAATGGTCCTCGCCGATACCCCAGGAGCAACAGTGTCCCTAATTTGCTGGGAAGTGGCGGTGCGGTCCCCTACGGCACTGCGTAGGATCCTACGGTCTTGGCGTGCATCCGTGCGTCGCTGCGGTCCGGTCTCAGGCCGACGGGCACGTGCACCTTCCGCCGACCACTGGCGACAACATCGATGTACTGCGGAGACCTCACGCCCCACGTGTTGAGCAATTTGGCGGTACGTCCACCCGGCCTCCCGCTTGCCCACTATATGCCCTCGCTCAAAGTCCGTCAACTGCACATACGGTTCACGTCCACGCTGTCGCGGCATGCTACCAGTGTTAAAGACTGCGATGGAGCTCCGTATGCCACGGCAAACTGGCTGACACTGACGGCGGCGGTGCACAAATGCTGCGCAGCTAGCTCCATTCGACGGCCAACACCGCGGTTCCTGGTGTGTCCGCTGTGCCGTGCGTGTGATCATTGCTTGTACAGCCCTCTCGCAGTGTCCGGAGCAAGTATGGTGGGTCTGACACACCTGTGTCAATGTGTTCTTGTTTCCATTTCCAGGAGTGTAGTAATCAAGAGTGGGTCCCACTAGCGTTTTATATGCCATCTACATTATCGATAAGCTACACTCTCTCACAGTTGTCCCAATAAAACAAAGTAGAGCATTTGCGTTTCCTACTATCATTCTGGCGTGCTCATTCCATTACATACCGCTCTGTAACGTTACGCCTATTTGGCTGTGTTAAGTAGCACCCTACTAATGCCGTATTCCAAAGTATCGGGATTGTTTTTCCTACTCATCTGCACTAACTTACATTTTTCTACATTTAGATCCAGCTGCCGTTCACACACCAATAGAAATTCTCTCTAAGACATCTTACATTCTACAACAATCACTCAGCAACGACACCTTCCCCTATACCACAGCGTCATCAGCAAACAGTTATAAATAACAAGTTTGATGTAGTGATCATTTTCGCAGCAGTTGTACGTAAATTTCAGTAGTTTGCAATACAAACACTTTTGCATGCCACACATTTTTTTGTACTTTATTTATGCAAATAGATGCGTTTCGCCTATTAACAAGGGATCTTCAGTGGGTGTCCTAGAATACTGCATCATTTTTATCTTAACTGTTAATTATATATTTAAAACAGTTCACTGTAATGTTCTGATAATAAACCTGAAAGCTACTTTCAGATCAGACACCGGTAAATTCATTATTTGCAAATCATCAGCTTTCTCTCATGTGGAAAAGTGTTGAAAGTATCCAGTTCTCCGTAACGTAATAGTTTAACTGTCATTTTCTGTGTCGAGAGTGCCATTTGTTTTGTACATATTGCCAACTTTCCCACTACTTGTTTTCAATAATAGATTCTCGTTCACTATTTATGTCAGTCTGCCAACACAGGGGTGACTTTTCGATTCCAAGGCTGTAGAAAGCACTTCGTTTTGAGGCGTAGAACTCATCGAGCCATGTTCGGAGCGCATTTTCATCCGGAAAGGAAATTCCTTGAGGTTGTTCCACAGAGAGCGGAGAAGATGAAAATCAGAGGGCGGAAGATCAGATGAATAACGTAGGTGTGGAATGACCTCCCAACCTAACTCCTGTATAGTGTTCTTTGTCAGTCTAGCATAATGCGAACGCCGGCCGGAGTGGCCGAGCGGTTCTAGGCGCTACGGTCTGGAACCGCGCGACCGCTACGGTCGCAGGTTCGAATCCTGCCTCGGGCGTGGATGTGTGTGGTGTCCTTAGGTTAGTTAGGTTTACGTAGTTCTAAGTTCTAGGGGACTGATGACCTCAGATGTTAAGTCCCATAGTGCTCAGAGCCATTTGGACCATAATGCGAGCGGGAGTTCTCGTGGAGTAGCATCACTTCACGCGGTCTTCCTGGTCGTTGTTCTAGGACTGCTTCTGTAAGGCGTCTCACTTATTAACAATGAATGTCAGCAGTGACTGTTACACCTGGGAGAAGCAATTCGAAGTACACCACACCGTCGCTGTTCCACCAGATGCACAGCATTATCTTTTGTGGATGCGCGCAGCTCTTTATACGGGGAGTTCTTGCTTAGTTTGGGCTCACCCATTCCTTCCTTTTCCTTATGTTACCATAAAGACACCATTTCTCGTCACCAGTAATGATAAAGGGTAGGAATGGTCGGTGTTGTTCAGGAGCCAATTGATGACGAGCAAGCAGAGATGCACATATTGCCACCCGCAAAAATGTCAAATCCATCCTCCTAAAATAAGAGAACCATTTTCTTGCCGTTCTCTATCCAGTGGCATTATCCCCATAAATGGCGTAAATATTCCTGGCTGTCTTCCCTGCTGTCATCCCTCGGCTGAACTGAACCAGAAGAATAAATCGGAAATGTTCCAATTTCTCCACTTCGCACTCCATTTTTCTAGCATCCACAGCTACAATCATTGTCTCCCAATTTTAAAATGACAACATCTGAACTCAAATAGCAACAGTGAACTACAAATAAAAAATGACAATCGATAAACAAACCTACAGCAACCGGAATACCAACATGCTGCGAACTTATGTACCAACCTAATATAACAGTGAGTGGTTAGTCTATTCACTTCGACATTTGGAAGCAGCTCCTTTTCTGCCTTTGTTTTTCGTATGTCATAATTTTCTTATATAGCAGCAGGTGTCTTTAGTTATTTATAATGTTTTCATATCTTCCTCTCCTGTAGCAGGCTTGCGATTCATTTCTCTTAAACGTTCTGCAATAGTTAGGTGGTTTGTCCCATATTTCCAACGCTGATATTTCCTTTGTATCGGATTCCTGATTATTCTGCTGGTTTGTCCTACATATTTTCCATCACATGTGTTGCATAGTAAGAATGAAATGACCGCTCGCCTGGTGCAAGTCTTTCGATTTGATACCACTTTGGCGACTTGCTCGTCAATGGGGATGAAATGATGATGATTAGGACAACACAACACCTCTCCCTGAGCGGAGAAAATCTCCGACCCAGCCGGGAATCGAACCCGGGCCCTTAGGATTGACAGTCCGTGGGGCTGACCACTTTATTTTTTTTTTTTTTTTACCACTCACCTACCGGGGGCGGACTGTTGCATAGTAATTGGTATATTCTGGTCTTCTTGTTGCTGTGTGTTTTTGAAATGTATATTTGGTCTGATATCTCATTTTTGAATGCTCTGTTTATGCCTTGTCTTACTCCCACTTACAAACTTGCAGGACACACGACGCAATTACTGTCTGAAAACTATAAAATAGAAGATGACAGAACTATAAGGAAGACCTCATAGTTAATACAACTCAGATATAAGAGTCCTAGACACAGCTACCTTGTTTCTTCTGGCAAAGAAAATATGTGCTCAGAGGTACCAGTAACAAATATAATGAGCATCATAGAACAAAGCCCGAAAGATAAAAGCCAAGTTTTAGATGAGCACATCATAGAAATTCAAAAGTTGCTGAAATTGATAACAGAATAAAACTACTTTCAGTTTAACAATGCATACTATTTACAATAAGATGAGCTACTAATGGGTTCCCCATTGTCAGGTGCCTAAGCAAACATATCCGTAAACCATGTAGAAAATCTGACTTTTAACTCTGTTATCATAAATTGATACAAATACTATACTTGTTCAGATTCAGGGATGGTATACATTGTCTAACTGATGAACCACATATAAACTTAGACCAGTTACATGCAGACATAAACACATACACAAAAATCATAACATTGACAATGGGAAAAGATCATGAACATGAAATAAACTTCTTAGATATAAAAATTAAGTTGCTAAACAATCAGTATAGCTTTGGAAATTACCGTAAGCCGAAAAAAACTGACAGTCTGATGTTCATACATCAGACTTCAAATCACGCGCGCTCACAGAATCAAGCTCTAATTAGATATTTGGTTCATATACTTAACAAACTACTACTTAGTACAGAAAATTACCAGAATGAACTAGACATCATCACGCAAAGGGCAACAAATAACGGGTACAATAGTAAATTAATCACAAAATTAAACAACACATGCAGTCAGTAAACAGAATATATATACAGCCACAAACAACAAAACAACAAAACCCCACAAATAAGTGCACTCAGTGACAGAACAACAACGGTAGAAAGAATATGTTAAACGAGAAATAAGATTTAAGATGGTATTCAATGACATACAAACACAAACTCACATACAAACACTGAAAGACATGTCATAAACATAGCATTCGCAACACGCAGTTCAGTGGAAAAGCGCATTCCAAAAATAACAAAAGACTCAGACATCTACCAGAAACAGTAGTCGAATGTGACAACAGTCCGTGATCCTTGTTGTACTTTTGTTGGTTTTCATCTTATAATCTATTTTCAAGACGCTATCCATTCCGTTCAACTGTTCTTCCAAATCTTATTCCGACTCTGAGAGAATTACAATTATGTAACGATCGAGTCATACATGAAATCCGTAAGAGATTGCTTGTGTTAGCCTTTAGGCAACCCAACCATGAACAATGAAGCAATTCTCCTTATTCACACGAAATAATGAGTGATATCGACAAATGATGTCAAATTGATTCCATTTTTCTAGATTTCCAGAAAGCTTTTGACACCATTCCTCACTACCAGCTTGTAATCAAATAGCGTACCTATGGCGTGTCGTCTCAGTTGCGCGGTTGGATTCGTGATTTCCTCTCAGAAGGGTCACAGATCGTAGTAATCCATATTTCACAGTACAAGTCACTCAGATTCCTGACACATGGATGCTTTAAATGTACACACTGTGTTGGGTCTTGAGAGATATATTTCAGATTGCTGCACAGTTGATCACACTTCATATCACTGAACTGCCCATGTACACCCCACTGGAGAGTATATATTTCTACTATAACCTCCAAGTTATTTGTCAACTGCTAAACCAACATTAACAGGCTTCGATCTATTGGCGGTCAACTGATATGTTGTGTCGAACAACAGAATTCTTAAATTATGTAGATGAGACGATGAGTGGTGCAGGCGTTACATATAGTGGGAACTCACAGAATGGAAATTCCGTGTCGTGGTGTGAAACATTGGGTGCTTCCTGTTTATAGACCGAATTACAGATGTTAATGATGGATATAGTGGAAACAGTTCCGGATGTTGACTTGATTCCCACTTCAAGATTTTGGGAGCTGCATCCGTGGACATTTCTGAGTGCTGGCTTTATATTTGCCGCTTCTGCTCAAAATTATCAAGAATTACATCGGATATCTCAGGGAGCTGTTGAACTGAGGGAGAAATAAAATAAAACCATGAAAAACGTACAGATACACACATAACAAATAATAAGCATTGACGGAAGGAATGGTTTAATACTTGCAATAGAGCGTGCGGATCAGTTTCATCTGTCTGCAGGTGGTAGATCTCCAATGACACTTCGTGATGACGATCAACCTTTCACAATGGAGTACACAGCATAAGTTGTGGCTCCAGGCCACTGAAGATGATCGGTGTGGGTAGAAGACCACAGCACCACGGAAATACGAACGAGCATATTTGACTGCACCCATGCCCTCAAGTCAACCAACTTCGATTCTAACGTCATCAACGACGTCATAGATCGCCATCTTGGATCCTAACTTAGAACCAAGACATCATACGTGTATCATAACCCTGCTTAGGTAGTAGTTGAGTGGGTCAGCACTAGTTAATGATGGAATCTGCTCTTGTTCAGACACGTCCAAGCAAGTTACTACCTGCAAGGTACTGGTATAGGTGAATACAGACCAGAAATAGCACGTTTTCTGTAAGTGCTTCACTGTGTTCAAATATCATATTTTAATGATATGTATTAAATTCATAGCACAGAGTGTTCTGATAGGTGAACAGCATAATTTGCAAGACTACACCGGTCGTGCCTTCAGATTTGGAAGATTATAGACACCCTGACAGCAATCACTGTAACTACACTACTGGCCCTTAAAACTGCTACACCACGAAGAAATGCAGATGATAAACGGGTATTCATCGGAAAAAAATATATTATACTACAACTGACATGTGATTACATTTTCACGCAATTTAGGTGCATAGATCCTGAGAAATCAGTACCCACAACAACCATCTCTGGCGGCCTTGATACACCTGGGCATTGAGTCAAACGGAGCTTGGATGGCGTGTACATGTACAGCTGCCCATGCAGCTTCAACACGATACCACAGTTCATCAAGAGTAGGGACTGGCGTATTGTGATGAGCTAGTTGCTGGGCCACCATTGATCAGACGTTTTCAATTGGTGAGAGATCTGGAGAATGTGCTGGCCAAGGCAGCAGTCGAGCATTTTCTGTATTCAGAAACGCCCGTACAGGACCTGCAACATGCGGTCGTGTATTACCCTGCTGAAATATAGGGTTTCGCAGGGATCGAATGAATAGTAGAGCCACGGGTCGTAACACATCTAAAATGTAACGTCCACTGTTCAAAGTGCCGTCAATGCGAACAAGAGGTGACTGAGACGTGTAACAAATGGCACCTCATACCATCACGCCGGGTGATACTCCAGTATGGCGATGACGAATACACGCTTCCAATGTGCGTTCACCGCGATGTCGCCAAACACGGATGCGACCATCATGATGCTGCAAACAGAACCTGGATTCATCCGAAAAAATGACGTTTTGCCATTCGTGCACTCAGTTTGAGTACACCATCGCAGGCGCTCCTGTCTGTGATGCAGCGTCAAGGGTAACCGCAGCCATGGTCACCGAGCTGATACTCCATGCTGCTGCAAACGTCGTCGAGCTGTTCGTGCAGATGGTTGTTGTCTTGCAAACGTCCCCATCTGTTGACTCAGGGATCCAGACGTGGCTGCACGATCCGTTACAGCCATGCGGACAAGATGCCTGTCATCCCGACTGCTACTGATACGAGGCCGATGGGATCCAGCACGGCTGTCCGTACTACTCTCCTGAACTCACCGATTCCATATTCTGCTAACAGTCATGGTATCTCGACCAAAGTGAGCAGCAATGTCGCTATACGATAAACTGCAATAGTGATAGGCTACAATCCCAACCTTTATCAAAGTCGGAAATGTGATGGTACATATTTCTCCTCCTTACACGAGGCATCACAACAACGTTTCATCAGGCAACACCAGTCAACTGCTGTTTGTGTATGAGAAATCGGTTGGAATCTTTCCTCATGTCAGCACGTTGTAGGTGTCGCCACCGGCGCCAAACTTGTGTGAATGCTCTGAAAAGCTCATCATTTGCATATCTTAGCATCTTCTTACTGTCGGTTAAATTTTGCGTCTGTAGCATGTCATCTTCGTGGTGTAGCAATTTTAATGGGTAGTAGTGTATTTCGGAGAAACACTTTTTCCCTGGACATTTTGATTTTTAAGAGTTAAATCTGCTTCATTTTATGCTTTTTGCAGCTGTGAGGTGATGAAATGAAGCTGATGAAACTCTGAAAAATGGCAGTGCTAACTTGTCAGTAAAATTGTAGCTCCGAAACGGCTTCAATCAAGTAAAAACTAGAATAATGCTAATAAGGGCAGTATTTTATTACCGAAATTTGTTCCACTTCAGTTATTATTCACGCAGTATACTTGTCTTTTCTTTTTTTTTCTTAAATTTTTTTTTAACGTTGGAATAAATTGCTAATTCTGAAAGCCGTACTCTGAAAAGACGCAAAAAGTTGCAGCATAGTCTTTTCGTTCCAGAAAACAACTGTTAGTTGGTGCAATGAATATCTCGACATCTAAGGTGCAATACATGTCATAGGCGTCAAATGCAAAATCCGTATCATCAGGCGAACACCACAACTCATTCCCTTAAAATATTACTGTTGATATAGTATTGCGTTCTAAACTGTATGTGGATAATCTCACCGCGTTCCATTTCTCATTTCCATCGTCGTTTCTAGTGTAATGAATTGTTTCCTGCTCCACTAACTAGCGACACAAATTTCAGTTTCACGTGGTATAATTACTATATTTCTAATTACGACTCTTCGTTGCTACTATGTTTAATTTCATTTAAAATTTTGATTGAATTTCAGATCATCGCAGTCAGTGCGAGGAGGAAGTAACGTCTATAGCGTGAACAAATTAGAACGAGGAAGCCATAGAATTTTTTTCCGAAGGACGTGACGTCCTTGTGCCAAAAAGAAACTGGAGGCACGGAAGAAACCTAACTTGAAGATGTTCATATTTCAACGTTAAAATGCTAGCCGCGGTCCACATCTGGTACAGAACAGATTAACTTCAATCGAACGCAAGACAAAGTTAGAAACGGGCGAATGAAGACCTTTAAATTACGCTATACAGAATACGTCCTCACAGCTCATACACAGAGCTCGGAACAGAACATGTAACTGTTGCAGTAAGACTAATTACTATTGAAACGAAAGACTAGCAACTACTCCATCTCGATTGAATGAACCTAACATATCTCAACTTGTGATTTTGCCATCTTCGCTTACCACGAATAACTTTTACAGGAAACACAAAGTAATTATCATTCACCCTACTTAATAATCTTTAAACGGCTAATAATTTTTAAACAGTTTTTCAGTAGAAGATAGCCTTGATGTATGAGACTGCATATTACTAGTGATTGGAAAGCGCATCAGCTCGTTAGAAGTTTGCTAATCTAGGGAAAGCAATTAATGTAAGTTGTTCTGAAAATGACGCATACTATGCAAAAGGATCAAGAAGTATTTCAAAAACATACAAATTAAAGTTCTAAGGAAATGATACATACTTAACTTCTTTGTACTGTAAATATAAAGATATGATAGACAACTTAGGAACGTTTTTCGTATAACTTGCACAAAAGAAACTGGATTTATGCCGTAAGGACGTTATCAATAACATCGCTGAATGTGAGGATCAAAGTATGCAGTAGATTAAACAGTGCATAGTTGCAGAATCGGAGTTGTTCATTGTTGCCTTATACTGAGTTATATTGTTAACAACACTACCTGATAATTTTCTATATCGTTTCAAGAGAAGTTGTGCCTTCAAATGTAATTAAGCTTAATCTTTTGTAATCATGTGACATTTTTTATTATTTTTATATCTAGTCGGGCTACAAATAACAGATTTTCAGATGTATAAAAATGTATTGTAAACAGTGGCACTAATGTACTATTCCACTAAATTTAATGTGTTGTAGGTGTGGCCACCGGCGCCAACCTTGTGTGAATGCTCTGAAAAGCTAATCATTTGCATATCACAGCATCTTCTTCCTGTCGTTTAAGTTGCGCTTCCATAGCACGTCATCTTCGTGGTGTAGCAATTTTAATGGCCAGTAGTGTAGTAAATCATCCACTTGTGTAACTGCCCCATGCTTCTGCTTAATTTGTCTTTGCCATGTCAGAGCGGTGTTGTTGTTGTTAACCTGCACTAGAGATTAGCACTTTTATCAGAAGCCAAATAAAATTGAATTCTGAAAAAATTTAATAAAATAGTGGCCCTCTCATTGTTGTAGTCAGCTATTGATGGGTGATTAATATAACAACACAGGTTTAATCTTTTATTTAAAAAAAATATGGCAAAAACTTATTGACCATAGGACAAACACGCAAGTTAAGCGAGATGACAAAAAAATCATGAACTGTTGGTAACAGAAAAAGATGGAACAACAGTTACCACTCCACTGGGTGGCGATTGTTTGGTAAAGACTAAGGTTTGTCTGATTAAAGTATTTACTCTGATTCAAAAGATGGATAACGCAATCAGAAATTATCTAACGCTGAATAGATTTTGATGGGTTTATTCTACAGAGAATACGATGGTGCAGCTGAGAACAAGTGGCTTAAAAGTCGGCAGGCAGAGGTACGACACCTCCTGGCGGCTCCCTCAGTAGTGCCTGGTCCACTGCGAACGTGGAAACTCGCGAATTTTTATAGCTGTCATCGCTGTTCACAGGAGGCGTTTACGACGCTGTCGAAACATCTTGGCCAGGCGACCTACATTTCTCCTGCGTCCCTGTCCCTGCCGTGACCAGAGGCACCTAACAGGGAAACCCAGGTAGACACTATTTCTTGTATTTTCTGCCGAAAGCATTGCCTGCACACCGGTGCGAGAACTTCTTGGGATCAGCGTTGTTTCTCCAGTACGTGGCTCAATATGTTCTTTTCCCTAATAACTGCACATGGCTTCCAAGCCCCAAACGTCAACTGCAAAATTTACTGTTAAATGACCAAACTGCCTGTTTGCACCCAACTCCAGAAAATACAGTTCGAAGGAGAGCCACCATAAAGACCCCGCATACATTAACAATTTGGATGTTACCATCAGTGCCTGCTCAGATTGATAACTTCCTGTCATCTCACAAAAATGATGTCGTGTAAAATCAACATTAAACAGTAGTCGTGAATATGAAAAATAGTGAGAGAGCGACTCGTCTTTCCTCAATGTCTTCACCTATCAGTTCCATAAAATTTATACACTTAATGATTCACATGGTGGGAGCTTTTGTTGACGTGCATCAGGTTTTTGAAAGTGAGTACACAGGTATTCTCATTGATGTTGTTTATTTTCACCGTTCCGGAGTGGTTCTTATACACTGTGACCCAGTAAAAGTATCTACGCTTGAGAGTTGAACATTGTAGGTATTTGTGCTGTATTTCGATATAACTGATATCAGTCATAATAGAGCAGCACTGCTTTCATGTCAGCACTTGAACGCTGACCTAACAAGCCGCCCATCGCTGTCTAGCCCCTGTTTGGTTTCAGACTCCAAGAGCATCGGTACTGAGTAATAAGAAGCCGATCCTTAGTCTGCGTTCTGTGAGTAGTAACAGTGAAACATAACTGCGTGTAGGAAGCACCGCAGCATATCAAGACACCTCATAAATGGAAGTTATGTTTTTTTTTTCCTTTTTAGAAAAAGTCTTATTACCGATCATTTTAGATTCCTACCACCGGCCATCACGACGCCTCTCCTTCCTTGCCTGTGTTGGTGCTGACCCTCACAGTAGCCAATACAACATCTGGCGCCATGGATTCCAGAACCAACGCTCCCTTCGGTCTTCGCTGCTCCATCACTGTACAACACTAATATTTCTCTCTTTCCTTCAGAGGAGAGTTGCCACTAAATGTATTCTTTCTTGCAGATGAGCCTCAACACTTCTGCTATTTGTGTCTTAGAACTGCCTCTAATTACGAGTATTTTGGTGTGGCGCTACTATTATTAAAATGGCCTCTAACCCACGTCCTACACCATCTGCGCAACGCTTCCAGTTGCTGCTGGATTTGAACTCATCCAGTTTTTTCGGTTTCAGAACCACCAAATGTTGCAGTTTATGATGGCAGTAACAGCCAGCTACGTCGACGGCACCACCTCTGAACTTTCAATGAACGACAAGAGGAATGTAACGGGTGGTACTCTCAGTTCAATGCTCATTGTGCTTGCTACACGTCAAGTGCAAGGGTACTGTCAAACATTCTTATTTCTTGTCAACGGCCAGCACAGGAGTTTACCTCCTTTCTCAGAAGTTATTCACAACTTCTCGCGCCACGTATTCCAGAACCAACGCTGCCTTCGCTCTTCGCTGCTGGTTATTGAAGATTTGGTTTCCGCCCTCATTAAGTATTATGAGGATCGTGTACAGGTTTCTGCAGCTTGGCACATGTTCTCTCATTTGCAGAAAAAGATAGAACAAACATACCGTCAATGGCTCACTGAACTTCATGCTTTGAAACAACACTGTCGTTTCCAATGTAGCTGTCGACTGAACTATGGTGACACAATGGTGTAAAATTATGTACAATGTGCCTGACAGCAGAGTTGATAAACAAATTCTCAAACATTGTGATCCTAGTTTGAAATAATGTTACAAATTAGTGAACATCAGGACTCATGTGAGAGTGCCACGGGAAACTTTGAGGCAGCTCCTCTCTGCAGCGTAAAGCAAAGTCACAGACAGGTGCAGCCTTCCGACCAACCACCGTGCACAAACAGGCCACCACGCCGTGGAAAAAGTAATCTGTGTATCTGCTGTGAAATCATGTCCTCGCTGCTTTTCCACGCATAAAAGACACAACTGCTCTTCTCGGAATGCTGCTTGCTTTGCCTGTGAAATCCAGATCATGTGCTGCCTGTGTGCTTTCAACAGAAAACGAATTCAACCCACCTACTCTCTGTTAAGCCAGGAGCACCTTCTCACTCAATGAATGTAAATTTTTCTGAACCGGCTACCGGTATCAGTGATGACCAACTTCAAGATGTGACTTCACCCCATCCAAGTGCTGTGCAACAGCAGCCAAACAAGCTGTTTGTTAACTTAGTCATTGGCGGACTCTGTGTGCGATTTCAGTTAGGTACTGGCCCTTCCGTTACATTGCTTAATCATGCCACTTATGGACAGATGGGCTCACCGCAGTTGATAAAATCTTGCACGCAACTTACTGCATATAACGGTCGGGGCGTTTCAGTGCTTGGTACATGCAGTTTGCCTGTCACTTCCCAGTCTCACACCATAACATTGACATTTGTAATTTTGCGTTTGCGAGACTGTGGCAATATTTCTGTGTTAGATTCATTTGATTTGTTTGGTCTTCGTATTCAGGACAATGTACTTACTGTTTCTG